>NW_024870744.1:3922500-6322500 GCF_019054845.1 Dipodomys spectabilis
TTCTCCACGGGGAACGGCACCAGCAGAATCGGGGCTGAGCCTCTGACCCCAATTTGGGGGGGGGGAAATCTGTGCATGCCTGCCTTCCCTGCACGCATGCGCGCACACACACACGCACGTGCACACACACACACAGCTCTGCTAACATCGCCAGCTCTGCACCTCAGCAGTCCACCGCTCAGCTGTGGACTCCGAAGGTCCTGGGTTCAAGTCCTCGTCCTCACCTGTGGGACAGGAGTTGCTTCTTCAACCTCCGTCTTCATTCATTTATTTATTTAGCCAGTGCTATGGTTTGAATTCGGGACCTTTCTCACTTGCTTGGCTTACTTGTTTGCTTGCTGGGCACTCTGCCATTTGAACCACACCTCCAGTCCAGCATTTTGCTTGTTCATTGGAAGTGGTGGCTTACAGACTTTTCTGCTTAGGCTGGCTTTGAACTGCAGTCCTCCAGATCTCAGCCTCCTGAGTGGCTAGGATTACAGGCATGAGCCAGCAGTGCCTAGCAGGCTAATAAGAACTGCCTTGGGGCGGGGTGTGTGGAGCAGAGCCCCAGCATGCTGCGTGGGGGGGCGCCCCCTGAGCCTCACCCCAACCCTCCCTCCCCACCCCTTGCTCTGCCCATGGCTTCTGACAATCTTCTGTGCTGTGTCCCAGGGCAATGACCAGATCCGGTTTGAGCTCACCTGCTACTCCCTGGCGCCACAGATTAAGGTAAGGTGTATGTATCCCTCCCCACTCCCCTCTCAGCCCCTCTCACCCCCCCCCCCCGCCCCGGCCGTGGGAGGGCAGGGGAGAGGGGGGAGGGCCCAGGAGGTGGCGCAGGGCAGCACCCTCCTTCATAAAGAGCATTGGATGGACAGAGGATGGACATTGCAAATGGTTGTTTGGGGGTTTGTTTTATACGGGTCCTGGGATTTGAACTCAGGGCCAGCCTTTGCACTGTTCTCCAGCTATTTATTTATTTATTTATTTATTTTGTCCTTCGTGAACTCTGGGCTTGGGCACTGTCCCTGCGCTCTTCAGCTCAAGGCAAACGCTCTACCACTTAAGACACAGCACCACTTCCAGTTTTCTAGTGGTTTATTGGAGATAAGACTGTCACAGACTTTCTTGCCTGGGCTGGTTTTGAACCGAGATCCTCAGATCTCAGCCTCCTGAGTAGGATGTTGTTGTTGGTCGTGGGGCTTGAACTCTGGGCCTGGGTGCTGTCCCTCAGCTCTTCAGCTCTTCAGCTCAAGGCGAGCGCTCTACCACTTGAGCTACAGCACCACTTCCGGTTTTCTAGTGGTTTTATTAGAGATAGGAGTCTCATGGTCTTTCCTGCCCAGGCTGGCTTTGAGCCCAGATCCTCAGATCTCAGCCTCCTGAGTAGCTAGGATTACAGGCATGAGCCACCAGCACCCAGCTCCCTCTACCTCTTAAGCCACAGCTCCATTCCTGGCTTTTGGTGATTGACTGGAGATAAGAATTCTAGGGACTTTCCTGCTTGCTCGGGCTGGCTGGGAACCTCAGATCTTAGCCCTGAGTAGCTGGAATTACAGGTGTGAGCCACTGGTGCCCAGCAGAGTGTGCAGAGAGGCCACATTCCCTCTGTCCCTGTGGGAGCCTGGCACTGCCCAGGGAATGCCATCGCTGGTTTCTAGGCTTCTCTAGGCCTCCCAGTCCAGGACCCGGACCTCTGTCTAACCAGCCTCCATGCATCCGTTCCTCCACTCACCTATCCCTGCATTCAGTAAGTGCCTACTCAGTGCAGGCCTTGGTAGGATTCCCAGCCAGAGCAGCAAGATCAAATGCCAGCCCAAGAGGGGGCATTTCCACTTTTCTCGGGTAGACACATGTTTCTTAAAGCCAGGCACCAGTGGCTCATGCCTGGACTTGTGGCTGCTTAGAGAGCTGAGAATGAGAGCCCTGCCAGAAAGAAAACCTATGAAACTTCATCTCAACAGGAGGAGCTGGGCGTGGCAGTGTGCACCTGTCATGCCAGCCACTGTGGGAGACCTTAAAATAGGCAGATCACAGTCCAGGCCCATGTTCTGGCAGGAAGTGAGACCTGTCTCACTAAAGAACCATCCAAAGGCAGGGCTGGAGAAGTGGTTCAGCGTTGGAGCACCAGCGCAGCCAGCACAAAGCACTGAGTTCAAACCCCAGTACTGCAAGGAGAGAGAGAAACGAAACACCGAGGTGAAACCCTTTCATACTGTTAAGGAGTGCAGATTAGCTTATCTCTCCCCACCGTCAGCGAGCGGCCAGCCCTCCAGCAGCCATAAGTTTGATTAAACCCCACGTATTCCGCGCTGTCCTCGCTCTCTGGGCTTGAACCGATGCGCCCTCCCTCGCTGTGGCTCTCTGGACCTGGCGTGGTGGGTGTGGGGAGCCTTTGTCTGCAGAGGCTGAGGCTAGGCCAGGGAGCTGGGCCCAGGGCTGCCGTGTTGAGCCGTGGTCTAGCAGCTGTGTGTTCAAGGGCTGGGGAGTGAGGATCACCCCTTGCTGAGCCCCCCAGCCCAGTCACCACCCACCTGCCCCCCCCCCCACCTGAGTGTGGCCTAGGTGGGCCCCAGAGGGGGAAGCCTGCATGCTGGCCTATGTCCCAGAGCAGCCTGCAGGGGGCGCCCGAGCACCAGCAGGGCCGGGGTGGGGGTGGGGGGCTGTAGGAGCACGGCATCAGCACACCTAGAGCCTGTCCAGTTTGAACTCCGGTCTCAGCCAGGGAGACTGAGGCAGAGGGGCTAGGCAGCCATTCTCCACGGACCTTGGGCCCCTCCACAGCCCTTGCCAGGGTCCGCCTGGTTCGTGGGGTCTCCCTGCCCGTTCTCCACAGACTCAGCAAGAAGCCCTCCCCAGGGAGGCCAGCTTTGCCATTTCAGAGCCGGTAGAAGCCAGCACCCGTGGCTCACACCTGTAACCCCAGCTGCTCAGGAGCTGAGATCTGAGGAAAGTCTGTGCGACTCTGGTCTCCAGTTCACCACCCAAAAGCCAGAAATGATAGAGCATTCACACAGCCAAGGCCCTGACTCCCCCCTCCCCACACACACACACAGAGCCAAGGCCCTGACCCCCAACACACACACACACACACACACACAGAGCCAAGGCCCTGACCCTCCCCCCACACACATACACGTACAAACACATACAGCCGAGGCCCTGACCCCTGTCCCCTGTGCAGGTGATCGCTCCCTGGAGGATGCCGGAGTTCTACAACCGCTTCAAGGGCCGCAACGACCTGATGGAATATGCAAAGGTGCGGACTCCTGCCTCCCTGCCTCTACCCTGCAGCCCTCCCCACCCATCCCTGCCGGCCAACGCTCACCCTGTGGGGTGGGGTGCAGGCTGGGCCTCCGGCCCCACGGGAGCGTGGCCATCTGTCTGTGCGTTTCCTGAGTGGGGCGCCTCTGAGGGGAGGAGGGCACCGAGCGCCGACCTCCAGGGGAGGGGACCCTGCTTCACTGCCGGCCAGCGCGGGCTCCTGGGTCAGCGCGGGCTCCTGGGAGTGGAGGGGGCGAGAGTCCTTCTCTCCCATCCGTTTCCGTGGCAGCTTGTTTGCTGTGCTTCCTTTGGGGTGGGGGACACTAGGCATTCTGGGGGGGCCAGAGACGGACAAAGCCCTTGTGAAGCCAGCCTTTTTTTTTTTGAAGTACAAGTTGCAATAAAACATATTAGGAGTTTCCTGTCAGGACCCGTAGCCGCTCCCCGGGGCACCTTTCTTTTTAGCGACTTGATGGCAGCATTTGACAAGCGGCCTCAATCAATCAGACGCCAGAAAAGCCAGAAAAGCGACTCCAGCGCACGCACCAGAAAATTGCCCAGGGTTTTAAATAGCGATCGTGGGGCTGCGGGGCTGCGCGCTTGCATGCAGGAGCCAAGGTGCCTCAGGGTTGGGCAGGATGCGCAGGGATGCCGCCCAGCGTGGCTCCCCGGCCCTGCCCCTGCCCGGCTCCCCAGCTCTGCCCGGCTCCCCAGCTCTGCCTGGCTCCCCAGCTTCCAGGCTCCCCGGCCCTGCCCCTGCTCAGCTCCCCAGCGGCCCATTAAGCTCGGGCGGGCTCGCTCAGGAAGGCCCTCCTCCGCCATCTGTTGTTTTATTATTAAGAGAGGAGTTTACATGCGCAGACCCATATGTTACCAAACAAATTGTCAAGTAGCGCTATTACGGAAGCGCAGGCCGGCCGCTCCCCCCCCCCCCCACCTCCTTGAAGATAGAAAATAGGAAGCCATGTCTTATCTTGAAGAATAATGGGTGCCAGCAAGGCACCCCCTCCTCCCCTGCTCTCATTCTCCTCGGGGCAGGAGACCCCCAAAGAGAAAGGGCCGGCCAGCCTAAGGGCCCCCCCACCAGTCCCCTGTAAAGATGGGGTTTAGGAGCCCTGCCCTTCCCTCTTGGGGTTTTTTGGTATGGGTGGGTGGGGGTTCCTTGACCTGCCTTTTACCCCCTATAACCTTTGGAATAGGAAGGATGTGTATACCCCCTCTTTGTCCCATCCCCCCCACACCCCTCCCCTTTTCTTCCTGAGGTCTGGGATTTGGGATTGAGCAGTGGGGAATCTGAGCACATTCTAGAAGGAAGCTAGAGTCACGCTGGAAATGACCAGAATATCTGAGCAGCTGTCAGACTTGGTCCAAAATTCATAGACAAGCAGTATCTGAGACAGATGAGAGAAAAATCAATGGAGTTTTGACCCAAAAAAATCTGTTTCCAACTAGCTGGAGTCTCAGAGCCAGCACCGCGGCTCAGGCTTGTAATCCCAGCTGCTCAGGAGGCTGAGATCTGAGGATCGCCGTTTGAAGCCAGCCCAGGCAGGAAAGTCATGAGACTCTTACCTCTGGTTAATCACCAAAGAGCCAGAAGTGGAGCTGTGGATCAAGTGGTAAAGCCTTGAGCCAGCCAGAAAGCTCAGGGACAGCATCCAGGCCCTGAGTTCACACCCCAGTACAGTACTAGTGTGGGCATGCACGAGCGCACACACACACAAAACCCTCCCTCCCTATTTCTGTCTCCCCTCAGAGCCTATGTCCAAGGCCAAGACCCTCAGAACCCACCTCATCCTCACCATCGCTGCCACAGCTGGTTTGAAAAAAAAAATGATGTCAGAGTTCAGGGAGGGACCCTGGGAAACTGGCTGCCTGCCCCACAGAGAAGGGCATTGTGGTACTGAGTTCAAACCTTAGTACCAGAGGTTCTTGTGTTTGCTTGACTTACTTGACTTGCTTGCTTGGCTAGTACTCTGCTGCCTGAGCCATGTCTCTAGCCTGACTTTTTGCTGGGCAACTAGAGATAGTCTAGTGAATTTTTCTGCCCAGGCTGGTCTCCAACCTTGATCCTCAAGATCTTAGTCTCCTGAGTAGCTCGGATTACAGGTTTGAACTATTGAGACCTTCCACTCTACGTTGTCCTAAGAATTTGAGGTGGGTTGGTTGAGAGATTTTAGGACACAGAAAGGCCAAGACACAGAAACTAGAGGACACAAAGCAGACGTTTGGGTGTCTCTTGAATGGTGGCCATCTCTACTGCATTTCCCTCCTTCCCTCGCCTCATTCTGAGATACCCCAGCAAAGCCTCCCAGGAGCCCAGCAGCCCCGCCCCGTCCCGTCTGGGATCCTGGGCCCCACATCTGAAGGTAGAGAGAGACTGTACATCAACCTGGGCGACTTTGGGGGAGCACATGCCCCCAACATTGAGTAGCCTGGGAACGAGGGGCACTGTTGTCTATGGAAGGTCTGCAGTGGATCCAGCTTCCCTTCTCCACCTGGGGCTCCGTGTACCGCTCTGTCAACCCAGGGAACCCCCAGGCTTTGCCCCCCTTTCTGCTCTGCTCAGCCTCATTTAATTTCCAGACAGTGATGACGGACAAACTGCAGCTCCCAGCGGGGGAGGCCACCGGCGCGGGCTGAGAGCCACACTGTCCACAGGACTCAGGGCCTGGGCGCTGTCCCTGCACCGGTAGGGCTCAAGGCTGGTGCTCTACCACTTGAGCCACAGTTCTACTTCTGGCTTTTTGGTGGTTAATTGAAGCGTCTCACGGACTTTCCTACCCTGGCTGGTTTCCAACCTTGATCCTCAGATCTCAGCCTCCTAAGCAGCTAGGATTCCAGGCGTGAGCCACTGGTGCCCAGCCTCCGGCACATCAGCAGTGGATCCTGCCCCGCCCCCCCCCCCCCCCCCCCCGGCAGCCCGGAAGGGGGTTGAACCGGGTTGAACGGGGTTGAATGGGGTTGAACCGGGTTGAACGGGGTTGAACCGGGTTGAACCGGGTTGAACCGGGTTGAGCGGGGTTGAACGGGGTTGAACCGGGTTGAGCGGGGTTGAACGGGGTTGAACCGGGTTGAACCGGGTTGAACCGGGTTGAACTGGGTTGAGCGGGGTTGAGCGGGGTTGAACGGGGTTGAACCGGGTTGAACGGGGTTGAACCGGGTTGAACGGGGTTGAACCGGGTTGAACGGGGTTGAACGGGGTTGAACGGGGTCTGGAGGCCGAGTGTGTGATACCCTTGTCTCACCCGTAGCAACATGGAATCCCCATCCCAGTCACCCCCAAGAGCCCGTGGAGCATGGACGAGAACCTCATGCATATCAGGTAGGGAGCCCGGCCCACGGCCCTGAGTCTGACCTTGAGCCCCGCCCTGCCCAGCGACCCCAGCCCCTGCAGTGCCCGCGGTTAGCTAGGTCGCAGCAGACGCCCCCTTGCGGGTCTGGGAGAGCTCTGAGGAGGCGGCCCTGCCCGGAAGCAGGCGCCCCCTTGTGTGCAGTCCCAGGACTAGTCTTGTGCACAGAGGCAGCGGGGAGGGGGAAAGGATCCTGGGTCTTTCTGGAACCTTCCAGGCAGCATGGGCCAGCAGGTGCTTTGACAGAGAGGAAAGAATAACCCAGACTTGTGGGCATCTATGGGGGTGGTGGGGTATGAATGGAAATGGTTCTCCCCTGTTCACCCCATCTTCTTTTACCCACAGCTACGAAGCTGGGATCCTGGAGAACCCCAAGGTAACCCCACTTCTCCTGCGGGGATGGGGGGAGGGATGTCACGCAGGACAATGCCAGCGGATGTGTCTGTTGACTGCTTTGAAGCTGGGGGCTGGGGGGGCTGCGCCATGCCCGCCCCGGCCCCTTGCCTGTCCCCGGTCTGTAGCTGAAGCTGCCCCTTCCAGCTTCTCTCCTAATTGCTGTGGGATGAATGGGGAAAGGAAATATTTCAGAGCGGAGAGGGAGTGTGTGTGATTACCAGACAATGAAGAAGTAATTAGGCAGATGAGCCGCTGGTGGGAGGCTCGGCCTGCGGCCCAGCCCGGCCAGGCGGCCTTGGGGCCACCCAGCTCCCGCCCTGTGGAGTTTCAGGTTGGGGGGGGTCTTTGTGTCTCCCCCTGGTTGCCCGGGCGGGCAGGGTGAGGTTGAGCACAGCCCCCGCCCGGCGACTGTTTCTGGTGGGGAGGGCTCATGATGGGGGAGATGGTGTTTGTGGTGCAACTGAGGCAGCTGGGCCTGGAGGCAGCTGGAGGGGAGGAGGCAGTGGGCAGGGGGTGAGAGGGGGAGGGCCAGAGCTCAGCTGGGGCCCAGAATGGCACCCCCTGATGTACCCCCCCCCCCAGCAGCACCAGGCCCCGCATGAGGCAGCGCTAGAGACCACCGGCCCTACGCCTGGCTGTGGATCGTGGGTGGGGAAACTGAGGCCCAAAGTCAGAACTCCTCCCAACTGCAGGGCCCAGGCCCTTGGCCCCTGTGGTACCCCCCCGCCCAACCACAGCCCCCTCTGCGCCCGCTCACCCCAGGACGGCTACCTGCGGCCACAGGTTTTTCCAGTTTATGCTCTGCTGACCCCACGACACTCGGGCAGCCACCTCTCATTAGCCAGTCAGTCACGCTGAGGGGGACGAGGAGGCTTCCAGGCAGGGTGTCCCGCTGGCCCCAAGCATGCTGGGAAAGCATTCCTGCCTCTCTCTCCTTCTCTCTCCCCCTTTCTCCCTCCTTCTCTCTCCCTCTCCCCCTCCCCCCTGCCCTCTTCCTCATCAAAGGGAAAATCACCCTACAGACAGCTGAGGGACTGGGACTTGTTCCTAGTCACCTGTGTGTGGGGGGGGGGGAGATGCCACTGGGGTTTGAACTCAGGGCCTCTCTTGCTTGCCCCTTGGTTCCACACTGGTGCTCTACTGCCTGAGTCACGTTGGTCGTGTTTAGAGTTCAGAATCTCATGGACTTTTTCTGCCCCAGCTGGCTTTGAACCGTGATCCTCAGATCTCTGAGTGCTAGGATGACAGGCGGGAGCCACCAGCGCCCACCTCCATTACCTCGCCACTTCGGGTCCCAGTCCTCTCTCAGGCCAGGGTTGGGTGGCTCAGTAAGTACTGTATCTACGCAGTCAGTCCTGCTCCCTGAGACCCCCATGCCCCACCTGGCTCCTCAGCCCTCCGCCCTGTTCCGTGTGCTTGTCCGGCCACGGGCTCTCTCAGGAAGACGTGCAGGGGCACTACATTCCAGGACCCATGTTGTGGCTCTCCGGCTGGCCTGTGGCCTGGGCCCCCCAGAGAGCTTCGGGGAAGCAGTGCCCTTCCCCCTCTCCCCAAAAAAGGCCCAGAGCCCCGAGCCTTGCAGAAGGGAGGGACCGAGGCAGATGGCTGAGCCATTTTCTGCCTCCATGAGAGCTGATTGAAGGGCAATGAGGCAGCTAATGCGAAGAAAGATAGAAATTTACTTGCTTTAACTTCATACGGCCCACGGTGAAAGAGTTCATTCAGCCGCCGGCCGCCATAGCTGATGGATGAATAAACCATTTTCAACATTGATCATGCCTTGTACATCAGGGCTCAGTTCATGGTCCATTTGCTTCCAATTTCTCCTTCTCGGACCCTGTTCTGTGCTTTCTTTTGCCCTCCCCTCCACCCCCCCATTCTCTCCCTCTTTCTTCACTCTTTCTCTCCCCCCCCCGTCCCCTCCCCCCTCTCCTCCCCCCATGACATTGGAAGTGAGTCCTGCTGCTGGCATGGACACCGAACTGATACTCAGGGACAACTATTTGTCATTTGAACTGGGCTTTTAGGGGAGAGAGAGGGAGAGGGAGAGGAAGGAAGGCAAGCAAGTGGGCCAGGCAGCCTCAGAACGCAAAGCAAATGTCCTTTATATTTCTATTTGGTTATTTTATGTAATCCGTGCCAATAGCTAGCCTGCCTCCAACTTTGGCATGGAGTTGGGTAGATCTTCCTTCCAAATGCCAGGGGTGCCCTCTTCTACTTCAGAGGAGTGTGGGACAAAGTGACAATGCAGCAAACTGCAACCAGCCGCACGCAGGCCCAGGCCGAGCGTGAGTGGCGGCGGGAGCGGAGGACAGCGCTGTGACCGCGCCGTGAGTCCCGGACAGGCCGGACGCGAGACTGGGCTCAGGCTGAGGCGCGGGGGCCAGCGGGGACCAGCGGGAGCCAGCGGGGGCCAGCGGGGGCCCGGCGTCTCCCTGCCCTGTGGTGCAGGCCTCCACGGCTTCTCAGTCCGGTCTCCCTGGCAGCCAAGGAAGGAAGGGCAAGGCGGGCTCCGGAGTGGGGTTCGGGCATGCTACTTCTCTGGGCTTTGGAGACCTCAGGCTGAGGACCCCTCCCTGGGTCTTTTTTGTTGTTGGTGGTCCTGGGACTTGAACTCTGGGCCTGGGCGCTGTCCCTGAGCTCTCAGCTCAAGGCGAGCACTCTTCCACTTGAGCCACAGTGCCACTTCTGGCTTTTTCTGTGTATGTGGTACTGAGGAATTGAACCCAGGGCCTCATGCATGCAAGGCAAGCGCTCTACCACTGAGCCACCTTCCCAGCCCTTCAGTCTGTCTTCAGGGTCTTATTTCTGACACACACATGGAAGCCCCCACACAGCACTTGGGGGGCACAGCTTACATCATAGGCCCCTTAGGATTCTTAGGACATGTGTCATCTGGGGGCAGGAGCAGGCCAGTGCCCACCACCAGCTTTGCTCCCACCCGTGATGTCAACTGGCCTTGCTGAGGGTCTGGTGCATTTGGACATCCAACAGCAGTCTGCCTTGTGTGTGTCTGTGTATCTGCTGCCAGTAAGACTTGAATTCAGGACCTTGCAGCCATCTAATTTTTTCACTCAAGGCTGTTACTTTACCATTTGAGCCACCTCTCCATTTCCAGCATTTTTTGCTGGTTAATTAGAAATAAGAGTCTTACAGCCTTTCCTGCCCAGGTCGGCCTCAAGCCTTGATCCTCAGATCTCAGCGTCCTGAGTAGCTAGGATTACAGGCCTGAGCCACCCCAGTCAGTGCTCAGCCAGTTTACTTCACTTGTAAGACAGTTTCCCGTTTACCGATGAGGAAACCGAGGGTCCGGGAGGTGACGGCGGCTTGCCCAGACCCCTGCAGTTAGTGGTCTCCACTCCACTCTTGGAGACCTTCACCCCCCTGCCACGGGCTGCGCGTATGAACCACCGGGACTCTGTCCATCCCGGCTCACGTCACGCCAGCCACATGTGTCCTCTGATCAGATCCCAGAAGCCACTGCAGGTAGACGGGGCGTGTCTGCCTGCGTGCTTCCGAAAGGGAAGGCCGTGGTCGGCAGGACATTGGCAGCTGGGCGTGGGGCACCCACGGGAGGGACTCAGGGAGACCCCACCCCCCAGCTCCACAGTGAGCAACAAGGCTCCAAGCTGCAGCCTCTCGGGGGAGGGGGGTGCTGCCCCCCCCCAGGCAGGAGGGAATTTTGAGACAGTCGGGGCAGCTTCCGCCCCCACGTGCACACAAGAGACCCATTTTCCAGCACGCCCGAGAGGAAATATACATAAAGGTTGATGTGTTTTCAAATGGGTTTTTGCTTTGCTCTTCTCTTTTCTCCCTGTGAGTATTAACCTCGGGACCCCAGGGACGGCTCCGCGCGGCTGCACCTGCTGGGGTCATGCGCAGTCATTAGCTTTGCGGTCAGTGCAGAATAAACCCCAATTCCCGGCGTGCGGCAGGAGCGTGCAGGAAGCCGGCGCAACGCCGCCGCCACCCCCGTGCTCCCAAGTCACACTTTTTCCTGCCTGACTTGTCTCTCTCCTGCTATTCCACCTCCAGCTGTGGGGGCGGCAAAGAAAAAGATGAGATCAACTTGAGAGGAAAATTGTCTGATTTCTTGAGTCTTTTGTTTCCTAGGGTTCCCCCCCACCCCGCGGCCGTGGACAGTGGGGCTAGCTGGGGGGCTGGGGCGGGGTGCCGAATGCATAGACACCAGCCTGAAGGTGCGGGGGGGGGGGCAGGTGTAAAGGCATCGGGGCTCCTTGGCTTGGTCTCAGATCCCCCCCCCCTTCTAACCCCTTTCCCTTCCCAGAACCAGGCACCTGCTGGCCTCTACACAAAGACCCAGGACCCTGCGACCGCCCCCAACAGTCCAGACGTTCTTGAGATCGAATTCAAGAAAGGTACACCCTCCCCCCTGGGTAGTTTTGGTGCCGTGATGGGGCTCGAACTCAAGGCCTCAGGCTCTTGCTTGGTGTTTTTTTTTTGCTGGTTAATTGGAGATAAGAATGTCCTGGACGTTCCTGCCCACACCGGCTCTGAACTTTGGGCCTGAGATGATCTCAACCTCCTGAGCAGCCAGCACTACAGGTGTGAGCCCCAAGTGCCTGGCAAGGGGGCCCCTTCTGTCTCCATCCTGCAGCGGGAGAGCTCAGCTCCCCTAGTCCTCTCCTTCCCTCCAATCCACGGGCCTGCCTGAGTGCCCGGCCTCCCGCTGGCTACGGCGGCCATCTCTGCCCACTGGAGAAAGGAGAGAGGGACAGAGAGAGAGCGAGCTTGGGGTGCAAAGAGGAGGTCAGGGAGGCGTCCCAGAGGCGGTGGCACCAGGCAGCCGCTAGGAAAAGCAAGTAGAGGTGAGGGGTACCCCACCTCGCTCACTCTGTTTACCAAGCAGGGTTCGGGGAGCATAGAGCGGGAGGGGAGGGCTCGAGCCTCAGTCTCCCCAGGCTACCTCAGATCGGAGGATGAGGGGGTGGGGGTGGGGGCAGGGAGCATGACCTTTACCCACCCCCTGGGCCTCAGGTACACTGGCCTGCCAAGCCGCCAAGCTGCAGGTGCCCAGCATGGCACTGTTAGGATTTAATGGCCCACCTGTTACAAGCCTCTGCCAAGAGCCTGGCTCACCAGTGGGTACCTCCGTGGCTCTCATGCAGCTGTGCCAACCCTTGAGTTACCCGCCCCCCCTCCCCCCGCCCTGGGACCGGTGGAGCGCCAGGAGGCCCCGGTCCCCGAGGCAGCTGGGTCCAGGCCCACTGTGTGCCCGAGCTGGTGGCCGTTCCAAGAGAATCAGAGCAGCCTCCCACGACAGTGGACTGGGGGGTGGGGGGCAGAGAAAATGGGTGGGGTGAGAGGAGCCCCCCCCCATCCCATTCACTGTCTAGTTAATTTATTTGAAGTTTTAATCTAATTATTAACTATTTTAAAGGCTAAGAGGCTTTGGCCAGCAGCAGCCTCAACAATGCCCCCATCTTCCCCTGGACAGACCCCATCCAAGGCCCCAGCGGAGTCCCATAATAGGAGCAGGGAGGGAGAGAAAGGGCGAGGCAAGAGGCGGAGGCGGGAGGGCGGTGGAGAGAGGAGCTTAAGGTTCATTATTGGGCAGACTTACATTTAATAGCAATTTACAACCAAGTTATAAAACCCCTGGCAATGGGGGTTAAGACTGGCGGGGCTGTCAGCGCCCTGAGCGCAGGCCTCCAAGAGGCGCCTGGCTAATAAAGACTCCAAAGCCGCTATTGAGGCCTGATTGGCACCCGATGGCTGGCGACATGGTAATGAGCTGGGCAGATGGGTGGGGGATTAGCGGACAACTTTGAACAGCTTTCCTTTGACACTGTTACGGCTCTCTTGTTAGTGTCCTAATACATTTATTGCTCATTTCACACCGCTCGAGAAAGTGCCCCTTGCTATTCAAAGTCAACCCCGAACCCACCCACTGCCCCCCCCTCCTGCTACCTCCCCCCGTCCCGGCTGCACTGAGCCGCGGGGCTGCCTCCCTTCTGCCCTCCTGCCACCCCAGACCCCACTTCTCAGAATTCATGGATGTCTTGCCTGCCAAAGCAGGCACCGGCTCACTCCATCAATCAGACGGCTATGTGGGGGTCTGGGGTACAGGATCAGGGTTCAGGGGTCCACCTGACAAATGGAGCAGCGGAGGCCGGGGTGGGGGGAGGGCTGTGTGTGCGTGTGTGCTCAGCGCGCAGGCCCCGGGTAGCTGGTGGGACAGAAGGTAGACTGCTAAGACAATGGCCGAGCGTGAAATTCAATTAGTTCAGGGCCTGGTTCCAATTTCACAGACCCTAAATGCGAAAGGGGGCACAGAGACCGGGAGAGCGGAGGAGAGGGAGGGGAGAGCATTTTTTCTTATTGCATTTTCCTTCTCATTCCGGGGGGGCCTGTCCCCCCGCTGCCCCCTCCCCAGCGGGCCTCACCCTGCAGGCTTTGAAGGAGTCGCTTGTACTCCATATCTGTCACATCTATTTAAGGCGTGGCGGCCAAGGGGGGCGGGGGGCTCAGCGCCGGCCCATAGCCTCTCTTCCACCCCAGGGGTCCCCGTGAAGGTGACCAATGTCAAGGATGGCACCACGCGCCAGACCTCCTTGGAGCTCTTCCTGTACCTGAATGAAGTCGCGTGAGTCCCCGAAGCCCACCAGGCCTCACCCCCACACCCCCCTCCCCAGGGTCCCCAGTGACGGGCTGCTGGAACAGTTCCCATAGCCCCATCCAGGGTCTCCCTCCCCCCCCAGGATTGGCCAGGCTGGGACAGAGCTAACAATTCAGTGTTGTATCTGAGTGACCAGGCTGGCCCTTCCATCCCTGGGCCTCAGTGTACCCCTCTGTACAAGGGGCGCTTGAACCAGGTAACCCAGCTGAGAAAGCCCCAAAGGCCAGCTCCGTGGGTGACCTCTGCCCCCCTTGAGCCGAAACTCAGGTTGTGTTTGCTCCCTCAGGGGCAAGCACGGCGTGGGCCGCATTGACATCGTGGAGAATCGCTTCATCGGGATGAAATCCCGAGGTGAGTGGGCCATGCCCGAGCACCCTGGGACCCCGGCCCCCCGCCGCCCCCAGAACTAGCATCCTGTGTGGAAGTGGCTACCGGGTGTCCTTAGGGGAGGCCTTTTACCCCCACGCAGCCGCAGTGTCCCCCCAGCGAGGGGCAGGGGCTTCTGCCACTGACTCGGGAGGGACTTCCAAGAGCAGCTGCGGGAGGGCTGCCGGAAGGCCCAAGGGAGGCTCGGGAGAGTGGAGGCCAGGGCCCGGCCTGGGGTCAGGCTGTCTTGTGTCGTGGACAGGCTGGCCTGGTTTGGAGGCGGAGCGTGCCAGGCCGATTTCGTGGTCATTAAAGCTGCTCGTGCATGACAGGCTGCCCGCAGGTGGGGAAGCTGCCAGTGGGGGGCGCTGTGAGCTGTGCGCAGCAGGATGGGCCACGGCCCCCAAGACCAGGCTCTGCCTCAGTTTGGAGTTCGTGGATGCGTGCTTGGTGTGGCGTCCAGGCTGCTGGCCTGGGTCCCGCTTCCAGCTGAGTCCTGGAGGCAGGGAGGGGGGAGGGGGGCCGGTCCTCAGGAGATAGCCTCTGTTTCCTCTGACTGCTGGGACCCAGGGACTCCATTTGTCAGTCTTTTGCCGTTTCCTGGGTCTCACCCTCCTCTGGGACTCAGTTTCCCCATCTCGTCACGGAGGCTTCAGGGCCTGTTGGTGACAAAACAACGCTATATTATTTGGGGGAAACTTGTAAGAGGGAGAGTTATGGTTTCAAAAGTTCAAGCCTCCAAGTTGGGGACCTGACTGTTTTTTCCCCCAGCACTGGGCTTTGAACTCAGGGCCTCACGTTTGCTGGGCTTGCTTCCCCCGCTGGCCCTCGAACACTTCCTGCCCTGCCTTTTCTGGGTTGTTTTAGAGATGGCGTCTCACAGACTTTTCTGTCTTAGATGGCTCCTGAGTAGCAAGGATTATAGCTGTGCACAGTGGGCACCTGAATCTCCTTTGAGCTTGTAATGGGGTTTGAACTCTGGTCCTGGGCAGTGTTCCTGAGCTTTTTACTTTCTGGTGTTCTGCCACTTGAGCTCTATCTCCACTTCTGGCTTTTTGGTGGTTCCTTGGAGATAAGAGTCTCATGGACTTTTCCTGCCCAGGCTGACTTTGAACCTCAGTCCTCAGATCGGAACCTCCTGAGTATCTGTGATTACAGCCACTGTGCCCAGTGAGCCTTTGACTTTTTAGAAGTTGATGCTGTGGCCAGGGCCCCTGCTTGGGGGGTCGCTTGGGTAGATTTGAACAGACAACACAGGCAAAGAATCTTGGGCCCAGAGCAGTGCTGCTCCTTCGTCCTTCCGGATAGTTCACTGCCTCGCAGGATGGCCATAGCCTTGTCATCTGTGGCCTCAGTTTCCCCAAGCATCTGGCTAGGTGGCGGCTCATTCTGTTCAGAGTTGTCTGGGAGGGTGGGTGGACAGGGGACAGGCCAGCCACTTTGCCTCTTTCCCTAATCTTTTTTCTCTTCCCCTCCTCTGCTGTTATTCCTGAGAAATCGCCTAATTGAAACACTCTTGGGAAGGCCTTGCCAAGAACAACGTCACTAATTAGCTGTTCCTTTTCACCCGGCTTACCTTTGTCTCTGACCTATTGAATATCTAATGATTAAATGCCCCTTTGTCTCCCTAGACCCTTGGGAGCTCTTCAGAGGACTCCCTGCACGGAGTCAGGGCTGGGGGGAGGCTTGGGTGGGAGGTGGCATTTCCTGGAGCGGCAGACTCTCCCCAAGTCACCTCAGTGGCAGGACGAAGAGTAGTATGGAGAAGAGGCTTCACAACTTGGGCTCTGGGTTGAACCCACGCTTTGATAACGGTGGCCCGTTGATAGTTGCCAGTTCCCATGAGATGCTGTGTGAGCACAAGGCAGCCTGGGGCTTCCAGAAGGCCAGTACAACCAGAAGTGTCCAGCACCTGGCACTGTAGGATGCCGTGCCCATGGCAGACATTACTAGTTGATTGTAGCACTTTCCTGCTGACTCCAGATGCAGTTCAGTCAGTGCTGTTGGCAGGCATCGCCAGTCGATGGGGATGGTTCTCTGTGGTGATGTCGGCTTCCCTTACTTGGGAATGGCTGGCCTGGAGTCACTCTGTCATCATGCCAGGCAAAGACACAAAACTAAGCTGAAGGAGATGTTTTTTTGGTGCGCACCGCGTGCGCGTGCGCGCACACACACACACACACACACACAACACACACACACACACACACACACACACACACACACACACGCTTGTACATCAGGTCAGGGGCTCAGGATTTGGGCACTGTCCCTGAGCTTCTGTACTCAAGGCTGATGCTCTACTTGAGCCACAGCTCTACTTCTGGCTTTTTAGTGGTTCATTAGAGATAGAGAGTTTCACAGACTTTCCTGCCTGGGCTGGCTTTGAACTGTGATCCTCGGATCGCAGCCTCCTGAGTAGCTGGGATAACAGGTGTGAGCCACCTGCAGGCCATCTGGGTGAAGGCCTGGACGGGGTGGTCTGGGCTAAGCTCGGCAGGGGTGGCGGTAGAGGGGTGATGTGGGAGGAGGAAGGAGAAGGCGCACTCCTGCAGGGTTGGGAAGGGCTGGAGGTGGGTGCTGCCATGCTGAGTGGTGGTTTGGGCCTGGCAGGCACTGAGCCTCCTGAAGACCCAGAAGTGGACCGCGGGTCCCCTGGCATGAGTCCCAACTGTGCTCTACCACCGTCTGGAAAGCTGCTTTTCCCTGAGCCTTGACTGCCACGGTGGTGTGTCCAGATGATAGCTGTTCCCTTTATCCGGATACTCATATGGAACCTCGAATCCCAGAGCTGGGAGATCTGTCCCAACCTCCTTCGACTCTTGGTTACCCACAAAAGAATGAGGGCACCTCCGTTCTGCCAAGGCAGTGTGTGTGTGAGGGGCTGTCCCTGAAAGCGGGAGATTTCATTTGAGTGTTGTATTGCTGTGTGTTCTTAGGCAGGTTGTTTTCCCTCTCTGAACTGCCATCCTTCAAAGGAGGGTAGGTCCAGAGTGAGCTGTCATCATTGCGCTCCAGAAAGTTCTCTTGCTTGCTTATTTTCTTGCTAGATAACTTTAGGGTGATATTCCATGTAAAGGCAGAGGAGAGAGAATAAATCAGGGCGCTGTATAGCCTTCTCCACCAGGAGGGGGAAGAGGAGGAGGAGGAGGAGGAGGAGGTGTTTACGAAATGTACGGTAATGGGAGAAGCTGTTAATCAGCAATTACACGGAGGGCAGAGCCGAGCCACCATTGTCCCTACATTGGAGTGCAAGGGAAAAATGTCATTGGTATTGATTTTACAAAGCTTGTAATTGAGACTCGTTAAGGGCTTGTTGCTGCTTTCCTGGGGGTGGAGCAGGAGAGGAGGGCAGTGGGCAGCTCCAGGCCTGGGGCCTGGGTGGCCTGGTCAGCCGCGTGGTGCCGTGTGCGCTCGCGTGTGAGCGAGCGTGGGAAGGGGCTGCGGGTCAAGGGCAAGGCTGGGGAGCTGGAGCTGGCAGGCCGCTGCAGGCTTCGCACTTGGGCTGTTCACACGTCGTTATCACATTATCTTTTTAACTCTGGAGGGGGGCTAATTAAGTGAAGTAAATGAATCAGTGGGGAGGAGGGGACTGGCAAGGGGGAGGCCGGGAAGGAGCTTCCCTCGTCCTTCAGCTCACCTTCTCCTCTCCTCCAGCCCTGCCCTCCCTGCCCTCACCCTGCCCTCCCTCTGTGCCTCTCTTCCTCCCTCCGCTGGCTCCTCGCTTCCCTCTGCTCCCTCCTCCAGCTCTGCTCTCTCCTCTTCCCTGTCTTCCCGTGTTCTCTCTCCCACTCCTCTCCCTTGCTCTTCTGCTCTCTAGACAAGCAGGATGCCGGGTGCAGAATTCCATACCTTCCCACCCAGCCCGTCCTCCCCCAGAGAGTGGAGGGCGAGAAGGAGGCTGGGGTAATGGGTTCCCCATCCCTGGAAGCCAGGAGAGGCCAAGCCTTACAGATGCTGCCCTGATTCCCAGCACCCATTTGCCTAGGCACCACTGGGATGGCTAGAGTCCCACGGGATTTGCCTCCCATCACCATGGCAACCACCTCCAGCCATGGCCCTGGTACCCAAGAGGGGAACCACTGGGCTCCAGCCAACCTCTCCCCCCGCTCCCGCCCCATCAGCCTTTCTAAATAAACCCCAGTCTCAGGATAGCACAGCCTCTGGTCCAGTGGTCCAGTGCCCTAGACCTCCACCCAGGTCCCGGCTGCCTCCGCTTCAGCCAAGTTGTACCACACAGGCCGACCTGCGGCTTCGCGAACAGGTGGGGACGGAAGCCACAGCTGCGTGGGATCCCCAGCGCGGCCCTTGGTCCGCTCTCCCCTTCCCATCACCCCAAGTCTCGGTCCTCCCTCCCCATGCTCTACCCCCTCCACCTTCTTGGCAGTAATTAGGGCGTGATTGAAGTCGCTCTGCAGAGGGCTGCTGACACCCCTGTCTTCCCTGTAAACACGAGGAGATGAAAATAGACACTTGGCACTGCTGTGCGTGTCACTCGAAGATGCCTGTTGTCTCTTCCAGGGCAGTGCGAGGCTGGCTGTCATTTCCCTCTCCCGCTCAGTTGTTTGTGTGCCACTGTCAAAAGCCCCAAATCCACAGTCTTTTAGTATCAGGTTTCTGTCACTGATTTTTTTTTTAAAGTCATTTTTTTTCTAGAAGAAATACACAGAAATCATCTGAAACCTCCCCCCCCCCCACCCCTGTGGAGAGAGGAAAGGCATTTAGAATGTACGCATGCACACACACACACCAGCAACAACCTGCAAACAAGCCTTTTGATCCGTCACCATTAACTTTTAACACCTTCCAAAATAGGAGCGGGAAATATTAGTTGTACAGCTGGGATTTGTAGCTCTGGGACCTTCTGTGCGCTGAGCTCTGGCCTGGCCTGGCTGCCCAGCCCCTGGGTGCCCTCTGCTCCTAAAGGTGCCTGCTTTGTGTCCCTGGGGGCATGTGTAGGACTGGACACCTCCAGCACGGTGTGGCTCCATCTTGAACCCTGGGTGTTTGTATGTCTTACATTCACGGTTGTGCATCCAGATGCTAACTTTTCCAGGCGGACTCAGAGGAACTTAGAATAGCTTTGGAGGTTTCTAGAATTTTTCAGAAAGAAATCCTTAGAAGGCCTGTTTCTATCTAACCCAGTAAGTACTGAGTTCCTGGTTTATTCAGTGCCAGGGCAGAGACAAACCACGGCTTGTGTGTGTGTGTGGTGCTCTTGGTGGCTGATGGGAAATTGCTTTATCTTTGATCAGGTTTCCTGGGGAATGGAAAGCTTGATCTGTGCTGGGGTGTGCCCGTGGCTCACACCTGTGGTCCCAGCTACTCAGGAGGCTGAGATCAGAGGATCATAGTTCAAAGCCAGCCTGGGCAAGAAAATCCACCAATCGCTTATTTCCAATTAACTAGGGCTAGGAAGGTGGCTCAGTGGTAGAGCGCTTGCCTTGCATGCATGAGGCCCTGGGTTCGGTTCCCCAGCACCACATAAGCAAAAAGAAAAAAGCCAGAAGTGGCGCTGTGGCTCAAGTGGTAGAGCGCTAGCCTTGAGCTGAAGAGCTGAGGGACAGCGCCCAGGCCCAGAGTTCAGGTCCTACCACCGGACCAAAAAAAAAAGCTAGAAGTGGAGCTATGACTCAATTGGTAGAGTACCAGCCTTGAGTGAAAAAGCTAAAGGATGGCACCCAGGCCCAACACTCAAAAAACAAGAAAAAAGATAAAAGAAAAGGGAAAACTCCCCTGGGCTTCACCTTTATTGACATATTAGAGTCAGGGCAGTCACAGGTCCACACCTCCACATCCGTCTTTCTAAATGGACTGGGGAGTTACGTGTGTGTGCATGCTTGCCAGTCCTGGGGGCTTGAACTCAGGGCCTGGACACTGTCCCTGAGTTTTTTTCACTCAAGACTGGTGCTCTACCACTTGAGCCACAGCTCCACTCAAGGTTTTCTGGTGGTTCATTGGAGATGAGTCTCACAGATTTTCCTGCCCGGGCTGGCTGAGATCTCAGATCTCAGCTGGGATGGCAGGCGTGAGCCACCGGCTCCGGGCTCTTTTGAGTCACTTTTGAGGTGTCCTGGAGCCATTATGATTAGGAACTTCCCACCCCTCAAGGAGCGGCCCCAACTTCTGTGTTGAGAACAATCCTCTATTCCTAGGCCGTCAACGATGGCTTTTATTGCTGTTATTATTACTAATGATTAAATGTGGTGTTTTTTGTGGAACTGGGGATTAAGCGCAGGACCTGGGGCTCTACCCTTGAGCCCCGCCCCCCGCCCCCGCCCCCCCCCCCCCCCCCCCGTGGATTTCCCACCCATCTCACCACCACTCTCTCCTGCTCTCCCTCCTGGTCTACATCTTCATTGTGAGCTGCTTTGCAGGGCTGGAGTGTGGAGTCTATTTGTTTGGACTGTATCTGCCAATGCAGCAAAGAGGTGCCCGGAGCTGAGGGCTTGAGCCTGGTGCCTAAGCTTGAGGCTGCTGCTGGGCGTGGTAATCCCCGTTCTCAGGAGATGGACGCAGCAGGATCCTCGGGAGCAGGCCAAAGCACAAGATCCTATCTGAAAACAAAACAGGCAAAGAGGTCTGGGGCTGGGATGCAAGTCACAGAGGGTCTGCCCAGCAAGGATAAGGCTGAGTTCAAACCAGTTTCCTCCAAAGCAAACAGATTGGGACATGTTTGTTTTTGTTTCTTAATGGTATTTGGGTTTGAACTCAGGACCCCTTGTTCACAAAGGCTGGAGCCTGATGATTATTTTGGAGATGGAGTCTGGCAGAGTCTTAGCTGGCCAGGCTGGCTTCAAACTGCAATCCTCTAGCTCTCAGCCTCCTCAGTTGCTAGGATTGCAGGGATGAGCCGCCTGTTCCTGGCTTAGTGTGGTCAAGCAGGAGAGTGGAGAAGGAGAAAAAAAGAGATCTTGTCTCATAAAAAATGGAGGGGAGGGGGGGCACAGTTAGATTTCTGTCCCTGGCTTATTTCACATAGCACAGTATCTCCTCCCCCACCCCTCCATGACTGAAGGTTAATATTGTGTTGCATGGAAGGGACTGTCGCTGTGTTTGTCTGGCTCTCTCACAGCATACAACCAGGCTGTATTTGCTTTGGGCTGCTGTGAAGCTGGGTGTACAGACCCTAGCTCTGTGGGAGGTGTGTGTGTGCGTGTGTGCACGCACGCGTGTGCATGTGTGTGTGTGTGTGTGTGTGTGTGCACCACTACCGGAGCTTGAACTAAGCGCCTCAAACACTTGCATGGCTTTTTCACTCAAAGCTGGTCCTCTGCCGCTTGAGCCACAGCTCCACTTCTAGCTTTTTGCTGGTTATTTGGAGATAAGTGTCACACACTTTCCTGCTAGGGCTGGCTTTGAACCTCAGTCCTTAGATCTCAGCTTCCTGAGTGGCTAAGATGACAGGTGGGAGCCACCACCAGTCAGATATTCCTGTTTGTTGTTGTTGTTTTTCGGTTGTGGGGCTTGAACTCAGGGCCTGGGCGCTGTCCCTCAGCTCTTTTGCTCAAGGCTAGCACTCTACTGCTTTGAGCTGCAGCCCCACTTCCAGTTTTTTTGAGTGGTTACTTGGAAATAAGAATCTCATAGGGTCTTTCCTGCCCAGCCTGGCTTTGAACCGTGATCCTCAGATCTCAGCCTCCTGAGTATCTAGGATTACAGGCATGAGCCACCGGTGCCCAGCTTTTGCTATATTTTTTAAGCAACTGGTGTAGAAATAGTGTTTAAAACTGAAAAATTGTCTCTATAGCATCAAATGCTATAACACGGGGGAGAGAAAGGAGACTTCTGGGGTACAGTTTCGTGTGGGTGGCAGCCATAACCCTCCCCTTTGGGGAGAGTGGCCCGGAGGGGCCTGGACAGCACCCACAGTCCTGCCTCTTGCTCCTTCCACGTCCTCAAATGTGTGTGCTCCTGCCAGGCCTCTCCACGCCAGTCCAGAGACAAGTTCCTCCGAAGAAGTGGTTATACAAACAGAAGAATTAAGAGGAGGTGACAGGATGGGACTACAGCCAGGCCCTCCTTGCTCCTCCTGGCCTTTGAGTTGAGTTGACCCTCAGGACAGTCAGTAGTGCTGGCCGGGTGCTCATAGGCTCCCATCTTCTTTCTCATGGGCTCAGCTAGTCCATCTGTACAATGGGGTCAGGACTCAAGCTCTGTGCCCCTCCCTGGCAATCTTGGGGAGCCCCTGGCCGCAGGCTGTGTGCGTGTGCGTGAGTGCGCGTGCGTGTGCATAGCCATCCCCCTCCCCTGGCTCCCTGGCGGAAGGCAGGAAGGGATCTATGGGGCCCTGGGTTCCACGCCGTGGGTTTAATTACAGGTTTTCAGCCGCGGGCCGGTGGGCATGCCTTGGGAGGGGGGGGCGCTCCTCCGAAACCCTGTCATTTTCCCGCGTCTCAGGGCCTCTTCAAAGGGGGGCATCTAGACATTTTCTCCACAAGCCGCAGAGTGGACTGTCGCGGCCTCAGCGTGAACATAATGACAGCTGCGTTTTACAGCAAGCTGGGAGTGAATGGGTCCGACCGGCTTGTCTCCTGTCAGGAGAGTCATTATTATTTTTTTTTTGTCATTTGCTGACAGTTTGGGTTTCATATGTTTCTCCTTTTTTCTCTCTCTCTCCCTCTCCCTTTCCTCTTGCCTGGAAAAATGGCTAGGCATCTACGAGACGCCTGCGGGGACCATCCTGTACCACGCTCACTTAGACATCGAGGCCTTCACCATGGACCGGGAAGTGCGCAAAGTCAAGCAGAGCCTGGGCCTGAAGTTTGCCGAGCTGGTCTACATGGGTGGGTAGCACACCCCCCCTCCAGCCAGGCCTCCCCCCACCCCCAGCCGCAGGCTCCTCCCACCGCCAGGGGGGGGGCAGGGGAATGGAGGTTGGGAGGAGCCGAAGAGAGGATGCTGGTGAGGGAGGGGGGCGCAGGTTCATGGAGTGTCATTCGTGGGGCGTCAGGAGATGCTGACCCCACACACATGCACCTGTGGTGTGTCTGCCCGAGCCAGGCCGCCGTCCTCCCTTCTGCACGGGCCTCCGGCGCGTGCTGGGCGCTGGGCATGTGGGTGAGACTTGCCATCAACCACGGAGATGCTTGGGAGGGAATGTGGACCTTGTTCAGGGGACACGGCCAGGGGGACCTGGCTGGATCTGGCCCCGCATCAGGCTGTCCCCAGCTGTCCGGCAGACACCCCCCCAGTAGCTTTCAGCTCCAAATGGGCAGAGCCAGATTTTTCTTTTTGGGGTGTCAGTACCGAGGCTTGAACTCAGGACCTCACGCTTTCCCTTGGCTTTTTTCACTCAAGGCTGGCACCCTACCATTTGAGTCACAGCTCCACTTCGGGCTTTCTGGTGGTTCATTGCAGATAGAGTCTCACAGTTTCTTCCCCCACGGGCTTCAAACTTCCACCCTCAGATCTTGGCCTCCTGAGTAGCTAGGATGGCGCAAGCGTGAGCCACCCGTGCCCATCTGGAAGCCGGATCGTGACCATAAAGCAGCTGGGGGTGGCAATGAATAGAACAACTGTGGCTGACATTAGACCCCACGCGGGTGCCCCCCCCTTGCAGGCAGGCAGACTGACTTTCAGACCTGCGCACTGTCACCAAGCTGGGGCTCAGGAGCCCGGGCCAACCCAGCCTGCTGCCTGGCTTTTTCTTTTTTGTCAGTCACAGGTCTTGAACTCTAGGCCTGAGCTCTGTCCCTCAGCTCTTCAGCTCAAAACAAGCGCTCTACCACTTGAGCCACAGTGGTTTACTGATGGTTCACTGGAGATAAGAGTCTCATGGACTTTCCTGCCCAGGCTGGCTTTGAACCGTGATCCTCAGATCTCAGCCTCCTGAGTAGCTAGGATGACAGGCGTGAGCCACTGATGCCTAGCTATTTTTCCATATTTAAATAGTTGGTGGGGGGGCCCTCATGACACATGGAAAGTTCTATGAAATTCACATGTTCAGTGTCCACAAATACTCGCAG
Organism: Dipodomys spectabilis; assembly: GCF_019054845.1. Taxonomy (NCBI): domain Eukaryota; kingdom Metazoa; phylum Chordata; class Mammalia; order Rodentia; family Heteromyidae; genus Dipodomys; species Dipodomys spectabilis. The sequence goes on from NW_024870744.1 coordinate 3,946,467, forward strand.
TGGGGCGCAGCTATGTGTATGTGTGTGATCCGGGGCCACTCGCCTGCAGCAGGGACAGAGCTGTTTCTTTTCTTTTTTTTTTTTTTTTGCCAGTTGTGGGGCCTGAACTCTGGCCTGGGCGCTGTCCCTCAGCTCTTCGGCTCAAGGCTAGCGCTCTACCACTTGAGCCACAGCGCCACTTCTGGCTTTTTTTCCTGATAATGTGGTGCTGAGGAATCGAACCCAGAGCCTCATGCATGCAAGGCAAGCACTCTACCACTGAGCCACCTTCCCAGCCCAGACAGAGCAATTCTAGAGAGGCGGCAATGGGTGACCATTGGCCGGCCACTTGCAGATGTTTTCTGACCCCCTTTCTGTCATTCACATGTCACAGGTCATGCACATTCACAGGTCAGGCTTCTGCCTGGAGCTGACCTTGACCCCTGGTGCTGGGGGTGGGGCCTCCCCTCCCCCTCCCCCTCCCTCTCCACCTATTGGCTGCCGTTGTTCCCACAGCTTTGAAGCTGAAGGAGGGAGAGCCCTGCTCTCCTGCCAGGTACAGACAGGTGCTTAAATACCATTGTCTCCCGCCGGCTCTGGAGGCTCCGCCTCACTGCTGAGAGGTAGATTCTGGTTACAAAGTGGAAGACCTAGCAGGGCGCTCAGGAGATGGCGGGGTGGGCGGGCCGAGGGAGGCGGGCCGGGGGAGGTGGGCAGGGGGCTTCATCTGATGGGGGCAATGGTTGTGACTTCCTTTGTTCTCTGGCAGCCAGTCCGACCCAAGACTGAGCACCTAATGGGTATTATGTAATCGTAGCTGCACAGAGAGGCAGGGAAACTGAGGCCCAGGCAGGCAAAGATAATCATCCTGTGCCTCAGGGCTGATAAGCTGCCATGGCTTTTGAGCCCAGGAGAAGCCAGTTTCAGTGGCCAAGTTCTTGGTCACTCCAGCAGATCCTGGCAGGGCCATTAGCCAGGAGTTGTGCAGAGCCTTGGCCTCTGACAGGGGAGCCCTGGGCGCCCCGTCCCAGTGGGGCAGGCATGGCACCTCTCTGCAGCCTGGGTTGAATCGCTGCTCTGCCAGTCTGTGCCAAGCCCTCAAAATCCCAAAATGAGACACAGCGATTAAGAGATTTAGAAGGAAACAGAACTGGGGGGGGGGGGGGGGCTGGTCTGACCCCACAGTTGTTGCTAGTGCTCCATTTGTGCCGGCCCCCCGTCCCCAGACATCAAGGCCACCTCCAGCTCCCCACAGGCCACTCGAGGGGACCTCGGCCCGAGACGTGCATGCTGCAGACCATGGGGTCTTGCCCTCACAGGGCCTTGGGCTTCTCCTGTGAAGAATGAGTTTGCCACCCAGGGCTCACACCTGTAATCCCAGCTACTCAGGAGGCCAATAGCTAGAGGGTAATGGTCAAAGCCAGCCTGGGCAGAAAAGTCCCCAAGGGTCTTATCTCCACTAAAGCAGCAAAAAGTAGGACATGGAGCTGTGGCTCAAGTGGTAGGATGCCAGCCTTGAGCCAAAAAGCCAAATGAGAGCATGAGGCCCTGAGTTCAAGGCCAGGACTAGGAAGACTAAAGGCTGCGTTCTACCCACAGCACATGTCGTGAGAGTTCAGTGCGTGAATATTAGTCACCGGACTGAGGCCCTGCTAGGGTTCCTCGTGTGAAGGCAGGAGACAGGGCCTGGGCTCTGGCTGGGTTTATGGTCGTGGTCAAGTTTATTTCCTTCCTGAGCTTTATTTCTCCTTTTGGAGAAACTAAATTAAAAAGCCTCAGGTCAACAACCTACCGGAGTCCCTTCGCTAGCCTGCCTGGCGGCCCTGGTAGAGAACCCGCCATTCAGCCACCGCTCCTGACCTGCAGCTGGCCCCGCCTCGCTCCCAGCTGCCTCCCTCCCTGCCTCCCGTGTGTCTAGTTGGCTTTCTCTCCATCTTCTCCCCCATTCCTAGACTCTTAGCCTGACCAAGGGGTTTGTTCCATTGGACTCCATCCTCCTGAGCAGTGTGCAGGCTCAGCATGGCAGGATCCTGGGGCGGGGGGGGGGGGGTCTCATTTAGGGGGACGCAGCTCCCCTTCTCTCCCTTTCAGTGTCTTCAGCAGGCATCACATACAACCTGTACAGGTTGACTGGCGGGGAGCTTCCCTGGGCCTCGCAGCGTGGCCCATGCCCTGCCCCCCATGCAGCAGGATTCCGGGTGCCCCCCCCCACCCCACCCCCCCCCCGCCAGGCTCAGGTCCCCCTCCTGGGCTGGAAACCTGAGCCCAGGACCTCTGTGGGGTAAGGCAGGAGATGGGGAGATAAAATCAGGCCAGGGTTCCACCATGACCTCAGCGACCTCCCCTACCTCCTGCGCTGTCTGCTGTCTTCCATCCGGAGAACTTAAATGGGGTAATTATCCCAAGGAGATAGATAGCCAAGCCCAGGACACTGGGGGCCGGGCAGGGGACACTGGGAAACATCAGTGCCCCCCCCCCACACCAGGGTGCGGGCTGTGTGGGAAAGGCCCCTGGCTGGTCTTCATCGGTGGTCTTGCTGTGTAGCTTTACACAGGTTTTTTTTTCCTCTGTGGGCCATGCTGTCCCCACTGGAAACAAAGGCTCAGAGCTTTGCGTGCATTCTGTGAGTGCAGGGACCTCATCGCGGAAGGGGGGAAACTGAGTCACGGGGTTCTGTCACAGGTCAGGATGGGTAAGGACACAACCTATTCTCTCCCTGATTAGCTCTCCCCCCCTCCGAGAGCCACTCACTCTGGCCTGGGCCTCAAACAATGGCCACAGCCCTTTATCAGCACCAGGGATCAGGCACCATCTGGCCCACAGCTGCCCAGGTGGGCTCACCTTCTCAGATCTGTTTCAGAGAAACCCTATGCCTGCACCCGCCCTCCCCCAGCCTGGCCTTGGCCACCTGCCTGTGCTGGGGAGGAGACCTGGCGTCCCTGGCTGGCTCCCCCGACACCCCAGCCCTTAAGGGCTAGCAGGGAGAAAGGGAAAAAAGGGGGAGATCACTACCCCCCCCCCCCCAGGACAGAGTCTGAGGTTTCTTCTTGGGCTGTTGAGGAGGAGGAGGAACAAAAAGCCGAGCTCGTGCATGTAGCGATGCCTTATGCCCATTTGAAATATTAGTGTGCAGATCCCAGGCCAGTGATTGTCCAGGCCTGCCAGGACGCCAGTTCATGCTCGCCGGGTGGTAGGGCTCCACACTCAGTGCTCTTTGGTCATGCCAACTCAGCAGACGGGGGGAGAAACAGGCACAGAGAGGCGAAAGCCACACATGACCAGAAATCGCCACCCAGCAACTACCTTGACTCCAATAACATCTGCCTAAGTCCTGCTGCCATCTGCCTTCTCCGATGAAGGTCAGAGCCTGCTCCCCCCCACTCCTGTCCCCCCCCAGGCTAGGCCCAGGGTCCTGTGACCAGTGTGGCTGTCCTTGAATGTGGCAGGAGCCAGTTGGCCACACTTTCTCTGGACAGTGACAGAGGCCATCCTACCCACAGCCTCCATGTTCCCCAACTCCGCAGGGACACCCCGAGCCACAGCTCTAGGCTGTGACGGGCTGAGCCCCCGGGGTGCCCCTCCGGTGCCCCCAGCCTCCTGTGCTCTGGCAGACAGCAGATCCTCCCCCGTGACCTCTTGCTTCTTTGCCGCAGGTTTCTGGCACAGCCCCGAGTGTGAATTCGTGCGCCACTGCATTGCCAAGTCCCAGGAGCGCGTGGAGGGGAAGGTGCAGGTGTCTGTCTTCAAGGGCCAGGTGTACATCCTGGGCCGAGAGTCCCCGCTGTCTCTCTACAATGAGGAGCTGGTGAGGTAGGGTCCCACCCCGGCCTGGCCCCAGCAGGGCGCATGGCCACGTATCCACGGTCCCCTCTGATGGAAACGCGCGTTCCTCATGAGTCCTGCTGGGGGAAGATGGACATAAGGGAAGGTACCCAGGTGCTGTTCTTCCTAGCTACTCAGGAGGCTGAGAGCTGAGGATTGAGGTTCAAAGGCAGCCCAGGCAGGAAAGATCATCAGACTTTCTGGTGGTTCATCTCCAATGAACCACCAGAAAGCCACAAGTGGAGCTGTGGCTCAAAGTGGTAGAGTGCTAGCCCTGAGCAAAAGAGCTCAGGAACAACACCCAGGCCTTGAGTTCAAGCTCCACAACCAGCAACAAAATAATAATAAAACCTATGGCTCAAGTGGTAGAGCATCAGCCTTGAGCAAAAAAGCTAAGGGACAGCGCCCAGTCCCTGGGTTCAAGGCCAGGACTGGCACCAATTTAAAAAAAAAGAATTAGAAAAGGTAGCAGTGGGCTGCAAGAAGGACAGGACACCCTGACTGCATACAATACTTGGGAATTTGGGGAGCACTTGGCGTGACTCCCTTGCCATTTAAACCACAGCAGGGGTGGAACAAGTCGGGGGGGGGCAGGGAGTGCTGGAAGGGTCTGGAAGAGCCCAGACACTGTCAGACCAAGGGCCGGGAGAGGCTGCGGGCCAGAGTGATGTGCCGAGGCCAGATCTTAGGGGAAGGCGCTCCTGGCAGGTGCCCAGAATGCGTCTGCAGGAGTGGCTGCCATGGAGGGTGGACATGGCATCCATGTGAGGGACCCAGGGACCGGACCAGAAGAAGCAAACGGGTTCTGTGCACTCTGAGTTTACACAAAAGAGCTTGCCAGGTCACTCTGGGGTCTTTTTTTGGAGGGGTGAACAACTGGGTAGCCGGTAGTGAGCACTGAGAGGGGAGTCCCAACCCTCTTCCACGGCCACAATGCTGGGGCGGAGCCCCAGGGCCTCCTGGACCCCCCGGCGAGCCCTGGGCCCCGGAGCTTGCACCCCAGCCCTAAGACAATGTGGGGAACACTATTCATTTGGGCGTAGCTAGCTTGAGCAGGGATTTTCTTTGGACCAGCCTGGAATAGCTGTATGAGCCCTGGGCGTGTGGGGCCAGGGTTGGGGAGAAATGAGGTCTGGAGATGTTGGAGGGTCACAGGAGGCCCTGGGCTGAAGCCAGGAGTCAGGGACAAGCTTTCCAGAACTTCCCTGTGGAGGGGCCTTGAGGAGACCACCATACACACACACACACCCCAAGAAGCCAGGCCTTTCCTGGGGGCTTGGGGGGCGGGCAGCCCCTGCTAACACAGACTCCAGTCCCAGCCAGCTCAGCCTGGGGCCGGCTCTGCCCTCCCGGGAGCCGGTGGCAATTGAAGGACGAGTTTTGTTTGGCAGTCAATATTATTCCCCCCCCTTCCCCTTCTCTTTGCCATGTTGAGTTTCTCGGTCGTCCCCCCCCCCCCCCCGACTTCAATCTTTCTAAACACTTTATAAGCCATAAATATAACCGAATCAGTTTAGATCAGTCGGGGTAAATGTCAAATTATCTTCTCTCTTTCTCTCTCTCGCACTTTCTTTCCTCCCCCTCAAAATCAACAGCCTCTAATAATCTGTCCAACCCTTCATTAAGTCTCAAGGTCTCACTTGGGGAGATTAAATGAATAAAGTAAAAAGGGAAAGGGGAGAAAAAAAAAAGAGAGAGGGAAAAAAAAGCAGAAGCATTTATTCTCACTGTGTCCCCAACCATTTCCCTTTTCTTTTTGATTTCTACATCGCTGACTTGAAAGCCTTTGACTGACAGCCTCGCGGGGACCAGCGAGGCAGCCGTGAGAGGTAGTAGGGCTGAAATGCCGCGGCGCAGTAGGTAGAAAGTAACGTAATTATAGAGCAGGTCAGAGCCACTCCAATGAACAAAAATAAAAGCACAGAGGTTTTCGGGAGACCGTCAGGGGAGGTGGGGGAAAAAAATCATTGTAAACTCCTTTTCCATCTTCCCCCCCATACACACACACACACATGCACCCCACCCCAAACCACGATTTTAAAAAAGAAACACCTCTTGGGTCTCTCCTGCTGGAACAAGTCTGTTGCTAATGGGATCCCTCTTGGAATGGGGCAGTGCTTTTTGGTTTGGTTTGGTTGCGTGTGCGAGTGTGTGCGCGTGTACGTGCGTGCACACACACACCAGTGCTGAGCCTTGAACTTGAGCCCCGAGTGAGTGCTGTACCAGGTGAGGAAGGCTGGCGTTCTTCCTCTTGAGCCACAACTCCACTTTGGGCTTTTTTTGCTGGTTCATTGGAGATAAGAGTTTGACAGACTGCCCAGGCTGGCTTTGGCCTGTGATCCTCAGAGCTCAACCTCCTGAGTGGCCAGGATGACGGGCAGGACCGCAGCATCTGGAGGGAAGTTTGTTTTGAATTGTGAAAGAGGCAAAGGACAAATAGATACACAGGGCTGGCGAGGGGGAGGCCGGCCTCCTGCTTTCTCTCTGGGTTTCCCCAAAGCCTGCAGTTTGGGGTGTCAGGCTAATCCTGTGCACCCACAAGCCCCATCTACTCTCTCTGGGGGAGCACGCTGGTGGCGGTCAGCTCCGGTCACTCCCGCATCTGAGGGAAGCAAGATGGAGGCAGGCAGGGAACTGGTCAAGGAGAGGCCTGGCCTGCCAGTGGCTTGGTGAGATGCCCTGCGCCAGCTCCAAGTCTGCGGAAGGGCAGGGCAGGCAGGGCAGGCAGGGTAGATGACGCCACAGTCCCCAGAGCACGGCGCGCCCCAGGAGCCCCGTCTCCTGCCTTCACCTTGCAGAAGAAGGCCCTTCCCTCCCTCCCTCACTCCTTCCCTTCCTCCCTCCCTTCCTTTCTTCTTTCTCTCTCTTTTTGTCGTGGGTCTTGAACTCTGGGCCCGGGCGCTGTCCCTCAGCTCTTCAGCTCAAGGCAAGCGCTCTACCACTTGAGCCACAGCGCCACTTCCAGTTTTCAAGTGGTTTATTGGAGATAAGAGTTTCACGCCCTTCCTGCCCAGGGTAGCTTTGAACCGTGGTCCTCAGATCTCAGCCTCCTGAGTAGCTAGGATGACAGGCATGAGCCACCAGCACCCGGCTTCTTTCTTTCTTGTGCCGGTACTGGGACTTGAACTCAGAGCCTGGTCATTGTCTCCCTTAGTTTTTTCACTCAAAACTAGCACTTTACCACCTGAGCCACAGCTTCATTTCTGGTTTTTGCTGGCTAATTGGAAATAAGAGTGTCACAGACTCTTCTGCTGGGCTGGCTTCAAACCTTGATCCATCACCTCAGCCTCCTGAGCAGCTGGGATTCCAGGTGTGAGCCACCATGCCGGCTTGGAGAAGGCTTCTGTGGGAAGCAGGCCACCTCCTTGTCATTGTGCACACAGGGGAGCAAGGGCAGACTCCAAGTGGGACAGGACGGGCGTCTTGGCTTCCAGGGTCCTCAGGGCAGATGGGAGCATCTGACGCCCGGGCGCAGCATGCTGGGGCGGCACGCAGGGTAGGCCTGTCTCCTTGTTTCCCCTGCCTGGCGCGTCTGGCCTGGGCCGATGGATGGTGTCGTGATCGTGGGTGCTGCCGCTGACACGGCTTTTTTTTTTTTTCTTTAATGTTCGTTGTGGGGCTTGGACTCTGGGCCTGGGCACTGTCCCTCAGCTCTTCAGCTCAAGGCAAGCGCTCTACCACTTGAGCCACAACGCCACTCCCAGTTTTCTAGTGGTTTATTGGAGACAAGAGTCTCACGGACTTTCCTGTCCGGGCTGGCTTTGAACTGTGATCCTCAGATCTCAGCCTCCTGAGTAGCTAGGATGACAGGCGTGAGCCACCGGCGCCCGGCTGGCCCGGCTTTCTGTGTGGGGTGGATGGTGACTCAGGGAACAGCCACAGCGCGCCTGCCCTGGGCTCCAGTGGCTGCTGTGTTTGGCGGGGCTGTGGGGTGGGAGGGCGGCGGCGGCGGCGGCAGGACGGGGACTGCAGATCGCTGCCTGGCTCACATGAACGAGGAGAGAGGACTCCGTGGGGACGAGCGCGCTGTCCATCAAACGCGGGCCGCAGCCCAGGGCTCAGGCCGCGCCAGTGCGCACAGGCCGCGGGCCCACAGCCTGCCTTCCAGGGCAGAGCCAGCTCCCGTGTGAGCTCTGTGGGGGTGGCAGGCCGGGGCTCGCAGTGGGGACTCGGTGGGGTCAGTGCCTGTGGCCCCCCAGAGGGAGAGAAGGGCCAAGACCCGGCTCCCAGCTCTGCTCTCCCCCCCCCCCCCCCCCCCCCAGCATGAACGTGCAGGGCGACTACGAGCCCATGGACGCCACCGGCTTCATCAACATCAACTCCCTCAGGTGAGACCCGGCCGCCCCGCCTGGGCCGCAGGCCGCCCCGCCCGGTGCACCCCCAGGGCCACAGGGGGAGGGCTGAGTTCAAACCCCGTCTCTGCGGTAGCCTCTCAGACCCCTTCAGGAGCTCAGAGAGCCACCTGTGGGGTCGAGAAGGTTCCAGAAGAGCCTATGGGAATGGAACACAGGACCCTGAGAAGTTGGTCAAGATGAGTCTGTCCAGTTCTGGGTCCTCCATCACCAACCAACAACCTTCTCCTGAGGGTTCGGGTCAGGAAGGGGGTGGCGGGCTCTCTCTCCCCAGCAACTTGCCTTGGGTCCGGAGGCAGCCATCCCTGCGTGACCCCTCAGGCCTCTTCCCTCTCCACAGCCACCTCCACCTCCCGGCCTCCCGCACCCTCCATCTGTATTGTATGACTCTATTAAACCCTTTTAAACGGCCCGAACGCACAACGCTCATAATGGCCTCTGCTCATCTCCCATCGCCGGCTACATGCTTTGTCTCCAACAATGACAATGCCCCCCCCCCCCCATAAATTAATTACATCGCCCTGATTGGAGGGCAGGAGGAGGGCCAGGAAGGGAGAAGGGTTAGAAGAAAAAAGACAACTTCGCACACATCCTAACCAACAGCTGCCCTCCTCACCCACCACACAGGCCCGGCCTGAATTAATTGAAGAGTGAGCGTGTTGTTATTGTACATTTACATTTTCCTTTGTTTTCCCGGTGGTTTACAGGCTGAAGGAGTACCATCGCCTCCAGAGCAAGGTCACCACCAAATAGACCGGCCCACAATGAAGACCTGAAGCCTCCTCTCCCCTCACCTCTCCCCGCACAGGCACTGATTGTTGTTGTGATAATTCGTAATTGTGACTTGTTCTTCCCGCCTGGCATTTGTTCCTGCAGCTTGCAGAGGTCATTTCCCCCCCCTCCCCACCGCCACCCCAGGGTGGGGGCAGCTGCCTTGGGGAGCTGTTGAAAAAAGACAATTAAAAGAAAATGCATTAGTCTTTTGTTTCTTTATTTCTGCCGAGGTGTGTGAGTGTGTGCTCACGCTCTTGTTAGCCTGACCTCTGTGGTTTCCTAGGAGCTTGAAGGCCACCCTTTGCACAGCGAATCCTGACACTCCTGGAATTCTGTCACCCTAATGGCCCACTGTAGCAGGCATGTGCCGGGAAAGCCAGAGAGGTTTGGTACCAGGCCCACCCCGAGTCCACCAGGGACCCTCTGGATATGGCTGCCATGCTGATCACATCACACTGCTTCACACCTGAGTGGCTTTAACAGCAGCCTAAATTAGCAAGGGAGTCTGGCTCACACCTGTAATCCCTGCTACTCAGAAGGCTGCAATCTGAGGATCAAGGCTCGAAGCCAGCCCAGGTAGGAAAGTCCATGCATGAGACTCATCTATAATTAACCACCAAAAAGGCTGGAAGTGGAGCAGTGGTTCAAGTGATAGAGTACCCAGGTCCTGAGTTCAAGCCCCAATACCACCATTAAAAAAATTATGAAGGGGCTGGGAAGGTGGCTCAGTGGTAGCGTGATTGCCTCGCATGCATGAAGCCCTGCGTTGAATTCCTCAGCACCACCTAGAAAAAGCTGGAAGTGGTGCTATGGCTCAATTGGTAGAGAGCTAACTGAGCAAACGTTCAGGGATAGTGCCCAGGCCCTGAGTTGAAGCCCCAGGACTGGCAAAAAGAATGGTGGAGGAGTGGTGCTGTGGCTCAAAGTGGTAGAACGCTAGCTTTGATCAGACAAAGCTCAGAGACAGCCGGGCGCTGGTGGCTCACGCCTGTAATCCTAGCTACTCAGGAGGCTGAGATCTGAGGATCACAGTTCAAAGCCAGCCTGGTCAGGAGAGACCCTGAGACTCCTATCTCCAATAAACCACCAGAAAACCGGAAGTGGCTCTGTAGCTCAAGTGGTAGAGCGCTCGCCTTGAGCTGAAGAGCTGAGGGACAGCGCCCAGGCCCAGAGTTCAAGCCCCACGACCGACCAAAAAATAAAAAGTTCAGAGACAGAACCCGGGCCGAGTTCAAGCCCCACAACTGACAAAAAAAAAAAAAAAAAAAAACTAACGAAAAAAGATGGAGGAAGAAGCAGCTCCAGTAAGAGGGACCTGGGCTGAGAAAAGAATTTAGGGTGTGACCTACCTGGTTTCCTATATAGCTAGTCTATAAATCAGGGCTTAAGGCAGCCATGTTTATACTGTGGCCCCACCCTCTTGGTCAAAGCTGATTGGATGACAGCTGGTTAACTGATTTGAACTGGGCCAATAAAAGCCTCACCCAGGGGGGCTGGGAAGGTGGCTCAGTGGTAGAGCACTATCCTTGAGCTGAAGAGCTGAGGGACAGCGCCCAGGCCCAGAGTTCAGGCCCCACGACGGGACAAAAAAAAAAAAAAACCTCACCCAGGGAACTGGACTTCAGTAACTAGCCTGAAGGAAAGACAAGTCAATTTAGGTATTCTGGGATGAAGGAGAAAGGAGAGAGGGAGGCGGGGGAGGGGGGGTGGGGGGGTGGGAGGGGGAATGATGGGGAGGGCTAGATGTAGAGTCCCCTTTCCTGTCTGGATACATTATGAAAGTAGCATCTCTCTCTCTCTTTTTTTCTTTTCTTTTTTTGCCAGCCTTGGGGCTTGAACTCAGGCCTGAGCACTGTCTCTGAGCATTTTTGAGCTCAAGTCTATGGCTCTACTGCTTGAGCCACAGTGCCATTTCTGGTGCTAAGTAGTTTTTCTGAGTAGTTTATTGTAGCTAAGAGACTCATGGTCTTTCCTTCCTGCGCTGGCCTTGAGCTGAGAGCCTCAAATCTCAGCCTCCTGCGTGGCTAGGACTGCAGGTGTGAGCCACCAGCGGCGCCCGGCTGAAAGTAGCATGTCTTGTCCCAGGGAGTCAGCTTGGTGATGGAGCTTCTGCATCGTTCCTTGCCAGGGTCTGAACTTGACACCGATGGCAGCGCTACCCACTGCCTTCGTCAGAAAGTTTTGCCTTTAGAACGCATTTCTCTCCAGCGAGGCCCGGTGGGTGCTGCCTGCCCCCTGCCCAGGCAGAGTTAGCAAAAACAAAATGGAGACCAAAGCCCTGGGGTGTGACTTGAATGGCAGAGCATGTATCTAGGGTGCAAAGGCCTAGGTTCTATTCCCAGGGCCACTAACAACAACAACAACAAGCAACAAGAACACTTTTTCTCCACTTATGAAAGCCCAGGGTCAATAAGGAGTGACTCCGTAGCTCTGTGCTAGCCCTCCGCTACACATGCTTTTTATCTTAGTGACACTTTTTTTCTCTTCAGTACTGGATACTCCACCACTTGAGCTGTGCCTCCAGTCCAGCTTTGTGCTGCTTATTTTGGAGATGGAGTCTCAGTGACTTCTTCTCCAGCTGATCTTGAACCTCAGGCCTCTGGCTATCAGCCTCCTGAGTAGGTAAGATCACAGACGTGAGCCACTGGCACAACTCACTCACTGGATCTTCCCAACAACACTGGGAGGCAGGCACTTTGACCCGTCCAAGGCCACTCAGCCAAACAGAGCCAGGCCTGGCTGATTCCCAGATCCTGTGTTTATTTATAGCTTAAAAAAGAAAGGAAGGAAGCAAGGAAGGCAGGCAGGCAGGCAGTCAAGCCTGCCTTACAGAAACAACTTAGCCATCATTCAACTACCCTGTTCTAAACACTGCTTGCATTTCTCAGATTTCTTTTTTAATGCTTTTTTTTTTTTCTTGGTCAGTCGTGGGGCTTGAACTCTGGGCCTGGGCGCTGTCCCTCAGCTCTTCAGCTCAAGGCTAGTGCTCTCCTGCTTGAGCCACAGCCCCACTTCTGGTTTTCTGATGGTTCATTGGAGGTAAGTCTCACGGACTTCCCTGCCCAGGCTGGCTGGCTTTAAACTGTGATCCTCAGATCTCAGCCTCCTAAGTAGCTTAGGATGACAGGCATGAGCCACCAGCGCCTGGCTTTTAATACTTTTTTTTTTCTATGCTTATGCTTGGAGAGTTAGGTTCTAGTATGCATTGTTTGGTGGGTTTTGGTGCTGGAAACAGGATTTTCTATACTTGCCGGCACCCTGCTGGTCCTGCAGCAGGCAGTGCCCGCCAGTGTGGCAGCTCCACTGCTAGCAGCGCACGCCCTGCAGTCTCCTCCACCCTCTCTCCCCTGTCTGTCCCCAGGCGGCTCTCTGGGTCTGTCTGCCTCTGTCACAGTGGTCTGAGGCACAGGGCTGCGCCTGTTGATCATCCTCATTATAATCCAGTGTTTTGGAAGATAACGCTTTATTGTTCTGGTCCAACAACATTTCTGATTAGCTGGTAATTCCTAATCGGGTCCCTCTGCAAGCCCTCTTCCCAAGGCCAAGGTCACAGGAAGATTATTGAAACTGGAAAAGGTTAGGGAGAAGGAGAGACAAGATGTTCTTCGGAAACAATGTCTCAGCCTGCTAGGCCAAGATGCTATCCCAGAGGCCTGGGTCCTACCTAATTTACTCTTTCACTGGGGTTGAACCCAGGACCTTTACTTGCTAAATAGATACATTACCACACATCCAGCGCCAATATTTTATATTTTATAGTCTGTGGATATATATTTGTAGATACTTTGTATCCTGGTTTAAAAAACTTAACATTGGAGCTGAGAAGGTGGCTCAGTGGTAGAGTGCTTGGCTTGCATGCAGGAGGCCCTGGGTTCAATTCCTCAGCACCACATAAGCAGAAAAAGCTGGAAGTGGCACTGTGGCTCAAATGGTAGAGCGTTCAACTTGAGCTGAAGAGCGGAGGGACAGCACCAAGGCCCAGAGTTCAGGCCCTGTGACTGACATTGTTTATAAACAGTTTTTACACCAATAAAAACAAACATTTTCAACAACTACATAATATTCTAATCTACTGATACTCCCTAACTTACTATTTCCCCATTTAATAGATTTAGGCTTTTTCCACCTTCTAAATTATTAGAATTATTCTAATTAGAATTATTCCACATTCTAAATTATTATTTTGTTGGATGCTGCTGCTGCTGCTGCTCTGATGATGATGGTTTTTGCAATGGCTGAGTTTGGAACCCAAGCCCCTTGCACATGCTAGTGCCCTACCACTGAGCTGTATCACTAGCCCTTTTGTATTGAATTGTTTATTAACTATACTCCTTTTTCCGTGACTTCACTAGAGTTGATTATATACCTATTTAACTCATCTCTGTCTCCCTTCTGCTCAAATTATGCCAGCCCAAGGGCAAGGCAAGAATCTTACAACAGAATAATCAGACCGATTCACTTTGTGTTTGGCTAGAATATGTATTGCTCGCAAGGTTCAATGGAAGGGCATGTGCTGAGAATGTACAAGGTCCTAGACTTAAATCATATACTACATATGTATTATAGTTGAGAGAGAGAGAGCGAGAACCAAGCTGGGTACCAGTGTCACGTGCCTGTAATCCTAGCTACTCAGCAGGCTGAGATCAGAAGATCTGAGATTTGAAGCCAACCTGAGCAAGAAAATCAGTGAGACTCTTTATCTCCAATTAACCACCAAAAAAATCAGAAGTGGAGCTGTGACTCAAGTGGTAGAGCGCCAGCCTTGAGCAAAAAAGAAGCTCGGGGACAGCATCTGGGCTCTGAGTTCAAGCCCTAGGACTGGCACCAAAGGGAAAGAGAGAGAGAGGAAGAGAGAGAGAGAGAGAGTGCAAAAATAGGGCTGGAGACATGGCTCTATAGTAGAGCACCTGCCCAGCAAGTGTGAGGTCCTGAGTTCAAATTCCAGTACCACCAAAAGGAGAAAGAAGACCATGGATAAAGCCTAGTACTGGGGCCTCTTGCTTATCTGATGGACTGTGGGATTCCACAAACGAGCGAGTGAACGAAGGAAGGAAGCTGTGCCTGTCTGCTCTTCTGCTGAGACCCTGCATGCACCCCGGGCTCCCTCCAGGCCACCGCTGGGGTGAGGGGCCAAGCGGAGGCAGGCGCGGTCTCTGTCCCCGCAAACTCCCTGACCCCCAGGGTCTGCGGCGGGGGAGCTCTCTTACCCTGGGTTGGTGCTCCCGACGCAGAGGGAGACACAGCTGGAGTCAGGAGCCGCCAGCAATCCTGGGGCAGAACCCAAGAGGCCAGAGGCCAGGTGCCGCCCTGTGTAGCTTCCCTCCCCCCCAGCCCTCCCCCTCCCCCGGCTGGCTACCCGAGTGCATCCTCTCGTCCCCATCTTGGGCTCCAGTGCCGCTCCGTGACACGCACAGGCCCAGAGGCCGTTGGCACGTTGCCCACGCCACGCGCGCCCGCTGCCGCTCCCCCTGCAAACGCCCTTCCCTACCTCCCGTCCTCCAGCCCACGGCAGCGCATGCAAAGCCCAGCCTCAGCCCGCCTCAAATCCGGGGAGGCCCAACCCCAGCCCGGCCACCTGGTGCCACCCTCTGTGGGCTCCACCTTGACCGCGACCTTCCGTGTGGTCTCAGGGCAGGAGGCGCACGGCCCTGACGATGGAGCGGGTCCGCAGGCCTCTCCGGCTGGGGAAAGGGCTCGCCCGGGTCACACAATCGATATCTCATCTGCGGCTTGCCTGGCGGAAGTGATGGGTATTGGAACATGGTAATGGGTGTTGTCTAGTGGAAGAGACTAATCTCCCCAGCTGTGGCAGGCTCCGCAGGTGGCCCACACGCCAGGGCTCGCTCAGGGGCTAACCACTGTCCTCCCGTGCCCCCAGGGTGCTCCGGGCACTTTTAAAGCCACAGCAACCTCGCTGTGGGCTGGGGTCTGTCCCGGCTCTCCTGCCACCAAAGCCTCAGGGGTGATTCCATCAAACACAGGTGGAGAAACTGAGGCCAGTGCTTTGCCCAGGGTCATGTACTCAGCAAGACTGACACTTCACTCACTAGCTCCCCCAGCCAGGGCACCTCAAAGCCAGCAGGGCAAACCCATGGCGTGTCCACCCTGTTAGGCCCGGAGATGTCGGGGAGGGGTGTATTAGCTGGCTGGAGAAAAACTAGATGCCAGGCACTGGTGGCTCACACCTATAATCCTGGCTACTCAACAGAGAGCTGGGGATTGGGATTCAAAGCCAGTCCAGGCAGAAAAAAATCCATAAGCAAAAGAAAAAGCTAGCTGGGCACTAGTGGCTCACGCCTGTCATCCTAGCTACTCAGGAGGCTGAGATCTGAGGATCGTGGTTCACAGGAAACTCCATGTGACTCTTATCTCCAACAAACCACCAGAAAACCAGAAGTGGTCCTGTGGCCCAAGTGGTTGAGCACTAGCCTGGAGCTGAAGAGCTGAGGGACAACACCCAGGCCCAGAGTTCAAGCCCCACGACTGACAAAACAAAACAAAAAGCTAAAAGTAGAGCTGTGGCTCAAATGGTAGAGTGCCAGCTTGGAGTGAAAAAGTAAAGAGGGCTGGGAAGTTGGCTCAGTGGTAGAGCGCTTGCCTTGCATGCCTGAGGCCCTGGGTTCGATTCCTCAGCACCACATAAGCAAAAAGAAAAAAAGCCGGAAGTGGAGCTGTGGCTCAAGTGGTAGAGTGCTAGCCTTGAGCTGAAGAGCTGAGGGACAGCGCCCAGGCCCAGAGTTCAGGTCCCACAACTGGACCCAAAAAAAAAAAAAGAAAAAAGAAAAAGCTAAAGAACAGCGATCAGGCCCTGAGTTCAAGACATGGTACTGGCATTTGCAGCTTCTGCCTGTTCAGAAGCCCCTCTGGAACTTTCCTTCATGCTGCTCCATGGGAGCCCCAATCTCTAGGAGGGCCCAGTGGGGACAGAGGTTTGGCACCGAATGCATCGGAAAGGGTGAAACAAAGACCTCAGGGCTGATCTCGGTCCGAACCAGAGATGGGGTGCTTCTTGCTTGATGGGTCCGTGCCTGAGGGTGAGGCCCAGAAACCCGCTGCCAGGGCGACTCTGATGTGTGCGGACATTTCCGAGCCGCAGACCTGGAGAGATGGAGGGCCAGAGGCATCGGCAAGCGGGCTTCACGGTGGTGCTGGCCGCTGGGCAGGCCAAGCACCTGCAAGTATAACCGGGAGGCACCTTGCACACGAGGTCCACCCCGGCTGCACTAGCCGTAAGCCACCTTCACCAGCCTTCCTGGGGGAAAGCAACCACCTCCCAGGCCTTCGAGAGCTCCCTGCAGAGCCCCAGGCAGCCTGTGGCCACTGGGACCACACCACCAGCAGGGACTCAAGCCTGGCTTCACCTGGTGGAGACTCAGTCTCCTCATCTATGAAATGGGTCCAACCAGAGCCCTGTCATGAGCAAAAGGAATGCTATAGATAGCTTCACACAGGGCGGACGCTCAGGAACGCCCTCCTGCCTCTCACTCGAGCCCTGCAGAAGAGAGAGGCATGGATCGGGACCCATTCTGACCTCAGTGTCCCCCAGCACCCCACTGCACAGGGACCCACAGAGACCCTGCTGGTCATTCAGCTCAGACCTCAGGAAATGGCCCTGACACCCAAGGGCCCTCCATCTGGGCCCCCTGACCCCGTCCCGTCAGGTTGAACAACTCGAGGCTCCCCCCGCCCCCCCACGCCAGCTGTGTGTGATCATTTATTTATGTCCTTGTCACCCACTCCTGGGCCTGAGGCTCCTCCCCTGGGGCCTCGTCACCCACCAGGCCCAATATGAAGACAGATGTCAGCCATGCTCTCCACGGGGCGGGGGGGGGTGGTGTGAGGAGAGAGGAGTAGGGGTTCAGGCTCCCCTTCTCTGGGTGGACATGGACCAAACAGGCAAGAGTCCAAGGCCCAGTTAAGCAGCAAAATGCTGGACCTGCAGGTGTGGCTCTAGTGGTGGAGTACTAGCTTGGGGGGAAAAAGCTATGAAAGAGTGTAAGGCCCTGAGTTTCAAGCCTCAGTACCGGCACACACACACACACACACACACACACACACACACACACACACACACACACACACACACACACGAGCGGGATGGATGGGACGTGGGAACTCGGCTGGCGCTGAGACCATCAGGAAACCGTAGGAGCCTCGGGATAGAAAAGCCAAGTGGGGCGGTGGACAAGGTCAGCGCCCCCCGCCTCTCTCCTCCTGATCCCAGGCTCCTCAGCCCCGCCCTCCTGCCCAGTGTCCCCAGTTGGTGAGGCTCGTGGCCTCCGTGTACCCCGGGGAGCCCCGAGGGGAAGGTCCTCCCCAAGAGGGGGCTCCCTGCTCGCCCTGAGCACTCCCAACAAGGTGGCTTTGTCTAGTGGCTCCGCAGACCCCCGTCTCTTCCCCAGCCCCCCGCGGCCGGTGCCCGGCTCTGAAAGGAGGCTTTATCTGCGGCCAGAGCCAGATCGCTGGGAAGCGGGCGGCCGGGGCAGGCCCAGGGGGCGGCGGCCACAGCCCTGACTTCTGGGGCTGCAGACACAGAGGGACTGGGACAAAGGGGTGCCCTGGGGGAGCACTCGGTCCAGGCCCCACCCCAGAGGGAGACAAGAGGGCTACACAGCTCTCACAGCCCTTCCTGGTCACAGCCCTACAATCTGGTCACTCGATCGCAGAGGTCAGTGGCGCCCAGCCCTTTGTATAGCTCCTGCCTGTGGGAGAAAGCAAGCAGGTGAGGCCGAGCTGCCTGGGCCAGGGTGGGGGCCAGGGCCCCCCCCCCATAAGTCTCTGGAGCAGGATGGTTTATGAAGGAAGGCTCCTGGTCAAATAAAGGGGCATTTCAAGGAAGATCGGCACCCTCAGCCAGCACCAGGCAGGGCCGAGAGAGAAGCAGAGGAGCAGGCGGGGAATGGCCAGGCGGTGGGCATGCGCAGAACTCCCTTCGTCCTAGGGCAGAGGACGCTGGCCCTGGTTCACAGGGGCAAGAGCACAGGCCCAGAGAGGTTAAGCCATCTTTCCAAAGTGGCCAAGCTGTGAGAGTCAGGAAGGAAACCCTGAGTTCAGGCAAAAACAAAATAAGATAAACACCAGAGTGTTCAGGACACAGAGAGGAGACATGGGTGAGGAGAGAGAATTCACAGCATCTTTCGGAGTACAGGCTGTTCCTGATCCATTTGGGGAAACTCCAGCCTTTGCACGAGTAGGGAAACAGAGGCCCAGACAGAAGGGAACAGCTCTTGTTCAGCCAACCGAGGTGAAACTGAGCTGACACTGGGGTCCGCCAGCTTCTGGTTGTGACTCACCCCAGGGATGGTGCCGGGGCAAGCGGGTCAGGCAGTAGAGGCTCCCAGGATGGGGGGGGGCTCCCAGGACGGGGGGGGCTCCCCTCCCACCTTGCCGCAGCCTAGGAAACAAGATACGCAAAGTAGATGGGCATGTGGGGCACAGACGGCAACAGTGGGGCGGCCTAGGTGCCACAGTGCCAGGCACCTGCTAGGGCTCCTCAAGCCACAGCTCTCGGGCTCAGAGCGGTGCAGGCTGGGAAAGCCATCACAGAGCCGGGGTCACAGTCTCCCATCCACACAGCACGTCAGGGGCAGAGAACACGCTGAGCCCTCTAGCAGACTCCAGGTTCTCAGATAGAAACTGGGGAAGAGGTAGAGGCCTGGGAGCCATGATGGGAGGGAAGCTCAAGTCCTATTATTGCCCTTCCCTCTGTGTGTGTGTGTGTGTGTGTGTGTGTCTGTGTGTCTGTGTGTCTGTGTGTCTGTGTGTGCATGTGTTGGTCCTGGGTTTGAACTCAGGGCCTGGACACTATCCCTTAGCTTTTTTACTCAAGACTGATGTTCTACCACTTGAGCCACAGCTCCACTTGCAGCTTTTTTGCTGGTAAATTGGATGCCTTTGAACCGCCATCCTTAGTTCTCAGTCTCCTGAGTGGCTACGATTACAGGTCTGAGCCACCGGCGCCCAGTACAGCAAAGCCACTGAGTGGATCATATCCTTCTCTCCTCCTCCACCCTGAGCTGACTTCCTGGGGCTCCTTAAGGCTTCTGGCCCCTGCTGAGGCCTCTGGGGCAGCTCTCTAGGTCCCCGCTGGATTTGTCCCATAGGAGATTGACACTTTGACAAGCTGGACAAAGCACTGCCTCAGGCAGGGCAGGCGTGGAAATTGCTGGATGAAGTAGTGCACACCTGTAATCTTAGCACTCAAGAGGCTGATGCAGAAGGATTGGGAATTACAGGCCAGGCTTAGGTAGCTGTCAAAAAAAAAAAAAAAAACAAAACCCAAGCTATTTGGGAAGCAGAGATCAGGAAGATGGAAGTTCGAGGCTAAACCTGGCAAAATGTTAGCCAGATCTCAGCAACACATCAGGCAGTGTGGTGTGCACCTGTAATCCCAGCCATTGCCTAGGAGGCCTAGGCAAGAAAGTGCAGGGCTGTGCCCTGGCGACAGCACAGGAGCCTATCAAAAAATAATAATAATGAATAACAAAAGCATAAAAAGGGCTAGAAGGGCTGGGAAGGTGGCTCAGTGGTAGAGTGCTCGCCTCGCATGCATGAGGCTCTGGGTTCTATTCCTCAGTACCACATAAGCAGAAAACAAAGTGGTAGAGCACTGGCCTTGAGCTGAAGAGCTGAGGGACAGCGCCCAGGCCCAGAGTTCAGGCCCCACAACCAGAAAAAAAAGGGGGGGGGGCTAGAGGCTCAGCTCAAGTGTGAGATCACCTACCTAGCAAGCAAGTTCAAACCCCAGTATGCCTTCAAATACAGAGTAGGCCTGCAGGGCACAGAACAAATGGAAATGCATGCCCGGTGGCATACGAAGGGGAGGAAAAGCAAACCCCGCCCGCTGCGGCTGCCACTGGCTCCCTGGCTCTCTTCCCTGGCACCGGCTGCCCCGGTCTTCACTGTCCCAGGGGAGGAAGACCCAGCCCCAGATTTACTAGGGCATGTGAAGAACGTGGTTTGAAGCCCTCTCGGGGGTCATAGGTCAGAGCGGTTTCCCATCGATCTATTTGTCCCTCCCTGGGCCGGAGCCCTTTGCCCCCCGCCCCCCCAGCCCCCAGAGTCATATCAAACTTCAACAGCTTCTCCCCAGCCGCAAGCAACCAAAACACAGGGCACCGCTTTCAAACGCGGCCCCCGGGCGATTTACCAGCTGGCCCGGTGGACCCCTGACCCCACCGAGATGTAATGCATCCCCTGGTTTAGCTGGATCGATGGTGCTGGGGAAAACAGCCCCCAGGTAGACCAGTGAGCCAGGCGCCAGCCACCTGCCAGCCCGACACCTCCGCATGGGCCTGAGGCCTGCTGCAAGGTCTCCACGCAAACCTGCCAGGGCTGTCACTCAGTGGGGAAATGGAGGCTGAGTGGGCCCTCAGCTCACAGAGCAAGGACAATGGTTTGGGGGTAGGCTTGACATTTCAGAGAGACAAACTTGCCTGGTGCTGATGGCTCACGCCTGTAAGCCTAGTTGCTCAGGGGAGGCTGAGATCTGAGGATCGTGGTTTGAAGCAGCTGGGGATTCTTAGCTCCAATTAACTAGCCAAAAAAAAATTGGAAGTGGGGGTGTGGCTCAAGCGGTAGAGACCCAGCTGTGATAGGAAAAGACAAATGGAAGTGAGAAGCCCTGAGTTCAAGTCTCCGTGTACACACACACACACACACACACACACACACACACACACACACACACACACACACCACAACATCTCTAGCCTACCCACCGTGCTGCCCTGCCTTGAACGCCACCCGCATTAGAAACCATCCCTGCTTGGGCTGGGAAGGTGGCTTAGTGGAAGAGCGCTTGCCTTGCATGCATGAAGCCTGGGTTCCATTCCTCAGCACCACATACACAGAAAAAGCCAGAAGTGGCGCTGTGGCTCAAGTGGTAGAGCGCTAGCCTTGAGTGGAAGAGCTGAGGGACAGCACCCAGGCCCAGAGTTCAAGCCCCAGGACTGGCAAAGAAAAGAAAAGAACAGAAGCCATCCCTGCTGACGGTCGGACTCAGCTTCCACGTCCCCAGCCCACAGCGGGGCCCAGTGGCATGGAGCTGCCCGGTGCCCGGCCTCTCGCTCCCCACGTGCAGCTTTTACTTAGGAGAAGGCTAACGAGGGCAGAAGGGCCATGTGTCCCTACTGGCCGCTCCTCTCATGACCCCACCCCAGCCTGGGCTGGGAAGAGCAGGTGGCTTGACAGCGCCCCTCCCCCCACGCGGGGTCAGTGGAGCTGCGTGGGTCACTGGTGGGAGCGGCAGCAGTGTCCGAGAAACAGAGCGCGTGTCCCTTGCCCAGAGCAGCTCCTGGTCTGCGCTTTAAGCCATGTCTGGCCACATTCAGGTTTGGAAAGTTAGAAGAGGAGGTGTGTGCGCGCGCACATGCACATGTGCGCACACGCATGTGCGTGTAGGTACGTACCCACAGCACAAGGACCTGAGCCCAACACCTCTTGCTCTTACGTTTGTGTCTGGTGCTCTACCACCTGAACCATACCTTCAGTGGCAGAGAAGTTCATGAGACTCCATCTCCAGTGAGGCAGCAAAAAAAATGCAAAATGCACTGGTGTCTCTCACCTGCCATCCTCAGGAGGCTGAGGTCTGAGGATCAAGGTTTGAGGCCAGCCTGGGCAGGAGATTCTTCTCTCCAGTTAACCAGCAAAAAGGTTGGAATGGAGGTGTTCCTCAGGTGGTAGAGCACCAGCCTTGAGCGAGAGTGCAAGGTGCTGAGTTCAAGCCCCAGTACCAGCACAGAAGAGAAGAATTGATTCTATGAGTATTATTTGAATGGAAGTAGAGATGATGGACAGGTAGCTGGGTGGCCGAGCAATGGGTAAGTGGATACGTGGGCAAAGGAGAGGGATAGGGAGATGGGTGAATGGGTGGAGGGAGGGAGGGATGGGTGGATATGAGGGAAGGTAGGAGGAGGGTGGGAAGGTGGAGGGAGTGTGGGTGGGTGGAGAATTGGGTGGTTGGAGGAGTCTACGGATGGAAGGATGGATGGAGGGATGGAAGGGGTGGATGGAGAGATGGAGGGCAGATGGACAGATGGGCAACATTTTATTTATTTATTTTTGGTTGGTCGTGGGGCCTGAACTCTGGGCCTGGGTGCTGTCCCTCAGCTCTTCAGCTCAAGGCAAGTGCTCTACCACTTGAGCCACAGCGCCACTTCTGATTTTCTGGTGGTGCATTGGAGATAAGAGTCTCATGGACTTTCCTGCCCGGGCTGGCTTGAACTGCGATTCTCAGATCTCAGCCTCCTGAGTAGCTAGGATTACGGATGTGAGCCACTGGCGCCCGGCTTAGATAGGCAACATTTTAAATCACATCCCTTGTTTTTAAGGAAGCTGAAACCAAGGCCCACACAGAAGCAGGAGCCAAGAAGCCAAACTGCATTCGCTGGAAGCAAAAGCAATGCCACTGCCCCCGGCCCTCCCCTGCCGCCCCCTCCAGCTCCCCTGCGCGCCCCCCTCCTAGGACTCCCCTCTCCTGCCACATCTTGCTTCTCACCCCGGGGCAGGAGCCCTGCACCTGGGAGGTGGGCCTTTTGTGGAAGCCTTGGCCGGGGATGGGGGTCTCCCTTCTCCCGCTCCCTGCGCCTTCTCGGGGTGACTTTTGTCCTTGGACAGTCTGCGCCCTCAGAAGTGGTTTCGTGCTCTGCCGACTGGGCGGCCATTAGGAAGAGCAGCACACATTACCCTCTCTGGGGTACAATGGGTGACTCATTCAGCCCTCCTATTTCACCTGAACCCCTTGGGGGGGGCGCACGTGTGGGCGTGCGTGCGCACATGGCCAGGGCCTCCCTTCCGGAGCAAGGTGGACCCCATCTGTCGGGCAGCTTGCTCCAGTGTCTGGCCATTATGCTGGGTGCGTGGCCGGGCTGGCGCGGGCGGGAGGCGGGAGGCGGGAGGAGGAGCGTCTGCTGCCCGCTCCCTCGCTCGCCCGCCCGCTCTCCTCTTGTGTCTTTATCCTTCCAGAGCCAACCAAGCCCAACTTGCTTGAGAGAGCGGTTAGCCTTGTGCGGAGCAGACCTAATGCACGGGCTCCTCTTTGTCCGCCCGCCTCTCCTGCCCACTTCTCCCACTCAGAAAGCCACTCCAAACACATCAGCGGGAACCACAGAACAGCCACTTGTTGGCTAATTGGGCTAAACAGCTGTGCAGGGTTGGGGTGGGCTGGAGGGGGGCAGGGACTCCTGCTTAGCCATCAGCAGCCTTCTGAAAGGAGCTCCTTCTCCACGGCCCAGCCAGAGCCCAGCTCCGGGGAAGATGCCCAGCCCTGCGGGGGCATCGCCTCTCCTCTGCCTCCGCCCCTCCAGCTCTGCCCCTGAGTGGCGCGTGGGCCTGGCCCCCCAGAGGGCAGAATCCCCCCACCCCACCCCTGCCACCTCCCCCCAGCTCCCTGAAGAAGTCTGGGAAGCCACTGCCCAGTCTGCAGCTTCCTCCATTTCCTCATCTGCCCTGGAAGCAGTTAGGTAGGCCTGAGGCTGCTAAGGCCTTCTCTAGCTCCCCAGAATTGCCTGATGCTGAGTACCGAGAGTACTGAGTTGAGTACTGAGAGAGTACTGAGTTGAGTACTGAGAGTGATAGCCAGGTTCAAATCCAGACTCACGATAGACAAGGTGTGTGACCCTGTGTGTGTGTGTGTGTCTGTGTGTATGCTCATACTAGACTTGAACTCAAGACCTTGCACGTTTTCTTACTCCAAGCTAGTACTCCATTCATTTCCAGCATTTTGCTGGTTAGTGGGAGAGAAGTCTCTTTGATTTGACTGCCAGGATCCTCAGATCTCAGCCTCCTGAGTAGCTAGGATTACAGGCTTCAGCCACCAGTGGCCAGCCAGTTGGGTGACTTGAAACCTCAACCTCTCTGGGCATTGGGCATTGTTTCCTCAGAGAAGCCACAGAACAGCAGCAGCAGCAGCAGCACCTGCCCTGATCAGAGATGAGCTGTGAGTATTCATGCCTGCCAAACAAAGAACTTCCCCTTCCCCCAGTCTGGAGGGCCCGTGACACCAAGGGGTCCGTTGCCTGCACCCTGACCCAATGAGGTAAGTTACAGCCTGAAGGATAAGGACCTGGCCAGCCCAAGGCATGGCAGGCTGAGTCACCTTGGATAAGAGTGGCATGTGCAAATGTTCTGAGACAGGTCTGCTTGGAGGAGCAGAAGGGAAGCCAGTGCGCTGGCAGGCTGGGGAGCAGCCAGGTGGGACCCCCCGCCCCCCCCCCCCCCCCCCCCGTGGGGCCAGCAAGGGGGCGTGGCTTTCTCCCCAGGGTAAGAGCGAGCCACAGAGAGGGTGAGGGCAGCAAGGCACTAGATTTCTCTTTGTCAAAGAAGTTGGGGGAACAGGAGAGGGCAGAAGTAGGGAGCTCTTCCTCCACCGCTCACCACCCCAGGCTGGGTGGCAGAAGTGACAGTCCTCCTTAGGAGCCAAAGATCCAAGCGCTGGGTCCTGAGATAACCTTTCCCACTGTCCCAGCCCCAGTTAACCTCAGCCTGGAGCCGCAGGGGTTAAATACCGAAGTCAGGAAGGAAGGAATCAGGGGATTATAGGTTTGCCTGTGGCTTGTCCCTTGGGTCACACGGCAATGACTAGGTGCCCTGCGATCTGTGAGCACCATGCACCTCCTGATCAGGACACCATTAGGGAGAGAGAGGCTCCTGCCTCCGCTCTGCAGGCTGGCCAGGGCCAGTGGGCCTTGCCATGAGCCCCGCCCCCGCCCCGCCCCACCCTGCGCCCCCGCCCCGCCCCACCCTGCCCCGCCCTTGCTGCTTTAGGACAACACATACCAGGCAGGAAACTGAGGTTCTGGCCAAGGCCTGTGGCCAGCCCAGACAGCACAGCCACAGTGCTCTGCGGGAGAGGCCAGGCCCGGGTGCACACGCAGAGACAGAAGCTCTTCTCTTCTCCTCCTTGCACCCCCTGACTCCTCTTTTCTGCCCAGCAGAGCCGTGTCCCTACCATTCTCTCCTTGGGGAAGCTCAAAGTCAAGGTGAATGAGCTCATCTAAATAACTCGCTCGCCGCAGCTCCCTGGAATAATCCCCACCCACTTCATTTCTGCTTTACATGCTTCTTCTGCTTCCTGGTAAACTTTAGCTGGTGTGCGTGTGTGTGTGCGTGTGTGTGCGTGCGTGCGTGCGTGTGTGTGTCTGAGGTTTCTTTTCAGATCTTACAAAGAAAAAGAAATTAATTGCTTCTTCTGATTTTCAGCATAACATGCTCATTATAGAAAAACAACAACAACAAAAAAAATGGGCCAATACATAAAGGTGGAAAGAAGAAAAACAATGAGACAGTTTTTCACAGCCTCAAGTCTAGAGCAGAGCTAAAAGGAGGTCCCCAATTATTAAACTGGGGTGCCTCCCACCTGCCACCAACCTACTGGGTCTCTTCCTTCATCCACGCGCAGGCTCTTGCTCCCCACAGGAGTTCTCTAGACTCCTGCTGCCCAGAGCCAGACTCCTCCCACTGATTTCCACATGCCTGTATTAAGCATTTACTTTGGGCCAAGACATAGGTTCCAGAGGAAGGTGCTCATGTGGCTCACACCTGCCATCCCAGCTACTCAGGAGACTGAGATCTGAGGATCATGGTTCAAAGCCAGCCTGGGCAGGAAAGTCTGTGAGACTCTTTTTTTTTTTTTTTTTTGTCGGCTGTGGGGCTTGAACTCTGGGCCTGGGCGCTGTCCCTGCGCTCTTCAGCTCATGGCGAGTGCTCTACCACTTGAGCCACAGCACCACTTCCAGTTTTCTAGTGGTCTATTGGAGATAAGAGTCTCACGGACTTTCTTGCCCGGGCTGGCTTTGAACCATGATCCTCAGATCTCAGCCTCCTGAGTAGCTAGGATTACAGGCGTGAGCCACCAGTGCCCGGCTATGTCTGCGAGACACTTATCTCCAATGAGCCTCCAAAAAGCCAGAAGTGGAGCTGTGGCTCAAGTGGTAAAGTACCAACTTTAAGCAAAAAATGCTTAAGAGTCAGAGCCCAGGTGCTGAGTTCAAGCCGCAGGACTGGCAATACATGCATTCTCTCTTTCTTTCTCTCTCTCTCCTCCTCTCTCCCTCCCTCTCCCCTCCCACGCACATAGGCTCTAAACATCTGGACTCACTCGTCCAGTCTTGTGTTTTTCTGCCTCATGTCTAGACTCCTCTCTGCCTGGCCTGCTAAGTAGACCTCCGGCTTCCTCTCTGCTGGCCCCATCCCCAGCATCGATGGTGTCCAGAGGCAGGGTGCAGGAAGGCAGCCGCTGTGGACAGGTGCACCAGACACCCTGCCGAGGGGCAGGAAGGAGAACTGTTAGGCAGATAGGAAAAGAAAATGCAGACAACATATGGCCCACCAGGATGCTTCTTGATCCCACGGTGCTTTGGGGTTCCTGCCCAGCATGTTGCTTTTTCCCATAACGCCCTGGGTGGCCATTCACACTCCTGCCTCGGTAGTGAGGTAAGGCCTTGGACACTCTCGGGCATGACCAATCAGACTCACTTCCGTCCTCACGCATGATCTGGCCCGACCAATCAGACTTAACCTCCATGCTTCTGCTCAGTGGCCGTGACCGGTGAGGGACAGGAGCTGGCACTGGGGCCTCACTGACCCACGGTGGCCTGGGCAGGAGGATTAATAAAGCACAAAGGCCACTTACCTGGGGACATTCATGGCCTCTGAGGCTTCTCTATCCACTCTGGGCTCCACTTGTGCTCTGAATAAACTTGCTGATTTATCACACTCCTTTGCCTCTTAAGTCTCTGCCTAGCAGAAACAAAGGCCAAAGCCCTAAATGGCATCTCTTCCAAGTTCTTGGCATGAATGAGCTCATCCGTGGGAGAGTACTGCTCTGGCCCAGGCTGTTTGATGAGCTAACATCAGACAAGATTGCCCGAGAAACCAGGCATGAGCTGAGAGCTGGGATTTGAACTTGGTATTGCTTCCTCGTGCAAACTAGTAATGGCAGGAAGGAGGCCCTTCAGGAAGGACAATCCTGTCATCTTGGGAGCTGAGAAGGCTCCCGGCAAAGACCCAATGTTTTGTAGGAATTGGAATCTTTTCTGTTAGCTGGGCACCAATGGCCCATGCCTATCATTCTAGCTACTCAGGAGTCTGAGATCTGAGGATCACAATTCAAAGCCAGCCCAAGCAAGAAAGTCTGTGAGACTCTTATCTCCAATAAACCAGCAGAAAACTGGAAGTGGTGCTGTGGCTCAAGTGGTAGAGTGCTCGTCTTTAGCTGAGGAGCTCAGGCACAGCACCCAGGCCCAGAGTTCAAGCCCCACAACCACCACCACCAACAACAAAAAGAATATTTTCTATTAAAGGGGTTGCTTGAAACAAGTTCCTGCTTTGGCCAGGTGTCCTGGTTTGGGGAAAATTTAACCCCTTTCAAATGAGCCAATAGCTCACAATGAACCTAAGTTCTGACCAATCAGAACAAAGGGCAGTAATGCGTTAGGAATAAAACCTTGGCTTCCTCTGTCATAGGTCCTTCCGCAAAAGGAAAATCTTGTTTTACCGGGTTCCTTTGGAGGGGGCGTCCTTATTCCTACGTGACTCCCCAGTATCTCAAGACATTTCCAACATTTTGAAGGATGCATGGGAGTTAGTCCCCTGGAGAGAAGTTCCATTTGGATTGGAAGGAGCAGCTGGCATATTGGGCCACAGGTAGGGCTCAGGCTGGGCAGGGGCACCATGGGCCGCTACAAGTGGGGGGTAAGTGTGGGGCACGCTGGGAAGAGAAGGTAGGGGTGTCAGCTGGCTGCACCTTGGTGAGCTTTTCTTTTTCTTTGTCAGTCATGGGGCTTGAACTCTGGGCCTGGGTGCTGTCCCTCAGCTCTTCAGCTCAAGGTGAGTGCTCTACCACTTGAGCCACAGCACCACTTCTGGTTTTCTGGTGGTTTATTGGAGATAAGAGGCTCACAGACTTTCCTATCCTGCCTGGGGTGGCTTTGAACTATGATCCTCAGATCTCAGCTTCCTGAGTAGGTAGAATGGCAGGCATGAGCCACGGGCCCCCGGCCCCATAGTGAGCTTTATAAACCCGCTCAGACACTTGGGCTGGAGCTTCGGGCTCTCTGGAGCCTGGAGAAAGGCGGCAAATGAGAGCAAGATGGTAGCCGGGATCAGAGCCAGCTCCCACCGCGCCTCCGTCGCAGGCAAGGGCTTTCATTGGCTGTTTGTTCAGATTTCTGGGATGAGATTTCATTTGAAGCCTGGTACAGCAAACATGTTTGAAGCTGCCCCACAGGCTAGGAAATCTTGGAGGCAGGAATGGCTGGACCTGGATTTTAGAGTTCCTTTGTTCTTCAAAAGCTTTGGTTGCGTTCCACCCACTACTGCCCAGCTCTGTGCTCTGAGGAGAGTATATTCAATTGCTCCTGTCCCAGGGATTCTATGTTGTAGGTCTAGACTCAGGATCCCTGAGTTCTAGTCCCAGCTCTATCTATGACTTGCTTGGAGGCATTGCCTAAGTCATCTTGTTGAATTTGACTCTGGCCCTCAGCCTCGGACTTGGTCCCAGCCCCTGCCCACAGATCAAACGTAGTTTTACCCTCAGCCTACTGGGCATGGCCAGGAGTTTAAGCCCCAATACTGGCACAAAACTGCTTGTTCCCATTTATCATGAAAACTATCTGCCGTGCCGCTTAGGTGAGAGAAAGGGCCCTAAGAACAGCTTCTACGTTTATCTTTGACTTTCTCCTTTGGCTTTGGTTGTGTGTTCAGAGCATAGATTTCCCCCCTCCCCTCTTCTCCCCCTCTTCCCCCTCCCCACCACCCAGCCCTGGGGCTTGAATTCAGGGATTTCGTGCTTTTCTTTTTTTTTCTCCCAATAATGACTAGTGCTCTACCACTTGAGCCACAGCTCTACTTCTGCATTTTTGCTCATTAATTGGAAATAGGAGTCTTGTGGATTTGTCTGGTTGGGCTGGCTTCAAATCTGGATCTTCAGATCTCAGCCTCTTGAGTAGCTAGGATTACAGGTGTGAGCCACCAGCACCCAGCTGGAGAGGTATTCTTGATGAGCATTGAAAGCTCATGAGCCGGCATCCAGAGGGCCTGAGTTTGAGCCCCCTCCCAATAAACTGGATGACCTTTTTGGAAATAAAGTCAGTGGTGGTGGTGCTGGTGCTGGTGCTGGTGGTGGTGCTGGTGCTGGTGCTGGTGCTGGTGCTGGGAAGGTGGCTCAGTGGTAGAGCGCTTGCCTTGCATGCATAAGGCCCTGGGTTCGATTCCTCAGCACCACATAAGCAAAAAAAAAAAAGCCAGAAGGGGCACTGTGGCTCAAGTGGTAGAGCGCTAGCCTTGAGCTGAAGAGCTGAGGGACAGTGCCCAGGCCCAGAGTTCAGGCCCCACAACAAGACCCCCCTCAAAAAAAGTCAGTGGTGGTGGGTTTTCAAGATAAGGCACCTGATGCCGAGTGCCAGACTAGCAGGAGCTTGCTCACACAAGGACTTACAGCTTGCTGATGAGGCAATCCTAAAGTCCATGCACCTGGAAGGTCCCTAGGCATACAGGGTGGGTCAACTAGCAGGGGGAAAAGTAGACCACAATGAAATGAGAAAGTAAAAACTATATATAGCTAGGCACCAGTGGCTCACACCTGTCATCCTAGCTACTAAAGAGGCTGAGATATGGGATCATGGTTCAAAACCAGCCTGGTCAGGAAAGTCCATGAGACTCTTACCTCTACTTTCTGGAGAGAAAAAAAAAAAAATAAAACAAAGCCAGAAATGGGCTGGGAAGGTGGCTCAGTGGTAGAGCACTTGCCTTGCATGCATGAGGCCCTGGGTTCGATTCCTCAGGACCACATAAGCAAAAAGAAAAAAGCCGGAAGTGGTGCTGTGGCTCAAGTGGTAGAGCGCTAGCCTTGAGCTGAAGAGCTGAGGGACAGCGTCCAGGCCCAAAGTTCAGGCCCCACGACTGGACCAAAAAAAGAAAAAAACAAATCCAGAAGTAGATCTGTGGCACAAGTGGAAGAATGCTAGAAAGAAGCTCAGGGACAATGTCCAAAATCTGAGTTCAAGTCCCAGGACTGGCATCAATAACAACAACAAGTTCAGGAAGATTCTACACCCCATAGTACCTAGCCAATGAAGAATGGCATATGGAGAGGAAGACCTACCTGGCCACTAGGAAGATAGCATGCTTCTCTGTAACTGCTCTGAGCCTGCCTGCCTGCCTGCCTACCAGGCGCCCTATCCTATAAGACCATCATTAATCATTAAAGTCTTGCTTTCACTGAATCCATTCTGTGAGCTTGGAGGTTACTGTGTTTCTCATAGCCTTCAGCAAGATGTTCAACTCTCTGCGCCTGTTTTCTCCAGAGGGGGCCAATCCTAATCTCCATTGCTCAGATGTGTTCAGGGACTGGAGAGGAGAGGGGTTTGCTGAGTAGACGGTGGGCTGGGAAGACAGGCAGGAAGTGCTCTGACTACAAAAGGCAAGAAAATGATTGAAGCATCCATTTGCAATCCCAAGACACTGAAACAAGAGGATCAAGAGTTGAGGCTGGGCTGCGCGTCAAAACTCTAACTCCAAAAGACCTGAGTAAGCCAGGTGTTGCCAGTAGCTCACTCATACCTGTGAACCTGGCCACCCAAGAGGCTGGGATCCTGACGATTATGGTTCAAAGCCAGCCCAGGCAGAAAAGACCAAGAGACTCCATCCCCAAAGTTACCAGCCAAAAAGCTGGACTGGAGGCGTAGCCGATGTGATGGTGCTCAAGCTGAGCAAACGGAACGAGGCCCTGAGTCCTAGCCCCACACCAGCAAAATCAATAAACAAATGATACGTAAACCTGGGCACTGTCTCTGAGCTGCTTTTTTTGCTCAAAGCTAGCGCTCTACCACTTGAGCCACAGCGCCACTCCCAGCTTTTTTTGTGTATGTGGTACTGAGGAATTGAACCCAGGGCTTCATGCATGCTAGGCAAGCACTCTACCACTGAGCCACCTTCCCAGCCCTCCCTCCCTCCCTCCCTGTCTTTGTCTCTTTCTCTTGCATAGACAGAACACTGGGGCTCAGAAGAGTTCAGTCGCTCTCCCAGGATCACACTGCGACACATGGCTGAGCTTGGAATTTGATCACGATGCCCCATGCCCTGCCAATGTAGCCCCCCACATCCGTGTAGCCCCCCCCATCCATGTTTTAACTCCACTGGCAGCAAAGGTGCCAAGGTTCCAGCAGGGTCAGGCATAGGAAGGAGCTGTTGGGCACAGAATTCAGTGACCCCCAGAGAGACCCTGGTCCCAAGGACCACCAACAGCGATTCAGGGGCCCCCATGGTGTGTGCCACTCCACATATCCGGCCGAGAGGCAGGCTGGTGGAGTTGACAGATGCCAACCAGGAATGGCTGGTGACTGGAGGCTGGCGGGCAGGGACAGGCTGGCGGGCTTTGCTGGCAGTCACAGTGGATAGAGTAATAGAATATTTCTATCGCTTGGGCCACGCCCCGTGGGCTGGGCCAGGCCTTCGTCCATGCTGAGTTGACGGACCGCATCCTTTTCGTGAGGCCTGGAGATGTTCAATGTCACCCCATGTGCGGGTTGGGGGGGGGAGGCCTGGTCTGCCGCAGGGGGTACGGAAAGGAGACAGTGTAGGGACAGCTGCGTTAGGTGGACAGAGAGAAGGCTAGGCCGGGGGGCGTCTACATTGCAAATGTTCAAGGCAGGAAGCAGCTCGGCAGGGGCGATCAAGCTTAGGATGAAGCCAGGGAGGAGGGAGAGGCAGGGCCCTGTGTCCCCAGAGAAGAAGTTAAGACCACAAGGATTGTACATCAAGGGATCCAGGGCAGTGCTCTAAGCAAGAGAGGGGTGTGGCCTAGCCAGGGGCGTGGCCTGGCCAGGGGCGTGGCCTAGCCAGGGGCACAAGTGGGGCAGGGTTATGGCTGGGGGGGGGGCGGTTGGGCACCATTCTGGACAGGTGGGAGAGGACAGCCCAGATCCTTCTAGGAACAGAAGAGAAACAGAAGGTGGACTTTCTCCCCTGCCCCCCACCCACTCCCCATCCCATTAGGGTCCCAGGACCTGATGCACAGACCCCCTCCTTAGAGCCCCAGAACGCTTTCTTGACTCTGTGCAGGTTGTACCCCTCACCTGGCGGAATGGCCAAGCAGGACAGCAGCGCCGCCAGCCCAGGCTCCCCGGAGTGCCAATTCCGAAAATGACAAATGGAGACCCAATAGAAAGGTTGGAAAATGGGTACCTCCGAGCCTCCCCGAGTCTATTGCAGGGTTTGGAAATAGCCAAGCAGAGGGCGGGGTACAGCAGGGGGCCCAAGGGAACCACTGAAGCTCCAGGAAGCCAGAGCCGGGGAAGGGGGGCAGGAGAGGAGAAGAGAGGAGTAAAGGGGCGTTGGGGACATGTTTGAAGGATAAAAAGGACAGATGTCAACATGGACACGTACACAAAAAAGACCAATTGTAGTGTATGGCCTAAATGTGTGAGTGTGTGTATATGTGGGGGGGGGCTCAGAGGAGCAATTCAACTCATCTGAACACCCCCTTTCTCTCTTTGCTCCCCCCATTACCAAAAAAGGGAGAGAGAGAGAGAGAGAGAGAGGATGAGAGAAAGAAGGAAAACAAAATATCTACAGTTGTCGAGACAAGAGGAGAAAAATAGAGGCAAACATCCGTAATTTTCTCTGTGGGGCTTTGCGGTAATTGAGCCATTTGGATAAAAATAAAGGCAGCAGGCCCCTTAGGTAAGAAGAGCTTTTGCAATCTAAGAAGCTTGAATTAGGCGTCTTGTGTCACTTGAAATCCCCCGTCCTCCCCCTTCCTCACGCGACCCAAACCGCTTTCCCTTTTCTTATTATTTTTTTAAGTACCCTGTCAAATGTCGTCTGTAGAGCAGAGAATTTCAGCTGTCACAACTAATTTCAATTTTTTTTTTTTCCTGTATGCTTTCCTTACTTGGCATACACGCAGCAGGGGGGTGGGGGGGGCGGGAAACCTGGCTGGACCCCTTTCCCCTCCCACTCCCTTTCGTACCCCTCCTCGGTCTTTTTATATCTCATTATTGTTATTCTTTCAAAATCAGATTTAAATCATAAATTTGTTGGGGGAGTGTTTAAGGGCTGGGGTTTGCCCCTATGGGAAGCTACATCTGGCCCTAGTGGTTTCCTTCTCTCTCTCTCTCTTTCTCTCTCTCTCTCTTTCTTCTTTTTTGGCAGGGAGTTGGTAGTGCTGGGGCTTGAACTCAGGGCTTGGGCACTGTCTCTTAGATTTTCCTGCTTAAGGCTTGTACTCTACCCTTGATCCACAGGCCCACTTCCACCTTTTTGGTGGTTAATTTGTCTGCCCTGGTTGGCTTTGAACCACAATCCTCAGATCTCTGCTTCCTGAGTAGCTAGGATTACAGGCGTGAGCCATAGGCACCCAATTTCATGGTCTCTTATGTCATCTTCCTTCCTCCCTTAGCCTCCAAAGTTCCTGAGAGGGGGCAGAGAAGGGCCTAGAACAAGCTAGGCTATCCCTCTAGGACCTGAGCTACGCTATCACCCAAGGTGGTGAACCACACGAGAGCTGGGTTCCCTCCACCCAAGCCAATGCCACAGGGTCGATACTGTGTTCCAGGCTCTGAGGAGAATGAGTCCCACACCATCTGCCAGGCCCTGGGCCAATGGCTTACAATGGATTAGCTTAGGATTCTCAGCCCCTATGTGGTAGGTCCTAATACATTTCCATTTTACAGAAGAGGAAACTGAGGTATAGAACAGTTATCTGACCTAACCTAAGTCACAGTGCTGGTGAGAGACAGAAGCAGGAATTGAGCTCAGAAAGTTTGGACCAGAACTCTTGCTCTCAAAGATAGATTCTGCACCTATGAGGCTCTCAGGGGGTACCCAGTACCCTCGTGTTCACCGTCAGAGAGGAGTGTAGCCTGGTGATAAGGGGAATAACTCTGGAGAGCATAAGACTAAGCCCCTGCTTCCCAGTGAGCACTTGGACTGCTCCAAGCCATTTTTTCTCACCTGAAAAACCATTAGTTAATGGTTCCTACTCTGGTAACACTGGATAGGGCTCCCAAGCACTGGTGCTCCCAAGCTCATAGCTGGACTGCATTTCCCAGGTTCCCCTGCAGGCAGGTAGAGCTATGTGACTAGATACTAGCCAATGGAATACAAGGTAGAAGTGATGTCATCACTTCAAGCCGGTCTCTTAAAATTTCTTTTGGTTTTTTTTTTTTTTTTTTTTGGGTCGGGTTGTGGGGCCTGAACTCTGGGCCTGGGCGCTGTCCCTCAGCTCTTCAGCTCAAGGCTAGCGCTCTACCACTTGAGCCACAGCGCCACTTCTGGATTTTTTTTTTCTTTTTTGCTTATGTGGTGCTGAGGAATCAAACCCAGGGCCTCAGGCATGCAAGGCAAGCGCTCTACCACTGAGCCACCTTCCCAGCCCCTCTTAAAATTTCTTACACCTAACATTTTGCTTGTGCTAGACCCTGGACTCATGAATGACTATGTGGAACACACACACACACACACACACACACACACACACACACACACACGGAACATCCTGGTGGAGGGGTGTGGTGGGCAAGAGAGAGAGAAATAGACATGAGAAGCCGGGCACCGGTGGCTCACGCCTGTAATCCTAGCTACTCAGGAGGCTGAGATCTGAGGATCAAGGTTCAAAGCCAGCCCAGGCAGGAAACTCCGTGAAACTCTTATCTCCAATAAACGACCAGAAAACCGGAAGTGGTGCTGTGGCTCAAGTGGTAGAGTGCTAGCCTTGAGCTGAAGAGCTGAGGGACAGCGCCCAGGCCCAGAGTTCAAGGCCCATGACTAACAAAAAAAAAAAAAAAAGAAATAGACATGAGAGGTTATGCCCTATGAAAGGCACAACCCTCCACCATCACCTCCTGCAGTTAGACCCATACCTCCTAGTCGCCATCACCTCCCAAAGGTGCCACCAAATCAGGATTTCATGAATTAATTAGTCTACTGATTAGATCAGATTCCTCATGATCCAATCACTTCCCAAAGTCCCACCTGTAAACACTGATTGGGGACTAGACTTTATAGCGCACATCTTTGGTAGACATTTAATCTCCAAACCATGGCTATGACGATATAGATTCAGTTAATCAATGCTTCCAAGAGAACATGCTAACTGGGTGCTGGTGGCTCATATCTGTAATTCTAGCTACTGGGGAGGAGGAAGTAGGAGGACAACACTTGGAAGACAGCCCAGGCAAGAAATTCCATAAAACGGTTATCTTCAACTAACCACCAAAAAGCTGGAAGTGGACCTGTGGCTCAAGTGATATTATGCCAGCCTCAAGCAAAAAAGCTCAGGGACAGTGGCCAAACCCTGAGGTCAAGCTCCAATACCAGCACAAATAAACACACACACACACACATACACACACACACACACACACACACACACACTCATTTTCTCCTGTTAAGGGCATCCCTCTAGTTTCCATCACTTCCCAGATTAAGGTGCCATCAAGTTATGATTCCACCATTGTACTAGTCCACTGATTAAATCAGAGTCCTTATGATCCAATATCTTCCCAAAAGTCTGCATGGTGGGGGGCAAGCCTAATAATATGTGCCTTTGGGAGACTCTTTGTCTCCAAACCAGTGGGGGGTTTTGATTAAGGTAACCAAGAGAACAAACTACCCACAGGGCCCTCATGACGGTCTCAGAGTGACTCTCTCCAGAATGTCAGCACTCAGCATTAGCATGCCACTGCTCCTGCATGGATGTGGAGGTATGGTCAGATGCCGGGTGCACCTACGTCTGGGGATGGTCAGCACACTCAGACTTCAGGTCCTAGGCTCCTTGCCATTCTCCTGTTAGAGATATTCAGGCTGGTAGCTCTTGACCTCTGTGGCCTTCCTCTTCCCTCCAGTTATAGACTCAGTCCTGCCTTCACCCACAGTGATTAAAAAGACAGGGGTTGGGGCTGGGAAGGTGGCTCAGTGGTAGAGTGCTTGCCTTGCAGGCATAAGGCTCTGGGTTCTATTCCTTGGCCCCACATCAGCGGACAAAAGCTGGAAGTGGTGCTGTGGCTCAAGTGGTAGAGCGCCAGCCTTGAGTTGAAGAGCTCAGGGACAGTGACCAGGCCCCATGACTGACCAAAAAAACCCCAAAAAGACACGTGTCCACTCACCCCAGGGTCTCCTGGCCCATCACCCACCTGTACATATGTCTGATTCACCACATTACATCCTCTCTCTAATACCTATAGAGGTAAGCAGCTGGGAGTGGTGGCTCAAGACTGTAATTCTAGCTACTTGCGAGGAGGAGATGGGAGAATGGAGGCTCAAAGCCAACCTGGGCAAAAAGCAAAATAACAATTTAGAATGATGGCATCCGGAACAATGGCTGGGTGTGCTGTCATGCACTGTTATCCCAGCTGTGGGCATACACAATCCCTGGGTGTAGTAGGAGCCCATGCCTTCCACCCCAGCAGCATGGGGAAAACTCGATCTCGAAAATCTACACAGCCTAGTGCTGGTAGCTCATGCTCGAATCCTAGCCACTCAACAGGCCTAGTTCTAAGAATCAAAGTTCAAAATCAGCCTGGCAGGAAAAGTCCATGAGACTCTTATCTCCAATTAGCAACCCAACAGCCAGAAATGGAGGTGGGGCTCAAGTAGTAGAGAGCTAACTTTGGGCGGGGGGAACATCTAAGAGACAGGAGGGAGGGGGTAGAGGAAGGGAAAGGGGGAGAAAAATGAGAGAGAAGGTAACAAATGTATGCACTACCTTACTTATGTAACTGTAACTCCTCTGTGTATCACAATTGACAGAGGGAGAGAGAGAGAGAGAGAGGAGGAAAAAACAACAATTAAGAGACAGTGCCCAGGCTCTGTGTGCAAGCCCCAGTAGTGGGACAAAGAGAAAAATAACCAATGCAAAAAGGGCATTGGTGGAAGTGTGGCTGAATGGCAGAGCTGCAGCTCTAGGAAGCACAAGGTCCTGAGTTCAATCCCTAGGACCACCAAATATCACCAAGCTATCAGTGTCCCACAGGACGGCACCTGCTAGACAGCGGTCGCCTTCTGTACACTTAGGAATCCCCTCTGGGGAGAGCTGTCAGACTGAACACACCTTAACCTTTCTGAGCCTCACAGCTCTGCCCACCTTCCTCGTGAAACCTGAAGGCCAAAGAGATGCAACTTAGAAAGCATCTCAGCGGGCAGCATGGGGGAAGTCCAGGAAAGCTAGTTACCCTGGGCCCTGTTCTCCATACTGAGTCCAACATTTTGTTGGGCTGGGAAATTGCACATCCCAGAGCCCAAGCCCATTCCTGGAGCTGAGTTACCATGAGAGAAATTGCCCTAAATGTGAATCCACAGAGGAGGCAGGGGAAGCGATTTGGACGCTCATGAGCAGAATGCGGGAGCCCTTCTGTGCACATGTTTTCAGCTTGTCTGCTTTCCAATCACTCCTAAATAATATGTTTTATTTGGTGTGACTGCTCACCAGGGCCCAGCTTCACCCAGCATGGGCAGCTAAAGCCCAGCATTGAAAATCACAACTGCTTTTCATTCATAATGACCTAAGTTGGTTTCCAAGCCCAACCACCAGCCACCCAGCCCTGGGGACCAGCCTCTCCAGGGTGGCTTTGGGTCACTGGCCGACTGGCCTTGTAGAACTAGACCCATCTGCCTGAAAGAAGTGTGAACAGAGAAGGCGGCAGAAGCTGCAAGGGGTAGTTCTGGGTGCAAGTGATGACTACTACTTCTGGGATTTGTGACTTCAGACTTCTCTGAGCTCCATTTCCTCATCTGTGGAAGAGGTGATGATAATGTCTTTGCTAGTCACTGACTCCCCTGACCTTGTCTCCCAAGCAAAAACAACACAAAAAAAGCCAATGAGATGTTGGGCAATGGTGTCTCACACTTGTAATCCTAGTTACTTGGGAGGCTGAGATCTGAGGACTGTGCTTCCCAACCAGTCCTAGGCTGACAAATCCAAGAGACTTTTTACCTCTGCTCAACCACCAAAAACACTGGAAGTGGAGGTGTGGCACAAATAGTAGAGCTCCAACCTTGAGTGGAAAATCCAAGCAAGAACATGAGGTCCTGAGTTCAAGCACCTAGCACAAAGAAAAGACAAGAGAACCGAGAGCGATAGTAATAACACAAACACTCAGGTTTTGGTGGCAATTTGTCTCTTTTATAGGCAAACACCATCTTGCTCCAAGGGAAAAACAAGGTCACCTGGGGTGAGCCAGTCCTGGGGCTTTGCACCAGTCCTGGGGCTTGCACTCAGAGCCTAGGCACAATCCCTAAGCTTTTTTACTCAAGGACAGCACTCTTATCACTTGAGCCACAATTCTACTTCTGGCTTTTTGGTGGTTCACTGAAGAGAAGACTCTCATGGACTTCCCTGTCCAGGCTGGCTTTGAATCTTGATCCTCAGAATTCAGCCTCTTGAGTAGCTAGGATTATAGGTATGAGCTACTGGCACAGGACTAGACTTCTAACTAGAAGTGGCGGAGGGAGGGGTCTTGTGGAATGGGCTGGTCAGAAAAGCCTATGTTTACTTTTTCACACATGAAACAAAATTGAGCATCTAGTCTTATTTCCCTGCGGAACGGAATTTATGGAGTACGTTGGTGGCAGGTATGACCAAGGCAGCAGTGTTTCCCCTCTCAGAACTCCCATGTGGCCCCCCCGGGGGACCTTGGAGGGAAGGTCCATATAGAGTGCTCGCCTTGAGCTGAAGAGCTGAGGGACAGCACCCAAGCCCAGAGTTCAAGCCCCACGACCGACTGAAACCACCACCACCACCACCACCACCACCACCAAAAACAAAAGAGAGGGCAGGTCCTCAGGGATGTAGTCTCACCGGAAGAGCCTGGTGGGAAGACAGGTAGGGGTGGATGCACAAAGCCCCTCCTAGAAGGTAGCCTTGGTCCATTCCTGCTTTCCTGACCGTAAACCCACATGAGAATAATTGCATGGTCCAGGAGGGGACGGCGGGGGGGGGGGGGGGGCGGGGAAAGGGGTAATGTCATGTCCCAGAGGCATGGATGGATCACCAGGCTAGAATTTCTCGCAAATGTCACAAAGCAACTTCCAGCTTGTGTCCAGTCTTCTCTGTATCAAGGGTTTGGATATTGTCCTCAGAGGAGTCCAAAGCAGGCTTAGGCTCCACAGGGCAAAGGGTTCAAGTTCTGACTACTGAGCTGTCAGTCCCTGCCCAGCCAAACCCGACAGCTCAGTAGATGCTCTCAGGCCTGCCTGGAGGCTTCCTTCCTCTGCTTGCCCTGGGGAGCCCTGCTGGGCCCAGAGCTGGCAGAAGGGAAAAGAAGGGAGGTGAAGGGGGAAATGGAGGGAGATGAAGGGGGAGGGGTGGGAGAGAGAGGGGAAGGAAGGAGAGAGGATGATGGGTGAGTGGAGGGGGGAAGGGAAGCAATGGGAAGGGAAGTTCAAGAGCCCACTGGGGAGTGCTTGGCTCTACCCCTGATGTCTCAGGCACCCACTGGGAACACTCTACTC
Source organism: Dipodomys spectabilis (assembly GCF_019054845.1). Classification (NCBI taxonomy): domain Eukaryota; kingdom Metazoa; phylum Chordata; class Mammalia; order Rodentia; family Heteromyidae; genus Dipodomys; species Dipodomys spectabilis. Next base: position 3,985,844 of record NW_024870744.1, read on the forward strand.
TGCAGAGACTCCAAGGCCTACCAACAGGAATCATCCTGAAGCTAGACAAATACTAATACTGAGCTAGGATGACCCATGACCCTGAGTTCATCCCAGCTGGGCAACTACCTAAAGCACTTAACTGTGGCGTCTTCATGTTGCTTGGGCTTCCTTACTGTTGGTCAGCCTTTAGGTGGCCACACCTTCAACCTGGCCTCCATAGATCCCGATGGTCCAGAACTATCAGGGGCTCTGGAAGGTCACACCTGCTTTCTGTGTTATCTGAAGCAGTCTCCAAACAGGCAACAGATACTAGACCCAGTTTCTGAGGCTCTCAGTGTCAAGTCCCTCCCTTCCTAACCTCTAATTCTTTTTTTTTTTGGATCCAGTCGTGGGGCCTGAACTCTGGGCCTGGGTGCTGTCCCTCAGCTCTTCAGCTCAAGGCTAGCGCTCTACCACTTGAGCCACAGCACCACTTCCAGCATTTTTCTTTTTGCTTATGTGGTGCTGAGGAATCGAACCCAGGGCCTCATGCATGCAAGGCAAGCGCTCTACCACTGGGCCACCTTCCCAGCCCGTAACCTCTAATTCTTCACCTATAAATGATGCTAACTAATGTCTAGGTGTTGGTTATTCAGGAAGTTGGTACCTGAGGATCAAGGTTCAAAGCCAACCCCGGCAAGAAAGTTCATGAGACTCTGATCTCCAATTAACCACCCAAAGCTGGAAGTAGGGCTGTGACTCAAATGGTAGAGCATCAGCTTTGAATGAAAAACCTAAGGGCCAGCCCCAGGCCTTGAGTTCAAGCCTCAGTACCACCACAAACACAATGACAACATAGTTGTCCATAAAATCCAACTCCTTGGCATCGAAGGGCTTGGAAATATCAGAAATGTCATTAAGGCAATGGAGTTGATCCAGAATTGGACAGCCCTACTTGGAATGGCCACGAATGAGAGGTGTAAGCCACTAAGTCTTCTGACTTTTTTAATTTTTTGGGGTGTGTGTGTTTGCTTGTTTATAAGAAGATCCAGCCCCAAAGGCTCAGGTGTATTCCAGCACTAAGGTTACAGGCCGGGCTTTGAAACACCGGTACCCAGTCACTACCAGCCATCAGGACTTTACAAACTGTTTAAACATTCCAAGCAGTCACTCAGCAGGCGGGGAAGCAAGGGTGGCCCTGCGGTATTTCCTGCTCCCCCCCTCCGCCCCCCAGTTCCCGGGGTTCCTGACAGAACGTGGAAGTGGACAGCAGGCTGGCCTTCCCGGGGGCCTCCTTCCCGGGCGCGTCAGCAGGCCACCCCGCGGGAGGTGGCGAGGCCCATCCCGGGTGAACCGACTACCAGAACCGGGGCCCGGGACTCCCTTCCACCCTGGAACCCTAAACCCGCACCGCTGCCAGGCTCAGCCCCCAGGCGCCGGACCAGTGCTAGTTCAGGAGGAGATGCCAAGGCCCAGTTTGCGACAGCCGGGGCCGTCCTCGCAGAGACTCCCACCCGGCCGACGGCCCGGGGGCCTGGAGGGCAGTCCCCGCCGCAGCTGCCCCGGGCCGAGCCCTCCGGGGAAGGGCGGGGCCGCGGCCGCGGCCTCCTGACGGACGGCGTCCAGGGCCCGCCCCTCCGGCCCGCGGCCCCGCCCATACTTCCGGCCGGGCCGAGACCACGTGTTCTGACCCGCCTCTCAGACTCAGCGCTACTTGGCTAGAGCGAACCGCCTCTTCCGCCGGAAGTGGGGCGGCTTTCCCTTTCCGGCTACGGGTCCCGGAGCGGAGCGGGAGGCCGGACCGGGGAGGCGAGCGGTGGCGGCGGCGGTGGCGGCGGGGGCGGTAATGGCGGAGCTGGTGCAGGGGCAGAGCGCACCAGTGGGCATGAAGGCCGAGGGCTTCGTGGACGCCCTGCACCGGGTCCGGCAGGTACGGCGCGGCCAGCTGGCGGGAGCACGCGAGGCCGAGGCGGGGCCCGGCGGGGAGGAGGGGGTCGGGTCTGGGGGCGGGAGGCGGCCCGGGCCGACGCCGCGGCCGCGTCCCGCTGTCCCGGGGCTCCTGCCGCCGGGCGCTGCCGCGGGGAGACGCGCCGCCGCTGCGAGGCCCGACCCGGCCTGCCAGGCGCGTTTCCCAGGTGTGCGGAGCGGCGGGGAGAGGGTCCGTCCCCAGCGCCTCGCCCCGCGCGCCTCCCGGCCGCCGGGGCCTCCGGGCCTCCAGAGCGCAGCGGACTGGGCAGCCTCCTGTTCCCGCCCAAAGCCTTGGAAAACATCACTTAGATTTCCTGCATTTCTAGAGTGGAGTTGGGAAAAGGGGAGGGGAAAAACCCTCAGAGGCTGTCATAGTTTTGCGGAAACTTTTTGGAGAGAGGAAGATGTTCAGCGGGCGGTACTCAGAAGGGAGAAACAGCGACAGTTCTCCTCTACTGGAGTCCGGTGAGCTTGTTCACCATCAGACAGCGCCGTGTACTTTCTTAATGTGGGGTTTCGAGAAAGCTCAGGTTTGCCAGCAGCGTGACGACGGGATCTGCCAGAGATGCTCTCCGGCTTAAGACCGAGCTTGATCTCAGTTACAGTAACAAGTCAGCTCCAACATTTCCTTGAGTGTCTTGCCACCATCATCTCTGCTTATGTTTCTGTAACTAATGGCTGTTTGATCCCTCACAGAAAGCCACAGAAATGGTTGTATTAGAGGAAGGTCTCCACTCAGGCTCTTGGAGATGTGGTCTTTCCATCTCTTCCTAGGATTCAAGAGGAAAAACCCTACTGGTTTCCCGAGATACTGACATTTCAGTTCATACCAAGTTCCTATAGACATTATGTTGGATCCCAGAACTTTGCAAACGTGTAGTCCCACCGAAAGTTTTATGAGCTGAATGAATGATACTTTCTGCTGCCAGTGGAGTAGTGGGTTTAATCCACCGTGGTAATGGTTGAGTTGTGTCACCTACCTCTTTTCCCCCACTTCACTGGCTGGCAGTGTGGTATTGGGTTCTCTGCTATCGGGTCCTGAACCTTGTTTCTCACTGGCAACTACTATGTCATGGCTTTCACTCTATACTGATTTGTAACCATCACTTTGTTGACCTTCCTGTGTCCAGGAAGAATTATATTCCCTGCCTCAAGGGGCTCAGAACCCCCACATGCAGAAAGCCTGTAGTTGAATATTAAGTGAATTTTGAATCATTGAAAAGAATTCCTGCTTCTCATATTTTTGTAGCCTGCTTTAGAGGGAGGTCCTCTTTTTTTGTGCGAATATTGGGGTTTGAACTCAGGGCCTGGGCACTGTCTCTTAGCTTTCTCAAGGCTGGCATTCTTCCATTTGATCCACTCTTCTACTTCCTGATTTTTGCTGGTTAATTGAAGATAAGAGTCTTGGGCTTTTCTGACCTGACTGGTACTGTGATCCTAAGACCTAAACCCTCTTTAGAAGCTAGGATTACAGGTATGAGCCACTGACTTGAACTCCTGTTCTTACCCTGCTCCAGAGGGAGATTCTGCTTTTGTTGTTTAGTTCCAGTACTGGGGCTCCTGGGGCTTTGCTTGGCATTCTTGTTTGGCTTTTTTTTTTTTTTTTCAGGACTGGTGTTTTACCACTTGAGCTGATTAATTGGTGCTCAGCTTCCCACACTTTCTTCCCGGGCTGGCTTTGAACCTGTTTTCAGATCTTAGTATTTTGAGTAGTTAGGACTACAGGCATGAGCCACTGGTACCCAGCAAGGCCTTCTTTTAAATGCTGACCTAGTGTGGAGAGTTAAAGCCATGGTGTTTACTATTACTAGCAAGGAAAAACTTCACTGGGATTGTACCCAGCTCTGAAATGCACCATTGACGAGCAGGACTGCCCCCATGGAGATAGGACCGTAAACATGCTCCTTCTGAATACCAGCAGTTGGAGGTATATATTCTCACCAAGGATTTGATGGCTGTTAAAAACTAAAGAAAAGCAGGTTTCTGGGTCATTCTACATTTATTCCATAGCTTTGTTGTAGGCAAGAATCGAATGTTATAGTTACAGTGAAGCACACCTCAGAAGAGCTCTTCAGACATCTAGATGGTCACAGTTCTCCATTGTATACATAGCCTGTGAAAAGATGTGATTTTCCTCCAGTAAATAGGAATAAGACAGTACATTTCTTTAAGTGATTGCAGTGCTTTCTCCCTCTTAAGTCTTTCTAAATACCAGCAAGTAAGGCCCTCTCACGTTCCTCACAGCAGTAAGCTGCCCTGTGCTGTTTCTCTGGCAAGTCATGATGTTGACCCTGTTGGGATTTGGAACTGCATTTCTGGTCGTCTCTGTACACAGATCCAGCCCCTCAACCACTGCGCTTCCCTCTTTGCATCTTGAAGCCTCCTTGTATATCTTTTGGAATCTTTCTAACAGAGTGAACTAGTGGTTGCTGTTACTTTACTCCTACATGGACTCCGCAGATCAAAAGGAAATTTCTGAAGATGTCATGTAAAAATGTTAAAATTACCTGGTAATGGGCAGTCCGTTGAGTTAATGGTTGGCATCAACCAATTACCCTTTAGAATGGAAGTAATTCTAAACAGTAGTACAAATGTGATCTGACCCAGTCCCCAAATTGCTCGGTACTAAACAACATGGCAACTAGGAGCCAGCGGCTCACACCTATAATCCCTGCTACTGAGACCTGGAAGATTGAAATTCGGAGCCATCCCTGGCAGAAAAGTCTGCAAGACTCCATATCCAGACTGGAGGTGACTTCATTAATAGAGTGCCAGCTGTGAAGAAGAGAGTTCAAGCTCGATTAACAGTGTGTACACACACACATACACACACATACACAAAAAATGTTTCTGGAAGGTCCTCCAGTAGTACAGCAGCACCAGTCCTCCGGTGCACACTAACAGGGTGCTGTGCCACCTCTGTTTCCAGCAGCCTTCTACAGCTGGGCAAGGTATCTGCCCATCTTCACCTGTAGATGGTCTCTTGTCAGACTGCTAATGTTCTTCAAGACTTGAAAGTTTTTGTTCAGTATAGTTTCTATTCACTGGTGGTGGTTAGTTGTTTGAGAGAGAGTTCTGATATGTAACACAAACTCAAGATTTTCCTGCCTCAGTCTATCTAGTGCTGGGATTACAGACATGCACTGCCATGTCCATCTCTTGATTTAATCTAGACCTCCTCAATGTCTCTTCATTGCCTACCTCCACAGTATTTCACTTGTAAAATGGAGTCTAAGTGGTCCTTGTGGAGTTGGGCATGGTCAGTGGCCTTGTACCAAACAAATGTCACAAGCCATTGTAAAATCAATAGAAAATAATAGTGACGCCTTTTGTTTTTGGGAAATGTTGATCGCTGTGTGGCAATTCTCCAGAAAATGCCTCTCATGCTACGGTTCCCACTTGGAGCCTGAGCAGTAAGTCATTTGGAATTTGTGCCATATACCTTGGGCTTACGTGGAACTTGAGTGCATTAAGATGGTGACTTTTTTATTGAAGCGCTGGATTTCCTTTAAGAGAGCAATATCTATGTTTATTAGAAAGTAAAGATATAGTATATTTATTACATGTTCTTTGAGAGGTTATTCCCTTGTTCATTTCATATAGTTTTTGTTTTTTTTTTTTGCCAGTTGAGGGGCTTGAACTCAGGGCCTGGGTACTCCCTGAGCTTCTTTTGCACAAGGCTAGCACTCTACCACTTGAGCCACAGCACCACTTCTGGCTTTTTCTGTGTATGTAGTGCTGAGGAATTGAACCTAGGACTTCATGCTGCTAGTCAAGCACTCTACCACTAAGCTACATTCCCAGCCCATAATAATAGCTTTTGTGGTACTGGGGTTTAAACTAAGGACTTTGTGCTAACATTGGCAAGTGCTCTTTTTTTGTTTTTGGTTGGTCACAGGGCTTGAACTCTGGGCCAGGGCGCTGTCCCTGAGCTCTTCAGCTCAAGGCTAGCACTCTACCACTTGAGCCACAGCACCACTTCTGGTTTTCTGGTGGTTAATTGGAAGGTCTTTCCTGCCCAGGCTAGCTTTGAACCGCAGTCCTCAGAGTCCTCCTGAGTAGCTCACAAGTGTGAGCCACTGGTACCGGCTAGCAAGTGCTCTTTATTGAGCCATGCCTCCAGACCTGTTTTGTGCATTTCTGTGGTTTGAATTCAGTGCCTTCCACTTGGTTGGCTCATTTATGCAACTTACTTGCTCACCACTTCTAACTGGCTGTTTTGGAGATGGAGTCTCATAGACTTTTCTGACTCTACTGGCTTGAAATTTCCTATGGAGTAGCTCAGCCTTTTGATGAGCTGTGAGTGTAGGCATGAGCTCCTGCTGCCTAGCTTACTGGTGTAATGTATAAGATCAGGTTTTATCTCTTGTAGTTAGGATGCAGTGATGTGCTCCCACATCCAGCTCATTTGAGGAGGAGCCTTCTGAACTGTTCTGCTCAGCCTGGCCTCGGGACTGCAGTCCTCCCCAATCTCAGCTTTTTTTTTTTTTGTCGGTTATGGGGCTTGAACTCTGGGCCTGAGCGCTGTCCCTCAGCTCTTCAGCTCAAGTGAGCACTTTACCATTTGAGCTACAGCACCACTTCCGGTTTTCTGAGTGTTTATTGGAGATAAGAGTTTCACAGACTTTCCTGCCTTGGCTGGCTTTGAACCACGATCCTCAGATCTCAGCCTCCTGAGTAGCTAGGGTTACAGGTGTGAGCCACCAGCACCCGGCTTCCAATCTCAGCTTTCTAAGTGGCTAGGATTACAGGCATGTGCTATTGGCAACCAACTAATAGATGTTTTTTTGACTCATGGCAAAGTCAAGTGTTCTGCTACAGAAGTTGAAAATTGCTGTGCCACTGGTTGTCTTGTACATGTCCAGCAGTTAAAGTTACTCAAGTCAACATTTTACTGGGAATTAACTTTACTGTGACTTTCTGAAAAACTTGAAGCCAGTGTCTATAGGAAATCCACTGACTTTCTGTAGCTCTCCTTTAAGCGGACCCAGTAGGGTACCCTGCAGAGAATACTTTAAAAAAAAAAAGTACTCAACCTTCCGAATGCTGGTGGTTCACTCCTGTTATCCTAACTATGGTAGAGTGCTAGCCTTGAGCACAAAGAGGCTCAAGGACAGCACCCAGGCCATGAGTTCAAGCCCCAGGACTGGCCAAAAAGAAAGAAAAAAGAAGTGTAGGGCTGGGAAGGTGGCTTAGTGGTGTAGAGTACTTGCATGCATGAAGTCCTGGATTCAATTCCTCAGTACAGCTTAAACAAAAATGCTAGAAGTGGTGGTGTGGCTCAGGTGGTAGACTGCTAGCCTTGAGCAAAAAAAGCTCAGGTACAGTGCCCAGACCCTGAGTTCAAGCCCCAGGACTGGCAGAAAACAACAACAACCAGTGTAAGGGATTTGGGCCATGTGTGACTGGGAGCACTAAACTTCCTGTGTGGTCCTGAACAGTAGGTAGTGAATGAATGTATCTGCAGGCTTTTCTCGCTTTCAGCTGAAATTGTTTTTGCTAAAATCTGGTAGTTACTGTGTGTTGTCAAACATGTTTCTCTGTAATTGATATCTGAAGCACACATCTCACACTAGTAGCCCCTGAGCTGAAGATTCGGGAAGTCAGGACTGCTCTGCACATGTAGGAGCCTTTGTGCCTTAACTCCTCCAAGGGTGGAAGCCACGTGGTATAAATATACTGACAACTGGGAAAGAATTACCAGCATTTCTGTGGGAGTCTTGAACTATTATCCCAACACCAGATGGAAACAAATCACTAGCAAGACTGGCCTGTGGCTGGGAGGTGGTGATAAGCTTCAGGCCACGTGCCGTTGTCCTCTGGTGGAGTGCTGGGCCAGGGCAAAGACGGAGCAGACATGTTTGCAGTTGCTTATATCCTCATAATAACCAACTTAGATCGAGGGCTATAATTCTCATTTCATACTTGCAGATAGCCACGGGGAGATAAAGTAGTTTTCTCAGAAAGACGCACGTGGTCAGTGCTGTATGTGTAGTAGTTCTTGGACCCATGCAGTTAGCGGGTTAGTTTTCCAGTTCGCAAGGTGAGGTTCTGCCGGGGCTAACAGAAGTGGATGGGAGACTTTGTGGTTCTTAGGCCCACTTGGAGCTGCAGCTGCTTCTCGGGCATCTTACCTCCAGAGGGCTTTTCTGAACCCACTGAAAATTCAGCAGATAGCTTTTGAACGAGCCAAACATTCTGCTAAGAAACATCAGGGAAGGTGTTCTTAAACTCGACGAGAATGTGAACCCTTTTGGAACTCTTGGAAACTGAACCTTTCCAGAAATACTTACATTTTAGGAAGAGCCCCCAGTTAAGAACTCGTACCCTAGGGGTACGAGGATGCCTGTGGTGGCCCACTCCTCGCTACCACTCTGGGGGCGGGGGGGGGTCACCCTTTAACCGGCGCTCCTTCAAGAGGCTATGCTGTCGAAAGGAAGATGAGGTTGAGGCAGAGCTGAGGACTGACATCCTATGGCACTGTAACGGAATTCCTTGTTTTGTTAATGCCAGTAAATAGGGCAGGATCAGCCTGTGCCCCATCTCTGATGACAACAATAGCTACCATTCATGGAGCTGTGTTGTATGGATGCCAGGCCAGGAATCTTAGATATGTTCCCCCATTTGATGGTCACAGAGTCCTCAGGGATGGTAATCCACGAAACGCTGACTAAGTAGAGAAACTAAGTGCTGTGTAATCCTAGCTTCTCAAGAAGCTGAGGTCTGAGGATCATGGTTCAAAGCCAGCCCAGGCAAGAAAGCCCATGAGACTCTTCATGTCCAGTGAGCCACTAAAAAAACTGGAAATGGGCTGTGGCTCAAGTGGTAGAGCTCAGGTCCTGAGTTTAAACCCCAGGACTGGCACCAAAAGAAAGGGGATAGGGGCAGAGGATAGACTGTATCCAGACTGAGAGTTCAAGTTCTGGTTCTGCTACTTAATAGCATAGAGACTGTGGACAAATTGTTTAATCTTTTCTTTCTTTTTAAAATTTTATTATGTAGTCTAAGCCTTACACTGGTGATCCTCTAGCCCCAGCCTCCTGTGTGCTTATTTTAACTTTTCTTTTCTTTTTCTGGTCGTGGGGCTTGAACTCTGGGCCTGGGCGCTGTCCCTCAGCTCTTCAGCTCAAGAGAAGCACTCTACCACTTGAGCCACAGCACCACCTCCAGTTTTCTAGTGGTTTATTGGAGATAGGAGTCTCATGGTCTTTCCTGCGTGGGCTGGCTTTGAACTGTGATCCTCAGATCTCAGCCTCCTGAGTAGCTAGGATTATAAGCACTGGCACCCAGCTTTCACTTTTTTTTTTTTTAATTAGCCCTGGGACTTTAACTCCAGGCCTGGTGCTGTCCTTGAGCTCTTTTGCTCAAGGCTAGTCTGCTACCACTTTGAACCACAGCACCACTTTATTTTAACTTCAAGCCCCAGTTTTCTCTCCTGTAAAATAGAAATCCATAGTAGTAGTAATTTACAAAACAATAGGTAGGGGTGGTTACTTGCCTTATTCTGCCCTAGAAAGGCAAGGCAGGAAGATCTGGAGTTCAAGGCCAGCCTAGCATACATTATGATTTATCTCAAAAAAAGAAAGAGAAAAAAAGAAAGAAAAAGACCTCCCAAATCCTAGCTACTTTGGAGGTTCATGACTTGAGGCTAGTCTGGCAGAAAGAGACCTCCATCTCAACAGACAGGTGGGGCCTAGGGATTCATATATGTGGTCCCGAGCTCTAAATAGATAGGAGGATCACTCTACACAGAAAACAACTGAAACAGAAAATGGCCTGAAGGCATCGCTCAAGTGCTTGGAGGCACACCCAGTGCTACCAAACCAGATAAGAGAAAGCTAATGTTACCAGGGTGGTAGTGGGTAGTGGTGTTCCTTTTGGTGCTTAGCATTGAACCCCTGGGCACCTGGAATGCTGAGCACTTGCTCTCCTCCTGAGCTTTGCCCATCGCAGTGTAGTCTGTTGTCTGGGTACTAGCTGCATAGACATTTTAGTGTGTGCAAGTTCAGTGGGTTCATGCCTTTTTCTATATTACTGTTCCATTTCAGTGAGGGGTTCCTTACTGTGTGCTTGGTATTGGTCTGGGTGCTTTACACCTGTTAACCTTGTTGTCCAGCGTGGCTGTAATTAGGCCTACTGGCTCCAAATCCCTCAGGAATGTGAATGGGAGCTGCTTTATGAGGGCACCAGCAGGCACTAAAGGAGTGAGCAGTGCGGCTGATGCCCTCCTGTCTCTTACCTGCTCTAGGGAGTGGGTGCAGGACTTCTTTGCCCTTTCCTGCATGACTCCAGACCTGTATTTTGGACTAGTTCCTGTCTAAGCCCTGGACACTAAGACCCCTGCCACAGTTTCCCCTTGCCATGGGGAGCAGAGACTATTCCAGTCCAACCTGGATTTTCTCCCAGGCAGAGCCTCTGCAGTGGCTGCAGGAAGTAGCTTGCAGGGAGGGAGCTGGGCTCCTGCTCCCAGGTTGGGTTGGAGCTGTTTCTGATGCTGGGTGGAGTGGTGGCCATACTTAGCAACAAGGACATGGTGTGTGGACGGCTCTCTTCCTGGCACTTGGGTGGCTTTGCCCATTTCTGTTGAGAGGAAAGTTCTGAGAAGGATGGAGTGTGGTAATGATGTTCACAGCTCACCATTTGGTTTATGAGGTGGACTGTTGTGATTAATTGGCCAGGAGAGAACTTTTTTTCTTGCAAGTATACTAGGAAAAGTTGATTGCCATGTTTCCTAACTTCAGTCATTTATCTTCCACCTTTAGGATTTTTGTCCTATCTGTGAGCCCTCAATGTACTTTTAAATTGAGATTTATTAAGTATATTATTAAAGGAAAATACATTTTGTTATGCGTAGAAGCTAATTGTATGTCTGAGTTTAAAAACATCGATCCAGCCAGGCACCAGTGAGTGGCTCATGCCTGCAATTCTAGCTACTTAGGAGCGTGATCTGAGGATTGTGATATGAAGCCAGCCTGGACAGAAAAATCCTTGAGACTCTTCAATGCCCAGGAACTGAGTTCAAACCCCAGTGCTGGTAGCAAAAAAGAAAAACAGTACATCAACCCACCTAGGAACCAGTGGCTTGTACCTGTAATCCTAGCTACTCAGGAAGCTGAGATCATCTCACTAGATTCCATGTCCAAAATAGCAAAAAGTAGGCTAGAGACATGTTTCAGGTAGTAAGGCTTCAGCTGAGCAAGCAAACATGCGGCCCTGAATTAAAATGTCAGTAGTATAACAAAACAGACAACTGATCCGTGCATTTCCTAGAATCACTTTGTCTTCTGTTGGCTTTTGGAAAATACTGGTTTAGTCTGCCCTGCATTTCACAGGGGACACACCAAGGAGCAGGGCCCCCATGGAGGGTTTTTTTGGTCGGTCATGGGGGCTAAACTCTGGGCTGGGCGCTGTCCCTCAGCTCTTCAGCTCAAGGCTAGCGCTCTACCATTTGAGCTACAGCACCACTTCCGACTTTTCCTGCTTATGTGGTGCTGAGGAATTGAACCCAGGGCCTCATGCATGCAAGGCAAGCGCTCTACCACTGAGTCACCTTGTAAAGGTCTTATTTAGGCCACACGTTGGAAGAGCTGGCTTGTGGCTGCTGGTACAGTGCTACTGTGCCTCCATTTCTGCTAAGCATTGACTCTGGAGGCTTAAGTTCTGTGGTGCTGATTTACACATCAGAACAGGGGTTTGAACCCAGGGCCTTGACTCTCACTTTTCACTCAAGGTTGGTATTCTACCACTTGGGCCACAGCTCTATTTCCAGCTTTTTGCTGGCTAGAAAAGAGTCTCACAGACTTTTCTATCTAGATTGGTTTTGAACCTCAATCCTCAGGTCTCAGCCTTTTGAGTAGCTAGGATTATAGGATTGTTTTATTAGACATTTGAAGTTACTTCTTGTAACAAGATGGTATTTGTATAAAGGAATGCATTTTATGTTGCAATATATACTATAGATGCTACAATGTAAGTTTAATATAATGTTGAACTCATGTCTAACATTTATGTAGTCAAATTTAGTCTACTGGCCAGGCGCTGGTGGCTCACGCCTGTAATCCTAGCTACTCAGGAGGCTGAGATCTAAGGATCACAGTTCAAAGCCAGCCCGGACAGGAAAGCCCGTGAGACTCTTGTCTCCAATAAACCACTAGAAAACTGGGAGTGGCGCTGTGGCTCAAGTGGTAGAGCACTCGCCTTGAGCTGAAGAGCTGAGGGACAGCGCCCAAGCCCAGAGTTCAAGACCCACGACCGACAAAAAAAAAAAAAAGAAAAAAAATTAGTCTACTGGCTTCAGAGCTGTACTTGGTTATTTTTTGAGATAGGCTGCCTTGAACTTTCAATCCTCCTGCCTCAGCCTCCCAGGTGCTGGGAATGCAGGTGTGCACTACTACATTCTTCTTGGGCTGTACTTTTTGACCATTCAACACTGCTCTCAGTGGAAATTGCCCAAAATGTGGATAACTAAAACAAATGTAACTTAACAAATGTGAACTGGGTGCTGGTGGCTCTTAATTATAATCCTAGCTGCTCAAGAGGTTCAGATACACTGAATCAAGCTTTAAAACCAGCCTGAGCAACAAAGTCCTTGAGGCTGCATGTCCAAAATAACCAGCAGAAAGCAAGGCTGGAGCTGTGATTCAAGTGGTAGAGCATTAATGCAGCAAGCAAGCTGAGTGAATGAGAGGTTCCGTGTTCAATCCCCAGTACTAGCAAAGTAGAGAACAAATCTGGATGCCTGTTTTTAGAGAACTTAATATAATCTATATTAGGTACAGGAAACTTGTACTACTTGTGATATACCCACATTATAGGGAAGAAATTACATTGCAGACAGGTGCAGAACTCCTGTTGTAAGGCAGCTGGGGAATCAGATGGAAGAGAGTCTGGAAGGCAGGTGAGAGTTAGAGGTATGTACCTCATGTGCAGAGCCACTTAGCAGTTGTTGCAGATGTTAGGTCTCTGTGGGGTACAGGGCGCTTCCAGCAGAGTGAGTCCCCCGAATTGCGCCGCCCCCTTCGCCAGCCTGCCCCAGACATGTGGAGAAGGAGATTGGAAGCCAAGAGTAATGGAGCAAATGACCGTCTTACCTGCAACTCGGGTGTATGAGATGAGGCATTCTGGTGTTTTACTTACTGAGGAAAAAAGTGTCTTAGAGAAGTACTCAACCCGGCCACCCTTGTCACTTGACCAGACAAGGAAACCTTGTTATCCAAGGACTGTACAGTAGATGTTGTTTGTGGTGTCGTTCAAGGACTGTACCGTAGACATTGTACACGGTGTCGTTAACTGTCTATACAGTAGGCATTGTATGTGGTGTCTGTTCAAGATCTGTACAGTGGGTATTGCACATAGTGTTGTTCAAGGTCTGTAAGTAGACAGTGTGCACGGTGTCATTCAATGTCTGTGAGTAGATTTTGTTCACAGTGTCATTCAAGGCCTGTATAATTCAATGTCTGAGAGTAGATTTTGTTCACAGTGTCATTCAAGGCCTGTACAGCCGGCGTTCATGGGCTTTGCGTGCTGGCTGCGCTGTGATCTCAGGCTCCTCAGCTGTAACACACAGTGCAGAGTCAGCCATAGAAGATACGTAAACTAATAGGTGGGTTGCGGTTTTGTTGTTGTTGTTGTTTATGTGGTACTTAGGAATGGAAGCCAAGGCCTCATGCATACTAGGCAAGTACTCTACCCACTAAGTCACATTCCCAGCCTCATTTTTTTCTCTTTTTGATCAGTTGTGGGGCTTGAACTCAGGGCTTGGGTGCTGTCCCTGAGCTTTTTTGCTCAAGGCTAGCACTCTACCAGGTTTACATCTCCACTTCTGGTTTTCTGGTGATTAACTGGAGATAAGAGTCTCACAGACTTTCCTGCCCAGGCTTGCTTTGAATGATGATCTTCAGATCTCAGCCCTCTGAGTAGCTAGGATTACAGGCGTGAGCCACCAGCGCCCAGTTGTAGGTTGCATTCTAACAAAGCTTTCCTTGTCAAATCAGGTGGCTTGCCTGCAGTAGCTTGCTGACCCTGGCCTAGACTAGGCCAGTACCTCCCAATGTTCTTCCTACCTTTATCTCCTTGCAGGCTTTCTCTTGGGCAGTCAAGGAACCTTTTACACATATAGTAGCGTGTTTCTTTCTTCCTTGAGACTCAAAGCAGGTTCCCGTCAGCCAGTCTGTACAGTCCAAGCTCTGCCCCTGACCTGTAAGGCTCTGTGCTACAGCACATCTGGTTCCCTCTACTCTGGCATAGCTTTCTCTTCTGTTCATACCTAGTTCTAAGCCTGCTTTTCAGGGCCTTTGTACAGGCTTTCTAGGACATGCTTCTGATTTTTCTGCTGTGTCCAACTCATTGTCATTGAGGTCTCGTAAGTGGATACCTCCCCACAGAGGCTTTCCCTGGTCATCCTTGTAAGCAGCTCCAAACCCGCTCTTCATCATTCATTATCGTAATGTATGTCACCCGCTGAAATGGTCAGTTTATTTCACCTTGTGTGCCATGTGATCCCCTCTCTTCCCCCGCAATGGCTGACTCCAGGAGAGGAGGCTGTTGCTGGTCTTCCTCTCCACAGCAGCTCAGGGCCTGGAGCAGAGCCCACTGCACAGTAGGCAACGAACATTTGTGGGGTAAATTGCCTCGTTTTTCCAATCGCGGCATTTGTGATGTGCTTCCTAGTGTTCTTAGCTCCTTTGTTCACAGTATCTTAACTGTCTTTTCAGAAACTGTGAAGTAAATGGTATCACACCCTAGGGGTCTTAGGCAGAGTAGGAAAGCCTTGCCCAGCATCCTGTAGCTGGCAAATGGGAAGGAAGAGACCAGGCACCACCAGGATGGCAGGATGGCTGGCATCTTCTCTGAGTTTAGTTGGCAGTACCAAATAATTGTCTTTGGTTGGTTGCTTATTTGTTTGTGTGTTGGTCCCGGAAGGCCTCAGACCTCTTGGCACCCTCAGACTAGGTCAGAACTGCCTGCACGCGTGGCTATGTGAGAGGATGGCTTCGCTAGCTGTCCTTGGTCACGCTGCTTCTTGAGCTGAACTTGGACCCACTCCAAGGGCAGTCATGGTGAATACTCCCTTGCTTCAGCGAGAGTTGATTTATTATGAAGGTCACACTTGATTTCCTCATGAGAACGACGTAGATACTAAGAAGTTTTCTGTACCTTTTGTTTCTGGAGAGAAGATTTAATAGCTCTGTTCTGTTCTTTGTTGGTAGTAAATGTTAACTGCTGAGGCAGCTCTGAGCTTGTCCCCGTTATCCGGTGCAGGAATCCTTCAGAGAGGATGAGAAATGGTGTATGTCGGCCATCTCCTGAACAGTTCATAGGTATTAACCTTAATAGGATGCTGTATTCCTGAGGAGTTGTCACTGTTGAGCCACCAGGCCTTTTAAACATCCTGGAGAGTCTGAAGGAAGGTACTTGGTGATAATAAAACCTTTCAAAGCCCTTCATGCCTACCAGCTTTGCTTTCTTGAGATGTGGCATACCTACATGTTAAGTGGCTGCTTCAAAATACTAATTTGCTTGTAGAAGACACATTTTGGGGAGTGTTTTATTTCTAAAGCACATTATTAAGACTAGAAGAAAGCTCAGCAAACAGAAAAATACTTGTTTTGCCTTATGTTAATCCCGGTGGGAGGAAATGGTGGTGATAAGTCCTTTAAAAACTTGTCTTTCTTCAGCAAATACAGCGACCTGTTACTCAGTATTTAAATCTGATTTTCTCCATAGATTGCTGCTAAAATTGATTCAATTCCTCACTTGAATAATTCCACGCCTTTAGTGGACCCCTTGGTCTATGGATATGGAGTGCAGAAGCGGCCCTTGGATGATGGAGGTAAGCCGCTGTGAACACCTTGCCTTTCCAGCAGCAGTGAACCTGCCGTTTAAGTTTGAATCTATGTCAGCCATTTCCTTAACGGCTCTCCAGCCTCGCTCGCTTTCAAGGAATGACAAGGGGAACATATTTAGGATGATTTTTCTCAGCAATTCTCTAGCATTTGAGTTCCTATTTGCCTTGATAATACAGGAATCTTTTCCGCTGAGCTCCAAGGCAGGGTTGGCCTTGAGCATCTGCTAGGAAATAATTTGACCCATTGAGAATTGAGTTTGATTACCCTTCGTTTGCTGTGCACGTGCGGGAACTGAAGTCCCCACTTCTTTCCTAGGAAAAGCTGAGATTTGGAGCTGGGCACTAAGGAACTCCTGTCTTGAGCCCCAAGACAGGGAGGGGGCGGCACACTTACTACAGTGCTGCTGGCTTTCACCATGCTCATTTTGACAGGTTGTGTTCTGTCGTTCTTTTCTTTGTGTGTGTGCATGTGCGTGTGCTGGTCCTGGAGCTTGAACTCAGTGCCTGGGTGCTGTTCCTGAGTTTTTTCTCAAAGCTAATGTTCTGCCACTTAAACCACAGCTCCGCTTCTGGCTTTTTGGTGGTTAATTGGAGATAAGAGTATCTCTGACTTTTCTCCCCAGGCTGGCCTCCAACCTGATCCTGAGATCTCAGCCTCCCGAGTAGCTAGGATTACAGAATTGGGTACCAGGCTCAACTTGACAGGCTCATTCTCTTCTCCCTCCTCCCCCTCTTCCTTCCCCCTTCCCCCCAAATTTTGTTTTGTTTTTTCCTTGTAAAGATGCTGTACCCAGAGAGGTAATGTGTACATTTCTTGTGTGGCATTGTTACCCCCTCCTTTGTTTTTCTTCCACCATCCCTTCCTGCCCCTACCTCCCTCACCCCCCCCCCCCCCGCCTCAAAAAAGTTGTAAGGGGCTGGGAAGGTGGCTCAGTGGTAGAGCGCTTGCCTTGCATGCCTGAGGCCCTGAGTTCGATTCCTCAGCACCACATAAGCAAAAAGAAAAAAGCCGGAAGTGGCGCTGTGGCTCAAGTGGTAGAGCACTAGCCTTGAGCTGAAGAGCTGAGGGACAGCGCCCAGGCCCAGAGTTCAGGCCCCACGACCGGACTCAAAAAAAAAAAAAGTTGTAAGGTTCATTTCCAACACAGTGTCTTATATCATTGTTGAAATACGTCATCCTGTGTCCTTGTTTCAGCATTTTGTTATTCCCCGTCCCTTCCTCAAATTAGACAAATGTATATACAAGATGCAGGGTACCAAAATCAAATATAGTGTCAACAAGGATATACCATAGGAAGAACAACATATAAAAGAAACAATGAAAAAAATCAAATAGTACATTAAAAACATCAACAACAAAGAAAAACCTCTTGTGTCCATATTTTGGGGTTCATTTCACTTAGCATCATCTTTTTTTTTTTTTGGTCTGTCATGGGGCTTGAACCTCTAGGCTTGGGCGCTGTCCCTGCACTCTTCAGCTCAAGGCGAGCACTCTACCGCTTGAGCCACAGTGCCACTTCCAATTTTCAAGGGGTTGATTGGAGATAAGAGTCTCACGGACTTTCCTGCCCAGGCTGGCTTTGAACCGCGATCCTCAGATCTCAGCCTCCTGAGTAGCTAGGATTATAGATGTGAGCCACCGGCGCACAGCTTTTTTTTTTTTTTTTTTGTCAGTTGTTGGGTCTGAACTGGGCCTGGACACTGTCTCCTCAGCTCTTCAGCTCAAGATTAGCACTCTACTACTTGAGCCACAGCACTACTTCCGGCTCTTTCTGCTTATGTGTTGCTGAGGAATCGAATCCAGGGCCTCATGCATGCAAGGCAAGCACTCTACCATGGAGCCACCTTCCCAGCCCACTTAGCATCATCTTTTTTTTTGTCAGTTGTAGGGCTTGAACTCTGGGCTTGGATGCTGTCCCTCAGCTCTTCAGTTCAAGGCGAGTGTCTACCACTTGAGTTACAGCGCCACTTCCGGTTTTCTGGTGGTTTATTGGAGATAGGAGTCTCAGGGGCTTTCCTGCCCGGGCTGGCTTTGAACCGTGATCCTCAGATCTCAACCTCCTGAGTAGCTAGGATTACAGGTGTGAGCCACCGGCGCCCAGCAGCAGCATCTTGTATGGTCATAATGTACATAGCTTTTGACAGGCTCATTGTCCTCCATCCTCCCCCTGCCCTTCCTCCTTCCTTCCCCCACTTCCCTAGTTTTTTAAGTTTTTTGAGACAGGATCTTAAACTATGTAACCCAGGCTATCCTAGGACTGAAATCTCTTGCTTCAGTTTCCCAAATGCTGGGCTTACAGGTGTGCAGCACTATACTTGGTTTCATTGTGACCTTTTCATATATGTGTATTACATACTTTGAACATATGGACACACATCAGTAGAGACCTTCTTCCCTAATAGTTCCTATGTACTTCCATGTGCAATAAAATCTTTCTAGAAGCAATCTTTTTTTTTTTTTTTTTTTTTTGTATTCACTGTTTTGGTTTGCTTTGATGCTCTACTCAACCCCAAAATAATTTGAAACTACTTACAAGTGCCCATTGTCAGCACATGAGCACAGTATCCATCAGAAGTGGCTGCATAGGCTGGAAATGTGGCTTAGTGCTAGCCTTGCATGCATGAAGTCTGGGTTCGAATCCTCAGTACCACATAACACAGGAAAAGCTGGAGGGCTGGGAAGGTGGCTCAGTGGTAGAGCACTTGCCTTGCATGCATGAGGCCCTGGATTCAATTCCTCAGCACCACATAAAAGGAAAAAAGCCGGAAGTGGTACTGTGGCTCAAGTGGTAGAGCGCTAGCCTTGAGCTGAAGAGCTGAGGGACAGCGCCCAGGCCCAGAGTTCAGGCCCACGACCGGACCCAAAAACAAACAGAAAGAGCTGGAAGTGGTGCTGTGGCTCAAGTGGTAGAGTGCTATCCTTGAGCTAAAGGAACTCAGGGACAGTGCCCAGGCCCTGAGTTCAAGCCCCAGGAAAAAGTGGCTACAGAGTTGGAACTGCTACTGCAAGGTAGTAGTGTACAAGGAGGGTGGTGTGCCCTAGCTTATGTGAGCTTATGTGTGTGATAGGGGCTCGGGGTTTTCTCTTCTATTCTCGGTCAGTCTGCATGTATACTAATTATATATGTGCTTTGGTGATTGTGTACCTGAAATTTTTTTTTTTTACTTAACGGTATGCACTACATGATCTCCTCTCCCACAAATATGTTTCTATAAAAGTACTTAGCCAAATCTAATTAAGTGGGATTGATTTCTCTAGTCTCTCTAGGACTTGTAAAAGAAAATATAGCCAATGTGATTATTTTGTGATTATTTTTAAATTTTTATTTACATATTTATTTGTGCCAGTCCTGGGGCTTGAACTCAGGACATGGGCATTGTCCCCGGGCTTTTCTGCTCAAAGTTAACACTCTACCATTTGAGCCCAGAACTCTACTTCTGGTTTGTTTTTCTTCTTGTTATTAGTGTTAATTGGAGATAAGGTCCCTGGACTTTGCTTGTCTGGGCAGATCCTCAGATCTTAGCCTCTGGATTAGCAAGGGTTCCAAATGAGTGGCCAGGTGGTTTAAACATTGGAAATGTCTGAACTCACAGGGCAAAGAAGTGATGCAAAGTGGGAGGATTGTCTGTGTACAACATTGTTCAAGATAACAAGCACCCTTCACACTGATGTGCTGGGATCACTTTTGTTTGACCAGTGTTCATGATTTCTGAGACCAGATATGCTGAATGCACTTGCCTGCACTTTTACCTTGTGAAGAGGTGTAGGGAGAAGAAACCTTTTTACCTTCCCAGAGCTTCTATAATTTGCTCTCTCCTCTGGGACACCAGTGTAAAAGCAAATTGCATTGTCTGGTTCTGAGCACAGGTCTCCTTAAAGCCCAGTGTTTCCAGAAATCAAGATCAATACATTTCCAGCTCACCCAGCCTTTCACAGTTCCTTCTTGTTTTCACCTACAACGTGGACTTAAATCTCAAAACCTGGGCATGCCCTACACAGATGGCTGTCGGGTCCTCTGTAAGGTACCCTAATTAAATACTTGCACATTGACCCCTCTGGCACTGTGCAGGCATTTTTCTCCCACCAGTCCTTGTAGAGCTATTTGAAATAAATCAGCAAAAGGCTTTGAATTTATTGATAAGAGAGCTGGGCAGCAGCAGATGTCACCAACCTGGCCACATTCACCCTGGAAGCCAATGTCACTATTATATCATTCCCCTCTTATTTTGAAGCATAAGTCCTCGTAAGCATAATGGGTTCTCATTTTCCCCCTCTTAGTGGAGAGTAACGGGAGAACCCTTCTGCACCCTGTCCCGCCTCCACCCAGGTCTCTTGATACCTTGTCTAGGACAGAGCAGACCAACTTGAAAGAACAAGACACTTTACATTCTGTATATCAGTTTGATAAAACTAATCTTGGCCTGCCCTTGAGCAATGCTAAATAACAGTTATGAAATTGTTTGCCCTCAGTAAATCGGTAAGCCAGACTCAGTCTCCTCTTCTCATTGGTCTGCTACTGGGCCAGGAGAATATGTGTGAGCCCAAGGGTCCTTCTTGGTGAGTGCAAGTTCAGAAAGCGCAGGGTGGATACAGTGCTTCCTTCTTAGAAGTGAAAATCCAATGGCTTCGTGGGTTATGTTTGTTTCATTTGGCTTGTTGGGTATTTTTGGACAGAAGCTTGCAGGATTGCTTCTTTAGCAATATGAACTTTCTAACTTTGCCATGCAGCAGAGTTCTTTGACCCCTGGAGGTTAAAGTTCAGTCCTCTAAAATGTTTGGAGGTGTTATTTAGGTCTGTTTAATAACACTTCAGTTCGTGTGTGTACGTGTGCAAGTGTGTACTAGTACAGAACCTCTGTGCTCTCCATCGGCACTTTTTCACTCAAGGTTGGCACTGCAGCACTTGAACCACAACTCTACCTCTCAGGTTTTGGGGTTTTTTTTTGACCCATGGGGCTTGAACTCAGGGCCTGGGTGCTGTCCCTGAGCACTTCAGCTCAAGGCTAGCGCTCTACCACTTTGAGTCACAGCACCACTTCTGATTTTCTGGTGATGTATTAGAGATAAGAGTCTTATAGGATGAGATCTGAGGATCACAGTTCAAAGCCAGCTTGGGCAGAAAAGTCCGTGAGACTCTTATCTCCAATAAACTACTAGAAAACTGGAAGTGGCGCTGTGGCTCAAGCAGTAGAGCACTCGCCTTGAGCTGAAGAGCGCAGGGACAGTGCCCAAGCTCAGAGTTCAAGCCCCACGACCGACTTTAAAAAAAAAAAAAAAAGAGTCTCACAGAAGCTGAGTGCCAGTGGCTCACGCCTGTAAACCTAGCTACTCAGGAGGCTGAGATGAGCATCAAGGTTCAAAGCCAGCCCAGGCAGGAAAGTCAATGAGACTCTTATCTCCAATAAACCACTAAAAAACCAGAAGTGGTGCTGTGGCTCAAGCGCTCGCCTTGAGCTGAAGAGCTCAAGGACAACGCCCAAGCCCAGAGTTCAAGCCCCACGACTGACCTCCTCCCCCCCCCCAAAAAAAAAAAAAGTCACACAGATTTTCCTACCTGGGCTGGCTTTGAACTGTGATCTTCAGATCTCAGCTTCCTGAGTAGTTAGGTTGACAGGCCTGAGCCACCAGCTCCTGGCTCATTTTTCAGTTGGTTTTTTGTTTTGGTTTTGGTTGGTCGTGGGGCTTGAACTCTGGGCTTGGGCACTGTCCCTGCGCTCTTCAGCTCAAGGGGAGTGCTCTACCGCTTGAGCACCACTTCTGGTTTTCTAGTGGTTTATTGGAGATAAGAGTCTCACAGACTTTCCTGCCCTGGCTGGCTTTGAACCACAATTCTCAGATCTCAGTCTCCTGCGTAGCTAGGATTACAGGTGTGAGCGCTCGGCATTTCTCAGTTTTAATTGGAGGTAAGAGTCTCAGGTTTGTCTGCCTGAGCTGGCTTTGAACCGTGGTCCTCAGATTGAAGCCTCCTGAGTAGCTAGGATTACAGGTATGAACCACCAATGCCTGGCAAACACTTCAATTCTGAATGTAACCAGGAGGAATCGCTAACACACATTTGTCAAGGACAGGAGTTTGCACACTGCTGGCGCCTGAAAGTGTACCAGGCAGGTAACGGGGACTGGCAGCATAGAGCTATGTGAACTGGCTGCTCCTGGAGTCTGCCTAGACCCAGAAGGAACCTCAGCTCTGCTTGAGGATCTATCTGCCCGGGGGTGCTGTGCTCCAGAAGAGCCGACCTCCTTCTCCTGCGTCTGGCTTCAGACTGGCTGATCTGAGCAGTAACAGCTTCAGTCTTGACACTCACACTTCCCAGCAGTCTTGGAGTTCATGGTGGCACCAGAATTCAGGAATCCTGCTCTGGCTCTGACTTGTGGCACCTTCTTCATACAATACTCTGTTCACCCTGCTGTGGCTGGAGCCTCTTCCCGGAGCCAGTCTGACCTGTTGTGTTTAAGGGTGCTTGCTTCCAGCAGTTGAAGGATATCCAGCTTTCCCTATGTGGTGATTGCCTCCCTGGCCTTTGAATCCTTTACTCTACTCTGCACATTCCTCGCCAGCCTACTGGTCTGTCTCTGCTCTTCCTGAAACCAGCCCTTCATTCCAGCTTTTTTTTTTTTGGGGGGGGGGGGGGTCCGGTCGTGGGGTCTGAACTCTGGCCCTGGGCGCTGTCCCTCAGCTCTTCAGCTCTACCACTTGAGCCACAGCGCCCCTTCCGGCTTTTTTCTTTTTGCTTATGTGGTGCTAAGGAATCGAACCCAGGGCCTCAGGCATGCAAGGCAAGTGCTCTACCACTGAGCCAACTTCCCAGCCTTTTTGTTGGTGGTTGTGGGGCTTGAGCTCTGGGCCTGGGCACTGTCCCTCAGCTCTTTAGCTCAAGGCTAGTGTTCTACCACTTGGGCCACACACCACTTCCAGTTTTCTGGTGGTTCATTGGAGATAAGAGTCTCACGGGGTCTGGGAAGGTGGCTTAGTGGTAGAGCACTTGCCTCCCATGCATGAGGCCCTGAGTTCAATTCCCTAGCACCACATAAGCAGAAAAGGCCAGAAGTTGTGCTGTGGCTCAAGTGGTAGCCTTGAGCTGAAGAGCTAAAGGACAGTGCCCAGACCCAGAGAGAGAGAGAGTCTCACAGACTCTACTGCCTGAGCTGGCTTTGAACTGTGATCCTTAGATCTCAGTCTCTTTAGTAAGTAGCTAGGATTACAGGTGTGAGCCACCAGCACCCAGCTTCCTGGCTACCTTCTACTTAGGATTTAGGTCATAATCATAGCACTTCCTCTTCACAGCCAGACCCGTGGGCTCTGACTCCTAGGCTCTCTTCACCCTTCCCTCTCTCATTCTCCTCACCTCTCCCTTGTTCCTTCCCTCCTCTTTCCCCTATCTGCCTCCCTCTCCCCTCCACATCTCTTCCCTTGCTCACACACTCACCAATGACCCCTTCTAGTGGCATACAACATGCCCTCCTTTATTCTGCAGGTGCCAAGTCCCATTATGCCCCTCTCTACTGAGCTTTATGTACTGTGGCAGACTGTCTTCTTTTCTCTGTGGCCTTAGCGAGGAAAGTAGTAGTAGTTCCTTCTGTGTATCATCTCATTGGCATTTTTAATGTTTGCTTAAAAGTATGCTCTAAAGTTAAGAGAATGATATTTGAATGGTGTTAGCTGAATGTGTGGAGGGGCTGAGCTTTTATTCCAGAAACAACCCTAGTGAGGACTCTGTGCCCTGTCCCACCCTCCACTCCTGCTGTGACAGTGGGCTTCCTGCGTACACCAGGATTTCTGTGCAGGTGGAAGAAGAAAGGAAGATCTTTTCCTGGCAAAGTATGACCTGGCTGGTTGGCTGGCATCTGGCAGCCAGCAGGTCGGGTGGTAAACATCTTTCCAAGAAGGGGACGGAGAGCGAAACCTGCAGCTGGTGTTAGGGCAGAACCTCAGTTGTCCATCACCTGCAGCACCTGTGAGGCTGTTTAACCTCTGGGGAATGCAGTTGTCAGGTCAGAAGAAGGTTCCTGGGTCTCTACAGTGCTTTCAGGCTATGTTAATGGTAGAGGCTCTCTGCTCCATCACTCAAGGGGCTTTAAGGCTCACCTGATGGTACAGCCCCTCTAGAAAACAGTATAACAACCTTTTGAAACTGAATGTATTTACCACACAGCCTGCAGTTGCACTCCCGAGCATTCATTTATCCTCAAGAAATGAAAACTAAGTATTCATGTATATAAAAGCCTGTCTATAAATCCTCATTAGCAGCTTTTTGCCTAATAGCCCCCAAATCAAAACATCTCAGAGGTCTTCAGGAGGTGCAGGGCCAAACAAACCGAGATCCAACCGAGATCCAACTGCTACTGTGAAGTATCACTTGACATTGAAAAGGAATAAGTGTGAAATGGTGTGGCTGAATCTCTAGGGCTTATGGGATTGCATAAGCCAATCCCGAAACAGTGCATACACCCTGATCCTCCTTACCTTTTTTGGGGGGGCGGGGGACAGGGGTTTGGGCATGGGGTTTGAACTTAGCCTGGACGCTGTCCCTGAGCTCTTTGTACTCAAGGCTAGCGCTCTACCACGTTGAGCCACAGCGCCACTTCCAGTTTTCTGAGTGGTTTATTGGAGCTAAGAGTCTCACCGACTTTCCTGCTCTGGCTGGTTTTGAACCTCAATCCTCAGATCTCAGACTCATGAGTAGCTAGGATTTCAGATGTGAGCCACCAGCCCTGGGCTCAGAAGGAACTTCTTATTGTACAGATAGATAAGGAAGAAGTAGTTTGCTACCTAGCTGGTCAGTGACAGAAAGGACACAAAAACCTAGGTCTTTGTGTGATACACAGTAAGTGTAGTGCTTGAAAATGCAGATAACGAAGCTTGAGAGGTACCTACTCAGGAAGCTGAGATATGAGGATTGCGGCTCAAAACCAGACCGCACAAGAAAGTCCATGAAATCGTATCTCCGGTTAACCAGCAAAAAACCTGAAGTGGAGCTGTGGCTCATGTGGTAGGAGCACTAGGCTGGAATGAAAAAACAAAAGAGTTCACAGGCCCCAGAACGGACACAAAAACAACCCAGAAAGCTGAGCACAAGGCTGAGTTCAAGCACCAGCACATACATACATACATACATACATACATACATACAAAATACCAGTTGCAGTGCAAATAAGATAATCATTTTAATCAGAACCAGTTAGTTGCACACATAAAATACATGTGTAAATGAAATAAAGACATATGAAATACAATCATCCCTCACCATATTGCATATACTTGTTATGGCTTTACTGTATTGTGGGTTTTAAAAAAACAAAACCACAAAATCCACAGTAATCCTTTACCTATCGTGGGAGATACGTTCCAGAGACCCCTGTGATAGGTGAAAATCTGAGAAATAGCAATGAATTATGATACAGTAAGGGATGACTGTTTAACGCTGCTACTTTGTGGATTTTTACCCATCGCGGGGGTCTCTGGAACGGAACTTGATACAGATGAGGGATCACTGTAGATAACCCTATTGCCCACAGTATATTCTTTTGTTTTCACAAAACTGGTTGTTTTTTGTTGTTGTTATTCTTGTTTTTGTTGTGTTTGATTTCTGTGCTGGTCCGGGGGCTTAGGCTCAGGACCTGGGCTTTTTTTTTTTTTTTTTTTTTTTTTTGGGTCCGGTCATGGGGCCTGAACTCTGGGCCTGGGCGCTGTCCCTCAGCTCTTCAGCTCAACGCTAGCACTCTACCACTTGAGCCACAGCACCACTTCCGGCTTTTTTCTTTTTGCTTATGTGGTGCTGAGGAATCGAACCCAGGGCCTCGGGCATGCAAGGCAAGCGCTCTACCACTGAGCCACCTTCCCAGCCCCTAGGACCTGGGCTTTTTATGCTCAAGTCTACCTCTACCACTTGAGCCACAGCTTCACTTCCACCTTTTGGTGTGTTTCATTGTGGATAAGCATCACAGACTTCCCTGCTGGCTTTGAATTGTGATCCTCAGATCTTTGCTTCTTGAGAAGGATTACAGCCGTGAGCGACTGGCGCCTGGCTCCCGGGTTGATTTCATGTCTACTTGCTTAGCTGCAAATAAGTCTTAGTGCTGTCTGTCTCTTTGTGGTATAGGGGTTTTTTGTTTGTTTGTTGTTTTTTTTAAATTAAGGCCTTGTACTTTCTAGGCAGGTGCTCTTCCCCTTGATCCATTCTTCCCAACCCTATTTTTGACGTTAGTTTTTGTTTTTAATCTGTGTTTGGGCCTGGAGCTGGCCTCAGTCTGTGAACCTCTTATTCTAGGCCTCTTCATAGCTAGGATCACAGGAGCAAACCACTGTACCTGGTTTGTTGAAATGAGGTCCTGTTAACTTTTACCCAGGCTGACTTCAAAGTGCGACCCATATCTTCACCTCCTGAGTAGCTGTGGCATTGTGCCTGGTCCGGATGATTTTTCTCTCGGTGTCCATTGCTCTGGAGAAGGGTACAAGTCCCGGTTCATTCCCCTCCGCAGCAGTTAGATTACTCACCTGTTCTTCCTCATTCACAAGAGGAGCTGCAAGCAAGAGTCCCGTATTGAGACAGCCCCGAAGAATTTCCTCATTTCAAAAACCCCAAATAATTGGCAAAATCAGTGACAGATAACTGGCCTAGGGCCTCAGAGCTCTCCTGCGCCCAGGCCAGGATTGCTGCGGGCTACAGGAAGCCTCACGTCCCCTCAGCCACTGCGTGTCACTGGCTGGGCCTGGGAGAGCACTGTGACAGTCCCATGAGAGGGAACTCCTCAGAAGAGGCAGCAGCAGGGACCCTTTGGAAGTCCCATGGTGTGGGGTTGCCTCTGGGTGTGTCATCACTGACTTGCTGTTCTGTACCATGCCTGCCTGTCATCTGCCTGCCTTTTTTTTCTCTCAATATGTTTTTATTATAAAAATACTGTACACTGGGTGCCGGTGGCTCACCCCTGTAATCCTAGCTACTCAGGAGGCTGAGATCTGAGGATCATGGTTCAAAACCAGCCCTGGCAAGGGAGACTCTTATCTCCAATAAGCCACTAGAAAACCGGAAGTGGCGCTGTGGCTCAAGTGGTAGAGCGCTAGCCTTGTGCTGAAGAGCTCAGGGACAGCGTCCAGGCCCCAGAGTTCAATCCCCACGACCAACAACAAAAAAATACTGTACAGAGGGGTTACAGTTACATGAGCAAGATAATGAGTACATTTCCTATCAAGCATTGTTGCCTCCTCCTTTGTTTTTCCCCTACTATCCCTTCCCTCCCACCTCCACAACTATACTCCCCCTCCACGCCCCTCCACGCCTAAATTGTAAAGTTCTTTTTTCAACCTAGCATCTTGTACATCTCATTGTTACAATGGGTCAACTGTATCTAAGCATTTTGTTTTTTCCCTTCCCCTCCCCCATCGGCCTGTCTTGAGCACTGACTGGCACTGTTGTCATTGGGTTCGGAGGTTTTTTGGTGCTGGTCCTGGGACTTGAACTCAGGGCCTGGGTGCTGTCCCTGTGCTTTTGTTCTTAAGGTTATTGTTCTACTTCTTGATCCACAGCTCTATTTTCAGCTTTTTGGTGAATAATTAGAGAGAAGAGTCTCGCCCAGTCAGGACCCTTATCTGTAATCCTGGAGGCTGAGATCTGCGAATCACCATTCAAAGCCAGCCCAGGCTGGAAAGTATGTGAGACTCTTATCTCCAATAAACTACTCTGAGAAAGCCAAAAAGTAGTACTGTGGCTCAAGTGGTATAGTGCTAGCTTTGAGCACAAAGAGGCTCAGAGACAGTGCCTATACTCTTTTTTTTTTTAATTTTATTTTATTTGAGAACATACTGTACAGAGGGGTTACAATTACATGGACAGGATAATGCATACATTTCTTACCAAGCATTTCAGCCTCCTCCTTTGTTTACCCTTCACCTCCCTTCCCAGCCTCCCCCCTCCCCCCAGTGCCTATACTCTTGAGTTCAAGCCCCAGGACTGCCTCCCTCCCTCCCTCTCCCCCCCAAAAAAAGTCACTTTCCTCCCGGGGCTGGCTTCAAACCTCATCCTCAGATCTGAGCTCCTGAGTAGCTGTGGGGTGGGCACTGTTAGGTGGGGCAGTTATGCTGGTCCTTGCTCATACCTCCACCTGAGGGGGAGCAGCGGCGGTAGGGATCACAGTGGGGAAGGTTTGTCTTTGCTTGCCCCTCCACCCGAGGGTAGCTGCTGACCCTCACCTACTAATAGACATGCATTTCCATGTTTGTGGTGAGCACAGAATTTTGAGTGGCCTTTATAGAAGCCCTCGGGAATGTTCTCTTGAATTTCTCTATTTTGGGGCTCCCCCGTGTTAGACATACCACTGTCTGATGATCCTCACTCGCACCCCAGGCCAAGAAGCACCGTCTAGCCACATTGCTCTCCTTGGGGCATCCGTACTCTACCTGTGTCCTCCTTCATTTGAAGACATTTAGTTCTCTGTCCTCAGTGGTTTCTCATGAGGCAAGGAACTGTGGAGACAGTTGGTAAATCTAAGCTTGCGTTCTTGACGCCTCGATGCAGCCTAGGCCACAGAGCCCACAGCAGGGACAGGAGCTGTGAGCCACCGAGCCCAGCTCCACTGCACTGCCGAACAGGAACAATGCTCTGTCCTCAGCGTTCCTCTCCTCCCGGCCTTCATCAGAAGATGGCCCTGCTCCACACAGGCCCCAGCTGATAGCATTCCTTTCCTAAGGGAGAAAAGTGAATGAGGAAGTGCTACACGTCCAGTCCAGACTGGAAACACGCAGAAAAAGTTTTAAGAGTCAATTAAGAATCAATTCTCTTATTCCTGAGATAAGCAGATTAACAGAATACTGTGTCTATCTTTTTGGCTGCAAACCATTATCCTGCTATTGATCCAGAAGAGATACAGTATTTGTTCTGGATCAATAGCTTCAATAAACTCAGTGTCTTCATTTACTTTTTGCTGGCATTGTTTTTCAGTGTTTTCTTTGAGAGTGTTGTGGTCTGGTTTCTTTTCCTCTGTCTCTTTATGACCAGCGACTGTTCAGTTAGAATGGCAGGTAGCATTTGAGCTGCAAGAAGGGCAGTCAGTTCTATATTTCAGGTGTCAGACCTTTTTGCTTTGTCCTGAAGTTAGTGTAGTTGGTCCTTTCCTTCTTATTCTTGCAAGTCTGTCCTTGTAATAACTTTGCCAGAGACATTTTTTAATGCTCTTTTTAGCATCTGGGAAGGTATTATGTTTGGGTTTTATACTTTTTCATTGTCTACTGACGGTATTTCTTTCGCTGCATTTTCCAAACGAGAAACACCACAGAATCATTTCTGCTGATGGTAGGCAAAGGAGACACTCATCAATAGCTGAAAGAGGAGAAGCTGAAGCATACAGCATAGCAAAAGTAGTGGGACTGTGATTACAGCGTGGGTTTTAATCATCCGAGGCTGTTTGGCAGCGCCGTATCTGTGAAATGGGCTGGGGAGGCTGCCGTGTGTTCTGAGCATCCAGAAAGCCAGAGGAGGAAGGCCTCGTCCTCTCTGGGGCTGCTTGTGCTAGGGAGCCAGGAACATATGTGCAGGTCCTTAGTGACCGCAGCAGCTGCCCCGAGCCTCCCCAACAATGCTGCCAGGGGGTTAAGTCTTCTCATTTGC
This sequence comes from Dipodomys spectabilis, assembly GCF_019054845.1. Classification (NCBI taxonomy): domain Eukaryota; kingdom Metazoa; phylum Chordata; class Mammalia; order Rodentia; family Heteromyidae; genus Dipodomys; species Dipodomys spectabilis. Next base: position 4,015,220 of record NW_024870744.1, read on the forward strand.
TTTTAAAAGAGAGAGTAGGGCCCTTTCTGCCTTCACATTGAGTTTGGGTCTGAAACAGGAGGGAGGTAGGAAGTCAGAGGGATTTAGGCCTCACAGCGTGTGCACACACAGATCAATGTCTTAGCCTGCGTTCAGCTGGACACTGGGTTGGAGACCGTGTTGATCAAGATGTCCCCTCCTGTTTCATATCATATACCGCATTCATTTCAGCCACTGAGCCTAAATTACTGTTTGCTTTCTCTCTGTCTGCCTTTCTTCCCCCTGAAATGGTAAGAACTCTTAGGAGGATGAAGTTAGTTTATCCGTGCTAATGCTTTGATTTTTCTTTTCTCTTTCTCTTTGCCACAGTGGGTAACCAGTTAGGGGCCCTGGTACATCAAAGGTAAGCAGTGGGTTATGTTTTATTATTTATTGATCATTTCTAATTGTTTATTGATCCACCATCTGTACTGGAGTGTTAGCAAGTCAGAGGTTGGGAGTGTGGAAGCCACAGGCTAGATTTCCTTAAGATTCCCAGGACCGCCCAGGACTGCATAAGCCCACGCACAAACTGATGGCAAGAGCTAAAAAGCCACCCCTTTTGTGCCTAACGTTAGGAGACGACACATTTTTAATTTGAAAGGAGAGAATGTGAAATTGTCCCACCTGGTTTTAGAGGTTTTCCCAGGGTCTAAGGACTCTCCTCCCTCAGCCTCTTCACTCAGGAAGTACATGAGGTCTTGGGGCCCAGAGAGTGGGGCAGGGTTTGGGGAGACCAGGAGTGAGAGCCCCACCTCGGTGATAGGGACTGGCCAGAGAATCTTGGCCAAGCTCCCAGTTGGTTTATGGGTTTTCTGCCTCCATTTCCCCTTACAGCCTTGTTAAGTATTGAGGATTTTGAGAGATTCAAAGACCTGTGAGGTGCCTTTGAAAAGGCCAGTCTGAGCCAGGCGCCGGTGGCTCACGCCTGCAATCCTAGCTATTCAGGAGGCTGAGATCTGAGGATCACTGTTCAAAGCCAGCCCAGGCCGGAAAGTCTGTGAGACTCTCTATCTCCAATAAACCACTCTAAAACCGGAAGTGACGCTGTGGCTCAAGCGGTAGAGCACCTGCCTTGAGCTGAAGAGCGCAGGGACAGCGCCCAAGCCCACAGTTCAAGCCCCACGACCAACAAAAAAAAAGAAAAAGAAAAGGCCAGCCTGGAAGGCAGGATATTTGAGGTCTGAAGGTCATCCTAAAAAGAAGGAAGTGTGCCACTCTCCCCAGGGACTCTGTTCCATGGCAGCTCCGTCAGCGCCACAGGTCTGCCTGTGCTCTTCAAGAAGTCACCAGAGGCTGTCAGTTGCCCCAGAGTTATAGCCTGCTTTTCTTCTTGTTTGCTTTCTTTTGTTAATTAATGAATTGCAGTAACTGAAACAAGATTGCTAGTATCAAACTCTTTCCTATTAAACCGTATTCTGTTAAATAAGCTATAATTAGTCAAGATGTTACTTTCCAAAATGTGTGTGCCTAGAGCATTAGACGAGCAAGGTTTAGCCTTGCATTTAGAACAGAGCCTTTTCTTCCAGAAAGCCGGAGAGATCATCCTGGTGCACCTCTTCCCCAGAGCATCTGTCAGCTTTATTTCTCAGGCCAGGATGCTGCCGAGCTCTGTGACATTCCCATTGTGGTTGTTGAAGGCCCTCTAGTCAGTTTCCTGTAATGCCTTCTGAGAGTAGACAGTGTGCCGTGCATGTAAGAGCGCGCGCGCACGTGCGGCAGCCACACATACAGGAGTGCTGTCATCCCTGACAGACAGCAGTGCACAGGTACAGCCTGCTTCGGCCTGTTAGACGGCCAGAGCTAGCATTGGCATCACAGTGTCACTAACTAGGAAGCCAAGAATTGCCTGATTTTAAGGTAGATGCATACACCAGAGAGAGAGAGAGAGAGAGAGGGCACACCTGTACACAAGCCTGAGGATGTAAACACAAAAAGACTGTCTGCTTCTATCACTGTGATCAGTGGCAAATGCTATTTATGCTATTGCATTTCTTGTAAGTGCTGCATTTCCTCTAAAAAACATGCACTTTATTCAGTCTTTTCTGTGATGGGTAAAAATCCAGCTGTGTGAAAGATGTTTAAAAATGCTTGCCTTTTTTTCCCCCAAAACTACTTGCATTTAGCTTCCTCCTAAGGTAAATGTTTAGATTTAATTGCTTTCTGGGGTGTCAGGCAAATTGGATATTGTCCACAATACACTGTATGGCAAATTCAAGGGTTTGTTGAAAGAGCCAGTGCAGTGGTTTAAAAAAAAAAAACAAAACATAATGGATGGTATGCTGCTTGACAGAAGAAGCGCCTCTCAGCGTAAGGGAGCCGACTGTTCTGTCTTGGTCAACACTGGTTAGACTTTCATTGCATACTGTTCATTTGAAGCATTTCACCTTTTTTTGTTCAGAGACATAGATCAATTGAAAGGAGACCAGAAAACAATAAAAAGATGGGGAAACCAGAAGCGTTAAGGAAAAGTTGTTACCTCTTCAGGTAGAGGAAGATGACATACTAAACCGCCTGCACACCTCCCCAAAGCCTGCAGGGTCCCTAGTGTTCTGGGATAGATGGCCGATGCAGGAGAGAGGGCCTAACAGGTGTACAGAGCAACCGACAGGAGTGGGGCAGCTGTCAGGAGTGGGGCACATCGGGCCCAGGGCTACGTAAGCCCTTCAGCATCATTTGGTCTGGCCCTGCCAAGGCAACCACAGTGGGATTTGAAACGTCATGGGTCTGGGAGCTTTTCCAGAGCAACGTAATCTTCAGTACCAGCAAATGTCATGTGCTAACTTGGCCTTTGGCCAGAAAAAACGTTCCCCACCCTCGAAGAAAAAGAGGAGCTGGTTTAAGGAAACCCAAAGGATCACTTAATGACATTGAGTCAATGCTTACGAGTCGTTGGCCAAATTGGCATGATTCTTTTAAGTCTTTGTCGTGCCTCATTGCAGTATGGGAAAGTTGAGGTTCTAAAATGGTTATAAAATTCTGTGTTCTATGTGGCTTTTTTCCCCTCCAAAATGGTGTTTTGTTTTGTGTCTTTAGGGCAGTAATAACAGAAGAATTCAAAGTGCCTGATAAAATGGTGGGCTTTAGTAAGTATTTACAGTACCTCTTTTCCCCTAATTTCTGTCTTGTTTTTTTTTTTTTTAATTTTTATTTTATTTTATTTGAGAACATACTGTACAGAGGGGTTACAATTACATGGTCAGGATAATGCATACATTTCTTACCAAGCAGTGCAGCCTCCTCCTTTGTTAACCCTTCACCTCCCTTCCCAGCCTCCCCCCTCCCCCTCTGTCTTGTTTTTGTTTGTTCTTCTTTATATCTCATGAAGTGATTTAGTAGGATGCTTCTCACGTGTTCTATACAGCTGTGGAGCACTGCAGCCTCTCCCTAGGCCAAGGAGAAGGCAGAGTAATGGAGTCTGGGCCCAGTTCCCCAGCAGCCCAAGTGCTCTGTCTGCAGTGTCTCACATGGGCTTTCTGTTGCTGTAATGCCTGAAGAGTTGAGATCTGCCCACAAGGCCCACTGGATTTGTAGTGAGCAGCAAGCCGGGTGCAGATGTTTATTGAGTTAATTGAGTCACTTATGCGTGGTTGAACATGGAATGAAAGGCATATTCTGACCCTGTTCAATTTGTTGCAGTTATCGGCAGGGGAGGTGAGCAGATCTCACGGATTCAGGCAGAATCTGGTTGCAAAATTCAGATTGCTTCAGGTAAGGGCTTCTTCACTGATAGCTCTTACTTTCATAGAAATCAGTGTTTTGCACAGTGTCCAGGTTTAGTGCTTTGCTGCCGTTCAGCAGTGTGGGGCTTGGGTAAGTATGTGCGGTGTCCTCCTTGCACCTCTGCAGTTGGCTTCCCACGGGAGCACTAGAGCGAGAGCCAACCCAGACACACAGCATCCACCTGCCTGCTGGGTAGGACTTCTGCAGCTCTGTGGCCAGGCGTGCCCCTTCTGAACACCTGCTGTCTAGGACCTGGTTTTCTGCACCAGAATGTTATGCCAGACATAGTGGGGCCTCCAGGAGCCGTGTAGCTTTGAAGTCACTCCCAGGGGCTGCACGCTGGCTCCCCCCCCCCCCCCCCCCCCCCCCCGAGGGAATAGGACCCGTGTGGGTTCCGGCTGCTTCAGGACCTTCCCACCAGGCTCAGATTTGGCCATGGCTGTGGAGGAGACAGACTGAAAAAAAAACCGTGTTTTGTTTTATTTATAGTTGTATGGTCTCATCTGAATTTGACCTCTTTCACTGGAGAGGAGTCTGGAGAACATTTGACTAGTGACATGCTGTTGTTTAAAAAGACACTGGGAAGACAGTGACTGCCTGAGCTAGTTTCTCTTTTCAAGTTTTTTCTTCCCCCCTCCCCCTTGGGTTTTTTTGTTTGTTTGTTTTCTTGGCAGTGCTGGGGATTGAACTCGGCCTCTCACGTGCTAGGCAAATACTTCTACCAGTTAGCTTCATCCCCAGCCTCTCTTTCAAGTTTTTGAGGAAGGATTAAGAGAAGTAGTTTTGAGAAACGAGTGAACTCATGGTGTGCAGTGTTGTTGAGCAGCCTGGGACCAGCGGCACAGTGCCGTTGTTGATCTCTTGAGGTGCTCGTGCAGTAACTGGGAACCCCAATGTGTTGATCGTTTGGTTCCTCTCTAGTGTGCCTCAGCTACTTGAAGCCTGCTTTAGAAGTGGAGGAGTTGAGGAAAGGCGAGGTGGCTGGGGGATTAGTAGCCCCTGGGTGGGTCACAGACCTGAGCTTCCTGACCTCCTCGCTGCCCGAGAAGCTAGGATGGAGCTGCCCGCTCCTCTGCTGTCCCCGCACAAAGCAGGCACACTGGCTTTTAGGGAGCCTGGACTCCAGTGCGACTGGTGTAGGAACCAGCTTGCAGGGACAGCGCAGAGACGGCCTGCACACAGAGGCAGAGGCACCCGGCTGCCCGGTGCCCACCAACACACCTGGCACCCGGCTGCCCGGTGCCCACCAACACACCTCATCTTCTTGATTCTTCTTGTAGAGAGTTCTGGGATTCCAGAGAGGCCCTGTGTACTTACCGGAACCCCAGAAAGTATTGAGTAAGTTTATTTTATTTACTTTTTCCTTTCACTCTTTTTCCTCCTTCCCCAAGTGGGGAGCAATGGAAGGGCAAAACCGCTACTGAACCCTGTTGATGTGTGCTGCGGTCTGGCCACACAGCCAACACTCGAACAGGAAAGAGATCTGGGAGGTTGCCATGCCAGGGGCTTTTCTCTTGCCTTAAATACACAAGGTATTGCCTTTATTCCAAACCTGCAGGATGCCCCACAGCAGTCATGCATCCCCTTTATAAACCAGGGTCTCGGGAGCGGACATTCGCCCGTCCACATGCCAATTGATTTGTTCTTGTTAACACCACCTTCACGTGAGGGCCTGTCACTTCGTGAGCTACAGAGAACCCTGGCACCACATCTTTGCCTGGGCTGATCCTCTTACTTTCTGATATTTCTGAGCCAAATGAAGCCATTCTTGCCTTCACTCCATTTAGGGGCCAGTGGAACTGGCGCAGAGGTGTCTTGACTTTTTGGAGCCCTTGCAACAGCATTGGCATTCTTTGCTGTGTTGATGTGCAGCTGCTCAGAGCCTTGTGCCAGACACAGGCCTCCTAACCCAAGCTCCCTCTGGGGGTGGGGTGTTGAGTTGAGGCAGCTCACTTTCCCTTTTCAATCTAGCGTAGTGTTGTACATGCAGACAGGGTGCTGAGATTATGTCTGGCTCAATAGGTAGGGTTGTTTTATTGTTTCCATTTCTCGGGGAGTCCAGATGAGTTTAAATTCTCTTGTTCTGCTGTAACATTGCAAGCGGTGAACCAGAATAACTGTGGCTGGCAGGTGTGCATTATAGGGCAAGCTGGATGGGTCTGCTGGAGTCGCGATATTTTCTTCCAGCGCAGGTTAATCTAGTCCGCCAGCAAAATGCTGCAAAGCTGTGCAGTGGAGAAAGGCTGTGAAGCTGATTGTGCACACGAGGGCTCACGACTTGAGAAGGCAACCTCTGCTTCCCCTCTCCTTCTTCCTGCCACTCTTCTAACCGTCCCTACCTCTCGCCTGCCAGAGGGCTTGAGTCGCCAGGACTGTGACTTTGGGAGGCTATCTCCCTCTTCTCCAGTGGACATTACTACAGCCAGATGTTCAGTAGCCAGATCCTGCTGTCTCAGAGATGGAGAAAGGCAGCAAATAACCAACAGCCAGGGAAGATTCTGGTGCAGAAAAAGAAATTGGCCCAACAGATAACATTGGTAGGCTGGGTCACACTTCTAACATACATCTTACAGGCGTGAACGCTAGTCGCATGGCCTTTGAGCCAAGCCCTGGGTCCTACTGTGAACGGGCTGCACCAAAAGGCGCCTGCCTGCGAGTGCATGGCTGCAGCAGGGCGAGGCCCTGCCCCCCTTCCTTCGTCTCATGACGCTGTCCTTCCTGGCTGTAGCTTGAGAGTCGTAGGACAGTTTGATTGGTCATGGAGAAGAAATTGGGAGTTTGGTGGCATTGGAGCAACAACTACTAACCCTTGCTTGCTTTCTTCCCGTCTTTTTCATTGCGCGCTGGCCCTCCCCCTCCCCTTCCTCTCCCCCTCCCCCTCCCCTCTCCCTCTTGCCCTTGTTGAACAAGTGTATACTGAATTGTACTCTGTGAGGGGTTTGCGCTGGGTTGGGAGGCAGAGAGATGTACCCAGGGGTAAGAGGGGGTTCCCTGCCACCAGGGCAGCTACGCTCCAGCGGGAGGCAGCGCCAGGCAGCCATGTAGAGCACCATGGTGTCTGTCAGTAGCCTGCTCTGTGTGGACACAGCGGTGTTGTGGTGTGCATTGCTTTTAAATTCCAGCCCAGAAACATGGTGGATAGCGCAGAGACCTCCCAGGTTGTGGGGCAGGAGCTGGAGCTGATTGAGTCCTCGTGCTTTTCCCAGCGCTGTTGCCTTTCCTTGCTGACCTCAGGCACCCATTTAATGCTGGTTCTCTTTGGTTTTCTTCCCTCCCAAAGACAAGCCAAACGACTCCTGGGGCAGATTGTGGACCGCTGTCGGAATGGGCCTGGCTTTCATAACGACATCGATGGCAACAGCACAGTCCAGGAGATCCTTATCCCTGCATCAAAAGTGGGTCTGGTCATTGGCAAAGGAGGGGAAACAATTAAGCAATTGCAGGTGTGTAAGCCTCACAGCATGGAGGAATGCTGCCCTACAGCAGCTTCATCTTCCTGAGGGGGGCAAGGGGTGGGGCAGTGGGCCTTCATCCGCCTGGGGGGGTGAGGGGGGAGTGGGCCTTCATCCTCCTGGGAGGAAAGGGTGAGTGGGCCTTCATCCCCCTGGGGGGAGGGGCCGGTGGGCTTTCATCCTCCTGGGGGGGGTATCATATCTAGCTTCCCCTCTGGGGCTGGCCTTGCACATGGATGCTGAGCTTCCCCTCCAAATCTCTGCCCATGTAAGAGAGGCCTTCCTCCATTCAGCAGGCACATGCTGAGCGTGTGCTGTGGCCAGGCCCCATGCCAAGTGTGCCTGCATGTGTTGGGACAGGTGTCCCCTGGCACATAGCCATCATGGCCCTAAGGCTGTCAGGACCGTTAGTGTGCCATCACATAGCAACATCTCCAGTGAAACTGCAGCATCAATCTGGGGCCCTGCCCTAGTTCTCATCTCATTAGTTCTGTGCTCTTAAATGTTCATTTAGGGGCTGGGAAGGTAGCTCAGTGGTAGAGCGCTTGCCTTGCATGCATGAGGCCCTGGGTTCGATTCCTCAGCACCACATAAGAAAAAAGCCGGAAGTAGTGCTGTGGCTCAAGTGGTAGAGCGCTATCCTTGAGCTGAATAGCTGAGGGACAGCACCCAGGCCCAGAGTTCAGGCCCCACAACCGGACCCAAAAATAAAAATAAATGTTCATTTCAAGCTGGGTATGGCTGGAAGTAGTGCTGTGGCTCAAGCAGTAGAGCTCTTGCCTTGAGCTGAAGAGTGCAGGGACAGCGTGCCTGAGCCCAGAGTTCAAGCCCCACGACCAACCAAAAAAAAAAAAGCTGAGTATGGTTGGGCATTGGTGGCTCACGTCTATAAGAATCCTAGCTACTCAGGAGGCTGAGATCTGAGGATTGTGGATTGCGGTTCAAAGCCAGCCCAGGCAGGAAAAGCCATGAAACTCTTATCTCCAATTAACCACCAGAAAACTGGAAGTGGCACTGTGGCTCAAGTGGTAGAGCGCTTGCCATGAGCTGAAGAGCTGAGTGACAGCGCCCAGGCCCAGAGTTCAAGCCCCATGACCAACCAAAAAAAAAAGCTGGGGGGCTGGGAAGGTGGCTGAGTGGTAGAGTGCTTGCCTTGCATGCATGAGACCCTGGGTTCAATTCCTCAGCACCACATAAGCAGAAAAAGGCAGAAGTGGTGCTATGTCTCAAGTGGTAGAGCACTAACCTTGAGCCGAAGAGCTGAGGGACAGCTCCCAGAGTTCAGGCCCCATGACCGACCAAAAAAAAGCTGGGTATGAAGCCAGGCATTGCTACTCAGGAAGCTGAGATCTGAGCACCAGTCACAGAGGCCAGCAAGAGCAGGATGGTCTCTGAGACTCTTTATCTCCAATGAACCACTAAAAAGCCACAAGTGGAGCTCTAGCCTTAGGCAGAAAACTCACAGAGTGATTACACACACATACAGGAAGCTAGAGCAGGATTTTTAGTGCAAGGCCTGTGTGGACTATACAAAGACCCTGCGTCAAAAAGTAAACACCCAAGCCAGTACTGGTGTCTCATGCCTATAATCCTAGCTAATCAAGAGGCTTAGCCCTGAGAACTGTGGTTCAAAACCACAGGAAAATTTGTAAGACTCATCTCCAGTTAATCACCAAAAATCTGGAAGTGAGGCTGTAGCTGAAGTGTTAGAGTGCTAATCTTGAACAAACAAAAGCTCAGGGACAGTACCCCAAGTTCAAGTTCCAGGACACACACACACACACACACAGGCAAACACTCAGAGCCGAGGGTCCTTCTCTGTGAGACAGGAAGTGCACACCCTTCTGTCATTACAGAGCTGAAATGATGTCCATTCTGGGAGGCACTTCATGAATAGCAGCTGCTGTTAGTGGCAAGGTCCCCTTCTTCACCTCAGGACTTGGGCCGAGCACATTTTAGCTTTTAGCATCCTCAGCAAGTTTGCCAAGTGCATATTTTCCCAGTGAACATAATAATAGCTATACTGGCGTAGGAGAAGGGCTAGAAATGTATTAAGTTCCGTTTTGCTGAACTTGTTGCTTCTGAACAAATGTTGCTTGCAGAGCTCTGGGGATTTTGCAGCTGCAGGGGAGGGCGTGGCCAGACGTGTGTGTGTGTGTGTGTGTGTGTGTGTGTGTGTGCGCGCGCGCGTGCGCGTGCGTGCGCATACTCAGAACCTAGTGTAGACTTCCACAACGCTGGGATTGCTGTCCAGAATCCACATTTGAGCTGCCCTGGAACCTTGGGCTGTCCATTGAGAGCCCTCTTCACCTGTGAAGCGGGGTGGCCATGCATGCTGCTCAGATACGTGAAGCACAGCCTTTGGTAAGACCAGGCTCGCTAATATTTAGATATACATGTTAGGATTAGACAAAGGAAAGGCAATAGTTTTGGTAAGGGGTTTATATGTCACATTCCAGAAGTCAGCTCCATGGGTAAGAAGGCTGCCCCTTATGGGTGCGACATGTGCTGTCCGGTCCACGTCTTCTGGCCCTGAGCACTGTGTGATTTGTGTTCCACAGGAGCGGACAGGTGTGAAAATGGTCATGATCCAAGATGGCCCACTGCCCACGGGAGCAGACAAGCCTCTTCGTATCACTGGCGATCCATTTAAAGTACAGGTAGGAAAGCCTGTAGGGGCCGGGGCTTCCCGATATGGGGCTAGGTCTTGGTGTTAGCTGACAGATCTAGGGGGTCCCGTGTTTGCGGAAAGAGTATATTGTCCAGTGTAGGCACCGCTGGCCACATGTGGCTACTTGAGTGCATTCAGTGTGAATACAAGTTCATTTCCTCTTTTTCACTCACTGTATTTCAAGTGCTCAGCGGCAGCATGAGGATGGGTAGCACCAGGAACAGAGCCATGCTCAACTGTTCCCAGAGTGGAAGGTGGTGGTGAGTGCAGCTGCTCAGAGGAGAGGCAGTGTTGGCTTTGCTGGCCTGTGCTCGGCTCCCACAGCTCCTCCAAGGCACTTGTCCTTCCTATCCTGGCCTCTCTGCAGGCCCTCTGGGCTGGTGTGGAGATGGACATAGGCCACAGCCCAGACATGCAGGCGCTTATTACCTGCACTCCTAGGAATTCACCCTGCTGCTGAAAGTAGCTAGGGCTCAGTCCCTAGCCATCGGGGGCCATATTGCTGGTTGTAGAATTCGAGTGCTGGTGAAACTCACCACCTCAGCCTTACCAGCAGCCTGCCTGAGTCCCAGATATGGTGAGCAGATTTTCTCACAAGTTCCTTCTATCTTTGGATCCATGTAGGGAGGGCTCTATCTTGACATTTCTCCCAGATTGATGTGTTTTGTGTTTTCTTCCACAATACCTTTCATTTGTGTTTGTGCAGCAAGCAAAAGAAATGGTACTGGAGATCATCCGAGAAAAGGACCAAGCTGACTTTCGAGGTGTGCGGGGTGATTTCGGCTCCCGAGTGGGAGGAGGCAGCATAGAGGTGAGCAGACAGCAAGCGCTCACTTGCTGTCTACGGGTGAGGACAGGCAGGGGCTGAGTGCGGGAAATTGCAGCTGCATATTGCAGGGCGCGGAGATTATTGGAGATTTTACTTGAAAGGTTAACTTGCTGCCCCGATAAAGGCCAAAGTCCAGGTATTCCCGGTGATCTGTGTTATGATGGTTTCAAACTTAGAATCCCATATACTGATGAGGTGAGACGGTGGTGCTATGATGAACCCAGGGACAGGCCAGCGCTCTGCCACTGAGCTACCTTCCTCATCCACTGAAACGCTTGGTATTCCTACCATATGGATGAACATCGCAAATAGTATGCTTTGTTCAGTCAGCCAGGTATGGAAGGACAGTTGCAAGATAGGTAGAACCATGGACATCAGAGCAGAGCGCCTGGGGGTATAGCCAGGCATTGCTTAATGGACAGAGCTGCTTGGGTGATGGGTAGAGCTTCAAGTGGATGTGAGTCATGATTACACAGCAGGGTGGATGTATGTAATGCCAGTGAAAGTTGCGTCTCCACTAATGGCAGGTTGACATGGTGTCTGTATATCAGCACAACTTTCACAATGAAGAAACTATACTTAGAAGTATCACTGGTATAATCAAATGGGTCCTTTTTACCTGTAAGATTTTTTTTTTCCTTTTTGGTAACTATTTTGGTCAGCTCTAATAATCATGAAAAATGAAGTCAACTATAATTTGCCTTATATTTTTATCTCCATTATTGTCTTATAATAAAATGAAAACCATTTTTTGAAAAAAAAAATGATTTGCCCTTTTTCAAAAATAAGCCAGGTTTGCAGAAGGTGTGATGAAGTTTTGTCTGTGTTACTAGGTGTCTGTGCCTAGGTTTGCTGTTGGGATAGTGATAGGAAGAAATGGAGAAATGATCAAAAAGATCCAGAACGACGCTGGTGTGAGGATTCAGTTTAAACCAGGTTGGTTGTCATGGTACAGCTGTATCAGGTCACATTTCACAGCTCAGAAACCAGGCTGGTGACCCTAAGCACATATGGTCCCCTTTTTTCTTGCAACATTGTGTCGCCAGATTGCTGATCTCCCTCTTCTTGGCCCTTTGCATGCTTACTGACTCACACATACCTTCCTCCAGCCAGCATGCCTAGTCTAAGCATTTACAGGCCTGGTTTCTTGTTTGGTTTTTTTGTTGTTGTTGTTTTGTTAATACAATGTGGGGAAATGGACAGGGCATTTCCACCTTGTAATTTTGCTAAGTCTTCACACACTCTCACTCTCTGTGGGAAGCATACGCCTATAATCGTAGCTAATCAGAAGGCTGAGATCTTAGGATCTAGTTTCAAAGCCAGAAAGTCCATGGAACTCTTCATTTCCAGTTAACCACCCAAAAGTCAGAAGTGGAGGCATAGTTCAAATGGTAGAATGCCAGCCTCAAGTGAAAAAGCTCAGGAGATCAAGGCTCAAAGCTCAAGCCCCACGACCAGTAACACACACACACACACACACACAATAACATACACAGAAGCTTTTGTTTGTGGCAGGATCTCACTGTGTAGTGTAGGCTGGCCTAGAACCTCAAATCTTCCTACTTCAGCCTCCCAAGTGCTGGGATTACAGGTGTACACCACCACAGTCTGCTTCTAATGATACCGTTTCAGAGTAACTACTTGCATGGTGATTATTGACCTGAAATGTGCAAAAAGATACAATCACACATTTTCCTGATCGAGCCACTGCAAAAGAGTAGGACTGGTGACAGTCTCGTTGCCTTTTTGGCACTGGTAAGAAAATGGCCTGTTTTGGTTTCCTTCCCAGTTTGGGCTGTTCCTAATATTGTCTCTTACTTGGTTCCACAGATGATGGCATTAGTCCAGAGAGAGCAGCCCAAGTCATGGGCCCTCCCGACCGGTGTCAGCACGCGGCGCACATCATCAACGAGCTGATTCTTACAGCCCAGGTGGGTGTGTCCAGTTGTTGGGATACACAGATCTGGCCCCAGGAACAGAGGCACCTTCACAGAGCCTTCTTTAAATCTGCCTATTGAGACCTTTTCTGGTTTATTGCTTCCTGTTGTATCTAAAAACACAGGCTTTCTTTACCCTGTAAGTTTCTGCCTGTTTAAACGGTTTGGGAAAATACCAAGCAGAATGCCAAGTTCTCAACAGCCTGAGTATTTTAAATGAAGTGGAATCAAGGGAACAGTCCAGGCCCTGCGGAGGCCCGGTGCTGCCTTCTCCTGGTTCTCTCTGAGTCTTTTTTAGTGCAAGTGTCAGTTGTACTAAAGAGTCACTCTGAGGGGTAACCAATTAGCAGTGCCCTCCACATGTGCAGGCTAAGAAAAAGTCAGAACAACTAGAAGCAAAGGAAAAAGCAGCAGTTTGGAAATTGTGTTCGCAGCTCATCCCTTAGCCATGTGACCTTGGGACCAGCTTCGGAAGCTCAAAGACCAAAGCCTCCTTTCCTCTGCAGCCATCTTGAGCTTTAAACCTGGAGGAAGTGGAGCCTCTGAGCTAGGGGAAATGGAATCTCGGTGCTGGGGGAAACAGCCTCGGTACTGGGGGATGCTAAGTCTCGGTGCTGGGGAAGAGGAACCTCGATGCTAGAAGAAGCAGAGCCTCTGTACTAGAGGAAGCGGAATCTCAGTGTTGGAGGAAACAGAGCCTCAGTGCTGGGGGAAATGGAATCTCAGTGTTGGAGGAAACAGCCTCGGTGCTGGGGGAAACGGAAATCTTGGGGCTGGAGGAAAGAGCCTTGGTGCAGGGGGAAACTGAGTCTTGGTGCTGGGGAAGCACAGCCTCCACTGCACTTGGATGTCCTGCATTAGCATCCAGGACTGTGAGGTGTGTGCATAGGTGTACCGATACTGGGGCTTGAACTCAGGGCCTGGGTGCCATCCCTGAGCTTTTTCACTCAAGGCAGACTGTCTACCATTGGAACCACAGCTCCACTTCCAGCTTTTTGGAAGTTCATTGGAGATACAAGTCTCACGGACTTTCCTGCCAGGGCTGGCTTCCAAATGTGATCCTCAGATCTCAGCATTCTAGGTAGGTAGGTTTACAGGCCTGAGCCACCATCACCCAGCAAAGGCTGGGCTTTGAACAAAATCCCCAGCAGTTCTTGAGATTAGAAGCAGCCACTGCATTGTCCCTGATGTTCTCTGTAGTAAGTTTGTGAGTTTCAAGCTTCAGAGGCAGCTGAAGAGAACCTCTCATAAGAACCCAGAAAGCTGGCTGTGAGTGTTTTAACAGAAGTCTCTCAAATTACTGCATTTACTTGTCAGTCGTCTTTCCTGAAAATGGAGTGCAGGGGAAAGCCCTCCAGTTACCTCAGCTTTCTGCTGGCTAAGCATCTGGATAAATGTTGAGTTCTCTCAAGTTGACATAAGCAGGTTTTGCCAAATACTTGTTCACTCTGCTGCACCGCCATTGAGCAGCCTCTTGCTGGAGGTGGACTGGCCTGACCAGGTTCAGCACTGAAAGCATTTACTCTGCTTCCTCAAGTGGCCTGCAGAGATCCCCTGACTGACTTTTCTGCTTTTTCTGAGGCACAAGACAACCTGTTTTTGTCCTTTTTGCTGGCTTGAGTGCAAGGTCTTCTGGCTCAGACAGCAGTGACTAAATTGTCCCTCAGTGCAGCCTGGCCAGGGGAAGTCAGGGTCATGTGATACACTCGTGTAGCTCTGAGAGTGCTTTAGCATCGTCAGGCTCAGCATGTGTCAGCCACAGAAAGAGCAGCTTCAGCTTGGAGGAGGCCCTAGAGATTTGGTGCTGTAATTAAAGTGCCAGAGAGAAGGGCACGGGCTTTAAGCAGGCATTTCCATCTGCCTGTGTGTTTCGTGTGTGTGTGCGCGCGTGCGTGTGCGCGCGCGTGTGTTTGTGTGCACGCGCGTGCTGTTTACATGACTCACATGTGCATGTCTCTGCACACATCCTCCCTGGGCACATGATGGATTGAAAGCCTGTTCATGTTTCTGCTTCCCCAGAAAACCTGACACGTGTGGGTGCTGGTGACAGACTGCCACACAAACCTTGTCTTCTTCCTAGGAAAGAGATGGCTTTGGAGGCCTGGCAGTGGCCAGAGGAAGAGGCCGTGGCCGAGGTGACTGGAGTGTGGGCACCCCTGGTGGCATCCAAGAAGTAACGTACACTGTGCCGGCGGATAAGTGCGGCCTGGTCATCGGCAAAGGTGAGAGGCAGGGCAGGCCATGGGCACTGCTGACTGAGGAGCTGTGGTGTGGTGCCCACCGCCCTCTGCGGAGCCCTGCGTTGCCTGGCTTTCTCGGAGGCCCCTGTCCCTGACAAGGGTAGAGCACAGTGCGTGTGGGCGAAGCTGCTAGGGGAGCGGCTCGGGCTGTGCAGAGGCCCGCAGGGGCAAGGTCCCAGCAAGGCTGTTTGTGGCACACATCTCTTCGTTGCCCCTTACTAGTAACAAGTGAAGGTGGAGTTCGTGTTATTCTTCTAGTGCTAGGAATTAAACCCAGGACATCACGAGTGCTAGGCAGGTATTCTCCCGCTTAGACACACCCCTTCCTGATTATGATTTCTTTTTCTTTTTCTTTTTTTTGCCAGTACTGGGGACTTGAACTCTGGAACTGGGCACTGTCCCTGAGCTTTTGTGCTCAAGGCTAGCACTCTACCATTTGAGCCATAACTCCACTTCCAGTGTCTTCTGTGATCAATTGGAGATAAGAGTCTCACAGATTTTCTTGCCCAGGCTGGCTTCAACGGCAATCCTTAGATCTCAGCCTCCTGAGTACAGGTGTGAGCCCCCGGCTCCTGGCTTTGGTTGTGAGTTCTTAATTGTTTGTGCACATGTTAGGGATGGTTGGGTGGAGAGCCTTGTTGATGATGACCATGGTCCCTTCCAGCAAGGAGCTCCTTGTAGGGCCACACTGAGCCCTGTTGCTGGCCCAGACCTCTATTTGTCCTTGTTTTGTATTTTCTCTGTTGCTTCATTTGGAAGCATATGGAGGAAGCAAGATCATCTATTTACTCCCCAGAGTCTCTCATTTGTCTTTCTGTCTGTGTGTGTCTGTCTCCCACCCCTCTTCTTTTGAGGGGGGGATGGCCAGGGGGCACTGTCCCTGGGTTTTGTGCTCAAAGCTGGCATTCTACCACATGAGTCACAGCTCTACCTACCTCTGGCATTACCTTTTTCTTTTTTCATAAACAACAGAAATTTATTATTTGGGTTGCTGTCTAGTCCAAGATAAAGACTGTCAGATTGTTGTCTCTGAAGGTCTCCTTTTTGGTTCTGATGGTTTTATTCTTACCATCGTGTTCCTCACACAGCAGAAGGGCTAAGCAGCTAGCCCTCTGGGGTCTTTCTTTAATTGTTAATCGTAAAGATATGTGCAGAGGGTTTGGACAGTCCCCCCTTTGTTGCTCTCAAGTTTTTGCTCCTATCCCTACCCATAAGTTGTATAGTTCATTTTCAACATAGTGTTTAGTGAGTACCACTGCTGCATTTGTTCACCCTTTGTCCCTCCCAAAGATAGACAAGCAGAACAAAAAGAGTCTCTCATGAGCTTTTCTGCCTGTGCTGGCTTCAAGCCACAATCCTCAGATCTCAGCTTCCCTTAGTAGCTAGGATTACAGGCATGAGCCACCTGCGCCTGACTAGATGTCTTTTATTACCAAATGTCTTTAAGATGTTTGGAGGGACTTTGATGCTCCTTACTGACCACTGGATTGGTAGGAGCAGAATAGGTTTTGCTTCGTTAAGGGGTTTTGTTTTTGTCTTAAGGCATGGTCTTGTTACATAGTTCAGGCTGGCCTCA
Source organism: Dipodomys spectabilis (assembly GCF_019054845.1). Classification (NCBI taxonomy): domain Eukaryota; kingdom Metazoa; phylum Chordata; class Mammalia; order Rodentia; family Heteromyidae; genus Dipodomys; species Dipodomys spectabilis. Next base: position 4,031,666 of record NW_024870744.1, read on the forward strand.
AACCTATTCCTCCAACCTTACCTTCCTCAGTGCTGGGATTACAGGTGTGACCAGCACATCAGCTTTGTATTGGTTTTCTGGCACATAATACTGAGGTATGTCATGGGTACTTCTTGCTGCTGGGAACATTGGGTGTGTCCCACACACTGGCAGGGCTGCCCATTGGGCATCTGGAGATTAAATCTGTGCGTGCCTGGAGGTGGAAGATTGCCTCTCGAGACCCATTTGTCAGTGAGCCTTTCACTTGAGCATGTGACTTGAAGATCCTGGAGAGTGACACTGTGGCCATCATAACAGATTTGAGGGGGGGTGGGGGTGTTTCTGTGTCTGTGTCTTCCGTGCTGTAGGGATCAGGGACGACAGAGGGAAGTGGTGCTGCCTGTCTCGTGGAGGAGGGTCTTCACACAACCCAAGGCTAGGGAACGGAGCCTGGGTGAGGCGGGGGAACCGCAGGCGGCCTGGCCTGTCCCACACTGCCTGGCCTGCCCTCGCACAGACCGAAGCCTCCTGGGCCCCTGCTGGATTTCCATGATAAACGCAGCACCGCCGGCAACAGTGTGGCCAGCCCTGCTCTGTCAGCCAGGCCTTTTAGCAGATTTGATTAATTGCTTTACGATTTCACGTCCAGCCGGGGGCCACCAGTGGGTCGCTTCTGTCCCTTTCTGCCCCCCATCAGGTGGAAGAATGGAGCAGGCTACTGAATGAGTCCATAGACCACCACCATGTGCCAAGCTGGTGACCTCATTTTGAGAGAAGATGAACTTAAATTAACTCCTTCCGGCCCCATGCGGTTGTGGGGCCTGCTGTCCTTATTAGCATGCTCCTGTGGCCTCCGGGAGAGTCTCGGGCCCGCTGGGCCTCAGCCCAACAGAGGCTGGTAGGAGCCCCAGAACACTGAGGTGCCTGGGAGAGTGGCCGCTGTTCTTTGCTCTCTGTTGCTTTCCCAAAACAGATGCCTGAAGCTAAGCTGCTTCCTTTTCAGGGGCCAAGAAGGTAAAACCCAGGCCTCTGAATGCAGAGGGTGGGGGCTACCTGCAGGCCACGTGGAGCTATTTGCAGTGTGCATAGTCAGACATGCCCTTTGTTGGTGTTTTCTGTTAAAGTGGGTATAAATTAAGGCAGATGCTGAGCTGCCTGAGGGATCATCAGATCCAGCGTGCATGTGTGCATATGTGTGCCCACACATCTGCATGTGCTGGTACTTGAGTTTGAACACAGAGCCTGTGCTCTCACTTGACTTCTTTGCTCAAGTCTATCGCTGTACCATTTAAGCCACAGCTCTGCTTTTCCAGCCTTCATTGCTTGCTTCTTGACCCCTGGAGATGAGATAAGTTCGGGCCTGGGAAGGTGGCTCAGTGGTAGAGCGCTTGCCTTGCATGCATGAGGCCCTGGGTTTGATTCCTCAGCACACAAAAGCAAAAGGAAAAAAGCTGGAAGTGGCGCTGTGGCTCAAGTGGTAGAGCGCTAGCCTTGAGCTGAAGAGCTGAGGGACAGCGCCCAGGCCCAGAGCTCAGGTCCCACGACCGGACCCAAAAAAAATAAAAAGATGAGATACGTTCATCTCTGCTGTCTCCTCTCCTCCCTTGCTTGCTAGGTGGGGTGCTGAGGGCGTTGTGGGGTACATGTTGACTGGGGATGGTACAGCATTGCCCTGTGTTCGCTTCTCATCATTTGAGCTTCCCTACTCGTCGATTCCAGATATGTCAGTGTTTTATCCTTCTAACTTTGCAGAATTGTAGTCTAACTTTTCCTTATGTCCTGGCTCCTCTTTGGTACCCTTCGGGGGGCGGGGGGGGAGGGTGGCGCAGGGGGCTTGACAGATCTATAAGTTGTGTGAAATTTCAAGAGAAGAATTGGACCATTGTTAGGCTGGTAGAGCTTTTGTTACGCAAATTTCATTAACAGACTGGGACACTCGGGTTTTTCAAAGAGTCCAACTTAATTTTCATTAGCCCCACTCCGCGCAGCCCCTGTGACACCCCCCTCCCTCTCCTTGGACTGCCTCTGTCTAGACCCCACCCCCCCACCCCTGGAGGCGGCCGGGACCTGAGGAGGGACAGGATCGTGAGGTCTGAGTGGACTCCAGGCATTGTTGGACCTGTGGCCGGCCGTCTGACCCATGGAGGGCGGGAGAGCGGTCCAGGGCCCGGCCAGGCTGAAGGAGCCCATTGTGCGTGCTGGGGCCTCCAGGTCCTCATTGTTAGGCTGAGGTGGCCCCCATGCCCACGGCTGTGGCTGGGGTGGGGGCTGGAGCAGTCTTCGGGAAGCCTCTCCAGTCTCAGGGCAGACCTGGGTGCTGCTGGCCACACAGGCCACAGCTTTACTCAAGAGCGCACCCGTGGACACAACGGAAGGAACCCTGAGTTTTGTCAGAACTTGTTCAGTACGGCTCTTCTCAGTCAGAGCTGACCCACAGGAAGCGCCCTTCCAGCCACAGGGCCTTTGCATTGCCACCAGTGCCTTACCCTGTGTATCTGGCCCACAGGGGGAGAGAACATCAAAAGCATCAACCAGCAGTCCGGGGCCCACGTGGAGCTGCAGCGGAACCCGCCTCCCAGCACCGACCCCGGCCTCCGGGTGTTCACCATCAGAGGCAGTCCTCCGCAGATCGAGGTGGCCAGACATCTCATAGACGAGAGAGTTGGCGTACGTACTCGAGCCTTTCCCCAACTGCCTTAATGCTAGCTGGCGTTGCTTCTGGATGGCCAAGGTACCGCCTCCGCCCCGGCACCTGGAACTTCCTGCGCCCTTCCCTCCTCCAGAGGCGTGGAGGCGGCCCCCCTCCTTTGCCAGGGCCGGGGCAGACGCCATGGAGAAGCCCCTGGCAGAGCTTAGCAGGCTGCAGCGTCAGTCCAGAGCATGTCCCCGCAGCTTAGATGAGCAGCCGGGCGAGGCCCTCCCCCGCACTGCCCGGGCTCCCTCGTGTCGCCCTGGCCGCCGGCCGCAGGCTGCGTTCATTGACTCTGCCTTTAGTTTCAGGCGCCTCAAAGCAGATAAAGAAAGGGAGAGTTGATGGAGACAGATGGGCCACTGCTCACCTCAGTGGGGACGTAGAATGGCAGAAAGAGCCCTGGGCCAGCCTAAATTGACGCGAGAGTCAAGCAGGTTGGTCCTCCCCGGGGGACGTGCCAGGGCACTCATGGCCGTGTGGTGGTCTCGGTCGCTAGAGGGCCGAGCCCCGCTGCAGACATGGCGTGCGTGGGAAGGAAGCTAGCGTGAGCACAGAGCCGTGCCCTTCACTTGTCTCCCAGACACGGGCTTTGTCCTGGGCGGGCCGGGGTGGAGAGCGCGCCGCGGCTCGGGCACGGGCGTGACGGCTCCTCTGTGCCCACACAGGGTGCCAGCCTCGGAGCCCCCACCGCCTTCGGACAGAGCCCCTTCAGCCAGCCCGCCGCGCCTCACCAGAAGTGAGTCTCCCGCCCTGCCGTTGCTCCCCGGCCGCGCTGCCTGCCCTCCCCCGTCTCCCGGCGCGGCCCGGGAGAGCCCAGCTCTGCTTGCTCCTCTCCCCGCAGCACCTTTGCTCCCCGAGGCTCGGGCTGTTTCCCCAACATGGCTGCTAAAGTGAACGGAAACCCCCACAGCACCCCTGTGAGGTAGGTGGCCCTGGGCCCGGGGGTGAGGCGGTGAGCAGGAGCCGGCGTGCCCCACCCCCGCACCCGTGACTCCCCGTGTCGTCCGTCCACAGCGCTCCTCCGGCGTTTCTGACCCAGGGCTGGGGTAGCACCTACCAGGCGTGGCAGCAGCCCACACAGCAGGTCCCAAGTAAGTGACGCCGCGGTGGCTGCGCATGCTCCCTGAAAGGCCAGTGTGGCCCGGGTGGGGCTCTCAGACCGGGGCCCGAGCCGGTGACAGGTGCAGCATGCCCGCTCCATGCTCCCCAGAGACACCAAGGGTGCAGCGGAGCCTCTGACCTTGCAGGAGCTCTGGTCCCCTTAAGCAGGGGGGCTGTCTTACAGTTCCACCAAGCCTCTCCTGCCCTCCTCTCCTCTCCTCATCCTGAGGAGCCCCGCCCCATTTCCTCTCCCCTAAGCAACTCTCCCATTTGCCCCAGGGAGATCTATGTTCTCACCAACATCTTAGAAGGTTGGGGGGGGGGGAAAGGGGGTGCACAACCTGTGCATTTATACACACACGGATACGCAAGAGGTAGATGCACGGTGAGGCCTGAAGCATGTTCCCTCCCTAGAGCTTGGTTCAGTTGTTTGTGAAATAAAAAGCTTGGGTTTGATTTGTAGCTTTGTGCTGGTAGGTTCCAGGCCTTGAACTCAGGGCCTTGAGTTATTTTGTTTAAAGCTGGCACTGTCCTCTAGCTTTTTGCTGGTTAATTAGAGATGGAGTCTCACAGACTTTTCTGCCCTAGCTGGCTTCAAATCATGATCCTCCAGGCCTCAGCCTCCTGAGCAGCCAGGAGTACAGGCATGAGTCACTGGTGCCAACCAACCCAAGCTTGATTGCTTTTTTTTGGGGGGGGGGGGGTCCGGTTGTGGGGCCTGAACTCTGGGCCTGGGCGCTGTCCCTCAGCTCTTCAGCTCAAGGCTAGAGCTCTACCACTTGAGCCACAGCACCACTTCTAGCTTTTTTCTTTTTGCTTATGTGGTGCTGAGGAATCGAACCCAGGGCCTCGAGCATGCAAGGCAAGTGCTCTACCACTGAGCCACCTTCCCAGCCCCCCAAGCTTGATTTCTAAAGGGCTTGCGTGCCTAACACTATGGCTATCCCGCCCCACCGTCCGATATTTTGTGTGTGGGCACATGTACTCACCAGTACTAGGCCTTGAACTCAGGTCCTGGGCACTATCTCTTAGTTGCTCAAGTCTGGTGCTCTACTACTCGAATACAGCTCTGCTTGTGGATTTTTGGTGGTTAATTAGAGGTAAGAGTTTCACTCACTTTTCTTGCTCAGGCTGGCTTTGAGTAGTGATCCTCTGGTATCAGCCTTCTGAGTAGCTAGGATGACAGGCGTGAGCCACCAGCAAGTGTCCAGTATCCCCAATACTTGGATTCGCTGTTTCGAGTTAGCTGGAAACTTCATGGTCGGCACCTGCCTGCCCCCAAGAGGGCGCTGCACCCCTACTGGCACTGCCCAGCCCCTCTGTGCTCACCTCCCACCTGGGGTCGTCGGTGGGTGGCAGCGGCTGGGTTTTAGGGCCCGGACTCCAGGTGGTGGGGTTGCTCCCTCACTGCTGCGGCGGCGAGGAGGCCTAAAAGGAGAGCCGTCCTCTCCGCCTGGGATTCACTCACCACGTTGTTGGAGACCCAGGAAGGGTGGGGGGGGCATCTTCTCTCCCCTGCTCCCCTTCTTGCCTCTTCCTCAGCCCCGCGTGTGACGCTGGGTGGCCCTTCCTCTCCCACCACTCTTCAGGGGAGCAGCGGAGCCCCCCCACACCTCAGCCCTTAACTCTGGTTTCCAAGCTATGTGCGCTGTTCTGTCCCCACCGTGTCCCCCTCGCAGTCCCCATGGCCCTCCCAGCACAGGGGAGGCGAGCGCTGTCCTCAGCACCGCTGCAGCAGGCAGGTGTCCTTCCCTCCCCTCTCCCAGGCCTCCACCCTGCCGGGACCCAGACCCACAGCTGGCCCTGTGCTCTGCTCTTCTGTCCAGAGGAGCTCACGTCTTACTGAGCAGCAGGCAGGCGTGGCCTGTGCACACGCGCACGGCCCTCTGTCTGCTCCAGGACGGCTCCCCTGCGGGCGGCCTGGGGGGCTCCAGGGCTGTGGAATGGCTCCATCTGGAGGTCTGCAGGGCCTGCGCCTGGGCTGAGCACCTCGCGGGCGTGCAGGCCGCTGACGCCTGACGCTGTGTCCTCCTAGGTCAGCAGGGCCAGTCACAGAGCAGCCAGCCTGACTACAGCAAGGCCTGGGAAGACTACTACAAAAAACAGGGTGAGTGTGCGCGCATGCGCACGCAGCCATAGCTCCCCCACCCCGCTCCACCTGCTCCTGCTGCCTGGAGCTGAGCAGGTACCAGAGCAGGACCCAGCCAGCCTGCCTGCCCCACCCGCGCCTCTCCCATGGGTCCCACGGGGACCTCGCCCTTGCCCGTGTGCCCAGCTTGGGCTATGGAGAGTGGTGGTGAAGCTCAGGAGCACAGCCAGTGCAGGTGTGCTGCTGGGCATTTTCCCAGGCCACAGGGGTGGGCCAAGGAGCAGACCCCCACTACCCTCCCGCCCCACCCCTCCCACGGGGCTCTGTGCCTCTGGCCTGAGGTCGAGGGTGGTGGAGGCTGGTTCACCCCGGGGGAGAATCACTCTAGGGGCTGGGGAAGGTGTCTGCTGGTCCTCCTCTTCGGGGGCCCAGAGGAAGCTCCCCAAGCTCCACCCCGGGTGCTCCCCTCCCCTCCCCCTGCCGCCTACTGAGTGAGCCCTGGGAGCTGCTGGGCATGTGCACAGATGCTACAGAGGGTGCGGCAGCCCCCTCCCCCGCCCCACGGGGCGCAGGTCCCCAGGAGGTGCCAGCCTGACCCTTCCCCTCGCTCCCCTCCCCGCCCCTCCTTCCCTGCAGTGGTCATTTGGTCATTTGCTCGCTTCTTCGCTTCTTCCCCGTCGGCCAGGTCACAGCGCTGCTCCTCAGGCCAGCTCCCCGCCAGACTACACGATGGCCTGGGCGGAATATTACCGACAGCAGGTCGCGTTCTACGGGCAGACCTTAGGGCAGGCTCAGGCCCACAGCCAGGTCTGTAGCCGCTCCCCAGCACTACGACGCTTCCCAGAGCAGCCCTAGTCCTGGCGCCCCGGCCTAGTGCTCTCCCGGCCCCAGGGTGAGCGCCTCGGCCCGGCCCAGCCCCCCAGAGCCAGCGCTGAGGGCGGCTGGCCCTGCCCCGGAGCAGCGGAGACAGCTCGCCCCAGCTCACTCCAGCTCAGCTCGCTCGCAGGCTCGCACATGTGTGCAGCGGGAGGGGATCCCCACAGCGGGGCTGGACAGGGGTGCGGGGGGGGGGGGGGCCACCAGCTGAGCCCCAGGGAAGAGCGCTGGGTGCTCCCTCAGGGCCGGCCAGCCCAGGCCCTGGCCTTCTCCCTGCCCAGTGGCCAGGGCTGGTGCCCCTGCCCAGTGTCCGCAGGTAAAAGAGCACTTCCCGACCCCAGAGACCTGAGAGCCCGAGGCGGCCGCGGGTGCTGCCCTCAGGCTGACCCTCTCCCTCCCCCCACAGGAGCAGTAGACGGGCAACCTGGGGCGACCTGGCTCTTCCCCGATCAGTGTGAGAGAAAACCTGTTTGTAACAGAGCTTTCTAGATTTGCAAACCTTTTGATGAAGAACCTTTGTTTTGTTCTGTGAAACACTATGTTTAGATTAACAGAATTTTTCTAAAAATCGGGTAAATTAGTTACTAAAAATGGCTGATAATTTTGGTTTCGTTCTTTCGAGTGTGGAGCAGTACCTGCACGCCCGTGTGCCGGGCACGCCCGCGTGCCCTGCCGCCACACCGCTGTGCCCTTCGCCTCTCTGTCGTTTTATTTACCGTTTTTTTGTTTTTGTTTTTGTTTTTTTTCTGTTGCAACAGAAAGTGGCTTGGAAGTCTTAGGTGGTATGTAAGAAATTCTTTAAAAAATTTTTTTAAACAGTATTTAAATATTAAATGTGTAAATTCAGTGTTTTCCTTCTAATTTCTTGTATCTTGGCTGTCTGGTTTTATTGCATTTTTTTAAAAAACTGAACTATTATGTATTGTAATTAATTATGTGAATTCTGAATTGAAACAGATAATTGTTTGCTGTCCAGCAGGGGTGGGAAGGGGCGTTTTATAGGGTTTGTATAATTTCTAGAGTTCTAAAGGGTAATATAAAAATGTGTCATGTCTAGCGTACATTCTTCATGTCTCCATTGCCAGTTGCAATTGTGTATCTAAGACCTCCAAGCTGGTTTTAAAAACAAAACAAAAAACTTTTCTCTAGCCTCTCAGAAATATAAATACTGTTATTTTTAATATTAAAAAGAAATTCAATATAACTTTTAACAAACACTGTGGAACATTAAACCGTATAAAAATGTAGTAACTATTTTTTAATTCCAGGGTGTTTTTGATTTTTTCTTTTAAGTATTTTCTTAATATTTGTCGAATTAATTAGATGAATAAATAATCTAGTATTAACCACAATATGAATTAAATAACTCTGATTTAATAAAAGGGATAATATGATTTCCAATGTTTACTGTAGTGTATCTTGTACAGATAACATGTATTTTTAAAGGAAAAAAGACGGAATGAAGCTATTTTTTTCTTGCATTTTTCATGGACCTGAAGAACATTCTGTTTGACGCACCCAGAGGTTACAGTTTCTGGGTTGCTGCTCTTGCCTCTCCTTACGAAGCTTGAAATGTCTAACTTTGAAACAGGCCGTTGGGGGATGTTATGCATGTTGTTTTTAAAAAGATGTTCTTTTTATTTGACTGACAATTCATTTTACACTCTATATAATAAAATTCCCACCAAGTGACTTGTGGGCCAAGTATCTCGGGTGCGTTTGTTTGCTGGGCTCCCTCCCACCCGGTCTCCTGTGTCCACAGTGCAGCGCAGCGTAGATGTCCAGAAACTTGCCTGAGCTCATTTTACGTGAATGGCTGCACAGTTTCCCCTTTGGACCCGAGAGCCACTGTGTTGTGCGGCTGCGCAGCTCAACCTTTCTCCTGCCCGCCTCCCTTGCCACCCACACTCATCTCTGGCCCCCACTCACCTGAACTCAACCTTCCCACAGGCCGCCGCCGCCACCGTGCCCCTCCGTCCCCTGGGCTGGGCTGGGCTGGGCTGCTGCTGGCTGGTACCTTGTCCCAGCTCCAGCCCCACATGGGGCTCTGGCCGGATGGTGACCTGCTCCCTTTTCTTGTGGGCCCTGGACCTCACGGATTCGGGGGGAAAGTGAGCCTTCCCCCGTAGATGTAAGACCAGAACAGTGTGTACCACTAGTGGGCCCTGTGCAAGGATTGACATGCACACCCATGAGGCCAAGGCACGCCTCCCCCCCCCCCCCCCCATCTTTCCATTGGCTGGAGTGACTTGGCTTTGAACTGCAGGTGTCTGAGGCAGCGTCTGAGTCCACCTTGCTTCCACCTGGAAATCGTCTGTGTAGACTTAGATGCTGCTCAGAAGCCCCTGTAGGCTGCGTGCGTGTGTGTGTGTGTGTGTGTGTGTGTGTGTACTCCTCTAAAAGGAGGGAGAGACATCTGTGGCTCCTTTAGCCCGAAAGGGGGTGGAGAGCGTCCCATCTGGGGTGCGCTGGGCCTGTTGAGAGCCGGAAGACCAGGAGGAGATGTGGCATCTTTTAAGTACACCTCTAGAGAATCCACTTTGACGTTGAGAGATTGAATGGTAAAAGCCGCGCGGAGGAGGAGGCCGGGAGCGGAGGCCATGAGCACTGATGACGGTAATGGGCATTACAGAGAAGACTTCCTTCTAATTCATCTTCCAAGCTCTGTGCCAAAACAGCATTTGGCATGGTTCACAGGGAGCGGTTGTGTGATAATGAACCCTAAGGTGTCCCTTAATTGAAGACTGAGCTTTTGCGGTTGTGCCAAGAGTCGTAAATGGTGCAGGCTTGCGGGAGGATGCATTTTCTTAAATGTATCGGTAAGTACAGATTAGCACTTGTCCCCAGTGAAATGCCCATACTATAAATTATGGAAATCTCTCTCTCCCTTTCTCTCTGATGCAATCTTTTATTGGGGGGGAGGGGTGCGGGGCCGCAGGAGGGAAGTTTGCAAGCATATGAAATTTGGCCTCTCATTAACATGGCGCCCGCCCTCCAAAGACGATTCTCATCAGCAGTCTGCCACGCTGGCCGGCCCGCTAAAGTGCTTGCCATGTACCAAGTTCAGCGATTGTGTTCCATTAGGAAAGCTGCGCGGTCATCAGGGGGGCAGGTCTGCCTGGGAGAGGCAGGGGTGCGGCCAGGCCACATCTTCCAAATGCACCCCGCCCCCACCTCCACCATCCACACGTGGCATGCATGGGCCTCTTTAACCTTCCCCAGAAGCTGAGGGGTTCTGTAGCTCACAAGCCTCCATGTGCACCCCAAGTGTCCCCAGAAATAGTGACCATCGGGGTAAGCGGCAGTGTGCCAGTCCAAGCAGCCACAACACCCAGGAGCTTCAGTTTCCAACGGGCTCCTCCACCCTTGCCCTGAGCTCCCAGCCTCCTGTCCGTGGGAGGCCGGCGAGATGCCCGTCAGTGGCCGCAGAGCGACCTCGTGCTGGCCCTTCCCAGGCCGTTTGCTGACCCGCCAGAGCCCCCTCCTCGGGGGTGTGCCGCGCTGCCCGCAGTGTCCTCCTCCGGCTTCCGTGCGGGCTGAGACTCCAGCTCACTCTCGCACTTAGCACCCAGTGAAGTAGAGAGCGGAGAAGCCGCCATGCCAGCTGCCGGTGGCCATGCCCGGAAGCCCAGCCCCAGGAGCCATCATTTGCAGATTCACCTCTTCCTGGAACTGACCGCAGGTCTCATCCTCTGTGCCAGGCACCCAGGCGTCCTGTGCCACGCGGCTCAAACAGGAAGCTGAAGGGGTCTAGGGCCCCTGACCACAGCAGAGCTGGGATGGGATAGGCCTAGGGTTGGCTGAACTTCAGGCTTGAACTCGGCGCCTGGCCCTCTACCATTTGTGCCACGCCTCCATTCCCAGCCTCCATTATCTGGCCACTGCCTGCACCCTGCTGAGATGAGTAAACCCCAGACCAAGTGCCCTCTCCCCGCCTAGGGGCCCGCTCCCCGCCGCAGCACTGGCTTTAAGAAAAAGAGGGGCTGGGAAGGTGGCTCAGGGGTAGAGTGCTTGCCTCGCATGCATGAGGCCCTGGGTTCCATTCCTCAGCACCACATAAGCAGAAAAAGCTGGAAGTGGTGCTGTGGCTCAAGTGGTAGAGCTCTAGCCTTGAGCAGAAGAGCTGAGGGACAGCGCCCAGGCCCAGAGTTCAGGCCCCATGACTGACCCCCCCCCCTCAAGAAAAAAAAATCAGACAAGCCTGGGTGGCAGCCAGAGGGGGAAATCGCTTCGCTCTCAGGATCGCCATCATTTCTGCTGTCACCTGTCAAAATGTATATTCCAGAGAGTTCTTCAGTCAGGGGAGGATGACAATCAACTGGACAGCCAGAGGCTAACAAAGTCTTTCCATGTAGCCCCAGGTTGGCCTGGAATTGGCCATCCTCTTGCCTGTCTCCCAAAGGCTGGGATTACAGGCAGGAGCCGCCAGACCCAGAGGAGGCCTTTTGTAGCCACCTGGGACAGCTGATCTTCTGTGACTAGATCACATGTCTGTCTCTCTTTTTCTGGCAGAATTTGTTTGAACTCAAGCCCTTTACTTGTTAAACCATCACTATACAACCTGAGCCACACCCCCAGGTAACATTTGGCTGTGTTTGCTTGCTTGTTTGTTTGTTTGTTTGTTTTCTAAGACTGTCTCTCATTCCACCTAGTTAGTTTCCTGGTGTGTGTCACCTCACCAGGCTTTTTATTGGTTGAGAGGGAGACTTCAAAAACTTTTTTGTTTTGGAGTTGTTGTTTTTGTTGTTTTGGTTTTTTGTTTTTTGTTTTTTTTGTTTTTTGCCTGTCCTGGGCTGGGCTCATGGCCTGGGTGTTGTCCCTGAGCTTCTTTTGCTCCAGGCTAGCGCTCTACCACTTGAGCCATAGCACCACTTCTGGCTTTTTCTGCTTATGTGGTGCCGAGGAGTCAAGCCCAGGGCCTCATGCATGCAAGGCAAGCACTCTACCACTGAGCCACCTTCCCAGCCCGAGACTCACAAATTTTTATGGCCAGGCCAGCCTCAAACTGCAACCTTCTCTTCCCTCCCTCCCTTCACCCCTAGTAGCTGGGATTACAGATGTGAGCTGCTAACCCTGTCTAGATCATATCTTTCTTTTTTCAATCGTGGGGCCTGAACTCAGGCCTGAGCACTGTCCCTAAACTGTTTTACTCAAGGCTAGTGCCTCACACTTTGAGCCATAGCGCCACTTCCAGTTTTCTGGTGGTTAATTGAAGTCTGTAAGAGTTTCATGGACTTTCCTGCTTGAACTGGCTTCAAACCACAATCCTCAGATCTCAGCCTCCTGAGTAGCTGGGATTACAGGCATGAACCAGCAGCACCTAGCCAGGTTTTTGTTTTTGTTTTTGATTTTGCCAGTCCTGGGACTTGAACTCAGGGCCTAGGCACTGTCCCTGATCTTCTTTTGCTCAAAGCTAATCTCTTCTCATTTTCATCCTTGGAACTGGACTAAATCTGAATTGTTATCACGTGTGTCAAGGGCTCTACAGTTGTTTTATTCAAATTAAATGTATATAAATAGTATGTATCTTTGCAGCCGTGCACCCGGCTGGCGGGGTAGCCTGGGGTAGAGCATTTGCCTAAAGTAGGCGAGGCCCTATGTTTCACCCCTAGCACAAAACAAAAATGTCATGCACTCCCCTTCATTAGATGCAGTGTTTCCATTTTATCAACCTTCGTGTTCGGTCCTTGTGTCAACTTAACACTATTGTTCTACTTTTATCAGCTTTATCATGAAACTAGTAAGCTGGGCGCTGGTGGCTCACGCCTCTATCTTCTCAAGAGCCTGAGATGTGAGGATCGAGGTTCGTAGCTAGTCTGGGCAGACAAATCTGAAAGACTCTTATACATAATTAAGCAGCAAAGAGCCAGAAATGGAGCTATGGCTCAAATAGTAGAGCGCCAGCTCAGGCCCTGAGTTCAAATCCCAGGGCCAGTACAAAAAATAGAAAAAGAAGAGAATCTCTTGGCTGCAAGAATCTCTTGCATGCAAGGCAAGTCCTTTGTATTTCTGTATAAATTTTAAATCAGCTTGCAATCCCTGCCTCCTCCAAAATGAAAAAAGAACCTAAGCGCCGGCGGCTCACGCCCATAGACCTGGCCAGTCAGGAGGCTGAGATCTGAGGATCATGGTTCAAAGCCAGCCTGGGCAGGAAAGTCCAGGAGACTCTTATCTCCAATTAATCACCAGACAGTGGTAGAGCTCTAACCTTGAGTGAAAAGGCTCAGGGAAAGCACCCAAGCCCTGAGTTCAAGCAACTAAGAAAAAAAAAAAAAGGAACCTAAAACCATCTGTGGTTTGCTTTGGGATTGCATTGGGAAGAAGTGGCCATTTAACACTACTGAGTCTTCTTTCTTTCCCTTTTTTTTTTTTTTTTCTTTTTTGCCAGTCCTGAGGCTGGCCCTGTCCAGCTCAAGGCTGGTGCTCTACCACTTGAGCCACAGCTCCACTTTGGGCTTTTTGGTGGTTAATTGGAGATAAGAGTCTCATGGCCTTTCCTGCTTGGGCTGGCTTTGAACCTCGATCCTCAGATGTCAGTCTCCTGAAGATTACAGGCATCAGCCACCAGTGCCTGGCTACTATCAAGTTTTTCAATTTGTGACAGATCCTTTTTGAAAGATGAATAGACTTTGCCAGAGAGCCACACAGACATCCAGGTACAGAGAACAAAGAAAGTTTATTGCTGGGAAGGGGGCCGGCAAGACCCCTTCTCACAGGGAGGAATGAGAAGCAGCGCCGGCTATTGTCTGGGGTGACCTATATCACTCACCTAGGAGGTCTAGGAGGGGCTGGAAGGGGCTAGGAGGCAGAGACCCTGGTGTGGACGCGTGGGCCAGGGGCTTCATCATGGCGGACTAGGATTTATGGCTGCTGCCCAAATAGTAGACAAGGGTCCTGCAGCTGCCCAGAGCTGAAGGTCACTCTAAGGGGCTCTTGCTGCCTTCAGTGGTGGAAGCTGCCCCAGAGAAGTGCCATCCCGAGGTAAAGAGGGCTGGCGGCTGATGATTCACTGCCTGTACTACAGGGGCCTGGTGTTGCCTAGGAAGGGAGCGTGCCAAGCTGTGGGGAGGGGAAGGGGACTAAGCTATGGGAAGGAAGTGCATTTTGCTAACACTCTTTTTTTTTTTGCCATTACAGGGGCTTAAACTCTGGGCCCGGACACTGTCCCTGAGTTTCTTTTGCTCAAGGCTAACACTCTACCACTTGAGCCACAACACCACTTCCAGCTTTCCAGCTTTTTCTGAGTAGTTTCTTGGAGATAAGAGTCTCAAGGATTTGCCTGCCTATTCTGGCTTTTTTTTTTTTTTTTTTTGATTGGTCGCGGGGCTTGAACTCTGGGCCTGAGCACTGTCTCTGAGCTCTTCACTTCAAAGCAAGCACTCTATCACTTGAACCACAGCACCACTTCCAGTTTTCTGGTGCTTTATTGGAGATTAGAGTCTCACGGACTTCCCTGCCTGGGCCAGCTTTGAACTGCGATCCTCAGATCTCAGCCTCTTGAGTAGCTAGGATGCCAGGTATGAGCCACCAGCACCCTGCTACTCCTGAGCATTTTAATTTGTGACAGATCCTTTAGTTCTCTTATTTCTTTCTCATTTAGTAAGTTTCAGTGTAGAGTTCTTACAGCTCTTGTTTTCATTTATTCCTGCATTGTTTTATTTCCCTTTTTAATTCCTATCTTGCTAGTAATAGAAAGACTTGTACATATGGATCTTGATTCTAATGATCTTGCTTAAATTCAGTGTCCTACCATGCAACACTGGCTGGCCTCAAATTCATAGTCCTCCTGTGTCAGCCTCTTGGGTATGCAGATTAGAGGATTCTACCACTGTGTCTGGCTTCAATTTCCAATCTATTTTTTTATTCTCTTATTACTTTGACAGTATCAGAGTTTCAACTCAGGGCCTTGTGCTCACCCAGCTGGCACTCTACCACTTGAACCACACATCCAATTTGGTACTTTGCTGGTTATTTTGAGTTTTCTGCCCTGGCTGGCTTTGAACTGTAATCCTCCAGGTCTCAGCCTCCTGAGAAGGTAGGATTATGCTTATGAGCCGCAGGTGCCTGACTCATCTGTCTCTTTTCCTAACTTGATTGCCCACAACCCCCAGTAACTGTCAGGTGGAACATGGTGAGGTTGGGCAGCCTGGCTTTGTTTGTAATCTCAGAGAGAAGCTTTTGTAACTCACCATAAATGATGCTGGCTGTGTACAGAGGTTATACATACAATAGCCGGGTAAGGAAGTTCTCCTTGTTTCTTGCTTGCTAAGACTTCATCACCATCTCTGCTGGAATCTTCAAAAAGTTTTTCTGTATCTGTGGAAGTTAAGCGATTTACTTCATTTTCACTTCAGTACAGTGAATAACACTGATTCATTTCTGAGAGTCAAACCAGCCTTGCACTCCAAGACCAAACCTTAGACTAGTCAGAGTGGATTATCTATTTTGTATGTATGTAACCAGCACTGGGCTTGAACTCAGGGCCTCTTGCTTGCTAGGCTGCTGCTCAACCACTTAAGATGTGTCCTCCCCCCCTCACACCCCCCCAACCCCCCCCCTCCCCCCCGCTTTGGTTTTTTTCTTTTTTTCTTTTTCTTTTTTTTTTCAGTCCTAGGGCCTGAACTCTGGGCCTGGGCACTGTCCCTCAGCTCTTCAGCTCAAGGCTACCACTCTACCACTTGAGCCACAGTGCCACTTCCAGCTTTTTTTTTTCTGCTTATGTGGTGCTGAGGAATCGAACTTAGGGCCTCATGCGTGCAAGGCAAGCACTATACCACTGAGCCACCTTCCCAGCCCCTCTCTTTGGTTTTTACATCAATGGTTTGACTTTGCTGTCATCTTTATTGAGCATTCTTGCATATATATTCATAAGGACTCATTTGACTCATTTGTATTTATGAAAATTACCCATAAATGAAAGGAAAGGAACAGGTAATTCAAGAACAGTGACTATTTCAGAGGGAAAAGCATATGTGTGGTAAGAAAACAGAAGATAAAGAGCTAGAGAAGTATTTCAATTGATTACAGCTGGGAACTTTCCAGAATTAATAACAAGTAGCAAAGCACATGTCCAGGAAACTCAGCACTAAACAAGAGAAATGGAAGAAAAGAGAAACACACACACACACACACACACACACACATGTTCAAACACAAAAAAACAACAGATAAAAATATCATTTAAATGACAATAGTTTTATAAAGTCATGCTGATAACACTCCCTACCTGCCATGCACAATGAAACTTTTTGTTTAACGAGTTTTCATTAGCCGGCTCATGTTTGTAATCCCAGCTGCTCGGGAGGCTGAGATCTGAGGATCACAATTTAAAGCTTGTCTGGGCAGGAAAATCTGTGAGATTCTTATCTCCAATTAACCACACACACACACACACACACAGCACTAACCTTGAACACAGAAGCCCAGGGACAAGTGCCCAGGCCTTGAGTTCAAGCCCCAGGACCACCAGGACCCCCCCCCCACCCCAGAGATTTTTTATTAGCATGCATTCCTGGTACAAGGGAGGTTTCATTGTGAGGCTTCCACACCTGGAAACAACACAGTCCATCGCCCTCACTCCACCACCGCTCTCCCTCTTCACCTCCACCATCAAAAGCAATTTCCAGGCCTGGGAAGGTGGCTCAGTGGTAGAGTGCTTTCCTCGCATGCATGAAGCCCTGGGTTCGATTCCTCAGCACCACATAAACAGAAAAAGCCAGAAGTGGTGCTGTGGCTCACATGGTAGAGGGCTAGCCTTGAGTAAAAGAAGCTCAAGGACAGCACCCAGGCCCTGAGTTCAAGCCCTAGGACTGGCAAAAATGAAAAAAAAAAGGATTTTCCCCAGATTCCATCATTCTAGTTTCACCGATCTGGTTGATGGCAAAACTTTGGCTAACAGGGTCACATGAACCTCAGCATCACATTCTTTCTGAATTGGGGTTCAATGTAATGGGACCCCAGTTCAGACAATTAAATGAAGGGTTTGGGTTATATTCTGTTTGTGTGTTTGTTTGTTGGGGCTGGAGCTGGGCTTGAACACACAGCCTCACATTCACTCAAGAATGGTGCTCTACTCCTTAAGCCACAGCTCCACGTTTGTTTGGGTTTTCTTTTGCAAATTCTTTATTGTGCTTAAGTGATTACATAATTTCACAAATTTCACAATACTGCGGGATAGTGATGCTTAAAGTCACAAACACATGCTAACTTTCATGGGGCAAATTGTCTATCGTGGTCTATAAAGCTTATGAGTTCTATGAGCTTTGACAATACAGTGATTTCTTCCACCTTGGCTGATGTGTGCATTCCTTTCCTTTTGCTTAGTGTCAGCAGTTCCCTCTTTCCCCCTCGTTCCCCCCTTCCCATCGCTACCATTGAGTTGGTTGGTGCATTTTGATCAATGTCCAGTGCAGCTGATGGGTCCCACTGTGGTACGTTTTCCCCTGTTTCCCTCTAGTTCTGTCTCCTCCTCCTAGTTTCCCTCCGGTGTGCACGTATGTACTACGTGAGGGCTCCACGGCTTTTTTGCCAGTCCTGGGGTATGAACTCTGGGTCTTGACACTGTCCCTGAGCTTTCACTCAAGACCAGCACTCTACTACTTCAGCCACAGCACCACTTCCAGCTTTTTCTGAGTAGTTTATTGAAGGTAAGAGTCTCACCGACTTCCCTGCCCAGGCTGGCTTTGAACTGTGATCCTCAGATCTCAGCCTCCTGAGGAGCTAGGATTACAGATGTGAGCTACTGGCCCCAGCTACTGGAGTGATTTTTTTTTGGGGGGGGGGGGTTCCAGTTGTGGGGCCTGAACTTTGGGCCTGGGCGCTGTCCCTCAGCTCTTCCCTCAGCTTATATGGTGTTGAGGAATCAAACCCAGAGCCTCATGCATGCAAGGCAAGCGCTCTACCACTGAGCCACCTTCCCAGCCCGAGGAGTGATTTTTTTTTTACCTCTAGCATTTCCTTTTCATTTCTTCCAGTGTCCACCTCCCTCTGTCCAGCTCCTCTTATGCCATTCCTTTTCCATCAGTGCTCTGAGCGTATCAATCATAATTATCTTATCTCCCTGTCATATTCTGGCCTGGTGCCAGTCATGGCTCCCCCTCTTCGGGTCTTCAGATTGCCTTTCTCTTCAGCATGGCTTGCAGTTTTTGATGCAAGGCTAGACATGCTGCATCAGGCCCTCAGAGCTGAAGCCAGATGCCTTCAGTGGGAGGCTGGGGCGAGGGGGGAGGGGAGCATGGGGGGCGGGGGGGGGAGGGGAGGGAGGGCTCTTGTCTCCCTCAGGTCTTTGGCCTCCCTAGCCCTCCTCCTCCTCCCAGTGGATGGAGTTCTTCCAGCTGTGATCTCTGGCTGGTGTTCTTCCAGTGCTGGGACTTGAACTCAGGACCTGAGCACTCTCTTTTAGCTTTTTCACTCCAGGCTGGTATTCCAGCATTTGAACCACAGCTCCACTTCCTGTTTTGTTGGTAATTGATTGGACATAGAGTCTCATGGGCTGGCATTGAACTTTGATCCTCAGATCCCAGCCTCTTGAATAACTGAGATGACAGGCCTGGCTGAAATGCCCGTCCTTCTGTGGACCTGTGTCCCGGGGACCTCAAGTGTCCTCATGGGGCGATGCTTTTCCCCTGGACTTCACATTGCTTCTCTAGTGTATCTTGTAGAGAGCCTCTGCCTCTCCAGAGCCTGCTAGCGTCTCTCTCTGACGGAGCCTGGGGGCTCCTAGAAGGCCGTCAACCTGTGTCCCCCAAGTATCCTGGGACTTCCTGACTCTGGGAATTTTTTGTTTTGTTTTGTTTTTTGGTCCGGTCTTGGGCCTGAACTCTGGGCCTGGGCGCTGTCCCTCAGCTCAGCTCAAGGCTAGCGCTCTACCACTTGAGCCACAGCACCACTTCTGGCTTTTTTCTTTTTGCTTATGTGGTGCTGAGGAATCAAACCCAGGGCCTCAGGCATGCAAGGCAAGTGCTCTACCACTGAGCCACCTTCCCAGCCCACGGGACTTCCTGACTCTGACAATCTACTCTCCATGCAGTGCTGCAGGTGGCTCATACCTGTCATTCAAATTACTTAGGAAGTTAGGATCTGGATGATCAATGTTTGAAGCTAGTCAGAGTACAAAAGTCTGTGAGAAGCTAGGCCTTGGTGGCTCGCGCCTGTCATCCTAGCTACTCAGGAGGCTGAGAGCTGAGGACTTTAGTTCAAAGCCAGACTGGGCAGGAAAGTCTGGGAGACTTTTATCTCCAGAAAACCAGAAGTGGCGCTGTGGCTCAAGTGGTAGAGCATTCACCTTGAGCTGAAGAGCTGAGGACAGCGCCCAGACCCAGAGTTCAAGCCCCATGACTGACAAGAAAAATAGTCTCTGAGAACTCCATCTAGCAAAAAAAAAAAAATCAGATTGGAGTTACTAGCCACGAGAACAAGACTCCAAGTTCAAACACTGATTCAGGAAAATATATTATTAATAATAATAATAATAATTAGCATTGACATGCTCCCACCAGCCTGTGGCTCCTGCCACTTGGACACTCTTGGCCTAGGAAACTGCCCTGAGCCATCTTAAGAAGGTCCTTAATCCCTCCCCCAGGTGGCCCAGTGTACCACACCCCAGTTACTGCTTCTGGAGGCCCAGAGCCAAGGCCCTGCCCTGGACAGGTTCTGTGTGTTGAGGATGGTTTAAGGGACCGTGCGTTCTCCGCCTGGATGCATCCCAGACTCCTAGACAGGCCCCCAGGCCGGCAGGACGTAGGCAGCATCGCTTCCCTGAGTGTCGTGGGGCTGAGCTGAGCTTGCAGGAGGCCGTGTGTGGTGAGGGCCTTAGTCTGGATTTCAGCCTCAGCTCCGCTCGGCCATTGTCTGTGATAGTGGAGCCCTTTCTCCTCTTGCTTTGAATGGGATGGTAAGATGGCTGCAGCCATCCTGTGACCTTGAGAACAGAGGGAGCTGCAGGCCTTATTCCCTTCCTCACAGGAGCCAAGGTTTATAGCCGCACACCACTCCACACTGTTACCTCAGAAGCCTCTTGCTTGGGGGCGCTCTGAGGCCAGGGCTCCTGTTGGGACCTTCAGGGCTCCATTTCTCCTTCTTCTAGATGGAATTCACCATGGTTAGTTATATCTGGCGTGACTTTCCTGAGCCCCTGTGTCGGGGAACTAATAGACTGAGGGGACCCACAGAAAGTGCTTAACATAGCAACTGCTACTTACTGAGTGCCTGAAAAATACTAATTCTATTATGGTTACATTACAATTAGTATTGTTGTGGTGAGTTTTTTGGTTTGTTGTTTTGTTGGTCATGGGGCTTGAACTCTGGCCCTGAGCTCTTCAGCTCAAGGTGAGTGTTCTACCACTTGAGCCACAGCGCCACTTCTGGCTTTTTCTGTGTATGTGGTACTGAGGAATGGAACCCAGGGTTTCGTGCATGCACTCTACCACTCTACCACTGAGCCACCTTCCAGCCCTGTGGTAATTTTGATTCAAACTAATCACAGCTCACAGGTATCTTGACAACACAGCCAGCTTCTGTGGCATAGGGGTTTGTTCCCGAGTCCCTCTGTAGGTGCTATTCCTCTACCTGTGTACTTTCTAGAATCTCCCAAAGTTCAAGCACGGTCCTCTGGTTTTCTCATTTGGGATGTGTGTGTGTGTGTGTGCGCGCGCGCGCGCGCGCGTGCGTGCATGTGTGCATGCCAGTACTGGGGCCTGAACTCAGGGACTGGGCACTGTCTCTTAGCCTAGCTTTTTCATTCAAGGCTGATGCTCTACCACTTGAGCCACAGCTCCTCTTCTAGCTTTTTGCTGGTTAACTGGATATAACTTCTCAGATATGTCTGCTCTGGTTGGCTTCTAACCTTAATCCTCAGATCTCAGCCTCCCAATTAGCTAGGATTTCAGGCATGTGCACTAATGTACCTGCCTGGCCAGTTTTTCTCTTCTCTTCTCTTTCTTTCTTTCTTTCTTTTTTTTTTTTGTCAGTCATGAGGCTTGAACTTGGGCCTGGACACTGTCCTTCAGTTCTTCAGCTCAAGGTGAGTGCTCTACTATTTGAGCCACAGCGCCAAGAGTTTCCTGCCCCAGCTGACTTTGAACAGCAATCCTTAGATCTCAGCTTCTTAAGTAGCTAGGATTATAGACATGAGCCACCAACTCCCAGCCTTCTTTTCTTTCCTTTTTCTTTTTTGTCAGTCATGGGGCTTGAACTCTAGGCCTGGGTACTAACCCTGAGCTCTTCAGCTCAAGGCTAGCATGTTACCACTTGAGCCACAGTGCCACTTCCAGCCGTTTTTACTGTTTATGTGGTGCTGAGGAATCGAACCCAGGGCCTTATGCATGCAAGGCAAGCACTCTACTGCTGAGCCACCTTCCCAGCCCCTCTTTTTTTTTTTATCTTTTTGTTGTTGTTGTTGTTGGTCGTGGAGCTTGAACTCTGGGCCTGGGCGCTGTCCCTCAGCTCTCCAGCTCAAGGCTAGCGCTCTACCACTTGAGCCACAGCCCCACTTCCAGCTTTTTCTTCTTATGTGGTGCTGAGGAATCGAACCCAGGGCCTCATGCATGCAAGGCAAGCACTCCACCACTGAACCATCTTCCCAGCCCCCCTCTTTTTTTAATGTAACAATCTGGGCCAGGTGCTGGTGGCTCACACCTGCTTTTAGCTACTCAGGAGGCTGAGATCTGAGGATCACAGTTCAAAGCCAGTCTGGGCAGAAAAGTCAGTAAGATTTTTATCTCCCATTAACCACCAGAAAAAGCTGGAAGTAGACTGGGAATGTGGCTTAGTGGTAGAGTGCTTGCTTAGCATGCATGCAGCCCTGGGTTTGATTCCTTAGTACCACAAATGCAGAAAAAGCCAGAAGTGGCACGGTGGCTCAAATGGTACAGTGCTAGCCTTGAGCGAAAAAGAAGCTCAGGGACAGTGCCCAGGCCCTAAGTTCAAGCCCTTGGACTGGCAAGTAAATAAAATATTGTAACAATGCTGCCAGCATTTTTCATATGTCAACTACATCTTATACCCAGTAGACCTTGCACACATTATATCTTCCTATACCCAGTAGACCTTGCACACCCTTTATCTTCTAGCCCAGACAATGGCCCTCCCCATTGGAGGTTCCTTATACCCATTGTGCAGATGAAGAAACTGAGGCCCAGAGGGGGGGGAAGGTGCCTCTTGCTCCTTACACAATAGTATCTGTGGGAGCCAGGCCTGACACTTCCCAGATAAGCCATACACACGAGGCCAAGGGTGCAGTAACAGCGACCCCAGCTTGAGGCCACGCAGTTAACAATGATGACCCATCTTGGCTGTTCTTCCCAATAACAACTGGAAGCTACACACTAAGAGCACTCAGCAACCGTGGTGTTCGCTTGCTGACAGCCTCTGTGTTCAAGGGACAGGAGGGGGGAGGACACTGCTGGCCACCAGAAAGTGGGCTGAAATGGAGAACTTGGTCTGCTCTGTGGGCAGCACAGTGGTCAGAACTTGGCACAACTTGAGTGAAGGAAGGACTGCGGGGACCTTCGGGGGTTCCAGGACATGCATAGGACAGGTGGTGACTGTCAGAGCTTGGCCTCCCCAGTAGCCAGGATTACAGGGATGAGTCACAGAGCCAGGGTTACCTCAATCCCTGTAACTCCAGAGAGCCTCCAGGGCCTTGGGCTCCAGGGAGTCCTGTCCTGTCTCTGTGTCTCCATCGCTGAGATTTTCATCTTACCTGTATCCTCACAGTGGCCAAAGGCCGCTCAGTCTCTCCTCCTCTGTGCCCTCTGCCTCCAGATGCCAGCGCTCTCCTCTGCAACCACCCCGCCCCCCCATTTCTCCCCTCTGCTCACAGTGCTTTGATCCCCGGGGACCAGGGGATGGGGGGAGGGGGGATGCAGAACGGATGGAGGCCTGCTGCCACCTCCGGTGTGTCTTTGTCTCCTGGAGCCTCCTGGAGCCCGGACAGGGAGGGAGCTGGCGATGGGCGATGGGCTAGGCTCATGGCCTCCTCTGCCGGCCCGCCTGGCCTGCCCACAGTCCCGTCCACCAAGCACCTCGGGCTCCACACTGTACCTGGACAGCCCTGTGAGCTGCAGGCCAGGTCGGTGGGGCACCCTGGAACCCCAACCCTCCTCAGGCAAGCCAGGCAGGGGTAGGAACACGGGGATCCCCACATAGGAGACATTTCCTGGGCCATGGAGAAGAGAAGCAGCTAGAAAGGAGGATGCAGAGAGGGTGGGGAGCGGTGAAGAGGGGAAGACAGACAGACCACAGGCAGACAGACAGGCAGGCAGGCAGGCAGACAGGCAGGCAGACAGACAGACAGACAGAGGTGGGGAGCCATGGAGGAGATGTGCCCAGAAGCCACAGGGGCAAGGACCTCCCCACTCCCGCAGCAGGGTTTCGGGTGGGCTAAGGGACGTGCTGCGGGGCGGGCCGGGTGCGGGCGGTGCCCGGCCCGGGCGCATTCTTCCCTTTCTTTCCCGGGGCTCCGTCGATCGATCCCGGCCGCCCCGCCGCTAATATCTTTTTAATGAGTTCGCGGGGCTTAGCGCGGGCTCTGGCCTCCAGGCTGGACGGCCCGGCAGATGTTTCTGGAGGGGGAGGCGCCGGCCCCGGGGGGGGGGGGGCAAATCCCCGCCCCGAGGGCCGAGGGTGGGAGACTTCCCTCCGACGTTCAAAAGGGAGAGGCGCTGCCTATCGGCCCCAAAGTGACCGTGGCTCCCTCTGCGCCCCGGGGCGCGCGCGGGGTCCGCCCAGCGCCTCCCCCCCCAACTCGCCCTGGGCTCCCCGGCGGAGGAAGGTGCCCACGGGCCGCACCGGGCCGGCTCGGGTCGCCGCCCGCGGACATGGGGGCCCCGGGGGGCGCCCGCGGGCCCGAGCCCGACCCGCGCAGCCCGGGGTGCCCCGTGCGTGGGTCCGCCGGCGCGGGCCCCGTGGGCCGCGGCGAGGATGACCTCCGCTCGGCCGCGGCCGATGGATTCGTTCCGCCCGGGCCGGGGCTGCAGGACGGGGCGGACGGGCCGGGCCGGCGGCGGCGGGGGATAAAGATGTTCTGGCTGGAGGTGGGGAGGGCGCCGGGGAGGGGACGATGGCTCCTGGCCGGCCCCTCGGGGAGCCGCGCCGAGAGCGGGGCCCGGGGCCTATTCAAGCCGACGAGCCGCCCACAAAGGACCGATATACTGGGGGCCTCTCTATTAACGCCATGAATATGAAAGAGGCGGCCGCGCGGCGGCCGGGCCGGAGGGGGCGGCGCCCGCCACCCCCACCCCGCCGGGCGGGGCCGGGGAGGGGCCTCGGGCCGGGCACCGGCACGCTCCTCCGCGGAGAGCGCGGCGCGCCCCTCGGAACGCCCCACGCGCACGCGGGCGGTGGTTCCCCGGTTCCAGGGGGCCCCGCGCCGGCCCTAGGGGCGATTGTCGGGGCGCACGGAACCCTGGAGCGCGCCGGGATCCGCAGGCCACCCCGCTGCAGCGCTGCGCCCCAAAGCTGAACCCGGGGGCCGGGGATCCGCAGGCCACCCCGCTGCAGCGCTGCGCCCCAAAGCTGAACCCGGGGCCCGGGGTCCGCAGGCCACCCCGCTGCAGCGCTGCGCCCCAAGGCTGAACCCGGGGCCCGGGGTCCGCAGGCCACCCCGCTGCAGCGCTGAGCCCCAACTTTGTCAAGGAGGAAAGGGTCGGAGTTCTTGGCCCGGCTGCCTGAGCCTCTGACTTTCGGATCTGAAGCCCGGGGCTGCTCGCTAGGGCTGCACGACGCACGGACACGCACTCGTGTCTGCGGTGCGGAAGGGGAGAATTGGCCGGAGATGTACACACACGCGTGCACACACACACACACACACCTGGGTCCGCTGCAGGGGACAGTGAGGGACAGGACCCAAAGAGCCCTAAGGTCAAAGAAGCCTCCGTCTCCACCGCACCAGGGCAAGCGGGAGCGCTGCGGGCCTTCCTGGGGTCCGGGCGCCGCGGGGCTGCGGGGGGCACCTCCGGAAGGGGCCCAGCGAGCTCCCAGCTCTGGGCGTGGCTCTGACCTTTGCCCCTGCACCCCTGGGTCCCCCCCTCCGGGTCTTCCGCGGGGCTCGCTCGCCCGAGGCCTGGGAAGGGGCGAGGCGCGGGGCCCTCACCTGCGGGCGCGGCCGGGTCCTCGCGGCGCCGCCCTCTGCCGGCGCCCGGCCCCGCCGGCCGGCTTTGTGGCCGGTGGACCCCGTCCGCTGGAGAGCCGGCCCCGGGCGGACGCGGGCGCTGTCCGCAGAAGTCCTCGTGTCCTCTCTGCTTCGGGTCCACGGAGCTGAGAGCGCCAGAGAGCGCGGGACGCCGGGCTGGGACGCGGGGGCCTGGGCCCGTGGCTGCGGGTGCCGGACGAGCTTGGCCCAGGCCGGGCCCTTCTTTCCTAAGAAGCACTTGGACGGGTCAGCTGTGGGAGGGCAGGTGGCTGGGCCCCCAGGTGGCAGTCCCCCCCCACGGAGGAAGGCTGAGGAGTTCGTCCTAAACCATGAGCCTAAAAGCAGCCCCAGCCTTCCGCGGGCCGTCACCCCGCGGGTGGCCCCCAGGGGCTGGCAGTGTCCCCATTGTGATCGCCATGTGTTTGGGCGCTGGGGGGGTTGTTGAGGCCGAGCCTGCGGGGCGGGGGGTGGGGGGACGCAGATCCTCCTGCCTCGGCTCTCAAGACGGTTTGGGGGAGGGAAAATCATGCGGGAACTCGGGGTACCTCGGAAAGATGGGGCAGGTCTATTTGTGGGTGAGTGAGGAGCGAGCGGAGGGAAGGGTAGGTAGGAGAAGGTGGCGAAGAGGAAGCGCAGGAAGGGGAGGGGAGGGGGGAGGCTCCTCCCGGGCGCGGCTTTCCCAGGCGGGACCCGCGGCGAGAGGAGCCCCGCGCGGGGCTCGGGCCGCCTTCGCTTTGGGTCCCCCCGGTTCTCACCCTAGGAGGCCCGCAGGAACCCCTCCCGAGACCCCCGCACTCCGCGGGAAAACGCCTGCTTTCCGAGCACCTGGCCGTGTGGATTTACGGTCAGCCCTTCCCGACCCCCAGCCAAGCCCTCGGGGTCGGGGAGGGGGGAGGGAGACCCCGAAATCGCCATCTTTTGCGGGCGCAGCCCCGACGGCGCGGGGGCCGCGGGCAGGGCCGGGTTGCGGGGATCGGGCCCGCGTGAAGCGAACGGCCGAGGCTCGGACAGCGAGGGCCGAGCGCGCGGATCGCCGGGCCCGGAGCAGGTGTCTGGGGCGCGGAGCCCCGGGGAGAGCCTGGGACGCAGCGCCCGGGGCCGAGCGGGGAGGGGGGAGGCGGCCGCCCGGGCGGGGGGGGGGGGGAGGCAGACCCCCGCAGGGCGGCGAGGACAGAGCTGGCCTGGGACAGGTGAGTGCGGCCCACGGGATGGGGGGGGCGTCCCCGCGCCCTCTTCCCGGCCCGGGGCAGTTCCAGAAGTCTGGGCGAGCTGGACTGCCCCCCCCACCTCCACCCCTGCTCCGGCCCCTCCTCGGAGCTTCCCACGGGAGAGGAGGAGGAGGAGGAGGAGGAGGAGGAGGAGGAGGAGGAGGAGGAAGGGCGAGGATCGGGAGGGAGGGAGGGAGGGAGGGAGGGGCGGAGGGGGCCGTTCTGAGCTGTCCGAGCCCCCGCCCCTCGTGCTCTCGCCTCGAAGGTTCCTCCGAGCCCGGCCGGGTACGAGTCTGTCCTCCGACGTCAGGGGGTCATTAATAACCAATTAGGAGGGTCACTGCGGCTCCTATAAAGGCGCGGAGACTGCCGCAGGGAGGACGGTCCTGGCTGGGCGAGCGGGCGGCGCGCGTCCCGGAGCCCCCGGCCGGCCAGCCGCTCTCCGCAGCCGCCCCCACCCCGCACCCGCGCCCGCACCCCGCGCCGCCTCCGTCCGCACCCGCGTCGCTCCAGCCCTCGGCGGCGCCGCCTCTGCCATCCCAGCGGATTTGTCTCTCTGCCCGCCGCCCTCCCTCCCTCCTGCCCTCCCTCCCTCCTTCCCGTGCGCTCCCCGCGCCTCGCCCTCCTCCTCCTCCTCCTCCTCCTCCGCCCGCGCACCAGCCCGCGCCCGGCTCGCGTTCCTCCCCGCGGCTCCGTCTCGGCCGTCCGCCCGCCTCCCCGTCCGTCCCCCCGCACTCCCGGCGCCGCCGAGCCCCGGGCCGCCCATGATGGGCTCCGTGCTCCCGGCCGAGGCCCTGGTGCTCAAAACCGGGCTGAAGACGCCGGGGCTGGCGCTGGCCGAGGTCATCACGTCCGACATCCTGCACAGCTTCCTGTACGGCCGCTGGCGCAACGTGCTGGGCGAGCAGCTGCTGGAGGACAAGAGCCACCACGCCAGCCCCAAGACGGCCTTCACCGCCGAGGTGCTGGCGCAGTCCTTCTCCGGAGGTGAGCGCGGGCGGGCGCCGTCGGGGCGCGGGGCCCCGTCCCTTCTTCCCTCCTCCTGACGCGCGCGCCGCACCCATCCATCCCTCCCTTTCCCAGGCGGGCTACGGAGCGGACCTGGTGCCGAGCCGGGTGCCTCAGTTTCCCCCCTCCCACCCCATGGATCTAACCATGGCCTGGCCACTGAGGGGGTGGTGGCGGGGGAGGCTCGGCGCCCGGCGCCATCCACCGCGGGGCGGGCGACCCCGCGGCCTGCAGCCGGGCGGGGCCCCGCGCTCCCCAACCCGGCCCCCCGTGCGCCCTGGCGGGCCCGGGGCGGGGTCCGCCGCGGAAAGCCTCGCTGGGCGTGTAATAGCAGTTGACTCCCAAAGAAGGGGTTTTAAATTCATTTAGTTAACTTGGGCTTGACCCGAGAAAGTTCCCACTTAAACCAAGAACTTTAAAAAAAGTGGGGGGGGGGAGGCCCGGGGAGGGGGTGAGGGGCGGGCGGGGGGGGGGGCGAGGGAGAGAGCGGGCGAGCGAGCGGGGAGAGTTTCTTTTCTTTGCGGTGTCTCAAGTTCTTATTCCTCATTCATCAACCCGCAAACAATGTCGTTCCGGGCGCGGGCGCCCCGGCGCCTCGCCCTCGCCCGCTCGGCCAGCTCGGTTCCTCTCTTAATGTACCGTGAAGATTAATTCCACTTTCATTCACGCTATGTCAACCATCTAATCCCCCCTTTTTGTAAGGGGAATTCCTCGGCCCCTTTTAAACAAGTCCCGTCCGCATTGAGCGACAATTTACTGCTACAGCATTTTTTTTTCTCCAGGGCTAATGAATTTAGAATTAGCGATTTCATTCGAATGGAGCCCAATGAATGCGATCGCTTTAACGGCGTGACAAATCGCCCGCTGGGCCCGCCACGGACACCGTTTAACCCCCTCCCCCTGCCCGCCGCTCCCTGCTCCCCGGTATTTTCCCAGGTAGCTTAGAGGGGAGAGGGGGGCAAAGCTTGTCAGACGGGGCGGCCGCCCCTGCGCGCCCGCCGGCCTCGCCGGCCGCTCCCACCCACCCCCTCCCCCGGCCCCACCCCGATCGGGGCGCCCCTGGGAGCCGAGGGCCACCGGCTCTCGGGCGTCGCCGGGGGTCACCGGACGAGCGGAGCCGGTCTTCCACGCCCCCACCCCCCCCCCCCCGTCAGTCGGTGTTTCTTGGGCACCTCTGGGTCCTCGACTCTGGAGATCGGTCCCCAGTGCCGGCCGCATCCGGCCGTCCGGGGAGCTGGGCGCCCGGCAGGGACCCGGGTGCGGCGTTCCGCCCGCGTCCCGGTTGGTTTTCTCGTCGGCCGGCGCGCGCGCGGCGGAGCGGGACGTTTGTCCTGGGTGGAGCGGGTCTCGCGAGGGGATGTTTTACGAATGGGTGGAAAGACGGACAGAACAACACCACACCCCGCAAACCCCGGCTCTTCAAACGAGCCCCGGGGCCGGAGGGAGGGGTTCCCAGCCGAAGGGCGCACGCCAGGCTCTGGGTTCGATTCGCCGTCACGCCCAAAAAGGGCAAAACGAAAAACAGCGAGGGAGAGGGGTGGGGCGCCGCTTTCCTTCCGGGGCGCGGAGAGTCCGAGGGTGCGTCCCGAAGGGCCCAGGTGCGCTCGGCCTCGCTGGAGAGCCGGCTCCATTTCAGGGGGGACGCGTCGGCGCCCCGGGCGGCGCTCGGGGAGGGCAGGGCGCTGACCCGGGCCCGCTCCCCGCGCTGACCGCCCGGCCGCCCCGGGCCCCGCTCCCCGCGCTGACCGCCCGCCCCGTCCCCCGCTCCCTGCGCAGAGGTGCAGAAGCTCTCCAGCCTGGTGCTGCCGGTGGAGGTGATCATCGCCCAGAGCTCCATCCCCGGCGAGGGCCTCGGCATCTTCTCCAAGACCTGGATCAAGGCAGGCACGGAGATGGGGCCTTTCACCGGCCGCATCATCGCCCCCGAGCACGTGGACATCTGCAAGAACAACAACCTCATGTGGGAGGTAAGTCCGCTGCGGCCCGGCCTGCTGCGGGGTGCGGCCTGGCCTGCTGCGGGGTGTCCAGGACAGGACGGCCTCCCCCATCCACACGCCTCAACAGCCTCCTTTTTGTTTTCTTTTTTGGTGCCCGTCTTGGGGCTTGTTGTAAGTGGGACTGGGCGTTGTCCCTAAACTTGTTTTTCCCCCTCAAGGCTCATGCTCTACTATGCGAATCACAGCTCTACTTCCAGCTTGTTTTATGGTTAATTGGGGATTATAGAGTCTCATGGACTTTCTGTGACTTTCCCAGCTTTGAACTGAGATCCTCAGTTCTCAGCTTCCTGGACCCAAGGCCCGCAGCTGGCAGCCTCATTCTTACCAGGAGCCCGATACTCCCCTAGACAGGCTCTTAAGACCTGGGCACCTAGAGCTTTCACTGACTCTTTTCCTCCTACGACACCAGATGCAGGCTGGCCTAGGGAATAGCTCCGGCCAATGCTGAGGACCAGGATGGTTTTCAACAGCATTTCACAGATGAGGACACTGAGACCCAGACAGGCTGGGGCTTTTGCTCAGGGGCTGTATGCTCAGGCAGAACGGACAATTCCATTTTGGTGTGTGTGTGTTTGAGTTCTGGGGCTTGAACTCAGGGCCTGGGCACCATCTCTGATCATTTTTTCCCACAAGGCTAGCACTCTACCACTTAAGCTACAGTTCACTTCTAGCTTTTTTTGGTGCTTAATTGGAGATAAAATTTCATAGACTTTTCTGCCCCAGGTGGCTTTAAATCAGGATTCTCAGATCTTAACCTCCTAAGTAGCTAGGATGCCAGCCATGAGCTCGGCTTGCCATTTCTATTCTTTTCCTGGCCATAGGACCTATAAGGGACATTCCTCAAGGCTACTGCCCTGGCTTGCAGTGGGCTGCCCTGGCCTGGGGGGTGAGGTGTGGGTGTGTGGTTGTATGGAGGACAGTGGAAGGAGTGAGTGCTTCTTAGAAATCAATTTCCTGTTCTCAGCAGAGTGTCATCCCAAATGATGGTTGTCCACTGAGCGCTGAGGCGGCTGGCCAGGTTTCCAACCTGCAAGCCATGGCGTTACCTCAGCAGCCCTATGATTTGTCATCCCCATTTTATAGAAGGAAGCGAGGCTCAGAGAGGCTGCCATCCGGCAGCCGGGGGGAGGGAGGGGAGAGGGCTGCCCCTAGGACAAAGCCAGCGCTGTGGGCTGTGGCGGTTCTTCCTGGGAGGCAGATGGCATAGCTCCTCTCTCATCTCGTCCCCCACCCTTCCTGCTCCCCAAAGCTCCCTGAGGAGCCCAGTGTGAGGAGCCTGCCACGGGTCAAGGGCACTAGGGAGGAGCACAGAGGAGGCAGAAGAGGAGGAGGACTGGGGATCTTCTAACCTCATCTTCTCCCTTGTCTGGAGTCTGGGTAGTGATGATCTTTCCAGTTGTCACCAAGCCAGGAAGTTTGGGGTAAAGTTTGGCCTCTTGGTGGCTCTGAGCTAGACCTAGGTGTCCTAGGGATCCAGGTTTTCCTCTCTAGGGCCTTGTGTCCCTCTCTAAGGTCCTGGTCAGGGCTTTCTTCTGCCCTGGAAGCACCTCTGTACACACACACACACACACACACACACACACACACACACACACACACACACACACAACATCAACATCATCATCATCATCATCAGGATGCTTGCGGGAGGCTTTATTGCCCGCTCAGTAGCCCTTGAAGATCTTTTGCTTCTGAGTGTGGGAAGACCTGACAAGGGAAGCCCGTCATGGTCAGTGCTGGCCGTGGGGCTCATGGCAAGCAAGCCACTGGACCCCCAGCCTCCCGCTCCTCTGCTGAGAAGAAAGAATGGTACAGCTAGGCGCCAGCCTGTCATCCTAGCTGCTCAGGAGGCTGAGAACCTCGGGTCAGGGGTCAAAGTCAGCCCAGGCAGGAAAGTCCGTGAGACTCTTATTTCCAATTAAGCACCAAAAAGCTGGAAGTAGAGCTGTGGCTCAAACAGTAGAGTGCCAGCCTTGAGTGAAAAGGCTCAAGGATAGCAACTAGCCCTGAGTTTAAGCCCTAGTACCAGCATGCAAAAAAGAAGTGTGTGTGTGTGTGTGTGTGTGTGTGTGTGTGTGTGGGCATGTGCATGCCCACATGCACATTCACATGCACATGTGTGACGGGCCTGGGCTCTAGGAACCACAAATGTGGCCTAGCCACACCTCACCTGGTCCCTGTTGCACCCACGCCCAGGTGTTCAATGAGGATGGCACCGTGCGCTACTTCATTGATGCCAGCCAGGAGGACCACCGGAGCTGGATGACCTACATCAAGTGTGCTCGGAACGAACAGGAGCAGAACCTGGAGGTGGTCCAGATCGGCACGAGCATCTTCTACAAGGCCATCGAGGTGTGTGCATGTGTTGTTGTGCAGGGACCAGCTTGGTCCCACGGGGTGGCATGCGGGCCATCTGTGTCTGGGACCCAGGAAGGACAGAGAGACATGTACTGGCCAGATGGGCCAGGCCTAGCCACTGGTCTGAGCTCACAGGATCACACCATGACGGAAAGGATGGACTTGGAACTTTTGTGGTTTTAAATGCCCTGAACTAGATGTGAGGTCCCAGAGGTCTCTGGAGGGTGTGCTGGTCCGTGGAGTAATAGACGCAAAAACAAGGTGTGAAGTAGAAGGCGGGCTAGGGACAGCACTGGGGGGAGGAGCAGGGTGTGTGTCCGGTGGCTTAGCTGCTTGTCCCCCCTCATTCTGCATGTCTGCCGTGCTGACAGGATGGGCAGCTAGTCTCAGCCATAGCTCCTTGCATGTCAGGCTTTTCCCAGATGCCTTTTCTGCATCCTTTATTTAATCGTACCGAACCCCTGAATGAGGAGGAGGACTCTGACATGGATTCTAGTTCAGACATGGGAGCTGGGGTCTTGCAGTGTGGCAGGCAGCGCTTGCAGGGCCTGGGGGTGGGGGGAAGACAGTGGTTCTGGGACTCTTCTCAGAGGAGCAAGGGAGGGTAAGGGGGGGGTTAGTAAGAGGCATGAGAAGTGGGGGAGGGCAGGGCAGGGTCAGGGTGGTTGGAAGGCTCTGGGGGTGGGAGAGTAGGTTTTAGGGGGAGGCTTGAGCTGGGGATGGAGTGCTAGAGCTGTTCTGGGAGCTGTGGTCGTTCACTGGTAGTTGACGTGAGTCTCCCAGGCTAGAATCTCTTCGAAACTATGTCTGTCTGGCCCAGAGTGCTAGAAGCTTCTCCTGCCTGCTGTTTGGGGTGGGTGGCTGTGCCCCTCAGTGTCCTCTGGCCTTTGGCCTTTGGCTCCTTTGTGTGGAAGAAGCCCGGTGGGATGGAGCGGAGGCCTGGGTGGGCTGGCCAAGTGGTCCAGGCCCCTCAGGACAGCGATGGCTTCCACTTCTCAGGGACCCAGCCTCCAGGCACGTTTAGCATTTCTGAGGTGCCAGGCCTAGTCGCTTATGGACCTGGGCCTGGTTTTGTCCCTTATTAACCAGCGATAGTGTGGTAGGGGTGGGGGCTGAACACAGTGCAGGGCAGGCCCTGGAGGACCAGGAAGTAGAGGCTCAGGAAGGGTGAGCTGGGCCTCCACTGGAGTCCAGAGTGCCCACACAGCCGGGTCAAGGCCAGTGTAGGACCAAAAGTGGTCTAGGCAGGGCTGGGGGTGTTGGGCTGGTGGCTTTGGCACCCACCAGTTGGGCCACGCCCTTCTAGAATGAGCTTCAGAGACCGCTGGACTCCACCTTTATCTGAACACATCCCTGCGGGGTGGGGGGTCAGCTTTCCTCAGGCTCCCACACACGTGCATCACCACCTGTGTACATGCCTTCCCGGCCACGGAGATGGAGGGCAGGCACGTACCATGATTCCCGTACAGACACACGCATGCACACACACACACACACACACACACACACACACACACACACACACACACGCCGGTACAGACCGAGACTGCTAGGAATGCCTCTGTCATTTTGGCAAGAGGATGGATTCCCGGCTGGAGCGGCTAGGGAGCCCCACTCATCAGGACATTGCAATCGATGTTTCTAAAGAAATACAGACACTGAAGACCACGGTTCAAAGCCAGCTTGGGCAGGAAAAGTTCATGAGACTCTTATCTCCAATGCACCACCAGAAAACCAAAAGTGGTGCTGTGGCTCAAGTGGTAGAGCACTCGTCTTGAGCTGAAGAGCTGAGGGACAGCGCCCAGGCCCAGAGTTCAAGCCCCACAATCACCAAAAAAAAAAAAAAAGAAAGAAAGAAATTCAGAAAGCCAGGCACTGGTGGCTCAGGCCTGTATTTCTAGTTACTAAAGGAGGCTGAGATCTGAGAATTGTGGTTTGAAGGCAGCAGGGAGCAGGGAAATCGGTGAGACTCTTATCTCCAATCAAGCACCAAAAAGCCAGAAGTGGAGCTATGGCTCAAGTGGTAGAGCACCAGCCTTGGGTGAAAAAACTAGGGGACAGTGCCCAGGCCCTGAGTTCAAGCTCCAGGACCAACGTAAAGGGGCAAAAAAAAAAAAAAAAAAAAGAAGTTCAGAGTTAGAGGAGAGAGTAGAAGAAGATTTCCAGGAAGGGATCAGTGTGACTGGTTGGGAGGTTAGTCTACATTTGCTCCAGAATGGAAGATAATAAAGGAACGGGATGTATCTATAGCGTTTACTAGTCGTTTGATGTGTATGTGATTTTGGGAGCTACCTCAGAGGTGGCTAGCAGGCTGTCAAAGGCAGCCGAGCCTGCTGTAAAGGAGTTGTGTGACTGAGGGACAAGGATACACAGAAAAGCCCCACGTTTCTTCTCACAAGGGAAGTTGCAAGCTTTTTCCTCAGTAGCAATTTTCTGGAACCATATTGACACAATGTCAGATATGTCAGATTGCACTTAGCAGGAGGATAAATCGAGTGTGCATGTGGGTCTGTGGGGGGGGGGGCGCCCACCCCACCCCCCACCCCAGGGCAGGCCCGGGCTCAGTGCTCAGGAGCCCTTCTGGGCTAGTCCACAGCCAGGGCCGCTCCCCCAGGCTGCTTGCCCCACATCTTTGCAATAAATCGCCTGTTTGTTCTGCGCCTGTGTGGGGTTAGCCGAGGAGAGGGACCTTGGCCGCCATCTGTTTTCTTGATCTTTCTGCCACTCATGAGGGCTATTTATACTTCATAACAGTAACCCATCGCTTGCCAAAATATGGAAAAAGCAACTTTGCAAAGAAACACATATGCTCAGATCTCCAAACACAATCAAAGGTGCTGATGGCGTTTCTCAGCACCCAGGGCTGCAAGGAGCTTTATCCCAGGCTGGATATCCTGGGCCCGGTCCATGCTCACATCGGTCAAGGTCCTTTCTCTCACCTAGTGGGTCTTCGTGGCATTTCTAGAAAGTTCCCAGCACATAGCCAGGGAAGAGTAATCAATTGGTGAATGGAAAAGGTTTTTTCAGCAGGTGAAAGGGGCCAAACCCATAGGGGATCTAGGGACCCAGTTCTTCCACAAAAACAAAACTCCTTGTTTCAGGAAGAAAGCAAGATCTTGTCTGACATTTATTTGTTTATTTATTTATTTTTGGTCGGTCATGGGGCCTGAACTCTGGGCCTGGGCGCTGTCCCTCAGCTCTTCAGCTCAAGGCTAGCGCTCTACCACTGGAGCCACAGCGCCACTTCCAGTTTTTTCTGCTTATGTGGTGCCGAGGAATTGAACCCAGGGCCTCATGCATGCAAGGCAAGCGCTCTACCACTGGGCCACCTTCCCAGTCCTAGTATTTATTTTGTATATATGTGCTTATTTTTCTGCCAGTAGTGGAGTTTGAACTTAGGGCCTGAGTGTTCTCCCTGAGGTTTTGTTTTGCTCAAGACCAGCGCTCTACCACTTTGCGCCTCACCTCTACTTTCAGCCTTTTGGTAGTTCGTTGGAGATAGGAGTCTCATGGACTTTCTTGCCTGGGGCTAGCTTGGAACCACGGTCCTCAGCTCTCAGCTTCCTGGGTAGCTAGGATGGCGGGCTTGAGCCACGCATGCCTGGCTCGTCTAGACTTAGAAGTCTGCACAAGGAAAGGATTTAGAACTGTGTTATTACGACTTTCGGTTTTGTAATTCTAAGAAAACCTCTAGTCTTTCTCTTCCCTATTCTTTGGCAAATTATTATGCCCTGAAATGTAGGCTTTTTCTTCCTGCAATTTTCCCTTTCATTTCAGACAGCTGAGCTTTTAATTTTTTTCCCAGAGCTACATCTGTGTCTTGGTGCTGAAGGTGAGCACCATTTTTCTCCTGACTTTGTTTATCTCTTTGACCTTGCTTTATCGGTGGGTGCTCTTTAATTGCTCTAATTGTTCATGATTGGCTTCATTTTAATAATGTCACACAGAACACAGCGTGGCTGCCACCGTGCTAATGTCCCCTTTTTCTAAATTTATTTATTTTTGGTTTATGTGGTACCAAGGAATCAAACCCAGGGCCTCATGCATGCTAGGCAAGCATTTTTCCCTGCCTGCTAACGTCCTTTGATGGTTTTTGGTGGGACTGACCTCAGGGCCTCATGCTTGTTGAGCTGGCTTAAAAACCCTGGGCTAGGCCAGCGTCCCTCTTTTTCACCAGGTGTTTTTAGGACAGGGTCTCCTTTCCTGCCCAGGAGTGGGCCTGGGCTTCAATCTCTGCTTTCAGCTTTGCCCTGCTTTCTGCTCGCTGCCATGACAGGATGACGCCATTGCATCCAGCTGTCCTCTGCAGTCTCATGGACTTTTTCTGCCTGGAGGGCTCTGAACTTAGCCCTCGTAGCTGGGGTGATGACAGGTAGATGGCATTGCATCCAGCCATGCATCGAGAAGGGTCCCTCCAGTTCTTTTTTTTTTTGGGGGGGGGGTCCAGTCGTGGGGCCTGAACTCTGGGCCTGGGCGCTGTCCCTCAGCTCTTCAGCTCAAGGCTAGCGCTCTACCACTTGATCCACAGCACCACTTCCGGCTTTTTTCTTTTTGCTTATGTGGTGCTGAGGAATCGAACCCAGGGCCTCATGCATGCAAGGCAAGCACTCTACCACTTAGCCACCTTCCCAGCCCCCCTCCAGAACTTTTCTGCCTGGGTTGCCCTAGAACAACAAATCTCCTGATCTCAGCCTGTTAGGTAGCTAGGACTACCAGCCTGAGCTAGGGGTAGCTGGCTATTGCACTAACATCCTTTCCAAAAGGTCTTAAACTGTGTGTGTGTGTGTGTGTGTGCACATGCGTGTGTGCACATATGCATGTGTGTGCATGCTTAGGATGGAAGCTGAGGCCTGGTACAAGCCCTAGTATGTGCTCTATCATGGAGCTGAAATGGCCAAGCATGCCCTCGGGCATGTCATTACTAACCCCACTTATTTTGACTCATTTGTTTTCTGTGGTGCTGAGAATGAAACCCAGGGCTTTGCAGATGCTGGATGAGGGCTTTGCCTGTGAGCCTCCCATCAGAGGCCCGTTAGCATTTCAATGCTGATGAACCCAGGTTTGGGGAGAGTGTGGGCGAGGACTGAGCTGTAGCTGCAACCCAGTCCTGTCTGGCTGCGGAGCAGGAGTGCTTGACCACCATGCCCGTGTGGCGGATATCTATTTGCCAGAACTCTATTAATTGGTGTGTCAGGACATCTGTGTACAATGGAAATTAATGTTCAGCCAGATGACCCAGCGATCCCTCTCGGCCAGAGCATCTGAGCCGCTCAGAGAAGGGGAGGGAGGGCATCTGAGTCTCCTGGGAGCATGTTCAATGATGGGTCATGAATTTGTATTAGGAGAACAACCCCCAAAGCTTATCACTGACAATTTATAATAGAAATATAGCCAAGCTGGGCACCAGCGACTCACGCCTGTTATCCTAGCTCCTCGGGAGGCTGAGATCTAAGGCTCTTGATTTGAAGTCAGCCTGGGCAGGAAAGTCTTTTGTGACTCTTATTTTCAATTAAGCACCAAAAGAGTTGGAAGTAGAGCTGTAGTTCAAGTGGCAGAACGCCAGCCTTGAGCAAAAAAGCTCAGGGATGTTGCCCAAGCCCTAGGACTGGCACAAAAGAAAGAAAAATGAGAAATTAGGAAAGAAAGAAAGAAAGTTATGCAGTCATATAACTTGTCAACACAGCACCTCAGGAGCTGATGTTTGCTCCAAAGTTTTGACAAAGACATGGCTGTAGAAATTGGTTCTCTCGGCAATTGCTTTATTCATGGTGTGTCCTGAGCAGCTGTGTGAACAGCTGGCTGGTTCAAGCTGTGAGTCCCCTGTATAGAACCTGACCAGGCCCAGCCGGAGCATTAGTGGCAGCTGTGTCCCCAGGGAGCCTGTGGGGACCAGGGCTGTCCCCTGCACTTGGGCAGGCAGCTGATGGCGCCAGGAAGCGTAGGACAGTTCCAGTGTCTTGAAGAAGCTGCAGGTGCCGGGGCCTCATGGGCTTCCGGCAGGAGCGTGTGGGATGCCGGCGCCTTGTGGTGTTGCATGACGGTCATTTAACCCTGCCCTCAGTATTCCTTTTTCTCCTGAATTCAGTGGAACCCAGCAAAAGTTATATTTTGTTTCATCATTTTTGCATCTCACACCTCAGGTTTCAAAGGAAAAGTTGAGATCCCAGTTTGATGAATGTTGAGTCAAGGGACTGATCTGTGTGTAGTACCTCCGTCTTGGCAACTTTTTGTTGTATCTTGAATGAATTTCATATTGGGGAAAAATTGTATGCATGTAGAAGGAATATGTGCTTTAAAAAACAACAACAACAAACTCAGCCAGGTGCCAGTGGCTCAGGCCTGTCATCCTATCTCAGGAGGCTGAGATCTGAGGATCGCAGTTCAAAGGCAGCCTGGGCAGGAAAGTGCATGAGACTCTTAGTTCCAATTAACGGGAAGTGGTGCTGTGGCTCAAAGTGGTAGAGCACTAGCCTTGAGCAAAAGAGCTCAGGGACAGTACCCATGCCCAGAGTTCAAGCCCCTTGACTGACAAAAAACAACAAACAACTCAAGGTCTCACACTCTGGCTTAGCTTTTTGGTTTTTTTGGGGGGGGTAGATCTTGGGGTTTGAACTCAGGGCCTGGGTGCTGTCCCTCAGCTCTTCAGCTCAAGGCTAGCTCTCTACTACTTGAGCCACAGCACCACTTCTGGCTTTTTGTGCTTCTTTGGTGCTGAGGAATCAAGTCCGGGGCCTCATGCATGCGAGGCGAGCACTCTATCACTGAGCCATCTTCCCAGCCCTGGCTTAGCTTTTTTGTTCAAAGCTGGCATTCTACCACTTGAGCCACAGCTCCACTTCTGGCTTTTTGCTGGTGAATTGGAGATAAAGTCTCACAGACTTTCCTGCCCAGTCTAGCTTTGAACCATGATCAGCCTCTTGAATAGCTAGGTTTACAACTGTGACCTCCGGAGCCTGGCTCATTCAAAAAAAAGAGAAAAAGAAATCAGATGTGGGGCTGGACAAGCTAGAGGCCCTAAGCTCAATCCCCTCTACCACTCAAAAATAAATGACCAAACCCAAGCAAACAAAGAAAAAAATCTCAGCCTATTAAAAATAGAAGCTAGGCCAGGCACCGGTGGCTCACACCTGACATCCCAGCTACTTTGGAGGCTGCAATCTGAGCTTCACTGTTCAAAGCCAGCCTGGGCAGGAAAGTCCATGAGACGCTAGTCTCCAATGAGCCAACAGAAAACCAGAAGTGGTGCTGTGGCTCAAGTGGTAGGCGCTTGCCTTGAACTGAAGAGCTGAGGGACAGCACCAGGCCCAGAGTTCAAGCCCCAACCAACAAAAACAAAACAACCAAAATTAGAAGCCCCTCTGCGGCACCCCGTTTCTCTACACAAACCTTAAGTCAGCACTTTTTTCTAGTTTCAAAGTGAGAAATGTTTCTGGGGAAAGATGCTTGCAGAGCCGGCGGCGGCCGCTGGCCACCGGGACAGGGAGAGAGCCGCTTCTCCTTGTCTGCCGCATTGCCTGCTTATGCTTTTGTGTGCAGGGATTTTACTTTTTCAATTCATGAGTAAAATCAACTCCAGGCCATCACAAAATACGCTGCCGCATACAAGATTCACCCTTAGTATAATAATCTCTTAAATACATTTTTAAAAAGAGATTTGCATATATTTTCCTCTTTTTTTTTCCTTCTCTTGTAGTGTTGGAGATTCAACTCAGGGCCTTGCGCATAGCAGGCAAGTTCTGGAAGTGCTTATTTTTTATAAACAGTATCCTGAGTCACCATTTAGAATGAGTATTCAGAGCCAGGTGCCAGTGGCTCATGCCTGTAAACCTAGCTACTCAGCTACTAGCTGAGATCTGAGGATTGCAGTTTGAAACCAGCCCAGGCAGGAAAGTCTGTGTGACTCTTATCCTAATTAATCTCCAAAAGGCCAGAAGTGGAGCTGTGACTCAAGTGGTAGAATGCCAGCCTACGTGAAACAGCTATAGGACAGCGCCCAGGCCCTGACTTAAGCCCCAGGACTGGCACACATGCATGTATAATGCACACACACACACACACACACACACACACACACACACAGAGTACTCAGGGCTGTGTGATCTTCATCCATCATCTTCATTATTTTATTGTAATTGTTTAACAGTAGGTCCTTCCTTCCTTTCTTTTCTTTCTCTCCCCTTCCCTCCCCTTTCTTTCATCTTTTTCTTCTTTCCTTCCTTTCTTCCTCATTCTCTCTTTCCATCTCTCTCCTTTTTCTTTCTCTCTCCCTCCCTCTCTCCTTCTCTCCTTCCTCCCATCCCTCTCTCCCTTCCCTCTCCCTCCCTCCCTCCTTCCTTCCTTCCTTCCTTCCTTCCTTCCTCCCTTCCTTCCTTCCTTCCTTTCTCCCTCCCTTCCCTTCTCCCTCCCTCCCTCCCTCCTCCCTCCCTCCCTTCCTTCCTTCCTTCCTTCCTCTGAAACTTGAACTCAGGGCCTTGTACTCTTGCTCAGCTTCTTGTTCAGAGCTAGTGCTCTACTTCTCAGGAGTTCCTGTTTTCTGCTGGTTGTTTGATGTAAGAGTCTCTAAGGATTTGTCCACCCAGGCTGGGTCTGAGTGGAGATCTCAGCCTCCTGAGCAGGCCTGAGCCATTGGCACTTGGCTGTTATTTTCAATTAAAATGGGAAGACTAGCGTTGCTTTAGTTTTTGTTCTCGGGTGGAGGGTGGGGAGGTGAGCGTGTCACTCAGGGCTCCGTCACTGAGCTGGCTCAGCCTCACCCGCTGCGGGGCTGGAGCTCTGCTGGGGGAGAGGCAGCAGGGCCATGGCACTGTGTGGGCTGTGTCCTTGGGGCATGCCAACTCAGACTGGGCAAAGCCTACAGTCACCTTGGGTTCTCACCAAGCAGGGGCCCCAGGCCTTCCTGCGGCTCCATGGCATCACTGCAGGGGCTCTGCATGCCTGGATCCCTGCCAGCTGCTCCGCGAGGCTGGAGAGCCAGCTTTGCACATGCGGTACACGCATGCAGTCACACATGTGGCACACACATGCGGTACACGGGGTGCCTGTGGCCTCGATGACCCAGGAGCTACTGAAGGAGGCCAGGGCAATGAGACTGTTGTGTTTTACAGCTGAGGAAACTGAGGCACCATGAGATGAGGCCACGAGAACAAGGTCACTCACGTAGCTTGTGGGAAATGAGTGGACCCTGACCTGCTGGGCTCCAGGGCTGGGCTGAAGCTCGGCAGAGCCCTTGCCAATGCCGGGGGCTGGCTGCTCAGAAGAACCTACCGTCCGGTGTGTCCGTGTCTCTCAGCAGCTGTGGGGTGGAGGGCCTTAGGGACTGTGCTCCCCAAAGCCCTCGTTAGAAGAGAAGCTTACAGAGGCAAAGCGGCAGAGACCACGTGGCTGTGGCCTGGGGTCTACCTGAACCTCTCAGAGACTGCTCTGTGTGTGTGTGTGTGTGTGTGTGTGTGTGTGTGTGTGCGCGTGCTCGTGCGCGCGCGCGCGTTATGCACATACAAGGGCTTGAACTGCCAATTAGCATTTTTCCACCTTTCTGCCAGTCCTGAGGCTTGTTCTCAGGGCCTGCACACTCTCCCTGAGCTCCTTTTGCTCAAAGCTAGCGCTCTATCACTTGAGCCACAGCGCCACTCAGGCTTTTTCTGTGATTAATTAGAGATAAGAGTCTCATAAACTTACCTGCCTGGGCTGGCTTCAAACTGAGATCCTTAGATCTCAGCCTTCTGCTTATCTAGGATTGCAGGTGTGAGCCACCAGCACTGGTTTTTTTGTGGATTTTTTTTTTTTTTAATTTTGTCATTCATGAGGCTTGAACTCTGGGCCTGAGCACAAGGCTAGTGCTCTACCACTTGAGCCACAGAGCCACTTCCGGTTTTCTAGTGGTTTACCAGCTCTGCCCATGGGCCTCCCACAGCAGCCAGGTCCACCAATGACAGAGGCCTCAGTGACTTGCTGGAGTCCTAGGTTATAATCTCTCTGCTTTCTCTGAGGCAATGCCTTGTTTTCCTTGGGTTCTGGGGCTCCTCTTGGGCCTGGCCTTTGCTAGAATCTCACCATGCAGTGCCTCTGGGTTTCTGTGGTGCCCTGTGGACCACAGGGGTCACGGGAAGGGGCATGGCAGCCTCAGGCTGAGTCTCAAGAGAAGGACAGTTGCAAAGGCCCCACACCGTCTAGCCCTCTGCTCCTCTCTCAGCTCCCCCTCCTGACAGGAGCAGAGCTTTGGGCTCTGCACAGAGGTGCTCAACCCAAATAGCAGGGCTCTGCAGGCCGGTGCCAGTGCCTCTGTTGAAATGTGGAGGTCGAGGGATCTACTCTGCTGTGGGATCGTTTGTGCTTCAACTGCAAAGGATCCAGCAGACAAACAAAGCAGCTGTTGCCAGGGGGAGGAGGGGTGCCCTGGTTTCTCACCTCAGACAGTGGCTCCCCAAGGCGGATGCTGTGACAGCAGCTCTGAGGACCGGATTTCAGGACAGTGTTGGGCTGTCTCTTCTCTCATTTGCCCTCGCTGGTTGAAGCCTGCAGGCTCTGTTGGAGGAGGTAACCGGCTTTCAACAGAGGCCTCGGGGTGTCCCAGGGTGCAGCCTTGGGAGCAGACCTTACAGCCTCCAAAAAGGTCACTGCAAAACTCTGGCCCATTTTCCTGCAGCAGCTCCTTTCTTTGAGGAAAAGGGAGCCCTCCATTGTAGGTTTCTTGGTAACAGACCTGTGACTTGATGAAAGCAGATTTTGTTCCTGGCTGCACATCCCAGTCGTTCCTGTGTGGAGGTGTGTGTCAGTCCAAGTGTTTCCTTTTTAACATCTACCTTGTGTACGGACTCACGCAGAGCCCTGTGAGGAAATGCGTGGGGTGAGGCAGACCTTAGCTACCTGGGAAAAGAGATATTTCCAGAACATTATCAGGCAGGGAAAAAGCAAAGCACCCTAGGATGGCTCACAGCCCACACTCCTTGGAAACATCTGGCTTGGCCCTGGGGCTCTGGGGGCTGCTGACTCTGCTTCCCCTGGTCTATAAGGAAGGAAGTTTTCTAGCATTTCATCTGCTGTGATTTCTGCCTGTCCCAAGCCTTCTGCCTGTCACCATCAGCCAGGACCTTCGGGTGGTGGTGTGAGCCCAGAGGAACAATAATGTCCTGGCTCTTTTTGTGTCACTACAGGTCCCTGGGGGCATCTCAGGGCAGAACCCAGCTGTGGCCTTCTCAGGGCTGACCCATCTCCTGGCTGCCAGGGGTTGCCGAGACCCCTACACCCTACCACCAGCTACCACCTCCCTGACCCTCTCTCTCCTCCTTCTCTACAGATGATTCCTCCTGACCAGGAGCTGCTGGTGTGGTATGGAAACTCGCACAACACCTTCCTGGGT
This sequence comes from Dipodomys spectabilis, assembly GCF_019054845.1. NCBI lineage: Eukaryota > Metazoa > Chordata > Mammalia > Rodentia > Heteromyidae > Dipodomys > Dipodomys spectabilis. The sequence continues at coordinate 4,074,460 of NW_024870744.1, forward strand.
ATCCCGGGTGTGCCAGGGCTGGAAGAGGAGCAGAAGAAGAACAAACATGGTAGGTATTCTCCTTGGGGCCACAATGGCCAAGAACTATGGAGTGGGAAGAGGGAGAGGAGCAGGGCCTCCTTGGCCACATGAGTCCACCGTTCAACCTCCAGGGGCTTCTTGCAGATGTGGGTCAACCTCCCATGAGGCTGATACTGCTGTGGCCAGCATGGCATAGGGTAGGGAGGAGAGACAGTCCTGCTTTTTGGCCCTGATCACAAGCGAGGGAGATCCCAGAGGAGGCAATGGGGGAGTGGCAGGGAATGACAGCGAGACATCAAGAGTCTGTCTGAGCTCTAGTTCTGTGCCATCTTCAGAAGGGCTCTGTGCCTCAGTTTCCTCATCTGTAAAGGAAAGGCCAAGGTGACCTCTTAAGTCCTTTTGTAGCTCTGCAGCAGGGCAGAAAAAGCCTGGTACCGTGTTCTGGGGCACTGCCCATCACAACTGGCTCAAGGCCTATGTCTGCCAAATATCGAACTAATTGGTTCTGGTGGGTATGAAATGAAAACCTCTGATGGGTATCATCCCTCTGGGGTCTCCCCAAATCCTTATGAAATTTGATTATTGTTATTTTTAGAACAGCAGCCCGGAGCTCCTGCGCTACTTACTGTGCATGGCGGCCTTGCTCTGTAGCAAATGTTTTATATTGATTTCTCTGATCCTTCTTACAGACATATGGAGCAATGCTATTATTCCATTTCCCCAGTGAGTAAACTGAGGTGCAGTCCCCCCGGGGTAGAGTGGGCCCTCTACATTTTGTGCGTGAGGTGCTTGCTGGTCCTAGGGCTTAAACTCAGGGCCTGGGTGTCCCTTCGTCTTTTCACTCAAGGTTGATGCTCCACCACTTTGAGCCACAGCCCCACTTGTGACATTCTGCTGGTCAAGGGGAGATCAGAGTCTCACAGACTTTCCCACCAGGGCTGGCTTTGAACCTCGATCCTCAGAACTCAGCCTCCTGAGTAGCTAGGATGGCAGGCGTGTGCCGCCAGAGCCCGCTAGACGTCGACAGCTTTCAGATGAGAAAGCTGAGGTTTCCTGGGGTCCAGGCAACCGTTCTCCCCAGGTGACCCAAGCCGGGGCCCTTGGCTGCCCGTCCCCTCGGTCTGCAGCTCCCACGCGCGTCCCGCACCGACACCCAAACGTGCGGGGGGCGCGGGGGGCCGGGCCGGGCGTGGCGGGGTTCTAACGGGCGCGCTCTCTCTTTCTCCCCCCCCTCCCCGCCCCGCCGGCCCCGCGCCCCGCCCGCGCGCCCAGAGGACTTCCACCCCGCAGACTCGGCGGCCGGCACCGCGGGCCGCATGCGCTGCGTGATCTGCCACCGCGGCTTCAACTCCCGCAGCAACCTGCGCTCGCACATGCGCATCCACACGCTGGACAAGCCCTTCGTGTGCCGCTTCTGCAACCGCCGCTTCAGCCAGTCGTCCACGCTGCGCAACCACGTGCGCCTGCACACGGGCGAGCGCCCTTACAAGTGCCAGGTGTGCCAGAGCGCCTACTCGCAGCTGGCGGGCCTGCGCGCCCACCAGAAGAGCGCGCGCCACCGGCCGCCCAGCGCCGCGCTGCAGGCGCACTCGCCCGCGCTGCCCGCGCCGCACGCGCATGCGCCCGCGCTCGCCGCCGCCGCCGCCGCCGCCGCGGCCGCCGCGGCCGCCGCGCACCACCTGCCCGCCATGGTGCTGTGAGCGCCGCGCCCGCGCCTCCGCCCGCGCGCGCCCGGCCGCGCACGCGCACGCGCCTCCCCGCGGGGCGCCCCCTCCCTCTGCGGGCTTGAGCTCCCGGCTGCTGCCCCGTCGCGCCGCTGGGGCGCCCCCGGAAATGACCCCCCCTCCCCGGCACGCGCTCTGCCCCATCTCGCAGGTGGGGGACCACCGAGGGGAGACATCCCTGTTCCAAGCCGCCCAGCTGGAGGGGTTCCCCCGCACCGTGCACGGCGGCCCTGCGGGTCCGTCCTGTGGCGGCGGGAGCGGGCGTGGGGGGGACCGGGGACCCTGACTCCCCGAATGGAGGGGGGAGGCCGCCCCCGGGCATGGGTCCCGGATGGCTGGGGGGGGCGCGATCCCGGCCCTGCCTGGACCTTCTTTGGGGGCCCCCCCCCATGACGAGCGTGCCAGGCAGCGGGAGGGCGAAGGCGCGGTGGAAAGGCACCGAGAGGCCCAGGCCAGCGCCCGGCCTCTTGGAGCCCCAGCGTCCCGTCTGCTGGGCCGGTGCCCCAGCTCTTCGTCTGTGACATCGTGCCTGGGAAGGAAGAGGTACCCTCACCCCACCCAACACGCACACCCCAGCACGGAGAGGGCCGGCCTGGGGCTGCCCCGGCGGCCAGGGGACGGCTCTGCCCAGATCTCGGGGTCCCCCCCCCCGCCCCCCGCGCGTGGGTTCCCAGCCCCGCCGTCGGCGCCCTCTGGCGTCGCCTTCACACCTTGCCGTCCGTGACCAGAATCCTCGTGGGGACATTTTGTAAAATAAAGAAACTATAATAATATTAATGAAAAAAGTATAAAATGTATAGAGTTTTCAAGAAAAGTGTGTTCTACTTCCAGAAAATGGTCACTTTAAACCTTGTAAATATTTATCTGAAATGATATTTACAAAACTGTGATATATATTATTTGATTGTATAACTGTAAATACATTTGTACCTCTCTTGTATTCTAAAATAAAAATTACTTGGAGCATTTATCATTTGGCAGTTGAATGAGTTGACACAGTCCTTTGTGCTGATCTTAGGGTTGAACTCAGGGCCTGGGGGGGAGGGCAGGGGAGGTGGGCACTGCCACGGAGCTTCTGTGCACTAGTTTAGAGTACACTGCCACTTGAGCCACAGCTTCACTTCCAGATTTTTAGTGGTTAATTGGAAATAAGAGCCTCATGGACTTTATTGCCCTGGCTGGCTTCAAACTGTGATCCTCAGATTTCAGCCTCCTGAACAGCTACAGGCATGAGCCACCTGTGCTTGGCTGAGTTTACACCTTTGTCCACACCAGAAAGAAATACAGAGTTCCCAGGAGCTGGAAAGCATGGCTGTGCTATCCCAGGCTGAAATACTTCCCGGAATAAAGAAAAGTCCATGTCACAGGGTGAGAGCCCAGGCCACAATATGTGCTAATACATGCAAATGGTGGAAGCAGCTAGGCAGGTTTCTCCTGGTGTCCAGTGACTCGGAGATGGGTGTCCTTGCTTTGCTACTTCCCAAAGTTTTTACTTATGGATTCTTGTTTCCAGGGCCAACTTGGAGGGGATGGCAGCAGCTGGTGGGGATGGGTGAAGATGATAGTGGTGCTCTTCTCCAGTTTCCAGGTGTTCTGGGTATCCATTCCCAGAACCACCTCAATGAACAGGTGCAGGAAGGTCATCAATGAAGGGCAAAGGGCTTTAAGGATTATACAGGGCTAGGCCTGGCTCTCCTCCCCAGGTCAGTAAGAGCAATGTAGGGTGTGTGTGTGTGTGTGACTGGCACCAGTGGCTCACATCTATCATATCTATACTCCTACCTACTCCGGAGGCTGAGACCCTGAAGATCATGTTGGAAGTAGCCCAGGCAGGAAAGTCCTTGAGAGCCTTATCTCCAAGTAACCACAAAAAGCCAGAAGACAAGGCAAGGCTCAAGTGGTAGAGTGCCAACCTTGAGCAGAAAAAGCTAAGGGACAGTGCTCTGTCCCTGAGTTTAAGCTCCAGTACTGGAGCACACGTATGCGCGTGTGTGGTGTGTGTGTGTGTATGCGCACGCGCGCGCGCACACACACACACACACACACACACACACACACACACGCTCCACCACCACCAGGAAAACAACAGTGCCACAGCAAACATCCACTTGTTGAGTCTCCAAATGGGCAATCTCACTTATTAAAGAAAGGCTCACTGAGTAAGACTTCAGAGAAAACAGTAGGGTCTTTGAACAAAAACCTAATTTGTTCTCCACCAGTAATTCTGCTGTGCCAAGTCTCAGCAAACAGGTCCCGGGGAACACACACAGGCTCCAGAATCCACCTGGTGGCAATGTGCAGTCATTGCACCTGGAGGTGCCTCACGTGTGAGCGCTGTCCTGAATTCACACCCTTGTGAGTAAGCTCAGAGCTTTTCTTTTTCTTTTCCTTTCTTTCTTTCTTTCTTTCTTTCTTTCTTTCTTTCTTTCTTTCTTTCTTTCTTTCTTTCTTTCTTTCTTTCTTTCTTTCTTTCTTTCTTTCTTTCTTTCTTTTTTTGTGCCAGTCTATGAGCTTGAACTTGGCATGGGCGTGGTCCCTGAGCTTTTTTTGCTCTAAAGCTGGCACTCTACCACTTGTACCATAGCTCCACTGCCAGCTTTTTGGTAGTTTATTGGAGATAAGAGTCCCATGGACTTTCCTACCAAGGCTGGCTTTGAACCTCAATCCTCAGATCTCAGCCTCCTGGGTAGCTAGGTGACAGTCGTGAGCCACCACTGCCTGGCCATTCAGATCTTTTGCAAAAGCAATCCGTTTCTGATAGAGGAGACTGCAATGGATAAACAAGAAAATTCAAAGACAAGACATTCAACAGTATCCAGTGGCAAAAGAGGATTTGGTGGGAGAATTATTCATGACAAGGAGGTCAGGGACGCCTTCCCTGAGGAAGACAAAGATAGGAGAGGAGGCGCCAGCTAAACAAAGATCTGGGAGAGGAGGCTCCATGCCAAAAAGGCCCAAAGCTAAGTGATCTGGGGTGGTAGTGAGTGTGGCGTTCGTGAAACGGAGGGGAGGCCAGAGTGTCTGGCTGCAGCATGGTGAGGGATGGGCAGAGTGTTCAGAGTAAAGTGAGGTCCCAGACAGCCAGGGACGCCACAATGATGAGTTTGGATTTTATTCTTAGTGTACAGGGAAGTTTGCCAGAGCATTTTTAAGCAGGAAACTGATTTAATATGATCCGTGTTTTAAAAGCTCCCTCTGGCTGCTAGATGGAGTTTGGAAGGGGTGTGGGGAGGGGGAGGGGGGGAAACACATGTAGAATTAGGAAGGCCAGCTAGGAGGTCATTGTAGTTATCCTAGCGAGAGAGGAGACAAACAGATCTCCAAGGATGGCTGTGGAGATTCTCAGAGGAGGGATAGAAGCATGCGGCTGGCGGCCATCTGCTATGTTGTTTAGTCCTTTATGGGCCTCCATTTTCTCCTCTATAAACAGGAATCCACAAAGGCAACCCTGCCACAGGCTCGGTGAACTTGAGTACTGGGTAGATGAGCTGGGTTAGAGTTATGTCCCTCTCCCAGGGATTGAACCTGAGTGGTTTCAGTACTAAATCGCCATTGGTCTAGGACACACCACCCAAATGCTTCTTCCAGAGCTGTCTGGGCGAGGCTATGGCTCAGAGGACACAGTCGCCCACTACTGGCCACAGCTGGGCTCAAGATGGACAGGTCTTTATCTGTACTAGCAACTGCCTCCTGGTGGCCAGGAGAGCAAAGGTCCAGCTGCCCACTTTGTAATAGGGTTGGCTTTTCTTTTTCCTTTCCTTTCCTTTTTTTTCCTTCCCTTCTCTTCCCTTTCCTTCTTTTTTTTTTTGTGCTGGTGCTCAGGCTTGAACTCAGGACTTGGGCACTATCCCTTAGCTTTTTCACTCAAGGTTGGTGCTTTACCACTTGAGCCACAGCACAACTTTCAGATTTTTTTTCAGGTTCATTAGAGCCAAGTTTCATGGATTTGTCTGCCTGAGCTGACTTTGAGCCACCATCCTCAGATCTTGGTCAGTAGTTAGGATTAGAGGCGCAATTAAATCATCTGGCCTGGCTTATTAAATTTTCTTTAGAATCTTGCTGTGCTGCACACTTTGTAGGGCAAGAGAAAGTGGTGAGCAATAGAGACTAGGGAGAAGGGACCAGGGAAATAGTCTTGCTAAATAGGATAAAAGCACATAAATGACACCTGTTCATCCATTGCCCAATCCTTAGAATGGTGCAGGGCGCACAGAATTCAGTTTTCTGAGTAGAGACAAAAGATCTTTGTAGGAAGATCTTTGTATTACCCATGCACTTGACTTCCCAACCAGATATGTCTGCCATGCAAGGTTTGGTTGGCTTTCTTAGGTGATTTTTATTTTTTAATTTTTATTTTAACTAATTATTATTATTATTATTTTTTGGTAGGCCGTTGGGCCTGAACTCTGGGCCTGGGCACTGCCCCTCAGCTCTTCAGCTCAAAGCTAGAGCTCTACACTTGAGCCACAGCACCACTTCTGGCTTTTTCTGCTTATGTGGTGCTGAGGAATCAAACCCAGGGCTTCATGCATGCAAGGCAAGTACTCTACCACTGAGCCACCTTCCCAGCCCCATTTTTTTTTTTGGTTGGTCATGTAGCCTGGACTCTGGGCCTGGGTGCTGTCCCTCAGCTCTTCAGCTCAAAGCTAGAGCTCTACCACTTGAACCATAGCGCCACTTCTGGCTTTTTCTGCTTATGTGGTGCTAAGGAATCAAACTCAGGGCCTCATGAATGCAAGGCCACCTACCCAGCCCATCATTTTTATTTTAATTTTTACAGAAATGCTAGAGTAAATCAGCTTGAGAGGATTGAGGAGCTATGTTTGGGGGTACAAGTGATGGCTGGAACAAGCACCCATAAGGAAGCTGTAATACACAAATCTGAGGCTACCGGGAAGGGCTTTTCCTCTGTTCAAGTAGATCCCAATCCCTTCCCAACTCTCTTATGTGAACTCATATAAAATACCAAATAACCTGTTTGGAGTTGAACAGAAATTCAGAGGTCTATTTCTCAAGCACCTCAAACACCTGGAAAACCATAAGTAGGTTGGTAATGATGATAAAAAGTTAGATTAAAAAGTCTTAGGCCACACAACGTGAGAGGCTAATATTGCACAGGTGCTTCCTTGCCAACAGTAAATATGGCAACTACGCTCCCTCTGTCCCTTCAGGTGAACTCAAAGCTTGCCAGTAGTCAACATGGCCGCAAGACCCTGCGTTCCCATTGGTTGCTGTTCTGAGGCCCCGCCTCTCCGGGAGTGTGCAAGAGTTTTGGAGTTCGTCCGCCGGCTCCCAGGCAAACTGCGCCTGCGCAAGTCACTGGCGCCAAGATGGCGCTGGAGATGAGGCTTCCAGTGGTTCGCAGGCCTCTCAGCGAGAGCCTGGGCCGCGACTCTAAGAAACACCTGGTGGTGCCGGGGGACACGATCACTACGGACACGGGCTTCATGCGGTACGTGGGGACTTGGGGCCCCCGGGGCCGCAGGGAACGGCAGCGGGGCTCGCTGCACGTGGCCTGCCGGCCGCACCCAAGACATCCCGCCCCTCTGCGCGGGCTCCGCCGCGGAGCCGCGCGGTCGCCCGGGTCCCGAGCTTGAGCGCCCCACTTCCTGAGCCGCGCGCCGCTTTCCGCGGGGATCGCGGAATCCCGGTCCCTGGCGGCGGGACTTCTGGGTCCCCCGCGGAAGCCACGGTCTTTGACCGTTCCTTACTTTCCTGCTGTGTGCGGGGACCCCGGCTGCCCCCCCCCCCCGCCCGCCCCCGGTGTGGTCTCAGGGTCGTGCGCTATGCTGCCCCCCCGCCCGCCCCCGGTGTGGTCTCAGGGTCGTGCGCTATGCTGCCCCCCCGCCCGCCCCCGGTGTGGTCTCAGGGTCGTGCTCATAGCGCGACCCCCCAGACAAGGGTTTCCTTAGGTTGCATGGACTGGCCTTGAACTGGCTTGTGTAGCCTAGGCTGGCCTCAAACTCCACGTCCTGCTGTCTGCCTGCCTCTGCCTCCCAAATGCGAGCACCACCACGCCTGGCAAAGGGGATTTGGTTTTGAATCCGCTAATATTTGGGGGTTAGGGCAAACCTTGAGGCTGCTTGCATGTAATTATACAAACTTTGCATTTCAGAGTAGAACAGATGTGGGACTAAAACTGGAGTTCTGGTCCTGCTACCTTGTTACCAGCTCCTTTGCCTCTCCTCTCCAGGGCGGGCTTCCTCATCTGTTAGTAGTGAGAACAGTAGCTGTTTTTAGCACCAGAGTTAAATGACATCATAAGAAAAGTCGCAAAATCCAACATTAATAATGGTCGATTACAGTATTGATAGTTCAGTTCTGGTGGGCTTTTATTTTTATTTTATTCTTTAATACATGAACGTAAATAAGGAGGGTTACAACATTTGTAGCACTGCCTTTACAGCTTTTAGTTTTGGATTATTGGATACTAGAATGTTAGGATTCATTCTGACATTCCTTTATTTTTGTGGGTCGTGGGGCTTGAACTCTGGACCTGGGTGATGTCCCTCAGCTCTTCAGCTCAAGGCTAGCACTCTACCACTTGAGCCACAGCACCACTTCTGGTTTTCTGAGTGGTTTATTGCAGATTAAGAGTCTCATGGCCTTTCCTGCCCAGGCTGGCTTTGAACCGCCATCCTCAGATCTCAGCATCCTGAGTAGCTAGGATTACAGGCGTGAGCCCCTGGCGTCTGGCTCATTCTGACATTCTTTTAACCCATATTTTGTGCAGCTGGGGTATAACACTGAAAAAAGTAGAAATCTCTATCCTGATGGAATTTATTTAACAGGGAGAGACCAGTAATAAACAATAAACAAGCTGGGTACTGGTGGCTCACACCTCTAATCTTAACTACACAGGAGACTGAGATTTGAGGTTCAAGGCCAATCTCAGCTGCAAAAATTGGGGAAACTCCGCTATCTCCAGTTAATCAACAAAAGGCTAGATTTGGAGGTTTGGCTTAAGTGGTAGAGCACCAGCCTTGAACAAAAAAGGTAAGGGACACCGCCCAGGCCCTGAGTTCAAACTCTAGTACAATAACACAAGTAAGTTAAACAAAAACAATAGGCACAAGTTAGTTACTCAGAACATTAATTGATGGTTGTAGTGGGAAAAGAGTGGACGTGCGGCTACAGGGTGGTTACCAGGTGATGAGGTAGGCTTGCTGGAGAAGGTGACATCTGAGTAAGATGACTTGTCCAGACAGGTGTTCCTGTAGCTCTTCCAGGAGAGCTGGTCCTGTTAAGTTTGAAGAACACATTACTCCTTCCTTCCCTCCCTCCCTCCCTCCCTCCCTCCCTTCCTTTTTTGTGGTATTGGGGTTTGAACTCAAGGGCTTGTGCTTGCTAGGCACTTGAGCCATACCTCCAGCTCTGTTTGCTTTAGGTTGGTTTTCAGAGAGGTTCTTATGCTTTTTGCCTTTTCTCCTGTCTGCATGATCTTAGCATAGCTGGGATCACGGATATGAAGCACCACACCTGGCTTATTTGTTAAGATGGAGTCTTACTACCCCCCCCCCCTCCCCGCACCCCCCCTCTCCCTCCAGTCTCAAAGCCTGGTTTCTCTGCTTCTTGCCTATCTATCTGCCTGTGAGTAACTGGCCTTAATCATCACATTGTTAATGGGAGAGGTGACCTTCGGCGTGACACTGGAACCCTGTGTTATAACAGAGGTCATGGAACGTATATGGGGGAAGAGAAGCTCCTTGCATCTGTGGCTGGCTCTGTGGAGAGAGTGAACAAGCTGATCTGCGTGAAAGCTCTGAAAACCAGGTGAGAACAGAAGGTGTGGATTCCCCTTGTACAGCAGGTCATCGCTGCCTCCTGTTAATCCCTACCACTTCCTTGTCCACCTGCCGTCTGCCCCATCCAGTTGGAGTCTGGGATATTGAGTGCTACTAGAGGAAGGGTGGTGGAGGGTAGTTTAGCAGTGGTCAGTGCAGCTTCCCTAGGTCACCTGACCTCAGAAAATAGCATGACCTATCCAGAGGGCTTTTGTTAGAATTCATGGAATGATGCATGGAACATACTTCCAGCAAGGTCAGTACCTAGAAGTGGTCATTAACACTTAGGGAAAGAAGCCAGGGGAGTTGGTACGGATGGCGACGGAAGAGCAGGAGCTGAGCTGGGTGGACTGCTGATCTGTCTGGTAGCCATGGTGAGCTTTTGGGCTTCCACTGTGATCCAGGAAGCTGCTAGCAAAGGGGAGGAGAAGGGGAGGGCTGTGATCTGAGTTAGGTTATTTTTGTGTGCTTATACCTGATCTTTAATTCAGGGCCTGGCGCTCCTGCTCTGCTTTCTTGTTTTTTTTTTTTTTTTTTTGGTTCTAGTCGTGAACTCTGGGCCTGGGCGCTGTCCCTCAGCTCTTCAGCTCAAGGCTAGCGCTCTACCACTTGAGCCACAGCACCACTTCCGGCTTTTTTCTTTTTGCTTATGTGGTGCTGAGGAATCGAACCCAGGGCCTCAGGCATGCAAGGCAAGCGCTTTAACCACTGAGCCACCTTCCCAGCCCTCCTGCTCTGCTTTCTTGCTTCTCACAACTGGCTCACTCGAGCCTAGTACTACATTTTTGGTGATTAGTTGGAGATGGAGACTTGTATACTTTCTTGCCTTAGGTGGCTTCGAACCACAGTCCTCCAGGTCTCAGCTTCCTGAGAAGCTAGGATTACAGGCGTGAGATACCAGTGCCTGGCTGACTTAGGTTTTAATCTGATTGTCGTTGGTGTGCTGGGGACATTGAAGCAGGATGGGGCAGGTTTATGGACATGGCTTAGAGAACTGTAATGTAAAGGGATGGCAGCACGGAGGTGGTGTACTCTGCTTCCCTGCAAAGCAGGGGCAGGGCAGGGGTGATTGAAGCTAAAGGAACTACTTGGCATTTGGTGATTTGTGTGCAGATCTCTGTTGCTGCTTCCCCCACATCTCTGAAGGTGCTCCATGTTGTGAGAAAGCCTGTTGGCTGATGGGCGTCTTCTGTTTTGTGTTTCAGATACAACGGTGAAGTAGGAGACATTGTAGTGGGCAGAATCACAGAGGTAAAGCTGATGCTGCTGGGTTTTATGAAGCGGAGGCAAGCTAGTGGCATAGAAGCCTTTGGCTGTTGTGTGGCCTGCAGCTTGTTCCACTGAATTAATTGGCTGCTTAGGGTGTGAGCTGCCCCGGAGTGTGTGTCTAGGTGTGAATCTTGCTCCTAGGTTCAGCAGAAGAGGTGGAAGGTGGAGACTAACTCTCGGCTGGACTCAGTCTTGCTGCTTTCATCCATGAACCTGCCTGGAGGAGAGCTGGTAAGGGCCTCGAGGGGCCTAGCACCGTGCAGGTGGCCAGTAGGAGCTGGTCAGGGGCTTCGCTCTGCCAGTGTTTTGCTTTGTGCAGAGGTAGCTGTTCCTGTTGTCTATGAGGTGTGCTGCCTGGCGCATGCAGGCTTTAGACCTGCCCCTGCCTCCCAGCACACACAGCAGCTGGCGTGGGGTAAGAGCAGAGACATCCACTCGGAGAGGCTCTTAGATCCTGGTGCTGATCGTTTTCCCTTCGCCGCATAAGCTTCCCACAGTGAAGGCGTGCCTCAAAGAGTTATCTGTAAGCATGGCACTGGTGGCTCCCGCCTGTCATCCTAGCTACTCAGGAGGCTGAGATCTGAGGATCTCGGTTCAAAGCCAGCCTGGGCAGGAAAGCCTGTGAGACTCTGATCTCCAATAAATCACCAGAAAACTGAAAGTGGCCCTGTGGCTCATAGTGGTAGAGTGCTAGTCTTATGCTGAAGAGCTGAGGGACAGCGCCCAGGCCCAGAGTTCAAGTCCCATGACTGACCTTCCCTCCCCCCCACAAAAAAAAAAGTTATCTGTAGATTAAGTTTCGGTGAATTGAATGACATTTATTCCAGACAGCTGTAGCCTTTTGTGTACTACCTGCCTCAGTTCAGCTTGTCTTACAGACAGCACTCTGTGCTCACTCCTGTGGGAAATGCCAGGAGCTTCCAGGCTGGCAGGGAACAAGCGTGTGCCACGTGAATGATTAATTCGAGAGAGGAGCTCATAGGAAAGACTGGCATTGGAGTTGATTGTTGAAGGATAGAAGTGAGTTCGGGGAATGACGTGGGCTCAGAGCAGGCCCTGTAGGAGCAGGTGCTATCATGGAAGGGCTGGGTTAGCTGAGGGGTTTCAGAGAGCAGGAGAGGCATTTGAACGTGGGAGGGAGGGAGGGAGGAAGGGTGGGGCTTCCTCCTGGAGAGTCCCCATCACCTCCTTCCCCAGGGGCCTAGGGTCCCCCTCCTGCCCTCATGTTTAAATAGCAGGGCTGACTTCGAAGATCTCAGGAGGCGAAATCCAGAAGTGGTGAAGGAGCTCTCTGAGGACCTGACTCAGGTAACATGGTTGTTTTTTGTGTATTTCAGAGGAGGAGATCAGCAGAAGATGAGCTTGCCATGAGAGGTTTCTTGCAGGAAGGGGACCTCATCAGTGTATCCTTGTGTCCCAGCCTCCTGTTGTGCCCCCACCCCCACCCCACAGGACTGGAAATGGAGATGTCCTTTATGTCAGCTGTGCTGGATGTCTTCTATGACAGGAGGGACCAGAGTCCTGCGTCAAGTGTCCTGGGCTCTGCTGTGGTCTTTCTCTGGTTCCTTTTTTGTATGTGTGCTAGTATTGGAACTTGAATTTAGGGCCTGGGCATTGTCTCTGAGTTTTTTTGCTCAAGACTGGCACTCTACCACTTGAACTCCATTTCTTGTGTGTGGGTGTGCCAGTACTGGGGCTTGAACTCAGGGCCTTGGCACTGTTTCTGAGTTTTTGTGCTCAAGGCTAGTGCTGTATTACTTTGAGCTACAGTTCTACTTCTGGCTTTTTGGTAGTTGATTGAAGTCATGCAGACTTTCCTGCCTGGGCTGGCTTTGAACTGTGATCCTTAGATCTCAGCTTCCTGAATAGCTAGGATTACAGGTGTGAGCAACTGGAGCTCGGCCACACTTGTTTCTTGTTGGTTAATTGGAGATAAGAGTCTCCTGGATTTTCTTGCAGGGTTAGCTTTGAAACTATTTTCAGATTTCAGCTTCCTGATTAGCTAGGATTACAAGTAAAAGCTACCAGTGCCTGGCTTGTTTCATTTGTATGTGTGCACTCACAGGTGTGTGTGTGTGTGTGTGTGTGTGTGTGTGTGCATTTGTATGCGTGTGTGTGCTAATACTGGGCTTGAACTTGTCCTTGTACTGTCTTAGCTTTTTATTTATTTATTTTTATTTTTTGGGGTCCGGTCCTGGGCCTGAACTCTGGGCCTGGGCGCTGTCCCTCAGCTCTTCAGCTCAAGGCTAGCACTCTACCACTTGAGCCACAGTGCCACTTCCGGCTTTTTTTAATGCTTATGTGGTGCTGAGGAATGGAACCCAGGGCCTCATGCATGCAAGGCAAGCGCTCTACCACTGAGCCACCTTCCCAGCCCCTGTCTTAGCTTTTATGCTCAAGGCTGATGGTCTGCCACTTGAGCCATGAGTTGGTTTTGCTTTTTTTTTTTTTTTTTTTTGCTGGTCATGAGGCTCGAACGCTGGGCCTGAATGCTGTCCCTCAGCTCTTAGCTCAAGGCAAGGGCTCTACCACTTGAGCTACAGCTCCACTTCTGGTTTTCTGGTGGTTTACCAGAGCTAAGAGTTTCACGGACTTTCTTGCCCAGGCTGGCTTTGAACCGCAATCCTCAGATCTCAGCCTCCTGAGTAGCTAGGATTACAGGCGTGAGCCACCGGCACCTGCTGGTTCTGGCTTTTTGCTGGATAATTGGAGATGAGTCTCTCAGAGTTGTCTGCCTGGACTGGCTCTAATCCTTGATTTCAGTCTTCTGAAGAGCTAGGATTACAGATGTGAGACACCGGCACCAGGCTTCTCTGCCTCCTTAATTCAGGAAGATGCCTTAGCGCTGTTCAGACCCCTCTTGTAACTCTAACCTGTATAGCCTTGTGGTCTGGATTGTAATAGGCTAGACTTGGGCTTTGTTAATGGTGGTTTTTGTTGTTGTTGTTTTATTTTTTATGGTAGTATGAGGGTTTGTACCAGGACCTTGTGCTGGTAAAACCAGTTTAGCCACTCCTGTCCTTTTGCCTTTTTGCTTTTGGTTATATTTTAGTGTCGTGCATTCTTGCTGAGACTTGGACCGCAGTCCTCTTTATTCCTCCTGTGTAGCTGAAATGATGGGTGTGTCCTAACACATCTCACTTACTGATTCAGATGGGGACTCAAAATCTTTTTGCCCTGCCTGGCCTCAAACAGACCCTCCTGAGTATCTGAGATTACAGGCGTAAGCCATCATGCCCAGCCTAAAGCTAACTTTCCCAGGGGGTGGAAAGGCAGGTGTCAGCCAAAGGGAATGTGAGGCCACACTGATGTCGGATGCTGCTAAGATATGGAGATGGGCTGCTGGAGACAGGAGGGGAAGACAGAGGTGGGGGAGGCAGGTGTTGCCAGAGCAGGCTGCCAAGGTTACCATTTGTTCCTTCACCAGCACCCTGGCCAGGCTGAGGTCCAGGCGGTGTTCTCAGATGGCGCTGTCTCTTTGCACACGAGGAGTCTGAAATATGGAAAGGTAAGTTGAATTCTTGCCATTTCAGTTTATCAACAGACTTCAAGACCATTTCAGATTCTCAGAGCTCCCGGCCATGCTGTCTGCAATAAAGAACCCAAGTAGGCCGGGTGCCAAGTCGCTCCCGCCTGTCATCCTAGCTGCTTAGGAGCCTGAGATCTGAAGAGTAGGGTTCAAAGCCAGCCCGGGCAGGAAAGGCTCTTATCTCCAATAAACCACCAGAAAACCAGAAGTGGTGCTGTAGCTCAAGTGGTAGAGCACTCACTTTGAGCTGAAGAGCTGAGGGACAGTGCCCAGGCTCAGAGTTCAAGCCCCATGACCGACCAAAAATAAAAGAGTCTAAGAACAGCCTGGACTATATAACAAGACTGTGTCAAGGAAAATGGGGAAAGGGTTGTAGTTTCGTCCTACCGCCAGCATCTCGTAGCCTGCCCCTGTGCCCAGAGCCTAGTGGGAGGAGTGGGCATTTCCATGGTTCACAGCACTGTTAAGCTTAGCCTTTTCCAGTTGAGATGGTTCTGGTAGAAGAGCCCCACTGCCTGGAGCTGGCTCAGCTGAGGCGGTCCTTAGAACAGGGAAGCCAGGGCTGTATCTAGAGCGGTCCAGCCTCTGGTCCTGCTTGGAAAGAGTTGTATATCATCTAAGTCTCGATGGGCATTCACCGCTTTTCTCTGAGGTTATGTTGCTGAACAGACATGCATACATCCTGAAGCACATGATGCTGTGCTGCATGTGTGCGCTGGCTTTGTCTTAGTGAGCAGTTTCCCAGGTCCCCCCTGCCATATTTGTGTACTTGAGGTGGGGGCTGAAGGCTGTGCTGTGCGCCCTTTCCCAGCAGCACGCGGGCCTGGAACCGGCCTGCCAGGACCAGCTCTTGGCCAAAGCAGTGACACACATCTCGTGGGGAAGATGAGTGCTTGGGGTTGAGGCCGAGGAAGGTCCTGGGACGGGACAGCATTCCTTGGCTGGTGGCAGGCTCCGGCCTCCCCAGCAGCCGGCATTTTAAACAAAGAAGAAGAAAAAGGAAAAGTCTGATAGCCTCTCGCTTAGGCTGGCTTTGAACCCCAATCCTTAGATCTCAGGGCCCTTAGTAACTAGGGTTACAGGTATGAGCCTCTGGCCCCTGCCTTCCTTTTTGGGGAGAATGTATAAAGGGCCTCTGGGTTCAGAGGCACATGCGTTGTAGAGAGCAGGTGCAGCAGTGAGGGGCAGGATGCTGGTTTGGACACGCCGGCGAGCGGCATTGTTAAGCCACTCTATTCACCTTGCCCATGGTCAACGCTGACCAGGCCTCTCATCTGTGTGTCTAGCTAGGTCAGGGCGTTTTGGTGCAAGTGTCGCCCTCTCTGGTGAAGCGGCAGAAGACTCACTTCCATGACTTGCCCTGCGGAGCCTCGGTGATTCTGGGTAACAATGGCTTCATCTGGATCTATCCGACCCCCGAGCACAAAGACGAGGATGCTGGGGGCTTCATTGCCAACCTGGAGGTGAGGAAGTGCCATAGGCATGGAGCCACGGTCTCTACCCCGTGGCATGTGTGTGCGTGATTTTGTCAGATGAACACAAGATGTTCCTGTGCTGGCGGTCTAGCTTAGGAGACCACCGTGTCTACTCCGTCAGTCTATGTCGGGCAGTGGCTGGAACGCCGCCGAGCTGAGCCTGCCTGTGTGTGATTGCTGGGGTCAGGAGTTTTGGGTTCTGTCTGGGGGTGTTCCTGAACACTTGCTTGTGGAGATGTGTAGTTGCAGTGTATTTGCCAAAGCACCACTGAACAAGCCTCTGCTTGGTCTCCTCCTTCAGACGTAGCTGTTTGACAGACGTGAAGTCCCCAAGGTCTGGGGTGTGATCTCTTTTCTGTGACTTCCGGGGCTGTTCACTTACTGTGGTCCTGCTTATATTCCCCCCGACTCCTGTGTCCCCTCAAAGCCTGTCTCTCTTGCTGATCGAGAGGTGATCTCCCGGCTCCGGAACTGCATTGTCCTGCTGGTGACCCAGAAGATGCTGCTCTATGACACCAGTATCCTGTACTGCTACGAGGCCTCCCTCCCCCATCAGGTATCCCCGCTCCCCGTCCCTCCCCTGCCAGATACCCCTGCTCCCCATCTCTCCTCCGTCAGGTACCCCAGCTCCCCATCTCTCCTCCGTCAGGTACCCCAGCTCCCCGTCCCTCTGCCCTGGAGCTGTTCCTGTGTCTCCTCAGTCAGCAGCCTGTATTTCACCTGTCTGTGCATCATTGGGAACTGGTTTCGTGCTGTCTTGCAGATCTTTTCCCCAGGACACTCAATATCCAGTCAGGCTAGGGATTGGGGATTGGGGGTAGGTAGAGGTGTTAGGTTGGACTTGTTGATGACAGCAGCCTGCTTGACTTGGTTTTCCCCATACCAAATTATATACCTCTCTTTGACAGTACTGGGATTTGAACTCGGGGCTTCACACTTGGTAGGCAGATGTTCTACCATTTGAGCCCCACATCTGTACTCTTTTGTGTTTTGTGTGTGTGTATATTATTGGTATTAGGCCTTGAACTCAGGGCCTTACAGTCTTGCTTGGCTTTCTTTTTCATGACAGGTGCTCTACCACTTGAGCCACAGCTCACTCAGTCTTGTGGATTTTTCTGCCCAGTCTGGTTTTGAACTGTTACCATCTAGGTTTTAGCCTACTAAATAGCTAGGATTATAGGGATGAGGCACTAGCTTCTAGCTTACTTTATTAATTTCTTCATCTAGAGTCTTGTTTTTTTGTCCCAGCTGCCCTGAACTGTAATCCTGTTACCTATGACTTTCAGGTACCTGGGATGACAGTTGCGAATTACCACATGTGGCTCATTTTTTGTGGATGGGAGGGTCTCATTACCTTTTTGCTAGGGATGGCTTGAAATCATCACCAATTTCTTTTCTTTTTTTTTTTGTCGGTTGTGGGGCTTGAACTCTGGGCCTAGACACTGCCCCTCAGCTCTTGAGCTCAAGGCTAGCGCCCTACCACTTGAGCCACAACGCTACTTCCGGATTTTTCTGTTTATGTGGTGCAGAGGAATCGAACCCAGGGCCTCATGCATTCGAGGCAAGCACTTTACTACTGAGCCACCTTCCCAGCCCAATCCACCAATTTCTTACTTCCCAAGTAGCTGAGATTACAGGTGTAAGCCTTTGCACCTGGTATCAACTATCTTATTAATGAAAGTTAGAATATCTTTGTTCCTGTCCGCTAGACCCCCAGGCAGTCTTGCTGACTGGTCAAGCCATGTCTGGCAATACTTAAGAGTCTGATAAAGGCACAGGATACAGAAGGTTTATATTCAATGTGCTTAGTTTCTACATTTGGATTGATGATTGGTTTATAGAACCAAAAAACGAAGATGATTCTTTTTCAGATCAAAGACATCTTGAAGCCAGATGTAATGGAGGAGATTGTACTGGAGACACGCCAGCGGCTTTTAGAACAGGAGGGCTGAGGAGGGGCTCCTGAAGATGGGACTGTGGACCTCGCTGGAGATGTGGACGGGACAAGTCGGTGGACTCAGATGGATCTGACACTCTTTACTCGCCTGCTTCTCTACACATGGCTGCCTTCAGCTCAGGGCCTGCCCACTGCTGTGCTGTGCTGGTGCAGCCTGGGTGGAAGTGAACGCTGCCCCTGGCCCCTTGGGTCCTGGCTGAGTCCCGGTGCAGCTGTTGGTTTTTAGGTCCTTCAGAGTGAGCAGCATCCAGTTAGATGTCACCGCCCCCCTTGGCCTCAATTCTGGAATAATATGGAATTCTTGTCTTCCACTCCCTGTCACTTACAAGGCGCGTGCCTGGTGAGGTAGTCAATAGAAAACACGGCATTACCAACACTTTATCACTTTTTTACTTTTGCTTTTTGTATGTGCTGGAGCTGGGGCTTGAACTCAGGGCCTGAGTGCTAGCCCTTAGGTTTTTCACTCAAGGCTGATGCTTTACCATTTGAGCCACACCTCTGCTTCTAGCTTTTGGTTAGGTAATTGGAGAGGACTTTTCCTGTCCAGATTGGTATTGAACCTTGATCCTGGAATCTCAGCCTCCTGAGGATCTAGGATTACAGGCATGAGCCAAAACAAATAAGTTTAAGACTATCATTGGTACTGGTAGCCCAGCAGTGCAATAAAGCTCGGCCTTTTGCTAGACTGGAATCTCATCTCCTGCGTGTCCCTGTGTTAGAGTTGAGGGATACACCAGGCTGCCTTACCTGTTCTGCTTTTGAGGATGCTCTGAACACTTTGGGGGTACTTTGATCAATATGAAGAAAACATAAAAATGGAGATAGGGAAAGCAAAGCTGTTTTCTTCCTGTAATGAATGATTTCACTTCTGAATAATTGAGGGTTAAAAGATAGAAACCAGATACTACAATTTGGAAGAATGTTGGATTCTGCTTAAAAAATATAATGTTCTGTCTGGGTGCCTGTGACTCATACCTATAATCTCAGGAGGTTGAGATCTGAGGATTCATGGTTTGAAGCCAGCCTAAGCAGGAAAGTTCATGAGACTCATCTCCAATTAACCACCAAAAAAGCCAGAAGTGGAGCTGTGGCTTGTAGAGTTCTAGCCTTCAGCAAAAAACACTCAGGGATGGTGCCCAGGCCCTGTTGGTAAAGTAAGCCCCTGGACTCTCGGGTGCATATGCACTTACATACAATTGGTGTCCTGAGATAGTTTTAGAAAACGTGTGTGCCAGTACTAGCGCTTAAACTCAGGGCCTAGGTGCTGTCTCTGAGTATTCACTCAAGGCTAGAACTTTCACTTGTCACTCCAACTTCCAGCTTTGTTGGTGGCTTTTTCTGTCCTCACTGGCTTTGAAGTGTGGTCCTCAGCTCTGAGTCTCTTGAGTAGCTAGGATTACAGTAGTGAGCCGCCATGCCCAGCCTGGGAAACAGTTTTGGAAGGTTCTGTATGTGCATGTACTGTATGTAATATATCAGAACACTTTTGCTTAGGGTGTTAGGTGCAGGGTAGCTGCGTATAACAGCCGAGGCTCAGCGGCTTCGCCATCTTCGCTGAGCGGGTGCCAGGATAGCAAATCCCTATGGCTTCAGTGCTACCCACTACCCTACACTTCAGCTCTCTTGCATCAGATGGCATGTTTCTTTGTAGCATCCTCCAGTAGGCAGCTTTTTATCTCATTTCTGCGTTAGCCACCTACTTTGAGGAGTTTGCAGACACCTGCATATTTCTGTAGGCTGAAAGGCAACTTTAGGTAGGCTTACCTGTCATATTTCTGTGAATATCCAGGCTGTATTCCTCCTGACAGAGGGGTCCCTCCTCGCCTGGCTTTTTCCAAGCTGCCAGCAGAATGGTGATCTCCCATTCCTGCAGAAATGCAAAGGTCTGAAAGCACCTCTTGGTGATGGGCTGCTTCCCATAGCCCACAAGGGGGCGCTCCTGTGAAATGTAACATCACTCAGTAAAGATCATAATATACGAGCCTAAAGAGATTTGCTTAATATCGGGGAACATTTTTTTTTTTTGGGTCCGGTCGTGGGTCCTGAACTCTGGGCTTGGGCGCTGTCCCTCAGCTCTTCAGCTCAAGGCTAGCGCTCTACCACTCGAGCCACAGCTCTACTTCCGGCTTTCTTTTTGCTTATGTGGTGCTGAGGAATCGAACCCAGGGCTTCGTGCATGCAAGGCAAGCGCTCTACCACTGAGCCACCTTCCCAGCCCTCGGGGAACATTTTGTTAGTCATTTTCTGGGTTTTAAGTTCTAGTTTTAAAGTCCTTTAAGTATGCTGTAGTGTTATTTGTAGAAAAATGTATGGTTGGCATAGTATTCCCCTAAATCCAGAAAAACCGGTCAATGTGATAACTGGGCCTCAGGGTCATTCCTGAGGCAGCAGGTCAAGTGCAGTTGACTTCCGCCTGCGAAGGGCTCTGAAACCTAGCAAGGTCTAGTTTATCTCAGAATAACTGAATAAAGCCATAGTGATGACCCAAGTGCCAACTCAGAATTTAGATGGCCAATCGGGGGCAGGTTTAAACTTTACAGGCATCAAAGCCATCCCCTATAAAGGAGGCCAATTTGAACTGATTGTGAAAATTTATGAATCTGGACATTTAGTGTCCAGCACAGGCTCTGATCCTGTGTGTGGATTGATCATTGTTTTGATTATTACTGTAGCCCTGTAGTCCAGGTACTCAGTAGACGATTGGTAAGTGAATTTGGTGGTGTTGGTTGCTCATACCCATAATCCTAGCTACTCCATTCGCAGAATCTCAGGGGTTTTTTTTTGCTGGTCTTGGGGCTTGAACTCAAGGCCTGGGCACTGTCCCTGAACTTCTTTTGCTTAAGGCTAGGGCTCTACCACTTGAGCCACAGCCCCACAACAGCTTTTCCTGTGATTAATTAGAGATGAGGTGGGCTGGGATTAATGGTAGGTGCTTGCCTAGCATACATGAAGCCCTGGGTTCGATTCTTTAGTACCACATAAACATGGCATTGTAGCTCAAGTGGTAGAGTGCTAGCCTTGAGCTGAAGAGCTCAGGGAGAATGGCCAGGCCCAGTGTTCAAGCACCATGACTGGGGGGAAAAAAATTAGAGATGAGTTCCATGGGCTTTCCTGCCAAGGCTGGCTTTCAACCTCAGTCCTCAGATCTTAGCCTCCTGTAGGTAGGACTACAGGTGTGAGCCATCAACACCTGGCTTTTTTTTTTTTTTGGGTCTGGTCATGGGGCCTGAACTCTGGGCCTGGGCGCTGTCCCTCAGCTCTTCAGCTCAAGGCTAGTGCTCTACCACTTGAGCCACAGTGCCACTTCCAGCTTTTTTCTTTTTGCTTATGTGGTGCTGAGGAATCGAACCCAGGGCCTCATGCATGCAAAACAAGCACTCTACCACCTTCCCAGCCCAACACCTGGCATTCTTTTTGCTAGTCATGGAGCTTGAACTCCGGACCCTAAGCACTGTCCCTGAGCTTTTGCTCAAGGCTAGCACTCTTACCACTTGAGCCACAACACCACTTCTGGCTTTTTCTGTGTATGTGGTACTGAGGAATTGAACCCAGGGCTTCATGCATGCTAGGCAAGCACTCTACCATTAAGCTACATTCCTATTCCCCTGGCTTTTTTTTTTTTTCTTGGTCATGGGGCTTGAACTCTGAGCTGGAGCGCCGTCCCTGAGCTCCTAACTTCAAGGCAAGCACTGTACCACTTGAGCCACAGTGCCACTTCCAGTTTTTTGAGTGTTTAATTGGAGATAAGAGTCTCATGAACTTTTCCTGCCCAGGCTGGCTTTGAACCTCAATTCTCAGATCTCAGCCTCCTGAGTAGCTAGGATGACAGGTGTGAGCCACTGGCGCCTGGCCTGGCTTTCTTTTAACTATTTTCTTTGTTGTTGTTGTTTCTGGGGGTCCAATCCAGTATGTTGCACTTGCTAAGTATGCACTCTGCCACTGAGCTACATGCTAGCCCCTTGGGAATCTCAGTTTGAAGTCAGTGGAGGCAGACAAATCAGAGAAACTCTTATTCCCAATAACCACCAAAAAGCTGAAAGTGAATGTGTGGCTCAAATAGTAGGATGCCAGCCATTAAGGAAAAGTTAAGGAAGAGCCTTTTGTGCTACTGTACTGGCAGAAAAACTAAGAAATGGGAGTTCAAGTTCTGGTTTGGTAGCCCAGTACTAAACCAGAGAATGGAGAATGCAGATGAGGAAATTATTAAGACTGAACCAGGAGTAAGTGAAATCTCAAAAAATTAATACTCAGATGCTGATGCCTGGCGCTGGTGGCTCACGCCTGTCATCCTAGCTACTCAGAAGGCTGAGATCTGAGGAGCATGGTTCAAAGCCAGCCCGGGCAGGAAAGTCCGTGAGACATCTCCAGTAAACCACCAGAAAGCCGGAAGTGGTGCTGCAGCTCAAGTGGTAGAGCACTCGCCATGAGCGGAAGAGCTGAGGCCCAGGCCCAGAGTTCAAGTGACGTGACAGACAAACAAAAACAAAAAACAACTCAGAATAAGACAATGGGTGGACAATGGAAAGGGAACAAAACATTGAGTTTGAAAGTATAGATCAGGACTAATTTTGCTGGCCATTCTATTAAAATCTGAACATTCTGTCTGCCAGATTATTTTGTGAGAGTAAAACTGAAAGCAACTACATGTTAATTCGCACATTCTAAGCTCTAAGTCTGGTCACAGATTTCGATCTGCTTCACATTCAGTGTCTTTGGGTAACTTTTTTTTAATCGTGGGGGCTTGAACTCAGGACCTAGGTGCTGTCCTTGACTTTTTTTTTTTTTTTTGCTAGTGTTCCCCTACTTGAGCCACAGCTCCACTTCCAGTTTTTAGGTGGTTAATTGGTGATAAGAGTCTCAGATTTTGCACCCTAGTCTGGCATCAAACTACAATCCTCAGATCTCTCCTGAGTAGGTAGGATTACAGGCATGAGCCACTAGTTCCAGACCTATTTGCTGTTTAGTAGTTGAAGTGCCATTCCTCCAGCAGTAATATACAATGCACTCAGCTGAATGTACAATTCACTCGTAGCTGTGGTGCTCCTGGTATCAGTAGCAGTTTTTGAAATTTTGTCTAACATTAGCTCCGGTGACTTGTTACTGAATGGCAAAGTAGAGGAGTTGTTTTGGGGCAAGGCCAATCCGGGTTGAACTACTGGCTGTCATCAAGTAGGGAAGTGACCATCAGTAAGTCACGGCTGACTTTGCCCTGGTAGAGAGTATAATTTCAAGCCTCATTGAGTTTGCAAGGCTGATGAGAGGTGTGGGCTAAGCAAGCTTGAGGCCCTGAGTCCAAACAGTGACAGCAACGGGACCAAGAGGCTGAGTGAAGGACGGGGGCCGGGTTTGTGGTTTTCTTTTTGGGGGGGGGTCCCCAGGTGCTTTTCGGTTGCAGGAGTCACGAAGGGTGCAAGTTTGGCTTGCTACACGGCTAGCTTTGGTAACTGGGCATGCTGAAAGATAGGTACTAGTGCCAACATGGGATGATTTCGCCTGGCACGCCCCACCTGCCACGCGCGAGCCTGCCAAGGCCTCCATCGCCGCTCCTGCCGCCGGCCCTGGATTCGATGTGAGGCACCGGCAGCCCTGGCTGGCAAGAATGCGCCAAGTTTCCTCCCTTCGCGAAGAGGCTCGAGGAGGCACTCTTGCTCCTCTTCTGGGAGACTCCGCAGTCCTTCCTCCGCTGCGGCTCTTTGCTGACAGTGCTGCCTGCGCCCAGCCCAGGGCGGACTGCAGTCCTCTGGCTCCCAGGGGGCGGGGCCGGAGCTCGGGCGCCTAGGCTGGGGCGAGCGGGACCGGGGGGCGCCTGGGACCACAGCTCCCGGCACGCCCCGCGGCGCCGGCGAAAGCGATTGGCTGGCAGCTCTCGCTACCGCCTTCACTGGCCAATGGGGTGGAGGAGAGCGGCCTGACTCGGGGGCCTGCGGGCCAATGACAATGCCGAGGAGGCGGGCGCTTCCTTACCGCTCACCTTGCGCTCAGAAAAGCCACCCTGGGAAGGTCGCGCCGGCCGGGCTGTCGCGGCGGCACCACCACTGGGCGGACAGGCGCGGCGGCGTCGGAGGGAGCGGCTCGGGAGGCCGGCGCCGGGGAGCCCGCGAGCCGGACTGCGGACCCCGCTGGGGGCGGGCCCGGGGGCGGAGCCGGGCCTCGTTGTGAGGCGGCTCGTAATCCATCATGGCGGCCGCGGGGGTCGGCGCCTGTCCCTGAGGGGAGCCGGAGCCGGTTCCCGGGCCCCGCGTCTGAGGAGCCCTCGGTCGTCCTCGGTCCGACCGGCGGGAGAGGCTGCGCCCCTCGCAGGCCCCGGGGATGTGACCGCGCGGCGGCGGCGGCGGCGGCGGCGGCGGCATCCGGGCCGGGGGAGGGGGGGTCTCGGCCGGAGACCCCGACTCCTAGAGGCCGAGGCGGCCGGGCCTCCTCCCCCCGCGGCCGCTCCCGCCCTCGGGGCTGCGGGCGGTCCCCAGCCCCTTACGGCTCCGCTCCGGTTCCGGGACGCTGGGGGGTGGCCTCAGTTTCCCCTGACCTGGGCCACCCCGTTTCCTGAGGCCAGAGGAACGTCGCCCCCCGAGTAAGCCGCCCGTGCCCGGCCCGGGCATGTCTCCTGCTCACCCCGGAGCCGCCCCTCGCTCTGGATCCTGGGCCCAGGTCAGGTCTGGGAACCCCCCATTCAAATTCAGATCCCCTCCCTGCTGTCAAGCGGCTTCCGCTGCTCCCCAGATTGCTCCCGGGAGCCGCTGATGCCCTGATTTCTTCCAATGTCGCCTACGGCCCCTTTGGTCTCAGCGCAGCCCCAGACTTCAATGCAAAGGAAAAGTCTGGATTGGTTTCACAGGCCTTTTAAAAAGCGGACCTGAAAGTTGCTGGCTGTGCATTCCGGCTCCGGTGAGCTGTCGCTGAAGTCTGAGGGACCCGTGTCCTTTTCCGGAGAGCAGGCTGGGGAAGGAGAGCGGCAGGAAACTTGTTGGGAAGGTGGAGAAACTGAGATAGGGTGTCGGTGACTTCCCCAGGAAAAGTTCTGGACAGCAGCCAAAGAAGACCCACATTTCCTTTCTGCCTGGGGATCGAAACGACTTTGGTGTTGTTGGTCCTCTTCTGCGTCCCCTCGGGACATTTCTGTTGGAAGGTTTTCTTCTTGAAACAGCCTGTAAAATAAACTTTTAAGAAAAAAAAATCAAGAAACTTTGGGGGTAGACTTGCAGCTACATTACTTCAAGATTGAGGAACTGCAAAAATAATTGGAACGTCTGTTTACACGTGTCGACTCAAAACTTGGCTTCTTTTTGTAATACAAGATTGACCTCATATACTGGTGAATGTGAAATTCTGCATAACTGTTTCCTCCCAAAGCCCACAGACCTTTCTGGAAGATCTTGAACCCTTTTCTGGAAAGGGGTGCCTATCATTGCTTTATGGGGCAGCAGCCTGGAAAAGTTCTTGGGGACCAGAGGAGGCCGAGTCTGCCTGCCCTGCACTTTATCAAGGGCGCAGGAAAGAAGGAATCATCGAGGCATGGGGGTCTACACTGCAATGTTTTTGTGGAACACGGTGAGTGCTTTTTTCAAGATTTCTGGTCCAGTGTTTCCTTTTGTGCATTTGGCCTAGGCCATCAAAGAACTTTCTGTAGCCAGCAGCATTTTATGTCTGTTGGTTCCAGTTCTGCTTACATTTCTCTGCTTACATTATCTTGTGGTTTCTGATGGGACTTAGCTTTCTATCAGAAAGGTATGAGTTAAAAACATTTTGTTGAAGTTCCTTGATTCTTGTCTGATCCCACTTACTCATTGTTGCCAATGACCTTGAACAGATCATTTTACTGTTCCAGGGCCTCATTTCATTTCCTGGGGGTTTCTCAGTTCTGTCACCTGCTCCTGCTAAAGGCACTGACTCTTCTGAAGTATCTGAATCCTTTACTATGGTTTTCTCTGCCCCCTTCCCTCTCTCCCTCCCCACTGTTTCTCTTCCTCCCCCCTTCCCTTCCCCCCCTCCTTCTCCTTCTCCTTGTCCCCTTCTCTCTTCCTTTCCCTCTCTCTCCCCTTACCCTCCCTTCTCTCTTCTCTTGTCTCCTTGTCTCCCTGTATACTGGGGCTTGAACCGAGGGCCTCGTGTGTTCTTAGCTTTTTCACTCAAGGCTAGCACTTTAACTGCACTTCCACTTCCTGATTTTTGCTGGTAATTGGAGTCTTTAGGTTTTGTCTTCCCAGGCTATCTTTAAACCTCAAGCCCCAGAGCTCAGCTCTCTGACTAGCTAGGATCACAGATGTGAGCTACTGGCACCTGGCTCCCCTTACTAGTTTCCTAAAGAGTACTTTTATTGTAATCTCAAAGTGACTTATGCTCTGCAAAAAAGTTCAGGACCAGCCAGGCGCCGGTGCTCATGCCTGACATCCTAGCTACTCGGGAGGCTGAGAGCTGAGGATCGAGGTTCAAAGCCAGCCTGAGCAGAAAAGTCCTGGTGAGATTCTTATCTCCATTGAAGCACCACAACACCGGAAGTGGTTCTGTGGCTCAAAGTGGTAGAGAGCTAGCTTTGAGCAAAAGAGCTCAGGGACAGCGCCCTGGCCCAGAGTTTGAAAGTCCCATCACCGTCAAAAAGAAAAAAAAAAAAAATCAGATACTAATATTCTTGACCTTTTTAATCTGAAGGAGAATTTGAAAATACTCATTTTGGAGCCATGTGGGAAAAGCAGCTAGGGGAAACAGCGTTTCTTGTTACCTGAGCATACACACCACCTTCTCCTTAATTTACTTTCCCTTCTACTGTAGAATGACATTTGAGGCAATAAAGGTTGTCTTTGACAATTTTATGGACACCATTGACATTTCAGTGTTGATAGTACATGCTAGTTTGTTGACTTCTAGTAATTCTGTGTGAAGTTAACGCTAAGGCTCAGATTAGACTGAAGTCTGTAGCAGAGGCCAGCCAGGAACCAGTTAATTAGGGTTCTGCTTGTACTGTTAGAGCCTGACATTTTTTAGGCTCTGAACCTAATATTAAAACATCAATTGAGCCCCCTCCCCTTGTAAGCAAATGTAGGTTGTCTGTGAGTGGCATGTACTTTGAAATTCACAAATACCTCCTAGCAGTGGGTAACTGCAATAAAAAAGGGCTCTGGGATGAACTTGTATTTGATAGTTCTTACATTCTTGTTTTGTTTTGTTTTGTGCTTATACTGGGGCATGAACTCAGGGCCTGGATGCTATCCCTTAGCTTGAGCCACAGCTTTACTTCCACATTTTTGGTGGTTAGAGACAAGAGTCTCAAGGACTCCCTCCCTGGACTGGCCTCTAACCTCCATCCTCATATCTCAACCTGCTGAGTAGCTAAGATGGTGTTGAGCCAGCAGTCCCTTGCTAATAGTTCTGTTTTAGCATCTATTATAGGTAGGCAAATGTGTCATTATACTGTGTTCTTATTGAATTAAGAAGTTAGGGAATCCAGGCTCTGTTAATTTTAATGTTGCAGAATCTAGGGTTCACTGGTGTGGTGGCTTCTGGCTCTACCAGCCTTTAAGCACTACCACTTGGGCTGGGAAGGTGGCTCAGTGGTAGAGCGCTTGCCTTGCATGCTTGAGGCCCTGGGTTCAATTCCTCAGCACCACATAAGCAAAAAAGAAAAAAGCTGGACGTGGCGCTGTGACTCAAGTGGTAGAGTGCTAGCCTTGAGCTGAAGAGCTGAGGGACAGCACCCAGGCCCAGAGTTCAGGCCCTACAACCGGACCCAAAAAGAAAAAAAAAGAACTACCACTTGTGAGGTTTTGATATAACATTAAAGAAGAATGTCTACAGCTATCCAGAAAGTTTGCTTTTGGGGAAAAGTTTTAGAAACAATAAAAATTTTTTATTTTTGTATGAATCAATTATACTTTAAATTTCAGTTTAAGATTCTAATTTGGTAATTATTGAGATTAACTTATATAAACTAAAGGTCTTTGATAATTTCAGATGTACAGAGGGCCAGAAATGAGGACATGTAAGAGTATGCACTGCAGGCCAGCAGTAAAAGAGATGTCTGTATGACAGAAGTGAAAAGGCCATTTGGAAACCAGTCTACATGCATGACCCCATTTTTGTAAATCAGAAATACCTTTATTTCTAGCATTGGGATTTGAACTCAGTGCCTCATGCTTGCTCAGTTGGCATTCTACCACTTGAGCCACACCCTCCAGCTTAACTTTCTGCTGGTTATTTTCGAGATAAGAGCTTCATGGGCTTTTCTGCCCAGGCTAGCTTTGAAATACTAACTTCTGGACCTCAACCTCCTGAGTAGCTAGGATTACAGGTATGAGACACTGGTGCCCCAATCTATAAGTGTGTGTGTGTGTGTGTGTGTGTGTGTGTGTGTGTGTGTGTGTGTGTGTGTGTGTGTGTGTGTGTGTGTGTGTAGCGAGATGATGGGAGGATTTTAGATTTCTTAGGGCACTGAGAGGTTTAAGTTTGAAGGAGAAAACTTTTTTTTTTTTTGGTTGGCCCTGGAGCTTGAACTCATGGCCTGCGCTGTTTCTGAGCTTTTTTGCTCAAGGCTAGCAGTCTACCACTTTGAGCCACAGCACCACTTCCAGTTTTCTAGTGGTTAATTGGAGATAAAAGTGTCCTGGTCTTTCCTGCAGGGGCTGGCTTTGAACCATGATCCTCAGATCTCAGCCTCCTGAATAGCTAGGACTATAGGTGTGAGTCACTGGCACCTGGCTTAAGCCTCTTTTTTTTTTTTTTTTTGGCCGTGGGGCTTGAACTCTGGGCCTGGGCGCTGTCCCTCAGCTCTTCAGCTCAAGGCGAGCGCTCTACCACTTGAGCTACAGCGCCACTTCCGGTTTTCTGGTGGTTTATTGGAGATAGGAGTCTCACGGTCTCTCCTGCCCTGGCTGGCTTTGAACCGCGATCCTCAGATCTCAGCCTCCTGAGTAGCTAGGATTACAGGCGTGAGCCACCAGCGCCCGGCTAATTTTAATTTTTTTAAGGGTTTCCTTTTTTCTTCAACATTAGCAGTATTGGGGTTAGAACTCAGGACCTCAACTTAAGGACTTTGCTGATCTGGTTAGTCTTGAACTCTGTGACCCTTTAGGTCTCAGCCTCCTGAGTAACTAAGGTAATAAACAGGTGGGAACCACTGACACCTGGTTAAAAAATATTTCTAGAGCACACATCATGAGCTATGCAATGTTTTAGTCACCAGCGATTTGTTAGTGAAAAAAACATACCCACACTCCTAGGACTTACTTTGTTTTAGTGGGAGAAACAGCATCATAGGCTGGATAAGGATATGTAGAACTGTGAGAGAGCTGTGAGTGCTGAGGAGGAAATGTTGGAGGCAGTAATTGTAGGGAGGTTGCTGGCAAAGGCGGCATTTGAAGAAGGGAGGGGAGGAACAGCTTTGGGGAAGTGTTGAGTAAATAAAGCACTAAAGGCAGGGGTGTCAGGTGGAAAAATCCCAGCAGAGCTTGCCTAGAATGTTGGGCCAGTGTAGCTGGACAGAGAGAGCAAAGGAGGGGTGTCAGGGTAAAATGGGACGGCAGGCAGAATGTCTCGAGAAGAGTGGGGTCTGCTGGCTATTTCAAGGTTTTGACTTTCACGCCTGTGGTTTGGGAAGCCTGGTCTGTGATCTGAGAGACGCTCTCCTGGCTGCTGTCTAGCTGAGGACAGAGGAGAAAGCAGAATTCTGGGTGGGGCTCGATTGCACTCAGTTGCACTGATCTAGATGAGAATGATGATGTGATGTGGGACCAGGGTGGTGGCAGGCAAATCGTCAGATTCTGTAATTATCTGAAGGCTGAGCTATCTGTACTTTGGATCTGCTTTTGGATTCTGTGTGAGGTATGAGAGATATCTAAGAGTAGCTTGCTCACGCCTGTAATCCTAGCTATTCAGGAGGCTGAGATCTGAGGATCACAGTTCAAAGCCAGCCTGGGCAGGAAAATCCGGTGAAATTTATCTCCAATAAACCATCAGAAAACTGGAAGTGGGGCTGTGGCTCAAGTGGTAGAGCTCTCGCCTTGAGCTGAAGAGCTGAGGGACAGCGCCCAGGCCCAGAGTTCAAGCCCCACGACCGACCAAAAAAAAAAAAAAGAGTATCTCCCAGATTTGTGGACTGAGTACTGGAGGAATGAACTTGCCTTTTATTGAAATTTTTTTTTCTAAATACAAGAGGAGTTGACTAGGGTGGGAGGAGAGATCAGGAACTGCTTTGGGGTGTGCTACATTTGAGACAGGTGTTAGGCAGCCAGGTGGACATGTTAGGCAGGCAGGTAGGACTACATGCTGGAATTGAGGGAAGCAGTGCAGGCTGCAGAGGAGAGCTGGTGTCCTCTGGTGAAAGATATTTAAGGCATGAGAATGGATATGCTTGCTAGGGACCAAGTGTCCGCGTGCGCATCTTGCAGTCATGGATGGGAGAGAACGTTGCGTAGTTCATGAATGTACACGTTCCTTCCATTTTCGTAGATTAGTTTGAATCTTGTGGAGAAGGTAATAGCTCAGTGTTTGCATGGAATGATTTTGATTCATCATTAAGCTTTCAATCCTGTATTTTTTGGGGGGGGGTCAGTCTTGGGGCTTGAACTCTGGGCCTGGGCTCTGCTCTCAGCTCTTAAGCTCAAGTTAGTATTCTACTCTTGAGCCACGGCGCCACTTACAGTTTTCTGGTGGTTAAGATAAGAGTCTCATGGACTTTCCTTCCTGGGCTGGCTTTGAACCACGATCCTGAGATCTCAGCCTCCTGAGTAGCTAGGATTACAGGAGTGAGCCACCGGCACCAGGCTTCACTACACATAAACATAAACATATGTGTTTACACATATGTACACATAAATACATAAACATGTTATGTTTATTTTCTACTAAGTTGAAAAGTTACAGATAAGCACATTGCACATCGAGACACCAGTGGCTCATACCTATAATCCTAGCTACTCAGGAGGCTAAGATGTGAGGATTGACTGAGGTTTGAAGCCAGCCCTGGCAAAAAAGTCCCTGAGACCCTTTATCTCCAATAAACTACTCAGAAAAATCCAGAAGTGGCAGTAGCCTTTAGCACAAAGGTACAAAGAGGCTCAGGGACAGTGCCCAGGCCCTGAGTTCAAATACCAGGGCCGGCAATAGCAACATTGTACGTACATTTTCCATTTTTCTTTTTTCTTTTTTTGTCCTGGTGCTTAAACTCAGGACCTGGGCCTTGTCCTTGAGCTCTTTTGCTCAACCACTTTGTTTTTTCTTTTCTTTGGGTCCGGTTGTGGAGCCTGAACTCAGGGCCTGGGCGCTGTGCTTCAGCTCTTCAGCTCAAGGCTAGCGCTCTACCACTTGAGCCACAGCGCCACTTCCGGCTTTTTTCTTTTTGCTTATGTGGTGCTGAGGAATCGAACCCAGGGCCTCAGGCATGCAAGGCAAGTGCTCTACCACTGAGCCACCTTCCCAGCCCTGCTCAACCACTTTGAACTACAGCACCACTCCTGGTTATCTGGTGGTTAATTGGAGATAAGAATCTCATGGACTTTCCTGCCCGGGCTGCTTTGGAACTGTGATCCTCAGATCTGAGCCTCCTGAGTAGTGGATTACACGCATGAGCCACCAGTGCCCGGTTGACTGGAGCCTTTGATATTTATTTAATATTTATTTTATTGTTGATTGTGGAACTGGGGATTGAACCCAGGGCATTGAGCATGATAGACAAACACTCTACCACTAAGCTAAACCTCCAGCCCCTCTTTTCTTTTGTTTCCTCTTTTTTTTTTTTTAAGTTCTGATACTGGAGTTTAAACTCAGGGCCTCAAGTTCTCACTTGGCTTTTTCACTCACTTCTTTAACTCACTGTGGTCTTACTACTTGAGCCACGACTCCATGTCTGGCATTTTGCTGGTTAAACAGTGATGGTTTTCCGGACCTTTCTCTCTTGGCTGGCTTCAATCCATGCTCCTCAGATTTCAGCCTCTTGAGTAGCTAGGATTACAAGCCTAAACTGCGAGTACCTAGCTAGAAGCCAGATCTTAGCCATGAAACAGCTAGGGTAACCCATGTGTAGAAAAGTTGTGGGTGAGGCTGGGAAGGTGGCTCAGTGGTAGAGCACTTGCCTTGCATGCATGAGGCCCTGGGTTCAATCCTCAGCACCACATAAGCAAAAAGAAAAAAGCCGGAAGTGGCGCTGTGGCTCAAGTGGTAGAGCGCTAGCCTTGAGCTGAAGAGCTGAGGGACAGTGCCCAGGCCCAGAGTTCAGGCCCCACAAAAAAGTGGGTCTGGAGGCTTGGCTCAAGTGGTAGAGCACCTGCCATGAGGGAAAAAGTCAAGAGAGACTGTGATGTGCTCAGTTCAAGCCCAGGTACCAGCACCCAAAAAAGAAAAAAAAATAATGTGGTTAGAAGCCATGCAGTGCATGGTGACATGTGCTTGTGATTCTAGTACTTAGGAGGCAGAGGCAGGAGGATTGTGAGTTTGAGGCCAGCGTAGGCTACAAAGTGAGACCCTGTCTCAAAAATCCAAGGGCTGGGGATATAGCTCAGTGGTAGAGCACTTGCCTAGAGCACTTGCAAGGAAGGTTCCTTACATAGCTGGCCAAAAACAAACAGCATTTGCAAACAGAACTTATAATGTAGGAGGAAACGAGTTTTTTGCGGAATAAGTACTGTAAAGGAAAATGACCAAAGGTGTCTTAACTAAGCATTTTATCTGACTTAATTAGCTGGTGTGTCCTATCAAAGATCTGAAGAAAATGTGTAGTTGTTTATGTTGGGTAAGGACTGGAAATGGATGTGCTGGAAATAGATGCATTTATCTGGGGTGAAGGAGAGAGACATGTTAACTGTGAGGAGAGGCTGTCAGTGTTATTATCTGAGTCTCCATGAGAGATTCAAGTGGCTACTTTGGACTTGGTCTTCTGGAAGAGGAAGTTCTCCCTGGGGCCTCTTCCCAGTGCTGCTGCGGCTCCCTGACTCCCTCACTGTTGGCCCCACCTCTTCGGTCATGGTACCTTGTGTCTTCAGAGCCCACCTACCTTTCACCACTCCGTTCTAGTCTCCCTCCTTCTGTATTTGTTACCTCTGGTCCTTACTGTTTCTGTGACCTCTGCCCTGTATGTTTCTGCAGCACAAATGAATACTTAATTGTACAGTGTCTTGTAATATTTCCTAGTTTAATGTGTAGTTGGGTTCTTAAGTAAACTGTGGCAGAACTACCCCAATTTCTGTATTCTACCACAATGTGTAATACAAAGGCCCTCCATATTGTGTGTGTGTGTGTGTGTGTGTGTGTGTGTGTGTGTGTGTGTGTGTGTGTGTGTGTGTGTGTGTGTGTGTGTGTGTGTGTGTGTGTGTGTGTGTGTGTGTGTGTGTGTGTGTGTGTGGTTGGTTGGGTGTGGTGGCCAGCACCTTTAATCCTCACACTCTGGAGACAGGCAGAATGATCTTGAGTTTAAGGCCAGCCTGTAAGAGCTGCTTAGTAAGATCATTAAAAAAAAAAAATTCTTGTGGGGGGCTGGGAAGGTGGCTCAGTGGTAGAGCGCTTGCCTTGCATGCCTGAGGTCCTGGGTTCAATTCCCCAGCACCACATAAGCAAAAAAAAAAAAAAAAGCCGGAAGTGGCACTGTGACTCAAGTGGTAGAGCACTAGCCTTGATCTGAAGAGCTGAGGGACAGCGCCCAGGCCCAGAGTTCAGGCCCCACAACCGGACCCCCCCCTCAAAAAAAACAAAAACAACTAGTGGGCACTGGTGGCTCACCCCTGTAATCCTATACTCAGGAGGCTGAGATCGGAGGATCATAGTTCAAAGCCAGCCCGGGCAGGGAAGTTGGTAATATTCTTTATCTCTAGTTATCCACCAGAAAAAAACAGAAGTGGCACTGTAGCTCAAGTGGTAGAGCACTAACATTGAGCAAAATTGCTCAGGGAAAGTGCTCTGGCCCCACAATCAGGGTGAACAACAACAACAACAACAATAAACTATATAGGCCAGGTGCTAGTGGTTCACGCCTGTAGTCCTATCCACCTCAGGAGGCTGAGATCTGAGGATCCCAGTTGGAAGTTAGTCTGGGCAGGAAAGTGTGAGACTTTTATCTCTAGTAAACTACTTAGAAAAGGCTGAAAGTTTTGCTATGGCTCAAGTGGTAAAGTGCTACCCTTGAACAAACAGCACCTAGACTCTTAAGTTCAAGCCCCAGGACCAGCACAAAATAAAACCCCTAAACTAAGAGATCAAACGTATCCATCTACAGAAGAGGAGAGTTCTCAGATAGATGTCTTTTTTTTTTTAATGTATTCTAGGATTTTTTTTTTTTTTTTTTTGGGTCCGGTGGTGGGGCCTGAACTCTGGGCCTGGGCGCTGTCCCTCAGCTCTTCAGCTCAAGGCGAGTGCTCTACCACTTGAGCTACAGCGCCACTTCCGGTTTTGTAGTGGTTTATTGGAGATCGGAGTCTCATGGTCTCTCCTGCCCGGGCTGGCTTTGAACCGCGATCCTCAGATCTCAGCCTCCTGAGTAGCTAGGATTACAGGCGTGAGCCACCAGTGCCCGGCCACTTCCGGCTTTTTTATTTTTGCTTATGTGGTGCTGAGGAGTGGAACCCAGGGCCTCAGGCATGCAAGGCAAGCGCTCTACCACTGAGCCATCTTCTCAGCCCTCTAGGATTTATTTTTATCTAGTAATGTTCTGGGGTTTCTTTCCTAGAAAGCATATTTGAATGTTTCCTTCCTTCTTTTCTTCCTTTCCTCCCTTTCTCCCCCCCTCCCTCATTTTCTCTCTTCCTTTTTCTTTTCTTTTTTTTCTGTTGTGCTTGTATTGGGTCTTGAACTCAGAGCCTTGTGCTCTTGCTTAGCTTTTTAAAACTCAAGGTTGGAGCTCAACCATTTGAGCCACACCTTCACTAACTGGTTAATTGGAGGTATAAGTCTGTTGGATTTATCTACCCTAGCTGGCTTCAAACCTCAATCCTCAGTATCAACCTTCTGAGTAGCTAGGATTACTAGTGTGCACTGCTAGTTCCCAGCCCTTCTTTCTCTGTATTTATTGTGGCAAGATGGACATAAAAATTACCTGATGGGGCCACAATCCTCATGTATTTCCAGAACTTTCACATCCCACGTCGAGACTCCTCAATTAAGAGATGGTAGCCCTCCTCTCCCTTCTTCCTCTTCTGGGTACCCCTGTTACACTCCTGTCTCTGTGCCTGTGCCCATTTCAGAGCCGTCATACTCTTGAAACTGTACCATGTTTGTCCTTTCATGTCTGGCATATTTCAGTTAAAGTTACGTTTTCAGGATGGTTTGTTTGTTTATTTACGTCTGTCTGTCTGTCTGTCTATCATGGGGCTTGAACTCTGGGCCTGGGCACTGTCCCTCAGCTCTTTACTACCACTTGAGCCACACAGCACCACTGCCAGTTTCCTGGTGGTTTATTGGAGATGAATCTCAGGACTTTCCTGCCCAGGTGTGAGCCACCAGCATCTGGCTGTTTTCAAGTTTATTGTGTTGGACCATGTATCAAGATGTTCAAGACAAGACAAAAGAATCATGTTTTTGTACCTAACATTAAAAAAAAAACATTTGCCCCAGTGTTATGGTTTGAACTTAGCGCTTTATGCTTGCTAGGCAGCCTCTAGCACTTGAGTCAGGCAGGCCTATAGCCATTAAAACATTTTTCTTTTTTTTTTGGTCAGTCCTGGAGCTTGAACTCAGAGCCTGGACACTGTCCCTAGCTTCTTTTGCTCAAGGCTAGCACCCTACTACTTGAGCCACAGTGTCATTTCTGTTTTTTTGTGTATATGGTGCTGAGAAATCAAACCCAAGACTTCATGCACGCGAGGCAAGCACTCTACCACTAAGCCACCTTTCCAGCCCTAAAAATAATTACTTTTATTTTTATTGAGACTGGGTGCTACAATGTAGCCCAGGCTGGCCTTAGTACTTGTTTTGTAGCCTCTGCTGGAATCCTGCTTCGGCTTCCTAAATGCTACCAGGCCGATCTGGCCTATTTTTCAATGTTTCCTTCTGCCTCAGCCTCCAAAATGCTAGGGTAATGGGCGGGTGCCACCACGCCCAGCTGGTCCATTCTTCAGTGGCAGAGCTGGGAGGGACCCAGAGCTTGTCGCTTCTCTGTGCTTAAGTACAAAGTTTCTGGGCCCAGAGGTTAGCTGCTTTGGTTTGTGTGAATGTCAGTGGTGGGACTACACAGAACTCACACAGCCATGGCAGGCCCCCAGGAGAGCGAGGGGAGCCAGAAGACCAGCTACCATATTGGAATATGCTTTTTAGCCAAGACCTTTGGGTTGTACCAGAGGCAACAAGATCACACCTGTCCTGAGAGACACATACTGTCTAGGACAGAGAAAAAGAAGAGCCAGGGAGAACACAGTGGAAGGACAGTGGGCAATGGCTCAGGAAAAGGGGTTGGAGGAGGTTCAGCTCTGCCGCTGAGCGGACCTAGGGCAGGGGATGCGTGCTGCATACAGTTGTGAAGAGGGAGGAGCTGGCTGGGCTGCCACGTGCCCTGGCCTGTGTGGAGATGAGAGGTGCATTCTTAGGCTCCTGCGTGTTACAGTGCCACGCACGCTCCCCAGTTGCCCACGGATGAACTGCAAGGATAGACCTTTGTGAGGAACACTAGCATGTTACCACTTCATGTGCCTGCCCCCACTGCAGCGCTGGTGGGTGGGCATCATCTCGAGGGGTTTGGCCAGCGGTGAGTCAGATGAGCTACACATAGCTTTGCAGTTATTCATTGAGTACAGTGCCTTAGTGACGTGCAAGATGGCTGCTTGTCAAGCTTTCTCTTCTCCCGGGTACCAGGGAAACCAGAGGCCCTGCCCTAATTCACAGGGGATGGATAGTGTGTAAACAGTTCTTCTTACCCAGATACCAGGTCTTATGGTTGCTAGGCCTTGTGCTTCAATTTTGGTGAGATTTCAGGTAGCACTAGCAAGTCTATGTTTGGAACGTTGCAGCTTTATGCCCTGCTGTGGTCACAACTCTGAGGAATAGTAGTCTCCATTAAAGATATCTTAGACCATTCTTGAGCAAGCAAATCTCATAAATAGATACCCAGGTAACATTATGTGCTACTGATTTTTTTAAATTTAATTTAATTTTTTGTTGGTTGCAAGGCTTGAACTCTGGGCTTGGGCGCTGTCCCTGCGCTCTTCAGCTCAAGGCTAGCACTCTACCACTTGAGCCACAGTACCACTTCTAGTTTTCCTGTAGTTTATTGGAGATAAGAGTTTCATGGGCTTTCCTGCCTGGGCTGGCTTTGAACTGTGATCCTCAGATCTCAGCCTCCTGAGTAGCTAGGATTACAGATGTGAGCCACTGGCTCCCGGCTGAGCAAATTTTTTGTTGTTGTTGTTAGTCGTGAGGCTTGAATTCCAGGTTTGGGCGCTGTCCGTGCGCTCTTCAGCTCAAGGCGAGCGCTCTACCGCTTGAGCCACAGCACCACTTCTGGTTTTCTAGTGGTTTATTGGAGATAAGAGTCTCATGGAGTTTCCTGCCTGGGCTGGCTTTGAACCGAGATCCTCAGATCAAATCTTTTATATTAGCATTTATAAACTAAAGATTAAAGAAAGAGGCTGGGAAGGTGGCTCAGTGGTAGAGTGCTTGCCTTGCATGCATGAGGCCCTGGGTTTGATTCCTCAGAACCACATAAGCAAAAAAAAAAAAGCCGGAAGTGGCGCTGTGGCTCAAGTGGTAGAGCGTTAGCCTTGAGCTGAAGAGCTGAGGGACAGCGCCCAGGCCCAGAGTTCAGGCCCCATGACCAGATCCCGCCCCCCCCCCAAAAAAAAATCTCTCTTCCAGCTGGGCGCCAGTGGCTCATGCCTGTAATTAATTCTAGCTACTCAGGAGGCTGAGATCTGAGGATCACGGTTCAAAGCCAGCCCAGGCAGGGAAGTCAGTGAGACTCTTAACTCCTATAAACCACTAAAAAACCACAAGTGGTGCTGTGGCTCAAGCGGTAGAGCGCTCGCCTTGAGCTGAAGAGCTTAGGGACAGCGCCCAGGTCCAGAGTTCAAGTCCTACAACCAACGACGATTATGACAACAACAACAAGTCTCTCTTACTGCCCAGACTGGCTTCAAACTATAATTCTCAGATCTTAGCCTTCTGAGTAGCTGGAGTTACAGGTGTGAACCATGGTGCCTAGCTTAAATCTCAGTTCTTTAAGGTGGTCTTGAAGTCTCTGTGGAGCATGTTCAGGTGTGTTCTTCAGGTGAGACACACGACAGCACAACAGAACACATGACCTGCAGACCCACACAGAAGAGGGCAATGTGTCCTGCGTGGCAGGGGAAGGGGAGACCTTCCCCTGTTCCTAGGGACATGCGAGCAGGTGCCAGAGAGAGAAGAGATGGGCCCAAGGCATTCAGCAAGCAGGTTTGCAGGGTATGAGGCAAGTGGAGAGTTGCAGAGGATGGGTTTAAAGCAAGATGGCTCAGGCTCTGCAGGGTCTCACTGAGTGAGAGGTGTGGTTGCTGCAGCTTGTCCCTGTGCCTTTGGGGACTGAGGAGCCAGCTGAGTGGGCCACATCTAGTTGTCCCTTGAAAAGGTACAGGGTAGGGGTGTCAGGCAGGAGCCTGTTCCCTGTAATGAACACCTTGAGGAATCCAGAAGACTGATTCTACCTCCCTTGAGAAACACATGTGGCTGTTGGAAGGAGCTTGACACGTACAAATGTAGTTCCTTTCATCAAAAACAAAACTCTGTGTGTGTGTGTGTGTGTGTGTGTGTGTGTATGTGTATGTGTATGTGTGTATCAGTCAGTGTGTCAGTCATGGGGCTTGAACTCGGGCCTAGGTACTGTCCTTGAGTTTTTGTTTTTTTTGCTCAAGGTTAGTGCTCTGCCACTTTGAGCCACAACATTACTTACGGTTTTCTGGTGGTTAATTGGAGTTAAGAGCCTCATGGACTTTCCTGCCTGGGCTGGCTTTGAACTGTGATCCTCAGATCTCAGCCTCCAAGTAGCTAGGCTGATAGGTGTGAGCCACTAGCACCGGCACAACTTTTATCTCTAAGACAAATTTCAGCATTTGTGACCTCTGTTGAGTTATTTTTGTGATATTGATGTTCCTGTCTTGTACCTGTCCTACCATACGCCAACTGGCTGAGTGCTTATTTGCTTCCATAAAGCAGAATTCACTATGGATCTAGAAAGATTGCCTGTCTTTTCTCTGCTTTTCCTTTTCAAGAGGGAAAATTAAAGTCAGCTCAAGGTGACCTACCATGTCACCAACAGAGTGTTGAAGATGGTGCTTTTTGCCTGTTGGCTTTTATCTGAGACAAAGTAGCTAAGGACTATAGCAGGTGAGAAAGGGGTCGCCCTTTCCTCCCAGCCTTTTAGCTGTCTGCTCCTCAGGTGCTTTCTTGCTGGCCTGCCTGATAGTGAACCTACCATGTTGCTTTGATTTTCGGTCTTCAAGAGAAGGGGGAGAAACTCTTCACAGCAAAACCCTTGAGACTTACCCATCAGGTTCCCTCTGCTTTCCTTCTGTGTGCGTGTACTGGCCCGTTTAGGAAGTGGGACCTCATAGAGTGACGTTTACAGCCACCTCTCTCATCTCAAGCTTGTCAAGGTTTCAGCCCGCATTCTTTCCATAGCAGACCTTAGCTCTTGCTCTGTGACAGGCATGTGGGAAAATGTTCCTCAGTGTTGGAATTTTATATTTCTTATCTTGTAGCACTTTAGAATTGCCAGATGACTAAAGCACTGCTCATGTGATAATGGCTAAAATGCTATTTTTAAGAGTAGTGTGGACTTTTAATGAATTGAAGATAGAACTAAATAAATGTCTATGGACAAGTAAGGCTTAACATTGTAGCCAGGAGTGTTAAGGCAGACCTTTCCAGCTATGGACTTTGTCTTTACAGACTCAGAACATAAGCCAAAAGAGGCTCTAGAGTATATGTAAGAGTTCTTTCTTTTGACAGTTTCATGCTTCTGCTTCTGTCTCCTTGCCAAATGGGGAGACCAAAGTGGCATTAAAATCATGGTCTTTATCTACTGACCATGTATTGTCAGTGTGAGTGCAGAATATACTGGAGTTCACTTAGCGGATTCTAGCTGAGCACACCGTCTGTGCTGTGTGCTTTGCTGGCTATAGGGAAGGAACGAGAGAGAAGAGGGGGAGAGAAAATATACCACTATTGTGGTGAGTAGTTTGTCTAAGAGAGGTTGTAGAGGTTGGCAATTCAGGATTATCTATAAGTTCTGCATGAAGACACGAATACAGCTTTTCAGGAAAGTTCTGGAGAGAAACCTTTGGAGTGAACTAACTGTAATTTTATTTTTTTGGGGGGTGGCTATTCTGGGGTTTGAACTTAAGGCCTAGTCTCTATCCCCGATAGAGACCTTTGCTCAAGGTTAGCACTTTACCACTTAAGCCACAGAGTCACTTCCAGCTTTTTCTGAGTAGCTTATTGGAGATAAGAGTCTCACAGATTTTTCTGGCTGGCTTTGAACCACAGTCCTCAGATCCCTGCCTTTGAGTAGTTAGGATGATGACAGGTGTGAGCCACCGGCGCCTGGCACCTCTTCTCTTTTGTTGAAATGCTTCTGTGGGCCATTTGGAGGCTGCAGAGGTCGCTCTGGCTTGGCTGTGTGGACAGGGCTACCTGAGGAGGTCCCTGATTGGGATTTTGGCCATTCTTTTTTTTTTTTTTTGGGGGGGGGGGTCCAGTCGTGGGGCCTGAACTCTGGGCCTGGGCTCTGTCCCTCAGCTCTTCAGCTCAAGGCTAGTGTTCTACCACTTGAGCCACAGCGCCACTTCGTCTTTTTTTCTTTTTGCTTATGTGGTGCTGAGGAATGGAACCCAGGGATTCAGGCATGCAAGGCAAGCACTCTACCACTGAGCCACCTTCCCAGCCCCGGAATTTGGCCATTCTTGCCTTCAGCGTCCTCTGTCTGACCACATGGCCACTCTTCTCTCCCTCTAGTGAGAATTTACTAATTCGGGACAAAATTACCTAATCTCTCAATCTGCCATTTCCTGTTTAGCACATTTCATTTCTTCCCCTTCTTTTCTCAGCCTCCAAAGGTTTTATGAACCTGTGTGGAAGATGGACTTATGAAGTGGTTTGGGTTTGTAATTCATTGTGGGTGTATGTGGTTGTCAACCCAATGTTGATTGCACACTAAAGCAAACTTTTCTGTCTATTTATTGTGCCAGTAGTGGGGCTTGAACTCAGGGCCTCTAGCTCTCACTCAGCTATTTTGTTCATAGCTAGCACTCTACCACTTGAGTCATGCCTCCAGTTTTGTCTCCAATTAATCAGCAAAAGCCAGGAGTCTCCTGGGTTTGCCTGTCTTGGCTGGCTTCGAACTCAGATCTCAGCCTCCTGAGTGGCTAGGATTATATTTATTTATTTATTTATTTTTAATTTAATTTAATTTTTTTTTGTCGGTCGTGGGGCTTGAACTCTGGGCCTGGGCGCTGTCCCTCAGCTCTTCAGCTCAAGGCGAGCGCTCTACCACTTGAGCTACAGCGCCACTTCCGATTTTCTGGTGGTTTATTGGAGATAGGAGTCGCACGGTCTCTCCTGCCTGGGCTGGCTTTGAACCGAGATCCTCAGATCTCAGCCTCCTGAGTAGCTAAGATTACAGGCGTGAGCCACCAGTGCCCGGCTTGGCTAGGATTATAGATGTGAGCCACTGGTGCCCAGCTAGAAGGATTTTTTTATATGGACAGAGTCTAAAAAATTTACAAGCCTCGTGGAGTATTGGTACTTTTTTTTCTTTTTTGTTGATTATGAAGCTTGAACTCTGGGCCTGGGTGCTGTCCCTGAGCTCTTCAGCTCAAGTCTAGCTAGCACTATACTACTTGAGCCACAGAGCCACTTCCGGTTTTCTGGTGGTTAATTGGAGATCAGAGTCTAATGGACTTTCCTGCCCAGGCTGGTTTTGAACCTCGATCCTCAGATCTCAGCCTACTGAGTAGGATTACAAGGCATGAGCTACCAGCACCTGGCTGGTGCTTTTTTTTTTTTTTTTTAAGTGGTAAAGATGGATAATTTGGCTCATGAGTCTGGGACCCTGTCATTTAAAGACATGTCAAGGGGTTGAAGGAAGTTTGTGCTCTGTGCTAATCATTTAGAGACGAGGAGACTGATTCCTTGCATTTACTCTCCTCCCTTTGCAGCTGTGTAGCCACATTCTGTTTTCCATCACCTTTTACCAGCCAGACAATGAACAGGTGGATGCGTTTCTCTGTGGCCCTTTTTTGTTTTTGTTTTTTGTTTTTGTCATTCATGGGGCTGAACTCTGGGCCTGGGCGCTGTCCCTCAGCTCTTCAGCTCAAGGCTAGTGCTCTACCACTTGAGCCACAGCACCACTTCCGGCTTTTATCTGTTTACATGGTGCTGAGGAATCGAACCCAGGACTTCATGCATGCAAGGCAAGCACTCAACCACTGAGCCAACTTCCCAGCCCCGCCCCTCTCTGTGGCCCTTTTTTAGGAGCATTTTTGCACTCTACTTTTTTTTTTTTAAACTGTTTTAGAGAAGCCTTTTATTGGGCCTTATGTTACAACACCAGAGGGCAGCACAAAGTGGGCTGAACAACTGGTCATACAGCCAGGAAGAGGTGATAGCATGAGTTTGGCATGTACATGAAGGATTGTATTTTCACCAGTTCCACTAGTTGCACATAGAGACTAATCACCGCCTTATGTAAGGACCCATCTCAGTCCTGCCTTGAACCGTTGATTGGCTTCTGAGTTGCTGAGTTTCGTGAGTGAGAATAGCCACAGGACTGTGTAAAGTTCACTGGGTTCTGTTGCCTGGGTTACTGCTCTCCAGGGCCCTGTGAGGTGGCCCCAAGCAGTCATGGCTGGAGCAAGGCTTCCTGGGGCAGGCGTCGTAGCGCTGAGTGTTCTCAGCGTGATCAGAAAGTGTCCAAAATAGCCGGACTGCCATGAGGGCAGTCCAGCTGGTTGCTATGGGTTGGCGGCTCACCGTCCCAGGCAGAAGGGTGGAAGGGAAGAGCCTAGCTACTGCCCTTCACAGGCTTTAATGCCTACTACTTCTGCTACCAAGAGAAGAAAAGGTTATAGGATGCTTGAAATAAAGTCTTAAGGAGAGCTCAGCAAAGCTAGCAGCGTTTCACGGTGCTTTAATGTTAGCCCGACTCCCGTGTCCTGAGGAGAGGAGGAGAGAAGGGTGTCCTGTCCATCTTTCTTGGAGGCAGCTGAAGAGCATGCAGAACACTGTTATTTTTTTGTAACTTTCTGTGTATCTTGAACTTTTATCAAAATTAAAAGCATAATTAAAAGAAATACATAATTAAAGTATCGTTAAAAGAAGAACACAGTCCTTGAGAGTTTAATGCCTTTTCTGGAGATAGTGGGGGAAGGGAGGTAATTTCTTAATTTAGCCTTTTTTTTTCCTCTCTAAAATTATTATTATTACTTTTTTTTTTTTGGTCCGTAGTGGGGCTTGAACTCTGGGTCTGGGTGCTGTCCCTCAGCCCCTCAGCTCAAGGTGAGCACTC
Organism: Dipodomys spectabilis; assembly: GCF_019054845.1. Taxonomy (NCBI): domain Eukaryota; kingdom Metazoa; phylum Chordata; class Mammalia; order Rodentia; family Heteromyidae; genus Dipodomys; species Dipodomys spectabilis. The sequence continues at coordinate 4,117,657 of NW_024870744.1, forward strand.
TACCACTTGGGCCACAGTGCCACTTCTGGTTTTCTGGTGGTTTGTTGGAGATAAGAGTCTCATGGACTTTTCCTGCCCGGGCTGGCTTTGAATGGGGTGAGCCATAATAAACTGGCGCCCGGCTTATTATTATTTTTGAAGGGCAGAGAAAGGCGTTTATTCTGTGGCACCCATGTGAAGACAGCACTTAAGTACATCTTCGCCTGTCTCCAGAGGTTCAGACATTGGCTTCAGGTTAAATAGGGAGAATTGGACTTGGGGTCCAAGGATGAGAAAGGTCTGCAGAGTTAACAGTCCCAGGTCACAGGTGTGGCCTGGTTGATCATTAGCTCAGTCTTCATCTCAGGAGGAATTCTTGAAAATTGTTATCACTAGATTACTGGAACGGGAACTAGGTCTCCTACTTTTGGCTATTTGCTTTTAAGATGATAGAAAAAAGGCTGGGGCAGTTTGCCTTGTACACAAGATTGTTTATCTGTATAGGGACTGCAGCTGTTTAGTTAATTCACAAAACCCATCAGTTTTCTTTTCTTTGTTTTTAGCTTTTTTGGTTTTTTTTTTTTTTGGTGCTAATCCTGCCTGGGGCTTGAACTTGGCCTGGGTGCTTGTCCCTGAGCTTCTTTTGCTCCAGGCTAGTACTCATAATTCTAATAGTCTTCCTCCTGTTGTCCCTTTGCAATCATACTTTCCCACTCATACCTTCTGGGAACTACTGAGCTATTCTTTATGTATGCATGCCTGCATACATGCATGTGTGTGTGTGTGTGTGTGTGTGTGTGTGTGTGTGTGTGTGTGTGTGTGTGCATGCGTGCGTGTGCGTATATGTGTGTATGCGCACGTGCTGGTCCTGGGGCTTAAACCTAGGGCCCTGGTGCTATTTCTGAGTGTTTTGTTTTGTTTTTGCTCACGGCTAGTGCTCTACCATTTGAGCCACAGCTCCACTTCTAGCTTTTTTTTTTTTTGCCAGTCATGGGGCCTGAACTCTGGGCCTGGGTGCTGTCCCTCAGCTCTTCAGCTCAAGGCTAGCGCTTTTTCTGCTTATGTGGTGCTGAGGAATCGAACCCAGGGCCTCATGCATGCAAGGCAAGCACTCTACCACTGAGCCACCTTCCCAGCCCCCACTTCTAGCTTTTTGATAGTTAATTGGAGATAAGATTCTTACAGAATTTCCTGTGAGGCTGACTTCCAGCTGCCATTCCTCAGATCCTAGCCTCCTGAGTAGGTAGGGCTATAGACATGAGTCATCAGCTCCTGGCTACCATTGAACTTTTTTTGTCAGTCATGGGGCTTGAACTCTGGGCCTAGGTGCTGTCCCTCAGCCCTTCTGCTCAAGGCGAGCGCTCTACCACTTGAGCCACAGCGCCACTTCTGGCTTTTTCTGCCTCTGTGGTGCTGAGGAATCAAACCCAGGGCCTCATGCATCTAAGACAAGCACTCTACCACAGAGTTACCTTCCCAGCCCCACTGAGCTATTCTTACCAGCATGTTTGTCTTTTTCACAATTGCATATAATTGGAACTATACAATGAATACTTTAGTTATTTTTTGTGCCAGTTTTAGGACTTGAACTCAGGGCCTGGGCACTGTCCTGAGCTTTTCTGCTCAAGGGTAGTGCTCTACCAGTTGAATTGCAGCTCCACTTTTGGCTTTTATTAATAATTAATTAGATAAGAGTTCCCTGCACTATCCTGCCTGGGCTGGCTTAGAACTTCCACCCTCAGATTCCAGCCTCTTCAGTAACTGAGATGACAGGCAAGAGCCATGGGCACTCAGGTTCAATAATGTACCTTTGAGACTGGCGACTTATACCGAATGTAATGCTTTTTTGAGATCCATTTAAATATTTTATATAATAATAAGTGTGTTCTTTTAAAATACTGTATAGTCTTCCATTGTTCAAATAAACCACATTTGTTTATTCATCTGTTGGGGACAATGAGTTCTTAATTGCTGGTAGGACACTCACTGGTCATTATGAATAGGGTGGTTTTAAGCCTTTCAGTTGATTTGTTTTTGCATGAATATACATTTTCAGTTCACTAATCATGTAAATTTCTTATGCTATTACAAATGTCCACAACCAGGAGCCTTAGATAACCAGTGTCACTGGGCCAGTGGCGTGGTGCTGGGGGGACCTCGCTTCTCCAGAGCCTCTAGGGAGAGTATTATTACTGTGTATTATTACCAGTGGCTCCTGGAGCCACTGCGTTTTTTGGCTTGTGACCCTATTTCATGCCACTTCTCTCCCTTGCTGCTTTTGCTTTGCCCTCCTCTGGTTTGTAGTCAGGCCTCTCTGTCTTCTGCTTATAAGACGGTCATGATTGCCCTCAAGGCCGCTCAGACAGTCTCCCCATCTCAAGATTCTTCAGCAGCTGAGGCTTGAACTCCAGGCTTTGCAATCTTGCTTCTTTTTTTTTTGTCTTATGGTTGGCATCTTATCACATAAGCCATACTTCCACTTTCAGCTTTTTGGTAATTGGTTAATTGGCAATAAGAATCTCTCAGTTTAGGGTTTCATCTCCCTGGGCCGGCTTCCAACTGAGATTCTCACAGCTCAGCTTTTTGAATAACTAGGGTTGTAAGTGTGAATCACAGGCTTCTAGATTCTTAGTCATGACTGCAAAGACCCTTCTGTGCCACAGAAGGTCAAATACACTGTTTCCAGGAAGGAGTACTTTGGTAGACATGGTAGTTCTGGTTGTCTGTGTTTAATGTTATAAGACACTGTTGAACTGTTCTGCAGAGAGACAGTATTCCTGTCAGTACCTTACATGCCGTGTGTGTGTGTGTGTGTGTGTGTGTGTGTGTGTGTGACTTGAACTCAGAGCCTGGACACTTGTCTACCATTTGAGCTATAGTTCCATTTCCAGCTTTTTTTGTGTGTGTGTGGGGGGGTCCGGTCATGGGGCCTGAACTCTGGGTCTGGGTGTTGTCCCTCAGCTCTTCAGCTCAAGGCTAGCGCTCTACCACTTGAGCCACAGCACCACTTCCAGCCTTTTTCTTATGTGGTGCTGAGGAATCGAACCCAGGACCTCAAGCATGCAAGGCAAGTGCTCTACCACTGAGCCACCTTCCCAGCCCCTCCAGCTTTTTTTTGATGGTTTAGAGATATGAATCTCAAGGACTTTTCTTGCCTGGGCTAGCTCCAAATGGCAATCCTCAGATCTCAGCCTCGTGGGTAGCTAGGATTGATTACAGGTATAAGCCCCTAGTACCTAGCTTGTCAATACTTTTTATTTTATGCCTGGTAGTGGGTATTTTGTCTTGGCTTTAATTAATTTTTTTCTCTGATAACTAATGTGATTGAATATCATTTCATGTGAAAACCTCATACCTTTTCATTTTCCCTTTCCTATTACCTTCATGAATATTAGGATGAAAGTCATGAATAAATCATAACAAGGAAAGGAGATGGAATCTTGTTTTATAGTGTGGTCCGCTAACAAGTCCTGCATCTCCTTTGTTCCACTTTACCTCATCTCCTAATAACCTGCTTTAAACATGGTGTCTGAATTGATGATATGCTTAGATTCTAATTTAAGATGTGACTGTTACATAGTTTTTTAATGAATAATAAAGATACTAAGTCATGCTTGTTCTTACCAAACTGTCTTTTTCAATGAAGAACCTGTCACGCATCCTGCTGTCCCGGGATTCTGGGTGGAGTGGATGTGTCTTCTTGCCATTCCACGCTGCCACTCTCCCTGGCGTGGGACTTGCTGTAGATCACTTTCTGGGATGGCCAGTCACTTTTTATACTAGATCTTAAGTACCAGCTATTTTTTTTAGTGGTTTATGGGAGTAAATTGTGCTCAATATACTTGGTAGTCCCACACAATAGCTTCCACTGCTTGAGTTCTTGCAGAGTAATGAGGGGGAATGAAATGGAAGCCAAGGACCATTATTTGAAGAGAAAAACCTCTATTCAGAAAATAAGGTAGAGCAGAGTCAAGAACTGATGGAAGAGAAAGGCCATACCTTTCTAGCATTATGATATTCTATTTTTTTGGTTCCTTTTAATATAATATTTTGCAATTAATCTAAAGGAGTACTTTTGGTATAGGTTTCCATCTCTGACTGGTGTAATCATGGGCCTGGCTCAGGAATTGCAATTACACGATGGTATTTCCCTGCTGACCTTGCTAAACTTTAGTCTTCCAGTCTGCTAAGTTGCTAAGTTGCTGTCTGTAATGTAAATTCTCAAGTGGGTTAACTTGACCAATCATTTGCTGCTTGTAAATTCTTGCTTTTGTTCTTGTCCTGATGGTGAAAGCAATGTGGTCTTGGAGAAGTCACACCACTTAGCTGATAGGCTAGCACTTAGCTCCCCCCCATCACTTGGGGTGATGGTACACATACAGTGCTGGTGGCAGAGCCCAGTGGTTGACTGGTCTCAGAGGAGAGATGTAAAGATGGTGCCATGAGCTTGAATGGGTGATGAGGACAGGAGGCCCTTCCTGTAGTTCCTGACATGCTGGCCTAGTGGTGTCCAAGTCCCCATGCACCAGTGGCTTGGTGCTCTGCACACTGCATTTGCTCCTGGTTTCCACCAGGAGCCACTCAGTCCCTCTCTAAGTTGCTTGGATGAGACTGGAAGAGATGAGTAGAAGTTGGGAGAAAGCTAAGAAGCTATGGCCCCTTGGCACACCTCTGGGCCTAGCCCTTCTCCCCCAGAAACTTGACTTCAGTGCCTTGGCTATAAAGTTGGCTAGAATGAAGCCTTCCTTGAGGGGGTGTTGTTAAGGGAGTTCGATCATCTCACTTGCATGGTTGCAGACAAGTAGAGTCAGGCCCTGTGCAGGGTTCTTTGTGTGTTTTGCAGAGTGGCTAAAAGTAGACCTATGGCAGCCCTGCCTCCAGCAGCTGGAGGTCTGCTGATGTAGCCGGTAGAGTGATCCCAGCTCACTGGGCAAGGAGGTAGACTCAGAGAGGGCGTTGTCTTGTCCATCCGAGTGCCGGCCGCCTGCCTGAGCGTCCTCACTCCACATGTGACACCAGTGTTTCCTGGGGTAATTTTTTTTTTGGGGGGGGGGTGGTTACTGGGCCTGGGGCTTGAACTCAGGGCCTGGACACTGCCCTTGAGCTTTTTCCTCAAGCCTAGCACTCTACCACTTAAGCCATACCTCCACGTCTGGCTTTTTGGTGGTTAATTGGAGTTAATAGTCTCACAGACTTTCCTGCCTGGACTGCCTGGAACCAGGATCCTCAGATCACAGCCTCCTGAGTGGCAAGGCTTCCTGGCATAAACTAACATTCCCTGGAAACTGTGATATCAGTGGCTGGCCACGTGTGTTCACAAGCCTGCAGGGCTAGCTACTGGAGAATCTAGCCTGGATCTGGAGAGCCAGTGTTGGTGGTGGACCAGGAGTGGAGCCCATGCTACTAAGACAGGATGTGCTGGAGGCAAGTGTAGTTTTCTGTGGGGTTGGAATGTGGTCAGTCACCTATGTATGCATGCCTCACAGACCTCCTGGGGTGAGCGTTGTGATTGCCTTATCTGTAGATTGGGTGGTGTTGGGATGCTGTTGTGATAGTGGTGTTGGTCTCACACTCCCTCCTGTAAGGCAGCCCTGCAGCCTGGTCCTTCCCCTGTGAAGGACTGGAGGGTTGGGCCCGCCCTGTTCTTCAGGGTCTGTGCTAGGAGCTCCTGTCCACTTTGGTACTTATTCTTGGGCCTCTGTTGTTCCTGGGGTCTTCCTGTTCTCAGGGCTTATGTGCTCTGGGATTTCTCTCCAAGCGGCTGGTCTTTGTGAAAAGGCCTGAACCCAGTACAGCATGACTGTCCTCCAGCATTCGTATGTCCTTAGCATGTTGCTCCTCTGCTTTTTGTGGAAGAGGGTTTCTCATAGGCATTTTGGGAGACTAGACATCATTTCTCCCCTTCCTGTGGCCATTCTTAGTTGCACTGGAGTCTGAATATTGACTTCAGGAAAGTGGTGCCTGTCTTCTCATCAACTTCAGGACTTAATTTGTGAGCCTGTCGGTCCTTCCCAACCCTGAATCTCCTGTGTCCCTTTTCTTTCTGGGAAGGAAGGCGCTTGTTCTAAAGCATTATTAGAACTAGAAGGAGAACAAAGCCAAGCACTGCTGAAAACATCTCAGCTTTATCACCTCTCCAGTACTTGGGGTGCGAAGGCTGAAGGGTCCCACGTTGGAGGCCAGCCTGAGCAGAGTCTCTGATCCACATTAGCTCCCTGCGGCCCTGTCCCATTATCAAGCACTGAGCACAGCGTTTGCACCTTGCTGCCTTTGGTTTCATGGCTACAGTGTGGTCAGAGTGCAGTGTGCTCACTTTAATTAACATATTCCTCTGAGATAAATCAGACCTTTCTTTAGTGAACTGTCCTGCCATTTCTTCACATTTTGTTTTTTGAATGTATGGAAATCTGGGCACCAGTAGATCATGCTTGTAATCTTAGCTACTTAGGAAGCTGGGCGCTGGTGACTCATGCCTGTATTCTGTAATCCTAGCTACTCAGGACATTTAGACCTGAGGGTCACAGTTCGAAACCAGACTGGACAGGAAGGTCTGTGAGACTTTTTTTTTTTGTCCAGTCATGGGCTTTGAACTCAGGGCCTGGGTACTGCTACTGAGCACTTTTTTTTTTTTGGGGGGGGTCAGTTGTGGAGTTTGAACTGGGCTTGGGCACTGTCCCTCAGCTTTTCAACTTAAGGCTAGCACTCTACCACTTGAGCCACAGTTTTCTGATGTTTATTGGAGATAAGAGTCTCATGGACTTTCCTGCCCAGGCTGGCTTTGAACCGTGATCCTCAGATCTCAGCCTCCTTGGTAGCTAGGATTACAGGCATGAGCCATTGGTGTGTGTCCCTGAGCTCTTTTTGCTCAGGGTTAGTGCTCTACTGCTTTGAACCACAGTGTTGCTTCCAGTTTTCTGGTGGTTAATTGGAGATAAGAGTCTGATAGACTTTGCTGCGTGGGCTGGCTTTGAACCGTGATCCTCAGAACTTAGCTCCCTGAGTAGCTAGGATTACAGGGGTAAGCCACCAGCACCTAGCCTCTGTGAGACTTTCAACCATCAAAAATCTGGAAGTGGATAGCGGGCGCTAGTGGCTCACGCCTGTAATCCTAGCTACTCAGGAGGCTGAGATCTGAGGATCGCGGTTCAAAGCCAGCCCGGGCAGGAGAGACTGTGAGACTCCTATCTCCAATAAACCACCAGAAAACCGAAGTGGCGCTGTAGCTCAAGTGGTAGAGCGCTCGCCTTGAGCTGAAGAGCTGAGGGACAGCACCCAGGCCCAGAGTTCAAGCCCCATGACCGACCCCCCCAAAAAAAAAATAAATCTGGAAGTGGGGGCTGGGAAGGTGGCTCAGTAGTAGAGTGCTTGCCTTGCATGCATGAGGCCCTGGGTTCGATTCCTCAGCACCACATAAGCAAAAAGAAAAAAGCCAGAAGTGGCGCTGTGGCTCAAGTGGTAGAGCACTAGCGTTGAGCTGAAGAGCTGAGGGACAGCGCCCAGGCCCAGAGTTCAGGCCCCACAACCAGACTCCCCCCCCCAAAAAAATCTGGAAGTGGAACTGTGGCTCAAGTGGTAGAGTGCTAGGCTTGAACATAAAACCTTAGGGACAGGGCCTGGGAAGGTGGCTTAGTGGTAGAGCGCTTGTCTTGCTATGCCTGAGGCCCTGAGTTCGATTCCTCAGCACCCCGTAAGAAAAAAGCCGGAAGTGGCGCTGTGGCTCAAGTGGTAGAGCGCTAGCCTTGAGCTGAAGAGCTGAGGGACAGCGCCCAGGCCCAGAGTTCAGGCCCCACGACTAGACCCAAAAAAAAAAACAACAAAAAACCTTAGGGACAGTGCCCAGGCCTGCGTTGTAGCCCCAGGACTGGCTGCAAAAAAGTCCACTGACTCCATCTCCAAAAAAATCCAGTGAAAAAGCAAAGCTGGAGGTGTGGCTCACGTGTTGAGTGTCAGCTGAGCAAGCACAGGGTCCTGAATTTAAACCCCCACCACTAAACATAAATAAGTAAATGAATGAATGAATGGGAAAGGCATTTTTCCCCACTATCACAAATTATAATGATTTTACACCAATAACATTATAAAAGGAAGAAATGCTCATTATTTTTAAAGAAAAATTAGAAGCATAGATAGAGATTGACTTGCCAGCAAGCCACCTGGCTCTCATAAGGGTTCATAGTGCATGTGTTGGTTTTGCTCATTTGCCTTTTTTTTTTTTTTTTAATTCATGTGAGAGGTGACATATGGCAGGGTTAGCTTTACATCTGTCAGGTAGTAAGTACATTTCCTTTCATCTATTCCCTCATTCTCTCCTATCCCTCCCTCCCCTCTTCACCCGCGAGTGGCATAGTTCACTTTCATCAATGTCTGGGGCAGCCAGTGTGTTCCACTGCTGCACTTTTTCACTCTTTTTTCTTCTGATTCTGTGTCCTTCTCCCGCCCTCTCACAGATGTGCACATGAATACTATCATTTGTCTCTTTAAAGAAACTTAACAGTGTGTGTGCCACTGGATAGAGTGTGCAGTTTTTAAATTTTATTTGTATGGTGTGAGTTTTCTGGAAATTACTTTGTGGTGATTTCAAGCTAGACATATACAAATTAAAATGATGGGGAACATGCAGTGGACTGGGGGTTTGCTTTGCTAAGCACTTCGAGGCATTGTGTCCTCCATCCATCACTCTGACTTGTGTCATGGGCTGTCTGCCCACACTCTGGCTTCCTGTCTTCTTCTGCAGCTTTTCATACTTTCAGGAATGCAAATACAATCCCGTTGCTCCCTGCTGGGGCTCTTCCAGGCGCCTCACATCTACGTGGGCTGACTGAGATCCTGTGGGCATCTTGGCGTCATTTCACAGCCATGTTGACCCATCTTTCAGTCCCTAAAATGTGACAAATTTACTTCAACTCCCTGCCCTGGTAGGTTTGGGTAACTGACTTTCTTTTCCTTCTGGTCCCATTTTGAATTGAATTCAAGCGAAGTGAGCACCATAATACATGTATCTTACAGGAAAAAGTTAACTTAGCAAGGAAAGAACACTTGTCACCCATAAGGCCACCATCCTTTTTTAGTTGTGGTGTGTGTGTGTATGTGTATGTTTGTTGGTCCTGGGGCTTGGATTCAGGGCCTGGGCACTGTCTCTGAGCTTCTTTTGCTCTACTACTTGAGCCACTGTGCCACTTTTGGCTTTTTCTGAGGAGTTTATTGTAGATAAGCTCTGGCTTGAACTGTGATCCTCAGATCTCAGCCTCCTGGGTAGCTAGGATTACAAGTTTGAACCACCAGCACCCAGCTCCACTATCTATTTTTTTTTTTTTTTTTTGGGTCCGGTCGTGGGGCCTGAACTCTGGGCCTGGGCGCTGTCCCTCAGCTCTTCAGCTCAAGGCTAGCACTCTACCACTTGAGCCATAGCGCCACTTCCGGCTTTTGTTTTTCTTTTTGCTTATGTGGTGCTGAGGAATCGAACCCAGGGCCTCTGGCATGCAAGGCAAGTGCTCTACCACTGAGCCACCTTCCCAGCCCATCCACTATCCATTTTTAACATCTTGATTCCTCCCCCTTCTGTTTATTCATTCTTTTGACATAATGCCCACAGTTTGCTGGGTATATCACATGGCTGATTGGTGACATTAGCAATTCGTGGTTCCTGCCTTTGTGAGGCCTATTGGGCATTTTTCCTCTGCATATTGGAATGGCATAGGCTCTGAAGTCACACCGGCAGGATTTAAGAACCCCTCAGCAGCCCCATCAAGTTGTGTGACTTGAGTTAGTTACTTATATTCTGAGTTTCCTATTATCTATTCCCCGACAACTAAAATACAGGGCTTACTTACAACAATAAGTTGTTGTTGTGGGTTAGGAATTCACAGAAGTAGCTTGACTGAGTGGTCCCAGCTTGCAGTTGCTAAGCAGTCACAGTCCAGGGTCATCTGCAGCCATTGTCGTCTGAGGCTCTGCAGGGGCTGGGGCAGAAGCAGCCTTCTGCAGCTCACCCCAGGGCCAGGGTGGCTGTTGCCTAGACTTCCTCATCCTGGAGCCATCTCCACAGGCTTCTGAGTGTCCTCGTGACAGCAGCACTGCTGCTGTGTCTGGGAGACATAAGCCAAGCTTCTGCCCTCACTTGGAAGCCAACCCCCTGGCTCTGGGCAGGGGATGCTGCGCAATGAGGGAAGACACTCACTGGGCAAGTGAGCCAGGCGTCATGGACTATGTGGAGGCCAGCCACCACACAGTCTGCAGTGGGCATTGTAAGGGGACCTCTGTCCTTGGTTTCTGCCAAGGACTCCACGCTACAGTGAATGAGAAACAGTCATTGCACACAGTACAAAAAAGTCACAATTGTGATCATGCTTTGCTCTTCCATCCCTCCACACCTCCAGCCCTGCCAGCAGGACAGAGAGAAGATAGATGTCGTATAAAGGACAGGGAGAGGGAAAAGGAAGGAGAGGGAAAAGGAGAGCTGTGTAGACAGAGGCGGGGCAGAAGCCTGGACACCCGGGTAGGGTAGTGCCTGAGACCATGGACAGGCATGCAGAGCCCCTGTGCACATCCCATGCCGTTTAGAGATTTGCTCTCTAGCAATGTAGCTAAAACTCATGGTGCATAAGAGCCAATCCTGGAGTGCTTCCTCCATGAAGAATGCTTTTCTGTCCTCTGACTACCCAGTACCTTCAGGTTGTCCTATTTCATTGGGTAGAGGGATACAAACGTTGAAGTCTTGTGGGTAGGCTGATGGCTACAGCAGATCTTTTCACAGGACAGTGTGGTTTGCTTTGCCTGTTGCAACTGTGTGTTTCACTGATGAAGCAGTCTGTGTACATTTCCTCCTTCTGGAGACACCTGCTTTGCTCTGACTTGAACCAGGGTCTAGGCCCATGTATATTGTGTTTTGTATCTCTGAAGCCTTGGATTTGGATGGTTTTTATCTTTTAGAGGATAAAGTAGAATTAAGAGTGTGGTGAGGGCACCCATCTACCTGTTCAGCCAGCTGTGCAAAGGTGAACTCTTCCTTCTTACCTCTTCCCCCTGTCTCTGTCACTTTGTATTTCTTGCTCGCTCGCTCGCGGTCTGTCTGTCTGCCTTTCATTCCCATACTAGGGTTTGAACTCAGGGCCCTATACTTGGTAGACAGCTACTCTACCATTTGAGCCATCTCCCTAGCTCTTCTTTCTATTTTTTTTTGGCCAAAGATGTCCATTTTCAGAAATTGTTACCTTATCAAGATGATTTTATGCTAAATATGAATGATATTGTTTCTTCTGGACTTTGCAAGCCTTTTGGAAATTATAACCAAACATTGATGCATTTGTATGTTTTGAGATTGTGATTTTGGAAAGGACCTGTAGCAGCATCTCAGTGGGCTTTGTTAGGACCACAAGGGAGGCTAGAAATCTGATCTATGTGGAAAATGACCCCAGCTCTCCATTGAGGGACACTGCAGTTCAGGAGCTATTTTAGTTAGTTAATTTCTTTATTTTGGTGGTCGTGGGACTTGAACTCTGGGCCTGGGCCCTGTCCTTCAATTAGCTAGTGCTCTACCACTTGAGCCACAGCACCACTTCCAGTTTTCTGGATGGTTTATTGGAGATAAAATCTCGCGGACTTTCCTGTCCAGGCTGGCTTTGTACAGCAATCCTCAGATCTCAGCCTCCTGAGTAGCTAGGATTACAGGCTTGAGCCACTGATGCCCAGCTTCCGTTATTTATTTAAAATACATTTTCCTTCCCTCCCTTTCTTCCTCCTTCCCTTCTTCCCTCCTTTCCTCCATCCCTCTGTCCCTCCCTTCCTCCCTCCCTCTCTTCCCTTCCTTCTTGTCTATCTGTCTGTCTGTTCATCTTTTCTTTGGCACTGATACTAGAGCTTGAATTCAAGGGCCTCATATTCTTGCTTGGCTTTTTAACTCAAGGCTCGTGCACTTATGGCTCCACTTAGGGCTTTCTGCTATTTAATTGGAGATAAAAGTCTCATGGACTTTTCTGTGTAGGTAGGCTGGCTTCAAACTGATCCTCAATTCTCAGCCTCCTGAGCAGCTAGGATTACAGACATGAGCCACTAGTGCTAGGATAAAATACATTTCTAAAAGTGGAATTTCAAAAAAGACCACATCAGGAAGTGGCGCTGTGGCTCTAGCGGTAGAGTGCTTGCCTTGAGCTGAAGAGCATAGGGACAGTGCCCAAGCCCAGAGTTCAAGCCCCACGGCGACCAAAAAAAAAAAAAAAAAAAAAAATATATATATATATATATATATATAAAACAAAAAAGACCACATCATCAGTCTTTGGATCCATTTTGTTAGGTGCCCCTCCAAATGATGTACCAGGGGCATCAGTATACCTATGTTTAGTTAAAACTGGCCAGTGTTTATTTCTCTTGATAGATGAGGACATGAGGGTTATTTGAGGCTCTAGAGCCACAGGTGGACCTGACAGCTTCTGTGTGTTTACTGTGTCCCTTAGGCCTTCAGGACCCCTTCCACTCTGTTCTTTAAGCCACAGGTCTAGTAGTTTAACACATACTGGAAGTTTGGATGTTAGGGTGAATCAGAGCATGGGGGTCTGGGCAGAATAATCTGGCAGGCTTCCTGAATCCTGGCACTGATCCAGCAGACTGACCACTTACTGTGTGGCCTGGTGGCAAAATCATTGCTCAGCAGAACTGGGTAAGGAGATATAAGGCCATGGTGTTGGTCTCATTTTGAATTCTTCCAAATTCATCAGATTGCACTTGACAGCATGGAAGCCAAGTGGGTGCAGGTCATCGCCCACGACCAGTTTCCCAGGGCTGCTGGAGAAGCTCGCTGCCGACTGCCAGGGCCCAGGGCCACGCTGTGCGTTGGTGCGCTGGGAAGAATGTGGCAGTAGCATTCCCCGACACATACCAAGCACATTTGGCCTCCCTCTGTGTCCCTCGCCAGAGCCAGCTCCAGCATGCTCGCGGTGTGGAAAGCAGGACAGATGCCTCACTGTTGCTTTGGAGAGGGAAAGGAGGGTGGTAGTTGTGCTTCTGAGCTGGACCTCAGAACAGAACGGTTCACATGCAGTGCGGGGCTTGCACACAACTGGTGTGTGCTCATCAGAACTCCAGGTCATGTGCTGTGTGGGTGATGGAGCAGGGCCTTGTGTAGCTAGTGGCTCTCCATATTCTTTCCAGGTCTGAATTTTTTTTTTTTTTGTCAGTCGTGGGGCTTGAACTTTGGGCTTGGCCGCTGTCCCTGCGCTCTTCAGCTCAAGGCGAGTGCTCTACTGCTTGAGCCACAGTGCCACTTCTAGTTTCCTAGTGGTTTGTTGGAGATAAGAGTCTCATGGCCTTTCCTGCCCAGGCTAGCTTTGAACCACGGTCCTCAGATCTCAGCCTCCTGAGTAGCTAGGATGACAGGTGTGAGCCACCAGCGCCCGGCTCCTGGTCTGCTTTTGATGGCTCTAGCATCTGAGAGGCCATCGCTGCTCCTTCCTTCTCCTCCCTCCTACAGGCAGGCCCTCCAGAATAAACCCCACGCCCATCTTTCCCCCTGCAGTTTACTGTCCCCGCCACCCAGCCACCTTTTGCTGGCAGAGACGTGGCCTTCCTGAGCTCACATCAGAGCTCTTCACTCCCAAGCTTCTGTCCCCAGAGGCGAGTCAGTTCAAGGAGAGTCCCCTCTCCCAGTCCTGGGCCTGGGGCCTGCTTCCCTCCTAGGTGTCACCTCTAAGTCACTCCTGTGTGCAGATGATCTCTCCTGGCCCTGCCCTCCCCTCTGCCCCAGAACTGCGCCCTACGCTGCTGACCTGGTCTACAGGGCCTGTGTGGCACCGGTGCCACCAGCACAGCTCTGGGCTTCCTTGCCCTTGAACTTACTCATTGTGCCAAATGCTGGGCCGGGTCTACTCTCCTAGAGGCCACAGGGCCCAGAATGCCTCAGAGAGTTTGGCCTCGTTTTCATGACCAAGTGTCAATTCTGGAAACGCTGCAGGTTGTGTGAGAAAAAACACATTTGACTTCTCCACCGGACCACAGCCCCACTTTCCAATAGCGCACGCACACCCCACTCCCACATCTACTGCACTCTCAATACGTCATCACTTTTTTTTTGGTCGGTTGTGGGGCCTGAACTCAGGGTCTGGGTGCTGTCCCTCAGCTCTTCAGCTCAAGGCTAGCACTCTACCTCTTGAGCCACAGTGCCACTTCTGGCTTTTTCTGCTTATATGGTGCTGAGGAATCGAACCCAGGGCCTGGTACATGCAAGGCAAGCACTCTACCACTGAGCCACCTTCCCAGCCCCACAGCATCACTTTTGAGTAAAGAACATTTTTAGCTTCTAACATGTGATTCTTCGCCATCAAAATGTGTACTAAGGGAGTACTCTCTAGAACAAATCAGCTGGTAAAGTTAAGAAGTGAAGTTTAGCCTTCAGATTTAAACAGTAGTGGGTACAGTGGCTCACACATACAGTCCTAGCCACCTGGGAGACATGGCCCAGGCAAAGTGTGTGAGACTCTATCTCAGCCGGTAAGAGGCTGGCTAAGTGAGATTGGCCCGTCTCTGTGCTGTCAGATACAGGGGACTTCAAGGTAGTGGTGGGAAGAAGTGTTCAGCAGAAATGCAAGGTGACCTAGCCCCATACATCTTGCAGAAGAAACTTGAGCTGAAGGTATGGTTGTCTCTTGGGAGTGGGGAGCCAAGGGGATGTGTTTCACTCGTCATTTTCCACATAACTAATTGGCACAGAAGGTTAAGGAGTAAATCTATAGTTGCACTCAAGTTCTAGGTGTGTGTGTGTGTGTGTATATGTGTGTCTGTCTGTCTGTCTGTCTATATGTAAGTCTTTATCAAGTGTGTGTTCTACAAATAAGTGAAAACACATAGTATTTGGCTTTTTTTTTGGTCAATCGTGGGGCTTGGAAGCTGTCCCTGAGCTTTTCTACTCAAGGCTAGCGCTCTACACTTTGAGCCACAACACCACTTCCAATTTTCTAGTGGTTAATGGGAGATAAGAGTCTCACAGACTTTTCTGCCTGGGCTGGCTTTGAACAGAAGTCCACAGATCCATCCTCTTGAGTAGCTAGGATTACAGGCATGAGCCACTGGTACCTGGTTCAGTATTTGGCTTAAAAGCTTGTCTTATCTTAGCATAATGGTATCCCAACTTTATTCACACTTTATTGCTGACTAATGTTCTATGCTATGTATGTACCCAGTCTTCTTTATCCATTTATGACTTGTTGGACCCTTGGCTAATTCCACTGTTTGGCTGTTGTGAACCATGTTGAAATACAGGTGGGTTGTCAGGTGTGTAACACACACACACACACACACACACACACACACCCACACACACGAAGTATTCCTTTAGATATACTGAAGAGTGGTATGACAGGGTTATTAAGATAGATCTAATTTTAGCATTTAATTAATTAATTAATTTATTTTTGTCGGTCGTGGGGCTTGAACTCTGGGCTTGGGCACTATCCCTGCGCTCTTCAGTTCAAGGCGAGTGCTCTACTGCTTGAGCCACTGCTCTACTTCCGGTTTTCTAGTTTCCTAGTGGTTTGTTGGAGATAAGAGTCTCATGGCCTTTCCTGCCCAGGCTAGCTTTGAATCGTGATCCTCAAATCTCAGCCTCCTGAGTAGCTAGGATTACAGGTGTGAGCCACCAGTGCCCGCCTAGCATTTATTTTTATTTGAAGATAAATTGTCTGTTGGATTTGTCTGCCTGGGCTGGCTTCAAGCTGTACTTCCCAGATCTTAGATTCCTGAGTGGCTAACAATGTATGTAGGACCAGCCATATCTAGCTTCCCTGTTTACTTTAGGTTTTTTTTTTTTTGTCCAGTTGTGGGGCCTGAACTCTGGGCCTGGGCGCTGTCCCTCAGCTCTTCAGCTCAAGGCTAGTGCTCTACCATTTGATCCACAGCGCCACTTCTGGCTTTTTTCTTTTTGCTTATGTGGTGCTGAGGAATGGAACCCAGGGCCTCAGGCATGCAAGGCAAGCGCTCTACCACTGAGCCACCTTCCCAGCCCTTCCCTGTTTCCTTAGAGCACTTTAGATGCTACTTTTAGATCTTGGGTGCTTTTGGAGTTGATTTTTGTACAGAAGGAGTGATCAGATCTAGTTGCAGTCTCCTGCATATAGATACCCTGTTTTCCCAGCATCATTTGTGCAAGAGGTATCTTTCTCTAGTGTATGTTTATGGCTCCTTTGTCAAAAATTAGTTGGCTATAGATATGTGGTTTTATTTCTAGGTCTGCTGTTCTGTTCCATTGGTCTTGCCAGTGTCATTAAGCAGTAAATGTAAAGAAAGAGAGTAGTGCTTGTTATATAGCTGGATCAATAGATTGTAACTATTATACAAGGTGGTCATAAATTAGTAAAGGCCAAAGGTCTAACTAGAGTAGGTTAGTTATAGAGAAAAACAGGCTGATCAGTTGTTGTTTAACTTTTATAGAATGCAACTTTCTTAGCTTCTGAAAGCACAACCAGTATTTAATTTGGAAAGCCCAACAGTAGCCCTAGTCTTTTATTGTATTTTAGTTTGTTCATTTTTTAGCCAGGTTTATTGAGGTCTAACTTACATACAGTAAAACTCACCCCTTTATAAGGCGTGCAGTTCCTTGAACTTTAACCAGTGGATACAGTTGTGAAATCACCACCCGCTGAGGATCCAGTGTCACCCCCCTGACCCTTCGTTTGTGCAGCCTTCCAGTCGTCCTTCCCTTGTCCTCCTAGCTCCTGCTAGCCACTGCACTATTTTCTGTCCCGTGACTCTGCCTTCCCAGAATGTATGTCTTAGCAATGAATGCTCAGCCTGTGGCTTTTGAGCCTGGCTTCTTTCACTCCCAGTGTCGTGGGTGAGAACCATCTTTGTTGTGGCAGGTACCAGCTTTAGATATTTAATTTTGCCTTGTGTCTCTGAGCAGTGCCTCTGGGATGGCCAGGGTGCTGTGAGCCGTGCCCCCCCAGAGTGGATGTGGCACAGTGTGACCCGTGTCCTCCCCTGGGAGAACGTGGTGCAGTGAGCATGCCCCCAAGCGTGGGGCTCGGTTTGTGCATTTGTGCCCTGGCTGCAGGCAGCGCTGCAGGTGACTACGGGGGGATGGACCTTGGCCATTTCTCTGTTTTGTATCAGATGGGCCTCTGTTTTGTTAAGCCTGAGAGATTATTATGATCATAGTTATTTATAATAATCTGTTAGTTCTCAATCCTCATATGGAAAGAGTTGTTGAATACGAATTATTTGGAGGGTGTAAATTTTTATCTATATAATGTTTTCTGCATGCCAGGCTTCTTCTGAATATTGCTTTATAAATATTTATAAATTGCCTTGAACAGTTTGTAGGCACATACTATGTGCTGTATGTTTGTTATATAAATAAAAAGTTTGAAGTCTTGAAACCATCTCTATTTCATGTAGAAAGGAGATAAAGGGTAGGACAGAGTAGCTGGAACTCCTAACACCCAGAGCTGTGGACCCCTAATACCACTCCCTCTCCATCACCGCCCCAGGGGCAGACGTGGTCTCCGGGGCTTCATTCACCCTTGGTGTCATTTACCAGCTGGGAAGTGAGCACCATAATCTTCACCATCCTAAAGGACCAGGAAAAAAAAAAAGTGATCTGTAGCTAGGTGTTGGCTCACTCCTATGGTCCTAGCTGCTCAGGAGGCTTAGATCTAAAGATGGAGGTTTGAAGTCAACCTGGGCAGGAAAGTCCATGAAACTTTTTTCCCCCCTCAGGACTTTTTTTTTTTTTGGGGTCCGGTTGTGGGGCCTGAACTCTGGGGCCTGGGCGTTGTCCCTCAGCTCTTCAGCTCAAGGCTAGCGCTCTACCACTTGAGCCACAGCGCCACTTCCGGCTTTTTTCTTTTTGCTTATGTGGTGCTGGGGAATCGAACCCAGGGCCTCATGCATTGCAAGGCAAGCGCTCTACCACTGAGCCACCTTCCCAGCCCTCCCTCAGGACTTTCTCAAGTCCTGGGACTTGAGAATTCAGGGCCTGGGTACTGTCCCTGAGCTTCTTTTGCTCAGGCCTAGCATTCTACCACTTGAACCTCAGCCCCATTTCTGGCTTTTTCTGCTTATGTGATGTTGAGGAATTGAACCCAGAGCCTCATGCATCCAAGGCAAGAACTACCACTGAGCCACCTTCCCAGCCCCCCCCCCCCCCAGCCTTTTCTTTTTATGTGGTACTGAGGAACTGAACCCAAAGCTTCATGTATGCTAGGCAAGCACTCTACCACTAAGCCACATTCCCAGCCTCCAGGAGACTCTTATCTCCAGTTTACAACCAAAAAGCCAGAAGTGGAGCAGTAGATTGTCAACCTTGAACTAAAAAGCCAAGCAAGAACTTAAGGTCCTGAGTTCAAGCCTCAGTACCCACACACAAATAATGTTTTTTTTTGTGTGTGTGTATGTGTGTTTTTTTTTTTGGTCTGTCATAGAGCTTGAACTCTGGTCTTGGGCACTGTCCCTGAGCTCTTCAGCTCAAGGCTAGCTCTCTACCACATGAGCCAAATCACCACTTCCAGTTTTTGAGTGGTTAATTGAAGATAAGAGTCTCACAGGGGGCTGGGAAGGTGGCTCAGTGGTAGAGTGCTTGCATTGCATGCATGAGGCCCTGGGTTCGATTCCTCAGCACCACATAAGCAGAAAAAAGCTGGAAGTGGCGCTGTAGCTCAAGTAGTAGAGTGCTAGCCTTGAGCTGAAGAGCTGAGGGATCGTGCCCAGGCCCAGAGCTCAGGCCCCACGACCAACCAAAAAAAAAAAAAAAAAAGAGTCTCACAGGGACCTTCCTGCCCGGGCTGGCTTTGAACTTTGATCCTCAGATCTGAGCCTCCTGAGTAGCTAGGATTTCAGGTGTGAGCCACCAGCACCCAGCTTTAATGTTTAATTTTTTAGGACATGATTAGACTGTCTGTTCTACATCATGTTAAGCCTGAATAGTTTGTTCCCCTGTTTTCAAGTGGTGGTAACACACTGTTGGCATCTATATGAAAAGTGTACTAAAAATATTCCCCACATGGTGGCGCTCCCTTCAAAATCAAATTTTTATTTGGCTAGCATTGAGCATTAGTCATGGAATTGATTAGGAGCAGCTGGAGTGCCAGCTTATGCACTATACATTCATGCTATAAGATTTTGGAGGAAATAGGGGGAAAAGGGTCTTGTTGTTTTATTGGCTTAATAAGTTATGCAGATGTCAGAGTATTGGAACATTTGTTCTTTCTTAGGCATTATGACATATTCATGTGCATTAACTGATGCTGTCCTTTTTAGATGTTCCAAAGATCTGCACTCAGAAGTCTGTGTGCTTAACAGGAAAACAAATACATCTGCAAGAAAATGTCATAGGCATTTCTTCTTCCAAAGCTAGTGTTTAGAAAGCACGCTGCCTATAACTGCCATAGAACTATGGTAACGTTTCACTTGTGGTCTCTTGAAGCAAAGTGTGTTTGCCTTTTCGATTTAGGATGCATACTTCTAAGCAGCTGTGTGGCTGGCTGAACTCCAGTGGTGCGCATCAGGATGCCAGGCTGGTCCTCACAGCACGTCATGGCAGAGGGTGAGCCAAGGTTGTCCTACTCTTGAGGAGTCAAGTAGAGACATAAATGAAATATGTAAATGTGACATCTGAACACAAGGCATCATTGGGTGTATGTAATAAAGGTAGGAATAATTACAATGGTTGACCTAGGTATATGTGAGTCTGTAGTCGAGGAGGAGAATTGCTTGCTCCCACTATCAGCATGGCAAAGTGGCAGGGTCCTAGCTCAAAAGAATAATACATGTAGATGGATGGGTGGATGGATGGATGGATGGATGGTTGTTGGGAAGAAAGAAACTGTCCTCACTCGGATGGTTGATTAGGGAAGATGGGAATATCCTTTGGTAGGAACAGATGAAGGAGAGGATCTGTGGATCTGGCTAGTGAGATGGCATTTCCCACACCTGAACCCAACTGTTGAAAAGAGCAGACATACAGCAGGAGACACAGGATCTGGCAGAGGGAATGGGTTGAGCATGTCTGTGGGGAAGGAAGACACAAGGTGCTGAGGTTAGGCACGCACTCTGTGTTCATGTGGAAGACTTGAAATGGGGCAGCCTCGAGGAAGGCCAGAGGGAAATCCACCGTCGTCTCAGGCACAGATGTGAGGGAGCCTTTGGCTGGCCACAGGACCAAGAAGCTATCCTGGAGCACGTTAACTAGATCCACAAGGTATAACAAGTACGTTTTTGTTGAATACCTGAACTTGAAGGAAAAGTGAGAGTTCCTTAAGATCTTAAAAAAAGAAAGAAAAAAAAGACAGGAGCTGGGCATTGGTAGTTCACACCTGTAATGGAAGCTACTCAGGAGGTTGAGATCTGAGGAGTGAGGTTCAAAGCCAGCTCAGGCAAGAAAGTCCATCAGACTCATCTCTAATCCATTGCCCCCCCCCCCCAAACCCCCCCCCCCAGAGAAAAAAAAACAAAAACTGGAAGTGGAGCTGTGGAGAGTGCTAGCCTTGAGCAAAAAAGCTCAAGAATAGCTTCTAGACCCAGAGTTCAAGCCCCAGGGGTTGGTGATGGAGCACTTACCTAGCATGTACAGGTCCTGGGTTCAATCTCCAGTAGCATCCAAACAAGGGCAGTCTGGAAGCAAGCAGGACAAGCTATAAGCACAGCTGTCTTTGAGTGTTTCATGGACTAGGAGGTTGCCCTTTTTGGTTTCCGTAACTACGGAAACTAAGAGTGCCAAGGCAGGCACTCTTCCCTTTGAGCCGCACTCCCAGCTCATAAGTACTGTTAACGGTGTGATTCGTGTCTTGTGGACATGATGTAAATGACACCCATTGGGACAATACAACTTGGTAAATTATGGCGCATGCATGTGCCTGTGAAGGCGTCACCACAGTGAAGATTGTGGAAACAGGCATCGATTTTAAATGCCTGTATCTTCCTTTGCAGTTCTTCTCTGCTCTGCCTCTGTCCATTCCCAGCCAACTACTTGCTTTCTGTCACCATAGGTCAGTTTTCACTTCTATGAACATGTGGGAAATACTGTCAGATACATACTACTTACTCTTCCTTGCATGACATAATTATTTCAAGATTCACTGTATCAATCGCTTATTTCTTTGTATTGACAAGTACTGTTGAATTACATGTTTGTATATATGCACGCGTACACACACAACATAATTTGTTTATTCAGTGTCGATGGGTACTTGGAAGGCTACTGCAAGTCAAACTGCTAGAACATTTTTGGACAGATCTTTGTAAGTAAATAGTTGGGAGTGAATGGGCTGGGTCATACACTAGGGTGTCAACAAGGCTTAATTTTAAATGAAATACTAGGAACAGAAAACAAAATCTTGGGCTCATGGTAAACAGAGAATTGGAACTGAGACCACTAAATAAAGCTGAGATAAGAGAGTTCCACCTCTACCAAAACAGTAGACTCGAAAAATGAGCACGTTTACAGATTAAGGGAAGTTTGTTTGACTCAGCCTGTACTCTGAGTAGGAGGAAATGAAAACTCTGGATAATTTTTTTATTCTCATCCTCTGCCTTCTTTTGAACTTTATCTCAATTTACCATTTCTGTGTGGTTTGGGAAGTTACAGGAAGAGATTATTTTAAGGAACTCCTGTGTTACTAGAGCTCATTCTTAGGTAGCAAAAGTCACTGTATTCTCTGGGGTGATTGCCACCATTACTCCAGTCTTAGTGTAGGAGTCTTACAGATCAGGCCTCAGTCATGAGCTGACAATCCAAACTTTAACACATGAAGAAATGGCCATTCATAAGAAGGGAGAGCTGGGTGTTGGTAGCTCATGCCCATAATCCTAGCTACTCAGGAGGCTAAGAGGATCTCAGTTTGAAACCAGCCCAGACAGGAAAGTCTGTGAGACTGTTATGTCCACTAAACTACCAAAAAGGCTGAAAGTGGAGCTGTGGCATAAATAGTACAGTGCTAGCCTTGTGCAAAAGAGGCTCAGGGATAGGATCAATGGCCTGAGTTCGAGCCCCAGGACCAGCATGCACATGTGCGTGTGTACTCATACACACACAGAGCAGAAAAATGGGCAGTATAAGTATAGTTTATACATTAAAATAATCACATTGGGAGATAGAATAATGATTTATAACATTTAAGGAAGTGTAAAATAGAAAACAAGAACTAAGGGCTGGGAAGGTGGCTTAGTGGTAGAACGCTTGCCTTGCATGCCTGAGGCCCTGGGTTTGATTCCTCAGCACTATATAAGCAAAATGAAAAAAGCCGGAAGTGGCGCTGTGGCTCAAGTGGTAGAGCGCTAGCCTTGAGCTGAAGAGCTGAGGGACAGCGCCCAGGCCCAGAGTTCAGGCCCCACAACCGGACCCAAAAAATAAATAAATAAATAAATGAAAACAAGAACTAAGACCCTATGAAGAAAGATCAGAAATATTTGGAAAATAAGAAAAAAAAAGATGTAATTGGTAAAAATCAAAACCTCAGTGGATGGGTTAAACAACAGGATAGACACAGCTGAAAAAAGATTTAATGAACTGGAAGATAAAGCTGAAGAAATTGCATAAAAATGTAGCAAAGAGCTGGGCGCTGGTGGCTCATGCCTGTAATCCTAGCTCTCAAGAGGCTGAGATCTGAGGATCACAGTTCAAAGCCAGCCCAGGCAGGAAAGTCCATGAGACACTCATCTCCAGTACACCACTCAGAAAAGTGGCGCTGTGGCTCAAGTGGTAGAGTGCTAGCCTTGAGCTGAAGAGCTAAAGGACAGCGCCTAGGCCCAGAGTCTAGGCCCCACAACTGACAAACAAAAAAAAAAGAAAAAAAGGAGAAGTAGAGCTGGACACAGTGCGTCAGACCTGTAATTCCAGTTACTTAGGAGTTGGAAAACTTGCCTGGGCAGCAAAGCACAAGTTATCAGGACACTATCTCAAGCAACAAATTAGGTGTGTGACTGAAATTCCACTATAGGGGAGGTAGTGTTAAGAAGGTCACAGCCGGGCTGGGAAGGTGGCTCAGTAGTAGAGTTCTTGCCTCACATGCATGAAGCTCTGGGTTTGATTCCTCAGCACTACATAAGCAGAAAAAGCCGGAAATGGTGCTGTGGCTCAAGTGGTAGAGTGCTCGCCCAGAGTTCAAGCCCCACAACCAAAAAGAAAGAAAGAAAGAAAGAAGCAGAGAGACAAAAGTAAAATTTGAAAATTGAATAATCTAGGGGCTGGGAAGGTGGCTCAGTGGTAGAGCACTTGCCTTGCATGCATGAGGCCCTGGGTTCGATTCCTCAGCACCACATAAGAAAAAAAGCCAGAAGTAGCGCTGTGGCTGTAGCCCCACGACCGATCAAAAAAAAAAAAAAAAAAAGGCCACAGTCTGAGGCCAGCCCAATGCCAGCCAGCTGCTAAAAAAAAAAGCTGGAAGTATGGCTCAAATAGAAGAGTCCTGCTGCCAAACTCCAGTACTTCCAAAAGAGAGAATGGGATGAAAAGCTCAAAAGGGTTTGACAGCAGAAGGACAGCAGAGATGGATGAGAAACAATAGTTGAGGAGGTAGTGCTACAAAACTTCTAAGCATATCGAAAAGTGAGACTCATAGATTTGAGTCAACACATCTCAAATAGCATGTTTTTAAAGCCTATTCTAAACTGGCAGGTAACAGACCACCAAAGAGAAGACCTCCCCCCTGCCCTGTGGTCGGCCGTGGGGCTTGAACTCTGGGCCTGGGCGCTGTCCCTCAGCTCTTCAGCTCAAGACCAGCGCTCTACCGCTTGAGCCACAGCATCACTTCCGGTTTTCTAGTGGTTTTATTGGAAATAAGAGTCTCATGGACTTTCCTGCCCGGGCTGGCTTTGAACTGTGATCCTCAGATCTCAGCCTCCCGAGTAGCTGGGATTATAGGCGTGAGCCACCAGCACCCGGCTCTGAGTTTTTTTTTCTTTCTTTCTTTCTTTTTTTTTTTCTTTTCCTGGTCATGGGGCCTGATCTCTGGGCCTGGGTGCTGTCCTTCAGTTCTTCAGCTCAAGGCTAACACTCTACCACTTGAACCACAGCACCACTTCTGGCTTTTTCTGCTTATGTGGTGCTGAGGAATCAAACCCAGGGCCTCATGCATGCAAGGCAACACTCTACCACTGAGCCACCTTCCCAGCCCTTGGAGTTATTTTTATGTTTGGATTTTCTCTAGTTTCCTAAATGACATTTCCTCCAGGGTTAGCTAGCCCTTTGCCTTGTTGGTTTTCTGTGACACCCCACATTTGGTCTTGAAGTGCTATTAGCAGGTGAAGCCTGAAATTTACCTTGACCAGAGCACCACTGTGGGGCCCAAAATAAGAGCCATTGAAAGCAACTTCGTGTTGGCCCAGCCTCTGGCGTGTCCTGCTTCACTTCCCCTCATCGTGGTGACAGGCCTGGATTGCCTGTGTCTGCCAGTCCCCAGACGCTGCCTCTTGCAGCATTAGCTCTTGGATCACATTGGCCTGGTGTCAGTAAGCACGCCTGCCATCTCTAGGTGCATTGCAGCCTGCCCTGCTCCCCGCCCCCCACTCTCCCTCAACCCCTTCTCTCCCTAGTCAATGCCAGGCAGGGGTTTTCTTTTCTTTAGTTACAAACATTGGGAGGAGGGAACTTCAGGCGTATGGGATATTGAGGCTAGAGGCCTTTGGACTGTGTCTCTTGCTTCTGTTCTTTTTGCACCTCATGACTAAATAAGTCCCAGAAGTGAAGGTGGAGGTGGGGACCTACGCGGATGAGCAAGTTAAGAATAGACTTTGGAACTTGGCCAAGCTGTTGTTCTTCTGGAGAAGGGGATCAGGCCCTGGTGGAACAGACGATGAGGAGAACTCGGTCCTCTCCTCCCAGCCCCTCAGCTCAAGAGCATGGCCAGATGGGCCTGCTGGCCCGGGAGATGGGCCTGCCCACTTTGGGCTGTTTTGAAGCAGTGTAGAGAGCCTCACTTGCGTCATTCTGAAGATGTTGTGAGTCAGCGCCCTCTCAGGGGAGCAGTGAAAGATCGCCATGGATTTAAAGACATAGCGCTTGCTTCCGCTGCCGTCACCTGCTGAGGGGAAGCCCTCCTGCAATGGCGGAACTTAACTTGTGCAATGTTTGGGTGGGTGGTTTTTCCCAGTATTGGGTTTGAACTCATGCTCGAAAGGTGGTGCTGTCCCTCTCAGCCGTGTCTCCAGTCCTGGAATTACTTACGCTTCACTTTTCCCATTTAAATGGGACATCCAGTTGGGTCTTTGGTCTGGGAGAGCACTATCAAAGTAGTTTTCCAGGGCTGGGAATGTGGCTTATTGGCAGAGTGCTTGCCTAGCAAGCATGAAGCCCTGGGTTCAATTCCTGGTGTCACATAAATAAAACAAAACAAGTAAAAGATTGAGATCTATAAGAGAGTAGTAGATAGGTAACCAAAATAGGACTGCTGGACTTCAAGGGTAGTAGTAAAAAAAAAAAAAAGTTTTCCATGTGTGACCCCACCCATACCATAGGTTTCCGCCCACCTCAAAGGCACACATAATCCCTTAGTGCCAGGATGGTTTCCTGAGCATTCTGGACCCTCAGCCCATGTAGACATGCACTTGGACCTTCAGTGGAGAAAGACAGCCAGAGAAGAATCTGTCCATCCAATCCACCCTTTGACCATGATTATCTTTACTGTGGTCTCAGCCTGCATTTCAGATTGATATCTTCTAATAGGATCAGGACAGCATCTTGCTGTAACAAGCACTAAGAGGATTATCCAAATTCCTACTGGAAAATATGCCTTTTGTATTAGGAAATTTGCCAGCTATGTCATTATCTATTAGTGTGTTCTAAGATTGTTATTTTGGTTTAGTTTGAGATGAGAGATTTCCCAGTGCCATTTTCCCTCAGCCATCTAAATCGATGTTGTTTTTCCCTCTGGTCTCCAGAGCAAGGCTTCTGGGCAGGTCATGAAGGAGAGGAGGAGGCGGTGTTCACAGTTGGCTTTCAGAGGTGACCTGTTGAGAACCCACAGTCTATTGCGAATAGCTTGGCACACGCGCGCGCGCACACACACACACGCACACCACATTCAGTGTTTCACATATGTCTCACGCACAGTGTTTTCACATGTGCATGCCTGTGTGGGACTTACACTTGCTAGGCAGGTGCTCTCTCACTTGAACCATGCCTTCAGCCATATTTGTAGTTTTTTAACATTTTATTTTTAAATTGAGAATTGTGGCTGGGTGCCGATGGCTCACACCTACCTATAATCTTAACTCCTCAAGAGGATGAGATCTGAGGGTGGCAATTCAAAGCCAGCCCGGGCAGGAAAGTCAGTGAGACTCTTATTTCCAATTAGTCACCAGAAAACTGGTGTTGAGCTGTGGCTCAAAATGGTAGAGGGCTCACCTTCAGCAAAAAAAGCTCAGGCCCTGAATTCAAGCCCCACTACCAACAACAAAAACAATTTGAGAATTGTCATGCCATAATAATATTGAGAGGGTAGTTCAAGGAATTCCCTCTGTACCCCTCACCTCTTAAAGCATGCTACCCCTGCACCACGTTCAAACACACTTGAGGTGGCTGGGCGGGTGGATGCAGGATGATTGTCCAGGCCTTGGCCAGAGCCGCACTGCTTCCTCTCAGCCTCACTACTAGCCTTCTGTCGCTCCCCATCTTCAAGTCCATTCTCTTCTGCTGTGCTTTATAGCAGGGCCCTGCCACTAATATTTCTTCTCTGCAGCTACCTTCCTTGCTAGGTGCTAGGCGTGCAGCCATGGTGATAAGCCTCCTGTGAGTCCATGATGGGAAGAGGGCTTCCTTTCTTTTTCCTATGTTCTCCATTACAGTGGGCTTGGGAGCTGGATGCCCAGCACCGCTCAGCTTGACAACCTACCTATCACCTCCTCCCACAAGATCCTCCTCCTCCTAGATCAGCCCTGTATCATGCCCTCTGGCCAGAGGGCTGGGTCCCAGTCTAGAGTAGAGGGAGTCTCACCTAAGTTGTTCTTCCTTCCTTATCTGCTCCCTCGGTTTAGGCATCAGATGCCTACCCATTCCCAGCATCTCCACCCCTAGAGTCCTTTCTTACTCCTCTGTCTCATTGGTTCCTTCATTGATGGAGGTGGGTGAGTGACACAGATAGGCTAGTGTCATGAAAGGTGTTCGTGGCTTCCGTGCCATGAGAGAAAAAGGCCAGGCCATGCAGCCCCTGAGAACGTGGCTGCGCTTTCTTGTGGGAAGGGCAAGATAGGGCCAGGAAACAGCACAGGACTGGCCTGTGGGGATGTGGCTGTCCCTGGTGTGTGGAACCTGGCTCCTGGTGGCTTGGGGCAGGACATACTCTGGCCTTGTGTTTATGAGTTGGATAAGGAGGTGGTTCAGGCCTGGCTCAGTTTTGCAGGCCGTCAGCTTGGTCCTAGGACCTCTAGATGTTAACTAGACAAGTGCAGGATCAAAGTAAACCTGGTGCAATGGTTAGTGGAGACCACATTTTATTAAAGGTTCCTTCCTGTTTTTCTGTGTAGTGATGGGTGGTTTCTGTCTCCTGACTGGACCCCAACTGGCAGACATCTCTTCTCTTGCATTTGCAGAGAGGGGAAATGATGTCACACGTTTGATTCTCATTCTTTCTTCTTTTCAAACTT
This sequence comes from Dipodomys spectabilis, assembly GCF_019054845.1. Classification (NCBI taxonomy): domain Eukaryota; kingdom Metazoa; phylum Chordata; class Mammalia; order Rodentia; family Heteromyidae; genus Dipodomys; species Dipodomys spectabilis. The sequence continues at coordinate 4,145,197 of NW_024870744.1, forward strand.
TGATGTGAGCAAGGGCTGGGCCCTGTGCTTCTCTCTGCCTGGAGTCCTCTCGTGTCATTTCCTCCTCTGCCTCCATGCAGTAAACATCTCTGTCAGTTTGTCCCAGAAGGGCACTGAAGTTATTTTGTGAAGCCAAACAGTACTGCAGGAAAAATAGGTTGTATTAGTCATTAGCGTGTGTGTGTGTGTGTGTGTGTGTGTGTGTGTGTGTGTGTGTGTGTGTGTGTGGCAGTACTAGAGTTGGAACTCAGGGCTTTGGTGCTTGCTAAATAGGAGTTCTACAAATAGAACCTCCCCTTCCCCTACACTTCCGTTTTGTATTTTATTTTTATGTTTATTTTATTTGTCAGTCATGTCGCTTGAACTCTGGGCCTGGGCGCTGTCCCTGAGCTCTTCCGCTGAAGGTAAGCGCTCTATCACTTGAGCCACAGCGCCACTTCTGGTTTTCTGGTGGTTAATTAGAGATAATGAGGACTTTCCTGCCCGGGCTGGCTATGAACCATGATCCTCAGATCTCAGCCTCCTGAGTAGCTAGGATCACAGGCGTGAGCCACCGGCGCCCGGCTTGCATTTTATTTTTTAGGTAGGGTCTTGAGTTTTATCCAGGCCAGCATGGATGCAATCTTCCTTACTTAGACCACCCTTGTAGCTGGGGAGCCAGGCCTGGTATATTTTTTTAGATGGGGGCTCACTAGCTTTTTGTCTGGGCTGGCCTTGAATAGCGGTCCCCTCAATCTGTACCTCTTGAATAGCTGGGATTACAGTGGTGAGTCATTGTGCCCCATAATTGTTAGCTTTAAAATCTTGTTATTGTATAATTTAATAGGTTGAAAGCTAACTTGGATCAGTACGGATAGAAAAGAAGTGAAGAAATGACTAGTCAGAACGAAAAGACTAAAGGACCACTTTGTTTCCTTTCTCTTTTTACTCGGGTGTGAACTCAAGGCTTCTATCTCAGAGCCTCGTGCTCTTGCTCGGCTTTCCTGCTCACAGATGGCCGGTGTTCTCCCACTTGAGCCGCACTTCAGCCAGCATTTTACTGCTTAGTTGGAGATGGATCTCACCGTCCTTACTCCCTGGGCTGGCTTCCAAGGGTGATCCTCCCAAGTCTCACCTCCTGAGTAGCTAGAATTACAGGCGTGAACCACTAGCACTGGCTATGGTATTTCTTTATGTGTCTTAGAAGCTCTGCTGTTGGGTACTTGTGCACCTAGGGTTAGCAGGGCTTTTTGTTTCCCTTTTTGGATGGATTCAAGCTATTGCCTAGTGTGCAAGGGAAGTCCAGGAAGTGGGCGGGGAGGTTCCAGTCCAGGGTGGACAGGGGTGTGTTTGCCACTCTTTTTCCTGAGCAATTGTGGGCTGCCCAGTGAAAAAGAGCTTGCAGATGAGTTCAGAGTTCAAGGCAACCCTGTGGCAGGACTCCAGGGGTTCCGCTGTGCTGTCCTCACCTGCGCTGGGCTTTCTAAGAACAGATGTGAGCCGAAGCTCCTCCCTCCCGTGCACCGCAGCCTCCTCTCTCCTCCCCTGCCCACTGCCCTCCCACTCCTCTCCCTCCCCCCCCCCCCTGCAGTGAGATGAGCTCACTCTGCCTGCATTCTTGGCCCTCTCCTCTGTGTAGGGACTTGTCACTCCTGGAAATCCTCCCCCCCCCCCCCCCCCCCAGCCTTGTCATCTCAGCTCTGATTAGTTCTAGAACAGTGAAGATTTTATGGGTGTGAGGATGCAAATGGTATTTTCTTAGGGCTTCCCAACTCCCTTCAGCAGGATTCGACCAAGAAAACACTTCCTCCCCGGTCAGCTCTGTTTCCCCTAGCAAACGCTGGACAAGCATTTGGTGTTTCCTTTGTCCACATTTGCCTTAAGTTTGCCCACCTGTTATTCTGAAATAATTTCAAACTTAGAGAAAACTTATGAGAGTACGACAGAGAAGTCTTGCTTTCCTCTTACTTAGATTCATGAATTCTTAGCATCTTCTACATTCTATTTGCTTTATCACCTCTGCCCAGTGTGTGCGTGCGTATAAAATTTGATTTTCTGAGTCAGTAGGGAGCAAGTATGTTTTAACATTTTTGCTCCTTTATGTTCTGGTAGTTCAAGTGTATTTCTGAGAGCAAGCATGGATAACAGTTTTTAGGAAATTTAGCTTTGATCGACTATTTTGCTGTAATCTTGTCTGCATTCTAATTTTCTTCATTAACCCAGCACTCCCCTTTCTAGCAATTCCCCTGAAATCTAGTGTAGGGTCCAGTCCAGGATCGTGGACTGCATTTCATTCTCATGTGCTTGAACAGTGTCTCCGGAGCCACAGAAGAAGCCCCGTGCCTGAGCCCAGTGGGGGGCACATGTCTGTCATCCCCAGAAACACAGACTGCAGCCCAGGCCAGCTGGGGCACAAATTGAGACCTTGGGGTTGGAGGTGTGGCTCAAGTGGTAGAGTGCCAGCCAGTGAAAAAAAGTATCAGATACTGAGTTTGAGTCCTGGTCTAGGACAAAAAAAAAGAGAAAAGAATCAAGACCTTACCTCAAAAATAACCAATACAGCCAGGTGCTGGTGGCTCATGCCTATAATCCTAGCTACTCAGGAGGAGGATCGTGGTTCAGAGCCAGCCTAGGCAGGAAAGTCTTAAGACTATTATCTCCAATTAACCACCAGAAAACCAGAAGTGGTTCTGTGGCTTAACTGGTATAGCGTTTGCTTTGAGCTGAAGAGCTGAGAGACAGTGCCCAGGTCAGAGTTCAAGCCTCACGACCGATCAAAAAAAGACAACAATAATAACAAAAACAGGACAGCAGTATAATAACTGTAACATCACCTATATAATAATAATTTTTAAAAATTACAAAACAGGCCGAGTGCATGTTTCCAGTGGTCTGGACATCAAATGGTTCTTCAAACTAGAAATCAGACTATAAACAGAATAGCATTCCATTCCAGAAGTTCACATTGCATATTTTGAAGCTTCTAGCATAAACCCTACCTTTTTGCAAGCATATACTGAGGCTTAAGCTGACTCCTGCAGCCTCCAGGAATCTGTGCAGAACTACCCATTCCTAATGGGTCATGTCCTCTTTTCTCTTGTCTCTAAATTGGTTGTTCTAAGCAAGTATTTGAGCTTATGCCCTCCAGGAGGCCTCTTGATAGCCTAAGGCTACAAGTTACACTGGCTGTTCTCTTGGTTGTTGCCCAGGTCAAGATAATTTGTGTGTGTGTGTGTGTGTGTGTGTGTGTGTGTGTGTGTGTGTGCGTGCACACACACACTGTATTGGGCATTTTAGCACTTGAGCCATGCCTCTGCTTTTGGCTTTCTTGTTGGGTCTTCGTCCGTCCCACAAAAGACGGACGGGGTCCGAGGAAAGGTAAGTGCGGCGCTCGCCAGTTCCTTAGCCTCCCTCAGCCCAGGAGACAATCAGACACAGCGGGGAGCCAAATCCAGCAGGTAGAAAAACTCGTTTATTGACAGAGAGCAGCCCCTTTTAAAGACAACAAGGGTGGGTGGCATGGTAAGGGAGGAAGAGGAACCAATCACTGTCAAGGTCACACCCTATCATTCACCTTCACGGGATGGTTAGGCACCGATCAGAAGATCAATTGGGGTCTGCCCACTCAACCCCCTCCCAGAGCCATCTTGGCTGGCCATGTGCTCTACAGTAAATTAGGCTCTGCCTACTCAACCCCCTCCCAGCGCCATATTTGCTGCCCATGTGCTCCACACTTTCTGGTAGTTATTTTGAGAAGAGTCTTGTAGATTTATCTGCCTAGACTGGTTTCAAACCTTCATCCTCGGATCTCAGCCTCCTGAGTAGCTAGGATTACAGACGTGAACCACTAGTGCCTGGCTCTGATGAGTTTCAAGTTTTTTCCACCTATAGACTTATTTTGCTTCCCACTCGCCAGCTCCTCTAGTTCTTAGCATGTACGCCATTTTCTTCGCTATAAATACTGTGGCATCTCCCCAGGCCCCCATTGTCACAGTGCCACCATACCAGTGAGGTTCCCTGAAGTCAGTGTTCCTGTAATTGGGGTGTTGTTTATACCTTTGGTATTTGCTGATATTATTTTCATGCATTTTAGAGGTTTCAGGATATTCTGAGAAACAGGGTTTTTGCAGATGTGTTGCAAATTGCACATTTGGATTTGAACTTCAGAACCGAGCACTGCCTGCTTTTTCAAGAGACAGGTACACCTAGCTAATGAATATGGCTTCAAACCTAAGCCACTATTACCCCATACATGACATTTGTGGCATCCTGCTATCTTGTTAATTTCAGTGATTTAAACTCCAGGTTTTATACTATACTTAGATTCTTTTTTTTAAACTCATAAACTGACATATATAAAGTGAGTAAAATATGTCATAGTCCAGAGATGTTGCTGTGTAAACTGACTGTTATCAGTATTTTATTCATTATGCACTGGTTTTGCCTGCAAGCTTGGGAAGAACTTTTTGTTTCAAGGCCCATTTGAAGACACCATGGACTATAAAAATACATAAAGTCCCTAGCCTGCTTTATCATTTGAAGATCAGATTTCATCAAAACAAATGAATCATCATAATTTTTTCTCTCCCTTCATCATTCCCAAATTGGTTTCCAAAATAAAATTATTAATAGCTTTATTTCTCAATTGCATTGTTTTGATTATGGCCCTACTGGCTGCATTGGGTGATACATTGGGGAAAACTTGGTGACTGGTAGTCACATGACAAATACCTTTAGCTGGTCACATGACTTCATGACAAGTACTCCTTAGGCTTGGCATTAGGACATTTCAAGCTCTTTCTCATGCTTTTATTATAAGTTAAAGGACACTAGATAATCCAAACCTTACTTATCATCTAGGCTCTTAATTACCTTGAGATTTGTGTTTTCATATATGAAAAAAATGGATGCATTTTATTTTATTTTATTTTTTTATGGGGGCCACTGCCCTAGGTATCAAGTTTATTGTGCTGTTCTTACATTCCAAATCCAGTCCCCTCTCCCACTGGGGGACAGCAGCAGGAAGGATTTTTACAGTAGCTGTGTGTCTCCCTGCCACTGCCAAGCTCCCCACTCCAACCCTTAGTCCATGTATCTGTGGTCCACTGAAAGGCAGCAAGGGACAAAGGCCACTCAGAAGTGGGAATCTTCCTGGGAAAACAAAAGTCAGCAAAACAGTCCATGCTATCCAGGCCCAGCAGGCTGGGAACAGGAAGATGACAGTAACTCCAGCACAGCTGGGCTTGCTGCTCAGGTGCAGGAGATAGGAAGGAGGTTGGGGCAGCAACTTAAGAAAAAGCCTTCTTTGCCAGACCCAAGAGGGATGCATTGTAGAGTTCTCTTGGAGCATAGTTTTAATGAGTAGAGCATTTATTTGGTCATCAGTTTACATTACAGGAGCATCCCTTTGCACCTGCAAACCAAACCTTGTTGATTATTCCTGTCCGCCAGACCCTCTTTCCTGCTCCCCTCGAAAGAATATCTCCCTTGTCTTGCCCTCCACGCTTTTCAGTGAAAGGTTTGGGAGCTGGTAAAGCTAGCTGGACTGGCTGGTGGACACAGGCTCTCTCCTGATCTCTCCCTCTTTCCCCCCTGCACCCGTCCACCCCACCCCCGCAGGCCTGCCTTTGAGGACCAGCTCCTAGCCATGCAGCGCTGTCACCAGGCCCCCTGTCATGGTGCCCGTGAGCAACTGTTACCTGATAGGAGGAAGTGGGTGTTTTGGAACTCCACGTCAGATGGCATTCACCCTTAAGACAGCTGCTTTCACTTAATACGTTTGTTTAAACAAAGCTCATTCCTGGAAATGGTTTCAGAATAGTCTGTTCCTCGTAGCTGGTCCTTTGCTCGTGTTTTTCAGCGTTTCCTCAGTGATACCATAGCTACATGAGCAGGACAGACCAGAAGGTTCTGCTTAATTGGTTGTTCTAAGCAAGTATTTGTATACCCAACTGTACACACAAATTGAGTTCTCTTGAGACCAGATACAGCTAGTCGTCTTCAGCAGCTATGGTTCAAAATTGGTCAGCCTTCATTGCCACCTGTACTCCAAAAACCAAAAGTGGGGCTATGGCTTAAGTGGTAGAACACCAGCTTTGAGCAGAAAAACTAAGGGACTCAGTGTTTAGCATTCAGGCTCTGAGTAGCAGAAGTGCGTGTGTGTGTGTGTGTGTGCGTGTGTGCGCGCGCATGTACACACACACACATACACAAACATACAGCCTTCCCAAGTTGCCCAGGCCGGCCTTAAACTTGAGGTACTTCAGCCTCAGCCCCCAAAGTTGCTCAGATGACAGTTCTACACATTTAGATATTTATGTCTTCTTGATGTATTCTTGATACGTTGATTTTTCTATAGTTTGACAACGTGGTCTTATTTTTTTTTAATTTTATTTTATTTTTGCCAGTCCTGGGCCTTAAACTCAGGACCTGGGCAATGTCCCTGAGCTTCTTTTGCTCATAGTGTTCTACCACTTCCACAGCTCCACTTCCAGCTTTTTCTGTTTATGTGGTACTGAGGAATTGAACCCAGGGCTTTATGCATGCAAGGCAAGCACTCTACCACTAAGCTACATTCCCAGCCCCTTTGTTATTAATATAAGGACTTGAATCCCTTTTGCCTGCGCTTACATGGCATAGCTCTTGAGAGCTTGTTTGGAGGTTCCTGCAGGGGAGCGCAACTACTCCTATACCCTGACTGAAGACTGGTCCTCCTCTGTCAGGGATGGTCTTCCTCTTGGACCAAGTGCGCAGCTTCAGGAGGGACACACATGGAGCAGTGAGGGAGGAATGGGACACCTGCTTAGCCAGCCATATCAGCTGAATCAACCCTAGTGATCAATGGGGTGAAAGATGTCACAGCCAGATCTCCCGCACATCCTGTCATAGCTCTGTTTTCTTTCAACTTAGATGTTCATTTATAAGTTTATATCTTTCAGTCAGCATAATGTTAGGTCTTTGTTTTTTAATCTGCTCTGACAGTCTTTGCTTTTTAACTGGAATAGTCTATTAATATTTATTGTAATGGTATGTCAGGATTTGGGTCCACCAGTTTTGTTTTTTTTTTTGTCAGTATGGGGCTTGAACTCAGAGCCTGGGTACTGTCCCAGAGCCTCTTTGTGCTCAAGGCTACTGCTCTACCACTTGAGCCACAGTATCACTTCCCATTTTTTGAGTGGTTGATTGAAGATAAGAGTTTCATGGGGACTTTCCTGCCTGGGCTAGCTTTGAACCATGATCCTCAGATCTCAGCCTCCTGGGTAGCTTGGATTACAGGCATGAGTCACCATAGCCTATTCTAGGAGGCTATGGTCACCTAGGAGGCTGACACTGGAAAATTGCAAGTTGGGGACTAGCCTGGGCAATATAGCAAAACCTCTTCTCTCTCTCTCTCTCTCTCTCTCTCTCTCTCTCTCTCTCTCTCTCTCTCTCTCTCTCTCTCTCTCTCTCTCACACACACACACACACACACACACACACACACACACACACTACTCATCTTTGGCTTTGCAGTGTTTGATCATGTGTGGATTACTTTGTTTTCTGTTGGTGTTTAATTAGCAGATTATAACTTCAAGTTTCTGTAGATCATGTTTGGGCAATTTTTAGCCCTGATTTCTTCTAACTTCTCTGTTCTTTTCCTCCTCTTTTTTTCTTTTTCTTTCTATTCTTTTCTGTACTTAATTACTCATGTTGGACCACTTTATAACCTGTAACAAGTCTCGGGCTTTTTTATTCTTTTCTTTCAATCTTGTTTACTGTATTCTTCATCCTGGTCAACTTCAACTCATTTCTTTCTTTTTTTTTTGTTGGTCATGGGGCTTGAATTCTGGGCCTGGGCGCTGTCCCTCAGCTCTTCAGCTCAAGGCGAGCACTCTACCACTTGAGCTACAGTGTCACTTCCAGTTTTCTAGTGGTTTATTGGAGATAGGAGTCTCAGGGTCTTTCCTGCCAGGGCTGGCTATGAACTGTGATCCTCAGATCTCAGCCTCCTGAGTAGCTAGGATTACAGGTGTGAGCCACTGGCACCCGGCTTCAACTTATTTTTTTTTTTTTCTGGTTTTTTTTTTTTTTTTTTTTTTTGGGTCCGGTCATGGGGCCTGAACTCTGGGCCTGGACGCTGTCCCTCAGCTCTTCAGCTCAAGGCTAGCACTCTACCACTTGAGCCACAGCGCCACTTCTGGCTTTTTTCTTTTTCCTTATGTGGTGCTGAGGAATCGAACCAGGGCCTCAGGCATGCAAGGCAAGCGCTCTACCACTGAGCCACCTTCCCAGCCCTCAGCTCATTTCTTGAAGTGTACAAACTTCTTCCTCTTCTTTATCCACAGATGTTAGTATAGCCAGTAAAAGTTGTGTGGATGTATGTGGGCACACTGGTCCTGGGGCTTGAACTCAAGGCCTGGGTGCTGTCCCCAAACTTTTTTGCTCAAAGCTGGCACTCTGCCACTTGAGCTACAGCTCCAATTTCAGCTTTTTGGTGGTTAATGGAGATAAGTGTCTCACAGACTTTCCTGCCAAGGCTGGCTTCAAAACAGATCTCAGCTTCCTGAGTAGCCAGGATTATAGATGTGAGCCATTAGTGCCCGGCTCTAGTGAATTTTTTACTTGGAAAATTTAATTTTTTTTAGCTACACGCCTGTAATCCTAAGTACTCAGGAAACTGCAGTTGGGCAGACTGCAGTTTGAGGCCAGTCCAGGCAAGAAATTTGTGAGATTCCATCTCAACAAAAGAAGCCAGGTATTGTAGCATTCACCTGTCATCCCCAATCTGGCAGGAAGCGTAAAGTCGTCGGATTATGCAAAAAGCAAGATCCTATATCAAAATAACCAGAGCAAAAAAAGGGCTGGAAGTGGGGCTCAGTGTTCGAGCACTTGCCCAGCAAGTGTGAGGTCGGAGTTCAAAGATCTTGACGAAATTTTCATTCATTCACTGAAAACATGCCTTCTGTTCTCCACTGAGAGAGTTTTGAAGGCTGTTTTTAAGCAGGTGAGACATGTATTTGAGTAGAAAGCTGTGGATTGTCTTGATTCTTTGTGTGGTAGCTAATTCTGGATATTCTGGATGCAAACTTGCAGAGACAGCAGATTGTTCTCTTGCTCTGAGTGGTAGAAGGGTTGGTCAGGCATGTGACTGTGGGGTTGGGAGTTCTCCATCTCTCCTGTCTCGGCTTACCTCACTCTGGTGTTCATTCTTTCCTGACTCAGGCCGCCAGAATGCTGAGTGCTCTAGGCTGCTGCCTGCGTGGTTGTGCGGACATGTCAGAGTATCCAAAGACACAGGATTGTGGGGAGCACACAGCAGTAAACACAGAGATTACAAAGACAACACTCAACAACTGTGACACCCTCTGAAAATGATTCCTGAATATGCCAGAAACCCTAGACAGTGAACCAAATGTTTTGATGATTAAAAAGAAAAGAATCTTACCTGGGGGTAGGAAAGCTTGGTCATTTCACAGAAAGGGAACTCAGATGCCAATTTTTCTCTTACTGTATCATCCACTTAGCACTTTCCAGTGGAAGATTTATCTGTCCTGTTCTTTCCCTCCCCTCCCCTCCCCTCCTTTCCTTTCCTTTCCTTTCCTTTTCTTTTTGTTGGTCGTGGGGCTTGAATTCTAGGGCTGGGTGCTGTCCCTCAGCTCTTTAGCTCAAGGCTACCACTTGAGCCACAGGGCCACTTCTGGTTTTCTGATGATTAATTGGAGATGAGTCTCACGAACTTTCCTGCCCAGACTGGCTTTGAACCGTGATCCTCAGATCTCAGCCTCCTGAGTAGCTAGGATTATAGGCATGAGCCACTGGCACCCAGCTTGTCCCTTTCTTTATGAATAAATCTATTAGCTTTGAGTTAACATTGCCCCCCCCCAATACCGTCATTATTTTCTTTAAATTTGTTAATTGAAGGCATTGTAAATCCAGATGCAGAGTTCATTTTCTTTTGACCAGTTACACTTACCACTTATTTTCAATTTTGTCTGTCTCTGTCTGTCTGTTTATTTATTGGTGCTGGTACTGAGGCTTGAACTCAGGGCCTCAGCACTGTCCCTTAGCTTCTTTGCTCAAGGATAGTGCTCTGCCACTTTAGTCACAGCTCTATTCCTGTTTTTGGTGTTTCATTGGAGATGAGGGTCTTATGGACTTTGCTGCCCCGGCTGGTTTCAAACCACAATCCTCAGCCGGGAGCCGTTGGCTCATGCCTGTAATCCTAGCTACTCAGGAGGCTGAGATCTGAGAATCTCTGTTCAAAGCCAGCCCAGGCAGGAAAAGTCCAAGAGACTCTTACCTCCATTAAACCACTCAGAAAACCGAAAGTGGTGCTGTGGCTCAAGTGGTTGAGCGCTAGCCTTGAGCTGAAGAGCTGAGGGACAGCACCCAGGCCCAGAGTTCAAGCCCCACGACCGGATAAAAACAACAACAATAAAAAAAAAACCCCACGATCCTCAGATCTCAGCCTCCTGAGCAGCTAGGATTATGCCTGTAAAGGTGTGAGCCACCGGCAGCTGGCCTATAGAATGATTTGAGAGTACAAAATTGTTAAGGACCTAGGATGGTAAAATGTAGTGTTTGTCATCCAATAAGAAACATTAGAGATGAGAAATAGTAAAATACAGCCAATGCATGACTAGAATGATAAAAGTATTAGATGATGAAAGTATTAAGTAACAAACATTAAAATAGTCATTAGAGATGTATGTGCTATTCAGAAAGCTGAAGGAAGGATTGAATATGTTAAGTGGAGATGTGGAAGATTACTTTTAGAGATGAGAAATAAACCAAATGTTTACTTATGTGTGCCAATTGAAAAATAAAGAACCATGCATTGAAGGAGACTGATGTCAGAATAAAACACCACAGAAACATTTTGATTTTTCACACATGAAGTATAACTCCAGTAACGTATGAGATATTTAAAACAGGACCTTCTACCGAATGCAGAGAGAATGAGAAGATCTACATTAATAGAGTGATTACGATATTCAGAGAGTGAACAATTGGAAGTGTCAGCTGGAGTTAATTTATAGTCAGCACAGTCCCCATCAGAACGCCAGCAGATTTTTAGTAGAAATGAAGCAGCTGATTCTAAAATTAATATGGAAGACCCAAACTAGCCAAAATAGTTTTTAACAATAATTTGGGAAACTTGCATTGTCTGACTACAAGTCTTACTATAAATGAATTAAGATGGGGTGGTATTTGCACCAGAATACAGCGGTGCAACAGAACAGAGATCTGGCATAGACCCCCATGAACGCAAGAGGATACATTATCGGATGTCCAACAGTGATCTAGAACAGTCGAAGGGGAATTGGAGAGGTTTTTGAACAATTGGTGCTGGAACACTGGACAGCTGAAATGCAAAGTGAGGGCTTGCCAATATCCTGCACTGTATGCAAAGCTGAAATGTGCAATAAGAGTTCATTCAACTTTTAAGCTGGGCACCATTGGCTCATGCTTGTAGTCCTAGCTACTCAGGAGGCTGATATCTGAAGGTCATGTTTCAAAGCCAGCCTGGGCAGGAAACTGCATGATACTTTTTTTTTTTTTTTGTCGGTTGTGGGGCTTGAACTCTAGGCCTGGGCGCTGTCCCTCAGCTCTTCAGCTCAAGGCGAGCGTTCTACCACTTGAGCTACAGCGCCACTTCCGGTTTTCTGGTGGTTTATTGGAGATAGGAGTCTCACGGTCTTTCCTGCCCGGGCTGGTTTTGAACCGCGATCCTCAGATCTCAGCCTCCTGAGTAGCTAGGATTACAGGCGTGAGCCACCAGCGCCCGGCTTGCATGATACTTTTATCTGCAATAAACTACTCAAAAAAAGCTGGAAGTGGCACTGTGGCTCAAAGTGGTGGAATGCTTGCCTTGTGCAAAAGAAGCTCAGAGATAGCTTCCAGGCCCAGAGTTCAAGCCTCGGGACTGCCAAAAAAAAAAAAAAGAATTGATTCAGCTTTTAGTAATCTGAGCAATTCCAGAACCAGATTCTTAGACCGCTGCCTCCTAAGTAGTTGTGATTACAGGTATGAGCCATGGGCACCTCATCACATTGGCCTCTGGTCTTCCTTGAACCTTTCTAAGACCTATTGGAATACCTGGTTGGGAATGGTACACTTATGTCTCTGTCACTTGGGAGGCCAAGTGACTCAAGATAGCTAGAGCCCATGAGTTTGAGGACAGCCTGGGTAACACAGCAGTACTCCATCTCAAAACAGCAAAAGACAAAAGAGACACAAGGAGATTATATTTAACATTCTAATGTTACAACACTAACGAATCTATACTCGCTTTTCCTTAGTAATGTACAGAAACACTGCTTCTTTGCTGACGTTGATAACAAAATTACATCTTCACACATTACATGTCAAAATCATAAACTAATCATTAAAAATATTAACTTCAAGTGATAAAGAAATAAAAAGCAGAGTTATAAGCTGATGACAAAACTAGCTTTTGGAATTGCTCATGTGTTTACCTTCACTGAGATCTCTACTTTTTTCATGACTTGTGTTTATCTGAGAACATCTTCACTTCCCCCTCATTTTAGAGGGGTCTTTGCCAGGCCCAGCACTCTGGTTGACAGCTTTGCTTTCAGCAGCATGTTGAATATTTGAACCCGTAACCTCTGGTTTCCAAGGTGGCTTATGCAAAGTGTGCTGACAGTCTGTCTCCTTGAGGTCCCCTCCTTTTTCTTCTTCTTTTTTTTTTTTTTTGTCAGAGGTGGGGCTTGAACTCTGGGCCTGGGCGCTGTCCTTGCGCTCTTCAGCTCAAGGCAAGCGCTGTACAACTTGAGCTACAGTGCCACTTCTGGTTTTCTAGTGCTTTATTGGAGATAAGATTCTCACGGACTCTCCTGCCTGGACTGGCTTTGAACCAAGATTCTCAGATCTCAGCCTCCTGAGTAGCTAGGATGACAGGCGTGAGCTGCTGGCGCCGGGCTCGCTGAGGTCCCTTGTATGTGGGGAGTTGCTTCTTATTTTGCTTTCACTATTTTCTGTCTTTTGACAGTCTGAACGTTATGTGTCTCCTTGGGGGCCTCTATCTAGTCTCCTTGAAGCTCATGCTCGGGTGTTTATGGTCATGTCTTTCATCAAATTTGCAAGTGTTTGACTGTTATTTCTACAAATATTCTCTTTGTCTCTCTTTTCTCCTTCTGGGACTACCACAATACATACATTGGTGTAGCTCATGGTATTTTCAGTCAATTGTCTTTATGCTCCTCACAGGATCATGTTGTTTTTGGTGGTACTGGGGTTTGAACTCAGGGCTTCACACTTGCTAGTCAAGTCGTTCTGCTACTCAAACTACTCCAACAGTCCTTTCTGTTCCTCAGACTCAGTAATTTGCACTCTCCTGCTTTCGGGTTTACTGAACTTACAGTACAGAACTTAGTGTAACAGTTCTGAGTTCTTACAGGGAATACAGTTCTAATCCTACCTCTGCACTGGGGATTCAGCCCTGCACCAGGGCCCCATGCCGCTGCATGTCTTTGTCGGCAGCCCATCCTCCCAGTCCTGTAGAATATCATATAAGTACTAACATCATTTTTTTAAAGTCAGAATGCATTTAAGAGTCTTCTTTGTTATTGGGTGTAGTCAGTGGTTCCTCCCTTTTCACTGCTGAGTAGTGTTCCATCATACCATATTTATCCACTGACCTCTTAATAGAATTTAAGTTTTTGTATCTTGAGTAATAAGAGTGGAATCTATCCATCATATGGGCATGGAATAATTAGAAAGGTGTCAGACTGAGAGATAGAACACATTGCCTTTTTTCTGTTTTATGATAAGTTTTACTGAGATACAATTTATGTACCATAAAATTAACTATTAAATGTCTAATTCTGTGATTCCTAAATAAATAAATAAATAAGTAGAGAGGGCACACTGACCACAACCCATTCCCATCATTCAGAAGAATTCCCGTGGACCTCCAGCCCCAGGCAGCCCTGGGTTTGCTTTCTTGCTGTCTAGAGTTGTCTTCCCTGAACACTTTGTATGAATAGAGTTCTCTGCAGTATGTGTTCTTTCATGACTCGCTTCTCTTTTAGCTGCTCCTGAGGTGTATCTGGGACTGTAGCATTTAGCAATGCACCATTCCTTTTTATTGTTCAATAGTATTCCATTGTCCAGATATCCTTTTTTCTTTTGTTGGTCATGGGCCTGATCTCTGGGCCTGGGTGCTGTCCCTCAGCTCTTCAGCTCAAGGCTAGCACTCTACCACTTGAGCCACAGGGCCATTTCTGGCTTTTTCTGCTTATGTGGTGCTGAGGAATTGAACCCAGGGCCTCATGCATACAAGGCAAGCACTCTACCACTGTGCTACCTTTCCAGCCCACAGATATCCATTTTTATTCATCCACTAGTAGAAGGATTTTATGATCAGAAGAGTATCCTCCTTTGGTCTTGCTGTGTGTGAATGCCTAGAGTCCTGTGTAATTTATCATGTTCTCATGTATTTTAGGTCCTACTTCCGCATATGAGAGATAACGTGCCATTGGTCTGTCTGTTTAACATGACTTGTTCTAGATCCATCCATTTTCCTGTTGATTATATATTATTCTTTCTCATAGCTGTGTAAAATTCCTAAGGGTAATTTTTTTTTTTTTTTGTCTTTCGTGGGGCTTAAACCCTGGGTCTGGGCGCTGTCCCTCAGCCCTTCAGCTCAAGGCTAGCACTCTACCACGTGAACCGTACCGCCACTTCCGGGGCTGCCTGTGAACCGCAGTCCTCAGATCTCAGCCTCCTAAGTAGCTAGGATTACAGGCGTGAGCCACCGGCACCTGGCTTTAAGTTTAACTTTTTAAGAAATTGCTAAACTACTTACTATAAGGACTGTATGGTCCCACCAGCAGTGTGTGAGAGTTCTCTCTGTCAACATGGGCTCTGTATTTTGTTTTTATTGTGGCTGTTGGTGTGGGGATACATTGTTATCTCTCAGCAAGTTTAGTTCTCATTTCTTGAGTGAGATGCTGAGTATTTCTTTTATATATATATATATATATATATATATATATATATATATACGTATATCTGTATATATGTATATTTTTCATGTTTCTTTCACTTCTGACCTTTTGCCTTTTTTTTTTTTGCTGGTCTTGGGGCTTAAACTCAGGGCCTGGGCACTGTCCCTGAGCTTCTTTTGTTCAAGGCTAGTGCACTACCACTTGAGCCACAGCGCCACTTCCAGCTTTTTCTGAGTAGTTTATTGGAGATAAGATTCTCACCGACTTTTCTGCCTGAACTGGTTTCAGACTGTGCGCCTTAGATCTCAGTCTCCTGAGCAGCCACCAGTGCCGGCTTGCCTGTTTTTTATTTGGTTTATTTACTGTCTTTATTACTGAGTAGTAACAATAGTCTTTATTTTGAATAAAAGTTCTTGGTCAGATAGAACACATGAATTTTTATTTTCCTCACACTAATAGTTTATGAAAAGTAGAAAGGACAGCTAATATAATAATAATGTATAATTTGGACACTGGACTGATATTTCATGGTGGTTATATAGGTCACTTGCTTATTTTCTAAAGTCATAGACTGTTTTATCTGCAGTGAAGAGTTTTTTTGTTTTATGCCAGTCATGGGGCTTGAACTCTGGGCCTGGGCACTGCCCCTCAGCTCTTCAGTTCAAGGCGAGCACTCTACCAATTGAGCCATAGCTCTACTTCTGGTTTTCTGGTGATTCATTGGAGATAAGAGTCTCACGGGCACCTTCCTTCCTGGGCTGGCTTTGAACCATGATCCTCAGGTCTCAGCCTCCTGCGTAGCTAGGATGACAAGTGTGAGCCACTGGTACCTGGCAGGAAATGAGCAGTTTTTACTAGAAGAAGAAACTTCTGTTGCTTTGGAAGTCCTTAGGATAGTGTTCATGTCATTACCATTAGGATTCTTAGCTGTTACACAGACCCCAAACACCAGCAAGTGAAACATGAAACACACCTTCTCTAGCAGGCCGACACTAGCCGTCCTGGGTGGGGACAGTGGCTGCACCAGCTGCATTTACCCCGGTACCCTTTAAGATACAGCTTAGTCCTCTGGATCTCCCATCCAGGATGGCGCTGGCTCCCAGGTGCATATAGAACAGAGAACTGCACTCACTCCTTCCTTTAACCCACACCCAGAGGCTGCCTGCATCCTTCAGCTTACATGTTGGACTAGGAGCAGAGCCCATGGCAGTGCCTTACTTGGAGAAAGGCTGAGAACTCTAGTCTTAGTTCTAAAGTGATATCCACATGTAAAATATAGGGTGTAAGGCCCCAAACTTAGAGTTTGAGGGCAAGAGAAGAATGAGGGCCATTGTTAGGACTAGGGATTCTTGTTCCTAGCCTCTGTGGCTATTCTATTTTCATCAAAGAAATTAGCTAGGGGCTGGGAAGGTGGCTCAGTGGTAGAGCGCTTGTCTTGCATGCCTGAGGCCCTGGGTTCGATTCCTCAGCACCACATAAGCAAAAAGAAAAAAGCCGGAAGTGGCGCTGTGGCTCAAGTGGTAGAGTGCTAGCCTTGAGCTGAAGAGCTGAGGGACAGCACCCAGGCCCAGAGTTCAGGCCCCACAACTGGAACCCCCCCCCCCCCCCAAAAAAAAAAAAAAACCCAAAGAAACTAGCTAATATGTATTTCTTGGCCTAATAAGTTTGTGTGGGTGTGGGTGGGTGGGTGTGCGTGCGTGCGCACGCGCACGTGCATGCTTGCCAGTACTGGGTTTGAACCTCAGGGCCTTGTGCTCTAACTTGGCTTTTTCACTTACTGTTGGTGCTCTACCACTTGAGTCATACCTACAGTCTGGCTTTTTGCTGGTTAATTGGAAATAGAATGAATCTCTTGGATTTGTCTGCCTGGGCTGACTTTAAACCATGATCTTCAAATCTCAACCTCCAGAGGAGTGAGAATTACAGGTATAAAACCACTCCACCCAGATAATAAACTCTTCTAAGGGTTTTACTGTTGTTTTAGAATTACACCAGAATATTGTTCATATAAAATAGCTCTACATATGAATTACTATTTCTTCGTGTATTTAGTTAGCAGTCTCTAGTGAAACAGAACCAGTTTGTTTGTAGAAATTACATCTGATCTGTCCTCTATTCTATGAAATGTATAAGATCATGTGAGTGTAGAAGCTGAGAAGTTGTGTCTCCCCCCACATCCCAATTTGCTGTCTATGAAATGGGTAGTGTGGTCATAGGCCTGAGACCCCTGGGCAACGGTGAAGACTCCAGTGTGGTCTGAAGGCCTTTGACCCAGAGGGCAGAGGCAGCGGGAGGGGGGCCTCTGTATAGGCAGCCCACCACTCTAACTGCGGATATCTTCTAGAAACATCCTCACAGGCCACACTAAACTACTGCTGGGCACCTTCAGTCCAGTCAGGGTGACACATGAAGTCAGCCGTATGCTTAGGGAGTGTGAGAAGAATGCAGATTCTGTCTGGATCCGAAGTCAATATCTGGCCAGTAGGGAGGCGGGCAGTTGAGAAGGCAGCTTAGGTTGCCTGGAAGGCGGGCGCGGTTGCACAGGAGCTCGGGCGCGCGTGCGCACACCCACATCGTACACATACATGGTCCTCAGGCTGGAACTCAGAGGGCCTGCGTGCTGTCTCTGGGCTGTTTTGCTCTAGGCTAGCTCTCTATCACTTGTGCCACAGCTCCATTTCTGGCTTTTTTGGGGGGAGGAAGGGTAGTTATTTGGAAATGAGAGTCTCATGGACTTTCCTGCCCTGGTTGGCTTCAAACCTCAATCCTCAAATGCCAGCCTCTTGAGCAGCTGGGATTACAGGCGTGAGCCACTGGACCCTGGCTTGGCAAGCTATTTTATACTTTGACTTTGAGGGACCAGGTGGTCCTGGCTCCCCACACCCTGGCACAGTAGCCCTTGAACAGCCTCTCCGGGCTCCACTGGAGCCCTTTTTTCCTAGTTGATAATGCAGCTCCAATTGATCTACCCCATATGTATCTCTAAGGGAGGAAGAGCTGGCTGCTTCCGGTGCCATTCCTTCTCTGAGATAGCAGCAGCTCCCAACAAGTGCAGGAAGAAATCCTGAGATTCCATTTGTCCTTTGGGCTTGCCTAAAACCTTAACTGAGCAAACTGAAGAATCAAGTGCATTCCTCTCCTTTAGTGTTTCTAGGGTTCCAGGCCATGGGACAACTATCAAGAGCTTGGATTTCCTCTCTACAGGGCTGGGCTGCTGAGCGTCCCCAGTTTCTGCTGCCCAGAGATAACTTGCATAAACCGAGTTCCTCCACAGCCTCCTAATCCCCACTGCGGTCCACTGGGGGGGTGGGAAGGGGGAGGAAGGGCTAGACAACTTGTTTTCTTTCCCTTCTCAAGCTCTGTGCTGCTTCCAGCTGCCTTCCTCCCCACCCCCAAAAGTAATGTGATCTCCCAGGCCTTCTGCTGCTCTGCAGATTCTTTTAGTCTTAGAGAAAGAGAGAGAAGAAAATTAACCTTTGATTTGCCAACTCAAAGCGAATAAACTACAGCTAGAAGGTTTGCATGTATGTTTCCACTTGGTGTGCTAAGTTTATGCTCTATTAAAAGTCTTATGATTGCAGATAATCCTCTGAGTCTGGGCATTCTTTCCCAACATTACTCTTTGGTATTTTAACAGATTTGTAACATTCATAATTTTAACTTGGTTTAATCTCAATTCAATATTAAAGTTAAAAACAAAGAATATTTAGTGATTTAAAATAAAATTCCTTGGTACTCACTGCAAAAGTTAACCAAAATTAAGAGACAGAGCCATTTCATAAAAACTCAAAATCGCTTTTAAGTTTAATTCAAGAATTTAAGAGTTTAATGACAATATTCCAAGTACTTTTTGTATTTGTTTATAATCATATTTGAGGTACAGAGTTGGAACCAGTTACCATCTGGGGTTTGGTTGTTCATTGCTTAAGAGTTGGGACCTGTCATTTGCAGCTGAATAGTTGCAGAAGTGTGGGAGCTTAGTGTGCTCACACTTGTCTGTGGTTGTTGGTTATGGTACCTGGCAGAGGTCATGTCCTGGGAAAAGACATCTAGGGGTTTGGAGACTTGGGCTTGTTTCCCAGCTCTCCACTGACCTGACACATGGCCCAGTGCCAGGTAACTCACCTGTCACCATAGTGAAGCACGTCATCGGTGAGATGGACAAGGGTTCTGACTCAGATGAGTCGAGATAGGAGGCCTGTACTCATCTCCATTTCTTCCACCCACCCTGTGAAATGACGAAAGCATTTCTAAGGACAGAGGAAACCCAAGGAGGCCAGGCTGGGTCAGAAGGAGGAGCCATGGTGGAAGTGGCCTGGCGATGGAGGGCGCTGGCTCGGGCCTGCCTGTTGTGAGGGGACAGGAGCTGGTCTGCCCGGGGGGACCCAGACAGAGGAAGCCCGGGTGCCAGGGGCACTGAGACCGTCAAGGAGGGGGGGGTCTTAGATGACTGGAGAGACAAGGGGGAGCTGGGTGCTGGGGCTCACACCTGTAATCCTAGCTACTCAGCCAGGGCAGGAAAGACCATGAAACTCTTATCTCCCGTAAACTACTCAGAAGAAGTAGTGCTGTGGTCAAGCGGTAGAGTTCTAGCTTGAGCACAGAGAGGCTCAGGGACAGCTCAGGTCCCGAGTTCAAGCCCCAGGACTGTCCAAAAAAAAAAAGGAGGAAAGTTGTGCACAAGTAACTCACATTTATAAATTCTAGCTACTTAGGAGGCTGAGACTTGGAGGATCAAGGTTTGAAACCAGCCTAGGCAGAAAAGTCCACACAACTCTGTCACCAGTTAACCAGTAAAATGCTAGACTGGAGGCAAGTGGTAGAGATCTAGCTATGAGCAAGAAAACTGAAGGAGAGCATGAAGCCCTCAGTTCAGGCCCCAGTACTGGCACACATATACACAACACACACACACACACACACACACACACACGCGCACACACACACACACACACACACACACACAGGCTGGCCTTTATGACAAGGCTTAAAAGTACCTTTCCTTCACCTCCATTTTTTTTGGTGGGGAAGTCCGGTTGTGGGGCCTGAACTCTGGGCCTGGGCGCTGTCCCTCAGCTCTTCAGCTCAAGGCTAGCGCTCTACCACTTGAGCCACAGCCCCACTTCCAGCTTTTTTCTTTTTGCTTACGTGATGCTGAGGAATCGAACCCAGGGCCTCATGCATGCAAGGCAAGCACTCTACCACTGAGCCACCTTCCCAGCCCCATTTTTTTTTTTTTTTAAAGGTTGTACAAGCCAGGTGCCCATGGCTCACACCTGTAATCCTGCCTACTCAGGAAGCTGAGATCTGAGGATCACAATTCAAAGCCAACCAGGGCAGGCAAACCCCTGATACTCTTATCCCCAGTTAACCACCAAAAACCTAAAAGTGGAGCTATGGCTTAAGTGGTAGAGTGCTAAGCTTGAGTACAAAAGCTTAATTAAGTTCAATACTCAGACCAGCACCACACACACACACACACACACACACACACACACACACACACACACACACACACACACACACACACACACACACACAAGTCTGTGCAAGAATTTTAGTATTGATTTAAGCTATATGTATATTACTTTGATTAAACATGAAAAAATAGCTGGGCGCCAGTGGCTTACGCCTGTAATCCTAGCTACTCAGGAGGCTGAGATCTGAGGATCACAGTTCAGAGCCAGGCGGGGCAGAAAAGTCCGTGAGACTCTGATCTCCAATAAGCCAATAGAAAACTGGAAGTGGCCCTGTGGCTCAAGAGGTAGAGCACTGGCCTTGAGCTGAAGAGCGCAGGGATACCACCCAGGCCCCATGATCAACAACAACAAAAAAAAAAACATGAAATATAAAAATTATCATGGGCATACTTAATAGTATTAGCATTTCCCATCTGGAAAAAATTGTTTTAACAGCTATGCTTAAACTTGGTAATTACAAAAATATAATCTTTTAGGGGCTGGGAAGGTGGCTCAGTGGTAGAGTGCTTGCCTTGCATTCATGAGACCCTGGGTTCGATTCCTCAGTACCACATAAGCAAAAAGAAAAAAGCCGGAAGTGGTGCTGTGGCTCCAGTGGTAGAGCGCTAGCCTTGAGCTGAAGAGCTGAGGGATAGCGCCCAGGCCCAGAGTTCAGGCCCCACTACCAGACCCCCCCCCCAAAAAAAAATATATATATATATAGTCTTCTAAAATGAGATTTTCTAGAAAGTGGATTTGCTCTAGTGCAGTTCAACTTTGGCCCCAGCTGAGACTCCCTGGGAATCCCAAGGGACCAAAAGAGTGGCTGTCAGGAGTAGGGTAGCCGTCTAGGGCGCTCACACCCAGACCCTCCCTGGAGGAGACCCAGGGCCTTGGTTGCAGACCTGGACTTCAGGATGAAAGGTGAACCTCATTTACCACCTCTGATCCCTGGCAAGTGTTTCTTTTCCTTCAGAAAGGAAATTGATGTCCTTGTTCAGGGGATAACAACTTTTAGGCTCTCCTTTCTCTCATTTTTACCTGTTGTACTTTTTGTTTTTGTCTTGTTTTGTTTTATTTATTTCTTACTGGTCATAGGGCCTGAACTCTGGGCCTGGGAGCTGTCTCTGAGCTCTTCAGTGCAAGGCTAGTGCTCTACCACTTGAGCCACAGTGCCACTTCTGGCTTTTTCTGCTTATGTGGTGCTGAGGAATCAAACCCAGGGCCTCATGCATGCAAGGCAAGCGCTCTATCACTGAGCCACCTTCCCAGCCCTTCTTTTGGCTTTTAACATTTTTGCCCATCACAACTCTTCTTTTGAGCTCTTGACCTAGTCCCAGGACCTGAGAGTACCTATTCTGGTAGGAGTCCTCTCTGGGAAATGACACAGCCACAGCTCAGTGCATCTTCTTGCCTTCTGGGAACTTCTCGCAGCTCAGTCCACACAGTCAGATGCTATTAGACTAGAACAGACACAGAACTGTACATTCTGTTAGGTAGAATGATAGGCAGGTGGTTTACCATGTGAGCCACATCTCCAGTGCATTCTGCTCTCGTTATTCTCAGATAAGGTTTTACATTTTTGCCTAGGCCTGGCCTCTCCACAGCCCTCATACATATGCCTCCAGAGTAGCTGGGATCACAGGTATACATCATTTTATGCTTGGCTTAGTGATGGAGATGCATTCTTGCTAACTTTCTGCCCAGGCTGGCCTCAAACCACAGTTCTCTCAATCTCCACCTCCTGAGTATGTGGGATTACAGACATGAACCAATGTACTCAGCTCATGATTCGGACAACCTCTTGTTTTTAAATCATATTTTTGTTATCTTTAACTAGTTGTACCAAGGAGTTACCACTCAAGAAATCATTTAAGCACAGCTCGTTCATTCACCCCTTTCATCGTTCTCCGCCATCCCTCCCCAGTTTTCTTGATTTCATTGCATGTGCATTGAATATTACGATCGTGTTCTTCCCTATCCCCTCTCTTCGTTCTTATACCTCTCCCCTTGACACTACCCGTCCCCATCTTGCAAGTATTTGTTGGAGGATGACTTCAGTTTTCTAGGGAATTATACCACTTGAATTCTCCCCTGCAAATACCATGATTTAGTTAACACATTCATGTACACTTGCATGTGCATGTACATGTACATTTGTAAATTAGCCCCAGCTTCCACATAGGCCAAAAAACAGGTGTACTTGGTCTTTCTGGGCCTGACTTCTCATTTTTTTTTTCAGGTTGTGGACTGTTCTCTTAAAACACTGATTAGATCACTTGCTTTAATTAAAGTTTGTCTTTCTTAATTTTTCAATATATTCAAAGATATTCTTAGGTAGGTCTAAATCTCTGAATTATTTTAAAACATATTTTCCCAAGATACTGATTTTTGTTTCTTCCTTTGGTGTTGTTCCGGTTGTCTGCCTTCCACTTAAGATGGAAATGTTGCTACCTGCCAGGACTTCTCTTCCCGCCCTGTCTCTCTCTACATTCCCTTACCTGGGAAATAGAATCAGATTGTACAGCCTTTACTGGACAGTTGTGAGATTATTGGAGTGCCTGGTACATATTGGGTGCACATTAATGTGCATCAAAACAAAGATACCAGCTCATAGTCTTTTCTGTTCTTCTTCCCTTTATTTTCTAAGGTTGATGGCTTTTAGATTTAGGTTGGAGACTCCCTTTTGTCCTTCTTTCCTAGAAGGACAGAAGGCTAGATGATAGAGGTCTGCCTTCATTTACTTATGCATAGTGATTTTCGTATCTCCTGAGTTGCAGAAGTTGCATGTGGAAAGAACAGTCCGAGGTTGAAGTGGTGGTATACAGTTTGGCAGCAACTTCCGTGCGCATTGCCGCTAGTTCACAATGCCTTGCCAGAACTGTTGGTGCATACTTTTATGTCTAAACTATAAAAGATTTGGATACAGCTTATAAGCATTACTCATTTTTTAAGAGGATTTAAGAGGATAAGGTCATTTTAGACTCAAGCAGAATATTAGTAATAGTCATTAGGTTTTAAAAATAAACTTATATCTCAGTATAAAGTACAGGCCTTGTGAATAAATATTTGGGCCTGTATTCCAGGATATGGTTAGAATTTCAAAAATGCCTATTACTGTGTAATTCTTGGCATTAAGCTGACAATCTGAATGTGACCCTTTAATCTGAAATGCCATATAATGACAGACTTTATTATAGTCTGATCCAAGACCTTTGACTTTCCAAAATGGCAGCAAAGCTGACAGATACTGTATTTCTTAAAAGCTTATTTGTATTGGTGGAACCCTTTTGAAGGTTATTTTTGGCATACATGTAGAGTTTGAAATGTTTGAAACAACACTAAGTAAGTGAGCAGCCTTTACATGCAGGCCTCTAGCAGGACAGTGTCTTCCGGAATCGGGTAATTGCACTTGTCACCTGCAGGGCTGTGTCTCTATGGCCCTGACCTGCCGCCTTCGGTGCTTGTAAGGCCTGATGTGGTCCAGGACATTAGCAGTAGGTTCCCTCAGTGCAGTTCAAATACATTCCATACACCCATCAGAATTCTAGAACATCTCTGCAAAGTTGGTCACATCCTGGCTGTGAGGTACACCTGTTACTTCCAGTCCAGTCTTGAGTTGTGTGAATGTGCCAGTCCTAGGCTTTGAACTTAGGGCCTGAGGACTGCCCCTGAACTTCTTTTGTGCAAGGCTAATCCTCTACCACTTGAGCCACAGTGCCACTTTGGGCTTTTTTGATAGTTTATTGGAGATAAGAGTCTCAGGGACTTTGTTACCTGGGCTGGCTTGGAACTAGGGTCATCAGATCTCAGTCTCCCGAGTAGCTAGAATTACAAGCTTGAGCCACTGGTGCCTGGCCCAGTCTTGAGTTTTCATTGCTATTTTTGGCAGACCTATGTGAAGCTCTTGTTCTTTAGACATTCCTGGTGCTTTGGAGATGATCTGGGTTGTTGTCGTTACAAGATGCACTGGCAGTAGCTGGGGTTTCTTGTAGCCCTGGCATTCTCTGAAACATGACCACCTGAGTTATTCCTCACAGGCGGGGATGCCATGCTGTTACTTGGTAGTTTTTTGTGGTCCAAGATCTGGCCTTGTACTCAGTATCTGATGCTTTTGCTCATTGGCTTGTAATCTGCCTCCCGAGCCACACCTCCCACCCCAAAGGTAGGTTTTTGATGGGATGGTCAGAAACTCATCCTTGGAGCTAAGTAGCCTGCTGAACCATCACTAGCTGTTTCTGTTGGAGAACCTGAGGCAAAGTGCTTGGCCTCCTGAGCATCAGCTTGGGATAATGGTTGGTTTTCCATCAGACCCACTGTTGAAAATGCCATGCAGTAAGGCACATAACATGCTCTCACAAGGCTGGTACAGGGTAGCATCTCAGGACCTCTCAGTTCTCTCAGGGCTACAAGACCTGAACAAAAAACGTTCTCCGTATTTCAACTTGGTTATCTGGCATTTATTAGATCATTGGTGGCCTTATTGTTTCCCACCGACTCAGACTTCAGGATTTACGCCAGTAACACTTCATTGTGATTATTGTTACTTTCTGTAATAACATTGCTGTCATCGGTCTTGCCTAGTTAGGAAAAGCTGGAGCCCAGCACTGGGGTGAAGCGGACTTGAGATGAAACTGGCTGCCTTGGGGGTGCCCAGTAAGGGGCCATGTCCTGTTTGAGGAGGCAGAGAAGGGTGCAGACCCTGGGCCTGGGGCCGGGCTCACAGTGAGAGGGTGCAGACCCTGGGCCTGGGCCTGGGCCGGGCTCACAGTGAGAGGGTGCAGACCCTGGGCCTGGGCCGGGCTCACAGTGAGAGGG
The DNA here is from genome assembly GCF_019054845.1 of Dipodomys spectabilis. NCBI lineage: Eukaryota > Metazoa > Chordata > Mammalia > Rodentia > Heteromyidae > Dipodomys > Dipodomys spectabilis. The sequence goes on from NW_024870744.1 coordinate 4,170,407, forward strand.
TGCAGACCCTGGGCCTGGGGCCGGGCTCACAGTGAGAGGGTGCAGACCCTGGGGCCTGGGCCGGGCTCACAGTGAGAGGGTGCAGACCCTGGGCCTGGGCCGGGCTCACAGTGAGAGGGTGCAGACCCTGGGCCTGGGGCCTGGGGCCGGGCTCACAGTGAGAGGGTGCAGACCCTGGGCCTGGGCCGGGCTCACAGTGAGAGGGTGCAGACCCTGGAACTGGGGCCGGGCTCACAGTGAGAGGGTGCAGACCCTGGGCCTGGGCCAGGCTCACAGTGAGAGGGTGCAGACCCTGGGCCTGGGGCTTGGAGCCGGGCTCACAGTGAGAGGGTGCAGACCCTGGGCCTGGGCCGGGCTCACAGTGAGAGGGTGCAGACCCTGGGCCTGGGGCCGGGCTCACAGTGAGAGGGTGCAGACCCTGGGGCCTGGGCCGGGCTCACAGTGAGAGGGTGCAGACCCTGGGCCTGGGCCGGGCACACAGTGAGAGGGTGCAGACCCTGGGCCTGGGGCCTGGGGCCGGGCTCACAGTGAGAGGGTGCAGACCCTGGGCCTGGGCCGGGCTCACAGTGAGAGGGTGCAGACCCTGGAACTGGGGCCGGGCTCACAGTGAGAGGGTGCAGACCCTGGGCCTGGGGCCGGGCTCACAGTGAGAGGGTGCAGACCCTGGGCCTGGGGCCGGGCTCACAGTGAGAGGGTGCAGACCCTGGGCCTGGGCCGGGCTCACAGTGAGAGGGTGCAGACCCTGGGCCTGGGCCGGGCTCACAGTGAGAGGGTGCAGACCCTGGGCCTGGGGCTTGGGCCAGGCTCACAGTGAGAGGGTGCAGACCCTGGGCCTGGGCCGGGCTCACAGTGAGAGGGTGCAGACCCTGGACCTGGGCCGGGCTCACAGTGAGAGGGTGCAGACCCTGGGCCTGGGGCCAGGCTCACAGTGAGAGGGTGCAGACCCTGGGCCTGGGGCCTGGGGCCGGGCTCACAGTGAGAGGGTGCAGACCCTGGGCCTGGGCCGGTCTCTGTGCGGTGCGGCGCGCTGGCCAGGCCACCGCGTGGGCAGTCTAGGAGGGGTGTCCCCGCGGAGTGGAGAGGTCGTCTGGGCTTCCAGCGCTGGCTGCTTCCTCCGCAGACACCCGCTGCCCAGCCATGATCACAGGCTGCGCCCCAGTGTCGAGGAGGCCAGCGTCGCTAACCGGAGAGGAATTTGCATTTTCACCACCATTCTTGGGACGGGAGTTTGCCTGGCCCCACTGGACGGGGCAGGTGGGGAGGCCTCCTGCCGCTGTCGGACCGAGGGGGTGGGGGGCAGGCGGGCCAGAGGGGACCCGAGGCGTGGGGCGCGGCCACGAGGGGGCTAAGGGGGGTTGGGGGGACGGAGGCGTGGGGCGCGGCCACGAGGGGGCTAAGGGGGGTTGGGGGGACGGAGGCGTGGGGCGCGGCCACGAGGGGGTTAAGGCTGGGCGGGCGCGGGCGGGGGCGGGGCGGGCCTGGCGGCGCCTCCGGGCCCTTTGTTAACAGGCGCGGCCGAGCAGGACGGGCGGTGGTGCGGGCGGGCGGGCGAGAGGGGCCGGGGCGCCTGGCGGGGCGGCCCGGGCGCGGGCGGGCGCGCGGGCGGGCGCGGGAAGATGTTGGAGATCTGCTTGAAGCTGGTGGGCTGCAAGTCCAAGAAGGGGCTGTCCTCGTCCTCCAGCTGTTACCTGGAAGGTAAGCCGGCGGCGCGCGCCTCCCCGGCTCCCCTTCCCCGGCCGCCCCGGCCCGGCCCCTGCCCTCCGCGGAGCCGGCTAGGCCTTTCCGCCTTCCTCTCCCGCGCCTGCCTCCCTGCTCCCGCCTTCCCTCGTTCTCGCCCTGCCCTCCCTCCCCCCGCCCTGGCCGGGTGAGTGCGGGGCCCCAGAGCGCGGGCTGCACCCAGAAAGTTGAGAAGGCCACCCCCGCAGGCCTGGCGCCCGGAGCCACGCTGCGGGGCAGAAGAGCCCGCCGCGGCAGCGACCGCATACGATTTCCATTAAGCGTACAAAGGGAGCCCAGCTCTACCATTTATGGGTACAGCTCTCTCTACCCCCACCCCTCCCACCCCGATCCCCGAGGACCACGGAGAGGTCCAACAGCCCCCTCGTTTCCAGAGGAAAGCGCCCTGCGTGGTGCAGGGGCGAGGGTGCCTCTTGTGGGCTCCCTCCCTGAGCCCAGCTCCTGTCTGCGCCCCACCGCTCCCTGCACCCGCCCTGGTGGTGTCACCCTTACACTCCTTGCTGCTTTGCAGCTTTGGTGATGAGGAGGAAAGGTAGTGGAGGGTGGCGAGGCCCGCGCCCCCAGACACGTGATGGTGCCTCCATGTAGGACTGAGGCAAGGGTCAACACATGAAATTCACTTTTGAACAAGTGGGACTTACTGTGGACCTGAGGTGCTAACACTGTGCCTTTCAGAAACGAAAGAGAGAAATTGGCATCATTACTTCTCTGACTTACCCTTCTTTTTTCTTTTTCTTTTTTTTTTTTTTCAACTCTTGACTTGAAGGCCTGCCTGGTGTCACATGTGTAGCTCAAACATGAATGCCAGCGGTACAGGGAAATCTGTGCCTTCTGTGGGTCCCGCCCGTCCCTTCCCAGGATTTGCGTTGGGCCCCTTAGAGAAGACATGGCTCACAAAGCCTGGCATTTGGAGGGAGGAGGCCGTTAATATGTCCCTAAAACTTGACGTCTCAGCAGTCAGAATCATCTTCAGTTATTATATGGCTTATTTTTTCCAAGCTGTTCAAAGCTCTGAGCACATTCTCATTTACATCTGTAACGAGTTAGTGTTAGGCACTGTCATCTCCATTTTGTAGACGGGTGCCTGGGCGGGATGAATGGGCTTTTGTAACTGCCGAGCGGGAGGAAAGTTTAGGTCACAGCTTAGCCCCTACATCAGCTTGTTTTCTTGGGGGTAAACTGAGATTGACTACATACCTGGTGTAATTACTGTTTTGGGGGGTAGGCCTTGAAACAATTCTTAAATGTTGACAGGTCTCCAAAGAAACACATCTGGTAAAGCCAACTGCTATGTGATAAGGCTTGGTCCACTCTAGAAATTCTGTCTTACTGAGATAGTTAGAGAAAGTCAAGGGAATTCTTGTTCTGAGGTTGAATGGACTGAAGGAACCTCAGTGATGGCTTCTGGAAGGACTGAGGGAGGTGATGACGGTCTTGTGGGAAGAGCAGCGGCTACTCGTGCGCTAGAACCCAGGCTGTTCATCAGTGTTTCAGCGATCACTGACACCCACCTAGGTGTCGCAAGCATGCCAGGTCAGGGAGAGAACAGAAGAAGTTGTCAAAGAAGGAGGCTCAGCCAGAAAGGCAGTTCAGAGTGCCTGGCTCCTGCTCCCTGGGCCTGGCGGCTGAGGCAGCAGTGATGGTGACTACGTACTGTCCCTGTCTCTACGTGATTTAATCTCGTAGATTTACTTCTCTTGATGGGCCTGGCTATTGCCATCTTATGGATGAGGTACCAAAAAGATAGGCATGGCAGGGGTGGGGAGGGCGGTGTTGGAACTTGTGCTGCCTGGCTTCAGGGGGCCCACACTGTATCCTGCTGGCTGACCATTTGTCTCCTGTAGAACGCAGCATGAATCTCAGAACAGTGTTTTCAAAAACTCTTTAAGCAATGCCTGAAATAAGAGCTGTCACTTTGTGCTCAGTCTCTCCTGGAAACCCAGTATCTGTGACCATTATCTTTAGCAATAGGATTACTGTGATTATTTTTTGCACCGATCTTGGGACTGGAACTCAGGGTCTAGATGCTGTCCCTGAGCTGTCCCCCCACCCCCATACTCCCTCAAGTCTAGTACCACTTGAGCCACAGCTCTCCTTCTGGCTTTTTGGTGGTTAATTGGAGACAAGAGTCTTAGGGACTTTCCTGCCCAGGCTTGTTTTGAATCTCAGTCCTCAGATCTCAGCCTCCTGTGGAGCCTAGGATTCCAGGTGTGAGCCACCTGGAATATAAATAAATATAATATAAAATAAATAAAATAAAATTAATACAAAATAAATATAAAAACACTTGTAAAAGAAATTCTAAATTACTTGTCTGTTCTATCTCATTTTTCTACCCAGAGGTGATCATTAAAGTATTCAAGAAAGCTGTGTCTTTCTAGAAATACTTTATGCTAATGGAGCAGTACAGCATGTGGAGTTGACTCTGTGCATTGTAGAGTGTACTGCGCAGCACCATGGCTGCATTTGCCTTTAGTCTGAGCACACTGAGCACTGACTTTTCTCTGACCCCATGGGTCATTTGCATACATTTGCATGAGCATTGCACCCAACAAGCACCAAAGACTGAGGTGAACTCTTGTTGAACCTTCAGTTTGTTTGAGGAGCTCACTTGTAAACACTGCTCTCCACCAGAGCCCTGTGTAGTGCCAGCTCTGTGGCTACAGCCACAAGGCCACATGGCTACACTTTTTGTTGTTGTTGTTGGTCATGAGGCTTGAACTCTGGGCCTGGGCGCTGTCCCTCAGCTCTTCAGTCAAGGCTAGCACTCTACCACTTGAGCCACAGAGCCACTTCCGGTTTTCTAGTGGTTTATTGGAGATAAGATTCTAATGGACTTTCCTGCAGGGCTGGCTTTGAATCTTGATCCTCAGCTCTCAGCCTTCTGAGTAGCTAGGATTACAGGTATGTGCCACTGGCACCCAGCACATGTGACTACACTTTTAGGGGGAAGATGTGCTCTCTCTAAACACTGTCTCGGGAGATCATCGGGTACTTCCGTGTGGTAACAAAGAAGATCTGAAGCACTTTTTGTTACTTAGACCTTGTGTTGGAGCTTTTGTGCTGACAGGCCTTGCACTGAACCCTTTGACGTTCTCACTTAATTCTCCCAGGGTTCTGAGGTCCCCAGGGAGGGGGGAATAGCCCCGTTCCCTTTGGTATGTGGAGGCCGTGTTTCAGGCTCGCACTCCGTCAGGGAAGATCCTCTGTCAAGCTCGCCTTAGAGGATCATTTTGAGGACCCTGGGATGGCTCAGTGGCCACTTTGAAAACAGTAAAGGCAAATGTGTGCGTTACTGGAAGCCTGGGCTTCCTCCGCCATGCCCTCAGACCCAGTTTAGATCCTCCAGTGCTTGCTTGTGGGCAGGCAGCTTCAGAGCCGTCACCCAGAAACCAGCTACCGTCTTGGGATCTTGGGCGCAGTGCTCTTTGAGCTGCTCTGGCCTGGAGCAAGAGCCTTCGCCTGTATAAGTGGCTGCTATTTGAAACAGATATTTAGCAGTCTGAAAAATGGAGGCTTTACCAATTTCTCTGATGGCTAAAGTAAGGATGATAGAACTGAGTCGAACCCACTCATGATTCTTCTTGTTGATCTCTTAGTTTTTAAGTTTAAAAAATGCATACACAGTAATTAGTGCTTCTTCTTGTCATTGGATTTAAGCTGAGAAGTCTCTCCCCTCTTGAGCCTCTCTCTCCTTTCCCCTGGAGGATCTGTTGACTATACCAGAATTCACATTGGCTCACAGTGGGGATTTTATCTACAGTCCAGGGACATGCTCCCTCTCCCCCTCTACCCCCCCTTTGCCCCCCCCCCCAGCACCTTGTAAAATTGAAGGGTCTTCTTGAAATAGAGACAGGAAAAAAATACGAATGGATAGGCTTCAAACATCTTTAAAGAGGTGGGGTGTGGTAGTTCACATCTGTGACTGCCAGCCCTTGAGAGGTGGAGGCAGGGGGGTGGCGTGTTACAAACCTGAGCTGCATAGCAAGACCTTGTCTTAAAAAAAACAATGGCTGGAAATGTAACTCAGTGGTAGAAAACTAGTACACACAAGGTTCTGGGTTTGATCCCCAGTACTGCATATACATAAGTGTACTGTGTGTACAAGTGCATGTATGTGTATGTAGAAAGAACTAAAGATTGAAGGGAACTTGGGAAGAATTTAACTTTTCCTCCCTGATGGTTGATCATATATATGGAAAAGTTTAAACCCGTGTAGAAAACAAATAATAGCCAGGCGCTGGTGGCTCACACTTGCAATTCTAGCTACTCAGGAGGCTGAGATCTGAGGATTGCGGTTCAAAGCCAGCCTGGGCAAAGAAAGTCCATGAGACTCTTATCTCCAGTTAACCACCAGAAAACTGGAAGTGGCGCTGTGGCTCAAGTGGTAGAGTGCTTGCCTTGAGCTGAAGATTGCAAAGACAGCACCCAGACCCAGAGTTCAAGCCCCACGATCAACAAAGAAAGAAAAAAGAAAAAGATAAAAATAATAATGAACTCCCTTGGATTTTTACACTTTTTTTTTTTTTTAATACTTATCAGCTTGTGGTCAGCCTTGTTTTCTTGCATGCAAGCACTGTAGTTCCCAAGCAGTCTAGAATCACTTGGTGATTCTTTGTCCTTAGATGAGATTTGCCACTCTATCCATTTCTGTGTTTCTGTGCCAATACTGGGACTTGAACTCAAAGCCTTGCTTTCTTGCTTGGCTTTTGTGCTCAAGGCTGGCACACTCCCACCTGAACCATACCTCTACTTCCAGCTTTTTGCTGATTACTTAGTAATAAGAGCAATGGACTTTTCTGCCTTGCTGGCTTTGAAATGTGTTCCTCAGGTCTCAGCTTTCTGAGTTGTTAGGATTACAGGTGTGAGCTCCTGGTACCCAGCTTCAAAATTGTGGTTGAAGTCTCCTTTCTTAATAGACACACCATGGCTGTTTTGTGATACCACCTGTTGGATGGTGGTGATAGGAGAGACAGACACACCTGTAGGGAACAGAGAGGAAGAATGGATGACAGGAAAGACTGGAGACAACAGGAAGGGGGAGGAGGAATACAGTGGGGAGGGTACGGGGGGGGGGGTGCCAGTGGGGGGAGGCGAGGTGGGAGAGCAGAGTTGAGAGGCAGAGCTTTGGTGGGGACATCTGCCTGTCGGCCACTTCTGAGGAGGCCTGTTTGTTTTGAATGTAGAGAAGTGTGTATTTATGCTCCACCTTGTTTCAGCATTTTAGCCATGGTTTATATTTCATTGCAAGCCAAGGCCTTTATGAAGGTATACCTGGTTTAAGTGGTCAGGCATTCTTTGTGTTTTGGGTCTCCTGTGTGTCATTGGTGCTGCTTTTAAGTTTGGATTGGTGACAATGTTTTGCCTCATGGCTAAAGCCAAGTCTAAGATGTGCTGCACCTGAGCCCAGCAGTGTTCTGGGCACTGTGTGCTGCCTTGCAACGTGCAGGGGCTGGCCTGAGGGTTCCAGCCCCAGGATTACAATGGCAACCTTAAGAGTCAGGGAAGTTGCCCTGTAGTGCAGCACCTTAGAGCCAGCCATCACATCCACAGCTCTGTAGCAGTGCTGTGTGTGCTGTAGGCTCAAACACAAACATCTTCAATTTGGAGGGTGTGAAGAATCAGTCCCTTATTGTGTGAGGGAGACATTGCTCGCGGGGGGGGGGGGGGGGGGGGGAGACAGGAGAGACCCTTGGCTGGAGGTGGAGGCCAGGAAGCTGTGCAGACGGGGGCGGGGGGGGGGAGGTGGGAGAGGGGAGGGGAGCAGCTCGGTGACCAGGTCCAGCTTTGTGTAGCTGCTTCCCGAGGAGCCCAGTGGCCGGGCAGGAATGGGAATGGCAACACCAGCCATCTTCTGAGGCTGTGAGGGCTGTGGCATGGGGTGCCCACACCAGCAACCCTGAAAGGCATCTGGTGACCCTGCTAGTGGATGGTGGTCGAGTAGTGACAGTCAGGGACACTTCCCAAGCCTGGGCTTCCTCCTGCCCCTTGGCCAGCAGCCGTCCCAGTGGTTGGCAGCAGGAGATGGCCGGACTGATGTTAGACGGACAACTCTGACAAGAGTGAGCATGCAAGCGGACCTCGGATGGAAAAGAGGGGAGCAGGAGGAACTGAGGAACAGTGCTCACATGGGGTGTGAACTGACATAGGCCTGAATGACAGGTGTCCTGGTGGTCTAGCAAGATGGCTCTGTGTCTATAAAGGTTTTAGATGCCTAACGAGGCCCCACCATTGTAGACCTCAGATACAGAGTGTTAGAAGTGACACACGGTTTCTTGCAGTTCCTGCATTTGTGTAGAGAGATGGGACAAGGCGTGTGTGTCTTGAGAAATGGAGCCTGTTGGCAGGGAGAGGGAGGTTTAATGCAGAGCTCTCTTGATTTATTTTAATTGACTGGCTAAGCATATTATAATGTAAAAAGATTCTAGGGGAAATATTTAAACTTTGGGCCAGCTCAAATTACTATGTTTTAGAAGAGTTTCTGTAGAAGCTTATTTCATTTGCTGCCAGTAATGCCCATGAGCGGAAAGTGATAAGACGACATTTGTTTTAAACAACTTGGTGGACTGGGGACTCACACCGACTCCCCTACACCAGACTCTGCGGGGCGGGCGCCTTTCTCTGTGAGTCTGGGGTCCTTCTCAGGGGATCCATGTCTTTGGACAGAGAAACAAAAACAGAACACTTATTTCACAAACTTCTAGCTGAAACTGTGTGTGTGTGTGTGTGTGTGTGTGTGTGTGTGTGTGTGTGTACGTGTGTGTGTGTGTGTGTGTGTGTGTGTACGTGTGTGTACGCACATACACGTGCCAGTCCTGGGGCTTGAACTTAGGGCCTGGGCACTCACTGCCCCTGAGCTTTTTTGCTCAAAGGTAGTGCTCTACCACTTGAGTTATAGCTCCACTTTTGGCTTTGTGATCAAATTAATGACCAAAACTTTTTGTAAGTCTCACAGACTTTCTTGCCCGGGCTGCCTTCAAATCACGATCCTTAGATCTCAGCCTCCTGAGTAGCTAGGATTGCAGGCTTGACTGCATTTTGTTTTCTTTAAAAGATGTAAGTAATAAATCAAAAGGACTGTTAGCTGTACTTGTAACTCCATCTCCAGTGGAAATCATATTTTCATGTCGCGAAACAATTGATTATTGTTCTACTTACCACACTTGAAAGTGGCAGGGGTTACCATTGGATCTTGTTGTTTAATGTGTTAATGAGGAAGCAGTAAGGCCAGGTGTGGTAGAACACACCCATAATCCCAGTTACTCAGAAAGTGGCGATGGGAGGATCATGGCCTGAGCCTGGCCTGGGCAAAGGCCCAAGACCCCATCTGAAAAATAAGTTAGAGCCAAGAGGTGTGGCCCAAGTGGTAACAGCATTTGCCAAGCCCCTGAGTTCAACCTCTAGTATACCCAAAACAAGTAAAGAAGTGTTAATAAAGAAGTACTGAAGATCAGGTTTCTAAAAATACTGTGAAGACTCAGCCTGTTTTTTTAAATTAGGCTCTGTGTTTTATTTTGTCGTTTGTAAACTTTCTTCTGAGAAGGAGTCAGTAGGTATGGTGGTCGGGCCGGCACGGCACTGACGGAGGAGGGAGCCTGCGAGTGCCTTGGGTCATCTGGTGGCTTTGCGACCTGACCAGTTCTCTTTCCTCCACGTGCCTACCCTCTGCTCTGAGACCACCCCTTCTCACCCCAGGGAGCCCAGCCCTCGTGTCCTGTCCGTGTTCTGGTCCCCTGTGGGCACGCAGGCTTCCTCGCTGCGTCTCTCCGGAGCTCGGAGCTCGGCATGTGCAGTGGTTCTTCTCTCTGTCCTGTCCTCGACGTGGTGTTCTAGGGTGCTGGGAAGATTTAAGACGTGACCTTCATACAAAAGCTGTATTTAGTTTAATTTAAAAAAAAAGATTTTAATTGCTCTGAGTGAATGTATAAATGAATTACAAAGTAAAAGGTCCATGTCAAACGTAGATAAAGTGACTGAGCAAGTTCTCTAAAGCACATTTTATAAAAAGTTGCGTGAGACCGTTATAAACTGACTGGAGAATAGTCTCGGCATGATCTCATCAGTTGGAATGGAGTGTGAAATAGAACACAAAGCCCCCCTCCTTCTAGAGGGATCTGTTTTATAGATTTTTACATGACAGAGGTTTCTTGCTCTGAAGGGAACAGCAAAGCAGCCACCAGGAAGTAAGAACAAAGCAACCAGGGTTTAAGTCACGGAAAGCGAGCTGGTGAGGGGTGTGTGACAGTGGATGGCCCCTCCCCCACGCCAGTCCACCCATCCATCCATCCTCTCCCAGCGCCCCCAAGCCTGGGACAAACTTCCGGACAAATGAGCGTACATACGTGACCTCAGGCACCAGTGCCAACAGGAAGGTGAGACGCCTCCCAGAATGTTTTCCCTGGGGGTGAACCTCCAGCCTGGCGCTCACACTTCCCTCCCTGCCCGCCTGTGTTGGCTGGCAGTCTAGACCAGATCCGCCATGTCAGAGCATCTTTCAGAAACTTTTTTTTTTTTAAAATCAGTGACTCACAACTTAGAGAAAGGATTATTTTTACATAAAGTGATCTTTAATTGGTATCTTACAGACTCTAGCTACTTTCCTAGAGTACTGTCCAAACAAATTTTAATCGTGCTCAGCTCCAGTGAGTTTTGTGGCATGGTTCTTACTGACTTTTGAAGTGATTTGATTCAAACAGTTCAGAGCCCAGGCTTCTTAGAAACTGGAAGGCATGTCTCAGATGTCACCAATTAATTCTTGTTGCTCAGCTAATTGATGGTGTTTTCTTCATGTCATTGTTATGTGTGTGGAAACCTTTTTCTTATAGTAAAATAAGTTATTATATACAGTAACAATTCTTTACTTATAGTAAGTTAACAATTATTTTTCTTACAGTAAAATAACAGAATGGTTTTATTAACACACATTAGTTGTGGGGGGGGGGGCTCTTACTGTGACATTTCCACACACGTACAAATGAATTCCAATCAAGTGAGAAGAAGCACTTTTAAATATCCAGATTTAAAAATATTTAAAATATGACTCAGAAAGGATGTAGCAGAAAATGTTCACTTAAAATTAAGAATAATAGCAGATGCTAACACTTATTTCTCAAGACTTAACAATTGCCAAGTCCATGTTGAATGGAGCTATGCAGAACAGCATTTCTTTTTTTTTAAATAAAGCCTTTGGGCTTTTCTGGAGGTCTGACTTCCTGACACCTGACACAAAGTTCACGTCTTTAGCCGTGCAGCCTCAGTGCATTCTGCAACTGTGGCCTGTGAGCTGTGCTCCTTTGTGAGGCTGCTGAGCATGGGTCACTGTGGAGCGAAGCGGGAACTTGGCGTTTGCACATGTGAGTCAGTTTTGACATCAGCCTCGACTGGGAATTGACTGGAAGGTTTTGGTGCTGGACTGTGGTGACACGTTAGGATCTCAATCCAGGGACATGCATGAGCAATTCTTCCCTTTGGACTTTGGCCATTCATTTGTGGAATAGAGCAAGACCTGGGGAGGAGACTCCAGAGATGGCCTGCTGCCTTCCTGTTGGATGGAAAGCGGTGGGCGGCTGTTACCTTCCTAACAAAGGCCACTTCCACCCGGCTCACCACGCCCACCCTCCCCCAATTCCCAGCATGTCTCCTGTTGGGGACAGCCCCACACTCACTCGCCCTTGATGGTCACCCTTGACTGGGCATCTGCGTTCTACTTGCTCCAGGTGTTTTCCAGGCCACTTCCTCTGATTATGTAACTTTGATCAAATCCAGATGCTGTAGAACGTTTGATAGAGGAGGTCAAATGGCATTGGAGAAGAAAAGCATTTCTGTATTCACGGCTTGGGTTTAATTTCCTGTGTGGGCCTGGTCTGCCAAAGCTGTGTGCGCCTGGACTGAGGTAGAGGCGCTGGGCCTCTGTGTGTGTGTGTGTGTGTGTGTGTGTGTGTCTTTCACACACACACACAAACACACACAAAGATTGCTCACAAAGCAATCTTTCAGGACAACTCAAACTGCCTCTCTCCAGCCAGTAAGCTTTCATGTTACTGACCAGTTATGTAAGTCTCTGTTGGCTTCCATTCACAAGTCATTCTAGTTTTGTAACTGTGTTCTGATGATAAAAATAAGCTAACTTCATTGTTAAGAAATAAGCTGTAATACAGAAAAGTATAAAGAAAATAGTTTCTCTTGGGTCCCCCCTGCCCTGAATTAACTACCAGTCCGTTTACTGTCGTTTCTGCTGCTGTTTTTGCAGCTTTAACCAAATTGGAATCATTCTGTACATACTGGGATGTAACAGAAACACAGTATATTATTATGAGCACATTCCCAAGCCATTACATTTTTTTCCCCAGACACATTCAGTGCTGGGCCCAATCCCACGTTTCCCATTCTAGGCAGTGCTCCACCACTGAACTACGCCTCAGCCTTTTCAAAACATATTTTAGATAGCTTTATAACTATGTTCTGTTTCATAATGGAATGTTAATGAGCTCATATTGATGAGTATTTTGTCCTTTTCCTTTTGTGCTATTATTAAAACCCAGTGTGCACAAACTATTGTGTGCATCTCAGGATAAGTTTCCACTTTGTTTTCTTCTCGCTGGGTTCTCCCCGCTGCCCTCCTGCAGTGGTACAGCCCAGAGCGCCTCCCAGGGGGACGGGCGAGCCCATCCCCAGCACTGTCACTGTCCACACCCACTGCGAGTCACATTTCTCCGATGACATACTTTCCTTGTTGAATGGTGATTTTCATTCCGTGCATCGCTCATTTGTGGTTTCTGCCCATTTGTTTCTGGAAGAGGGATTCATTGTTTTCAGGAAGAGTTCTTCCATAGGAAGGATCCTTTGCCTAACAATTTTTACTTAATAGAATAACAACACGTAGCTGTTTGAACCAGTTTCTTACCTAACTTGCAGTGCCTTGCACTTCCTAGGCAGGTGCTATACCTCTTGAACCATTGAACAGCCCTTTTGCTGTTGTTACTTTGTAAATAACAAAAGCTTTTTTTGCACTGAAGGCTGATGGTTCATGCCTGTAATCCTAGTTACTCTGGAGGCTGAGATCTGAGGATGTTGGTTTGAAGCCAGACCTAGCAGGAAAAGTCTGTGAGACTTAATCTCCAATTAACTACCAGAAAATCAGAAGTGGAGCTATAACTCAAAGTGGTAGAGTGCTGGCCTTGAGCAAAAGAGCTCTGGGACAGAGCCCAGACCCTGAGTTCAAGCCTCACAAGTGACAAAAAAAAAAAAAAAAAAGGCTTAATCCAAGCCCAGGGCCTTAGAGAAAAGCTTTTTTTTATTTTTTATTTTATTTTTTGGTCAGTCTTGGGGCTTGAACTCGAGGCCTTGAAGCTTTTCTGTTCAAGGCTAGTGCTCTACCACTTTGAGCAACAGCTGCACTCTTCTGGTTTTCTGGTGGTTAATTGGAGATAAGAGTCTCACAGGGATTTTTCTGCCCAGACTGGCTTTGAACTCAGATGTCAACCTCCTGAGTAGCTAGGATTACAGGCATACGCCACTACCTCCTGGCCTGACTGTGTTCTTTCTATTTGTGCTTCCCATGTAGCTGGGATAACAGGCATGTACCCCTGTGCTCAGCTTATTGGTTGAGATAAAGTCCCTTGAACTTTTGTCTGGGCTGGCCTCTTACTGTGAGCCTCCTAATCTCAGCTTCTGAAATAGCTAGGATTATAGACGTGAGCCATTAGGAGTCCAGTTCCCGTTCTTTTTTTTTTTTTTGCCAGTCCTGGGGCTTGAACTCAGGGCCTACACACTGTCCCTAAGCTTCTTTAGCTCAAGGCTAGCACTCTACCACTTCAACCACAGCGCTACTTCCGGCTTTTTCTGTTGATGTGGTACTGAGGAATCGAACCCAGGGCTTCATGCATGCTAGGCAAACACTCTACCACTAAGCCATATTCCCAGCCCTCCCCTTCCCTTTTAAACCTTACTGCCCTGGGAGGCATAGCACCCAGAGGCTCCCCCAAGCCACTTGTGTTCATTTCAAAAGACTATGTACCTTAGATGCATAGTAGCAATTGTGATTACTTGGTGAATGTAACACCAGCCAAGTACAGATGTGAGGAGAGAATTGTTTTTTAAGTTCCTTATATTTATTTACTATTAACAATCATACGAATGCATAAAAATCTCCTTTTATTACTGTCCAAACACTTGAAAAACAGAAAATAAATCAGTCATCTTCCCTAATTATTACCTAACACCTAAACTACCCAGTATAATTTCCATGCCTTCAAATGATTATTTCACCTCTCCTAGACTTTAGCAAACAAATTACTGACATTGAGTTAGGAAGAGATCCATCCACAGGACCAAATTAAAAACAAAAACTTGTAGGTGGGGATGGGAGGGAAAAACTGGGAGAGATGGAAAGGAGGGGTGACAGTGTCCCAAAAAAATGTACTCTTTATGCCCCGCTTACATAACTGTAGTAGCTCTGCACATCACATTTATAGCAACAACAAAAGTTAAAGAAAGAAAGAAAAAACCAAAACACAGGCTATAGTTAATTATCAGCAAGTGATCGACAGGTGTCAATTGCTAGTACTCTTTGCCATTCTCAGCCCCTAATCTTACATTTTCTGAAGGGTCCCCATGCTTAGTCAGACAGAAACGACAAGTACATCTGAGTGGCTTTTCTTTAGTTGGAGATCTCTGGTCTGCCAGCTTTCTTCTCCTCTGCCTATGGTCAATCCATCTGTGTCATTCTGGGCCAGCATTTCTGGTCTGCTGGGATATGCAGCATTCAGGGAGCTTGATACTGAGAAGAAAACTCAGAAATAGCTCCACCATGCTTTGTGAGAGTTCTGTGAGAGGATGATGAGGATGGTGAACCATGGGTCCAGACGTGGAGTTGTCCTCGTGGGATATCTGAGAGGACTCCTGGGTCGAGGTTCACAGAAACTTCTGTGGGGTCTTCTGGAAGCCTTGTATCTGCACATCTTTTTTTTTTTTTTTTTTTTTTTGGTTGGTCGTGGGGCTTGAACTCTGGGCCTGGGCACTGTCCCTGTGCTCTTCAGCTCAAGGCGAGTACTCTACGGCTTGAGCCACAGCTCCACTTCTGGTTTTCTAGTGATTTATTGGAGATCAGAGTCTCACGGCCTTTCCTGCCCAGGCTGGCTTTGAATTATGATCTTCAGATCTCAGCCTCCTGAGTAGCTAGGATTGCAGGCATGAGCCACCGGTGCCTGGCGAATATTTCTTTTAAAGGACAGATTTCAAGTGTGCCAGCTTGGTTGTCTGCTCCCGTACACTGTCTGGATCCCAACCTTAGGAAAGGCTGCATGCCATAGCTGTTCATAAGCCTTTTTTCTCTTCTTGTGCTAGGGCCTTGGGCCTTGGGCTCAGAGTTCTGGCCAAGGAGATATGGGAAGATGGTACTTGAGTGCAGAGTCAACCTCTGAAGGTCCATTACTAAGGATGTGAGGATTCTGGACTAGAAGGAAAGGGTTCTGCTAGGGAAATCAAGAACCATTAGTGTGGGTGCATCATCTCAAAGTCTTTAGCCCACACTTATCAGGACTGCCTTCAGCCTGCTGAGCAGTGGATGATGGGAAGTTTCTGGGGTGGAGATCACAGGAATAATGCAATATTGGGAAATCAAGGCAGATGATGTCAATGACTTTGTCAATGGTAATAAACTGCAATCTAGACTTTTTTCTGTTCACTCATAGATCTAACTAATATCTCCATATTGAATGTGGATTGTATGTCAGGCTGGATGCTGGTAGCTCACATCTATAATCCTAGCTGCTCAGGAGGCTGAGAGCTGAGGATCTTAGTTCAAATCCTGCCTGGGCAGAAAAAAAGTCCATGAGACTCTGAGCTCCAATAAATCAGCAAAAATAAAAGGCTGGAAGTATGGATCAAGTGGTAGAGTGCCTACTAGCCATGAGGGAAATAAAGCTCAGCAAGAGGCACTAAGTTCAAATCCTAGTACTGGCAGAGAAGAAAAATAGGAGGGAGGAGAAGCAATTAGCCTAATTTTCCCTGTCTGCGAATTCAAAAAATGGGAGAAAAATGGTGGGGATTGAAGCAGTTGCTACAAACTCACTATCACTTAAACACACCTACAACCAACTTCCCAACAAAACCAATAAGGCCAACACTAAAAGTCTAGCTGCAGCGTGGTGTGCCTAGTGTCTGCTTAGCAGGACTGTGGTTAAGAATTATTATTTTTATTTTTTGGTTGGTCGTGGGGCCTGAACTCTGGGCCTGGGCACTGCCCCTCAGCTCTTCAACTCAAGGCTAACGCTCCACCACTTGAGCCACAGCACCACTTCTGGCTTTTTCTGCTTATATGGTGCTGAGGAATCGAACCCAGGGACTCATGCATGCAAGGCAAGCACTCTACCACTGAGCCACCTTCCCAGCCCCAAGAATTATCTTTATAAACATCAAAGTTGACTCACTAAAGACAAGAAACTGCAAAATTTGTACTGAATTTAAAGCAGGGAATCTAATGCTCTGTGGGGGCCTCACTGCACTTATGAATGTGGGTGTGCTGGTCTTCCCTGCAGAGCCGAGGAAATTTAGGATTCTACAGTGGGATTGCTGAGCCCTAGGCGACCCCTGCTCCCTAAAGAACTGGGAATACATGTGTGTTCTAGATAGGACTGCCAAAGAAGACAGCATCAGCTCTAAGCACGCACCTGCACATGCGTGCGTGCACGCGTGAGGGCACACACACACACACACACACACACATACAGTCAAGACCAGCAATCAGCATCATATAGTAGATGAGGGTGAGATTCCCACACATAAAGCAAGTCCCTGATTTAAACACTACTTAGTGTTCTCCATGAAAATGTACAACTTGTAGGTTCTGTGTTTTAGGTTAAAAAAATTAAGCTAGGGGCTGGGAAGGTGGCTCAGTGGTAGAGCGCTTGCCTTGCATGCATGAGGCCCTGGGTTCGATTCCTCAGCACCACATAAGCAGAAAAAGCCAGAAGTGGTGCTGTGGCTCAAGTGGCAGAGTGCTAGCCTTGAGCCGAAGAGCTGAGGGATCGCGCCCAGGCCCAGAATTCAGGCCCATGACCGGACCCCTCCAAAAAAAATTAAGCCAAAAAATGTCTATACTAGCCAGGTGCTGGTGGCTCATGCCTGTAATCCTACTCAGAAGGCTGAGATCTGAGGATCACAGTTCAAAGCCAGCCTGGGCAGAAAAATCCATGAGACTCTTATCTCCAATTAACTACCAGAAAATGAAGTGGTGCTGCGATTCAAAGTGGTAGAGCACTCGCCATGAGACAGCATCCAAGCCCTGAGTTCAAGTTCTACAACCAACAAAAAAATTCTGTGCTTTATCCAGTTTTTTCCTTTGATCTCTAGGTGCTAATGGGGGTGCTGGGGGATGCAGGAGCAGTTACTCAGGGCCACACCTAGGAGGTGACAAGAGGAGAGGGCCTTCTTCCCTGAAATCGCCTCAGCCCTTGCAATGCAGGAGATGACGTTATTAAGTGTGGAGGAATGGAGTTTAGGGTTTATTCCGTTAGAAAAACCATTCCTGAAGGTTCTCTTCTACTGGTGCAGAGGTTGGGGTAGGAGGGCCTTACTGTGTGTGTTGGAGACTGAACGGTTCAGGGGTCCTACTGAGCAGTACCAACTCTCGAAAACTTTGCCTTCTCCTTCAGGCCTTGGCATGGTTGTTTTAAAATGAATGCAAGGGGCTGGGAAGGTGGCTCAGTAGTAGAGTGCTTGCCTTGCATGCATGAGGCCCTAGGTTCGATTCCTCAGAACCACATACACAGAAAAAGCCAGAAGTGGCACTATGGCTCAAGTGGTAGAGTGCTAACCTTGAGCTGAAGAGCTGAAGGACAGTGCCCAAGCCCAGAGTTCAGGCCCCATGACTGACAACTAAAATGAATACAAGGGCAGGCCCATTCCCAAGATGGGTGGTGGTCCTCAGGGGAAAAAGTCTGGGGCCCTCAAAATCCACACAGAGGAAAATCAGAACACATACACATGCCTTTTTTTTTTTTTTTTGATGGTTGTAGGACTTGAACTCTGGGCCTGGGCGCTGTCCCTCAGCTCTTCAGCTCAAGGCTAGCATTCTACCACTTGAGCCACAGCGCCACTTCCAGTTTTCTGAATGGTTTATTGGAGATAAGAGTCTCACAGACATTTCCTGCCCGGGCTGGCTTTGAACCGCGATCCTCAGATCTCAGCCTTCTGAGTAGCTAGGATTACAGGCGTGAGCCATCAGTGCCCAGCAGTTATTGTAGTTTCTTTAAACGGTGTTTGGGTTTACTTCATAATGCACCTCAGTTGCCATACAGGTTAGGGCAGATTGGCCGGTTGGGAAGAGCCCTTCTGAATCCCTTCGTTTCACCAGTGCTCCTAAGCACAATCCAAGAAAGGAGGGAACTTCAGGGACAAAGTAGTGAATTAATTGACCCCTTAGTGAACGTTGCTCATGGACACCTGACATCAGAGCTACTGGTAATGTCCAGCTGGAATCTACCTCTAGGCACAGCATGGGAGACTTTTATTCCAGAATAGAAGAGGCTGTTAATGATCTCCACAGTAAACAGTGTAAGGATGACCTCAGAAGAGTGGGCAGTGGAGGCAGAAAGCTGGTAGGGAGGGGAGGATGTCAGCAAGGGGAGGACCGGTGTCCCAGCCAGCTGTGGCCCAGTAGGGATGAGCAGGGCAGTAGGAGAGTTCATCAAGGCCAGGGACCAGTAGGTACCTAGAGGGAAGATGATCCCCATGTTCTTTCTGAGAAGGCTGGGGTGCCAGTGCCACACTGACTCCTTACGAGCCCAACGCTACACTGTACATCTAAGTGTTACAAAACAAGACATTTGGGCTGGTTTTGTTTTTGTTTTTTGTTCTAGTTGCACGATTTGAACTCAGAGCCTGGGTGTGCTGTCCTTGAGCTTTGTGCTCAAGATTAGCATTCTGCCACTTGAGTCACAGCTCCACTTCTGGCCTTCCCTCCGCACCTGCCATAGTTTATTAAGGATAAGAATCTCACAGATTTGTCCTGTCTAGGCTGACTTCAAACCACGACCCTCAGATCTCAGCCTCCAGAGTTGCTAGGATTACAGGCATGAACCACCCACACCCAGCTTCTGTTCTGTATTTTAAGCAATAGCAAAAGACATTTGAAGATGGGCATTGCCCATTTCTGATTAAATCCATGTTAGATGAATGACCTAAAAAAGCTTACACCATCTGGAAACAGTAGTTACTACCTGAGACTGAAAATGCTCAGTGTGTCCCGCAAGATGTGGTAGAACCCTTCAAAAGCAAAACCCCTTTCTGACACGCAGATGTCAAATGAAATTACTTAGGAATATATACTCTTGCAAACAACCTTCCTTTGCTCCTGAAAGGGCAACTGAAGTCTACTCAGTTCTTCCCTTTTCATCATCATGTTCTTTCCTTGTCTTCTAGAAGCCCTCCAGCGGCCAGTAGCATCTGACTTTGAGCCTCAAGGCCTGAGCGAAGCTGCACGCTGGAACTCCAAGGAAAACCTTCTTGCGGGGCCCAGCGAAAATGACCCCAACCTTTTCGTGGCACTGTATGATTTTGTGGCCAGTGGAGATAACACTCTAAGCATAACCAAAGGTAAAGGGAATGTGGGGGAGTCGCCAAAGACAGAAGCTGGGGAGTGGGCTTCCCTCTGCCCACTGAGAGAGCAGCTTTACAGTTTGGAATGCAGAAACACTGAGAAAGCATCTGTGCAGCAGTCCCTTACACACCAGCTTGCCATGTTCAGCTGCAGAGGAAACCCAGACCTAATGCAGGAGACAGACTTGTCTTCCTGAGAAAGCCGCTTCCCTCTCCCCCCACACCTCCCCACCCCCCCACCCCCCCGCCCCAGACATAATAGACTACAAACCTGAGGCTTCCCCCTCATCCGGACACTCAGCACAAACAGGAAGTCCCGTGTGGGAGTGAGCATGCGTTCTTGGACGCTTGTAAATGTGTGCATTTAAATGTGTGTATTTATGTCCACTTGGGCAAAGGACACTGGACTGGGGAATTTGGAGATGGTTAGTAATCACACAGGAGCAAACGAGAAGGAAGGAAGCTGGCTTCAAAGCTGATGTGTCCAATTGGGTTCTTTTCTGCTCAGGTGAAAAGCTCCGGGTCCTAGGCTACAATCACAATGGGGAATGGTGTGAAGCCCAAACCAAAAATGGTCAAGGATGGGTCCCCAGCAACTACATCACCCCAGTCAACAGCCTGGAGAAGCACTCCTGGTACCACGGGCCCGTGTCCCGCAACGCTGCCGAGTATCTGCTGAGCAGCGGGATCAACGGCAGCTTCCTGGTGCGGGAAAGCGAGAGCAGTCCTGGCCAGCGGTCCATCTCGCTGAGATACGAAGGGAGGGTGTACCACTACAGGATCAACACTGCTTCTGATGGCAAGGTGGGGAGCCGATGGGTGGGGGCGGCCAGGACAGCCGGGTCGTCTGTCCTGCTGCCCAGCGGATAGGTCATTCCACTGCCCTCTGGTAGGCCTTGATTGAGGAGCAGGAACCTTTGTTGGTTTTAGACACACTTCTTACACTAAGACTTACGTATTTGTTTATTTACCTACTATTGTTATTATAAAGGTGAGGTACAGAGGGGTTACAGTCACATAAGTCAGGTAAAGAGTACATTTCCTTTTGGACAGTGTTACCCCTTCCCTCTCTGTTTTTTCCTCCCATCCCTACCCACAAGTTAATATAATTCATTTTCAATGTAGTATCTAGTGAGTACCACAGCTGCATTTGTTCACCCTTTGAAGACTGTTCTTTCTTAAATCTCTGAGCCAGGTGTTGATGGCTCACACCTGTCGTCCTAGCTACTCAGGAGGCTGAGATCTGAGGATGGCAGTTCAAAGCCATCCTGTGCAGGAAAGTTCATGAGACTCTTTTTTTTTTTTTTTTTTTTGGGTCCGGTCGTGGGGCCTGAACTCTGGGCCTGGGCGCTGTCCCTCAGCTCTTCTGCTCAAGGCTAGTGCTCTACCACTTGAGCCACAGCTCCACTTCTGGCTTTTTTCTTTTTGCTTATGTGGTGCTGAGGAATCGAACCCAGGGCCTCACGCATGCAAGGCAAGTGCTCTACCACTGAGCCACCTTCCCAGCCCTAGTTTGTGAGACTCTTATCTCCAATAAACCACCCCGAAAACCAGAAGTGGCGCTGTGGCTCAGGTGGTAGAGCACTTGGCTTGAGCTGAAGAGCTGAGGGACAGCGCCCAGGCCCAGAGTTCAAGCCCCATGTGGGATTTAAAAAAAAAAAACAGAAAGAAATCTCTGATAGTAATTCATCCTCAATGAGAAAAAAGTTCAAAAACAAGCCATTAGGTCTAGCCTATAGCCTTCTTCCTACAGATATAATTTGTGTGTGTGTACACATGCACACAAGTTTTGATTAAAGTGGTACCATGTGACACTGGTACACTTAGGATTTCCCATTGCATTTTTGTAAAGGAGTTGGTAAATGTGCTTTTTAAAAGTCTTTATACAGACAGTCTGTATGAGTCAGCAAAGGGGAGGAATCCATGTGTCCTGAGTCTCAGCTACAGGTGGGTGCCACAGCACCTTGTAGTCCATCTCTAAACCTCGCCTGGGTCCCCTGCAGAGGCACTGGTGGAGTCTGCCTTTCTGTGTTACGAAGGGAAGCTTAGCGGGTAAAGCAGCCTGGGATTCCACCCGGGGCTCCTCCACACCTGGCTGGGCCAGGCAGTGGGCAACGCCCGGATTGTCAGGAAGGCCCAGGCAGTAAGGCAGCTTAAGAAATAAGATGTTGCCAGGTGCTGATGGCTGACGCCTGTAATACTGGCTACTCTGGAGGCTGAGATCTGAGAATCGAGGTTGAAAGCTAGCCCAGGGAAAGAAAGTCTGTGAGACTCTTCAAATAATCACCAGAAAAGCTGAAAGTGGAGCTTGTGGCTCAAGTGGTAGTGTACTAACCTTGAGCAGAACAGCTAAGGGACAGTGCCAGGCCAAGTTCAAGCCCGAGGACCAGAACCAAAACATAAAATTTTTTTTAAAAAAGAATCTGTAGTAATACATTTAGTTTAAAAACTATCATTGGACAAAATGAATCCTAGTGAAAAGCTATTGTTTTTTAAGTCAGTTCTGCCCAGCCACAGCCCCTATGAGCAGTGCCTCCCACGCTGGCGTGGCTGTGTGTGTGTGTGTGTGTGTGTGTGTGTGTGTGTATGTGTGTGTGTGTGTGTGTGTGTGTGTGTGTGTGTGTGTATCTATCTTCACAGAGGCTGGGCCGACACACTCCCCACTGGCCTGCTCCTCCTTCCCCACCTGATAGTGTTTGGGGAGTGTATGTATAGCATTACACCTGCCTCCTCCTGTTCATGCTTGTGGCCATAGATGGGCATCTTTTTTTTTATTATTTGTGCAAAGGGGCTACAAATGAACATCTCCAGTTATGTGTCCTGTTCTGTTTGATTGGAGTCACTCTTCCCAGCATTCCTCCTGCTCGATGGCGCGGCTTCAATCTAAACAAACAACGCTGTTATTACAAACAATACTGTTACTACAAATAATGCTATTATAAGGGTCCTCCAAACTTAAAAAAAAATTCTGAAGCCACTGCAGAACCACATTTTACTTCACCACCCATTACTTACACAGACAAGGGCCAGACTTCCACGAGTCGTTCCTTACCTGCCTGAACCAGCACTTCACCTTACTGTAGACTCCATCCTATTCTGTTTCAGTTTTTCAAAGTCATAATGTGCTATGTCATAAACCCGCTAGTAGCTCCTGCCCTCTAGTTTGAACTACACATTTCTACCTCTTTGTTAATGTAAATACAGTGTAAATGTATGCAAGATACATTACTAGAGCTGATCTGAGGCTCTGCACATTTAGAATTTTGAAGATGTAGCAGCTCGTGCCTGTCATTTTAGCAGTTCAGGAGGCAGAGATCAAGAGGATTGTAGTTCAAGGCTGTCTGGACAAAGTTCTTGAGATTCCCATCTTAACCAGTAAAAAGCTGAGTATGTTGGTACACGTGTATTGTCCGGCTGTGCAGGAAGCAGTCCAGGCTGACCTGGGCATAAATGTAAGACCCCACTAAAAAAATAACATAAGCAAAAAAAGGGCTGGAGGCATGCGTGGCTCAAGTGGTAAAGAACCAGCCCTGGCAAGCTCAAGGGCCTGGGTTCAAACCTCAGTGCTGCCAAAAGAAAAAAATGTGTAGATGTTGCCAAATCACACTGTAGACGATGCATTGATTGGTTCTCACCTGCCTGTGCCCCTCTCCGCACCACCAGCCTACCGACCTCATCATAGCCACGCAGGGATCACCCTTAGCCCATCCAATCCATTTCTCCTTTTTCTTCAGATAGAAATATGCCCAGGGAGCTGGGGGGGTGGCTCAGTGGTAGAGCGCTTGCCTTGCATACCTGAGGCCCTGGGTTCGATTCCTCAGTACCACATAAGCAAAAAGGAAAAAGCCAGAAGTGGCACTATTGCTCAAGTGGTAGAGCACTAGCCTTGAGCTGAAGAGCTGAGGGACAGCCCCAGGCCCAGAGTTCAGGCCCCAGGACCGGACCCAAAAAAAAAAAAAAAAAGAAGAAGAAAGAAAGAAATACACCCAGGCTGGGAAGGTGGCTCAGTGGTAGAGTGCCTGCCTAGCATGCATGAAGCCCTGGGTTCAATTCCTCAGTTCCACATACACAGAAAAGGCCAGAAGTGGTGCTGTGGTTCAAGTGGGAGAGTGCTAGCCATGAGCACAGAGAGGTTCAGTGACAGTGTGCAGGCCCTGAGAGCTCAAGCCCCAGGACTGGTGAGAAGGGGGGGGGTTGGAGGGGGAGAGGGAGAGAGAGAGATATGTCCAAGTCACCTACGTCCCTGGGTCTATTGATCCTCTTACTCCCTTCCAAGACCTCTGTCCCTAGGCCAGGACCAAGCTTGAAAGGTGGCAGCCAGTCCCCTTCTTACTCTGTAGCCTTTCCCAGTGCCCTGCGCCCTGACCCGTGCCATGTCTTTCTTTCAGTGTCGCTTCCCTTCCTCACGTCTTTGCTTCAAGCCCTCTTGCCAGTGTCTGTGTGGCTTTTTGGCAGCTTTGGCACTGCTCTGGGGTGGAGGGGGAACTAGAGGACCTCCCCCACTCAGTCCATGTTCTCCCAGAGCTACCGCGGGGTCTTCGCATTGTAGACAGGCTCTGAGAGTGCTGCCTTGATCATAAGTGAGAACATGGGCGCAGGGCTCCTGGGCAGCAAGTGGACAGCTGCTTCTCCACCTGCTCCCTTGATCCAGGGATCCCCGGCGGGCGATGGGGGGCGGGGGGGGGGGGCGGTGGCGCTGGGCAGGATAATGGTGTTGTCCCGGGAGTTCAGTCAGCAGCCTCCAAACAGATGCAGGCGGGCATGATCCAGTTGAACAGCTCATTAGTTGGTCTGAAGCATGCTGCTGAGGGGGCAGCACCTTCGTGTGGGATGCGTGGGTCACACAGCTGAGGAGCAGCAGGCAGCCCTCCCATGGGGCTCTCCCTCGTCCGCCCCACTCTGCAAAGCAGCCGTCCCTGGGGGGGGGGGGCAGTCCTTCATGCTATGGGAACCTGTTTCCATGGGAGCCTGGTGCCCGGGTGGGCATGGCATGGGCCCGGCGCTGAAGGACGCGTCCCACGGAGCTCAGGATGATCGGAAGGATAACATTTAAGACTACAAGAAGGACTGGCTGGGATTGAAGAGGCTCAGTTCTTGTTTTCACATCAGCTCCACTTTAGACGAGTGAATGTAGCAGACGGTGGGCCCCCCAGATTTCACCTGCTCCCACCCTCACCCCTTCCCTCGCTCTCCTGCCTCTCATTGGTCTTTCCCCTTGTGTTCCGAACTTTCTAGCCCCACTTGTGGCCAAGTCAGCCAGCCCAAGGGCTTACAGCTGTGGGCTTTGAGCTGGTCTCCTGACAGGGCCAAGCTGGAGCGAGCTGCCGCTGCTTCTGGCAGGCTCGCAGGACGTGGCGCCCCTCCTGTGCTTTCTCAGGCGTGTGCCCCCGCTGCTGTTCCTGGCACCCCCGCCTAACGCGCCCCCAGTTCTTGGCGTCTCGCCCTCCTGTGCGGCCACGTGCTATGCAGCGCACGTCATTCCCAGGTGCAAGAAGGGTTCGGACTGGCGAGACACGGAGCAGGGCTCGGGTTTGGAGAGGTGGCAGAAAGGGCCAGCTGCACAGCCTGTGGGCTCGCTGGGGCTCGGCTGCCTGCGGGATGCGGGTGCGCACGCGGGCAGCCTGGGAACACGCTCACTCGCTGCCTCTTGCCTCCGTGTGAAGGCTCATGGCCAAGGCGGGACCCCATCTGCAGAGGCTGCACAAGTCTGAGCCCGCTCTGCCTTTGCGTGCATGGTCAGGGGGAGGGCCAGTGCTGGGGTTTCTTTTTTTGTCGGTCGTGAGGCTTGAACTCTGGGCCTGGGCGCTGACCCTCAGCTCTTCAGCTCAAGGCGAGTGCTCTGCCACTTGAGCCACAGCACCACTTCTGGTTTTCTGAGTGATTTACTGGAGATAAGAGTCTCACGGCCTTTCCTGCCCATGCTGGCTTTGAACTGTGATCCTCAGTTCTCAGCCTCCCGAGTAGCTAGGATTACAGGTGTGAGCCACCAGTGCCTAGTGCTGAGGATTTCTTTGACAACACTTGTCTTTGGGGTTCATGCATGACTGGCTGAGTACCCTAGTGTTTACAGCTCTGTGTGTGTGTCCTAAGGACGTGCCGTTCTCTGCACATGCCTCCCAGTCCTGATGAGCCAGTTCACCTGCAGGATGCTGCTCCAAACCCAGCCCCAGCTGGGAGAAAGCACCCGCGTGGGCTGCAGGCAGGACAGTGGGACACTGCCTGCTCAAGGAAGGGGGAGGGACTATTTCGTGCATGGTGGTCTGTAAAGTTTTGAAGGATGAATGCAGACCCGGGGCCTGTAAACTAAGTCATTGACAAAGTTGAAGTTTGCCTGGGCTGCGATCCTCCCTGTGACTCTGGCTGGCCGCTCGCCCAGCTGAGGGAGGCCAGAACAGATGCCGGTGAGCCGGGGCTCAAAGCGCTCGAGCCTGGGTTGGGTAGGGGGGTGCGTCTTGCTCCAGGAGCCCGCTCACCACTCACTGCCAAGATTTCCAAGGTGGGAGAGGCGGGTGGGTTCTGGGCATGGTTTCTTGGCCTGACTTCTCCATGCGGCTTGGTAGAGAGGCACACACACTCTCTCACACACACACACACACACACAGCGGGGTTGAGGGTGAATCCCGCAGAGGCCTCTGTACACAAGTCAGTGTCCCTGCGCCACGGTCTCCATGTGAGGGCGCAGGGGCCTCTCTGGTTGTTTTAGAATTTGATCTGGGTGGGATTGTTACCAAAGACTCACTAGAAACCCAGAGTTGGCTGTTGCCTTGTTTAAGTTTTTAAAATTGTGTTTATGTCCTCTTCCCAAGCACAAAGAAAAAAATCT
This sequence comes from Dipodomys spectabilis, assembly GCF_019054845.1. Taxonomy (NCBI): domain Eukaryota; kingdom Metazoa; phylum Chordata; class Mammalia; order Rodentia; family Heteromyidae; genus Dipodomys; species Dipodomys spectabilis. Next base: position 4,196,565 of record NW_024870744.1, read on the forward strand.
ACCCTATTGTGGGTCATAGATGGGTCAACTTGTGTCTTATTTCCCTCTTTATTTTCTTGTTTATATATGTATGTATGTATGCACACATACACACATATAGTCCACGCTGGCCTCAAACCCTAAATCCTCCCACTTCAGCCTTCCTCTTGCTGGGATTCTATGTGTGCACCACCAAGCTCGGCTTACTTCCTTTTACAAGTGCTTTAAACTACCTCCTGTTAGGAACTTACATCAAGTGACTGTGTTCGTGAGCTTTCTGTTACCATAGTGAAGAGAAGACGTTATTCAGCTGTGTGTTTGGGAGGCTGGGAATTCGAGCAGCATGGTCTGGGCTGCAGCACAGGTGCCTGACATCACGCGTGGAGAGAGCGGGGCCGGGATTGCTGTGTTTACAGCAACAGGGTAGAACTTGGAGGTACAGGAGAGCCCCCTGCGGCTGTCACAAGGGCAGGCAGTAGCTGCGGGTGGTGGCCGGGGACAGGTCTGAGTAAGGACCTTGCCTCAGGCCCCCCCTAACTACTGCCTGGCCACCCCGCGTACACGCCACTCTAGAAATACTGTGCCTGAGGCCTTGCCACGTGTCAGCCATGTGTCAGCTTGGCCCCGTTCCTCCTCCTCCTCCTTCCCCACGCCCCGTGGGTTTCTGTGGCCTCACGTCTGCACCCTCCTCCCAGGACTGTACCATCAGCCAGGCTGTGAATGCAATGTTGTGACAGAGTCTTTCTTGCTGTTGGCAGGCCAGGAGCTTGAGGGTGGGGCCTGGAGTGCAGATGTGTGCGGGATCTAGTGCGGCTTCCTGTGAGGAAGCCTGTGCTCACCCACCCCACCCCTGCTGCAGAGAAGGGGCGGCACCGCCCACGCTCGTGTTGGTCCTTCCGGCCACACCCCTACCTCCTGGTGTCTGGATGAGCACGGCGGGGGGGGGGGGGGGGGGGGAGCCATGCCCTCCACACTCCACCAGTGGATCTACGTATCTCACGTGGAGACTCGATGCTCTCCTGTCCTAGAGCCCACCTGCTTCCTGCAGCAGTGCATGGGAGGCACGCACCGCCTTGCGCGGCCACCTTCTCCTCACGGCGCTGTCTAGGTTAATCCATTGAAAGTCACACGTTTTCTTGTCTTAAGTCAGTAGTACTAAGTTCTCCCACTCATAGAACCTACTCCCCAGCTGTGGGCAGTGCTGAGCATTGAATGTGCTAGGTAGGCAGTCCGCCACTGCGTTCCTCCCCCAGCCTCAACAGCTGATTATTGAATACCTGTTATGTGCTCATTTCTTACTTTTAGTATTGAGGCCACAGGATTAAAAAAGATGTCTCAGGACGCTGTACTCTCCCAGCTAGAGATGGACAGGAATTAACCAAATAATCAGGAAATTGCCTGCTAACCTGGCAATGATGATTTTAGACTGGGTGGATAGAGAAGACTTCAGAGACTGTGTGTGTGTGTGTGTGTGTGTGTGTGTGTGTGTGTGTGTGTGTGTGTGTGTGTGTGTGTGTGTGTGTGTGTGTGTGTGTGTGTGTGTACACCAGTATTGGGGTTTGAACTCAGGTCCTAGCATTCTTACTTTGCTTTCTCTGATGCTCTATCACTTGAGCCATACCTCTACTTCAGCTTTTTGCTGGTTAATTGGAGAGTCTCAAGGAATGAAGGAGTTTCTGCCCGGGCTGGCTTCAAGCTGTGAGTAGGTAGGATTACAGGCATGAGCCCCCGAGCACCCAGCGGCTTCATAGACATGAGAGAACTGGACATGGCAGGGCTTGGGTGTGTATGGGCATTGAAGGCAGAGGGAGCAGCAGGTACAAAGGCCTTGAGGCTTTTCATTGTGACTTGCTTCTTTAGCTAGAAAATTCAGACGTTAGAGACGTGACTGGCCGGCCAGTCCAGGTAGAGCTGCTGCTGTGTGGTGTCGCGTGCATTGAACAGGCTGCCCCGGGGCTGGTCGAGTGTTGGCCCTGGTGGCTGCTGCCCGCGTGACGGCCGGTCTTCTTCTCCACAGCTCTACGTGTCCTCGGAGAGCCGCTTCAACACCCTGGCGGAGCTGGTTCACCACCACTCCACCGTGGCGGACGGGCTCATCACCACACTCCACTACCCCGCCCCGAAGCGCAACAAGCCCACGGTGTACGGCGTGTCCCCCAACTATGACAAGTGGGAGATGGAGCGCACGGACATCACCATGAAGCACAAACTGGGCGGCGGCCAGTACGGGGAGGTGTACGAGGGTGTGTGGAAGAAGTACAGCCTCACCGTGGCCGTGAAGACCTTGAAGGTGGGTCTCGGGGCACCCGGCCAGCGCTGGTGCGCATGCGCCCGTCCTCACCGGTGCTCAGGCATCAGCATCTGTTGGGGCTGGGTCATCTCCACCTCCATCTCCACGTGTGTGGGAGCTGGCAGGCGCTTTGGAGAGATGAGTCACACTGGAAGGTTCCTTGTTCCAGGTGTGTGGCACAGAGAGGAGGAGAGGTAAAGCTGGGAGCTCAGAAAAGAGGAGATATCACCGCAGCGGCCCCTGGTTTGGAGAGGGGTGGGGTTGTGGGCAGATCTGAAGACAGGGTGAAGGTGTGGCTGCAGGCTCCGGGGCTCTACACCGTGAGCCAGACCTCCGTGAGCAGGTGCTAGAGCCGCCCTCCCCCCTGACTGGACAAAGAACAGTGTGTATGGATTGCGGGCACACCCTCCTGAGGCCCTCAGATCGGTTAGGGTGCCAAGGGAAGCTTCCATCCTCACTCAGGTCTCTGTTGTTCCTGGCACGAGCCGAGCTTTCCCTGTGGCGAGAGTGCCCCCTGCCGTTGACCCGTGTTGCCTGCTGCCCTTGTGATTGAGTTCCCACAGCAGTTTGTGTCTGTTGGGGAAAAAGGGACTACATGACACATCACCAGGACACAGACCCACGTTTAGGCATGTCTTAGATTTGTTGTGGTGTGGCTGACAGCACTATTTGCCACTTGTCTGACTCCTTCCCTTGAAGGCACAGTAAAAAGGAACTAGAAGTGTGCGCCAAACATAGAGGTGGCTGCTTTAGGGCAGAAACGATGTTCTGGTCTTTGGTGGCATCGAGACGTGACGTTCAGTGTGTGTCTGCCTTTCGGCCATTTGGGCACAACCGATACTTTGGCAAGGGTGATGTGGTTGAGGTTTCCTTGAGCATTTCCTGGCTGTTTTCCAGATAAGACTTTTTTTTTTAGTGAAGATTTATAGAGTGCTGGCCAGGGCCTACTTAGCCCTGAGATTTCAAAATCAAAACTTAAAGAATTAATCTGACCATTTTTCAGCGCAGGTCTTGGGGGCGTCTGAGTGGCAGGAGGAGATAGAATATGATGGCTGTGGATGCGGTTGGCGTTGTGCCACACATGCCCGGGGTGGTCGGGGCAGGGCTGTGCTGGGGGTGGGGACGGGTGCTTTCATCTGAGTTTTGCAGAGACTGCTGGGTGGAAAGCTCCAGGGCTCCGCAGCTCCCACGCACGCCCACAGTGCCGTCCACAGCCCAGCTTTTCTCTGTTGGTGACTTGGGCTCTGTGGAAGCCACGCTTAAGCCTCAGTTCCGCCTTGCTCCACGGACTTCCCTCTCTGCAGAGCGCCGTGAATAAATGCTAGCAGCCCTGGCCCAGGCTTCATTTCTTCCCCCAAGCTCACCAAGCACCTGTCTCCTCCCAGCTCCGTCCTGCTGGCCCCCTAGGCAGCACCTCCAGTGCTGCCCGCCCCTCCCGCAGGGCCCTGCGCACTCCACATTGAACTTTGAGCAGAGGAATGGGAGGCAGGCATGGCGGTGCATGCCTGTGGTCCCAGCTACACAGACAGGGTTGGTAGGAGGTACAAGATCTGAAGCTGGCCCTAGGCAGAAGCAGACCTATTTGAAAGTGAAAAAAAAAAAAGCTGGAGGCGGGCTGGGAATATGGCTTACTGGTAAAGTGCTTGCCTAGCATGCGTGAAGACCTGGGTTCGAGTCCTCAGTACCACATAAATAGAAAAAGCTGGAAGTGGAGCTGTGGCTTAAGGTAGAGTGCTAGCCTTGAGTAAAAGAAGCTCAGGGATAGTGCCCAGGCCCTGAGTTCAAACCCCAGGACTGACAAAAGGGCTAGGGGTATGACTCAGGTGGTAGAACACCACCTTAGCAAGCATGAGGCCCAGTTCACAACTCTGTACTTCATCCCCTGTCCCCCAAAGACAGCTGTGACATTAACAAGACTCATGAGATGACGGGTTTCAGTTCTGTGGGAAATGACAGAACTTCATCACAGGCAGTGCGCTCCCGCCCCCAGCAGTTTCACCTTCCCTGAATCGCATGGATAAGGGTGGGCACTGGGGTTTGGTTTTGTTCTGTTTTTGTGCTGGTACTAGGGCTTGAGGTCAGGGCTTGGGCCCTGTCCCCAAAGTTCTTCACTCAAGGCTGGCACTCTACCACCTGAGCTACAGCTCCACGTCCAGATTTTTGGTGATTAATTGGGGATAAGAGTCTCACAGACTTTTCTGCCTGGGCTGGCTTTGAACCTTGATCCTCAGATCTCAGCCTCCTAAGGAGCTGGGATGACAGGCGTGAGCCACCGACCTCAAGGACTGCATGTGTGGTTAAAACCACATCTGGACAGCAGAAGACTTTGGGACAGCTGTTGCTGGCTTGCTCCCTGTGTATGGACCGAAGATGTCACCTGTGTTAGCTTTGTGGCATGGTATCTCTGGGTTTAGTTTTTCCCTGTGGAAATTGGTTTTATTGGGGAACTCCAAGGACAACCAAAAAAGAAGGGGTTCCGTGACCACACTGGTAGCTGGCAGTCACACGCGCAGTGGCCTGCTTTACGAGGAGGGTCACATACAGCTCTCCCTGAGCGAGGCGTGCTGTCGCCCAGGTCACTACTGCTGAGCCGCCTGAACCCTCGCATAGGCACGCTCTTCAGGACTCCCGAGGGAGGTGACTTCTGCTGGGCTCTCCACTCGTGAAGAGGCCAGCAGCAGCTTCTGCTTTACTGTGTAATGGATGAATTCTCTCTCTGTGTTGGTTTGTTCATCTGTGTGTTTTTGTTTTTTTTTTAACCAGTCCTGGGACTTGAACTCAGGTCCACTTCCATTTTTTTTTTTTCTGTGTATGTGGTTCTGAGGAATCGAACCCAGGGCCTCATGTATGCGAGGCATGCACTTTGCCACTGAGCCACCTTCCCAGCCTGGGATGATGAAAAATTGAAACATAAAAGCAAAAGAACATCATGGGGCATTGTATGTTTATGTCCATGTAACAACGCCACACACCTGGCTGGCTGTTGGTAGTTCAGATGGTAAAGTGAGCTGCCTGATTCCAGCAGAGGGAGACAAATCCACACTGGATTTTTGCTGAAAGAAGAAACTCAAAGAATTACTGCAGCTTCTGAGAGAGAGACAGACAGACAGACAGACAGGTGGGGGGTGGGAGGGGGGTGACTTTGGAGCCAGGCTCTTCCCTCTGATGTCTGCTGGGTCTTGTGGTAAAGCGCCCACAGCACATGCGTGCGTGAACTGCGTCTCCGCGTGGTTTGTCACCCTGTGCTTTCAGAGCGCTTCTCCCTGGTCTCGCCGGCTTCTCTGGATCATGTGGGCACATCCCACTGGCCCCGGAGGCTGGCGAGGCCCTGCCCTGCATGGGCTCGGCCCGCAGGGCCCCCATGTGGCAGGCACTGCTCCTGCCTCGGCCATTGGGCTTCCACCACGAACACCAGAGCCAGCGCCGGTGAGCTCACCCAGGGGCAGAGGGCACTGGAAGAGGACAGTGGTGGGGACATGGAGCTGAGACGCCATCCACCCTGCCCTCCTGCCCTGGCATACTGACCACCGGCAATGGGGGGGGGCATGGACATTAAGAACAGCTGGCCTGCCGTTTTAACATTAGTCGTGTGCCTGGCTTGTAAACATGGCTGACCAAAGCAGGAACATACTAAGGAGAGGTTGTCCCGTCCACCACCAAGGACCTGGGCTGGCCACTGCCCTGTCCCATAGGACAGCGCTTTGTGTCCTAAAGGAATGAAGAAGGGTCCGCATAGAAGCTAAGGTGTGCTAGCCTTCCCCGCGCCCCATCTGCCTTGACACGCAGACTCCTTGCCGACCCCCGAGGCAGCCCGCCCACTGCCTCCTCTGCCCTTAGACCTGGCTCTCACCACCGAGCAAAGCCTGTTAACTGTCTGCCCCTGTCATGAGGGCCAGCTCAGTGGACAGTGTCCGCTGTCCACTGTAGCCCAGGGCCATGGCACTCCAGACCTTGGACCAGAAGTGAGCGAGGCCTGTGCACATGTAACACGTCCATGTAGGCGTCCACCAAGCCCCGGGCATCCCGACGGTGAGGACCCGTAGCGTAGAGCCTCTGGAACGCCGCCTGCAAAGTGGTCACTGCCACTCGTGAGGGCCATGGTAGAATCGGGGTGACGATAAGAACGGGGTGATGGTGCTCTTTGTGTAATGTAGGGACCCTTCTAAGGGAGGTGCTCTGGAGATTCCTCACGTGGTTTGGGTTGGCATTAAGCCCTGGAAAGCAGACATTCCATGGGGAAATGGAACTCAGAACCTCCAAAAGCTGAGGAGGTGAATGGAATCTGCATGACAGCCGCCCACCCGTGCCACCTAGCGCCAACAGGTGCCCAGGCCGAGAAGCAGAAGTGCTGCCAGAAAAGGCACAGTCTTTGTGCCACCATGATGGCACAAAGCACCGTGATGTCCACAGCATGGTGGCTGTGGCGGCAGAGGGGACAGGCGGGCTGCGTGGACGCGGGTGCTCAGCCTGTGTCCGCAGGCAGACAGAGTTTCAGCAGCTCCTGTTGCTTCTGCAGGAGGACACCATGGAAGTGGAAGAGTTCCTGAAGGAGGCTGCGGTCATGAAGGAGATCAAGCACCCCAATCTGGTGCAGCTGCTGGGTGAGGAGTGTGCGGCTCTGAGGGCGCCGCTTTTTGAAATATTACTGAAGTAGTTGTCCAAAGGAGTTGCCGTTTAACAGTGGTTTGTGAATATAATGCCTCTTGATCAATGTCGCCTCTTTCAACATCTTCTCTCCCACCCCTCCCCTACCTCCCCCCCGCTTCCTCACTCTTCTTAATTTTGTAGGATATACATTCAATTCTTGTCTGCATCCCCCCCCCCCCTCCGTTTCATTCATCTGCCCCTGTCCCCTGGACCCCATCCCACCCCTTTCAAGTACCCACTTCCTGGTGTTAATTTTGTTCAGCTTTGACTTTGCCTTTCTAAGGAATGACACTGATTTCTCCCTTGAATCTACCATATTTCTGTGAATACATTTGTAAACACTTGCATACCACCAATGTGTTTACTTACAAGTTGCTAAGCTAAGTGTAGCTTCCACACATGAGGGGGACCTGCACCTGTGGAGGACACGACCTGACCAGGTCCTCACGTGTGCACGGGGCTCCTGAACAAGGAGGTGGGGTAAGAGAGAGTTCCTACCTTCTCAGACACAAACCTCAGAATGGCTCCTGAGGCTTAGTGGTCAGGGGTATTTTCACCAGAGTGGCTGTTGAGCAGGGCTTAGTTAGGGCATGGGCCGTGCGGCCTGTCTGGACTCAGTGGCAGTCTCTCTGTGTAAGGTCAGGTTCATGGGCTCCAAGGAAGCGGGGGAGAGCGTGGCTGTGTCCCGCCACCGGCAGGGCTATTGGAAGCAGGCACAGGCCCTGGGGCAGAACCAGCTCCGTTTGGAAGCCTCTTCCTTGGGTGTCAGCCCTTTTCTTGCTTGTGCTGTTGACAGGGGTCTGCACCCGGGAGCCCCCGTTCTACATCATCACTGAGTTCATGACCTACGGGAACCTGCTGGACTATCTGCGCGAGTGTAACCGGCAGGAGGTGAGCGCAGTGGTTCTGCTCTACATGGCCACTCAGATCTCCTCCGCCATGGAGTACCTGGAGAAGAAGAACTTCATCCACAGGTAGGACTCTCTCCTGGGCCTCTCTGTGAGGCGGCGGCCTGGGTCTGAAGCCCTGGCTCCGGTCAAGGTCCAGCTCTCAGCCTCTGATGTCAGTGCTGCCAGTCCATTGGCCCGTGGACCGAAGGCATGTGCTAGGCGCCTCCCATGACTGCTTCAAGCAGCTGCCGGGCCTAAGTGCTGGGCCAGGGCCGGGACACGGAAGCAGCCGGTCCTGGGGTAAGAAGTTCTTCACTTGTACCCGTTTTGGACTCTGTGGAATACTAAATGGAGTTCAGAAAAGGTGTACTTGGAATAACCCCAGTGCTCCTTGGTAAGGACTCCTGCCCGTTGCATTCACATGGCTTTTACACAAATTCTCCCCTGAAAGCCAGGGAATGAAGTCTGTGTTTTCCCTCCCTTCTCTATTACTGTTTCACTGTCCATTTAACTTGCTGTCACCGAGCTCCGGGATGGTGCTTAGTCATCAGCACTGTGCGTGTGCTGACCTAAATGAAACGTCTTCGCTGTTTTGTCAAGCCTCGAGCGTGTTGACCTTCAGGCGTGCCACAATTATCTTGGTCTTTGCATGCTTTGCTGGTGGAAGTGGCTTCCTAGCAGTGCTGGCCTGTGCGGGCAGAGCCTCGTCGACTTCACTGGCCTCTCTAATGCAAGACGTTCTCCACGCCACTGCCGTGACCTTTCCTACCAATTAACTCAAGTGTGAAAGCTCTACATGAGATTTCCTAGCCAGGAACGAGACGAGCGCGTGTGACGCGCTGGCGGCTCCTCGGGAGGCAGAGCCCACGCCAGCTGTTCCCGTCACTCAGCGCAGTGATGAGCCAGCCCTCTGACGCTACAAATTGAGATTTCCTGACTTCAGCTCTGCTTTGCATGGCTAGCTCCGTTCCCTCCCGTTCAGGCAAACGGAAAGCGCTTTACCAACAATCCTATCAGCCACAACGCTTCTGCGTTTAATTCCTCTCACTGCCAGTGCCCAGGCTTCCTCATGCAGCCATCACTTAAGCTGCCACCTCCTCTCCTTGCCTTCCAGTTTGCCTTGTGATTTCATGGTTAACATCCATGAACCAAAGATTAGACACCTGCCTGCCTCCTGGGGAGAAGCAGGCAAGGAGAGGAGGCGGATGGATTATCGGCGGGGGAGGGGGGAGTTCTAGGATAGAATGGTAAGCATCAAGAAGAAAGAGGGAAGTCAGGCACATGGGGAAACAACGCCTGTCCTGTGAAATCTGCCAGGATGGATGAGACCAGAGTTTCTTGCAGTTGAGGGCTAGGCTAAGTCTGTCCCCACTGTCTGGCCCCGTGTGGCACTTGAGCTCATAAATGCCAGGTTGGCATGCTAATCTGCTGGTACCCGGCAGGCCGGAGATGGGCCTCTTATTATCTTCATTTTACGGATGAGGTGACTGAGTGTCAGAGTCACTAAATTGATCCAGGTCGCGGGGGCTCCCGTGGTGGCAGCTCAGGGTGTGTGCCAGAGGGCTGGCACTGCTCTCCGGTGGGCCAAAGCACCGCCTGGGCCAGGCTTGGGTTTCCCAGTGTCATTGTACCCACACTGCATGCTGGAGAGTCTGCGAAGCTGGGAAGTTTGCCAGGCGTGCTCACCATGGTGCTCACCAAGCGTGCTCACTGATGAACCGTTTGCTTTCTCAGAGATCTTGCTGCCCGAAACTGCCTGGTAGGGGAAAACCACTTGGTGAAAGTGGCTGATTTCGGCCTGAGCAGGTTAATGACAGGGGACACCTACACAGCCCACGCTGGAGCCAAGTTCCCCATCAAGTGGACCGCACCCGAGAGCCTGGCCTACAACAAGTTCTCCATCAAGTCGGACGTGTGGGGTAAGGGCCTCCGGGGCCCCGCGGCACTGCTTCCCCTCTCCCAGCCTTTCGCTGCGCTCTTCTGCCCTTCTGGCTTCATCCTCTTTCCTATTGCTGTGCTTTCTCATTTTAAGGTCTCACCTTCCATTTTCTCTCCAAAATGAAATACCCATTGAGTAGGCTTTTTTTTTTTTCTAAATGATCTATAGTAACTTCCTTATTTTAATACATGTCTTCCTTTCAATTGTGTTGCTTAGATTTACCAGGGCAGCTAGCTGATCTTTCAGCTAGGTGCAGGGAGCCACAGGTTTGTTTGGTTTTTGTGTGTATGTGTGCCAGTCCTGGGGTTTGAACTCAGGGCCGTGGTGCTGTCCCTGACCTGTTTGTCGGTCATGGGGCTTGAACTGAGGCCTGAGCACTGTCCCTGAGCTTTTTCACTCAAGGCTAGTAGGGTACTTCCATTTCTTGGCTTGAGCCACCAGTGCCTGGCTCCCTGGGCTGTTTTTGCTCAAGGTTAGCACTGTGCCACTTGAGCCACAGCTCCCACTACTGACTTTTGGGTCATTAGTTGGAGTCTCACAGACTTTTCTGCCTTCGCTGGCTTCAAAACCCAGTCCTCAGATCTCAGCCTCCCGAGTATGTGAGCCCCCAGTGCCCAGCTCTGTTTGGTTTAAATGGCAAACTAAAGCATATGCTGAAGAAGATAGTTCAGGCTGGGCACTTGGTGGTTCACACCTGACATCCTAGCTACTCTGGAGGCTGAGATCTAAGGATCGCCGTTCAAAGCCAGCCAGGACAGGAAAGTCCATGAGACTCTTATTTCCAATGAACCACCAGAAAACTGAAGTGGTGCTATGGCTTAAAGTGGTAGAGTGCTAGTTGAGCGAAAAAGCTCAGGGACAGCGCCCAGACCCAGAGTTCAAGCCCCACAACCCCCCCCCTCCCCTGGCCAAAATTAAAAAAAAAGACAGTTCCATACTGAGCCCCCTTGTCCCCACCACCCAGTCATTAGAAAACTGCTTCATGGTGATGTTGGGCCCTCTGTGCTCACCTACTTCCTGATGCTCATTATTTTTTGGTGGGGGGAGCCCAGAAATTATTATTACCTTTCACAGAATTATTTCAGTATTAGTTTCTTACAGATGTCTCATTGTTGTAACCATAATGCTACCCCAAACTTGACAGTAATTCTGAATATTTCAAAATGTCTGGTGTCTCTCCACTTGGAATTGAATCATAAAAGTCAAACCTCTTTTTACAGTTTGACCTGAACCAAGTATGGTTCACAACATTGTGTTAGTTCATCTTGCCCTTAAGCCTGAAGCCTTTCTGTCCTAAATTCCCCCGTGTCTGTATTTCCCACTGTGTATTGAAGAAAAACTCACAGCCCCCCAGTTTCCTCCATTCGGACTTCACCATCATGTCTCCATGGTGTGGCTACCAACAGTAAACCCCTAGAAAATGGAAGGCGAGGTCTGGGGAGCTTTCTCTCACTGTCAGAGGGAGGGGCCTGCGCCGAGGCCTACAGATACATCTTGTATGTATCTTGTGATGTATATTTTTTTGCACTCACTCATTGGTTAGCAGTATACTTTGATGAAGAAGCTGCCCCTCATCTGCTGTTTTCTTTGCACAAATGTGCATACTGTTTGCACAGGCGCATAGCAGCTACGTGTGAGCACCTTACCTCCATCCACCACCTCACTTAGTGACGAGTTGGTCTCTAACCACTTTTCAGAATGAGTGGTCTTGTGCTATGATTATGAACTTTGGGTTTAACTGGCTCGTGTGTTTCAGTTGGCTGCGGTGGTGCTCCTTGTTGATCCCCGCCCCGTCTCACCACCGCTTGATGGGAACGCAGCTCCCTTCCTTTGGCCCTGCCCTGTAGTCCCTCCTCCCCCCACAACCTCCACTCTGTCTGCCCTACTCCCGACCCGAACCACCTGCTTTTCTCCAATGATGCCTGGTTCCATTTGTGTGGAGTGGAATTTCAAACCTTCCAAAGATTTCATAAGTCATTTATGAAATGAGAATTGGAGGAGGCTTGAAATAATCCTGGAGACCCAAAAATGAGAGGTAGTGGCCTGATACAGGCACACAGAGAGCTGTCCACAGAGCCTGACTTCCAGCCTCGGGCTGTCCACCTCACGGCCCCCAGATGAACTCTTTCCTAGAGGGGAGACCTGCTGGCCTCCATGCCTCAGCTGTAAGGGACCCCAGGTCTCATTGCATCCTGTTCTGTGCTGGGCAGGTTGTACTATGGTGACAGGACCACCTCCCAGATTCAGCCCCTGCAGCCTGGCACCGCGGCCAGGGTGAGACGTGACCTGTGTCTTGAGCACTTTTTTTTTTCCTTTTCTTTTAGCATTTGGAGTCTTGCTTTGGGAAATTGCTACGTACGGCATGTCACCTTACCCGGGAATTGACCTGTCCCAGGTGTACGAGCTGCTGGAGAAAGACTACCGCATGGAGCGCCCCGAAGGCTGCCCCGAGAAGGTCTACGAGCTTATGCGCGCATGTGAGCCTTCCCAGCCCGTTTCTAGAAGCCTGAGTGTGCTTTGTGGGAGATTGTGAGTGTGGGGGCTACACCTAAGAAGCAGCTGAGCAATCCGGAGCGCTCTGCTCCCACCTGCAGCGCACCTAGCAGAGCTCCACTCCACACACTGGTTTCAATGCGTCTGTATCTTTGTTTACAGATAATGTACACAGGAATTGGCCTGCCTGCCTCCCTCCCTCCTTCCCTCCCTCCCTCCCTCCCTCCCTCCCTCCCTCTCTCTCCCTCCCTCCCTCCATTCCTCTCTTCCTCCCTCCCTTCCTTCCTTCCTTCTTTCTTTCCTTTTTTTAGTGCTGGTGCACAGGCTTGAATTCGGGCCTAGATGCTATCCCTTAGCTTTTTCACTCAAGGATGGTGCTCTACCATTTGACCCATAGCTCCATTTCTAGAGTTTTAGTTGTTAAACTGGAGATAAAAGTCTCATGGACTGCTGGGCGCTGGTGGCTCACGCCTGTAATCTAGCTACTCAGGAGGCTGAGATCTGAGGATCGCGGTTCAAAGCCAGCCTGGCCAGGAGAGACCGTGAGACTCCTATCTCTAATAAACCACCAGAAAACCGGAAGTGGCACTGTAGCTCAAGTGGTAGAGCGCTCGCCTTGAACTGAAGAGCTGAGGCCCAGAGCTCATGCCCCACAACCGACAAAAAAAAAAAGTCTCATGGACTTTTCTGCCTAGGCTGGCTTTAAAACCTCGATCTTCAGATCTCAGCCTCCTAAGTGGCTAGGATGACAGTTGTGAGCCACTGGCACCCAGCTGTTTTTATGTTTTGAATCACGGATGGGATAGATGGATTCTAGACCTGGGGTTTTTACTAGTAAACTCCAGTTAACCTCTGGGCCTGACTGCAAATGCTGTGCTAGAAGAGCAATAAACACCACACCTACATGGTGGTTACCCAGTTCCATTTACATTGTTGACATAGGTACGTGTGGGCCTGTGTGTGTATCTGTGTACCTTCGTGGTTTTGATCATCCAGTCATTTCCCTAGCCTTTGTTACCTAGCAGTGCAAGCAGAAAGTGTTGCTGTCTGTGTCCTGCTGTCTCTCCCTCGGCCTGGGCCCCAGGCAGCTGGGCCCTCGCCCTCTGGGGACAAGTCCTGGCTCATTGTAGAAGTAAGGCCAGAACACACATCCTCTCACACGAGGACCTCTCTGCTCTGGGGCTGCCAGTTCCAAAGGCTGACCGTGCACCTCAAAGAACCAGGTGCATTTTAAACTTCAAAATAGCTCACCAAGTGGTCTTCCAAAAAAGATGTATGAATTTAAACTCATGTCAGAGGTATATAAGGAAAAGAAAATGGGTGGGGAGAGTGACTTTACATTCTTACCAGCACTGGGAGTTCTCGATCCTTTTATTTCTCATTTTAGTCTTAGTTTAGTCAGTATGTATAGGTGAGCATGGTAGTGTATGCCTGTGGTCCTAGCTTTTAGGAGACAAGAGACTTGAAGTCAAGAGTTGAAGACAGCCGTGAGTCCAATTCTCAGTACTAGCACATACACAAAAAAGAGCATTTCAGACATTGGAAATCTTCAAGTCAAAACAAAGATAGAAATAAGCTATTTGCCTTGCTGTTTCCCTCTCCGTCCTAGAGCGGGGTTGGGACAATGTTTGTAAAATGCAGTTTTCGCTGTCAGTATCTCTCAAGATGTGCAACCCATATTCCTGCCAGAGTGTGATGTGTACAAATTCTTTTTCTTAGTGCTGGTCCTGGGGCTTGAACTCAGCTCCTCGGTGCTATTTCTCAGGTTTTGTTCCTGAGCTTTTTTGCTCAGTTCTAGAGCTCTACCATTTGAACGACCACAGCTCCATTTTCAACTTTTTGGTAGTTAGAGATAGGAGTCTCATGGACTTTCCAGGGCTGGCTTTGAGCCATGATCCTTAGATCTCCACCCTCCCGATAACCAGGATTACAGGCGTGAGTAACCAGTGCTTGGCTACAAATTCTTAATATTTGTAATAGACCGTAAGGGCATCTGTCCTTTCAACGTCTCAGCGTAAGGTGTTGGCAGAGTTGGCATATCTCTCCCATCCAGGCCGTTGCTTGGCTGTTAGCAAGGCCTCACACGTGGTCTCTCTTGGGACTCGTCTGTCCAGGTTGGCAGTGGAGCCCCTCTGACCGGCCGTCCTTTGCTGAAATCCACCAGGCCTTCGAAACCATGTTCCAGGAATCCAGCATTTCAGATGGTAAAGTCTCATCCCCAGTGCCTGGTATGGTGGGCAAAAAGTTGGGTGGGGGCAGCTGTGTAGGTCTTTAGTTCACTCCTGGCCAAAATAGTAAGCCGCACAGTTGTCTGTGACCAGGAGCCCGCGCAGGGACTGTGGTGGCGTGCTGTCTTTTGCCGTCCTGCAGGGTTCTGCAAAACGCTAAGGTGTTTCTCCAGCATCTGGTCCCTCTTCAGTAACTATGCAGCTGCCCTCTGTTAGCTTAAAGGGGAAGGAAAGCTCAATCCAAGCTGGCCTCTGACAGCTGCTGGCTTCTGTGCTGTCTGATTCTTAGAAGTGGAAAAGGAGCTGGGGAAACAAGGCGTGCGGGGCGCTGCCGGTGCCGTGCTACAGGCCCCGGAGCTGCCCACCAAGACCAGGACCTCCAGAAGAGCTGCTGAGCACAAAGACTCCGCTGACGTCCCCGACACACCCCACTCCCGGGGCCAGGGAGAGACTGGTAGGTGCCCGCCCTGCCCCAGCTGTCCAGGACAGGCAAATAGCCCCCATCCAGCTCTGGAAGGAGGGAAGATTCTCCGCTGCTCCTGGAGCTGCGGGCTTGCCACTCAGCGCAGACAGGCAGAGGTGTTGGGAACAGAGCTCTGAGCCCTGCTCTGCAGGCCCAGGAGACACCTGCGGAGCAGGGCCAGCATCCCTGTGGTTTCTGGAAAGAGTGTCCAGATGCTTTTCCCAGCTGCCAAGGGTCCACTGGGAGGGCCCGAGAGGTGCCACGGAGGGTCACGTTAGCACACACGTGGTCCTTCCTGCATGTGGACACTGCGCGAAGCCAGCGGCTGAGGCACTGGGCTCGCAGAGCTGCCGCGGACCCAGATGAGGAGAGTGGGCAGCACCGTGCTGGTGAGATGGGGGGAGGGGGGTGCTTTCCATACACCCCATTTTGGAGTTTTCGCTTTGTTTTGTTTTGTGCCAGTTGTGGCACTTGAACTCAAGGGGCCTGAGCGCTGTCCCTCAGCTTTTGTGCTCAAGGCTAGTGCTTTACCACTTGAGCCACAACTCCACTTCAAGTTTTTTTGGTGGTTAATGGGACAATCCTCAGATCTCAGCCTCCTGAGTAGCTAGGATTCCAGGTGTGTGCCACCAGTGCCTGGCCAGGGTTTGTATTAGTATTATTATGCCAGTCATGGGGCCAGAACTCTGGGCCTACACGCTGTCCCTCAGCTCTTCAGCTCTACCACTTAGCCACAGTGCCACTTCCAGCATTTTCTGCTTATGTGGTGCTGAGGAATCGAACCCAGGGTCTCATGCATGCAAGGCAAGCACTCTACCACTGAGCCACCTTCCAGGCCCCTTATTATTTTTAACCGTTTAGTCCTGTTAATAAGAAGCTAGCTGTCCAGCCTGTCTGTAGGTGCATACGTGTTATACAAAGTCTGTGTGAGCTGCCATCCCGCAAACAAGCGTGGCACAGGGCCATTTGCCCTTTCTCCCTTCCCTTGGTTGTCCGGGTTTCAGGGCAGAGGGGAGGCAGTGTGAATGTGTGTGTACTAAAAGCAGGCCACGAGCCATCGTGGTGCTGTGGCTGCTGTGTCCACCGAGGGGGCCCAGTGTCACTCAGTGATTCTGCCCTGGCTGGCACAGTGCATATCACCAGGTCTGCAACTCCTTGCCGCCCCCTGATGAAGGTTCTGGAAGGCCCCTCCCTGGTCTGGGTGTTCTGAGACCCTGATGTAGTGACCGGCGTGGCCGGGACCCTGTGTTCTGTGTGCAGGTCCGGCAGGATGGTTCCCCAGGCAGGCCGGAGCTGGGCAACAAGCCAGGTTCCACATCCACTATCACTCGTGTTCAAAGACTGCCCACTGAAAAATGTGAGGACATCCCTTCCCATTTCCCGTGCATAAGGGTCCACTGTTGGGCCCCCACGGTACACGGACCCCTCCCTCCAGCTGTGCCTCTTGGGAGCCTTAGGGCCAGCTGTTTGCAAGCCACAGGCCTGACCCGTTGCTTGGCCTTGTCACTTTTACCGACCACAGTGACACTAAAGTGAACCTGTTGGGCTGCAAGACCAGGCCATCGGCCTTCTGTGTCCCACCCTTCCTGAGCACATCCATGGCTCCTGACCCCGACAGTGGCTTGAGTTTGGGGCTCGGTCAGGCCAGACCCCTGTGAGCACTGCCTTCCATATCTCACTGACGCCTGCACGGCCGTGGTGTCCTGGCCTGACCTGGCCTAGCCCGGCGAGAAGTGAGAAGCTGCTGAGTGTGGGTGGCGGAGCGAGGCCCGGGTGCCAGGCCCGAGGCCCCGCGGCGAGCGTTGGGCTGGAGTTGTTCATGGCTTCTCCCTGTGTTTCAGAACCCCCGGACCACGAGCCTGCCGTGTCTCCTCTGCTCCCTCGCAAAGAGCGGGGCCCCCCCGAGGGCGGCCTGGCGGAGGACGAGCGCCTCCTGCCCAAAGACAGAAAGACCAACCTGTTTAGCGCCCTGATAAAGAAGAAGAAGAAGATGGCGCCAGCCCCACCCAAGCGCAGCAGCTCCTTCCGGGAGATGGACGGGCAGCCGGAGCGCAGGGGCGCCGGGGAGGAGGACAGCCGGGAGATCAGCAATGGGGTGCCCGCGCTCGCCCTCTCCGATGCAGCTGAGGCCACCAAGTCCCCGAAGTCCAGCAATGGAGCGGGCGTCCCCAATGGGGCCTTCCGGGAGGCGGGGGGCTCGGGCTTCCGGTCCCCGCCCCTGTGGAAGACCAGCACGCTCACCAGCAGCCGCCTGGCCGCCGGAGAAGACGAGGGCGGCGGTGGCGGTGGCGGCGGCGGCAGCAAGCGCTTCCTGCGCTCCTGCTCTGCCTCCTGCGTGCCCCACGGGGCCAGGGACACGGAGTGGAGGTCGGTCACGCTGCCTCGTGACCTCCAGTCCACGGGGAGGCAGTTTGACTCGTCCACTTTCGGAGGACACAAGAGTGAGAAGCCAGCCCTGCCCCGGAAACGAGCCAGCGAGCCCAGGTCGGAGCAGGGGGCCCGGGGCGTGACGCCGCCGCCCCGGCTGGGGAAGAGGGCCGAGGAGGCCACCGACGAGGTGCTCAAGGACCCAGCCGAGCCCAGCCCCGGCTCCAGCCCCCCAACCCTGACTCCCAAAGTCCTGCGTCGCCAGGCCACCACGCCGCCTGCCGGCCTGCCCCACAAGGATGAGGCCGGGAAGGGCAGTGGCTTGGGGACCCCTGCTGCAGCTGAGCCAGTGTCCCCCAGCAGCAGAGCGGGTGCTCCCGGGGGCCCCAGCAAGGCACCCCCAGAGGAGTCCCGAGTGAGGAGGCACAAGCAGTGCTCCGACTCCCCGGGCCGAGACCGAGACCGGGGCAGGCTGTCGAAGCTCAAGCCCGCCCCGCCGCCGCCGCCACCCACCGCCTCGGGGAAGGCCGGGAAGCCCACGCAGAGCCCGGGCCACGAAGTGGCCGCCGAGGCGCCCTCCACCACCAAAGCAAGAGCCACAAGCCCAGCCGTGGAGGCTGCGAACAGCGAGGCTGCCAAACCCAGCCAGCTGGGAGAGGGCTTCAAGAAGCCTGCGCCCCCATCTGTGCCAAAGCCACAGTCCGCCACCAAGCCACCAGGAGCTCCCACCAGCCCAGCCCCTGCGCCGAGCACCCTGCCAGCAGCCCCCTCCGCCCTGGCAGGGGACCCGTCCTCCACCGCCGCCTTCATCCCCCTCATTTCAACCCGTGTGTCTCTGCGGAAGACGCGCCAGCCCCCCGAGCGCCTCGCCAGCGGCGCCATCACCAAAAGCGTGGTTCTGGACAGCACGGAGGCGCTGTGCCTGGCCATCTCCAGGAACTCGGAGCAGATGGCCAGCCACACCGCCGTGCTGGAGGCCGGCCAGAACCTCTACACGTTCTGTGTGAGCTACGTGGATTCCATCCAGCAGATGAGGAACAAGTTTGCTTTCCGAGAGGCCATCAACAAACTGGAGAACAACCTCCGGGAACTGCAGATCTGCCCAGCACCTGCAGGCAGCGGCCCGGCCGCCACGCAGGACTTCAGCAAGCTCCTCAGCTCGGTGAAGGAGATCAGCGACATTGTGCAGAGGTAGCAGAAGCCAGCGGCCACGCCAGCCGGAGCCGCCTGCGGCCCCCATGTGACCCACAGGACCAGCGAGCCGGCCCAGGCTGGGGCTCTGCACCAGGCCGAGCAGGGCCCCAGAGTCTAGCTACTACCTACACTGTGCACCAGCCACCCCGCACCACTCACCAGCCCGGCTCCCTGGGCCACCTGGGCCCGAGTAGCATCTGTGGAGTTCCCGCCTGTAGCGCGGACGGTAGCTGCCACGCGGGGCTCACCGGGCTCTGCCCGGAGCCTCTCACCCAGCTGCGAGGCCCGCGATGGCAGTTGTGCCTGGCGACTGTCTGTCTCCATGGCTTCACACACACACACACACCATGAAGAACCACCCTGGGTTGTGCACGGCAGCGCTGCCGGCCGGTTGCCCGCCCTCCCCTGCCCGGGCCCTGCGCCAGTGCTCCCCTGCCCTGAAGGACAGCTGTGGACTGGAGGGACTTGGGGTGCTAGGGCCACACAGCCGCAGGGGGGCGCTGAGGGCTGGAGCAGCCATGGCAGGCATCCGTCCTCTGCGGGACCGCACTGTGAATCCTGGATAGAAAGCTTGAGTCAGGGGTCCGGGCCTGGCCGGTGCCGGCCAAGCTCACCAGAGCACCAGGGACCCATCTTGTACACACCTGGGTGCCCAGAAAGGTCTGGATTTCTGACCCATTCCCCTCCTTCCCCCAACTCTAAGATAAAGCGGGTTCCTGTCGGGCCCTTCTGTGGCCTCCTGGAGCTCCAGGGCAGGAGGCTGGGGTGGCCAGCTCCAGGGCCTTGCCGCTGTGAGCAGCACCCAGAGCTGGCCACACTTAGCTCCTGGTTTCTGTCAAGTGATCAGGGTGTGTTGGGAAAAACCACAAACACGGGATACCCCAGGAAGCAATCAGAAGTCCCGGGACTAGCCAGGAGCAGAGCCAAGGGCAGAGACTGGCACAGGAGCCGCTGTGGCCGTGGCTGCCAGCCGTGACCCCGAGCAGCCCTCCACATGGGCCGGTGGCCAGGAGACACCTGTCACCCGGTGCCTCGGCGCCTCCTCCCACAGCCCATCCATCCGCCCTCCGGAGCCATGTTTCCTTGGGGGGGGGGGGGGTCCACGTGGCCCGCACGGCAGCCCCAGGCAGGCAGTGCCACACCGCCAGCGGCCTTACAGACAAGCCAGATGTCCCCCCAGGCACCAGACGCCCCCACCCGACCGCCATGTCCTCCAGGTACTGGTCTCTTGTTAACACGACGTGCCACTATATTTTGCATTTATACTTTGGTATTACACTCTTTTATAGATGTGCTCTTTTATAAATGACGTGTAAATAGTGTCCCACCGAGCTCCCTTCTGGAATGCGGCCGTGTCCCCCTTCTTTTCTTGGTCCAGTACATTTTGTCCCTGTATATGACTGTGTTTTTGAATTCAAATCTCCCTCTGTAGTATTTTTTGAATAAATACGTGTTTACAGAATTCCTGGCAGACGGCTCGTCTGGCTGCTACCTCAAGGAAGGGGTGGGGTGAGTTCCAATTTCCCAGGGGCCAAGGCCCAGCTCGGGGTTCCACAGAACAGAGCAGGGGTGTACCCCACCCCACCCAGCTGCCTGTGCCACCCTGATACCCGCACCACCCGGCTGCCTGTGCCAGCCGAGGCCCGCACCACCCGGCTGCCTGTGCCAGCCGAGGCCCGCACCACCCGGCTGCCTGCGCCAGCCGAGGCCCGCACCACCCGGCTGCCTGCGCCAGCCGAGGCCCGCACCTCCCGGCTGCCTGCGCCAGCCGAGGCCCGCACCACCCGGCTGCCTGTGCC
Source organism: Dipodomys spectabilis (assembly GCF_019054845.1). Taxonomy (NCBI): domain Eukaryota; kingdom Metazoa; phylum Chordata; class Mammalia; order Rodentia; family Heteromyidae; genus Dipodomys; species Dipodomys spectabilis. The sequence continues at coordinate 4,216,854 of NW_024870744.1, forward strand.
AGCCGAGGCCCGCACCTCCAGCATTCTCATCCTTCAGCCCGGTGCACAGGCGCGGTGTCCGGCTCTACCCAGGCCTTTCCTGGGTCCTGGGCACTCAGACTCCCAGAGCCATGGGGCGTTGCCTCTGCCCTCGCGTGGGCCGCGTCCGGCGGGCTGCTCTGCTGGGCAGGGCCGGTTCCCTCCTTGCTGCACCGTTCCCGCCTGGCCTCAGCTCACTCGCCATCCCTCCGATCCTCAGGCCAGTGTCTGGGTTCTCCCACGCAGGGGTGGGGGGGTGACAGGTGTGGACTCCCATGCTGGCCCATGAGAGCTGGGGAGGGGATGCTGGCGAAGCCCGAGCCCCAGGGGAGCCGCTCACGTCCCACCCGAGGCCCTGCCTGGGGGCGTGGGCTGGCTCTGGCTCCTAGCCAGGTGGGTGCTGGCACACTCTTGGTTGGTGACACTTCCTACACGGGTGCCGTGACAGCTTCCGCAGGTGTCCTGCGTCCCCACATGGGGCCCTTGTACCCCTCCCCCGACGAGACAGGTCCCTTTGAGGGGCGCAGAAGCTAAAGCTCAGAGACAGGAAGCCATTGGCCAAGGTCACACGGCAGGTGTCAGCTTGTGCCTTGCAGAGCAGACTGGCTTACAGCCGGTGATCTGCTCACCCCTGTGGCGGGCACTGGCAGCGGCAAAGTCCGGGGGGGGGGGGAGGCGCGGCAGCCTCCGGCAGGGCCTCAGTTGCTTCCAAAACCTTACCTTGGCTAGTGGAGACCCTAGGTGGGACCTGGCTAACATGACATTGTCCTCATCATTTCTGCCCTCTGCCCTGGTCACCTGAGTCCCTGGCCAGGCCTCCTGCCCTCTGTGGCCCCACAGGGGCCCAAGGAGGTGTGGCTTCAGAAGCACCTGGTAGGGTTGGCATCCTTAGAGGAATCTTTGTGTGTCAGTGTGCCAGTCCTGGGCTTCAACTCCAGGTCTGGGTGCTGTCTCTGAGCTTTATTTTGCTCAAACGCTGATGCTCTTCCACTTGAGCCACAGCTCCACTTCTGGCTTTTGGGTGGTTTATTGGAGGAAAGAGTATCAGCTGGTTTGGAACTGCATTCCTCAGATCTCAGCCTCCTGAGTAGCTAGGCTTACAGAGGTGAGCACCGGCACCCGGCTCAGGAATCTGTCCTGTGGCATTTTTGGCACTGGGTTGTGGGCAGCGGCTCCCTCCTGCTCACCACAGCAGCAGTCTCAGGGGCCCATCTTGTTTTCCTTGTGTATTTTAATATTTCAGATACTGTCCATTTGAGCAGCTAGCTGTTTTTAGGTGGACTCATGGAGAGGAGGCGTCTTTTGTGTCTACAGTAAACTGCACAGCTCAGCATGCCCCAGGCTGGGGCTGAGGAATGCTGGTTTCCAGGCCCCTGGAGTGGGAGGAACTTGAATCTCTGGCCGCAGCGTGAAGGCTTTCCAGAGTCTGTGTCACCTTGGGCAGCGGGGAACGGGGTGGGCTTTCCCGGTGAGCAGTGGGCCAGGCCCAGACCTCGGCCGAGCCAGGGCCAGGGGTTGAAGAGGGAGTTTAGCCAGCGCAGCAGCAGCTGTTTAGCAGATCCGTGCCCTTGGTTGTCTGAGAGTTGGAATTTTCAGGGTTACACGGAGCTCGGTGCACACGCCAGCCGGAGGGAATGGCTGTGCTGTTTAGTGGTGAAAACAGGACGATGGTTTCTTCCTTCTCCCAAAGCCGCCCCCGCCCCTGCCCCCGCCCCCATTTGCTTCACCCCAGTCTTCTCCATCAAGGTTAACTGAATCTTGCTAAATGAAGAACCAGCCAGGTTAGGGGTACAGCTTGGTGGTGGAGCCTGCCCAATATGCTCTGGCCCCACACCCAGCATTGCAAAATAAAGAAGTAAAATAAAATAGAAATCAAACCCAGACAGGACGTGCCCACGCAGAACGTGAGCTGTGCCCAGACAGGACGTGCCCACACGGAATGTGAGCTGTGCCCAGACAGGACGTGCCCACGCGGAGCGTGAGCTGTGCCCAGACAGGACGTGCCCACGCGGAGTGTGAGCTGTGCCCAGACAGGATGTGCCCACGCGGAGCGTGAGCTATGCAAGACGCTCACAGGGCCCACGCGGAGCGTGAGCCGTGCCCAGACAGGATGTGTCCACGCGGAGTGTGAGCTGTGCAAGACGCTCACAGGGCCCACGCGGAGCGTGAGCCGTGCCCAGACAGGACGTGCCTACGCGGAGTGTGAGCTGTGCCCAGACAGGACGTGCCCACGCGGAGCGTGAGCTGTGCCCAGACAGGACGTGCCCACGCGGAGTGTGAGCTGTGCCCAGACAGGATGTGTCCACGCGGAGCGTGAGCTGTGCGAGATGCTCACAGGGCCCACACGGAGCGTGAGCCGTGCCCAGACAGGATGTGCCCACGCGGAGCGTGAGCTGTGCGAGACGCTCACAGGGCCCACGCGGAGCGTGAGCCGTGCCCACGCAGAGCGTGAGCTGTGTGAGATGCTCGCAGGGCGCAGCTACCCTCCGGGTTCTTGGAAATGGTGACAGTGGACAGCTCCTGTCACAAACCAGCACCCAAGGAAGCCGGGGCCAGTGGCGCACACCTGTAATCCCAGGAAGCTGAATTCTGAGGATCCCGGCAGCTCAGGCAGAAAAATCTGTGAGCCTTACCTCCAAGTAACCAGCAGAAAAGAAAAAAGAAGAAAATGGAACTGTGGCTCAAGTGGTAGAATGCCAGCCTTGAGTAAAAAAGCTAATGGACTGTGAGTGCCCAGGCCCTGAGTTCAAGTTTTACTGGCATCTAGAAAAAGGGAGGGAGGAGCTGGGCACTGGTGGCTCACGCCCGTCATCCTAGCTACTCAGGAGGCTGAGATCTGAGGATCACGGTTCAAAGCCAGCCCAGGCAGAAAAGTCCATGAGACTCTTATCTCCAATAAACCAGTAGAAAACCCAAAAGTGGCGCAGTGGCTCAAGTGGTAGAGTGCTTGCCTTGAGTGCAGGGACAGTGCCCAAGCCCAGAGTTCAGGCCCCATGACCAACAAAAACAAGAAAAAGGGAGGAAGGAAAAGGAAGGAAAGAGAAAGGAAGGAAAGGAGGGGGGCTGGGAAGGTGGCTCAGTGGTAGAGCGCTTGCCTTGCATGCATGAGGCCCTAGGTTCTATTCCTCAGCACCACATAAGCAGAAAAAGCCAGAGGTGGCGCTGTGGCTCAAGTGGTAGAGCGCTAGCCTTAAGCTGAAGAGCTGAGGAACAGCGCCCAGGCCCAGAGTTCAGGCCCCACGACCAACAAAAAAAAAAAAAAAGAAGGGAAGGAGGGAAGGAAAGGAAGGGAGGGAGGGAGGGAGGGAGGGAAGGAGGGAGGGAGGGAGGGAGGGAGGGAGGGAGGAGGCAGGCAGGCGGCATGCTGCATGGCCAGGTGTGCCACCTCCACGCCCTTGCCCCTCCCGGCCAGCCTGCTTCGGGTTCCTCCCTGTCACCCTTCATGAAGTGACTTTCTGGCTGCTGAGGACTGAGAGCTGCTACTGGGGAATGTAAGTCACTAATAGAACGGAAAACACCGAAACGCGCCCAGGTACCAAGCTGGGCCGGGCCCAGTGTGATTCTAAAAGGCTAATAAAAATCCACCAATTAATGGTGACAGCTCAATGGAAAATTATTCAATTGTGAGCAGGGGCAAGCACCTCGGGAGAGGAGGCGGGGAGATGTTGCTATGGTAACATCAATATAAGTCCTCATCTCAGCAGTGGCAGCCAGCCCCGAAGAGAGCAGCTTCTGACTGGCGTGTCTGATGGGGCCTGGGGTGCCACAGCTATGTTTAAAGGGGTGCTATGGGCTCCCCACCCCCCCGAGGTGAAGCCGTCATGTTCCTGGTGCTCTTTACTCTGAGAAAACCAGGGAAGGGGCAGATGAGACGGCAGAAGCGCGCAGCATCCCCATGTTTCTCGGCCCGGATGCCAATTAAGGGGACGGGAGGAAGGTGCACGGGCACAGCTAGCACGATTCCAGTCTCCCCGAGGCAAAGGCACTCCAGCAACTCAAGAAAAGGAAGTTTCTAGGGCCCAGAGGACCTGGAGAGAAGAGGCCAGCATCCCATTACAGTTCTGCAGTTGTTACAACTTTTATTTCCAACACATTCATATCTTGAGCATTTGCAATGCAGCCTCGCTGAAGCAAAAACACCTTCCCTCCTCATTAGTGCCCCGGGGGACTCTGCTAAGAAAGCCGGAGCCACGGCCACCAGAGGGTGGACGGCCGGCCCGAAGGGCAGCACCAAGGCCAGGCTTTCCTGACAAAGGGATCTTGTGTAAACAGGCTGGAGAGGAAGAGTGGGGCTTTGGGTTTGTTTGTTGCATTCTGTTTTAGTGAGGGGTGTGTGTGTATGTGTGTGTGTGTGTGTGTGTGTGGTGATGGTGAGGGTTTGTTTAGTTGTGGGCCTTCATGTTGAATTTCAGAGCCACACTCTGAACCGGGTGGAACTTTCTCGTTTGCAGCAATCCTTTGCCTGTCAGCTCCCATTGTCCCCATGGAGACAGAACTTTGATAACTGCACAGCAATCATAGACAACCTGCCTTGGACCGGAGCTGCACAGCCGGCTCTGCCTAGCCGCGGCCCAGCCACAGCTTTGCTGCATGCCCCGGGGGCCGGCGGCCGGGGCCTTGGGAAGAAGGGGCTGAGACAGGCGGCGAGCAGCCTTTGTTGCTGGGCTGGAGCTGTACAGCAGTGTCTCTACCGTGTGTGTGTGTGTGTGTGTGTGTGTGTGTGCGTGTGTGTATGCGTGTGTGTGTGTGTGTGTGCGTGTGTGTGTATGTGTGTACCTGCGCGCTGTCCCTCATCAGCTTTCTCAGAAAAGGCTAGCACTCTACCACTTGAGCCACAGCTCCACTTCTGACTTTTTCCTGGCTCGTTCATGAGTCACGGCCTTTTCTGCCCGGGCTGGCTTTGAGCTGTGGCTCTCCCATCCCAGCCTCCTGAGTAGCTAGGAAGTTTTCTTTGTTTTTGCTTCAGCGAAGTTGGAGGTCAAAAGCAAGCACAGCCAGCCTGTCCTAGGCCGAGAGCTCAGCACATCGATGTCCTGGGCGCTCGGCCTCGAGGCTGGAGAAGACGGAGCTGGTGCCAGGAGTGGACAGGGCGAGGGCTGGTCCCGAAGCAGTCCCTCCCGGCCGCCCGGCCGCTTCACCGCCGGCCGAAGCGGAAGTTGAAGCCGCCTTTCTTCCTGCTGAGTTTGTTGAGCTCCTGCGCCAGGTTCTCTAAGAGGGTGCTGGTCTTGTCACCGGCCTTGGGCGGGAAGCCGCCGGCCTCTGCTTCAGACTGCCTCCTCAGGCGTAAGCCAGCATGCTCTCTGCCAGATGCCTGTGTATCCTTGGCCACCGGGAGCAAGGCCCGTGGCTGGCGTGGCAATGGCCGCTGGGAGTCTGCCCACACCAGGCCAGGCCTGTGGGCCTCGGCCAGGGAGGCCCAGGCCAGCTCAGCTCCGGCAGCGCCTGGGGGCTTCCTTTCACTCAGCTGAGGAAAGCAGGTGCCCAGCGCCAGGAGGAGGAGGAAGGTCAGGAAGCAAGGACCCCGCATCTGACCAGAGAGAAGAGAGGAACTAGTAAGACGCAGGCCCCAGGTCTAACTGTCCCTCAGTCCCTGTCCACCGCCGCCCCAGGGCCTGGCAGCCACCAGGCTGCCTTGGACACAGCCCTTTTTCTTTTTCTTTTCTTTTTTTTTTTATTGGTCATGGGGCTTGAACTCTGGGCCTGGGCGCTGTCCCTCAGCTCTTCAGCTCAAGGCGAGTGTTCTACTGCTTGAGCCACAGCGCCACTTCTGGTTTTCTAGTGGTTTATTGGAGATAAGAGTCTCCCGGACTTTTCTGCCTGGGTTGGCTTTGAACCATGATCCTCAGATCTCAGCCTCCTGAGCAGCTAGGATGACAGGCGGGAGCGCGCGGCTCAGGCCTCTGTTGGCAGGCTGGGGAGCTGGCTGCACCAATTAGGCAGCCTGTGTCTCTTGCAGCCCCTGCTGCTTGCCACTCGGGTCCGTGATCCCCCGGCTCCTGGACAGCTCCCGGCAGCGTCCCAGTGACCCCCAGAGAACTTGGGACACCTGAGCTCTTTTCTCCTCTTAGAATTATTGACCCCCGGGGCCCTGTCCTGTGAGAGCCTTGGGCAGTCTGGGAGACCTGTCATTCAGTCTGTGTATTCCGGATAACGAATGGATCCGGCTAAGCCGGTTAGCGGGACGCGCCACCGCCTTAAGAAGCTTCTCCTGATATCCAGAGATGGGTTTAGTGGTCCTGGCCACAGGGGGAGAAGTGAGGAGCGGGGGCAGGTGTGGGGGTAGGTGGTTCCGAGCACGATGCCTGCGCCCTGGCCGCCCGGGCGCTGCGGGCACTGCCGCGGGCAGGGAGCTGAGCTCAAGGCGAAGTGCAGCGGTGCTGGGAGCAGACTGGCGGGCCCTCCCTCAGCCGCTGCCCTGGGCCCCTGCGAGGATGGCAGATGGGGCAGAATCAGGGGCTGCTGGCCTGCTTGGCAGCCCCCGCCCCGTCCTAGGTAATAAATACCATGAGTGAGCAGGCCCCTCCGGTCCTCTGCAAGAAGCTGGATTCAAGTGAAGCTGGATTCAAGCGCGCCTTCCAGAAATTCCCCAAGGCTCTTTCCAGAAAGGGCTCCCTTGAAAACATTTCAAAGAAGCGAACACAGTCACAAAGCCTCAGAAAACAACAAAAGGGCCTCGCTCTCCGGCTGGGCTCTGGGTCCCTGGGGCTGCTGCCTGTGAGCCTCCTTCCACAGGGCTGTGGAGTGGGGGGCTGTCCCTGGGCGGTGCTGGGGGCCGCGTCTCTGCTGTCCCTACACAGAGCGTGGCCCTGGCCTCTGCATCTGTGAAAAAGGAATTCTTTGGGGGTAGGGGATGCTGGTACTGGGGTTTGGACTTGGGGTCTGGACACTGTCCCTTAGATTTGTCACTCTAAAGCTGGCTATCACTTGAATCCCAGCTCCACTTCTGGCATTTTTGCTGGTGAATTGGAAGTAAGAGTCTCATGACCTTGAACTGAGAACCTCACCTCTCAGCCTCCTGAGTAGCTAAGACTCCAGGTCTGAGCCCTGGGACCCTGGCTGGCGTGGCACCAGAAGTGGCCTCTCTCCCCTTTGGAGGGTCATCTACCTTTTCAGGGCATGGATAGAAGTTAGGGGTCCTTGAGCTCTGAGAATTGGGATCCAGCACAGACTGGGTCATCAGGCCCCGCTATCCAGGAGGCCGCAGGCAAAGCCCAGGGCGCTGGGCCTGGCTGGCAGTGGCTCGGGCGGCCTGTGCTGTGCGTAGCCGAGTCTTGGGGTTTGAGCCCTTCTGCGTGCTTTTCCCGCCTGCACCCGGGCTGTACTCACCCCGCTGCTGGGCCGCTGAGCCGTGGCCTGGCGTCGACCGGGCAGAGCTTCTCGGTCTTTGTCGCGGATGTGCGGCTCCCGGCTGCCCTGGGTGTTATATAGGCCACGGGGTATCCTGGCCCCGGGGCTGCCTGATTGCTTCACATTCCTGGGCCTGGGATTCCTTTAGGGGAGGCTGGCGGTGAAGGAGGACGTGCGGATGGACACAGGCAGACCGGATGCGGGGTGACGCCAGGGGTGGATGCTGCCCTTTGGACAAGAGCGGTGGCATCATTAGCTGGGAGCTGTGGACGCAGCCCCTCAAGTGCCTGGGCGGAAGCGTGTCCCCCCCCCCGCAGTGTGGGCGCCCCCCCCCCAGAGCAGACTCCTCGCCATCCACACCTGCTGCCCGAGGGTCTCACAGGTCCCCCTTTTTCGATGTCCTGCCTGCTCTGCAGCTTTAGGGCAGGCCAAGGTCCCCCCACCCCCCACCCCGCTTCTAGGGGGATGGGGGCGGGGCCTCACAGGCCTGTGGTCCCAGTGCTCCCCCAAACCCGCAGCTCGGGTTTGTCAAGGGTCAAAGGGCGCCCAGCACAGTGGCAGCAGGGGGGCTTCCCAGTAACCCCCCCCCCCGCCCCCGTCCCCGTCCCCTTTGAGTCCGGGTGTCTGTACCCGAGGGGCTGGGTGACCTCCAGGCCACTTTGGGCCAAGCTGGGGTCCCCGCTGGCAGCTCCGAGGCGAGGGCTGGCGTCCGGGTGTGGGAGGAACAGCCAGGCGCCAGGAGTTCGTGGCCAGGCAAAGCGGGGACACTTGCTGAGTGGGAAGTGGCCTTCGGGAAGGGGCAGTTTTCTGGAAGGTTCCCTAGGAAGCCATCCTGCCTCATTTCTCCCGGTGGTGTCTTGGGAGGCCTCTGGGGCTGGACAGTCACACTGGCCAGGGCCCAGGCCCCGTCCGCCCGGGAAGACACGGGAAGACACGGAGCCTGCAAGCTGCAGCCGCCGCTGGGGCGTGGGCATTGAGAGGGCGATGGCAGGAGGGGGGCTGGCAAGGGGGCGTGGCCCTGCAGGGAGGCGGTGGCAGAGGCTATGGACCAGCCCAGGGGTCCGTCCCCCCGACCCCCCCGTCCCCCGCTTCAGCTCTGTGGCCCAACGTGAGCTGCCCCAGCCAGCAGGTCCCCAGGTCTGTTTGTGGGGGGCTCAGCCCTGGCAGGTGTGAGGTGTGAGGGCTCCCCACCAGCACCCCACAAGGGCCCCACCATCCTTCGAAAACACTGGAGTTTGTTAAATAACTCAGGACCTTGTTAGCCCGTAAGCCTCACATTGGTTTTATGTAGTCAGTAGAGACTATTCCTAATAAAGGGGCTACTGGGTCTTAATAAAGAAGTTTAAGTGGCACTAGTGCCCACGCCTGTAATCCCAGCTACTCAGGAGGCCGAGATGTGAGGATCGCAGTTCAAAGCCAGCCCAGGCAGGAAAGTCCATGAGACTCTTATCTCCAATGAACCACCCCAAAGCTGGAAGAGCTGTGGAATGATAGAGTGCTAGGCTGTGCACATAAGCTAAGGGACAGGCTCCAAGTTTTAAAAAAAGTACTGGCCTCCCCACAAAAAAGAAGAAAAAGAGCCTCCATGCTCCAGACCTCCAGTCCCAGCCTGAGAGGCCTGGAGCACAGGCAGCGCATTCCTGGGGCCACAGGTGAAGGCCAGGCCCAGGAGACGATAGCCAGGCAGCCTTGGCCATGACCCCCCCCCCAGGTCACAAGTTGCACTCCTATCTGTGGAGCTGGCCCCAATGAGTCAGACCAGACCAGTCACACACCTACTGAGCTGGTCTCCCAGGGGCAATCCTAGAAACCTGTGGCTCACCACCCCCTGCCCCCCCTCCTTCCCCCCTCCCCTCATCACGTGGCATGGGGTCAGGGTTAGAGGCAGAGGAGGCCAGGTCACAAGACTTTATTGGGTTCAGGAACGCATACATCACCAAGAGCATACAGCCACCACGTGTGATGTCTGCCCGCAGCAGTGAGTGCCACGCCGGCCCTCGGGGCTTCTCCCCCCCCCCCCCCCGGCCCCCCTCCACCACCCAGAGGCCAGAGGCAGGACCTTGCTTCTCTGGTTTGCAGTCTCAGAGCTGGGCCTCCGAGTCTGGGCCTTCACACACATGGAGATGGAGACAGACCAAGCAGGCAGCCAGCACTTGCTCAAAGCCTTGTGTCATCTCCCCAGCCCTGCTCCGCTGGTGCCCGGCAGCACCCGCCCCGCCAGGCCACGCCCCAGCCTCCCGCACGCCCCTGCCCTCCGTGCCTGGGCCGCGTCCCCTCTGTCCACATGTGGTGGCAGTCCGTGTTGGTGCTGCTGGCCAGCTCGCGGATCTCCGGCTGCACCCAGAGCTGCCCTGTGTGCCCAGTCCTCGTGGTGACCGTGGTGCCCAGGCTGCTGACGGCCTGGCTCTGACCAGCCAGCCGGAGGCCTCGTGGACGAAGGTGGGTGGTGGTGAGGGGCGTGGGGTGAGGCGGGCCTGGAGCTTCACTTCCGCCCCTATTCACACGTCTTCCTCTGAGCACGCGTGGGGGAGGGGCAGTCCGTTCCGTCCTTCACCCCCGGCTCCAGGCTTCCTTCTCAGAGGCGGGCCCCGGCCATGTCCACGGAGCCAGCCTGGGGTCCTCCCCGGCTCTGTGCTGCTCGCCAGGCAAGCAGACATCCCGGGCATCCCACAGCCCAGCCGTCAAGCCAGGTCCAGCAGGGGCGATGTTCGGGGGCCCAGGGCCCCTTGCAGACCCGGCCGCCGCCTTGGTCCCAGCAGGCTGTCCCTGCCTCTGTGTCCTGTGGTCACTCTCAAATCAGGTGAGGGTCACCTGCTGCTGTGTTCTGCGGCCAGGTCCAGCCCAGGAGGCCCCAGCGCCCCCCCCCCCCCCCCCCGCCATGTCTGCAAAGCAGCACCACACTACGGGAGTGTGCTTGATGACACAGCAGAAGCACGTGGGGCTGGCGGCAGGGCTCCCAAGATGAACTGGGTCCCACCTAGCTCTACCATGAGACTAGGGGAGCCCCCTGCCCCGCTCCCCTGGTTTTTAGAGAATGAGGAAAGGGGGGTCCTTTCATGGTGTGTGTGTGTGAGAGAGAGAGAGAGAGAGAGAGAGGGGGAGAGAGAGAGAGAGAGAGAGAGAGAGAGAGAGAGAGAGAGAGAGAGTGTACTGGGGCTTGAACTTTTGCTTGGCTTTTTTTGCTCAAGGCTGGTGCTCTACCATATGAGCCATGCTTCTACTTCTAGCTTTTTGCTGGAGGTAAGTCTCCAGAGGTAAGTCTCATGGATTGTCTACGTGGGTTGGCCTCAAACGTCAATCCTCAGATCTCAGCCTCCTGAGACTACAGATGTGAGCTATTAATGCCCAGCTCTTTGCACGTCTTGTTACATCATTTTGGTTCAGAGGAAGCTTCCAGTGTCAGCTCTGCTGCCCGCGTGCATGGCTGCGCTGTGAATGCCAGCTGCAGTGAGGGTCTTTGCACAGCGCCAGGGCCCTCTGGGCACACGTGGGCACTGGGAGGGGGGCGTGAATGGAGCCCCACAGCCTCACTTACTTGCCTCCTGTCACCCAGCCTCCTCCCCAGGAGTGCCCACGTGGGCAGCTTCCCAGCTTGGGGCTCCCCACGTGCTCAGGGAAGCACCCAGGCTTCACACTATAGCCCCCCCCGCAAGTGCCTGGGCCTCCGGTGGGCGGTCCCTGAGGTCTGTGGGGCTCACCTGCGGCTGGGACAGCTCAGCAGTGCGTGGACATGGAAAGGGCTCCACGCGGTATCCAGGAAGTGCTTGGGCCCCTGCCTCAGTCTCCCCCAGCCCCTTATGAGGCACTCCCCCCCCTCCTGCCACTCAGCCTTGACTGGCCCACGGTGACCAGCAGGGGGCAGCCTCCCCCACAGACAGCAGCCTCTAGGCTGGCCCGGCCTCCCTCCTGCTGGGCTTCTGGAAGTCCATCCTTGAGCGTGGGGGAGGGGGAGGGGTTCATGCGCTGACCCACAGCTGCCTCAGCTCTGGCAGGGAAAACCAAGACGTTGTCCAAGAGGCTGGGCCCAAGTCTGGGGGGCAGGCTCTGCCTTCACTGCCCCTCCCCGCCCCCCCAGGCTGGAGAGAGGAGGCCAGAGGAGAGGCAAGGCCGGAGGAGAGGTGAGGCCAGAGAGGCGAGGCCGGAGCCTGGCTTTGCAGGAGGGTTGGCTGGGGTCTCGTTGTGCAGGGTGCTCAGTCTTGGGGTGCAAGCTGCTGTGGGTGGCCTGCCCCACCTGGCCGTGGGGTGCAGGGCACAGGCAGCTGGCTGTGAGTCCACAATGCAGGGCCTGGGGGGGTCTCCAGGCACGAGGGGGGAGCATGCGCTGGGAAGGCCAGTGGGCCTCAAAAAACCTATAAGTCCCTTCTGACGGCCAGGGAGTTCTGCCCACCATGCCAGGTGCTGGCTCAGGCAAGTGGGGTGCTGCCTGGGGACCCCATCGAGAGCCAGGGCTGGAAGCCAGCCCTCTGTGGTCCCTGCTCGGTGACAGCAGCCCACGCAGGAGCCAAAGTCTGTGTGGGCAGAGTTTGGGGTCAGGCTGCCCGCTGGGCCTCAGCAGAGGTCAGCTGCCGCACAGGGGCCTGTGGGGGGCAGTGCGCACCCCACTTTACCAGGGGAATGAGTGTGGGTGCCAGCCTGGGCCCCCCACAGGAAGCCAGGTCAGAGGTGCATGGGGGCAGGGGAGGTGCGTGAGGGCCCGGGGTGTGGGCCGGGCGGGGGTTGGTGAGGTTGGGGGTCCAGGCGGGGCTGGCGGGGCTGGGCAGGTGCCTGTCTAGCGGCCCTCCCGGGCCGGCCGGATCTTCATCTCAGAGAACTTGAGCGAGTACTGCCAGCCGGTCCACGAGGACCACTCGATGCCGTCGGCGTAGGACGCGTGCGCGCCGCGCAGGTACTGCCCGTTCAGGTTGGACGTGTGGCAGTTGCGGTACCACCAGGCGCCGCGGTAGAAAGCGGCGCAGTTGTTTTCCGAGTGGTCGCTGTCCCGGTCCTTGGTGGTGAACCTCATGCCGCTGTGCTTCAGCAGGGAGTCGCCTAGGGGGGCAGGCGGGGCGGGTGTGGGCACAGGTGTGGGCACAGGTGTGCTGGGCGCCATGGACAGGAGGGGGTGGGCGCACCTGGGGTGATAGACAGGACAGGGTGGGTACCTGGAGTCCTGGACAGGCAGGTGTGGCCACACTTGGGGTGGTAGACAGGACAGGAAGGGGGGTGGGTGCGGGGCTACATGTGCGCCCAGGCCCCCCCCCCCCGGCCGTGGCTCATCTGCAGGGAGGCGCCCCTCTAGCTCCCCTCCTCTCCTCTCCTCCCGCAGTGGCGGGGCGGGGGGGGGGGGGCAGATGGGCTGTGCCGCACCCATCCTACCTGCCGTGCCGGAGTAATCGGCCACGGTGAGCGGGTACCCATCCTCCTCGGGGTCCACGGAGAACAAGCCCACGCCAAAACTCCCGTAGTGGGCGTAGGCTGTGCCGTTGTCGAAGTCCTCCAGCGCCACGTGCAGCTCGTAGGTGGCCTGCGTGCTCAGCGCGTGGAGCCTCTTGAGCCCTGGGGCGTGGGGGAGGGGGAGGGGGCGCAAGGAGCAACAAGAGCTGAGCTCGTGCACCGCGCGCCGCGCCGCTGCTGCCTTCTTCCTGCAGGCGGGGGCTGGAGGCAGAGCGGAGTTCTTCATGTCTGGTTTTCCGTGCTCAGGGGAGGCTGGTGGCTCACACCTGTAATCCTAGCTACTCTCATCTCCAGCTAACCAGAAAAACGCAGCGAGTGGAACTGTGCTCAAGTGGTAGCGCGCTGGCCTTGAAGGAAGGACTAAGGAACGATGCCCAGGCCCTGAGTTCAAGCAAGCCCCACTACTGGCACACACATGCACCTGCGTGTGCGCGTGCGCGCACACACACACACACACACACACACACACACTGGTTTGTGCTTTCCAAAATGCAGGGGTTTCTGAGCTGGCGGCAGGGGATCACAGGAGTCAGGAGGGCTCCGGGGTGAAAGGACCCCTACCCTTCCTGGCTTTCTCACACCCAGGCAGGGTCTGTTGAACTCTGAGCTTCTGCACCTGCTGTTCCCTCTGCCTGGGACACGTGTCCTGCTCCTCACCTGGTTACCTTCTGTTCATTTCCTGGTCTCACTGCCTTGGCTGCCTGGCTCCTCTCCAACCCAGCAACCCTCCATCCGTGTTCACCATGATAAGCTCCCTGTGGGGTCGCCACTCCAGACACTGAGTCCCTGTGACCCCGCAGCTGCGGAAGGCGTAGCAGATGCTCAATAAAAGCACCCTGGTGGATGGAAGGTGAGAGGCGGCACTCCAGTCCCCCGCTGTCCCCAGGGCCTGCTGTGGGCACACCGTCTCCCTCCTCCTCCCATCCCTCTCCCCAGCCCTCCCTCCTCCTCCCAGCCCTCCCTCCTCCTCCCATCCCTCTCCCCAGCCCTCCCTCCTCCTCCCGTCCCTCTCCCCAGCCCTCCCTCCTCCTCCCATCCCTCTCCCCAGCCCTCCCTCCTCCTCCCACCCCTCTCCCCAGCCCTCCCTCCTCCTCCCATCCCTCTCCCCAGCCCTCCCTCCTCTTCCCACCCCTCTCCCCAGCCCTCCCTCCTCCTCCCATCCCTCTCCCCAGCCCTCCCTCCTCCTCCCATCCCTCTCCCCAGCCCTCCCTCCTCCTCCCATTCCTCTCCCCAGCTCTTCCTGCTCATCCTGGGAATCGCACGCGCTTAACTCTAGTTGACCAGGGGCTTAATTAAATGCTTCACAAGTCAGCAGCAGCATTTTGTCTGCCTCTCCCCCGGCCTGCCCTCCCCTCCCAGGCCCCCGGCCTGGCAGAGCCCCAGTGCCCAGTAGTTGGGGCCCAGGGACTGGAGCTGGAGAAGCCAACTCCTCCTGCATCTCCTGGCTTTCTCTCCCAAGACAGGAGAGGCCTGGGATCTGAGGAGGAGAGGCCTAGGGCTCCCCCTCTCCTGCCCTGCCCCGGACTGGAGCCTCAGGGTCAGCGGCCTTCCCTCCCCGGGCACTGCGGGCGGTTCATCTGCCGGGCAGTTCTTCACAGATGGGACAGACAGAAGGGAGCAACGGTGCCGCTGGGAGCCGCGTCCGGCCCTGACCCAGGGCAGGTCACATCACAACAGACTGGGGCAAGAGGGGACAGCCCCGAGGATGCTGGGAAACATCCACCCACTCCTCCAGGGGGCCAAGTTCAGCCCTCGCTGACCTTCCAGGATCCTGGCGTCACATGACCCACTTCCCCCCAGGCCCAGGCCCTGATGGTGAGTCAAGATGCATCACCGGGCTGGGAAGGTAGCTCAGTGGTAGAGCACTTGCCTTGCATGCCTGAGGCCCTGGGTTCAATTCCTCAGCACCACATAAGCAAAAAGAAAAAAGCCGGAAGTGGTGCTGTGGCTCAAGTGGTAGAGTGCTCGCCTTGAGCTGAAGAGCTGAAGGACAGCGCCCAGGCCCAGAGTTCAGGCCCCAGGACCGGACCCCCCAAAAAAAGTTTAAAAAAAAAGATGCATCACCCTAAGTTTGAGGCCTAGAGCATGAGAGGAAACAGAGGGGAGACCCTGGGACTCCAAGCCCCCACCGTCAACTCCTGAACCTGCCAGTAGATTGAAAAGCTGAGCCTGGAGTGAGCCCCAAAAAGCACAAGTTACAAAAAAGAAAAAAACAGAGATGTCTCTCAAACCATGCAGGCAAATCAGGGCTTTACACGCAGAACACCGGTGGCTCACGCCTGCCATCCAAGCGACTCAGGAGACTGAGATATGAAGATCTCAGTTCAAAGCCAGCCTGGACAAGCAAGTCTGAGAGTCTTATCCCAGTGAAGCACCAGGAAGACCCAAAGTGGTGCTGTGGCTCCAAGGGTGCTAGCCTTGAGTGAAGAAGTTAAGGGACAGAGCCCAGAGCCTGAGTTCAAGCCTCAGGACTGGCACGGGCACGCGTGTGTGCGTGTACACACACACTGCAGAAAACTGACCACATAATTGTGGAGGAGTAAATATGTATCATGTGAACTAAAGGACCCATAGCCTTCATATATAAAGAGCTCTCATAACTCGCTAAAAAAGGACAAGGCCTCCGTAAGATGGTGGCGGGACCGGGGGGCTGCAGGGCTGGCGGAGCGACATTCCCTGGCCCTCATCCGAAGCTGTAGCCACTCCTGCTGTGGATGCAGCGGACCTCACGCTGCAGCCCAGGCTGGCCTTGAGCCGTCCATCCTCCTGCCTCAGCCTCCCTCCTGCAGGCATCTCCATTCCCCAGCTCCTGCAGTCCCCCCCAGCCAACGCTTTTCGGGCTCCCTTCCTGTGGCCCCTGTGAGTGGCCTCGGCAGGCAGAGGCCGGGAAGGCCTGGGCACTGAGGGCAGGGAGGGACAGGGAGCCCCAGTGGTAACAGGAAGGTCTGGAAAAGGCCGCTGAGCGGGGGGGGGAGGACTCACCTAGCCAGTGCTCCCCCGTGAGCTTGCCGAAGCCCTCTCGGTAGGCCTCCCAGCCCCTGAAGAAGTTCACGGAGCCATCTTCCCTCCGCTGGAACACCTGCAGGAGGGAGGAAAGGGGGGGGACCCATGATCCCCAGAACCCCGTCCCACGGCCCCCTGCCCCTGGCCTGCCCACTCAGGATGGCCAGGGCTGGGCCGGGGGCAGAGGCTCAGGAGCCTGCGGTGACTGAGGAGCAAGGTCCTCGGCCGTCCCCGCAAGAGGCACAGCTGGCAGGCCCACTCTGCCTCAGGATGCCAGGATAGACCTTTCTTGTTCTGGGCCTCGGTTTCCCCATTGGAGAAGAAAGGGGGATGGGCAGAGGCCCTGAAAGCTCTTCCCAGGCCAACATGAAGCCAAACACAAGCCCAGGCAAGGCCGCCAGCCGGGTGCAGCCAGCTCCCATTCTCCAGTTTGTTTGTTCCTGGCTTGGGTTTCTGGGTGCCAGTACTGGGGTTTGAACTCAGCGCCTGGGCACGGTCCCGCAGCTTTTGTGCACTAGCCTTGAGGCGAGTGCTCTACCAGCCACTTGAGCCACAGCTCCATTTCCAGCTTTTGCAGCAATTAATTGGGGAGAAGAGTCTCACGGACTTTCCTGCCCGGGCTGGCTTCAAACTGCAATCCTCAGCTCTCAGCCTCCAGAGTAGCTAGGATGACAGGCGTGAGCCACGGCATCAGGCTCTTGGTTTTTATTTTGGTTGTGCCAGTATTGAGGCTTGAACTCAAGGACTTCACTCTCACTTGGCTTTTTCACTCAAGGCTAGTGCTTTACCACTTGAGCTACAGCTCACATCTGGCGTTTTGCTGGTGGAGAGTCTCCTGGACTTCTCTGTCTGGGCTGGCTTCGAACCAGGATCCTCGGATCTCAGCCTCCTGAGTAGCTGTGATGACAGGTGTGAGCCGCCGGCGCCCTCTTCCCTTCTCATTTTGTAAACAGATCTTTTACATTACACTCACCCTCCAGAGCCTCCTCTCTCAAACAGCTCCTTTCCCCAGCCATGAAGCCTGGACTGGGATCACAGGGGGGGGAAAGGAGGTAACCAGGAGCCCCAAACTCTACTTCTTGATGGAGGTAGGGGGCGATGAGGAGCCCCAGCCAGGCCGGGGTGTGACGGGGCACCAACGGCGCTGGCCTGCCTTTGATTTTCATCTCCATAGCGCTGTTGATTTGGGAGCCTGGAATCCCTTTGGTTAAATTGCTTTCAAATAAGGACCAGACTGGCCGGGCTGCCTGAGTATTTACAAGATCGCTGACGGGCCCGTTCCCCGCCCCCTCCCTTCCCATCGCCTTTCTTGTCCAACCAGCCTTTTCCTGCTCATTCCGGAGCCTCCCCTCGCCGCCCACCCGCCTCCATCTGTGTTGGCGTCTGATGTACCAGAGACTTGGCTACAGAATGCCAGCTGCCACTTCCATTACTAAGCAGCCTGATTCCAGCCGCGTGGAACTGCCGGCCGGCCCGGCTGACCCAGGCATCGTCCCTGAGGCCGGATCAGTCACGGGCTTTGGGCAGCTCCCACGTCACAGAGCCGGGAAGGACACCTCTTTTTTTCCCTGCTCAGCTGCCCTGATCCTGTTCCAGCCCCGAGATTTCAAAGTCCTGGGAGGGCTGGGCCGGGCGGAGGGAAACTCGATAAGCCTGGGAGAGATCTGAGCAGGCCGCGCGTGCTATCGACTGTGCATTGGCACCCCGAGCACGCGTGCTTTGAAAGGCCTGATCCCGGCAGAAGCCGGGCACTCCCCCGGGGCGTGGGGGAGGCTGAGCCTGTTTCTGACAAAGAGAACTGAAGGTGCTTGCTGTAGCTGGGGCCCCCAGGCCCTGGGGACCGGCTTCCCCCAGCACCTGCACACAGACAGTATCTTGGGGGGAGGGGTCCAGGAGGCGCCGAGGCCGCAGATTTGGGTCCCCAAGCCCTGGCTCTGCATAGATGTCACCCCTCCCCTCCCAGTGACTTACAGAACCTCTGTCTGCCTCACTTTCTGCAGCTGTGACGGGAAGATCATAACAGAACTCCCGTGCAGCCCCCCACATCCACTATGCTTCCAGCATGGTGCATAATAGGTGCTCAGCAAAAGCAGGCCTGGCCAGGGGGCTCCGGTCCCCCCCCACTGTCACACCCATCCCTCCAGCCTTCCCAAGGGACCTGCCGTACCCTCCCATTCATGCCAGCGTCCCATCAGTGTGCCAGGTGCCCGTTAGGGAAACTAAGGGAGGGAGCCTGAGGGACCTTGGACTGAAGCTGTCATGTGGAAGCCCCACCCACCCTTGCAGGAAGTAGTGCAGCCCTGGGTGGGGACACAGCTTTGGGGAGGGACTCCAGGGGGCTGGAGAAAGGGCAGGATCTCCCCACCCCACATCCACCCACCTGCCACGTGGTCACAGCCCTCCCCCTCCCGAGACCTCCACAGAGCCAAAGCTGCCAGTGCCCACCCCACCGAGAGCGCTGCAAAGCAGACGGACAGGAGCCCTGGAAACGGGGAGGTCCAGTCCTGCCAGGGGGCCCAGTGAGGGAGATGCAGAGGACTGAGAGGCTGCGGACAGACGGGCCCCGCAGTGCCACCCTTGCCCCACCCCTGCCCAAGCCCGAAGGGCACAGCACCACCCCTCCCAGCCAGGCTGGAAGGCCCCCTCCTCCCGCGAGCGGCCAGGAGCCGGGGTGCTGGCAAGGCCAGAGGGGCTGCACAGCAGAGCGGACAGTGGCCTTCATGGCGCAGGTAAGAAACAGCCCGAGCCTGCTCAGTTCTGGTGCTAGGGCCCAATGCCAGGGCTCACGCCGGTCATCCTCGCTACTCAGGAGGCTGAGATCTGAGGATCGCGGTTCCAAGCCAGCCTGGGTAGGAGAACCCACGAAAGTCAGAAAGTGGAGCTGTGGCTCAAGTGGTAAAGCACTAGCCTTGAGTAGAAAAGCTCAGGGACGGTACCTAGGCCGAGTTCAAGCCCTGGACACACACACACACACACACACACACACACACACACACACACACACACACACACACACGCACGCACATTCTGCTGGAGCCTGAGGGCCGATTGTCCTGCCATTGTGTATCTGCGTGTACAGGGCAGTGCTCGCGCTGATTGCCAGGCACACCTCTTGTGCCAAGAGCTGCCCGCTAGCCCCAGCTCCCTTTCCCGCCCTCTGGATGGTGCCAGTCACAGGCATCCCCCCCCCCCGGCCCCTGGCTTATGTGGGTGCTGAGGACCTCCAAGCACACCCCTGGAGTCACCTTTGCCTCCATCCTGCAAAGGGCTCTGAGGTGGAGAACGGCTGGCACTGGACCCCTGCCGAGCGGGGAGGACTTGTGCCAGGGGGCGTGGTCACCAGCGTGAGGACCAATCGCCACCTTCCACTTCAGGGGCCGAAGCACACACAGGAAGACACACACACGCCTGCTCGCACACAGCACACCTGCCCGTCTGACACAGAAGCTCCCTACAACCATCGGCTGTTTTCCGTCTGGTTCCATGAACTTTTGTCTGACTCCAAGCCACCCAGGGCAAAAACCAGCTGTGGCTTCAGCGATGTGAAGACCTGCTGAACCCCGTTAGTGGCAGCAAGGACCGGCTGGACCGGAAGACACGTGTCCAGGCCTCTGGTGTCCCTGCGTCCCTTCCCCTGTCCCTAGCATCCTTGCTGAGGCAAAAAAGGGTCCCAAGTAATCTCGGGCTAACTTTGGGGCGGATGGATTCTCAGCTTCCAGCTGGTATGGAAACCCTGGCCTCCCCAGGAAGAGCCACGGGTGGGAAGACAGACAGGGCTTGTTTTCCTGGTGCTGATTCTCCAAAGCCAGCCGCCGCCTGGGGTGGTGGAGGGAGCTCAGCCGTGGGAGCACGTGGCCACGCGAGCCACAGATCGCGCTGTGGATTCACAGAGGCGCCGGCACTGGGGCAGCTGAGTGGCGGGAGACGCGTCAGCCACCACCCCGAGGACTCAGGGTCTCCTCTGAGCCCATGTGGCAGCCTCTGAAGACAGCTGGGTCCCCCCCCATCCCAGCCTGTCTGAGTGCCAAGAGCACAGGGCTGGCCCCGTGGGCACCAGGCCAGCGCCTCGGGGGCTGGGCACAGCCCGGCGGTGGGGGAGGACAGCCCCTATTTGGCAAATGAGGAACGGACGGGAAAGGCACGGGAACTCTATGGGAGGTGGAGCTGTGGGCAGATAGGGTGATAGGGAGCCCCAAAGCCCAGTGGGGTGAACACTGAGCCCCACGCCCCTGTGCCCATCAAGCCCTCAGTCCCAGGCGAACCCTGAATTGGCACCCAGGCCGCCGGCAGCAGGACCTCCAAAGTCTCAGTTTGTGGCTCACGCCTGTCATCCTAGATCCTCAGGAGGCTGAGTTCTGAGGATCATGGTTCAAAGCCAATCCTAGGCAAGAAAGTCCATGACACTTGTATCTCCAATTAACCATCAAAAAATAGGAAGTGGAGCTGTGGCTCTAGTGGTGGAGAGCTCATGTTGAGCACAGGACCTTAGGGACAGCACCCGGCCTTTGCTAAGAGTGGTAACCGTGGACATAGGGCCGAGAGTCCTCTGCCCAGACAGGGGCTGGGGAGGCCGCCGGACTGCAGGCTGCCGACCAGGAGGTCAGGGAAACTGAGGCCGGAGGTGGGGATGGGCAGACCACCCTTGGGTCCCAGGCGAGGTGGCCTGTGGGATCCCCAGGAGGGGGCATCGAGGGACTGCTACAGACTCATGTTGCAGGCAGGACTGGGTGACCTCCTCCCCTGTGAAGTGGGGGCTGCTGGGAGGGGAGCCAGAGAGGAGCTGTGGAAGTGGACTGAAAATCTTGGGCCAAGTGTAGTGGTTTATGCCTGTAATCCCAGCTACTCAAGAGACACAAATAGAAGAACCAAGGTCTCAGGCTGGCCCTAGGTAAAAACACAACGATGCCAGCCACTCCTGTCAATAATCCCAAATGCTTTTCATCCCAGGCAGAAAAGGGAGAGAGACCCCATCTTCAAGCAAGAAGTTGGGCGTGGTGGTGCACCTGTTTTCCCAGCTAGGTTGGGAAGCCTACAATAGGCAGATCACAGTCCAGGCATGAACCTGGGCAAAAAGAAAGGGCCTATCTTAAAAACAACCAGGGCAGAAGAGCGTGGAGGTGTGGCTCAGCAGTAGAGCACCTGCCTAGCCAGCAATGGGGGCCTGGACGCAAACTCCAGTAATGCCAAGAGAAAGAAGCAGCAACGGAGAACTTGGGGGCACCCCAGGCTCCGGGTCACAGGAATGCGGGTAGGCAGGCGACCCTGGCCCCAGCGGGGTGCAGCTGGGGTCTGTGGGGGGGTCTGAAGCACCCCCCTTGCCCTTCTCTGTTCTCTGGGGTGGGACAGGGTCCCGGGAGGGGGGGCAGCCCCCCCTCCCAACAGGGAGCCCCTGGGAGCTTTCATCTTTCCCAGAGCCATGCCCGCCAGGCCCCTTTGAAGTTCTGGAGCGAGTGAGCGAGCAGCAAGGGGGGGCAGCAGCTCCTCAGCAGCAGAGCCAATTAGAGGCCCACCGGAGCCCGAGACCCCACAGGGAGGGGAAGCCGGGGAAGCAAGCAAGCGGCCAAGAAGCCGCACACACGGCATGGCACACGGGTGTGTCGGGTGTGTCAGAGCGCTGGGGGCGGAGCCAAGCAGCAGAGACGGGGCGGAGCGGAATGGACTTGCGGGGCGCTCTGCTGAGGGAGACGCTCAGCTGGGCCCCCGCTGCTGTGACCTCGCAGCCATTATGCAGAAACCTGCCCTTCGGCCCACTGGCCGCAAGGCCCTGGAGCAGAGGGGCGGGCGAGGCTCTCCTCCCTTTCCTCCTCCCTTCTCCTTCCCCTTGTCTGCTTGCTCATCTTCCTCCTTCTGCTCCCCCATTCCCATGCCTCCTCCTGGTCTCCCCCCTCCTCCCCCGCTCTGTTCCTCTCTGTTCCTCCTCCTCCTCTTCTCCCTTCCTTCTCCTGGCCTCTTCTTCCTCCTGCTGCTCCTGCTTCCTGCCCCCTCTCCCCTTTGCTCCCCCTCCCCCGTCTGCTCTCACCCTGGGAGCCACGAGAGCCACCCACAGCACAGCAGCTTCTGCAGAGAGCACTCGGAGCCCTGCGACTGAGCCTCGGACACGGCTCACAGCCCTGCGCCCCTCACTCCCCCTCCACCCCTGCAGGGCCCAAGGCCTGGTGTGTCCCCCCACAGCCCCCCTGCCCGGCCCTCCAGACCCCAACGCACAGCGCAGAGCCGCCCAGTCCCCTCCACCTGAGCTCCATTGGCCCAGCCCTTGGGCCTGAGTCTGGACCCTGCCGCTGCCCGCTGCCCGCTGCCCGGCCGGCCCTGCTCCTTGCTGGCTGCCTGTCCCTGGGACACCCGGCTCTCCCTCATGCGGGAGGCAGGGGCTTCGCCCTGGCCAGGCTCGTGCGGACCCCAGAAAGGGCGCTCGATCCAGGCCGTCCCTGTGGCCTGAGGCGGCATGAAGCAGAGGCCCGTGTTCTTCAGCCTGGCCCTGGCCCTGCCCGCGCATGCCAGGCGCCGGCAGTCCAGGCTGGTGCCTAATGAGGATGGGGGAGGGGGCAGAGGCAGCACCCCTAAGGACAACAGAGTTTCCCACAGATTCCGCACGGCAGGGAAGCGATCCTCGTGGGGGTCCTGAATGGATATTAACTATTAACGGGCACAGCCTGCACCAACACACCTCAGACCCATCCAGACTCGGCCGAGCCCCAACCCAGCTGGGGGGGGAGGGCTGTGAGTTTCTCCCAGCCTTCTCTACCTGCCCCCAAGCCCAGACGGAAGGAGTCCCCAAGTTCTGATAGACTTGCAGGGGGACCAGCCCCCGCTGCCTGAGCGGAAGGCGGCAGCCTGTGCCCCGCGTGGCCAGCACCCTGCCGCCCCGGGTCACACGGGTCTCACGGGCAAGCGCCATAACTCAGACTCCTCCAGCTGAGGAAAACAAAAGAGCTTTTAACCCCCTGACACAGACCGGGTGCGTTAAAAGCTCTCCTCCGGCGGGTTCAGAGATGGGAACGTCTGGGGCCCCCGGGGGCCTCAGCTGCTCCCACACTGGCTCCTAATGGCAGCTCCAAGCCCCCCCCCCCACGGCTGGCCACGGCCCCCTGAAAGCTTTCCTCCTCCACTTCCACCACGCTCATTTATCTGACCTGAAACCCTTCCCCCGCTTCCACCAGCCTGGACGTCAGCTCACCAAAAATAGTCTATGCCAGGGCCTCGGTGGAGACGGGGCGCCAGCCCTCAGTGCGAGGTTGCAGACAAGGAGAGCTTCTGTCTCCCCACCCCCTTTTTTTTTCTTTGTCGGTCGTGGGGGCTGAACTCTGGGGCTGGGCGCTGTCCCTCAGCTCTTCAGCTCAAGGTTAGCTCTCTACCACTTAAACCACAGCACCACTTCTGGCTTTTTCTGCTTATGTGGTGCTGAGGAATCGAACCCAGGGCCTCATGCATACAAGGCAAGCACTCTACCACTGAGCCACCTTCCTAGCCCACCCCCCCCTTTTTTTTTTCAAGCTCTTGCTTGGATCACTCAAGGCTGGTGCTCTACCACTTAAGCCACACCTCCACTTCTAGCTTTTTGCTAATTACTTGGAGATAAGAGTCTCGCAGGCTTTCCTGCCCAGGCTGGCTTTGAACTGTGATCCTCAGATCTCAGCCTCCTGGGTATCGAGGATTATGGGGTGAGCCATCAGCCGCTGGCAGAGATAAGAGTCATAAGAACGTTCCCGCCCGGGTTGGCTCAAACGCCATCCTCAGATCTCAGACCCCGAGTGGCTGGGATTACAAGCCTGAGCCACTGGCGCCTGCGTTTTCTTTTTTTAAAGTCAAGTCTTACTTTTTGCCTGGGGCCAATTGTGTTCACCTAACTGACACTTCCTGTCACAGGGCAGGATGAACGCTGTCCACACCACTACGGGCGTCCTTCCACTGAGATGGGGTCTTGAAGACTCTTCTGCCTGGGCTAGCCTGTAACCTCAATCCTCCCTTAGCCCCTGGGTGGCTAGAGGACAGGCCTGAGCCACCGCACCGCACAGACGCTCGGGCTGGCTGCAAACCACCATCTCCTGTTCACAGCCTCCCAAGTGGCCAGGATTACAGGTGTGCGCCACTGGCGCCCAGCTGGATTCTTTTTCATGGCTCAAAAAAAGTTTTATATTTTTCTGAAGCTGTCTTGTGAATAATACTTAAGGAAGACCGCATGCACATTTTTATGAAATTCAAATTTCATTGTCTACAAGTGGCATTATTGGAACAAAGCCACACCCCTGCCATTTCCTTTTGTCTCCTCATTTTCCAACCACAAAGGGGCTGATGGCTGCCACCGTGCCCGCTGAGAGTCCAAGCCCACATTCCCAGTCCCTTCCAGAACTCTTTGCAGACAACAGGGAGGACCTTGCTCCAGGAGAGGCTTCCAGGCCCCCCCCCCCAGGGCCCCACCCCCAGCTCCTGGCCACTGGCTCTCCAGCCCTGGAAAGCCGCGGGCCTGAGCTGTCCCGTGCCTGCCTCTGCCTGGGGGACACCAGGGCAGCCACACACAGCCAGGCTAAGTCCCAGGGTCTCATGCCGGGGCCTTGCCACCGCCCCCCGCATCATGTATCAGACACCCCAGAAGCCAGACGCGTGTGCAGCCCTTGAACACACACTAAGGACCGGGCCGGTGGCTCCTGTGCCAGACTCACCGTCCATCCGCCGCCGTCGGTGCGCATGTCGCAGTACACCTGGAAGCCGGCGGGGTAGTGGGTGGGGAAGATGGAGTAGACGCCGTCCTCCTGCTGCCCGCTCAGGAGGATGTCCAGACAGTCCCGGGGCGGAGGGCCTGGGACAGCGGAGCCCGTCAGAGCGCGGCACAGCGCGCCAGCCCACAAGCTGCTGCCCACCGCCCTCCCCGCCCGGAGCCGTCTGCGGCTCTCCCGCACCATCTCTACACGCGGTCAGGAGCACAGGCCTGGAGACCTCAGCTGGGCTCCACGCTGGGTAAGCCCCTCCCCCCTTGATTGTGCCATCTGGGAAATGGGACTCCAGGCCATGGGGGGCAGGGGAGGAGGGTGGCCACACCCCCGGCCAGCAGAGCCCCCTGGGCTGGTGGTGGAGAACGGGGTCATAGGCCTCATGGAAGCAAGAAGAGGCCCCAGGGTCTCTGTGGGGTGACCCTCGCCCCAATCTTCCCACTCCTGGGGCGGGGGGGGGGGGGGGGAGGGTCCAGGCACTCACCGCTGGCGCAGCCCCGGGGCCGGACTCCGCGGGCCGGGGCTCTCTGGAGGTCTGCCTTGACGCGGGGCCGGCCCAGCCCCCGGTCCCTCTGTAGGGCATCCAGGAAGTCGCCGATGGAGTTCACCAGGTGAGCCATGTGGCCTTGGCTCTCCGACAGGAGCTGCAGCACACAGACGGTTACCGGGGATGGGGTGTGTGTGTAGGAGCTGGGGAGGGGGTGAACCGGGGAGCACCGGGTGGTCACACCCTCACAGCTTCTAGAAGGGGTTCCGGGGGTCCGTGGCAGCTGTGGCCCTGACCTGGCTCCTACTGTGACCTGACCGGTCAGCCAAGCTCTGGCAGACGCTGCTGGCCTTCTAGAACCTGGAGGAGTCGGAGGACAGGGCCAGGAGGGAGGGGAAGGGCCAGGAGGGAGGGGGCAGGCTGAGGAGGGAGGGGGCAGGGTGAGGAGGGAGCGGGCACGGCCGGGAGGGAGGGGGCAGGATGGCTCCAGCTCCATATTAAGTTTTTTCTGGCTGGTCCTGGGGCTTGAACTCAGAGCCTGGGCACTGTCCCTGAGCTTCTTTGCTCAAGGCTAGTGCTCTACCACAGGAGCCCAGCTCCCATTCCAGCTTTTTTGGTAGTTCATTGGAGAAGAAGAGTCTCATGGCCTGGCACCCACGGCTCACGCCTGTCATCCTAGCCATTCAGGAGGCTGAGACTTGAGGATTGTAGTTCAAAACCAGCCTGAGTAGGAAAGCCTGTGAGACATTCATCTTCAATAAACTACCAAAACAAAAACAAAAACAAAAAACCCAACCACCTGGAAGTGGGGCTGTGGCTCAAGTCCTAAAGCGCTGGCCTTAAGCAAAAAGGCTCATGAACAGCGCCCAGGCCCTGAGTTCAAGCCCCAGCACTCACACAAAAAGAAAGTCTCATGGATTTGCCTGCCCAGCTGGCTTCAAACCAGGATCCTCAGCCTCCTGAGTAGTTGGGATTACAGGTGTGCGCCACCAGCACCCAACTCCAGTCCATGTTCTTTAGACAGTTCTTTATTGTTTTGTTTTGTGCCAGTACTAGAACTTGAACCCAGGGCCTGGGCACTGTCCCTGAGCTCTGTTGCTCAAGGCTATAGCTCTACCATTTGAACCACAGCTCCACTTGTGACTTTTTGGTGGTTCACTGGAGATAAGAGTCTCATGGACTTTGCTGCCTGGGCTGGCTTTGAACTGTGATCCTCAGATCTCAGCCTCCTGAGTAGCTAGGATGACAGGCGTGCACCACAAGCGCCGGTCTGTCAGTCCAGGTGAGGATGGTTTGCAGCGCCCCCCCCGCTCCCCCTCCCCCACATCAGGCAGGCCACTGGGTCCCCAGCTCCCTGGGAGGAGCTCCCTGAAGGCCCCTGGCACTGAACTTGGAAGAGGGATGAAGAGGAATGACGTCTCTCCATGGCTACACCGCCACAGGGACCACAGCCCCAAAGTGCCAGCGTGTTATCTCCCAGACTCCAGCTCTCCTAAGAACTTTGCTTGGGCTCAGGACTTGCGGTGGTCACCTCTGTGACGCTCAGAGAAACTGAGGCCCAGAAGGAGCTGAACCTGCTAGCAAACAGGCACGGGGACCAGGGCTGGCGCCTCTTCTCCAGGACTGACAGCCCAGGGCTGCATGGGATGGGAGGGGGCGGGGCCGGCCCTGGTGCCCATCGGCTGGGTTTTGGCCTCTGCCCTGCCCTCTTCCTCAGCCGTAAGCTGCTATCTTTCTCTTCTCCCTCCACCACCACCCAGGCTTGCCACTCAGGGGAGGTGGCTGAGTCCGAGGGGTCAGGGGGCCTCAGCCCTGTGGGCTCCATGAAGTGCTTGTGGTCTCTGCCCCCCCCCCCACATACCAGGCGAGGTGGGGGTGGGTACATGGACAGACCGAGAGGTCCGCCATACCGAAGCTGTCACTCAAAGATAATAGCCCAGGGGAGGGAGGAGCAGAGAAACCCGCCGGGCCAGCAGTTTACAAAATGCGATTCTCAGCTTCTCCTTCCAAGGCGGGCCTGCCAGTCCCTGCCAGTCCCTGCCAGTCCCGGCCTGTTTCCCCTCCGCTGGGCATGCGATTCCCCGGGGTGCACCGGCAGTGCCTGCAGGCCAGTCCGCAGTGACCCGAGGCTGGGCTCGTCCAGCCCTGGGGGGGGGGGGCACGGCAGTGCCTGGGACAGGCAGATGGCCCCGTGGCTCATGCTTGGGCACCGTGGCTCTCTGACACTGCCCCTCCCGCTCCCTGGTGGGGAGGGAGGACCTGGGTAGATGGGCAAATGGTGACCGCTGACAAGGCACAGATAAACCTGGCCCCCGTTCACAGAGCTCTGGCTCTGCCCGCAGAGCCGTGCGGGACACGGCGCAGGGGCAGAGGCTGCGGGCTTCACAGGCCACGGAGTGTCACACGGTGACCCGTTTCTCCTGCAGCACCTGGGGCCGCACACCAGAGGCCCACTGAGCCCCGGATGGTCATCAAGTGTCCAACAACCCCGCGGGCACAGCCCGTGACATCGTTTACACCCCGCAAATGAATGGATGTGGAGCCGGGCGCCGGTGGCTCACACCTGTCATCCTAGCTACCCACGAGACCAAGATGTGAGCATCACGGTTCAAAGCCAGCCCAGGCAGGAAAGTCTGTGAGATTCTGGTCTCCAGTTCATCAGATAAAAGCTGGAAGTGGAGCTGTGGTTCAAGTGGGAGAGTACCAGCCTTGAGCAAAGAAAGCTTGAGGACAGTGTGCAGGCCCGAGTTCAAGCTCCAGTACCAGAGCAACAACAACAAAACAAGAGGGCTGGGACACCCCAAGTCCCCAGCTGGTTGTGCTGTGACCCAAGGCGTGACTCAACCAGCAGGGCAGGGCAGGGACAGCCCTGGTCAGTGGGCAGCCCCAGGGCCGGACTGAGACGGCCGCTCCGGCTCCAATGCAGACTCCCATGTGCCCCCTGGGGGCCAGGGATGGGACTGCAGCCAGGAACTGCCTCTGAGCAGCAGTCCCCACCCGTGGGCCCGGCTCTGAGAAACACAGAGGGTTGGGGAGCAGAGGAGAGGGTCAGAAGCCAAGGCTAGCTGCCTCCCAATGAGTCACGGAGACCCAGGAAGCCTCCGGAACCAGCCGAGTTCCACTCAAACATACAGTGAGCTGGGCACCGGCGGCTCACACCTGTCATCCTACCTACTCACCAGGCTGAGATCTGAGGACTGCAGCTCACAGCCTGGGCAGGCTCTTTATCTCCCATCAGCTACCCAAATGCCAGAAGTGGGGCTGTGGCTCAAGCGGTAGAGCCAAAAAGCTCAGGGACAGCGCCCAGGCCCTGCATTCAAGCCCCAGCCCCAGCTCCACCACCCCCTCCCCCCCCACACACACATGGCCTGAAGCCATGGCTTCAGGACTCCAGAGACACCAGCTACCTTGCAGGGCTGGCAGGCCGGGGCACCTGCAGCACCCAGCTCAAGGGGGGTGGGGGCGGGGCGTTTGTGGACCCCGCCTGTGCCGCCCAGGGTGGGGCTGCAGGAAGGGTGAGGTGTAGAGAGAAATCCCAGAGTCTGGAGGCTGACCGGCCTGGGGAAGCAGCAGGGAGTGAAGCAGCAGGAATTGGCGGTGATGCCCAGCCTGGGAGGGGAGCCGGGAGCCCCCCACCAGGTTCCCCCCCCAGAGGGGAGCCGTCCCTGTCAGTCACACAGACAGGGTGAAGAGGCTGTAATTTCCCAGCTGCAGCCTTCAGAGGAGGGGAAGGGACTTTCTGAGCAACCAAGGGCCGGGCCATGCCGGTACCGGCTGGGGTGGGTGGGCAGGAGGGTGGGGGCAGGAACTGGCTTAGGTCTCTGAGGCTCTGCATCACAAGAAGTGCTAAGGAACAGCAGGAGAAAGCTGAGCACTGTGGCTCACGCCTGTAATCCCAGCTACTCAGGAAGCCAGGATCTGAGGATCAAGGCTTGAAGCCAGAGCAGGCAGGAAAGTCCATGAGACTCTTATCTCCAATGAACCACCAAAAAGACAGAAGTGGAGCTGTAACTCAAGTGGTACAATGCCAGCCCTGAGTTCAAGCCCCAGTATCAGCATACAAGGTGGAGGATGAGGAGGAAGAAGAGAAGGAGGAGGAGGAGGAGGAGGAAGAAGAGGAGGAAGAAAAGGAGAAGGAGGAAGAGGAGGAGGAGGAGGAGGAAGAAAAGGAGGAGGAGGAGGAGGAGGAAGAAAAGGAGGAGGAGGAGGAGGGGCTGGGCAGGACCCAGAGGCCTGGGCCTGGCTGGTCCCTGTGGGAACCACGGAGGCAAATTCAATGGCCCTAGGAGAGGAGGCGTGGAAAGCTGGCCCCTCTACCCGAGGTAGAAGGGAGAAGAGGAAGACGGCTCCAAGCCTAGCTTTCGATCTCTGGAGAGCGGGGCCGCACATGGCAGGGGGCTGGGAGGGGAGGGCTACAGAAAGGGGTATGGCTCCTGACTGGCCCAGGGGCCCTAAACAAACCCTGTCCTTCCCCCCCCACCCCTCGTCTGGCGGGACAGGCCGGGACATCAGGCCACCATTGGCTGCCCCAAGGTACTGCTGGCTGCCGGGGCCCATGGGCGGGAGGCTGGGAGGGGCCGGCCAGGTGGTCCCGGAGGAGGCGCGGCTCACTCACAGACGGGGACAGACAGTCCCGCTTGGGGACACTTAGGCAGAGACTGTGGCCCTCTGGCTTCCGGCAAGCCATCCCCCTCCTTACCTGGATGAGATGCCCCTGCTCGCTCTGCAGGGTGCTGAGCCCCTGGCCCAGGGCGCTGTGCACCTTTCGCAGCCCCGTGCACTCGGCCTGCAGCTCCGAGGCCCGAGCCAGCAGCCGGGGCAGCTGGTCGGCCAGGGTGTCCAGCAGCTCCTGCCCGGGGGCGCCCGCCCGCCGGGCCTGCGCCGGCCGCTCCGTCAGCGCCCGGAGCACCGAGGCCTGGGCACCCTCCAGGCGGGCGAAGCCGTCGGCCAGGTCGGGGCAGCGCGGGTCGATGGTGATGCTCAGACGGGAGCTGTCGGCTCTCTCCACCGTGACCAGGGCACTGTTGGCCCCCGCCGGGCCCGTGCTGACCACGGGCGGGGGCGCCGTGCCCGGCACGGGGCTGTGGTTCAGGAAGAGCAGGGCGGCCGTGACCACCACGGCCAGCAGGACGGCCAGGGACAGCAGCACGGTGCACGCCACACAGCCGCAGCTCGGCCGCTGGGGACGGTCCAGGACGCGCGCACAGACACACGGACAGACAGACAGACAGGAGAGAGCAGAGCAGCATGAGAGTTCAGCCTGGGCCTCTGGCTCTGGCTGGCGAGGATGGGGGGAGGCCAAGGGAGGCAGGGAGCCCAGCGCCAGGGCCTCCCGCCTGTCATCCCAGCCACTCAGGAGGTTCAAAGCCAGCCCGGGCAGGAAAGGCCGTGAGACTCAGCACCGATGAATGACCAAAAAGTCGGAAGTCAGTTATGGCTCAAGTGGTAGAGTGCCAGCCTTGAATGAAAAAGCTAACGGGCAGCACCCAGGCCCTGAGTTCACTCACACACACACACACACACACACACACACACACACACACACACACACACACACACACACACACACACACTGCACAGAGAGAGAGAAAAGTGGAGGAGCAAGCCCAGGACCAGAGAAGAGAGACTCAGGAGATGGATGCAGGGACTTGAGGGCCTAGGGCTCGTTCCTGGCTGACGCTCTGCTGCACCTCCAGCCTGGCTTTCTGCTGGTTATTTTAGAGACCTGAATCTCACCAGCTTTTCTCCCTGGCCTGGCTTTGAACCTCAATCCTCAAATCTCAGCCGCCTGAGTAGCCAGGATGTCAGGTATGAGCCCCCAGCGCCGGGCCGGGCCCGAGGGCCTCTTCTAGCCTGCAGCCCACATCTCCCCAGCCTCCCAGAGTCCACTTCCTCCACGCAGCACACGGCCCCAGGGCCCCTGTCCCCTGCCTTGTCCCAAGGTGGCATCTGATGGGGCGGTGAGGAATGGCAGGCAGGCCCTGCACAGGGCCGCCGGGCAGGAATGAGGCTTTGTGCACGCTGTGATTCTCCCGAACACGCCACACCGTATCTCAAAGCAGGGGAGAGAACGAGTCAGGGAAGACACGCTTAAGACCAGAGATGGAACCAGAAACCAGGACCAATCGCAGCTGGCAATTCCAAAGGGCGCCATGACTCTTGTGGACTCAGATTCACCGAAGTGAATCGCTCCCAGCCACTCCGTGAATGCTTCACACACAGGGAAACTCGAGGCCCAGAGAGGGCAAAGGGCTTGCTTAGAGTCACACAGCAAACTAGAGACGCAGCAGGGATGGAGTCCCCAGCTTCCTGCCTTCCCGCCTGGGCCGGGCACCTCTCATACACCGAATCTCTTCAACTTTAAGACACACACTTGCAACATCCCGCACTTGAGACGCATCTTTAAAGGAGTGAGCATCTTCACGCCCTTGGAGCGGTGCCTGGCTTGTTGGGTTTCTGCACTAAATATTCGCGGCTTTTATTATGTCATGATCGATGTGCACACAGCATCTGGAGGTGGTTTTTCTTTTTCCTCCCAGCGCATTATTTCTGTGTTCTGGGTGCTGAACAGAAACTTCTCAAATGCACATGCCAGGAACAGCTCCCCTCCCCCCCCACCGCCCTGAATCTCTGATCGGACCCCTGAGAAGAAAGGGTCTTCCTGAGAAGAGATGGGCTTCCTCCAGGAAGCCCTCCTTGACTGCTACCTCCTCCCAGCAACAGCAATCATTCTTCCTCATTCACTCGGCCGTCCCCACCTCCATTCCACACCCGCTGGGGTCCCCAAGAGCCCGGCTCTGGGCTGCCTCAAGGGGTGTCAGGGAGAGGCCAGCCCCCAGCCCTGCCCCAGCTGGGAGGGGAGTGGATTCCATGGACTCAACCCTCTGATCCCAGGTGGCATCTGGGGACTCAGAATCCGCTGAGCAAGGGCCTGCGTGGCATCCGGGCTCAGGGCAGTCCCGACGGCTGGCTGCTGGGTGGATGGGCAGAGGGACCGGCAGAGGTGCTGAGAGGTGAACCAGGCCCGGTCTCTGGGGCAGGGCTGGGCAGGGCAGAGGCTCAGGACCGTCATGCCCCTCTCCCGCGCCCCAAGGCTGGGCCTCCTCTGCCCCGCGCCCACCTCGGGGGACGTGGCACCGACGGGAGGGGACCTGCAGCTGCTCCGAGGGTCCGGCAGGCCCAGAGCTGACCGGCGGGCCCTGCGCTGTCCCTACCATTCCTGCACAGGCCCAGTCCCCGCCACAGAGACCTCCAAACAAGCTGGACGCTGGTGGCTCACGCCTGTCATCCCAGCTGCTCAGGAGGCTGAGATCTGAGGATCACGGTTCAAGGCCAGCCAGGGCAGGAAAGCCTGTGAAACTCTCTCCAGTGAACCACCAAAAAAACCCAAAAGTGGAGCTGTGGCTCAAAGAGGCAGAATGCTAGCCTTGAAAAGAAAGGCTCAGGGACAGCGCCCAGGCCCTGAGTTCAAACCCCAGGACTGACAAAAGAAAACAAAAAGAAAAAGGAAACCTCCAAGAACTCCGGGGCTGAGCTGGACCCACAGCTCACGGGTCAGCCCTGGACCACAGGCGGTCACGGAGCCACCTCCGACCTCCGTCCTCTGCCTCCACACAGCCACAGCTTCGGAGCCCTGCGTGGGCAGCTCTGCAGCGTCGGGTCCCGCCCGGACACCCTGCCCCAGCGAGCAGAGCAGCTCCACTGCCCCCTGGGCATTAAGCTGAGAGGTGGCTGGGAAGGGGAGGAGGAGGCGGGTATGGGGGAGGAAGCCGTGGGGTTCCTTGGGGAGGGGGGGCATGGAGGCAGGCAGATCAACCCTAAAGATGAAAGTGGAGTTACGGCTGTCTGTAAGGCGCCTGGCAAAGAAACCGGCCCTGGAAGATCAGGGTGCTGAGGGCGCCTCAAAACTGCAGCTCCTGGGCTGGGAAGGTGGCTCAGTGGTAGAGCGCTTGTCTTGCATGCATGAGGCCCTGGGTTCGATTCCTCAGCACCACATAAGCCGAAAAAAAAAGCCGGAAGTGGCGTTGTGGCTCAAGTGGTAGAGCACTATCCTTGAGCTGAAGAGCTGAGGGACAGCGCCCAGGCCCAGAGTTCAGGCCCTCTACAGGACCCATAATAATAATAATAATAATAATAAAACTGCAGCTCCTCAGGGCAGAGCGGGGTACCCCGGCTCTGAGGAGGGGAGGACACCGGCGTCCTGGGAACAGTCCTGGGAGGAGCCGGGAGACCCAGGTTCGAAGCTGATATGAGCGCCTGCTTCCCGGACGCCCCCCACTGAGAGAGGGGCGGGGCCTGTGCGGCCAGAGCCCCTGCCGGGTGGGCGGGGCGGTGGGCGGGGCCGGAGCCCCTGCCTGGGGCGGGGCGGTGGGCGGGGCGGTGGGAGGGGCCGGAGTCCCTGCCTGGGGCGGGGCGGTGGGCGGGGCCGGAACCCCTGCCTGGGGCGGGGCGGTGGGCGGTGGGAGGGGCTGGAGCCCCTGCCTGGGGTGGGGCGGTGGGCGGGGCCAGAGCCCCTGCCTGGGGCGGGCGGTGGGCGGGGCGGTGGGAGGGGCAGGGCGGTGGGAGGGGCCGGAGCCCCTGCCTGGGGCGGGGCGGTGGGCGGGGCGGTGGGAGGGGCGGGAGCCCCTGCCTGGGGCGGGGCGGTGGGCGGGGCAGTGGGAGGGGCCGGAGTCCCTGCCTGGGGCGGGGCGGTGGGAGGGGCGGTGGGAGGGGCCAGAGGAGCAGCTGGGGGGCACTGGAGCTCTGGCACTGCCACCCTGGGGTGTTTGAGTCCCAGAGCTCTAGTTACAGGGGAGGGGGGGAAGTAGGGGGACATCGGCTCTGTCCCTCGGGCCTCACCCACCTCCCCCTCCACTGCGCCTGGCCACCAATGGCCGGCCGGGGCCCACACTTGGGGCTGGACCGACCCCCCCCCCCAGTCCCCCAGAAGCAGGTCCTCCTCGGGCCCCCCTCCCCTGCGTCCCATCCCTGCCAGGCCCACCTCTAGCTGGAAGCCACTGCCCTGCTGCGGCCTGCTGCGGCCTGGCCACCCAGACTTAAAGGGGGGGCACAGTGCCCCCTCCCCACCATGGTGCCCCTCAGCACGCGCCCAGCTCAGCTGCCAGCCTCAAAGACCCACACCCGGTGTCCCCAGGACGCCTCTCCACCCCCTGCCTGGCCCCAGCCTTGGTGGCTCTGGGCTCAAGAGGGCCGAAGGGGGGGGTTCTTCCTCCCTCCCTTCCTCCCTCCCTCCCTCCCTCCCCTCAATTCTGCCTCCATGCCCTCATTCCTCACTCCAGGGAATGAGAAGAAAGAGGCAGAGAGCTGGTTCGCGGCCCTAGCTGACTGTGGGCGTCTGCCCAAGGGGATGCCATGCCCCCGAGACCCAGGCCGCATCCCCTGGCTCCACGCAGGTGTCTGTAAACAGCCACCAAGCGAATTCCACACATTGAGGTTAGACATCAGGAGGAACTTCCCAAAGAGAGATTTTTTTTTCTTCTTCTTCTTCTTCTTCCTTCCTAGACTGTATCCAGTTCTGACAACATCAATAAACTGTCTGGGCATGGGTCAGAGGTGGCAGCCTGTGGGGGTGGGAGGGAAGGGGAGGGCCGTGGGGGCCTCAGGAGGGAGACGGTCATGGGGGGGGCCTTTCTGCCTACTCTCCAAGACAAGACTCATGTCTGTTTCTAAAGCTTTTCATCCCGCTAACTGTGAAGTTCTGTCCACCCCCAAGGTGTGGATGCCCCGTCCCTGTGCGGGGAGGACACATTAACAACGTGCCAAAGTCACCTGCAAATCAGGAGCTGAGCCACGTTGGGGAGGGGGGGGGGCGCAGGCCAGGGTGCCCTGCCTGGCGTCCTCTCCCGGAGCGCCCCCTGCTGGGACTCCTGTTAAGGCCAGAGTCCGGCCACCCACTTCTTTTCCTGCAGGGAAGATGGGACTGATGGAGAGCTGAGGATCGAGGGTCTAAGGTTTAAATCCAGCCAGAGCGGGGTAGAGGCGGGGTTCGGGGGAGCAGCTGGGGACCGGCCCGGGAGGCTGGCCCTTCCCACCGCTCCCCAACACAGCAGCTCCTACTGGCTCCTCTCCCAAGACTCCTCCTATAGAAGCTTCCAGCGGCCCAGCAAATGGCCCTCAGCTCCACTTAGATTCCTTCAAAGAAATGGAGCCTGGCAGGCAGAGGCCCAGAGAGAGAGGTCGTGGGGAAGCAGGGCCACGCGGAGCCCCATGGAGAAGGGGCCTGAGCGAGTGGACAAGACGGCCAGATAAAGCGCCAGGGGTCACCGGCTAAACACCTTGCCGGGTTTAGAGATGCGGGCACCAGGGAGGGCTTCCTGGAGGAGGCAGCCTCCTTTGAGCTGAGTCTTTAAGAACATGTAGGTGTACCTGAGTGAAGGGTGTGTGTGGAGGTGTACACATGTGTGCACCTGTGTTTGTATGTATACACCATGTGTGTGTGTTGTACACGTGTATGTATGTATACGTGTGTGTTGTCCAGGAGAGTCAACTAAACGGGTAGCAAAGATTGGAAAAGCGATGGGGCCCAGGGCTGGCAAAGGACTGGCAGTCACCCTTCACCCTGTGGGTGAGGGACAGGTGGACCGGACAAGGGGGGGGACAGGGGCCCGGGGACTGGCCCAGTTCGGGCTTGGAGGACAAGTGCACAAGATGCTGTTCCAGAGCTCACGCCTGTCACCCTAGCCACTCAGGAGGCTGAGAGCTGAGGACCAAGGTTCAAAGCAGCCCAGGCAGGAAAGTCCCTGAGACTCGAACCTCCAACGAGCCAGCAAAAAGCCAGAACTGGAGCTGTGGCTCAAGTGGTAGAGCCCTGGCCCTGAGCCTGAGATCGGGCACAGCGCCCAGGCCCTGAGTTCAAGCCCCCGACCCGCCTGTGTGCGCGGCACTGAGGGGCAGGGGCGGATGTGCGGGCGGGCGTGGTTCTCTGGGGCACCGGGAGGAGATCCGACGGGGGGGGGGGGGGGGGGGGGGGGGGGGGGGAGGCCGGCAGGGCGTGCTGTGGGGCTGGGGGCGGCGGCGATGCGGGGCGGGCGGGGAGCGCGGGGAGAAGGGGCCCCTCCAGAGCCTGGAGCCCGGACGCCCGCCCCTCGCCGGCCCCTCCGCACCCCGGAGCCGGGCCCCGCCGCGCACGGACCCGATCCCGCGCAGCCCGTGGCGGACGGGACGCAGCGGTCCCGGCTGGGGCAGGGGGGGGGGCGGTTACCGCGCCCCGACCGCGCGCGAGTCCGGGCCGCGAAAGGACGCAGCGCCCCCGCCCCGGCGCGAGGGGTCCGGCGAGGTTCGGGGGGGGGGAACCCGCACCCGGCCGAGCCCCGACTTCCAAGCTCCGCGGAAAAGGGGGCGCCCGCCGGGCCGAACGCTCCCCAAACTCCGGCCCGCCGCCGCCCGCGCCCCAGGACCTGCGGACCCGGCGCCCCGCGCTCCGCACCCGGACCCCGCGCCCCGCACCCGGATCTGCGGACTCCGCGCCCCAGGACCTGCGGACCTGGCACCCCGCACCCGGATCTGCGGGCCCCGCGCCCCGCACCCGGACCTGCGGACCCCGCGCCCCGCACCCGGACCCGCGGACCCCGCGCCCCGCGCCCCGCACCTGGACCTGTGGACCTCGAGCCCCGGGACCTACGACCCCCGCACCCCGGTACCTGCGGCTTGTCGCGCGGCCGGTCTTCAAGTTGGGCAGCGCCGCCCGCGGTCTTCCACCGGTCGTTGGCCATCTCCGGGGCGCAGGGGGCGCCGGGCTCCCCGGATGCGGGGACTGCCGGGCTGTGCGGGGCTGTGCGGGCGCGGAGAGCGAGCCGGAGCGCGAGAGCCACGGCCGCGCGGCGTCCCCGCCGCCCGCTGCCCGCTCCGCCCCGCCGAGCCCGCCGCGCTCCGCCCCTGCCTCCGCCCCCGCCGCTCCCGCCGCCCGCCTCCGCTCCCTCCCTCCCGGCAGCTCCCCCCTCCCGCCCTCCCCCCTCCCGCCCGCCCTCCCCCTCCCTCTCCGCCCCCCGCCCGCCCTTCCCCTCCCTCTCCGTCCCCCGCCCCCTCCCCGCGCGCCCGGCTCGGACTCCGCGGCCCCCTCCCCGCGCGCGCGCACGCCGCCGACTTGGGTAGTTGGCGCCTCCAGAAGACCCCGGGAAGACCCCGGTCCCGCCGGCCGCACCCCGGACCCCGGGCCGCGCTCGGGCCGCCCCCGCACGCCGGGGCCGGGCGCGGACTTCCCGGGCGCCCCGCCGGGCCCGGCCCGCGGCTGCCCGACGGCTCCCGCGGGGCCTCGGGGTCCCCGCCGGGCCCGAGCGCGCGCCCCGCGTCCAGAGTCGCCCCGGCACCGCACCCTCGCCTCCCACTTCCTGCCGCCCCTGCCCCCCCCCCCCCGCCTTGGCCGCCGCTCCCCGGTTCCCCGGCACCGTCCTCGGCCCCCTGGCCTGGCGGGAGACGGCGGGGGGCCCCACGCACCCGCAGCGTCACCCCAGCCTCCCAGCGCCACGGCCCGGCGCGACCCGCCAACACCCAGCGGCCGCCCCAGCCCGCGGCCCCGCGGGCGCCGGGCCCAGCGGCGGGACCGGGTGCCCGGGTCAGGAGAGGCCCGAGCCGCAGCTCCCGCGGCAGCCCAGGCCCTTTCCGGAGGCCCTGGGGCCTCAGCAAGCGGCCTAGCGTGCACTGGGCCTGGCAGGTGTGGAGGGTCCGCCCTGGGCCTGGGGCAGAGGACTGCACTCCCTTGACTCAGTTTCCCCACCGTGCTGTTGGTGGGGGGGCATCGCTGCCCCCTTTACAAGGGCTGTGGCGGTTCAGAGGCAGGGAAGGCCTGGAACTTTCCTGGCCTGGCTCTGAGCAGACAGTTGGTGTTTTCTGCCTGCTCCCAGCTCCCCCCTTTGAACAGGAAGCGGGAGCCCAGGTCTGCCATCCCACCGATGCCAGCCGGCAGGGAGCGGGGATGGGAAAGGCTGCACAGAGGAGATGGTTTGAAGTGTGGGTCTGAGGGGGGCACGAGGTGGGACCCGAGGCCTCCGTGAGGTGCCCGGGGCCGGGGGCGGTGCACAGACAGTTCAGGAGGATGTGGGTACCAGGGTCAGAGGAGTTGAGGAAGATGGCAGCAGGCCTGGGGGCTGTCCCAGGCCCACCGAGCGGCCTCTGGCGGGCACCAGGGCCACCTAGCGGCTGCTGCTGGCAGTCCTTGCTGGTGGGTCTTTGCATCTGCTCAGCCACAGGCATGCGAGGTGCGGAAGGTACCGGTGCCAGGGGGCGGGCCTCACCCATCACTGCTGTATGAGGGCCTCTGGCAGGACCCCTGGAGACAACTCGTCATTGTCACAGACCAGCCTGAGCCAGGGAGAGGAGGGAGGGAGGGCTGCATGTGCAGAGGGTGACGCAGAGAACCCCCCACCCCCGGCCCTGAGATCTACCAGGGAGGAGGGTAGCCGGCCCTGTGGGGCAGAGGGTCTGTTCCTCTGCAGCCCTGCCGGAGGCTGGCAGCTCCGCTGTGCTCAGCGTGCAGCCTGGGGCCGGGGCAGCCTTACCAGACACCTCCGGAGGAAGTGTTCCAGTTCAGGGACCTGCCAGGACCCCGGGGGGAGACCAGAACTCAGGCCCACAACCTGCCAGGAGTCAGACCCAAGCTCACCCCGGGTGCTGCTGCCAGTCATCTCCGGCTCACCCATGCAGCCTGTCTGTGCCATAAAGACACCCATGGCCACCTCTTGTTGGGGATTTGTTTGTTTTTCTTTTTTGGGTCCGGTTGTGGGGCCTGAACTCTGGGCCTGGGCGCTGCCCCTCAGCTCTTCAGCTCAAGGTAAGCGCTCTGCCACTTGAGCCACAGCACCACTTTTGGTTTTCTGGTGGTTTATTGGAGATAAGAGTCTCATGGACTTTCCTGCCCGGGCTGGCTTTGAACTGTGATCCTCAGATCTCAGCCTCCTGAGTAGCTAGGACGCCAGGCGCGAGCCACAGGCCTGTCTGGGATTTTTTAGG
This sequence comes from Dipodomys spectabilis, assembly GCF_019054845.1. Classification (NCBI taxonomy): domain Eukaryota; kingdom Metazoa; phylum Chordata; class Mammalia; order Rodentia; family Heteromyidae; genus Dipodomys; species Dipodomys spectabilis. The sequence continues at coordinate 4,255,791 of NW_024870744.1, forward strand.
TGCAGTTCCAGCGAGGAGGTGCTTCAGCTTGTCCTCCTGAGCCAGGTGCATCCAGCCTAGATCATGGAGGGCCCAAGGTAGCTGCCCTGGTCAGGTGGGTGTGGCTGGTGGGAGGGCGTGGCTCCTCCCACCTGAGGCAGGAGGAGGCGGGAGGGGGCAGGGAAGGCAGTGAGGCAGGCCAGGCGGGCCAACATTGGAGCAATGGAAACAAAGATACCCAAGGAAGAGTGGGCGGGGACAGAGGGTGCCCACGTCCCGCCAGCTCTTGAGCCCCGCGCCGGGCACCTGGCGTCGCCCAGCCCCTCACAACTGGGCCCTGGCGTTAGCCCCATTTCGGAAGCTGACCCAGAAAGGTAAGCTGTTCCCCTAATAGTTCCCGCAGTGAAAAGACGCGGTGAGTGCTAAAATGCACCTTGTAGGCCTGTAATCACAGCCGGGAGGCAGAGGGGGGGGGGGGGGGGTGGGGTGGTTCGAGTTCCCCAGACTCCATCTCAACCCGTGGCTGGGCGTGGTGGCCGATGCCTGTCTTCCCCAGCAGTGTGGGGAAGCACAAAGGAGGAGGATCACAGTCCACATATAAAGCAAGAGTACCTACCTCAAAAATGACCAGTGCAAAAAGATGCTAGAGCCTTGGCTCGTGTGGTGCAAGGCCCTGAGTTCAACTCTCCATACCAAACAGATTCTAAGAAGTTCAGAGAGGTTGCCCGACTTCACCCAGCTCCCACAGCAGTTGGAGGCACAGGACCTGATGTGCAGTACCAGGGCCCAGACCTCAGATGCCTCAGTGCCTCTTGGGCTGTCAGGGCTGAGCCGCCACGCAGAGGGGCCTGACACGCGTGGGCTGCATGTCAAGTACATCTGTCCCCAGAGGCCTGGGAGCTGGCCAGACAAGGGGTCGGGACCTCTGGCCTTCCTCTACCCCGCGCTGCCCGGCGCTGCCCGGCGCTCGGCTCTCCCGGTGAAGCTGCTTCAACCCCGACAGTCGCACTTGTCATTAAAAATGAATTTATCTTGGTGGTGGCACGGGAAGGCTCCGTGCGGCGGCGACGCACTCGGCTTGTCACCCCTCGCGTTAGGCACGGCGAGCCGAACGGCGGGGTAGGCTCCGGCGCCAGCTCCTCGTTTTCTGCGGCTGGAGCCAGAAACGCCAGAAACGTACAGCAGGCTGACATTTAATTTACAATCCAACATACCTGACATAAGCCCGGAACACAAAGGCAGAGGCGGGAGGGGCCGCCCAGCCGGGCGGGGGCGGAGCCCCAGAGACAGCACGCCGGTCCTTTCTTTCTTTCTTTTTTCTTTTCTTTTTTCTTGTGTTGCTTTGTCAACACTGAGTAGTGAGGACAGACCCTAGACGGCGATCAAAGGAGAGAATTAGCAGAGAGAGAGAGAGGCAGAATGTGTGCATGTGTGTATCTCTGTACTGACTCGAGCTGCCTGGGTGGGGGGTTTGGGCTCCAGGTCCATCATGAAGCCTCTGATGTCACCAGAGAAGCGCGTGTGGGGCTCAGCCCTCAACGCTGGGGCTGGAAGCCCAGCGATGGCAGCTCACGCCTGTCAGCCTAGCTACTTAGGAGGTTGAGATCTGAGGATCACAATTCAAAGCCAGCCAGGGCAGGAAAGTCCATGACACTCTGACCTTCAATAAACCATCCAGAAAACCGGAAGTGGCGCTGTAGCTCAAAGTTGTAGAGTGCTCGCCTCCAGCAAAAAAGTTCAGGGACAGCGTTGGGCCTTGAATGCAAGCCTCATCACACACACACACACACATACACACACACACACACGCTGATGTTGGAGCTCAGAAGGGCCCCGGTGCCCTGTGCCACACACTGCCACGTACATGTCCCGTGGCGGCTCCCTGTCCCCGGTGCTGACCGGGCACCTCTGAATCACCACCGGAGTGCACAAGGCTGCTGTGGAGGAAGCTGCCCGGAGGCAGCCAGGAGCAGCCGGCCCAGGCTCCACACAACTCTCCCGTTCCTTCTGGCTAGTTCTAATTTAACCTGTGTTTACACAGGCCAGAGGCCACCTGAGACCAGTACAGAGGTGGGAGCCTTGGCCTGTGTGTCCTTGACCTTGAGGATGGAGCCAAGGGTCAAGGAGCGTCCAGGCTAGGATAACAGGCTCCTCAAAATCCTGCACCTCACATTTTAGCATAGGCCCCTGCCAGGTCCCTGTAAGCCTAGCTGCTCAGGAAGCTGAGCCCTGGAGGGTCTGAGTTCAAGGTCAGCCCAGGCAGAAAAGTCCACGAGACTCTAAGACAATCAGCAAAGAAGCAGGATTAGAGGCCTGGTTCAAGCAGCAATACATCACCTGCACAAGCACCAGGCTCTGTGTTAAAACCGCGGGCGCCGGTGGCTCACACCTGTCATCCTAGCTGCTCAGGAGGCTGAGATCTGAGGACCGTGGTTCAAAGCCAGCCCAGGCAGGAAAGTCTATGAGACTCTTATCTCCAATAAACCACTCAGAAAACCAGAAGTGGTGCTGTGGCTCAAGAGGTAGAGCGCTCACCTTGAGCTGAAGAGCTGAGGGACAGCGCCCAGACCCAGAGTTCAAGCCCCACAAAAACAAAGACAAAAAAAACCCCAGTATCATCAAAAAGCAAAGCAACGAAGAAACCAAAAACCCATAAGCCTGTCGACTGGTATTAATTGATGTGCACACAGAATGTTCCAGAAGCCAAGGGCTGAGCAGAGTGTGCTCCACTAAGCCTGACAGGGACCCACAGCCGTGTCTTATTTGTCTCCCCAGTCACGGCCGCGGGGGTCTGAGAAGCAGGTCTCACAGCTTGGGATGGGGGGGCTTCCGCCCTGGGGGTCTGAGGCTGGAGCTGGGACTGCAGGGACTCGTTTGTGGTAAATCTCTTTTCCTTTTGGACATTGAGCTCCATTTTCCAGCTGTTGCTAACGATGCCCAGCAGACGGCCTTGTTGCCTTCCTCGCACGCCTAGCTCACCTAATTATCTCCGTAGGTGGATTCCCAGGAAGAGAATTCCGGAGTCAGAGGGCAGGGCGGCTGTAAGCCTCTCCATCCCCGGCCCTGCTCTGGCCTTGCTCCCGCCGACTCCCACCTTCTTTCCCACACCGTGTGGAGCCCCGTGCCGTGGGAAGGCGCGGGCCTTGGCCTCCCAGAGCTCCAGGCCCTGCTTGCCTGCCCTGCCCTGGAGGATGTGGGGCAGCCTCCAGTCCAGCACCCCCGGGCCTGGCCTACACCAGCCAAGCCGAGAGGGGCACGCAGGCAGCTGTGAGTGAGTGGATGAATGAATGACTCGCTGACATTCACATCCAGCAGTCCAGGGAGTGCTGTGTGACAGGGGCAGCTTGTCACTGCTGGGGAGCAGAAGTGAGGATGGGACAGGGATGCTGCCCCCTGACTCTGCCACCAAAGGTCACTCGGTCCCAGCAAACACCTTTCCTGCAGAAGCATCATTCCTACCTGGAATTTCCAGTCTGAACAAAGAACAGCAAAGTATTTAGCGTATTGGTTATCGAGTGCTGCGTAACAAATTGCCCCTAATATGTAACAGCTGAAGGCAATAAACCTGTATGGCCTCACCCTGTTTATGGAGGTTGGGAATCCAGGAACACTGCGGCCGGTGACTCTTGCTCAGGGCTCCTTGGAGGGCTCTACAGTCAGATGTCAACGGAGGTGCATCTGTCAGCCCTCCTGGAGCCGGAAGCTCCACTTCCAGGATGGCGCACTCATCTGGCTGTTTGGTTCATGATGTTTGCTATAGGGAAGCTTCAGTCTCCTCACCGCATGGCCACAACCTCCTCCCGAGAGAGCAATCCTTCTGAGAGGAAGAAGACAGAAGTCAGGATCGTTCTTGAGCTCTTCTCGGGAGTCACAGTCCAACGTACCCATCTCGTGCCGTCCGTTAGAGGTGAGCCCCACACACAGGCCACACTGGAGGAGGTAAGCTTGCTCTGGTGTGTGTGTGCGCGCGCGCGCATGCCAGGCCCAGGTGCTATCCCTTAGCTTTTTGCTCCAGGCTGGCAGACCAGCCACCTTGGGCTTTTTGCTGTTAATTGAAGGTAAGGCTCTTGGACTTTTCTTCCTGGGCTAACTTTGAACCTTGCTGGGCACCAACAGGCACCTAGGTGGAAAAGGGGGTGAATTTGACTTATCACATTTCTTGTGACTGTCCAGCACATAGGGCCCTCTCTGCCCCTAGGGCACCATCAAAGGGCATTTCCTAACCAAATCTGCCTCCCTGTTACAGCCCCGATTCTCATCCTCAACAGTACAAAGCCCAGAGAACAATCAGGTTAGCACCAGCCCCAGCCAAGCCCACCTACCCCTCCTTCCAGGCCAGGGGTCTCCTGTCTCTGCCACCTCCTCTCTACATCGCCCCCTGTTGGGCGTTCACAGCACTGCAGCCATTTCTATAACCTGCTCAGCATGGCCGTCCTGTCCCCTGCTGAGGCCTGAGGCCACCTTGCCCGTCCACTGCCAGGACATGGCCAGATCCCTGTATGGCCCCAAGGAGCTGACCAGTCTCGCAAAGACCTCTCAGTCCCACTGCGGCTTCTGGAGTCCCGGTGTGGTGTGAGTGCTCGGTGAGAATGCAGGGCACCAACGCGGAAGTGATGGAGCCTGGGGAGACATCATCACCATCACCATCACCACCACCATCATCGTCATCACCATCTTCATCATCACCATCACCACCACCATCATCGTCATCACCATCTTCATCATCACCATCACCACCACCATCATCGTCATCACCATCTTCATCATCACCATCACCACCACCATCATCGTCATCACCATCTTCATCATCACCATCACCACCACCATCATCGTCATCACCATCTTCATCATCACCATCACCACCACCATCATCATCACCATCATCACCACCATCATCACCACCACCACCATCACCATCACCACCACCATCATCGTCATCACCATCTTCATCATCACCATCATCATCACCATCACCACCACCATCATCACCACCATCATCTTCACCATCATCACCACCATCTTCATCATCACCATCATTATCACCATCACCATCATCATCACCATCATCATCATCACCATCATCGTCATCACCATCATCATCACCATCATCACCACCATCACCACCACCATCACCACCATCATCGTCATCACCATCTTCATCATCACCATCATCATCACCATCACCACCACCATCATCTTCACCATCACCACCACCATCATCTTCACCATCATCACCACCATCATCATCACCATCATTATCACCATCATCATCACCATCATCACCACCATCATCATCACCATCATTATCACCATCATCATCACCATCACCATCATCACCACTGTCTTCATCATCACCATTATTATCACCATCATCATTATTGCCACCACCATCATCATCATCATCACCATTGTCACCGCCATCATCACCCCTGTCTTTGCCACCACTGTCACCATCACCGATCATCACCATGACCACCACAGTCACCGATCATTACCCTACCATGTCACCACACCACGCCACCAGCACCCTGTTATTAGTATGGCTACCATCCACATTACCACTTCTGCTACTTCTGGGGACTGGGGCACCTCCTGGGCCTCTACCCCTCCTCGGCCTCCTCCCTTCCATGGTGTCAGGCAAGGCTTGGCAGTGAAGGGGACTGCTCCCCGGCTCCACGCAGAGCTCTGGGCATAGAGCCCCACAGCCCAGGGCTCCCCTGGTCCCCTCCAGGACACCCCCCTCCCGTGCCCGGTCACCCCAGGCCCCAGCTCCAACCTGCTGTCCCCTGGGGCATCGCTGCTGTTGGCTTTCTCCTTGGGCACTCACCTTAATGCCACACCCTGATGCTGGGGGTGGTGTCAGGAGGAGAGCAGGGCCCCCAGAGCGCCCCCCAGATCACGGCAGCGGCTCTGCCCTGCCTGGAGCTTCGTGTCGGAGCCTCCGCTCAGAGCAGACAGCCATGCTTAATCATGTCCCGGACTGGTGGCCGCCCCCACCGGGCCGGGCAGTGCCACCGGGAGCTGATCCCCATGCGGCCGGCCCCCATGTCCCCAGACAAGGCAGCTGGCGATGGAGGAGATTCACGGAAGGGGCGAGGCGGGGAGAGAGGCTCATCAGCCGTCCTGATTGTAATTGTCCAAAGGTGCTGGCCTTTGTCGTACACATGCCTCCGGACCGGGCCTGCCGCGCGGCTCTGCGCTCGGCGGGGGCCTCTCCCTGCTGGGACTGTGCTGGGCAATGTTCTTTCAACAGAACTCTATTTAAATTCACATTTCCATCATCCCCCAGAGGAGCGGGGCGGGAGCCGAGCTGCGTGGTATAAGCCGGGGAAAGGATTAGATGGGGTGGGTGTTATTTTTCCTTTTATTTTTCCCTCAGCCATAGAGATGGGGTGGTGGGGGTCTGTGCTAGCATCCTTCCCTCTCAGGATGGGGAGAGCTACGAGAGGCCGTCTAGATGGGAAACTGAGGCCCACGGGAGTGGTAGGGCCTCCGTGTGCCTGGCTGGGCCTCCCTTTCCTGGTGCCTTCTCTAACACGCCGTGGGACAGGTGTGGAGGAGGCCGAGGGGAGAGGGAGGTGGGACAGGGCTGGGGGGGGGGATTTGAGGCCCAGAGCTGGGGTTTGGCCTCTCCTGCTTGGCTAGTTGGCTCTAAGTTTCCTCTAAGCCAAGGATCCAGAGCGGCAGAGGTCCCCAGAGACCACCTCCCTTCCCCGTGTGTCCCCTGTGTCCCGGCGGGCGGGCACGGCCTTGAGCTCAGAGACCTCATTTCCTCTGGAACCGCACTGTGTCCTCCACGAGGCCCCTGGGGCTGGCCGAGGCCGTGGCTTCTGGGGGTGGAGGGGCAGGCGCTGGCTGGTCATCAGGCCGGTGATCAATCTGCCAGGCCGGGCTGGGCGGGCGGGAGGCGGCGGTGGAGAGGAAGCGAGCGCCTTGGACAGGAAGCTCCTGCTTTCGCCGCACCGGGGATGTTGGAAGAGGCATCTGGTTCTGTTTTTCAATCTCTCCAGCAACAGCTTGGTGCTGCGGAGGGGGCTGTAGCCCAGCTGGATCCCCTTGGCCGAGCTCTGGGGCTGCCATGACAGCCAGGTGAGTGTGGGGTTCCCGTTCCCCCCACGACGCAGCCAGGGCCAGCCGCGGCGGTGTGGAGCTCGGGGGGCTGGCTGACCCCCGCAAGGGTGCTCATCCTGGACCAGAGGACCCGCGGCCTCTCCTGGAGGCTCACAGAAGCTCTGCCTGTGCAGACGAGCGGGCAGCCCGTTCAGCACGGCCCTGCCCTGTGTCTCTGCCGGCCAAGTTCTCCTCGGGCCACCGCTGCGGGGAGTCCTGGTGGGCTCAGGGAGGCAGAATCGCCTCGGGTTACACAGCATCACCAGACTGCCACCGCCATTACCACCACCACCACCATTGCCACCAGCACCTACCACCACCACCACCAGCACCACCACCATCACCACCTCCACCGCCATCACCACCACCACCATCACCACTACCACCATCACCACCACCATCACCACCACCACCACCACCATCACCACCACCACCATCACCACTACCACCATCACCACCACCATCACCACCACCACCACCACCATCACCACCACTACCATCACCACCACCATCACCACCACCAACACCACCATCACCACCACCACCACCATCACCATCACCACCACCATCATCACCATCACCACCACCACCATCACCACCACCACCATCACCATCACCATCATTACCACCACCACCACCACCATCATCACCATCACCACTAACACCACCACCACCACCACCACTACCACCATCACCACCACCACCACCATCACCACCACTACCACCATCACCACCACTACCATCACCACCACCATCACCACCACCAATACCACCATCACCACCATCACCACCACCACCACCATCACCATCACCACCACCATCACCATCACCACCACCACCATCACCACCACCACCACCACCACCACCACCATCACCACCACCACCACCACCATCACCATCACCACCACCATCATCACCACCACCACCATCACCACCACCACCATCACCACCACCACCATCACCATCACTACCATCACCACCACCATCACTACCACCACCATCACCACCATCACCACCACCACCACCACTACCACCACCACCATCGCCACCACCACCACCACCACCATCACCACCACCACCATCACCACCACCATCACCACCACCACCATCACCACCACCATCACCACCACCACCATCGCCACCACCACCACCATCACCACCACCACCACCACCACCACTACCACCACCACCACCACCACCACCAACACCACCATCACCACCATCGCCACCACCACCACCATCGCCACCACCACCACCATCACCACCACCACCATCACCACCACCACCACCATCACTACCATCACCATCACCACCATCACCACCATCACCACCACCACCACCACCATCACCACCACCACCAACAACAACACCATCACCACCACCACCACCACCATCACCACCACCACCATCACCACCACCACCACCACCATCACCATCACTACCATCACCACCATCACCACCATCACCATCACCATCACCACCATCACCACCAACACCACCACCACTACCACCATCACCACCACCACCATCACCACCACCACCACCATCACCACCACCACCACCACCACCACCACCACCACCACCACCATCACCACCACCACCACCACCATCACCACCACCACCACCACCACCACCACCACCACCATCACCACCACCACCATCACCACCACCACCACCACCACCACCACCACCACCACCATCAACACCACTACCACACCTCCCCACCACTTTTACACAAAGCCTTTATGCCCCTGTTCTCGCTCCTCAGTGCCCTCTCCACAGACCATCACAGACCCCCCTCACCCACCCACCCGGCCGGCCCAGGGCAGGCCCCTGGGCAGTGCCACTGAGCTTAACCTCCCCACCTAGCTCACGGGCTGAGCGTTAATTCCTTGATTACCAGATTCCAAAGCCATCCCAGCTCGGCCCACCTGTGGGGCCTGATTATAAAGCAGGTGCCTATTTTTGGCCCAGATTTGCTGCTGGAGGCCCCCAGTTGCCACTCTCCCCATAAATGATTGACGTCAGAGCCAGAGGGCTCACCGGGGCCCTGCACACAATGCATGGAGGACAGAATGCCCCGCAGTCCTCCCATCTCTGGCTCCAGCTCAGCGGGGTGAAATGATGGTGCTCCAGGCAGGAGCTGGGCCGGGGAGGGGTAGGCTGGGGATGTGCTGGATATGGACGGGCAGGGGCCCTGGCATCTTTCCCCAGAGCCCAAATACCCCACCCCTGAGCAGGGGATGGGTTCCAGAGAGGATCAGGGTGAAGAGAAGGTTCTAGAAGGTTCTTTAGCAACCTCCATGTAGGGCTAAAAACATGGGTGTAAACTGGGCAGACAAAAGCGTCTCCTGTGAGTCTTTCCAAGCCCCTGAGACTGCAGCCCAGGGGATGGGGCTCTGGGAGACAGGGTGGACGCACTTGCCTTGCTTCCTGCAGGGGCCAGCACCGGACCGGCCAGCCAGCCCCTGCGGGAGTAGGGGCAGCGTCAACCCCAAAAGGAAGATGGCAGCAAGCTGTGGAGGTGAGCTCTGGCAACCCCAAGCCCTGAAGCAAGAAGGCCCACGCGGGGTCCGCGGGACAGGCCTCCACCTGCCTCGTGGTGGTCACCAAGCAGGTGTTTTTGTGTTGTTTTTTGCTGTCAGTCATGGGGCTTGAACTCTGGGCCTGGGCCCTGTCCCTCAGCTCTTCTGCTTGAGGCGAGCACTCAACCACTTGAGCCACAGCGCCACTTCCGGTTTTCTGGGGGTTCATTGGAGATAAGAGTCTCACGGACTTTTCCTGCCCAGGCTGACTTTGAACCGCGATCCTCAGATCTTAGCCTCCTAAGTAGCTTGGATGACAGGTGTGAGACACTGGCGCTGGGCTTCCAAGCAGGTTTTGAACCCTGGCCCCAGAAGCCAGCAATTGGGGTCTTACCCCCACACTCCCCTTCAGCCCCCAGGCCACACAGCCCAAGGGCACAGCGGACATGGCCAGACATCCCCCCCCCAACTCCCCACTCCTCAGATTCTGGGTGCTATCTCCAGCCCTGAGAATCTCCTAAGCCCAGAGTCTCTGACTGCAGCATGTTCGAATGGGGACACCACAGGATGGTGGGGAGAATATTGTTCTAAGAAGAGAGATAACAAATGGCAGAGGAATGGAAAGTGCTTCCCACTCATGAGGCTGAGTCCTTGGTGCCATCTTGGAGGGCGGTGTGGGTGGTCTGCTGGGGTGGAGACATGGATGGGGCTGGGGAGACATCGAGGCTGCCAAGACGCTGCACCCCCTCCCCAAGGCAGGACACGCTGCTCCGGAGGTGACCAGCCCCCTCCACCATGCCTTCTCCTGAGGCCTGCCAGCCTGGGCCTGGCTGCTACAGTTGGAGACTTCTGCCTGGAGCTATGCTGTCCACAGCCAGCAAAGAAGCTGTCTGAGTTTGACTTTAATTGCTCCTGGTGGAACATCAGAGAGCCTCTGGGTTGGGGGCCGGTTCTAGGAGGGTCTGGGGGAGGGGGCACTGCTGGCCTTTCAATTCCTCCCTGAGCCCTCTTGCCTTCAGGCTCCCCCAAAGTCACCCCACAGATCCTGCGGCTGCAGACACATTTTTAAGCAGCCGAGGCAGATGGGGGAAAACACTGGGCCCCGCATAGCGCCTTCAGACCTGGTGATTCCCAGCGGCCCAGCCCCGCGTGGCCCGGCCCGGGGTTCTGCGGGTTCCTAGTGGTGAGGGCAGAGCCAGTGAGCAGGTGTCAGCAGACCAAAGTGACCAGAGGAAGGGGTGGCGGGTTGACCGCAGGCTCTTCTCCTGCCTTGGGACACTAGGGTGACACAGCATTACGTAGGGGTTCAGGGACGGGGGGCGGCACTCATGTGGGGGGTGTGGGAGTGTGGGAGTGGCTTGTGTTGCAGGGCTTTAGAGGGCTTGGAGCCCTTGGAGATGCCCTCAGCGGTGGAAGGTGGGAGAGGTCAGGGAGGGGCTGCACCGAGCCGGGAGCCAAGCCTGGACCACCGAGCTGGGAATGGGTTTGGGAGAGGTAGGCACCAAGGAGGTCTGAGCATGGCCACAAGGGGGCGCTGCCCGCCTCAGCAGGGAGGCCTGGGGGGAGCGGGGACCCCACGCGAGGCCGATCTGGAATCCTGGGCTGGGCAGGCTTTGAAATGCCCCGTGGGGGGGTGGATTGAGAAGACAAGGGGACACCAGAGTGTGGGCGCGACCCCCTGGGCTGCCGGCACCACCTAGGGCAGTGTCTAAGGGCCGTGCGCCGCATGGACATCGTGTAACCCAGGACCAGGCCGCGGTGGGGAGCACTCAGGGATGGGGGCATCCACTGTCCAGTAGCTTCAGCAGGACACCACAAGAGCTGGTGGTGGCAACAAGCCCTCAGGGCCCCCCTGGAGGTATCGGGATGACCGAGAACAGAATGGAGCTGAAGTCTTGCAGCCAGAGGTCCTGGGCAGCACAGGACGCTTCCTTCTCCTGCCTGATGAGGCTTAGACCTTAGAACCACCCGCTGCGGCCACCGTGGTCACCGTGGTCACCATGGCCAGAGCCTGGCAGCCTCTCCCCCGTGCTGACCATGAGCCCTTCCTGTCTCCCAGTGACCCCAGGGTCAGGGGCCTCCTTGTCCCAGAGCCCCAGGGTGGGGGCAGACAGAGTCCCTCCTCCATCCTGGCTGTCTGCAGGAGGCACCCCTGCCATGGGTCTGGGGAAGCGGAGGGGGCAGTGGGGGGCAGCCTGAGCTGTCCCTGGGAGGGGGTGGGGAGCAAGGCGGGGGCGGGGGGCTCTTGGAAGGGGTCCTGGCAGCCCGAATCACAGCTGGACAGACATCCTCACACTATGAATCATGAAAGCGCATGCCGGGCTCTGGAAGATGCTCAGAACACCAAGTTGTCGCAGAGACGCAGAGATGGGTCTGCACATGGAGGAGGCAGGCGGCTGCTGCGCGGGGCTGGGGCTGGGGCTGGCCCAGCTGGGGCTGGGGCTGGGGCTGGGGCTGGCCCAGCTGGGGCTGGGGCTGGGGCTGGGGCTGGCCCAGTTGGGGCTGGGGCTGGGGCTGGGGCTGGGGCTGGGGCCGGCCGGGCTGGGGCTGGGGCGGGCCGCGCAGGGCAGCGGGCCGGCGGCCTCTGGGGGGCTGTCTGCGATGTCTTTAAGGATGCTTTGTTAAGCGTCATTAAATATGCATTGGCCCCCATTAAACTTTAATGACCCACTTTGAGGTGTCACATTTTTCACCTCCTTCTGGGATGGGGGAGGGGACACAGAGCTCCAAGGCTGGCACGGGGAGGCTGGGTCAGCGTGCCCAGGCCCAGGTAAAGCCAGCCTCCTGCTTCTGTGGGGCCATTGGCTGGAGGGTCACGCCCTCTCTGTCACACCCGTCCAATATCTAGAAAGGGCCCAACAGTCTCTTGGACCTTGCATATTCCTATCTGGATTCTTTCCACAACCCCTTAAAAATACAAGCATCAGGTTTGGGAAGGTGGCTTCGTGGTAGAGTGCTTTGCCTCGCATGCATGAGGCCCTGGGTTCAATTCCTCAGTACTACATATACAGAAAAAGCCTGGAAGTGGTGCTATGGCTCAAGTGGTAGAAAGCTAGTCTTGAGCAAAAAAAGCTCAGCAACTGACAGAAGAAGATGAGGAAGAGGAGGAGGAGGAGGAAGAAGAGGAGGAGGAGAAGGAAGAAGAAGAGGAGGAGGAGAAGGAATGAGCATCATTCTTTGCTCAGAGTTGAACAAAAGATTTGGCCAGAGTGCTACCGTTTGCTAACGTGAGGTAGACGACCTGAGAAACTACACACCCGAGCGTCCCTGGCTCCGTGGAAGACAGGAGTGTGTCAAGAGTCTCTGCTCTGCCTGACTGGCAGACTCTGCTGTCAGGGAGCCCGGCACCCAAAGTTGTCAAAGGAATACACAGATCAAGGCCAAGTTGTGTTGCTCAGCCCTCTGTGCATCCTCCTGGATTCTTGAAAACACTGGATTCTTGAAAACACCTTGAGAAACACACTCAGCTGTCCAAAGGACTCCGGACAACTACAGCGCAAGGGAGATTTGAATGGCGGTCCTGTGGACTGGGCTTCTGTCCAATGGCCGGTGCACACTCTGAGATGTCAGCAAGCAACGTGGGGATCCCCCTCCCCAGTTCCTCACTGGTCCGAGCCCTGTGGGGTTCACAGTCCCTCCCAGATGTCACCTAAGTTAGGATCCTTTCCATTGGGTAATTCTAGTACATGTGCCTTGAGGTTAGTTGAATTTTAGAAGTGAGCTATTTTTATTTATCATTGTTTGCCAGTCCTGGGGCTTGAATTTAGGGCCTGGGTGCTGTCCCTGAGATTTTGTGCTCAAGGGAAGTCTCTGCCACTTTGAGCCACAGTGTTACTTCTGGCTCTTTGGTGGTTAATTGGAGATAAGAGTCTCGTATGTTCCTGCTCAGGCAGGTTTCAAGCCGGATCCTCAGATCTCATCCTTCTGAATAGCTAGGGTTACAGGTATGAGCCATGGGTGCTGGGCTTAGGAGTGAGCTATTGCTGCCTCCACCATTTTTGCTCATTTGTGGGGGGAGAGCTGTTCTGGGTGTGTGCTTTCTGAGACACACGCACTTTCTACCCACTTCCCATTCTCCGCTGGCTAGGCTTCTCCTTTTAATCCATCCTGTTTGTTTATAGGATTTCAGTGCAGAAATGTCCAAGTTGCTATGCAAACAAGTTACTGATGGTTTTCCACTCAGGGTCAAAGGCTCATCTTGAAAATGAACTAGCATTTCTGGCTAACATCCTTAGCCAGAAAGAAAATGTAAGTCAAGCTGGGTACCCGTGGATCATACCTGTCATCCTAGCTACTCAGGAGGCTGAGATCTGAGGATTGTAATTCAAAGCCAGCTGAGGCAGAAATGTTCGTGAAACTCTTATCTCCAATTAACACCAGAATATTGGAAGTGGCGCTGTGGCTCAAGTGGTAGAGCGCTTGCCTTGAGCTGAAGAGCTGAGGGACAGTGCCCAGGCCCAGAGTTCAGACCCCATGACTGACAAAAAAAAGCCTATATATGTATACATATACATACATATATACATATATATACATACATATAGACATATTATATATGCACACACTTTTTTTGTAAAAGGAGGAGAGGAAGAGACTATAAAAGAGGCAGTGAACTTGTTCAAAGTACCCAGTCTATTATGAGAATTCTACTTTTCACAGTGAAACCCCTTGTATAGTAATATAGGCTAATGGAAATGACTTGATGTCTAACACAACCCAGCGAAAATCTTGACAAGCAATTTAATAGCTAGATGATTAATATCCAGAATATACAAAGGACAATATATGTATGTATGATATAACAAGAAAGACAGGTAACCCCAATTAATAAATAGTCCATGCAAGTCAGACAGATAGTTCTTAGAAGAAATACAAGCACTAATAGACACATGAAGAAATGCTCAACATCCTTAGCCAGAAAGAAAATGTAAGTCAAGCTGGGTACCCGTGGATCATACCTGTCATCCTAGCTACTCAGGAGGCTGAGATCTGAGGATTGTAATTCAAAGCCAGCTGAGGCAGAAATGTTCGTGAAACTCTTATCTCCAATTAACACCAGAATATTGGAAGTGGCGCTGTGGCTCAAGTGGTAGAGCGCTTGCCTTGAGCTGAAGAGCTGAGGGACAGTGCCCAGGCCCATAGTTCAGACCCCATGACTGACAAAAAAAAGCCTATATATGTATACATATACATACATATATACATATATATACATACATATAGACATATTATATATGCACACACTTTTTTTGTAAAAGGAGGAGAGGAAGAGACTATAAAAGAGGCAGTGAACTTGTTCAAAGTACCCAGTCTATTATGAGAATTCTACTTTTCACAGTGAAACCCCTTGTATAGTAATATAGGCTAATGGAAAACAATGAGGGGCTGGGAAGGTGGCTCAGTGGTAGAGCACTTGCCTTGCATGCATGAGGTCCTGGGTTCGATTCCTCAGCACTACATAAGCAAAAAGAAAAAAGCCAGAAGTGGTGCTGTGGCTCAAGTGGTAGAGCACTCGCCTTGAGCTGAAGAGCTGAGGGACAGCGCCCAGGCCCAGAGTTCAGGCCCCACGACCGACCCCCCCCCAAAAAAAAGAAAGAAAACAATGAAACCAAAAGAAGCTATAGCCCAAGCCACAGTGAGGCCAACAGCAGCCTCCCAACAACTCCCGGCCGGCAGGAGGGGGAGGACGGGGGGAGGCAGCCCCCTGTACCTCAGGCGGTGAATGTGAGCCAGTACGACCAGAGCTCCCCTCCGAGTGCACACCCAAAGCGCATGCAAGACTGTGCACTCCAATGCCACAGCCATGGCCAAACCACATGTCTGTCCATGGCGAACGGACAAGCAAAATGCAGAGGACAGTAGAGGCGAAGCAGTTCTGAGGAATGGTGTGTAGTGTGGTGGCGTTTCTAGGAAGTGTCCAGAGCAGGCAAATCCTTAGAGAGAATCGTTAGTGGTTCTCAGGGATGGACAGATGGACAGATGGACGGGCAGACAGATGGATGGGCGGGTGGGCCGGCGGAGGAGTGGGGGAGGCTGACTGTTCAATTGGTCTCCTTGGGGTGATGAGAAAGTTCTGGATGTAGGCAAAAGTAATGGTTGCAAAATACTGAGTACTCTAAAGGTCCATGCATCATAGACTGTAAAATGGCTGCATTTATCATGCTGACAGCAGTAATGAAATATTACAGATAAAATAAGCTATTATTTTATATAATCAAACGGTATATCCCAGCTTATGCAATCAGAATCTATTGTGAGAAACTGAGAAGCGTGTGTGTGTGTGTGTGTGTGTGTGTGTGTGTGGGTGTGGGTGTGTGTGTGTGTGTGTGTGGGTGTGGGTGTGGGTGTGTGTGGGTGTGTGGGTGTGTGTGTGTGTGGGTGTGTGTGGGTGTGTGTGTGGGGGGGGGTGGGTGTGTGTGTGTGTCCGTGCTGGGGTATAAACTCAGGGCCTGGGCACTGTCCCTTAGCTTTTTTGCTCAAGGCTAGTGCTCTACCACTTGAGTCACAGCTCCACTTCTGGCTTTTTGGTAGCTAATTGGAGGTAAGAGTCTCACAGACTTTCCTGACTCAGTGGGCTTTGAACCATGATCCTCAGATCTCAACCTCCTGAGTAGCTAGGATTACAGGTGTGAGCCACCAGCACCTGCCTATGGAAACTGGATTTTTGTCTCCTGGGTAACTCTGGTGTATAGCCAGCCACGGATGCTGCCCAATGGGGTGGCGGCCAGGTGGAGGGGAAGGTCGGGGTATGGAGATGGGACAAGTTAGGCTGAAAATGCTCCCCCCCTCGGGGGCAGCCACTGGCTTTGGGTAGGGGGTCAAAATAGAGCATCATGGGTACTGGACAGGCCTGGGCTGCTGTACTGGGCCAGCAGACTCCCGAGGGGTGAGCACCCTAGGGTTCCACGCCCGCCGTGACAGAGGTTGTGTGGTTCCAGGGGTGCGAGAAGCCTGCAGTTCAGTGATGGCGGGCGACGGGAAGGATGGCAAACTGAAAGAGCTGGCCACACCTCATTACAGATTTTTGGTTATTAATAATTTACCACAGCCAGACATTGGACCAGACAAGTCACACACGTGAATTGTGAATTGAAGGCTCCAGGAAGAGGAGGAGAGAGGAAAGAGGGAGGGAGGGCTCCCTGCCTGAATGGGAGCCTTTCCCCATTCTTAACAAGGACAGGGCCGCCTCTGAGGCGCGCCCAGGGTATTGGAAGTGTGGGTTTCAGAGTTGAGTGAACGCTGGGAGCTAGTTGCTCTCATCTGTCATCCTAGCTACTTGGGAGGCTGAGATTTGAGGATTGTGCTTCAAAGCCAGCCCAGGAAAGGAGATGATATGAAATGCTTAACTCCAGTTAAGCTGGCAAAATGCCAGCAATAGAGGTGCATCTCACGTGGTAGAGTGCCAACCTTGAGCAAAAAAAGAAACTTAGGGAGAGTGTAAGACTGAGTTCAAGTCCCCGTATCAGAAAAATGATAGTAAACAGAAAGGCTGGCCCCGCTACATGAGGGGAGTCCATCTTGGGAGCTTGCTGGTGGGCACAGTGTCCCTTCTCTACACAGCACCCTGAGGACAGGGGCGTGGCTTCCGAGGGAAGGGCGTGGCTTCTGAGGGAAGGGCGTGGCTTCCGATGGAAGGGCGTGGCTTCTGAGGGAAGGGCGTGGCTTCCGAGGGAAGGGCAGAGGCTGCCTTGGCCTAGCCTGATCGGAGCAGGCATAAGAAAGGTGGCACCGATCCCTCAGCCCCTCTCACCCCAGCTCAGAGAAGCTTCTGGAAGAAGCTTGGCTCGCAGGTGCCTCCCAGGCCTACTGCCCTCCCAGGGCCTTGGTCTCTCTTTCCCTTCCACAGACCATCATGCAGCCTGGCTGGTTAAACGCTATTATTTCTCAGAACCTTTGTCTTTGAAATCTCAGCAGATGGACGAGCCCGGGCCAGCGCTGTGGGCTGCCGGGAACGCACAACCCTGTCCTCACTCCGCAGATGTCAGACCTGAGGGCCCCAGGCTGCTGCAGCCGGCCACGGTGTCATTGCCTGCCATGGTGGCCGGCGGGGTGGAGCCATCCCTGCCTGGGTGGGAAGGTTGGGCAGGGAGAGGGTTGCTGAGCCCACCACAAGGCTAGAATCTGGTGTGCCAGCCATCCAGGGCTGAATTTCCTCCAGATTGTGCCAAGCAGAAGAGGAATTAGCTTGGCTCTGTGGGTACCTGGGGGTAAACTGAGGCACTACAGCATCCAGCAAGGCTAACACAACACGGCACAGAGGGCTTTCCTTCGTGAGGGCAGCCCAGCCTGTCCCCTGCAGCATTCCCCCTCCCGGCTTGGTCTCCTGAGTATCTGAGGAACAGGGTTCGAAACCAGGCTGAGAAGGAAAAGTCCATGAGACTCTTACCTCCAACGAACCACCAAAAAGCAGGAAGTGGAGCTGTGGTGCAAGTGGTAGGGCACCGGCCTTGAGCACAAAAGCTCAGAGAGAACACCCAGGCCCTGAGGTCCAGCCCCAGGACTGGCATAGACCTTTTAGCAGCACAAGCTGGGTGAGGACCCCAGCGTCTGATCTTCACACTTGCCGCCTGTCCATCTGTCCAGCTGTCCTGCTGTGGCTCTGGGAACCAGGCTGACAACAGCCCTGCTGCTCAGAGCAGAATCAGAGGCCCCCGTGCCATGCTTTCCACCCCTCACCCTGGCCTCATGTCTTGCCGGCTGACACACATCACTCATTCACACCGAGAGAGCCGGGAACCCTGAGGGAGGTTCCGTGAGCCCCACTCTGTCAGGTACGGCGAGGTGAATCAGAACAGGAGGAGACCACCCCTTGGGGCTCTATGCTGGCCTTCCCTCCCTTGCCCCCTCCCCCAGGACCCCAGCTCAGTCCCTGCCCACCACAGGCCAGGCCAGGCCAGCCACCGAATCTCCTTAAATCAACTCAGTGTTTCCTGGTGGCTTCTTTGTCCCACCCTGGGAGCAGGGCCCTAATTCAGAGGCCTCCACTCATCCCTCCCTGCTTGGAACTGGGCCTGCGGGCGCCTGCATAGCTCATGCTGCCCCAGGCACCCAGTCCCTTTGCATGAATAATCCATGAGATGCCAGGGCCGTATTTTCCACCGCGAGACCACATCACAGAGCACAGAGTAAGACAGAGATCGTCATAAAACATGCAGCGCATGCATGCGTGTCTGCATGCATGTTTGTGTGGGCCTCCTGGCTCATCCATGCTCTCTCTCCTCTCTGGTCCTGCCAGGATGGGGTTTGTAAGCCCTACGGGGTGCAGGCTCAGCTAGGCCTCAGAAGCCACACAGTGGGACTCAGCCTCCTGCAGGAAAGAATCCTCAAAGCTGCCCTGGGCTCCTGTGCGCTTGAAATGGAAGATGAAGTGCTCTGCTCTGCCTGCTCTGCTCTGCTCCCCAGATTCTGCCCCCCCCACCCACCAAATATACCTTTATTTATTTATTTGTTTATTTATTTTGTCAGTTGTGGGGCTTGAACTTGAGGCCTGAACATACTCTCTGAGCTTTGTTCAATCCCCACAACTTCCGGTTTTCAGGTGGTTCATTGGACAAAAGAGTTTCACGGACTCTCCTGCCTGGGCTGGATTTGAACCACAGTCCTCAGATCTCAGTGTAGCTGGGATGACAGGCGAGAGCCACAGGGACCTGGCCAAAGGCAGCTTCTGTCACCAGGGGGAAATCCCAGCAAGATGACATCTGTCAACCAGAGGGCCAGCAAGACCACCTTCCTGCCACAGCGCCAGCTCTGGGGTGGAAGCCCCGGTTGCAGGCGGGCGCATCGGTCCGCTGGCCGCAGAAAGCGACCAGGCCCGCTCAGCTCCCTGCTGAGGAGCTCATGGAGCACGGAGTGAGTGAAATCCTCTCTGCTGTGCAAAAGCTCAGTCACGCTGCCTCCTCTGCTGCCTCCTGTGCTACTGGTGGCTCAGTCTGCCCGAGCCGGCATGGCGCCCCTGGCCCTGGGGTTCTGGGAGCACCCCCACCCTGGCTTCTTCCAGGGCAGTGGCCATGTTTTCCTCCCCACCACACCATCGTCTTTGCGGTGACCTCAGAGCTGTCCCAAAGCCCTGGGAGGTGCAGAGAATGCAATCAGCTGTCATTAAATGTTCTTAGCTTCTCCTCGTTTCTCCCGGCTGGGAAAGGAATTTGGAGGGTGCAGGGCAGAAGGAAGCAGTAAACGGATTAGCTGAAGCCAATCAAGTGGAGGAGGTTGGGTGGGGGCCTGGGGTTGGCCAGTAGGCAGGGAGGAGGGAGGGCTTGGGGCCAGGAGCCCCTTCCCTACTGTAAACTGGGCTCCATGCCCACCCTCCAGGCAGTGGCTGGCAATGAGGGTAGGGGTGGGGGGCTGGCCGGGCCACAGTGGCTGTGGGAGCCAGCCGGGGAGGTAGAATGCATTGCATGGTACGTTAGCATCTTTCAGCCCCAAGATGGCTTAGAAGGAAACGTAAATGTGTTTGGGAGAATGGAGATGGTAACACGGGAAGGCCCGTGTCTCCGTGTACACGCTGAGTGCTGAAGGCGTCTGTATAGCCCGGGAGCCTTGCTGGTGGTGCCTGGTCAGCCTGGGGAGCCCGGAGCTCTGCTTACTCTTGCTGTGGATGTGGGATTTTGAGCTGTGTTCTGTAGTTCCTATTTGTGAATGCGGCAAAAGACATTCCTTATGCCAGGGAGAGGCTGTTTCCTCTGTTGGGCCCTTGAAGTACCTAAAAAGAAATCCAGATATATTTTTGTTTATTTGTGCAGTTTAACGTGTTTAAAGAAGCTTGATGAACCAGTTGGGCAAACAGGACTGAACAATTAACTATTCCTCAAAAGGGATTGTGACAATGACGCCGGTGGCTCTCGCCTGTCATCCTCGATACTTGAGAGATGGAGATTTGAGGATCCAGGCTCAAAGTCAGCCCACGCAGGAACATCTGTAAGACAGATCTCCAACTAGCCAGTGAAAAGCCGCAAGTGGAAGTGTGGCTGAAGCAGTAGAGCACCAGCCTGGAGTAAAAAAGCCATGCAAGAGAGTGAGGGTCTGGCACACCTATAAAAAATTATCCAGGCGATGGAGTTGGACCTTGGGCCAGGCTGGGCACAAAGATGGAGCAAGGTAGGGCCTGGAGCATTGATGAAGAGGCTGTATAGGAGCTGGGCACTGGTAGCTCACATCTATAATCCCAACTACTCAGGAGGCTGAGATCTGAGGATCCCAGTTCAAAATCAGACCAGGCAGGAAAGTTTGTAAGATTCTTTTTTCTTGGGGGGGGGGGGTCTGGTTGTGGGGCCTGAACTCTGGGCCTGGACGCTGTCCCTCAGCTCTTCACCTCAAGGCTAGCGCTCTACCACTTGAGCCACAGCGCCACTTCCGGCTTTTTTGTTATGTGGTGCTGAGGAATGGAACCCAGGGCCTCAGGCATGCAAGGCAAGTGCTCTACCACTGAGCCACCTTCCCAGCCCGTTTGTAAGATTCTTATCTCACCAGGCACCAGGTGTGGCTCACGCTTATTGCCCTAGCTACTCAGCAGACTGAGATCTGAGGATCGAGGTTCAAAGCCAGCCTGGGTAGGAAAGTCCTGAGACTCTTATCTCTAATTAACCACCAGAAAACTGGAAGTGACAGCGCTGTGACTCAAGCAGTGGAGCGCTCGCCTTGAGCTGAAGAGCGCAGGGACAGCGCTCAGGCCCAGAGTTCAAGCCCCAGGACTGAAAGAGAGAAAGAAAAAAAAAAGATTCTTATTTCCAGTTAATCAACAAAAAGCCAGAAGTTGTCTCATGGCTCAATTAGAGCACTAGAGCCTGGAGCAAAAAGAGCTCAAAGACAGCACCCAGGCCCTGAGTTCAAACCCCAAGATGGGCAGAGAGAGAGAGAGACAGAGAGAGAGGGACAGACAGACAAACAGACAGACAGCAGAGAGAGAGAGAGAGAGAGAGAGAATGCATGGTGGGAAGAGGCCCTCTCTCCTTGTCAGGCCGACACCTCCAGCCCACCACACTAGCACTGACTGAGGTCTAAGGACCCCCCCGGCCTGATCTGCAGCATGGGGACTATGTGGCTGCAGGGTCCCCTCAGTGCGGGCTGCATAAACCGGCCTCCATTGCCCCCCACGCCTCCAGGCCTGGCCCGGCCCGGGGTGCCCTGGCAGCGACCCACGCCTTCTAACTGGTCCCGCAGGAATGAGGGTAATTCGGTCTCTGCCTTTCCCCCCCGCCGCCCGCGCCTCTGAATCTTTCATCTTGACTGCTGACTGTATCAAAATTCCCGTGGTAATTGGATCAGGTGTAGCGTTTCCCATGAAGATATTAAATCAGGCCTTCTGCCCGCGTCCACAACGATCCGTTTCAGAATATAAAGACGCGGGAGATGGCATTACCCAAGGTATTTTTCCTCCTCTAAACTTTCTCCCCCCCCCCACCCCCCCATCCCCATCTTAATCACAGCAGCTCTTTATTTGTTGCCAAATAAATTGGGTCGTCCTCCCCCCCCCCCCCCGCCCCCAGCATGCTGCCCAAGGAAAGCGAAGACTCTTGTGGGTGGAAGGGGAGAGGCCCCCGCTCAGTGGTCCAGCAGGGAGAGGGCTCAGCCAGCCACAGCCCCGCTTCGTCCTTTCTGGATAGCGAAGATGGAGGTTGGGGCCCATGGGGCACCCATGGGGTGGAAGCGTTGGTCAGCCAAGCTGGCCCCTGTGGCCTGTCCTGACACCCAGGGGTGGAGAGAAGTTCGCAGGTGCTGGTCACCAGGTGCCAGTGGCTCACCCTTGTCCCCTCAGCTACTTAGGAGCCTGAGATCTGAGAGTCACGGTTGCAAGAGACTCTTATCTCCAATTAACCGGCCAAAAGCTGGAAGGGGAGATGTGGCTCAAGGGGTAGAGCACCAGCCTTGAGCCAATGGAAAGCCCGAGGCCCTGAGTTCAAGACCCAGACCAACACACACACACACACACACACACACATACACAGAGAACCAAAACAGAGAGATGTTTGGTTGAGAGAGAGGGAAGGGAGACTATGAAGGGGCATCAGAGTTGACAAAGCCACTGTCACTTGGAGACCGGGGAGTGGTGGCTCAGCATTAGCTAAATGCCACCGTGTGTACTCTAAAAGTGGCTCCTCTCATGCCACTGAAGGACGGAGTGGCTCTTCCCGGCATGCCAGCTTGCCCGACTTACCAGGCTGACATCTCACAACCACCCAGGCACTGACTCCGAGGAGGGGACCCCAGGTAACAGGGAGAGAGATGGAGGGGGAAGGAGCAGGTGCGAGAGTCCTCGATGCAACATGTCACAGCCACGTTGAAGAAGAACAAAATCGCAGTCGCGGGTGGAGTGAGGCACACAGCCCTCCCACGACCTACAATAGTTTGGCCGTAGGCCGGAGACACATGAGCCTGCTGGTTTGTGGCAGTGCTGGGGCTGGAACTCAGGATCTACACTTACTAGACAGGTGCTCTACCACCTGAGCCATGCCTCTAACCCTTTTTTTCTTTTTTTTTCTCCTGCCAGTACTAGGGGCTTGAACTCAGGGCCTAGCTCTTGCTTGGCCTCACTTCCAGCCTCCTCAGTAGCTAGGATTATAGGCATAAGCCACGAGCACCTACCACATGGGTTATTATAAGGTGAGGTCTTGCTTAATACCCAAGCTAGTCTAGACTGCAATCCTCCTATTTGTGTTTCCTGTGTCCCTAGGACGACAGACATGTGCCACCTGAGATTTAGTCTCCTCCATGCCTGATCACCTTAAACTGCAACCCCTAGTCTCCCCCCTCTCCCTCCCCCTCCCCCTCCCTCTCCTTCCTCTCTCCTTTTCCCCCTCTTCCTCCTCCTGCTCCTCCTCCTTCTTCTTTTTTTTTTTGGGGTCCAGTCGTGGGGCCTGAACTCTGGGCCTGGGCGCTGTCCCTCAGCAATTCAGCTCAAGGCTAGCGCTCTACCACTTGAGCCACAGCGCCACTTCTGGCTTTTTTTTCTCTGCTTATGTGGTGCTGAGGAATCGAACCCAGGGCCTCAAGCATGCAAGGCGAGCGCTCTACCACTGAGCCACCTTCCCAACCCTCCTCCTTCTTCTTCTCCCTCTGCTTCTGCTGCTTCTTCTTCCCAGTCCTGGGGTTTAACTGAGGGCCTGGGCACTGTTCCTGAGCCTCTTTTGCTCAAGATTAGCGCTCTTTCATTTGAACCACAGCTCCACTTCTGGCCTTTTGGTGTTAATGGGAGATAAAAAGTCTCAATGATCTTCCTACCTGGGCTTGGCTTGGAACTGAGACCTTCAGATTTCCTTCTTCTTCTTCTTTTTGTGCCAGTCCTGAGGCTTGAACTCAGGGCTTGGGTGCTGGCCCTGAGCTTCTTTTTTTTTTGGTCTGATGGTGGGGCCTGAACTCTGGGCCTGAGCGCTGTCCCTCAGCTCTTCAGCTCAAGGCTAGCACTCTACCACTTGAGCCACAGTACCACTTCCGGCTTTTTTATTTTCTGCTTATGTGGTGCTGAGGAATCGAACCCAGGGCCTCATGCATGCAAGGCAAGCACTCTACCACTGAGCCACCTTCCCAGCCCCTGAGCTTCTTTTTGCTAAAGTCTAGTGCTCTACCACTTGAGCCACAGCACCACTTCTGACTTTTTCTGAGTAATTTATGGCAGAGAAAGAGTCTCCTGGATTTGCTGTCCAGGCTGGCTTCCACTACGATCCACTGCGATCCTCAGATCTCAGCCTCCCGAGGAGCTAGGATTATAGGTGTGAGTCACTGGCACCCAGCCTTTCTTCTTTATAACTGAGTTCTCTGAGGGGCTTTGTCACAGGGTCAGAGAGCTGTCTCAGTGAGTGGTGGCTGGCACCACTCCTACCCCAAACACAGAGCAGCTGACAGAGGTGGCGGCTCCAGCCAGATCACAGTGTGGTCAGTGAGCAGAGTCCTTTCCTGGACGTCCTGTCACACCAGCCCCTCTGGCCTCTTCTCTGGTCCCTGGTCTCACCGAGTGGGCCAGCCCAGGCACGCAGATGCCTGTCTCCGCGGGAACAGGTGGTCTGGGGGGGTGGTGGTTATTTATTGGGGGGGGCGCCCTGCGTGTCGGGGGGCGGGGCTGGTGAGCAGCGTCGAGGGACTGGCTTCTGATTATAACTTCATCACGGGCACTGGCAACTCGGGAGGTACTGATATTTATGGAATAAATACAGTGCGATTTATGGCCGTATCTCCCTCTGATGTCCCATCTGATATGCAATTCAATTTCTTTTATTGTTTTTGGGCCTTTGCCACAGAGGAGAATGCATAAATAAATAAATATATGGGCAAATGGCAGCCGGCAGGCCAGGCCGGAGCTGCCAGCCGGGCGTCTCTTACACCCTATTAGACCCATCGATCACTCGTGATGAAGCCGGAGCCTGTCCCCCCACCGGGATGGGCAGCAGGCGGACTGGTCACTCCCTGTTATTTAGGGGCCTCTGTTGGCAGGCCGCCCTGCCTGTCCTCTGCCTGCCATGATGTGCCCGCTCTGTCCCTCACTCCCTCTGCCCAAGGCCCAGGAAGGGGGGGCATGGCCTCTGCCACCTGCCTGACTTTCCCCTTCCTGCTCCGAGACCACGCCTCCAGCCATCGGCTCTGCTTGGGAGCACAACCACACCTTCAGAATGAAGTGCAAAGCCAGGTGCTGGCGCCTCACGCCTGTCATCCTAGCTACTCAGGAGGCTGAGATCTGAGGATTGTGGTTTGAAGCCAGCCTGGGTAGGAAAGTCTCTGAGATTCCTATCTCCAGTTAACCAGCAAAAAAAAAAAAAAAAAGTGGGAAGTAGAAGCATTACTCAAGTGGTAGAGTACCAGCCTTGAGCGAAAAAGCCAAGCGAGAGCTCCCAGCCCTGAGTTCAAGCACCAGTACCTCCCTAATGCGATGTTGTGTGTGTGTGTGTGTGTGTGTGTGTGTGCGTGCGCGCGCGTGCGCACACATGCATGTCGTGAGCTCAGATCCTAAGCTGCTTTCATTAAGGCTGGAGTGCTACCAATTGAGCCTCAGCTTCTTGTAGCTAATTGGAGATAAGTCTCACAGACTTCCCCGTCTGGCTTTGAACCATTGTCTTAGATCTCAGCCTCTGAGTAGCTAGGCTTATGGGCGTGAGCCGTCCGCATCCCTGCCCTATGTCGTGTCTTAAAGACAGATCTGATGACTTTGTGTAGGGGGTCCCAGTGGCCCATTCATGGGGGTGAGGCCGAGGGGCCCAGGTCCTCCAACCCCGCTGGCCCCGCCTCGCCCGCCCCCTGGCTCCCCCGCTGGCCCCGCCACGCCCGCCCCCTGGTTCCCCAGGCCCAGGCCCAGACCCCCGCCCTGGGGTTTCCTTTTCTGAGCTCGTCGCCGTGTCTCTCTGGCAGCGCCGGAAGGCGGGCATCCATTTCCCGTGGCCGAGCCCATGAGTGACGCAGGGAAGGCCGACGGGGCCCGGGGTCCCAGGTGAGAGTCCGCCTTTCCTTGACATTTGTAAAGTTCACCTTCTCCAAAGAAAGCCACGTGAAGGGAGAGGCACACTCCATGCTCATACATCACTTCCTGTCGTGAGCCCGCCCCTCCGCTCCTGCCCTGGCCTGCACTTCCCCCAGAGGGCAGGAGCCAGGCGCCTGGCTGCTTCTTGCTCTTGGGGGAGGGCAGAAGGGAGTCTAACCCTCTCCCCACTGGGGGGGGGGGGCAGAAGGGAGTCTAACCCTCTCCCCACTGGGGGGGGGGGGCAGAAGGGAGTCTAACCCTCTCCCCGCTGAGGGAGGGGGGTCAGAAGTCCAGTGCTTATGGTGATCCCAGGTGTCCTGGCCATGCAAAATGTGGTCTATGTGGACCTAGAATCTTCTGGGCGACTGACGGACCTCACAGGAACTATGCAGAACATTGGGTGTCAGAGGTAATGGCCGTGGGAACGAGCAGGGGCCAGGTGGGGATCCCGCTTGCTGGAGAGAGGATTGCCTAGGCCCCCAGGACCAGATGGGCCTCAGGGGCTTTCCTCTGACCCCACCCACACACTGTTCCTTGTACAGGTGGGAAACTGTGGCCCAGAGAGGGAGAGGAACTTGCCTAAGGACACACAGTACAGAGGCCTGAGGCCTGCAGCCTCCATCTCCCAGGTGATTGCTGGTCAGCAGACTGTCCATCTGCCTTCCCCATACCTGTACCCCTATCTCCAGGTGGGGTCCCCTGCCACCTTCCCCCATCCCAGCACCCCCCCAGTCTCGCTGTGAGCTCCCCTTGCCTGCCCACCGCACCGCCCCTCTGTTCCTCACTCGCCTCCCTCTGAGCCTTCCACAGGCTGTTCCCTCCGCCTGCCATGCTCTTCCCGTCTTCTCATCCTCCAGGGCTCTACGGAGACTCCTCCGCTTCCAGGAAGCCCTCCCAGATCTCTCCACCTGGGCCAGGCACTTCCTCTTCACTGTCACCCTCTATGCTGACTCTGATTCCCCTGCCTCACCGCGCCCGGCGCAGGGGTCACTTGCCCACCATTCATCCCTCTGCCCCCTGTGCCAGAAAATGCCTGGCTCCGAGACGGACGGGTGGAGGGAGGGATGAAGTGTCCCCCTCACCGGTGCGGCCCTGGCCTCTTCACCCCCATGAGGGCCTTCCTGGACCCCACCCCTCCTTGACTCCAAGTACTGCGCAGCAGACTCCTGAGGTCCAGTCCTAGCTGGGGCTGGGGCAGCAGAGGGGCTCACACATGTGCTGGACGGAGCGGTGACCGCCCCAGGCCAGCCCTGTCCCTCGGCCTGTCTGAACGTGTTACCTCCCAGGAAGGAGAAGCTCGGGGAAGCTTCCATCAGCAGTCACCTTCTGTCAGTGTGTCCCTCGCCTGCCTCCCGTGTCTCCGGTCTCCTCTAGCAGGGCTGGAGCCCACACCTGCCCCCTGGTGGCTCCCTGAGTGATCTGTCCACGCCTAGTCCCTCCTTTCCTTCCTGGTCCTTTCTGGGCCCAGACACCCCAGGGTCTGAGGCCTGCTTTGTTGTTCCCGGGGGGGCCCCCACATCTGGGACAGAGCCCAGCCAACTTCCTGTCCTGCGGGGCTGGTGGCATCCTCCCACTTGTCAGAAGGGCAGACTGAGCCCCATATAGGGAAACTGAGTCACAGCCTCCCCCCCCCCCACTTCCCCCTCCTCCGAAAAGCCACAGTGACTCAGGGCCCTGCCCTGGGCTGGGGCGGGCTGCTTTCCCCCTCTGTGGTGCCACCCCCACCTCTAGGCTCCACCTTCCCCCCCCCCCCTCCCCGCCCCAGAGGAGCTGTCAGGAGGGATCAGCAGGCCCTGGCCCATCTCCCCAGATTTAATTAACAGGCCTTTCATCTCTGTCCTGCAGGAATTAGCTATCTTCTGTCTCCTTAATTAACGTTCATTAAGCAAATCAGAACAACAGGGATTTTCTCTGTCCTCCTTGCAGGGAAGGTTTTAACCCTTCATAGGTGGGCTTTTGAGAGGAGAGCCCAAGAGGCCAGAGCACTGCCCAGGCAGAGGCTCCAGGCAAAACAAGACCTGTGCCCCACCCACTAGCTGCTCCATGCTGGCCCCCTGGCCTCCACACACAGCATTTTTTTGTTGTTGTTGGTCCTGGGACTTGAACTCAGGGCCTAGGCACTGTTCTTGAGCTTCTTTTGCTCAAGGCTAGCCACAGCACCACTTCCAGCTTTTCTGCGCATGTGGTACTGAGGAATCAAACCCAGGTAGGTAAACACTCTACCACTAAGCCACATTCCCAGCCCACCATCTCTCTCTCTTTTTTTTTTTTTATTTGTTTGTTTGTTTTGTTTTGTTGCTGGTCATGGGGCCTGAACTCTGGGCCTGGGTGCTGTCCCTCAGCTCTTCAGCTCAAGGCTAGTGCTCTACAACTGGAGCCACAGCGCCACTTCCGGCTTTTTCTGTTTATGTGGTGCTGAGGAATCGAACCCAGGGCCTCATGCTTGCAAGGCAAGCACTCTACCACTGAGCTACCTTCCCAGCCCCCCCCCTTTTTTTTTTAATGCCAGTTCTGGGGCTTGAACTCAGAGCGTGGGGCCTGGGTGTTATCTCTGAGCTTTTTGGCTCAAGGCAGATGCTCTACCACTTGAGCCAGAACTCTGCTTCTGTTTGGCTTTTTTGGTGCTTTCCTGCCTGGGCTGGAATTACACCATGATCCTCAGCTCTCAGCCTTCTGAGTAGCTAGGATGACAGGTGTGAGCCCACAGCGTCCGGCAGATGCTGGTGCTGTCCACCACGGGGCTGTTGAGCACACGGTCATATAAATGGTTGTACAAACCACTCTCCCTCCCAAGGCCTCAGTTTCCCCATTGATACAGGGCACCCTGGGCCCAGAGACACTGACAGCCAATCCTCCTGGAAGTGTGGGAGGTGTTTCTCTGCCAAGTCCTCACAGAGGATGGACGGATGGAAGTCGCCCAGCCTTCCACACACCTGCCCCAAGCTCCCTGGGGAAGAGTTGGGTCCCAGCTCTACCATCTGCCCCACAGAGGCCTCCCCTGGCTGAGGCCTCCCTGGCCCGGCCTGGGAGTGCAGGCTGGGCTCTCCAGGACAAGTGGGCTTGAGTGGAGGAATCGAGAAGGAGTGGAAAACCTGGCTCTCATCCTGGCTCTGCGCTCCCACCCCCACCCCAGCCCGTGGGGTCTTGGGTGTCCCTCCCCCTCAGGGCTCCCATCAACCAGCCATGCGCAGCCCCTGCTGGGATCCCGTATGGGGAAAGGGCTGGCAGGGGTCAGGTGTGCCTGAGCTCCGTGGTCCACTCTCCAGGCTGGTGGTCCAAGCTGGAAGGGGCGGCACCTGAATGCCAAGGGCTTTGTTGTACCTCCAGGCCCATCTTTCCTGTCAGTGCCGCTCTGGGACACGTCCTTGTCCACCAGGGGGCGTGAGAGGCCAGGCCCTGCAGTGAGTCCCCTAGGGGACCGGAGCAGCTGTACTTGGAGCCCAGAGTGAGACTAACCTGTCCCCCCCCCCCCCCCACACACACACACCAGTCTCCATCGTGCAGCCCCTGCAGCTCCTCTGCAGGACCAAGCCCAGCTCACTGCTAGGAGGCCACACCCCACCACACCCCACGCTGTCGGACTGCACCCTGCTCCAGCCAGGCCTGCAGGCCCGCTCCCCGCCAGCCCTACCAGGATACAACACACTAGCCTACTCACTCACTCCCCGGGCCCGGGCAAGCTCTCTGACTCCTGCCAAGATCCCCATTTCTCTGGACAACGCTGACAACTCAGCGCAAAGGCCGCCTCTTCTGAGAAGCCCCCTCTGACTCTCCAGGGCCAGCCTCTCACTCTGTGTGTTACCCGCTGTCAGCCGGCTCCGCCATGCACCCTGGGAATTGGGCTGGGAGATCTCACTGCCTTACACCCACCAAGCAAGCATGGTTTACCGTGCAGTGCACACGGAAAAGCCTATGACCAGGGTCCAGTCTTAGGAACAGGTAGGACCAACTGGGGCTGTCACCAGGCTCTTTGCTAGCACCTTCTCCCTCCATCTGGGCTACGGGCTTGTAAGCAGACAGCAGGACCTTGCTAGAGTCTCGGTGAACATCTGCCCGCCCTGGGTCAGGCGCTTGATGCTCAGGTATTTCCATCAGAAGGTGGTGAATACAGAGCATTATAATGTGCTCAAGCACTATTGGCCTTGAACTCTCCTGCCTGCCAGTGATCCAGGACGCCGCTGCTCCTGTTGCCTGCCACACAGAGAAAGAAGCACACGGGGGACCCCCTCCTTCGCTGTCACCTCCCACGTGCCAAAGGGGCAGAGGTGCCCTCCTCCCGCCAGCCCCCCCACCTTCTAAATCTCAGGGAAGGCCATCCAACTGGCAGGCCTGTTTTGCAGCTTGGGGCCTGGCAGCAGAGGCAGCTGGGAGGAGTGGCTGTCAGGAGCAGCCTCCACCACACAGGGCAACGCATCAGGGAGGTGGAACCGAGGCTGTGAGCCCGGGTTGGTTTGTGACCGAGGACTCTTGTGTCACACCGCGTGAGTTCCTCTCAGGCAAATCCATGGGAAGAAAAAAAAAAGCCTTGTAGAATCAAGATGACCAATTAATTTCCTCAAGCTGAGTTCTTGATTGGAAATTATTAAAGGTATATGGGATGGAGTGAAGGGTGTGCTTTGCCTTGTCCCAGTGAGAATGAGCAGAACAAAGCTCACCCTTCTGCTCCATCCACATGGCCCTGTGCCCTGGGCTTTCCCATGAGCCCTGCTCACACTCACGCTGCTCACCCCTGCCACGAGGTTCTCAATACAGGGGAAACTTTTTTTTTCTTCTTTTTTCTCCTTCCTTCCTTTCTTTCTGTTGTGGGACTTGAACTCTGGGCCTGGGCGCTGTCCCTCAGCTCTTCAGCTCAAGGCGGGTGCTCTACCTCTTGAGCCACAACACCACTTCCCTTTTTCTGGTGGTTAATTGGAGATAAAGAGTCTTGTGAACTTTCTTTCCCCAGGCTGGCTTTGAACCGTGATCCTCAGATCTCAGCCTCGTGAGCAACTAGGATTACAGGTGTGAGCCATGGTGCCCAGCTACCCTTCCCCCCCCCCCCAAGAGTTATTTGGCTATTGATGACCTCATTCCTGGACCACACAGAATTATCACTACATGCAGTTGGCATGGGCAGCCAGTGAGAAGCGTGTACATCTATCTGGTCATGTGCCAAACGATGCTTCCAGCGTTACATAGCCCCCCACTCCGATAAATCTTTCCCAGGCACACAGATGTTGCACGTTGGGACAGCCATCATCAGGGGCACCAGAGTCGGATGGAAGCACCATAGTGGCCCTTCAGGGTTGGGGGGAAGAGCAGGAAGGCCTCCCCAAAGTGATGGGTTTTTGTTTTTGATGGAACTTGGGATTTGAACACAGGCTTCCTACTTGTCAGGTTGGTACTCTGCCACCTGAGCCATACCGTCAGCCCTGCTTTTTGCTGGTTATTTTGAAGATAGGGTCTCTTGGGCTTTTCTGACCTCCAACCCTTATCCTCTGAATTTCAGTCACCTGAAGAGCCGTGATTACAGGCGTGAGTCACCAGGGCACTCACTACTTCCCAGGTGTCATCTGTGCACTGTCAGATGTCTGCTTGTCCAAATTCTAGGTTTTAATCTAGGTGCCTGCTACCAAGCACTGGTGGCTCATGCCTGTCATTCTAGCTATAGGAGGCTGGGATCTGAGGCTCAAGGTTCAAAGCCAGCCCAGGCAGGAAAGCCCGTGAGACTCTTATCTCCAATGAATCACTGAAAAGCTGGAAAGCTGGAGCTGAAGATCAAGTGGTAGGCCAGCCTTGAACAAAAAAGCTCAGGAACAGAGCCCAGGCCCTGAGTTCAAGCACACACATGATCTCTTGGTTTGGGGAACAAAAAGATGCCAGCAGCCAGACCTCTTGGGGGTTACCAGAGACCTTGACTAGGAGGCACTTTGGGTAAGGATGCATTCTTCCTTCCTTCCTTTCTTTCGGTTGTGGGACTTGAACTCTGAGCCTGGGCACTGTCCATCAGCTCTTCAGCTCAAGGCTAAGTGTTCCACCACTTGAGCCACAGCACCACTTCCTGTTTTCTGAGTGGTTTATTGGAGCTAAGAGTCTCACCAACTTTCTTGCCTGGGCTGGCTTTGAACCATGATCCCCAGATCTCAGCCTCCTGAGCAGCCCGCGAACTGGGGGCCCGGCCCCGGAGGGCGTTTTCTGCCCCCACTTTCCACGGTCTGGGGGGCGGGGGGAGGAGGAGGCGGGGAAGGAGGAGGAGGGCGGTCAGTCCTGGGCTCGTCTGCCGGCTGGGGGTGAGCGCGAGGGGCCGGCGCTGTCCGGGCGCGGGGTGCTGGCGGCGGCGCGGGTCCCTCCTCCAGCCCGGCGCTCCCCGCCCCGCGGGCTCGGGCAGTCGGTCCGCGCGCACAGGGCGGGGCCGGGCAGAGCGCAGGGCGCTGGGGCAGGGGCCGGGGCGGCGGAGCGCAGGGCGGCGGAGCGCAGGGCGGCGGAGCGCAGGGCGGCGGAGCGCAGGGCGGCGGAGCGCAGGGCGGCGGAGCGCAGGGCGGCGGAGCGCAGGGCGGCGGAGCGCAGGGCGCTGGGGCAGGGGCCGGGCGGAGCGCAGGGCGGCGGAGCGCAGGGCGGCGGGGCCGGGGCCGGGCAGCGTGGCCATGGCCACCCCCGCGGCGGCGTTGGCGCTGCTGCTGGGGCTGCTGGCGCGGGCGGCCCCGGGCGCGGGCGCGGGCCCCGGCGCGTGCTACGACGGCGCGGGGCGGGCGCGGCGCTGCGTGCCCGAGTTCGAGAACGCGGCGTTCGGGCGGCGCGCGCAGGCCTCGCGCACGTGCGGCCGGCCGCCCGAGGACTTCTGCCCGCAGGTGCGCGCGGGCGGCGCGGGGCCGCCGTGCCAGCGCTGCGACGCCGCCGACCCGCGCCGCCACCACAACGCCTCGCTGCTCACCGACTTCCACAGCCCCGACGACAGCACCTGGTGGCAGAGCCCCACCATGGCCCGCGGGGTGCAGTACCCCCACTCCGTCAACCTCACCCTGCGCCTGGGTAAGCTCGGGGCTGCGGCCCGGATCACGGCGGTCGCGCCGAGCGCGGGCCGGGGGAGGCCGGGGGCGGCGAGGACTCCGCCGCGCACCCCCGGGGGCTCCGCGAGGCCGGCCGGCGCCAGGCGCCACGGGTCGGCCGCCCCGGGCAGCAGGGGTGGCGGCCAGCCTGCCGTGACCGCCTCCGCCCGGCCTCATGGCCCGAGCCTCCCACGGCCTCCGCCCGGCCCCCCACGACCCCGCCCCAGGGCTCCCTCCCCGCCCCTGCGCCCCTGCGCCCTGCGCCGCCCTGCTGTCCCTTCTCTTCAACCTAAGACCTCCCAACGTCTTGACAAGTCTTGGAGGTGGGGGAGGGAGGGAGGGCCGGGGCTTGAACTCACGCCTTGTAGTCTTGCTTGGCGGCATCATCTCCTCCTCCTCCTCCTCCTCCTCCTCCCCCCCTCCTCCTCCCCCCTCCTCCATTTTCCTCCTTCTCCTCCTCTTCCTCCTCCTCCCCCCCTCCTCCTACTTCTCCCCCTCCTCCTCCTCCTCCATTTTCCTCCTCCTCTTCCTTCTCCTCCCCCTCCCTCCTCCTCCTCCCCCTTCCCTGCCAATCCTGGGGCTTGAACTCAGGGCCTGGGCACTGTCCCTGAGCCTTTCTATTCTATGCTCAAGGCTAGCGCTCTACCACTTGAGCCACAGCGCCCCTTCCGGCTTTTTCTGTGTATGTGTTACTGAGGAATCCAACCCAGGGCTTCCTGCATGCTAGGCAAGCACTCTACCACTGAGCCACCTTCCCAGCCCTCCTCCCCTTCCTCCCTGCCAGTCCTGGGGCTTGAACTTAGGGTCTGAGCGCTGTCCTGAGCTTCTTTTGCTCAAGGCTATCACTCTACCACCTGAGCCACAGTGCCACTTCCGGTCTTTTTCTGTTTAGGTGGTACTGAGGAATCAAACCCAGGGCTTCGTGCATGCGAGGCAAGCACTCTACCTCTTCCTCCTCCTCCTTCTCTTCTTCCTCCTCCTCCTTCCCCTTCTCTCCTTCCTCTTCTTTTTGTGCTCAAGGCGGGCACTCCGCCATTTGAGCCATACCTCCACCTCCATGTTTTTGCTGGTTGAGATAAGAGACTCTCAGATTCTTCTGGCCCAGGCTGGCTCTGAGATCTTCAGATCTCAGCCTCCTGAGGAGCCCAGGATTTCAGGCAGGAGCCACTGGCTCTCAGCTAATTCTTCAGTATTCTTATAACTCGTTTTGGCTGCTAAACCGTCTGACCTGAGGTTATTTATAGAGCTTGTTTATCCTGTCTATATTCACACATTTTGCTAGGGAAATGTCAGTTGAATACAGCCTACCACCCTGGAAAGAATGAATGGGATAACACAATATATAACCCAAGGCCTGCTACCCATCTGAATTCCAGAACACACCCAGCGCCAGTGAGCTTGAATACGAGACGGTGGAGCCGCCATGTCTGCATTTTTTTTTTTCAGATGAAAAATGTGGGGCTCTGAGAGGTTAAGTGCTTTGCTCCTAGGCGCACAGCTGTTGAATGACAGTCTGGATGCGGACGGGAGAGCTCATCAAGGCCAAGGCATAAGGAAGGAGTGGAAAGGGTGAGGGAGGAAGTCGGTGCGGAGGGCGCTGGGCCGACCCCTCAGCAGAGTAGGCACATGCTGGCTGTCCCCCAAAAACTCACTTTCCAAGAACCGCAAGGTGGGGTGAAGGCCTCTGGTCAGGCTGGACGCCAGTGGAGCCAGGCGGGGCTGGCGGGACCCCAAGGCCACAGGGGGAGGGGTATGGGCAGGGAGGGAGGGAGGCTGTGGGGTGAAAAGTGGCACAGGAGCCCATGGAATCAGACGCCAAGGAGGTGTCTGGGCCCGGGCACAGACAAGGGGGCAGCCGTGCGCCCACCCTGTGTGCCCTAGCCCACCCGCCTTCACCCATCCCAGGCACCAGGCACGAGAGAGGGAGGCCGGAAGTAACTGTGCACTGAACAGAGGACAAAGGAATGGATGGGTGGATGGATTACTGAATGAATGAACAAGGGCTAGCCACTGTCTGGGCATGACGGTGGAGCCTGCCTCAGTCTCCGTGTCTGTAGCATCGTCCCTTCCCTGGGGACAGTGATGCTGCTCCAGGAGCTGAGGTGTGGCGGGACGCCGGTGTTTGTGCTCAGAGTCCCTGGCTGAGTGCGGCTCGGGCTGGCACTCCTGGTTGTGCCGTAGGGAGTTGAAAATGTTGGCCCTGCCAGGCCCCAGTGGCTCACACCTGTCATCCTAGCTCCTCAAGAGGCTGAGATCTGAGGATCAAGGTTCAAAGCCAGCCCAAGCAGGAAAGTCTGTGAGCTGCTTATCTCCAGTTAACCAACAGAAAAAAAAACCAGAAATGGTAGAGCGTTCACCTTGCGCACAGAAGCTCAGGGACAGTACCTAGGCCTTGAGTTTAAGCCCTACAACCAAAGAGTGGGAGGGGCAGAGAAAGAAGGAAGGAAGGAAGGAAGGAAGGGGAAAATGCCAGCTTGCGTCAGGGCCCTGGTGACACAAGATGGGCCCTGGGAGTCACTGCAGCATCAAGTCTGGCTTGTTCCAGGGTCCACAGGACTTAGACTGGCTGCAGGCTACTGTGGATTGCATGGTTTGGGGTTCCTTAACCACTAGCCTGTGGCCTAGGGGGCCTCTGCTCAGTCCTCAGGTCACCCCTGCTTTCCCGGCCCCCTCCTTGGGGTCTCCTGGGAGGGGCCCAGGGTCCCGTGAAGGGAGTGGGGTGAAGGGCAGGAGAGGAAGAGGCCTCTGGTCAGGCTGGGATGGAGGTCGCCGCTTTCCCAGCCCCCTGGAGCTCCTGACATCTGTTCCAGATCCCGGGCTTCAGCTGAGCCTTCCTGTCTGGGATGAAAGGCCGCAGCGGGGTCTGGCGGCTCCCAGCCCTCCACAGGGCCTAGCAAAGCCGCCAGGGCTGGGGCCGGAGGGCAGGGGTGGGAGGGAGAGGGGAGTGGAGGGGGGTGAGGCAGGGGCGGCCGTGGGGTAGACACTCACAATCATCCAAGGGACAGAACCATGCTGTTTGCTTGCTGGGACAGCAGCCCAACCTGTCAGCTTCGGTGCTTATACAGGTGGAGAAACTGAGGCTCTGGGGATGAGATCAGCAGTCGGGGGGGTGCAGGGCTCCTGGGTCAGGCTGGTCTGAGCTTTCCTGCTTCTTCCCTGCGAAGAGCTCTGGTCTCTTAGGCTCTTTTATATATTTATTTGGGTGCTGATCCCAGGGCTTGAACTCAGGACCTAGGCACTATTTCTAATCATCTTTCGCTCAAGGCTAGGGCTCTGCCACTTGAGCCACAGCTCCACTTTGGCTTTTTTTGGTAGTGTATTGGAGATGAGCGTCTCGCAGACTTTCCTGCCCGGGCTGGCTTTGAACCGCGATTCTCAGATCTCAGCCTCCTGAGTAGCTAGGAGGACAGGCGTGAGCCACCGGCGCCTGCTTTTACGGTGGCTCTCAGGGCTCAGAGTCCCCTCCTTCCCTCAGTGACCTGAGAAGAACACCCAAATGAGTTCTGAGCCCCCCCCCCCCCCCGGCCTAACTCCGACCTGGGGTGGGGCCGTGAGCCGTCCAGGGCCCGAGGCCACCTGCGGACCAGGACGGCCTGAGGCTTGGGCTCTGCGGGCACACGTCGGGGTTCGCCAGCCTTGTTGGGGGCTCTCGCTGAGGCCTGTGGCAGATCAGGGCTGAGAAAAGAGGCCACGAGGCCACTCAGGGACCCACAGGGTCCTGTGGCCCCCGCGGAGGGAACGAGAAGACAATGGTAACCAGCCACAGCGCGGAGCCAGGTCTGGGTGGGCTGGATGTCCGGGAGACACTGCCGGCCTGGGAGGAACCGGGGACCAGCTGGGTCTCCTGAGCTTTGGCTCCATTGTGCTTTCCTGTGGGTGGGCAGCCATGTTTGCCTTGGCTGGGGCTGGAGCTGGGGGGGGGGGGGTCAACTCCTCTTTCTTTCTCCCTGGGGACTCTGGCTGGAACACTGGGGCCCAGACAGGTCAAGGGTCAAGGCAACAGCCTCGGGCAGCCTCCACCCACCCCCAGAAGTGGGCTCCAGGAGTCCCTGGAGCCAGCCGGCCTTGACTCCCTACTCCGGAGGGCCGTCCAGGGCTGGCCCAGCAGGAGCCGGGATTGGATGGTGTTGCCCGTCTGGGCCTCAGGGTCACCCCCATCCACCTCACCTCTGTTCCAGCCGCAGCCCCTGCCCGGAGCAGGCCCCAGCTCTAGACCCTCACTCTGCACGAGCCCCCGCACATGCTTTCCCTGCTGCTGACTCGCCTCCTCTCCCAGCCTGATAGCCCCTGCGGCGTGCCAGTGCTCGACCAAGCCCCAGGCCCAGGCAGAGGACACGCCGCTGTCTGCCCGCCATTCCAGGAAGCCCTCGGCCTCCGAGACTGAGCAGAGGGCTGCCCTCGCCTCCCACGGCCGCCCCCACCCTCCAACCTCCTCCTTCAAGGCCCTGAGGTTTGCTTCTCCATCCTCCAGCTCCCAGCTTGTGGGACTGTTTACACGGCTGCCCCCCAAAAGTCAGCCCAGGGCCCCCTGCACAGGTTGCTGGAGCAGCAGAGAAAAGGGAATCACGGCTCCAGTTCAGCCCGGAGCCTGGTGCTGTTCAAAGCACTTTGTGGGTATTTGCATATGTGTGTGTGTGTGTGTGTGTATTAGCAATCCTGAGATTTGAACTCAGAGCCTTGTGCTTGCTGGGCGGGCACTCTACCACTGCAGCCACATTCCTTGCCCTTTTTTTGTTTTTGTTTCCCTTTGTCATTTTTCAAATAAGGTCTCATGTTTTCACCCAGGCCAGCCTGGATCTCAATTTTTTAATTTAATTTTACTTTTTGCCAGTCGTGGGGCCTGAACTCTGGGCCTGGGCGCTGTCCCTCAGCAATTCAGCTCAAGGCTAGCACTCTACCACTTGAGCCACAGCGCCACTTCCAGCTTTTTTCTTTTTGCTTATGTGGTGCTGAGGAATTGAACCCAGGGCCTCATGCATGCAAGGCAAGCGCTCTACCACTGAACCACCTTCCCAGCCCCTTTTCTTTTTTTTTTTTCTTTTCTTTTCTTCCTTCCTTTCTTTCTTTTTTGTCAGTTGTAGGGCTTGAACTCTGGGCTTGGGTGCTGTCCCCGCACTCTTCAGCTCAAGGCAAGTTCTCTACTGCTTGAGCCACAGCGCCACTTCTGTTTTTTTAGTGGTTTATTGAAGAGAAGACTCTTACGAGGACTTTTCTGCCTGGGCTGGCTTTGAACCATGATCCTTACATCTCAGCCTCCTTAGTAGCCAGGATTACAGGCATGAACCACCAGCGCCCAGCTGGACCTCAGTTCTCTTATGGATGAATACCTAGTAGCTAGAATAACAGGTGTGAACCACTATACCCAGCTTTTTATTGGTTGAGATGGGTTTTGCTAATTTCTTGCTTAGGCTTGAACCACTATCCCCTGCTTGTGTGAGCCTCCAAGCATCTTTCTTCCCTCTTCTCTCAGCGGAAGCAGGAATTCATGTCAACACCTGCTTTAGCTCCATGACTCCAGAATCTACCAGGTTGCTAGCTCAGTCTCTGGAACCTTCTTTTCACTTGCCCTTCCCCATGGGCTCCTTGGCCTTTTATCTATTATTGATATTCACTTATGATTTATAGGTAATGGCCCTGAGTGCCCACTTCCTCCCTTTGCAAACTTGTGGTCTGTATAATTCCCTAATTGGTGCAGAGCTTGGAATTCTTCTTACCACAAAGCCCCAGGTATCCATCCGCCAGGGAAATGTGTTTATTCTCTCCAGGTTAGGCAGTGGACTTGACCTTCATTCTCATTGGGGGATCCCATGTGATCTGGGGATGGAGGATCCCCACTGGGCCCAGGCCTGGTACTGCCAGGCTTGGGGGGCCTTTGGCCTCTACTCTTGGGGACACCCCCCCCCAGCTCTTCACCTGCATCCAAAGCTGGGATGGGGAAACAAGGCCAGGACTCGGCGTGATCTGCCACGGGCTGGTTCTAATGCCCAATGGGCGGCAGCCTGGCCCACAAGACCCCCCTCCCCCACCCCAGCTCTCTTCCCCAGATGGCTCCAATTAAAGGGCTTTTGTTTTGTTTCCATTTTCCCAAAATAAGCCTCCAGTTTGGAGCTCCCTGGGCTTGGTGAGTGCCGGATGTGGGCTGGAGTGGTTTTATGAGCATGCCTGGGTGGATCCTGACAGGCTTCGGGACCCAGCTGGTGGGGGGCCAGGTGACAGGGCTTTGGTGCTGCTGAGCCTCCGTGGGCATGGATGACCCAGGAGGTGAATGCTGGGAGCAGCAGGCTGCCCCGCCCCGACTCCAGAGAAGTCCCTTCTATCTGGAGACCCTGGCAAGGCAGCTGGCTCCATGCTGCAACTTTGGGGGCTTGAGGTCAAGTGGGGACTCAGCTATTTTCTCTCTCTCTCTCTCTCTCTCTCTCGTTGAACCCAGGGCCTGCCCTATGTTAGGCAGTGCTCTACCACTTGAACTACGCCCCTCTCCCCCCCCCCCAGCCCTTTGAGTTCTGCTGAGATGGGGCCCTCCCTAACTTTACTAGGCTTGCCTGGAACCCCCATCTCCTGTCTCCATCTCCCAAGCAGCTGGAATCACAGGCATGTGTGGCCCCGCCTGGCTGAGCCTCAGCTGTTTCTGCATGGAGTCTGGGGATCTTTTCTCTTTTCTCCTTCCCAAGCTTTACATTCCCCATCTGTGAAACGCGTTGTGGCTCTGCCTGGGTCTCTGGTGGGCAGCGCACAGAAAGCACTCAGCAGCTGCTGGACACACAGTAGGTACTCAGCCCCACGGGGTGAATCGGGATGCTTGGGAGCCAAGTAAATGCGGAACAGTGTTCCAGGCAGAGGATGGAACAGCATACTGGATGTTAGGAGGGGAGGAGGAAATGCCCAAGCAGCAGCATTCCGCACTTAGCAATCAAGAGGGGTGATGGATGACTCTTTGGACCAGGCTTCCTGCCCCGACACACTTGTCTGCCTTATTCTCGTGGCTTATTGGCCCCTGGAGTTTGTGGGGGGTCAGGGCTATGGCTGTGGATTTGATCCTCACCGTTTAGAAGTTGAGGTGGCTTACTGGTGGCTCAGGCCTGTAATCCTAGCTACTTAGGAAGCTGAGATCTAAGGATCACGGTTCAAAGCCAGCAGGGAAGTCCGTGAGACTTGAACCTCCGATGAACCACCAAAAAGTTGGCAGTGGAGCTGTGCTCAAGTGGTACAGTGCTAGCCTTGAGTGAAAAGGCTGAGGGACAGAGTTCAAGCCTCAGGATTGGCACAAAAGGTGATAGATGGATAGATAGATAGATAGATAGATAGATAGATAGATAGATAGATAGATAGATGGATGGATGTGGGCTGTTTCCTCTCTCATCCTCTGGCAGAAACTTCTGCAGACTTCTGCATTATCTGAGCCCCGGGTGCAGCCTTCTTGACCCTTCTAATCCCAACGAACCATGGCCCCGGGGCACTGTGATGTCTCTGCGTCTCCCTTACCCCCCTGGCGTGGCAAGGAAGGAGAAGGAGAAGCAGTAACGATTGCCAGCGCGTGATGGGCTTTGTTCGCATGAAACCCGGTGACAGCCTTTTTCCAACAGTGCCTCTCGCTGCCAACTACCTTTTAAGTGGCTGCCAGCTCCCGCCCCAGAGGTGTCTGGCTGTTGTGTGTTTACCACACAGTACATCCCAGCCAACTTCCTGCAGCCTGTGCTGGCAGCTTCCGAGAGGCACGTCTGGGCACCCTGATCCCGCACTGTGGGTGTCACATGCTTCCTTTTAGAACACTAGGAGCCAGGGTGCCAAAGCTATGCTTCCAGAACTCCAAAAAACATCTTAAAACAGAACATGGCAAGGCGGATGCCTTTTTTTTTTTTTAATTATTTTGTAAAATTGTGTTTTCTCCAGATTTAAATTAGAACAAGCTTCTTGAGAGAAAATTGGGGAAAATACAGAAAAACTGCAAAGGGAGGAGAAGCTGCTGCCGGCCCTGACGGATAAACACACTACCCACTGGAGGGCTCGCATTTCCCTTATCCTTTTTTAAACTAAATCAGACATTTATTTCCCAAAAAATACTCTTTCGAACTTTTGTTTCTCTCAAGTTTTAATGACTAGTGACTTTCAAATGCTAAAAATAAAATCAAGCTTCATTAGCTTTGAACTTGAACTCAGGGCCTTGCTTGTGCTAGCCACTCACTCAACTACTTTTCTACCACTTTGTTCTAGTTCGTTTTCAGGTAGGGTCCATACTCCCTCCCCCTTGCCCTTGGGAGCCTGGACCTGACACTCTGTGTAGCTGATACTGTAGGTGTGAGCCACCACAGCTGGCTTATGAAATGGAGTTTTGTTAACTTTTGGCAATCCTCCAGATCTCTGTCTCCCAAGTAGCCAGGATTACAGGCATGAGCCACTATGCTCAGCTGACTTCTTAGGGATCTGGAAATATACAATCCGTATTCTACACATAGAATCCTGTCCTTTTCTTTTTTTCTCTCAACGTTTGACTGCAGCTTTTCTCATATAGTGAACTGTCTTGGTGGCTTCAGGAATTGTGAGAATTTATATCCTGTCATTTCTTCAGCTTTTCCCACACGGTCCTAATTTTTCCTTGGGTACACAGCGTCTTGTGTAGTTCTCGTGTGAATCCCCCCAGGCAAGGCTCCTCTATCCAAGGCTGGGAAGGCTTTTGTGACTTCTCGTCCACGACACCAAGCAGCCTCCCTAAAGGACCAATAGATTTATGTGTCTACCCTTGCTCTTTTATTGTGGTCAAATGCACCCACAGTCTCCCAGACCCCTTTTAAGTTGGCATTCGGTGCCATGGAGCACATTCGTGTTGTGCAACCTTGGCTGCCCTCCAGCCACAGGGCTTTGCCTCTTGAGAAATGGAAATCTGCCCCCTCTAAACACTGACTCCTGTGGAGGGTCTCCAGGGAGACTCTGTGGCCACTATCAGCCACCTCCATCCCCCTAAAGTTTCGTCCTGACCCCCTAGGCCCTGGCAACCACTAGGTCACTTTTGTGGTCCTTAGTGACTCTGTCCTGGCATTCAGTGTGGCCATGAATGGCCGTGTGGTCTCTGGTTGGCTTTTGCCTTGCCAGAATGCTTTCTTCCGAAGCCTGAGAAATAAGGTGGGGGGCGAGGGGAGGGGGAGTTTCTGGCTGTGGCCACAAAGGACTGTAGGTGGGTAGGGGGCCCCGGCTTTGGCCACAAAGGACTATGGGTAGGGGGCCCTGACTGTGGCCACAAAGGACTGTGGGTAGGGGGCTATGCAAGATCCCTTTCCCTGCGGTGGCTGAGCTGCTGTTTAATGTGTGGAAGGCTGCACTGGACGCTGTGATGCTGGTCTAGACCTGTGTTGGGAAATCTGTATCCAGAAAGAAGTTAGAAGCTTGGGAAGATGAGGGGTACAGAGATTTTTGTTAGGGCTGGGGAAGCATGGTGAGGGGTCCGTGGTCATTGTAAGGGAGTCCGGGTAAAGGCACAGGTAGAAGGGTGGGCTTGGTTGGGCTGTGGTAAAAGACAACTTTCTAAAGGTAGAACAGCTTTTCCCACATGTGATCACATCCCATTGCTAGAGATATTTGGCAGTACCAAGGCTCTTTACTCTAGGCTGGCACACTACCACTTGAGACCCTAGCTCTTAAGAGCCACGCCCCTGGCTCTGAGGACACGCCCCTAACACTTGAGCCACGCCCCTACCTCTTAGGGCACGCCTCTAACGCTTGAGCCACGCCCCTAGCTCCTAAGCTGCTCTATCTTGTCCACTGGTACTTGAGCTATGCCCTTGCGCTACGAGATTCATGCCCCTGAGCAGTAAGCCACGCCCACGACACTTAAGCCACACCCTGACACTCGAGCCACGCCCCACGCGAT
The DNA here is from genome assembly GCF_019054845.1 of Dipodomys spectabilis. NCBI lineage: Eukaryota > Metazoa > Chordata > Mammalia > Rodentia > Heteromyidae > Dipodomys > Dipodomys spectabilis. The sequence continues at coordinate 4,298,733 of NW_024870744.1, forward strand.
TAAGCCACGCCCCGTGGGCCACGCCCACTGGAGCTCCTTGGGCAGAAAGCAGAGGCTGCGGTGTGGTGCCATGCGGGTTCCACGCGGTGTCGCCGGGCTGTGCCAGCTCCCAGCTGGCCTCACCAGCCCGCGGCCGCGCCTGAGCTCCTGGCAGCCTCCCATCGCGCTGCCCTGGGTCCGGGATGGCCGCTTGCCCTTCCTTCCGTAACATGGGCCCGCACCCCCTGGTCGCAGGGAAGGCCTACGAGATCACCTACGTGAGGCTCAAGTTCCACACCAGCCGCCCCGAGAGCTTCGCCATCTACAAGCGCAGCCGCGCGGGCGGCCCCTGGGAGCCCTACCAGTACTACAGCGCCTCCTGCCAGAGGACCTACGGCCGGCCCGAGGGCCAGCGCCTGCAGCCCGGCCAGGACGAGCGCGTGGCCTTCTGCACCTCCGAGTTCAGCGACATCTCCCCGCTCAGCGGCGGCAACGTGGCCTTCTCCACCCTGGAGGGCCGGCCCAGCGCCTACAACTTCGAGGAGAGCCCGGGGCTGCAGGTCAGAGAGGCGGCCTTGGGGGTGGCCAGGGCCGGGTGGCCGGGCTGGGGACAGCCAGAGAGTCAACCCTGGCAGGACCCCCGAGCCCTGATGATCTCACGGTTTGCATGCCTCAGGCCTTCCAGGCTTAAATCTTCTCCGAATGGTTAGTCGTGGATAGATGGAAGCGAGCAGGTGTGGTGGTTGGTGCATGACTGTAATCCCAGCACTCACTGGGGAAGCTGAGGCAGAAGGATTTCCTGTCAGGGCTGGTTTCCAGTCTCCGTCCTCACATCTCAGCCTCTTGACTAGCTAGGGTTACAGGGGTGAGCCACCGGCACCGGCCTAAATCTGGGAGACTTATCTCTCATTAATCAGCAAAAGGCTAAAAATGGAGCTATGGCTCAAGTAGTAGAGGGCTATCCATGAGTGAAAAAGCTAAAGGACAGTGCTCAGGCTCCAGTATCAGCCCAAAAGAAGAGAGAGGAGAGAGGGAGGAGGGAGAGAGACTGCTTCAAGGGCTGATCAGGCAAGGAGGTGTGCCTTTCCCCAGCTCCCTTGGCTTCTCTTTACATGGGGGGAGTGGGAAGAAGGCCTAGACCCCTCCCCCAGCTGGAACTGTTTCTAGAACTTTCTGCAGTGGGACAGCAGTGGGACAGCCTCCATGTGCCTTCTGGGCTTTTAGGAGGGTCAGCTGGCAAGGACCAAAGCCATCAAGTCATGCAATGAAGGACTCGTAGTTATAGAGTACGTGGAAGGGGACTGGCTTGCTGAATTTACCATCTGACTTTGTTTTCCTGATATCTCACAGCAGTAGGCACCTGCGGCTTACTAAGAGAGCCGCACAGCTGCACAGAGTAGAAGGGGGCTTGTCTCCACTTTGGGGTTTTGGCAGTACTGAGATTTGAACTCAGAACCTGATTGGTAGGCAGATGCTCTACTGCTCAGCCACGACCCCCCCAGCCCTCAATACCACTTTGGAGATCAGCTCTGGTCCTCATGATAGCAGTATGGGTCCCCCCCTAAACACCCCCCCAAGCCCCAAACCCTGGGTTTGTGGCCTTGGGTTTGGGTCCAGACAGGCCTCAGTCACACGGTCAGAGCCTCCAGCTGGGACATCAAGTGGTTCACATTCTCTGGGCGACACTGCTGCACAGAGGTCCGGGACGACTCTTGGAGGTGGGGGCTTCCAGGCTGGGGGCTGCTGCGAGGTAAAGCCCTCACACAGCATGCAGGGGACGCTGGGCTGACCGAAGTGCTGCAGAAAGCCAAATGGAATGTGCCAGTGTCACCCGCAGCTTCTCGGCGAGAACCTGCACTTACCCGCTCTCCCAAGGTGCCGTGACCTTTGCAGAGCCGGCCTTGGGTGAGCGCAGGAGTGACAGCCGCACAGGGCTGCGCGCAAAGCCCGGCCAGGCCTGCGTCATGCTGCGATGAGAAGACAGACTGGGCCAGGAGCTCATTTTCTGTTCTGATGGCCTGATTGCTTAGCCAGGGGCTCCTGGGCTGAATTAAAATGCTGATTAATATTCAGCCGGAGCTGGCTCTGATTATAACAGCAGGCGGATGGAAATGTCAGCCTGCACGTGGGCCCTCACTTCCTCACCACGCTCTTCCACGAGGAAGTGGCTCAGCCAGCCCTCAGCAAGTATTTACCAAATACCTGGTGTGTGCCAGGCAGCGCTGGGTGCGGGAGGCGGCCGCGGTCCGAACAAGGGCTCCAAGGCCTCCCTGGGCCAGGCTTGCCTGCTGCTGAGACACCTGGGCCACGGCCCTCGGAGCAATGAGGGTGTGGGCCCCAGAGGTTGGAGATCGCAGCTCCCCTACTGCTTCCCGGAGCAGGTGGCAGGCCTTGCTGGCGTCACCACCCCCCCTCACCACCCTGCACCCTCTCTGTCTGCACACTGTCCCTGTCCCAGCTCACTGCTGGGGAAAGAGAGGCACCAAGACATGGAACCACATCCCCAAAGTGGCAAGCAGCCCCTCCCAGGCCAGCATGACCCAGAGGCCTGGTTCCTTGCAACCGGGAGCCCACCCCAGGGACACCAGGCTGGCAGCAGAGCCTGGGGCACCTGCTGAGGGCACCGGGTCCTGTTCCCCTAGGACTGGGTCACCAGCACGGAGCTCCTCATCTCCCTAGACCGGCTCAACACATTTGGGGATGACATATTCAAGGACCCCAAGGTTCTCCAGTCCTACTACTATGCAGTGTCTGACTTCTCCGTGGGCGGCAGGTAATCTGGGTGGAACCCAGGAGTGGGGTGGAGTCTGGGCGGAGGGCGGGGCAGATGGGGGCGGAGCCCAGAGCGGAAGGAATAGCTGATGGCCCAGCCAGAGCTGGAGAGGCAAGACCCTGGTCCTCAGCTCCCAGCGTCTTTCTGCCTTCCCAGCCCACCGCCACTGAGTTCCCCTGTCTGTTCCCACACTGAGCCTCACCCAACGCAGGGGGCCCTTGTGCCTTCTCTTCCCTCTGCCTAGGGGTCCTTCCTCCTCCTGGATCTCTTAGCCCCAGAGCTAGCCACCAGCAGTCACTCTGTCCCCCTCCTGGGGTCTCAGACCATCTCTGCAGGGAATCCAAGGGCCCTATGGTAGATGATCTCTCCATGGTCTACTGTGGCCAAGAAGTGGGGGAGGGGGGAGGGTCCCTTCTGTCTCTGGGCTCCCAGAGCCTGGTTGGAGCAGTGGAAAGAAACAGGCAAGGCGGAGGCTCAGTTTTCTTCTTGAAAGGTGAAAAGACCATGTTCCCACCCCAGGTCCAGTAGGGCAGCCTGCAGGAATCCAGTTGCTCCCAATAAACCCATCAGTACCCCCCACCCCCACCCCAGTACTAAAGGACAGGAAGAGCCCGCACCAGTGACTCATGCCTGTAATCCTAGCTAAACTGTGAGACTCTTTTTTTGGGGGGGGGGTTTGGTTGTGGGGCCTGAATTCTGGGCCTGGGCGCTGTCCCTCAGCTTTTCAGCTCAAGGCTAGCGCTCTACCACTTGAGCCACAGTGCCACTTCCGGCTTTTTTCTTTTTTCTTATGTGGTGCTGAGGAATCGAGCCCAGGGCCTCATGCATGCAAGGCAAGTGCTTTACCACTGAGCCACCTTCCCATCTCCAATGAACCAGCAAAAAGCTGGAAGTAGAGCTGTGGCTCAAGGGGTAGAGCACTAGCCTTGATCAAAAAAGCTCAGGGTCAGCACCCAAGTCCTGAGTGTAAGCTCCAGAACAGGTGTGCACGCATGCATGCACACATGCACACACATACACACACACAAGACAGAAGAAGATCAGCATTCCAAAGCCAGGGAACAGCTCTACAGAAGTGCTGGAACGGGGTGGGGGAGACTATAAGGGGTCCAGGCAAAGCCCCAGCCGGTGGGAGACCAGGCTGGAGAGAGGGCCAGGGCCACAGGTTCCAAGGGTTCCTCTCCTGTGGTCAGTGAGAAGCTGAGACACGCAGCCTTGGCCAGCCACGGGAGAGTCAGCTTGGGCCATGGGGGTGTGTGTGTGTGGCCCTGAGAGCAGTTCAAGACAGAAAAGCAGCCTGTCGTGGGGCGGGGGGGGGGGGGGTGGCAGGTAGGCAGTGAGACAATGCCCAACCATGGACTCAGGACGCTGAGAGGTGGGGAGAGGCTGTGGCCCCGCTGCTGTCCCAGCCCCGGTGGACCTCGCTGGAGCGGGCTCTGCGAGGATGGCGAGGCCTTGATCCCCAGCGCCTGAGAACATCTGGGCCCCAGCTGCCGGGACCAGACCACCCTCAGACCACAGCTGGTGGGAAGTCCGTGCCCCGAGCTGGAGGCCACAGGGGCCACTCCGGACGGGGATGGCGGCCAAGGAGGGCCAGGCTGTGCCGCGCATGCCGTGTCACCGCCACATTCCTGCCCCACTCCACCCGTTGCTTCATCCTGCAGGTGACGGGGACACAGACCAGGGTTGCCCTCAAAAGCACAGATTTAATAGGTACCAGTGACTCACCCCTGGAATCCTAGCTGCCCAGGAGGCTGAGATCTGAGGATCACGGTTCAAAGCCAGCCCAAGCAGGGAAATCTGTCTTTTTTTTTTTTTTTGGCAGTCGTGGGGCCTGAACTCTGGGCCTGGGTGCTATCTCTCAGCTCTTCAGCTCTACCACTTGAACCACCGCGCCACTTCTGGCTTTTTCTGCTTATGTGGTGCTGAGGAATCAAATCCAGGGCCTCATGCATGCAAGGCCTGAGCTCTACCACTGAGCCACCTTTCCAGCCCTCCGTGAGACTCTTACTCCAATAAACCACCGGAAAACCAGAAGTGGCGCTGTGACTGAAGTGGTAGAGCGCTAGCCTTAACCTGAAGAGCTCAGGGACAACGCCCAGGCCCAGAGTTCAAGTCCCACAACCAACAAAAAAAAACAACAAAACAGAGACTCTGAGGATTTGGGATAGGATGGGAAATGTTCCCTGTACAGGCTACCTCTGTGTGTGCACACATGTGTGTATGCGCGTGCACACACATGTGCATGTGTGCCCAATCTGGGGCTTGAACTTGAGGCCTAAGTGCTATTCATGAGCTCTTTGGCTCAAGCTACCACTTGAGCCACAGCTACTTCTGACTTTTTGTGGTTAATTGGAGATAAGGACTTTTCCTAACCTGTGCTGGCTTTGAACCCTGATCCTCATGTCTCAGTCTCTTGAGCAGCTAGGATTACAGGTGTGAGCAAGCTCCTGGCAAGGCCGCCTCTCAAAGAGAAAGACTTGCCCAGGGCAGCCTCCCGGCCCTCCTTCACTCATTGTGTCCTACCTGCCCTCTTGTCACTGGGGGAGACCCAGGGGTCCACCTCCTGGGTTCTTGGCCCTGGGAAGGCCCTGCCCAGGCAGATGGCAATGTGGGGTGGCAGTCTCCTTGATAAATCCATCAGCAATGGGACAGGGAATATGGTGGGGTTTCCTGTGTCATGTTCTCCTCCCTCCTGTCTGCCTGTGTTATGTTTTTATTTGTTACTGGTTGTGGGGCTTGAACTCTGGGCCTGGGCCCTGTCCCTCAGCTCTTCAACTCAAGGTGAGCACTCTGCTACTTGAGCCACAGCGCCACTTCCGGTTTTCTGGTGGTTCATTGGAGCTGAGTCTCACAGACTTTCCTTCCAGGGCTGGCTTTGAACCATGATCCTCAGATCTCAACCTCCTGAGTAGCTAGGATGACAGGCGTGAGCCACGGGCCCCAGCCTCTGCATTCTTTTGTTTCCTTTTGTTATGGTGGAGACTGGGTTTTGAACTCGTGGTTCTGTGCTCAGTCCAGTCTGTTTGCCCAGTCTGTCTCTAACCCCTCGGGCCTGGCCTCTGACCTTCCCCCAGGTGCAAATGCAACGGCCATGCCAGCGAGTGCGGCCCCGACGGGGCGGGCCGGCTGGCCTGCCGCTGCCAGCACAACACCACGGGCGTGGACTGCGAGCGCTGCCTGCCCTTCTTTCAGGACCGCCCGTGGGCCCGGGGCACCGCCCAGGCCGCCAACGAGTGTCTGCGTGAGTGTCCCCCAGAGTCAGGGACCCCGGAACCGCGCAGCTCCGGGGTGGGTCCCTGGGCAGCTGCGGAGGCAGGGGAAGCGCAGGATGGGGGAAAGGGGGGGTGAGCCTTGATCCCCTCCCACCCGTCAGTCCCCCAAGACAGTCTTTGATGTAGCTGCTGAGTCCCACCAGGACCACCCCCCCCCCGCCCGCAGTGGGGGGCTGAGCCTGCCCCTCGGCCCCCACCCCCACCCCCACTCTTCCTCCTCCTCCCCTTTGATGTCCTGACTAGCAGGGCTGCCCCTCCCCCGCCCCAGCTGTGCACAGCGCCGCGCCTGCCCCGCCCCGCGTGGGTCCTGGGTCCAGAGCCCCGCCCGGCCTCCCCACACCTCCCCAGCCCTCATCTGCTCTGACTGGGTCACACCCCCTCCGCCCCTCCCACCCTGCCCCACCCGGCCGGAGCTGCCAGGCTCTGGGCCCTGCTGTCCCGGGCTGGACCCCTGGCTGCCAGAGCCAGGACAGCGCGGGCCACTTGTCCCCCCACCAATGCCCCTTCCCCCGCACCACAGGGTCAGCGGCCCTGCCCGCAGGTCGCCTTCCTTCTGTATTGCTCCCTTCCCCCATGTCACGCCCCTCAGGGCCTGGCCCTGCCATCTCCTGCTACTGCCACGCCCCCACCACGCCACGCCCTGCTACTGCCACGCCCCCACCCTGCCACACCCCTGCTACTGCCACGCCCCTGCTACTGCCACGCCCCCATCCTGCCACGCCCCCATCCTGCCACGCCCCTGCTACTGCCACGCCCCCACCTGCCACGCCCCTGCTACTGCCACGCCCCTGCTACTGCCACGCCCCCATCCTGCCACGCCCCTGCTACTGCCACGCCCCTGCTACTGCCACGCCCCCACCCTGCCACCCCTGACACACCACGCCCCCTGGCATGCCCCGCCCCGCCCCTGGCATGCCCCGCCCCGCCCCTGGCATGCCCCGCCCCCTGGCATGCCCGGCCCTCCCTCCCCGCTGCCCAGCCCCGCGGCTTCGCGGCCCGCGGCTTCCCCCCGCCCCAGGCTCTCGCCGTTGTCCGTGGTGCCCGTGGTGCCCGCGGTGCCCTGGGCAGTAGCCCGTTGGGAAACCTGGAGCGGTGTCCTTGATGGAGCCGGACCTGAGCTCCATCCTGGACTCGTGCCGGTCCCTGCCTCCCCTCTCCAGCCCCAGGAGAGTGAGTGGCGCCGGCCGCTCACCGCCCCCTGGCCGCCCACAGCCTGCAACTGCAGCGGCCGCTCGGAGCAGTGCACCTTCGACCGCGAGCTCTTCCGCAGCACCGGCCACGGCGGCCGCTGCCACCGATGCCGCGATCACACGGCCGGGCCCCGCTGCGAGCGCTGCCGGGAGGCCTTCTACCGCTGGGACCCGCGGGCTGCGTGTCAGCCCTGCGACTGCCACGCAGCAGGTGAGCCGAGGGAGCCAGGCCTCCAGCCCTCCCTCCCTCCAGCCCTCCCTCCCCTCCCCCTCCCCCCAACCCACCCTCCTCTCCCTCGCTCCCTCCCTCCCCCAGGCTCCCTGAGTCTCCAGTGTGACCACGAGGGAATCTGCTCCTGCAAGCCCACGGTGACCGGCTGGAAGTGTGACCGCTGCCGGCCTGGGTTCCACTCGCTCAGCGAGGGTGGCTGCAGGTGAGGGGCCGGGTGGCGTCCGGAAGGGGCAGGGGCAGCGAGAACAATGCAAGCTGTTCCTGCCTACCACCAAGGCCACAGAGGGACCCGGGGCAGGGTTCCAGGTAGGGGTGCCAGGCAGGGCTGAGAGACAAGCTCCCAGTGAGGCTCCCTGCCTGAGCAGGGAGGGAGGAAGAGGGAGGAGAGGGCTGGCGCAGAAGCAGCCTAGGGAGCAGCTGAGGACCAGGTGGTGTGGGAGGGCTGAGACCAGAGGCGGTGGAGGTTCTGATCTTGGAGCTGCAGGGGGACCTGGCCTTGTTTGAAGAGGGAGGGGGAAGGGAGAGGGATGAGCATATTCTAGACCCGGGGGGGAGGGGTGTAGTATGAGGTCACAGGAGATGGAAGTGGAAGAAGGAAGATGATCTTTGGAGTTGTGCCTTTTCACTCAGACTGGTGCACTACCACTTGAGCCACACCTCCAGTCTGCCCTAAGGGTTCTACCCAGGCCATTTGAGCAAGTAGGGGGCTGGGAAGGGAGATGCAGAGCTTTGGGTTCGTGCACTACATGTGCAGTACCCAGAGAACCAGCCAAAGGGTCGGGTGGGGGGAGGGGGCCGGGAAAAGGAGTCTAGCACCCCCGCCAGGGCGCAGCGAGAATGCGCAGGACCACAATGGAAAATCAAGCTCCTAGTAACTCCGAAGTGCCTGCGTGGGCGCCTGGTGACAGGGGCGGCAGCTTGATTCTAGTCACCGAAATGAAATGACCCGTGCTGCTCACTGGTGGAGCACTTGCCCAACACGTGTGCGAGCTCCAGGTTCCATTCCAGCATCACATACGTGCACACACACACATTCCTCATCTTGTGCATGGATGCACACTTGCACCCACATAATGCACAGAGTGACCCCGCTGCTCCCACAGGCCCTGGCCTCTGGACATTTGCACACGCCATTCTTCTGCCCTGGAGTGTGCTCCTTCCCCACAAGCCCTGCCTCCCCCAGGCTGTCTGTCAGACTCCTACTCAAGCCTCTTCCCAGCTCAGGTGGCTCCCCCTCAGGGGTCTCCCCTGACCCTGTGACCTCTGTCCCCAGCCCCACGCCAGGCCTGAGGCCCCTCTGCAGGACTGCATCCCTGTGCACCTCCCCCACAGCACACTCCTCCTGTAATCTGTGCTCCCGGACTGATGGGTGGATAGGAGGATAGATGGGTGTATGGATGATGGATGGATAAATAAATGGATAGATGGATGGTGGATGGATTAATGGATGGATGGATAGATGATAGATGATGGATGGGTGGATGGATGGATGGATGGGTGGTGGATGGATGGATGAATGAATGGATGGATGATGGATTAATGGATGAATGGATAGATGATGAGTGATGGATGATGGATGGATGGATGGATGGGTGGATGGATGATGGATGGATGGGTGGATTAATGGATGGATAGATGATGGATGATGGATGGGTGTATGGATAGTGGGTATATGGATGGATGGATGGATTAATGGATAACTAGGTAGAAGATGATGGATGGGTGGGTGGATAGATGAATGCATGGGTGGATTATAGATGGATTGGTGGATGGATGATGGATGGATGGTGAAGGGATAGATGAATACGTGGATGAATGGATGGATGACAGGTGGATGGATAATAGATGGGTGATAGATGTATGGATGGATAATGGGTGGATGATGGATGGATGATAGATGGGAGATGGGTGGATAATGGGTGGATAGGTGGATGGATGATGGATGGGTAGATGGATGAGTGGGAGGATGGATGGGTAGATGATGGGTGGATGGTGGATGGATGGTAGATGGGTGATGAGTGGATGAACGGATGGATGGATGGCTAGGAGGATGATAGATGGAAGGGTGGATGGATGAGTGAGTAGGAGGATGGATGGGTGGATGGCTGATGGCTGATAGATGAGTGGGAGGGTGACTGGGTGGATGATGGGTGGATGATAGATGGGTGAGGGAAGGATGAAGGATGAATAGATGGGTGGGTGGATGAGGGATGGAAGGACGCAGGGTGGATACACACCGGAGGGGTCATGCCGGTAGAGGGGTGACTGGCAGGCATAGGCAGAGGAGTCCTGTTCCCGGGTGGACGACTCACTTCCTGGCAGGACTGGGGTAGCGAAGGCGGTTGCAGGCCCAGCCGTCCTGCACTGGGCTCCGGGAGCGGGGAAGGGCAGGGAGCTTGCCAAGGGCGGGGCTCTCCCTCTGGAGCCTCGCAGGATCCGGGCCCTGACGCCGAGTCTCGGTCAGGCCCTGCATGTGCAGCGTGGCGGGCAGCCTGGGCACCTGTGACCCCCGCAGCGGACACTGTCCCTGCAAGGACAACGTGGAAGGCAACTTGTGCGACAGGTGGGTGAGCCGATCGCTGATCGCCCGGAGCTGCTGGGAGAGACCTCGGGGGTCACCAGTGAGGCTCCGGGGCTGAGCAGGTGGGGGGGGGAGGGCGGGGGCAGGGGGAATGGGCAGCCCCATCAGCCCACTTCCTTCCTGGACTGCCATGGAGCTGCCCTGCAGGAAGCCCCCCCAACCCCAGGCTGTAAGGCAGTGTTAACACCCTACCCACATGCCATCGATGCTTCGTGAGCTGAGAAAATCTTTTTCTCCAACTCAGAATCCTGAAAATAAAAAGACAGACTGGAAAGAACGTGTGTAGCCCAGGCAGAAAGGCAGGGCATGCTGGCCACTACTCTCCCATCTCACCTCAGGGCAGACATAACTAATGGAGCCATGTACTCTTTACAACCCTCCTGTCTCACTCCAGGACAGACATAACTAATGGAGCCCCATACTCAGGGCACACAGTAACCTCAGCATCCAACTGAGTTGAGATCTGAGCCATCCCTGCAATCACCAGGCAAAGGTTACAAGGTTCTGGAGGCCGCCAGACAAACCTGGTTTTGCCTCCCAGGGGACACAGCCTCCTCCTGGCTCTGGGTCTGACATCAGAAGGGCTGTACCACACCAAAGCCGAGTGTCTGGCCCCAAGTCTCGAGTCTCGCTTGATCTGGGCTGCCCAGATCTCGAGTTGGCAGGGTCTAAAAAAAAAAAGTCCCAGAGAGATTGTAAGAACCTAGAAAGAAGCCAGGTGCCGGTGGCTCACGCCTGTCATCCTAGCTACTCAGGAGGCTGAGATTTGAGGATCACAGTTCAAAGCCAGCCTGGGAAGGAAAGTCAGTGAGACTCTCATCACCCATAAACCACCAGAAAACTGGAAGTGGCTCTGTGGCTCAAGAGGTAGAGCGCTCACCTTGAGCTGAAGAGCTGAGGGACAGAGCCCAGGCCCAGAGTTCAAGCCCCACGACCAAAAAAAAACCCCCAGAAAGACAGAGGCTGTCACAGCTGGGAGGAGGGCTGGGGAGGTGGCTCAGTGGTAGAGCGTTTGCCTTGCATGCATGAGGCCCTGGGTTCCATTCCTCAGCACCACATAACAAAAAGAAAAAAGCTGGAAGTGGCGCTGTGGCTCAAGTGGTAGAGCACTAGCCTTGAGCTGAAGAGCTGAGGGACAGCGCCCAGGCCCAGAGTTCAGGCCCCACGACTGACAAAAAAAAAAAAAAAAAAAACCACAGCTGGGAGGAGGCGGGAGCTTGTGAGTTCCTGGACGTGAGGCCAGCACCGGGGGTGTGGGGTTGCTCTCATACCCCTTCTGCCACTCCCAAAGGGAAGCGTTCATTTCAGCTGCCCCCCCCCGCCCCCGCCCCCCTCTGGCCCCGCATCACCGCGCCCTCATGGGCTGGTCCTGCCTTCCTTACAGATGCCGCCCGGGCACCTTCAACCTCCAGCCCTACAACCCCACCGGCTGCACCCCCTGCTTCTGCTTTGGCCACTCTACCGTGTGCACCGTGGCCCCCGGCTTCCAGACCCAGCCCGTCATCTCAGACTTCCGCCAGGGTAAGCGGCCCCTCTGGTGGAGTACTACTCACCTGTGAAGATTAGCGGGGGCCAGCCACTCACATATATAATCTTAGCTACTCAGGAGGCTGAGATCTGAGGGTCGCAGTTCAAAGCCAGCCCCGGCAGGAAAGTCAGGGAGATTCTCACCTCCAATGAACCACCAGAAAACTGGAAGTGGCGCTGTGGCTCAAGTGGCAGAGCGCTCGGCTTGAGCTGAAGAGCTCAGAGACAGTGCTCAGGCCCAGAGTTCAAGCCCCACGACAGACACCAACAACAGAACAAAAAAGATTAGCTGCCTTGAGCACCCCCACACTGGGGATTTGGGCCCAGCCCCTTGGTGTCCCTCATTCCCTGAGGCCCCCTGGGGTACCTGAGACCTCCTGAGCACAAAGCCTCTGTGGGGGCCTTCCAGGGGCTCAGCCACATCTGCCCCAAATCAGAAACAAGCCCCACCCAGCGCCCCCACCTGCGGCCTCTCCTTCGGGAGACTGGTCCCGGGCTCCAGGGCCCAGCGTGGGGGGGAGCGCGCCCTCTGCTGGAGGCTGTGCAGAAAGCAGCTTGGTGCCAGGGGCTGGGAGCGTGAGCCGGGAGCAGTCATGGGTCCCGCTCGGCCACGCCCACCCCCGTATGACTGCGCTGGTATTGACCCAGGCTTGTGCCTGCTGTGTTCGGCCACAGAGACACCTCTCCAGCCCAACCCTCCCATCTTTTCTGTTTTTTTTTTTTTTGCACTGGTCATTGTGAGACATAGTTTTGATTTCTGCTGGCCCCCTCCCTGCCTGGACGGTGATCCCCCAGATCTCAGCCTCCTGAGCAGCGAGGCTTACAGTAGCTGACCCAAATGACTTGCTCTGAAAGGGAAACAGATGTGAGAAGCATGTCACTTTATTTTTTGACGGTCGTGGGGCTTGAACTCGGCCTGGGCGCTGTCCCTCAGCTCTTCAGCTCAAGGCTAGCGCTCTACCACTTGAGCCACAGTGCCACTTCTGGCTTTTTCTGCTTATGTGGTGCTGAGGAATCAAACCCAGGGCCTCATGCATGCAAGGCAAGCGCTCTACCACTGAGCCACCTTCCCAGCCCCCAAGCACTTTGGGCCTGCTACTTTAAGGTCTGGCTTAGCTCCTCAGCCCCATGTGTCATCATCGGTGGGATGGCATGCACCATGCAGGCCCTGGCGGCCTGCTGCCTGCCTGCCCTGACGGCAACAAGACGAAGGCTGCAAATCGGTCCTGATACAAGGAAGAGGTCATCTGCCAGGCTTGGTGGCTGACACCTGCAGTCCCAGCTGCTCAGGAAGTGAAGATCAGGAGGGCTGTGGCTCAAGGACAGCCTGGGCAAAAGCAAGACCCTCATCTCAAGCAGACTTGGCAGAGCACTTCCTGTCTGTGGCCCAGCTGCTGGGAGATGGAGGGAGGAGGATCAGGGTCCAAGGCTGGCTAGGGCAAAAAGCTTCCCTACTGGGAAACTAACTAAAGCAAAAAGGTGAGCGGGTGTGCTGGCTCACGCCTGTAATCCTAGCTACTCAGGAGGCTGAGATCTGAGGATCATGGTTCAAAGCCAGCCTGGGCAAGTTTCCTTGGGACTTCCTTGAGTCCAGGAGACTCTTATCTCCCATGAACCACCAGAAAAGCGGAAGTGGTGCTGTAGCTCAAGTGGTAGAGCGCTCGCCTTGAGCTGAAGAGCTGAGGGACAGCGCCCAGGCCCAGAGTTCAGGCCCCACAACCGACAAAAAAAAAAAAAAAAGAAAGGTTCAGGCTCAGAAACTTTAAGTAACTTCCCAGAGTCACACAGCCCCGGGAGCCTTGCTGACCGTCCCCTTCTTCCCCTCCCCCTCTCCCGGGAGGGTGCCACAGGGCCTGGAGGGCACGGGCTCTGGGCCGAGCTCAGTAGTTAACTGCCACACTGAGACCAGGGACCAGAGGCCTGGGTTTCCCTCCTGACTGCGCCCTCCCGGGGCACAGGGACGCTGACGCTTGTGCCTGGAAGGGGAGAGAGCTCCAAACACTGGGTCAGGTCTGGTGTTTTTCTTAGAGGTGAATGACCTCAGGTCTCAAGGCCTGCCTCTTCACGTGGACTCAGAACCCTTCTGAGGCTGAGTGTGGTGGCTCACACCTGTAATCCCAGCTACTCGGGAGGCAGAAACCAAGAAAATCATGGTCATAGACCAGCTTGGGCAGAAAAAAAACAAAAGCTATTGAGACCCTATCTCAACCAATACGCTTGGTGTGGCCCTATACTCCTGTCATCCCAGCTAGTAGAGACATAAGTAGCATCGTGGTTCAGGCCAGCGCAGGTATCAAAGCAAGAGCCTATCTGGAAAATGAAGTGAAAAGGCACAGGCACGAAGCCCAAAGTCGGCTGGGGGAGCCGAGCCGAGCCGGCGGACGCCCGAGTTCCCACTGCGGGGCCTCCTCCCTCCCCTCACGCGGCTCACGCATGTGTCCTGTGCTTCTGCCTAGGAGCCGACGGCTGGCGGGCCATGGGCAGCGAGGGTTCGGAGCGGTCCCCACGATGGAGTCCCAGTGGGGTGCTCTTGGGCCCCGGAGACGAGGAGCTCAGGGCGCCAGGTACCTGTGCCTGGTGGGGTGTGTGGGGACACAGGTGGGGAGGGGGGGAGGGTTCGAAGCCAGCCCGGGCAGGAAAGTCTGTGAGACGCTTGTCTCCAGTGAACCACCCAAAAGCCAGAAGTGGAGCTGTGGCTCAAGTGGTAGAGCACCAGCCTTGAGCATAAAAGCTCCGAGACAGCGTCCAGATCAAGTTCAAGTGCCAAGGATGAGTGAACACACACACACACACACACACACACACACACACACACACACACACACACACACACACACAAAAGTCAGCGTGGTGGAGATCCTCACACGCTCCTCTCTGGCCTCCAGAGCGGTTCCTGGGGGACCAGCGGCTCAGCTACGGGCAGCCGCTCACACTGACCCTCCGCGTCCCCCCCGGGGCACCCCCGCCCCCCGTGCGGCTGAAGCTGGGAGGAGCCGGCCTGGACCTGGCCCTGAAACCCTCCAGCTCCTCTGGACCCCCGGGGGCCGGACAGCCGGGGCTGCTGCAGCTCCACTTCCTGTAAGTGTGCCCGCCCTTGGCCTGGGCTGGGGTGGGCAGCGTGCTCTTCCCGGGGCGGGCACTGGGCCCAGCCCCTGCGTGGGGGGAACTTCAGCACCCATGGCTTCCCCTCTAGCCTGCAGGAGACGTCTGAGGACGCCAGCCCCCCACTGCCTGCCTTCCACTTCCAGAGGCTGCTCACCAACCTGACCATTCTGGGCATCCGGGCCAGCGGCCAAGGCACGAGCACTTCCGGTCAGTAAGATGGCAGCCAGCCTGGCCCTGGCTGGCCCCCGTTGTGTATGGCCATGAAACCCCACTGAAGTGGGCATGAGGCTCAGATCAGCACACAGCCATGGCATCGGGGCGGTGGCCGGGGACAGAGCTAAGGTCGGGCCATGGGGGCGGGGGGTGGGGGGGAGAGGGGCAGGCGGGGGGGGGCAGCCTGCGGCTAGGACTGTTAGGTCCAGCACGGATGGCTCTGTGCCCACATTGTCCCCTCCTGGTCACTGGGGGTATTGCATCCCAGCCACCCTGGAGCAGACCTCCTTTGTCAGCTCCCAAAGGAACTTGATGTGGATGACCTTTGACCTGTCCATGGTTATGGCCCCCCCCCCCCCGCCCCTGCATGCACAAGTACACACCTGTAACCCCACTACATGAGAAGCATAAATGGAGAATTGTAGTCCAGGCAGGCCTAGGTTGAAATGGGAAACTCTACCTCAAAAATAGCCAAAAACCAGCCAGACACCGTGGTTAAAGCCTGTCAGCCTAGCGACTCAGGAGGCCGAGATTGGGAGACCATGGTGTGAGACAGGACTCATGGTGGTGGTCAGGCACAGAGCGACCCCCTGGCTTGAAAAGAATCCATTTCAGGGCTGGGAAGGTGGCTCCGTGGTAGAGCGTTTGCCTTGCATGCCTGAGGCCCTGGGTTCAATTCCTCAGCACTACATAAGCAAAAAGAAAAAAGCCGGAAGTGGGCTGTGTTTCAAGTGGTAGAGTGCTACCCTTGAGCTGAAGAGCTGAGGGACAGCGCCCAGGTCCAGAGTTCAGGCCCCACGACCCACCCACCCCCCCCCCCCCAAAAAAAGAAAAGAACCCATTTCAGAGGGGACTGGTGGAGTGATTTGTGATAGAGTGCCTACTTTGCCAACAGGAGGCTGTGAGTTCAAAGCCCAGCACCACCCCCTAAAAAACTCAGATACCTCGTTCCTGTGTGTAAGGCAAAGTAGAAGGCTGAGTGTGGTGCTTCATACCTGGAATCCCAGCAATGTAGAAGGCAAATAACTAAGTGGAAAAGGGCGGGTGGGTGGGACACCTGTGGCTCACCCCCTCCTGGTTACCAGGAGAAGACAGACCAGGCGGACAAACCCTAGAGACTCTTACCTCCAATTAACCAGCAAAAACAAGAAACTGGGGTGTGGTTCAAGTGGTAGTGTTTTACAGGAACTAGATCAGCGAGATACAGAGAAGCTACGTTGTGAGAGGTAGAGTCTTTATTTGAAAGCCGGTGACTGTGGTCTCCTGCCCAAAGACCTGCAGCCCCAAGTGCAGTTATTACAGAACTTACAAGCCAAAAAAAATACCCACACCCAGGGGGCTGGGAAGGTGGCTCAGTGGTAGAGTGTTTGCTTAGCATGCATGCAGCCCTGGGTTCGATTCCTCAGTACCACATACACAGAAAAGGCTGAAAGTAGGCTGTGGCTCAAGTGGTAGAGCACTAGCCTTGAGCAAAAGAAGCTCAGGGACAGTGCCCAGGCCCTGAGTTGAAGCCCCAGGACTGGCCAAAAAGAAAAAACATACAGCAAAGCAGATGTCACATGGTCTAGGGACTAGCAAAGCATCTCCTACGGGAGAAAGTTATCTAGGAGGAGCAATCTAGGACAACCAAGGGCAATTGTTCTCTGGGGCAAAACTTTCCTGGAGCTAAACAACTCTGAAGCACCTGCAAAGTAAAGAACACCACCTCGGGGGCTGCTTACCCACCCACCACACCACTGCAGATCAAAGAGAGTCCTCTGGAGTGCTGGGAACGGGGCGGAAATTCCCCAGCATCTGTTAAGACGCCTGTCCACTGTTGCTGAGCTTTGGCTCTCAAGGCTAGCTTCTCTACCACTTGAGCCACAGTTCCGCTTCCCATGGACTTTTCTCTCGGGGCTGGCTTCAAACTATGATCTCAGATCTCAGCCTCCTGAGCAGTTAGACGAGCATGAGCCACTGGCTTTCCCTCTCCTCCTCTTCTCTACCCTCCCCTTTCCTCCACTTCTCTTCCCCCTCCTTTCCTCTCTTCCCCTCCCCTTCCAGCAACTTCTGTGGATGGAAGCCAGGGACTGGAATGCTAAGCACACGTTCATCCGCTGGGCCACGCCGCAGCCCCGTGTCTGTCCTTGTGCTGCCCCTTGCTCTGACGATGGATTCTCGGGCTGCCTGTCACCCATGCCCACGGGCCCCCCTTGTGCTGCAGGCCAAGTGTTCCTGACAGAGGTCCAACTCCCATCTGTGCAGCCCGGGCCCGGGCCTGCTCCACCGGCCGCCTGGGTAGAGGCCTGCTCCTGTCCCCGGGGCTACACCGGCCAGTTCTGCGAGTCCTGTGCTCCGGGATACAAAAGGGAGATGCCCCAGGGGGGCCCCTACACCCGCTGTGTCCCCTGCACCTGTAACCAGCATGGCACCTGCAACCCCAACACAGGTGAGTCCCCCAAAACCTAGCAAATGGCTCCGCTGGCCCCAGCATCAGCCTGGCACGGGCACCGCGCCCCTGGCACCAGTGTGTGGACTCACCGTCCACATGTCCATCCCCCCATGTCCAGCCCCTGGCCTTGCCACATAGCTGTGAGGGAGGGCAGGGCACGCTGGCAGAAGCTCCTGGGCATCACCCCAGAGCCACCAACCTGCCACGCTTACCCCCAACCCGTGGACAGTGCTCACACCACCTTGAGGACCAGGCTACCCGGAGGTCAGGAGACACCAGGCCCAGACTGCCACTAGCTGGGAGCTTGGGGTATCAGCCTGGGAAATGTGGGGGCACAAGTCCTTTCCGTCCAGGGCCTGGGGAGATCATGTGACACTGCCACCCCCCTTTCTGGTGGGCTCTGCTTCCCTCCAGGCTCTGCAGACCCCGTCTCCTGAGTTGCAGGGAGGCTGCATGGCCACTAGGTGGCAGAGCTGTGCCTTCCACCAGCCAGAGCATGCTGGTCTCCACCTACAGAGGAGTGGACTGATAGAGACGGGGCCTGGAGGGGGTGGTGGGCAGGACACAGGCTTCTCTCCACCTCTTGCACCTTGGCCTTTCACACCAAGTCACTTGCTGCTTCCCGAGAGCAGATGGAATCTCTGGTACTCCCAGCCCAGGAAAGGCCTCCCTTGCTGTACCTGTGTCAGACATCACCAGTGGAGCCCAGAGGAGGCCTCCCTTCCTATGCCCATGGCAGGCATCACCAGTGGAGCCCAGAAGAGGCCTCATCATCTTTCCCAGACAGTGCTCAGACAGCCTGTACAGCAGAATGCAGCACATCCTCTCTCATGAGATGGGACTGTTACTTTTTGTGTTTTGTTTCTGTCCCCAGAGCCTCTGGCTCTGCCATGGCCACCTGCCCTGTAGATAAGCCTTTATGTATACAATGAGAGCAGCTAGGACCAGGATTGAGCCCTGAGTGCCGACCTCTCGGCTGCCACCCTTGCTTGTCCAAGGCCCTGGCCCCTCTGTCCGCCTCCGCCCTGGGTGCTGGGTGCTGCTGGGAGCTCCTGCGCTGGTGGCTCAGGCAGCCCCACAGTAGGCCTCCCTTCTGGGCACCCCAGGCTCTAAGCAGATGCCAGGTGCTACAGGACTGGAGAAAGGGGGTGCAGAATCCTCTCTTTTCAGACACCAGGCAGGCTCTGATACCCAGCACAAAGGACGGGTGAGCTCTGCGGGCAAGCAGGGGCTGGATGCCAGGGTCTGTGCTCGGGGAGGGGGAGGGGTTTCCTGTCTCCCCCTTGTAGGAGAACAGCAAGAACAAGGCCACCTGTTGGCTCAGAGAAAGGCTTGGCACACAGTCTATTAGTGACAGTAGAAATATTGCCAGGTGTCCGTGTCATCCTAGCTACTCAGGAGGCTGAGAGCTGAGGATCTCGGTTCAAAGCCAGCCCTGGCAGGAAAGGCTGTGAGACTCTTATCTCCACTAAACCGCTCAAAACTGGAAGTGGCGCTGTGGCTCAAGTGGTAGAGCGCTCGCCTTGAGCTGAAGAGCTGAGGGACAGCGCCCAAGCCCAGAGCTCAAAGAAAGAAGGAAATATTAGCCACGTGTGTCAGGAATGTGTGGTACCTTGAACACATGACCTCAGCAAGTCTCAACACAACGGTGGGGGCAACGGCACTGGTATCCCCGTTTTGTAGGGGAGGAGAGGGCAGGGGGAGGGCGGAGAGGTTGGGGAGGAGCGGGGAGAGGGCCGTGTGCTCCCACTCCAGGCCCGGACTCTGCATCTCCCACCGAGGCCCGCCGGCCCGGGGGACTTCCCAGCGGAGGTGGCACTGGGCTGGTGCTGGTCTCACCCTTCAGGGGTCTGCCTGTGCGCCCACCACACCGAGGGCCCCTCCTGCGAGCGCTGCGCGCCGGGTTTCCATGGCAACGCCTTCACCGGCCGAGCGGACGCCTGCCAGCCCTGCCCATGCCCCGGACGGTTGGCCTGCACTGTCGTCCCAGACAGTGGGGAGGTGGTGTGCACCCACTGCCCCCAGGGCCAGAGAGGTGAGCGCTTTGTGGGCAGGGTGGGGGGCTGCCCGGTGCTCTGCCCCTGCCCTGGGTCCAGGGGTGATGTCCTCGGTTTCGTTTCTGGCACGTGGGAAAGGAGCCCAGTTTAGGGGTGGCAGGCATGACATCTGGTGGCCCCGAGCCCCCCAGTCACGGCCCCCAGCCTGAGCATGAGTGGGTGAGCTGTGAGGAGGCCCCGCAGAGCCTGGAGTGGCGGCCTGAGGTGGAGAGGAGGCCTCCATGCTCCCGCTGAGTCCCTGGAGATCCTGACGCATGGCCGACGCCGGAAACCAACCATGGTGGAACTTCTGTTAAGCTTTAAGCTTTTAAAACGTCCTCCAGCCGGGCGCTCGTGGCTTGTGCCGGGATCCTAACTCCCCAGCAGGCCGGGAGCTGAGGATTGCCGAGCAGCGGCAGGCAGGGCTGAAAAGTCCCTGACACCCTTCTCTCCAGTGAAACAGCAAAAAGCCAGAAGTGGAGCTGTGGCTCAAGTGGTAGCGGGCTGGCCTGGAAGAAGGCTCAGGGACAGCACCCAGGCCCTGAGTTCAAGCCCCAGTCCCTGCAAACACACACGCACATGCTCGCGTGCACACACACATACACACCCAGGAACCCGACAGCGTAGGCAAGCGAGGCAACCCACCCTACCTTTGCTGTTGCCACTCCGGTCCTGTGTGGCTCTTGGAGCCCGGAAGGCTCTGCTCTGTGTGGATTTGTGCAGAGGTGGGCCTGTGTGCAAAGACAGGCCAACGCCGTGCTGTACAAGTTTGAGTTCAGCTTCTGAGTCCACGCTGGGTCCCCCAGCTGCCACCACACCCCACAGCTCCCACAACAGCCGGAGGCTGGAAGGGGCCGCAGTGGCCCTGCTCAGCCAGGGCAGGGAAGGCGTCCACGTGACCCCGAATGACCCACTCGAGGGACTTCAGAAAGCTCAAGAAATGGGAGGCAGAGGGGACAGGAGTGATGAGGATAGGATGGGGGAGGGGAGGGGGACGGGGGAGGAAGAGGATGGTGATGAGGGTGAGGGGTGATGAAGAGGACAGTGGGAGGAGGAGGGTGAGGGGTGAGGAAGAGGACGGTGGGAGGAGGAGGGTGAGGGGTGAGGAAGAGGACGGTGGGAGGAGGAGGGTGAGGGGTGAGGAAGAGGACGGTGGGAGGAGGGTGAGGGGTGAGGAAGAGGACGGTGGGAGGAGGACAATGGCGATGGTAGGGAGGAGTGGGGACATGAAGCTGCTCAGCATGGTTAGGTGAAGGCAGGACAGTGACTCAGCGGAGCAGAGGCGGAAGACGCCCTCCATGGTGGCCAGATGACCCCGAGGGAGAGAGGCTGGTGAGGAAGACGGTGATGGAGACAATCAGGATGGTGGCCTGGGTAGCAAGGAGAAGGAGGCGGCGGCATCTACTGCGCCTTCTCTGTGGTCCTGCGAGGTCACTGTCTAGTCCTCCGCTTTACAGACAAGCATGCTGTGTCTGGAGAGGCCCTGTGGCCTGCTGAGGGCAGGCAGCCGCACCCAGATCCTGTGTGGGAACCTGGAGGAGACTAAGGAACTGGCTCAGTGTCAGGCTGGGCTGTCTGGGAGGGGGGCTGCAGGAGGCACTGGTGACCATGTCATCCCCAGGGAGTCCTGCAGGGGGCGCTGGTGAGCATGTCATCCCCAGGGAGTCCTGCAGGGGGCGCTGGTGAGCATATCATTCCCCAGAGTCCTGCAGGGGGCGCTGGTGAGCCTGCCACCCCCAGGGAGTCCTGCAGGGGGCACTGGTGAGCCTGCCACCCCCAGAGCCCTGCAGGGGACGCTGGTGAGCCTGCCACCCCCAGGGAGTCCTGCAGGGGACGCTGGTGAGCATGCCACCCCCAGGGAGTCCTGCAGGGGGTGCAGGTGAGCCTGCCACCCCCAGGGAGTCCTGCAGGGGGCGCTGGTGAGCCTGCCACCCCCAGGGAGTCCTGCAAGGGGTGCAGCCCAGGCCTCCCCCAGGGTATGCTGGTGGCCACCTCTCCTCACCCCTGCTCCCTCCATCACAGGGCGGCGCTGCGAGCAGTGTGAGGATGGGTTTTTTGGAGACCCTCTGGGAGTCCGTGGGGCCCCGCAGCCCTGCCGCCCATGCCCATGCAGCGGGAACGTGGACCCCAACGCCGTGGGCAACTGTGACCCCCAGTCCGGCCGCTGCCTGCGCTGCCTGCACAACACCACGGGCCCCCGCTGCGAGCGCTGTCGGGAGGGCTTCTACGGGAGCGCCCTGGCCCTGCGGCCAGCAGACAAATGCACGCGTGAGTGCCCAGCACCCCAGCCACAGGGGGCGGGGGGCTGGAGTGGGGTTCCTTAGTCTTGTCCTGTCCCATGACCCAGATCAAGTGGCTGAAGACGCCACCAGAACCAGCTAGCCGCTCAGCACCGCTGTGCAGCCCTGCTCAGGTCCCTCTCCTTCTCTGTCTCCTGGACAGAGACTGATGTGTTAGAAGCTCCAATCCCCGACTCTTCCTCTTCTATGCCTTGGTGACATGCTCTTCCCATGGAAGGCGGAGCGTGAATCTGGGATCCCGGATGTTTTTTTCACTGAAGGCTGGCGCTCTACTACTTGAGCCACAGCTCTACTTCTGGCTTTTGGTGGTTTGTTGGAGATAGAGTCTCATGGACTTTCCTGCCCAGGCTGGCTTTGAACCGTGATCCTCAGATCTCAGCCTCCTGAGTAGCAGGGTTTGCACAGGTGCACAGCTTGGCTGTCTCTTTAGCTGGGTCTTTACCCCTTCTTCAGGAAGGGTTGAGGAACATGGGCCCCTCTCAAGGTCTTGGGCTCCCCCAGCTTCTTGGCCTCTGCTGGACCCTAAATGTTAAGCAGATGCATGGGAAAATGTCCTAAAGCCTTTCCTGCACCCCATAGCCTGCGGCTGCCACCCAGGGGGCTCCGTCAGCGAGCTGAGACCCTGCCACCCGGTGACCGGTCAGTGCACCTGCCTGTCTCACGTGACCGGAAGGGACTGTGGTCACTGCTGCCCTGGTTTTTACGACCTCCAGCCAGGGAGAGGCTGCCAAAGGTGAGCGCCAGACGGGTGGGGGGCCACCACTGGCTGGCATTTTTGGGAAGTGCCCACAGATGGGCAGCCTGGGGGAACAGTGGTGGACTCAAGGGAAAAGACCAAGGAAGGCAAACAGGTTTGTCCCTTGTAGGACTTCCCAGAGCCTTTGGTGTGCTCACGCGCTCTGGCGTGTCCGCCAAGGCCTTGGGTGTCCGGTGTCCGTGGCCTGGGCTGGGCCGGGCGTGGCCACGGCAGCTCACGGCCGGTTCTCCCCACGCACACAGCTGCAAGTGTCACCCACTGGGCTCCCAGGAGAATCGGTGTCACCCTGAAACGGGCCAGTGCCCTTGCCGCCCGGGGGTCACCGGCCAGGCCTGCGACAGGTGCCAGCTGGGCTTCTTCGGCTTTTCTGCCAAGGGGTGCCGGGGTAAGCGAGCAAGGTTTTCCCGTGTGCGCCCGCCCTTCCTGAGCTCGGGTCTGGGGGACACTGAAGCATGGCCATCTCCACTCTGATCTGATGGGAGGCCCCAGGGAAGGGCCGAGGACTCTGCTCTTGGGGCCGTGGGATCCTGGGGGCCCCCCAAGGCATCCGGGAGCAGGACAGCCCATGAGACACTCACCCCCCCCCCCCCCGCAGCTTGCAGGTGCTCCCCGCTGGGCGCCGCCTCCGCCCAGTGCCACGAGAACAGCACGTGCGTGTGCAGGCCCGGCTTCGTGGGCTACAAGTGTGACCGCTGCCAAAGCAACTTCTTCCTCGCTGCAGACGGCAGCCACTGCCAGGAGTGCCCGGCCTGCTACGCCCTGGTGGAGGAGGGGGTGAGCTGCCCGGGCTGCCCCGCCTTCCCCTGCATTCCACGCGCCCCTTCTGTGAGCGCCAGCCCCGGGCGGGACTCGGAGGCCAGCATGCTCACCCACGGCCCCTGGGCCTCCTGTGCCTGCCGGCAACCTCGCCGCTGCTGCCCACCCGCCACCTCTCTCTCCTTCCTCGGCCCTTCTCCCCTCCACCTGCCAGCTCCTCCCTGGCCCACCCAGCCTCTGGGCTCTTCCCCATTCCCAGTGGGCAGGACTAAGGGAGGTCCTGACCTCCTGGGCCTTCTGGGTTCAGTGGGGATGAGGTGATGGATGACACTTCACAGAGAGGAGACACCATTCCGGATGCAAACCACTGTTTTGTTTTGTTTTGTCGGTCATGGGTCTCGAACTCTGGGCCTGGGCACTGTCCCTACGCTCTTTAGCTCAAGGTGAGCACTCTACCACTTGAGCCACAGCGCTACTTCTGATTTTCTGGTGGTTTATTGGAGATAAGAGTCTCGCAAACTTTCCTGCCCAGGATGGCTTTGAACCACGATCCTCAGATCTCAGCCTGCTGAGTAGCTAGGATGACAGGCATGAGCCACTGGAGCCTGGCACATACAGCGTTTTGAGCAAGAGGAGGGAGGGACCAGATTCAGAAGTTTGAGCCTGGCCCCCACCCATGGACTCTTCCCCCCAGCCCTGCCCCACCCCATGGCTGTCCTGTGCATGGCATGGTTTGCTTCCATGTCCTCTTCCTAATCTGTATCCGAGGTATCTTGGTTCCCCAGCCCCTTCTAGGACTCCGGTGGGCTTCCAGGATGCAGGGTGCTGTAGAGACAAGGTGCTGTGTGCTGAGTGCTAGTGCCACCCGCAGGGGTGAGCGCAGCCCTGCAGCAGCCCTGACACTGCAGAGCGAGCTTATTTGCACAACTTGCATCAGGAGCTGACACCCTCCTGTGTGCCTGAGCAGGTTCAGGGCAGATTTTGCCACGGAGAAAGGGAGGGGGGCTTAGGGTTATCAGAGGAGTCAGGACTCTGCGGCCTGGCCCTCGCTTAGGCCCTTGTTTAGGGGGTTCTGAGGTGAGCAGGGCTGTGGCGGGCATCTATGGCTGGGCAGACTGCTGTGTGCCCCACTCCTGTGGTTGCTGTGTGTGTGGTTAAAAGCTGGGGTTCGGAGCCAGGCACTAGTGGTTCGTTCCTGTAATCCTAGCTACTCAGGAGGCTGAGATCTGAGGTTCAAAGCCAGCCTGGGCCGGAAAGTCCGTGAGACTCTGATCATCAGTTAACCACCAGAAAACCAGAAGTGCTGCTGTGGCTCAAACTGGTAGAGTGCTCGCCTAGAGCCAAAGAAGGGACAGCGCCCAGTTCTTGAGTTCACATGACTGACCAAAATAAAAAGAGTGCAAGGCCCTGAGTTCAAGTCCTAGCATCAGCACAAGCAAGCAGGGGCTCAGGACAAAGCG
This sequence comes from Dipodomys spectabilis, assembly GCF_019054845.1. NCBI lineage: Eukaryota > Metazoa > Chordata > Mammalia > Rodentia > Heteromyidae > Dipodomys > Dipodomys spectabilis. The sequence continues at coordinate 4,323,348 of NW_024870744.1, forward strand.
TGGCAGACTCATGGGTGCCCGTGGCAGCCGCTGCGCCTCAAGTGTCGGTCTGCGGAGGGCTGAGAAAGGACGAAGGGAGGCAAGGGGGGAGGGGCTCGGCCCTGAGATGGGAGCCGTGGGGAGGGCAGGCTGGACAGACCCCAGGAGTGGGTCCCGCAGGGCTTCCCGGACCTCAGCCCCACACGCCCGCACCTCCGGTCCCCTGCAGGTGGCCAAGCTGAAGGCCAGGCTGGCGCTGGTGGAGGAATGGCTGCAGGGGTCTGACTGCAGCAGTCCCTGGGAGCCCCTAGACATTCTTCAGGAGGAGACCCCGCGGGGGGACGCCTACCAGCGCCACCTGCTGCCAGGTACGAGGGTAGCAGCGCGGGAGGCCGGGGAGCTGCCTGGGGAACTGGAGGCTTGCACGGCGCTCAGTCTTTTTTTGGGGGGGCCAGCCCTGGGGTTTGAACTCAGGGCCTGGGTGCTGACCCTGAGCTTTTCTTTCTTTTTTTTTTTTTTTTTGGGTCCGGTCATGGGGCCTGAACTCTGGGCCTGGGCGCTGTCCCTCAGCTCTTCAGCTCAAGGCTAGCGCTCTACCACTTGAGCCACAGCGCCACTTCCGGCTTTTTTCTTTTTGCTTATGTGGTGCTGAGGAATCGAACCCAGGGCCTCATGCATGCAAGGCAAGCGCTCTACCACTGAGCCACCTTCCCAGCCCCCTGAGCTTTTCTTTTACCCAAGGCTGGTGCTGTAGCACTGAGCGGTCCCTGGAGGCCTCTCTGAGAGCTGGCTATTTTGAGATAAGGTCTCCCTTCTTGTGCATGCCTGGACTGCAGTCGCCTGTTTTAAGCTTCTGTCATAGCTGGGGTGGCAGGTGGGCCCTGCCACACCCAGCTTGCTCGATTGAGAGGGAGTTTTGCAGACTTTCCTACCTGGCTGGCCTTGAGCTGCTCGCTTCCTGTTCTCAGCTTTCTACAAATCTAAGATGATGGTCAGGCCCCATGGTCGAGACGGGATCTCTCACATGTCTGCATCACTGGCCTCAAACTGTGGGCCTCTTATCAGCAGCCTCCCAAGAGCTAGGATGACAGGCTTGAGCCAGAATAGGCAAATCTGTAGACAAACAGTGGATGAGGAGTTGCTGGGGGCTGGATGGGTTAAAGGGAAATGGAGGGATGCTGGAAACGAAACAGATGCTGGGGTTTAGGGATAATAAACATGTTCTAATAATAACAATAAATAATAATAATAAACATGCGATTCTGGAAAGGTACAGAAACCACTGAATGGCACAGCTGGTGCGTCACTCCAGGGGCGGGCGGGGCCCAGGGGCATTGTTCAGAGTCTCCGCTGCTCTGTGACCCAGGCTGTGGTGCTTTTCCGCAGGGGCCCGGGAAGCCTTTCTGCACCAGATGACCGGCCTGGGGCGAGCTGTGAAGGCCGCAGGGGAGCAGCTGCGGGTGCTGGACACGAGCGCCCGCTGCGATGGGACTGGCGACGGGAAGACCTGCAGCCAGCTGGCTGACCTCAGGGTGGTGCTGGCGTCCTCCGAGGAGGAGATTCTGCAGGCAGCCTCCGTGCTCACCTACCTGGTACCCGGGCCCCAGGCCCTCTGAGCCCAGGCGCAGATCCTGGCCTGGCCCTGCCCTTGACCTGCTGACCTCGGGGTGCCTGGCCCTTTAGGGGAGACCTAGTGTCCCCTTCAAGCAGGGGAGGGGGAAGGGGGTGGAGAAGGTCTCACGGGCGTCCCTCCCTGGCTGATGAAGGCCTTGTGTACAGACAGAGCTCGTTAGCCGCAGCCCGCGAAGGCCCAGTGACTTTCTCTACATGCCCAGCTCCAAACCCACTTGGTGGCTAGTGTGGCATCATGTAAAATTCCTGGCACCTCCCGATTCTGCCCAGTGTAGCCAGCTGTGGCCTGACCTTCGAGGCTGGGCTTCAGCCCTCACCACCCGCCCACCCCCCCCACCCCGCATCCTTACAGGTGAGGCTCCCGGAAGGGCCTGGCCACCCCACCAACTGGAGCCACCTGGCCACAGAGGCACGGGCCTTCGCCAGGAGGTGAGCCCCGGGGCGGGGCGGGGCAGGCCCTGCCCCTCACTCCCCAGGGAGATCTCAGAGGGGCTTCAGGGTGACCAGCAGCCCACAGGAGCTGCCCAGTGGGGCACAGATGTCAGGGGAAGCGGGCGTAGAGGTGGAGGCCCAGGCTCCTGAGCACCAACGGCATCTGCGCTTCTGATTGCCTTTCCAAAATCACAGCTTTAGGAGGCCGGGAAGGTGGCTCAGTGGTAGAGCGCTTACCTGGCATGCCTGAGGCCCTGGGTTCGATTCCACAGCACCACATAAGCAAAAAAAGCTGGAAGTGGCACTGTGGCTCAACTGGTAGAGCGCTAGCCTTGAGCTGAAGAGCTGAGGGACAGCGCCCAGGCCCAGAGTTCAGGCCTCCGACAGACATAAACAAAAATCACAGCTTTAAGCTGGTCACCCATGGCTTGTGCCTGGAATCCTAGCCACTTAGAGGCTGAGCTCTAAGGATCATGTTTCAAAGCCAGCCCAAAAGAATAGTCTAGGGGACCCTTATCTTCAATTAACTACCAAAAAGCCAGAAGTAGAGGTATGACTCAAGTGGTAGAGCTCCAGCCTTGAGCAAAAGAGCTAAGCCAGAGCATAATACCCTGGATTCAGGCCCCAGTGCCAGTAAGAGCGTGCACACATGCACACGCGCGCACACACACACACACACACACACACACACACACAGAAAGAAATGATAGAAAGGCTCGTCCACATTGTAGCGTACATGAGTACTTTGTTCCTTCTTCTGGCTATATAATATTCCAACCTATGAATGTAGCTCATTTTGTTTCCCCTGTCATCCAGAAGTCGATGTTTAGGTTGTTTTTATCCACTGCCTATGAGGGTTGGAGGCATAGCTCAGGTGATAGAGCACCAAACAATGAGCAAAATTATTAGATCAAGAGTTTGAGTCTCAGTCTTAGACAAAAAGAAAAGGAAGCAAGCAATTTTTATCTTCACCTCTAGGAACTTCACAGTCATTTTACAGATGAGGGAACTGGCTCAGAGATGTCAGGTGTCTTGCTTGAGGATGCACAGCTTTGAAGTGATAGAGTCAGGACCGCCCCCTCCCCGTGCGGCTCTCTTGGCCGCTCTCCCGCACTGTACATGAGAGTGACCTTAAGATCTGTTGGCCCAGCTGTGATGCCTTCAGGGGTGGTGAAAGCCTTGCCTGTCCCCGTGCTGGGACAGAGGAGGGCTGTGGGCGGCCCCGGCCGGTCCCCGCCATGTGGCAGGCAGAAGGGAGGCTGTCCAGAGGAGGCCCGTGGAGCGGGGTGCGGCCCGGGCTCTCGGTGAGGCTTGGGGTGACTCACAGCCACAGGGACACTGCGGCCCAGGCGGGGGCCGCCGCGCAGCGCGCCCTGCTGGCCTCCGACACCAGCGCCCTGCTGCTCTGGAGCCTGGTGGACGATCGCGAGGCCCTGGAGGCCCGGCGGGAGCTGGAGGACAGGTGAGGCCTCCCCAGGAGAGGGTGGAGGCTTGGGGTCACCCTGCAGAGCTCATGGGGCCCAGCCAGCAGCTGCCGGTCCTACAGCCAGCTTCCCGTGAGCCCCGACGATCGGGGTGCCGGACATCTACGGCACAGTCCCAGTGAGAGCATGGCGTCCCGGGATGGAAGGGCTGAGAATGATCCAGAGCAGCGTGCCTCCTCCCTCTGCCCCCTGGCGGTCCTGTGTCTCCCCTCCCAGACCCGCACCCCCATGGCCGCCTTCTCTGCTCTGGAGGGCTTCCTCAGTTCAGAGGCCAGCGATGCCCACAGCATTGAGAGAGTCTGATTGGCCCTCTGGGATTGCATGTCCATGGGGCAGGGACTGGGCCGGGCCTGCTGTGGACAACTGGACAGCACAGGGGACACACCCTGCTTGAACCCCTGCTTGAACCGAGGGCTGAAGGGCCCAGCAGGGTCACGCAGCCAGGGCAAGCTCCGCCATCAGCTAGTGATTACGACATGGCTGAGGTCACCAGCAAGGGCCTGGGCACGTCCCCCCCCCCCCCCTGGCCACTGGGCCTCCCGTTTGCTGCCCTGCCCATCCTGACCTCTGACCTCTGTTGCTTCCCAGGTACCAGGAGGTCCAGGCGGCCCAGCACGCACTGGACACAGCTGTGGCGGAGGTGCTGCCCGAAGCTAAGCGGGTGCTAGCCACAGTACAGCACCTCACAGTTGATACGGCTCTACACCTGGCCTTGCTGGCTGCCCCCGGGGTGCCGGTCAGTTGGAAATCCTCAGAGATCTGCATGACGCAGGGTGGGGGTTCTAGCAGCTGCGGGAGAGCCCCCCACCTCCCGCCTCCAAATTAGAATTGCTCATTTTAATGACAGGCCGCTCTGGCCCCTTCTCTGTCCCGGTGACATTAGCAAGGATGCCAGAGGGACGGATGCTGAAGTCCCAGCTCTGTGACCGTGGCCCGAGCCACAGTGACCTTGTGGGCATCAGGGACCTCACTCACCAATGAGGCTGAGCTGCTCCAAAGACACAGGGCTCATCCTGTCAGTGGTTTAACCTGAAATCCCCACGCTTAGAGACTCCGCCGTGGGGGAGCCCTAGGCTGGCTGGAGCGGGGGGTGCTAGGCTGGCTGGGGGTGCAGCTCCACGGCAGAGCGTGTGCTGAGTGAGCACCGGCTGCTGGTCCCATCCCTGGCAGTGGAAAACCAAACGCGGCAAGCTTAACCAAATGCATTCGGGACGCAGCTAGCATGGAGAGTGCAGCTCACAGGCAGATTTTTGCACGGTTCCACACTTCCAGAGTGTAGGAAATTCTGATTGTGAAGAGCATGTGCCAGGGTTTCTCGGGAGGGAGACAGAGGAAATACGGGTTAGGCAGATTGGCTGGAGTGGCCCCAGGCCACCTAGAATTGATGAGGCTGAGCCTCCCAGCACAGCACCCCGCTACATGCAGCCACAGCCTCCCCGTCTGCCCCTCGGAGGTGCCGGGGAGCATAAGGAAGTTGTCCAAGTCTGACAGAAATGGGGATTTGGCCCCCAGGACTTGTCTGAGCCCATGCCACATTCTCCCCCCCCAGCCTCAGAAGTCACCAGCCAGAGAGCTGGGGTTGAAAGTTCGGGCCTTAGAGCGAGCAGCCACCAAGCGGGTAGAAGCCTTGCAGGCCTCGGCTCGCGCGGCCCTGCAGAAGACGGAGCCGCTCACACGGGTCAGCTCAGGTCCTTTTCTTCTTTACTGTTTGTTTATTTCTTGTTTGTTTGGTTGGTGGGTTTTGCCCCTGTTGGGTTTTGAACTCAGGTCCTCATTCTTTTGTGTTTTTTTTTGGTCTGGTCGTGGGGCCTGAACTCTGGGCCTGGGCACTGTCCCTCAGCTCTTCAGCTCAAGGCTAGCACTCTACCACTTGAGCCACAGCGCCACTTCCAGCTTTTTTCTTTTTGCTTAAGTGGTGCTGAGGAATCGAACCCAGGGCCTCATGCATGCAAGGCAAGTGCTCTACCACTGAGCCACCTTCCCAGCCCATCAGGTCCTCATTCTTTTGAATGACTCTTTCCTCTCAAGGCTAGCTCTCTACCATAGCCAAACTTCCGGCTTTTTGATAGTTAGCTGGAGATAAGAGTCTTTCCTGCTGTGGCTGGCTTTGAACTGCAATCCTCAGATCTCAGCCCCCTAGGTAGCTAGGATTACAGGCAGAAGCATCAGCAGCTTTGTCTTTGAAACTGACACCAGGAGGCAGCAGGGGCTGCCCCAGAAGAGGATCTGGGCTCAGAGGTCAGGGCAAAGCCAGGAACGAGCTCTCTCTATTTCTTTTTTTTTTTTGGTCCAGTCGTGGGGCCTGAACTCTGGGCCTGGGCGCTGTCCCTCAGCTCTTCAGCTCAAGGCTAGCACTCTACCACTTGAGCCACAGTGCCACTTCCAGCTTTTTTCTTTTTGCTTAAGTGGTGCTGAGGAATACAACCCAGGGCCTCATGCATGCAAGGCAAGCGCTCTACCACTGAGCCACCTTCCCAGCCCAGCTCTCTCTATTTCTTCCCAAACTCTAGAAAACCTAAGAGGACCAGGCGCTGGTGGCTCACGCCTATAATCCCTAGCTACTCAGGAAGCTGAGATCTGAGGATCACGATTCAAAGCCAGCCCAGGCAGGAGTGTCTGTGTGACTCTTACCTCCTGTTAACTACCAGACAACCTGGAGTGGCACTGTGGTTCTAGTGGTAGAGCACTCGCCTTGAGTTAAGAGCTCAGGGACGGAGCTGGGAAGGTGGCTCAGTGGTAGAGCGCTTGCCTTGCATGCAGGAGGCCCTGGGTTCAATTCCTCAGCACCACATAAGCAAAAAGAAAAAAGCCGGAAGTGGCGCTGTGGCTCAAGTGGTAGAGTACTAGCCTTGAACTGAAGAGCTGAGGGACAGTGCCCAGGCCCAGAGTTCAAGCCCCATGACCGACAAAAAACAAAACAAAACTTCAGAGGACAGACAGGTGGACAGGTAGCTGGGTGGATAGGACCCAGGCCCTGACCCATCTTAGGATCGGCGTGAAGTGACACAGCCTGGTGTTCACAGTTGAGGAGAGACCCCTGTTAGATGATTAGACTTTGCCAGAGAGCCACGCAGACATCCAGGTGCAGAGAACAAAGAAAGTTTATTGCTGGGAAGGGGACCGGCAAGACCCCTTCTCACAGGGAGGAATGAGAAGCAGCGCAGGCTATTGTCTGGGGTGACCTACATTACCTAGGAGGTCTAGGAGGGGCTGGAAGGGGCTAGGAGGCGGAGACCCTGGTGTGGACGCATGGGCCAGGGGCTTCATCATGGTGGACTAGGATTTATGGCTGCTGCCCAAATAGTAGACAAGGGTCCTGCAGCTGCCCAGAGCTGAAGGTCACTCTAAGGGGCTCTTGCTGCCTTCAGTGGTGGAAGCTGCCCCAGAGAAGTGCCATCCCGAGGTAAAGGGGGCTGGCGGCTGTGATTTATTGCCTTTACTACAGGGGCCTGGTGTTGCCTAGGAAGGGAGCGTGCCAAGCTGTGGGGAGGGGAAGGGGACTAAGCTATGGGAAAGAAGCGCATTGGGCTAACAACCCCTGTATAGTCGGGGATCGGGGAGAATAGCACAGGGATTGGATATGGGACAGTCTCTCCTTCCCTTCTTAAAGCAATTTCCCGACAGGTTGCATTGTTCTGTTTTTTGCATTTTTTTGTTTTGTTTTGTTTTTGTCGGTGGTGGGGCCCGAACTCTGGGCCTGGGCGCTGTCCCTCAGCTCTTCAGCTCAAGGCTAGCGCTCTACCACTTGAGCCACAGCGCTACTTCCAGTTTTCTGGTAGTTTACTGGAGCTAAGAGTCTCATGGCTGTAGCTCAAGTGGTAGAGCGCTAGCCTTGAGCTGAAGAGCTGAGGGACAGCGCCCAGGCCCAGAGTTCAGGCCCCACGACCGCCAACAACAAAAGCCTGTCCTGGCACGTGGTGGCATGGGGCCGCTGTCTCCCTGAGGAGGGGCCGGCTAGCCTGGGCGGGCCCCGGGGCTCCTTCTGCCTCTGAGCTGCTATGGGACGGGTCTTCTTGGTAGAGACTTAGGGATTTGAACTCACATAGCGAGACACTCCAGGTGGTAACTGGTAGCGGGCCCCTGCTTTCTTCCCTCCAGCTGCGCCAGGAGGCCACAGCGGCCCTGACCCGCGCGTCCGCAGCGGTCCATGCCGCCACAGTGACCGTCACCGGAGCCAGGACCCTGCTGGCTGACCTGGAAGGTATTGGTGCTTCCCTGGGGCTGTGGGCTGTGGGCTGCATGAGCCTGGGCCCCCTGGCACACCCTGGCTCTAGGGTTCAGTTACAGAGCACCTTTGGGGGACTGGCCCCCAGCACCTCCAGACCACGCGCAGAGCCCCTGGGGACCCTTGGGAAGAGAAGTCACAGTGCCGCTGTCCACACTCAGACGAGCCCCTGCTGGCTGGGAGCTCGGTTCCCTGAGCAAATATGGCCTCCTGACTCCTTTAGAAAGCAGCTCGGGCTGTTCTGAGCTGTCCTTCCATGTTCTAGATGGAAATGAGCCGCTTTGGTCCTGCTCCATAATCCACACCAAGAGTAACCTCCAACCACAAACCCACACCCCCTCCTCCCCTCCACCCGGCTTCCCAGACACCTTCTCCTCTGCCAGCTCCCAGATGCCACATAAAAATATGGAGCCGAGGCTCACGCCTGTAATCCTAGCTACTCAGAAGGCTGAGATCTGAGATCGAGGTTCAAGGCCAGCCTGGGAAAGTCCCCATGATACTTTTTTTTTTTTTTTTTTTTGTCGGTCGTGGGGCTTGAACTCTGGGCTTGGGCACTGTCCCTCTGTTCTTCAGCTCAAGGCAAGCGCTCTACCACTTGAGCCACAGCACCACTTCCAGTTTTCTAGTGGTTTATTGGAGATAAGAGTCTCACAGACTTTCTTGCCCGGACTGGCTTTGAACCGAGATCCTCAGATCTCTGCCTCCTGAATAGCTAGGATCACAGGTGTGAGCCACCGGCGCCCGGCTTCCCCATGATACTTTTATCTCCAATGAACCACTCAGAAAACCGTAAGTATGGCTGTAGCTCAAGTGGTAGAGCGCTAGCTTTGAGCTGAAGAGCTGAGGGACAGCACCCAGGCCCAGAGTTCAAGTCTTATGACCGACCAAAAAAAAAGAGAGAATGCCAAGAGCTGAGAATGTGGCTTAGCCGTAGAGTGCTTGCTTAGCCCTGGGTTCAATTCTTCAGCACCACATACACAGAAACGGCCAGAAGTGGTGCTGTGGCTCAGTGGGTAGAGTGCTAGCTTTGAGCAAAAACAGATGCTCAGGGACAGTGCCTAGGCCCTGAGTTCAAGTCCCAGGACTGGTAAAAAAAAAAAATAGAGCCAAATAGAATGTGGTGGTGCCTACCTTTAATCCCAGCACTTAGGAGACAAGAGGATGACAAGTTCTAGGCTGGCCTGGGTCTTCTGTGGAGTTTTCTGACTTTAATAGGTGATAAGCATATTACGTAGGCCTTGCATATTGCCTGTCATGCGTTTTACTGTATGTGCCCTTGGAATACAGTGAGCATAGTGTCACGGTTCTCCGGGGGCATTGCAGGAATGAAGCCGCGGTTTCCACAGCCCCGGGACCGGGCCACACTGCAGAGGAAAGCAAGTGTGGTCCGGGGCAGGGTCCTCGCAGACACAAAAAAGAAGACCAAGCAGGCAGAGAGGATGCTGGGAAATGCGGCATCTCTCTCCTCCAGCGCCAGGAAGAAGAGCAGAGAAGCGGAGCTGCTGGCGAAGGACAACGCCAAGGTCAGGGGCAGGGCGACAGCCAAGGCCACATCTTCCTGCGTTCCAGGCCATAGAAGGACTGTCACTTAACATCTGCCCTCCTGTAGCTTCAGCACCCTGAGATCCGCCCCCACCCAGTGACCAGGGCTATGGCTAGGGTCTCCACTGGCAGCTCATGAACTAGTGCCATTGCTGTCCTCATAGAACACAGTGGACACACAGGCCCAGCTAAGTTTAGCTTTATTAGCAAAACCTTTCCTTCCTTCCTTCCTTCCTTCCTTCCTTCCTTCCTTCCTTCCTTCCTTCCTTTCTTCCTTCTTTCCTTCCTTCCTTCCTTCCTCCTTTTTTCTTTTTTTTCTGATAGTCCTGGGGCTTGAATTCAGGGCCTGGGCACTGTCCCTGAGCTTTTTTTTTTTTTAATGTATATTTTATATTTTTCTATTGTAAAGATCCTGTACAAAGAGGTTACAGTTACAAGAGTAAGGTAATGAGTACATTTCTATCAAGCATTGTTACTCCCTCCTTTATTTACCCCTACCATCCATCCCCTCCCCCCCCCACCCTGGGCTTTTTTTTTTTGGGTCCGGTCATGGGGTCTGAGCTCTGGGCCTGGGCTGGCTTTGAACCACAGTCCTCAGATCTCAGCCTCCTGAGTAGCTAGGATTACAGGCGTGAGCCACCCATGCCGGACTTTTCCTTTTTTTTTTTTTTTTAGCTTACATTAGTTATACATAAACTTCTAGTTTTTTGTTGTTGTTGTTTTCTTCTCCTTTCCCCTTCCCTCCCTTCTTCTTTCCTTCCTTCCTTCTTTCCCTCCTCTCCTTCCCATGGTACCGGGCTTTGAACTTGGAGCTCTACACTTGAGTCACACCTCCAGCCCTTTTTACTTTTAGGTTAATTTTCAGATAGGTCCTGGCTTTTTTTTTGCCCGGGCCAGCCTCAGACTACACCCATGCCTCCGTTGTAGCTGGGGCCACAGGCGTGAGCCTGTGTCCAGTCCAGGCTTTTCTCCCAGCCCTGTTGCTGGCTGTGTTACCCCAAGTGAGTTGTCTTTATGCTTGTCTAGATTTTGAATAGGCTGTGTGTGTGTGTGTGTGTGTGTGTGTGTGTGTGTGTGTGTGTGAGAGAGAATATTGGGGCTTGAGCTCAGGGCTAGGGTGTTAGTGCCTTAACTTTACTGTTCAAGGCTCCACTTTCAGCTTTTTGCTGATTAATTGGAGATAAATAGGCGCTGGTGACTCACACTTGTCATCCTAACTACTCAGGAGGCTGAGATCTGAGGATCAAGGTTCACAGTCTGCCTAGGTGGGAAAATCCATGAAACCTGTATCTCTAATTAACCACCAGAAAACTGGAAGTGGAGCTGTGGTTCAAAGTGGTAGCACACTAGCCTTGAGCAGAAAAGCTCAGAGACAGCACCCAGACACTGAGTTCAAACCCATGACCTACAAGAGAGAATGGGAAGGTGCCTCAGTGGTAGAGCGCTTGCCTTGCACGCCTGAGGCCCTGGGTTCCATTCCTCAGCACCACATAAGCAAAAAGAAAAAAGCCGGAAGTGGTGCTGTGGCTCCAGTGGTAGAGCGCTAGCCTTGAGCTGAAGAGCTGAGGGACAGCGCCCAGGCCCAGAGTTCAGGCCCCACGACCGGACCAAAAAAAAAAAAAAGAAAGAGAAGAGGCAGAGAGAGACTCTTAGGACTTTCCTACTTAGGCTGCCTTCAGACCATGATCCTCAGATCTCAGCCTCCTGAGCAGCTAGGATTATAGGCGTGAACGATCAGCACCAGGCAAAATAGCAAGATTTCAAGATGCCCTGGACTTGCTTTCTTGTCCTGCCACTCACACTTTGGCTCTTCTATGCCCTTGTGCCTCAGTTTCCCCATCTGGAAAAGAAGTGGAATTTCTCCTCTAGAAAAAATTGCAGATTGATGCCCAGGGCATGTTGTTTGTACATGAGGAAGACTGAATGAACAAATGAATGAATGAGTGAACGCGGGCAGACGACTGCTCGCCCTTGTTGCCTTCAGTGCATTCCCTCCAGAAGGACTTGCTCTGCTCTCCGTCCTCGCAGCTTTCCAAGGCCGTGCTGAGGGCGGGGAAGCGAGGGCAGCGCCGGGCGGGTGGGCTGGCCAGCCAGGCGCAGGCCACCCTCCAGCAGGCCTCTCGGCTGGCGAGAATCTCCGGAGCTCGTCGACGGGAGCTGGAGGCAGCTGAGCAGGTAGGTGTGCCAGGGCCCTGTGCCAGTGCCCCCGTGCCTGGCAGCCAGGCGGGTGCCGCTCAAGCTGCCCCTTCCCTCCCAGGTGAGTGCAGGGCTGAGCTCTCTGGAGCGCCACATCCGGGCATCGCACGTCTCCCTGGAGAAGGACATCAAGGCCTTATCCGAGCTGCTGGCCAGGCTGGGTAAGGCTGAGACCCAGACCCAGATCCCAAGTCCCTGGGTCTCCTTCTCTGCCCACATCCATGGCTCCCTACCCATCCTATGGTCAAGTGGAGCCAGACCCTGCACATAGCAGGCAGTGTCTAAAATGAATTCCCTTGGAATAACTTTGTCTGTTTGTCTGGGGCTTGAATTGATAACCTGGCACTGTCTCTTAGCTCTTTCACTCACGGCTAATGCTCTAGTGCTTGAGCCTCAGCTCTACTTATGGCCTTTGGGTGTTTAATTGAAGATAAGAATCTCTCAGGGGCTGGGAAGGTGGCTCCGTGGTAAGAGTGCTTGCCTAGCATGCATGAAGCCCTGGGTCAATTCCTCAGTACCACATACACAGAAAAAGCTGGAAATGGCATGGTGGTTCAAGTGGTAGAATGCTAGCTTTGGACTAAAAGAAGCTCAGGGACAGTGTCTAGGCCTTGAGTTCAAGCCCCAGGACTGGCAAAGAAAAAAAAAAGTCTCCTAGAGCCAGGCACTAGGGGCTCACACCTGTTATTCTAGCTACTCAGGAGGCTGAGATCTGAGGCCTAGGGTCCCAAGCCAGCCTGGGCAGGAAAGTCCATGAGACCCTTATGTTTGATTAAATAGCCTAAAGCTAGAAGTAAAGCAGTTGTTCAAATAGTAGAGCACCAGCATTGAGGGAAAAAGTTAAGGGACCGCACTCAATCCCTGAGTTCAAGCCCCAGTACTGGCACACACACACACACACACACACACACACACACACGTACAAAAATCTACAAAATACCAGGAACAGCATCTACAGAAGTGACTAGCCCCCCACAGGGGCAGTTCCAAAATCTGTACATGAGCCCACAGGGAATTGGGGTCCTGATGCTGTTGGGGTGTGCGTGCGTGCACGCGTGCGTGTGTGTGTCTGTCTCTCTGTCTGTCTAGCTGCTTGAGCTACACCTCCACTTCTGACTTTCTTGGTGGTTCACTGGAGATAAGAGTCTCACAGATTTTCCTGCCTGGGCTGGCTTTGATCTGCGATCCTCAGATCTGAGCCTCCTGAGTAGCTGAGATTACAGGCGTGAGCCACTGGTGCCCTGCTGAACTTGACTTCTACTGAGGCTGTTTGTGCTCCACTGCAGGGTCACTGGACACAGACCAAGCCCCTTCCCAGGCCTTGAACGAGACCCAGCGGGCACTTGACAGCCTGAGGATGCAGCTGGGCTCCCAAGGGGCCCTGCACAGGAGGCTGCAGCAGCTGGAGCAGGAGTCTGAGCAGCAAAAGCAGCAGATCCAGGACTTTGAGAGCGACCTGACTGAGATCCGGGCTGACAAACAGAACTTGGAGGCCATTCTGCACAGCCTGCCTGAGCCCTGTTCCAGCTGGCAGTGAGGACCCCAGGCCCCTTGCGTATGCTCCTCCCCGAGGTGTGTGTGGACATGGCGCCGTCAGAACTGGCAAGCCAGGGGCCCCGAGTGAATGCTCACACCCCCTTCTCAAAGTGTGCAGATCTCCCTGGCTGCCCTGTGTGTGAAGCCCTTGTGGTGTGCGCTCTGCAGGCCCACACATACGCATGTGAGTGTGTGGGAGGGGGAACACATATGTGCATGCTCCCGCAACGGGCCACAGCTGTGTGCTGGGCGCCCTGTGCCTGCCGGACGGACCCTGTGCTGTTAAATTCTCTACAGTGCTGAAGCTCTGAGCAGGGGCCCAGGCAGCCTGGGCATCTGGGAGGCTGAGGGGCAGGGGCCCTCGTCACTGAGGGTCCCAGTGGCCCAGCTGGCCTACTGCTTCCGGGAGCACAGATCACATGGAAGCCATGGCCAGCGGGGCCAGTGCCTGAGGGAGCAGACAGACCAGACAATCCAAGGGCCCGGGAGGGTTCTCAGTGGGGGCATCAGCGATTCCGGGGCTCCGGCCGCCAGAGCACGCCTGCTAGGCCATTGGGGCAAGGTCCGCTCCTGGCAGGGGTGTCTTCTTTCTCCACCTTCTTCCCAGGATCTGAGTGTGCAGCAGACTGACTTACTGAAGCCACTTTCTGCCCTGGCCCCAGGCCCCTTCCATCCGGTGACCTGCTCGAAGAAGCCAGGCTCCCGGGGGTCTGGAGGGGCCTGAGAGAGGCCACCAGGAGCAACCCTATGCCCCCTGCTGACCCAGCCAGCCTTGGATGGACACTTCCTGAACTGGTCCTGTTGCCTCACCTGCCACCAAGGCAGCCCCGGGGGCTGTGCAAGCCTGGCCGCCCTTCCCGTCTAACCTTGCCCGGGGAATGCTCCTGTGGCCAGGCCTGTGGTGGGGCCCTCTTCCAGGATTCCCCCTGCATTTCCTCCCGTGCTCTTCTCCCCTTTCCTGGGGCCTCTTCTAGCAGGCCAGGGCCTTGGCCTGGGTTGACAGGCCTCTCTGGACCCAGTTCCTCCCCTGAGTCCAGGGAGGGACAGGCAATGAAGAGGAAATAAAGGCTTCCTTTCTGAGGTGGGCGTTGTATCTGATCCTTCGCAGCTTTGGGTAGCCAGGGCCTTGGCTGTGGGTGCACACGGGACACACAGGTGAGCCAGAGATCCCTCTGGTCCCTACGGAGAGGGGTGGGGCCAAACCTGGATGGCTAGCAGACTCCACCCTCCTCGCAGCAAAGTCTCCACCCAGTACCTGCGTTACCTAGGCAACTGAGACACCTGGAAGAGGTCACATCTGCATCTGCTGAGGTCACATCTGAATTTGATGTGGCCACACCTTTCCCCGCCCATACCCTACATAAGGCCTAGCCCAGGCCCAGACTCTCTCTTTTTCTCTCTCTCTTCTTTTCTAGCTCTTGCTCTTCTTTTCTAGCTCTCTCTGCTCTGTCTGCTCTAGCTCTTTCCTCTCTCTTTCCCAGCCACGTGGAGTGCCAACCTTGCCTGGTCCCAGCAGGTCTACTGAATAAACCTACCCCTTACCTGAATACCACGTGCGTGGTGCAGTTCTTACTCGGCCACCTCTTTTTAAAAACCTAACACGATGTACTATACCATGTCTGCAGCTTGGCTGGGGTCCTGTGGCTACCGACACCCCCTTTCCCTCTTATATCCAGACTAAGTCTAGGTGCCAGAGGAGCCTGAGAGATGGGGTACAGAGAGGCCTTCAGCTGACCTCTGGAGACACAGGCTGGAAACAGTGACCAAAGCCTCAAGGCTGGGTGTGGTAGTTTATACCTGTAATCCCAGCATTCCAGAGGCACAAAGATAGAGGGTTTGAGGGCTGGTGCTCCGTAGTGAGATAATGTTGAGAAACAAAATAAAAACAAAAGTGCAGCATACTGTACTGCAAAGTGAAGCAGGGAGGGATCTGTCAGGAAGGCTTGGGGCTGGCCTTGAAGGGTGGGAACACAGAGGAGGGGACAGTTCAAACAAGAGGGTTGGCGGTGGCCCAGAGTTACCCACTGGGGGGCCTGGTCAGCCCAGGGAATGTTTGAAAGGTAGATCGTGGAGCATCTTCTGTCTGGAATCTTAGCCACAAGGCCAAATACTTCGTGAGTTGGATTGAGCAGAAAAGGGGAGTTGGTTGGGAGGGTCTCTCGGAAGCCTGGGAAAGGTGGCCAGGCCTTGGAGATAGCCTGGGGCCCAAGCTTGAGCCTCTGGGATGGAGGACTGCCTCTTCCTCTGCGTGCTCCCCCCAGAGGCTTGGCCTCCGCTCCCCTCTCCCTTTGCTGCAGTCTTTCCCTGAAGAGCTACTTCCTTTGTCTCACCTGCCCCCAGGCCCTGGGTTTATACGTCATCAGATCAAATGCCAGAAGCCAACTAGACACTCAGGCTGACCCCAAGCTCCCCAGGGGGAGGTGGTGTCCAGCTCTATTTAGGATGGTGTGCATCTTTGGGTCCCAGGTCATACAAAGAGAGTGACCTTTGCCTCCCCGGCTAACTAGTAGAGGACAGCGTTGGGAGAAGAGATGAAGGGGAGAGGCTTGGTAGATTTTTTAGGGCGAAGGTAGTCTATATTAGGATGTGAACTCAGGGCTTGACTGCTGTCCCTTAGTTCTTTCATTCAAGGCTGGTAGTGCTTTACCACTTGAACCACACTTCCACTCCAGTTTTTTTTTGTCGGTCGTGGGGCCTGAACTCTGGGCCTGGGCGCTGTCCCTTGCTCTTTAGCTCAAGGCTAGCACTCTACCACTAGAGCCATAGCGCCACTTCCAGCTTTTTCTACTTATGTGGCGCTGAGGAATTGAACCCAGGGCCTCATGCATGCATGGCAAGCGCTCTACCACTGAGCCACCTTCCCAGCCCAGCCACACCAGTTTTTTGTTGGTTAACTGGAGATAAGAGTCTCATGGACATTCCTGCTCAGGTTGAGCTTGAATAATCTTCAATTCTCAGCCTCCTGAGTAGCATGAGTGGTATGAGCCACTGGAGGGGCCCGCAAGCCAGGTACCCTATTCTTCAAAGACCTCTGGCTATTGGGCCCCAGCTCTGACCCCTCGCTCCTCTGCTGGTTAATGCTCTGGTGCCTGCTCATCACGCTCAGTGGGAGTGGGAGTTCAGTGCAGCCCAATCCCAGCCCAGTCCCCACGGGGTGGAGACTCTCCATTCCTCGGTGATGAGCCTCCGGCCTGACACAGGACACAGAGGCTTGGTCACGCCCGCTGCGTGCAGAGCTCCACTTGTCAGCACAAGAGGTGGAATGTGGCAGCTGCTGAACATCTGGCCAGCAATGCAGCCTAGCAGCTGAGCAATGGAAGGTGGGGTGCCCTCCACCCACTTGACGGCTGACCCGGGCCAACAGCCAGGGCAGCAGGGAGGTGGGGCCCCTGTGCTCTGTCTGTGCGCCTCCTTGGCCTCCTGTCACCCTCCACGCACTCAGGATCTGCTTAAACCACCCAGGAACTAGTCACTTGTTTTTTTTGTTTGTTTGTTTTTGTGTTGGTCCAGCGGTTTGAATGCCGAGCCTGGGCTGTCCCTGTGCTTCTTTTAATTTTATTTTTTGTTGGTTGTGGGTCTTGAACTCTGGGCCTGGGCATTGTCCCTGAGCTCTTCAGCTCAAGGCTAGCGCCACTTGAACCATAGTGCCACTTCCGATTTTCTGATGGTTCATTGGAGATTAAGAGTCTCACAGAGCTGATTGCTGGTGGCTCACGCAGGTAAAACTAGCTACTCAGGAAGCTGAGATCTGAGGATCGAAGTTCAAAGCCAGCCCCAGCAGGAAAAGTCCCTGAGACTCATCTCCAGTTAACCACTAGAAAACTGGAAGTAGCGCTGTGGCTCAAGTGGTAGAGCGCTCACCTTGAGCTGAAGAGCACAGGGACAGCACCCAGCCCCAGAGTTCAAGCCCCATGACCGACTTTCCTGCCCAGGCTGGCTTTGAACCGGGATCCTCCGATCTCAGCCTTCTGAGTAGCTATGATGACAGGTGTGAGCCACTGGTGCCCAGCAGAAGCAATCAATTTTAATGCCTTATCTATCTCCCCCATTCTGCAGATTTAGAAACTGAGGCTCAGATGACTTGTCTTGCTCCGGACTGTACAGCTTGGCGGGATGCAAACCTTAGGGGTGTGTGGGGTGGAGGGTGATGTGTGGGGGGAACCCGTGGAGGGGGGGGAGGAGGTAGCCAACCCTCAGCCCCCTTGGACTGCGCCTCGCTCCTCCCTGGGGTAGCCTGGCCACTTCCGTTCCCAGGTGCCCCTGGAACCAGAGAGGGACAGGCGGGGTGGAGGCAACCTCGGTCCAGATCCACACCCTGGGCAGCCGGCCTTTCCTCATGAGTGGGCCCAGGGGGGCGGCTCACTCTCCCGGGAGCCCCGGTCGGAGCCCCGCGGGGCGCCGCGCTCGCAAAGCCGCACTGCGTGGAGCCCAGAGCCAAGACTCGAACTTACGAATGGACTAGGGGGGAGGTTCGGGGGTCCGAGCGGCATCGCCGCCGCACCAAGGCCACGAGAGCCCGGCCGCGCTCCGGCGCCAGGGCGCGCGGGGTCCCGGGGTCCCGGGGGTCCGGGCCGGGGCGGGAGGGCCGGCCCCAAGGTGCATTTTCCGCGGCCTCCAGCAGAGGGGCCGGCGCGGGCGCCGCTTCCCGCGGAAGGGGCCGGAGGCGGGAGCGGGGAGGGGAGGGGAGGGCGGGGGAGGGCCGGGGCGGGCCGCCAGCCGGGCAGGGGTGTGTCCCGCGCCGCGCGCCTCCCCGCCCCGCCGCCCGCCCGCCACACGCCGCGCGCGCTCTCGGAGCCGGCGGTCGGCGCAGCTTTTCCCCGGCGCTGGCCGCGAAGCCCCGAGCGGCGGGAGCCCGGCGCGCACCATGTCGGTCGCCGTCAGCAACAGGTTCCAAGGTAGGCGGCGCCGTCCGCACGAGCCCCGCGCGGTCCCCGCGCTGACCCCCGCGGTCCCCCGTTGTTCCCCGCGCTGATCCCCCGCGGTCCCCCACTGTTCCCGCGCGGTCCCCCGCTGTCCCCGCGCTGTCCCCCACTGTTCCCGCGCGGTCCCCCCGTTGTCCCCCGCTGTCCCCGCGCTGTTCTCCGCGCGGTCCCCCGTTGTTCCCGCGCGGTCCCCCGCTGTCCCCCCGTTGGTCCCCCGTTGTCCCCGCGCTGACCCCCCGCGGTCCCTCCCCCGCGATCCCCCACTGTTCCCGCGCGGTCCCCCCGTTGTACCCCCCCGCTGTCCCCGCGCTGTCCCCCCGTTGGTCCCCCGTTGTCCCCGCGCGGTCCCCCGCTCTCCCCGCGCTGTTGTCCGCGCGGTCCCCCGTTGTCCCCGCGCGGTCCCCCGCTGTCCCCGCGCTGTTCTCCGCGTGGTCCCGGTCCCGCGTCCCGGGGCCGCCACCTGTGGGTCCGGGGAGGATGGCGGGGCGCGCGGGGCGCGGGACCCTCCCCCCCTCCCCTGCCCGGCCGCCCTTTGTCCCCGCAGGAGGGAAGGCGTTTGGTTTGCTCAAGGCCCAGCAGGAGCGGAGGCTGGCGGAGATCAACCGGGTAAGCCGCCTCGCCGCCGGGGGCCGCGCCCCCTCCGGCCGGGGCGCCCCACAGCCCAGCCCTGGGTCCCCTCGCCCCTCTCCCTTCTCCCCTCCCCGCTCCCCCGGTCGCCCCCCGCCGGGTCTCTGGTTGTGTTGTTACCCTGGGGATGGGGTGCGGCGCCCCGGGGCTCCCCGGGGCCGGGCTTTGGTGCAGGGGGACCCCCAGGCCGGGGCCTCCCCAGGCCGGGGCCTCCCCGGCCATCTCCGCCCACAACACGCAACTTTTAAGAAACTTCTTTTAGGAAACTTTCAGAAAGGTGGCCTAAGGGACTGGATGGGACTTTGGCTAATCCTAGGGAAGGGGGCACGTGCGCTCGCACTTGTGCAACACGTACTTGTGTGTGCGCTCGCACTTGTGCAACACGTACTTGTGTGTGCATGCTGGCCTCGGGCTTGAACTCAGGGCCTGGGCGCTATCTCTTAGCTTTGGTGCTCAAGGCTACAGTGCTCAACCACTTGAGCCCCAGCTCCACTTCCTGCATTTTTGTGCTAATGGGAGATGAGTCTCACAGGCTTTTCTGCTCTGGCTGGCTTTGACCTGGGATCCTCAGATCTCAGCCTCCTCCTGAGTAGCTTGAATGACAGGCGTGAGCCAGCTGTGCCTGGCTTAGCCCTGGGTAATTTATATGAAGAAATCCTTCCTCTGGTGCCAGGCCCACACAGGAGCTCCAGAGATTGGCTTAATGACCTCCCCACACCCTAGGAGACAGGGCCCTCTCCAGGGCCCCTGGATGGGTGGAACCCAGAAACAGCACAGCTAGCCTCACCCTCCCAGGGTCCCAGACTTAAGGCCTCACCTCTGCTGTGTACCAGCTCCTCTGTCATCTTCAGCAAGGGCTATTCCCTGCTGAGGCCACCCCATGGAAGGAACTAGAGCCAGCTCCTGAGGAGGTGACATCCTCTCTGCCCAAGGAACAAGGCAGGACATTCTCCCTGTGGACTCCTTCAGGACACTGGACTGCCCAGGGGCAGAGCCGGGCTCTGGGTGCTGGGTGGGTGGAACTTAAGCTGTGGGAAGTTGGAGTAGGGACTGCTACGGGGGATCCCCTGAAGGGCTTTGGGCATCTCGCTGTCACCCTTTGCTTGGCTCTTGGTGCCATCTTGAGTGAGACTGTGAGGTTGCCTGGACCTTTGGGCTGGACTCAAGGTCCAGGCCTGCTGGTCCCCTTCCCAGTTCCCTCTGCCCCAGCCCCGCCCCGGTCCTGGCTGCGCTGTCTCTGGACAGAAGCCTGGGTCCCTGACCTCACACAGCCCCCCTGGGCCACTTGGCTGGGCACAGTTCCCAGCTGGCCAAATCCAGGACCCTGAGCCAGAGACAGCTGGAGATGGGGAGGGTGGGGGGAGCTGAGAGTTTGTGGGATTTTCTGTGCCAGGCCCACCCTCGGGGAGGCAGATAGGGGTGGAGGATGTGTTTGGGGGAGTTGAACTGATTTGGCTCAGAAAAGGGGAGAGTCTATGGCTATCAAGAGCTAATTTGGAGAGCACTGGAACTGGCGTGAAAGTTCAGGAAAGGGCTGTGGTCTGGCCAGCTCAGGAGCCCCAATTCCCAGAGAAGACAGGCAGCTGACCCAAGGCCCCACAGGAAACCAGGGACAGAAATTGCAGTCTAGAGTCCCTTCCTGGCCTGGTTGCAAGTCTGAGACCTATTCCATGAGCCCAGGCCGCTGGAGAGCTGTGGTCCAAGGCATGGCCCCTGGAAGAAAGAGCCTGAAGGACAAACGCTGAAGCTGGGAGCTGCTTCCCGTCCTAGCAGATTCGAGATGGCCTTACTGTCATTTAGAATCCTGAGGCAGGTAGTCAGGGACCCACTGTGAGACCCAAGGCAAACTGGTTCTCTCTGAGCCCGCCTCCCTGCCCGCAAGAGATCATGAGAACTGTCATCTACAATGGACCATCTAAGGAGAGCTCACAGGAGAGCCGGCTGCCTTCATGATCACTACTGGTTTGGGGGGAGTGTCTCCAGAGTCAGGGAGTAGGCCTGAGATATATGGGGGCCCATCCTGGGTGCTCTCCCTGCCACAGCCAGTGTTGGTTGGCAGGGGAGGGGCGGGGTGGAGAGTAGCTCTGCTTGAGTGGTTCAGCCATGGCCAGGACTGTAGGAAAGGTGGCCCAGGATGGCATATTCTGGAAAGAGCTGGCTTGGTGGCCTTGGAGTACAGTTTTACTGACCAATGGAGCACAGGTTGGGGGAGGGGAATAGGTGGGTGTAGAGATGCAGGACCAAGCATTGTGACTCATTGCTTCGGGTCCCTTGGCTGCTGTCTTGGACAGCAGCTTCAGGGCTTCTCTGAGCCAACATTCCAGTTCCCTGGGGGGTCTTTCTCCTCCCCTGGTGCCAGCCAGCGTGCAGAGGGCAGCGTGGTAGCTGAGTCTGAGCAATTGTTGTCATAAAGTATTCAAGACTTAAGGGTCGAGGGGGCTGGGAAGGTGGCTCAGTGGTAGAGTGCTTGCCTTGCATGCATGAGGCCCTGGGTTCGCACCACATAAGCAGAAAGAGCCCCAAGTAGTACTGTGGCTCAAGTGGTAGAGCGCCAGCCTTGAGCTGAAGAGCTGAGGGACAGTGTTCAGGCCCCACAACCGACCAAAAATAAAAAAGATGTAAGGGTCGAACTTGAATTGGTGGGTCTGGTGAGGTTCCAGGGCAGCTCTACAAAGTGCCACTTTTTTTTTGGGGGGGGTGCCAGATTTGGGTCTTGAACTCAGGGTCTGGGTGCTATCCTTTAGTTTTTCTAACACCCTCTCTTAGCCTCTGTTTCTGGCTTTTTGCTGTTCAGTTTGGATATAAAAGTCTTAACAGACTTTGCCTGCCCAGGCTGGCTTTGAACTGTGATCCGCAGCTCTCAGCCTTCTGAGTAGCTAGGAGCCACTGGTACCTGGAAATGCAGCTTTTTGAGGGGGTTCTTTTTAGTTTCTGCTGTTGTTTTCTGGGCACTTGGACTGTGCTGAGATGCCGAGTGTGACCCTGTGGAGAGGCTGCACTC
Organism: Dipodomys spectabilis; assembly: GCF_019054845.1. NCBI lineage: Eukaryota > Metazoa > Chordata > Mammalia > Rodentia > Heteromyidae > Dipodomys > Dipodomys spectabilis. The sequence continues at coordinate 4,344,924 of NW_024870744.1, forward strand.
CCATATCTCACAACAACCCTGAGAGAAGTGAACTGCCAGGCTTGAAACAGCAACCACTTGAAGCTGGACTATTCATCTGCTCCATCTCTTTTGTGGGTACACCCCCCCACATACACACTGTATGTGTGTGAGTGTGTGCGCGCGTGCGCGTGTGTGTGCACATATGCATATCAGTGCCTCCTACTCCCTTCACATAGCTGGCATTCCCCGCGTCCTGATGGCTTGGGAGGTGACCCCAGGCCAGCTAGGCCTGGCCTTATATGGCAACAGGAGAAATTATCTCCAGCTTTCCATAGGGACCTAGAGAAGCCGAGGCTGGGCGGGCTGCACTTTAGCACTGCTGTGCCCCAGGGCCAAGCCAGGAGGTAGGCAGCTGGCAGAAGCTCGAGCTGTTGGCCACCAGGACCTTTAAACACCATGACGTGAACTGTCTGGTGGTCAGGACTGTGGGTTGCAAGCCTGGCTCCAGTGGCTCACCCCTGTAATCCTAGCCACTTAGGAAGCTTCTGGATATGGTTCAAGGCTAATTGAGCTTGAAAGTCCCTGAGACACTTGTCTCCAATGTATCAGCAATAAAGCCAGAAGCGGAGGTGTGGCTCAAGTGGTAGAACACTAGTATTCTGTGGAAAAAGCTAAAGGACAGTACCCAGGCCCTGAGTTCAAGCCCTAGTACTGATGTGTGTGTGTGTGTGTGTGTGCACTCACATGTGCACGCTCACGTACACAAGTGTGTTGCACCTATTCATGAGTCTGGGGTTTGACATCCTTATCCCAAGATCTCTAGCATCCTACTTATGAGTGCTGCAAGAATCTCAGACATCCCCGTGGGGCAGAGATAATGATGATGCCCTCCGGTAGAGGGAAGGAAACTGAGGCTCAGCCTGATGAAGTCACTCACCCAAGGTCACCCATCCCTGAAATAGCTGCAGAAGCAGGTTTCCAACCAGACTCCGCCCAGAGCCTCGCCCAGCTCCCAAGCACCCAGTGGCCACAGCGTAGAACTGAGGTGCCGGCCTCTCCTGCTTACACGGATAAAGATCTCTGGCTTCCCTCCCTGTGTCCCAGCCCTCCTGGGTCAAATGAAGGACACCCATTATTCCCGGTCACATTTAGGCACCTGATGGGTATTTTGGTACCCCAGGTTCCATCTCTGCAGGGATGGGCAAGCTGGCAGGACAGACTCAGGATCCCTGCCTGGAGGGGTGTGTGTGTGTGTGTGTGTGTGTGTGTGTGTGTGTGTGTGTGTGTGTGTGTGTGTGTGTGTGTGTGTGTGTCCTCTGTCCCTCCCACAGTCACGAGGGGCCCCTGAGACCCTGTCCCTTTCCCTGTGTACCTGGCGGTGCCATTCACTCCCTGTGGGTGGGGGGAGCAATGCACCTGGTTGGCATTGTGGGCACCTCGTCTCTCTTGCTCATCCTTAATATATAATAAGGGCGATGTCGATAAGGGAGCACGTGAGCCCCGGGGATTCAGTGTCCCCTGCAGGTCCAGCCAGTTGGGACCAGCTCTGGCCATGTCACAGGCAGCTGGAGATGGAATTTCCGCAGGGCCGCTTCATTGCTGTGGTCACCGGGGTGTTTTTTTCCTCCAGCCGCCCCACCTATTGGCCAGGACGCTTTGTTCAGCAGAGGCCCTGGAGCTGCCCTGGGGAATGTGAGCCTGCTGTCCCCTGGGGTGCCGGTTACAGGCTCCGGCCACTCACCAGGTGCCGGGCCAGGCGTGTGTGACCTGTCCCTGGCCTTTTTACAGCCTGGGGGCTGCGTCACAGGCCTGGCAGTGCTGGCCCGCCCGGTGTCTGTCCTTGGAGTTCTTACCGGATGAACTCCAGCATGGTCATATCTGCTCACCCCAAAATTCTGCTGCGGCTGATATGTAAGGACAAGCCCGGAAGGCCAGGAGCAAGAGGCATGAGAAGGTGCTCGAGGTACTAGACCAGAAAAGGGAGTTAAGTCAGGCAGTTGTGACAGGTGTCAGGGCGCCTGAGGACAGGACACACTGCGATCCTTTGCAGTTCCTGGGATCTTGGTGGTGGGGGGGGGGGGTGGTATGATCTCCTGTGCACTAGCTTTGACGACCACAGGATGTGGCAGGAAGCAGGGATGGGTGGGGTGCCGCACTCAGATTTGAGTCTGAGGCTGAGTCCTGGTGTCTCACTCCTATAATCATAGCTACTCAAGAAGCTGAGATCTGAGGATCGCCGTTCAAAGCCAGCCCAAGCAGAAAAGTCTGTGGGACTTTTTTTTTTCTTTTTCTTTTCTTTTTTTTGGTCATGGGGCCTGAACTCTGGGCCTGGGCGCTGTCCCTCAGCTCTTCAGCTCAAGGCTAATGCTCTACCACTTGAGTCATGGTGCCACTTCCGGCTTTTTTCTGCTTATGTGGTGCTGAGGAATCAAACCCAGGGCCTCATGCACGCAAGGCAAGTGCTCTACCATTGAGCCACCTTCCCAGCCCAGTCTGTGGGACTTTTATCTCCAATTAGCCACCTAGAAATAGGAAGTGGAGCTGTGGCTCAAAGTGGTAGAGTGCTAGCCTGGAGCAAAAGAGCTCGGAGACAGTGCTCAGGCTCCAAATTCAAGTCCCATGATCAACAAAAGACAAAAAGAATGGAGACTGGAATACAGCACTCTGCCCTATGTGATTGGCTGGGGAAGAGAAGCTTTCCTTTGGGAAGAGTGGCCAGAGGGGCCAGGCTCCCCAGGGACTCCGTGGCATCTTGTTTGGGCAGGGAACTGTGGGGTGGACCCTCTTTTGCATAGCTTTTCTCTCCATGTGACTTGAGTCTGGGCCTCCACACACAATAAGGATGATCCACACGAGGTATGGGTACCGTGCTTGAGCCCAGGGTCTTCCTAGACAATGAGCTGGCCTAATTCCTTACAGCACCTTAATGGAGAGGCCCAATCCTTGCAATTCCATTTTACAGATGAGGAAACTGAGGCCCAGAGGTACAGCGAGTTGTCCAGGGTCACACAGCTCCTAAGATCTGAAGTTGGAGCACTGTTCTAACTGAGCTGATCCAAACCCCCCACCCCTCTGCCCTGCACCCCTGCCCTTGGAGGTCCTGGGGGCCCCTGACTGCCCCATCCACAGGAGGCCCTGAACCCTGAGCAGAAGCCATATGCTCTGAGGGCTCTACTCCCGGGCCTGAGGCTGGGGGGGAGGGGGTGGGGGTTCAGCAGCTCCGCCACCTTTCCAGGCCTCACCTGCAGGCGCCCTCTCTCTGGGGACTGACTGGGGGCTCCTAGCTTTCTGATGGTCACCTCTACCCTCTCCTTTTTGTTTCTAACAACAGCAACAGCAACCCTGGTCTTTCAGGGCAGTTGGTTGGATTGGGAGAGCCGGATAGGGATAACATAAACCATCTCCCCTCTACCCCAAGGGTTATGGAAGGCTCTCCAGCTGCAGGAAAGGTAAAACCCAGCACTGACTTTCCTTGCACAGAGGCCTGTGGCCTGGCCCGCGCCCGCTTCAACTAAAAAAAGAGGAGGGGCCGAGAGGGTGGAGGAAAATAGACAGGGAGTTGCCACAGCTTTGTAATCTTGAACCTGTTGGTGACCCAATCTGTCAAATGGGGATATAGAAAGAGCCACAGGAAATGCCAGTGGTGTAAGTCAGGGGTAGGCCGGCTCCAACCAGTTTAATGATTGCTGCTGGTTACGAGCTGATAGTGTGGCCAGGAATGCTAGAAATTGGTAAGTATTTGTTTACTAGCGCCTCAGGCCCAGCAGTTAGTGCTTTATCTAGCTATCTTATCTATCTCTATCTATCTATCTAGATATACTAAAATTCTGTTATGCTAAGACCTGCCGAGAAGAAAATAGACCTTTTTTTTCTTGTCTTCCTTCCCTTCTTCCTTCCTTCCTTCCTTCCTTCCTTCCTTCCTCTCTTTCTTTCTGTGTGTGTTGGTTGGTTGGTTGGTTGGTTGGTTGGTACTAGGGCTTGAACTCAGGACCTCAAGCTCTCTCTTGATGTTTTCACTCTACCACTGAAGCCACAGTGCTGCTTCTGGCTTCTTTGCTGGCTAATTGGAGATAAGAGACTCAAGAACTTTTTTGCTCAGATTGGCTTCCAACTGTGATCCTCAGATCTCAGCCTCCTGAGTATCTAGGCTTACAAGTATGAGCCACCAGCATCAAGCTAAAATAGACCCATTTTATTCTCCCTTACGTGGGGAACTCAAGGCATGGGCGAAACGATGTGATTTTCACACAGCTAAGTGGACTCAGTCTTAGGCATTCTGGCTCCACCTTGCTGCTGCTGCTTGTTTTAACTACATCGCTTTTTCCCCCAGGCTTCTGGGGTAGCTGCTGGGGTAGCTCCGCCCCAGGTCTTGGCTAAACAGGGAACCTGCCCCCAAACAAAACCATGCTCCCAGGCTGAGCAGGGATGCGGAGGCAGGTACCTGGAGGGGACAGCTGCTGTGCACATGAGTAAGAGCCAAGAATCCAGAGCTTGGTGACGGGGTGGGAGCTGGCAGCCCTGCCCGGGCGCGCCTGTCCACCTGCCTCCCCTCCCTGCCAAGGGCACAGCTGTCCCGAGGCCTGGGCCTGCGAAGGACTGGACACCCACACACCAGGGGGCCAGCCACGTCTGCCCTGCTCCCGCCGGAAGGGAAGAGGTGGGCCTGTTCCGAATGTCCCCTCGGTCACACCCAGGCTGCTGGGCCAGGCTGCTCCACCGATTCGTGGGAGTGGAGCAGAACACGGCCCCTCGCCCGCACCTCTGGGCGAATGCTCCACGGGGGACATGGCTCAGGGCCAGGCGTCCCGGGACACACATACAAATGTGTCCTCCAGGACCTCTTAGTGGAATCGCAGCCTCTTTTCCTCCTCCTCCTCCTCCTCCTCTTCCTCCTCCTCCTCAGCTTTTTTTGCTCAAGGCTCTCTACCACTTGGGCCTCAGCTCCACTTCCAGCATTTTGGTGGTTAATTGGAGATAAGAGGCCCATGGACTTTCCTGCCTGGGTCGGCTTTGAGCTATAATCCTCAAATCTCAGCCTCCTGAGTAGTGAGGATTACAGGCGTGAGCTACTGGTGCCCAGCTTCTGGCCTGGCTTCTGCTCCAACGTTGTGTGCTGGCAGGAGCCCAAGCTACATCACGATGGAGTTCATTTCCAGTTCGACCATGTGCTAACCATGCGCGAATCTCCCTTTCATTCATTCCCCCTGTTGCTAGATGTATGGAACACCCACTGAGGATCCTGTCTCCTAGCAGTGGGGAACAGTAGACAAAACATAATCAGCAGGGCCACACCTAGAATCCTGGCTACTCAGAGGCTGAGCTCTGAGGATCATGGTTCAAAGCCAGCCCAGCCAGGAAAACCGAGGAGACATTGGATTGTGGACAGTGGACAGTCGGGGGGGTGGGGGGTGGGGGGAGTCTCTGATGCAAGTCTTGAAGGACAGGAGGGAGAGAACCATGTAAATGTGTGAAAGCAGGAGAGCACAGCTGGAGCAAAGGTCCTGTGGTTGGGTGAGGCTTGGTGTATAGAAGTCAGGGAAAAGAGTCTCAGGGTGAGGGACATGCCTGTGCCAGTGGTGGAGGGTTGGGAGAGGGGGAGCATCAGGGAAAGCGCCTGTGGGAAGGTGATCTGTGGAAGTATGAGCTTCCTTAGCATCAAGGTGGCCCTCCAAGCCCCTATGCCTGCCGAAAGCCTGGTGGGCAGAGAGGAGGAGGTGTCCTGTCATCTCCCTTTTGTGCTGAGCGTGGAGGAGGAGGGTCTCTGTCTCTGAGCTTTTCACCTCTTACTCCCCAAGGTGTACAGGTGTGAGCCACCAGTGCATGGCCAGCACTGGTTATTTAGAGGTAGGGTCTCTCTTTATGCCTGGATCTCCTGGGGACTATAGTCCTCCTATTTGTGCTTCCCCACGTAGCTGGGCGGACGGGCAGGTATGACTGAGTCTAGCCATTGGTTGCCAGCTTTTATTCCCTATCTCTGCCTTCCAACTAGCTAGGATAACAGGCTTGAGCCAATGCACCCAGCACCCCCTCCCCTTGTGGCTCTTGTCTGCAAAGTCTGGGAACCCCTGACCTAAGTGTCATTTGCTGTAATGATAAGAGATCCAGGGATCCAAGGAGGTGCTCAGGGCCATAGACAGCGAACTGTCCAGTCTGGAGTAGGATGGGGGTGTCAGGGGAGAGGAACTGTGAGCAAGATCCCAAAGGAGCTGGCCTGGAGGGGAGACAGCTAGCGCCCCGCCCCCCCTCCCCCCCCAGGCAGCTCCAGCTGCACAGAGGCAGGGCTGCCGCAAGACCATGAGGCGCCGAGCAGGCCAGACCCAGATCAGTGGTCTGTGGACTTGAGACGTGTTATTTACCCTCTTACCCCCCCCCCCCCCCCGTCTTCATGTTCTAACCTGTAGCATTGGAGTAAGAGTGGCTGGGGCAGAGCTTTACCATGGGCAGGAGGCGGGGCGAGGGTGGAGGTCAGCAGACTCGTGTCCCCAGGAGCAAATCTAGGAGCAAGCCCGGCGGCACTGGGTTATGGCTGGGTGCACAAATGGGGCAGGTGCCGAGTTACCACCCAGGAACATGAACTGCAGGAGCTGGGCTCACATTCTGGGCTGTGCTCACAGTCAAACCTCTTGTTACTGAATACTACCACGCAGCCCAAGGGGAGGAGGCACTCTGCCTCCCTGCCTTGGCCCCATGTGTGGAGGAGGGACTGCAGCACCAGGCAGGAGGGTCCCAAGGTCGTCACAGACTGCTTTCTCTTCATCTAGAAATGTTCTTGTCAAACTGGGCGTCGGTGGCTCAGGCCAGTCATCCTAACTACTCAGGAGGCTGTGATCTGAGGATCGCAGTTCAGAGCCAGCCCAGGCAGGAAAGTCCGTGAGACTCTTACCTCCAATAAACCACTCAGAAAACCGGAAGTGGCGAAGTGGCTCAAGTGGAAGAGTGCTCACCTTGAGCTGAAGAGCTAAGGGACAGCGCCCAGGCCCCAGAGTTCAGGCCCCATGACCGACCAAAAGAAAAAGAAATGTTCTTGTTAGGCTGGGAATGTGGCTCAGTGGTAGTGTTTTTCTAGCATGCATGAAGCCCTGGGTTCAATTCCTCTGTACCACATACACAGAAAAAGCTGGAAGTGGCGCTGTGGCTCAAGTGGTAGAGTGCTAGCCTTGAGCAAAAGAGGTTCAGGGAGAGTGCCCAGGCTCTGAGTTCAAGCCCCAGGACTGGCAAAAATAAAAAAGAAATGTTCTTGTCAGTCTACAATAGACTGGGAGGTAGCAAGTTCCCCATCCCAGAAATAGCATGGTGTAATTGGAGGGACAACATCTAGTATATAATTTTTAAGCCTAGACTTGCTATCGTATTTGTTGTTTGTTTTTGGTCAGTCACAGGGCTTGAACTCGGCCTGGGCGCTGTCCCTGAGCTCTTGCTCAAGGTTAGTGCTCTAGCACATGGAGCCACAGCCCTCCTTCCAGCTTTCTGGTGGTTAATTGGAGATAAGAATCTCACAAACTTTCCTGCCCGGACTGGCTTTGAACCGTAATTCTGGATCTCAGTCTCCTGAGGGATTACAGGTGTGAGCCACCGGCACCTGGCTTTTGCTATCGTTTTAAGCTAAGGTCTTTACCTGATTCACCTTGGTGTCTCCTGATCCTTTGTGCGAGTGTGCGCAAGCCTGTCATCTTCATCCCTGCTATGGCAGAAAGCATAAAAACATGAGCTGCAATCCAGGTATACAAAACAACCAGTACAGAAAAGGGCTTCTGACTTCAACTTTCAGACCTCAGCCTCGGGCTGGGAAGGTGGCTCAGTGGTAGAGCGCTTGCCTTGCATGCATGAGGCCCTGGGTTCGATTCCTTAGCACCCATAAGCAAAAAAAAAAAAAAAAAAGCCGGAAGTGGCGCTGTGGCTCAAGTGGTAGAGCGCTAGCCTTGAGCTGAAGAGCTGAGGGACAGCGCCCAGGCCCAGAGTTCAGGCCCATGACTGGACCCAAAACAGACCTCAGCCTCCTGAACAACTGAGAGGACAGGTGTGAGCTTCCAGCCCTTAGCTTCTTCGAACAATTTCAATGGGTTTCCTTGCTCTGTTTTCATACATGCAGACAAATGACACAGACCACATTCCCTGTCAGACCCCAGCTTCACAGCGGAAAAGCCAGAGAGAAGGGAAGTGGCCTCCCAGCAATGTCTCTAATCCCTAAGCTGTGTTCTGAGATTCGCGCAGCCAGGCTCATTCACCCTCAGATTCAAGAAGTAGCTACAAGCTGGGTGTGCTGATGGCTCAATGCCTGTCATCCTTGCTACTCAGAAGACTGAGATCTGAGGATCGCGGTTCAAAGCCAGCCCAGGCAGGAAAGTCCATGAGACTTATCTCCAATGAACCACCAAAAAGCCAAAGTGGAGCTGTGGCTCAAGTAGTAGAGCACTAGCTTTGAGTGACAAAGCTCAGGAACTGCGCCCGGGCCCTGAGTGTAAGCCCTAGTACACATACACACACACACACACATACACACACGAGAAAAAGAAGTAGCTACTACAATCCTCCAACACCCTCTTGGATGTGGAGTTCCCTGGGGGCCACATGCATACTTCTCTTAGTCCTGGGTGGACCGTGCAGCTGTGCCTGTGAAGGGTGGCTGGATATCAGCCAGGACCGGTGCGGGACAAGCCCTGCCCTGCTCGGGCCTGGTCCCCTGGGCTGTGGGGTGAAGGACCTGCGTCCCTGACTCCATCTGTGCCCTGTCTGTCGTCTTTGTAGGAGTTCCTCTGTGACCAGAAGTACAGCGATGAAGAGAACCTACCAGAAAAGCTCGCTGCCTTCAAAGGTGAGCCAGAGTTGGCTGTGCCTCCATTCCTGGAAGAGCCAGGCCCAGCCGCTCAGTGCCTGGTACATGGGACTCCACAGGGCTGGGCTGGGGCCACAGTTCATCCAGAATGTTCCTCTTCCTGGCAGGCTGTGAGACAGGGGTCCCCTAGGAGGTATCTTTGCCCCTTCCCCCCCGCCTGTGGTCCCTGGCCTGGCCCTGTGCTGCCCCTCTCTCCCCCCAGCTGCCCGGCGGGGCTCAGGTTGGCTTCTGTCCGCCCCCGTGGGGACCCTGATCGTTCCTGGGGCCCCAGCACACAATCTGGCCTTTGTGAGAGGCTCTGCCTCTCCAGCCCCATGGAACAGCGTCCAGGAGCCCCTGTGGAGAATGGACGCTTGTGTCCCCGCCGAGGGGCAGGGGGGCAGAGTTTCTGCCTATTGAATCCCAGCAGCACGGATGAAAAGAAAACAGGGCCCAGGAGCCCGCGCAGGGAGAGGGGCAAAAGAAAGGTCCTTCTGTTTGGGGCCTGGCGCTTGGTTTCCAGCCAGTGGCTGGAAACGAGAGGAGCCATGCACACAGGAGCGGGGCACACCCACCTTTCCTGCCCTACAGATGCACTTGGGGTGCGGGCTGGGCACGGGAACGCTCCACGGTCCCCTCCGGCATATCCTTTCCAAGCATTTGCAGTGTGGGCATCCTCTGGGCTCCAAGGTAAACTCCCTGGTCAGTGTTCCTCCCCTCACCTGCAGCCTACCAGCCTTGGGCAGGATATGAAGTCTTGGCAGTAATGTTAGGAACGGCTGGCCGCTGGGCAGAAGTCCTACTCCAGTGATGGCCATCATAGCCAGTTCCCCAAACCACCCCTCCATAAGGCTCAGTTGTTAATTTACCAAAGAATAAACTCAGGTCTGGAGAGATCATTGACAGCAGGTCGCAGCCCACCTATGGCAGAGTGGAGACTTGAACTCTTGTCAGGCTGCAAAACCCCTGCTTTCAATCAGGATGCTATGGTGCTTCTAAGATCACCAAAGAAGCCGGGCACCGGTGGTTCATGCCTGTAATCCTAGCTATTGAGGAGGCTGAGATCTGAGGAGTGGTTTGAAACCTGCGTGGGCAGGAAAGTGGTGAGACTTATCTCTAATTAACCACCAAAACACTGGAAGTGGCGCTGTGGCTCAAGTGGTAGAGCACTAGCCTTGAGCATAAAAGCTCAGAGACAGTGTGCAGGCTCTGAGTTCAAGTCCCAGGTCCAGCACACACACACACACACTTTTTTTTTTTTTTTTTTGGAGGGGGAGTCCGGTCATGGGCTAGCTCTTCAGTTCAAGGCTAGCGCTCTACCACTTGAGCCACAGTGCCACTTCCAGCTTTTTTTTTCCTGCTTATGTGGTGCTGAGGAATCGAACCCAGGGTCTCAGGCATGCAAGGCAAGAGCTCTACCACTGAGCCACCTTCCCAGCCCACACTATTTTTTTTAAAAGCCTGGCACTGGTGGTTCATGAGTGTAATCCCAGCTACTCAGGAAGCTGATATCTGAGAATTGAAGTTCAAAGCTAGCCTGGGCAGGAAAAGTCCATGAGACTTTTATCTCCAGTTAACTACCAAAAAGCCAGAAGTGGAATTGTGGCTCAAGTGATTGAGTGCCAGTCTTGGATAGAAAAGCCAAGCAACAGCACAAGTCTCTGAGTTGAAGCCCCAGTACCAGTACAAAGAAAAGGAGGAGGAGGAAGAGAACTAGAAAAAACGACATCCTATCCTCAGGTGGCCCAGCTGCCTACAGAGAGCTGTGCAGGACACCGCATGAAGTCATTATGGGGTCTCTGCAGAGGAGGGGCAGGGCCTTGGTCTGGTGCACCCTGCTTGTCTTCATCAGAATGTAGGGTCTGCTGTTGGCAGGTGGCTCACACCTATAATCCAGGCTAGTCAGGAGGGTGAGATCTAAGGATCACAGTTCAAAGCCAGCCTGGGCAAGAAAGCCCATGAAACTCATCTCCAATTAACTAACAAGAATCCAGAAGTGGAGCTGTTGCTCAAGTGGGGTAGAGCACTAGCCTTGAGTAGAAAAGTCAAGTGAGAATACAAGCCCCTGAGTACCCAGTACCAGCACATTAGAAAAAAAAAAAAAGTGGCCCAGGCCTGTCCTCCTAGCTACTGAGGAGGCTGAGATCTGAGGATCATGGTTCAAAGCCAGCCTGGGCATGGAAGTCTGAGACTTATCTCCAATGAACCACCAGAAAACCAGAAATGGTGCTATGTCTCAAAGTGGTAGAACGCTCGACTTGAGCAAAAGAGTTCAGGGACAGCGCCCAGACCCTGAGTTCAAGCCCCAAGACCAACTAAAAAAAAAAAAGGAAAGAGAGAGAAAGATAGATCCATTTGGGATCTAGGACTAGAACCACAGGAAGTTGTGTTGGAAAGGAAGAGACTGAAATAAATATCTCTCTTCTGTCTGCCAATGTGCACTCGCCCTGCGGCCTTGGGGCACAATGCCAGCACAGGACTATGTGTTTAGAGGTTGGGGTGAGGTCCAGGTCAATGGGGTGTGGGTGCTTTAGAGAGAAGGTAGCAGTCCTGTGTGTGTGTGTGTGTGTGTGTGTGTGTGTGTGTGTGTGTGTGTGTGTGTGTGTGTGTGTGTCCATTCAGAAGCCGTGAGGTGTGCTGAAGGTGTAAGGAGGTAGCTTAGATCAACTAAAGGGCCTTCCAGGAGGAGGGCAGCCAGGTGGGCCAGGTGGGGAGTGGGTGGGTAGCAGCCTTGAGGCCAGCGGGCTGGGAGAGAGGGAATGGGTCACTCGCAGGCCACTGGAAAGATGTGGCCTTTGCGTGCTTGCCAAACGGCTCACCAGTCTATGGTGCAGAGTAGACCCAGAAGAGCCGCTGGCCGCTGGCCGGCCACAACTGTTCACCCCTGTGCTTGAACCGCCCACACCACAAGATTTGCTGACATAGCACTGGCCTTGGGACCAGAGCCCACTGTCTGTCCAGTCAATTGATAGCATGTTCAGGGATGCCCTAAGCACCCGGGAGGCAGCAGCTGTCCTCCCGAGAGGGTCCTGGTGGCACCTGGCCACCTTTCCTTTGTGGCTTCTGAGGGCCAGTGTCGTAGGCAGGAAGGACTCTCTCCAGAGCCATCAGCTGAGAGAGGACAGGACTTGAACTGAAACGGGTGGTGAGCTGGGAGGCTTGAGGGCTTCAGGGTCCCCCACTCAGCCCCTTCAGGGGGTCACTGGGCCTTCAGGGAGAGGCTAATACTAGCTTTTTGCTTTCCAGAGAAGTACATGGAGTTTGATCTGAACAACGAAGGCGAGATTGGTGAGTGGGGTGGCAGGGGGAGGGGGGGGAGGATGGGTAGAGAGGTGGGGCACTGAGTTCCCCTGGGACACTCCAGTGGGGCTGACAGCCAGGCCAGCAGAGCCCACCTTGGGCCCTCTGCTTCCCATCCAGGCTCCACTGCCTGATCCTTCCCCTCCTCACACAGCCTCCCACCTCTGGGCCATGGGACTCGGGCGGAGGGGGCCATCTGACCTGTCCAGGGGTGGTGACTTCCTGGCCCAGGAGGATGGCACTTCCGCTGTCCCAGGCCAGGTGACAGGTGCCTGGTCCCAGGGTGCTGGGGGAGACCACACCACAGCTCACTCTTCACCAGCAGAGCGAGGACAGTCGGGTGGCTTAATCATATCTGGTTGGCAGATGAGGAAACCAAGACCCAGTGGTAAAAGGACTGGCAGGGGCCTGGGGGCAGTGATTGAGGGGGGACAGTGGATGGGGGGTGGGCCAGGCCTTTGGCTTCCAGACAGAACGTCCCGCCTCCCTCTCACCACCCATCACTTCCCATTGTAGGAATGGGCTCTGTGATCTATTCAGCCGCTGTTCTGATGGCTTCCAGTTTTAGCCGTCATTGATAGTCCCATGAAATGCTCCTTTGTACCCAGTTCTTGGTCGGCTCCCCGGTTATTTCTTTAGAGTAAATCTCACCAAGCAGACAGACATTGTGGGTTAGAAGACTCTGAAGCGTCTTGCCAAATGCCCTCCGGAAAGTCTTGCTTAGTTGCCAGTCTGGTGGGCAACTTGTGTCCGTCCTGCGGCTCTTGGCCACAGGAGGTCCTCTCAGAAGAGGACCTGGCAAGCCTGCCACCTTTGGGCCTGGCTCCAGTCCTGTCTGCCTCTGCAGCAAGTACTGGCATCACCCTGCTCTAAAATCAACCCCTGTCCAGCCAGCCTCCCACCTCCTTTACTACCCCATTCTTTCGGGGAAACAAAGGCCCAGGAAATTGCTCAGATCTTGGCTGGAGCTGAGAGGGTACAGGCAGACTCCTGGGGAGTAATGATTGTGTGTGTGTGTGTGTGTGTGTGTGTGTGTGTGTGTGTGTGTGTGTGTGTGTGTGTGTGTGTGTGTGTGTGTGTGTGTGTGTGTTCGTGTTCCTCTCATTTTTCTTGACTTTTGTTCTTTGTTTCGTTTTTCCTGCTCTAAGGGATATTTTGGGTGCCCTTTTCTGTTCTAGCCTGGGTGGAGTTCTAGAGCGGCAGGATGCCAAAGGACAGGTGGCAGTCCTTGATGCCAAGAGATTGACTTTCATATTTGGAAGGGTTGGAGCCATTTACTGCCCCTTCCCTCTTCCCTGCAGGGAAATAACCTCCTGGGGATCAGGAGAGTAGGGACTCAGCTCCCCTAGGTGCAGAGAACACTGAGGACTTGGGGTAGGGCTAGGAGTAGCAGGCTTCGTTCCAACCCAACTCTGAACAGATTCAGACATCCAGGGCCCTACCGACCAGCCTTTAAGATGGGGGCGGGGGGAGGGGGACTCTTCCTCCCTGGAGAAGACACACAATTGGCTGCAGACTGCTGGCAAATGACATCCCACAGACCCAATGGGAATGGCGCATCCTTGACTTCTGAGCTCCACCTTAGCAGCCTGTGTCCACTAAGCAGATGCGCTTCTCCTCCCGCAGACCTGATGTCTTTAAAGAGGATGATGGAGAAGCTGGGGGTCCCGAAGACTCACCTGGAGATGAAGAAGATGATTTCAGAAGTGACAGGTGGGGTCAGCGACACCATCTCCTACAGAGACTTTGTGAATATGATGCTGGGCAAAAGGTCAGCTGTCCTGAAACTGTGAGTACCTCACTTCTGGGAGCCCAGTGGGAGGGCCGCTGTCATTCTATGGGGAAAGAGGCCCCATGCATTCCCCTGCTGCATTCCCTGGCCTGCAGGCAGCTCTTTGCCTGGAACTAGCTGTGTGAGGTTTGATTTCTCTGAACTCTCTCCTTAATTGTCAAAGGATCGTGCTGGCGGGAGCCTTGCCGAGGAAATTAGCAGAGCAGTGGCCAGGAAGTGGCAGCAGTGTGGCGGAGGTGCATGGTGACAGATCCACTGTCCACATCTTCTAGGCCTGTTTCCTTGTTTGTCAAGGCAACTCTGCTATCTCCATCGGGTTGTTTTGTGAGCATGAAGATAGAGTTGAAAATCAGCTCTAGGAGCCAGGCACTGGTGGCTCACACCTGCAATCTTATCAGGAGGCTGAGGGTCGAGGTTCAAAGCCAGACCGAGCAGAAAAAAGTCCAAGAGACTCTTATCTCCAATTAACCATTAAAACAAAAAAGCTGGAGGACGTGGAGGTTTGGCTCAAGTAGTAGAGTGCCAGCCTTGAGCCAAACAAGCATGAGTCCTTGAGTTTCAGCTCGAGTACTGACTCTCTCTCTCTCTCTCTCCCTCCCTCTCTCTCTCTCTCTCTGTCTCTCTCTCCCTCTCTCTCTCTGTCTTTCTCTCTCTCTCTCTCACACACACACACACAAAATCAACTCTTAAGGAGTTTGAATCTTGAAACTATTACTACCTAAATGATCCTGGGCAAATTAGCTCAATTCTACAAGCCCCAAATCCCAGTTTTCTCCCTCCTTCCCTCCCTTCCCTTCCCTTCCCTTCCCTTCCCTTCCCTTCCCTTCCCTTCCCTTCCCTTCCCTTCCCTTCCCTTCCCTTCCCTTCCTTCCTCCCTCCCTCCCTTCCCTCCCTCCCTTCCTCCTTCCTTCTTCCCTCCTTCCTTCCTTCCTTCCTCCCTCCCTTCCCTCCTTCCCTTTCTCCTTCCTTCTTCCTTCCTTCTTTCCTTCCTTTCTTCCTCCCTTCCTCCCTTCCCTTCAGTCTCACTTTGTAACCCAGGCTGGCTTCAAGCTGATATCCTCCTGCCTCAGCTTCCCAGGTGTTAGGATTACAAGGCGTGCACACCCCTGACTGAGCTTGTTTCTTCCACTGTAAAATGAGGTTGATCATACATATTCTCCACAAAGCACTATCCAGATGCAACAACTTGTGATTATTTCAGCCTAGTGCCCGGCTGATGAGCAACATTTATAGATGAGCCTCACATCCTAGGTACTCCTCCTTAGAGAGGCCCTGGTGAAACTTGTCATTTGTCACAGCTGAAAAGGACACGTCTGGCTTTTATGGAAAAAAAAACCTCACTTGTTTTTCGGTACAAAAGTGGACAATGTCTATCTCATTTTACAAAGGGGTTCATTGACACACAAGGAGCACACATTTCGGCCTGGGAAGAGCTGGTAGCATCCCCATGAACACAGAGAAATGCTGAGGATCAGAGAGGCTATGTTTGGCTTGAGTTACCCAACTGGGAACTGGGAAGCAGCAGGGCTGGCATTTGAATTTGGGTCATCCTCCCCCGACTCCAGGCTCCTTTTTGAACCTTTATTTCCTTCTCCTTAGACTGGGCTTGCCGTGTTGTGGGGAGGTTTTTAAAGGCTTGTAGGGGTCTTGAGCAGAGCCCTGGCCCAGCCTTGTTTAGTCTTTTCCAGGCAGCGTGTCTAGAAGACACAAGGGCTGGAAGTCAATGCCTGGAGCATCGTCCCTGTCTCTGCCCGGGACTGTGTGTGTATTTCTTGGAACCCCTTTGCCACTCTGTGCCTCCATTTTCTCTTCTATAAAATGGGAATCACAGCTCCTTCCCCATACCACTCCCTTGGGCTTTAATGAGGAGCAGTGCGAACAGGCTCGGGCCATACGCTCAAGGACAAAGTCAACAAGAAGGCTGGGACAATCTCTCTGAATGAGGGCAAGAGTCTTAATCCCGATTTGTTTTCTTTCCTCCATCTCCACACTAGAGTCATGATGTTCGAAGGAAAAGCCAACGAGAACAGCCCTAAGCCAGTAGGGCCACCGCCAGAGAGAGACATTGCCAGCCTGCCGTGAGGACCTGTGGGCACCGCTCCGCCTCTCATTCCTGCCCTCGCTCCTCACTGCCCTTCTTGATTGGTCTTGTTTGGTTGTTGTGTGTTTGTTTGATTCAACTCTTTGTAAAGCACAACTTATCTGCCTTAAAGGGGGGGAAGGGTCTGGGCTGGGACACAGCCTTGGGACCCCTTCCTCATTTCTCCCTGCCTCTTCTCTCGCCTTTCCCTATGCAGAAGGACTGACAGCAAACCAAAAATCAACCAGGGTAGCGGGGTTGGAAGTATATTCCCATGCTATGAGACTGTCCTGTCCATCTTTCTAGAAGGCCTCTGAAGCCAAGTTCAGGCTGCAGCTTGGCCTTGGCAAGGACCCCGGCTCCCACTCAGAAGACTGGAGTAGGAAGGTTGCAGGGTGTCCTTGGACAGTTCCAGGCTTTCGGCATTTCTCTCTACCCAGGATGCGGGCACTCAGTGCCCTACCGTCCCAACAGATGCCCCGTTGTGCTTCGCCTCTGCTCAGGCTCAGGGACATGACAGAAGGAGGGGGAGGAAAGGTGGTTGAACACTGGAGCCCTTTCACAAGGCACTCTGTGGCCTTGTGGTCACACCTTTAAAGGCAGCTCAGGGGAACCGTGTAGCTGCTGTCACTTGCCAGGACCCTGAAGGACCTCTGAGGCAGAGGCGGGACTAGGATGAGAGAATGAATCCGACGTTCTTGGCACGATGAGCTCCCTGGGGCAGCTGGGCCCTGAGCAGTAGGCTGCCTTTCCGATCGCAGTCTGCTGCTTCTATTTGCCTTCCTACCCTACTCCTACCTTCCATGCATTTACTCATTCATCCTCACAGTCCACAGATATTTATTGAGAACCTCTTACAAGCTTTAAGTCCTCCCACTTTGTCCTGACTGTGATGTGTCCACGGTGTTTTCTCATCTCTCCTTTCCCCTGTTGCTCAAAAGCTTGACTTAGAGGTTGGATGGAGGTCATCTGTGTCCTTTCTTCCAGCCTCACAGGATTTAGGAGCTCTGCGCTGGAAGTTGGCTAGGCCAGGCTTTCTGTTTCCGCTGTGTTGGTCTGGAGGGATCCAGGCAGGGCCTTCCAGGGTCAGGTGGTTAATGTGGAGATGGAAGACCCAGGACTGGAGCCACGTGGTCAGATACCCCACCTGCACCTCATCTCTCCCCTGCCTTAATTAAATCAGTGGTGAGAACCGGAGGGGCAGTCTCCCGGGAAGGGATCCTGTACTCTGAAGGTCCTGGGCATGGACTCACTTTCCCAGTGCTCCCGAGACAACGTTAGGTCCGTGCCTCTGTAATGTGCCTTCTCTGTAGCTTCTGAAGCGAAAGCCTTGATGGAGACCAGCTTCTCAGAGCTCATACGGGAAGGTGTCCAACTTGCCCACATCTGGGCTGAGCAGGAACCTCAAGAGTCCTTTACCCTGATGTGGACTCAGGACTCAGAGGTGCTCACTCATTGAAATGTATTAAGTGCCTGCCATAAGCCAGACAGATTCATGGGATTCAAGTCTAGTGGCACAAGTCAGATTCCCCAGACAAATGAATTGTTGGGAAGTAGGGGTGATGGCTCTACAGTACTGGGAGGTCTGGCTTGGCCCCACACTGGGCAGGAATCTTCAGGCTGTCTTTTCAGAACCTTAAGTTGGAGAGGACTGGGGACTGGAAGCTCCTGAGAGTCTCAGTCATCAAAGGCACAGTGTGCTGTCCCACAGCTGCTTGGGGGGATGAAGTGGGCAGGGTGTGAGGACATGGCTGGCTCAAGTTAATCCTCTGGTCTCAACCAGTTTGGGAGTGAGATTGGCTGTGACTGGCTGACCTTCAGCCTTAGGAGCTGCTTCAAATGTACAGATCTAGTTGCAATTTAAACCCAGGAAAATCATTCCTTCCTGTAAACATCAAAACCTCCCTGCTTCCCACTAGCTTGTCTGTCTTTTCCTCGGATACCAGATTAGCCATTGCCTGTTCCAGCCCCGCCTCCCCTCTCTGGATGGGCTGGGACTTCTGAGGATGATATGAGCTGTGTCTGCTTCACTAAGGAGACCGCACCAGCCGGGCTTATTTCAGTGTGCTCCATAGGAAGGAGATGGGTTTCTCCAGCCTCTGGGAAAGGCCTGTTGCAGGGGATGGGGGCACAAGCCCCATCACTGAAATGTAGAACTTAACAGTTTTGGGGGAAAGGGGGAGAGAGTCTAGACCCCCTGGAAGTGGGTCTGCATGTTATTTCTAGCTGCGGCTTTTGGCTCTGGGACTCTTCTTTGGCCAAGGGTTCAGTGTTAGGGACATGTATTGTTTCTGAAAAAGACCAAATCTAACTGTCGTAACTTGCAACACAGGGACTGCCAGGTATGGCTTTGTCCCTAAGACACAAAAGGAAAGAGTAATTCAGTTGAATGAAGTTGTGTGTGTATGTGTGTGCATGTGTGTGGGGTAGGATGTCATGGATACAGATTGAAATAAACCAGATGAAGCTTACCAATCAATCAGTGTCTTC
The DNA here is from genome assembly GCF_019054845.1 of Dipodomys spectabilis. Taxonomy (NCBI): domain Eukaryota; kingdom Metazoa; phylum Chordata; class Mammalia; order Rodentia; family Heteromyidae; genus Dipodomys; species Dipodomys spectabilis. The sequence goes on from NW_024870744.1 coordinate 4,363,359, forward strand.
CTTGATATGTCTTGGGGATTATTATGGCCTTAGCAAATTCAGAAGAGCTGGCTACCACAGTAGCAGATTGAATGCAGGAGTCCTGTGTGTGCAGGTCAAATACAGCCTCACATTACAGCCGTCCCAGAGGCTGGTTCAGTGCTGTTCTTATTCTGTATTGCACCCGGGCAGGCTGGAGTAGATAAGTAGCCAGCAGAAAACCAAACAGTAAATAGCAGAAATGTGTTTCCCTTGAGTAGGCCCATGAGTTCCAAGGCAGGAACCTAGAGCATTTATCATCTACTACATGAGTTTCTGCTGCGTGAGACTGTAAAATTCTTAGTATACCTACATGATCTCATTTTTTTAAATGAGGAGTTGAACTTGGGGCCTTGCACACTTGCTTAGCTTTTGTACCCAAGGGTGACACTCAACCACTTGAGCCACACCTCTACGTCCAACTTTTTGTGATTAATTGCAAATAAAAGCCTCTGGGATTTGTCTGCTCCTGCTGACTTTCGACCAGGATCCTCAAATCTCAGCTTCCTGAGTAGCTAGGATTTACAGGCGTGAAGCATTGGTGCTTGGTCTGATTTCTGATCCTGCCTCCACTTTTTGGCTGAAAACTTCTCTGAGGTTTCCTTTATACCATCAATTAAGTGTTAATAAATCCCCAGGTGACCAGTCTTGAAGGTTAAATGAGCTAACATGTCTAAAATGTTTTTGCACAGCATTCAGCACAAATCCACTGGTGAGACATAGACATGGATCTTGCCCTCGAAATGGCAACCTTTTTTTTTTTTTTTTGGAAATGGCAACCTTTAAGGGAGGGAAAGCTGGCCTTGGCTTTTGTCCTCAGATGGTTCTCTACTTCCTTTACTTCCCCAATACCCCCCCCCCCCCAAAAAAAAAAACTTGAATCCCTCTTGAAAGAAGTCCCTTGGATGGGTTTTTAAATAGTTGGAAGTTAGCAATAATACTGAGTCAAAAAGGCTATGAACCAGGCACTGGTGGTTCACATCTGTAATCCTAGCTGCTCAGGAGGCTGAGAATTGACGACCTACATTCAAAACCAACCCAAGCAGTAAAGTCTGAAACTTTTTGGGGGGGGAGGGGGCAAGGGGGCCAGTGGTGGTACTTGAACTCAGGGCCTGGGCGCTGTCCCTGAGCTCTTTTGCTCAAGGCGAGCACACTACCACTTGAACTACAGCGCCACTTCCTATTTTCTGGTAGTTACTTGGAGATGAGTCTCACAGACTTCCTGTCTGGGCTGGCTTTGAACCGTGATCCTCAGATCTCAACCCCTTGAGTAGCTAGGCCTTAGTCGGTGAGATTCTTACATCCCATTAACCAGCCAAAAGCTGAAAGCAGCACCGGCGCCGGTGGCTCACGCCTGTCATCCTAGCTCCTCAGGAGGCTGAGACCTGAGGATCATGGTTCGAAGCCAGCCGGGGTAGGAAACTCCAAGAGTCTTATCTCCAATAAACAACTCAAAAAAGCCAGAAGGGAAAACCAGCCCAGAGCGCCCAGGGCGGCGCCCCGCAATGAATGAAACTAAGCTAAGCCGCGCACTGTTTGAAAAAACTACGCGTGGCTCCAGTGCGCAGGCGCGCTGCCGTGGCCACGCCCACAACCCTGCGACCCGCTCACGGGGGCCGGCGGCCTGGCGCGCCCGCGACTGCGGAGGACCCCCGAAGCTTTCCCGGGCCTCACTACTGACGGGGCCGCTTGACGTCATCAACCGGTGCCGGAAGTGCGCGTACGTCGCGCGCCGCGGGCGCTGGAAAAAGGAGGTTGGCTTCCGAGCGGCCCAGGCTGGGTGAAGAAGGCCGCAGGTGGTCGCGGCGGCCGCTTGGACAAGCTGAGGACGGCGCGATGGGAGACGAAATGGACGCCATGATCCCTGAGCGGGAGATGAAGGTTAGCGATTGACCGGGGCCTCCCTCCCTTCCTTGGTCCTGGGTTGAGGCCCCGCCTCCCACTTGGACGGTTTCCCCGGAGCGCGGAGCGCGCCGCGAGCCTCGAGCGGGTCCCGCCGCGGGCAAGTGCCGCCCACCTGCCCCAGGGGCCTTGGACACGCCCCGGAGTTATCCTGGCCCCTCTGGGGTGGCGGTCGGCCTAGAGATGTTAGCTGATCCTTATGGAGCGTTTATTACAGCCAGGCGCTTTGGGAGTCATCGCCAGCAAACTGCTTGATCCAAAGTTACAGTTGACAAGGGGTTGACAGCCAGGTTCATGTAAGACTCCTCCTCCTCCTTCGCCGATCCTGGGGCCTGGACACTGTCCCTCAGCCTCTCTGTGCTCAAGGCTAGCACTCTACCACTTGAGTCACAGCACCACTTCTGGCCTTTTCTGGGTATGTGGTGCTGAGGAATCGAACTCAGGGCTTCATGCATGCTAGGCAAGCGCTCTACCACTGAGCCACCTTCCCAGCCCAAGACTTGCCTAAAGTACCCTGCAAAATCCGTTATTTGGAGGATTTGGCCACCAGAAGTCAGCCTGAAGTTCAGGGGACTAACAGGAGGATCAAGTGTTCCCAAGGATGTTCCTGTGATCGTTATGTATGTTCACTTGTAACCTTGTTATAACATATATAACCTTAATTTCATTGTTAGATTTCCACATACTCCAGTCCGTCTGACCACCTCTGACACTCTGTCCACTTTCTCACATAATTTAGTAGGTTTCATTGTTACGTTTTCATGGTTGCAAATAATCTATTTAACCCATATCCAACCTCCATCCTTATTAGCCTCACCCTCTCCAGCCAGTACCCACACACAATTGAGTTTATGTTATTTTCATATATACTTGCAATATATTACAAAAGTTTTTTTTTTTTTTTCTGTGCCAATTTAGGGGCTTGAATTCAGTCACTTGTGGGCTTGTTTAGCTTTACCTGCTCAAGGCTGGAACTCTACTGCTTGATCTACACCTCCATTTTTTGCCAGTTGATTGTAGATAAGTGTCTCATGGATTTGTCTGCCAGGGCTGGTGTCAAACCAGGATGCTCAGATCTTAGCCTCCTGAGTAGCTAGAATTATAGGCATGAGGGCTGGGAAGGTGGCTCAGTGGTAGAGCGCTTGCCTTGCATGCCTGAGGCCCTGGGTTCCATTCTTCAGCACCATATAAGCAAAGAGAAAAAAGCCGGAAGTGGCACTGTGGCTCAAGTGGTAGAGCGCTAGCCTTGAGCTGAAGAGCTGAGGAACAGCGCCCAGGCCCAGAGTTCAGGCCCCACGAATGGACCCCCCCAAAAAAAAAAAAAAGAATTATAGGCATGAGCCACTGGTGCCTAGCTCACCCTTTTTTTCATCTCTTTTTTCCCCCCTTCCCCTTCTCTTCCTATCTATTAATAAGTCTCTCAGTTTAATTAATAGAGAATGAGCTATTTTAAGAAAACAGTTAAAAGCAAGTTTCACCAATACTTTAGGCACTTATAGGAGCAACAGATTGTAAAATGCACGTGGGGATAGTGATTGGTACCATTTTTAACAGCGTTTATCTCTTCCTTTTGGGCTATACTGTTGGTGGGATGTCTCATATTACTCAGATAGTCTAGGGAACCACAAACTGAAGGTGGTAATTTCAAAAAGGGAGTTGGAGGAATAGCTCAGTTGGCAAAGTGCCAGCCAATGAACAAAACATCAGGTACTGAGTTTGAGTCCTGGTCTTGGAACAACATAAAAGAGAATCTCTTTTTTTTTTTTTGTAGGTCGTGGGGCTTGAACTCTGGGCCTGGGCGCTGTCCCTCAGCTCTTCAGCTCAAGGCGAGCGCTCTACCACTTGAGCTACAGCACCACTTCCAGTTTTCTAGTGGTTTATTGGAGATAGGAGTCTCACGGTCTCTCCTGCCCGGGCTGGCTTTGAACTGTGATCCTCAGATCTCAGCCTCCTGAGTAGCTAGGATTACAGGCGTGAGCCACCAGCGCCCGGCAAAAGAGAATCTCAAAAAGACGAAAATTTGAGTCTCTGAGGAAACCATAGTAATGGTCTCACCTGAAAAGTTGAGTGAGTTGTTCCTATCATAATCAGCTGGGATTAAGAATATTTCATTTGATCTTTAGCAGATGTAGAGTAAACAGATCGTTAGGAGAGGTGGCTCAAGCTTGTAATCCTAGCTACTTGGGAGACAGAGATTGAGAAGATTATGGTTTGTGGCCAGCCTGAGCAAAAAGTAAGACTTGATCCCCTTCACCCCCAATGAAAAAGCTGGGAGTGGTGGCATGCACCTGTCATCCCAGCTTCTTGGGATGTGTGTGTGAATAGGAGGATCACACATAGGAGGTCTGGACATGGAAGGTAAGACCCTACTTGAAAAGTGAGGAAAGCACAAAGGGCTGGCATGGCTCAAGTGATAGAGCACCTGCCAGGTAAGTAAAAAACCCTTCAAATTCAGGTACTGCTAAAAACCCAAACAAAACAAATACAGAGTTGGGCTTGGAAGTTGGCTCAGTGGTAGAGTGCTTGCCTCATATACATGAGGCCCTGGGTTCCATTCCTCAGCACCACATAAGCAGAAAAAAGCCAGAAGTGGCACTGTGGCTCAAGCAGTAGGACACTAGCCTTGAGCTGAAGAACTGAGGGACAGTGCCCAGGCCCAGAGTTCAAGCCCCATGACAAGCAACAACAACCAGAAAAAAAGATTTGAAGATGGGACTGGGAAGGTAAGAGTTGAAGAAAAATAATGCTATATAGTATGGCTCAGTCAAGTGATGGGTAAACTTAAGTTGTTTTTTTTTTTTTTAATGAAGGGTCAGTACACACTCAGAATTGTTCTTGAAAGCGTGTAGATAAATTTGTAAAAGCCAGTGTGAGTAGACATTGGTAGGAGGCCAAGGAAGATTGAATATTCAGTTCAATTAGATTTGATAGCTCCAAGGTGCTAAGGAACTTGAAAATGTAGGAAATGGAAACTGAAAGTCAGTAATGTAAGGTGGCAGAGGCAGTGGCCAGCTTGTGCGAACTGGAGCATTGTGAGCACAGAGATTCATGGGGCAAACCGCACCTGGCCCTGTAACCTGTGGTAAGGGTTTTATACTTGAGTTTTCAACACTGAGAGATTGGCCATATCCTCTTCTAAGATATGATTTTGTTACGTTTGATACAAGGAATCCAGATCTTGGGATTTCTGTGTTTGCTGAGGACTGCACTGGAAATTCCAGTGATGCCTTCAGAATATAACAATAATTCGTGTAGACCTGCACCAGGTCATGAGGCAGTGTAATACCATGGACAAGGACATGATTGTAAGTTTGGTGATTCAGATAAGAAATACAACTGGGGCCGGGCACCGGTGGGTCACGCCTGTAATCCTAGCTATTCAGGAGGCTGAGATCTGAGGATCACAGTTCAAAGCCAGCCTGGGCAGGAAAGTCCGTGAGACTCTTATCTCCAGTAAACCACTAGAAGACTGGAAGTGGTGCTCTAGCTCAAGCAGTAGAGCGCTTGCCTTGAGCTGAAGAGCTGAGGGATAGTGCCCAACCCCAAGACCCACGACCGACCAAAAAAAAAAAAGAAAGAAATACAACTGGGAATTCCGGAAAGGAAAAGAAGCGGGATTAGTCCAGGAAGGCTTCCTGGAGTTTTTTCATCATTATTTCATTTAATAGATACTAATAAACATTATGCCAGGTGTTGTCAGAGCACAGGAAGTCTAAAGAGTGGAGATACTCAGTTGCCTGGGATAATAAGCTTATTTTTATTACACTGAAATTGAGTCCATGGAATACAACATTAGACATGAGTTAGTTTCCTCTGTCCCCAAATTGATTTTGGTTTGATCTCCAAAACAGGATTTTCAGTTTAGAGCATTGAGGAAGGTGAGAATCTTCGACACCCCAGAAGAGTTACCCAAGGAGCGCTCAAACCTGCTTGCCATGTCTAACAAGTATGGTCTGCTCTTTGCTGGAGGAGCCCGTGGGTTGCAAGTTTTTCCTACTAGAAACCTTCTTATTCAAAACAAACCTGGAGATGATCCCAATAAAATAGGTAAGTTCCTCGATTTATGTCACATATCTGAAATAGGGACATGGTGGCATCAAATGGCTCTTCCTGAGGCCTGCTGAGCTCCAAGGTGACTAAGGGCCTGGTAGGGTACCAGAAGCTTTCCTAGTTTTTTCTTTGCTCTTCTGAGCTCAGAGGAAAAAAATTAACTACTATGTGGTACTTCCATTTTGCTCATTGGAGCTTGAGCTCTGGCTCTGTAGGAGAAACCTTTTGTTAATCTTTTTAGTTGGCATAGCAGAACCTTCCAAGCAAATGGGAATGTGTACTATTCATAGCATTGTTGCAAAAACATTTTCAAAAAAGTCAACAGTCACAGTTGCCCCCCTTTTGTATGAGGAAGAGTGCCTGAGACACTCAGTGTCAGAATAAGATTTAGCCAGGCATCGGTGGCTCACACCTGTAATCCTAGCTACTCAAGAGGCTGAGATCTGAGGATCATGGTTCAAAGCCAGCCAGGCAAGGACAGACTGTGAGACTCATACCTCTAATTAACCACCAGAAAACTAGAAGTGGCACTGTGGCTCAAGTGGTAGAGCACTTGCCTTGAGCTGAAGAGTGCAGGGACAGTGCCCAGGCCCAGAGTTCAAGCCCCACGACTGACAAATATATATAATATTTACCAGGTGCCAATGGCTCATACCTGTAATCCTAGCTACTCAGGAGACTGAGATCTGAGGATTGCAGTTTGAAATCAGCCCAGGCAGGAAAATCAGTGAGATTATCTCCAGTAAACTACCAGAAAAAAAAGGGAGCTATGGCTCAAGTGGTAGAGCACTAGCCTCAAGTAAATAGCAGCTCAGGGACAGCACCTAGGTCAAGAGTTCAAGCTGCAGGACCAGCAAAAAAAAGGGGTGAAAAATGTGATTTATCTGGATGCCTGGGCATCTACGGGTATCTTTACAAGAAGCAAAAGTTATTTCTCATTTAAATAAAAGGCTTGAGACTCTACACTTTGTCTTTTTTTTTTTTTAATTCTTTCATAAAAGTTGATAAAGTCCAAAGCTTGCTGGTTCCTATGAAATTCCCAATCCATCACCTGGCCCTGAGCTGTGATAACCTTACGCTGTCTGTGTGCATGATGTCCAGTGAATATGGCTCCATTATCGCCTTTTTTGATGTTCGCACATTCTCAAATGAGGTAAGAACTGGCAGCCTGAATTACCAGCATGAGAGCCCAAGGAGATTTCTTCCTGTGAGTTAAATTTGCAAGTTTCTCAAGTTTACCCTCGGAGTCATTCTGTAGACTTGAAAACTAAGGGTGGAAAAATGGTTTCCTGGAAGTGGTGCTGGGGTCAAGTGGTAGAATGCTAGCCTTGAGTACAAAGAGGCTCAGAAGCAACGCCCAGGCCCTGAGTTCAAGCCCTATAACCACCACCACCCAAGGTTTCCTGTAGAATCATAGGTCTTTGAGATTGAAGGGACTTCAGTAAACTCTGTGATTTACTGCCTTCCCTGAAGTGGCGTCATTAGTCATTTTCATGGACGACAACCACACAGACAGGCTTAGGTGACCTGCCAAAGGCCCTAGAGTTAACGGACAAGGTAAGAGGCCCTATGTTTTGGTCTTTGGCTTGCTGCTGCTGTGCTTCCATTTTATGGAGTTTAAGAATGGCGCCAATGGTGTGAATACTGACTGTGCTCTGGGCTAAGTGTTCGTGTGCCTTATCCTTTCCCATGCCTACCGTAGGCTCACTTAGTAGGTACAGTTATTTTCCCTTGCAAGCTACTGTTCAAGAAGCAGAGCCACGATTTTAGTGTTGTACCTACTAGTTGCCGAGTGTCCTCCTTGGTGCATTTGGCAGCCAGAAGTTCCTCTGAGCAATGGATTGCCATTTTCCAGTTTTGTTGAAATTATCTATAATAGATTGCTGTGATTTAAGAAAACTTGTAGATTCACTAGTTCACTTTGAATATTAAGTGCCTCTGTATGCCTAGTAATTTGTCAATGTATTTTGCTTTTGTGCATTTGTTTTAAAAGGCAAAACAGCAAAAACGCCCATTTGCCTACCATAAGCTCCAGAAAGATGCTGGCGGCATGGTGATTGATATGAAATGGAACCCTACGGTCCCCTCCATGGTGGCCGTTTGTGTGGCTGATGGCAGCATTGCCGTCCTGCAAGTCACAGATGCGGTGAAAGTGTGCGCCACTCTCCCTCCCTCAGTGGCAGTTACGTCGGGTAGGTAATAACACAGCCACACCATAACATGCGGTTATGTGATCCATCTGAAAATTAACTTCTGGAAGTAAAGGGAATGGTTTTGGATGGGGAGTTTTTGACATAGAAGGGGGAGGATTCTTTATTTCCATAGTTAATGTTCTTGAAGCCAAATACCACACGTGAACTAATTTGAATGTGCTCGAGTTATCTAGAGAAGAAAATACTTTATAGTGAAAAAGCTGTTACCACACCCTCATTTAGAGTTGTGTTTCTGAGAGCAATTGTTTCTGAATCTGAGGTGAAAGTCATTTTTTTACCTTCATGGGAAAAGCATTAGAAAGAAATAGAACCACCAACAGTTATTTCTAGACATTTCCAGACCTTCTCCATTCTCCTCATGTCATCTAAAGATGACGAGTTTATGCTCCGCACTCTGCTGAAAAAGCCTTTGTAGCTTCCATTCAGTGATCCAGTGACAAGGCATAGTAAATTGGTCATTAAAATGTTTTTTCTCTGCTCCCTTTGCTGATGAGCTGATCGTCAGTCCTGTGTCCTGACAGAGGAATGGGAAATGATGACTGGGAGGCTGTAAAGCGCTTGGGTTCACTGCCTTGCTCCGTTTTATTTTCTTCTGTCTCAACAACGGCCTTCTCCTCTTCTCCAGTGTGCTGGAGCCCCAAGGGAAAGCAGCTGGCAGTGGGAAAGCAGAACGGAACTGTGGTGCAGTACCTTCCTGTAAGTCCGCTCCTGAGACTTCAGAACTTCTTTTCTGGTTTCAGAGCGTCTTTGCTGTTATTTTCCTCTCCCCTCCGCCAGTACTGTGGTTTGAACTCAGAACTATACATACTCTTTACCACTTGAGTGACAGTACCCAGGCCCAGAGTTCAAGCCCTAAGACGAGCAAAAAAAAAAAAAAAGGAGACATTAACATCTAAAAAGGTTTTACTTTGTTTTTTGGCAGTACTATGTTTTGAACTCAAGATCTTGCCCTTGTTAGGGGGAGTGTCTGCCATTTGAGCATACCTCCAACCCTTTTGGTGGAGTTAACTTCCCAAGAGAGTCTTCTGTTTTTTCGTCTGAACATTCCTGGACTTTACCCTGCTATATATGCTTCTCATGTAGCTGGGATCAGGCATGTAGTTTATTGATTGAGATGAGAGGGAGTCTAGCTAACTTTTTGCCTAGGCTGGCCTCAAACTTAGCTCTTCTGGAGTAATGGAATACAAGTACAAAGACACAGTGCTTTGGTTTTCATTCTAGTTTTGCTATTTCCCTTTTTACTTTTTTTCTATTGAGGCCTTTTTTCAGTTTACTGTATCTAGAGCCACTTTATTCTCTTCGCTGGCTATGCAGTAGTTCATAGCATAGATGGCTCCACAGTCCATCTCATTATTGATGGTCTTCTGCAGCACCATTAACTTTGCTGCATTGAACGCCTCCATTATCTGCATCTGAAGATGTTTCTGCAAGTCTTCTCCAGGATAGGACCCTAGGAGTAGACAAGATTCCTGTTTGGTTTTGTTGAGACAGGGTCTGTTTGGCCTTGAACTTACTATGTAGTCCAGGCTGCCCTCAAATTTGTGATCCTCCTTCCTTAGCTTCAGTGAAGGGATTACAAGCCTGTGCCACTACACCTAGGATACTCTGTTTCAGATTTGACAGTTTCATTGGTTTAGGGATTGTTATATTTATTATTTTTTAAAATTTCTTTCAGACTTTACAAGAAAAAAAAGTCATCCCTTGTCCTCCATTTTATGAGTCAGATCATCCTGTCAGAGGTATGTACCACTGTTTTCCTTATTGGCTGACCTATCATGTGATGCTGTGTCTGGTAAAAACAGTCAGATCAGCCGGGTGCTGGTGGCTCACGCCTGTAATCCTAGCTACTCAGGAGGCTGAGATCTGAGGATCGCGGTTCAAAGCCAGCCCGGGCAGGAGAGACCGTGAGACTCCTATCTCCAATAAACCACCAGAAAACCGGAAGTGGCGCTGTAGCTCAAGTGGTAGAGTGCTCGCCTTGAGCTGAAGAGCTGAGGGACAGCGCCCAGGCCCAGAGTTCAAGCCCCACGACCGACAAAAAAAAAACAGTCAGATCATGAGATGTACCCCGTATGTGTGGAGAGTACTGGTGCCCACCTACCTCATGATGCTGTTGCATGATTCTATTACGCATCAGCTGGTTAAGTCAGTGTCCCCTGTAAGTGACTTGAAATGGATCCTGACTTTGTGAGACTTTTATTCCTTGCCCTGATTATAATCCAGCAGAAACGAGCTGCAGCTTTAAATGAATCTGGGCCTCTTTATTGTTTGTATCTGCATTAATATTTGGTTGATAAAATCTGGACCCTTACAGTATTGACCCATTGCATGTTAACTTTCAGAGCAAAGGGCAGCTATTCCGATGTCAGGTGTGTGACTGATTACTGATTAGACGGGATGGGGTCTTTTCAGTTTTAGATGTGCTCTGGATCGGTACCTATGTCTTCACAATTGTATATGCTGCTGCGGATGGCACCTTGGAAACATGTCCAGATGTAGTGATGGCTCTGCTTCCGGTAAGCAGATGACAAGATCACCTCTTCACAAAGTTAGACCTCAGTTTCAGAGCCCTTTCTCATGTCTGTGACGGTGCAGCTTCAGATGTAAGGTCTAAGGGCTGCACATGGGCCAGGGGACCCAAATCATGGTGTCTACTTAGAGCTAGTTCAGATGTAAAAATATGTAAAACAGATTTCTTTTGTTTGTTTTTTTTGGGGGGGGGGTCTGGTCATGGGGCCTGAGCTCTGGGCCTGGGCGCTGTCCCTCAGCTCTTCAGCTCAAGGCTAGCGCTCTACCACTTGAGCCACAGCGCCACGTCCGTCTTTTTTCTTTTTGCTTATGTGGTGCTGAGGAATCGAACCCAGGGCCTCATGCATGCAAGGCAAGCGTTCTACCTCTGAGCCACCTTCCCAGCCCCTCTTTTGTTTGTTTGTCTTGTGGTACTAGAGATGAAACCCAGGGCCTTGTGCATGCTCAGCAGGTGCTCTACTCTGAGCTACATCCCCAGCCCCTAAATTGTGAGGATTAGTTAAAATGATGAAAATATTTTAGAAAAGCAAGAGAGTATCTTGATTTTTTTATTTTTTTTTTTTTAATCCTTACACTTATTTGGGCTGGAAGCATAGCTCTCAAGTGGTAGAGAGCTTGTCTTGTGTAACGCCCTGTGTCCAATCCCTAGCACCACAGACTTACTTCATTTATTTGCCAAATGTCTAACCAATGTATACAATATATTAGGTATTGCTTTAAAACTGAGCACGCAGAGGTGACCGAGGAAAAGGCTTTGCTTTTGAGGCTGCCCCATGCTGATGAATGTTGGCTTTGGTGCTGGTCCAGGGGCGTGAGGAGCAGAGTGTGGGACAAGAGGGACTAGACTTGTGGATGTGGTCACTGCGGCCACTCCCGAGGTGTCACTTGAGCAGAGAACCAGATGGAGTGAAGGAGTGAGTCATTTTGAAGATAGAGGATATAGCAACAAGATCTAAAAAACATTACTAAATTACAATGGCATCTGAAAAACAACTGATGCACAATTGGCTTTCAAAGTCCAGTAAAACACTTGAAAACACAGGAAAAAGACTCTAAAGCCATCTTAAAAAAAAAAATCCCAGCTAGGCACCAATGGTTCACGCCCTCTATTCTAGCTACTCAGGAGGCTGAAATCTGAGGGTCGCGGTTCAAAGCCAGCTGGAGCAGGAAAGTCCATGACTCTCATCTCTAATTAATAACCAGAAGTGGCACTGTGGCTCAAGTGGTAGAGTGCTCACCTTGAGCTGAAAAGCTGAGGAATAGCGCCCAGGCCCAGAGTTCAAGCCCCACGACCGACCAAAAAAAAAAAAAAAATTCTTTGGCTCCTTCCATTTAGAAATTACTTGATATTTTAGAACAGAATTTGTCAATAAATATACTGGTTGCTATGCATTGCCACCTTGTTTTTAAATACTTAGTGAATTGGAATCTTTCTCTTTTTTATTTTGCCAGTACTAGGGCTTGAACTCAAGGTCTGGGCACTGACCCCTTAGCTTTTTCACTCAAGGATGACACTCTACCATTTGAGCTACAGCTCTGCTTCTGGCTATGTGTGTGTGTGTGTGTGTAAGAGTAAGCACACGTGTGTGTATGCATGCATGGGGTTTGAGCTCAAGGCTTGAGCACTGTTCCTGAACCTTTTTTTCTTTTTTGCTGTATTACTTGAGCCATAGCTCCACTTCTAGCTTTTTGATAGTTAATTGGAGACAAAAGTCTCATGGACTTTTTTGCTAGCTTTGAATAATGATCCTCTGCTTTCAGCCTTCTGTGTAGCTAGAATCACATGCGTGAGCCACCAACGCCTGGCTATGAATTTTTAGTAAGCTTTTGTCAACATTGCAGTGGTCTCTTTTAGGCAAGTTATAACTGTTTATGCCAACATGATGTTAGTACATAGCGGTGTCATCTTTGGTCTTGATCAGTTAGGTAGAATGTCTTGTAGTAACTGTTGAGTTCCTGATAAGGTCGAATTTAACATTGTAATCTTAGGGGGTCCTTATTGAATACGGATGTTCGTATATGGTGCTATAAGCCTTCTATGAGACTTCCCTCAATTCTCATTGAGCACCTGCTCTGTAGGCTTGATAGCAGAGAGGATCTGCCCTGCTGGTCCTGTAGCCGGAAAATGACAGAACAGAGTGTGAATGTGGTGTGCTCAGTGGCTAACGCCTCTTCGCCCTGTGCTACTCAAAGCTGCCATTAAACCTGGTCTGTTATTTGCACATAGATTTCTATACAACGTAAACAGGTTTTCTCAATTCTTAATTAGATTTTCTCACAAAACTCCATTTTACCTTTTGAGGTGAACTATCTGTGATTCAAGAAAAATTGCACATGAGCTATTTTTCTCACTGTGTTGTTTATAGAAAAAGGAAGAGAAGCACCCAGAGATATTTGTCAACTTCATGGAGCCCTGCTACGGCAGCTGCACGGAACGACAACACCATTACTACCTCCACTACATCGAAGAATGGTGAGCGCAGGCTCGCTGGAGGCCTTGGCCTGCGCCCGCGTGCTGGGTCTCACCAGGAGAGCACGGCTGGGATGCCCTGGTGTTTTCAACAGACACTTTCTCATATCTTCTGATGACTGCTTCTCTTTCCTCAGTCTTGACTTACGTAGAATATGTACTTTCCTAAAAAAAAGAAAAAAGAAAAATTTAAGTGTTTTGCCAGGCACTTCTGGCTCACGCCTATAGTCCTAACTACTCAGGAGGCTAAGATCTGAGGATCTTGGTTCAAAGCCAGCTCAGGTAGGAAAGTCTGAGATTTTGATCTTCATTTAACCACCTTAAAGCTGGACGTGGAGCTGTGGCTCAAATAGAAGAGAATGCTAGCCTTGAACGAAAAAGCCAAGGGACGGTACCTAGGCCCTGATTTCAAGTTCCAGTACTGACACACAAAAAATCCACTTTTATCAGTATCTTCAGTGATGACTCTGAAAAGTACTTACATTTAAAGGACCTTCTAGAGGTTTCTTTCTAGAACAGGTTAAGTTTACTCCCCTGGCTAGGCTACCCTGCTTTGGGTGTTCTGTTTGTTGTGGACCTGACTTGATTTTGTCATGCGTCTCCCAGGTGGGCAGTGGGTGGATTCCTCAGGCCTTTACCTCAGGAAATAGAAAGCTCAGGTGTACATGTAGAACCTTCTCCTTTCTTCAGTCAGATAGGAAGCCTGGCTCTCTCGGGGATTACTGTGGACCCGGGAGCCTCAGCGCTGTACATGGGCTTGACTGTAATTGTCTTCTCGTTGTATTCCTAAGGGACTTAGTGCTGGCAGCGTCTGCGGCTTCCACAGAAGTTAGTATCCTCGCTCGCCAGAGCGATCAGGTAAGTCCCCCCTTTGTCATTTTTCTGACCATGATTTGCAGGGTTTAACTGTGTGGCCGAGTGTGAGACAAGGCCTCATCCTTATTCATGGGCTTCTGGGTGAGCGCAGAGCCCCACAACACAATGCCTTAGACCAGACGGTGCAGCTGTTGCAATGGAGAGACGTGGGTGTCAGTGGAGTCCTTCTGCGTCTTTAAAAAAGCCCTCTGGTGCCGGGCGCTGGTGGCTCACACCTGTAATCCTAGCTACTCAAGAGGCTGAGATCTGAGGATCGCAGTTCAAAGCCAGCCCTGGCAGGAAAGTCCGTGAGACTCATCTCCAATTAACCACCAGAAAACTGGAAGTGGCGCTGTAGCTCAAGTGGTAGAGGACTAGCCTTGAGCTGAAGAGCTGAGGCACAGCGCTCAGGCCTAGAGTTCAAACCCCATGACCGACAAAAGAAAAAAAAAAGCCCTCTGGCCAGGTACCAGTAGTAGCTTACCTATAATCCTAGCTACTCAGGAGGCTGAGTTCTGAGGATTAGGGTTTGAAGCCACCCAGCAGGAAAGTCCATGAGACTTGTCTCCTATTAGCCACCAAAAAAGCTGGAAATGGAACTGTGGCTCAAGTGGTAGAGAACCAGCCTTGAGGAAAAAAATCAGCGATAGGGAGCATCCAGGCCCTGAGTTTAAGGGCTAAGACCTGCACAAAAACAAATGCCCTTGGTTCTCTTCAGATCCATCGGCGACCTCTAACCCGGTGCACTTGGATGCTCAGGCTTTGCTTTGTTCTGTTTTACCATCTGTGTACAATAAACGGTCCTCAGTTATGGAAGACAAACCTGTGAAGATCCTGTCAGATCTTATTTGGTCAGAAATTAGATGCTTTTTAGTTTATGATTTGTTACCCAATAAACTTCGGTATTGAAAATGCACTTAATGCACTCCAAGTAATTTGGAGCCTGGTTTTTACTGACTGCTTATCACTTTCTCACCATGGTGATGATAAAAACCAAGAGAGATGTTTTTTCTTCTCTCCTATCTAAATGGTCTGGAAGGCTTCGGTGCAAGGCTCTTAACCAAACATGTATGTTTATTTTCCAGATTAATTGGGAATCTTGGCTACTGGAGGATTCTAGTCGAGCCGAACTGCCTGTGACAGACAAGAGTGATGACTCCTTGCCTATGGGGGTGGCCATAGATTATACCAACCAGGTGGAAATCGCCATCAGTAAGTGGCATGGCGCCTGGGCAGCAAGGCTTTCCCATGGTAGCAGTCAGTGCCCATGAAAGCCTGGTGTGTGTGCAGCTCCTCACCTGCAGCGAGGTCCGGTGTGTACTGTAAGCTGCTTTGAGCAGACACTTGTGATGAAACCAAGGCCAGACACTGTGCTGTTTACGTATACACGCACATGTCTGTGTACTTTAGAAGATGGCCGAAGAGCCATATTCTATACATTCGATACTGTAGCTTGGTCTCTCTGCCCAAGTTCCCCAGTGGCTGCCCGGGGAGTGTTACTCTAAGCTGCTACTGCACATCAGTACTTGGTTACAGCAAGATTGAGAAAGTAGTTACTCCAAGCCCTTGAATCGACTTGCTGCCCTAATCATCCTCGTTTTCCTTTTTGACAGATGATGAAAAGACTCTTCCTCCTGCTCCAGTTCTCCTGTTACTTTCAACAGATGGTGTACTCTGTCCATTCTATATGATTAATCAAAATCCTGGGGTTAGGTCCCTAATCAGGACCCCGGAGCGGCTCTCATTAGAAGGGGAGCGACAGCCCAAGTCCTCAGGTACGTGCCTTTGCCTGCCCAGGCTGGCACCCTAGGTGGCCCAAGTGTGTCTCCAGTAATGACCATGTAAGGTGCCAGGGGCACGTGAGGCCGCCCTCACCAGCCAGGACACCTTCTCCCACATGCATATACAGCCTGGCCGTCTTTCACTTCCAGGGCCATTCTCCAACTGTTACTTTTAGAGAAAGCCCACAGCTGATACTCTACCACTTGAGCCACACCTCCACTTCTGGCATTTTGCTGATGAGCTGGAGGTAGATTTGTCTGCCCAAATTAGCTTCGAACTGCAGTCCTCTGATTTCAACCTCCTGAGTAGCTAGGATTATAGGCTTGAACCATTGGCCCCCTGGTGGCATTGCTTGTAACTAATGTGTGGAGGTGGGGAGCTGAGTGAGCTGGGGGGGGGGGAGTGCCCTAACTGCCAGCACAGCAGTGTGTGTGTTGCCTTTCCACCAGTTTGCAATGCCACACTAACTGCAGTGTATTTCTGCATTACTTGGTTGGGCGTTCATGTATCCTACTAGTCAGATAGCGTTCTCTGCTTCCTTACCCTGCAGAGTTTCCCACCTCTTACCCTCTGGGAAATCCAGCATCAACTCTGTTCCTTCTTTTTTGGACCATTTCTTCTATCACAAACCCCTTCTTGAGTGCTGTCTGCCACATGGACTGCCGGGCTCAGTATTAACCTTTTCCTTCCTCTTCTCCTTGGTTCTTGTTGCAGGAAGTACTCCCACCACCCCAACCTCCTGCCAGGCCCCACAGAAACTGGATGCCTCTGCAGCAGCGGCCCCCTCCTCCCTTGCACCTGTGGCCCCTGCTGCTCCCATTGCCACTTTCCCTTTGTCCTCTGTTGGGGGACCCCCAGCCATCTTCTCCTTTGGCTCTTCATCCTTGAAGTCATCTGCTTCTGTCCCAGGGGAGCCCCCTCCACATCTCAGCGGCTCTGACAATCCCAAAGCGGCCCCAGGGCCTGGTGCTCCCACCTTCTCCTTTGCTCCTCCTTCTAAGGCCCCCCTCGCCCCAGCCCCTGCAGCCTCACCCCTGGCCCCATCAGCTGCCTCCTTCTCCTTCGGATCATCGGGTTTTAAGCCCACTTTGGAAAGCACACCAGTGTCAACTGCGCCTGCTCCCAACTCTGGAATGAAGCCCTCCTTCTCACCCTCAGCCTCTGCTGTCAAGGTCAACCTGAGCGAAAAGTAAGTCATGTCGAAGCTTTGATTTTTCTGTAGGATGAGTACTTGCTGCAAATGTCACCCACTATGAGTGGGGTGACTGGATAGATTTTTTTTTCCCCCTGAAGAAGTGGTTAACACTTGACCAGTATAAAAGATTTGTATTGTCTACATAGAGTCCTGAAAGGTCTCTTAGATAGTTTTTGTTTTGTTTTGTGTTTTTTGTGATTGTGAGGCTTGAACTCTGGGCCTGGGCGCTGTCCCTCAGCTCTTCAGCTCAAGGCTAGCACTCTACCACTTGAGCCTTAGCACCTCTTCTGGTTTTCTGAGTGGTTTATTGGAGATAAGAGTCTCACAGACATTCCTGTCCAGGTTGGCATTGAACCATGATCCTCAGATCTCAGCCTTCTGAGTAGCTAGGATGACAGGCGTGAGCCATGGGGCGCCTGGCTCAGCATTTTGTATTTTTGACCACTAGAGATTTACATTTAAATACTTGTTTTGCCCTTTCAAGTATAGAGGTAGGAGCTGGTCCTTTTTAAACTTAAATATAATTTTATTGTTACTGTTAAGGTGGTAAGCAGCCTGCTGTGTGCATCCTGGAAAGGAAGTAGGTCTCATTGTCCCCTCCTGTTTACCTTTACTCTCAGCTTTCGTGATGTGTCCCTAGTGGCTTCTCATTGCTTTTCAAGCAAACTCTGAGCATGGTGTCTCATTTCCTCAGGATCTAGTTCTGAACAGCTCACTCATATCTTATTTAGCTACCTTTTTATCTGTTTGCTCCAGTCTTCTCACTACCTGAACTTCTTGGGGGAGAAAGTCTTTTATGTCTTACAGACCTTCCCAATAGCACCAGCCTTTTGTACTGTGTTTGTATGCTTTGTTTGTTTTTGACATCACTGTGGCTTGAATTTCGACCTCACACTTGCTAGACAGGTGCTCTGGTGCTGGAGTCACACTCCCAGCACTACACTCTTGTTACAGGGTGTGGCCTTGCCTTTCTTGTTAATATTGAGTCAGTACACAGCTACTACCTAGCGTTCCATTCTGTGGGCTACATTGTAATTTCTTTGGCCAATCAGTGAATGCTGGAGAGTTGCCTTGCTTTGTTTTTGCAACACTGAGGTTTGAACTTGGGGCCCCACACTTGCTAGGCTGGCACTGTACCATTTGAGTCATGCTGCTAGCTTTTTTTTTTTTGGAGGCGGAGTCTAGCAAACTTATTCTGCCTGGGGTTGCCTTAAACCATGATCCTCCAAGTCTTAGGTTCCTGAGGAGCCAGGAGTACAAGGGTGATGAACCTAGCTCCTGGCTCATACTCAGGCTTGTTCTCAGTAGGTAGAATTGACTTTGTATTCTCCTTAGACTGGAAGCATCCTAAACATGATGATCTCTTTCATTTTCACCTCCTAGAGGAAGTGATCACCCCAAAACTAGTTCTAATGACCCCCTCACGCCCTTTCTCCCTTAGCTTTATGGGCTAGGAAGTCCTTGCTTCATAGCATGGTAAACTTAGTTTTGCTCGCACATCAAGTACTTCCTTGGAGCTTTAGTTGAAAGGTCATTGCTAAGCGAGCAGATGACAAATGTTTCCTTGCAACTCTAAGCTTCTATATGTGAATAACAACTGAAACGTTTGTGTTCGTGACCAGTGTGGAAGAATTTTCCAATAGGCTATTGTGACACAGTTGGCACTGGTTTTCAGGTTCACCGCTGTGACCTCCAATGCTCCTGTTCATAGCTCCTCTAGTGCACCCTCCGTGCTGCCATTCTCTTCTGCCACCAAGCCAGCCGCTTCCGGTCTGCTCAGCCACCCTACACCTCTCCCAGCATCATCCAGCTCCTTGCCTTTGAAGTCCTCAGTCTCTCCCTCACCATCAGGTATGACTTGAAGCCATAGGCTTTAGTTCTCAGTCCTGGAGCTTGAACTCAGGGCCTAAGCATTGTCCCTCAGCTTCTCCTGCTCAAGGTTAATGTTCTACCACTTGAGCCACAGCACCACTTCAGGACTTTTCTGAGTAGTTTATTAGGAGATGAGAGTCTCATGGATTTTCCTGCCCAGGCTGACTTCAAACCACAGTCCTCAGATCTGAGCCTCCTGAGTAGCTAAGATTATAGATGTGTTGTGGATTTTGAGGGAAAGTCTTGCTATATATCCCAGTCTGGCCTAGAACTCAAACCGTGTAGCCTGACTGGCCTAAAATTCTCAGTTCTTCTTTTTCTTCTTCAGTGCTCTGTCTGATTAAAGGCATGCAGCACTACACCTAATTGTCACTCTTCAATAAAGGCTGTCATGGAGAATGGGAAGTGTATATCACCTACGTTCTTAGGTTTGGGAAGGGAGTTTGTGATGAAATGATGGGAATAAATCCTGTTTGGTGTAACTGACTTCTACCAGCAGGGCGATCAGCTCAAAGCAGCCCAAGTCCAGTACCCTCAATGGTTCAGAAATCTCCCAGGATAACCCCTCCAGTGGCCAAGGCAAGCTCTCCCCAGGTATGCTTTCCTTGCGGAAAATGCTCTTGTCTATTGATTGACTAGTCAGCCTCAAGCACCTGTGTTAATAAAGTGTTAGAATTCAGACCTTGGAACTGACGGTTAGGACTGTGTGGCAGAAAATGCCAGCATATGTGACTTGACTATTTGTAATGTCCGCATACAACCAAGTCATATGTTTCCTATTTTCTTTTTTTTTTTTCTGTTTCCTATTTTCATCAACATACGGTTTCCATAGAAAGCATGCGTGTAATATATATACACCTCAGTGGCTTGTCACCAACTGAACAAAGCTTGCGACTACCACTGAGGAACAGAATGATCAGCAACGTAGCCAGGTGCCAGTGGCTCACACTTGTAATCCTACCTACTCAGGAGGCTAAGATCTAAGGATCGCGATTCAAAGCCAGCCCAGGCAGGAAAGTCCATGAGACTCTTATCTCCAATAAACCACTAGTAGTAGAGCACTTGCCTTGAGCTGAAGAGCGCAGGGATGGTACCCAAGCCCAGAGTTCAAGCCCCACAACCGACAAAAAAAAAAAAAGAATGATCAGCACCCACAGTTCCTCCTCTGCTTTCTCCAAAGTCACCCGCCATCCTGATATCTAACAGCATGCTTTAGGTTAGCCTGCTTGTACCTTCTATCAAGTGGGATCCTGTAGCATGTTTTTTGTTTTTCTTTGTTTTTTAGGGTTTTTTTTTTGCCAGTCTTGAAGCTTGAACTCAGGGGCGGGCACTGCCCCTGAGCTTCTTTTGCTCAAGCTATTGAGGAATCAAACCCAAGGCATTGTGCATGCTAGGCAGGCAATCTACCACTAAGCCACATTCCCAGCACCTGGCATGTTTTTTTGTTTGTGTGTTTTTGGTGCCGGTTCTGGGAATTAAACTCAGGTCCTGGGTGCTGTCCCTGAGCTTTTTTGCTCAAGGCTGGTGTTCTTTCACTTGAGCCACAGTTCTACTTCCAGCTATTTTGGTAGTTAGTTGGAGATAAGTCTCACAAGCTTTTCTACGGGCTGGCTTCAAACTGTGATCCTCAGATCTTAGCCTTCTGAGTAGCTAGGATTACAGGTGTGAGCCACCGGTGTCCGTCCAACATGTCTTAATGGCTGGCTGTTTTGTTTAGTGTGATGTATCAGTACATCCCCGAGCACTGGGACATGTCTGTCCTGTACCTTTCTTCACTGTGTGGAATATTTTATGCACAGCAGACCTGGTAAACTCAGCCTGAGTGACAAATGAAGGGCTCTTATGAGAACACTACTCATGGTGATAGATACTCATGTGATGGCCTCTAGCCATAACTTGTGGTACAGGATCGAGTTGTAAACACTTACCTTCCATTTCAGGTGAAGTCCCTTCAGCCTCCTGTCACAGAAAAGCAAGGACATCAGTGGAAAGAGTCAGATCCTGTGATGGCTGGAATCGGAGAGGAGGTAAATTGTTTCTGAGGGTGTCTAGACTGGCCATGAGTGCCGCCATCCATGGGTACGGATTCCACACTGGGACCTGGCCCGCTCCAGGAGTTGTGCACTCAGATAGAGTCATTTCCTTATTGGCTCCTGCAGATCGCCCACTTCCAGAAGGAGCTAGAAGAGTTGAAGGCCCGGACTTCCAAAGCCTGTTTCCAGGTGGGCACTGTGGAGGAGATGAAGCTGCTGCGGACAGAGTCAGATGACCTGCACACCTTCCTGCTGGAGATTAAGGAAACCACAGAGGTTTGTCTTTGTGGGTCTTTGGTCCTAGGTAGAACTGTACTTTTAGAATTGTTCTCCAGCTAGGCGCCGGTGGCTCACGCCTGTCCTAATTACTAAGGAGGCAGAGATCTGAAGATCAGAGTTCAAAGCCAGCCCAGGCAGGAATGTCTGTGAGACTCTTCTCTCCAATAAACCACAGAAAACTGGAAGTGATGCTGTGGCTCAAGTGATAGAGCGCTAGCCTTGAGCTGAAGAGCTGAGGGACAGTGCCCAGGTCCAGAGTTCAAGCCCCACAACTGACCAAAAAAATAGAATTGTTCTCCTGTTATTCCAAGGCTGTTGGTCTTCCTGTGGCCCATGCTGCTGTGGTTGTGTGCTGAGTAGTTGACCGGAGAGTGCCTGGATTCAGCTGTTCCTTCAGGGTTAATGACAAATCAGATACTCCTCTAGGAGTCAGCCTACTGCTCTGTTTCAGTTTCCTCATGTGTGAAGTAGAGTAATGATCTCCACTCCTTTAATATATTTAGGATTCCATAAAAGTTTACCATCTTTCATTTAATGTAACTTTTTTTTTGGGGGGGGGGGCGCTATACTGGGATTTGAACTTGGAACCTCATGCTCTTAGCTGGCTTATTTGTTCACAAGTTGGTATGTTACAATTTGAGCCAGGCCTCTACATCTGCTTTTTGCTGGTTGATTAATTGAAGATGGAGTCTCTTGAACTTTTTTCCCCAGACTAGCTTTGAACTATGATCTTCCAGATCTCAACCTCTCAATCAAGTAGAATTATAGGCATGAATAATTGAATTGGCCCTTTAGGTATATTTGAAGTTTTGTTTCATAGTGTCAGATTTAAAAAAAAAGCATATGCAATATAAAAATATCAAGTATTCATTTACTGTAACTGCTGTTTCTACTTAGTACTTACTACGCTTTCACCTGGATTATCCTCACATCTTTGTTGTATACAGTATACTTTTCCTTCCTCATTTTTCATGCCATTAGAAGGAGGTTTAGAAAGGTAAAAACTATTTTTTTTTTTTTTTTGGCAGTCCTGGAACCTGAACTCAGGGCCTGGACACTGTCCCTGAGCTGCTTTTCTCAAGGCTAGCAGCACTCTACCATTTGAGCCACAGTTCCACTTCCAGCTTTTTCTGTTTATGTGGTACTGTGGAATAGAACCCAGGGCTTCATGCATGCTAGGCACACATTCTACCACTAAGCCATCTTCCCAGCCCCAGTAAAAGCATTTTCTGAAAAGCCCTATTTAGCATTGATATGCCAGGATCCCATTTTGGACTATTCTGGACCTAAATAATAATGCTTAGGAAAAGAAAGGTCTCAGGCGTGAGCAATGATTGTCTTCAGGGAATGGGGTTATAGGTACTTTGAGGCCTGGTCTTACTTAAGTGTCCAAAATCACTTCTGTGATTTTTTTTTTTCCCTAATCACACACAAAAAACATTTTTAATAAATGCCTGAGCACCTTTCTTTCCAAGGAATGACTTCTTTCTCTTCTCAGAGGTTTCATCAGGTTAAATATTTAAGAAACTCCTTTCTGGGCTGGGAAAGTGGCTCAGTGGTAGAGCGCTTGCCTTGCATGCATGAGGCCCTAAGTTCGATTCCTCAGCACCACATAAGCAGAAAAAGCTGGAAGTGGCACCATGACCGGCAAAAAAAAAAAAAAAAAAAAGAAAGAAAAAGAAACTCCTTTCTTAATGTACACAGAGAGGTTTTATTTGAAAAGTCAGCTTCTGTGTCCACCCATCCGGATCTCCTTTCTAGTCTCTCCATGGAGACATAAGTACATTGAAGACAACTTTGCTGGAAGGATTTGCTGGTGTGGAAGAAGCCAGAGAACAGAATGGACGAAATCACGACTCTGGGTATCTCCACCTCCTCTACAAAAGGCCTCTGGATCCCAAGAGTGAGGCTCAGCTCCAGGTAGGACGAGTGACACAGCACCCTCTGCTGGCCTTCCGTTTGTTCAGCCTCTCGCTTGTCAGTCAAGTGCAGTGTGCCACAGAGCCACACCCCCAGTCCTTTCCATGTCTTTCTTAAGGTGTAGAGTTGGATGATAGCCCCTTAGAGAGCTGTTGATTTTCTTTCTCTCTTTTTTTTTGGGGGGGGGGGTCCAGTCGTGAGGCCTGTACTCTTGGCCTGGGTGATGTCCCTCAGCTCTTCAGCTCAAGGCTAGCGCTCTACCACTTGAGCCACAGCGCCACTTCCGGCTTTTTTCTTTTTGCTTATGTGGTGCTGAGGAATCGAACCCAGGGCCTCAGGCATGCAAGGCAAGCGCTCTACCACTGAGCCACCTTCCCAGCCTGGGCTGTTGATTTTCTACTAATGATATATCACACGCTTCATAAAATTCCTTACCAGTAGCAAAGACAATGACACACTTTTCAACTTAATGTTCTTTTGTTTTTTTTTTGTGCTGGTGCTAGGTCTTAAATTCAGGGTCTGGGCGCTGTCCCTTAGCTTTTTTTTGCTCAAAGCCAGTGCTCTACCACTTGAGCCCCACCTCCACTTCCTGTTCTTTGGTGTTTCATTGGAGATAAAAGAGTCTCATGGATTTTCCAGCCCCATGCTGGCTTTGGGCTGTGATCTTCAGATCTCAGCCTCCTGAGTAGCTAAGGATTACAGATGGGAGCTACCAGTGTGTAGCTTATAATAAGGTCTTAATGACTGTATTGAGACCTGTTATGTTCTCCTTGTTATAACTGTTCTCACTATAGAAATACCATAAAATTATTTTGACTGTTTTGATACATCTTCCCTCAAGCCACTACTAGAAAGATGTGTTACCTAATTTTTTTTTCTTGTAGGAAATTCGGCGCCTTCATCAATACGTAAAATTTGCGGTCCAGGATGTGAATGATGTTCTAGACTTGGAGTGGGATCGGCATCTGGAACAAAAAAGAAAACAAAAGTGAGCACGGTTTCTCATCTCCCACACGGTGTGGCAGAGCTGTTACTGTGTCAGGAGCTGCTAGAGAGACCCAGCAGCATGGCCTCTGTCATAGCTCTCACTCCCCACGCCTGCGGAAAGAGATCCACAGTGCCCCACCGTTTCCCATGGCGTAAACACCCAATCTCCTTACCTGCAGGGCAGGGATTTGCAGGAAATGCTTTCAGGTTACATAAAATACAGAAACTATAATTACATCACTCATTATTAGACATAGCATATCAAATACTATAAGATGATAAAAAGGTATTTAGGGTGATCCCAATGTGGAGACGCGGACGTGGGACATGAAAGAATCTGGAAGTATTACTGCATATCCATTTATTGATATATTCAGATTTCCTACTTGTCTGAATATTCCAAATTGTCTTTTTTTTTTTCTTTTCTGCTTCTTGCTAGGCAGGTGCTTTATCACTTGAGACACACACCCTTTTAACCTTTTTTGTTGGTTTATTGCGGAACTGGGTCTTTAACTCAGGTCCTAGGCCATGTCCCTGAGCTTCTTTTGCTCAAGGCTAGCACTCTACCACTTGAGCCCAGCTCCACTCTGGCTTTTTGGTAGTTTAGTGGAGATAAGAGTCTCATAGGTTTTCCTGCCCAGGCTGGCTTTGAACCATGCTCAGCTCTCAGCCTCATGAGTAGCTTAGGTTATAGGCGTGAGCCACTCGAGCTCAGCCCCTGCTATCTGGTCTTTTTGCTTATTTACAAGGCTGTGAGATCATGGGGCAGAACTAGAATGTACTTATATCCTAATCGGCAGAAGTGATGAAATGAGGAAAACACCAAAGAGCCTCTCAGGGGAGCAGAGGTACGGAGTTAGGGTGAGCTCTCCCCCACTCTTGTCCTCCCACTTGGACCCCATTGGAGATGTCCCAGCCCACAGTGCTAGTTGGTATTCCTGTTCATTGGTGTGTGTTGTCCTCCTGCCTCCCTCCCCGCCCAACAATGTGGCCTCAGCTGGTTGTGGGGGCATTCTGCCCTGCTTGTTAGCAATAGGCTTGCACCAAAGTGCACAAGGCTAGGGTAGCCAGCTCCCTTTTCCTTTGTGGTTTCTCCAGAGGCTCTCATCTCCCTTTCTGTAGTTCACATCCTCAAATGTGTGCTGTTTTCTGTTTTTTTCTTTCTTTTTTTTTAATGTGCTAATACTGGTGCTTGAACTTGGGGCCTTGAGCTCTCACTTGAGCTTTTCCAGTTAATCTCAAAAAAAAAGACAGGCTGTTCTCTGCTACAGGTGCAGCCTGAGTAGCCTAAGCTCTTTTCCCCATGCCTCTCTCCATTGGCCTTCCATCCCTCTTCTGCTTTCTAATACCTTCTGGCCATTTCTTTTCTTTCTTTCTTTTTTTCTTTTTTCTTTTCTTTGTCAGTCGTGGGGCTTGAACTCTGGGCCTGGGCACTGTCCCTCAGCTCTTCAGCTCAAGGCTAGTGCTCTACCACTTGAGCCACAACGCCACTTCCAGCTTTTTCTGCTTATGTGGTGCTAAGGAGTTGAACCTAGGGCCTCATGCATGCAAGGCAACCACTCTCCCATTGAGCACCTTCCCAGCCCTGGACATTTCTTTTCTAGCGGTGTTTTTCACTGTTAAAATTGTAATCCTATTGGGGAGTCTAGTGGGTTTCTTTACTTGAGTTGTTCATGTGTAATTCTGCCAGCAGGCGCCTGCTCGTGCCAGAGCGAGAGACACTGTTCAACACGCTGGCCAACAATCGGGAAATTATCAACCAACAGAGAAAGCGGCTGAATCACCTGGTGGACAGCCTCCAGCAGCTCCGCCTTTATAAACAGACATCCTCCTGGAGCCTGCCCTCCGCCCTTCCCACGCAGAGCACCACTGACAGGTGTGCAGGGCTTGGAGCAGAGCAATCCACCTGATAGGGGAAACACATGAGTAAAGACCTGGGAGCAGCCTGCGGTAGACTTGGTATGGTTCCACATGCAGGCTTGAAAGTGACCTCTGACGAAGCTGGGTGGTCAGGTCCTTCATCCCTCTGCACCTTGCTTTCTTGGATGGCTCACTGAGGAGTTAGGTGTAGAATCCACCTAAGCAGTGAGCCTGATGACACAGTGCTCAATAGGCCACAGTGGTTACTATAGCAATAGTGTTGTTATATTGCCAGTTTGCTACCAGGGTTAGTGGACTGCTTTGTCTGAGAGGCTCACATTTGCCATTCTGCTTGTGGGAGGGAGTTTCAGGTCTTTGTAGTTAGACTGTTTGCCCTTGAGGTCACCAAAGTGGCTTCGTGTTCCCCCGGCTCTGAGTGGGTTTCAGTCCCTGTCCACTAGTGTGGAGTGGTGTACAGTACTGAGCTGTCCACCTCTCCATTTACACCAGTTGATCAGATGGCATGTTTAAATATTGAATGTGCCCTTGTCGCTTGCACTTAAATGTAGGAGGGTCATGTACCCCACGTAGCCTCAGGTTTCTCGGCCTATAGTGGGTTGATGTGTAATGCTGTTCTGTCTCAGTTTTGACAGTGATCTGGAAAGCCTGCGCAACGCTTTGCTAAAAACCACCCTCGAATCTCACTCCAAGCCTTGGCCCAGAGTACCAGGTAAACGCATCTTCCCCTCTCCTGGATGCACATTCTCATTCAGCTACTCACATCTTAAAAGCTGAATGGGGCACTGGTGGCTCACGCCTGTAATCCTGGCTACTCAGGAGGCTGAGATCTGAGGATCATGGCTTGCAGCCAGCTCGTGCTGAAAATTCCTTGTAAGACACTCATCTCCAATTAACCACTCAAAAACCTGAAGTGGTGCTGTGGCTCAAGTGGTAGAGCGCTAGCCTTGAGCTGAAGAGCTGAGGGACAGCGCCCAGGCCCAGAGTTCAGGCCCCACGACCGGACCCAAAAAAAAAAAAATGCTGAGCCATAAGCATTTATGGATTCATGAATTTCTTTCAGCTAAACTGTCCCCAGTGAAACAGGCCCAGTTGAGAAACTTCTTGGCCAAGAGGAAGACCCCACCCGTGAGGTCCACAGCTCCAGGTAACATTTTTAGTTAGAACCATGAAGGACGTGGTGTTGGGGGTGTGGTTCTGGGTATGATAGGGGATCACCATTTGGTCTCCTTGGAGATACTGCAGCAAGTGGCGGCATCATTTTCTGTGGCAAGCAACGCACAATAGCTGTTGGAGCTCTGCCCTGCTCTCGGCTGGCCCCACCCACAAAGCCAGCAGTAATGAGCAGCCTTTCCCACAGGCCAAGCTGCGTCCTAGCCTCCTCTTTACACTCCTGTGCTGCATTGTTTTGTGTTGTACTGTATTGGAGAAAAACAAGGCTTTACCTTTTTTGTGCTAGTACTCAGAGCCTCACGCTTGCTCTGCTTTTGTGTTCACAGCTGCTTTTCTGTGATAGGTAGGAGAGGACTTGAATGGCTTGTCCTTAGCACAGAACTCACCATTTATGTCTCAGCTGCAAGTGTCAGAGCCACATCACTGTGATCGGAATAAGCTTTCTGTTAGGGCAGTGTGCGCTGGGTGCATCCCCAGATCTGGGAGTGCAGGCCCTGCCACAGTGTGGACTTCCTTTTCCTTCACATGCAAGAGGGATCTGCCCAACTAGGACAGCCTCCACTGCTCATGCACCGCTCAGAGAGCCCCCTGAGGTCAGGGGGTCAACTTTTGGTGGCATACAGGGCCTCAGCTGCACAGGATGGACCTGCTGCATTCTGGAGAAGGCCTCAGGGTAGCAGCAGGGTCACCTTGAGCTGGTCCCAGGTCCCTGTGGCTGCCTGTAGTAAATGGTAGATTGTGCATTCACCGTTGGTTTTCTTAATGAAATTGTGGCTTTTTTCCTACAACTGATACCTCTACAGCTTGCTTTTCTCATGTGTGTATGCTTGAGTGTGTGTGTGTTGCACACACATGTGTGTATGCACGTGCAAGGTACCGGTACTGGGCCTCATGCTCTCTGTCACGTAGCTTTTTTGCTCAAGGTTAGCATTCTGCCACTTAACACATAGCTCTATTCCCATCGTGTAACATTTTTACTTTTAGAATTATGAAATGTAATGCATATTTTGTGGAGAATACATGACCAGAGACCCTGTGACCCAGAGTTAGAAACTGCACTGCTGCTCCCACCTCTTTTCTCCCCACAGGAGACATGTGACAGTTAGGCCTTTACTGGTTATTATTTCACCTTTTTGTTCCTGTCTTTTACTTATTACTTTGGAAAAACTGAAACCTCCACTTGTAAGAACACAATGAGCACACGTATGTACTTGTCACACGTGCAGGATAGCTCTTGACGTACTGCTAGGTTGACTCATGAGCTTCCACACACGGTACAAAGGTGGACCCATGCCATCAGGCATCCAGACTCACTCCTGTGATCCCCAGGACCCCGGAGGTGGAGAGCCAGAGGATTATGATTGAAGGCTGGTACAGATTTACCTAATCAAGGTTTTAGCCAGGCTGATCTCACACCTGAAGGCTCTGGAGAAAATACCACCTCCAAATCATTAAAGTTTTGGCAGAACACAGTCCCCTCCGGTGGTGGGATGGGCCGTTTGTCTCTGTGATCGCCCCTCACCCCTCCTCTGCAGGCAGCAGCGCACAGGCTTTCTTCTCTCGCTCACATCTCTGGATATCAGTCACATCTCTGCCCTCTGAATTTTGGTTATGTATTTTCTTTCTTCCCGCCCCCCCTTCCCTGAGGTAGAAAGTAATGTGCCCTAAAGTCTGACTTCATAGTTTAAAGGAGGGGGAAAAAACGAAGCAAGAGAACAGGCTAGGATTAAATGTGTGTTTGTAAGCCTAGTTGAGTCTGAAGAATCCTTGGGTTGTTGGACTCGGGGCTGGGTCGCTGTGGGGACACTCCGGCAGCAGTGTGACTCCACCCTGCTGCTTCCCTCCTATTCTTTCTCTACCAGTGAGCTGACAGCCCCCATACTTTTCCAGCAGCAGGAAATTCATCTCTCTCTCTTTTTTTTTTGGCCAGTCCTAGGGCTTGAACTCAGGGCCTGAGTGATGTCCTTGAACTTTTGTGCTCAAAGCTAGCACTCGGGCTGAGAAAGTGGCTCAGTGGTAGAGCGCTTGCCTTGCATGCATGAGGCGCTGGATTCGATTCTTCAGCACCACATAAGCAGAAAAAACCAGAAGTGGTGCTATGGCTCGAGTGGTAGAGCCCTGGCCTTGAGCTGAAGAGATGAAGGACAGTGCCCAGGCCCAGACAGAGTTCAGGCCCCATGACTGGTAAAAACAACAACAAAGCTAGCGATCTACCACTTCAGCCACAGCTCCACTTTCTGCTTTTTTGGTGGTTCATTGGAGATAAGGGTCTCACGGACATTCCTACCTGGGCTGGCTTCGAACCATGATCCTCAGGTCTCAGTCTCCTGAGTGGCTGGGATGACAGGCATGAGCTCCTGGCTGTCAGCGCTCATCTTACTTTTTCATATACTTCTCTTTGACACTTAGGATATTCTTATTGTCTCTAGCTCAGCTCCCAGGAATAATTAAATTGGCTCCAGGAAAGACGACATAGCTCTTAGACATCCTATGAGTTGTCTAACTTATGCTTTGTTGGGTTTCTATAGCCAGCCTGTCTCGCTCAGCCTTCCTGTCTCAGAGATACTATGAAGACTTGGATGAAGTGAGCTCGACCTCCTCCATCTCCCAGTCTCTGGAGAGCGAAGATGCCCGGGTTCTCTGCAAGGACGAGGAGGCGGTGGTCCAGGTCCCTCGGCACGCGCCCGTGGTCCGCACTCCTTCTATCCAGCCCAGCCTCTTGCCCCAGATGACTCCTTTTGCCAAGTCTCATCTGGCCCATGGCGCCTCCCCTGCCGCCATGGGAACTTCCAGTAAGTCAGCAACAGAGACAGGAAGCATTCTTCCCTGGTAGGTTTCGGACTACCAAAGGATCTCTGGGTCTTAAATAGTTACACTAGGAATGCTCCAGCTCATTTCATCTGAATGTGGAAGAGTGATTTCCACCCTGAAAGATGCAGGTAGACCACTGTGAAGAGTAACAGCTTCCCTGGCATTGTGCTCTGCACCAGCTATACTGTGGAGCAATATCCATACTCTGGCCTTTCAAATCCAGCTCACTCCAGCCTTTAGTACATTCCTCCCCAAAAGCACCAACTCCAGTGCTGTTCAGAGTTGCTCATGACGCAGCCTTCCTGTGCACCGGCTCTCAATGCACTGGTGGGCTCTGCGTGCAAGCTAAGCGGTGATCAGGGCTTTGGTCTAAGCTGCAGTAAAATCCTCTGGTGTGTGACAGGACAGACACATGCGCTTCTCGTATTCTCACAGCTGCCCTGCCTGTCTTGATAATTTTGTTGGATCCACAATGATGAATATCCAGCAACCCCGGTACAGATAGGAAAATGATCTCCTGTCAGTCACAGAGGACATGGGTGGGTCAAGTGTTCAGCTGATAGTGGATGGAGATGAGCAGGCACACTGTGTCCAGTGTCAATAACAGTTTCAGGTGCCAGCCTGTCCGTTTACTGTGAAAGCTTAAGAATGATTTTAGCATAGTCCCTAGGCCACCATGGAGACCTGACCATTTAACTTTGCTGTGCTCCCTCCCCCTAGCCCAGTCTCACCTCACATATGTTCCTTTGCCCTCAGTGTCTACATCCACCAGCAAAATCATTCCTCAGGGGGCAGACAGCACGATGCTGGCGACGAAAACTGTGAAGCACGGCGCCCCCGGCCCTTCCCACCCCATCGCTGCCCCCCAGGCGGCCGCCGCTGCAGCCCTGAGACGCCAGATGGCCAGTCAGGCGCCAGGTAAAAACTGTGCCCCCCAACCTGTGGCACACTGGCTGTGAGCCGTCCGAGTCGCAGCCGGGACAGCAAGTGGCAGGGAACAACTGGCTGTCTTCTGTGTGGCTCAGGAGAGGGGTGTGGTGTGACCACCTTCATCCTATGGGAAAAGAGCCCCTCTGAGACGAGCTATGTTTGAACTCCTTTCCTTTTGAGGGGAGGTGTTAGATCTGCCACCTTCAGTTAAGTGGGAAGACAGTGAGCTTTTAGATGATGATGGTAAGATCCTGCTTTTGAATGGTGTTTGTTTTGAGTCCTAAACAGTTTCTTAATTTTTTTGTGTGCCAGTCCTAGGGTTTGAATTCAGAGCCTGGGCACTGTCCCTGAGCTAGTGCTAGTGCTCTACCACTTAAATCACAGCTCCACTTGCAGCTTTTTTGATGTTTAATTGGAGATTAGAGTTTCACAGACTTCCCTGCCCAGGCTGGCTTTGAAATGTGTTCCTATCAGCCTTCTGCCTAGCTAGGATTATAGATGTGAGCCACTGGAGCCCGGCTCCTAACAGTTTCTGAATTTAGACCATGTGGTTACACTAGCACCATCTCCTAGATAGTGTCTCAAAGACCCTAGCCACCCTAGGAGTGTGTCCATTTTGTGTTTCAGTAGCATCAGAGTCAGAAAATGAAGCTTGCAGTCAGTAAGCAGCAGAAGCTCACTCCAGCCCTGTGCTGTTTTCAAAATAGATTTTCCATAACATTAACAGTTTAGCCTCTGCGAAGGAAGTATTAGCAGGCAACTCCGCATGAACATTTTAAGTTTGTGGTTATCCAGAGTCGTCTAGGTTAGAATTCTTTTTTTTTTTTTTCTTTTTTTTTTGTCGGTCGTGGGGCCTGAACTCTGGGCCTGGGCACTATCCCTGAGCTCTTCAGCTCAAGGCTAGCGCTCTACTACTTGAGCCACAGTGCCACTTCCTGCTTTTTTCTGCTTATGTGGTGCTAAGGACTCAAACCCAGGGCCTCATGCATGCAAGGCAAGCACTCTACCACAGAGCCACCTTCCCAGCCCCTAGGTTAGAATTCTGCAGTCCAGGTAGTTGGCCTCAAGGACTTCCATTGTCATCGGCTATTAGCCGGACAAGCCAGTGGTTCCCAGTGGCAGCTCCCATCCACTGCTCCCTCAGAAGACTGGTCACAGGTTAGGAGTGCTACCAAAAACCAAAAAAAAAAAAAAAAGAAAAAAGAAAAAGGTTCTTTGTTAACAACAAAGGGTTATCCAGTCCCAAAATGTCCATAGTGCCAAGGTGGAGAAACCAATGAGAAGCAAATAGTTTCCTTTTTAAGAATGCTAAAAAGAAGCCGGGCGCTCTTGGCTCGTGCTGTAATCCTAGCTATTCAGGAGGATGAGATCTGAGGATCACAGTTCAAAGCCAGCTGGAACAGAAAAGTCCCCATGAGACTCCATTTAACCTCAAAAACTGGAAGTGGTGCTATCGCTAAAAGTGGTAGAGCACTATCCTTGAGCAAAAGAGCTCAGGGACAGTGCCCAGGCCCTGAGTTCAAGCCCCACAACCACCCCCCCCCCCCCCAAAAAATAAAAAATAAAAAAAAAAAACTCGAGATATGTTATTAGATACTGGGAAGTAAAGACAGATAGGATAATGTTTTGAAGTTTTTGGGTTTTTTTGTTTGTTTTTGGTGGGTCCTAGGGCTTGAACTCAAAGCCTGGGTGCTGTCCTGAGTTTTTGTACTCAAGGCTGGTGCTCTGCCACTTAAGCCATAGCTCTATTTTCAGTCTTTTGCTAATTAGAGATAAGATTCTTAAGACTTTCCTCCCTAGGCTGGCTTTGGACCACAATGCTCAGATCCCAGCTTCCCGAGTAGCTAAGATTATAGATGTGAGCCACCAGAAGCACCTTTGAGCTCTCAGAACATATAGTTTTTCCTGTTCTCTTTGTGTGTTTACCACTGAGAATCTTGGCATTGTACTGATCAAGCTCCAAGCCAGGCAATGGGATCTAGGGATGTTTTGCCCAGCAGGAGGTGCTGTGGTCTCCATTGTCCAAGCAGAGCACAACTTTCTAAGGTGTAGACATCTTGAATGTGAAGGCAGAATCTGTACAGTTGTAGTCAAGATTTTCTGGTCACTCCTCTGAGAAAGGAAACAGTCAGCGCAGACACTCCAGACCACTTGGGCTGTGGGCAGTTCACCTGGGCTGAGATGTGACTTTCTTACCAGCTAGTTGGAGAATATCCTTGAGATGAGACACAAAGCGCTGTAGAAGTTGATGGGTAAGTTAGGTAGCTAAGTTGGCGGCCAGGGTGTTCCTGTGTTGCCTCCCTCTCTGACCTCTGTTTTCCACATCTTATTCATTGACTCAGTCAGTCTGTCTGTCTCACTAAGCTGTGAACTCCCCCGGAAGCAGCTGTATTTTAGAACAGTGATGCATTCTCGGGGAAGAAAGGAAACAGGTCCTGAGCCAAAACTGCTAACCGTTGGGCTCTGCTGGCCTTTCCTGAGATAAACCAGTAATGTGGCGGTACCCAGTGCCGTGTGGCAAGGCTGCCCAGAACCCCGCCTCTGCACTATTATGCTTGGTTAGCTGCGTG
Organism: Dipodomys spectabilis; assembly: GCF_019054845.1. Taxonomy (NCBI): domain Eukaryota; kingdom Metazoa; phylum Chordata; class Mammalia; order Rodentia; family Heteromyidae; genus Dipodomys; species Dipodomys spectabilis. Next base: position 4,396,826 of record NW_024870744.1, read on the forward strand.
TAGCCTCTCTCCCTGACCTTGGACAATGGAGTGGCCCGGTGTTCCACTCATCACATGCTGAGCCCTTTTTCTCGTGTAATAAGTCTGCGTGAGTTCTCATCCTAGTTACAGGGCTAGACTTGGTGATCCTCTCTGGAATTAATGCCGCCCTCTCTTCTCTACAGCTGTGAGCACTTTGACTGAATCCACTTTGAAGACTGTCCCTCAAGTGGTGAATGTGCAGGAGTTGAAGAGTACCCCTGCAGTCCCGTCTACAGCCCTGGGGTATGTTGCGGCACGCTGGGCTGGGGCCAGCGGGTGTTTGTGAAGTGGAGGACCACCTAGGGAGGGCACAGTGCCTGTCACAGACGCGTTTTGCCGGCTCAGCCAGGAAAGGACATTGTCCTTTCAACCTGCCAGGACCAGACACTGCCTCATCGGCCTACAGCCTGTCTTGGTATCCATTTAGATTCCTCCCTGCCCTGTCTAAGTCTGCAGAGATTAGTAGCCTATAGGGTGTGAAGTCAGGAGTGGAGTTCAGTTTGTTTATTTATTTAATGTTCTCAAGTTTTCCAGAAGAGTCTGAATCCTCTGATGATCTCAAGACTTCACCGCCATTGGCGCTGTCAGCACTTGGCCATTGTGATAGGCAGGTGACCCAGCCTGTGTCACCCACAGGCAGAGGGCCCCCTTCCCTCCCTATAATTGTCCTAACAGCCACCTTGAGCCTCCAAGGCCACGTCCAGACAGAACCTGTTTCACTACCCTCAGGACTTGATGTTCACATTTACAATTACGTTTTCGTCATATTGATTGTTGTAGTTATGGCTAAGGCTGCCATGTAGAACCACATACCTTGTTCAGTCTGTGTGGACAGCTTGCTAAGGATAAGTGGAAACTCAAGTCTAGCCTAGGTTCTCCTCATCGATCTGAACTCTCACGCCTTTACCAATGTACACAATGTCTAACTAGCGTGTGGGTTCCCTAAAAGCAGAGAGCATTCTAGTCATTTATCGTACACCATCTGAACAGTATGTCTTATTGAAAGGTTCTCAGTAGTATCTTTCTTGTACATGTGTGCCAGTACTGGGGTTTGAACTCATGGCCTGGGGATTGTCCTGTAGCTCTTTCACTCAAGGCTGGTGCTGTATCACTTGAGCCACATCTCCACTTCCACATTTTGTGGTGGTTAGTTAAACATAAGAGTCTCCCAGACATTCTTGGCTGGGCTGGTTTCAAGTCTCAATCCTTAAATCTCATCCCCCTGAGTCAGTTAGGATTACAGGTGTGAGCCACCAGTGCCTGGCTCAATAAATATTCTTTTTTTTGGGTGGGGGGGGGGCGGTTGTGGGGCTTGAACTTGGCCTGGGCGCTGTCCCTCAGCTCTTCAGCTCAAGGCTAGCACTCGTTACCACTTGAGCCACAGCACCACTTCTAGCTTTCTTCTTTTTGCTTATGTGGTGCTGAGGAATGGAACATGACCTCATGCATGCAAGGCAAGCGCTCTACCACTGAGCCACCTTCCCAGCCTCTCAATAAATATTTTTTTGCACTGAATTGCAACACGCTTTGAGACATTCAGTTTTGACAAACTCCATCATTTTTAATGTTCTTTATTCAGTTAGACAGGAAATCAGGAAGCAGTTTGACTTTACACTCTCTTAAGGATTAACTACAAAGTACAACATTGTAGGACTATTTAGTAGAGATTTGTTGGCGGTGATAAATGACCCTTGCTTGGTTTCTATTTTTCCAATCACATTTTCTCATCTATTTTTTTATGATCCACTAAGTTTTATTATATTTTATCTTCCAAAGATCTTAAGTGCTTTTGGTGCTCACACACGTAATAAATTTTAAAGTTTTAGTAATTTAAAAAAAAAGAATAGGGCTGGGAAGGTGGCTCAGCGGTAGAGCGCTTGCCTTGCATGTGTGAGGCCCTGGGTTCGATTCCTCAGCACCACATAAGCAAAAAAAAAGGAAAAAAAAGCCGGAAGTGGCGCTGTGGCTCAAGTGGTAGAGTGTTAGCCTTGAGCTGAAGAGCTGAGGGACAGTGCCCAGGCCCAGAGTTCAGGCACCACGACTGAACCCAAAAACAAGAAAATAAGAATTTTGGGGCTGGGAAGGTGGCTCAGTGGTAGAGCACTTGCCTTGCATGCCCGAGGCCCTGGGTTCGATTCCTCAGCACCACATAAGAAAAAAGCCGGAAGTGGTGCTGTAGCTCAAATGGTAGAGTGCTAGCCTTGAGCTGAAGAGCTGAGGGACAGCGCCCAGGCCCAGAGTTCAGGCCCCATGACCGGACCCCAAAAAAAAAAAAAAATAGTCACCTCCACTTTCCAGTCATTATACAAAGAAAGAGTGTTCTAGAAGCTAGCAGCTGTGTTTGCAGACCCTCCCTCTCTCTTCCATGCCTTAGAGAACAGGATCGCTGCTGCTAGAGCTCTCTGTCTTTAGTCTACAATAGGGCTCAGGAGGTAAGGGACCAGCATTTTGTAGCCACAACCAGCCTCCCCTGTGCCTAGTGGGGGCAGGGCAAGGGTCTTTTCCTGGTTTGTGGATCAAGCAGTGTCTTGCAGGGAGTTTGTGTCTGGGACTCAGAGTTCGGCAAGACGAGCAGCCATGGGCCCTGGGGCTGGTTATGCCGGTTGTCCACACCAGCTGCCCTTCTGTGCTCTGTGGGGTAGCTCTACTTCCCTGCTCCTCTTTCCATTATCATCCACTTACCAGCACTGCCTGTTGTAGAAAATAGTTGGGTTGTCTCAGGGCCATACTAGCAGCCAAAAACAAGCTTGCCATCTTTCCTATCACAGGATGACCTTGGAGCTGTGGAGTACTATGTAGACACTTGGCCTGGGCCGCACCTCCGCCATTTCAGCAGTGCCCAGGCTGCGGCTACCTCTGCACTTCTCGACCGCTGCTTAGGCTTGGTCTTTCCTGGTGTATCCGGCCTGGTCTCTGATAACAGCGTTGTTCTAGCAGCACCATTGTTGGCTCTTTTTCTAAAAAGAGAAGTAGAGTAGATCAAGATTGAAGGAGAATCCTGAAGTCACTTTCTTTTTTTGGGGGGGAAAGGGGGTCCAGTCATGGTCCCTGAACTCTTGGCCTAGGTGCTGTCCCTCAGCTCTTTAGCTCAAGACTAGTGCTCTACCACTTGAGCCACAGCACTACTTCTGGCTTTTTTCTTTTTGCTTATGTGGTGCTAAGGAATCAAACCCAGGGCCTTAAGCATGCAAGGCAAGCGCTCTACCACTGAGCCACCTTCCCAGCCCCAGTTACTTTCTCTTCACCCAGCTTGGTGCCTGAGACATAGTTCCTTTTAGAGAATCATTTGCTCAATACTCTAAATGTACTGGACAAGTAAAAATTGTATTTTCCAGATTCAGATTCCTTGAAGGACTTGTTTTCTAAGTGCATTGCATTTTGTATTGAGCATTGTGTTTAGCCTTTTCTGAGTGTGTCTTAGGGACACTGCAGGACAGACTTCCATGTTTGTGTCACAGGAGTATGCTCACTAACATCACCGTCCTGTTAGTGACTGGCTGCCCTGTTTTACGCATGCGAGGATCTGGGGCAGACCCTGGCTCCTGGGTCTGTCATGAGCTCTGTCGCGCTGTCTCCTGCTTAGCAGATTCCCGCTCACTGGACATCTGTGATGGGGATTAGGGAGAGGGCAGTGAGAGGCCAGGCCTGGTCCTGCTCCCACAGCACTGAGAGCCCAGCAGAGACACAGCCCTGAAACTGCCCCATTCCCACTTGCTTCGTTGCAGGTTAATGGAGCAGGAGGGCTAGAAAAGCAGAGACCTGGCAGTCACTCAAGGCTGCTGTCTAGAGGGAGCTGGAAAGGAGTTGGAGTTTCAGTAGTGGGAAGAGTGAATACCCAGAGTGCTAGCCAGGGTTGCAGAGTGTGTACAAGCCACCACTGAGAATGGGCCAAAGTACACCAGACAGATGGTTGTTTTCAGAACCTTTGGCTTTGAACTCAGGGCCTGGGCACTGTCCCAAAGCTCTTTTGCTCAAGGCTAGCACTGTACCACTTGAGCCACAGCTACACTTCTGGCTTTTTCTGTTTATGTGGTACTGGGGAATCAAACCCAAGGCTTCATGCATGCTAGGCACTCTACCATTAAGCCACATTCTGAGCCCCCAGGCTGGTTTTGAACCACGATCCTCGGATTTCAGCTTCCTGAGTTGGTAGGACTGCAGGCATGAACCACCAACACCCGGATCTTTCATGATTTTTTGCTCTATAAGTGCTTGAGATAAAGCAGTAAGAAAATAGATGGAAAGGCAATGCTCTGGTCTTGGAGAGACAAACAACCAGCAAAAGAAGTAATACACATAAAGCCTTGGGTGCTGATAGGTGGAATGGAGGAAGGCAATGCAGGGGAAGGGTTAGGAGCCGGTGTTGGGTGCAGGTGACAATTGTAAGTAGAGTGGCCAGGAAGGCGGCATTTGAATGAAAACAAAACAGCCAACGTGCAGCTCTCTTGAACAACTGAGAGAAGAAAGCTCTCAGCACAGGTGGCCGGGGCAGAGGAAGCGCAGGGGCACAGCGGTGGACACCGTCTGCTGTGAATAGCTGTCCTTGTCCTTTGGAGTATATATTTGTGAGTGGAATTTCATTCCATACTGAGCTTAGTTCGGACTTTTCCAGTGGCTGCATTCCAGTTTGCACTGTCCCAGCAACAGTTGCTCCCCACTCTGTTCACACTCGTGTGGTGGTTGTGATTTCCACTGCCCTCGTGCCTCAGGACCCTATCTTTTTGTGTACCTAGGGGCCATTTCATTCATGGTTGGACAAATGTCTAGTTGGGTCCTTTGCTGATTTTTTAAATTAATGCTATTTTAACTATACATTTAAACAGTTAACTTTCAGATTTTTTAAAAATCTAAAATTTTTTATTATTTTTTGTTTATGTGGTACTGAGAATTGAACCCAGGGCCTCATAGATGGTAGGCAAGTACTCTACTAAGCTACCTTCCCAGCCCCTACATGGTCTTTTTTTTTTTTTTTTGGGTCTGGTTGTGGGGCGTGAACTCTGGGCCTGGGCGCTGTCCCTCAGCTCTTCAGCTCAAGGCTAGCGCTCTACTACTTGAGCCACAGCGCCACTTCTGGCTTTTTTCTTTTTGCTTATGTGGTGCTGAGGAATCGAACCCAGGGCCTCATGCATGCAAGGCAAGTGCTCTACCACTGAGCCACCTTCCCAGCCCAGATGGTCATTTTTAATATATGTATTTAACCATTAAAAGTAACCTTAGGTGGCTCAAACCTGTAATCCTAGCTACTGAAGGCTGAGATCTGAGGATCACAGTTCAAAACCAGCTTAGTTAGGAAAGTCCATGAGATTCTTACCCCCAATTAACCACCCACTCCCCCCCCAAATAAAAAACAAAAAACTGAAGTAAACCTGTAGCTCAAGTAAGTAGAGCATGAGCTATGAGCAAAAGACTCAGGGGACAGTGCCCCGGCCCTGAGTTCAAGCCCCAGGCAGTAGCCTTAAAATGCTCTTCTTGAAGCAAATAGTTGGTCCTTACTTTTTTGTAATTCTGTCTGACAGTCTGTGATGTTTCACTGGCTGCTTAGGCCATTTAAGTCTGGTGTATAAACATGTTGAGGTTTATATCTACACATCGCTGTTTTTTCTCTCTTTGTGTTCCTGTTCTGTTTTTCCAGATTGCTTTTATTGTTGTATTGGGGATTGAATCAAGGCCTTGCATTTGCTAAGTAGGTGATCCACCCCCAGTCTTTTTGCTTTTAGTTAGTTTGGTTTAGTTTGGTTTTTCCACCGAAGGTCTTGCTGAGTTTTGCTTGGGCTATCCTCAAATGGTGATGATCCTCCCATTTCTCTCTCTCTCTCCTGTAACTGGGATTATAGGAATGTTTCACCACACCCAGCCTCTTCCTTTTTTTTTTTTTTTTTTTTTTTTTAATCGGTCGTGGGGCTTGAACTCTGGGCCTGGGCGCTGTCCCTCAGCTCTTCAGCTCAAGGCGAGCGCTCTACCACTTGAGCTACAGCGCCACTTCCGGTTTTCTGGTGGTTTATTGGAGATAGGAGTCTCACGGTCTCTCCTGCCCGGGCTGGCTTTGAACCGTGATCCTCAGATCTCAGCCTCCTGAGTAGCTAGGATTACAGGCATGAGCCACCAGCGCCCGGCTTTTTTTTTCTTTTTTTGGGGGGGGGGGGGTGGTTAGTAGTGGGACTTGAACTCAGGGCCTGAACACTGTCCCTGAGCCCTTTCACTTAAGGCTAGCTCTGCCACATTTTTTTGTACCTTTTTTTTGGTCGGTCATGGGGCCTGAACTCTCGGCTTGGGTGCTGTCCTGCGCTCTTCAGCTCAAGGTGAGCACTCTACTGCTTGAACCACAGCACCACTTCCAGTTTTCTAGTGGTTTATTGGACTTTCCTGCCCAGGCTGGCTTTGAACCGTGATCCTCAGATCTCAGCCTCCTGAGTAGCTAGGATTACAAGTGTGAGCTACCAGCACCTCTTTTTGTTGACTTACTAACCATCTTGCTAATTGCACTTGTCATATACATCTTTAACCTAGTCTGTCTTCAGGTGATATTACACTACTGAAGAACAAGGAGAGTCTTACTTTGTGCTGCTGCATGTTGTATTTCTGCATGAAATTCAATGTCTACCGTACATTGTTCAAGTACTGTATCTAGACGTTCGTGTAGAAACCACAGGGTGAACCAACTTTGGAAAAAGCTTGAGTCTTCAAAGACACTAAATTCACCAGCAGGGGACAATAGCAGGCAGAAATGGCTCCATTGATGGACTCCCCAGAGTGAACTGTTCTCATTTTCTACCAATAGAAATAATATTCCCTATGCCTATGTGTCTTTTCCCCCTGCTTGGGTTTTCCTTTTCTTTACTCTTAGTAGATAGTCCTCTTTCCTTCTAGTTAATGCCAAATACCCACTATTCGTGGGATGATTTGAATGTAGTGACATGTGCACTTCAGGTCTGACCTGCCATGTTAAAACATGTGTGGTAATAAAACCTGACTGGGCCTCTGTCATTTAAGTCCTTCCTTCCTTTACCACGTGGAAATAGATGACAGACCCTATTCATGACAGTGGAGTCAAGTTCATGCATACCAATGGGACCATGGAGGAAGCCTTCACTGTGCTTCCAGTCTAACAGCTCAGGGGAGTGGCTGTAAGTTGGTAGGAGGATTTTGATTTCAGGGACTCGTGCCAGTCAAGCAGATGATCTGCCACTTGAGCCCCATCTCAAGTCCTGTCTTGGCTTTGGTTATTTATACTGAGATCAAGTCTTTCTTTTTTTCCCAGGGCAGCCTTGAGAGCAATCCTCTTATTTGCTTTCTAGATGATATGACAGATATTTGCCACCACATCCAGCCTTCTCTGTTGAGATGAGATGAGACAAACTTTTCTCGCCTGGCCTTCAGTCCTGAAAGTAGCTAGGCTTTTAGTCGTGAGCCACCACACCGGCTCTGGCGACTCCAGTTTTTGAATTGTGTCATTTTCTGCTTATGCTCCTCTAGTACCTGTTTTATGTTGTAGAACCGAGTATGCAAATGTTCTTGTGCTATCTTTCAGGTCAGACTAAAGCTGCTCCTGCTGTGCTAACTCTGACTTTGGCTTTCCCTCTCATGGACACTGTAGCCAGTGACTGCCGCTTATTATGCATGCCTGGGGCACGTCTCCTTGTTCTTTTCTGTTTTGCCTTTTGTGTTGTGCTGGGTGTTTCTTGAGCCTGGTTTATCAGCTGGCTTACTGGCTGGTTGTGCTGAACAGCCCTGCCCTGAACGCTGCCCCCTGGGATGGAGTGTTGGTACTGTGAATCTTTGCTTTGTGTGTTTGGGATTCAGGATACCCAGGAGATAGATACACAGCACCATCACAAGTCAATAGAACAGTAATTATGCTCAATTAGTGCTTGCATGATTTTACTTAAATCACGTTGTAACTAAATTTCAGGTATGAGAAGCTTCCCAAGATGGGGGTAAATTGCTAGCTTATCCTTATTTCTAGTTTTTTTTTTGTCTTTGAGAGAGCATAAGAGCTTCATTTCCCTTGTGATTCTTGCCAGCTCAGACTGTTTCTCTCAGCAAATCTGTGTCTGCCCAGGGATTGCTCGGATCCCAGCAGTCTGCTTTTGCACATTCCTTCTCTCCTCGGAGACCGAGCCGAGCAGAGGGCGGTCATGGGTCGGTCGTTGTACCTGCCATTCCTGCCACCTGCCGATACATGCCGGCGGGACACAGGAGCTCTCCTCCAGAGGCATGCGCAGTTATTACTCCTGCAGCTCTCATGGAGCGCAGCAGTCGTTTTATTAGAAATAAGTCCCTTTTTGTTTGTTTTGTTGTTGTCTTAGTCTAATAAGGTCTATTTGGAAGGGTCCTGTGTTATCCCAGAAGAGAATCACATGTGCTTGTGAGAATCAAGACATTTTAATGGACTTCGATGTGACATGGACCCCTTTGTTTCTCCTCATCCAAGTTAACTTTTTGATTGAAAGTGTGTGTGTGTGTGTGTGTGTGTGTGTGTGTGTGTGTGTGTGTGTGTGTGTGTGTACGCATGCAACAGTTCCAATTCACTCAAGGCTGACATTCTACCACTTGAGCCATAGTTCCACTTTTGGCTCTTTACTGGTTAATTGAAGAATCTTGAAGATTTGTCTGCCCAGGCTGGCTTTGAACTGTGATCTTCAGATCTCAGCCTCCTGAGTAGCTAGGATCACAGGCACAGGCCATCGGAACCTGGTTTGATGGAGAATTTAATAATCCTCCTTAAGTCTGGAAAGAGCTCTGAAAAACAAAAGGTGATCTCTACCTCTTACTGCAAATAATAAAGTAACAGCTCCCCCCATATGGTGCTCAGGTGAGCTGAAGATCTCTGAGTAGGAGTGCGCTTTGGGTACGGCAGCACAGGGTCAGCTTGGAAGCAAACTGCATGTTCTGACCTGGGAGCCAGGGCTCTTGGGGATAGCCGCTTCTAGAAGCGCTGATCTCTTTGGGTATAACACCTTTGGGCTGCTTGTGGCAGCAGGTCATTTATTGCATCCATGCTGTTTTTTAGGTTTGGAAAAAAGTATCAGAAGTCCACATGATCCAGAGTGGGGAGGGGATAGGAAGTGGGAAGTCTTTCTTCAGTTTGGCGAAAGATCCACTTCTAAACAGGACATGTGTCTTAAGGTTGCTGCTTTGAATTTTATGGTAAAAACCCAAATGTTGTCTAAAAACTAGTCTTCCACAAAATGTCTAATGCATTTAGGGGGAGCCCCAGAAGTCTGTCTTGTGCTCCCCGCTGGTATTGTGTGCGGCACCAAAAGCAGGCTTGGGGATGTGTGTGCTCTTCTCCAGTCTGCCTCCTTGTGAGCCCATGCTTTGTGTTTTTCAGTTCTTCAGTGCCGTGCTCCGCAGCTAAAGCTCCTCACCCAGTGCTAGCCCCCGTGGCTGCCAGCCAGGCCAAGCAGGTAACCTGCCGACTTTCACTTTGACAGTCACACGCGCTCTCTTCTTTGTACTGGTTTAGTCCTGTCTCTGTCTCAGTGAGCCACAGTTTTATTGAAGACTTGTGGCCATTTTTCCTAAACTTTTTTTTTCCTAATTACTTGATTGTTGTTTTAGAGGTGGTAGACAGCAGGGTTACCTTAACATATGTCAGTGATACATACATTTCTTTCCTTTTGCTTAATACCATCTATTCCCTCATTCTCTCATATTCCCTCCCTCCAGTCTCCACCTGTGAATCGTGGGTTCACTTTCATCAACATCCAGTGCAGCCGGTGGCCCTGCTGTACTTTTTCACCCATTTTCCACTGATTCTGTGCCCTCCCCCCACCTGCCCGGGGGGGTGCACGGGTAGACACCCTATATGAGGTAAAGAATACAGAGTCAGAGAAAACCAATTAAAAAAAGGTCCTTTGTTCCTTCTCTTGGGAGGTGGTTCCGTCTGTACATTACTTTGTATACCTGCGAGGAGGCGCTTGGGCCTAGACATTTTCTTGCCATGGTTAGCAGAGCAGCCAGGCAGGACCCGCTGCGTCTTCACAGGTCCTCGGTCATTCTACACCAGCTGTTGGCATTCTAATACTCTATATTTGGGTGAGGAGTTTTGGTTTTCAGTTTATTCCACTTCACATTATCTCAGCTGATCAAGAGCACGAGGTGTCTAGATGTGTCTCACTGATGAAGCAGCCCTGGTCCAAGAGACCCATGTGAGCTGTGCAGTAGTCAGTGGCTGGGTGCGCCAGAGCTGGACCCCAGCTACAGACATCCAGTCTTTGCTGGCTGCTGTACTGTATAAGTGACCAATGGGTGGATGGCTCGTGTTTTCTCTTAGTCTCTTCTTAGCGTTTGCATATTTCTAGTGATATTATGTCTAGCTTTGGCCTTTTGAATAATAAAAACACACTTCTACAAAAGTAGGTTACATAACTGTAAACAGATGCAACCACACTGAAGAAAATAACAGGAGATGGCTGGAAGGTAGGTGGCACTCCTTCTGAAACTTCCCTTAAGGAATCGTGGTTTCTCCCAACCTACATTTGTCTTTGATACAAGGAACTTCAGATTGTGTTTGAGATCAGAGCTTGAGACGAACCTCAGAACTTGGCCACCATGCGTTCTCAAGCATGACCCCCATGCCTTGGTTTGCCGTGAGTTAAGCACGCGGCATAGGACATCCTTCTGGAGACCATGTTTACTGCGGAGGATGTGTGTGAAGGCATAAAGCGTGACAGCTGCCTGCAGAGCCACTGGCTGGACACAGAGAACCTGGACAGTTTTATCATCTTATCATGAACTCCTCCGGAGTTCATCCATCTCCCTCACTTGCTCACTCATTCATTTCCTCCACTCAGTATTCAAGGGCCTTTTGTGTGCCGTGCACAGTACTAGGCACTGGGCAAATAGCCATGTGCCAGACTGCCATGCCTGCCTTGCCATAGTTCCTAGAGCAGTCCTTCTGTCTCCCTGCATGATTGTACAGGCAATTTCTTTTGTCTTCTTTTTCCTTGCTTAATTAAGTTGAGTGAACCTAATATATCACTTCTTACTTTGGCTTGTTTACTTTGTTTTCACGTTTACATTATACTTGCTCCTGTATTCCAAGAATGACTAGTGCTTTAGCCTAAACAATTTTCTTGTTCTGTTTCAGGGCTCTCTGATACCTTCCCTAAAGCCGTCAGGTTCCATGCCACCACCCGGTCACTTGTCCTCTGGTGACAAAGCCTCAGGTCAGTTCGCGTTTGTGTGTTAGTGCAAATAAAGGTGAAAGAATTGTCTTCTAGATCTCAGAGACATCTGGCACAGGAAATAAAAATGGAGGTTACCTTCAAGGCCTTACTGATGAGAAACTTCTAGGAAGTGAATAAGGCCTTCAGAGCAGCTTCTGCGATTTTGAATTGAGTTTGAAAAACTCCAGGACTAGGAAAAACTTTTGACGTTCTCTTTTTTTTTTGGGTCCAGTCGTGGGCTGAACTCTGGGCCTGGGCGCTGTCCCTCAGCTCTTCAGCTCAAGGCTAGCGCTCTACCACTTGAGCCACAGCGCCACTTCCGGCTTTTTTCTTTTTGCTTATGTGATGCTGAGGAATCGAACCCAGGGCCTCATGCATGCAAGGCGAGCACTCTACCATTGAGTCACCTTCCCAGCCCCTCTCTCTTTTTTTTTTTTTTTGTCAATCATGGGGCTTGAACTTTGGGCTTGGGTGCTCTCCCTGTGCTCTTCTGCTCAAGGTGAGTGCTCTACCACTTGAGCCACAGTGCCACTTCCAGTTTTCTGAGTGGTTTATTAGAGATAAGAGTCTCATAGATTTTCCTGCCCCGGCTGGCTTTGAACCATGATCCTCAGATCTCAGCCTCCTGAGTAGCTAGGATTACAGGTGTGAGCCGCTGGTGCCTGGCCAAAAAATGTTTCTTATATGCAGGGGGAACAAAAATATACATATTATTGTGTGCACAAGGGTATACTCTAAAATTTGGATTAATGTGGAGCCACAGTTGGCAGCCTCACACACCACTCATGTGAGAAAGGAGGAGGAAGAGGAAGGGGGAGAGATGGAGGAGGTATGTGGACTTCTCCACTAGTGTGCCTTAAGTTTAATATGGACCGGAAAAGCTTTGTGGTATCAATAAGACTTCAATTATTTAAGAGTCAGTCTATTTCTGGCTACTATTTTAGGAAAAGTTTGGCAAAGTCATATATCCTAAATTCTTTTAAAGACTTGATTGGAGAGCTCCTTGTCACTCTGGAAGTTAAGAATCAGGCAAGCCTGAGGGACTGTGCTTTCCAGTGCCTGAGGCATGTGGTTACTGGTCAGTGATGCTCACTGGTGCTCCTTTACTTGCTCTCACTTGCTGGACAGCCAAGGTTTAGAACAGAACCTTTTTCTCCTGGGAGGAAAACTTCACTTAAAAAGGCCATCTGAGGGGCTGGGAAGGTGGCTCAGTGGTAGAGCGCTTGCCTTGCATGCATGAGGCCCTGGGTTCGATTCCTCAGCACCACATAAGCAAAAAAGAAAAAAAAAACGGAAGTGGCGTTGTGACTCAAGTGGTAGAGCGCTAGCCTTGAGCTGAATAGCTGAGGGACAGCGCCCAGGCCCAGAGTTCAGGCTCCACAACTGGACCCAAAAAAAAAAAAAAGGCCATCTGAGTTTGTACAGTGTTGGTTTTTTTTTTTTTTTTGGTCAGTCACGGGGCTTGAACTCTGGGCCTGGGCACTGTCCCTGAGCTCTTCAGCTCAAGGCGAGCTCTCTACCGCTTGAGCCACAACACCACTACCAGTTTTCTGGTTGTTAATTGGAGATTAGAATCTCACAGACTTTCTTGCCCTGGCTGGCTTTGAACCATGATCCTCAGATCCTCCTTAGTAGCTAGGATTACAGGCGTGAGTCACCGGCGCCTGGCTATACAGTGTTTCTTTTTTAAAAAATCCAAAACAGGACAGTTCTTATATTTGTTAGTAACAGAACTACAGAACTGAGGGACAGCACCCAGGCCCAGAGTTCAAGCCCCACAACCGAGGGGAAAAAGAAGGTTCCATACATAGTCATAGAAATAATGCCTGTGTTGTAGAGATGTGGAATATAGCAAGTGCCCCTCACGGCATTACAGATACATAGTTTGAAATTGCCTCTTTTTTTTTTTTTTTTTTTAAACCAGGTATGCTCTGCTCATACTGGTTTTGTTCCCCGGCTCCCTCGTTTCTCTCCCCGTGCAGTGGGTGTCCTGTCTGTCTTGCTGGGTCTTGTACCCGTCCACTGTGTGGTTTTCATCGTGTAGCCCATTAGGTTTCACTGTATTTTACTCACAGTTCACAGGGTTTCTCACTGTGTGTTGAGCTGCACTGAACATGCTTACAGTACTATATTATGCTCCTGTCATTTTGAAAACTTCTATTAACATATACCCCATATTCCTTTAAAGAAAAAGATTTTTATGATTGCTCACTTGGATTGGGGCTTTTAAAATAGTTTCCTTTTCTCTTCCCTCCCCCCACTAAAATATGCCAGGAAGTAGATTGGAGATTACACCCTAGACTATTAGTATGTAGATAGTGGGGTTGAACATAGGAAGGATGACAGCTTTACATTTAACTTCCTACATGTCTCTGTACTATAACAGGCCTTCCCATGCAATAGAAAAAAATGAAAATGATTCTTTTTGTTCAATACAAAAATCTATGAAAAATGCAGAAATGTATCAAGAAGTCACTACTCGGAAATGTTTAGCCTATTAATCTATTTATCTTTGGAGTTTTTTCCCCTTGGTCCCTTTGGTATATGTTAGTTTCAAATACTGAAAAGCTGCACCTCCAAGCACATAGGGTTAGGCTGTGAATTGAAGTGCACTGGAGTCCTTTTCTGGAAAGGCAGGTGTGGAGCATATTGGAAAGGCAGGTGTGGAGCACATTGTGTTGGACGGACTCAGAGCTGACCAGCAGGCTCTGCCCGGAGCCCACATTAGGCAACATGCCAGCGCTCACCTCCTGCTTATCAGAGGGTGTCTGGGCTTCTCAACCTAAAGGGGTGGCTTTGAGCCCACCTACCTTGTCTAAGAGCAGGGAATTACAAATTGGAGCTTCAAGCCAGCTTTTTGAAATGGCCTCATTTCCTGTTCTGTTTTGTTTTATTTTCCATCATTTTCAGGGCCAGCCAAGACAGAAGCAGCTGTGAGCTCCACGCCGTCTGCCGCGGGACACTTCAGCAAGCCTTTCTCCTTCACTCCCTCTGGGTCAGTGGTGCACTTAGGTTTTGTGGTAGATCACAAAGAGCTCCTCCAAGTCTTTGTTCAGATCAGCAGGGCTGTGCACATGTTTATCACATGTGCTTGTGGCATACCACATGTGCTTGTGGCACAGCTTGGGGCAGCTTCTGCCAGCAGTGGCCAGCATGCTACGCACTGAGTGTTCTGAAAGCCCGTTCCCCTTTCCCTTTGGAGCTGGGGCTCTCTGCGTGCATTCCTACCTATTCGTTCGTTTCAGTTGTTCACCTAAGCCCTTTTTTGGGGGTACCAAGTCCTTTAAATTATCTAATAAAATTCTAACCCTGGTCATCAGGTTTCTCACACTGAAGGTATTTTCATTCTGACCCCTTTAAGGGCTGTACATAACACTTGAATTGGCTTTTTTTCTTTCTTTCTTTTTTTTTTTTTTTTGCCAGTCCTGGGGCCTAAACTCAGGGCCTGGGCACTGTGTACTGTCCCTGAGCTTCTTATGCTCAAGGCTGGCACTCTACCACTTGAGCCATAGCACCACTTACAGCTTTTTCTGTGTATGTGGTACTGAGGAATCGAACCCAGGGCTTCATGCATGCTAGGCAAGCACTCTACCACTGAGCCACATTCCCAGCCCTTGCTTTACTTCTAATCACTGTCCTGCATAGAGAGTGCAAGGGAAGATGGCCACTATTTCATACTTTAGTTTTCATATCGATTGGAGGATGTGTTTCATTTTGTTAAGAAATACTTCCAGGTGTCAATGGTTCATGCCTGTAATCCTAGCTATTCAGGAGGCTCAGGTCTAAGGATCAAGGTTTAAAGTCAGCACAGGCAGGAAAGTCTATGAGACTTCAATTACCCACCAAAAAGCTGGAAGCGGAGCTGTGGCTCAAGTGGTAGAGCACCAACCTTGAGCATAAAAGCTCAGAGATAATGCCCAAGCCCTGAGTTCAAGTGCCAGGACCAAAAAAAAAAGAAAAAAGAAATACTGATGGCTATATGTGTAAAGCTGAGTCACTCAGGACGGACTCTTCTAAGCCTTACAAGGTAGTCTTGTTCACTGTGGAGCCAGTGCCAGCTCTCCAGCCATATGCAGGTGCAGTTAGATAGATTGAGATCACACCTGTCCCTACATTCATTGCCATTCCCTGGTTGTGTGTTCACTTCCATTACCAAAGCCCCTTCAGAACCAGGTGCTGGTGTCTCATGCCTGTAGATCTAGCTAACTCAGGAGGCTGAGATCTGAGGATTGTGATTCGAAGCAAGCCAAGGCAGGAAAGTCTGTAGTACTCTTCTCCAATTAACCACCAGAAAACTGGAAGTGGTGCTGTGACTCAAAGTGGTAGAGTGCTAGCCTTGAGTGAAAAGCTCAGGGACAGCACCCAGGCCCTAAGTTCAGGCACCACAGCTGACAAAAAGAAAAGCTGCTTTCAACCACATGGTGGCTTTCATCTGTAATCCTAGCTAACTGCTCAGAAAGCTGAGATCTGGCAGATATGGTTAGAAGCCACCTAGGCAGAAAAGTCCTCGAGACTTCATCTCTAAAATAACCAGCAAAAAGCCAGGCTGGAGTCATGAATCAAGTGGGTAGAGCTCCACTCAGCCAGCCAGAAGCAAGCGCAAAGCCCTGAGTTCAAGCCCTGTACTGAATGAATACCCTTGAGTGCTTTCAGTTTTTTGTTGTCTGGCTGGAATCGTTAGCCACACCCCTTTCCCCTGACGTCAGTGTTTTTCAGGAATATCCTTCAGCCCAACAGGGGGAAAAAGGAGGGAGGACTTTTTTTTTTTTTTTTTTGGCCAGTCCTGGGGCTTGAACTCAGGGCCAGGGTACTCTACCACTTGAGCCACAGTGCCACTTCTGGATTTTTCTGTGTATGTGGTACTGAGGAATCAAACCCAGGGCTTCATGCATGTTTGTCAAGCACTGTACCACTGAGCCACCTTCCCAGCTTGAGGGAAGACATTATGTGTTGTCTGTAGTTTTGATAGAATTCCACCACTTCTGTCAAAGCTGCTGAGGCAAGGTTTCCGTTGCATTCCATCCAGCCTCTGTCTCAGTAGCATGGGGCTCACTTGGCCTGCCCCTTGACCATGGGAGGACTCTGAGAGGACTCTGACTCTAGTCTGCTGCTGCTGGCCAGGTTTCTCCCCCACTCCCACACTGGCCAAGCAGCTTCCCTAATTTCTGTTTCTGGTACACATGCCTGCTGTCCTACTGCTGCTCCTTTGCTCTACTTGGAATCAGTCTCCACTCAGGCCTCTGCGTTGAGAAGCCACCATGCTTCCAAGGCCTCCCCCTGCTGCCCCTCTTCCCTCCCTGACAAATTGCCTCTCCCTCCTTGAAGATATTGAGGTGGTTGCATTGTCCCTAAGATATGTCCTCAGGGGCAGATGGTCTGAAGGAATTGCAGTACTAAGAGGAAGATGTGCCTTTGGTTTGTTGCTTTTTAACGTCTCTTTTTTTTACTTGGCAGAGCTGGCTTTAATTTTGGGATAATTGCACCAACACCGTCTTCTAATTTCACTGCCACCCAAGGTATAGTCTCTGCATTGAATAGATCACTTTTGTGTTTCCTTAAACAAACGCAGTTATTTTTGTATAGATAAGACTTACTTAGCATTTGGCGTAAGGGCTAGGTACGTCAGCAGGCCGCTTGCCGGTGTGTGCTGCTATGCTTCACTGCAACACCCCCAGGGTTCTGTATAAGAAACTAACACAGCGGGCTCTGCAGTTCAGATCAAGGAGAGAATCTGCTTCTGGAAAGTCAAAGCTACCCATTAGCATTTAAATGTTAACATTAAGATAGAACTAGTCAGGCGCTGGTGGCTCATGCCTGTAATCCTAACTACTCTGGAGGCTAAGATCTGAGGATCCTAGTTCAAAGCCAGCTGGGGCAGGAAAGTCCGTGAGACTTATTTTTTTGGTCGGTCATGGGGCTTGAACTCTGGACCTGAGCTCTGGCCCTCAGCTCTTCAGTTCAAGGCTAGAGCTCTACCACTTAAGCGACAGCACCACTAAGAATCTCACAGACTTTCCTGCCTGGGCTGGCTTTGAACTGGAATCCTCAGATCTCAACCTCCTGAATAGCTAGGATTACAGGTGTGAGACCCTAGTGCCCAGCTTTTTATTTTATTATTAGGTAGGAGAATTCTATGTGGTCCAGGCTGGTCTCCAACTCCTGGGTTCAAATGATCTTCCTGTGTCCATAGCTGGGACTGTAGGCATACACTATAGTGCGCCACAAATACTTTTCTTAATGCTAGTTAGAATACTCAAAGTGTTAGAGGGGCCAGGGGTCTGAAACCATAGTAGACATCTTGACCCTGATCCAAGCGTGACCCAGAAAAGGTCAGGGATTTCATTCCTTTCTCTGATGAGCAGAAATTTGTAAGGTCTTCTTTTAACCTTTGACAACTGAACTGTGTCAATACACCCTGAGGCCTGCTTTCTCCCCCATTTGTACAGGAAAGCACCACCGCGATATAAAAAATTGGAAAGGAACAAAATCATTGTCAAAAATAGTGAGGAAAATGAAATAGGAATAAACAGTGATTCCACATCACCTTTTAGCTAATGTGAGAAGAGACAGCAATCCATAAAGAGCTCAGTACAGCACCAGTGGTTAGTCAGGAGTAGCTCCTGCGTGTGTCAGTGTGGTCTGTAGTTGGCATTTTGTGCCCTTGAGCAATAAAGGCAGAGCTGTCAGGTGTTGCCAGGCCGGGCTGGGGTGTATGAGGCAGAGCACCCTCAGTTCAGGGCTGAGGTAGCCAAGGTGCCTTTTCTGTTTTTCTTTGGTTCATAAAAACCATACTTGTTTGTTCCTACCTAGTGAGATGCCTGGGCTAGGTTAATGCTTCCGTGGGGAAGTTTCCATTTATCCCCTCCGGCCCCCTGGGAGGATGCCACTGTTAAAACAACTTGTCTACCCTGGAGGAGAGAGAAGCCAGTGGAAACTTGTTAAGTGGTATTTTGCGGAGTCTAACCCATCTCTCAATTTCTGTTTCTTGCCTAGCGGTGACACCAGCCACCAAAGAGTCAAACCAGCTGGAGACGTTGTCGTTGGGCGGGGGAGGCCAGCCTTTCTACGAGCCCATCCCAGAGGGCTCCTCCCCTGCCGAAGCCGAGTCTCCGGCGTCCAGCAGCAGGCCAGCCGCCCCGCCCGGGGCCGCCCTGGCCGCCACCACCTCCTCCAGCAAGCTGGAGACGCCATCCAAGTGGGGAGAGCTGCTGTTCCCAAGCTCTGCGTCTGGGGAGACGCTCGGCAGTTTCTCAGGCCTGCGGGTGGGCCAGGCCGAGGACTCTGCCAAGCCACCCAGTAAGGCTCCGCCCGCCAGCCTGTCCGGTGGCCAGCCAGCCAAGCCCAGCGTGTCCTCGGGCTTTAGCTTCCCGGGCTCTGCGGCATTAGGGAAGCCCGCCGAGCCCCCCACCACCTCCGCGCCCACCAGCACTGCAGCGCCCAGCACCAGCGCCAGCGGTTCCTCCACTGCGGTCTTTGGCAGTCTCAGCAGCACGGGACCTGCTGGGGTGGCCAGTTTTGGGGGGATGTCTCTGGGCAGCAGCAAGTCTAGCTTTTCATTTGGAAGCCCGCAGATCAGTAACCCAAGCTCCTTGCCTGCCCCCCTGCCAGCCTCCTCGGCCCCTGCCCTCCCAGCGCCCTTCCCCACCCTGTCCTTCAGCAGCCTCCTGAGCTCGCCCACTGCTTCCCCCCTGCCCGGGTCTTCTGGAAAGTGCCCTGAAGAGCCCCAGGCATCGGCTGCACCTGAGAAGTCAGGCCACGGTGAGGCCTCGGCGCCCACAGCCTCACTCCCAGCACAGCCCGCGGCGGCCCAGCCTCAGCCCCCGCCTCCGCCGCCAGCCTCCGACACCAGTAAAAAAGAACCCGTGCTCACGCAGCCGGCAATCGGGAGTCCCTGCACCACGGCATCTGCCGCCAGCCACACGGCCCCCTCTGCTGAGGCCACCCCAGCGGCCGTGGGGAGCCCCGACGTCAAGACGGAGGCAGCCTCTCCCGCATCCACCTTCGCCGCCCCCACGCAGGCCGCCGTGGGAGCAGCTCCGCTCCCGGCTGCGGGCCCAGGGGCCGTCGAAGCTGCAGGCACCCCTACCAGCAGCAACACCGTGCCCAGCACTGCCCCAGGCCCTACCACAGACACAGCAGTGTTTGGCACTGTCACTTCGGGCTCCTCAGTCTTCACCCAGCCACCCGCCGTCAGCTCGGCGTTCAGCCAGCTCTCCAGCAGCACAGCCTCTGCCCCTGCGCCCAGCCCGGTGTTTGGTCAGGTGGCGGCCAGCACCGCACCAAGCCTATTCGGGCAGCAGACGGGCAGCATCGCCAGCACTGCCGCCACCACACAACAGGCCAGCAGCCCAGGGTTTGGCAGCCCTGCCTTCGGCACTTCTGCTTCCGGGGCCTTTGGACAGGCGACATTTGGTCAGGCCCCGGCCTTTGGACAGGCCACAAGCAGCCCAGCTGGCGGCTTTTCCTTCAACCAGCCTGGGTTCGGTTCTGGGCCCGCCTTTGGCCAAGCCGTGTCCTCCACCCCCTCGTCCACCACGGGAAACGTCTTCGGGGCTTCCTCGAGCGCCAGCAGCTCTGGCTCCTTCTCATTTGGACAGTCTTCTACCAACACGGGCGGGGGGCTATTTGGCCAGAGCAACGCTCCCGCGTTCGGCCAGAGCCCCAGCTTTGGGCAGGGAGGCACAGTGTTCGGCGGCACCTCGGCCACCACGTCCACAGCGGCACTCTCGGGGTTTAGCTTCTGTCAAGCTTCAGGTAAGAGTGTGCAGCGGATTATTACTTTGTTCCTCCCTGGACCATCTGGAGCATTGGCAGCAAGCTTACTGCTGTGTCATTGAAAGAAAGGGAGAGGGAGCGAAAGAGAACGTGTCAGATTGAGAAGGGCGCCGGGAGCACCCGCAGTCCTGGGAGATGCTCCGGCCGGGTCGGAGCTAGCAGGCCCGGCCTAGCTCCAGGTTTCCTCCCCAGCAAGCTCTACTCTGCTAGCTACCATACTGCCAATTCCATGGCGAAAAACCAACTATCTTTAATTCAAAGTCATGGCAAGTAACTTGGTGGCTCAGAGTGGTGAACTTTTCCATTGGAGAGGCTTGTTAAAGGCTGGGAGTCCCCACGAGGGCCCTGGAGGCCGAGCTCACGTGAGCCAGAGCTGGCTGTAAGTCAGAGGAGCAGCGGGCTCCTCACCGCCTCCTCTGTAGGCCTTTACTTATTTCCTGTGGCACCATCTTACTTGTCTGAAGAGTGGATCCTACCATTTGAGGAGCTGAGTTCTACTTGTTTTCAGTATCATAATGTTTTTTTAACAGTTTCACTGTGTTTCAAAGAACAAAACCTGCTTCAGCATCATATCTCCAATTTAGCATCTATGTTTACTTCTAAAAGCCACCAGTAGACAGAGCAGTGCCAGGACCTGTCCTAAGCGTGGCTTCTGATGCTTCCATAATGAAAGGCAGCCCTTCAGCAGCTAAGCTCTGGGGGAAAATAATGAAATGTTCATTCATTCTGAGGATGATAATTCAAAAGTGGCTTAGGATTGATTAGGATGGAAATGTTTTCCCTCTTCCAGTACATGTTAAGCTGTTACCAAGTTCAGCTGTAAGGAGGACACAGTGGTAAAGAGATAGTTTTGAGGTTCACCTGAGGCCTGAGATGGGCTGGTGTGTCCCCTGTGGGGACAAATAGAAGGCTACAGGGTGCCCTGCACTGCCCCCGTCTCTCATACACTTGCTTCTGCAGTCAGATCTCAAAAAAATCTGCCTAGCAAGCCAGGTGACCAGATTCAGAGCCCCCGAAGGGCTGGCCCTCTTCCCTTTCGTGCTGTGTGGAGGGCTGCGCGCTGCCCTCCAGCCCTCCGCGCCAGCTCACCTGCTCAGTCAGTATCAGGAACGAGCACAGATCTCCAGCTCTTTGCTGCAGTGTGTCATTGTGCCAAACTATCCTGGCCCTCATCAGCCCGGCGTCTCCACCATGCGTTCTGTCACCTGGGAGGTTGAGGTGCCGGTGAGTAGGGAGGAAAAGTATCTATAATGCTAGTGATTGGAAAGCATTCTTGGTGGCTGAGTCCCAGGAGAAGCTTCTCTGAGACTATGCCATCTTACTGACCCACATCCACTGGTAAAAGAAGGATTATTACAAAAAGCTATGAAGTCAGGCCTCTGAATTCCACAGTTACAGATACAGCCACAGAGCGAAAATAACTGACCAAAAACCAGACTGTGCTGACATATGCAGAGTTTTTCTTATCATTATTGCTTAAATAATACAGCAATTACTTAGGTACCATGTATGTTGTACTGGGCATTGTAAGTAATCCAGAGATGAGTTAGAGAACATGGGGGCTGGGCAGGCATTTGCACTGTACTGCGTGCTATCAGCAATCGAGGTGATTTACAGAGAGAAGACGGCGGGAGGTGCAGCCTCTGTGCAGGCGTGCTGCTACCTCACAGGGTCTGGAGGACACAGGAACTGGTGTGCTCAGTGAGGAAGCAGTTTCACTCAAGTTGATTGGTGGCAGGGTAACAGCACACTTGCGTGCCTTTTTTTTTTTTTTTTAATGTCTTTACTGTTTAAGACTCATCCAAGTTGAACTTTCGTTTTCTTTGTGTTTTGTAGGTTTCGGATCTAATAACACTGGTTCTGTGTTTGGTCAAGCCGCCAATACTGGTGGAACAGTCTTTGGCCAGGTAAATACATTCTGTCTCCGTGCGTGTCCACATCTCCCCCCATTCTCCCCAGTGTAACTGAGTCAGTTTATGCTGTGTGGCCAGGCCAGGCCCAGCAGACAGCCATGCGTGCTGCTTAAGCTGCCCTGAGGGCAGACAAGCAGCTGCCACCTTGCATTACAGAGAGCCAACCACCAGGACTTCATCTGTTGTCAGTCCTGGGGGAAGGACTTGCTGCCTTCAGTCAATCTTCTGCCTGTTTTATTAGGCCAAGGGTTGTCAAACTGCAATCCTCAGGCCAGGTCTACCTGTAGGCCTTGTTTCCTTTGAAGACCGCAAGCTAAGAATGGTTTTTACATTTTTAAGTGGTTGCTGGGCTGGTGGGAGAAGGTACAGTGGACACTACATGCTGCCACTGCGCTGAGCTGTTTGCAGTCCTGGGCCTCCTCCAGTGCCCTGAGCTGCTATTCTTGATCCAGCAGCATCCCCGGCGTGCCAGCAAGGCCCGCGCATCCTTGTAAGTGCCTTGTTGAATGACTCAAACTCATCATCACAGCTACTCTAGGGATGGGAGCGGTGGTTGCTCCCATTTGAAAGCTGAGAACAGTGAAGTCCAGCATGCACCCTGGCTGCCTCCTGAGAAGCCCTCCCTTCAGAAGGAAGGTGTCTGTGGCATGGAAAGAGGGCGCGGCTGTAAGGGCAGTTAGGGCGCATGACTACAGAGCAGTGAGTACGTAACTGGCAGGCAGCGTGATCTTCCTCAGAGGTTTTTTTGTTTGTTTTTTGTCCGTCATGGGGCTTGAACTCCGGGCTTCGGCGCTGTCCCTCAGCTCTTCAGCTCAAGGCGAGCGCTCTACCACTTGCCACAGTACCACTTCCGGTTTTCTGGTGCTTAATTGGAGATGAGTCTACTTTCCTGCCTGGGCTGGCTTTGAACCGCAATCCTCAGATCTCAGCTTCCTGAGTAGCTAGGATGACAGGCGTGAGCCACCGGCGGCCGGCTCCTCAGAGGTTTTATCAACCCCTGGCTTGGCAGATGGGCTCTGCCCTAGTCAGTGATCTTTTTTTTTTTTTTTGCCGGTCCTGGGCCTTGCACTCAGGGCGTGGACACTGTCCCTGAGCCTCTCTGTGTTCAAGGCTAACACTCTACCACTTGAGCCACAGTGCTGCTTCCAGCCTTTTCTGCTTATGTGGTACTGAGGCATTGAACCCAGGGCTTCATGCGTGCAAGGCAAGCACTCTACCACTAAGCTACCTTCCCAGCTCTCGGTGATCTTTCTCAAAAGAGAGAAATGAAACTTCTGATTTCCACATCTGGTAATGGGAACCTAAGTCATTCAAACCAGATCACGACGAAAACTATGAGATGAAACCAGAAGTCATATCTTCAAAGCTAATATGGTATTTCACCAAGCCAGATTCACAGGAAAACGGGAACCTAGAGGAGGAAAGTAAGCACAGACGCCATTTCTGGCCCAAGGACTTCGTTAACCTGAGAAACTTGGAACTTTGTATTTAAGGAGCCCCACGGTCAAAGGAGCAGAAAATACTAAAATGCATACAAAGGTGATGTTCTCCCACACTTAGGGGGGACTCAGATTCCTGGAGCTCACCCTGTGTACATGGCCCCCCGAACAGTGGTGCCTCCAGATGTCTGACAGGACATTCATTCGCTCTAAACTCCCATTAGACTTAGGAGTGACCCTTGGGATGCCGATTCTCACAGCAGCCACGAGCCAGAGCCAAAATAAACACCAGAAACGACTTGCAGAGACTGTTCGACTCTAAAGCACAACTGTTCTACATGCTTAAGAGAAATGAAAGGCAAACTTCAAAATGCCTGTAAAGAATAGGAAGCTGTACAAAGCATATATAACAACTTTGAAGACAAACCAAGTAGAACTTGTAGAGAAGTATAATAAAATTTCAGTGGGTCAGTGTTCGGGGCTGAGAACTGTGTTCAGTTTCTTTCACAGCTGCTCAGCCCTGGCTGCAGCACAAAGCAGCCTCATCTCACAATGTACAACACAGGTAAAGTTTCATTTACAAACACAGGTTTACCAGTAAGCCAGAAGTGACTCTGTGGCTCAAGTGGTAGAGCTCTAGCCTTGAGCTGAAGAGCTCAGGGACAGCGCCCAGGCCCAGAGTTCAAGACCCACAACTGACCAAAAACAAAAAAACCCAAAAGAAAAAAAAAAAAAAAAACAGAAAAAACACAGATTATATAAGATTGGGCCCCAAAACTGTAATTCACTGGCTCTTGAAAGAGAAGAAATACACTGAATGCTTCAGAGAGAGAAAAAAGGAAGCACCAAGCAGAAAATCTAACACATTTAGCCAGAGCCCCAGAAGAGAAAGGGAGAATATGTATTGCTGTATTAGAAGAGTGAAGGACTGAAAATTCCCAAAGCCAGCACATGTCAGAGTGCAGGGAAGAATATCTGCTATCACAGTGAGAGCACAGGCTGGGCTGACAGGCTGACTTCTCTCAGTTATAAAGACAGGCAGAAGACAGTTGGACCACTGCATTTACCAGTCCTAAGTCTTGAACTCAGGGCCAGGGTGCTATCCCTGAGCTTTTGTGGTTAAGGCTAGTTAGCACTCTTACCACATGAGCCACAGCTCCACTTCTGGCTTTTTTTTTTTTTTTATTGGGGATAAAGAGTCTCATAGGCTTGCCTGCCCAGGCTGGCTTCAAATTGTGATCCTCAAATCTTAGCTTTTTGAGTAGCTAGGATTATAAGCATGAGCCATCAGTGCCCAGCTTGCAATCAGATTTTTTTAAGTCAGCAAGTAAAACCTCGAGATAATCCAAATGTTAGAACTAGAGACAACAACTTAAAAATAGCTGCTATGCTCTAGGATTTACAAGAA
The DNA here is from genome assembly GCF_019054845.1 of Dipodomys spectabilis. NCBI lineage: Eukaryota > Metazoa > Chordata > Mammalia > Rodentia > Heteromyidae > Dipodomys > Dipodomys spectabilis. The sequence continues at coordinate 4,421,553 of NW_024870744.1, forward strand.
AATATTGGAAAAAATAGTTGAGTATAGCATCTCTGCAGAGATTTGGAAGTTTAAAAAAGAAAGTGAAAAGTGGTTGGAAAAGTGTAACAGCACAGTGAATACGACCAAAAAACTGAACTTTCTGTGCACTTGTTCAGTTTGCTATAACTTCAATTTTAAAACGCTGTTGTTTATTTCAATCGCAATGGATGGGGTTCTGTTGAGTGCGTTTATGAGGATGCAGTACCTGCTGGACTCATTCACTCGGTGAAGGACGCTCAGTACCCGCCCTGATGATGCCTTAACTGCCCTGTGCTCAGTACCTGCCCTGAGGATGCCATAACTGCTGGCTCCTTCTGCCTCATGAAGTATGTTCAGACCCACCCCTGCTTGTTTCTTTTTTTTTTTAATTTTATTTTATTTTATTTGAGAACATACTGTACAGAGGGGTTACAATTACATGGGCAGGATAATGCATACATTTCTTACCAAGCATTGCAGCCTCCTCCTTTGTTTACCCTTCACCTCCCTTCCCAGCCTCCCCCCTCCCCCCCCCACCACCCTGCTTGTTTCTGTGGATAGCTGTAGAAGGCCGGGCTGGTCCTCGACATTGCCCGGTCTCACACTATCCATGAGTTCCTCAGTCGTCATGGTTTCCTGCTCAGCCCTTAGCAAAGCTTTGGCTTTCATGATTGGATTCTAGTTGTGCAAAGCTCCTCGTCCCCGAATGGCTGCTGAATTCCTGTCATTTTTAAAGAAGTCTGAAGAGACTAAGCCAGGCGCTGGTGGCTCATGCCTGTCATCCTAGCTACTCGGGAGGCTGAGATCTGAGGATCACAGTTCCAAAGCCAGCCTAGGCAGGAAAGTTTGTGACTCTTATCTCCAATAAACCACCAGAAAACTGGAAGTGGCACTGTGGCTCAAGTGGTAGAACACTAGCCTTGAGCAGATGAGTTCAAGGACAGTAAGAAAGAGAGATTGAAAACACATTAGAAGGGCTGGGAAGGTGGCTCAGTGATAGAGCGCTTGCCTTGCATGCCTGAGGCCCTGGGTTCGATTCCTCAGCACCACTTAAGCAAAAAGAAAAAAACCAGAAGTGGCGCTGTGGCTCAAGTGGTAGAGCGCTAGCCTTGAGCTGAAGAGCTGAGGGACAGTGCCCAAGCCCAGAGTTCAGGCCCCACGACTGGACCCAAAAAAAGAAAAAAGAAAAAAATGAAAACACATTAGAACTCTGGCTAAGGCAAGAGTTTGTTTTTTGTGTTTGGGGTCCAAAAGACAGCTAGAGTGCTGGCACTTCTTTGGTGTGGCAGAGGTGAGTCAGGGAGGGATCTTGGCACTTGTGAACAGAAGTGAGGAGCTACCCCCGACTCGTTACATATTGCCTTAGTCTCGGCCCAGGGTGACAGCTGGGTGTGCCAGGCAGAGCAGGATGAGACAGAGTCCCTAGCACAGGGACACTGCCGTCCTTTTAACCAGCAGCCAGGTTTCTGAGCAGGTGACTTGTTCAGGCACTGCTGTGTGAGGCAAGTTCATCTCTGAGCTCATTGAATTCACTCTCCAACCTGAGGTGGGCAGTGTAATAACCCCATCTTACAGCACCACTGGTCCCCCGGATGGGCCATCCACAGGCTCCTGCGGGGCTGCCCATTTCTAAGGTCAGCTTTCATCAAAGGGAACACCACCCTCCTGGATGTCCTTAAAGAACCAGTTTCCACAGAAATCCAGTGCGGTGCTTGGAGCAGCTCGGAGTTGACGCGTGGTGGAGTCGGCGTCCAGCGCCAGAGCTCCCGCCACGTGCGCAGAGCTGTCCGGAATCCCATGTGCACATTAGAGAAATGACAAAAATCACTCGCCACCAGCTGCCAGTGAGTTCAGCCAAAGATTAGAAGGAACAACAAGTGCTCGAGAGGTCTAAATCATTTTCCAACTTCTTTATTTGGTGAAGCTCTTGGGGGATTGCTTTGCCCACCCCTGGCATGGTGTCAGACACCACAGGGCAAGAGCAACACAGACAGTCCCCGCCTACCACGCACGAGCTTGGGAACCGCTGTGTACAGGAAGCCCCGGCCAGGGCCCTGCTTCTCCCCTTCCAAAGCTAATCAAGTCCTCTTGCTTTTTCCATGTGTGCCCTCCTGCCACGGACGTGGCCTGTCGTTCCACGGTGACCTCTCATCCTGCCTTGCTTCCTGCCCCTTTGTTTTCTAGCAGTCCCCCACTTCCAGCGGGAGCGTGTTCGGGTCTGGAAACGCTGGGAGAGGGGGAGGCTTCTTCAGCGGCCTTGGAGGAAAACCCAGCCAGGACGCAGCCAACAAAAACCCGTTCAGCTCGGCCAGCGGGAGCTTTGGATCTACAGCCACCCCAAGTAAGTAGGGAAGCCTTTCCCCAGCCCCTGCTGCCGGTGTCATCCTCCTGGCATTGGCAGAGCTTCAGGGACAGATACACAGCGGGTAGAGGACCCAGCAGGCCCATTTAAAATCCTACCACAAAGCAGTGCGGTCATTTGGGTTGGGAGGGGAGGTTGTTGTTTTGTCGGTCGGAGGGCTTGAACTTGGGGCCTGGGCACTGTCTCTGAGTTCTTTATTTTTATTTTTTTATTTTTTGTCAGTCATGGAGCCTGAACTCTGGGCCTGGGCACTGTCCCTCAGCTCTTCAGCTCAAGGCTAGCGCTCTACCACTTGAGTCACAGAGCCACTTCTGGCTTTTTCTGTTTGTGTGGTGCTGAGGAATTGAACCCAGGGCCTCGTGCATGCAAAGGCAAGCACTCTACCACTGAGCCACCTTCCCAGCCCCCTGTCCCTGAGTTCTTGTGCTCAAACCTAGTGCTCTATCACTTTGAGCCACAGCGCTGCTTCCAGTTTTCTAGTGGTTAATTGGAGGTAAGAGTCTGATGGACTTTCCTGCCCAGGCTGGATTTGAACTACGATCCTCACATCTTAGCCTTCTGAGTAGCTAGGATTATAGGCATGAGCTACCAGTACCCAGCTTTGTTGGTCGTGGTGGTAGTCATGGGGTTTGAACTCAGGGCCTAGGCGATGTCCTGAGCTCTTTCGTTTGAAGCTAGTGCTCTACCACTTTGAGCCACAACTCCACTTCTGGTTTTCTGGTGGTTAATTGGAGATAAGAGTTTCACAGACTTAACTGCATGGGCTGGCTTCTACCCGCGATCCTCAGATCTCAGCCTCTTGAGTAGCTAGGATTACAAGCGTGAGCCACCAGCACCCAACCGGTGTGGTTTCTAATAAGATACCCTATATAGTCATGCAAAGACACAAGAGCTGCGGGGAGAGGCTTGGTACGCTGAAATGGCCTGTCTTCTGTCTTCTGTCCCCACCTCTGTCTCAGTGTTGAGGTGCCCTGAAGCAAGTGCAGGCAGGCCGCAGAGGCCAGGCACACAGCAGGGCTTGCATCTGCATTGCATGCTGCGTGTGCTTTGAACTCCAGCTGTGGGGAAGCTGGAGCTCTTAGTTCATCTCAACTTCTTTTTTTTATTGCTTTTTATCAGAAGCTGTACCTCTTGGCACTTTCTTCTGCTGCTGATGTTTGAAACGTTTTTTTGTAAGTGTTCATTCTGCTGCTGAGGCTGAGATTGAGAGTTTGGGCTGTCATTTTCCTCTTAACTTCTCTGGTGTCATGTGCTGCATCTCCAGCCACTTTGCTGAGCCAGACCTTAGCAATCCTGAGCTCAGTCTCCCACAGTGGTGGGTGTGACAGTGAAACTCTCCACCCTGCTTTGCTCTCTGATCAATAACCCATCCCTGTGACGTCCGCTCCAGCGAGCTCAGAGTGAAAGGTTGCCTGCTCTGAGATGCATTGCTCTGCCCTCGTGAGTTACATAATCAGAATGTGTTGCTCTTCAGGTCGTAGTCTGCAGGAGAGATTTAGAACTCTGGAATGAAGGGATCCAAGAAATCACATCTAGTTGTTTTCAAACACTGTTTAAGCAGAATCCTGATAAGTAAAACAAAAGCAGGTTCTTGCCGAAGCAGAGGTCAAGAACCCAAAGGTTCACAGGAGTAGTTCGCCTGGCTGTCAGAATGAGAAAGTGGCTGATCCGAACCCCACCTCCCTCACATGGTAACATGCAGCGCTGCGTCTGCCACGAACGGACACTCGATAGCATGCGCGAGGGTGTCACGGCTCTCCTGGCTCGCTCCTCTCTAAAGCCATGGCTCTCGCGCTCTGGCTGTGCATGCCCCCAGCCCATGCCCAGTGCCACCACCTCAGTAGCCTCCAGTCGGGTGGGTGTGGAACAGCACTGTACCCCAGGACTCCCCCTGTCTCCAGACTCTCTAGTTCTTAGCCAGTCTGGTCTTCATCTCCTAAATGATCACTCGTAATTATACTTGATACTCTTAGCTGACTTTTGAAGGGATGGAAGACAGACAGACATCTTGGGGCTTGAACTCAGAGCCTAGGCTTTATCCGTGAGCTTTTTGTGCTGAAGGATAGTGGTCTACTTTAAGCTCCACTTCCAGCATTTTTGGTGGTTCATTGGAGATAAAAGTCTCACAGACTTTCCTACCTGGGCTGGCTTTGAACCACAGTCTTTACATATCAGCTTCCTGAGCAGCTAGGATTACAGGCTTGAGCCACCAGTGCCCAGCAGAAAAGACAGGCCAGGAGAAATGGATGAGGAGCCCGGGGAGCCCAGGGGCGCGGTGTCCCTGTCCTGTCCTGTGCCGTCTGCTCCATCACGAGTCTCAGCTTTCTTGTGCTAGTAGGTGAGAGCATCACTGCAGTTCTAGACTCTGAGAGCCCATGTTCCAGCTGCGCCCTGCTCCCAGCCACTCATTCTCCCCGTTCTCTGTGCTCCCGCTCCTCTGTGCTCCCGGTTCCTCAGAGCTCCTGGCTCCCCACTGTCCCTCTCATGGTCCCTCAGAACCATCTTTTGCCGAGAGTCATGCTGGTCCTCACCCTACCTCCCCTCCGACCTTTGACACCTTCCCCTCCCCCCCATCAACACACACACACACACACATATGCACGCACGTACACACATACACAGTGTGTGGCCAGGAATCCATCTTAAGTCCAGGATTTTTCAGCTGCTTTTACTTTCCACTCTTCCTCCCCAGAGCCTCTGTCGCTTCTTGCTGATGACTGCAGTATAAAATCCAGGCTGGAGACCCCAGCGCCCCAGCCTGCCCCCCCACTTCAGCCAGCTGTCAGCTGCTGCCCTCCCGGCGTCTGCCGCTCACCCCGGGCCCTGGCCACGGGAAAGCTGCAGGCCTTGCAGCTGGGTGCGGGGGGAACAGGAGGCGGGGGCGAGGTAGCAGCTCGTGCCGTGCGCCAGGCACTGCACACCTGGGCTAGTCAGCTGCTGTGGCGATGTGGCTGGCCCCACTTGACTGGTTTTGTTCTCGGAGGACAGGAGGGTAGGAGATGCCTGGGTACTACGTGGCACAGCAGGGTAGAGGTAGGGTCTTTCCCAGCCCTGCTCCTCTCTGCCTGGCAGTCCTTGTTCTGTGCACCTGCTTATACAGATGCCTTGTGGCGGCCATGCGTGGGCCACTGGCCCTCCCGCCGCCCGCTTCAACCTTGAGAGGAGTGACTGGGCACGCCAGCGCATAGCCAAGGGCTGTCTTGTCAGGGTTTCCCCTGCTGCTCCTCTGTAGCCCCTGCATGGTTACAGTTCAGCCCCCGCGGGCTGTCCCCCCGAGGGGCCTGGCACTTCCCGATCCTGTCCTGGGGACACTGAGGCAGCCTCTGCACACCCGTCCTCTCCCTGCGTCAGGAGGAGGAGGAAGCCTGTCGGTGAGCACCCCTGCCCACAAGGCCCACAGGAGGCGCTGGCCAAGCTCTGTGGAGGCCCTGCGAGAGGCCCTTCCCAGGGCACAAAACAATCCTAGCTACTCAGAGGCTGAGAGTTGAGGATCACCATTTGAAGCCAGCCCATACAGGAAAGTCTGGTTAATCCCCAATTAACCACCAAAAAGTCAGAAGTAGAGCCGAGGCCTTTAGTGCTAGAGTATGAGGCTAAGCAAATAAAGCCTCGGGACAGCACGTGGGCCCAAGCTCAAGTCCACCCAAGACAGGCAAAAAAAAATGTTTTTATAGCTGAGTGCCAGTGGCTCATGGCTGTCATCCTAGCTACTCAAATGCTGAGATCTGAGGATCCTGGTCCAAAGCCTGCCCAGGCAAGAAAATCTGTAAGACTCCTATCTCTAGCTAACCACCAAAAAGTCATTAAGTGGAGCTGTGGCTCCAATAAGTGATAGAGCACCAGCTTTGAGCAGAAACAGCAAATGAGAGCATGGGGCCCTGAGCCCTGAGCTGAAGCTCTGGCAGCTCTCTTTCGCAAGGGAGGGCATGCGCTCCTGCCTCCCCTCCGTCAGCCCGCAGTGCGCGAGGGCTCTGCTCACTTGGGGACCGGGGCTGGGCACCTTGACGTGCACACCAGTGGCTTGGGCATCCACCCACTCTCCGGATAGCCTCTCCCTGTCCTGTCACAGGTGGGAATGAATTTTAACAAAACTCTCGAGAAGATAGAGTGAGGTCTGAAGTTAAGTCCCGGTATTTCAAGTGTGAGACAGTCCTCATTTCTGCAGCAAACAAGAGTCCCCGCCCTCATCCGAAGAGAATCCCTTCCTTCTGCCCTTCCCTCCTTAGAGCACGTTCAGCACCTCTCCCCGGGCAGGAGGGATCCGCTAACCCAGCATCAGAAAGGTCCAGGGCCTTAGTGAACCTCTTAGAAAGAGGAGATGAAGCCAGACGTCAGTGGCTCACACCTGTCATCCTAGCTACTCAGGAGGCTGAGATCAGAGGATCATGGTTCAAAGCCAGCCTGGACAGGAAAGTCCATGAGATTCTTCAATAAACCAATAAAACACTGGAAGTGGCACTGCGGTTCTTCACGTGGTAGAACACTCGCTGAAGAGCTGAGGGATAGCACCCAGACTCAGAGTTCAAGCCCTGTGACCAACAAAAACAAAACTGAGAGCAAAACCAAAGTGCCCCTGTGGCTCAAGTGGTAGAGCGCCAGCCTTGAGGTCAAAAAATCTCCGGGTCAGCACCCAGGCCCAGAGTTCAAGCCCCATGACCAACCAAAAAAAAAAAAGATGAGCTGCAAGGCCTCGCTGGGCTGGGCCCCAGCGCCGCTCACTCCTGCGGACCAGAGCCGGAGCGCAGGGCTTCCCTCCACCCGCGCCCTCCGCAGCCACTCAAGCGTTCATGTCACTAACACAGGGAGGAAGGCAGATGGTCTTCCAGGCCCTAGACCTGAGGTAGACCTGGGGCTCTGAGTGCCCCTGGGGGCGCGGGGCCTCCCGCAGACCCTCTCCAGCAGGGCCTCCTCTCCCCTTTCTGTGGCGCTGGTGGAGTGAGGCCAGCAAGCCGCCATCTTGGCTGTGCCGCCCAGGCCCTCTGGTCCCTCTCTCCCCAGACACCTCCAACCTGTTTGGAAACAGCGGGGCGAAGACCTTCGGCGGGTTCGGCAGCTCGTCGTTTGGAGAGCAGAAGCCGGCCGGCACGTTCAGCTCTGGAGGCGGAAGTGTGGCGTCCCAAGGCTTCGGCTTCTCCACGCCCAGTAAAACAGGTGCCGGCATGATGTGCGCGCATGTGCTGCGTATGCCTGGATATCAGGAGGGAGAAGGGGACCGCAGAGGGGAGGACGTCTCTGCTCATTTCATTGAGCTTCTGCTTCCTTCCCAATGCGTGTGAAGTGGTTAAAAATGGGACTGCAGGGACTGCAGCCCGAGGAGCACGCAGTCTTCTTAGGAGACTTCCTTAGCAGTGTCCACTGTCACAGAAGCACCCAGAGAGGAGTACGTCAGAGCTGACAACTACAGCACACACAAGAACACACCTGATTGCTCCTGGTGTTCACATACATAGTTTTGCGTGTGTGTGTGTGTGTGTGTGTGTGCGCACTAGGGACTCGAACTCAGAGCCTAGCACTGTCTCTTAGCTTTTCTACTCAAGGCAGGCACTCTCCCACTTGAGCCATACCCTAACTTTTGGCTGGTGAATGGAAGTAAAAGTCTCCCAGACTTTACTGTCCCACCTATCCTCAAGTAGTGATCCTTTTTTTTTTTCTGGATCCGGTCGTGGGGCCTGAACTCTGGGCCTGGGCGCTGTCCCTCAGCTCTTCAGCTCAAGGCTAGCGCTCTACCACTTGAGCCACAGCGCCACTTCCCGCTTTTTTTCTTTTTGCTTAGGTGCTGAGGAATCGAACCCAGGGCCTCATCCATGCAAGGCAAGCGCTCTACCACTGAGCCACCTTCCCAGCCCCACAGATAGTGATCCTTAGATGCCAGCCTCCGAGTGGCTAGGATGACAGGTGTAAGCCACCAGGACCAGCTGTCTGGCTTCTTACATCTGTGGTATTTTGCCCTCTACCAGGCATTGCCTACACAGCATGCAGCTCTGTTCTTTGGCACAGGTGAAAAGCACGTTAATAGCACAGTGTTTTAGCCCCACATAACTTGAAGTGTTTGTTCTACACATCTGCAATTAAAATCTCCGAGGGCAGGCTAGGAATGTGGCTTAGTGGTGGTGTGCTTTCCTAGCATGCATGAAACCCTGGGTTCGATTCCTCGATACCACATAAACAGAAGAAACCAGAAATGGTGCTGTGGCTCAAGTGGTAGCCTGAGCAAAAGAAGCTCAGGGTCAGTGCCCAGGCCCTGAGTTCAAGCCCCAGGATTGGCCAAAAAAAACTCCAAGGGCAGTAGATGTTTAGATACAAGAACATGACTTGCTCAGCTGGCATTCTGCCAACCTGAGCTACAACTCCAGCTTTGCTTATTTGGAGATGGAGTCTCACAGACTTCTGTCTGGGTTAGCTTTGAGCTGTGATCCTCAGATTTCAGCCTTCTGAGTAGCTAAGTGTGAGTCACCAGTGCCCAGTGAGAAAGCCCCTCTTCAAAGCAGGCTCTCTGTGGTGGCATTCATGCTCAGAGGGATGGGATATTTTGAGCAAGACCCTTCCTGAGGGCCAGGTGTCTTAAGTGGCTGTGGCTAAGGCCTAGGCCTCCCTAAACCAGAAAGCAGACTCTTGCTTTTAGAATCTAATTTCCACAGGAGAGTGTGCTTGTTCTCGTAGCTTTGGCTTGGTGCCTGGTCTTAGATTGGAAGTTCTTAATTCTTTTCCTAGAATTTAAAAGGGACTAGAAATGAGATCCCAAGCCGAACACTGGTGACTCACGCCTACAATCCTAGCCACTCAGGAGGCTGAGATCTGAGCATTGTGGTCCAAAGCCAGTCCGGGCAGAAAAGCCCATGACTCTCTTTATCTCCATTGAACTGCCAGAAAACCGAAAGCTTGAGTTGCGGCTCGAAGTGATAGAGGCTAGCCTTGAGCAAAAGAGTTCAGGGACAGTGCCCAGGCCCTGAGTTCAAGCCCCAGGACTGGCAAAAAGACACAGAGGTGAGAAGTGAGGGGTGCAACGGAGCGCCATAGCAGCAGGGCCGCAAGTTCACCTTGGAGCTTTACACCAGGTGTCCAGCCTCCCTCTAGCATACGCGCCTCTGAAGTGACACTGCTGCTGGCCAGGAGGGGACACAGACCAGGATAGCCTGCCCCTGGGCTCGGGGGTCTGCATCCCTGCTTCGTGATCACCAGAGGTGTTGGGCACAGTGACCGCGAGAGACTGGCGCGTGCCAGGTGAGAGCTGGATTTGGGGTCTCGCAGACCTTCCAGTCCCAGCTCCGCCGCCGCTCGCTCAGAGCAGAGAGGCGGATCCCGAGCCTCCAGTCCTCCGGGAGGAGGTTGCGAAGCTCCCAGTAAACCTGAACCCCAGGCACACCGTGAGGCATAGGTCACCTGACTCCAGAGCTAAGCCCGTAGTGACTGCCACGCTGCCACACGGCGCGTGCGTGCGTGCGTGCGTGCGTCCGTCCGTCCTCCTGCCCAGGCGCTCTCTGTGTTGTTGTGACTTCTCACTTTTCACCCCCTTCCACCTAGAGGAGGCCACCGAGGCGGGCCTGGGTGTCTGGAAGAACGCGTAACCAGATCGGTGTCAGTCCTCAATAATTCAGCCGCGAGGGGTTTGGCGCTTTTTGTTCTTTCCAGCCTGTTGTATTTGTAATGCGCCCGTTTTTCCTCTCGGGGCTTGGAATTCACGTGAGGGCTTACGCAGGCACCTCCGTGCAAGATAGCAGCTCACTTGAGTTCAGCGGGCAGCTGTGCACACCCGGTGTGTGGTCCTTCTGGGTCAGGTGGTGGTGCGGTGACACCCCAGAGGCTGAGAGAGGTCCCCAGAGAGCAGGATCCTGGCGCCATGGTCCTCCACTGGCTCTGCGGCGGGCTGTATGTAGGTTTGGGGGTGAGGGGCCTGGGGATCAGGGGAAGCTCAGCACGCCTCCACCCCCTCCCCAGAACCTGGCCCCGCCCCCTTCTGTGGCCACCCGCTGCAGCCCCTGCCCAAGGGCGCCTGGCGCTCATGCGAGTTGTCCCACAGTTGAGGGTCAGTGGGGGCGGCACCCGCCGCAGAAGAGGAACATCGCTTTCCGCGGATGCCTCTGACTGGAGGGAGCGAGCGTTTTTAGGAAGGCTTCAGTGCCAAGAAAGAGGGCCGCCGGCGCACGCGTGCGCGGGGCAGCCACCAGGCTGTAAACACATCAGAAGCCCCTGGCCGGGCGCCAGGCAGGGCTCACGGCCGCCCTGACCCAGTTCGTGGGTTCTGGCGGGGCGGGGATGCCAGCCTCCAGTCTCACAGTTTGGGCTTCTGTCCAGTCTACAGCCGGCCATGGTGGTACACTTGGCATTTTCGCCACCAGGTTGGGACCCCAGCATTGGAGGGCCATGCTGTAGTGGGGTCCACTCTCATGAGCCCCCAGAAAGCAGGAGTAGGGCTGGGAGGGGCTGCCACATTCTGGTTTAAGTGGGGGGCGGGCAGCATGGCCCTGTTTGCATTGTGTTCATCTGTAACGTGCTGTTTTCCTCTTTCCCTTCCTTTTTGCTTTGCTTTCTGACCGCTCACGTCCTCTCCTCCTGCTCCTTTCCTTCTCCCCGTTTCTGTTTGTTTGCCTCTGTTTTGCTCAGGTGGCTTCGGTGCTGCTCCAGTGTTTGGCAGCCCTCCTACTTTCGGGGGATCCCCTGGGTTTGGAGGGGTGCCAGCATTCGGTTCAGCCCCAGCCTTTACAAGCCCTCTGGGCTCGACGGGAGGCAAAGTGTTCGGAGAGGGCACTGCGGCCGCCAGCGCGGGAGGATTCGGGTAAGCGCCCACCCGGGACGGGGGCGGGGTGGGGCGGGGACATGGCCGCCACAGCCTCGCAGCCCGACAGCCACCTTGCTCTGCGAAGTAGCTTCTCACACTGTCAAACTCCGGCCCGAGAGCGCAAGGCCCTGTCTTGGAACAGAGGAGCCAGGCTGTGTGGAACACACGGTGGCCATCAGCTCATGGCTGACCGCTGCCCTCAGAGCCCTGCTCTCCAGAGTGCCTGTGTTAGGGGGTAGCGCAGGGGTCGGTTCCTGTTTGCCTCCCGAGGCCCAGTGTTGTTGCACACGACTCCTGTGTCCTGTCCCCCCCCCCCCCCCCCATCCTCAGCGAGGGTTTCCAGTCCCCCAGGGCCAGCTGGGTCGTCCGGGTGCTCTCTGCGTGGGCCTTGCCCCACACATCCCCACTGGGAAATGCGGGGGAACTCTGGGGACCCCAGAATTCCAGTCCGGTTGCTGGAATCCGAAGGAAAACCACAGCCTTTGCCACAGCCAGATGTGTGCAGTTGTTTGAGAAGCCACGCCCTCGGCTGGCTTAGGCCGAGAACTGAAGATTTGGGGCGATTGTAGAGGGACCATGGCAGAACCCGGGTTTGAACTCGGGGCCTTGCTGCTTGCCAGGCAGACACTCTTCCACTGGGCTGTACCTGCACCCCCTTTTTGCTTTTTAAGAGTTACGAGTTTTTGCCAGGGACTCCTCTGACATCTGAGATGTAGCTGGGATTACAGGTGCACACCACCACACTTGGCTTATTTATTGAGGTGGAGTCTTGCTAACTCTTGGCCTCAGCTGGCCTCAACCCACATTCCTTCCCATTTGTACTCCGAGTGGCTGGATGGCAGGCGTGTACTACTGCCGCGTCTGGGTTCAGGTGTGTTCTCACCCTGCCGGCCACAAAGGTGCTGGCTGCTGAGGAGCCAGCAGTCCTTCCTTCCATCTTTGACTGTTCTCTCAGGAAACCCCAAGAATCAGAATTAGGGAGTAATTGGGTCGGCGTAACGAGACCTGGGGCGGGCGGGTGGACTCCCGTCTGCATGGCTGCAAGTCCTGGGGCTTTGCTTACTTGGTAGAAGAGAATCCTGATCCCAGGGCTGGGAAGGAAGCTCAGTGGTAGAGTGCTTGCCTTGCATGCATGAGACCCTGAGTTCCATTCCACATAAGCAGAAAAAGCCAGAAGTGGTGCTGTGGCTCAAGTGGTAGAGCGCTAGCCTTGAGCTGAAGAGCTGAGGGACAGCGCCCAGGTCCAGGGTTCAGGCCCCATGACCAACAACAACAAAAAAAGAATCCTGATCCCACATCAGTCCTGACTGGCCAGTTCCATCTTGCAGAACAGGCCCAAGTACCAGCCAGGCACTGAGTATCTAGAATCCGCTGCCGCTGTGGAGGCCCCTGGCAGTGTCTGGTGGGCTCTGGTGGGGTCTGAGGCCGGAGTTGCACACTGGCCTGGCTGGTGCACGCGTGGAGGCCCCGCCTGGGTCCTGCTGTGCTCTGGCTTTTTTCTGTAGCTGTTCTCCCACTTGCCTGTCTGTCCCCAGTCATGAACTCCTCTCCAGTCTGGTCTCCCCAGAGCCTTCCCCGTCCCAGCCAGATCCCTCTGACACAGGCCGGCACGCGCGCACACACACACACACACCCTGCACGCCCAGGGGTCATCCCCAGGTAAGGACCGAGGAGAACACTTAATGCTTCAAAATTCCAAAAGAAATGACTTGAGAACTGCTTCCCTATCCCCTCCGCCCACCAAAACAAAGATACCTAAAGTAGTGATCTTTGTGTGAGAAAACCTGTGCCTCATTGCAGGCAAATAGAAGCCTGCGCCAGTGCCCGGCTGTCATCATAGCTACTCCAGGGGCTAAGCCCTGAGGATTGTGGTTCAAAGCCAGCCCTGGCAGGAAAGTTAGAAACTCTTAACTCCAATTCAGCATCAAAAAGCAGGAAGTGGAGCTGTGGAGCACCAGATGTGAGCAAAAAAAAAAAACTCAGGGACAGTGCACAGGCCCTGAGTTCAAGCCCCAGGATTGGTACAATAAAAGGAAAGCAAAGAGAATGTCCAGGCATGGCAGCCCCAGCCCTCGAGGCCGAGGACAGCCTGGATGGCAGTGAGACTGTCTCTCAACAAAAAGTCAGCAGCACCAATGTGCAGCAAGAGCCAAATGATGCCCGAGCTGATAATGAGAAATCGTAGGTAATGGAGTGAGGACTGCGGAGCGCCAGCCAGCAAGAAGTCATTTTGGGCACCGGAGGAAAAGCCCCACACCGCTGCCTCTCCCTGGAATCTGTGCCAGCCCACATCGGGCACATCCCGGGCGGGCGGGGGCCAGGGCCACACTGACCACAGCCCCTTTGTGGCCGGTGCACAGGTTCGGGAGCAGCAGCAACACCACGTCGTTCGGCACGCTGGCCAGCCAGAACACGCCCTCCTTCGGATCGCTGTCCCAGCAGACATCAGGGTTTGGGGCCCAGAGCGGCAGCTTCTCCGGGTTTGGATCGGGCTCTGGAGGTAGGCCGCCCTTCCCCCTGCCCGTCCCTGGGCCCAGGTACCGGACTTCTGCCTGGCTGCTGGTGTAGTGGTATGGATGCAGTCAGTGATAAAGGAAGCATCCTGTCTATACTTGCAGTGCTGGGCCATTTCTGAGCAAATAATAGAAATGCTGATGTCATTTCCGCTCAGGGTTTCAGCACTTGAAGCCAGAGCCTTAGCAGGCTGGGTTTCCACAGCCGGGTGCGCTGCCTCCAGCGCAGGGCCTGGGAATGTGGCGGATCGCATCTGCATCTTCACTCATGACACATGGGTCCCTGTGTCCTCGTGGGGGGGGGTGCGCACGGGGGCTGAGCTTCCCCTGACCTTCCCCTCCCTCTTTTCAGGCTTCACCTTCGGATCATCCAACTCGTAAGTGGCATCTCCCATACTTACTAAATAAGTTGGGGGGGGGGGGGAAGGGCTGGGGCGTGCAGAGACTGAGCACGCCAGTCATTCTGCCGCAGCTTGGGGAGGGGGTCCCTCCTACTCCCCCAGTCCTCCCCTGTAGTGTCTGAAGCTTTCCCGTCCTGTGCTGTGCTTCTTGAAGTGTGCGGTTCTGGGGGTCTGGAAGCCTGGCCGGGGGTGGGCGCTGACGCCGCGCTTCCTGCAGTTCTGCCCAGGGCTTCGGCGGCTGGAGAAGCTGAGCGCCGCGGGCATCGCCTCCAGTTCTGCGACCGGCTGCGGGCACCACGGAACAGTCTGAACCAGACACACCCCGAAACAAGAGACCAAAGCTGGGAGATGCCTGGCTGTCCTATGCCTGTTGGGTTTTTCCCTGCTATTAAACCATGCGGGCTGTTGCTGTTCAGAATGGATGTGAGTTTATTCAGGTCACAGCCCCACAGAACTTTCTCCATCCCTGTGGTATCTTCCCCAGGCCCCTGAACCAGACACCCCCACCCGAGAGGAGGTGGGTGGGTCAGAGGCTCAGGGTCTCCCTCCCACAGCCTCAGTTCTGTGCCGGAAGTAACAGCGGCACGGCCCGCCATGGGGCAGGCATGGCAGCTGGCCACGTGGCTGGCTGGGCGCTGGCCGCGGCTGCGCCCTGCCTCCCATGGCGCCGCTGCCTGTCTCTGTGGCCCTGGCGCCGTGCCCACAGCTCGTCTCTTCCGTGTTTTGAGGGGTCTCCTCCATATCCCGTCTGTGACAGCGAGCAGGACCGGGGAGACCTGGCTGTGACGGGATGGCCCGGCCGTCGGTGGTCGCCGGTCCCCACACACACACACAGAAGAATGCAGCGCTTCCTGCTGGAGCCAGCAGCAGGGGCCTGGGCCGGGCCTTGGCTTAGAATCTTACACCCTGGGAAGTTGTATCTTTAAGGTTTTAATAAACATTTGATACACGGTCTATGGTGTGGGCAGTGTGACTTCCTGGCTCTGTGGCTTATTTGGGGTCCGGGGACCATGGTGACGTCCCAGGACGCCACGGTCTGCCCTGAGGGTGCCTGGCTCGCCTGGGGTGTTGTGAAGAGCGGATCGCAGTCCTCCGGTGGGCGGGACTCCGGCCGGGGCCACTCAGTGTGCTCACAGCCTCATCTGCGTCGGTGGGCGGGACTTTCTCACGCTCAAAGCCTCATCTCTCATCCGCGCGCCCGTCTGGGCAGCCGCCAGCAGAGCCGGCACCTGGACTTGAGCCACAGTGTCCGTGGGGACTGTCGCCTGCTGCTCATCCTCACATCCTCTGGTAGCACGTTCGCTTGCTCGCCAGAGGCCTGTGGGCCTCTGTGGTCCCCTCCTCCCACACGCATGTCTGTTGGTTTATATATGGGGGTCTTGGTTTGAGCTTTTTTTTTCTTGTCGGTCATGGGGCTTGAACTCTGGGCCTGGGCACTGTCCCTCAGCTCTTCAGCTCAAGGCAAGTGCTCTACCACTTGAGCCACAGCACCACTCCCAATTTTCTGGTAGTTCATTGGAGGTAAGTCTCACGGACTTTCCTTGCCCAGGCTGGCTTTGAACTGTTATCCTTAGATCTCAGCCTCCTGAGTAGCTGGGATTCCAGGCATGAGGCACTGGCGCCCGGCATGGCGCTATGGTTTTGAATCAGGGTCTTGATATACAGCTAGGCTTTCCTTGACCTCAGCAGCCTCCCGAGTGCCAGAGGAAGAGCGCACTACCACGCCTGGCTTGCGACTCTGTTTTGATGGGGAAAGTCGCAGATCAGGAAGCCATGGACCTGGATGGCCCTTCCCATGTCCTCCCCCGGCACCCTCCTGAGCAGCCTTCTACCCTCCCTCACCCTCTGCTGCTTTCACAAATAGAAACTGCTTCCGTCAAACCCTTGACCTCAGATCCTGCTAATCCTCCACTGAGTGGCATGTGACATTTTTGCACAGCACCCTATCAGCCATGCCCTGCGGAGCCGCCCCACTGAGACACACCAGGGCCTCCGGAATGCGCTGCTGGCATCTGAGCCTCTCCTGGTTCCTCGGGTGGGTGGGTGGCAGGGCCTCACTGGGCCAGCTCACCCCCTGGGCAGAGGGCTTCCCGGAGGGTGCCTGCCCTGCTCAGAAGCTGGAGGAGAGCATGGACGCGGGGAACTGGGTGCACCATCCCCAGGTCTCCCTCCGAACTCGTGAGGAGGCGCGCGCGATGCACAATGCCTGCACCCAGCGCTTCCAACCCAGCTTCCTCCTCCTCCGCCTAGAATAGAAGGCACCACTCCTGAGCACTGGTGACACTGACTCGTCAGGGACTGGCTCCCCGGAACAGGGCTCCCCCTTCAGCCCGGGCTGGCTGCCTTAGGATCGGGCCTGTGTTCCCCCAGGAGCCCCACTGCCTTAGAAGCAGCCCCTGCCACCTCCCACCGACCTCCCCCCACCCACCCGCAGCCACATCACAGCAGCGCCTCACCTCCTCCCACTTCCCCCCATGTGTGGTTCCCCAAAAACTGCTGCCCTGGAGGGAGGTTGAGGGCCGAGGCCACGCCTCGCAGCAGCCCACACAGGTGGCTGGCTCAGCGCTTTCCCAGGGGTGATGGGGCCCTGGGGAGAGGAGCCGGCCCCCACACCTTCAGCTGTCTGGCCTGCCCTTCCTCTGCCCTCTCCTGCAGGGCTTTCCGGAGCCCCCCCAGAGTCTGCAGTGACCCACAGGGGCCACAGTTGCTCCAGCCCCTCCTGCCTTCTAAATAGAAGCCGTCAATACCGCAATCCTGGCCGGAGATTCTCTGCATTGCTTTGGGGGCTGGACTGCCAGCTGCACAGCAAGGCCCATGGGGTGGACGACCGGAAGGAGCCCCTGCAGCCCCTCCCCCAGCCCCGCTCCTGCTCCTGCCTGGCGCCTCCAAGGACGCAGACCCAGCTTGTGTCCCAAGTACTTTAGATACTGTGGCCCTGCCCCTCCCTCCCCCCCCCCCCCGCCATCCCCCCCTTCTGCTCCTCAGAAGCTCCGGTGTCTTCCCAGGGGTGCAGGTCTAGGCCCCCCACCTTGCCCTGTGCTGCAGCCCAACTACTGGGAAGCACACAGCACAATTACTCTTTTTCTGATTGGTCGTGGGGCTTGAACTCTGGGCCTGGGTACTGTTCCTCAGCTCTTGAGCTCAAGGCAAGTGCTCTACCACTTGAGCCACAGCGCCACTTCCAGTTTTCTGGGTCTCAAGGACTTTCCTGCCCAGGCTGCCTTTGAACCTTG
This sequence comes from Dipodomys spectabilis, assembly GCF_019054845.1. NCBI lineage: Eukaryota > Metazoa > Chordata > Mammalia > Rodentia > Heteromyidae > Dipodomys > Dipodomys spectabilis. The sequence continues at coordinate 4,438,838 of NW_024870744.1, forward strand.
ATCCTCAGATCTCAGCCTCCTGAGTAGCTAGGATGACAGGTGTGAGCCACCAGCACCTGGTTAGCACAATTACTCTTTTGCTCTTAGTTACTAGTTTTATCCACGTACTGTGTCTTCGAGCTACCTGGAGTGACCATCCTGCTCTGTCCTCAGCCCCCGACCACAGCCTAGACAGCAAGAGTCAGGGCGTGTGAGGAGTGACTGCCGCACCCCTGCCCAGGACACCCCACATGCCTGCCCCACACACCTGCCCCCCACATCTGCTCCACGCTCCTCTAGTAAGAAGGTGCGGCCGCCCGGGGCCTGGGCTCAGCAGCACCAACACCCCACGCACAGACCGGGCCCACAGCCCATGCCCTGCTCCAGCCACACACCCACTGCTCCGTCACCTGACCCCAGGCCTGGAAATGGGGCTCCAGGACCCAATGGGGAGCACCTCCTCCCTCCCCAGCCCCTGCAGTCCACTTTAGGACAGACCTTCCACGACCCTGACCACCTGTGTCCCTGCGTGGGCACGCGGGCGGAGCAGGAAGAGCACGACGCTGAATCCCGCTGCGCTGCGGAGCTCAGGCAGCCAGCCTCCCCAGAAGGAGCTGGAAATCCACCCCCGGGGCTGTTGGCTTTCCTGTTGCTTTCATTTCATTACAGGGAACACGGATTTGCCCTGGTGTGGAGCGATGAGCCTGCTGGACTTCTGTGGGGAGCATCTCAGTGCCGTGCCGATGGCCCGCAGCGCAGCCTGAGCCTCGGCACCCCTCGGGCCCTCCTCCTCACCCCCCCACCCCCATCCCCCCTCCCACGCCCACCACACCTCCGCGGACAGGTGAGTCCTGGGCTGCCTCCCGCGGCCTCCCCTGCGGCCTGGGTCCTTCCAAAGCACGCACTGCTGGCTCTGCTGTCCCCTCTGAAAACAGCCATAAGTGCCCCAAAGGACCCCAAGACATTCCCACCAAGTGGTACCAGCTCCACAAATGGCAGGACTGGTGCTCACCTTTCCCCCAGCGCTTCCCCACGCACACTTCCCCGGCCCCACCCCTGTGGGCGCAGGAGGCAGCGTGGGGTTGGACGGCCTCCCCCACAGCGCCGTGGCCCCCACCTGTACACAGCGGAGGCCATGAGCCGGGGCCAAAGCGTCTCCATCCAGCTCCAGCAGGCCATTTACTGGTGAAGATAGTGGAAGGCTGGTGCTGGTGGCTCACGCCTGTAATCCTAGCTACTTGGGGAGGCTGAGATCTGAGTTCGAAACCAGCCAGCCCAGGCAGGAGTCTCTGAGACTCTTATCTCCAATTACCAAAAAGCCAGAAGCGAAGCCGTGGCTCAAGTGGTAGAGCAAAAAAAAGCTCAAGAAGTCACCCAGGGAGGGAATAGGGGAGCTGGGCTGGGGAGGGGAGGAGCCGCAGCGCAGTTCTAATCAAGCAGCACAAGTTCTAATCAAATAGGGGTCCAGAGGCTGCTGTGCTGTGTGTGCGGCTGATTACAGATAACACTAACGTACTGTTTTGTTTTGTTTTTTAACCAGTCCTGGGGCTTGAACTCAGGGCCTGGGTCTGTCCCTGAGCCTCTTTGTGCTCAAGGCTAGCACTCTACTACTTGAGCTACAGCACCACTTCTGGTTTTATCTGTGTATGTGGTCCTGAGGAATGGAACCCAGGGCTTCATGCATGGTAGGCGAGCGCTCTACCACTGAGCCACCTTCCCCGCCCCACAGACTGTCTCTTTAGAAGAGCCAGGTGAAAGGGTAGTGAATGTTTTCCCATCCAGAAACGACCATTGTTAGAGGGAGCTGGTGTTTGATTTAAACATTGTGTACCTATGTCACAGCATCACACCGTACCGCCAAAGTATGGACAATTTTTCTATTTTTCTGCGTAAGTTAAAACACTAAGACAAACCATAAGCTGGTGACTCAAGCCTGTCATCCTAGCTACTCAGGAGGCTGAGATCTGAGGATCGCAGTTCAAAGCCAGCCCAGGCAGGAAAGTCCCTGAGACTCTTATCTCCAATGAACCACCAGAAAACCAGAAGTGGCACTGTGGCTCAAGTGGTAGAGCGCTCACCTTGAGCTGAAGAGCTCAGGGACAGCGCCCAGGCCCAGAGTTCAAGCCCCACGACTAACGAAAAAAAGACTATGCATAGCAAGTATTGGCCAAATATGAGATCACATCTATGATACTGGTTGGATATTTGTAGTTCAGAATCAGCTAGGGCCGGAAAGTTTGTGAGCGCTTTGTCTCCAATGAACCAGCAAAAAGCTGAAGGTAGAGCTGTAGTGAGCGTTTTCATTCACGGCTAGGTCTCAACCCCTTGGGCCACAGCCCCACTGCTGGCTTTTTGTTTGTCAATTGGAGATAAGGGTGTCACAGGCTTTTCTGCCCAAGCTGGCTTCCGGCTGTGATCCTCAGATCTCAGCCTCCTGAGTAGCTAGGATGACAGACAGGAGCGCCAACACTCAGCTTTTATTTTCTTCCTCTTTTTTTTTTTAAGAAGACACCAGGCATCTGGTTGAACCACTACTAAATATCCTCATGCTGCTGATCACAAATATGGTATATAACATGTGAACACTGTTATATATTACAGACTGTGGTAGACAATTTGCTCCAGGGAAGTTAGAATGAACTTGTGACTTTGAAATTATGTAATCATTTAATCACAATCAAAAAAAAAAAAAAAAAAAAAGAACCTCGGGGAAGGGAGGGAGGGAGGGGATGGTAGGGGGAAAACAATGGAGGGGGTAACAATGTTCAAGAGGAAGTGTACTCATAACCTCACTCATGTAACTGTAACCCTCTGTATAGTAGCTTTACAATAAAAAAAAAAAAAAAAGAAAAAAAAAAAAAAAAAAGAAGACACCAGGCCTTCACTTCACTCTTTAGGAAATTGTAATCTGGTTGATCAGATTCAGGGCGGGTGAACGTGGGTCTGCGTCTACCCCTCTGCCTTTCCTCCCCCCTGAGGCTAGAGATTAGGAGGTGACCTGCCTCACCTCACTCCGCAGGACAAGTGGCAGCCGAGAATAGCACAGCTGGGCCTGTGCGTCGCCCGCCAGCCAGGCCACCCTTCATCTGTCTGCTCCAAAACGTCTGATAAAATAAATCGCAGCTGGCGAGCTAATCCTGTCTCTGCATTCCAAGCCCACTGTCCCAGGGATGATGCGCAGAGCTGGGCCGGGGTGAGGCCTGTGCTGTCAGTTTGGGGACTGACCTGTCAAAAAGCAAGTTAGAAATGGAGTTCAACCCCTCATTGTCTTTCCTTGTATTTGTTTCCAGTGCCCAGTGCAAGTGACTCACGCCTGTCATCCTAGCTACACAGGAGGCTGAGGTCTGAGAATCACAGTTCAAAGCCGGCCTGGGCAGGAAAGTCTGTGAGACTCTTGTGTCTAATTAACCACCATAAAGCCTGAAGTGGCGCTGTGGCTCAATGTGATAGAGCACTAGCCTTGAGTAGAAAAGCTCAGGGACAGCACCTAAGCCTCGAGTTCAAGTCCCACAACCTCATTAATTATTTAAAAATTTCTAGTACTTGCCATGTGCCAGGCTCACGCCTGTAATCTTAGCTACTTGGGAGGCTACGGTCTGAGGTTTGAGGTTCGAAGATGACCCAGGCAGACTTTTCTCTTCAATTAACCCACCTCAAAACCAAAAGTGGAACTGAGGCTTGGGTAGTAGAGCACCAAACTTGATTTGAGAAGTTCAAGTCCCAGTACCAGGGTCCAACAATGGGAAGTCTCTAGCGGCAGGTGGGGCTGGGCATCCCGGGTGGCAGGTGGGGCTGGGCATGCTGGGCAGGGCCTCTGCGCACCCCGGGCAGCAGGTGGGGCTGGGCATGCTGGGTAGGGCCTCTGTGCACCCCGGGCCTCGGGAGGCCTGCAGTACAGAGAGAAGCTGGGTGGGCTGAAGGCCTGGCGCTTGCTGCCAGCCCCGCTCTGCAACAACTTCCCAGCCTTGTGGCCTTGAAGCAGGCCTTTAGTCCCTTCTGAGGTCAGTTTCCTCATCTGAGAAAGGGACAATGCAGCCCTAGCTACATCCACAGCAGCGGGAATAAGGCCGGGCAGGCTTCTCAGCATCCAGGACCATGACCTTGGTGGACAGCTTTTTTGTTTCTGTTAGTCATGGGACTTGAACTCTGGGCCTGGGCGCTGTCCCTCAGCTCTTCAGCTCAAGCTGAGCGCTCTAACACTTGAACCACTGCATCACTTCCAGTTTTCTGAGTAGCTTATTGGAGATAAGAGTCTCATGGGATTTCCTGCCCGGGCTGGCTTTGGAACTGTGATCCTCAGATCTCAGCCTCCTGAGGAGCTAGGATGACAGGCATGAGCCACCAGCACCTGTTTTGATAACTTGTGAGCCACCTCAAATCCTGACCTTAATCAAGTGCCTGGACCCCACACAGGTAGAAGCAGGGTCTGTAGAAGATCAAAGTGAGCATGACCAAGAGGTAGATAGCGCCGATGGAAAGATCCAAGTATTTGAGAATTCCCTGGCCAACACTGTGCCCACTGGCCCTGTCTCCTTGTGGGGCCCTGTGGGCTTTTCGCTGGGACCCTGTGGCCTAGCCCACAGTGAGGCTTTGTCCCCTTTGAAAAAGGGCCAGGCCCCGGGGTAGCCGGCAGGAGCGAGCGACCCTCGGCGGGACAGGCGGTGCAGGGTCGAGAGGCAGCTGTTTCCTGAAGACAGCCACCTCACGGCGCCCCACTCAGCGCCCAGACAGCTGGGCCCCGGAGCAGGGCACCTGGCACAGCCAGGCCAAGCTGGTGTCTGTGTCTCCCAGCCCAGTCTGAACTGCTAAATTTAACCCACTATCAGCTTGCAGGGCTGGAGAATTTCCACTGCGAGACCAGAGGCCTCCATGCTGCGCCCCGTCCCGCAGTCTGCTTCTCAGCTCTTGCACAGCTTCTTGGTGCAGCGAAGATCTGGCTCCATCTCGGCAGGATTGAACCTTTTCCCGTTGGTACATGTACACACACGCATGCATGCACATGTGTGGACAGACGCGTGCACACATGCACACACACAGGTACATCTTCTAAACAGTGCTCGGGAGCTGACTCCTCCACAGGCCACTCATGCTGGTGGCGCGCCCCGCAGATGCCTTCCGGGTGGAGGTTGTGGCGAAGCCCGTGATGTCACTTCCTGCCCTGGTGTCCTGTAGCAATGTAAAGAGCCAGAGAAGAAACCAATGCTGGCACCCAGCACGCGTGGATGGGGACCTCCCGTCCCCCATGGGGCTGCAGGGGACCCCAGCGCCCCTCCTCCAGCAACGAGCCAGGCTCTTGGTGAGCCCGGGAGCCCTGTCAGCAGACTTCCGGGAAGTGGGTGGGGAGAAAGGCATTTCCTGCCTGGAGGACCCAGGATGGGGGAAGCTATAGCTTCTTAGTCATAGCAACCAGTACTTATGTACCCCACAGTTACCCACTCAGGCTGGGCCTCAGCTTGACTCTCATCGTCTACTTCCCACTCTATCAAGTGGGGTGACACTCCTTGTGGGTTGTGAGAACTCAATGCGTTTTCTTCAGGAATTGGCAGAACATATCCCAAGTTCGTGTGTGTGTGTGTGTGTGTGTGTGTGTGTGTGTGTGTGTGTGTGTGTGTGTGTGTGTGTGTGTGTGTGTGTGTGTGTGTGTGTGTACCAGTACTAAAGAACTAAAGCTTGAACTCCAGGTCCTCCTGTGCTCTTGCTTAGCTTTCATGCACGATTCTGGCACTCTGCCACTTGAGCCATAGACCCACTTCCTGCTTTGGGCTGGTTAATTGATGATCATCTCATGGACTTTTCTACTCATGGCTTAGAACCTCACTTCTCAGACTTCCGCCTCCTGAGTAGGATTGCAGGCGTGAGCCACCAAGGTAGGGCTCAAACTCTTATTGGGCTTTGAGCCTGCGATCAGCCCTTACCTGAGCACATTCTGATTACCAGAAGCCATTGTCACCTCCCCATCCTCTCCCATCTTCTCCAGCTGCCAACAGAGCCCCGTTCCTGGCATCCCCGAGATCCCCCCCAGAAGACGGGAGCAGACCCACAGGGGAGGCAAATTAGGGAGCAGTTTCTTACTTTCAAGCCAGTTCTATTTGTTAAAAAGCCAAAGGGCCTCGGGCCCAGCTTCACTGCCAGGCATGACCTGGGGCATGGATGGGCAGGGCACTTCTGGGCGCAGGACTTCGGTCCCAGAGCTGGCCTTGGTGGAGACAGCTGTGAACAGGGCATGGCACTAGCAGCCCGGCAGTCGCCAGCACCAAAAGGCTCCCAACACCATCTTCCTTCTGGAGCATATGCGTACTGCACCTGGGCAGCCACCCGCCCAGGCCCAGACCCTCACACATCATCTCAGAGCCAGACCTCTCTTAAAATTAATTTTATTTCCTTTTTGTGATTTTATTTTAAACTTAGAAAAACAACAACCACCAGGTTCATTGTCTGCGGGAGCCTGGCGCCTCCTGGTGCGGCACCGGCTCCATTCACAGTACCATCCCCGGCCACGGCCACGGGCGGCCATGGCTTCTTATTGCTGGAAAGGGTGAGTGTCCACTGGGTTGGGCGTGGGGGGGCGTCACAGGAATTGGGGCCCCAAGCAGGAAGCTTTGGGGTCAGTGCTCTGACATCCGGGGTGCTGAGCAGCCTGAGGTAACCCACAGTCTCTGGGGTGCTCCCTGCCCCGTCCCTGCAGTAAGGTGGAAGGGAAAGAGGCGGGGTGGCCGGGTGGGCGTGGCCAGGCATGCAGGGGGGCGGAGTCTCCAGAACGGCTGGTGTAGGCTGCCCTCGCAGCAGCCCCTCTCCTTTAGTGCAACTTAGACCTGAGTAGAGAATGGGCTCTCGAGAGGGGGACTGGGACCCCGGCATCCCCCAGGCCAAGGCTTCCGAAGCAACCCTTCCGTGGCTCATTGCAGTAGAAATGGGTTCTTTTTCTCTGAGTTTTTCTGTGCTTGATTCTTACTGGTTGGAACAAGGGGTCTGAGGCTGGCTAGCGGGAGGGGGTGTGGGGTCCCCACAAAGCCGCCGCTGACCTGGGTCCCCTGCCGGCCCTGGGCCAGGCTTTTAGAGGACAAGCTGATGGGGGGGGGGGCATCAACTGCCTCCCGACTTCCTGGCCACAGTGTGGCTGCCACACGGGGGCTGCGGCAGTGCGGTGCACGCCAGCAGAGAAACGCAGAGCCCGCCGCAGCCCTCCCCGAGCCGGGGAGCAGCATCCCCTGAGAATGATCTGGAAGCCCTGTCCTGGCCCCGTTTCAGTGCACCAGAGAACAGCCAGCCCAGGGGCTGCAGTTCCGGATTCAAGTCTTCACCATGCAGGCTAAGATGGGGAGACAGTAAAGCCTTCTTCCCCCACAACTCCAGCCTCACGGGCCAGCCCCTCCGCACGCAGGACCCGCAGGGCTGGAGAGGGAAAAGCTGTGAGCTCACAGGGCCCGGTCCCCAAGGGAAAGGGAGGTTCCCCCCTCCCCCCTCCCCCCACCAGAACCACCTGGGCAAGATAAGGCTGCAGGGGGGAGAGGGAAGGGAGGGGAGGGGAGGGGGAGGGGACGCAGCTCTGCCTCCCAGCTCACAGTCTAGGGCTTGAGCCTGGGATGGAGGAAAAGCTCTTAGAATGGCTGTGGTTGTTTTTCTGCCAAAACAAAGGAATCAACAGCTGGTTTGAGGCCTAAATCCTCCCCTCGAGAGCCCTCCCCCCTCCCTGCCATGGCTGGACAAGCAGGAGGAGGGCTCCCACGGGAGACGGAGAGTCCGGTAGGAAAGCGATCCCCTTGTTCGTCTCCTTTTTCCTTTTCAACTCAGCTTAAGGCAAAAAGTTAGGCAAAGCGAGAATACATAAGGCCGCGTGGCAGAGGTCGAGGGGAGGCAGGAAGGGGAGGCCCCACCGTAGCGGCCGGCCAGGTGAGGCCGATGGACGCCAGGGACCCCCTCACGGTCATGCCTGAGCCCCAAAAAGAGGAGCTAGGGGGAAGGACACGAAGAAAAAGCAGTGTGGCAGGGAGTGGGCTGCAAGTGATCGGCTGAGCCGGTGGCAAAGGAGAGGAGGGCGCCCCGGGGGAGGGGCGGGCGGTTAGCACAGTGAGACCCGCCAGCTGGACAAGGTAGAATGGTTGTATTTTGCTGAATGACCGGAGTGCGTCGGGGCTGCTCAGAGCTGTATTCTTTGAGTCTAACCTAGCGGGGCGCACTGGCGTTACCGGTGCTTCGGCGGGATGACCACGAGCGGCTGGCCGTACTTGGGCCGCCACATGAGGACCTGGGCGTCGTTGGCGTTCGGCTTGACCAGGGCGCTGGGTGGGATGGGCTCGTTCTTGCTCAGGATCTTGGGCTGGTCCTGGGCGATGGGCTCCCGCAGCCGGGCACGCTGGCCCAGGGGGCGGCTGGGGTTCACCTCGATGCTCAGCTGCATCCGCCAGTGCAGCGTCTGCAGGATGATCATGTCGTTCGTGGAGGTGTTGGTGGCCACCAGCCACGTGGTGAAGCTCTGGTCCCGGTAGATGTTGGTCAGCTTGGCCACGTTGCTCTCGCTCACTGGCACGGCCCACGTGACGCTGGGGTAGAAGTTATCGTTCATGCTGATGATGAACTTGGAGTCTCTCTTGGTCGGGCCCACAATGGTGCAGGTTTCGGTGGTGTTGCCGTACCAAGGGTAGTTCACCCCATCCGAGTCGCTGATGGCCTCGATTTTGCCCTCCTGGAGGTCGGGAAGCTCCCAGCTGGACCTGTGAGAAAGGCAGGCAGGTCACTTGATTGGCCATTCCTATGGGCTTCCATTGCGTCCGGCTAGCGAGCTCGGGACCAGGCTGGTCCTCAACCCTGCGAGAGCCAGTCCGCTCGCTCGAGGCGTGGGTGGCGTTGGAGGTCCCCCCACGCCCAGCCTGGCTCTGCAGGGCTGTGAGGCGTCTGGACGGCAGAGGGTCAGCCCTGAATCTCAGGGGCACAGGCTTCTGCCCGCCCAGGCTGTGTTTAAGAAGGTGCCCCCCCCAAATCATTACATCTGCTGGACAGGAAATTTTTGGTGATTGTTAGTTTTTTTTTGGTGACAATGGGGTTCGAAATCAGTCTCATGCTTCGTTGACTCGCTTGCTCAGCTGCTACTCTACCACTTGAGCCACACCCCCAGCATGGCTTTTTTTTTTGAGTCTCACAGGCTTTTCTGCCCAGGCTGGCCTCGAATTGTGATCCTCTACACCTCAGTCTTGGCATTGTCTCAGGCTTGTACATTTTTTTTTTTTTTTTGTCAGTAGTGGGGCTTGAACTCAGGGTCTGAGTGCTGTCCCTGAGCTCTTCAGCTCAAGGCTAGTGCTCTACCACTTGAGCCACAGCGCCACTTCCAGTTTTCTGGTGGTTACTTGGAGATAAGAGTCTCACAGACATTCCTGCCCTAGCTGGCTTTGAACCATGATCCTCAGATCTCAGCCTCCTGAGTAGCTAGGATTACAGGCATGAGCTACAGTGCCCAGTCTCAGTACTAGTGTTTTTTAGTGTTTTTGTTTGGACAGCCCTGGGGATTGAAGCCCCAGGGCACTTTGGGCTTCTCCGGTAAATGCTCTAGCACTGAGCCTCACCTCAGTCTGAAAATGTGTTTTTCAAAGACATAAAGCAAACTTGCAAAAGGTACTTTCTTAGCTCCAGCCTCAGTGCCCCCTCCATTTGTAAGGAGCTGGCATTTAAGGGAGCAAATCTTCACTTTGGCCTAGCCACAGACCGCAGCCCCCCAAGCCCGAGCCCCGCCCAATCACAGACAGGTGACAGTCCTCATGAGCTGGCAGCCAGCAGTGTCTCACAGGTGAGGTTACTCAGGCCCAGGGACCAGCCCAGAGGAGGATTCTGGATCACATGACCTGCTGAGGCAGGAGGGGCGTGGCCAAGGACAGTGTGAGCTACCCGGCCACAGCCCTGACCATTCATTCTGTGCACCTAAGCAGACACCGGCTCCTGCCTGGCTCCAGAACTTGATAATACTCCCACCTGCCACACAGACAGAAACTTCTGGAGGTCATTAGAGCAAGCAGCAGCAGCTGGAGGAATGGTAGCGAACTTAACAGATGGAACCTCTGAGCTGACCCTAGAACTTTTGCCAGTACTGGGGCTTTAACTCAGGGCCTCCCGCGCTCTCCGCTGGCTTGCTTGTTCGTAGCTGGTGCTCTACCACTTGAGCCACATCTCCACTTCCAGCTTTTTGTTGGTAAACTGGAGATGTATGAGGCTCACTGACTTTCCTGCTGAGGTGAGATCTTTGCCTCCAGATTTCAGCTTCCCAAGCACCTAGGCTTACAGGTGTAAGCCACCAACGCCCCACTACTGAGGTCTTATTTTTTAATGTCATGTTTCATATTTCCTATTACACAAGCTTTCTACGTGACGAGTCTCGCACCGTGATGCCTCCCATGTTTGTTCTGAGCAACCTTGAGAGGTAAGGCAGACCTCTGGTCTCTGCTCCAAGGGCAGAGACCTGAACTCGGACCACAGCCCTGCACACGCTGAGCCTTCACAGTGTGTGCACAGTCTTGCACACAATAATACGTCTTGATGTGTGCACTATGGACTCCTACCCCACAGCTCCCACGTGTACCTGCCACCAATAGTGCTCACGCCTGCAGGCCCCACAGGCCTCCAACCCACAGGTAGTGTGCAGCAAACAGGCTCCTCCCTGAAGTGCAGGAGCAGTGATCCCATCTCCCCAGACCCCGGGGTGCACCAGGCCTGGCACTGCTGAGGGAGGGCACCGGTCCCCCCGCTCCCCCTGCAAGTCACCCTTCACTGGCTTCTGGTCTTTAAGGCAGGACTGATGGGCTGGGCAGGTGGCTCAGTGGTAGAGTGCTTGCCTTGCATGCATGAGGTCCTGGGTTTGATTCCTCAGCACCGCATAAAGAAAGCCAGACGTAGCTCTGTGCCTCAAATGGTAGAGCACTAGCCTTGTGAAGAGTTCAGGGACGGTGCCCAGGCCCAGCGTTCAAGCCCCATGACAGATATACATACATAAGGCAGGACTGGTGACTAAACTGTGGACTCCCTGCAACAATGTAACACCCTTCTCTCAATGGAAACATCTAGTGTCTACCTAGTCATATGCCCTGCAGACAGCCCATAATAACCAGGAACCTGGGAGTTGCGCGGGGGCTCCAGGTTCTTAGCAGCAGTGCAGAGACAAAACAAACAAGGCTGTCCCAGCAACTTGCCCATGCATTCGATCATTCACTCGCTGGGCAGGTGACTCTGGGTGGGTGGTCCAGCCAGGCCCAGGGCTGGGCATGAACACTGTAAACCCCCATCCGTGGGCAGCACAGCTGGGCCTAGAGGCCAAGTTCACCTAGCGGAAGCTGCCTGCGGGCCAAGGCCCTGGATAATTTTCTCCCGCACGCCAGCCAGCCAGGACTCTGCTGCTGGTACTCCTGGAGCTGCAGCTTTTGTTTGCTGCACTGGGAAGTGGGGAGGTGGAAGGCTCAGCCAGAGCTGGCCCAGGGCTGGGCCATCCCCCACTACTTCCTCCACCACAGAGCCTACAAACAAGGACTTCCTTCTCCCACCCGCCCACCCTGGCCTCTGGCTGCAGCCTAGGCCCCGGCCAAACACACTGGGGAAGCCGCCTTCCGGTCCCAGAGAGGAAGCCTCAGCCTCAATTGTTCTGTGCGAGTGCCTCAGGAAAAGGCCACGTGGTCAGCGGGGACATTCCTGCAGGGCCTGTCCCCAGATCTGCAGACACCCACAGAACGCCTCAGCCGCCCAGCTCTGAGGCAAAGGAAGAAGACTCCCAGCCTCGCCTTCAGGCTCTCGGCCACGCGTTCCCCCAGCACAGCACAGCCTGTGGCCGTGTATGTGGCCAGCAAGCCCTACACGAGGCCCCCTGCTCTCCTACCACCGAGGGAACCGGAAACAAAGGGGGAGGACCAAGGCCACGCCATAGCGGCACAGCGATCTTGATGCTGCCAGGAATGGCAGAGCGATGATCAATCACGAGTGATCAAGATTCACAGCCACAGCACCGTGAGCTGGGCACGGAAAACTAAGCACTCCATCCACACTGCGCAAGGTGATCTGACACGGGACCCTCTGTTCCTGCCACCACGCCTAAGGAGGGAGCTGCCGGCCTGCCCGGTCCACAGGAGGGCAAGCCGACAGCTCTGACAGGGTAAAAGACCGACCCAGAGCAGGCACTGGGCTCACACCTGTAACCTAGCTGCTCAGGAGGCTGAGACCTGAGGATCACGGTTCAAGTCAGCCTGTGCAGCCAGGTTCCTTGGGGGAAACTAGGGATAAACGGCGATTTTCCCACCGTGGCAAGAAACTGGGACTCGTCACGTGGAGGGCTGAACAGCAGCTGGCAGGTGGTGGCCGCAGCAGGTGTCTCCCACAGTTCCCAGGGAGGTTGACTTCAAAAGCCATGGGGGTTGGACCCCAAAGTCTAAGAGTTCTGTGGGGCGGGCGGAGGAATGCCATCTTGCAGCCCGCTATGGAGGGCTGTGGCTGCTGGGGAAGAGGCGCTGGCTTTGTTTTTCCTTGTTGCATTTCAAACCCCAGAATGTCATGCTAACAAGTTCACCTCCTGGCTTAGAGATTAATTTCGAGCAGGGATAATGTTTGGGGATATTAAGGATTTCAGTTAAGTATTTGGAATTAATATTTTTAATACAAGCCTATTTTCAGAGAACACAAGCCTTAATCTAGCCTCAGCCGCCTATTTGTCCCCTCTCCAAATGGCTGGTGCCTGGCCCCCGGGGTTTGACTTCAATGATTCCAATGATCCAGAAGTGGGGAGGGGCTCAATCTGGTGGTTCTCAACCGGGGTGAGCTTGTGCCCCTTCCAGGGGGGCCCTGGCCACATGCGGAGGTACCTGTGGAAATGGCCCTGCTCCTCACCCCCACGCAGGCCAGCCCCTACAGGAAGAACTATCTGAGGCCAGGCAGGGCAGGTGGAGGGACGCGGCTGGCAGAGTTTCTGGTTAATGTCACCCACACAGGAAGTCTAGGGTAGGGAAGACAGGAAGGCTTTTAAGTCCCATCTAAAAGCTTTCCATTTGCATTCAGAAGGAAGCCACCATCAGGCTGCACGTGGCTTTCACGTCCTCGGGGCCTGGTGGCCACAGAGGTGGGCACACACCGGGAGGAACGGCACTGGTCCGCCAGGCCAGAAAGCAGCTTCCCGCTCTGTTTCCCCCCAAAGGATGGCCGCCTGCCCCGCCTTGTCCCACATCCTCAGGACCGAGGGAGATGTCTGCTCATCTCCACCTGCAGAGGATACAAAGGCACCCAGCCACTCCAGGCTGGTGGCCCTTGCTGCCCCAGCTGGGAGCCTCCATCTCTGCCCATCCCCCTCGTGGGTCCGACCCCCACACCTCAGCACACCCTGAGGACGCTCCCGCCAGGGCCCGAGCCCCAGGGAGCCAAGGAGCCATCGGGGCAGATGGACCCAAGGAAAATGGGTCCGCTTTTAGTCACTTCAACCAGCTCTGGATTGTGCTATTTTTTAAATTTCAAAAAATGACTGCATGGTGCCGGGCTCTGAGAGCTCAGCCTGTAATCCTAGCTACTCAGGAGACTGAAATCCCAGGATCATGGTTCAAAGCCAGCCAGCCAGACAAATCCATGAGACTCTTTATCGCCAATTAACCAGAATAAAAAGCCAGAAGTGGGAGCTGGGGTTCAAGTGTGAGAGTGCCAGCCTTGTGAGGAAAAAAAAAAAAAAAAAAAGCCAAGAAAGAGCTTGAGGCCCTGAGTTCAAGCCCCAGTCCCAGCACACACACACATCCACTATGTATGGGCCTCGCTCTGTGGGCTGGGGAGAAAACTCACTGCAGGATGTCAGCTGTCCTGTCTCAGACAATATCCTATGTTACCCATTCCCTTGCTTCTGACAGTGACAAAGCTGGCTTCAAGACGGGTGGCCGCCTGCACTTCGGCCTCACCTGAGCCTGGCTGGCCCTGGGCTGGTGGAGGAACGAGGTTGTCGGAGTTAATTCCCGCACTCGGCGGCGGCCAGGGACTCCGGTCAGACCACAGTCACGCCCTGGGAAGTGGCAGAGCCTGGCAGGCGGCCCAGGTCGGCTTGCCCGCAGTCTGCGGTGCACCCGGCTCGGCTCGGCTAACCAGCGCTGACGGCCGGCACAGAAGGTGAGGCCGCCCTGCTCCCCGTCTCGCCGACAGCTGAGCAGACACCGCGCAGACACCGCGCCAGGCACGGGACGCAGCCTGGAACCCAAGGAAAACTTCTGCTTTTCAACAACTGCCCTCGGTGCTGTGCATAGCCCAGGAGGTTTCTGGTTGAAAGGCTTCTTGGGGAGAGTTCCCCTCCCCCAAATAACAGAACCCCCCGCCCCTACTTCCCTCTTCTTGGAACAGAAAGAGAGGCCTCCACCGGCTCTCTCTCTGCACAGAAAGTAAGGCTCAACGGCGAACACCAGCCGCCGTTTGGGGTTTTTTTTTGGGGGGGGGGAGGTGTCTCTAACAGGGTATCCACCTGTTTTGGGGACCTTGGTGACAGCCATGTTTGGTCCCGTCTTCCTGTTTCCCTGGGGATTTAGAGTTTTTTAAGTGAGGAAGGCCATACTCCTGAGCCAGATGGCCCAGAACATTCTTCAGTCAGAGCCAAGACTCGGCCTCCTCCATACGTGGAGCTTGGGCGTGACGTTGCGCTGGGCTCTGGGACAGGGTGCAGGAAGCATGGGTGCCACAGGCTCCATGGGGAATTTCCCTGGAGACCCCAGAGGGCTCCCAAGCCCGCTCTCTCTCCCTCCCTCCTCTTCACCTCCCTCTCTCCCTCTCGGGGTCCTGGGGCTCGGGAAGAGCTGTTTCACAGCCTGCCTCACATTTGCCCTCCCTGTGGCTACCCAGCCTCTGCCATTCCACACTGGAAATGTGCCAGAACAGGACCCAGGGTCCTCCACGTCCCAGGAACATTCTGGAGACCAGGCTGAAGAGAACAAGCCCGCAGACCCCTCTAAGCTATTCCGGGGAGGGTCCCCTGGAGGGCCCATGGCCCCTGGCCTCTGACAGTGTCTAGAACCCCATTCCACAATTCAGGAGTTTCCCCCCCCCTCCAGACACAGCACCGCCATTTTCCACAATAAACACCCCCTAGCCACCCCCAGAGACAATCTCAAGCCAGAACACAAAGCCCAGAACAAGGAAGTCTGAACACCTCGAGGCCCCACGTGTGCCCATGGAGGCCTGGGGGGGGAGCCTGGGGGTGGCAGGGCCTCTCTGTTGACCCTGATGCTCTCTTCAGGCCCAGGGCAAACTGCATCTCCTTCAGAAACAGGAACCCCTGGCGCAGACAAGGCCACGAACCCAATTCTAAATCAACAAGTAAGACTGGTGGCTCAAGCCTGTCATCCTAGCTACACAGGAGGCTGAGATCTGAGGATCACGGTTCAAAACTAACCCAGGCAAGGAAACTCTGAGACTATCTCCAATAAACCACCAGAAAACCAGAAGTGGGGCTTTGGCTCAAGTGGTAGAGGGGCCAGCTGTAATGAAAAGAATCTAAGGGACAGCCGGGCACCAGTGGCTCACACCTAGCTACTCAGGAGGCTGAGATCTGAGGATCATGGTTCAAAACCAGCCCTGACAGGAAAGTTCATGAGACTCTCATCTCCAATAAACCGCTAGAAAACCGGAAGTGGTGCTGTGGCTCAAGCAGTAGAGCGCTCCCCTTGAGCTGAAGAGCACAAGGACAGAGCCCAAGCCCAGAGTTCAAGCCCCACGACCGACAAAAAACAAAAACAAAAGGAATCTAAGGCACAGTACCCAGGGTCTGAGTTCCAGTCCAACTCAGGCACAAGACAACAAAACAACTCACAAACCAAGTAACCCTCCCAGTAGGTTTTCTTCCTGCCTGGAGAAAGCTCCCGGGACCCCCAGCACCCCCCACCCCACTGCTGGGCACAGCTCCCCCCTCCCCCCGGGGGCCGGGGTGCTCACATGCCCTGCTCCCCGTACTGGTTGTAGAACTCCATGTGGCTGCACGCCTGAATCCAACCCACGATCCACGTCTCCTTCTTGGGGATGGGCGGCATGACCACTTGGGCCGAGGCCCGGAAGTGGGGCGTCCGGTAGCGGAGCACCACGCTGGAGGACTCGTCGATGCTGGTGGGGATGGGGTCGATGGAGGCCTTCACGTCGATCACGGTGATGCCTTCCCGGAAGACTCTGGCTTTGCCTCCGATGCTCTGAATACAGCCCATGGCACACAGGAACGCTCGGATCTCCAGGGAAGGCCAGCAGTCCCAGGGCAGACAGGGCATCGAAAGGGCAGAGGCTGCGGGACCCAGTGTCGACCGGTGCAATCCAACCTCACACCTCAAGGCCGAGGCCCAGGCCACGCGCGGCTCCGGGGTGCAGGGCGCGCCTATAAATAAGGATCTCGCTGCATCTCAAGAGCCCCGGGGGCTCCCGTCTTCTCCTTCGCAGGGGACAAAAATCGCCGATATTCTTCGGGTTAAAGAAAAGGGAAGTGTGCGGTCGGCGGAGTTCAGTGGGTGAGCACGTCGGGACATCCAGCCGTGCCGAGTGCTGGGGGGCCGGCAGGCGGCCGGACGCGTCGTCGGCGAGGAAGGCCGGGTCCCCGCGCTCGGGCCGCCCCGCGCCCGCTTCCTGCCCCGCCGCCCGGCGGTCCGCACGCGCGGGCTCCCGTGGGGGGCCACCCGCGCCCGCCCGGCGGGGACCCGAGCCGCCGGATCGCAGGTCCCGGTTCAGCCGGCCCCGGGAACCGGCGCCCACCGCCGCGGGCGCGCCGCGCGTCCCTCGCCGCCGCCGCTGTGGCCGCCGCCGCCGGCCGCCGTCCGGGGGACCCGCGGGGCTGCGCTCGGCCGCCGAGGACCTGCGGGGAGGTGGGAGGGACCGGGCGTCAAAGTTGAGCCGAACTTCTGCTGCGGGGGGGAGGGGGCGCGGAGGCGGCGACGCGGGCGCGGGGCGCGGGCGCGGGCGCGGGGCGCGGGCGCGGAGCTCCCGGCGCGGCTCTGGGCGGTCTCCCCGGAGGCGGCGCCCCCGCCCGCCCGCCCCGTCAGGGGCCGCCGCGCCGCCGCGCGCTCCAGCGAATAATCGTCGCCGTGACATCGCCGCCGACGCCCCGCGGGCGGCCGGGGCGCGGGTGCGGGGCCGCTGCGGGGGGGGGGGAGCGGCCCCGCTTCTCCGCCCGCCCCAGCCCGCGGCTCCCGGGCCCCGTCCGACCCGGCGCGCGCGCCTCCGCGGAACGGGATCGCGGTGCCCCCCGCCCGGCCGGGCCCCGCTCCGGGGACCCCCCCGCCCCCCGCTGCGGGAACTTTGGCGCGCGCGGCCCCGCCGGGCGAGCCGCAGACTCACCTGCCCGCCCCGGCGCACGTTCCCGGGGGGCCGCCCGCGCTGCGCCCCGGGCCCCCCGAGGCGGCCGGGGGGCGGAGGCCGAGCTCGGGCTCTATTTGACGGTCATCGCGCGCGTGCGGCCGCCGCCCGGCCCCGCCGCCGCGCCGCAGCCCCGGGCGCGCCCCGCGCCGCCCCGCGCCGCTGCGGCATCGGCCAAGCGACCGGGTCAAACTTTGCCGAAACTCGGCCCCCGACGCCGGCCCGGGCCCCGCAGCCGCCCGCAGCCGCCGGCCCGCGGGAGGCAGGTCCGCAGGCGGCAGCGCGGGGCGCGGGCGCCGCCTCCTCCTCCCCGCCCGCCCGGCCCGCACGCGGCGCGCCCGCCCCCTGGCGGCCCCGCTCCCCGCTCCGCGGCGGGGGGAGCCGAGCCTCCCCCGGTGAAAACGACATTTCCTTTATGGACAGCCGGGGATTGTGGGTAGTGTAGTTCCGCGGCTGTCGCGGGGCCCGGGGAGGCTGCGCCCTTTGACCTCTGCAGCCCAGAGGCCTTCCCAGGATCAAGGCGGGGGGGGGGGGGGCGGGGGGGGGCGGGGGAGGGGGGTGAGCCGCCTGGAGAGCCCAGGCCTCAGGGGCTCTGGGGGAAGCTGGCCCCTGGGCCCTGTCCCTAGAGAGGGGCATTGGCACCGGACAGGTGGCCCACAACCTACAAGGTGGTGGCTGTGTGTGATGCTTTGTGCAAGTCCCATCGGGCCATGGGGGGGGGGGGACGGGAGGGGGCAGACATCCCACAGGGGAGGCCTGCCGTAGAGCCCCCCCTGCCCACTGTCCGCTGGACACTGGGCCTGGTGGTGTCAACTCCAAAAGGGCTTTGTGCCCAGTCGGCAGTGAGAGTCGCCTTGTGCAGGCAGCCCCCTCCCTACCTGTCCCCCCTCCCCACACACACACACAAGGCCAACTGATTTGTGACATCAGAAAACAGGAGGGGGGCTGGGAAGGTGGCTCAGTGGCAGAGCGCTTGCCTTGCATGCCTGAGGCCCTGGGTTTGATTCCTCAGCACCACATAAGCAAAAAAGAAAAAAGCCAGAAGTGGCGCTGTGGCTCAAGTGTTAGAGTACTACCCTTGAGCTGAAGAGCTGAGGGACAGCGCCCAGGCCCAGAGTTCAGGCCCCATGACCAGACTAAAAAAAAAGAAAGAAAGAAAACTTAGGAGGGGGAGTAAGGCTCAAATGGTAAGAGTGCCAGCAGCAACACTCCGAGGTCAAATGCTGGTACTGCCAAAGAATAATCGAAAATCTGGAGGCCACATTAAAACCATGGCCTCCACCTCCCCGCACCTCCATGAGGGTGGTTTCCAAAGCCCAGAGCATGCTGGGTGCTCTGGGGTCTCTTCTTGGAGATGGCCAATCAGGGCAGGGGCACAGGTGGCTGCCGGTTCCCCTTCATGCCCTTGCTTTCACCCACGTGGCCTGTGGCCCACATCCCTTGGTCTATGAGAGAGCACTCTTCTCCCACTCAGTGAGGATATAGCTCATTCCCAACCCAGACCAAGATTGGCAGGGTGGCCAAGCCAAGGCCACAGAGATGGCCCTGGCGGACAGTTTGCTAACCACATGAAGGAACCGCAGACACAGCTCAGGGGTCCCCCAGGGGCCCTTTGCAAACTGATTTCTAGAATGTCATTCTTGGAAATCCCGGGAGCCTTCACCATCTCCTGTGCCAGCAGATAATGATTAGGCCACTGTGTGTAAGGAAGACATTAATTCTGAAGATGCTTGTCCCAGCTGCTGCCCCCCATGACCCTAACTGCCTGGCACAGAGCCAGACCCCATGGCCAGGGTGGCAGCGCTGCCACCCTGGTAATGAAGTTGGAGACATCAGCAAACACTTTGGGGAAGAGGCGGAGGCCACGGCCCCAAACTGATCAGCAGAGAGGTCCCTAGAGGTGAATTCTGGGGTGGGACGGGGGGTCCCTTCATGGCGAGCGTTTATCACTGCCCGGGAACCTGGGCTTGGTCCAGGCCTGTGGGGGGGAGATAAAGCACTGTCTATGTGGTAGGTGCTGACTAAGCCAGCATTGTGTCCTTCACCCTCATCTTCATCCAGGGTGGTCAGAAACAAAGGACAAAAAACAACAGGGATAGAGACTTCTCAGAATCAGATGCAGCCAACACCAAAGCCTATACAACTCCCCAGCCTAACAAATGGCCCTAACTTAGGGGGATTGACCCCTTCTAGCTAGGGAAGTCCCCCTGGAACAGGTGCCTGGGTGTCTACCCATGAAGACTAGAAGAGCCGAGAATTCACTCACCATTTTTTTGTTGTTTTTGTTTGGCTTTTGGTTACAGGTTTGAACTCTGGCCCTGGGCGCTGAGCTCTCTTTGCTCAAGGCACCTGCTCTACTACTTGAGCCACAGCACCATTTCTGGTTTTCTGGTGGTTAATTGGAGATCAGAGTCTCATGGACTTTCCTACCCAGGCTGGCTTTGAGTCTCAATCCTCAGATCTCAGCCTCCTGAGTAGCTAGGATTACAGGTGTGAGCCACTAGTGTCTGGCACTTTCTTTTTTTCTTTTTGATGTCAGTCATGGGGCTTGAACTCTGGGCCCTGTCCCTTAGCTCTTCAGGGAGCATTCTACCACTTGAGCCACAGCGCCATTTCTGGTTTTCTGGTGGTTTATTGGAGATAAGAGGCTCACAAACTTTCCTGACCAGGCTGGCTTTGAACTTTGATCCTCAGATCTCAGCCCCCTGAGTAGCTAGATGACAGGCACTGGCACCTGACTTACTTCCTAGTTCTTAAGAGTTTGAAAGCTCTTTAAAAATGAACTTGATAATGATTAGCTGTGAAAAAATATCCATCCTCCCTCCTCTACTCCCCTAGACTAGATTCAACCACGCTGAATTGTACTGAGCCAGACTGGAGAAGGTTTTCCTGCTGCTATTCTGCCCATTTTTTTGGGGGGGGGTTCCTGTCGTGGGCCTGAACTCTGGGTCTGGGCGCTGTCCTTCAGCTCTTCAGCTCAAGGCCAGTGCTCTACCACTTGAGCCACAGCACCACTTCCAGCTTTTTATTTTTTCTGCAGAGGAATCGAACCCAGGGCCTCATGCATGCAAGGCAAGCACTCAACCACTGAGCCATCTTCCCAGCCCATTGAAGTGAGTAGCTAAGCTTACAGCAGGCACCCAGCTATGACTGGCTTTCACATGAAGAACCTGGCTGTGGTGTGCAGGGATCAGGCCCAGGGCTGGTGTACACCAGGCTGCAAGCTGAGATCAGCTCTGTCAGGTAGCTCAGACAGACTGGGGGTGGAGCAGACGGGGCTGTGTCGTGTGGCCCCTGGCCCAGCTCTTGGAAGTCGCTGTCTCTTGGGTCCACCTGCATCCACATGACCCTTCCTCCTGCTCAGTTGTTGAGAGACTGGCATGGGGTGGGGGGTAGGGTGAGGGGGGGGAACCTGTGGGGAAGATGAGCAGTCATGAGGCACAGACTCTAGCTGTACATCACTAGCAAATTGCTGATCAGAAAAGGTAGAGAAGGTCCCTGTGTCCCTCCATTCCTGGTACTTTGGCACAGAGAGGTTGTGAAAACAGCCCAAGTTTACACACACCGTCTTCATGGCTTTGTCACAATGTCATTCTACAATCTGCAGGTCAGGACATTGAGTCCCCATGGGCGGAAACAACCATGTGCGGAGCCCCAGGGGCTCGAGGCTGGGGCTTATATGCAGCAGGCACCCTCACCACTGCTCCCCAAAGATGGAGGGACATGTTTAGGGGTCACCAGAGACAACTACGAGTCATCATCTCTTGTGCATCAACCTGCACCCAGGACCATGGTGGGGGGGCCAGAAATCTCACCACCTCCAAAAGGGAAGTTATCTTGTAGCCAGAAAGGCTTTTTTGCAAATGAAAAAGGCCCTTCATCTGCAGAGGAAAGCGTTCAGTGCTGAGCTTCTGTTGTCCTGGGCAACAGGATCCTTTCCCCCAATTGTGTGGAACCAGGTGGAGAGCCAATGGCAAGGCTTGGAATGTCCACCTGGGGGACAGGTGGGTGGGGGCAGAAGACAGGGCAGGTGGCCATAAATCTCAAGGCTTGGGCCAGCCCAGCCCAAGGTTCAGGCCCAGTTAGACTCGGGGTGCTTTTACTGGCTTCCCTATCACCCCCAACTTCACTACTGCTTTACTATGTTATGTTTATGTGTGCTGGTCTTGAGCTCAGAGCCTGGGTGAGTTTTTCTACTCACAGCTAAAGTTCTACCACTTGAGCCACAGCTTTACTTCTGGCTTTTTGGGGGTTTGTTGGAGGTGAGAGTCTCACAGGCTTTCCTGCCTGTGGCTGGCTTTGAACCATGAGCTTCGGATGTCAGCTCTCTGAGTAGCTGGGATTACAAGTGTGAGCCATCACACCTTCTTTACTATTTTTGTCAGTGATGGGGCCTGAACTCTGGGCCTGGGCACTGTCCCTCAGCTCTTCAGCTCAAGTAGTGCTCTACTACTTGAGCCACAGTGCCACTTCTGGCTTTTTCTGCTTATGTGGTGCCGAGGAATCAAACCCAGGGCCTGGTGCATGCAAGGCAAGCTCTCTACCACTGAGCCACCTTCCTAGCCCCTTCTTTAGGATTGATTGAACATCCCAGTGCTGGGCCCCTGTGACCACAGCCCCAGTCAGACAAGCACCATTGCTCAGTTCCCTCAGTGCCAGCCCTATACTAAATGAGCAGCAGAAGGGATGAATGAAGGCACGACGTATAAATAATGAATAGGTGAAATCAATCCCAGAGGTGGCCAGGAGGAAACGTGGATGACTCTAAATCAGGAGGTAGATGAGTAAGTTGTTTGGAGCTGTGTGTTCAGGGTTGCTGAGGGAGGAGGGCGTGAAGGTGTCCAGGGAATGTGGTGTGAGCTAGTTGTGTCTGTGTGAACCCATGTGTTTTGTCTTTGTCTCTGTTCAGGAGGGTGTGCAGAAAGTGTGTAATGGTGTGAGTAAACACAGGCTGTTGTGCACTCACAGTATGTGGCTGTGTGTGTGATGTGAGGGTGTGTGGCAGGGTGTGTGTGTTCTAGTGGTGTGTGTGTGATGGTGGGTGTCATGAGTGTGCACAAGTGTGTGGGCGTGGGTACAAGGGTGTGAGGTGGGGCAGGAGGGGGCTTGCCAGGCAGAGGCTGAATCTTGATGTGTCTGACTCAATTTCTACATCAGTTTCTGCAGGGCCTAGTTGTATGTGTGTGTCTGTGTGTGCACACACGTGCGCGCACGTACACACACGCTCAAGGCTATCACTCTATACTTGAGCCACAGCTCCACTTCTGGCTTTTTTTGGTGATTAACTGGAGATGAGCGCCATGGCTTTTCTGCCCACATTGGATTTGATCCCTGATCTTCAGATCTCAGCCTCTAGGGTGGCTGTGATTATAGGTGTAAGCACTGGTGCTTGGTGAAACTCAGCGTCCTCAGATCTGCAGTCCTGAGTGCAGGTGGTCTCGGGCTGGGGAGCATGTAAACATGCACTCACTGCACTTCCCTGGCCAGGCCCCGCCCCCCCAGTGAGTCAGGTGCCAGCACTCGTATGCCTGCTTCATTCTGCACCCCTCTGCTGGCCTCCGTACCTCTCTCTTGCCCCCCCTCAACGGGGTGAGGGTCCCACATGTAGGCAAAATAGGGGTCACAAGTGTTTCAACCTGGAAGCTGGAAGAGGTCTGCCCCAGTCTGGGGTGCACACCAGGGGACCCAGGGGCAACAGCCACTGGGTGCGGCTAGATCATGAGCAGTGGGGGTCAGTTCACCAAAGGGTTAAAATGAATGGGCGAAGCATCAGGTTTCCCAGACCAGAATAACCAGGGGCGGCCTGAGAAACAGGAGCAGAGAAAGCCATCCCTGCCAGGGCCAGGCACAGCAGGCTGCAGGAAAACAGCTTTCCACCAGGCTCCCTGCCTCCCTCCCAGCAAGGACCCCAACTCTGCCCTCCTGCCTCTGCCCTCCAGCCTTTCACCCACTCACCGGGCTGTGAAGCCAGCCTGGGCAGGAACAGTAAGAGAGACTCGTATCTCCAGTGAAGCACTAAAAAACAGAGTGGAACCGGGTCTCAAGAAGTAGCCTTGAGTAAAAGAGCTCAGTGACAGTGCCCAGGCCCTGAGTTCAAGCTCCAGAATTGGTATACACACAAAAGAGCTAGAAGTGGAGGTGCAGCTCAAGTGGTAGAGCACCAGCCTTGGTTGAAAAAACTGAGGAGAGCATAATGTCCTGAGTTCAAGCCGCAGTACAGGCATAAAAACTAAACCAAACCAATCAAAATGGGGCTGTGGCCATGTTTATATTATCAAGTAAAAAGAATGATTTATATTTTTAAAAGCTGTATAATGGAGACTAGGAAGGTGGCTCAGTGGTAGAGTGCTTGCCTCACATGCATGAGGCCCTGGGTTCGATTCCTCAGCACCATATAAATAGGAAAAGCCAGAAGTGGTGCTGTGGCTTCAGTGGTAGAGCACTAGCCTTGAGCTGAAGAGCTGAGGGACAGCGCCCAGGCCCAGAGTTCAAACCCCACAATGGACAAAAGAAAAAAAGTGTGTAATGTGTAATGTGGTTGTATTTTCTTCTCTTTTGTGTGTGTGTGTGTGTATGTGCCAGTCCTGATGCTTAACCTCTGGCCCTGGGTGCTGTCCCTGAGCATCTTTTGCTCAAGGATAGGACTCTTATCACCTGAGCCACTGCATTAATGTCAGCTTTTTCTGAGTAATTTATTGGAAATAAGAGTCTCATGGATTTTCCAGCCCAGGCTGGTTTCTAACTGCAATCCTCAGAGCTCAGCCTCTTGAGTAGCTAGGATTACAGGTGTGAGCCACCAGTGCCCAGCTGCGATGTATTTTCTAATATGTGGTTGTGTGTGTGGATATGTGTGATATACATAAATCTTGTTTAATATATAGTTCCATAATTAAAAATGAGACTGTGAATCCCTTTGTAACTTGGCTACCCTTGCCTTATACTATTGGTTTTCTCATGGAAGGATTATAATATCATCTGTATTAATTTTTTTTTGCAAAACAGGTTGCCTTTATTGCTGCAACACCCAAAGACATATTTGAAATATGAAAACTTTCCCAGAGCATTTATGCCACTAAACACAAGGACATTATAAAGATATATGTATATATCTATAATATATAACGTAAATCCTGTGTGTGTGTGTGTGTGTGTGTGTGTGTGTGTGTGTGTGCACATGCACAAGCACTGTATGTGCTGGTATTACAGCTTAAACTGAGGGTCTAAATGCTGTGTCTTAGCTTCAGTTCCCTCGACGCTGGCACTCTACCACTTGAGCCATAGTTCATTTCAGTTTTTTTGCTGCCTAATTGGACATAAGAATCTCATGGACTTTCCTGCCTGGGCAGGCTTTGAACCATGATCCTCAGATCCTCAGCCTCCTGAATAACTATGATTACAGGCATGAGCCATCGGTGCCCAACACATTTCAGTTTTTTTTGCTAAGCTAATTGGAGATAAGAATCTCATGGGGCTGGGAAGGTGGCTCAGTGGTAGAGCGCTTGCCTTGTATGCCTGAGGCCCTGGGTTCGATTCCTCAGCACCACATAAACAAAAAGAAAAACACTGGAAGTGGTGCTGTGGCTCAAGTGGTAGAGTGCTAGCCTTGAGCTGAAGAGCTGAGGGACAGCGCCCAGGCCCAGAGTTCAGGCCCCAAGACTGCATCCAAAAAAAAAAAAAAACTCATAGACTTTCTTGCCTGGACTGGCTTTGTACCAAGATCCTCAGATCTTAGCCTCCTGAGTAGCTAGAATGACAAGCATGAGCCACATTAAATCCTTTGCTAATTAAATCCTTTGCAATAAGAAAAAGCATTTGGATAATATGAGAAAAAAATAGGGTTATTGGTGACATTGCTAGCTGATAATTTCAGGGCAGCAGGGAGAGATCAATAGCATTGAATGAATGAATGAATGAATCTGAAGACTCAGCAAGTAGGACTGAGGGTTTCTGGCAGGCGCCCTTTAAGGCCTACGGTTGAGGAGTGGTACTTGCCTCTCAAGTCCCCTACAAAGAGGACCAGGGTCATCCTGGTTGACAAGAGTGTAGCCAGCCTCAGGTCACAGGGATGCTGATGCAGCACGCTGGGCTGGGTGGAGCCACATGACCGCTCACCACAGCCCCTCCCCCCTCCAGGAGACAGATCAGGTCGGGAGGAAGGATTGACTTGTGGTGGCTCCACGGGACTTCTCAGCCAGGGTGTGAATCTCTGCAGAGCCTGTGTCTTAGCCACAGCTGGCCTGGAGCTAAATCAGACCCCATGGCCTCCCCAGAACTCGCTGGTAACTTGAGCCAGAGTGAAATGCTGACTGTACCTCTGAGTATTAATAGTCCCAGGGGCACTGCTGGGGCCAGCTCCACCCAGGGAGGGTAAGGTGACCACCCCGGAGAAGACCTGAGCAACCCTTCCAGCCCCTGTGACCCCAGCCTCAGAGGGGCTGAGTCCTCCCTGTCTGATGGATGTCTAAGACTCAGTTTCCTCATCTGTCAAATGGGGTCAATCACAACTCCTTGGAAAGTACAGCTAGGCCAAAGTCCCAGCATAGCATCCTCCCTGCCTTCCACCCATCCGTGTCCAGGGGTCACCTGTCTGGAGTCCATGGTGAACTACATGCGTCATTACACATAAGAGGGAGATGTGGAACAGTTTTCCCTCTACCTCCTTAGCATGAGGTGGAACTCTAGAAGAAAGAAGGGAGGAATGGGGCAGCATAGCCTGCTGTTAACTCGGGTAGTTACAGCAGCCAGTTCCCTCCCTCCCTCCCTTCCTTCCTTCCTTCTTTTCTTCCTCCCTTCCTTCTTTCCCTCATTCTTTTTAGGTGCTATTATTGAGGCTTGAACTCAGGGCCTTCCACTCTCACTTGGCTTTTTCTGCTTAAGGCTGGTGCGTTTCCAGGGCTCTGGATTCTGGTCTCACCTGAGCCCTGTCCTCAGGAGGGAGAGAAAACTGGGCTTTGCCATCAAGTGGTGGAGTCAGTTCCCAACCCACAGGCCTGGAGGAGCGTTTTTAGGCGGCAGGGAGGGGACCCAGCTCAACTTCATTTTTCCTTTGGTGCCCGTTCTGGGGCTTGAACTCAGGATTTATTTATTTACTTCTGCTCAAGACTGGTGCTCTACCACTTGAGCCACCACACCTCCACCTTCTGGCTTTTGGGTGGTTCGTTGGAGATAAGAGTCTCCCGGATTTCCTGCCTGGGTGGGCTGGCTTTGAACCGCAATCCTCAGACCTCCGCTTCCTGAGTAGCTGGGGTGCCCAGGCGTGGGGCCCCGCCCCGGCCCAGCCGGCCTCCCCCGGGCACCAGCCACCGGGGCTTCCCGCGACGTGCACCGGCACCCTCGGTGCTCTCCCTTGTCCAACAAGCCGGCCGTGACTCCGGCCCGGGGACCGGCTCCGCGATCGTGATCGACGGTAGCTCCCGGCGCTAGCGGTCATCCACAACCCTTCACTGAATCCCCAGTGAGTGGCGATGTCCCGGGCGGCCAGCGGTGGGCTTCGCTCCGCAGCGCCCGGCGGGAGGCCAGCTCCGGCACAGCACCCGGCCCTTGGTAACCGGAGGCTACCCCGCAGCTTCAGGAGCACTCCGGCACCCGGGGGCGGCCTCGGGGAGACAGACCGATTAATTAGCCCTCCCTCGAACGGAAAGCCAATCTCACCGGACTGCCGTTTGATTGGATCGTGATGCGTGACACCCAACTCAAGCCTGGCTTTTAAAAGACCGTGACGAGCCGGCCTGTCAGTTTAGGGGATCCCACCACCGGGGGAGGAGCCGGCCTGGCCAGGGAGCCGCCGCCGAGCCTCCGGGTGACGTCGGGAACGCCCTCGTCCCGTGCCCCGAGGAGGCCTCCGGCCCGGGCCCCGCCCTCCCCTAGTCCCCGGGGCTGGGTCCACGCCGCCCAGGCCTGGATCCCTGGGGCCCGGTCCGCTCAGCGGGCAGCCGGTGAAAACCACGGGCGAACTCAGGGGTCCGTGTTTGCCTGGGCCTGAGGCCTCCCCCACCCCCACCCCCGGAGGCGGGACTACATTTCCCAGCGTTCCGCGGGCCCCGCGAGCCATTGGCGGCTTTAAATAGCCCAAGGCCCTGGCCGCCGGGTCCCGGCTGCGGAACTACATTTCCCGGCGTCCCGCGGGCCCCGCGAGCCATTGGCGGATTTAAATAGCCCAGGTCCAGGCCGCTGCCCGGCCGCGCCATTGGCGCTGGCGCCGCACGGGTGGGCTCCATTGGCTGGCCCGCGGGCACTGCCGTCCCCTCGGAGCCCGGTGGCAGCTGGAGGTAAACAGCCACGTGTAAGCGTCCCCGCTAGTTACCAGCCCGGAGGCCGGCGGCGGCGGCGGCGGGGGGAGCCGGCCCGCAGCGCGGCGGGCGCGGCGGCGGGGTCACCATGCCAGCGTCCCAGAGCCGGGCTCGCGCGCGGGATCGCGGCAACGTCCTCAACCGGGCCGAGTTCCTGTCCCTGAGCCAGCCCCCCAAGGGCGCCCCCGAGCCGCGCGGCGCGGGCAGGAAGGCCCCGGGGCCCTCGCCGCCGCCGCCGCCGCCCGCGGGCGACGGGGCGCGCGAGCGGCGCCAGTCCCAGCAGCTGCCCGAGGAGGACTGCATGCAGCTGAACCCCTCCTTCCGGGGCATCGCCTTCAACTCGCTGCTGGCCATCGACATCTGCATGTCCAAGCGGCTGGGCGTGTGCGCCGGCCGCGCCGCGTCCTGGGCCAGCGCCCGCTCCATGGTCAAGCTCATCGGCATCACGGGCCACGGCGTCCCCTGGATCGGGGGCACCATCCTCTGCCTGGTGAAGAGCAGCACCCTGGCCGGCCAGGAGGTGCTCATGAACCTGCTGCTAGGTGAGTGCGCCCGCCCCGGACCCCGCGGGGCCTCGCCGCGCCGCCGGACCCGAGTAATGAGGTTAGGCGGCAAGGGTGGCCCAGAAACCCGCCGCCGGTACCCCCGGACAGTGCGGGTCCCGTCCACGGTCCTGCGGGTCAGTCACCGCGGAGTGCCCGGCCCCGGCTGCAGGCCGCCCCGGGGGGCCTTACCTGTGCTGTCCCCAGGGGAGGGAGTCACTGGAGAAGGGGGTTGGTCCTTGGCTTGTCGTGCCAGGCTGTGCCACCAGCCCTCTGGCCTAACACTGCCCCGTGCCAGCTGCCACGTGGGACCCGATGTGGAAGGCCAGCCACCCCTACCACCTGGAGGTGACACCCAGCCCCCAGCCACCTCACCCCTCCTGGCACCTCCGCCGTCCCCAGGGTGCCAACCTCCAAGCCAGGACCGCGGTGATCACCCTACCCTTCCTGGCCTGGTCATCCTGTGGGGGACAGGCAGGGAGGGGGTCCCAGGCAAGGCAAGCACGAACAAGAGGTCTCCTTCCCAAAAGGGTTGGGTGTTAGATCCCAAGGAACTTTTCCAGGAAGAGTTACCAGGGAGCTGGGTGTCCCATGGAGGGCTCAGGCAGAAGCAAACCATCAGATCTCAGTTGAGGCCGCAGTGGATCCGCTGCTCATTACTTACTAAGTTGTCGATACTCTGTTCCTTCTAATTTCATCAGCAAGCCGAGTTCCGGGCCCGTGGCCTCGATCTTCCCATTGCACAGATGACTTATTGTATTGGAACTAAAGCATCCTGGCCTGGCATCAGAGCTTGCCCTTACACAGGCCTCTGCTGGCTGCTGGTGCCACACCTGGCAGAGACAGGTGGCAGAGCCGCTGGGCCTGGGGCTTCCAGGCAGAGCCTGCCCCATTATCTGAAGTCTCCCTGGTGCCCTAGACTGCCTGGGGGGCATGAGGGGGCTGGGGAGGCTGTGGTTTAAGAAAGCTGTGAGGCTGGAGGCCAGTGGCTCAGGTCTGTAGTCCCAGCCACTCAAGAGGCTGAGATCTAAGGATGGACATTCAAAGCCAGCCCAGGCAGGAAAATGAGATTCCTTTTTTTTTTTTTTTTGCAGTCATGGGGCCTGAACTCTAGGCCTGGGTGCTGTCCCTCAGGTCTTCAGCTCAAGGCTAGCGCTCTACTTGAGCCACAGCGCCACTTCTGGCCTTTTCTGTTTATGTGGTGCTGAGGAATTGAACCCAGGGCCTCATGTATGCAAGGCAAGCGCTCTACCACTGAGTCACCTTCCCAGCCTCTTTTTTTTTTTTGTCAGTCATGGGTCTTGAACTCTGGGCCTGGGCACTGTCCTTGAGCTCTTCAGCACAAGGCGAGTGCTCTACCACTTGACGATTTATCGAAGGTAAGAGTCTCACAGACTTTCGTGCCCCGGCTGGCTTTGAACCATGATCCTGAGACACCAGCTTTATGGGTAGCTAGGATTACAGGTGTGAGTCACCGGTGTCCTGCTCACCATGGCATGGGGTTCTTATCTTCAATTAGCCAGCAGAAAAGCTGGAAATGGAGCTGTGGCTCAAGTGGTCGATACCAGCCTTGAATGAAAAAGCCACACAAGAGCTCAAGTCCCTGACTTCAAGCCCCAGCATTAACAAAAAAAAAAGGAAGGAGGGAAGGAAGGAAGGAAGGAAGAAAGGAAGCTGTGTGGGAGTCAGTTTGGCTTGTGTCAGAGAACGGGGCAGGGAAGTTCATCAAGCCTCTCAGCCCTAGCCCCAGACCCCATCTGTTCCTTCCGGCCTTTCCTATGTGACGATGGGGGCAGGGGACTGTGGCTTATTGAGTGTTGACTATGTGCCAGGTTGTACACAAACGATCTCTCATCTTCACCATGACCCCACAAGTATGGTGCTGCTTTATCCCCTCCCGCATATTTTTTTTTTCCTGGTGCTAGTACCAAGGTTTGAATTCTGGGCTTCCTGCACTTGATTGGTTTTCTTGCTCATGGGTGGTGCTGTACCCCTGAGTCATGCCTCTCTAGTCCAGCACTCTGCTGGCTAATTAGAGATGGACAGGGTTTTCTGCCTGGACTGGCTTTGAAACACAGTCCTCTGGGTCTCAGCCTCCTGAGTAGCTAGGATTACTCCATGAGGCCCACGCTCTCAAGTTTATTCCTCCTTTAAAGAGGAAGAAACTGAGGCACAGGGTGATACTCTGTCAAGGTAAGCAGGGTTAGGATTAGGAGGACCTCTGGCTCTGTATCATCCAAGCAGGGGCAGAGAGAACGTCCCGCTGTTCCCAGCTTTCTATAGGATGAGGGTCAGAGAAGTAAGTGGGTAGCTCTCGGCTTCCGCAGTTGGTGGATGCTCCCGCAGGGGTGAGCTTTCAAGAAAAGGAGGCATGTAAGCAAACGTATCATCACCGACCAAAATAGCTCCACCTTCAGTCGCTTTATATACACTGGCATATAAGCATGCTTTTAAGAAAGCTTTCCCTACCCCCAGACACCTAAAAGTTTTGCAACTCTCTTGTTAGAATGAAGCTCCTGACTCTGTCCAGGGACCCACTGCCATGGGCACCACCGAGGGTTGCCCCACAGAGTAAAGAGAGATGTGAGATTCCTCCCTCTTTTTTTTTTTTTTTTTGGTTAGTTGTGGGACTTGAACTCTGGGCCTGGATGCTGTCCCTCAGCTCTTCAGCTCAAGGTGAGTGCTCTACCACTTGAGTCACAGCACCACTTCTGGTTTTCTGGTGGTTTACTGGAGATAAGAGTCTCACAGATTTGAACCACAGTCCTCAGATATACCTGAGTAGCTGGGATTATAGGCATGAGCGACCGGTGCCCAGCTAACTTTTAGATTTTTTTCCCCCTCTGGTCATGAGGCTTGAACTCTGGGCCTCTACTGCCTGACTCACAGCGCCACTTCTGGCTTTTTCTGCTTACGTGATGCTGAGGAATCAAACTCAGGGCCTCATGCATGCAAGACAAGCACTCTACCACTTAGGCACCTTCCCAGCCCCATAACTTTTAGATTTTTAAGAGCATCATCTGTTGAGTACTACAGTTCATCAAACACTATGCCTTCCTGGTGACTTTGAGTGGTAAACTGAGGCTGGGGGACCAAGCAACGGGCCCACTGCTCCATACCATAGAGCTGCAGTGGGGATTTGGAGGGAGCTGGGGGAACTGCAGGGCCTGGAGGAGTCGGGGAGCTCTAGGCAGCCCTGCCCCTACCCCCAAAGCCCAAGGTGCCTGGCCGGTGCCTGTGGCAGGGCCCGCAGGTACAGCTGGGAGCTGGGAGAAACAGAATCAGGGGCTAGGAAGATGTCAGCAGGCCAGCAGTCCTGTGTGCCCTGGGGCACACGGCCAGAACTGCAGGATGCAGGGCTCAGGTTGATCTTGACAGCTGGTGAATGAGTAGAAGCAGGCAGACCTGGGTGCAAATCCCAGACTTACTGTGGCCTCACCTCTGGGAGCCTCAGTGTCCTCATCTGACAAGTGGGTTATTGAGACCCCTTCCTTCCTTCCTTCCTTCCTTCCTTCCTTCCTTTTTTCTTCTTTTCTTCCTTTCTTTTTTCCTTCCTTCCTTCCTTCCTTCCTTCCTTCCTTCCTTCCTTCCTTCCTTCCTTCCTTCCTTCCTCTCTCTCTCTTTCATTTTTTTGTCGGACATGGGGCTTGAACTCTGGACCTGGGCACTGTCCCTTAGCTCTTCAGCCCAAGGCTACCACTTGAGCCACAGTGCCACTTCTTGTTTTCTGGTGGTTTATTGGAGATAAGAGTCTCATGGGCTTTCCTGCCCGGGCTGGCTTTGAACCTCGATCCTCAGATCTCAGCCTCCTGAGTAGCTAGGATGACAGGCGTGAGCCACCGGCACCCAGCCCTGAACTTGTTTTGCTCAAGACTAGCATTCTACCACTTGAGCCAGCTCCACTACTGGCTTTTTCTGTGTATGTGGTAGTGAGGAGTGGAATCCAGGGCTTCATGTATGCTAGACAAGCACTCTACCACTGAGCCACATTCCCAGCCCCGTGGTACTCTTTTCTGAAGAATCGCAGAGTGCTTGAGGTGTACCAATACCAGTTAACACCTGTCACCAGGGCTGTCGGGAAGCCCCGCCCCATCTCCTCTGGCCACCCCTCCTCCAGGTTTCAGAGGCTGCTGAAAAGACTCTCTCCCTTACTGTAACCTCTGCAGGGCGGGCCTAATCCCAAAGGCGTGGGACAGGTCCAGCCACCTCACTAAGCCTCTCTCCTTTCCTCCTGGGCTGTCCTATGGTGGAAAATGGCTTCTTGTCTTCTTCCCAGTGTCTTGAGTCCTTGACTGAGATAGTCAGGGATATGAGAACTCAGTGTTTTTAGGCTGGGTGCGGTGGTTCACACCTGTAAACCCACTTGCTTTGGGAGGCATTGCTAGGAGGATCATGGTTTTGAGACCAGGTGGGACAAAAGCATTAAGACCCTCTCTGAAAATCAACTAAAAGCAAAAGTGTGTGGCTCAAGTGGTAGAGCGCTAGCATAGCAAGCATGAGGTCCTGAGTTCAATCCCCTCCTCATGCATTCCCTCTTCCCCCAGCTCCTGGAAGCCACATCTACTTTCTGTGTCTATGAATTTGGTGACTCAGGGAAGTGTACCCTCACAGCCTTTGTCCTCCTGTACCTGGCTAAACATCCTGAGGGCTCAGCCATGATAGAGCATGCGTGAGAATTTCTTTCCTTTTTATGGCTGAATAATATTCCATTGTGTGGCTAGACTACATGGTGTTTATGCCTTGTTGGCTCCACCCCTTGTTGGCTTGCGCTGTGTCCCCTGTGCTGTTGTGACTCAAGATATATTCACATGATTGTTTGTATCACTGACTCTCAGCTTTTAGGTTTTTTCTGTTTTCATTGTTTTTGGTCAGTCATGGGGCTTGAATTCAGGGCCTGGGTGCTGTCTCCCTCCACACTTTTGTGCTCAAGGCTAGTACCCTACTACTTGAGCCATAGCTCCACTTCTGGTTTTCTGGTGATTCATTGGAGATAAGAGTCTCATAGGCTTTCCTGCACCAGGCTGGCCTCCAACCATGATTCTCGGATCTCAGCCTCCTGAGTAGCTAGGATGACAGGTGTGAGCCAGCAGCGCCTGGCTTCAGTTCTTTTATACGTGTGCTCAGAGGCTGCCTTCTGGATCACATGGCAATTCTATGTTTGTGTGAAGAATCACGGTACTGTACTCCAGGGTGGCTGCATGTTTACCGTCCTTCACCACTTACATCCTTCACCAACACTTATTATCTGCTGAGCTTTTTTAAATAGCAGCCATCACTGTGGCTGTGAGGTGAGACCTCACGGTACTTTGACTCGCCTCCCTCTATATTAGCCATGCCAGGTGTCTTTGCATTATTCATCCTTTTTGTTTTGTTTCTTTTCTGTTTTTTTTTTTATTTGTTTGCGTATTTGTTTTGCAGTGCTGAGATTTGAACTCAGGGCCTTGTGCTTGCTAGGCAGGTAGGTGGTCCACCACTTGAGCCTCTGTGGTTTTCATTATCTTTTCAAATAGGGTCTTTCAGTTATGCCCAAGCCAGCCTGGACTTGAGCTTTTTTTTTTTTTTGTCGGTCGTGGGGCTTGAACTCTGGGCCTGGGCGTTGTCCCTCAGCTCTGCAGCTCAAGGCCAGCGCTCTACCACTTGAGCTACAGCTCCACTTCCGGTTTTCTGGTGGTTTATTGGAGATAGGAGTCTCACGGTCTCTCCTGCCCGGGCTGGGTCTGAACCACGATCCTCAGATCTCAGCCTCCTGAGTAGCTAGGATTACAGGCGTGAGCCACCAGCGCCCAGCTCCAGCCTGGACTTTAATCTCCCTTTTCAAGCTTTCCTGGTAGCTAGTATGACAGCACTTATCATTCTGCCCAGTTTTATTATTGGTTGATATGGGGTCTCACTAACTTTTCTGCCCTGGCAGGCTTTGAACCCCATTCTGGGGAGAAAAGCCTAAAGGACTGCATTCCCAGAATAAATAGTGAAAGCCAGGCTGTAGGCAGCCCGTGAGCCAGAAAGCTGAGCAAAGAATAAGGCTCTGAGTTCAAGCCCCAATGTGGCTGTACAAATTCAGAGAGATTCTGCAAAGGGTCGTGAACTGTAACTGGGGACAGCAGACTTTGCACAGGGAACATATAGGCCCTAGTGAGCAATGGGATGATGGCACATGGACTCTAGAGGACAGACCCACCAGGAGTACAGCAGGCAGACCTCCAAACGGTGACCCCTGGCCACATGACTGACGCCAAGGGCATCAGTACAAAGCTGGGCAAGACTCCTCCCTAGGCAGCTCTGTGACTAAGGCTGTGGGGCTCTGGGCGGGCTGTGTGGTAGTGGCTGTGGAACTCCAGCTTTATTGATGGTTTTCTTTTTTTTTTTTGTCGGTTGTGAGGCTTGAACTCTGGGCCTGGGCGCTGTCCCTCAGCTCTTCAGCTCAAGGCGAGCGCTCTACCACTTGAGCTACAGCGCCACTTCCGGTTTTCTGGTGGTTTATTGGAGATAGGAGTCTCACGGTCTTTCCTGCCCGGGCTGGCTTTGAACCGCGATCCTCAGATCTCAGCCTCCTGAGTAGCTAGGATTACAGGCGTGAGCCACCAGCGCCCGGCTTTATTGATGGTTTTCTAAGGGTTGACACAAGTCACTCCATCCAGCCCTGATAATTTTTCCATCCTTAAAAAAAAAAAAAAAAAGGCACTGGTGGCTCATGCCTGTTATCCTAGCTACTCAGGAGGCTGACACCTGAGGATTGTGGTTCAAAGTCAGCCCAGGCAGGAAAGTCTGTGAGATTCTTATCTTCAATAAACCACCAGAAAAACACAAGTGGCACTGTGGCTCAAATGGTAGAGCGCTTGCCTTGAGCTGAGGGACAGTGCCAGGCTGAGTTCAGGCCCCATAACTAACAACAACAACAAAAAAGATCAAGCCAGGCACAGTGGCTCATGCCTATAATCCTAGCTAATGAGGAGGCTGAGATCTAAGGATCAAGGTTCAAAGCCAGCCCACCCCAAGAGTAGGCTGAGTGTCAGTCCAGGCCCATGCTCTGTCAGCACACACTAACATGTCCTGGAGCCCTGGCTGTTTGCACAGCTGGGCCCTTACTCTTGGTCCATGAGAGCCCGGCTCTATGGTATATGGGGCCCAGTCCCGCCCCCCGCACCCCCCCCCCCCCCCCAGACACCAAGCCCAAGTGAATCCGTGTCTCGGCCCAAGCTGCTTGCCAACCCCTGGGCCGACTCCTCAGTGTTGGGTGAACCCCACACCCCGCACCCAGCCTGCTGCTCTGGGGGACAGCTGGGGAACCAAACCCTCCCCCAGGCCTTGGGCCCTGTTTGGGGCTCACCACAAATCATCAGGTAGACACACCCCTGCTCCTAGAGGCCGGCCCACCCCTGCCAGCTTCCCCGCAGGGCATCAGCCATGCGTGCTCTGCCTTGCAGCCTGGAAGGGAACGGCCCATGGGAGGCGCCAGTGAGCCAGGTCTGCTGGGCCAGGGCCTGGGGTCTGCAGTCTGGCAGTGCTGGTGATCGGGCAGCCGCAGACCCGGGTGTCTTCCATGGGTGTGGGGCTGGGCCAGGAGGGGACACCAAGGCCACGGGTCAGCACCTGGACATGAGAGGTGGGCGGGGCGCCGCACAAAGCCTGCCCATGACGAGGGACGCTGGGTGTGCACACGTGCACACGTGCATGCCCATGTACAACCCCCACGATGTACACATGCGTGGACTCGTGTGTGCACACATCTCACGTGTACACGAGTGGCGTACGTGCACTTACAACAGGAGAACAGGGCCCTGGATTCCACGCACTCTGCTCTCCACTGCCTCTCAAAATAACCTTTCTGTGTGTGCTACATCAACCATTTCTGTTTTGTTGTTTTCTTTTTGTGCCAGTCCTAGGGCTTGAACTTGGAGCCTGGGTGCTGTCCCTTAGTTTTTCACTCAAGGCTGGAGTTCTACTGCTTGAGCCACACCTCCACTTGTATCCTGTTAGTGGTTAATTGGAGATGAGTCTCACCATCACCGGGCACCGGCACCGGTGGCTCACGCCTGTAATCCTAGCTACTGAGGAAGCTGAGATCTGAGGGTCACAGTTCAAAGCCAGCCCGGGCAGAAAAGTCTGTGAGACTCTTATCTCCAATAAACCACTAGAAAACTGGAAGTGGTGCTGTGGCTCAGGCGGTAGAGCACTCACCTTGAGCTGAAGAGCGCAGGGACAGCGCCCAGGCCCAGAGTTCAAGCCCCATGACTGACAAAAAAAGAGTCTCACCATCCTCCGACCCCAGCCTCCTGTGTAGCTAGGATGAGAGGCGTGAGCCGCGGCGCCCGGCTCCTCACCATTGCTAAGGGCACAGTTCCTGGTGTGTCCTCGGCAGTGGCCCCGGTGCTGGTTGCCTAGACTCGTAGAGATGTTAGACTTGACTCTAAACATTGTCCAGACTCAGCTGCCTGTGTCTCACCCGAGGGCGCGCCGGGTCACTGCAGGTTTTCAGAGTTATGAATAACGCTGCCCTGAGCAGCCTCCACCGGAGTCCAGCATCATGCACCTCCGCACCGAGACGCAGACGTCACCACTGTGTGAACCTTGAAAAATGGAGCCTGTCCACCTGAGACATGAGGCTCCATTGCCCCCACCACGCAGCGCCCCGTCTGCTGATTCCCACCGCTCTGTTCCTCACAGAGCTGGACCCCAGTACTATGTGTCCTTTTGGAAAATAACTGATTAGATAGATGGATATTGATGACCCACACCTGTAATCCTAGCTCTCAGGAGGCTGAGATCAGAGGATCGCAGTTCAAAACCAACCTGGGCAGGGAAAGTCATTAAGAACCTTCCCCCGCCCTTTTTTTATTTTTTTTTGTCAGTTGTGGGGCTTGAACTCAGGACCTGGGCACTGTCTCTGAGCTCTTTTGCTCGGGGCTAGCTCTCTACCACTTGAGCCACAGTGCCAATTCCAGTTTTGTTTTGTTTTTTGTCAGTTGTGGGGCTTGAACTCTGGGCCTGAGCGCTATCCCTCAGCTCTACAGCTCAAGGCGAGTGCTCTACCTCTTGAGCTACAGCGCCACTTCCAATTTTCTGGTGGTTTATTGGAGATAAGAGTTTCATGGGCTTTCCTGCCCAGGCTGGCTTTGAACCGCGATCCTCAGATCTCAGCCTCCTCAGCTAGGATTATAGGCGTGAGCCATTGGCACCCAGCAACTACTTCCAGTTTTTGAGTAGTTAATTGGACATAAGAGTCTCATGGGGGCTTTTGTGCCTGGACTGGCTTTGAACTGTGATCCTCAGATCTCAGCCTCCTGAGTAGCTCAGATTGCAGGAGTGAGCCACCAACCCAGCTGTGAGGTTCTTTTCTCCAATTAGACACCAAAAAAGCCAGAAGTGGAGCTGTGGCTCAAATGGTAGAGCACTAGTCTTGAGTAAAAAAAGCTTAGAGACAGCACCCAGGCCCTCAGTTCAAGCTCCAAGATTGGCAAACACATACAAAAAAAAACTTACTTAAAAATGTACACGGGGGGGGGGGGGGGGGGGGGGGGAAGGATGGGAAGATGGGAAGGGATGGGAAGGGGAAACAAAGGAGGAGGCTACAATGCTTGATAAGAAATGTACTCATTATCTTGCCCATGTAATTGTAACTCCTCTGTACAGTATTTTCACAATAAAAAAATTTAAGAAAATGTACACAAGCTAGGCATCAATGGCTCACACCTGTAATCCTAGCTACCCAAGAGGCTGAGATCTGGGGATCACAGTTCAAAGCCAGCTGGGATAGGAAAGGCCATCAGATACTGATTTCCAGTTAACCAAGAAGCCACAAGTGGAGCTGTAGCTCAAGTGGTAGAACTCCAGCCTTGAGTGAAAAAGCCAAGTGTAAGTGCAAGAGTTCAAGTCCTAATAACACACACACACACACACACACACACACACACACACACACACACACACACACACACACACACACACACACACACACACACACACACACACACACACACACAGTGATCCAGGCTCCGGTGGCTCACACCTGTCATCCTAGCTACTCAGGAAGCTGAAATCTGAGGATCGCAGTTCTTGGCCAACCCAAAGAGAAAAGTCCCTGAAACTCTTATCTCCATCAACCTACTCAGAAAAAGCCAGAAGTGGAGCTGTGGCTCAAGTGGTAGAATGCCAGCCTTGAGCACAAAAGCTGAGGGCAGCGCCCAGGCCCCAAGCTGAAGTCCCAGGACGGGGACACACACACACAGATACATACAGATGTACACAAAATGTGCACAAGTAATGCATGTTCAGGGTTTTTTATATATATACATATGTATGTATAAATGCAGAATTACAGAAAGACACTAAGCCGCCCTCCGTCCTGGGCTGGGGCGGCGCCATGCTGCGGCCGCCGCGGGCCTCCCGGCCTCCCCTGCGTGGAGTCTGCTCTGCTTCTCCCACTCACAGCCTTCATGCTATAAATACACCCGGGCCTGCCAGCGGCAGCCAGCGGCCTCGAGTGCTGTTGTCTGGACTTGGCCGCCGTCTGCCGCAGCGTCTCCTCTGAAGGACGCCGGGTCGCCACCCGCCTGCCAAGGTTATAAATAACCCCGCAGCGGACATCCCTGCCCGGAGCCCGGCACTAAGCACACCCCTCCCTAGCTCCTCTGGGGACCTTCCTGCCGGGCCGGTCATGCCAGGGGGACGCGAGGGGAGAGGTCTTCTGGTGTGAAGCCTTCAGAGGGGTCCCACCAGTTCACACCCCCAGCCAGAATGGGAGTCAGAGATGGGTGTACCCCAAGCCGACGCACAGGGACCCCTCACAGCCCACCAGCCTCTGCGTCACCGCCAGCCAGGCCAAGCTGGCTCACGCTGCATTGTGCACGAGACCCAACGCCAAAAGGAGCTGCGTGAGTCCCTCCAGACCCCCCCCCCCATCGTGAACACAGCCCCCCAGCTGACGGCGACGCTCCGGCTCCGTGTCCCTAAGGGCCAGAGACAGACACGGCGGGGGAACAGCCAGGCTTCCACCCTGGGAGGCTCAGACACCAGATCTGAGCGTAGAGATGGTGGTGCCACTGGTGCCCAACCTTTGTACACATTTTTGCTTGAGCTGGCCTCAAACTGTGATCCTCCTAATCTCTGCCTCCCTAGCAGCTGGAATGACAGAAGTACCACCGTGACCAGCTGTTGATTGAGATGGGGTCTTGTGATTTTTTTTCCTCTAAACTTGCCCTGAACTGTGAACGTTTCGTTCTTTGCCTCCCAGGTAGCTAGAATTACAGGCATGAGCTACTATGCTTGGTTTTACTTCGACTTAAAAAAAAAAAGTGGGGGGCTGGGAAGGTAGCTCAGTGGTAGAGCGTTTGCCTCTCATGCATGAGGCTCTGTGTTCGATTCCTCAGCACCACATAAACAGAAAATGCTGGAAGTGGTGCAGTGGCTCAAGTGGTAGAGCGCTCGCCTTGAGCTGAAGAGCTGAGGGACAGCGCCCAGGCCCAGAGTTCAAGCCCCACAACTGACAAAAAAAAAAAGGTACCAAGCTTAGTGCTGGTGGCTCACACATGTAATCCTAGCTACTCAGGAGACTGAGATCTGAGGACTGTGGTATGAAGCCAGATTGGGCAGCAGAGTCCTTGAGACTTTCTTTTTTATCTTTCTTTTTTTTTTTTTTTTTGGCTGATTGTGGGGCTTGACCTCGGCCTGGGCGCTGTCCCTCAGCTCTTCAGCTCAAGGCGAGTGCTCTACCACTTGAGCCACAGCGCCACTTCTGGCTTTTTTTTTGAGTAGTTAATTGGAGATAAGAATCTCATGGACTTGGGCTGGGAGGGTGGCTCAGTGGTAGAGCACTTGCCTTGCATGCATGAGGCCCTGGGTTCGATTCCTCAGCACCACATAAACAAAAAGAAAAAAGCTGGAAGTGGCGCTGTGGCTCAAGTGGTAGAGCGCTAGCCTTGAGCTGAAGAGCTGAGGGACAGCGCCCAGGCCCAGAGTTCAGGCCCCACAACCGGACCCAAAAAAAAAAACAAAAAAAGAATCTCATGGACTTTCCTGCCTGGGCTGGCTTCAAACTGTGATCCTCAGATCTCAGACTCCAGAGTAGCTAGGATGACAGGCGTGAGCCACCAGCGCCCAGCTTCCTTGAGTCTTATCTCCAATTAACCAAAAAGCCAGAAGTGGATCTGTGGCTCAAGTGGTAGAGCGCTAGCCTTAAGTGAAAAATAACTAAGGGCCATGAGTACCCAGGCATGGAGTTCAAGCCTCAGGACTGGCAGAATGAGAAAAGGGAAGAAAGAAAAGAAAGAGAAAGAGAAGTATCAGCTGTGAGGAAGGCTGTGGCAGGGTGGGGGGTGGGGAAGGTGCGCTGGGCAGCTGCGGTTCATGGAGGGAAGGGCTGTGCCAATAGTGGGGACTGTAGGTGCAAAGGCCCTGCGGTAGAATTCTGTCAGCACATCTGGGCATAGTGCTGGCTAGTGCGGCTGGGGTGGCCGGGGACTGAGAGGGTGGCCGGGTGGCAGTGCTGACCGTCCTTCCTCTGTCCCGACCCACAGCCCTGCTCCTGGACATCATGACTGTGGCGGGCGTGCAGAAGCTGATCAAACGGCGCGGCCCGTACGAGACGAGCCCAGGGCTCCTGGACTACCTGACCATGGACGTGTACGCCTTCCCCGCGGGGCATGCCAGCCGTGCCGCCATGCTGTCCAAGTTCTTCCTGAGCCACCTGGTGCTGGCGGTGCCCCTGCGCATCCTGCTGGTGCTGTGGGCCTTGTGCGTGGGCCTGTCGCGGGTCATGATCGGCCGCCACCACATCACCGACGTGGTCTCGGGCTTCATCATCGGCTACTTCCAGTTCCGCCTGGTGGAGGTGGTCTGGCTCTCCTCCAACACCTGCCAGATGCTCATCTCCGCCTGGTGAGCCCCGCGGCCCGGACGCGGGGAGCCCGTGAGCTGGGCCGCCCTGACTCAACCTCCCCGCCAGGGCTGCTGCTTCTGCGTGGCCTCGGCAGACGAGAACAAGATGATGGTGGTGGCCGGAGGAGGCTGAGGCCCCGGCACGCCCGGCACGTTCGTGGCTGTGCGCCTGCCACAGCATGCTCCCCACAAAGCGCCCCGAAGCCCCCACGCCGTGCCCTCCGCCACCTCCGACGTCTTCAGACTGAACCGGCCAGAGCATGCCTGCCGGATGCCGCCCGGCCCGGCCCGGGGCTCGGGGTCGGGTTTGCAGTCCCAGCGCCTTTGGGAAGCGCCGCACCCTCTGCCTCCACAGTGGACATTCATGAGGACTGAGAGCGCCATAAAGGCTCTGACAAGTCCTGTAAAGGCCTGCTGCTCAGCCTCTGGGGTAGCTCCATGCTTCCTAAACTCACGGAACCCCAGGAACTGCTGATTCCTGAAACTCTGTGTGTGGGGAGGGGGACTGTGGCCCGGGGAACCCCCCACCCCTGTCCCCCAAAGCCTGGGGCTTCAGCTGGCTGTGCCCAACACCACCAGCCCCCCACAGCCTGGAAGGAGCCAGGTGTGGGCCGTGGCTGTGGCTTTGGCCCCGCCCCCCCGCCAGGCTCCTTGAGACCTCAGAAGTCCACCCGCGTTCCCCGTGTCATGTGACAATACAGGGGTATGCAAAGCTCCCTGTCCCGTGTGGGGTTCTTGTGGTTTTTGTTTTCTTGCTAGTAACAGGTGGTCTAGACTGAGACACATCTCCAGTCCATCGTGTGTGTGTGTGTGTGTGTGTGTGTGTGTGTGTGTGTGTGTGATGTTTTGGTGTGTGTGTGTGTGTGTGTGTGTATGTGATGTTTTGGTGTGTGTGTGTGTGTGTGTGATGTTTTGGTGGGTGTGTACTGGTACTGGGACTTGAATTCAGGGCCTCATACTCTCAGTTGGCTTTTTGCTCAAGGCTGGTGCTTTACTATTTGAGCCACAGCTCTACTTCTGGCCTTTTTGTTGGTTAATTGGAGATTAGAGTCTCATGGAGCTGGGCCCTGGTGGTTCACACCTGTCAACCTAGCTACTCAGGAGTCTGAGATCTGAGGATCAAGGTTCAAAGCCAGCCCTGGCTGGAATATCTAGGAGACTCTCTTTTTTCTTTCTTTTTTTTTTTTTTTCTTTCTTTTTTGGTCGGTCGTGGGGCTTGACTCTGGGCCTGGGCGCTGTCCCTCAGCTCTTCAGCTCAAGGCGAGTGCTCTACCACTTGAACCACAGCACCACTTTCGGTTTTCTGGTGATTCATTGGAGA
This sequence comes from Dipodomys spectabilis, assembly GCF_019054845.1. Classification (NCBI taxonomy): domain Eukaryota; kingdom Metazoa; phylum Chordata; class Mammalia; order Rodentia; family Heteromyidae; genus Dipodomys; species Dipodomys spectabilis. Next base: position 4,481,149 of record NW_024870744.1, read on the forward strand.
TAAGGGTCTCACAGCTTACTGATAGCTGGGCACTTGTGGCTCACACCTGTAATCCTAGCTACTCAGGAGGCTGAGATCTGAGGATCGTGGTTCAAAGCCAGCCCAGGCAGGAAAGTCCAGGAGACTCATCTCCAATAAACCACTAGAAAACCGAAAGTTGGCGCTGTGGCTCAAGGGCAGAGTGCTCGCCTTGAGCTGAAGAGCTGAGGGACAGCGCCCAGGCCCAGAGTTCAAGCCCCACGACTGATAACAAGAAAAGTCTCACAGAGCCCAGGCTGGCTTTGACCTGATCCTCAGATCTCAGCCTCCTGAGTGGCTGGGACGACAGGTGTGAGCCACCAGTGCCCGGCCGCCAGGGCTGTTTTATTACAGCAGCCCACGAGGGAGCTGGAGCTGGAGGGGCACTGCACCTGAGATCAGGTTCACAAGGGAGAGACCGCCAGGGGGCGCTTCTGGGGAAAGCCGGGGCACTGGACCGCATCGCGGTCGCTACAGGGCACAGCTGGGGCCCCTCACGGAGAGGGGCGGCTGGGGGTGTGCGGAGAGCGCACACAGACGCACCCCCGGGTCCTGGGGCGCCCTGGGGTTCGGAGTGACAGCCACACTTGCCTGGCCAGTTGTTGGTCCCACAAAACACAAGTAGGAAGGACCTCGCTTTCTGGAATCTTCTGCTAGACAGTGCCAGGTACCCTAGGTGGGGGGAGTCACCCGGGGTCTCGGGGTGTCCTGCCTCACCCCACTCGGCCATGTTTGGGCCTTTCTCGAGGGTTTTCAGGGTTATAAACCCAGAGGCGAAAACAAGTGAGGGGCTGGAGTGTGGCTCAGTGGTGGAGCGCTTGCCTCGCATGCATGAGGCCCTGGGTTCGATTCCTCAGCACCACCTCACAGAAAAAGCTGGAAGTGGCACTGTGGCTCAAGTAGTAGAGTGCCCGCCTTGAGCTGAAGAGCTGAGGGACAGCGCCCAGGCCCAGAGTTCAGGCCCCATGACTGGGGGCGGGGGGAAGGTGGCTTCCCGGGTGATCTGGTTGTCACCTGTCACCTCAAGAGCAGGCTGGGTGGGGGTGGCAGGCTCGGGGGCAGAGGCTGCGTGGCCGGCAGCATGGCAGCACAGTCGCTGCTCTGAGGAATGAGGGCAAAGCCCCCCGAGGAGGCGGCCCCCCAGCTGCCTCAGGTCTGGGAAAGCCGCTACCAGGGCAGCCGCTGCCCGTGTGAAGTCCCCGCCGCCTGGCTCTGGACCTGGAGGCGGTCCAGAGGCCCCAGGAAGGGGATGCAGGGGCCAGAAGAACCCACGGACCCCGGCGTGGGCCACCATCTGGCTCCAGGAAGGAGTGAAACATCTGGCCGGGGACTGGCCGCTGCTGTGTTCCCAGAGGTTACATAACTCACACATGCGCACAACACGTGGCCCCGGAGGCTCGCCCAGCCCAGCGGCAGCTGACCGTTCCTAGCTGGTGAAAGGGGTGTGGTGGTCAGGGGGCAGCCATGGGGCAGGGCACAATGCCACAGCACTGCACCTGACAGACCAGCGCTCAGAGCCTGCCATGCTCCTGTGGACCCTGTGCACATGCGTACACGTGCACACGTATGCATGGCTACATTTGCACTCACTGTGCTCCTGCACCAGCACGCACACACATGTGCACCTCTCACAAGCGTACCTTGACAGGTACCTGGGCATCCACAACAGACTTAGCAAATAAATGTACAGGATGCACCAGGTGCTGGTGGCCAGCTGCTCAGGAGGCTGTGATCTAAGAATCATGGTTTAAAGCCAGCCCAGGCAGGAAAGTGTAAGCTTGTTTTTGTTTTTGCCAATCCTGGGGCTTGAACTCAGGGCCTGGCCACTGTCCCTGATCATCGTTTACTCAAGGCTAGCACTCTACCACTTGAGCCACAGCGCCACTTCTGGCTTTTGCTGTTAAATGTGGTACAGGCATGAAACCCGGGGCTTCATGCCTCTATCTACATGTAGAAGATGTGACACTTAAAACCAGTCCCTTATCTGATGTTCAAGTTCACTTTCCACATCCTGTATTTTATCCGACAACTCCAAGGCGCAGGGCAGGGCGCATGCTCAAACGCTGAGCCCACGGCCCCCACGCCCGGCCATTTTGCCAGAAGGAGGGCTGAGCTTCTGCTACCGTGATCCACAGGTGCTTCCTGAGGGCGTCAGCGGAAGGAAGAGCCACGGGCGGCCGGATCCCCAAGAAAGCACCCCACCAACGGCCCAGCTGTGAGGCCCTGAGACCCTCACTCGGGAGCCAGAGCCTGGGGCTGGGCCTGCAGGAAGGGGCTGTGCAGCTGAGCCGAGGGAAGCGATCCCAGTCCCCAGAGGATGCCTGGCTGTTCTCACACAGCCAGAGACAAGTGAGAACCAGGAGCCCGAGACCGGCTTCCTCCGCCCAGACCCTCAACCACGCAGCTGCAAGCTTGGAGAGAGGGGGCCCCGGATCGGCGGGCTCAGTCCTGCTCTACCTCAAGGGCTGGGTCACTCATTCCCTGGCTTAGGAGAGCGGAAGTCTGGCCTCCAGCTCTGGGCCAACCTCACAAGGAACCAGGTGGGTTTACTTGAGAGATCTTTCAAGAGATGCTCACGCCTGTCATCCTAGCTACTCAGGAGGCTAGGCTCTGAGGATCGTGGTTCAAAGCCAGCCTGGGCAGGAAAAGGCCATGAGACTCTTTTTTTTTTTTTTTGTCGGTCGTGGGGCTTGAACTCTGGGCCTGGGCGCTGTCCCTCAGCTCTTCAGCTCAAGGCGAGCGCTCAACCACTTGAGCCACAGTGCCACTTCCGGTTTTTCTGGTGGTTTATTGGAGATAGGAGTCTCATAGTCTCTCCTGCCCGGGCTGGCTTTGAACCGCGATCCTCAGATCTCAGCCTCCTGAGTAGCTAGGATTACAGGCGTGAGCCACCAGCGCCCGGCTCCATGAGACTCTTATCTCAGATAAACCACCAGAAAACCGGAAGTGGCGCTGTGGCTCAAGTGGTAGAGCGCTCGCCTTGAGCTGAAGAGCTGAGGGACAGCGCCCAGGCCCAGAGTTCAGGCCCCATGACTGACCAAAAAAAAAAACAATGAAGTGTCATGGAGCTTTCTGTGTGGGCTGGCTCAAAACTGTGATCCTCTGATCTCAGCCTCCTCAGTATCTGCGATCAGCATTACAGGCCCAAACAAAGCCATTTCTGGCTGAGCAGCCCTTGTTTTTTAGCGTCAGAGCACGTAGGCAACATTGCGTCAGGACTGCCCTGCCCGGGCTGTGTGCTTCCACAAGAACGGGGTCGGGTGCCCTGCTCTGGGCAAGGCTGCAGCCAGGCTGAGGGCCTGGCCGGAGGTGGGCTGCGTGGAGGAAGGGAAGGAGGGAGAGGGCACAGAGTCAAGAATATCTCTGCCCTGCCCAGCCTTGAGTCTTGTGATGCTGAAACTCAAGAGCCCCCTGAATCAGCGGGATATTAATAACCATGGCAGGCTCACAGGGTCAGCTCTGCCTGGGGCCTGGGGCCTCCACCCCACGTGGGGGAGACCCACCCTCACCCTGGGCAGGCCTGCGCACAGCTTGCTGAGGCTCCCAGAAGCACAGGGACGGGTTGGGCCTGGGGGGAGGAAAAGGCCAGTGTGGGTGTCCAGGGCAAATTCCATCTCTAGCTCTCATTTCTATGGTGGTGACTGGGGATAAATCACTGACTAGCACTTGATCTGTAAAATGGGAGCCTTACTGGAGTACTCCCAGTATTTTTCCGTGAGGACCCAGGGAGGTTGTCCGGAGGCCAGGCCTGGAAGGAGAGCCTGCCATCACCTGTCAGGACGCGTCCCCTTGTCTCACACTTCCCTAGTCTGGCTCTTGTTCCAGTGGAGCCTGGGTTTTGTCCCAGGGCGTCCTCTGGTGGGCATATGTGGTTACTGCAGGGGCTCCTTATGCAGGTTGCATGAGCTTCCAAGATGCAGACAGCCCCAAACTCATCTTTTTCTTTTTCTTTTTTTTGTCAGTCGTGGGGTCTGAACTCTGGGCCTGGGCGCTGTCCCTCAGCTCTTCAGCTCAAGGCTAGTGCTCTACCACTTGAGCCACAGCACCACTTCCGGCTTTTTCTGCTTTTGTGGTGCTGAGGTATTAAACCTAGGGCCTCAGGCATGCAAGGCAAGCGCTCTACCACTGAGCCACCTTCCCAGCCCTCTTCTTTTCTAATGGACTCAAGTCTTAGCTCCTAGTCTGTATGCTCCAGCCTGACAGGTTGAAAATGGAGAAAGATGAGGAAGAGAGACCCACTCCCTTCCCTTTGGAAATTCAAGAGGCAGGGCAGACCAGCCTCGGCGAGTCACGGCCTTGGCTCCCGCCCTCTCCAGTTTAGGAAAGCCACAGCATCTCTGATCTCTAGAATCTGTAAGTGGTCATGAGACCTGCTGGTGTAGGGGCAGGAGGAGCAAGGAGCAGATTGGAGGGGTGGGGGCCTAGGGAGGGGCAAAGACCACAGAGGTCCAAGATCTGGCACGGACCGGGATGGGGAGTGCAGAAGTCTCCACTAGGCACATGGTGTGGGTCCCTGACCCAGGTGGCCAGCGAGGCCTGCTGCAGCCCTGCTCCTGACACCCTAGTGGTTTATTGGCGGTAAGAGTCTCACGGACTTTCTTGCCCAGGCTGGCTTTAAACTGTGATCCTCAGATCTCAGCCTCCTGAGTAGCTAGGATGACAGGCGTGAGCCACCAGTGCCTGGCCTCACCTAGCCTTTTTGTGTGTATGCCGTACTGGGGCTTGAGCTCAGGGCCTCGGTGCTGTGTTGGAGCTTTTTCAATCAAATCTGGTGCTCTACCACTTGAGCCACAGTTCCACTTATGGCTTTTAGCTGGGGCTGGCTTCAGACTGTAATCCTCAGAATTCAGCCTCCTGAGTAGCTGAAATTATAGGCATGAGCCACCGGGTGCCCAGCTTTTATTTTATTTTTTTGGTGCCACTAGGGAATACACTCAAAATAACTTTTTTCCCCCCAATCCTGCTGCTTGAACTCAGGACTGGTCTCTGTTCCTGAGCCTCTCTATACTCAAGGCTAGCACTCTACCACAGGGCCACTTCTCTTTTTTTCTGTATATGTGGTACTGAGGAATCCAACTCGGGATCATATAAGCAAGGCAAGCACTCTACCACTAAGCCACATTCCCAGCCCAAAAGTTAACTTTTTAAAAATGGTAGAGTGCTTGCCTAGCATGCATGAGGCCCTGGGTTCGATTCCTTGGTACCACATACACAGAAAAAGCTGGAAGTGGCACTGTGGCTCAAGTGGTAGAGTGCTACCCTTGAGCAAAAGAAGCTCACGGACAGCACCCAGGCCCTGAGTTCAAGCCCCAGGACTGGCAAAAAAAACAAGTTGAAAAGGCTAACTGGGGTTAGAGGGGTGGCTCAGGTGGTAGAATTTCCCACCAGTGAGCAAAACCCAAAAGCATCAGGTACTGAGTTCAAGTCTCAGTCTCAGACCAAAAAGTAAAAAAGGCTTAGCACTTTTGAATATGAGTAGAGACCCTGTCAGGAATGTGCATGCTATGTTTTGAATACTTCCATAGGAGGGCCTGGCAACAGGGCGCCCTGTCTGCCAAAGGTGCCCTCACAAAGCCTGGGCTGAGTGCTGCACCCAGGAAGGTCGAGGTCACAGTGGCCGGGCCTGCTCCTTCGGAAGATCCAGGGCAGCCGCATCTGGTCCTTCATTCTTGCTCCTGGTGGCCTGACCAACATGCTCCTTGGCTTGTGGCTACCTCTCTGTACCATCCACGTGCCCATGGCCACCTCTCCTTCCATGGTGTCTTCCCTCTGCCCATGTGTGACTCTGTGCCCAGACCTCCCCAGCCCATGTGTGTGTGTGCACGTGGACGCACGTGTGTGCACGTGCCTTGTGCACGTGCCTATCCTGGGGCTTGACCTCAGAACTGTTCCTTACCTTTTTTGCTTACAGCTTGCATTCTCTCACTTGAGCCACAGCTCCACTTCTGGCTTTTCTGTAGTAAACTGGAAAGCAAATGTCTGCAGGACTTTCCTGCCCAGAATGGCTTTGAATCCTGATCCTCAGATCTCAGGTTCCTGAGTAAGGCTGCAGATGTGAGTCACTGGTACCAGGTTTACCCTGTCTTCCCTTTGGTGCCAGTACTGAGGCTTGAATTTAGAGTATGGGCACTGTCCCTGATCTTTTTTTTTCTTTCTTTTTTTTTTGGGCCGGTCCTAGAGCTTGAATTCTGGGCCTGGGCGCTGTCCCTCAGCTCTTCAGCTCAAGGCTAGTGCTCTACCACTTGAGCTTCAGCGCTACTTCTGGTTTTCTGGTGTTTTATTGAATATAAAAATCTCACAGAGGGGGCTGGGAAGGTGGCTCAGTGGTAGAGCGCTTGCCTTGCATGCCTGAGGCCCTGGGTTTGATTCCTCAGTATCCCATAAGCAAAAAGTAAAAAGCTGGAAGTGGTGCTGTGGCTCAAGTGGTAGAGTGCTAGCCTTGAGCTGAAGAGCTGAGGGACAGCGCCCAGGCCCAGAGTTCAGGCCCCATGACCGACCAAAAAAAAAAAAAAAATCTCACGGATATTCCTGCCCGGGCTGGCTTTGAACTGTGATCCTCAGATCTCAGCTTCTGAGTAGCTAGGACGAACGACAGGCGTGAGCCACTGGCGCCCGGCTTGTCCTTAGCTTTTTCACTCAAGACTGGCACTCCATCACTTGAGCCACACTTCTGGAACTGTAACAAAGGCCCTGTAGCGCCCCCTCCTGGCCCACCTTGGATGTAGCGGGCCAATCACCACCCATCAATCCAGAAGCCCAGGAACAGTTGTCAGCTGCAGGGAGGGTTATGGCTGGGGTGAGGACAGCGTCCGGGTGTGAGGAGAAGCTGGGCCATGCGTGAGGCCAAGAGTGATGGCGTCCTGCAGGCGTGCCATCTCTGCTTGCTTGAGTGGAGTCCTTGCCGTTGGGGAGTGGGAAAGGAGTCACCCCGCTACCTATGGACTTCTGCCTGGAGCCAGGCTGAGATTAGGGCTGCTTAGATCTTGGAGCATGGGGCTCAGTGCACAAGATAAGAAAGCAACTGTGAAGCTGTGAGCTGTGAGCCCAGCGCCGGTGGCTCACGCCTGTAATCCTAGCTACTTAGGAGGCTGCGATCTGAGGATCGTGGTTCAAAGCCAGCCTGGGCAGGAAAGACTGTGAGACTCTTTCTTTTTTTTTGTCAGTTGTGGGGCTTGAACTCTGAGCCTGAGCACGAGACTCTTATCTCCAATAAACCACTCAGAAATCAGGAAGTGGCGCTGTAGCTCAAGTGGTAGAGTGCTAGCTGAAGAGCTGAGGGACAGTGCCCAGGCCCAGAGTTCAAGCCCTAGAACCGACAAAAAAAAAAAAAAAAAAAAAGCAACTGGAGGAAGAAGGGAGGGAGGAAGGAGGAGGGAGGAGGGAAGAGGGAGGAGGAAGGAGGCGTGCCCTCCTCTGGAGCTATAAGTAGCACAATTGCACAGGGTCATAAACACTGCTCATCAGGGCCCAGGTATTGTGACAGCCGGACTGGTTCCTCTGTGTGTGTGTGTGTGTGTGTGTGTGTGTGTGTGTGTGTGTGTGTGTTGGTTCTGGGGTTTAAACTCAGGGTTTCATGCTTGCTAGGCAGACATGCTCCCATTTGAGCCACAATTCCACCCTTGTTTTGTTTTAGATTATCTTTTATGTAGCGTCCCCCTGGCTTGTTAGTTAAGTTAGGGGCTATCATTAACTTTTTGACTAGACTAACCATGGACCAGGGTCTTCCTACCTCTATCTCCATCTCCAACATAGCTTGGACTAGAGGCATACGCCACCACACTCCATCCCTTTACTTTGGGATAATTTTTGTTTGTTTTTGTTGGTTGTGGGGCTTGAACTCTGGGCCTGGGCGGTGTCCCTGCGCTCTTCAGCTCAAGGAGAGCACTCTACCTCTTGAGCCACAGCGCCACTTCCGGTTTTCTAGTGGTTTTTATTTCTCATGGACTTTTTTGCCCAGGTTGGCTTTGAACCGTGACCCTCAGATCTCAACCTCCTGAGTAGCTAGGATTACAGGCATGAGCCACCAGAGCAAGGAGAGACAATTTTTATATTACTGATTGGTATGGGTTTAACTTGTAATAATCTATAATAGAGCCTTCCTCCTCTTTCCTCCTCTCCCTCTCCCCGCCCCCCACCCAAACCAATGGTAAGGCTGTTTGATGGGAGATGTGTTTTTGTCCATTGGGACACACAGTTTTTTGGAGCTTTCTCTTTGCTTTGTAATGTTAGCAGATGTGACTATCTAGTACCTTGTTTTAACTAGTAAAGATCATCCCTATGTCAACTAGTTCTGACTTTTTTTTTTTTTGCTGGTCCTGGGGCTTGAACTCAGGGCCTGGTCTCTGTCTCCTTAGCCTCTCTGTGCTCAAGGCTAGAGCTTTACTTCTTGAGCCACAGTGCCACTTCTGGCTTTTTCAGTTCATGTGGTTCTGAGGAATCGAACCCAGGGCTTCACGCATGCTAGGCAAGCACTCTACCACTGAGCCACATTCCCAGCCCATGTTATGGTTTTAAAAGTTTCACTTTAAAAAATTTTCTCTTTCTTTCTCTCTCTTCCTTCCTTCCTTTCTTTTCTTCCTTCCTTCTCTCTTTCTCTCTGTATTTTTCTGTGCTGGTCCTGCCTGCTGGTGCTTAAATTTGGCCTGAGATTTTTTTTGCTCAAAGCTAGCCCTCTACCACTTGAGCCACAACACCACTTCCACCTTTTGGATGGTTAATTAGAGATAATAGTCTCCTGGACTTCTCTGCTTGGGCTGGCTTAGAACCCTGATTCTCAGATCTCAGGCCTGAGTCACCTGTGTTCAGCAAGGTGTCACATTCTTACATTAGCAACAAATGAGCCTGAAATCCTTTGTTTGGAAGATTTCTAAAAAATTCCAAGTTATCTAAGTTTGTGTACGTGAAATATTTTATATGTGGCCACATCATACAATTCTAAAAAAACTTTCAAGTGCCATTTCTTCCAGTGCGTTGACCCTAAAAAGTTTCTATTGTGAGGCTGTTCTTGAATCATTCTTTGGTGCTACAGCCCCTCTGATTTAAGTTCAGATTGTGGGTTTTGCTGTTTTTGCTAGTACAGGTTTTGAAATCAGGGCTTTGTGCCCACTCAACCATTGAGCCATGCCTACACTCTGGCTTTTTGCTCCATGAGATGGAGTCTCATGGACTTTTCTGTCCAACAGTGGCTTCGAACCCCATCCTCTGGATCTCACCCCCCCAGAACAGCTAGTCTTACAGGCCTAAGCCACCAGATAACCAATCTGCTTCCGCTAGTCTTACAGGCCTAAGCCAGCAGATAACCAATCTGCTTCAGATAACAAGTCATGGGGGAGAAATACGTCAGAATTTTTGTGGTGATAGAGTTCTTTCCAGTCTTCCATTTCGCTCGGCCGTGGATGTCCAGACAGTCTGGGAAAGGGCGGCCCTCCCACCTATGTGCTTCCTGGGGCGGGGAGAATGTTCCGCCCGGGCCCTGCGGCTTCCCGGGAGCGCTGTGCAGGGATCGGGGCCTCGGACCAGGCTGGGCAGGGCCTGGAGGGCTCGCACTCAGCACTGAGCTCCGGCCGTCACCCTCGCCATTCCGGAGGCTGAGATCTGAGCACGGCGGCGGGAAGCCAGCCCGGGCGGAGAAGGCCCTGAACTATTACCTCAATGAACTACTCAGGGAAGAGCTCGAAGCGGCGCGGTGGCTCGGTAGAGCACCGCCTTGAGCAAAAGAGGCTCAGGGACGGCGTCCAGGCCGCGAGTTCGAGCCCCAGCGCGGGCACTGACGCACAGACACGCTGACACACCTTTCTTCCGGGCGGCAGCGCCCGCGGGAAGGCCTCCCGTTGCGGACGTTCCTCCCACCGGCCCGGGCCGCCTGACCACACGAACGCCGCGGGCCGCCGCGGCTCGACCCGCCGGCTCCAACACCCGGACAGCTCCCCCGGAGAGTGCACTCAGTCGCAGCCGGACTGGTGTCCCACACTAACATCTTGGCTTCTCGACCAATCACGGAGCTGGCTTTCAGGTGAGGGACGGCAACTTCATCCAATCATGTCTCTGCGATCAACTGCGGCTCACCCAATCAGCCAACTATTTCCTCGGAAGACACGAGGAGGGCGGGGAAGAGACAAGCGGTGTGGCCGCGAGGCCCCGCCTTCCGCGCTGTAACGTGTTGGGTCTGCGCATGCGTGTGGTGGACTGGTTCCTCCTGAGGAAAGCTGTAGCTGCTACTTACTGTATCCTTCACTACTGCCCTAGGTCTTTGTCTGTGTGTGTGTGAGAGATCGGGGTGGGGGGACTTGGACTCACGGCCTGGGTGCTGTCTTGAGTCAAAGCAGCACTTCCAGCTTTTTGGTGGTTTATTGGAGATAATGTGTCTCACAGACTTTGCTGCCCAGGCTGGCTTCCCACGGTGGAGCCTCAGATCTCAGGCCCCTGAATAGCTAGCTAGGGTTACAGGAGTGAGCCACCAGTCCCTAGCTGGTTTAGTGTAGTTAAAACAAAAATATGCACTGCTGCTGCCACCTATTTATCTGCATCCTGGAAATTAAAAAAATCAATATAAAAATTTTCTGATATGGGTTATACAAATGAAGGCTCAGCTGAGTGGTGTGCCAGGCTCAAACTGCATGGCACATATAATAAAGCTCAATAGTGCTCTGATGTTTTTAGAGCATAGATACACATAAATATTCTGTTTCTCCCTCTCCACTCAGGGAACCCATAGGCTCCTCCTGGGATACCAGCACCTCAAAGCTATTTCCCCACATTCCCCTCAGAGGGGCAGGTGCCCTGGAGACACATGCCGGGGCTGAAACCTGGCCTTGCAATAGTCATGCTAAGTTACCTCAAGCAAGACCTGTATCGTCTGCTTTAAAATACAGTATTAATTAGGTATTAACTGTGTTGATGAAAGTGCTTAGAAGAATACCTCACTCATGTGCATACTCCCTAAGGGATAGTGACATGACAGTGTGATGTCCTTCCCACCCCCTCTTGCACACTTCTAGACTACAATTCTCAGCCTCCCAAGCAGGGATGTGAGACCACAGGACTGAATTTCTGCAGATGGAGTGTGGGCAGCAGTGATAGGCACATTTCCTGGCCTGCCTTCCATTCTGTTGCTTTGTCTGCACTGCAGGAAGTACTCAGGGAACCAGAAGTTGGAAGGTCCAGAAAGGTCTAGAAGGGTCCAGAAACATCCAGAAAGTTCCAGAATCCCTGCAGCAGTGCTGGGAATAGAGCTTCTGAACCAGGAAAATCACTTGGGAATGCTATGTAGGAGAGAAATCACTTGGGAATGCTATGTAGGAGAGAAATCACACACACACACACACACACACACACACACACACACATTGTACTGCATCACTGAAAGACTAGGGCATTTGTCACAGCCATTAACCAACCTAATACACAGCCAATCAGTTTTGTTACTGCACGTGTTTTTTTTTTTTAATCTCCCAGTTGATCTTTTTCAGCATGTGTTATTTTGTGACAGTGTTTGAAGTCTTCACACTGCCCCCCACCCCCAGCATTGTAAGCTCCTTGGCTTTCTGTACACAGGCCTTTGTGCCGAACTTGTGCCACATCCACAGTGCCCTCCAGAAGAGGGCTGCAGTCCATTGCTGGGGAGCACAGCTGCTTGCGCTGACTGTGTTCCTGGGCCCTATTCTATCTCCACTCCCCCTGCCCCCCCAACTCCCCCCCCCCATTGCAAGACTTGAAGGAACTCAAGGCCTGAGCACTCAACTGAGCTTGGTTTGCTAAAGGCAAGTGTTCTACTACTTTGAGCCACATCTCTAGCTTCTGTTTTCTGGTGGTTAATTAGAGATAAGAGCCTCACAGACTTTCTTTCTTAGCGGGCTTCTAACTGATTCTCAGATCTCAGCCACCTGACTAGCTGGGATTACATTAGGAACCACCAATGCCCAGAGGGAAGGGGTTTTAGAAGAGTATCTCCAAGCAGAGTCTGAGGGATGAATAAGATTTACCCTATGCAAAGAAGGTTGTGGGGGAAATGGCAAGAGTTCATTCCAGGCAGAGGGAGCAGGAGGTGTCAAGGTCTGGAGGGAAGAGAGGGCCATGAGTCTTGAAAAAGAGGTGGGGGGGGGCTGGGAAGGTGGCTCAGTGGTAGAGTGCTTGCCTTGCATGCATGAGACCCTGGGTTCCATTCCTCAGCTGGAAATGGCACTGTGGCTCAAGTGGCCGAGTGCTAGCCTTGAGCAAAAGAAACTGAGGAAGAGTGCTCAGGCCCTGAGTTCAAGCCCTGGGATTGGGGGCGCTGGGGAAGGAAGAGGAAAAGGAGGAGGTGAGAGATGAGACTGTGAAGAGGTAAGCAGGGCCAGATGGAATTCCAGAAGCTTGGCTTAAGGTGTTCACGAAGGCCCGGCAAGATGGTTGTCTAGTATTTCACTGGTTAATTCTGCCTCTAAACACAATGGTGGCAGCTAGAGACTCAGGAAGTCCTCCCAGGGCTGAGCTGAGCGCCTGGGGGAAGCTGCTGCTGCCAGGCTGTACAGGAGCCTCTGCAGGCCTCTGACCCGCGGGCACACAGCCCAGAGAACCCCAGTTGTCTCATTATTCCTGCTGCAGTGTAGATTGTACACCTGGGCCCCACCCGCTCCGTCTCGGCAGGGCCTTCCACTGGGATGAGAGGCCAGGAAATACAACATCACCCGCTCTTCCCAATTTCAGGCCCACTGTCTTTTGCTTTGGTTTGCTTTTTTGGGAAATGGAATTTAGGACTGAGCCACCCGATGGTGGATCAGCGGTGGTTTAATTTCAGGTTTTTCACCCTTTTTTTCTTTTCTTTTTTTTTTTTTTATCTTCGTCAGTTGTGGGGCCTGAACTCTGGGCCTGGGTGCTGTCCCTCAGCTCTTCTGTTCAAGGCTAGCACTCTACCACTTGAGACACAGTGCCACTTCCGGTTTTATGTGTTTTATTGAAGAGTTACAAGGACTTTCCTCCTTGAGCTGGCTTTGAGCCACAGTCCTCAGATCTCAGCCTTCTGAGTAGCTAAGATTACAGGTGTGAACCACCTGTACCTGGCTTCCAGTTTCTTTTTTGTATTATTTTTCAGATAGGGTTTTGCTTTACACCCTGGCAACCCTTCTATTTGTGTTTCTCTTCATTGCTGGAATGAAAGGCATTTATCTATCACTAAGCCTAGCTATTAGTGGAGATGGAATCTCATGAACTTTTATGCTTGTTATGGCCTCAAATAGCAATGTTCTGATCTCTGCCTCATAAGTAGCTGGGATTATAGGCTTGCGCCACCAGACCTGGTTTACTATTCCCTTTTTACACCTGTCCTACTGAACCAACCAATAGGCCAAATTCATCAAAATTCCAGTTGGTGGCTGGAAATCCAATGAAGGATCCAATAGGCAGGTTTATGATTTGAACTTCTTTTCAAAATTCTGCGAAGTTTTATTTAATTATTTTTCCATTTTGTCTTTAAGTGAAAGCCAAGATAATAGCTGGTGACTTACGTCTAGAATCCCAGCTACTTAGGAAGCTGAGGTCGGAGGAGCACAGTTTGAAGCCAGCTCAGGCAGGAAAGTCTGTGAAGCTCTTATCTCCAATTAACCAGCAAAAAGCTGGAAGTAGAGCTGTGGCTCAAGTGGCAGAGTGCTAGCCTTAAGCAAAAAAGCCAACCAGAGGGCAAAGCTCTGAGTTCAAGCCCCAGTACTAGCACACACACACACACACACACACACACACACACACACACACACACACACACAACTTAAAGCTACTCAGGAGGCTGAGGTCTTAGGATCACAGTACAAAGCCAGCGTGGGCAGGAAAGTCTGTGAGACTCTTATCTCCAATTAAACACCAGAAAACTGGAAGTGGCACTGAGGCTCAAGTGGTAAAGCACCAGCCTTGAGCTTAAGAGCTTAGGGACAGTGCCTGGGTCCAGAGTTCAAGCCCCATGGTGGGGGCTGGGGCAGGGGGAGTGAGGGGCGGGGAAACCTAGGCCAGGTGATGTTGACTCACACTTGTAATTCTAGCCACTCAGAAGACTGTGATCTGAGCACCATGGTTTGAAGCCAGACTGAGGAAGGAAAGCCTATGAGACTCTTATCTCCAATTAACTACCCGAAAAGCTGACAGTGGAGCTGTGGTTAAGTGATAGAGTGCTAGCCTTGAGCACAAAAGCTCAGGAATAGCATCCTGGCTCTGAGGACCAACCAACCCCAGCACTGGCACAAAAAAGAGAGAAAGAAAAGAAAGAGAGAAGGGGAGAGAGCGGGAGAGGAGGCTGGGAAGGTGGCTCAGTGGTAGAGTGCTTGCCTAGCATGCATGAAGCCCTGGGTTCCATTCCTCAGCACCATACATGCAGAAAAAGCCAGTAGTGGCGCTGTGGCTCAAGTGAGAGTGCTAACCTTGAGCAAAAAGCAGCTCAAGGACAGTGCCCAGGCCAAGTGCAAGTCCCAGGACTGGTAAAAAAAAGAAAAAAGAAAAGGAAGAGACAAAAAAGACCTGAGGGCAGTGGCTCTGGACTCCATTCTCAATTACGTGGGAGGCTGAGGTAGAGAAGGTGGTGTTTAGAGGCCTGGCCAGGCAATTGAGACTTCACTTCATGAGAAACCTGGGTGCTGTGAAGTGTCATCCCAGCCATGTGTAGTAGGGAAACCATGACTTATGCCAAGCCTGGGAAGAAAAGCAAGATCCTATCTGAAAAGTAAGAAAAGGCAAAAGGATGGGAGGTGTGGCTCAAGTAGAAGTATGCCTACCTAGCAAGTGCAAGGCTCTGACTTCAAACCCTGGTACCTTCAGAAGAGGAGGAAGGGGAAGAGTATCGAACCTAAGGTCTCATGCACACAAGACAAGTACTCTGAGCTACACCACTGAGCTACGTTCCCTGTCCAGAGCTCCACTTCCAGGTTTTTGGTGATGAAGGTGAGAGTATCTCAGAATTTCCTGCCCAGAGGGCTATGAATCTTGAGCTTCAGATCTCTGCCTCCGAGTAGCTGGGATTACAGGCGTGAGCCACCAGTGGCTGACTGCCAACCAAGTCATTTCTAATTGTTTATAACCAAATACACATGATGTCAAAGTCACCACTGTCACCAAGGCAGGCAAGCCACAGATAAGATGCTCCTAGTATTGTGCCATCATCATCTCTTGCCTAGTTTCAGAATTGTTTCATCATCTAAAAGGAAACCCCAGACCAATTAAGCAGTCCTCACTCTATCCCCAGCCCTGGCTCCAGCAGCCACTAATCTACTTTCTGTCTCTATGGATTTGTGTATTTTGGATATTTCACATAGAATCATAATAGATTTTTTTTGGGGGGGTCATTCATGGGGCTTGAACTCTGGGCCTGGGTCCTGTCCCTGAGCTCTTCAGCTCAAAGTGAGAGTTCTACCACTAGAACCACAGCGCCACTTCCGGTTTTCTGGTGGTTTCTTGGAGATAAGAGTCTCACAGACATTGCTGCCTGGGCTGGCTTTGAACTGTGATCCTCAGATCTCAGCCTCCTGACTAGCTAGGATTATAGGTGTGAGCCATCGGCGCCCAGCTTAGATGTCCTTTTTTGAGAGGGAGGGATAGTACTGGAGTACTGGGGTTTGAACTCAGGGCCTCACAGTTGCTAGGCAAAAACTTTACCACTTTAGTCATGCAGCCAGTCCTTTTTTTTTTTTTTGTTGGTTGTGGGGCTTGAACTCTGGGCCTGGGCGCTGTCCCTCAGCTTTTCAGCTCAAGGTGAGTGCTCTACCACTTGAGCCACAGCACCACTTCAGGTTTTCTGGTGGTTTATTGGAGATAAGAGTCTCATGGAGCCTGGTGCTGGTGGCTCACGCCTGTAACCCTAGCTACTCAGGAGGCTGAGATCTGAGGATCATGGTTCAAAGCCAGCCTGGGCAGGAAACTCCGTGAGACTCTTGTTTCCAATAAACCAGTAGAAAACCGGAAGTGGTGCTGTGACTCAAGGGTAGAGAATTCGCCTTGAGCTGAAGAGCGCAGGGATACCGCCCAAGCCCAGAGTTCAAGCCCCATGACCAACAACAACAAAGAGTCTCATGGAGGGGCTAGGAAGGTGGCTCAGTGGTAGAGTGCTTGCCTTGCATGCATGAGGCCCTGGGTTTGATTCCTCAGTACCATATAAGCAGAAAAAGCTGGAAGTGGCGCTGTGGCTCAAGGGGTAGAGCATTAGCCTTGAGCTGAAAAGCTGAGGGACAGTGTCCAGGCCCAGAGTTCAAGCCCCACAACCAACAAAAAACAAAATAAAAAAACCTTCCTGCCTAGGCCGGCTTTGAACTGTGATCCTCAGATCTCAGCCTCCTAAGTAGCCAGGATTACAGGTGTGAGCCATTGGTGCCTGGGCAGTATATGTTATTTTTTCAAATAGGTCCTCACATTTTATTTTATTTTTTTGTCGGTCGTGGGGCCTAAACTCTGGGCCTGGGCGCTGCCCCTCAGCTCTTCAGCTCAAGGCTAGCGCTCTACCACTTGAGCCATACACGTCACTTCCGGCTTTTTCTGCTTATGTGGTGCTGAGGAATCAAACCCAGGGCCTCATGCATGCAAGGCAAGCACTCTACCATTGAGCCAACTCCTGCCCCAGGTCCTCACATTTATACTCAGGCTGGCTTGGACCAGAATTCCCCTACTCCTGCTTTCCATGTTGCTGGGGTGACAGGCACACACCACTGCACCCAGTTTTTTATTTGCTGAGATGGAGTCTCATTAACTCTTTGCCTGGGCTTGCCTGGTACAAGTATCTTCCCAGTTTCTGCTTCCCAGTCAGTCAGCTGAGATTACAGGGGTAAGCCTCTATGCTCAGTGGAGGGGGGGGAAGGAGGGGAGGGAGAAAAAGGGAGGGAGAAAGGGACAAAGGGCAGAAGAGGGAGGAGTAGGAGGGGGAAGAGGAAGGAGGGGAGAGGGAGGGAGGGAGAGGGGGAGAGAGAGATAGAGGGAGAGAAGGAGAGAGAGTACTGGGGTTTGAATCCAGGGTCTGGACACTGTCTCTTTAGCTTTTTTACTTAAGGCTAGAATTCTATCACTTGAGCCACAGCTCCACTTTCAGCTTTTTTTTTTTTTTTTGGGGGGGGGGAGTCCAGTCATGAGACTTGAACTCTGGGCCTGGGTGCTTTCCCTCAGCTCTTCAGCTCAAGGCTAGCCCTCTACCACTTGAGCCACAGCGCCACTTATTGCTTTTTTTTTTTTTTTTCTTTTTGCTTATGTGGTAGCTGAGGAATCAAACTCAGGGCCTCAGGCATGCAAGGCAAGTGCTCTACCACTGAGCCACCTTCCCAGCCCCCCACTTTCAGCTTTTAATTGAAGGTAAGAATCTCCCTGCCTTTCCTGCCAGGGCTGGCTTTGAACTGAGATCCTCCAACCTCAGCTGCCTCAGCACCAGGATTGCAGGCAGGGCCTCAGTTTTCATTGCTGGAAACCCCAGGACACCCCACGTGGTGCCACTTCCAGTTTTCTGCATGTTTTATTGGAGATGAGTCTCATGGGCTTTCCTTCCTGGGCTGGCTTTGAACCGTGATCCTCAGACCTCAGCCTCCTGAGGAGCTAGTTTGACAGGTGTGAGCCACTGGCATCTGGCACTGAGCCACCTCTTACAGCATCTGGCTACCTACTGGTACCCTGGTGTGGGCCTGTGCTGCTGGAAATGGCTGAGATGGATTTGTCCTTGTCTTGGACCTCCTACCCGACATTCATCTCCCCTCACTGACCTGCCTTCAGCTGACTAAAGACTTGCTTCACAAACTACCAGGTGTTTAGTGGTGTAGCAAAACATCCCAGATCTGGACATCAGAAGCCTGAGGCAGGTCAGCAGGTCTATATTCCTCCCAGAGGCTGTAAAGCAGAATCTCCCTGGCCAGTCCCAGCTTCTAGAAGCTTCCTGCCTTCCTCCAACTCAAGATCAGGCCTCACTAGTCCATTTTCACACCAGATGACTGCTACTACTTTGGCCACTTGTGCTGTTTGGGACCTCTGGAATCCGCCCAGAGGGACCCCAGTAGTTATAATCTAGGATCTGGCCAGCACAAATAACTCACATCTGTAATCCTAGTGATTTAGGATTTGAAGATTTGAAGCCAGAGGCAGGAAAGTCTCTGAGACTCTTATTTCCAATAAACTATCAAAGAGCTGGAAGTGGAGTTGTGGTTCAAGTGGTAAAGCACTAGGTTCCAGCAAAGAAGGGTCTTGTCCCTGAGTTCAAGCTCCAGGACTCACTCTCTCTCTGTCTGTCTGTCTGTCTCTCTCTCTCTCTCTCTCTCACACACACACACACACACACACACACACATTAGGATCCTATCTCAGGATCCTTGATTGAGTCACATCTGCAAAGTCTTGTGCCTTGCTCAGGTAAGTACCCAGACGTGTTTGCAGGGAGTGGGGGTGCTACATAATTCTGCCTGGTTTGAAGTCTCCTTTTTTTTTTTTTCCTCTGCTAGGGGAAATTGTGTTGTCAGGCTCATGAGTATGGGGGAGGGGTTAAATGAGGGAGGTTACAAGAATGATTTATGGGGAGTGTTTAGCACATAGTACATGCTCAAAAAACAAAATACATGGTCCCAGTTCATTCTGTCACTTGAATCAGTTGCTGTGTCTTTTTTTTTTTTTTGCCCATCGTGGGGCTTGAACTCTGGGCCTGGGCGCTGTCCCTCAGCTCTTCAGCTCAAGGCTAGTGCTCAACCACTTGAGTCACAGTGCCACTTTCAGTTCATTGGAGATAAGAGTTTCAAGGACTTTCCTGCCTGGGCTGGCTTTGAACTGTGATCCTCAGATCTCAGCCTCCTGAGCAGCTAGGATTACAGGTGTGAGCCACCAGCCTCAGGCAGTCTTAAGACTGGGGAAGGTGAGATGGACATCTTTAAGATTTAATTTGTTTTTCTTGAACTCAGGGCCCAGGGCTGTCCCTGAACTTTTTTTACACAAGGCTAGTGCCCTACCACTTGAGAGTCACAGGTCCACTTGTGGCTTTTTTGGTGCTGGGTTGGAGATGAGTCTCACAGACCTTGAACCACAGTCCTCAGATCTCAGCCTCCACTGGCGCCCAACCAAGTTAGTTAAAGAGAGGATAACAATGGACAAATTGTAGGAAGATTAGGAAGTGTAAAGCTGGTTTATAAATTAGCCAAGACTCTCAGCACTCGGGGCCTGGGGGGGTGGGGTGGGTGGGTGGGCTGAGGGCTGTGCTGTTCCACCCGGGGCTTAGGCCATCATCAGTCCTCTCAGATCCTTTTTTGCTTTTTTGGCCAGTCCTGGGGCTTGAACTCTGGTCCTGGGTGCTGTCCCTGAGCTTGTTTTGCTCAAGGGTAGCACTCCACACCACTTGAACCACAGCCTTATTTCCAGCGTTTTCTGTGTATGTGGTGCTGAGGAATCGAACCCAGGGCTGTAAGCATGCTGGGCAAGCGCTCTCCCACGGAGCCACCCACCCCTGACCAGCGCGCCGAGCCGGGGCCCGGGCAACGCGGGGCGGGCGGCGGGTGCGGGGCTTCCCGGGGCCCTGCCGCTTCTGGGTTTAAATGTTGTCTTTGTGTCTGGAATTGTTTTCTAATTGCCCGGTATCTAGACTACAGCAAGACCCCCCCCCTCCCCACCGATCCCCCCCCCCCCCCCCCCCGCGCCCTGCAGAGCTTTTGTTTTCCCGCCAACACGCGGCAGACCCGCCCCGCCCCGGGGGGGCTGCGGCCCGGGTCTCGGACCCTGGGTGCCGCGTCCCCGTCGGGCGACAACCTTGCGGCGCCTCAGAACAATGTATCTCCGCGGCTTCCTTCCCCTCCCCGCCGCCGCCGACGCCGCCGCCGCCGCCGCCGCGGGCTCCGCGCAGGCCGCCGCCGCCGCCGCCGCCGCCGGGTGCGCGCGCGCGCGCGGGGAGGGGTCCGCGCCCTCCCCGCCCCTCCCCCCCTTCCGGGCCCCTCCCGGCCCGGGACCCCCGCGGGCCGGCGCGGCAGGGGGCGCTGCGCGGGGCGGCGCTGCGCGGGCGCGGGCGGGGGCGGCGCGGAGGCGGCGGGGGGCGGGGAGCCGCGCGGGCGGAGGCGGCGGCGGCGGCGGCGACGAGACACGGCGCGGCGGCTCCTGAGAGCGAGCGAGCGAGCGGGCGAGGAGAGCGAGGGGAGCGAGGCGAGCGAGCGGGAGGAGGAGGAGGAGGAGGAGGAGGAGGAGGAGGAGGCCGCGAGCGCCGCGCCCCGCGCCATCCGCCGCCATCCGCCGCCCCCGCGTCCCGGCCGCCGCCCGACCGCCATCGCCCGGCCCCGAGGCGCGCGCGGAAGCAGACCAGGTGGGCCGGGGCCGGGCGCGGGGCGCGGGGCGCGGGGCCGGGCGCGGGGCGGCGGGGCTTTGTCTCCGCGGCCGCCCCGACCTTTGTCCGCGGGCGCGGCGGCCGGGCCGGGCCGGGCTCGCCATTGTTGTGGCGGCGGCGGCGGCGGCGGCGGCGGCGCGGCCTGGGCGCGCGCGGCGGGCGGCGGCGGCCCCGGGGCCGGGAGGGGCGCGAGCCGCGGGCCGAGGGACCCCCGCGCGCCCCCCACCCCCCCCACCGCGCCCACTTTCCGGGGCGGGGACCCCGAGTGGGCGGAGGGGGGGCGCCGCGCAGGCCCCGAGGCCGCCCCGCGGGGGAGGCCCGCGGCCGGAGGCCCGCACCGCCTCGGCCGGGGGCGGGTTGGGAATGCGGGAACGGGGGGCTCGTTTTCCGAACCCTTAATCCTCCGCCGAAGATGTTTAATCATAAACAGGATGTCGCTGCTCAGGCTGCCAGATGCCCCCTCCCCCTCTCCTCTTCCTTTCTCCCTCTCCCTCCCCCAGCTAAGAAACACAGCCCTGTTGGAATGGTGGTGGGCTTCTCGTGGTTTGTCCCAAGGAGACGGGAAGCTTGCTCGCGCTCCCCCCGTTTCTTCCCCTCCTAAACACGGAGGGACGTCAGGCCCAGCTTTAGGCAGAATAGGCGATTTTACCCTCTCCCCCGAGGCCATGGAGCTTGGAGGCGGCGGCAGGGGCGCCGCGGCTCGGCGCAGGGCGTCCTCTGCTCAATGGCTGCCTGGGCGAAGCCTTCCTGAGCCTTTTGTACGGTGAGACTTTCCCTGTGTGATTCCCCCCCCCCCCTTATTTCTTGAAGGTTCAGTGTGGGTTTTTGATGAACATCCACTTCGGGTTTATCTGGGGAGCCCTTAGTCTGAAGTCTGGGCAGGGTTTCTCCTCTGTGCCCCGGTGGCACTGGAGGGCCTGGCTCTGCTTGCTCCTCTCACCTCTCAATCCAGCATACTCTGGGTCTGTCTTGTGTCTTATTAAAGACAGGCATTGCAGCCTCCTCCGAGTAGAATTGAGAAGTTGGAACGGGGCCTAGCCGGGAGAGCGCGCGCGAGTGAGCCAGGCATGCCGTTGGTGCTCTGTAGTTGCTACTCTTGCGGTTGTTTTGTAATTGCTATTGAGTCTCAGGATGCAGGCTTGGCAGCTTGTGCCATCTTAGAAGAGAGCCATGCTCCATCGTGCCACAGGTGCTTGCTTGAGGCACCCATAGGGAGAAGGAGTTCCAGGTAACAAGACTGTTGGGCCCTCCCTCTAGTCAGTGTCTCCAAGCCCTTGTTGATCTAATAGGTCCTGGCCGGGTGCTTGCAGCCTACAGCTTGGTTTCTGTCAGTCGGGGTGGAATGGTCTGAACCAGGATCCAGGGAGCCTCTTTGGGACCCCCAAATGATTATTTAGGGAGTACGGGCTGGTGCTGGCAGAAGTGGCTCATGGAGCCAGCCATCTGTACTCTGGGTTACTTCTTGCAAAGGTCCCCCAATTTATAAAAGGCAATCATGCTGGCTCTCATCTGTAATCCTACCTACTGAGAAGGCTGAGATTTGAGGATCATGGTTCAAAGCAGGGAAAGTCCATGAGACTTTTTTTTTTGTCGGTTGTGGGGCCTGAATTCTGGGTCTGGGTCCTGTCCCTCAGCTCTTCAGCTCAAGGCTAGCACTCTACCACTTGAGCCATAGCACCACTTCCAGCTTTTTCTGCTATGTGGTGCTGAGGAATTGAACCCAGGGCCTCATGCATGCAAGGCAAGCACTCTACTACTGAACCACCTTCCCAGCCCTCCATGAGATTATCCACCATTATCCACCAAAAATCCAGAAGTGGAGCTGTGGCTCAAGTGGTAGAGCACTGCCAGCCTTGAGCAGGAAAGCTGAAGGGTAGTTCCCAAGCTCTTGAGTTCAAGCCCCTAGTAAGAATGTGTGCTTGCACGTTCACGCACGCGCGTGCACACACACACATACTCAAATGGGAATCACTATGGCAGCCATGGGTAAGAGGGATCTCTTGGGAGCCTCCCTCGTGTAAGATGCTTTGCATGTTTACAATGTAAACGAATGTCTGTTGCTTTGTTGTCTTCTTGTAGTTCTGGGTTCCTTTCTCTTCTGACCCATTTGTCCTAGTTTGTGGAACTCCGATCTCCCTGGTCAGAATTCTGTGTTAATGTTTTGATACCCTGATTATCATCCCACTGCCTGGAAACAGCCCAAAGGGAGCAGGGCCAAATACTAAAGAAGCAGGGTAGAACCTGGACTGATAAGCTGGGGGCGCTGATCCAGGTCTCAGGCCTCTTGGACAAGCCTGAGCACTTGCTGGTTAACAGTCCTGGAGATCCTCTGCTTGGGTGGGCTCACAGAGCCTCTGCCATCTGGAGGATCCATCCGTTCATTTGGACATTCTCACAAGCCTCTTGGTGGTGTTCTTTCAAAAAAAAGTTCAGTGGCTCCCTCCAGGCTTCCCTGCTGTGGGACTTGAGATGCCTTGGCAGGGTCAAATCATTCTTTCTCTGCCTCCCTTCCTCAACGAGGCCAGTCCTTCCCATCTGACCTCACTGGGTCCGGTCTGGCTCTGGTCTGTCTGTGGCTGGCACTGGCAGTTTGCAGGAGGTAATTTACCCCTCCCACAGCTTCATCCCTTAAGCCGGCTGCTTGGGCCCCTGTGGGGCCTGCCCTTGGGTCCTCCCCTCCATCAGGCCTAGGTGGGTAAAGAGAAAGCCTGGGAGGGAAGAGCCTGCAAAGCTGGGGAGAGTGGAATTTCAGGAATGGCAGGGTGGAACTGGTTCCTGCAAGGTCTGCTTGCCTGAGGCTTGGCTCAGGGATTTCTGTTGTCTTTGCTGTGTGGCCTCCTCTTCCACCTCCATTTGAATTTCAGGTCTCTTTTTTTTCCTGAAGGGTTATTTTATTGTACTTTGAAGTTCCCCCCTCCCCCTCTTGCTTTGCACAAAGTACTGACTCACGTTGCTAATGGCTGTATGTTGGATCTGTGTCTCATTATTCTCCCGTTTAACATGGATCTTTTTTTTTTTTTTTTTTTTTTGCATTTGGTTTCTATTTCAAACCAGAATAGGCCAGAAGTACCAGTGGATGTATTTCTAAATTACTGTTTGGTAGATGGATCTTGTCCTAGGCAGGCTGGGTCCTAGAGCAGTGAACTTCCCTTTTCAAAATTGTTGAGCTTTGCATGTTGAATCTCTTGTTTTTGACACATTTATTTTTGTGTAAAAAGACAAGGCTAGCTAGACTGTCCTTTAAAATCATAGCTTAGGCTGGGAAAGTGGCTTAGTGGTAGAGTGCTTGCCTAGCATACGTGAAGCCCTGGGTTCAATTCCTCAGTACCACATAAGCAGAAAAAGCCAGAAATGGCACTGTGGCTCAAGTTGTAGAGTGCTAGCCTTGAGCAAAAGAAGCTTATGGGCAGTGCTCAGGCCCGAAATTCAAGCCACATGACTTGCCAAAAAAAACAACAACTATCTACCTACCTTGATGGGCTTTTTCTTTTTTTTTTTTTTTTTTTTGGTCTGGTTGTGGGCCTGAACTCTGGGCCTGGGCGCTGTCCCTCAGCTCTTCAGCTCAAGGCTAGTTGCTCTACCACTTGAGCCATAGCGCCACTGCCGGCTTTTATCTTTTTGCTTATGTGGTGCTGAGGAATCGAACCCAGGGCCTCAGGCATGCAAGGCAAGCGCTCTGCCACTGAGCCACCTTCCCAGCCCTTGATTGGCTTTTTCTTTTTGGTGCCTCATGCTCTTTGCTTAGCTTTTTTTTTGGTCAGTCGTGGGACTTGAACTCTGGGCCTGGGCAGTGTCCCTTAACTCTTCAGCTCAAGGCTAGTGCTCTGTCACTTGAGCCACAGTACCACTTTCAGCTTTTTTCTGCTTATGTGCCGCTAAGGAGTCGAATCCAGGGCTTCATGCATGTGAGGCAAGCACTCTACCACTAAGCCACCTTCCCAGTCTTTTGCTTAGCTTTTTTTTGCTCAAAGTTGGTGCTTTACCACTTGAGCCACACTACTACTTCCAGGTTTTATCTGGTTAGTTGGAGATAAGACCCTGATCACCTTTTTTGTCCAGGCTAGATTGGTGGCTTAATCCTCCGATCCAGTCTCTTGTGTAGCCAGGATTACAGGTGTGTACCACTTGCACCAGATTTGATGATGATGATGATGAATTAAGATTTGGAGCTGGTTCATCTCCATCTTTGGGTCCTCCATGTAGATGGATGAGGAAACAGACACAGCCTGTGGTGTTAGAGGTGGGACACGACCAGCTTTCTGGGGAGTAAGGTTGTTTACCAGAGCGTTTAGGTTCACAGGTGCCCTTTGGATGGGGCCCTCTCACCTGGGAGCCTGTGGCCCTGGGCCTTGGCCATTGGTGATGCCACTGTTTACGCCTGTGGGAAATCTCTGCACTGGGAGGTGGTTTGCCTTGGTGACTGGAGCCAGGCATCTTGGTTCTCTGTGCTCAGGCGTGCGTGTTGATTTTACCTGGGACTGGAGACATGTTCCCCAGAGTTGAGGGCTGCGGCCGCATGGCGCCTCCAGGCTGCTGGTGATGGGTCTGGATGGTACAGTTTCATGGGCAGCAGGATGCGTGTGTTACAACATGAAGTCCCGCTCGAGTGGCCAGCCATCTTCCCCCATGTCTTCGGTTATTGCCTGTACTTCTGACCTGCTCTCTGCAGCTGGTTTTGTAGCTCCAGCCCTCTGTTCATCCCTTTGCAAACCTGCGGCCTTTTCTTTGTATGGCAGAAGCAGGGCTATTGCATTTTCAGTTTACTTGTCCTGCAGAAACTCCTTCTGCATCTCTTGTTGCTTACTAGCCATTGTGCAAAACCTTCAAACATGTATTGGAATGATGTTGGAGCCAAAGCACCAGTGGTTCTCAGCTGTAATCCCAATCCTAGTTACTCAAGGAGGCTGAGAGTGAGAGCTGAGGATCTTGGTTTGAAGCCAAGCCAGAGCAGGAAAGTTCATGAGACTTTTTTTTTTTTTGGCTGATCCTGGGACTTGAACTGTGGGCATGGGTGCTGTCCCTGAGCCTATTTGTGTTCAAGGCTAGCATTCTACCACTTGAGCCACAGCACCAGTTCTGGCTTTTTCTGAGTAGCTTTTTGGAGATAAAGAACCTCATAGACTTTCCTGCCTAGGCTGGCTTTGAACCGCCATCCTCGGATCTCAGCCTCCTGAGTAGCTAGGATTACAGGCATGAACCACTGTTGAGTCAGCTCATGAGATTTTTATCTCCAGTTAACCATCAAAAAGCCAGGAGTGAGGGGGCTGGGAAGGCGGCTCCGTGGTAGAGGGCTTGCCTTGTATGCATGAGGCCCTGGGTTCGATTCCTCAGCACCACATAAGCAAAAAGAAAAAAGCTGGCAGTGGCGCTATGGCTCAAGTGGTAGAGTGCTAGCCTTGAGCTGAAGAGCTGAGGGACTGGACCCTCCCCCCCCCAAAAAAAAAAAAGCCCGGAGTAGAGGTGGGGCTCAAGTGGTAGAGTGTCAACCTTGAGTGAAAAAGGTAAAGGACAGCACCCAGGCCCTTAATTCAAGACCTAGTATTTGCACATGACACACAATAGTAATGTTGGCAATATATGAAAATAACCTCATCATCTAGAGATAATGTAAAAGAGTTGTTGGTAGTGTTTCTTTCCTCTGATTTTGAGTATATCTTCAGAATTGGAACAATTCTAAATACATTATATATACAGTAGTTTACTTTTTTTGTTGTTGTTGATCCTGGGGCTTGAACTCTGAGCCTGGGCGCTGTCCCTCAGCTCTTCACCTCAAGGCTAGTGCTCAACTACTTGAGCCACAGTGCCACTTCTGGCTTTTTCTGCTTATGTGGTGCTGAGGAATTGAATCCAGGGCCTCATGCATGCAAGATAAGGACCGTACTACTGAGCCACCTTCCCAGCCCTGCCACTTCCAGCCTTTTTGGGATGAGCATCTCACAGACTTTCCTGCCTCAGCTGGCTTCGAACTGTGATCCTCTGATCTCAGTCTCCTGAGTAGCTAGGATTACAGACGTGAGCCACTCAGGCCTGGCTTGGTAGTTCATTTTTTGCTCTTAATCTGTAGTGAGTCTGTCTTTTCTGTGTGTCATGACCTCTGCCGCATGCAGGTGGTCATTGTGGTTCTCCTGTCTGCAGAGTGAGGTCGGTGCGTGGCACTGGCTGCTTCTCCCCAGGGCAGCCGGGCAGGCTGGGGCTGCATGGTTTTCAGGGCACAAAACCAGTTTTCTCCCCTGTCTCTGCCACCTACTTTTCTATTTTTGAGCCCTAGGTGGCTTCTGTCGTGTGCCACAGGTTCTGGGTAACTTAGTCCTGGTGAAACCCTTTGATGAGTGCCTCTTAGGGGTCTTCCCTTTTGTTGATTGGGTTGAATCTGGACAGTTGTCTGTGCTAAACGTTAATTATTCTGCAGACAGGTGCATACCCAGAAGGCAAGAGGTGCTGGGGAGCCCTGAATGCAGACATCATTCTCTGCTTTCTTCCCTTTTTTTTTTTTTTTTTTTTAGTTGGTTGTTGGCTTGACCTCAGGGCCTGCGAGCTGTCACTGAGCTTTATTGGTCAAGGCGAGTGCTCTGCCACTTTGAGCCACAGCACCAACTTTCTGGTTGGAGATAGGAGTCTCTCCGACTTTGCTGTCCTGACTGGCTTTGAACCATGATCCTCGGATCTCACCATCCTCTGATTAGCTAGGCTTACAGGTCTGAGCCAGCAGTGCCTGGCTCTCTTTCCCCCTCCCCTCCCCTCCCCTCCTCTCTACTTTTTTTATTTTGATGGTCATGGGGCTTGAACTCTGGGCCTGGGCGCTGTCCCTCAGCTTTTCTGCTTGAAGTTAGCGCTCTACCACTTGAGCCACAGCCCCACTTGCGGCTTTTTTCTGCTTATGTGTTGCTGAGGACTCAAACCCAGGGCCTTAGGCATGTGAGGCAAGCACTCTACCACTGAGGAGCCAACTTCCCAGCTCCTTCTCTGTACCCGTTGAGACAGGGTCTTTCTGCAGAGTCCAGGCAGGCCTTGAGCCCTGGACCCTTCTTCCTCAGCCTCCCAAGTGCTATAGGATCACTGCCACACTCAGCTTGTGCTTTTGCTTCATTTTCCAGGGTATTACTCCTTACATATATAAGGATAATTAGTTGCCATATGTACCAAATGTATTTACTTTGTTTGTTCTCTCACACCTTCAGGTAAATATGGTTTATTTTTGTGTTGTCACTGGTGGCTCACACTTACAATTCTAGCTACTCACAAGGCTATGATCTGAGAATTGCTTTATGAGCTAGCCTGAACGGACAAATCTAAAAGACCCTTATCTCTAAAATCCAGAAAACCAGAAGTGGAGGTGTGGCTCAAGTGGTAGAGTGCCAACCATGAACACAAGACTGGGAATTCAAGCCCCATCCAGTACTGACACATACAACTTTTTTTTTTTAATGGGCCTTGAGTTTGCTAGGCAGGCTCTCTACCACTTGAACCAAGTCCCCAGCTCTAAAGTCTTTTTGTTTTCTGGTCGGTCATGGGGCTTGAACTCTTGTCTTGGGTGTTATCCCTCAGCTCTTCAATTCAAGGCTAGCACTTTACCACTTGAGCCACAGCGCCACTTCAGGTTTTCTGGTGGTTTATTTGAGAGAAGAATCTCTCATGGACTTTCCTACCTGGGTTGGCTTCTACCTGGGTTGGCTTTGAACCGTAATCCTCAGAATTCAGCCTCCTGAGTAGGATTACAGGCATGAGCCACTGTTGCCCAGCTTCAAATCATTTTTTAGAGCTGTTTTTATTTGTGGGATTGTGTCATCCCCCGGCCCAGTGGGTGAGCAGCCAGTGGAAGCTGAACCTTAGGCTTGCCAGGCCTCCTCGTGCGCCCTGGGCACCAGGGTGCCGTGTGTGGTGTGTGCTGTGTTGGGAAGGGACTCTTGGGAGCCCACCCGAATCAAGGCCAGCTCAGCCTGCCAAGTTGGAAGGCATTTGGAACGTGGCGCAGACTTAAAATAAAGCATCGTATGCGGAGGCCTGGGATATTAGAGCTGGGTTTCTAAATTAGAATCAGACAAGGGGCCCTGAAGAGAGCTCCCGGCCAGCCTGCTTCCCTAGCTCAGTGACTGTCCGTCCGCTGGGGCTCCGGAAAGCTGGCCGTTCTTGGAGCTGTCTGTCTATAGAAGGATGGGGGTGGTTTGCTGCAGGACCCACTGGAAAAAGGGGGTCATCTCCAGCCCTCTTTCCGTGGTTCCTTTGTGTCTGCCAGAGTTTTTTTTTCCGGCAGGTGGGCAGGTGTTGTTTACACAGGCCCAGGGCTTAAAGAACAGCTCTGTTCCAGGCCGGACAGAAAGCAGCCTGTCTGGGAGGGGCAGAGTCGCTCCTGCGGAGCTGACCTGTCTTTGGGACTGAATGAGCTCAGTGTTCCCAAATCCCTGGGGAGAGCAGACAGTGTTCAGAAACATAGAGTGAAATGTTCTGGTATTTGTTTTCATGATAAAAAAAATTAATTACATGTGGACTGTGGCACAGTGGCTCATGCTTGTAATCTCAGCTCCTTTGGTAGTAGAGAACAGGAGGATGGTTCGAGACCAGCTTGGGCAAAAAGTCACAGACTCCCATCTTAACAGATGAGCTAGGTGTGGTGAGGTATACCTGTGATCCCAGCTACTTGAGAGGCACAGATAACATCACAGTCCCAAACTGGCTCAGGCAAAAAGCAAGACCCCCATTAAAAAAAACCAAAAAACAATAAAAAGCAAAAAGGGCTGCAGATGTTGCTCAAGTGTCTGTCTGCCTGGAAAGCTCAAGAGCCTGAGCTCAGATGCCAGTACCACCAAAAAACCCCAAGAGAGCCAGGTGCTGGTGGCTCATGCCAGTAATCCTAGCTTCTCAGGAGGCTGAGATCTGAGGATCACAGTTCAAAGCTGGTTGGGCAAGAAAGTCTGTGAGACTCTCTCCAATTAATCGTGAAAAAAGCCGAAGAGGAGCTATGGCTCAAGTGGCAAAGCTCTAGCCTTGAGCAAAAAAATTTAGGGATGGCACCAGTGCCCCTGAATTCAAGCCCCAGGAATGGCATTTAAGAAAAAAATAAGACAAGTATGCATATTCACTTAATGAAATGAGAGCTGTTTTTCCTTAGCCTCCCAGATGCAGGTCATTGGGTTTCCTTTCCCTTCTCCAAACACATGTAAATATAGGCATGAGGACCAAGAGTTTCTTTCTTTTGCCTGTCCTGGGGCTTGAACATAGGGGCTGGGCACTCTCTCTGAGCCTCTTTGCTCAAGGCTAGCATTCTACTACTTGAGCCACAGTGCCACTTCTGGCCTTTTCTGTTTATGTGGTGATGAGGAAGCGAACCCAGGGTCTCACACATGCAAGGCAAAACATTCTACTGCTGAGCCACCTTCCCAGCCCCACTGCTGGCTTTTTTGAGTAGTTTATTGACCTTTTTGCCTGATTTGGCTTCAAACTGCGATCCTCTGATCTCAGCCTCCTGAGTTGCTAGGATTACATGCATGAGCCACCAGCACCTGGCTCAAGAATTTCTTTTGCAGAGGCTGGGAAGGTGGCTCAGTGGTAGAGCGCTTACCTAGCATGCATGAGGCCCTGGATTTGATCCTTGAGCTGAAGAGCTGAGGGACAGCGCCCAGGCCCAAAGTTCAGGCCCCACGACCAGAACAAAAAAAAAAAAAATTTGTTTTGCAAAACAAGAGAGGGTACTTGTGGTTCAAGGGTAGACTGTTGCCTCTCATTTGTGAGACCCTGGGTTCCATCTCTAGCACTGGAAAAAACAAGTTAAAGCCCTAAATGAGGTATATTGTCACAGGAAATTTGCTTTTTCAAAGGTTCTCATGGGCATCCCTATTAAGATAAACAGATCTAACACACCATAGTTTTGGAACCCAGGCTGACCTAGAATTCATGATCTTTCTGCCTTAGTTTCCTGAGTGCTGAGATTGTAAGCATACACTGCTGTGCCCCGTTTAGTACATTTTTTTGTTGTTGTTGTTGGTCATGGGGCTTGAACACTGGGCCTTGGCACCGTCCCTCAGCTCTTCAGCTCAAGGTGAGTGCTCTACCACTTGAGCCACAGCACCATTTCTAGTTTTCTGGTGGTTCATTGGAGATAAGAGTCTCATGGACTTTACTGCCTGGGCTGGCTTTGAACTGTGATCCTCAGAGCTCAGCCTCCTGAGTAGCTAGGATTACAGGCGTGAGTCACTGGTGCCCTGCTTGTACACTCTAGGTGTTTTAAAAATAATGATTATTAGGTTTAAAAAATACTCAAATGTATAAAGAAAACAAAAGTAGCCTAGGTATTCCCAGTAGACATTAGAAAATGAGAGGTATAAAGGGTCTCCGTGAAGGAAACCACTGTGAGGATTTTGATTCTTTCCACATAAAAAATGCATTTATACACATATAAGTACTTATTTTATCATTTCAGACAGAGTTCTATCTCTAATAGCCTAGGCTGCTCTTAAATTCGTAATCTTCCAACCTCAGCCTTCTGAGTGCTGGGATTCCAGATGTGTCCCGCCACAGCTGGTTCTTCTTCCCAAGCTGCTGTCCTTCCCCTGTGCCCTGCGGCAGCTTGCCAGTGGGACACTTCAGCCAGCTAACGGCCTGTTTTCCCTCTTCTCTATTGGTGCACATGTTTAGGCTGTTGATAATTTTAGAATATTGCATCGTTTTGGTGAAACTGTGTTGTCTGTCTTCAAAAACACACAGTTTGTATGAAGCAGCCTGTGAAGGTGTCTGAGCTTGAAGGTTCTTCTGTGGGGAGCATTTTGGAAAGAGTTCTGACTTCCTCTTTGGAGAACTACCATTATACATCATTGTGGGAGTGAGGCTTCTTGGCCATGGGGCGGGCCTTCAGCATGTCACAAAGTGCCGCTCCACTCCCTGGGTCTGCTGTGTGGACGGCTTAGGGGCTGGAGCCATCGTGGGCACGGAGTTGGGTGACAGCCATTGTGATAGAGAGGGCACGGCCAGCCAGGGCCAAGCTTGCACAGATGTCTTCTTCCAGCCTTTATATGTTAGAACCAGGAGTAGAAAATTCAGAGCCCACCTTACTGCCTTTGGAGTGTTCCCATGGGTGCACGTTCTTCAGCCCTGTTGGTGTGTGTGGATGTGGGTTTGTGCGTTTAGAGGCCTGCCCTCTTCCATACCTCATGATGATTGCTGTGATTTTTTTTTTTTTTTTTTTTTGTTTAGCCACTTGGCTTGGATTTAGGAGAGGTGGAGCATTTGGTGTGGGGTGGGGGGGGGAGGGGGAGGGGGGGGGAAGAGGATGCTGTGGCCTTTAGTCAGGCCAGCAGCGGGGCTGGGCAGGAGCAGGTGGAGAGGACAGCCCTGCACCCCGAGGATCATGCTGCTTCGATCCCTGTGGGCTGTATGTTGGGGCACCTTACCTCCCTGTGCACCGACGAGGTAGACAGCGGAACATGGGGTGGGGAGGAAGGCCCTCTGAGGTCAGCTGTCTTCAAGTCCGGGCTCCTTTCGCCACACAGACACTGAGTGACCAATTGCTTCCTCTTTTCGAATCTGTGTTTTGTGCCTCTGGATGTGGTGCCAGCACTCTCAGAACTGGGATGGGTGAGGGTCTGCTGATGTGGTGGGAGGCCCTTGGCACAAGCAACAGGCCCTTGGCAAAACAGTAGCTAATAGTGGCTCCTGAGCCCCGGGCTCAAAGAGGGCCTAGGGGTTTGGAGAGGCAGGCTATCCACTTGGGGCTCATTTGTTTACTAGGTGTTGGCGTTTCTAATTGTGTGTGCTGCATTCAGACCCGATTCAGACCCGAATCACAGCCCTGGCCCTCGCCTCCAAAGCCCAGCCACCTTAACGTAAGGAAGGGTCAGCTGTGGGCCAGCTGGGCATCATCCTCTCCACTTTACGTACTCCCTCCAGCAAACAAGGGAGGGCTGCCACCCAATACCAAGTGTCTTGTTCTTGGGACTGGAAGGTAAATATCTCGGGAGAAATGGAGGTAGGTGGGTAGCTTGTGGCTCCTCTGCAGATTAGCTGGCTGCAGCCCTGCTTCAGTCTGGTGGGTAGAAGCGCCCTTCCCACCACTGGCACCTTCTGTGGTCTGACTGGAACAACAAATAATCTTTCTCTTTGTCTGCCACATGCGAATGGAACCTGTCTCAGTGCTTTGCTGTACACACTGGCTGAATGCAGGTCCGTGTGTGGCACCGTGCAGGGCACCTGCTCCTGAATGGAGCCGGTTCTGTGTTGCTCAGTTTACTGCAATCTGACAAATAATGTTGAAAAAAAAATCCCAGACTCAAAGCCCACAGGAGAAAAGCAGTCCTTCGGCCCTCCCTGCCCCACTGCTGTCTTCACAGTTGTTTATTTTAACACCCCGTGGGTCTTGCCATTGGAGTTTCTATAGAAACCTTCAGGTGGGTAGGAGAGCTTTGATGTGGCTCCCAGCGTTCATGCAGCCCTTCTCTGGGTTGGGGAGAAAAGTCCCTGCGTCCTTGGGACACTCTGGGAGAACCATAGTGTTATGTTGTTGACATTCATCCCAGGCAGAGAATAGGACTTCATTAATTGATGAGTGTTGCTCTCCAGAGATCTCCAAGCTTAGGATTTGAGTGTTGACTTGGGAGTTGGGGGATAGGACGGGTGGGTGTGTTCCAAGTGAGCTTGTAAAGGTGGAGGGCCAGCCCTGGGTTCTGACTTTTGGGTGGGACTGGGCTGCGTTCATGGGGGGTGAGGTCTGTCTGTGGGCAAGCCTTTGTGACAGATGAATCTGGCCCTTATGTGTGGGTGCCCAGGCATATCACAGTCCTGGGTTTTCAGGCACAGAGAAGAAATGGTGGGTCCCCCAGTAGAGCTGTTACCGCTTTGTTGGGGGTCAACAAAGATCTCTGCCCTTTTGCCTCTCCTCACCCTTCAGTGTCTGGGTTTAGTTAATTTGGGTTTGTGGGGACTGAACCACCCCAATGTAAATAAGCCCCTTTCCCCCTTCCCCCTCCCCCCCTTTTCTGGATCAGATGGTGTGGGGAGCCAGGAAGGAGCCAGGTGACCTTGGCTTTGTTCCTTCACCTCTCTGAGGTGGGAGTGGCAACCATCACCTTTGCCCTTGAAGGTGGCTGTGTGCTGAGAGCCAGCTTGGCCTGCCTCTGGAGGAGTTTGGTCCTGTTTGTCTCTTCTGCAGGGCCTCTGTTGCAGCAGGTGGAGAAGGGTGGGTGTTTGTTTTTTGTGATGCCCAGTGAAAAGCTGGGCTTGTTGGTATCCTCAGGCATTAGAGCTGTCAATGCCTTCCTTGCCCTTCCTACTGCCTTTCAGTGCCTTGGACACTAAAATGTGGTTTGCCTGGGCACAGTGGTATGCTGGTAATCTCAGTTTGCCAGTCAGAGATCAGGAAGATTGCTGTTCAAGGCCAGACTAGCAAGAAACCTAATGAGACCACATCTCAACAAGAAAATGCTAAGCATAGTGGTACATACCTGTCATCCCAGCAATGCAAGAGGCCTCACTAGGAGGATTGCAGGCCAGGCCTGCAAAATAATGACTCTAAAACATAAAGTAAAAAGGGCCGGGGGCATGATTGGGTGTGTACATAGCAAGCATGAGGAAGGCCCTGAGTTCAAACCCCAGTACCAACCCTCAGAAAAAAAGGAAAAATGTGATTCATAGAAATTGCAGGTGGCGGGGCTGGGAAGGTGGCTCAGTGGTAGAGCGCTTGCCTTGCATGCTCGAGGCCCTGGGTTCGATTCATCAGCACCACATAAGCAAAAAGAAAAAAGCCGGAAGTGGCGCTGTGGCTCAAGTGGTAGAGTGCTAGCCTTGAGCTCAGCTGAGGGACAGAGCCCAGGCCCAGAGTTCAGGCCCCATGACCGGACCCCCCCCCCAAAAAAAAAAAAGAAAAAAAAAAAGAAATTGCAGGTGGCAGAAATACTGAAGGTGTGAGGATGCCTGGCTAGGGTGTTACTGTCACAACTGGGGACGGCTTACTGTCCTCCGTGAGGCAGCAGGAAGAACAACGGGCCAGGTCACTGATTTTTTTTTTTTTTTTTTTTTGGGCCCTCAGCTCTTCAGCTCAAAGGTTAGCTCTCGACCACTTAAATCACAGCACCACTTCTGGCTTTTTTCTGCTTATGTAGTGCTGAGGAATCGAACCCAGGGCCTCATGCATGCAAGGCAAACACTCTGCCACTGAGCCAATTCCCAGCCCTCAGGTCACTGATTTTCTTAGATGACTTGAGTACTAAGAGGTTACCCAGGTTGCAGGGGCACGTAGTGAGAATGAAGAAGTCAGGCTGGGCTGTGTGGCTCAATGGCAGAGTGCAGACACCCTAGATTCAACTGTTAAGAGCTGCAACGAAATCCGAGGAGGCAGTCTGGGAGAAGGCTGGCAGGTGGTGGACTGCCGTGTTCATGTATTTGAGATGTTTCTCTGAATGTATCAGAAAATGTATCAGTTGTGACATTGGATACAAAGACAGATAGCTGTATCCTCCTTCATTTAAAGACACTGTTGGTTCAAAAAAAAAAGACACTGTTGGGCGTGGCAGGTGCTTGTGGGTGTGGTGGGTGGGGCGTGGCAAAGTGTGGGCGGGGCAGGCAAGAGGCCAGGCATACAGTGGACCGACAGGCGTGTGGGTGTGGCAGGCACCTGTGGGCGGGGCATGCGTGGGTGGGCTGGGCAGGCAAGAACAGGCATGCTGTGTAGGCAGGGCGGGCATGTGGGTGTGGCAGGCACTTGTGGGCGGGACATCCTGTGCTGATGTGCGTGTGTGGGCGGGACATCCCGTGCTGGTGGAAGTTCGTGGCCTCTGGCTGAATTCACCCTCCCTTCTCCGGATGCTGGGGGCCTGCTCAGTGAGGGGGTGGGAGGGGGGCGCTGTGTGGTTCGCGTGAAGCCAGCCAGTTCTGTGGAGTCTCGGATCAGGTGTCCCGCCTCTTGGAGCTGCCTGTGGGCCGCCCTGCTCTGGGTTCTGTTCTCCGGAAATCCGATGGTGCCGGGAGGCTCTGGGCCCTCGGCGCAAGGCGGAGCGCCCTCCCCCTAATTCTGTTAGTTGGCGGCCGAGGTCGCGGAGAAGTTCTGGAGTTGGCGGGGAGCAGTGTGGTGGGTGACCCGTGCTCCCTCCAAGCCTCGCCGGATGGCCCCGCCCGCAGCTGCGCTAGGGGTTGCGGGCGCCCCGCCGGCAGTGGGAAGCCCTGTGGGCTGGGGCCCCAGCGGTGTCGGGCCCCTGCCCGCGGCCGTTCCTGGGGCCGCAGTGGGACGGTCATCCCGACGGAGGGCTTCCTCTAGGGCTCCAGAACCCTCACTTCCGGAGCCAATGCCGATGGTGGATTGACCGCGCTTTAATTCAGGTTTTTCGCTCTTTTTTTTTTTCTGTTGTGGGGCTTGAGCTCAGGGTGTGGGCACTGCCCCTCATCTCTTCAGCTCAAGGCCAGCGCTCTACTGAGCCACAGCCACTGGTTTTCTGAATGGTTTATTGGAGATAAGAGTCTCATTGACTTTCCTGCCTGGGCTGGATTTGAACCGTGATCCTCAGATCTCAGCCTCCTGAGTAGCTAGGATGACAGGCGTGAGCCACCAGCGCCCAGCTGCCTGGCAGGGTTTTTTGCTTTTCACTCGGTGATGGTGACTTTGGTCCAGCCACTTACCTCTACTGAGCCCTTGGAATACTCGTGCATTTCTGTCAGTGGCTTCTGTAGTTAATTTAATTAATTTATTTTTTTGGGGCCCGGTCGTGGGACCTGAACTCTGGGCCTGGGCGCTGTCCCTCAGCTCTTCAGCTCAAGGCTAGCACTCTACCACTTGAGCCATAGCGCCACTGCCGGCTTTTTTCTTTTTGCTTATGTGGTACTGAGGAATCGAACCCAGGGCCTCAGGCATGCAAGGGAAGCCCTCTACCACTGAGCCGCCTTCCCAGCCCCTGGCTTCTGTATTTTATACCTTGATTGGAACAACCACTTTTTTTTCAGTTGAGTGACTTCCTGGGTAGTTGAGGCTGCTCTTGTACTGATCCTGAATGATAGGACTGCAGGTGTGTGACATGGTGCCTGGCTCCAAGAGCTTTTTTTTTTTTTTGCCAGTCTTAGGGTTTGAACTCAGGCCTGGGCATGGTCCATGAGCTGCTGCTGCTGCTTCCTTTTTTTTTTCTTGTTTTGTTCAAGGCTAGTGTTCACCTCTTGAGCCACAGCACCACTTTTGGCTTTTTCTGTGTATGTGGTACTAAGGAATCCAACCCAGGATTTCATGCATGCTAGGCAAGCACTCTACCATTGAGCCATGTTCCCAGTCCCCAAGGACTTTTTTTAAACTTGATTTTATCTAAATTATTCATAAAGTTACTTTAGGCTTTCCTTCATTGGCCGCTCTGCCTGGCAGTTTGAATTTCTCCTTTGATTCAAAAGTTTCTTAGAGGCTGTGAATGGAGCTCAGGTAGCACACTTACCCAGTGTGTGAAGCTCTGGGGTCCATCACCAACATTTCCTGTCACTCCCCACAAAAAGTTCGTTTATGGAGTTTTGTGTTTTCCGACCACTAGGACTATTTTTGTTTTTGCTTTTCAAAATCTGGGATTTTCCTTGAGTCTTACACATTGCCTTGTGGCTTGTCCCCCTGAATGTTTAAAATTCTCTTCTTTGTTCTGATCATACTGTGTCCCGCTTCTTTAGTTAGCATTGTATTTGTTAGTTTCATCCATGTAGGTCTTTTTTTTTTTTGAGGGAGGCAGTACTGGGGCTTGAACTCAGGACCTGGGCATTGTCTAAGTGCTCAGGCTAGTGCTCTACCACTTGAGCTATAGCTACATTTTCTACTTTTTGGTGGTTAATTAGAGGTAAGACTCTCAGGAACTTTCCTGTCTGCTGCCTGGGCTGGCTTCAGACATTGATCCTCGGACCTCAGCCTCATGAGTGGCTACTGTACAGGCCACCAGCACCCATCTAATTGTTCTTTTTAAAATTTATTTAAAATTTATTGTCATTATAAAGGTGATGTACAGAGTGGTTACAGTTACATTACATCAGAGTGGTTACAGTTACATTAGTCAGGGAGTACATTTCTGTTTGGACAATGCCACCCTTTCCCTTACTAGCTCCTAGTTTTTCCCTCCCATTCCTATCTACAAGTTGTATAGTTCATTTTCAAAATTGTACCATTGCTGTGTTTGTTCCTCAGTTGTCTGTTTTTTCTTTTTCTTTTTTTTTGTCGGTCGTGGGGCTTGAACTCTGGGCCTGGGCGCTGTCCCTCTCAGCTCTTTAGCTCAAGGCGAGCGCTCTACCACTTGAGCTACAGCGCCACTTCCGGTTTTCTGGTGGTTTATTGGAGATAGGAGTCTCACGGTGTTTCCTGCCCGGGCTGGCTTTGAATCGCGATCCTCAGATCTCAGCCTCCTGAGTAGCTAGGATTACAGGCGTGAGCCACCAGCGCCCGGCTTGTCTGTTTTTTCTTTTGCTTCCTCTTACATCTAAATGAACAAGCAGAACAAAAAGGAAAGAAAACAAAAGTCAAAAAGAAAAAAAAAACTTGTTTTCCTTTCCTGGAGTTCATTTCAATAAATGTTATTTTGAATGATCAGATGCCATTACCATTCTTACTCAGGTCTTCTGACACAGGCACATGAGGTTCTGTTGGCTTCCTGCTGGGGTTGCAGGTGGCAAGCAGGCCTGTGGCCGTGTTCTGGTGGTGGTAATGCTGGGCGTGCCACCCGCCAGCCCAGCAGTGAGGCGCTGTCCTGGCTGCACTGAGATGTCACTTCTCTCCAGCTTGATCCAGAGCCCCATAGCTCCTGTCGGGTCTCAGCAGGCTTTGGAAATTGACAAAATGATTCAGAAAAGTATATGAAAATGCAGGGTCAGGAATAATTGTGTGAAGAGTGAAGAATTAAAAAAAAAAAAAGGCTGAAAGACATGTCCCAACAGAAAGGTATCAGGCTGTGCTAAAGTCACGGAGCATGGGCAGTGCATTGTGGACAAGCGATGGTTGGTGGAATGGGACAGCTTTGAAGCAGGTTTGGCATTTCATTTAGACACAAGTACTAGCTATGTCACGGGAAAGAGGGCCTTCCACCAGAGGTGCCAGGAGAATTGGATTTTCCATAGGGGCACAGAGGCATCTTCTACCACACATTTGATCAAAAACCAGTTTTAGACAGATTGTAACAGATAAACTTTGTAGAAGAAAACCTGGGAGATATGTTCAAAGTGTTGGAGAAAGAAAAAGGACACGGGGCTGGGAAGGTGGCTCAGTGGTAAAGCGCTTGCCTTGCATGCATGAGGCACTGGGTTCAATTCCTCAGCACCACCTAAGCAAAAAGAAAAAAGCCAGAAGTGGCACTGTGGCTCAAGTGGTAGAGTGCTAGCCTTGAGCTGAAGAGCTGAGGGACAGCGGCCAGGCCAAGAGTTTAGACCCCATGACCGGACCCCCCCCCCAAAAAAAAAAAAGAAAAAAAGGACACAGGCAGGGCTAACCCAAATGAGAAAAACTGGGGTGCTCCCCTGTGTATTGTCCCAAGGGGGGAGCTCCCTTTTTTTATTTTGGTTTGGTTAGTTGAGGCTTAGAGTTTGCACATGTCCTTCCCAGTTTGGCTGGCTCTGGTGCCTTTAGACCTGTGACATGACAGTGACTGTGCACACCTCTTTAACTACCAGGGAGCAAAGAGAAAAATGCACACCTCTAGTGGCCAGGGACTGCTCACTAGCTCCCACTTCTCCCAGTGGTGCCACCCTGGGGCCCAAGCCTTTACCTTCTAAGTCTTTTGTGAGTTGTAGATCCCAGGGCCAGACTCCAGGAGTTCCACTGTAAGGCCAGCCACTGGCCCCTAGGCTCCAAATAAAGTGATGTGCAGTCTCCTTCATCAGGGAGGAGACTGTCCTCGGCCATCTCCATACTTGCTTTAGCTACCAATGGGAGGAGGCTTGCTTTAGCAGTCTGTCTCAGGTGTTTCCTGGCAGTCCTGGGCGCCTGGCTGCTTATTGGCTGGGGATTGGAGCCCTGCAGGCAGCCAGGTTCTGCTGGATTCCATGATGGCTACAAAGTGACTACAAGAGAGCCTGGCTCAGGGCCGAGGGCACTTTGTGTCCTTGGCTGAGTGGAGGCCAAGCTGCTTAGTTCTCTGCCTGCTTTTCCTGATCCCAAGGCTTGGGAGGAGTTGGCAGAAGCAGCTTCTCTGTCTGTGCCTGTTACAGCACCTTAATTGGGATGGCTTCCATATGCTTTTTTTGTTTTCTTGAGGCCCCTTCCTTGCCGTAGTCCTGTGGCCCCTGGTTGTCTCCAGCTTTCTTTCTTTGTACTATTGTGGGGGTTCCAAGGAAGTCCCATTTCCCACTTCCTGCGAGGCACCCGGAGCAGCCTCTCACCCTGAGGGGGAGAGAGGCAGCCACTCTGTAGCCCCCATCCATCCGCACGGAGAGGCGGCCTCCATCCGCCCAGGCTGCTCCTTCTCTTTGCCTTCCAAGGTGTCTCTGTATTTATTTATTTATTTATTGTGCAGTCCTGGGGTTTCAACTCAGAGTCTGGGTACTGTCTCTGAGCTTCTTTTGCTCAGGGCTAGCACTCTACCACTTGAGCCACAGTGATACTTCCAGCCTTTTCTGTGTATGTGGTACAGAGGAATTGAACCCAGGGCTTCATGCATGCTAAGGCCAAGCACTCTACCACTGAGCCACATTCCCAGCCCGATGCTCTCTATATTTTGAGTTCTTCTTCCCCCCCCCCCCCCCCCCATTTTATAGGGTTCTGGAAAAGTGAGCTCTGTGCCTGTGGTCCTGCCATGTTTAAGCAGAATCCCCTGTTATTCTGAGTGGTGTATCTCAGGGGAGTGGAATGGAATTAACGTGTGTGTGCGCGTGCTTGTATTGGGGTACAAACAGCCATTTGCCCACACTTGGGTGTTGGAGTGTTTTCCTTACATTCTCCATTCTGCCACTTCCCACTTGTTTGCCTCCTAGGTAAGGTCATACAGAGTGTGCTTTAGTGGCTGCGGAGCCTGGAAGAAGAAAGGGGAGCCCTGGAAGTAAGGCCTTGTGGGCTCCCAGGTCATGGTCACACTCCCTGGCAGGTCTGGGCAGGAAGCTTCTCTGTCCTTTCCTTCCAGCCTCTGAACAAAGCCTGAGCTGCAGGTGGTGGTACCCTGGGTGACCCTCCCTGGGCCTATCTTGCAGAAGGTTCTCCTTTCATCTCTCCCTGTTTTGTGGATGGAAACCGGGGTGGCATCTGGCTTTTTCTGTTTGGATCATCTATGTAGAGAAGCTGGTGTGTCTGCAGGATGGGCTTGTCCCCTGTGGCACCTTTGCACTAGAGATCCCTCCTTACCTGGTATGAGGTGGGTTGGGGTCAGGATGTGACTGGTGAATGGTGGGAAGTGGGGCTGGCCCCGTCTGCCCTTCTGTGTGGAGGGAGAAGACCTAGTATGTGGACCTTGTGAGACCCTGTGAGACCTCTGTGAGGATACAGGCCTGGGAAGGCAGACAGGAACGTTGCTTCCTGCCAGAAGGAGAAGTTGGCCCCTGTTTGCTGTGTGATTCCAGCTTGCTTGCTGCAGGTGATGTCATCCTACGGAATAAACAAAGTTGCAGCTGGACCCCTGGGACAGCTGCAGCTGGCTTGGATGTGGCCCCTGAGTACATGCCTAGCCTCTCCCTCTCTCCAAGCTTTCTATAGCATTCCCATATTTATACGTGTCTGATCTATTGAGAATTTATATTTGATGCTTTATGGTCTTTAGATATAGGAACCGGAAACACAGAAGAGAGTGGGCGAGATACCTAGACACCCTGGTGGGGTCCCCAGAGTTGGGCGACCTGTGCGGGAGGGAGGTCTCCTGGCACCTGGCGGCTGCTTTGAAAGGCTTTGTTTCCTTAAGCTTTGTGGGTTTTCTGCATCACAGGTATATATTCCTTTTGTTACTAAGATATGCAAAAGAAAGCAAGAATGTAAAAGCAAGCAGAACCGGGCCGTCCACCTCTGCGTCTGCCTGGTATGTGCACCTGCCTGGGCTCAGCAGCCACGCTGTCAGCCCACTCTGAGTGGGAGCCCTGGGACTGGGCAGTTTCAGTGGCACACCAATGTCCCAGGGCCTCTTGAATTACGGGGTGCTTCTGTCTCCTGAGGATTAAGAGGACCACCCGGAGATTGTGAACATCCATTTCTTGGTCCTCCTGTTCTGATTAGTATGGGGCTTGTGCCTGACACAGGGTGAGGGAGAAGCAGGTACCAGGCCAGCTCAGCATCAGGAGCTGAGGGAGGCAGGGGCTGCCACGGTGGCAATCAGAGGCCTGGCTGGCTCTATAGGAGTCTGTGGCGCTAAGACTCTGAGGCCTGCAGTGGGACGGGGCGGGGCAGGGCGGGGCGGGGCAGAGCGGGACAGGTGGCCAAGAACTGGAGCCAGTCATATGGAGCAGCTGCTGACAGTCCAGAGCCCTCAGGGTGAGCACTGCTCAGATGTGCCAGTCCCGGGGCTCTGTCTTTGAGTTCTTTTCTAGGCTGATGCTGTACCACTTGAGCCACAGCTCCACTTCTGATTTTTTTTTGGTTGGTCATGAGGTTTAAGCTGGGGGCCTAGGCATTGTCCCTGACCGCTTTTGCTCAAGGCTAGCTAGCACTCTACCACTTAGATACACAGTGCCACTTCTGGTTTTCAGGTGATTCATTGGAGATAAGTCTCACAGACTTTCCTGCCCAGGCTGGCTTTGAACCTCAGATCTCAGCCTCCTGAGCTAAGATTATAGGCTTGCACCACCACCACCTACTTGCTTTAAAAAAAGAGCCGGGCACCGGTGGCTCATGCCTGTAATCCTAGCTACTCAGGAGGCTGAAATCTGAGGATCAGGGTTCAAAGCCAGCCCAGACAGGAAAGATCGTGAGACTCCTATCTCCAATAAACCACTAGAAAACTGGAAGTGGTGCTGTAGCTCAAGTGGTAGAGCACTCTCCTTGAGCAGAAGAGTTGAGGGACAGCGCCCAGGTCCAGAGTTCAAGCCCCATGACCAACCACAACAACAACAACAACAAAGAAGAGACACTCCACTTCCAATTTTCAGTGGTTAATGGGCACTAAGGGTCTTGTGGGCTTTTCTGCCTGGGCTAGCTTGGAACTGCAATCCTCAGAACTCGGCCTGCTGAGTAGCTAGGATTACAGGCATGAGCCACTAATGCCCAGCTTAAAAAAATTTTTTTTTAAAAGCTAGTCAGGTATTCTGTGCTACACTTGTGGCTCTGTCACTCATATTTAATCTGTGAGGAAACAACCCTCAAGTCACAGCCTGGGTGGTGGGAGTTGGGGTCAGTAGTGGTGTGGATGAGGTCAGTGTGTTGGGCTGAGGACTTGGGCTTGTCCTCAGGGTGATGGATGATGGCGAAGGTCTATGAGCCAGTGAGCTGGTTGCTAGCTGAGCTCTCAATCCGATGGGGGAAACTAAGACAGGGAGACCTGCCTTACGTGCCGCAAGGTGGAAAAGAGAAAGTGTCTGTTTTCTTGTCTTCAGTTTCTGCTGCTGCTTAAGTGTGCTGTCTTCTTGGGGGTGCCCTTCTGGTGACTAATGTTTTCCATAACAAGTGCTGGGTAGCAGAGCCTCATTTCCCCACCCTATGCCTTCCAGCTTCCAGAGCAAGTAGATCCTTCTGAGAGGGCTGCTCGGCT
Source organism: Dipodomys spectabilis (assembly GCF_019054845.1). NCBI lineage: Eukaryota > Metazoa > Chordata > Mammalia > Rodentia > Heteromyidae > Dipodomys > Dipodomys spectabilis. The sequence goes on from NW_024870744.1 coordinate 4,524,013, forward strand.
TGCACAGGTGGGAAGGCTGTTGTGCGACGGCTTAGGCTCAGGTTGTTGTCTAGACTGCACAGCTCAATTCCTAGAGAAGCCTTGTGAGGCTTTAGAACCTGCCCTGCCTTCCCTCAGGCCCTGCTGGTCACCGGTGAAGGGAGCCTGGTCCTCTTGCTGGAAGTTGGGCTCCCATCCCCCCACCCTGCTGCATCTACGGAACCTAGTTGTCCTCATCTTCTGCCAGTCTTCACTTCCCTGTCTGCTTCAGCGGATAGTCAGGGGTCAGGGACTGCCCTGTCCCGCTTGCCGCTGGTGCTCTAAGTGGGGTTTTCTAGGAGCACGGCCCTGGCCTTTGTGTGTCATTTGCAGTTGCTTTCATGTTGGGCAGGGCTGAGCCGTTGGCACAGAGCCAGGTGTGTTTACTCTCTGGTGAGGGGCCATCCCCTCCTGCTCATGCTCATCTTCCGTGCCAGCGCCCAGGGTCTGTGAGGGCTGAGTATTCAAAGTGGCAACAGAGCCTTCCCTAGGCAGAGGGGTTTTAGCTAGATGTCAGCAGGTGGAGAGCAGATGCACTTACTCATCTTGTTCCTGTAGTTCGTGTTGATAGTTCTGTTTAACCACAACTTAACCAGTAACCCGCGAGTTGGGATTTGCTGTGGGTCTGGTGGTGACCGAGTGGCCCTGGGCCAGCCCCAGGTGGGGGCTTCCGCGTGTGCTCACAGACACTGCCCTTGCTGAACTCAGAGTGTGCCTTCCCAGCTGAGTTTCTTGCGGAGCCCAGCCTAGATAGAGGACACGGTATGGGTGACACTGTCCCCAAGTGTTCTGAGCGTGGGGACTGGGAAGATGGTAGCAGATGGTGCTACATGAGCTAGGGGTGACCTGCAGAGGTGAAAGCGGGCTGTGGGGTCATTGCCAGGCAGCTCTGCCACCACTGTGCTGAGCTGAGCCTGGGTCCGCCCCCTTGACACCCAGCTCCCCTCTCTGGGTACAGCAGCAGCAGGAGCCTAGAGTCCAGGCCTGCCCTTTCTGTGGTGGCCTGGGCTTGTCTGCCGCCCTGCTGGTCCTGCTGAGCACTTAGAGCCTCATGACCTCGGACAGGATCCTTTCCTCTCCTCACTGACCCTTAGTTCTCTCCTCTGTCCAGCAGGCCCACTGGAGTGTCTTGAGATAAGGTATCTGAGCAGGGGGGCTGGGCGCCGCTGGGCCTGCCGCACTCAGGAATGCCCTCACTGCTGTGATTTGCATGAGTGTGCAGCCCTCGTGGGGCCTAGGGGCGACAGGCCAACCCAGATCGTCTGGCTAGTCATCTGACTCTGGCTGGTGCCCAAGTGTGGAGTGAAATTAATCCTGTTACCTGGAAATGGCTTTTGATAAACCCCACTTGCAGGGCCTTTCCTTCCCTGTGGAGCACGCTGCCTGCCGGCCCCCCTCAGGAACCTGCCTGGCTGGTGCTGTCTGGAGAGGCGGGGCCTGGGTGGCCAGCCTTTGTTGGCCAGCCTTTCTGGTGGCTTTTGTTCAGCCAAGCCTGCTCCTCCATGGTCTTTGGCTGTCTATAGTGCCAGAGTATGCAGACCTGGATAAGTTTCTGAATTCATTCCTTCACTGCTCAGAGCCGGCTCCTGGTGGGCTTTGAGCCTGTTCCCACATGCCTCTCTGCCTTGCTCTTTGGCTGGGGCTTCCACGTGCTCCTGGCCTGTGGCAGGGGAGGAGGACTGCAGGGGGGTGGGGGTGAGTGAACTGGACTCCTGCCTCACTTTCTTCCAGTTTTCTGTGTGATTTTATTTATTTATTTATTTATTTTTGTCAGTCATGGGGCTTGCACTCTGGGCCTGAGCCTTGTCCCTCAGCTCTTCGGCCCAAGGTGAGTGCTCTACCACTTGAGCTACAGCGCCACTTCTGGTTTTCTGGTGGTTTTTATTGGAGATAAGAGTTTCACAGACTTTGCTGCCTGGGCTGGCTTTGAACCGTGATCCTCAGATCTCAGCCTCTTGAGTAGCTAGGATGACAGGTGTGAGCCACTGGCGCCCGGCTTAGATTTTATTTTGAGATTAAAAAAATTGCTGTGTCGCTCACAGAAGGGACAGAAGGCAGCCGGAGAGTGATGGCTGTGAGCCAAGTAGGGTCCCAGTTCCCAGCCAGCACCTGGATGGTCCAGGCCAGCCAGGCCTGGTCCCAGGATCTCTGGTGAGTCAGGCATCCGTGGGCAGGCCCTGACTGGCCTGAAGGCCTCTGCTGGCTTCCTGATTCACAGTTTGGTGCTTGCTAGGCTCTCTTTCTGCCAGGGTCCTGGGCCAGATCAGTCAAGCGTGGGGTACAGTACAGTGGGGGTTGTGCTGCTGGTAGAAGCCCAGCTCTTTTTGGAAGCTAGCACTCCTGGCTCTGGCTGGGAAAAGCAGCTGGCAGGCAGAGGAGCAGATGGGTGTGGGCTTGGGCCTGGCCACAGGCGTGGCACTGCTCCAGACAGACATGCAGCAGGGGAAATCAGAATGATTGTTTTTGTTTTGGAGTTGTGTCCAGTGAAGTTTGGCTGGAGGAGGTAACTTCTGAATGTCCTAAGTGGGTATTGTCCATAGCTTCCTTTGGGATGGGCCTCATAGTATATGCTGGTCTTGTGGGCTTGGAGGGACTCTGGCCTGTGAGCTCTGTACCTGGTACCTGTGTATTGTTGGAAAGAAAGGGGGCCAATCCCTCCCTTAGGGCTCTGGTTGTGGGGCTGCAGTCTGCTTGTGAACGTCCAGATTTACTTAGATGTGTGTGGTTGGAATCATTTGCATTTTGGTGGCTATGGTCGCCAAACATGGCTGGCTGCTTGGCTGTGGCCTGGCTGGTCCTTAAGTGCTTGACCAGCCAAGCCCCTTGTTTGTGGTGAAAGACACCGAGGCCTTCAGAGACCAGGTGTATGCTGGGCAGGTGCAGGCCATGGCCCCCTGTCTCTCTCCCCCCACCCCCACCCCTGTGCAGGTAGGGACTGTCATTAGTCCAGGCTCTGTGGTCACCATGAGCGTGTGTCCCTGTGGAACCTGGCAGGTGTCTGGCTCCATTTGCCGGGGTCTCCCATTACTCCTAGACTGCTCCAAGTCACCAGGAGGAAGGCCTGTGTTTGCACAGGAGTTCTCTACCCTTTTATGGGGTGCTAAGGTATGGGGGACAGGGATGCATGGCCCTGAGATAGTAGTCTTGTGCTGGGTGGGTACCCCAGGGACTGTTGACCCTGACTTCTGCTGGTCTGGAATAGGCAGAAATCAGGACTAAGAAGCTTGCTTTCTTCCCTTTTGCTTTGTCTTGCCTCGCCCTGTCATGGGGCTTGAACTCTGGGCCTGGGCACTGTCCTTCAGCTCTTCAGCTCAAGGTGAGTGCTCTACCACTTGAGCCATAGCACCACTTTGGTTTTCTGAGTGGTTTATTGGAGATAATAGTCTCATAGACTTCCCTGCCTGACCTGACCTGGAACCGTGATCCTCATATCTCAGTCTCCTGAGTAGCTAAGATTACAGGCAGGAGCCACCTGCCCCTGGCCTAAGAAGTTTTCTTATGGAGAAACAAACAGTTTCTAGTTGTATCAGAATGATACAGACATTTGATTTAAGAAATCAGGGTGGGCTGGTAATGTGGGTTAGTGGTGGAGTACTTGCCTACCCTGCAAAAGCCCTAGGTTCGATTCTTCAGTACCACATACACAGAAAAATACAGAAGTAATACTGTGGCTCCAGAGGTAGAATGCTAGCCTTGAGCAAAAGAAGCTCTGCGACAGTGCCCAGGCCCTAAGTTTAAGCCCCAGGACTGGGGAGACAAAAAAAAAGCAGGATGACTGTCTAGATTTAAATCAGAATGGCTGGGAAGTAACATTTATTTATTTATTTTTAAGGCAGAGTCTTGTCATGTAGCTAGGGCTGGCCTGGAACATTCTATGTAGCCCAAGGTTCCCGCCTCACAGTCTTGCCTATCTTAGCCTTCTGAATGCTGGGATTATAAGTATGTGCTGTGCCTACCACACCCTGCCTTTGTTGAGTTTTAATTAAATAAAGAACTTATTATCCGGATTTAAGTTAATAGTGCAAAGATCTTAGCCTGCATACCATTTAGCTTGGCTGGAGGTGGCAGGGCAGGGCACCACGGATTGTTACTCAGACGTTTGGTGGCCTGGGGCAGCCAGGATGGGGACACCCATGGAGCTGCTGTTTAGCACCAGAGTGAGAGCTAGTGGCCACGGTGGGCTGGGCCTCTCTAGGCTGGACATAGGTGGGGTTGTGTGAAGCTTCTCTGCTGGCTGGGTCCAGCCCTGTACTGGGCCTGTGGTGGTGTTAGAGATGAGTGTATTCGTGTCCTGTTGCTTCTGTGAAAGAAAAATGGCCTTACCCTGTTTAGCTCACACCAACAGATTTATTGTCCTACAGTCCTAGGTCAGAAAGCTGAAGGGAGTCTTTCGGGGCTTGAGCCAAGGTGTCCTGAGGGCTGCCTTCTGCTGCTTGTGGTCTTTTGTCCCTTCTGCCTCCAGAGGGCCTTTGTGACTCTGCCTCCATCTGCCCCTCTGACCTGACCCTCTGCTTCCTCTTCTAAGAACCCTGTGATCTTGCTGGGCTCCCTCAAGTAATCCAAGATAATCTCTCCATCCCCAGATCCTTAAGCTACACAGCTACAGAATCTACAAAATCCCTTTTGCCATTTAAAGGTAACAGATCGTGGGAAGGAGGACATTTGTGCTTGTTCCAGGACATTTAACTCTTCTCAGACACACCCAGCTCCCAGGAAGGTGGGAGAAGAGTTAAATCCGAATCCCAAACTGTGTGGTCTCTGGAGCTGAGTGACCAGTATCTGGGCGAAACCCTGGTTGTGGTGCCTTCCCTCAGACCCAGGGCCAGCACGCCTGTCCTGCTTGTGGCGGGTGGGCCACACGCGGGCTCTGTCCTGCAGAACACATGCTTAGGAAGCAAAACATCCCATTCTTGGCTTGAAGACTTCACAAGAAAGTCGTGCTGGGCCCCTGGCTCTAGACTGGCCTCTCTGTGAGGCGGTGCAGGGTTACACCTGCTACAGCACATGCTGCGGTGGTGTCTCCGCCCGGGCCTCACAGAAGCGTCCTCTACCTCCGTACTGGTTTGACCTGACCCTAGAGGATCAGACCTAGATTTTACTCAATGTTTTGGGTGGATTTTTTTTAATTTTTAAAAATTCATTGTTGTTTTAGAGATGGCATATGATGGGGTTACTGTTACATCTGTCAGGTAATAAGAACATTTCCTTTTGCAGTGTCATCTATTCCCTCATTCTCTTCCATCCCCCCCCCCGCCCTTTACCCACAAGTTTCATAGGTCACTTTAATCAATGCCCAGTGCAGCCAGTGTGCTTCACTGCTGTACTTTTTCCCTCTGATTCTGTGCCCTTCCCCACCCTCCCACAGATGTGCAATGAATATACTATATAAGATGAAGCCAGGTGCCAGTGGCTCACACCTATAATCCTAGCTACTCAGGAGGCTGAGATCTGAGGATCATGGTTCAAAGCCAGCTTGGGCAGGAAAGTCTATGAGACTCTTACCTCCAACGAACCACTCAGTAAAACCGCAAGTAGTGCTGTAGCTCAAGTGGTAGAGTGCTAGTCTTGTGCTGAAGAGCTGAGGGACAGGGCCCAGGCCCAGAATTCAAGCCCCACAACCAACAAACAAAACAAAAAGGTAGAGAATACAGTATCATCAGAAAAAGGGAGGAAAAAAAAGACAAAAGTCCTTTTCGATTTTTTTTTTTCCCCCCAAAAAAATTTTATTTGTTTTTTCCCAGTCCTGGAGCTTGAACTCTGGGTCTGGGCATGGTCCCTGAGCTGCTTTTGCCCAGGGCTAGCACTCTATCATTGAGCCATAGCGCCACTTCCAGCTTTTTCTTTTTCTTTTCTTTTCTTTCTTTCTTTTTTTTGGCTTTTTCTATGTATGTAGTACAGAGGAATGGAACCCAGGGCTTCATGCATGCTAGGCAAGCACTCTACCACTGAGCCACATTTCCAGCCCTGGTGTTTTTATCTATCTATCTATATCGATCGTCCATCGTGCAGCTTGAACTCGGCCTGGGTGCTGTCCTTCAGCTCAAGGTGAGCGCTCTTAACACTTGAGCCACTGCGCCACTTTGGGTTTATTGGAGATAAGAATCTCATGGACTTTCCTGCCTGAGCTGGCTTTGAACAAGATCCTCAGATCTCAGCCTCCTGAGTAGCTAGGATTACAGGTGTGAGGCACTGGTGCCTGGGGGATTTTTATTTTTGACATAGCTTGCTTTTTAAATTTTGCTTTGATGTGTCACTAGCTTTTTGCTTGGGTTGGCATCAAACCTCAATTTTCCTATCTCTGCCTCTTGAGTAACTAGATTCAGCTGGGATTATAGGTGTGTGCCACTATGCCTGGTGACTCCTGAACTCAACGTATGTACGTGTGTGTTCTTGCTTGCAAGTGCATGCATGCATGGGTGCATGTGTGGGCTGGTCCTGGGGCATGAACTCGGGGCCTGAGCACTGACCCTCAGCTTCTTTGCTTCTTAGTGCTCTACTACTAGAGCCACAGCTCTACTTCTGGCTTTCTGGTGGTTAATTGGAGATAAGAATCTCACAGGTTTTCCTGCTGGGCTGGCTTTGAGCTGTGATCCTCAGATCTCAGCCTCATGAATAGCTGGGATTACCGATCTGATCTGTAATCCATCAACACCTGGCTATACAGTCTCTTCCGGTTGTGATCTCTGTTCCTTTGGATGCATGCTCCGGAGAGGGCTTGTGTTTCTGGTGTGTTGAGAACTTGCACACTGTTCCATATTGCCTGTATGGTTCAGATTCCACCAACGGCGCGTGGGAGCTCCCCTCTGCACCTCTTCCAGCATTTGTTCCTTGTTCTCTTTTTGGTAATAGCCACCCTAGCTGGAGTGAGAGGGCGTCTCATTGTGGTTTTAATCTGTGTTTCTCTGCCTGTCTCCTTGAATGAGCTGGAGAGCCTGTAGAGTGCTGGTCATTCTGAGCAGCTTGGCCCTGTTCTCATCTCCTGGGCATTTGTAGGTGTGGCTCTTGCCCATCCACTTTTCTTCAGGGTCCCTGTGTGTGAGCAGCTCGCCATCTCTGATCTCTATGATCCTTGGCCTCTCTCCCCCCTTAACTACAGCTGAGCTCTTGCTGTTGGGTGAAGGGAGGGGCTGAGGGCGGTTGTAATGTTGCCTGTGCCAGCAGATTTGATTCTTGGGTGCGCCTGTGGAGGTGTGTGATGACAGTCTCCAGCTCGTGGTTTTTTTTGGCCCCAGTTTGTAATTGATCTTTGTTCCCTCTGCTTTTGTTACCATAATGAGACTTTTGTCTTAGAGCTCATCTTCTGGCAGGTCCTTCCGACCTCCCTACTTCTTTGTGGATCAGACCCCTCTCTGGACCTCTCTTAGCCAGAGAGTGTTTCTGGTCACCACCATTCCTTGTCTGGTCAATCTTGATGTTTCTGTGTCAGGGCTGGGGTGTGACATAAGTGGAGGCCCTGAGTTGGGTCCTGAGTGCTGTACAAAGCAAACCCCACAAAGCCTAGACACCTGCCTGTCCCCATACTCCACCCCCTTAATTTCAGAGGTGGAAAGCCACAGTTCCTTCACACTAGCCAAGGTGGGAAAAAGACGCGAAGTTCTCATTGGAGTGCATAAGCAAGGCACTACCATAGGACTGGGTGCTGGAAGCTGGCGGGAGGGAGGCATCCTTGTCTGCCATCTTGGTTTTTTGTGGGGGCTGTGTTTGCTCTGTTGCCATGGCACCACTGAGAGCCCTGTTCTTCCTTCCATTGCCCAGGTGCTTTCCATCTGGGTGCTGGTTCTTTTTTTTTGGTAGGTCATGGGGCCTGAACTTGGCCTGGTCGCTGTCCCTCAGCTCTTCCGCTGAAGGCTAGCGTTCTACCACTTGAGCCACAGTGCCACTTCCAGTTTTCTGGTGGTTTATTGGAGATAAGAGTCTCACAGATCTTCCTGCCCAGGCTGACTTTGAACCACGATCCTCAAATCTCAGCCTCCTGAGTAGCTAGGATTACAGGCGTGAGCCACCAGCGCCCACCAAAGGGTGCTGTTTCTTCATGTCCAGGTTGCAGTTACCCGGCTGTTCCTGAGTGATGGGCTTTGGTGGCTTTCCTTAGATTTGGTTTTGCTCCGTGGCGGCCTGGCTCTGTTGGACCAGGCACCCTCCCCCTTCCCCTCTTCCCCTCTTCCCCCCTTCCCCTTTTTCCCCCTTCCCCCCATCCCCCTTTCCTCCTGTTTTTTTTTGTTTTTTTTTTTTTGGGTCACGGGGCTTGAACTCTAGGCCTGGGTGCTGTCCCTCAGCTCTTCAGCTCAAGGTGAGCACTCTACTACTTGAGCCACAGCGCCACTTAGGTTTTTCTGGTGGGTTATTGGAGATAAGAGTGTCACAGACTTTCCTGCACAGGCTGGCTTTGAACAGCCATCCTCAAACCTCAGCTTCCTGAGTAACTAGGATGACAGGCATGAGCCATGGGCACCCAGCCTTCCTCCCCTTCTTTAGTTGTGAAGCTAAGCAGATGTGCTATGAGGAAGGACTGTTTATCTTCCCATCCCACAGTGTTGGCCTTGAACTGGAGAGGGACTGAGGGTTAACGTTCACATCAGGGCAGCCTGGTCTAAGCTGGCATAGGATGGCCTAGGAACAGATGCCTGGGTAGGGGCGGGGAGAAGCACAGCTTCCTAGAGGCAGGTCACGGCTGTCTTTACCATCCTGAGCAGCTCAGTCGTCTGGATTTGGGCTTCTGGTGACTGACGTTCACTTCTTCCATTCCAAAGGCAGATCGGGAGCGGTGCCGAGAAAAATTTTCTTACTAGATGACATTTCATCGCAATGTCCGATCGTTTGGGGCAAATAACCAAGGGCAAGGATGGGAAAAGCAAGTACTCGACTCTCAGCCTGTTTGACAAGTACAGAGGAAGATCAGTAGACGCGGTCCGGTCCTCAGGTGAGGCCCCGGCAGGTGCGCTCTCCCCTTGCGGGTGAGACCCCGAGACCTGGCTGGGGTGCGGGGACACAGATGGCTCTGGGGAAGCAGTCACTCTACCCCAACTTGAGCCTGGGATGGCCTGATTGTAGCAAGATTGTCTCCATCCCTTAATAAAGTCCAGGCCTTTTGGGCCCAATGGGTGGAATGAACCTGATTTGCATTAGTGTTCCAGGACTTGGGGGGAAAGTTCTCATAGGTCTTGTCAGCCCCTCAGGCTTCATTTGGGTCTAGACAGAGGGTTTGGGTTCAGTCCCCTGGGGTGAGGCTAGGGCTGGCTCAGGAGCCGGGTGGTCATTGCAGGCCTGCCTGCTTACTGCCATTCCCACAGAACAATGGCGGCCCCTGGAGCCTTCAGGGCCCCTTTGTCTTCGAGTCTCTCGGGTGAAGAGCTTGCAAGGAGCTGACCAGACTGCCAGACGTTGGCTTTGTTTGCTTGGCTTTTGTCTTCCCCACTCAGTCTGAGTGGCAGAATGTCCTCCTGCAAACTTTGCCATGTGGTATCTGCTCTGTCCCCCGAAGTTATTCCTAGACATGGCTTACAGAGCCTTGGGAAAGTTGCCACAGCCCGGCGCATGCCACCACCTGCAAACCTGCCAAGCCTGAAGTCTGAAAACAAAGGAAACGACCCCAACATCGTAATAGTACCCAAGGACGGAACGGGATGGGCCAACAAGCAGGACCAGCAAGACCCAAAGAGGTGAGCAGTGGTGCGGGCAGAGGGCTAGCAGGCAGGGGCCGGGACGGCAGAGGGGCTCCCATCCTTTGCTTGCACAAGAGGTGGTGGGGGCCTAGAGGTAGGAGAGGCCACTTGTGTTGCTCCATGCCTGTTGGGGTGATAAGACAGTGTTTCTGCGGCAGCCTGGCTCACAGTGTCTCCCTGGCCTCATTAGGAAAGGCCTCCTCACTCAGAGGAGTGTGTGCATATGACAGGCAGAGCAAAGGGGCCGCTACTGAGCTGCAGGTGGAGAGTGCAGCCCCCAGCTAGATGGGCTGTGCTGCCCGCGCTCGGAACACTCGGAGGTATTCCGGGGACAGCGGAGGGGCCTTCTCATCCGGGTCTCCCAGGGACCCCCAGGCTGCCAGCGCAGCCTGAGGGCCTGGTGGTGTCCCCCGAGACACAGCAACTGTGCCACAGGACCCCCAACTGGGGCAAGACCTGGAGCCCTCCTGTGTCCACCCTGTCTCCACCTGCTGGGTTGGGCATGGCCCAGGGAAGAGGATTGGTTGTGGAAAGGGCACAGGAGACAGAAGCGCTGCTAGTGGTCATCTTGGGGAATGAGAACAGCAGTGGTCTGGTCCCTTTACCCTCCTGCCCCGGCATCTCCTGGTCTCTGGCTGATCTGGAGAACCAAGTTGTGGAAGGGACCCACAAGGCAGGCCGTACCCAGGGTCCCTGCTGTTCTGGCCTGTGTAGGGAAGCTCAGAGAGATGATGTCCTGTGGTGTTTCAGATGGGATGTAGAGGGAGCACATAGTTCAGCCAGAGGTGACCCAACAGAAATGGGGAACAGGCCCTAAAAGTTACTGTGTGCGCATGCTCTCTCATGGTGTACTTAGGATCATGTTGATGTGGAAATCGTATTGGGGATCGGCTCTCTGCAGGCCCAGTGGAATCTGGAGACGCATTCCCTCCCAAGGCTTAGGGCTCACCAGGGAGCAGGCTCTACCCAGCACTGTCAGTGGCAGCTCTGAACTGCCCTGGCACAGCATTCCAGCACGTGGCAAGAGGTCCTGCTGACAAGTGGGGGCGAGGAGGGAGTGTGTTTGGGGAACACAAAGGTGCCACTCCTTGAAAGCTTCTGCTTAGGCAGAAGGTGGTCTGAGCGGGGACCAGGAGCCTTCATGGAGTTATGTTCATGTCAGTGACTTGCTGTGTATCTGTGCAGTTTGGTTTTAGTCCACAAGACAGGCCTCTGGCATTGAATGTGAAGTAGATGGCTACCTTCCTCAAGTTCATCAAATTAAAAACTTAATAAAAAGTGGGTAGATGGGGGCTTGATGGAACATGTCTCCAATTCTAGCTGTGTGGGAGGTGGAAGGTCGGAGGTAGAAGGATTGTGATCTGAGGCCAATACAGTACCCTATCTGAAAAATAGTCAGGCACTTACGGCCCATGCTATTGAGAAGGCTAAGAACCTTGGTTCAAAGGCAGCTTGGGCAGAAAAGTTCACAGGACACATCTCTGGAGGCATGGCTCTGGTAGAACACTAGCTGTACGCAAGCAGTCCAGCCGAACGAGAGCACAAGGCCCTGAGTTCAAGCCCTGGTATATGGCGTGTGCACATGCACATACACACACACCTCTCTAAAAAGCAAACAGTGTAGGAGCATGTCTCAAGTGATTGAGTGCCAGCCTGGCAAGCAAAGGCCCTGAGTTCAGGCCATGGAGCTCCAAAAAAAGCAGAAGAATGTGTCTATGAGAGCAGAAGGCGCCGCTGGGAATGGCCCGTGGTCTCTTGGGACAGCTGGTGGGGCGGTGTTGGCTGACAGCCTTTCTCGGAAGGCACTTTGGCACTGTCTTTTAAACTGCAACACATCTTTTGAGGCTGAGTGTGATTTAGGTGTACACCTGTAATCCCAGTCAGTCCTGGAAACCGAGTTAGGATTTCAAGTTACAAATCAGTCTGGGCCATATAGCAAGCCCGTGTTTCATAAAGACATCTTTTGGCCTAACAGATCTACTCCTAGCATAACAGGCTACTATACTAAGTCACTTCTGGACAGTGACAGGATTCATTCACATGTACTCACACAGAGTGCTCACTGTGCTATTACCTGCAGTGGAGGGAAGTATGGTGAAAATGTGCCCATCCCATCATACCGTGTCATTGTTGAAGGAAAAGCGGGCCTGTGTATATTGGAAATGTTCAGTGTTCTTTTTACATGAAGGGAAACAGGTTATGGAAATTGCACGCATGCTCTGGTCTACTTGAGTCAGAATCTGTGTCCATTACATATGTAGGAGCCACCTGAGCAGGAATCTGGAGGTGCTGTCTGAAGGAAGCGATCATGGTAGATTGTGTCAATATAGGTTTACAACACATTAGTTTTTACCTTGAAAATGTGTATCATTTCGTGGGGCTTGAACTCTGGGCCTGATGCTGTCCCTCAGCTCTTCAGAGCAAGGCAAGTGCTCTACCACTTGGACCACAGTAGTAGTTTATTGGAGATAAGAGTCTCATGGACTTTCCTGCCGGGCTGGCTTTGAACTGTGATCCTCAGATCTCAGCCTCCTCAGTAGCTAAGATTACAGGTGTGAGCAAAGGGTGCCTGGCTTTACTTTTTATTTTTATTTTCATTGGTCGTGGGGTTTGAACTCAGGATCTGGGCATCTGACCCTGCTCTGCCACCTTCTCTAGTTCCAGTGCGACGGCCTCTCAGCCGCCGGAGTCGCTGCTGCAGCCGGGTTTGCAGAAGTCTGTCTCCAATTTACAGAAGCCGACCCAGGCCATCAGTCAGGAGGTAGGTGTGGGGACCCTGTCCTGGCTTCTGCCCACCTGGGGCCTGCTGCTAGGGGTTGGGGGGTGGGGTGGGAGGTTGTTGCTCAGATGTGTGGGCTTTATTGTTAGCTGGGGCAATCCAGTGAGGGACTGGAAACTAGCCCAGGAAATTGTGGTGGTCACCAGGAGAAGGGTAACAGGGTTTTGGGAAAAGACCCCAGGCACAGAGTGCAGTAGAGGTGCCTGCTTTGCTTCCTGCTTGTTTGGTTCGGGTGGGGTCGCCTAGGCCGACTGCAGGCAGCTCAGGCTCTTAATGTGTGCCCTGTGGAATCCAGTGTCAAAGAATGGAAGAAGTGTTAGGCTGAAGAAAAGTTCTGTGTGAAAAACAAGTGAGCCCCCTGGCTGCTGCACTTCCCAGAGCCTTTGACACGCTGTCCAGGACCTCGAGTCTCCGGGGAGGGGCTGGAGCCTTCTCTTGTGGATGTGTTTGAGGAAACTTTCCTATTTGAATGTCCATCTCTGCACAGTCCTCTAGGTGCTCTGAACGGAAAGCAAGGGATCCCAATGTGCTCACAGCCCAGCCATGGGTCTGCAGAGACAAGCAGATGTGCATGGCTGGTGCATGGAAATGTAGAGAAGTTGGACGTTGTAGAATATGGGAGGAAGTGCTGCTGTGGGTCACCCTGAGCCTGCAAGACCTTGTGGGGTGGGATTGCGGTGTAGGCAGGAAGGTCGGACGCACCCAGTGCCCCCTTGCTGCTGGGTCCAAAGGACCCTCAGTCCCCAAGGGACTGTCCTGGCCCAACACACTGCCCCCGACAGGCAGTGTCCCTGTGTGCTGTGTGGGCAGCGCAGCTGGATGCCCACCCTGCTGGGCTCTGCATGAGGCCAGGGGTGCAGGTGGACCTGGGGGTGGGGGCGCAAGCATGGAGGGCTGGCTGGAGGGAGGGGACATTCAGTCCACTGCGTGCTGAGGCGCCATGCTAGGACGCCAGCAGCTGGTGGCTGGAAGGCAGGGGGGCTCTGGTTTGGGCCAGGGAGCCCTGGGGACAGATCCTGGTCCCCAAGTTGCTCCTTTCCTGGGTGTGGGGAGGTTTGGTGAGGCTGGGTGTACAGGTGCTTGCCTGACCCTCGCCAGCCCTCAGTGAGCCAAGGCCAAGGTAGAAGGCAGCTGTGAGCGGGGAGACGGACTGTGTGGAAGGACAGTAATGGCTGAAGGTGCCACTGCTGCCCGGGGACGATCAGGCTCTGTGGATTTCCTCTTTGGTTATTGGTAGCAAAGTACTTGATGAAACCTGTGCTGGAGTGGGGGCTTGGCCTTTGTGTCTGGAACAAAACAAAATGGCTGTAGTGGGCTCGGTCGCCCTGATAGCATCACAGAAGGCAGGTGTGCTTTGAGCCTTGCAGTGCCTGCCGTGCTCTTTCCTGAGCGCCTGGCAGCCCCTGGTGCAGGGTGCTGCCTGGGGGGGGGGGGGTGGGAAGGTGGGGGTGAGGGGTGGGTAGCAGGCTCCAGCACTTAGCTGCTGCCAGGACGCAGCTGCTGCTCCACCTGCACAGGGCTGTTGTCTGAGGCATGGCCGCCGGTAGCACTGCAAGTGTGTCTCCCCCACCCCACTGCCCCAGCTGGGGATAGAGCCAGGGGCTCCGCACAGACTGGGAGGCAGGTGGTCTATCCCAGAGCCGCACCCCTGCCTCTCAGAACCCAGTTCCCAAGAGCACACGGGGACAGCGGACTGACCGGATTTCCTCATTGTCCTCTTTCAGAATACAAATTCAGTGCCAGGTGGACCAAAGTCATGGGCACAGCTGAATGGAAAGCCAGTAGGACACGAAGGTGGTGAGTGGGGCTTGTGGTCTGGGAGGGGCAGAGGCAGGCAGGACAGGGCGGGGCGGGGCAGGTCCTCTTCCTACAGTTCCTGTTGGGGAACTAGAAACCCTGGTGTCCCTTGAGTATTCTTTCTGGTGTGTCTGCGGTGGCAGGGACACTGATTCTGCGAGGCTGTTGGCTCTTTGGTTTAAAAGGTTTGTTTGGGTTCAGGGGCAGCTCTGAGGGGCCAAGGAGCAGGGGGATGGGAGGCTGGAGTGGGGAGGCGGCTGGCAAGGAGGTTGATGGCATGGCGTCATTTCAGAGTAATAAACTGGCAAAAGTCCTCAGTTGCTCCTTTGGTGAAGCAGCAGGCTTTGTACCCTTTGCTCCCTGTGCTGGTGCCATCCTCTGCCTTTGTTTTTCCTGCCAGCCAGTCCTTGACTTCCGTATTGAATTGGCCTCTCGATGAGGCTATGCCTCTGGGTGGGAATGGCTCTGGTAGAAGGCTCCAGTCTTGGGGAAATGCTGGGTCAGTGCTTGCTGTCAGGGCTCCAGGGCCTCCTAGGGAGCCGCAGGTGCGGTGCCCGGCAGTGGCACAGTGACAGGCCGCAGGCACTCTGTGGAAGGCACATGGTGTCGCCCCTGGCAGGGCAGTTAGCCCTGGCCCCTGCTTGTGAGAATAGTGCATGCTGTTCCCAGTCTTCAGGAGGATGGACGAGCAGGCAGGAGGCTTGGAGACCCGTGCTTCATAAAGAACAGTCACTGAACTGTAGGCTGTGGGTCTAATCAGAATAGTAAGTTTCATTAGAAAGGAGTCACGAAGTGGTGTGGGGGTCCCCGTCTGTAGTGCTGGCCACTTGGAGGGCCAGTGCCTTTGCGCCCAGGCCACAGAGACCTCCCTCATCTCAAAAAACAGAAAAAAAGAATTACAAGGATTCAAAACCAGGCCATTATCTGTTGGAATACCCTTGTGGGGTTTGGCGCTGTCCCCCACCCTGCATTCCACTGGAAGAAAGCCTCCCCTAAGTTAATACTTGGCTTGGGCGCGCGCGGCACCCCCCCCCGCCCCCCCCGGGTGTGACGTGACCTCTGTTGGTGGAGCGTTAGAAACACTCTCTTGGACCATGAGGTCCATCTGGTATTGGAAGGAAATCTAATTCGGAAATTACAAAAAGCCAAACTCTGCTACTGCTGTGGCAAGGTCTCCGGAATAGGCTTAGTGAGCTGGTGTCAGGGTGTGTGTACTTCACCACCGATGGTGTAAAAGACAGTTCCACAAAAGGCTTAAAGAAGCCTCTGCATGCAGGCAGGAGAGCCATGCGCTTTTTGAGGGCATTGGGAGCCGGCAGACATACAGGGTGGGAGGAATGTGTCACATTGTACCCTGGACCATGTGATGGTATCACCTATCACAAATCAGACTTCATTTAGAAAACAGTCACTCAGCACAGCAATAAACCCCCCACTGCAACATGGGGGCCCAGTAGGGTCCCAGAGCCCCCAAAACAGGCTTGCCAGTCTAGGCCCAGCTTAGGGGATCAGGTGCCTTTCCTGTAGTGGTAGAAAGAAGGCAAATTTTTTTTTTTTTTTGGTCAGTCGTGGGGCTTGAACTCTGGGCCTGGGTGCTGTCCCTCAGCTCTTCAGCTCAAGGCTAGCACTCTACCACTTGAGCTACAGCACCACTTCCGTTTTTCTGGTGGTTTATTGGAGATAAGAGTTTCACTGAGTTTCCTGCCTGGGCTGGCTTTGAACGATGATCCTCAGATTTCAGCTTCCTGAGTAGCTAGGATTATAGGTTTGAGCCACTGGTGCCCAGCAAGAAAACGATCTTTTGTTCTGTTCTACTTAAATCAGGTGGCCTGGGATGATGAGCCGCAGAGCCTTGGCTCAGGCTGTGGTCCAGCCCCACCCCCCGCAGCTCCCTCTGTGCCTGGCCTGGCTGACCATCTTGCCTGCTGCTCAGGGCAGAGCGGCAGAGTGCAGGGCTGGGGGAGAGTGCAGAGCCTTGGATCAAGCTATGCTGAGGCCCTGGGAGTAGTACAGTGTTTGATTTGTTTGAACTCAGTGCTCTCTGTTGCTAGACAGGTGCTCTACCACTTGAGCCACACCCACAGCTGGTAGTGTTTGGGTATGAGGTTGTGAGTTAACTTTGTCTCTGGAGGGTAAGTTTGATCCATGCTTGTAATGATAACTTCACAGTTGTTGAAGCAAAAGGGGACAGATGAGTGTATTGAACACAGTTTTTGTTTAATTTTGTTTATTTTGCTAGTTTTGGGGCTTGAACTCAGAGCATGAGCACTGTCCCTGAGCTTCTTTTGCTCAAGGCTAGCACACTCTACCACGTGAGCCCCAGAACTACTTCTGGCTTTTTTTTTTTTTTTTTTTGTGGTACTGAGGAATCAAACCCAGGGCTTCATGAATGCTGGACAAGTACTCTACCACTGAGCCACATTCCTAGCCTGAACACTGGTGTTTTGTTTTGTTTTGTTTTTTGGTGGGGGTAGGATGCTAGTCCTGGAACTTGAACGCAAGGCCTGGGTGCTGTCCCTGAGCTTTTTTTTTTTTGGTCAGTCATGGGGTCTAAACTCAGGACCTATGCACTGTCCTGAGCTTTTTTTGTTCAAGGCAGTACTCTACCACTTGAGCCACAGTGCCACTTCTGGTTTTCTGGTGGTTAATTGGAGATAAGAGTCTTACGGACATTCCTGCCCGGGCTGGCTTTGAACTAGGATCCTCAGATCTCAGCCTCCTGGGTAGCTAGGATTACAGGCGTGAGTCACCAGTGTTCACTTATGTGTGTGTGTGTGTGTGTGTGTGTGTGTGTGTGTGAGAGAGAGAAAATACTGTACAGAGGGGTTGCAGTTACATGGGCAAGGTAATGAGTACATTTCTTATGTTTGTTTTTTAACTGCACGTAACCTATTGTGCTTTTACTGACACCTCTTTATATTTCTACTTTTTGTTGTTGTTGGCCAAGGGGCTTGAACTCAGGCTCTGAATGTGCTGTCCCTGAGCTTGTTTTGCTCTACCACTTTGAGCCATAGCTCTACTTGTGGTTTTCTGGCAGTTAATTGGACATAAGAGTCTCATGAGGACTTTTTAGTCCCAGCTGGCTTTGAACTGTGATCCTCAGATCTCAGTCTCCTGAGTAGCTAGGATTACAGGCGTGAGTCATAGCACCTTGCTTCGGGTATGTGTGTACATGTGTATGCAAACGGTCAGCTTTGGGTCTTGAACTCAGGACTTTTTCTCTCTTGTTTAGGTTTTTCTGCTCATGGCTGGTGTTCTGTCACTAGAACCAGACCTTCAGTCCTCATGTTATTTTTACCAATGTCTTGTAACATCATGAGTCAACTCTGCCAATTCGAGGTCCCCTCTGCAGAGCAGAGCATGGGGTTCCTTGTAGCATTGGTCTGTGAGCTGTATCTAGTTGTCACCCAGTTGCTGGTCTCACCTCGACCCTCACAGCCCTGCAGTCTAAGTCTAGCAGGGCAGTGTGGCCAGTCTGCCTCAGTCCACCTTGCCTGTGCCAAAGTGCTGAAGACCTAGGGGAGATGTGGCCCTGTGAAGGAGCAGGGCCTCCCCGTGGGAGTGTGCTGTGATGTCATGTTGTTCTAGGTTCCTAGGGCCTGGCATGGCTACATAGCTCAGACAAAGGTTAGTTTAAGTTGGGTGCTGGTGGCTCACGCCTGTAATCTTAGCTACTCAGGAGGCTGAGATCTGAGGATTGCAGTTCAAAGCCAACCCAGGCAGGAAAGTACATGAGATTCTTATCTCCAATTAACCACCAGAAAACCAGAAGTTGCGCTGTGGCTCAAGTGGTAGAGCGCTTGCCTTGAGCACCAGGCCCAGATGACTGGGGGGGGGGGGGGGGGGAAGGAAGGGAGAGAAAGTTAGTTTGAGCCTTAGGTCTGTTTATCTGGAAGCCATGGCTGAGTCTCATGCTAAGAGCTGGGCAAGACAGGGTGAGATTAGGACACGCATACTGCTCTTTGTAACACCAAGGATGAATGACAGTGAGCAGAGAAGCGGACCAGGGTTTAGGAGAGCTATGTGTGGCTTGTGACAGGGCTGGGGGTTGCAGGTGGGTGAGGAGGCGCATGGAGAGATAGGCAGCAGTCTTTGAAGGACGTGTGGCATGGGACAAGGCATCACCTGCTCCAAATGGGAGCAACTGCCTTTCTTGGCTGGTTTGTGTGTGTGTGTACTTTGGTGTATGCACATTGAATGTGCGTGTATGTAAGTGCTGAACTATTTGAGCCACGCTTCCAGTCTCTAGGCTGACGCAGACTGTTTGTCTGCCGCGTGGGGGCCCCCCTCCCCTGTCATACGTGGCCAGCCTGATTTTGGGGTGTGGGGAGGGATGTGCTGGGGGGCTGTGACCTGCCTACACCCTTGGACTGTCTGTCTGTTGGTCTGCTGGGAGAGCTGGTCCTTTCAAGGCGGATTCCTGCCCCCAAGAGACTGCCTGCTACCTCAGACACTGCCTGCTGCCCACGGGAGCCACTCAGGCTGCGCGTGGAGCTGGGTCAGTAGGCAGGATGCTCGCTGGTCACCACACTTGAGGCTGCCTGGCAGCCACCGTGGGAAGCTGGGCCAGCAGGTAGGGTGATGGTCGCCTCACTTGGCTCTCTGTGTCTTCCTGTCTCTCTCGGCAGGTTTAAGGGGCTCAAGCCGACTATTATCCTTCTCTCCCGAGGAATTTCCGACGCTGAAAGCAGCTGGAGGGCAGGACAAGGCTGGCAAAGAAAAGGGCGTCTTAGATCTGTCGTATGGGCCAGGACCAAGCCTCCGCCCCCAGAGTAAGTGCATGCTTCCGGGACCCCCTCTCCTGTGGAGTCCACAGAGCCTCACACAGGAGGCCAGAGCTGCCCCCTACCGACCCCGCATGTCGGCCGCACTGTCTCCCTGGGCTCCTCTCTGCCTTTCTTGTCCTCTGATGGGCCAGGCCTGTCCCCTTCCCATTTGTCATCCAGTTACTATGGCTGAGATGGGCAGTCCTGCCTGGTGAGAACACAGAGGCCTGAATTTGTAGCTTGTTCCCCTGGCCAAAGCCTGCTGCTTCCTGCCCGCCACACGGGGAGCTTGTTAGCAAGTGCCCGGGCCACATGGAAGGCCACACTGTCTCCAGGGTGCAGCGCTGATTGAGCAGTCCTCTTCTGGTGCCCGGGCAGGCCTGGCTGGCACTGCCTGCTGTATGTAGGTGGAGAAGGCCAGTGGAGGAGGTGCAGTGAGCTTCAGGTGGTGGGGGGGGGGTCTTCTTTGACCCTGGATGCTGAATGAGCTCCTGGGTTGTGGTCCTAAAGTCTGAGGGGCTCAGGTCTCAGGGCTTCTGCTGCTGCTGGTGGCTTGAGCCAGTGTCCTGCACACGCCAAGCCCGCTGCGCTTCTTTACAGAGAGCGCCGGTGCAGGGGGAGGCGCTGCACTGGCAGGTGCCTCAGGAGTCATATCTTCCTGGGATTAATTAAGATGACTTGTGTTGTAGGGCTGATAAAAACAGAACTAGGCCCAGCTCCCTGTTCTCACTTGGGAAGTCAGATGTTGCTGGCTTCCACGGGACAGGAGGGGATTTGGCCTAGAACTGCAGGCAGAGTAGGGGCAGACTGGTGCCCACCCGATACTGGCCCTTTCACATTTCTACATGACGTGAACGGGAAGAATCTGACCCCACCCTTCCTGTCCATTCCCACTTGAGCAGGTAGATTGCCTTGTGCCCAGGCTCTGTCCACACATTCTCTTCTCTGCTCACTTCTGAAAATACTACTGTGCACAATTTGAAAAGACACGTACATCCATGCAGTTTATACTACTGTGTGTTGTTATTGGTATGTCCCATTGCCCTTGTGCATAAGTTGGTCTTTGTCACCAGTGTGTGTGAGAGGAAGCGGTGTGCACAGGGTTGCTTGTTGCACGCCCACCGCTTCAAGTGCCCACTGTGGGTTTTGCTGGTTGACCTGTAACTGTCCCTTCCAAGCCCCCCTCATGTACCACAGTTCTGCTTTCCCTGTGTTAGGGGGTGTAGATGCCCTGGCAGGCAGGGTCAACTAGGCTGCGTTGTCTCTGGGCTCTGCCACCCGTGGGCTGTGTGTTTCTATGTTGGAGGACACCATGTCTGGCCTGCACTTTTCCTCCTCCTCTTACTCCCTCTTCCCTCCTCCTCCTCCCGTCCCCCTTCCCTCAGAGCTCCCCCCGCGATTCTTCCTCTTGGGATTTTTTGTTCTTGCGGTTTTCACTCCTAGTTTTTGCTGAAGGAGGGGTCCTGTGACCTTGGGAACCTCATACATTCCCTCCCCCTTCTCCTCCCTTTTATCCCCTTTCGATTTCCAGATGTGACAAGCTGGAGGGAGGGCGGTGGGCGAAACATAATTTCTGCCACTTCTCTGAACGCCTCCCCAACTGAGCTGGGCAGCAGAAGCGCGAGTGCGGGAGACGGAGCCCCCTCCTCGGCCTGTGCCAGCGATCCTAAGGACCCCTCCCTCCGCCCGGCTCAGCCTGTCCGCAAAGGGGCTTCACAGTTCATGGGGAATGTGTACCACCCTCCTACTTACCATGACATGCTTCCTGCCTTTGTAAGTCTCCAGAGCGCGTCTATCCATGCCTCGGGCCGCTTGGAGGCCCGCAGAGCCTGGCTATGTGATCCCAAAACCGCATCCCCGGTGGCCGGCCGGCCTCAGTCTCCCATACCTTGCCTTCTGCCCCTGCTACTGTGCCAGTGGGCCTCTGCCTCCTTTCTCTGGTCTCTGGTGATGCCTGGATGCTAAAAATAGCCTTTTTCTTCCGAAAAAGGAGAGGCAGGTTTCCCCAACTAAGGCAAGGAAGAAATGGGGGCCGTGGGGTTGGATCCCTTAGGGAGCCCCAGCTTTTCCTGTTTCTTCTTCCCATTTTCTACTTTGCCAAATCAAATACAAATTTAGGTAG
Organism: Dipodomys spectabilis; assembly: GCF_019054845.1. NCBI lineage: Eukaryota > Metazoa > Chordata > Mammalia > Rodentia > Heteromyidae > Dipodomys > Dipodomys spectabilis. Next base: position 4,545,157 of record NW_024870744.1, read on the forward strand.
AACCTGGAATGTGGGCGATTGCCAGAACCCTGTTCTGCTCATTGGTGTTGTGTTTCAGATGTGCTCCCCGCAGTCATCAGAGAACCAGGGTGCGGTGGAACGAGGCTCCTTCCCCCTTCCTCAGCTCCGCCTGGAGCCCCGGGTTCCCTTCCGACAGTTCCAGATGAATGAGCCGGATGGGTAAGGCTGTGGCCGCAGTGTGTGCAGAGACGCCTAGTGGTGATCAGGCGGCTGGACTGGGGGTTCCCTGATGGCAGCTTGGGGTCTCAAGGTGGGGCAGTGGGAGTGTGGTGGTAGCAGGGCTGCCAGGGAGCGTAGAAGGGCAGGGCAAGGCGGAGCCTTACTCCGAGGCATTCATTGTGTATTTCTGGAAAAGGAAGCTTTGTGCACTGATGGGGCGGGACTTCCTTTTGGAGAAGTGTCTTCCTCCACCCGTGTACATGAACTGAATTCACCACCTTCCTTCTTTCCTCTCATCAGGAAAGAAAGGCTGGGGTTGACTCGCCCGGTCCGTCCACTGAGGCAGCTGGTGGAGCGCGCACCACGGCCTACCATCATCAACGCAGAAAACCTGAAGGGCCTGGATGATCTGGACACTGATGCAGACGATGGCTGGGCAGGTGGGTGGCGGGCAGAGGGTGGGACCCCGGCGGAGGGTGGCGGCTCCTCAGACCAAGCTGCAGTGAAAGTGGGCCGGCCCACGGGGAGCAACCCCGGAGACAAATCTTTTTGTCATTCATAAAAGAACTTCTGGGATTGTAGTGTGTGCCACTTGCTCAACTAAGAAATTAGTTCAAAGGCAAAGCCTCTTGCAGGCTAGGCAAGTGCTTTGCTACCCAGCTACATTCCCAGTATGCAGAGTATTTCTCTTTACCTTTTTCTCTTTGAGACAGGGTCTCTATGCAGCTCAGGCTGGTCTTGAAGTTTCTACCATCCTGCCTCGGCCTCCTAAGTGCTGTGATTGTAGGAATGTGCTGCCACACCTGACTTTTTTGAAGGCATTTGGGTTTGAACTTAGTGTCTTAGATACCTGAGCCATGCCTCCTGCCCCTTTTTTGCTTTTAGGTTTTTTGTTGTTGTTGTTGTTTTGGATAGGAGATTAGTTTTTTTAGCGGGGTGGGGAGCAGGGAGGGATGGAACATGAGCTTGAACTACAATCCTCCTTCCTAGGGCTTCCTGCTGGATCATAGGCATGTGCCACTGTACCTGGTTTATTCATTGAGAACAGGGCCTGCTGACTTTTGTCTGGACTGGCTTCATACTGTGAGCCTGATTTCCTGACCAGCTAGGACCACTGGCCTTAGCCACCACATAGACCGTCTCACAAATCTTTTGGCAATGGGAATTTTAAGCAAAACATAGGAAGAGAAATGAGATCACAAGTAACTCTGATCACCGAGTTCCTCGCTGCAGCTGGTTCTTTTCTTTCCTAGTTCTTTTTCTCTATCTCCATGAAAAGCTTCATTACAATGATAAACTGTGTGTGTGTGCGCGCGCGCGTGCGCACGTGCACGTGTGCGCACACGCGCTAGTGCTGGGACTTGAAATCAGGGCCTGGGTTCTATTCCTAAACTTAATTTTTTTTTTTTTTTTTTGAAATTTTTGCCCGTCCTAGAGCTTGAACGGGGGCCTGGGAACTTCTTTTGCTCAAGGCTAGCACTTTACCACTTGAGCCACAGCACTATGTCTGGGCTTTTCTGCTTATGTGGTACTGAGGAATTGAACCCAGGGCTTCATGCATGCTAGGCAAGCACTCTACTACTAAGCCACCTTCCCCGCCCTTTTTTCTGCTTGTGCCATTACTGGGACTTGAACCTGAGTTGTGCTCTCCTTTGACTTTATTTCAAGGCTGGTAATCTACCGCTGCAGCCACAGCTCCACCTCAGCATTTTACTGGTTAATTAGAAATAAGAGTCAAATGGATTTTCCGGCTGTGGGCTGGCTTTGAATCTTGATCTGTAAGTCTCAGCCTCTTGAGTAGATAGTATTACACATTTGAGCCCCTGGTATGTGACAGAAGATAGAATCTTAGTGTGGTTTTTTTTGTTGGCTATGGGGCTTGAACTCAGCTCTTTTGCTCAAGGCTAGCTCTCTACCACTTTGAGCCACAGTGCCACTTGGTTTTTGAGAGGTTAATTGAGGACTTTTCTGCCTGCCCAGACTGGCTTTGAACTGTGATTCTCAGATCTCATCCTCTTGAGTAGCTAGGTGTTTTTTGTTTTTTGTTTTTATAAGTCATGGGGTTTGAACTCTGGGCCTGGGTGCTGTCCCTCAGCTCTTTAGCTCAGGGCAAGTGCTCTACCACAGTGCCACTTCCAGCTTTCTGGTGGTTAATTGGAGATAAGAGTCTCATGGACTTTCCTGTCTGGGCTGGCTTTGAACCACAATCCTCAGATCTCAGCTTCCTGAGTAGCTGGGATTACAGGTGTGAGCCACCAAGGTGTCTAGCTCTTTCTATTTTAATTGAAGACCTTGACTAGTGTTTTCCCCTTGCAGTCCTGTCTGCTCCTGTGTCAGCAGGGGTGAGGTCTTCACCCTTGAGAGGCACTGCCCCGATCTGAAGGTCACTGCTGTGTCTGTGCCTACTTTGGAGGTGAACGCACTCCCTGACATATTGCTATGTTACAGCTTTGGGTATAAGAGAGGAGAGGAGGCTGATTTCTCCTTTTTTCCCACACAGATGTCTGATTTTCCTGTACTTTTTGTTGACTTCCCATCCCTCCAGTTGCTTTGGCAAAGCTCAGCTAGCCCTGTGCGTCTGGGCCTGCTTGTTATCTGATCTGTTCATCCTTACCCCAGTCTGACACACAGCTTCTCAGTAAACCTTAAATCCAGACGGTGCTAAGTTTTCCAGCTGTGCTCTTTGTGGTATGACGGTTCAGAGTTCTTTGCGTCTGCATATAAATTTAGAATCCCTCGACCTGTCGGGTTTTACAGCAAGTCTGCAGAGCATGGGTGTGTGGCGGCTGTGTAAGAACAAATGGTGCCTGGATTTGAACCTCCAGTCTTGGTCCTGGGGAGTCGGAGTCCCTCAGTTGTGTCTGCTATGTGGCTTCTGTCCTTTGTAGTCGCCAGAGAGAGGATATGCTTAGTTTTAGCATGCCGAGGCCCTGGGGTTCAGTCTCAGCACTGCCACCAAAAAAGGGGCAGGAATGGTGGTGAGCATGCTTCTGCAGGGGCAGAAGAGTGAGCCCGGGCATTTGAGGCTGGCCTGCTCACTAGAATAAGACTCTGCCTCCTCAAAAAAGTAGTTTGTAGCCGGGCGCTGGTGGATCATGCCTGTAATCCTAGCTACTCAGGAGGCTGACATCTGAGGGTCATGCTTCAAAACCAGCACAGGCCGGAAAGTCTATGAGACTCTTAATCTCTAATTAACCACCAGAAAACCAGAAGTAGTGCTGTGGCCTAAGTGGTAGAGCAGCAGCAGCACCAGCCTTGAGCTGAAGAGCTGAGGGATAGCACCCAAGCCCCACGACCAGCCCCCCCAAAAAGTTTGTAACAGTATATTATTGTTATTAATTACTGTTATTTCCATGTATTTTGTGTTCAGATATTACTATAATTGGAGTTTGGTTTCTGTGTGCTGATTATGGATTGTCTAGTTTGCTAGTTTGACTCTCTCTTGTAGACACTCATGTCCCTTAGAAATAAGTACAGTTTTGCATCTCTTTCTCAGTGTATGCCTTTTTCTCTTGATTTACTGTGGCAGGTATTTGTGAGAGGCAATGTTAAAGTTCTGCTCAAGTGGTAGAGTGCTCGCCTTGAGCGGAAGGGCTGAAGGACAGCACCCAGGGCCAGAGTTCAAGCCCATGACTGACAAAATAAATTAATAAGTAATAAATAAATAAATTTGGCAGTGAAGCAGGGCATCAGTGGCTCATGCCTGCAATCCTAGTTACTCAGGAAGCTGAGATCTGAGGATTGTGGATCAAAGCCAGACTGGGCCAAGAAAGTCTGTAAGACTTATCTCCAATGAACTACTAGCAAACTGGAAGTGGCGCTATGGCTCAAGTGGCAGAACACTAGCCTTGAGCTTAAGAGCTCAGGGACAGTGTCCAGGCCCACAGTTGAAGCCCCACGACTGACAAAGGGGAAAAAAATTCGCCAGTGAAAGTTAGACTCTGCAAACATTTCCTTTAATTATTGTGTCTTTTGTGTCAGGTTGGGTTTTTTTTTTTTTTTTTTTTGGTTGGTTAATGGGGTTTTAACGTGGCCTGCATGTTCTTGCTCATTTCTTTTTGGTGTCTGTAGAGTCTGCTGAGATAGTCTCTTGTTGGGTCATATAAGGTTTCTAACCTAATTCTATGATAGTCAGGGATTATATTTCATATAGTTTTAGTTCTCTGTAGCTTAGTGAGATTTGTTTTGTGAGCTGAATGTGGTCTCTTGGGGACTATCTCAGGTGCAGTTGAAAACCTGTGTTCCTTTTGCTGTCTCCCTGTGCTGTTACATTCTACCCGAGATGGCTGGTGCAACTCTCCCTCTATCTTTGCTTTGTGTTGGTATGGAGACTGGTTGTTGGTAGCCAATGTGTGGTTGGTAGAATACCCCTTTTCGCCACTTATATGTTTTGTCATTGGGTGGCTTTTGTTACACTTTTTTTTTTTTTGGTTGGTTGGGGAACCTGAACTCTGGGCCTGGGCACTGTCCCTCAGCTCTTCATCTCAAGGCTAGGGCTCTACCACTTGAGCCACAGTGCCACTTCCGGTTTTTTCTGCTTATGTGGTACTGAGGAATCGAACCCAGCACCTCATGCATTCAAGGCAAGCACTCTACCACTGAGCCACCTTCCCAGCCCCTCACTAAACATTTTAAAGTATCCAATTCACCCCTTGGATGTCTACAGTTCAGCTCAGCCAGGTTCCAGTTGCTCATGCATGTAAAGGAGGCTGAGGTCTGAGAATCTTGGTTTGGCTCCAGCCCAGGCAGACAAATCCATCATTTCCCATTAACCAGCAACAAGCCAGACATGGAGCTATGTGTTGGCTCAAGTGGTAGAGTGAAAATGCTAACTGGGAGCCTCAAGACCCTGTGTTCAAGCCCTAGTACTGGCAAAAAAAATAAAAAATTGAGTTGTAACTCTAAAGTTCAGTTCCTTTTCCCCCTATATTTATAAGTTGCAGCCACAGCATTGTCCATTGCTGGAGAACTTCCATCATCTGGAAATGAATCTGTGTCCTGTTAACAGGCATTCCCAGCCCATGGCCCCTGTTGCCCTGACAGTTGCAAATCTTTTTTGATCTTCATATTCTGGACAGGTCACATATATGGAGTCATGTAGCATGTGGTTTGTCAAGACTAGTGTCTTTCATTTAACGTGAGCCTTTCCAAGAAAGATACATATGCTACAATATGTACCCATATCCAATATTTTATATGCCCAAATAATATTCTGTTGCCTGGCTCTCTGCTGTGCTTCGTGATCAGTTGATGGACACTTTATGCCACCTGAGCTGCTTAGGGTGGCAGTACCTGGACATGAGGAGGACGTAGGAATTACCCTCTAAGGAATGTGTGTTGCAAGTTTCGACTGTGTTTCCTACCCGACTTGTTCATTCTTCTGTGCCTTGGAATCTGTTTGTGAAATACCTTGCAGAGATTGAAAGCTTACCTCTGAGAAGCTGCATCGCTCTTTCTACTGGGCGGGGAGCTGCCCTTCCTGCCCCTGCAGGCCTGCTAGGCACTGGATATGGAATTTCACTTTTCCTCCTCCTTCCTTGATCCTCTTGCTGTTACAGGCCTCCATGAAGAAGTGGACTACTCCGAGAAACTGAAGTTCAGCGATGATGAAGAGGAGGAGGATGCTGTGAAGGACGGCCGGCCCACGTGGTAAGGCAGCCTGGGTCCCTGTCACCATGTCAGCCTCCATGCTAGTAGCTGCCATGTGCCCATCACCGGGCTGTATTGCTGGTGGTTTTCCTAGCAGCTGGGCAGGGACAGGGGCAGGAGCCAGACTTTGTGTCTGACCTGAACCTGGGTCCTGTGCGGGTTGTGATGCTGGATGTCCCTACTTTTTGTTTGTTTTTTGGTCGTGGGGCTTGAACTCTGGCCCTGGGCACTGTCCTCAGCTCTTCAGCTCAAGGCGAGTGCTCTACCACTTGAGCCACAGCGCCACTTTCAGGACACCCCCACCCTTGGCTGTATTTCTCAAATGTATGCAGAGGGCATCTCCAACCCATGGTGTGTGGGTGCAAAGGCGTCATGCCCAGGAAGGCTCTGTGGCTAAGTGGCTTGGGAAGCCACACGTGGCCCAGCTTCTGTAATCCAAGTTCTTTCAGAGTTGTGGACGTTGGAAGCACATGGAGGAAGTACAGAAGTGGGGGCAGTGCGCCCTGATTACCCATGCTGGCTCCGTGGCCCCCCTCTTTGTTGTTGGGAGGGCTGGGTGGTATGGGCAGGACTGGTTTTTCTCTGTTCCTGGTCGTGGTCCTGCTGGGGATCTCCTGTCCTGCACACATTGGTCACATGCTTCTCCGACGGGATTGCTGTTTTCTGTTGTGCAGTTATGCTCTGTGACGGATCCTAGTTTTCTCCTGGATAATTGCATGTTTATAGAGAGGGGCTGCAAGTTGTTCGTGTTACTCTATCTCTGCTCCAAAGCCCCTGACACCATCGCCCCTCTCCTGGGGGAAGTGGGGACCATTTTCTACTCTCTCTGGTGAAATAGAGGAACTCAAGGAGGCTTCTGGTCTGACTTGAAGCTTTGGGTGCATTTGGGACAGGGATGCTGTATTGGTGCTGTCTTTGGAAGGAGATGTGACCAGAATTGAAATCAAAAGCAAAGGTCCTGACGGGACCAGGAGTATGGCAGGCTGTCCTGTCTCTGTTCCTGTCTCAGCCCGAGTGGACTAAAGGAGGCACTCATGGGCTGTGACCAGTGATGCTGGGGTTCTCAGCCCTCGCATAGTCTCCTCCCCACACCTGCCCTTTATCCATGGTCCCTGAGCTGCTCAGTATCTGGCTCCCCCTTTTTTTTTGGTCAGTCATGGAGCTTGAACTGTGGGCCTGCGCACTGTCCCTGAGCTCTTCAGCTCAAAGCTAGTGCTCTACCACTTGAGCCACAGCACCACTTCTGGCTTTCTGATGTTTAATTGTAGTGCAGAGTCTAACGAATTTTCCTGCCCATTCTGGCTTTGAACAGTGGTCCTCAGACCCCAGCCTCCTGAGTAGCTAGCGTGACAAGCGTGAGCCATGGGAGCCCCACACCATCAACTCCCTTAGGTGTCTTTTTCACCTCAGCACTTATGATTGGCCTTCCTGGCTCCACCCCTCCTTTTCTTGATGGTCTGCAGCCTCGAGATGGCCGTCTTGGTCTGTCTTTTCATCTGTCACCTCCTGGCCCAGTCTCTGAGCTCACAGGTCTTTTATGATGGGCCCTAGCCTTTAGCGGTCTCCATGTCTCCCCAGTGCAGGCAGAGGCCGCTGGCGTTCTTGTTCTTCCTCTCTGCCCCCTGCCTCGTACTCCCTCTGCCTGTCTCAGGGGTGTCAGCCCACTCCTCTCTGACTCTGGCTGCACTGGTACCTGCATGTGTGCATCTGTATTTGGCGACAGCCGTGTGGGGCCGTCTCCTCTTCTTTGCTTTGCCAGGGTGGCCATGGTGGGCCTCCTGGCAAGCACCTGCCCTCCCAGGCCCAGGATGGGGCTGTGGCTTGAGCTCTGTCTCAAGTCTGTTGAGGAATCCTTGCGAGAACTGCTCCCCTCACCTCTCTGAGACTCAGTTTCCTGCTCTGGAGGATGGGGTTGGGGGGACGTTGATGGGTCTATAGTGCCTCTGCTGACATTGTGTTCTGGTGTGCTGGGGGTGGAAGTGTGGCTCCAGAGCCCGGGGACTGGGGACATGCCTTTGTGGTCGGGACAACCTAACACTGACTGCTGCTCGTCCTAGGAACAGCTGGGATCCAAGAAGGCAGCGGCAGCTGTCGATGAGCTCTGCAGACAGCGCAGACGCCAAGCGTACTCAAGAGGAAGGGAAGGACTGGGGTGAAGCTGTGGGAACAGCCCGTGTGCCCCGGAAGGGACCAGAGCCTCAGCCCCCATCCAGAAAGGTTCACGGCTGGGCATCGGGCCCCGATTACCAGGTACTGTGGGCCCTGGGTTGGGGGATTCAGTGCCTGGCTGCGTCACTGGTACTGGTGTCCTGTCCTTACCCCACCCTCGTGTGCCTGTTCCTCCAAGCCCCCTGTGTTACTGGTCAGCGGTGGCCACTGCATCAGTGATCAAATCCGCTGTGTTAGTGAACAGCAGTGGCCACTGCATCAGTGATCAGATCCGCTGTGTTAGTGAACAGCAGTGGCCACTGCATCAGTGAGCAGATCTGCTGTGTTAGTGAACAGCAGCGGCCACTGCATCAGTGAGCAGATCCGCTGTGTTAGTAGGCATGGGGTGTCGCTGGGGCCCTGGTGGCCCTGCCTGCCCTGTCTGTACCTGCCTCACCTAGCCATCAGCACAGTGCTGACAGGTTTTTTCACTGTCTTTTTGGCACTTGGCATATCCCATACCTGGCAACCAGTAAGAAACTTGGAAGTGGATAAAAATATCCAATAGTGCTATTCCCCGTGCTTTCTCATGGTCATGTAAAGACTGGTCTGAAGCCACTTTGTTCCTCCTTTGTGTGTGCGTGTGCATGTGTGTTTGTGTGCGTGCGTGCGTGCATGTGTGCGTGTCTTGGGACTGCTTGTTCTCAGAGCCTGGGCACAGTTCCTGAGCTTTCTTTGCTCAAGGCTAGCACTCTACCACTTGAGCCACAGCTCCACTTTCAGTCTTTTGGTAGTTAATAGGAGATAAGAGCCTCATAAACTTTCCTGCCCATGCTGGCTTCAAACAGCAACCTTCAGATCTTAGCCTCCTGAGATTAGGATTACAGGTGTGAGCCACCAGTGCCTGGCTCTGAAGCTGTCCTGACAGGAAAGGTCCGTCTTCTTGTGGCCCTTTGTAATTGGGTTTGTGGCTCCTTTGAGGCCTCAGCCATGGGGCGGAGCTGTGCTCATGACTGTTGGGGTGTACTATTCATCTGCACCGACCCAGTCCTGGGCTTCCTTTTCTTGGCCACATTATAAACATATATTAGGTGTGGAAAGTTGGCATGAGTCCAAACCACATTCCAGATACAGTCAAGGACAGAGGAAAGTGGAAATGCAGATGCTGGGTATGGAAATGCAGATGCTGGGTGTGGGTGTGGTGGTGACCCCTGCTGTCTGAGCCCTCTGGGAAAAGCTTGGTTAGGAGGATCGTGAGCTCAGGCCAGCCTGAGCTACATAGAGAGCCAAATCTCAAAAGCACCAGACCTGCCCGCCTCAGGTCTGTGCCACCCCTTGTCCTGGTCTCACTGGCCACAGCCTCTCCTCTGCTCCCTCGGCAGAAGCCTGCGAGCAGTGTGTTCCGACAGCAGTCCGCTGAGGACAAGGAGGACAAGCCGCCCCCGCGGCAGAAGTTCATCCAGTCCGAGATGTCGGAGGCAGTGGAGAGAGCTCGGAAGCGCCGAGAGGAGGAGGAGCGCCGGGCCCGGGAGGAGAGGCTGGCCGCCTGTGCCGCCAAGCTCAAACAGCTGGACCAGAAATGCAGGCAGGCCCAGAAGGCCAGTGAGGCACAGAAGCAGGTGGAGAAGGAAGTCTCCCCCTCTCCCATCACTGAGAAGGCCTCCCCACAAGAGAATGGCCCTGCTGTCCGCAGAGGTATGAGCCAGGCCCTGGCCTGATAAGGTCCTCTCTTCTGTGTTGCTGGCATGTCCTGTGCTCTGCTGTCCTGTGGCTAAAACCACATTGTGTTGGGAAGCACGGTTACTAGGCCTGGGTCAGCTTTTTAACCTATTTATGCTGCCAGTGTCGAAGGCCTGTGTGCTGTATGCGAAGCACACTGCATTTTCTTTTTTTCTTTTTTTTTTTTGGTCTGGTCATGGGGCCTGAACTCTGGGCCTGGGCGCTGTTCCTCAGCTCTTCAGCTCAAGGCTAGCGCTCTACCACTTGAGCCACAGCGCCACTTCTGGCTTTTTTCTTTTTGCTTATGTGGTGCTGAGAAATCGAACCCAGGGCCTTACACATGCAAGACAGGCGCTCTACCATTGAGCCACCTTCCCAGCCCCACTTTATGCATCTTGTTGTAATCATTACCACACTGTTTAGCTGAAGGTTTAGTTGGTTAAAGGTCTTTTCACTTTTTGCTTTTTGGTATTGGTCCTGGGGCTTGAACATAGGGCCTGGGCTATATCCCTGAGCTTTTTTTTTTGGTCAGTTATGGGGCCTGAACTCTGGGCCTGGGCGCTGTCCCTCAGCTCTTCAGCTCATGAGGCTAGTGCTCTACCACGTGAGTCACAGCACCACTTCCACTTTTCTGGTGGTTTATTGGAGGTAAGAGTCTCATGGACTTCCCTGCCTGGGCTTGGCTTTGAACCACGGTCCTCTGATCTCAGTAGCTAGGACTATAGGCATGAGCCGCTAGCACCCGGTGATCCCTGAGCTTTTTTTGCTCAAGGCTAGTGCTCTGCCACTTGAGCCATAGCTCTACTTCCAGCTATTTGCTGGTTAATTGGAACTTATTGGCGTCTCATAAACTTTCCTGCCCAGTTTGACTCTAAACCAGAATCTTCAGATCTCATCCTTCTGAGCAGCTAGGATTATAGGAGTGAGCCACTGGTCTCTGCCTCACAGGTCTTCATAAAGACATGGGCTCCACCAGACCACAGTAGCTTACACACATAATAAGAGCTACTTAGGACCCTGAGATCTGGACAATCACAGTCTGAGCGAGACCCATTCTCGCAGAAAAGTCCACAAGACTCCATCGCCAAAAATGGTAAAAAGTGCTGGGCGCCGGTGGCTCATGCCTGTAATTCTAGCTACTGTTTTTCTTCTGCTGTTCATCCAAGTCTGAAAGGAGGTGGGCTGGTCTCAGTGCCTGAGAGGGAGGTGAAGGTGGAGAATCTGCCTCGAACATTTTATGTGTCAGGCTATTTCTAGTACATTCTGTGGAGCATCTTAGCACTCAGGAAATCCCTGTGGTCGAGAATGGAATGGGCAACTGAGGCTCAGAATGAGGGGAATCACAGCCAGGGAGTAGGGTCGGGGAAAGGAGGCTCAGGACGAACCCGCTCCTACAGCTGGGGCGCGCTGTGTTTGCGGCTGTCTTATCATAGTGGGTGCGCGGCTGTTGCTGGGTTCATGGCTTCTCTCTTGACCACCAGCTCACGTCCCATCTTTGTCACTCTCTGGGACCACTTACATCCATATGTCCGCAGTGGGGTTTGTGGGGAGTCGGCAGTGGGGGGGGGGGTCTGTGGATGTCTGAGGAGCGCTTAGGCAGGCACTGGGTCGGGCAGTGCACGTGTCCCCACTGCGGAGTGATACAGCCAGGAAAAGAAAAGCACTGGTATTCGCCAGTAGTCGGCCAAGCTCTTTTTTTTTTTTTTGCCGGTCATGGGGCCTGAACTCTGGGTCTGGGCGCTGTCCCTCAGCTCTTCAGCTCAAGGCTAGCACTCTACCACTGGAGCCACTTCCGGCTTTTTCTGTTTATGTAGTGCTGAGGAATCAAACCCAGGGCCTCATGCTTGCAAGGCATGCACTCTACCGCTGAGCCACCTTCCCAGCCCCTCGGCCAAGCTCTTGTAAGTGTGCTATGGCATTCCTTCTCTAGGTTCTCCAGAATTCCCTGCCCAGGAAGCCATCCCTACGTTCCCCGAAGAGGTACCCACGACTTCCCCAGCAGCAGCTCAGAGCAGCAGCAGTGAGGAGGAGTCCAGGGAGGCCGGGTCTCCTGCCCAGGAGTTCAGCAAATATCAGAAGTCCCTTCCCCCACGCTTCCAGCGCCAGCAGCAGCAGCAACAGCAGCAGGTAAGCAGGTGATACAAGATGCTTAGAGGCTGTTATGAGCACCTGGCACTGCCCTGCAATCTGCCAGGCCCATACCCTGGTCCCTTTCTAATCCTAGGACCCTTCTATGTCCTGACCCACCCGTGTGGCCCGTGTGGAGGTCAAGTCACCCCTGCCCCGTCACTAGCCACAATTCGATCACTGCTAAGGAGCGTCGCATGCGTGCTCTTTGTTCAGAGCATGCGCCTCTGACATTCCTTAAGAAGCCCAGAGGCTAGCGGGTGTCTGCGAGGCCTGGGGATTGGGGGTTCCCGCCCAGCCTTGTGTGGCTGTGGATGGGTTGGCAAAGCCCGTTAAGCCCATATTCCTTCTGCGTGAACCAGGGAAGGAGGTGCTGGCTCCAGGGTGGCAGAGACTCTGCAGCGTCCCTGAGATTACTCTGAGCACTGGGGTGCTGCAGCGTGCTTTGTCCTGAGAAGATGGAGTGGCGGCAGCTAGAATTCCTCCAGCCCCCGCCTGGCCTGTGCCAGTACCAGGCGCAGTCCTGGAGCAGTAGGAAAGGGAGCAGTGTCACACGAGGTGCACTTTGGTGGAAACGGTGGCAGCAGGCGATGTTGAGTGAGGGCCTACCTGCGGGTGGGATGCCAAGATCGAGTGCCCGTTCCCCAGGTCTCCTTCCGTCTCCAGTAAGACCTTTACCCAGCGTCTGTGCTTTGGGCCCAGGAGGCACTTGAGAGGCTGTGTTGATTGTGTGGTATGAGCAGGCACCACCTTCACCCAGGCCTTGAGTGGGAGTCCGTGTGGCCTGTGGCAGCTCTTTCAGGCCCTGGGAGGCAGGGGTGGGTGTGTCCTTGCTGCAGAACAGAGCGTGGATGATGGCAGCAGGCCCTGTTGGGGCCTGAGGTCTAGACAGGAGGTGCGTTGCCCTCCCCCTCGCAGCTGATGTGGCTGAGCACTGGCGGCATCACCCTGGGGCCCCAGCCAGGATGGACAGCGGGCTCCCTTCCCTGCTGGCTGTGGCGGCGGGGGCGGGCGGGCGGGCTGGTGGTGCTGTTGTGCTGCTCACCTTTGGGAGGTCGTCCTCGGCTCTTGGGTCCTTGTTGAGAGGGAGGCAGGGCCTTGGTTTTGAACAGTGCATCCATCACATACCACATTCCATGTACCCAGGTGCCAGGAATTCAGTGCCATTGTGAGAAGCGCCAGCAACTCGTGGGACTGGGCTTGTAGGGGTGGGGTGTGTGGCTTCCTAATCGAGTATGTTTAACTCAAGGAGTTAGTGATGGGGAGTGGGAGAAGACCTTTCCAAACATGCCCAGCATGCTCTGCAGCCTGGTGTGGGTCTGCAGGAGTAGAGAGCAGAGGGGTGTAGTGGCAAAGAGTGGAGCCAGGGAAGCACACCAGGCCAGGACCCTCTCACAGGGCCCTGGCGGTCACGGGAAGCCATTTAGGGTCAGGCTGTTGGCGTGAGTGAGGCAGGATGAAGATTCTTGGGAAGTTTGGAGGACATGACTGGTGTGGCAGAAGCAATGCTCTGATGAAGCAGTGGAGGAAGACAAGATGGAGGGGAGGTGGGTGCTGCAGGGAGAGAAGGGCTCCTGGGAGGTGTTTGACCGCTCAGTCAGGTCCCGGAGCCCATCCTGATCCAAATGGAAGCCTGGACTACCTCAGCCCCTGCAGGATTGTCCACATGCCTGGGGTACCCTGAAAGCACGACCTGGCATTGGCTCCTTGTTCTTCTGTTGGGGGCTTTTGGTGTGGCCTGCTGTGGGGGTAGGAATGTGTGTGGCGCCTCCTCCCCGGTCACCTGACCAGGTCCTCTTCCTCTGTTAGGAGCAGCTGTACAAGATGCAGCACTGGCAGCCCGTGTACCCTCCGCCTTCCCACCCGCAACGCACCTTCTACCCACACCACCCCCAGATGCTGGGCTTCGACCCCCGGTGGATGATGATGCCCCCCTACATGGACCCCCGCATCACACCTGCCCGAACCCCCGTGGACTTCTACCCATCAGCCCTCCATCCTTCAGGTGAGTGCCAGAGGCCATGAGAGCCACCTTCAAGAGTGAGGTCGCCCCAAGTCCATTTGCATGACCGGTCTGAGGTCTACATGGTAAAGGCACACATTGTTGGAACCCAGGCTTGGAGCCAGACCTGCAGACTGGAAGCTGTTACTAGGCGGGGCCCTGTCACAATTGCTGTGGCTCGGGCTGACTCGGCCTCTGCTGTGCTAGTTGCCCTTGTTCCAGTCTAACTTCTTTGTATTTCTTTCCTTGTTTCCCTGATGAGTTTAATGCAGTTTATAATTTTTTTTTTTCTTCATTACTTTGTCTTAGTTGGGTTTTAGTTAGTTTCTCTGGCTTCCTTTTAAGTTACTGTGTCCTAATTGTATGAGATGAGCATTTGCTCATTCATGGTTTGCTGTTGTAGGATAACCACAGCCATGGACAACAGTAAGTGCATGTGATTGTTAATGACACTATAAAAAAACATAGCGGGCGGAAAATACACAGCAGGTTAAATTTTGCAGATGGCCATTTGTTAAGTCCAGACTGATAGACACTCCTTCACAGGTTATTGAGTGCTTCTCCCTCCCCCCACCCCCCAACACAAGATTTGGTTTAGCTGTTACTCTGCTTTTACTTGTATGGACAAATAGCCAAACCACTGGTATTTTTCACACCTTGATCAGAGGTGTGTTAAAAGTTGCCCACTGGGAGAGCTGGGGTGGGTGCAGGTAGCTCAGCCACACGCAGTGATTGGATTTCTCACATTCCTTGTAAGTCATTTCTGTTTCCTGTGTCTAGAGGCCTGTGCTGAGGAGTGGGTGCTGCTTGTTCCTCAGTCCCATCATTTGTGCATTACCCTCTCCGCCCAGCCATCACAAAGTCACTGCAGTTTTCTTGATACCTCTGCCCTGCTGTCAGCTCTGAGCCCTGCATCTTAGAGCATCTGTTTTGGTATATGGTTTTAATTAACGTTTAGGTTTACTGGACTATATGTAGATTTTTATTACTATCTTTGCTTTTTTGTCCATCATGGGGCCTGAACTCTGGGCCTGGGCACTGTCCCTCAGCTCTTCAGCTCAGGATTAGCATCCTACCATTTGAGTCACAGCACCACTTCTGGCTTTTTTTTGCTTATGTGGTGCTGAGGAATCGAACCCAGGGCTTCCTGCATGTAAGGCAAGCACTTTACCACTGAGCCACCTTCCCAGCCCTTTACTATCTCATTTTGTATTGTTGATCTTCTTCCCTCCTCCCCAATCTCTGGCTTCATGGAAAGGATTAGAGGCATGCACTACCATACTTGGCATTTCCTGCCTTTTTTGTTGTTGTTGGTTGTAGGCTTGACCTCAGGACCTGGGCGCTGTCCCTAAGCTCTTCAGCTCAAGGCAAGTGCTCTTAACTCTTGAGCCACAGTGCTAACTTCTAGTTTTCTGGTGGTTAATTGGAGATAAAAAGTCTCACAGACTTTCCTTGCCTAGGCTGGGGCTGGCTTTGAAGTGTGGTCCTCAGATCTCAGTCTCCTGAGTAGCTAGAATTACAGGTTGTTGCTGGGCTTCCCTGCCTTTTTTTGAGTTTTCGTTGTCTTTTGGGGTTTTGCGCGTGTTGCCTTCCCTATGCTGATCTTCCCTCTGGGCTGGTGTTGGTTCGTTCCAGCACCGTGAAGGACGGGTGCCCTCTGGCTCCCGTTGGCTGCTGATGGTTGGATTCACTTGAGATTTGCTAGGGCTACAAGTGAGTCCATCTGTGTTTTGCTCTGCATAGAACTCTGCAATTCAATGTAAAGAATTTCTGGGAAATTCTCTTCAAATACTTGTCATGTCAAATGTAGTTCTTAGCCAGCTATTTTTTTTTTTTTGGGGGGGGGGGGTGATAGTCCTGGGGCTGGAACTCTGGCCTGGCCACTGTCCCTGAGCTTCTTTTGCTCAAGGTTAGCATTTTACCATTTGAGCCACAATGCCCGTTCTATCTTGGTACCGAGGAATTGAACCCAGGGCTTCATACATGCAAGGCATGCACTCTACCACTAAGCCACATTCCCAGCCCACCAGCTATACTCACACAAATTCTTCCTCATTCTTTATTGTTGTTCTTGTGTTGTTTATGTCGCATTTTTTAAAGTAGTTGTACAAAGGTTATGATGTCACGAGTCAGGTTATCAGTACAATACAACTTGATCAGTGTCACTGTTTTCATCATTTTCGTCTCTGACCCTACTCTCAGGTTACACAGTTCAATTGTGCATAATGCACATGAGTATAATGACTGCGTTTGTTCACACGTCTTCTCTCCGTTATCTCCCTACCTCCCCTTTGTGCTTATACTTCCTGGTATTACACAGTTGCTTGTTTCTGGGATTACACCACTGAACTTCTTCCCTAATTATCTTTCTCATTTTTAAATCCTTTCTTTCTAGGACTCCCACTGTGTTGTTTTCTTTTTTCGAACTGGCCAGTGGCTTTTTAAGTTTCAGTTCAGTGAGGGGACCTGTTTTGAGACTCAGCTCTGCAAGCCAAACGCTTAGCAGATTCTGCCAGGACTTTTTTGTGGCAGGAAGGTGTTTCAGGTAGTAAGGGTCCCGTACACACCATCTGCCGGTGTTCAGGCCTCATGGTAAATGCTTGACCTGTACTGGGTCTCAGGCCTCCAGAGAAGACTTCACGCCTTATCTGCTGACTGCTAGGTGCCAGGCCAGTGTCAGCCTGGTGCAGCGCCTTCTCTCCACCCACTTAGCTGTGCACCAAACCTGACACTAGGGAGTGCAGAGGCTCTGAAGAGAAGCGTGGCCAGGACCAGATCTCTTTCTCACACTTAGGCGCCCCGCCCTGCCCCCCCCCCCCCCCCCCAGCAGAGTTCCCCATTCAACATGTGGAGTGCTTGCTGTGTGTATGTTCCAGAAAGGGTAGGAGGATGTCATACCTTCTGTCCCACAGGGTTAAAGGTCAGGGGTGCCTCTGGGCCGAGTCTGAACCAGGCAGCTCGGTCAGCACACCCATTTCCCGTTCGTCAGCCAGCCCTCCTGCTCTAGAATCTCCAGTTTCCTTGCTGCTCTGGGAACCAGACTGGCTTCTGGGGCTCAGGATGCTCCTGCTGCATGCGTGTGCACCAGCAGCCGTTTGTCAGAACAGAGGAGGGAGGCTCTAGATGTTGAAGCGTTGGCTGCTGTGGGGGAGCTGTGTCTGCTGTGAGCCCGAGGCTGAGGTGTGGCTCTTGCGGGAGCAGACGGGATTGATCTTTGTTTGACTTTCTTTAGGACTGATGAAGCCCCTGCTGCCCCCGGATTCCCTCACCGGGACTGGCTGCCGCTCTGAAGATCAAAGCTGCGTGCCTCCGCTCCAAGAACGCAAAGTGGCCACCATTGATCCGGCCCCCGTGTGGAGCCCAGAGGGCTACATGGCGCTGCAGAGCAAGGGCTATGCGCTCCCCCACCCGAAGCCCACCGACTCCCTGGCTGTGGACCTCCATGTCAGGTGAGATGCCGCTCCATCCTATTGGCCCGCGCCGTAGGCTGCCTCTCGGGCTCCCAAAGGAGGCCCTGCCGCCCGGGAGGTGCCTGTGCAGGGAGGCGGGGAGGCGTGTGCGAGGTGTGCTTGGATGCTCTTGCTGACGGTGGGGCTTCCTGTGGGAGTCAGCTGTCCCAATCCCGGACAAGCCACGGCTCCAGCTTGTTCATCACGCCAGGGGACCGCCAGCTCCTCTCCGTCTCTCCCCACAGCCACCGCCTTCGCCAGCGCACGGACTACAGGGCTACCCAGCAACGCGTTTAAAGATAGAGCAAATAAATGTTCGCTTGTGTTTTCCTTTCTTTTTTAAAAACATTTTTTTCTTTTTACCACTAAGCTCTGTGTTTGGCGTGGAAACCAGGAACCAAGCTCCAATCACATTGACTGATTTTTCTGGTTCCTTTTCAGGAATGAAAGCTCTTACTGTGCCCCCCCCGGAAGGTCAGGGGGCGTAAGTGCCCAGCGCGATCTCTTTGAGGAGAGAGGGGAGGAGTACTTGAGTGCTTTTGACAAGAAGGCCCAAGCAGACTTTGACAGCTGTCTTTCTTCTCAAAGGATAGGCCAGGAGCTTTCATTTCCACCCCAAGAGAATATTCAGGAGGCGGGTGCTCCTGCGGGTCACACCCCAGGCCTCAGGTGTCCCCCATTGGAGCCTGACTTTGTCCCGGCTGAGAAAAAGCCAGAGTATAGCAGTTGGGACGTCGGCCATCAGCCGAAGGCCACTGACACAGCCGATGGTGCGGAGCAGGAGGTGCCCCGGGAGGAGCGAGCTTGTCACGTCTCCTGGGATCAGGAAGGGAGCCCTGACAAACAGCCTGCCCCTGAGGCAGGGTGGATCCCCGAGCCCCGGGGCTCCCGCAGCCAGCACCAGGAGCAGCCCGGCCGGACCCGGAGGTCGGGGCCCATCAAGAAGCCAGTCCTCAAAGCCCTCAAGGTGGAGGAGAAGGAGAAGGAGCTAGAGAAGGTTAGGCAGGGGCTGAGCGAGGAGAGCACACGCCTGGCCACCGCCAAGGAGCCAGGCCCCAAGGCCCCAGAGGACGAGGACGAGGAGAACGACCCAGCGCTGGCCAACACCTCCCCCTCCGCCCTGGAGGACAAGGCCGCTGGCCATGCAGGCCTGGGCCCCGAGGCCAGCAAGTACGAGGAGGACGAAAAGCTTGAGACAGCCCGGGAGACCAGGGCCTTGAGAGAGCCCAGCGAGCTTCCCCCACCAAAGAGAAACAACTGGATCTTCATCGACGAAGAGCAGGCCTTCGGGGGCCGAGGGCAGGCCTGGGGCCGGGGCCGGGGTTTCAGGGAGTTCTCCTTCCGAGGCCGGCCCGCTGGAGGAACGGGGAGCAGCCTGTGCGGTGGGGGGGTCCTCGGGGCTCGCGGCATCTACGGCAGCAGCCCACGGAGCGGCCGGGGCCGGGGCCTGCAGGACTTCCCTCAGCCCGAAGACGGCCCCAGAGCCAAGCCCCGGCGCCGGATCGCCAGCGAGACCCACAGCGAGGGTTCGGAGTATGAAGAGCTGCCCAAGCGCCGGCGCCAGAGGGGCGCGGAGAACGGCAGCGATGCCTCACTCCTGGAGAGGGAGGAGAGCGCCCTGAAGAAAGACTCCTGGCGCTCCACCAAGATGTACCCCGACGAGCAGAGCAGCCTGGACGCCAAGAGCAGGGGCCCCCGGGCCTTCGGGCGAGCGCTCCCGCCCCGGCTGAGCAACTGTGGGTACGGCCGCAGAGCCTTCGTCTCCAAAGAGCCGCCCCACTGGCAGAGCCGAAGCCCAGGTGGCTCCTGGCAGGAGTACGGCTCCCCCGAACCGTGTGGAGCCCGCCGCGCCCCGGACCGAGACTATATCCCCGACGCCTACCGCCACACAGACACGTACGGCGGCCGGGCCTGCGAGGACGGCCGCCTCGACGACAAGAGGGCCTTCTTCCAGGATGAGCACGGCGCCGATCCAGAAAATGCTGAGAACCGGCCCTTTCGCAGGCGTCGCCCCCCGCGCCAGGACAAGCCCCCTCGCTTCCGGCGCCTCCGCCAAGAGCGGGAATCCCTGGTCCTGTGGGGACCCGAGGACGACCCCCACCTCCTGGCCGGGCAGTGGCCGGGCAGGTCCAAGCTCTGTCCTGGAGACAAGGGCGGCCCCGGGGGTCGCAGGTCCCCGGAGCTGTCCTACCAGAACTCCTCCGATCACGCCAACGAAGAATGGGAGACGGCCTCCGAGAGCAGCGACTTCAGCGAGCGCCGGGAGCGGCGAGAAGGCCATGCAGCCGACCCTGACTCGCAGGGGGACAGTGGCCTACCTGGCGCCAGCTTGGGTGAGAAGAAGGAGCTGGCCAAGAGGAGCTTCTCCAGCCAGAGGCCCCTGGTTGACAGACAGAGCCGCAAGCTGGAGCCGGGAGGGTTTGGGGAGAAGCCCGTTAGGCCAGGTGGTGGTGAGACTTCCCCCCGTGCTGAGAGCCAGCAGAGTGGGACGCCTTTGAAAGCCAAAAGGTAACAAGAGCACCATCCCAGGTCCCTGTTGTCCTGCTCCCAGCAGCTCCAGTCCATGCATGCACCCCGCCAGGCCGGCGCCCCGGCCCGTGTGAGCGTCTCCATCACTTGCTCCTGCATCGCTTGTCTGCTTCTCATGGTGTGTTGTTGTTGATGTTGTGGCTTGATAAAGAGAAACCTAAAAGTGTCCAGTACCTCCCACACTCCCAGCGGCTCGCCCGTGGCTGCTGTCCCAAGCCCTATCTGGCCTCTGAGTGTTCTCGGAGCCCCGGGCGCGCACGCCGGGAGGGGCTGTTGCCTGTGTGGGGGTCAGGCAAGCCCTGGCCACTCCCCCTGATGCCTGTGCTCCAGAGCCGGCCGGGCAGCGTCCTGGCTGGGTATCTTTGGCCTACCAGCTCTTCTCTTAAGTGGCTGTGTTTGTGCCCTCTTGATGTGGCCGGGAGGCATGGGCAGCAGCGGGAATCAGGCCACTCGTGGCCCTGAGCATCTTGTCTCGGAATCAGGCTTTCAGGAGGACGGCCGGCGCTTGGGTGCCCACGCGGGGAAAGAATGGCTTTGTCCACTGCCAAGCCTGGCCCCTCCCTGCCCTCAGAGCACACCAAGAAGATGGCGTCACACTTCCTAGAGTCCTTAGAAGTCCAGGCGTGGACACTCAGGGTGTTAGCACTCTGAGGAGTCCCAGGACAGTTCCTGGCGCCGGGAGTGTGCGTGCACCCTGGCTCTCCAGGCCCCAGAAGCTGACTGGTTCTGCCCTGAGAGCCTTGTGGCGGAGGGAAGCCTGGGCTGCTCTGCCCCGGCCACGGGGCCCCTCTTCCTCTCCTCTCTGCAGTCTGGGAGGCGGGAGTGCTGAGGAGGAGTGCCTGTGGGCACAACTCCACACACGTCTGCCTGTGAACACTACCCAAATACTGCTGTATTTGCAGACCGCGTGCAGTCCAGTTCTTCCTTTTCTCCTTCCCAGCCTGTTGTGGGTTCTGAGTTCATAAGATCCTCTTTCCTTTGCAGGTCTCCAGATGAGGCTCTGCCTGGAGGTCTTGGCTGCAGCGGTGGGAGCGGCCACTCGCCCTACGCTCTGGAGCGGGCCACCCACGCTGGCTCTGACAGCCCCGACCTCTCTGGCGAGAAGGCCGAGAAGGAGGCTGCTCTGGCTGCTCGGAGGGTGAACGAACAGGAAGAGGCCCGGAAGCCGTTTGATCTGAGCTATGGAAGTGAGTCTGCGCTGCCTCTGTCCTTGGGAGAAGGAGCCCTGGGGTTCCAGGGCCGTCACAGTCTACTTCTGAGCACTGCGCTGTGTGGGCCACAGTTCAAGTTCCTGTCTCAACGGTGTTTTTTTTTTTGTTGTTGTTGTTGTTGTTTTCTTTTTTTTGGGGGGGGGGGGTCCAGTCCGGTCATGGGGCCTGAACTCTGGGCCTGGGCACTGTCCTTCAGCTCAAGGCTAGCACTCTACTACTTGAGCCACAGTACTACTTCCGGCTTTTTTCTTTTTGCTTATGTGGTGCTGAGGAATCGAACCCAGGGCCTCTGGCATGCAAGGCAAGCGCTCTACCACCTTTCCAGCTCCTGTTGTTGTTTTCTTTTCCAACCTGTTGTGGGGCTTGAACTCACTGTGTGAGGCTTTGTCCCTGAGCTCTTTTTTTTTTTTTTTTTTTTTTTGCCAGTCCTGGGGGCTTGAACTCAGGGCCTGGGCACTGTCCCTGAGCTGCTTCTTTTTTTTTCCCCCTCAAGGCTAGCGCTCTACTTTTTGAGCCAAGTACTACTTCCGGCTTTTTGTGCTGATGTGGTACTGAGGAATTGAACCTAGGGCTTCATGCATGTCAGACAAGCACTCTACCACTGAGCCACCTTCCCAGCCCTCCTTGAGCCTTTTATTCAAGGCTAGTGCTCTACCACTTTGGCTATGTTGTTGCGTAGTTTCCTGGTGGTTTAATTGGAGGTAATAGTCTCAGATGTTTCCTGCCCAGCTGGCTTCCAGAGCTGTGATCCTCAGACCTCTGCGCCCTGATTAGCTAAGATCACAAGCTTGAGCTACCAGCACCCAGTCCTATAACCCAATGACAAGGATAGCAGGCTCCTGGGGAGGTGTCAGCTGAGTTTAACAGTCCTGTCTCCCGAGACTGTTCCTCCCCATAGTGTGGCTTGGGCTTCCAGGTCAAGCTGGCAGTGTGTTGGGCCAGAGGGTTCTGAAGCTGTGTGTGTGATCATGTCTCCATCACCAAATGTGCCATGATTCCTCAGTTCCCAGCTGTATCTTGGGAATAGGTCTCCCATTGGGTTACCCCTGTCATCTTTTTTGGGGGGATTGAGGGGGAGGTCCAGTCATGGGGCCTGAACTCTGGGCCTGGACGCTGTCCCTCAGCTCTTCAGCTCAAGGCTAGCGCTCTACCACTAGAGTCACAGTGCCACTTCTGGCTTTTTTCTTTTTGCTTATGTGGTGCTGAGGAATGGAACCCAGGGCCTCTGGCATGCAAGGCAAGCGCTCTACCTTCCCAGCCCCACTCCTGCTGTCGTATAAACAGCCTTTCTGTGGCCTCTTTGTTCAGATGCCATCATTGAAAACTGCACATCCAGCCCCGGAGAGGAAAGTGAGGTGGGCTCTATGGTGGGTGAAGGCTTCATTGATGCCCTGACCAAGAAGCAGCGCCGCCTGCTGGAGGAGGAGAGAAGAAAGAAGGAGCAGGCTGCACAGGTGAGGCTGTCCTCTTCCCCCCCGCATCCAGGACGGTGGGCAGCGGGTGGGGGAGCAGTCCTTACACCTACTAGGCAGAATCACCTCCCGCTACTCCTGTCACTGCAGGAGCATGCTGAAGAAGCATGCGGGAGCGCCACAGGGCTGACTCACCCGGGGCTGACCTCTTGTCAGGCAGCCCCAGGCTGCCTTCCCTCACGATCGGCTCGGGGTGGGTGACCCTCCAGGTTGCAAGGCTTGGGGCTGGGTGGGGCGCTGCACACCAGCACCTATGGGTGGATAGCTTGGCCTGGCATTGCACCTTGCCCATCCTGCAGACAGGAGTCATGGCATCTTGAGCTGGTTCAGGGTGGTGACAGTGCTGGAACACTTTTCCTGGGAGGGTTTGTTGCCATTCATACCTTAGGCTCGACTGCCTCACCCTTCTTTCCTGGTAGGTGCCTGTGAAAGGCCGAGGCCTTTCTTCTCGCATTCCTCCTCGATTTGCTAAAAAGCAAAACAGCCTGTGTCTGGAGCAAGGCGATGTGGCTGTGCCTGGCAGCAGCCTGGGCACTGAGATCTGGGAGAGTAGCAGCCAAGGTGAGAGCGAGTGTCTCAATTGGGCAGAGTCCAGCATTCCCGCTGGGGAGTCCCACTTTGAATCCTGCCTGCGGGGGTGGGAGTGTTTCCTGTTCCCAGGCACCTCTGTGTGCAGTGCCCAATGCCACTCCCTGAGAATCCTGGCCCTGGAAAGTTCCCCCATCTGCCTTTGCTATGCTGGGCCAACAGAACGTTGTGCATGTCCATTGTGCTACTCAACTGTTGGGATTGAGCTCCTCACCCACTCCCCTCAGCCGTTCTTCTTATCTTGCAAAAGAGCAACAAATGGTCAGTAGACTGGTGACTGCCTTCCATAACAAGAAGTTTCTCTGAGGAAAAAAGGGAAAAAAAAATCCAGTCCTGGGGCTTGAACTCAGGACCTAGGCACCGTCCCTGAGCTTCTTTTGCTCAAGGCAAGCACTCTACCACTTGAGTCACAGCACCATTTTGGGCTTTTTGGTACTGAGGAATTGAACTCAGGGTTTCATGCATGCTATGCAAGCACTGTACCACTAAGCCACATTATTAGCTCATGTCCCTGAGCTTTTTTGTTCAAGGTGAGTATTCTACCACTTGAGCCACGAACCACAGCTCCACTTCTGAATCTGGTGTTAATTGGAGATAAGAGTGTCACAGACTTACCTGCACAAACTGGCTATGAGCTGTGATCCTCAGATCCTGAACTACATCCTCAGATACTCACTCTCCTGAGTAGTTAGGATTACAGGTGTAAGCCACCTGCACCCTGCTTAAAAAAAATTTTTTTTTTCTCACCCAGAGCTGTGCTTCTCTTAATCTTTGTTTTAAATAGAAAAGCTTTTCTAATTGAATGCTACCTTTGCACAAGGCATACACTCAGCCTTGTGGGTGATGGTTGAGTAAAACAAGGACTTTGTGGCTTACAAATCTTTTTTTTTTTCTTTTTTGGTCGCTCATGGGGCTTGAACTCTGGGCCTGAGCACTGTCCCTGCACTCTTCAGCTCAAGACGAGTGCTCTACCGCTTGAGCCACAGTGCCACTTCCGGTTTTCTAGTGTTTTTATTGGAGATAAGAGTCTCACGAGTTTCCTACCCAGGCTGGCTTTGAACTGTGATCTTCAGATCTCAGCCTTCTGAGTAGCTAGGATTACAGGCATGAGCCACCAGCGCCTGGCTTCTTTGTGGCTTACAACACATTTTTTTTTTCTTTGTTTTTTTGTCAGTCATGGGGCCTGAGCTCTGGGCCTGGGCATTGTCCCTCAGCTCTTCAGCTCAAAACTAGCACTCTACCACTTGAGCCACAGCACCATTTCTAGCTTTTTCTGCTTATGTGGTACTGAGGAATTAAACCCAGGGCCTCATGCATGCAAGGCAAGCACTCTACCACTGAGCATCTTCCCAGCCCCTGCAATAGTTTTGAGTTGCTGTTGGTTTCCAGCCTTTTTTTTTTTTTTAAAACCAATATGTGGCCTTCACAGCTCATACTCTATACAGTTCTGGCTTTTTGCTGGTTAATATGGAGATTGAGTCTCAGAATTTTCTTTTCTTTTCTTTTCTTTTTTTTTTGGGGGGGTCCGGTCCTGGGGCCTGAACTCTGGGCCTGGGCGCTGTCCCTCAGCTCTTCAGCTCAAGGCTAGGGCTCTACCACTTGAGCCACAGCACCACTTCCGGCTTTCTTCTTTTTGCTTATGTGGTGCTGAGGAATCGAACCCAGGGCCTCAGGCATGCAAGGCATGCGCTCTACCACTGAGCCACCTTCCCAGCCCCGAGTCTCAGAATTTTCTGCCTTGGCTAGCTTTGAACCATAATTGTCCAGATCTCCTCTGCGTGTCTGAGACCCTGGCACCCAGCCAGCTTTATTTGGTGGTGGTGTGGGGAGAGAGGGGTTTGAACTCAAAGCGTTGCACACGGTCAGCCTGCCCGCTCCACTGTGACTCCACCATTTCAACTATGTTTCCAGCCTCACTTTTTGATGGGTATTTTGGAGTTGGAGATTCCAAAACTTCTGCCTGAGTTGGCCTTGAACTGAGATCCTCCAGATCCCAGTCTTTCTGGTAGCTGGCTTTACAATGGTTTTTATACAGCGCAGCAGAGGCTTGCTGACAGAGATGATTCCACTGGCACACACAGCTGCCACCCAATATGCTGGTTTTCAGACTGGCTTTTTTGGCTGTCACCTGTCCTTATATTTCTAGTAGAAACCTTGGTGCTGAAAATCATATCAATTGATGTTCTACGTTAGCCAGGGAGCCTGGGGTGAGGGTGAGCTCTGTAGCAGAGCCCTTGCCTAGCATATGTGAGGCCCCGGCTCCTGTCCTCGGGGTCCCAAAAGGTAAAGGAAAGATGGCAGTCTGCAAAGGCTGGGACGACAGAGTTGGGTGGTGTGAGTGATGATGTCATAGGTCATAGATCTCTGGCAGTGGTGCCAGGTTGTCTGGGCAGCCTCCTCTGGCCAAGGAGGTGATCAGGCTTTGAGGTCCATCATTCACACCAAGGGTCCCGGATCCTGAAACAGCACGTGGCGTTTTCCAGGTTTGGTGTCTGGCTTTTGCTTGATTCTCTAAGGGCTCTGTGGTCTTAGAAAATCTCAATGGCCCCTGGCCCTTTCGCAGGCCATAAGCCGTGGGGTGCGGAGGAGCGTGGCCTTCAGTGACGGGGCAGGAGCAGTGGTGGGGTGGGAGGGAGGGAGCTCGCCGCGCTGCACAGAGCCCATGGAACCCTAGACATGGGGTGCTGAGGCCGGCAGAGCTCTTAGAAGGGCTCCGGCCCGCCAGACCCGTTCCCTCCTGGGTTGTCAGCGTGGTGGGGGGCGCAGTGCGGGAGAAGAAGGTATAAGCATCTTCCTGGACTTCGTGCTGCCTTTTTACTCCTGGTTCTCGGCCTCCGTGGTAGCGCTCCCCGTGCAGCCCGCCGCTGGCGACTCCTGGAGGAAAGCGGTGACCGCCTTCAGCAGCGCTGAGCCTGGTTCGTCTGAGGTGAGGCCACTTGTTCCCGGCCTGTCTGGCTCTGGCTGCTAGGCCTTGCACCGGAGGTGCTTCCCCCTGCCCCGCACCATCCACAGCCTTTGTCTTTGATCTGTGTTGTAGAGAGAAGGGGTGTGCCAGGGAGATGCCCCGGTGTGGGAGGTGGATTGGGGGGCTCCTCTGAGCTGGTCCTCTGGGTCACCATCCTGCCTGGGATGGAATGGCGCATGGTGGGCAGCCTTGCCTAGGACCACTCACTTGCTGTGGGTGGCCAATCATGTGAGCTCGTTCATGAGCTGCTGGTGGGGGACAGGGTGGTGCCGGACACTGGTGCTTTGTGGTTCAGGACAGGCCTCTAACCCACTTGGTGCTCTGCACAGCAGGGCTTTAAGAGTAGCCAGGGAGACAGTGGCGTGGACTTGAGTGCCGAGTCCCGGGAGTCGTCGGCCACCTCCTCCCAGCGCAGCTCCCCCTACGGCACTCTGAAGCCAGAGGAGATGAGCGGGCCAGGCCTGGCGGAGCCCAAGGCCGACAGCCACAAGGAGCAGGCTCAGAAGCCACCTGAGCAGAAGGTAGCTGCAAGTCTCCCTCGCGGCGGGCCGGGTGGGCAGAAGGGGCCTGTGTCGTCTTCATGCTCAGGGCATGTGGAAGCTTGAGTTGGGGTGTCTCAGCCGCTCTGTTCTCCCATCCAGGACTCGGAACAAGGCCCGGGACAGAGCAAGGAGCACCGGCCAGGACCCATCGGCAATGAGCGCTCTCTGAAAAACAGGAAGGGCTCTGAGGGGGCCGAGCGCCTCCCCGGCGCTGGCGTGCCACCGGTGAACGGGGTGGAGATTCACGTGGACTCGGTGCTGCCTGTGCCACCCATTGAATTCGGAGTCAGTCCAAAAGTGAGGCTTCCTTCTGTTCTTGGTTGGTGTGCTTAGATCTAGCCCTGCAAAGCGGGGAGGGAGTGTTGACGAGGCACCGGCACTGGCAGGTAGGACTGGATTGCTTCGGTTTGGCAGGGAGTGGGTCCAGGTCCTAAGTTTCTCGGGCTTCGCTGGGGAAGGCCGAGCCAGGGTCACGGCCTCACTTCCTGGGGAAGGTGAGCTGAGCAGGGTTCAGTGGCTCTCTGCCCTTTTCTCCCCAGGACTCTGATTTTAGCTTGCCGCCACGTTCTGCCTCTGGTCCTGCAGGGAATCCTGTGGTGAAACTTCAGGACGCCTTGGCTAGCAATGTAAGCCAACTTCTTCTCCAGCCCTTGCGCAGCCGCTGCCCCAGGCCCTGGGGTGGGACTCGGTAGAGCCTCAGACTGAGTAGGGGGACCCAGCAGCTGCAGACATTGTTAGGCGTCGGGCGGAAATGAGTTCTGTTCATATAGGTTTACAGTGCCAGGCTGGTGAGTTTTCTCAGAATTGTTGATTTTGCTGGCGGACTCGGGCCCTGTGGGAAAGCCCAGCAGTTGGGTTTCCACTGTGTTCGGAAGGACCACTTTGTTGGTTTGCTGAGGGAGAGCCGCAGCCATCTCGAAGCCTGGCTGGCAGGCACGTGGCTGCCAGTAGCCGTCAGTCTGTGTGCTGGGACCGGCTCTCCTGTGGGAGGCCCTGCTCGGTCGGGTGTGGAGGGGCCTCTCCTCTGTTCTGCAGGCAGCAGTCCTGACCTTGGGAGCGCACATTTACACAAGTCAGGGCCTCGTATCCCCACGTGGGTCTCACCCCTGATCGACCGTTTCCTTTGTCCCTGCTCCAGGCAGGGCTGGCGCCGAGTATTCCCATTCTCCGGCGGGACCATCACCTCCAGAGAACCATGGGCCTGTCCCCGATGTCCTTCCCCACCGCTGACCTCACGCTGAAGGTAAGCAGCCTGAGCGGGAGTGCTCCTCACGGCACCCATGGGCCCAGGGCTGGAATTGCCATTCACCCCTGCTGTCCGGGTCATGATTCGCACCCTTCCCCTCTTGCTTCCAAAGATGGAGTCTGCACGCAAGGCTTGGGAAAACTCCCCCAGTTTGCCGGAGCAGAGCTCTCCTGGAGGTGCGGGCTCAGGCCTCCAGCCTCCGTCCTCTGTAGGTGCCTCCAACGGGGTCAACTACAGCTCCTTTGGCGGAGTGTCCATGCCACCCATGCCTGTGGCCTCTGTAGCACCTTCTGCTTCGATGCCAGGTATCTATCGCCTTCCCTGGGCCGAGTGCGGGCCTTTCCATGCTCAGTGCCAAGGGAGCCCTGTAGTGATGCCCCGGGCACCACCCTAGCGCTCTGGCACAGGGGGCACGTGGGAGGGCATGCTTGTTTCCAGGCTGCATGACACGAGCCTTCCCCGTGCTGTTGGCAGTGTGTGCAGTTTGCACGCATCCCTGACACCCGGCCTTCCATAGCAAGCTTCTCCCCCCTGACAGCAGTGGGAGACAGCAGGGCTTGGTCTTGAGTTAGACTCTGGTGCCATGCCAGCTCCCCGTGGCACGGCTCACTCTGAAGCAAGGCCTTGCCTGTTAGGTGCTGGGTCAGCCAGGCCTGTCAGGCGGTGTTCTTAACCTTACTGTCGCTATCCTTGTGTGGGGATTGTCAGGGTCCGCTGCCAGTCTCGATGATGCAGTTCCAATAGATCCTTCTGACCCTCCACTGTGGACTCAAAGCAGGGAGATGAAGAGGACCGTGACTGAGAGGCCGAGGCAGTCTTAGCCAGTACACAGCCCTGCGGGGGCCGGGGGTGGTTGGGAGCATTAGGTGACTGTGCACTGCCCTGCCTTGTCAAGCTGTGCTGGGTGTCTCCCCGCTGCTGCTCGGTGACTGAGGCCCCTCCGGATTCTGTTTCCAGGCAGCCACCTCCCACCTCTGTACCTGGATGGTCACATGTTTGCAAGTCAGCCCCGGCTGGTTCCCCAGACCATACCTCAGCAACAGAGTTACCAGCAGGTGAGGGCAGCAAGGCCGATCACCCACTCAGGTATAGCACAGGTCCCGGCGTGGGGCCCAGCAACGGGCACGCCACGGCAGCCTATTGGAGAGCAGGAGCAAGTGCTTCAGATTTGGCTTAATTTCCTTCCTTCCCGCCTTAACCGGGGGTTCACGTCAGTGATCGGTTGTTTTGATGAAGGAAAGGGTCTCAGATGCAAATGCTTTAGAACGACATAGAGAAGCAAGCAGGGGTTTGGTCAGGGTTTCGTGACAGGGTTGCGTATGTGTCTCCCGCTGAAAGCTGGTGTGGTGCTTCCACGCAGTCCCGTGCTGGCTGACCGTCACCTCGTGTGTTGGTACACTGCAGCGCAGGGTCATCCTGCTGTCTTGGGGCCAGGACTGAGAACGTGACAGGGCCACACCTCTGTCTCAGATGCAGCTCTCTAAAGAGACGTTTAGGTTCTTTATTTTGTCTGTTGGCTTATTTTTGGTACCAGAACTAGGACTTGAACTCAAAGCCTCACACTCTCACTTGGCTTTTTTACACTCCACCACTTGAGCCACACTTCCACTCCCAGCTTTTTGCTGGTGATTGGAGATAAAAGTGTCACACTGATTTTCTTGCAACCCTGATTCTCCAGTCTCAGCCTCCCAAGTAGTTAGGATTGCAGGCGTGAGCCACCAGCTTCATAGAAGCCATCAGCATATGAAGGTTTTATTCTTCACATAGTTGGATCATACTGCATGTGGCACTCTTTAATTCGGCATCATTTCTGACGCTCACCTCTATTGAAAATGTGTTGCTAGAATTAGTTTTCAGTGCTGTGCAGATTCCAGTGTAATGACCCACTGTGCCTCAGGCCCGCTGCCTGTAGGCTTTGTCCTGAGACCAGGAAGGCCAGGCCACTGTGCTGCAGTGTGCCCACAGCAGGAGGGGAGGGGAGGCCAGGCCAGGCCGCTGTGCTGCAGCATGCCCATGGCTGGGGAGGGAGGCCAGGCCAGGCTGCTGTGCTGCAGCATGCCCACAGCAAGAGAGGGGAGGGGAGGCCAGGCCAGGCTGCTGTGCTGCAGCATGCCCACGGCAGGGGAGGAGAAGGGAGGGAGGCCAGGCCAGGTGCTGTGCTGCAGAGTGCTCAGGGCAGGGGAGAAGAGGGGAGGGGAGGCCAGGTCAGGCTGCTGTGCTGCAGCATGCCCACGGCAGGGGAGGAGAAGGGAGGGAGGCCAGGCCAGGTGCTGTGCTGCAGAGTGCTCAGGGCAGGGCCTGGCTGCCGTGCGGAGGCTGGGGTGAGGTAGGGAGCCATGGGAGGTGCTGTACTGACAACTAGCTCCTGTTCTAGGCTGCCGCTGCCCAACAGATCCCGATCTCTCTTCACACGTCTCTGCAGGCTCAGGCCCAGCTTGGACTGAGGGGAGGGCTCCCTGTGTCGCAGTCCCAGGAGATCTTCAGCTCCTTACAGCCCTTCAGGTGAGAGCTCACAGCGCACCTTCAGACCTGACATTCCTTTGCTCCAGCTGCGTGCACTCCAGCCGCAGATGGGCCATCCATGGTGACCTCATCTCTTTCTAGTCCGTTGCTCGCTGCTCTGGAGCATGGAGATCTTGTGTTTTCTTCTCTGTGTCCTCTTCCCTTATCACCTTCCTCTGATGCCCTACCTTGGGCATGTGGCCTGTGGTGCCCCTCCATGTTCCCCAGACCAGCAGGAGGGATGGGACGCAAGAGTTTCCTTAGCTCTCAGGATCCTGGCTATCGATTAGGCCTAGACCATGTGTGTGCCCTCTTCCTGATCCTTGCGTCTGTCTGGCTTTTGCAGGTCTCAGGTGTACATGCACCCCAGCCTGTCACCGCCTAGCACCATGATCCTCTCTGGGGGCACGGCCTTGAAGCCTCCATACTCCGCATTCCCAGGCATGCAGCCCTTGGAGATGGTGAAGCCCCAGTCCGGCTCCCCCTACCAGCCCCTGAGTGGGAGCCAGGCCCTGGTCTACGAGGGCCAGCTGGGCCAGGCTCCGGGGCTGGGAGCCTCCCAGATGCTGGACTCTCCGCTCCCACAGGTCAGATTTGTTGCTCCATTCCTGAACGCTGGGCTTGCTGCCAGTGTGGCCCACTTCTGCCCTATCGTCTCCCCAGTGCCCCAATCTGGTCTGTGTGTATGTAGCCTCTTGGGATAGGCCGCACCACTTATCCCAAAGGCAGCACTCACTCCTCCTTAGGTCTGTGGTGCTCTCTGCCCTTCCCTCCCTTCCCCAAGTCCCCAGTTAGAAGCATCCATCGCACTTCTGCTCAGCTTGGCCGCCACTGTTGGGCTTTGCACTGGGAGCTTGTCTGCAAGCCTACCTAGCCCCCATAATTACCTGTAACTTCGTCTGGCACAGCCTCAAGTGTAGCGTCCTAACTCCTGACCCGCCCCACCTCTTCCAGACCTGCCCCCTCTATCATCTCTCAGCCCCAGCCAGGCCTCACTTCATCCTCGAAGCCGCCTGGTGCAGCCACAGCTGTGGTCTGGTCAGCTCTGCCCACTAGCAGGCACTGCACTAGGTTCTCCCTGCAGCCCCGTCCCGCCCCGCCTGGCTCCTTCTGTCTCCAAAGACTCCTCTCCCTCCCTGCACGTTGATGCACTGCTGGGGAGACCAAGGCCACCCCGCGAGACCTCTGCCCCAGGGCTTCCCCCACCCTCGTCAGCATGTGTGTGCTCTGTGCTGCCATTGGTGTGCGGTCACCCCACCCTATTGGATCCCTTGGAAGTGTGGTCTTCAGCACATTATCCTGGTTTTCTTCATTCCTCCTCAGACCTCCTTCCTGGTACCCCTGGTCCAGTGCTGGACAGGCCCCAGGCCCTTCCTTTGGGCCACTTTATTAGCTCATGGCTGGATTCTTCTTTTGCCTCCCATTGTCCCTGTCCAAATCATTGTGCTTCCGACTCCTCCACCCCCTTCGGGCCCTTCAGCTGGTCCCATCTGCCCTGCCCTCACAGAGGACTCAGTGTCCAGCCAATTCTCATCTTCCTGCCCTAACCAACCAAGCCCGCCGCTGCCTCGGCAGCCCATTTTGCCCCCCACCCCCACCTCCCTAGCCTGCCCATGAACACAACTGCCAGGCAGTGGTCCTTTCAAAATGCAAAACCTACAGCTGGGTGCCGGTGGCTCACGCCTGTAATCCTCGCTACTCGGGGGACTGAGATCTGAGGGCCACAGTTCAAAGCCAGCCTGGGCAGGAAAGTCTGTGAGACTCTTTACTTACAATAAACCACCAGAAAACTGGAAAGTGGCGCTATGGCTCAAGTGGTAGAGCATTAGCCTTGAGCTGAAGAGCTGAGGGACAGTGTCCAGGCCCAGAGTTCAAACCCCACGACCAACCCTCCCTCTCCTGTTCCCCCCCCCCCCCCCCCCCCCCCCAAAAAAAAAAAAAAAGCAAACCAGTTGGGCCCAGAGGCTCACACCTGTCATCCTGGCTATTCAGGAGGCTGATTGCTGAGGATACAGCTTAAACCCAGCCTGGGCAGTAAAGTCTGTGAGATTCTTTGTTCTTTTTTTTTTTTTTTTTTGGGTCGGTCGCAGGGCCTGAACTCTGGGCCTGGACGCTGCCCCTCAGCTCTTCAGCTCAAGGCTAGTGCTCTACCACTTGAGCCACAGCGCCACTTCTGGCTTTTTCTGCTTATGTGGTGCTGAGGAATCGAACCCAGGGCCTCATGCATGCGAGGCAAGCACTCTACCACTGAGCCACCTTCCCAGCCCCTGTGAGATTCTTACATTTCCAATTAACCACCAAAAACCCAGAAGTGGATCTGTGGCTCAAGTGGTAGAGAGCTATCCTTGAGCAAAAAAAGCTCTAGAACATTGCCCAGGCTCAGAGTTCAAGCTCTAGGATCCTCCCTCTCCCCAAAACCAAATGCAAGATCAGGGGACCTCTCCAGCATGGCACCCTCCCCCCTGTTGCACTTCAGGCACAAACGTGGGTCTCACTGATGCAGTGCCAATAGATCCTTCTGACCCTCCACTGTGGACTCAAGCAGGGAGATGAAGAGAGGACCGTGACTGAGAGACGAAAGCGGGCCAGCTCTGTCCTGTGCCCCGGGAGGCCACTCCCTCTGCCCCCTCACCTTCCTGTCCTGGACCCCTTGATCCCTGTTGGAGGTGCTGCTATTCTGTCGTCACGTGCTTTAGAGGGACCCAGGCTCCAGCTGGTCATGTTTATTGCCCGTTGATGCAAAAGCAAAGGGGCAAAAAAGCCTTCCTGCCCTCCCCGCCTGTCTTTCCACCTCTACCTGGTGTGCACCTGTGCATGTGCACACAGGTCAGGCCAAGCTCGTGCTGCGTTCTGGGCACCTGTATAATGTGTCACACAGTGTCCCGTGATTGCCTGGCCTCCCAGCCCTTCTGCATTGTCAAGCGGAGGCAGAAAGGCTGAAGAGGCACAGAGGGTGCACTTGCACTGTGTGGTTGTGTGTTCTGGGCAGTCCTGTGAGTGGGTTCGGGGGGGGGGGGTGCACTCAGTAGCTCTTTCCCCTTGGTCCATTCCTGACATCTCTGTCTCCCGACAGCTGACCATGCCGCTACCCCGGTACGGCTCTGGGCAACAGCCACTGATCCTGCCGCAGTCCATTCAGCTGCCACCAGGACAGAGCCTCTCTGTTGGGGCTCCTCGAAGGATTCCTCCACCTGGCTCCCAGCCACCGGTCCTGAACACCAGCAGAGAGGTAAGGCTTATCTGATGGTCATGATCCCGGGAGGGGTGTGGCCTGGCCAGCGCTCCTTGGTGGCGAGGTAGAAAGCAAGGGGCACAGGCGGGGTGGGGGGTGGGCGTGCAGGTTGCCAGCCTCAAGTCTATGCAGCTTTGCCATACCGCAGAGGCCTCACTATCCCCGTGTCCAGGCTCCTAGGCTAGGGTTGAGGGTAAAGTGGGCGGGAACAGGCGCCCATCGGCACAGAAGGGGCCCATGGCCCGAGCCATAGCCACGTAGCAGCAACCACACGGAGCCTTTGCAGACGCAGGTCCCCACTTGACATCACCAGGCCTAAGAGAGGAGTGTGTGCCCTCCCTGGCCTTGTGCGGCTCTTCCGTGGGTGGCACCCGGCCAGTGCTTCACACGCTCCACACCAGTCAGCGCCTGTTGCCACGCAGCACAGTAAGACGCCAACCGCAGTGCAGGCGCGCCAGTGCTCAGGAGGCAGAGGCAGGCAGCTTGAGTTCCAAGTTAGCCTGTGCTACAGAGTGGGACACCTCCCCATCATTGGATAGTTCCCGCTTCTACGAAAAAGCCTGGATTGGGAGGGAGGGCCTAAAGATTCTTCTGAAAGATGTCTCTCTGGAAATATGCACAGTCTCTGGCCTGCTCTGTCTGGGGTGGGTCACTGAGGGCCAGAGAGTCCTCATCCCCATCCCCATGGCTGTGGCTGTGAAGTAACGCCTGCTGTTTCTCTTTCCCTTCAGTCATCTCAGATGGACCTGAAAGGCTTCCACTTTGCCGACAGTAAACAGAATGTGCCTACAGGAGGCTCCACGCCTTCACCACAGACCTACAGGTAAAGACACGCTGGGGGCTGCAGCCAGCCACCCAGTGGGCCCAGGGAGAGCCGGGGAGGGGAGGGGGCCAGCGTGTCACCGCACACACCAGGTGTACATGGTTCACCGTGGCAAAGGAAGATGAGGAGGTTGGAACATTCCTTCCCCAGCTCCCACTTGAGCCTGGTCAGGGCCTGTGGGCTCTTGGTTTCCTCCCTGGCATCTTCTCCGCCTCCAGTGACATCCAGCTCCCCTGTTGGGTCACGGTAGGGACTCCGGTCCCCGTGCTAGGATGGGAAGTCATCTATGTCCTTGGGCCTGTCTTGTTCCATGTGGGACGTCCCCGCTCCCCCTGAGCTTGCACACGATCACGACACAGACAACCCGTGGAGCCATGAGTTCAAACCCCACCCTGGGCCTTGCTCTCACTGGACATTCTGCCTGTCACTCTTGATACATGTGGCTGCAGCGGCCACCTCTAGCCGCTGCTCATCCCCCTTCAGGAGCGGCTTCCTGAGGTTGCCTCCGTTTTGGTTCTTGCCATCTTGGCTGGTTTTGCACTTGCTTTGTTCATTCTCCCCATTGCCTGTCAGTGGGTCCACACATCTGCTAGGACAGCCGTACTGAGCAAGGAGTGCAGCCCGGGGAGCGGGGAGAGAGGAAGGCAGCGAGCAAGTGGGCATGTGCCACAGCTCCCTGCCATCCCCATGCTGTGGCGCAGGTTGGACCAGGGCACCTGGCTGCTTCCAGTTGCACCAAGCAATAGCGAGGTTCTTGGGAGGAGCAGCTAGCCCTCTGTGCACTGGAAATACCTGACTGTCTTTCTCCCTGCGCTGTGCAGTAACCACTGTTTGTGCAGCATTTATAAGGAATCCCGAGGTGACTTCAAGTACACAGGAGAGACTGAGGCATGGCTTAGTGGTAGAACACTTGCATACTGGCACACGAGGCTGTGTTGCGTACCCAGCACATGCGTGTGCACGTGCAGTGCACACCCGCGCAGTGAACTGGAGCACGTGCACAGGTTAAGGCAAATTCCACACTGCTCGTATAATAGCATGGAGCATCTGTGGGGGTGCTGGAACCCTCCCCTGTGGGTCCCCAGGGGCCTCTGGAAAAGGGGGCTGCTGAGTCAGGCTCTGCAAGAAGGGTTTTCCCAAGACTGCAATCCTAGGGCTGTGCCGTCTCAAGATGGTGCGGGCAGGTGGCAGCCCACCAGCACAGGATCCAAGCACCCTACACTGACTCTGAAACTCTGCCTACATCTTCACCTTGGTCCCCAAAGCCCTGGAGGCCCTCTGATCTGTTGCTGTCCTGTCTCCTGTGCCCATCAGTGCACAGTGGGACTAGAATATTGCGCTGCACCATTCTTGCTCCGTGTCAGGCTTATTTATAGACTCTTTTATCTGGGCACCGCACCTTGTTGATCCCAACCCCTAAACCCTAGAGATAGTCAGTGCCTGTCCACGACAGGGCCTTGTCTTTGGCTTGGCGCCGCCCTGCACGGCTCCCCCTCTCCCTCCCCTCCCTCCCCCCCCCCCCCCCCCCCCACTTGGTCTCCTAGAAGTACCAGGGTAGACCATGGTGACCCTCTTCTTTTTTCTGCATTCTTGACTGTGTAAGGTCTTTTTTTTTCCCATCTGTGAGGTTTCTAACTGTCCAGAGCAGGTGCCCTGGCCACAGAGCCCTCCTTCCTCACACCTCCTCTGAATGCTTGGCTTTGACTTCATCTCTGGTGACACATGTGTATTCTCAACCCTGCCTTTGGTTTTTGCAGGCCTAGCTCTGCTAGCCCCAGTGGGAAGCCCTCTGGATCAGCAGTTAACATGGGCTCTGTGCAGGGACACTACGTCCAACAGGTAGAAGACGGCTTTCCAGACCCTGCGGCCCTGGACGCTTAGGCCTGTCTCCCAGCGCCAAAGAAGGGACTGTCCAATTGATCGAGCACTCCATTTACAGAGACCCGCCCACCACTTAGGGCTGGGTGGCTAAGTCCCTCCTGGCAAAGGCCTTTTCTCCTCTTGATGGGCCTCTGAATCCTTCCTTGTCCTGCAGAGGAGGGAGGATGAGACACCAGGTGCCCCAGGCCGTTTAGGCCATCATGGTGCTCTGGGAGACTAGGTTAGGCCTGTGGGTTAGCTCTAGAGGCCGGGTGTGTGCTCGTGCTAGCTGTAGTACGTGGTATGTGGTGTCTGTTCTGGCTGGGCGGGATGGCCGAGGACTGAGCTCTCCCTTGGACAGGAGTGTCTCCCAGTGTCTTCCCCTGCAGGCCTCTTCTACTCTACAGCACACGCTGGGGCTCCAGAGCACAGGATGTCAGGCCTGGGTCTTAGTGAGTTCAGCATCACTGGCTGGTGGCCACAGGGGGGAGGGGGGAGGGGCAGTGTTCTCTCCTATCACCCTCCACTTCCCCCCCTCCCCAAGTCCTGTGGGATGAGTTTCCAAAGCTTTCTCTCAGGGCTGGGGTTGAAGGAGGGTGGTGTATGGATTCTATCCCTAGAACTGCAAAACAGCAATAGGGAAAGGGAGGGAGGAAGCTTCTCCTGGAGTCTGGTGGCAGAACTTGGCTAGCCACCAGTGATGGCTTCTGCTGGTGGAGCTACAGGCCACTGGAACTTGATTGGGAGTCAAACTTGAGTGGTGGAGGAGGAGTTACAGTGAGAGTTGGAGCTTCATTGATTTAACAAGGAAGAATAAATCTGTCCCACCTCGCCCCTTCCAAGGATAATTGGGGTGGTGCCAAGGCTTACAGTACGATTGGGATCTGTGTAAAAGGCCTTCTGCCTTTGGGGTGCAGGTGGGCTGGTTGAAGAAAGTTCTTCCCATCAGCCTTGGTACCAGAAATGTTGATTGTCCTGAAGGACCCGCACCTCTCTGCCGCACCTCCATGAATCACTGCACCCTGTGCCCATGGCAGGGCGCCCCCTGGTGGGCTCCCGGCTAGGACAGCCACCTCCTGTGCTGCTGCAAAGCTGTGGGCCGAGCCCCGCAGTAGAGCGATTGTGTGCAAGGCCCCAGGCTCCCGTCCCCAGCTCTGCTCTCTGAACAAAGGAGACACAATGTAGGATGGCTTTTCTTTTGTACAACTCAGGAACAGGAAAGGAGTGGTGGGAACTGGGTCTCTCAACACATTTCTACCTTGGGCTGATCTTCTTTTCACTGTCCAAAGGGAAAAAGAGTGGATGAAAACCCCAGCCTGGGAGCCGTGAAGCTGCAGGAGGCCCCCTCGGCCCCCTCCCAGATGAAGCGGACCGGAGCGATCAAGCCTCGGGCTGTCAAGGTGGAGGAGAGTAAAGCCTGAAGGTGCCCGGTGCCCTTGCCCTCCCCCCTTGGGGATGCCGCCGCCTGGCCTGGATAGACATGCTTGGGACCTCACGGGACCACAGTTCACCCACCTGGCCTACACTGAGAGCTCTCCTCTCCTCCACTCCAAAAGCTCCGTCGTCAGCCAGCTCGCACTGTGGATACGTGGCATTGACCTGCTTGCTTTGATTCAAAACAAAAGAGCAATGTCCCCCCGCCCCCAGTGACTGGAGTGAGTCGCCTTCGTGCAGTACAGACCCGCCCACCCGCCCGCCTGCCCCTCCCCCGGTACAGTGGCTTGGCAGCAGGGTCATTTTAGCCGAAGGCTTTTTGTTTTAAGCAGCAGCTAAGGTTTTTACAAAGGGGAAAGGAAACAAATGCCAGCTACGTCTGTATAGCTGAACTTTTCTATGTTCCTCGCTCTCCTCTCCCTGTCCCCCTGCTGTCCCAGTGATCTCCTTTTACATTTGTCCTGTTTGACACATCACTGAAAGACCTTAAGAGATGACTCTTAAGGATGTGCCCCTGCCCCTGGTTGGTGAGCCTTTGGGGTTCTAAGGACATGATCGCGAGTGCTCTGCTTGTCCGTGTGGAGAGGTGAGCGGAGGGTAGGTAGGTGGTGTCTTGGTGGGGCCACAGCCCCCAGCCTGAGGTTGATGACACTCTAACATGAGACTCACACATGTGTCTGTCTGGGCTCTTCTGAAGCCAGTGGGCATGCTAACTGCCGAGTCCCGGAGATGAATAGTAGCGCTACTGTCACTGTCCTTCAGATTGGGAAGGTGCGTGGGGACACCCGCAGGCCACAGAACTGTGCCGTGCTTCCGGGGCCCCACACCTTGCCCCGTGAGGCTGCTGTTCCCACTCACTTCCTTCCAGCTCCTCAGCATCTCCACCTCCCCAACCCTCATGGCTCATCAGAGAAGCCATTGACAGGCACATGGACACCCCCTGGCTCTCTGAACAGAGGCAGTGCTCCCTAAAGCAGGTGGCAGGAGACTCTCCTCTTCCTCTTGTTGCTGTCTCCCCACAGTAGACCCAGGAAGCCGGGGTGCAGGGAACAGGGCAGCAGGCCAGACCTCCATGGCGTGTCCTTACCAGTGAGCAAAGTCTGAGCCTTGGGGGCTTTCCTTACAAGCCAGCCTCTCTAAAATGTTTCTGTGGGCCACAGTTTGGTAGGCTTCTGGCTTTTTAATAAGAAATGGGAAGAAATCATCCCTAACTCCATCATTCCAAGGAAAGATGACAGGAATTTCAGTTTCTCACAAGCTGTTTGGGGTCCTTTACACCCTCCAGCCCGTGGGAGCTGCCTGCCCCCCACCCCGCCATGGTCCCAGAGATCTGCCTCCAAGCAAAGAGACAGGCTAGGACACACCTGCCCTGGCTGTGTGCGCACGCGCGGCACTGTCACATGGAGTCTGCAAACCCTGAGCTCCGAGCTACGTGATGCAGTCGGGGAAGAAGCACCTGTGGTCTGTGCGCAGGTGGTTGCAGCGTCCCTCAGCACAGCGCCATTCCTCATTCCTGTTGGCCTCTGGCCAGGACAGTCCCGCAGAAAGGCCTTCCTGCCCCTCTCTAGCTCTCGGCCCCTCCCCCTGGGCCTCCGCCCCTCTAGCTTGTCGCCTTTTCTTCATCTCGTAAGTCTTGCCCTGCTCGAAGGGCTGCCCATGTAGTTTCCAGCCTGTGTCTCGAGTCATTGCCAAGCCATCTCCAGATGAGTGGATCAGCCACAGACTGAGCCACACGCAGTCCCACTGTCGCCTCCACCCGTCCTCACAGCCACGCCTGCCCACTTAACACTGGCGCACAGGTGTCAAGAGAACAAAGTTTTCTTGTGAAATTGAACAGAACAGGCCTGGACGCTGTTACAAATGCAAGATGTACCTTCAGGTGAGCCTGCCCTCATCAGTTGACAGTACTTCCGAGAAACAAACAAAAGGTCACCTGTTCTCATCCCTCTCTCCCTGTACTTCTCTTCCCCACTCCAAATAAAAAGAAAACACTAGAATTTATTTATATGTATTGATGTTGTAGGTCTAGGTGAAGAAGTAAATGTTCCACTGTTCTATTTATATATAATGTCTGAATTACTCTGCAGGAAAGGCCGGGAAATGGCATGTCAAGGTTGGTAAGTGCACCACCTGTGTGACCTCAGCTTCGGGCTCCTGTCCTCTGAGATGCACAGGAGGACAGAGGGCAGGCCTCCGGCCTCCTGACACCCCACCCTTTCCATGGACTACTTTTAGTGCAGAGACATTTTAAGGTGCAATATCTCTTCATGTGATTTTTAGAGCCAAGCTCAAGATAACAGAACTTGGGGTGTTAGTTTGGTTTCAAACCCACATCAGCAGACTGCAAGTCCGTGTAGGAGCTTCTGTTGGCATGCCCAGCCCTCGCAGCCAGCAACAGATGATGGCCAGGCCCGCCCTTCAGAGGTGGAGGGTGGAGACAGGCTCATCATCGCCTCTGTCTTGGCACTGTGGTGGCTCCCGGCCTGGCACAGAGACTGTAGTGGTGGCAGCCCTTCCCAGGACTGCTCAGTGGAATGAAGCTCCCTGTGGGACATTGGGAACGGAGCATCGGCTCACTGATCCTCTGCCAGCCCTTCCTCTCCCCATCTGCTTTCTCAGCAGTTGCTTTCCCTGTTTCATTTGCATTATTGTTTTCAAACTTGGAATTCATAGAACACATCTGGCCGAGGTCCCTAAAGGGGGAATCTAAGGTGGTTTGTGACAGGTGGAGAAAGGCCGGGTCCACCCCAAGGCCATGGTCAGTCACATCCTTGGGATGTTGGGTTAACTTGGTACATACTGACACTGCCCTTCTATCTTCTGGATCTGCCTTTCAGTTTGTGGCTGGTGTGCAGCCCATGTGGCTGGTGCGTGGCCTGTGGTGGGCTGGCCTGAGACTGCATGGCAACTGGGGATAAGTCCCGCCCCCGTCATCCACTGGCTTCCCTCTGCCCAGTACCTGCATGTTGCCTTGCCAATTTTTTTTTTTTTTTGGTCCCTTTTCACTTCTTGCAGAGCTAGCCAGGGTTAGAGGGTCTGCTGGGACTGGCCTTTGACAACTGTGGATAGTGGAGTGTGTGTGTGCTGTCGTGTTCTGTGATGAAGGGAGTTGGGGGGGGGGGGGTACAGACTTCCAGGAAGCCAGTTGTCCTCAGAATGAGGTGGACCCAAGGGACAGGAGGGGCTCAGTCTTGGTGACCACCACTGTTACCCACCCATGTTCTCCACCAGGGCCACCAGCATAGATCTGAGGAGTGACCTTCAAGTGTTGGAGAGCCACAGTTCACTGTTTTCCACCCGTTTTGGTGGCTTCCAGGATGGTCACAGCACTTGCAGTTTCTGAGTGGCAATTCCGAGGACCGCGCAGGGCGAGAGCTGTCACTGTGCAAAGTGCACCTGTACCTAAGCTTTTGGGCCTCATCCCTCGTGTAGTAAAAAGGATTTGGGTGGTTTGTTTTTGAGAAACTTACGTTTTTGTTTTCGTTTCTTTTTGCTTTTATTTTGGCCTATCCTCTCTTTGTCTCTTCATGTAGACCAGGTATTTGAAAGGGCAGACGATGGCTAACGGTGTACTGTGCAGCTTGTTGATATGTGATCATAGGAGAAACTGATACCTCGGATGGGAAATGGAATTGTGGGTTCACCCTCCCTTCCCTCCAGTTCAGAACCTGTTGTTTCTCCTTTCAAATATGTGATTGTACTAGCTCTTTCCATATGAAAGAACTCTTCCTTATTTAAATAAAAAAAGTTTAAAAATAAAGCTGAGCGTGCTTTCTCCGGTTGCCTGTGCCTGTTTCTGGGCCATGTGATTGGAGAGGCCTGGAGTTGGAGTGAACTGGTCCGGGGTCCAGGCGGGGGCAGCCCGCCTCGGCCTGCGCTGCGGGGCGCTGCGGGCCGGGGCGCGGCCAGGGCGGGGGCCAGGGCGGCCCGGGCCGCACGGCGCGCCGCGAGGGCCTCGGGGCTCCGGACTCGGGGTGGGGTCGCAGCACGGGGCCTACTGGCCGCCAAGGAAACCGTCACCCTGTCCTCTGTGGGAGAGCCATCACGAAGTCCTCGCCTCCTGCGGGGGCGCCGGGCCTCTGCCTTTCCCGCGCTCCAAACCTGCCTGACCTGCGCACGCGCTCACCTACACAGACATACTGCGCATGCGTGCCGCTGCCTGCGGGGGGGGGGGCGCCCTACTGCGCACGCGCGCGGTCGCAACCCGCCGGCACGGTTAGTCGAGTGTCGATCGGTGAGCAGTGCGAAGCGCCGAGCGCGGAGCGCATCGCGCGCACCCGCCATCCTTCCCGCCGGTCCCTGGCTAACCCGGCGCCGGAACCACTCTGCGGGACTCGGAGAGCGCGAGTAAGTGTGGGGCGCCGAGGCCGGGCGGACGGGGCGCGGGGCGCTGCTCCGGGGAGAGCCGGAGGGCTGGGGCCGGCGCGGCCCGGGGGCGACGGCAGGCCGGGGCTCGGGTCTGGAAGGGGGGCCCTAGAGGGGCCCGCGGGGCGGCTGCGGGGCGGCTGCGGGGCGGCTGCGGGGCGGCTGCGGGGCGGCTGCGGGGCGGGGGAGGAAAGGAGCCGCGAGCTGCGGGGCGGCGCGACCTGGGCGCGCCGGGGTGTCCAAGGTGGACGCACCCCTGGTTCAGGGAAGCGCGCCCGGCGGGGGGCGGCGCCGCGGGGGCCGGGGGAAGCCCGAGAGCCCCGCGCCCCGCCGCCCGCGCCCCGCCGCCCGCGCCCCGCCGCCCGCGCCCCGCGCCCGCGC
Organism: Dipodomys spectabilis; assembly: GCF_019054845.1. NCBI lineage: Eukaryota > Metazoa > Chordata > Mammalia > Rodentia > Heteromyidae > Dipodomys > Dipodomys spectabilis. The sequence continues at coordinate 4,587,581 of NW_024870744.1, forward strand.
CCCGCCGCCCGCGCCCCGCCGCCCGCGCCCCGCCGCCCGCGCCCCGCCGCCCGCGCCCCGCGCCCCTCCTCCAGAAGTGACCGTTCGGCCCCTGCCGGAACCTTCCAGCAGGCGCGGGCAGCTGAGGCTTGGTTTTCTCCGCGGGATCGGGGGGCGTGGGGGGGGGGGGCTTCGGGAACCTTCCGCAGCCTCCAGGGCTGCCGCCCTTTTCTAACCTTCTTTTCCAGAGTGTCCTCCCGAACGAGATGCTGGGGTGTTTGAAGCGCCCGGTAATGGTGACGGCCGACGTCAACTTGAACCTGGTGGTCCTGACAGCCGCCGGGCTGCTGAGCCGGCTGTGGCGCCTGACCTACCCTCGGGCCGTGGTGTAAGGGGGCCGCGGGGGGGGGGGGGGTCCCGGTGACAGCGCCCAGGGGACAAGTTCTGGCCGCTCCGGGCCCCGCGGTGGTGGACATTCCAGCACAGGGTGTCCCAGGACGGCCTGCCCCTGCCCATCCGTCTGTGGCAGGTAAAGCTTGGCACTTTAAACGAGGGCAGAAAAGGAAAACATCATCTAATTTTCAGGTTGGAGGGCAGGTGTTAGCTAACTTAGTAGTGAGTCTTCATTGTAGAGTGCTTGCTTTGTTCATAATGGGAAACAAATGCTCCCAATGTTCTTTTTGCTTTCCTTTTTATTCCCTCTCCTCCCCTCCCCTCCCCTGTCCTTCCCTTCCCTTTCCCTCTCCTTCCCTTCCCTTTCCCTCCCCTTCTCTCCTCTCCCCTCCCTTCTTCCCCCCCCCTTACACACACCTGCCTTTCCTTCCTTTTTTTGGGGGTCTTGGAACTTCAACTCAGAGCCTAGATGCTGTCCCTGAGCTTTTCTGCTCAAGGATAGTGCACAACCACTTTAAGCTACTTCTGGTTTTCTGGTGGTTAATTTGAGGTAAGAGTCTCACAGACTTTCCTGCCTGCACTGGCTTGGAATTGCGGTCCTCAGATCTCAGGCTGCTGAGTAGCTAGGATTACAGGCGTGAGCCGTGGGCACCTGGCTTTGTTTTACTGTTTCTTAATGGGAACCAACATCCAAAACTAAACTGCTAACCCTCTCCACCAACATGTTATTTACGTAGTTTCTGCACTTATCAGCTCAGAACCAATCCCTCCCACAGTGGATTAGTTTGAAGCAATCCTAGAATTTAATTTATAAATAGTCCAGTTTATTTCCAAAAGATTAGGATTGTGTGTGTGTGTGTGTTTGTGTGTGTGTGTGCGCGTGCGTGTGCGTGTGCGCGCGCGCACGCGCGCCTGCGTGCATGCGCTGGTACTGGAGTGTGAATCTAGGGCATCATGCTCTAACTCAGCTTATTCACTCACAGCTGGTTCTTTACACTTGAACCATGCCTCCTCTTCAATTTTTTTGTTGGTTAATTAGAGATAGAATCTCACTGTCCAGCCTAGTGTCAAACTGAGATCCTCAGATCTGAGCTTCCTATATAGCTAGTATTATAGGCATGAGCCCCAGAACCTAGCCCAAGATAAGGAATCTTAAGAACAAAAGTCACCTAACCACAGTAGTGCTATAACAGAGTTCCTTAATGTCATCAGATTTCCCTCTTGTCTGAAAACCTTTCAGTGTGGTTGCTTTCTTGGTGTCTCCCTTTCATGCCTGCAGTGAGTTCTTGGATCATCAGGTCTGATTCCAGCAGATGAACAAATGTGTATGCTGGTGGCTGGAAGGATGCAAAGTGGGAAAGCCCATACCTGTGAGGTCTTTCAGTAGGGTGACCTAGGTCATGTGTACCTCAAAAACTAAGGATAGAGCAGGCATCACTAGCTCACACCTATAATCCTAGCTACTCAGAAGCTGAGATCTCAGGATTGCAGGTCAAAGCCAGCCCAGGCAGGAAAGCCTGTTAGACACTTATCTCAAACCACCCAAAAACAGAAAATGGAGTTGTGACTCAAGTGTTAGAGCACTAGCCTTGAGCAAAAAAGCTTAGGGATGACCAGGCACAGAGTTGTAGCCCCAGAACAGGCACCCAAAAACAAGACAAAAAAAACAGGGCCGGGCGCCAGTGGCTCATGCTTGTATTCCTAGCTACTCAGGAGGCTGAGATCTGAGGATCATGGTTCGAAGCCAGCCCGAGCAAGAAAAGTCCATGAGACTCTTATTTCCAATAAACCACTAGAAAACCAGAAGTGGTGCTGTGGCTCAAGCGGTAGAGCGCTGGCCTTGAGCTGAAGAGCTGAGGGACAACGCCCAGGCCAAGAGTTAAAGCCCCACGACCGACCCAAAAAAAAAAAAAGGATAGAGATAGGATCTCTGAGGGCCAGGTATTCTGACTTCTGGTAGTGGATTGGGTGTCCCAACCTTGTGGATTGGGTGATGACAATGTGTGCAATAGTGTCTTCATATTTGGGGGCAAAAGATCTGACCCTTGTTCTCCACTCGCCTAGCCATTTGGAGATATGGGTTTATGGAAAGGATTCCCAGTCAGGCTGGAGACGCGTTCAGTCTCGGACCTGGGTGCAGTCCCAGCATATTACAGACTTGGGATTGGATATAATGTGCTTTTGTTTTTTTCTTCTAGTTTTGATGAAGTATATTACGGGGTCTTCATCTCTCTTTACATGAAACGGACCTTCTTTATTGATAACAGCGGGCCACCATTTGGCCACATGCTTCTGGCCTTGGGAGGTAGGACCCATTAGTAAGAGAAGTAACCATTGGCTTTTAGTTCCAAATATATTTAACACTTAAAGAGCTGATGGCTCACGCCCGTAATCCAAGCTCCTCAGGAGGCTGAGATCTGAGGGTGGCAATTCAAAGCCAGCCGGGGCAAGAAAGTCTTCTATTAATCACCAGAAAACTGGAAGTAGAGCTGTGGCTCCACTAACTTTGAGCAAAAGACTTAGGGAGATGGGCTAGGAAGGTGACTTAGTGGTAGAGTGCCTGCCTAGCAGGCATGAAGCCCTGGATTTGATTACTCAGTACCACATAAATAGAAAAGGCTAGAAGTAGCACTGAGGCTCAAATGGTAGAATGGTAGCCTTGAACAAAAGAAGCTCAGGGACAAGGCCGGGCACCGGTGGCTCATGCCTATAATCCTAGCTACTCATAAGGCTGAGATCTGAGGATTGTGGTTCAAAGCCAGCCCAGGGGAGGAAAGACCGAGAGACTCTTATCTCCAATAAACCACTCAGAAAACCGGAAGTGGTACTGTGTCTCAAGTGGTAGAGTGCTCACCTTGAGCTGAAGAGCTGAGAACAGCACTCAGGCCCAGAGTTCAAGCCCCATGACGGGCCAAAAAAAAAGCAGCTCAGGGACAGAGCCCAGGCCCTGAGTTCAAGCCACAGGATGGGGGGGAGGGGAGGGACCGCTCAGATAGAGCATCTGGGACCTGATTCCATGCCTTGGTACTGGGACAATACAAAACAAAAAACTTCATTCCCTTTTCTCAAAGGGAGAAATTATGTTTTATATACATATCTTCTCTGTTGTCTACCATATATTCCAGAAGTTACTTTTTCTGTTTTAGGTTATTTAGGAGGATTTGATGGTAACTTTTTGTGGAATCGAATTGGAGAAGGTAAGATAATTTTAATTTTTCTTACTAGTGTACACAGGTAAATGGAGAGATTGCAGCTTTTTTTTTCTTCTTTTGGTCTGCTCGTGTTGGGCCTGAACTCTGGGCCTGGGCGCTGTCCCTCTGCTCTTCAGCTCAAGGCTAGTGCTCTACCACTTGAGCCACAGCACCACTTCCAGCTTTTTTCTTTTTGCTTATGTGGTGCTGAGGAATCGAACCCAGGGCCTCAGGATGCAAGGCAAGTGCTCTACCACTGAGCCCCGAGATGGCAGCTTTTATAGAGATTAGCAATTAAATTATTAATATGGGCTCAGTGTATGATATATTGAAAAATCTGATAAAAGTTTTAGAGTTTAGTTACTGTAGTTAATTTATTTCTAGGTTTTAGAATGTGTATCCTGTTTCGTTTGACGTTATGTTTATAAGTATATAACTTGTGTGTTGCCACAAGTATTTTTTAAATCAGGTAAAGTAAAAGTAGTAACCATTAATGTCCTCAGCCATATTTCATTTTCTGTGCTTGGGGTACCTGATTTCCTGACTAAAAACTGTCAGGCTGGGTGTTGGTGGCTCACGCCTGTCATCCTACTAGAAGTAGCACTGTGGCTCAAAGTAGTAGAGCACTAGCCTTGATCGAAAGAGCTCGGGGACAGCACCTAGGCCCTGAGTTCAAGCCCTAGAACACAAGGAACACAAAGTTGGTTATGGATCCAGGACCCTGGTTTGCACAGCCCAATGCTAATGTACTTTTCAGCCTGAGCCCTGAGGGGAGAAGATGGCAAGTAGCATGCTCTCCGGCTCATTGTGCAGTTCCCTCTGCAGAATACACCAGCAACGTGCCTGTGTGGTCCTTGCGCCTGTTGCCGGCGCTCGCAGGGGCCCTGTCCGTGCCCATGGCCTACCAGATAGTGTCCGAGCTCCACTTTTCCCACTGTGCCGCCATGGGAGCTGCCCTGCTGGTGCTGATCGGTAAGCCCAGACCCCTGCTGCCCTGCCCCTGCGCCTCTCAGGGACTCTGTCCTGGTTCATTCTGGGCTTCTGGGCCTCCCTGCCTCCCGTGCCTGGGGAAGCACGGCTGGCTCATTCTCACCGAGAGGACCCGCTGGCAGGGCAGTGCCTTGTAAGGGGTTGTTGGGCTGTGGTCCCACCCGTCCCTCCTGGAGATGGAGCTGAATAAAGGCAGGGACGGAGGCGCCGAACAGTGCCCTGAGCACACCCCCACCACTGGCACCTCCGCCTCCACCCTAACATTAGCTTCAGCCCAGAGCCCATCCTCCCACCACCCTCGCAGGTTTATAAACAGAAGAGATGAATGAGTTGAGAAGACAAAGTAAAGAGATGGCTGGGCACCAGTGGCTCACTCCTGTAATTCTAGCAACTCAGGCTGGGGAGAGCCAGGATTGCAGTTCAGAGCCAGCCTGGGCAGGAAAGTTTGTGAGACTCTCTATCTTCAATTAACCAACAAAAAGCTAGAAGTGGACCTGTGGCTCAAGTGGTAGAACATTAGCCTTGAGAAAGCCAGGGACAGTGCCCAGCCCCTGAATTCAAAGTGTCCCAGGACCAGCACCAAAACAGGAAAAAGAAAGGAAAGGGAATTTCTTGCATGGTGCCTGTGAATGAGGTCCTGGGCCTCTGCAGGGCGTCAGCCTCATAGGAGGTCTGTGAAGTTAGATTGTGCATGTAAGGACAGCAGCTCGGGAAAGCCTAGCAGCCGAGCTGCCCTGAACACACATGCAAGCCGACCCATACCTCCCTTGTCCCTTCCTGGCTGGGGAGTGCCTGTCCTGCCTGCTCCCCACTGCGGAATGCTGTGTCTTAGTTGAGTGCCGTGGCCTCCTCCACAGCTGTCGTTCTCTAGCTGCATTTCCAACCAACTGTGGATCTCAAATGATCAAAGAAAATAAAAGCACTATGACTGGGAATGTAGCTCAGTGGTAGAGCCCTTGCCTAGCATACGCGAGGCCCTCAGTTCCATCCTTGGCACTGAGGGGCAAAAAAACACTGACTCCTGCCGGGTGTGGTAACACACACCTGTAGTCCCAGCACTTGGGAGCATGAGGCAGGAAGACCTCAAAATAAACACCCACTTGAACTACATGGAGAAAGTCTGTCTCAGAAATAAGTCTGCAGGGGCTGGGAAGGTGGCTCAGTGGTAGAGCGCTTGCCTTGCATGCATGAGGCCCTGGGTTCGATTCCTCAGCACCTTATATATAAGCAAAAAGAAAAAAAAAGCCGGAAGTGGCGCTGTGGCTTAAGTGGTAAAGTGCTAGCCTTGAGCTGAAGAGCTAAGGGACAGCGCCCAGGCCCAGAGTTCAGGCCCACAACCGGACCAAAAAAAAAAAAGAAGTATGCAGGGGCTGGGAAGGTGGCTCAGTGGTAGAGTACTTGCCTAGCATGCATGAGGCCCTGGGTTCAATTCTACAGCACCACATAAGCAAAAAAAAAAAAAACAAAAAACCAGAAGTGGCACTGTGACTCAAATGGTAGAGCACTAGCTTTGAGCTGAAGAACTGAGAGACAGCGTCCAGGCCCAGAGTTCAAGTCTGTAATCCTAGCTATTCAGGAGGCTGAGATCTGAGAATTGCAGTTCAGAGCCAGCCCTGGCAGGAAAGTCCATGAGAGTCTATGTGCCATAAACCACCAGAAAATGAAGTGGCTCTGTGGCTCAAGTGATAGAGTGCTTGCCTTGAGCTGAAGAGCTGAGGGACTGTGCCTAGGCCCAGAGTTCAAGCCCCAGGACCCACCAAAAAAAAACCCAAAACTTAGCCGGGCGCTGGTGGCTCACGCCTGTAATCCTAGCTACTCAGGAGGCTGAGATCTGAGGATCGCAGTTCAAAGCCAGCCCGGGCAGGAGAGACCGTGAGACTCCTATCTCCAATAAACCACCAGAAAACCGGAAGTGGCGCTGTAGCTCAAGTGGTAGAGCGCTCGCCTTGAGCTGAAGAGCTGAGGGACAGCACCCAGGCCCAGAGTTCAAGCCCCACGACCGACAAAAAAAAAAAAAAAAACCCCAAAACTTGGTAACTGACATTTTGCATATTGGCTGGCACTCTACCACCCGAGACGTGCCTCAAACAACTATTTATATAATTTTTGCGATGTATTAGGTGCTGTAGGTAGCCTAGCGATAGCATGCCCAGGCTGAATGCAAGTTCTACAGTGTTTAGGAGCCACGAGCTCACATGACCTTAGGTTTTCTTAGAGGGACCAGGACACGCTTCCTGGGGTGCAGAGTGGCAGGGTCTCTCACTGGGCATGAATTTGTCCTCAGTGCTGCCTTCACCTGAGGCATGCTCCATCTCTTAACAGAGAATGCCCTGATCACGCAGGCCCGACTCATGCTCATGGAGTCTTTGCTAATATTCTTTAACCTCTTGGCTGTATTATCCTACTTGAAGTTCTTCAACTGCCAAAGACACAGGTATGGAAGGGGAGGAGCACAATTTTCCTTATCTAGATAAAAAAAACTCCTGATGCCTTCTGATCCCTTTTTTCCTGATTAATTGGAGATAAGAGGCTCACAGACTTTCCTGTCTGGGCCTGCCTTGAACCATAATCCTCAGATCTCAGCCTCTTAAGTTGCTAGGATTACAGGTGTGAGCCACTGGTACCTGGCTTCTGCTCCTTTTTACATGGAGGAGTTGCTTGCTAAATGCCTTAAGACCACTTAACATTTCAGGGGTTGGCTCTTGGTCCATTATTTTGTAAACACATCCTCATTTTTCCATGACTTTGTCCCACTGTAAATTTTTTCTTAACAAAAAAGAAATGGGAATCATGCTGGGGCTGGGCGCTGATACCTGTCAATCTTAGCTACTCAGGAGGCTGAGATCTGAGGATTGCATTCTGAGGCAGCCAGGGCAGAAAAGTCCATATTTCTTTTCTTTTCTTTTTTTTCTTTTGGGGGGGGGGGGGGGCGAGGAGGTCCGGTCATGGGGCCTAAACTCTGGGCCTGGGCGCTGTCCCTCAGCTCTTCAGCTCAAGGCTAGCGCTCTACCACTTGAGCCACAGCGCCCCTTCCGGCTTTTTTCTTTTTGCTTATGTGGCGCTGAGGAATCAAACCCAGGGCCTCAGGCATGCAAGGCAAGTGCTCTACCACTGAGCCACCTTCCCAGCCCCTCCCTGAGATTTCTTATCTCCAGTTCACCTCCAGAAAATCAGAAGTGGTAGTGTGGCTCAAAGTGGTGGAGCACAGCTTTGGGCAAAAAAGCTCAGGGACAATGCCCAGACCTGAGTTCAAACCCCAAGACTAACAAAAGAAAAATTCTCAGAGAGGGGCGGGCTCTTCTTACTGCGTGGCTCTCGGTTGGAGCAGCCACACAGAAGCTCAGGCGTGAGGCCTGTTGGGGCGCGGAGAGCCGTGTGCACGGTCCCTAGCTTTCTGCTCTGCCCTGCTGTTGTATCACAGCCCCTTCTCTCTCTGCTGGTGGCTGTGGCTGATGCTGACAGGTGTGGCGTGTTCCTGTGCCGTGGGGTGAGTTGGAGACTCCGGCCCAGGTGGGTGCTCCTGCCCTCCATTGCCTTGTGTCTCCCAGGAAACCTTCTGTCCGCCTTGTGTTTTCAGCATTAAATACATGGGCATTTTCACATACTTCCTCGTGCTCGGCGTGGCAGCCGTCCATGCCTGGCAACTGATTGGAGACCAGACTCTGACAAACGTAGGTGCCGATGCCTTCACCTCACTGGGCCGGCTAGAGAGGGGACGGGGAGGGGTGGCTGTCTGTCCCAAGGAAGCGGCAGTGCAAAGACCCCAACCTGCCAGCTTCAGGAGCTCCTGCGTGCGCCTTGGCGGGGAGCGGGGTGTCTGCGTCTGCAGGGTCCGGGGCGTGACTGCCCGCCTCCCGCAGGTCTGTGTCTGCTGTCACCTGCTGGCCAGGGCGGTGGCTCTGCTGGTCATCCCGGTCGTCCTGTACTTGCTCTTCTTCTATGTGCACCTCATGCTGCTCTACCGCTCTGGGCCCCACGACCAAGTCATGTCCAGTGCCTTCCAGGCCAGCCTAGAGGTGAGGAGCCCAGCTGCAAGGCTGTTGGCCCTGGGGGTTCTGTCTGACCCACATCAAGAGAGCTCGCAGGACAGGAAAGCAACAGGACTTCTGAAGTAAACGAAGGGGCTGGCTCTGAGTCTCAGTCTGACTTGCATGAACACAGTTGAAAGTAAAGTCCTGTCCGGAGCTGGTGGCCCACACCTGTAATCCTAGCTCCTCAAGGGGCTGAGTTCAGAGGATCAGTTGGAAGCCAGCCCGAAGCAACATAAAAAAGCGATAGCACCCAGGTCCTGAGTGCAAACCCCAGGACCAGCACCAAAAGAAAAAGTAAAGTCCTGCAGCTCCGAAGGCCTTGTAGGCGGCTCAGGTCTGCCTTTCCCTCCTCCTAACGGCGCACCTGCCCAGGAAAGCTGAAATCCACAAGGCTCCCATCTCCAGGAGGAGATTGAGAGCCAGCAGGATGTTTGGTCTCAGGTTTAGATGTGATTGCTTGAGCTCTGGTCTATAATTCTAAGCTCAGAGTACTTGCTTTCCAGTCCTGTCAGGTGTACTGGGGTTGGCGGGGAGGGGCGGGGGATGGAACATGGCTGCCTGCAGGCTGGCTCGTCTCTCCCATGCCTTGGACACCACGGTTGCTCACCTCTCTGTAAGAACGGGAGTGGGGTGTGCAGGGAAGGGCTAGCTCAGTCTGTGGGGACCTCGCTCGGGATCTGCCATGAGGGAGGACAGGCCATGTGACACGCGTGTGGAATTGTTCAGTGCCCCCACTCTGGGTATCACCCAGGTGGCGTGGTGTTCGGGGTGCTGTGCTCACCTGTGACCCTCTGTTTGTCTTAGGGGGGGCTAGCCCGGATCACACAAGGCCAGCCCCTGGAGGTGGCCTTCGGGTCCCAGGTCACCCTGAGGAATGTCTTCGGCAAACCTTTGCCGTGCTGGCTTCATTCTCACCAGAGCACCTACCCCGTGATGTAAGGGAAGTGGCCGCTCTGGCCTTTGACCTGCAGATGAGATACTGTTGTGGACTGCTTTGTTTTTCAGTTCAGCTTAGGTTAGCAGCTCTCGCTTTGTGTAAGCTGAGAACAAGGCAGCTGGCCTTCGGGTTCCAGGCCGCGGGGTTGGGGCGTCTGGGTGGGAGTGGTGAGGGCTGCACTCAGCTGCTGGGTCTCCTCCTGTGTCTACTTGGCCTGAGGGCCGTTGAACTCTAGGCTGTAGCTGCTGGCCCCCAGTCTCCCCCGGCCCCCCTCCTGAGGTACTGACTCCACAGGACCTGAGGAGGTGTGGGGCAGGGCTGGGCCCTGGGCTGAGTGCCTCACACATCCTCGTTGATTCCCCACAGATACGAGAATGGCCGAGGCAGCTCCCACCAGCAGCAGGTCACCTGCTACCCTTTCAAAGACGTCAACAACTGGTGGATCGTGAAGGACCCAGCACGGTGAGTGTGGGTCCTGGGAGGCCCTGGGCTCTGGGCCTCTCCCCACGGAGCCTGGACTGCCAGTGCCGCACGTGCGGGCCCTGAGCTGCGTGGGACAGTACCACGTCTTCGCAGGCATCCGCTGGTGGTGAGCAGCCCTCCGCGGCCGGTGCGACACGGGGACATCGTGCAGCTGGTCCACGGCATGACCACCCGCTTCCTCAACACGTGAGTGTGCCACCCGCGCCAGCCGCCGCCTGCCCAGAGCGGGACAGGGCCCTGCTGCAGGGTCCAGTGGCCACCGCACGCATGCGCGTTAGCTGGGGGGACGGGACGGGGGATGGGACTGCCTAAGAGGGAACAGCGCTGGGGCTGGGAAGGTGGCTCAGTGGTAGAGTGCTTGCCTTGCATGCATGAGGCCCTGGGTTCGATTCCTCAGCACCACATAAGCAGAAAAAGCTGGAAGTGGCGCTGTGGCTCAAGTGGTAGAGCGCTAGCCTTGAGCTGAAGAGCTGAGGGACAGCGCCCAGGCCCAGAGTTCAGGCCCCATGACCAGCAAAAAAAAAAAGAGGGAACAGAGCCTCACCAGTGCCAGTGCATAGTGCGTTCTAGAATACAAACCAAGGTGCCTTTGTGGACTGATAGGTCCACAAAGGACTTTCTAAAGAGAACGGAACATGGGTGGTCTTAAACGTCAGTGAGCTCCAGACAAATGTCAGGTTAGGGAAGAACCAAGCTGGGAAAGGCTCTGGGAAAGACTGGCAGGCCGATTGCCCTGTCTTACCTTCCCAGTGCATTGGCTGGGGTGCTTGGGCCTCAAGGAAGGCTTTCCTTGGCTTCCCGCCTCATCCCCGCTCCTGAGTGGCCTCAGAACCCCGCCGTGTGCCTATCTGGAACCCAGCTTCCCCCATTGACACCCTCACCACCGTCAGAGGGCCCCGAGCCAGACTGGCTGGCTCCGGCTCCTCCTGCTCCTCTCACGCTTCTTCCTCTCCCTCCTCTTCTTCCTTTCTTTCCTCCTCCTCCTCCTGGGTTCACTCCCATCTCTACTCCCAACACACGTGGGGCGCAGGCGGCCCGAGGTTGTGCAGCTGGCTGGCACGGGCGGGGCAGCGCTGGCGCGGTCCTTCCTGTGCCCTTCGCTGTCCCTGCAGGCCTGCTCCGCACCGCCGCCGGCCCCCGAGTGTGGCCCCGGGTCTCTTCCTCGCCATCTGCCCGGGCGTCCACCTATCACAGGTGTGGTGGGGTGCTGCCCGCCGTGCTGGTCCCCATGCACAGCACTGTGGCCTCCAGCTCCTGACGGTGGAGGCCAGCCCACTCTCCACACGGTGCCTCGCCCCGCCCGGCCGGCTTCTCTGAACCCATAGGCAGGGTGATGCAGGGTTGGGGTCCCAGGCCTGAGGTAGCCAGTCCTTCCCCACTGGCCACGCGGCGTGCCCCCAGGGACTTGTTCTGCTGTGGTTTCCAGGCACGACGTGGCGGCCCCGCTGAGCCCTCACTCGCAGGAGGTTTCCTGCTACATGGATTATAACGTCTCCATGCCCGCGCAGAACCTCTGGAGGCTGGTAAGTTCCACTGGGCGCCAGCCCGTACCGGGGGTACGGCTGACACGGGTGAACGTTCCAGACCGCCACTCCCTGCCCTTGGTCACGGTGAAACAATGGAGCAGCTTGGGGATGCTTGCACCCAGATGTCCTCCTCCTCTGCGTGGGAGGGCCGAGTCTAAAGAGAGATGGGTCCGTGCCTGGCTGGGGGTCATGGGAGGGGTAGGGGACAGGGGGCTCGCGGTTCACTCACTGTGACCCAGCCCTCCCAGGTGGCTGTGAGCTCCAGAGGTCCCGCTGCCCAAAGGAGACCTCTTGGCCAGACTTCGCCTGGGCATTAACAGCATGCCCTTGTGTTGATCATCTGAGCCTTCAGTGCTCAGGTGCTCTGCAGGTAGCTGGGCCCAGAGTGACCAGGCCTGCTGAGAAGGTCAGCACAGGAAGCAGTCTGTGTGAGTCCAAGGACCTGAATGCGGGCCATAGCTTGTGGTCATTCCTGGGGCAGAGGTCAACTCCCTGCCAGCTTCTAGTTGGACCCTGCCTCTTCGTTTTTTTGTTTTATTATCAGTGGTGGGGCTTGAACTCTGGGCCTGGGCACTGTCCCTCAGCTCTTCAGCTCAAAACGAGAGCTTTAGCGCTTGAGCCACAGTGCCACTTCTGGCTTTCTGATAGTTAATTGGAGATAGGAGTCTTCATGGTTTCCTGCCTGGGCTGGCTTTGAACCTTGATCCCCAGATCTCAGCCTCCTGAGTAACTAGGATTATAGACATGAGCTTCCAGCCTGGCTTCTTGCTTTGGAGTTTCTTTGTTTTAGATTTTGGTTTTTGGTGCTGGTTCTGGGGCTTATAACCTCAAGCTCTCACTTAGTTTTGTCACTCAAGGCTGGTGCCCTACTCCTTGAGCCACAGCTCTACTTCCCACTTTTTTTTTTTTTTTTTTTTTTGTGGTTAATTGGAGAGTCTCACAGACTTGCCCAGGCTGGCTTCAAACTGCAATCCTCAGATCTCATCCTCCTGAGTAGCTAGGATTATAGGCATGAGCCAGTGGCACAAAGCTTTAGTTTTATATTTAAGGGGGAAAAGATTGAATAGAGTGGTCAACAAGATCCTCTTGGGTATGGGGGAGGGGACGCAGTACTGGGGTTTGAACTCAGGACCTCACATTCACTAGTCAGGTGCTCTACCACTTGAGCTATGCCCTAGCCCTACTTTGCACTGGTCCTGCTTGGGCCCATGCCGCAGCGCACTTTCTTCTTTAGCTAGGATGACAGGCGTGCAGCACCATACTCAGCTAGTTCCTTTGAGATGGACTCTCACAGACTTGCAGTGCCTGGGCTGGCCTCAGCTGCCATCTTCCACCCTCAGCCATGCTTCATGCTAGGATTGCACATGTGAGCCACAGGCTCCTGGCTGGTCTTTGATTTTTTTGGTGTGTGGTACAGGCGATCAAACCCAGGGCCTGGAGCATGCTGGGTGAGCCCTCGGCTCCGAGCCATGCCCGCGCTGACGAGATCTGCTCTTGCAGGACATTGTGAACAGAGAGTCAGACAGGGACGTGTGGAAGACCATCCTGTCGGAGGTTCGCTTTGTGCATGTGAACACGTCCGCCATCTTGAAGGTAAAGGACGCTGCTTCCTCACCAGCCTCTCTGGGCCGTGGGCCTGCGTGGCTGTTCCTGGGCTCTTCAGGCCTGACAAGGAGCTGCGTGGCAGGGCACGTGACTAATGAAAATCACCACTCTTCACACCGCGGCAGGGTGGGGTGGGGGGCTCTATGACTTCTCAGAATTGAGAACCCTTAAGGGGAGGTGGCAGCTTCACCTGTAATCCCAGCTACTCCAGAAGCTGAGACTTGAGAATCACAGTTCAATGCTGGCCCAGGCAGGAAAGTCTGAGACTCATATGTAATTCACCATTGGAAATGCCAGAAGTGTTGCTGTGGTTCAAGTGGTAGAGCACTAGCCTTGAGCACAAAAGCTCAGGGACAGTACCCCAGGGCCTGAGTTCAAGCCCTGGGCCTTGCATTTAAAAAGAAATCAAAACAGCCCTGAGCAGGGGAGGTGTGGAGGTCTGCCCTGGGCACTGAGCCGAACCGGAGCCAGGCTTGCTGCCATGCGCACTTCGTCCCCTCCTTGCGTTTCCAGCTGAGCGGGGCTCACCTCCCTGACTGGGGCTTCCGGCAGCTGGAGGTGGTGGGGGAGAAGCGGTCCCGAGGCCTCCATGAGAGCACGGTGTGGACGGTGGAGGAGCACCGCTACGGCAACAGTGAGTCTGCCAGGCCGCTGGCCGGCCGCGGCGCTGCTGTCCAGACACGGACAGCAGACGTGATGGCTTGGTGGGAAGTGGGTGCGCAGCGGTGCGCTCACGGCCGAGGCGGCGGCTGGCTGGGGCAGCGTGGGTCACGGGGGAGAACAGTGGTGTGTGCCATTTGGTCGACTGTTGTGCGCTGTCCCGGGGCTGTTGTGGTAGGCTGTTGTGTGTGAGGCAGGCTGTCCGGGGGCTGTGCTGCAGGCGGCTGGGCCGGCAGGGCGGGAAGCTTCTTCTGCCCGGCTCAGGTGCCCACTGTCTTTTTTTTTTGTCGGTCGTGGGGCTTGAACTCTAGGCCTGGGCGCTGTCCTCAGCTCTTCAGCTTGATGAGCACTGTAACACTGGAGCCACAGCGCCACTTCAGGTTTTTCTGCTTATGTGGTGCTGAGGAATCGAGTCCAGGGCCTCATGCTTGCGAGGCAAGCGCTCTACCACTGAGCCACCTTCCCAGCGGCCCCGCCCCACCCCCTGCTGTCTTTGCAGGCCAGGAACAGCATGAACGGGAGCTGGAGCTGCACTCGCCCACCCATGCGGACATCAGCCGGAACCTCAGCTTCATGGCCAGATTCTCTGAACTGCAGGTGACACTCGGGAAGGGGCGCTGCTGCCAGGGCGCATGTGGTTGGTGGGGCTGCTCATGGCCCTCAGGTTGGTGGAACGCAGTGTGCAGGCCCCTGCTGTGGTCTTAGTGGCACGCACAGTCGGCACTGCCGGCCCAGTACCAGGAAAAGCCAGGGAACCAGGCCCTGCTCCCTGTGACATTGCAGCACTGCTGGCTTGGGCCCTGCCAAGCAGCCGAGGGCCGGGCGTCCTCCCCGCAGGGCCCGCGGGCACTCGTCCTGTCAGACCACGGGAGCCCAGGTGGGCCCACCCCCCAGGCCCCGCCCAGCAGTGCCCGCTCTGCCTGCCTTGCTGTGAGCGCATCACTGCGACGCGTCCATGTGCATCCTGGCGCCTCTGGAAGCCCCACCTTGTGCTCTTGCAGTGGAGGATGCTGACGCTGCGCGGCGAGGACTCGGAGCACAAGTACAGCTCCACCCCCCTCGAGTGGGTCACCCTGGACTCCAACATCGCCTACTGGCTGCACCCCAGCACCACTGTGAGTGAGACACACCGAACACCACGCCTCCCCGGGAAAGTTCCCTCTGCGTCCATTGAGAGTAGCCACTGTAAGCGGAGGAACAGGGTCCAAAGCTCGCAGGAAAGTCCATGAAACTGTTTCTCCAATGAACCAGCAAAATGCTAGACTGGAGGCATGGCTCAAGTAGTAAAGTGCCAGTTGAGTGAAAAGCTGAGGGACAGTGAGAGACAGTCTTGAAATTGGCACTAAATAAACGAGTGTCCATTGCATTCTCCAGAGCCTTTCCTAGCAAAGGCCTGGGCCCTCTCCTCTCTAGACCCTGGGCAGCTGGAGGCCAGCTGGAAGTCAGGGCTCCAAGGCGTGAGGCCTCATGTGGAGGCCCAGGAAGCAAGCTCAGGCTTCCTTCCAAGGCTGCTGTGCTGTCTTGACTTGTTACATTTTCACTGAACAATTGAGTGACAGAGTGTCCCCGTCCTCCTCACTCTCGAAGCAGAGGGCACACTGCAAAGTAAAAGCACAGGCAGTGGCCTGAGGTACCCGCCCAGAGCTCTGGGTGAGGAGACTTTTATTGTCTTTCTGCGCCTAGCTTTGTCATAAAAAATGCATCTGGAGCTGGGTGCTGATGGCCAGCTCCTGCAATCCCAGCACTCGGGGTCAAGGAAGAAGCATTGCCAGTTTGAGGCCAACCTCAGCTACATAGTGAACCATGTCTTAAAAAAAAAAGCTGGGTACCAGTGGCTCACACCTATAATCCTAGCTACTCAGGAGGCTGAGGGCTGAGGATCATGGATCAAAGCCAACCTGGGCAGGAAAGTCCGTGAGACTCATCTCCAATAAACCACTTGAAAACCGGAAGTGGCTCAAGTGGTAGAACCTAGCCTTGAGCTGAAGAGCTTAGGGACAGCATCCAGGCCCAGAGTTCAAGCCCCATGACTGCCCCCCAGAAAAAGGGAAAGAGAGTGTGATTGACACAGTCAGTGCCTTGTGCCTGAAATTCCAGCTACTCAGGACACAGAGATCAGGAGAATCGAGTCAAGGCCAGCCACCCTAAGCAAAAAGTTAGCCACGCCCCATCTTACCCAGTGACCAGGTGTGGCCATGTCAGGGGGAAGCATGAGGGGAAGGGAGCGTCCAGTCCCACCCTGACAGGCACAAGACTATCCCAGAAATAATGAACTAGAAAAGGCCTGGGGTATATTTCAAGTAGCAGACCACACCTGTCTAATGAGTAGGAGGCCCAGACTTCGAACCCCAGTATTTTGAGAGAGAGCAGAGGGAAGGAGGGAGGGGAAGGAGGAATCAATCTGGGCACTGGGGGAGTATCTCACTGGCATGCACAAGGCTCTGGGTTCAATCCTCAGCACCAAACATAGGAATTCTCATTTACTTAGTTTTCAGTCTTAATGTACAAAATTAAGAATGTTAGGCTGGGCACTGGTGGCTCACGCCTGTAATCCTAGCTACTCAAGAGGCTGAGATCTGAGGATTATGGTTCGAAGCCAGCCTGGGCAAGAAAGTCTTCCAATTAACCAGCAAAAAGCTACAAGTGAAGGTGTGGCTTAAGTGATAGAGCACCAGCCTGGAGTCTAAAAGCTAAGCATGAGCACAAAGTCCTGCATTCAAGCCCCAGTACTACACCAAAAGAGAGGGAGCGTTTTCTAGAATGGCGACAGTGGGCACCAGTCCCTTGAGGTCAGGGGTCAGGCAGAGTGCGCCTGCGTGTGGAAAGCTCCTCAGGGTTCTTCCGTGTGGCTGCTCCGCCTGGGGAGGTTGGGCGGCTCCTGCGGGCTGGGAGGGCTGGGCCAATACCCCTACCCACACTTCCAGGCTCAGATCCACCTGCTGGGCAACGTGGTGATCTGGGCCTCGGCCAGCCTGGCCACGGCGGCCCACGCCCTGCTCTTCCTCTGGCACCTGCTCCGACGCCGACGGCGGGCCTGTGACCTCCCTGAGGGTGAGTGGCACGCAGGCGCCTCCCAGCTCTGCAGACCAGGCTGTCAGGGAGAAGACGGCTCCATGCGGGCACTAGGCAGAGCCCCGCGGGGCAGCGCGGCCGTCTGGGGGCAGAGCAGCTTGGCAGCGCGGTGCATGTCTGCGTGGAAAGGCACAGGGCACAGGTGTCCGTGGGGGCTTGTCCTCCACCACTGATCTCTGCTGACTCCCCTGTGGTCAGGGCTGGGCAGTGCCAGCCCCCCAGGGAGCAGGGGAGTGGAATTCCCAGATGAGGCAAGACTTGCCCAGACTGCGTCTGATGTGCCCATGCAGTGAGCCGAGGCAGCTGGGCTGGGCCGCCCAGGGCTGGGACCTGGCAGAGGTCAGGATTGTTGAGGCCTAGGAGCCCGTAGGTCCCTACCTGCAGGGTGGGCATGATGGGGAGCAACTGAGCGTGGAGGACGCGAGTGTCTTGGGGTACCCGGCACACTGGCCCATGGGTGCTGATACATGCCCTCCACAGATGCCTGGCACCGCTGGGTGCTGGCCGGAGCCCTATGTACTGGCGGCTGGGCGCTCAACTACCTGCCCTTCTTCTTCATGGAAAAGACGCTCTTCCTCTACCACTACCTGCCCGCGCTCACCTTCCAGATCCTTCTGCTCCCACTTGTCCTGCAGCACATCAGTGACCACCTCTGCAGGTCCGGCGCTCGGTGGTAGGGCTGGGGGGGTCACAGGCTGCTCGTGTCATTTGGCAGGGGAGGCAGTCACAGGAAAAGTACCCTGGACAATCAGAGCAGGGGTCGGGAGGGCATCTGTGACCCTAGGGCAAAATCCGAGGCTGGGCAATGTGGGCATTGGAGAGTAAGAGTGACATGTTGTCTGCTTGGAGGGGCCAGGTGCTCCCATCTCAGCAGAGCCTTGATGTGGTGGCACTGGCTTAGGCGTGTGCCAAGTTGTGTTGAGTTAGAGCCTGGTGCATCCAGGCAGTGACTGAGCCATGCAGGTAAAGGCCACAGGCCGTGGCAGCTGTTTGTGTGGACAACAGAGCCAGGGGCAGGTGGCTCACACCTGTAATCCTAGCTACTAGGAGGCCAGGATTGCCTATCGCATGGAGGATTGCGTTTCAAGGCATCAAGCAAGCCTCCAGCTCCAAAATAACCAGCAAAAGTCCCCATGTGGTAGCCAAGCAAACAAGTAGTGATGGCAAGGCCCTGAGTTCAAACCCTAGTACCACCAAAAGGAAAGCATGTGGCCAGGTAAAGGAGCCGTGGGGGAGGCCAGCCAGGCCTCCCGAGCGAGCTCCGCACCGCTGCCGCAGGTCCGGGCTGCAGCGCAGCCTCTTCAGCGCCCTGGTCGTAGCCTGGTATTCCTCCGCCTGCCACGTGTCCAGCACCCTGCGCCCACTGACCTATGGTGACAAGTCGCTCTCAGCAGACGAGCTTCAGGCCCTTCGCTGGAAAGACAGCTGGGACATCCTGATTCGGAAGTACTAGACCGACACAGTGAGGCACGAGGCGGGGGGCGCGCGTGGGGGGCACTGGCGGAGGGATCTGCTTTTGAAACCACACGCGTGCCTCCGGCCTGCGCCTCACTGGGCAAGGTTCATTTTCTCCAAACAATGAAGAGCAAGAGCCGCCACATCCTCGTCCCTGTGGCCGCCTGAACTCCAGCCGCCTGTGAAGGAATCAGGAAGGTTCTGGAGCGCCGGGTGGCGGACCTCACGGTGATCCGGGCCAGGGAGGCTCACCCACGCTGTCACATCCCGCCCCCCCGGGAGCTGTCACCCGTCCCACATCCCACCTAGAGTCTGCACCCTGTGCAGACTTCCCTGTGTAAATAAAGAAGACACTCCGGCAGTCTTTTTGTTGGTGTTTATGGGCTGAAACTCAATCATTACAGTGAACAGAACCGCCTTGCACAACCAGAAGGCAAGGGCCGTGGCCGCCTGGGAGTGAAAACGCATTGCTGGTGAGGCCACGGTTCCAGTGTGACACGCCCGAGACCCTCTGGCATTAGGCCGTGTGTCTGTGGGCTGGAGGCGGCCTGCCCTGCTGTCCACCGCACTGGACAACCACAGCCACTGCTCCACCGCTGCCGCCGGGAGCCCCGCCTCGCGTGTGCTGCTGCTGCCTGCAGTGCGGCCAGGCCCGGAGTCCGGGTCGAATCCGTCCAAGGTTCAGGTCAGCACTTGCTTGCTTGCTCGCTCGCTTGGTGGGCCCCAGCCTGGCTGGCTTCCTGAACCAGGTTTGGGGCCCAACTGACTTTGCATTAGGAAAAAGAAAATGGCTCAAAGTGCGCTTCGGTGCTGTGCATGTGAGCCACGGCTCAGTGTGTGGACTCCTTCCTGACACCAGGCCAGCCGGGGCCTGCTTCCCTGGGAAGCAACACCTCAGGCCACCCCAATGGGTCATCCACCCCCCTCGGCCAGAGGGAGCAGTGCACGTGGAATGCTTGGCCCCGTGGGAACGAATCCGCCCTCAGGAGAAAGGCCTGGGTCCTGACTGCCTGGGCGCAGCAGGAGCCCCAGATGCCTGTTCAGAGCAGATGAACGCCCTGGCCGCACTCGGGCCCCTTAGTGGGGTCTGCTGCTGGACTCCAGGTGGGACCGCTTGCCGGAGGCCAGCACCCCGGGGCGGTCCCCGGGCTCGGGGAAGGTCCTCTTGAAGTTGCGCCCGTTGGCTCCTCCTCGGTGCCGCTTGCACACGTCACCGTTGAGAATGTCCTGGATGTGCTGCACGATCAGGTTGATGGCGACTGTGGCAAGACGGGGCGTTCAGCGGGTCCCCACCCCGCCCGCCCGCCCGCCCGCCCAGCCCAAGTCCCCCAGATGGAAATGGCACAACAGGGCTGGGCACACCTATCATTCTAGCTACTCAGGAGACAGATCTGAGGATCAGGGTCTGAAATCAGCCTGGACAGGAAAGTCCAATCAGCAAAAAACTGGAAGTAGAGGTACAACCCAAGTAGTAGTATGCCAGCCTTGAGCAAGAAAGCTAAAGGACAGCATCCAGGACCTGAGGCCAAGTTCAAGTACCAACACACACATGTACACATGTGCATGCATGCAAAGAAACCACAGGACAGAACAGGACATAGCCTGGTTAGAGCCCATCCTGCTCCACCGCGCACCGTCCGGCAGCTGAACATATCCAGTGTGTGCTGTGGGCACATGGTTACAGCCCTGCTTAGTGGAGGGAGGGCAGGACGCTGGGGGAGGAGGCTGAGGTGGAGTCTCACCCATGTTGTCAACGCCCCGAGGAATGATCACATCGGCGTACTTCTTAGTCTACAAAGCAAGGAGTTCCCATGAGGCTTAGGTGCAGAGGGGGGAAATCGAGGCCCCAAAGTGCCGGTGTCACCAACGCAGGGGACAGAGCCTCGGGTGCCAGCTGGGTGAGCTGTGACCACAGAGGTGGCAGGAGCCAGGCCACCAGCAGGGGCAGCCAGCATCACCCCACGCCATCCCCACTTCTTGTCTCCCAGGCAGGGGACAGCTCTCCTACTCTACGGTCAATCTCTGGCCACATTAGGCATGGCGCCTGCCAGTGTATGGCCTTGTCCCTCTGGAATCGTGGCTCTTTCTGCAAGCCCCGTGGTGGAGCAGGACAGGACAGCGCCAGAGGGTCATTAGCACAGGGCCCGGACACCAGCTGCACCCCCTCGGCCTCTCTGCTGAGGGGAGCACACCTGAGTCAAGCAAACCCCGGGCAAGGAGGGTGCAGGCCTGGGACACGAGTCAGTTGGCAGCAAGGAAAGGAGATCCAGGAAGATTTCTTCTACTAGGTCACCAGGTCAGATCTAACATCCATTTTACCCATACCACCTACCCTGCCAACTTCCTTCTGTGAATAAGTACATCTGCCCACTTATCTCCCCTAACTATTTTGCAGAAACCTTAGAGAACATGAATTTAAAAAAAAAAAAAATGCCTTTTGAGCTGGTGGCTCACGCCTGTCATTCTAGCTACTCAGGAGGCTGAGATCTGAGGATTATGGTTAAAAGCCAGCCTGGGGGGATGGGAAGGTGGCTCAGTGGTAGAGTGCTTGCCTTGCATGCATGAGGCCCTGGGTTCAATTCCCCAGCACCACATAAGCAGAAAAAAGCCAGAAGTGACACTGTGGCTCAAGTGATAGGGTGCTCGCTTGAGCTGAAGAGCTGAGGGACAGCACCCAGGCCCAGAGTTCAGCCCCCACAACCGGCAAAAAAAAGCCTTTTGGTGGTGGTGGTGGTGTGTGTGCACGCACCAGTCTTGGGGCTTGAACTCAGGACCTGGGAATTGTCCCTGTGTGTTTGCTCAAGGCTAGCAATAATTGGGAGAGCAGAGTCTCACCAGGCTTTGCTGGCCAGGAAGAGTCATCCTTGGGTCTCAGCCTCCCAGGGCTGCAGGTGAGTCACCAGCTTCTGGCTGGCTTGCTGCTGCTTCAAGCCTGGCCTCACCATGGAGCCCAGGCTATCCTGGAGCTCATAATCCTACCTGTCTCCCCAGTGCTGGTATTACAGGAGTACACCACCACATCTGATAAAACATATTCTTACAGAACTCAGTTACCCTACTTTTCTGTAATCCTGGGTTTTTGTCTCTCTATACTGCACTTTTACTTCTAAAAGACAAAATACGAGCTGGGTGGGGTGGTGCAGGCCTGGTGCCCAGTGCTTGGGTGGCAGAGGCCCAGCAAACACTTGGCAAGCTCCATGCCCTTGTGGAGGTTGTACTCCACACTACACACACGCAGGTTGTGTCAGAGAGACCAGAGGGGCGCCTGGCAGGACGGGGTGCGGTGACACTGGGGAACCGGTGATCAGGTCCGGTACAGTGGAGGGGGTGGGGGAGGAAGGACTTCCTACAGACACGCGCAGTGACTTACTGGCAGGCAGAACTCCTCGAAGGCGGGCTTGACAAAGGTTGTGTACTGAGTGAGGATCTGCTCCAGGTCCCGGCCCCGCTGCACATCCCGGAGCACTGCAGGACAGGAGCTGGGTGTCATGGGAGCCCCCCACCCCCCCCAGCCAGCACATGGCCCCACATTGCCTAACCTCTTCGAGACAGCCTGACATCCGAGTCGGTGTCCACGAAGAGACGCAGGTGGAACATGTCCCGGATCTCCTGGCTGTAGAACACCAAGATGCCCTCAAACAGAACCACGTCTGCTGGGTACACCACCGTGGTCTCCGGCAGCCTGGGGGGAACGAGGGGGAACGAGGTGGCAGGCCCCGCTGGTTGGCCTGCAGCCCAGGGGCCCTGACTCCTCAGAGGGACAGGGAAGGGGTGCATGGACACTGGCCACGACAGAGGGACAGCTCACCTTGAGTGGGTCACAAAATCGTAAGTGGGGACCTCCACAGTTTTTCCCTCCACGATGTTCTTCAGGGTTTTGTGCATCAAATCATTATCAAAAGCATCTGCAAAGATGGAGCAGAGAGCAAGCTCCCTCGCTACCCTGGTGCCCAGGCCGCAGCAGGGTGCCACAGCACCGGGAGAGCCCCAGCCCTCTGCCATCCTGCAGACCGCGGGCGGCAGCTGTCCTCGCTGCCTCCCGGGGAAGGCGGAATGCAGAGGCTGAGTGGCCTGTGCTGGGGACTCGGCGGTAGTATTTTCCCAGGGCTATGTTGTTACACAGCAGCTCCCCAGCTTGGGATGGGAAAGCCGCCAGAGAGGCACCTCCGAGGGGTGATGAGAACCTCCAGGCCAGTACACCACGGAGCCACAGGGCCAAGGGCTCTGGATCACCCTCTCCCGGGCCTCGGCCTCGGACAGACTCTGCCCCAGGACGGGTGGGGGGCTGAGAGGCCACTGTCGGCGGTGATCCAGGTGCAAAGGCCCTGCGACAGCAAGGCCGGGAGCGAAGGTGAGGGGCCTCTACTCCCCGCCCAAGTCCGGAGGCCCAGGCCCAGGCCCAGGCGCTTCCGCGGCGGGGCCCTCTCGCCGCAGGCGGCCCGTACCCGGGTGGTCGAAGTTGTACTGTCCCTTCAGGGCCTTGGCCTTCTGCTCCGCCGTCAGCACCTTGTAGAAGCGGTCCTGGCTGAGGATGACCAGCTTGCGCTGCCGGTGGTCCACCTCGTTCTGGCCCAGCAGCTCCATGATCTTCTCACACACCGTAGACTGCGGACGGACGGACGGACGGACGGACACGGCGCTGCGGCGCGCGGCGCCCCGGCCGGCCCCGCGTCCCGCCCTCCGACCCCGCACCCCGACCCAGGGTCCCGCAGGGCAAGCCGGCCTTACCTTGCCGCTCGCCGTGCCGCCGCTCACCCCGATCAGGAAGGGCCGCGGCTGGGGCCGCTCGCTCTCGGGCCCGGCGCCCTCGCAGTCGCCGCCTCCCGCCGAAGCCATGTCCGCCTCGGCGGCCCCGCAACGACCCTCGGCGGCCGCTGGGGGCGGAGGCCGCGCGCACCGCGCTTCCGGGCCCGCGGCGCATGCGTACCGCACCTCCGGCGGCCAGCAGGCGGAGTGGGCGTGGCTAGGTAAGGGGCGTGGCGGCCCGAGGGGTGTAGTGGAGATGATGGATGGAAGGGCGGGGCGAGCCGAGAGGGGGGGTGTGGTGGAGAGGGTGGTTAGAGGAGCGGAGCGAGCCGAGGGGCGGGGCCAGTCGAGGGGCGGGGCCAGCCGTGGGGCGGGGTGTGGTGGAGATGGTGGTTAGAGGAGCGGAGCGAGCCGAGGGGCGGGGCGGGCCGAGGGGCGGGGCGGGCCGAGGGGCGGGGCCGAGGTCGCGGAGGTCGCGGAGGTCGCTGCCCGGACGGGAAAGCCAGTCGCCGCCGCCCGGGCCCCACACTGTGGACGCTCCAGATCCCCATGAACCGGCAAATCGGTGGCCGCCAACTGCTCTCCCGAGGAGCCGGAGCAAGCCTGCGCGAGCTCCGGTCTTCGCTTCGGCCATCCCGCGGGGTTGCGGGAACCGTGCAGGGCACGGGACCGGCTTGGCGGGTTCTGTGCGGCCCGGCCTGGGAGGACCCGCGAGGACCCAGAGCTCCACCCGAGCTGCTGTGGGCCGAAGGCCGGTGACCATGACTGTGATCCCAGCTACTTGGGAGGTTGAGATATGAAGATGGCGGTTCGAAGCCAGCTTGGCAGGAAAGTGCACGAGATTTGTCTCCAATGAATCACCCAAAGGCCAGAAGTGGGGCTGTGGCCCAAGTGGTAGAGCGCCAGCATGGAGCCAAAGAGCTCAGAGACAGCATCCAGACCCAGGACCAGCATGCGCGTGCGCGCGCACACACACACACACACACACACACACAGTTGCACAACGCACTTTATCCTGTGGGCACCTGACCATTTCCTGATGGGGACATCAAACAACGGAACAAGGCCTGTAGCTTGGACTTGCAGTTGAGACAGCAGAGCTAAGGGCCTAGGAAGCCAATCCGCACCTGTTTGCACACTCCTAACACCTGGCAAGGCATGGTCTGCCCGTTCAAAGCCAAGAAAGGGCCCCGGACGGGGAGAAGGTCCTTGTAGTTGGTAGTTGGAGTTGAGTGTCCCATTAAGGAATTAAGAAAAATGCTGCACTTCCACAGGTGCGCAGGGTCCTGTACTGGTTCTGCTCGCAGCTGGGAGCCTGCTTGCCTTTTGAGAAAGTGGAGTGAACCCCGGTCCATCAAGGCGTGGAATTGTAAGTCTGCCCTGCAAGTCACACGTGGCACAGAGGCCAGCTGCGAAACTAAAACGGGGCTGGGAAGGTGGCTCAGTGGTAGAGCGCTTGCCTTGCATGCATGAGGCTCTGGGTTCCATTCCTCAGCATCTCATAAGCAGATAAAAGCTGGAAGTGGTGCTGCGGCTCAAGTGGTAGAGCGCTAGCCTTGAGCTGAAGAGCTGAGGGACAGCGCCCAGGCCCAGAGTTTAGGCCCCACTACTGACCCCCAAAAAAGTAAAATGGGTCTGGGAAGGTGGCTCAGTGGTAGAGCACTTGCCTTGCATGCCTGAGGCCCTGGGTTTGATTCCTCAGCGCCACATAAGCAAAAAGAAAAAAGCTGGAAGTGGTGCTGTGGCTCACGTGGTAGAGCACTAGCCTTGAGCTGAAGAGCTGAGGGACAGCGCCCAGGCCCAGAGTTCAGGCCCCACGACTGAAAAAGTAAAAAAAAAAGAAAAAAAAAAGTAAAATGGTCCTGACCAGCATCCTCTCAGGCAAAGGTGGGAGCGCGCCCCCTTGTGTAAGACTGGACATGCACATCTGAGAGGTTGAGATGAAAGAGATTTCAAAAAGAAAGGAAAAGAAGTAGGGCTGGGAAGGTGGCTTAGTGGTAGAATGCTTTCGATTCCTCAGTACCGCATACACAGAAAATGCTGGAAGTGGTGCTGTGGCTCAAATGGTAGAGTGCTGGCCTTCAGCAAAAGATGCTCAGGGACAGTGCCCAGGCCCTGAGTTCAAGCCCCAGGACTGGCAAAAAAAAAGAAAAAAGAAAAAAAATGGCCAGGTGCCAGTGGCTCAGGCCTGTAATCCTAACTACTCAGTAAGCTGAGATCTGAGGATCGAGGTTCAAAGCCAGCCCAGGCAGGAAAGACCGTGAGACTCTTATCACCAACGAACTACCAGAAAACTGGAAGTGGCACTGTGGCTCAAGTGGTAGCCTTGAGCAAAAAAAGCTTGAAGATATCACCTAGGTCTTGAGTTCAGTTCTCAGGACTGGTGCAGTAAATGAATTAAAGCTGGGCACCAGTGGCTCATGCATGCAATCTTAACTATTCAGGAGGCTGAGATCTGGAGGATAGTGGTTTGAGGACACCCTGGGCAAGAAAGTCCGTGAGACTTCTGTCTAATTACCTGCCAAAAAATGAATTTAAATAGACTTCATTTGTGAAAAATGGCGTTTACAGGCTGGCACTGGTGGCTCATTCCTGTAATCCCATATTCAAAAGGCTGAGGTGGGAGGACCTCGCTTTTCTCACTGAGTCCGGTGTTTTATGTGTTCTGTCTGTGCACTGCTTGCCTTTCATCTTTTACTACTTTCTCTTTGAAGTGGACCCTGAGAAGGGGCCCCAACTGGTATGATTCCATTTTGAGCTTTGCCTTTGTTTTAGGGATTTTAGACTTGATGGGCCTAGTTCCCGGAATGAAAAAATGCATCTAGTCCCCCTCCCCTGAGCAACCTAACCCACCCTGGATTGTTGACTGACTCATAAAACAGATAGGTTGTAATCTGGCTCCCACTCCCTTTTGCACACGCTTAAGGTAAACTCCACCTATTGGCCACCTGTGTGTGGTCTGGTATGACTGTGCAATCTTTTGTGTGTGTGACAATCCCATTGGTCACCTGCGTGTGGCCAGGCTCGACCTCATGGATTTTGCCTTTAAAGACGAAAGTACGTGGGCCACTTGGGGTGGCAGTGTCAGCTCCCGAGCCTGTGCTGTGGCCCTGGCCGGTCTGTGTAGGAACTTTCTCAATAAAGTTACTTCTTTGTGAACAACTTTGTTGCGGTGGGCTCTGTCACTCCGGACGACTAGGTGGGCTTGCCTGCCTGAGTAGGGGTCTTCCTACTACATTTAATGGGGGCTTGTCCAGGATAGAGCTCTTAGCTGCTCCTACTGGAGCGGGATTGAAGTCCCTGGCCGGGAGGACAGTGTGCGGGCTCTCAGCTGTTGGAGAGAAGTTCCCAGAAAAGCCTGGAGGTAAGCACGGTCGACCTAGGTAGAGAAGGCGCCAGAGAGAGGCCAAAAGTAGGGTGAGGCTGAACGCAGCAGAGTCCCCTTCAGCCGAGGAGGCCCAGGGACGCCTGGAGCCCTCAGTTCCAACAGTCCTAGCGGTCCTAGTTGGACGGGGGCTGGCTTGTGGAGAAAGTAGGTTGAGAGGTTTGGGGATCCCTCCTCGTTCTATGTATAATAGCGTCTGTTGGTGTCTCACTGTGCATTTGCTTTTGTTTGCCATGTTTGTAACTGGATTTACTTTACAGGAAAAATATGGGGCAAAGTGAGTCCACTCCTGGGCCACCCCTAGGCCTGGTCCTACTTCATTTTTAAAGATTTTAAACAAACAGACAAAACCCTGCTGGTTCCGCTTTTGTTTTTTTTTTTTTTTTTTTTTTTGGGACCAGTCGTGGGGCGTGAACTCTGGGCCTGGGCGCTGTCCCTCAGCTCTTCAGCTCAAGGCTAGCGCTCTACCACTTGAGCCACAACGCCACTTCTGGCTTTTTTCTTTCTGCTTATGTGGTGCTGAGGAATCGAACCCAGGGCCTCAGGCATGCAAGGCAAGCGCTCTACCACTGAGCCACCTTCCCAGCCCCTGGTTCCGCTTTTGTAACTTGCTTCTTTGTCAATTATGAAACTGTCACTGACCCCCTGCAAGAGGCCCAGCGAGACCTCAGGCCTTGGCCCAGGGGGTCTGAGCCTGGGGAGAACCTGCCAGTCTGAGGGGACTTCTTTTCCTTGGCCCACGATTTTCCTCCGCCTTGGAAGGCCCCTGGGTCAACGTTTGCAGGAATCTAAAAGAAAAATCCTCCGGAGATGAGTAGAGGGGGTTCGAGTCCCCTGGTCAGTGGATTTGAGTCCCACTTGTGAATGGTGGTGAGATGTTGCCCCATTCACTGAGACCTGATCTTGTCTTTGTGGCCACTTGTCTGTCTTGTTTACTTTGGTGTGTGCTCTGTTCTATGTTTTCTGAGGAAGGGAAGTTCTGGGTGAGAGTGGAAGCTCACTCAGCAGACTCTGGATTCAGCTTGCTGAGGGGAGCAGCACAGAGTTCTGGTAGGATGAGCTGGGGGCCATCAGTCCCAACTCAGCCTTCGGTTCTTGTCTTGTCCTGTTTTAGAATTGGTACCAGTTTTAAATGTGGATCCTTGGTTTTTGTGTTTATTTGTGTTTTTGTTATTTACTTGAACATCTCTGGAGGAATAAAAGCTCTAGCTGGGCTTGGTCAGACCTACTATGCCCCCTCCCTGTGAGGCGTGGAAGGATGCTGGACTAGTTTGGTCCCCTTCAAGCCTCAGGCTGAATTTTCTCCCCATGGAGGCTGCCTGAGAGGACTGCTGTGGGCCTGGTTCAGAGTCTTTCAGCTGGTCCTGTTTAGTTTCAGGTGACCCCCCCCCCTCCAGCCTTCCTCCAACTAAAGGTATTCAAAAGATCAATTGGTGAAATGCCTTGCTAAACAAGCAAGCCCTGGGAAAATGAAGCTCAACAAAGGTGCTTTGTTAAAGAAAGGAAAATCTTGTCTTAAATATTTCTTATCTGAAGATTTTAGAAAATGTAGGTACAACTGATTTTAATTTTTGCGCACTTTAAGATCTGTGTGTATTGTATGAGTGTGAACATGTTCAAGATAGAATGCTGTAACAATTGGATGAGTTTTAAGTTTAAAATTCAAAAGGTTATGAGGTTTGGACATCACCAAAAATTTTAAAGAATCGTCACATTGTTTTACAAGGCTTTTTAAAGATTCTTTAACTTGAAAATTAGAAAGCCTGGTATACATCTTGCCCATGTAATTGTAACCCCTCTGTACAGTATTTTCACAATAAAAAATAAATAAAAAAAGAAAACCTGGTATTTTAAAATCTAATATTTTAAAATGCATAAGGCTGTTTACACTGTAATCAAGTTATCTGGCTTAACAAAAGGCATTGGCTGTTTGGAATTTAGTTCCCTTAGCTAAAATTTGGGGATAAAAGAAATTTAAATGTAAAGGTTAAGTTTAACACTGTCAAAGACTTACCTGTTCTGTCTGTTTAAAATGGTGTAGAACCAAGAGAAAAGAAAGGGGAAAAACGGGCTGGGAAGGTGGCTCAGTGGTAGAGCGCTTGCCTTGCATGCCTGAGGGCCTGGTTTGATTCCTCAGCACCACATAAGCAAAAAGAAAAAAGCCGGAAGTGGCGCTGTGGCTCAAGTGGTAGAGCGCTAGCCTTGAGCTGAAGAGCTGAGGGACAGCACCCAGGCCGAGTTCAGGCCCCATGACCGGACCCAAAAAAAAAAAAGAAAGAAAGGGGAAAAACTTAGAAACCAACAGAAGACCTATCTTTAGGGGTGAGGGGTGAGCAGGCAGAAGTGTAGTTCAGCTGGTCATGCATGGTGGGACAGGCCCTGGGAGGAGTCCACGCATGGTAACAGAGGGCAAGCTGGCACAAACGCAGTTCATCTAACCCTAAAGAGTCAGATTGGGTGCGTGCCCATTCCATAGGAGGGGCCGAGTGGCCCATCTTTGTTCTGTCCCTTTTCCCTGCAGATAAGACACTGGAAACATGATGGTTAAAATGAATGATGTGGGGGCTGGGAAGGTGGCTCAGTAGTAGAGTGCTTGCCTTGCATGCCTGAGGCCCTGAGTTTGATTCCTCAGCACCATATAAGAAAAAAGCCGGAAGTGGCGCTGTGGCTCAAGTGGTAGAGCGCTAGCCTTGAGCTGAAGAGCTGAGGGACATCGCCCAGGCCCAGAGTTCAGGCCCCACGACCGGACCCCAAAAAAAAAAAAAGAATGATGTGATGATCTGATTAGTATTGCTAAAACTGCCCCTTGGATGTGTTAACATTAAAATTAAAAAATCCTGATAAAGAGGGTTAAAAAGTTTATTTGTATAACGTGACTTGCTTTCAATGATGTTCTACAATAAGGATATGTTTTTAAAAGTCATAAAGGTGTTAAGTCTAGCTTCTTGGTACAGTGATGGTGATTGTAATTTTTTTTTTTTTTTTCAGGTAAAGGGTAGCTTTATTCATCGTTCTGGCTGGCACCAGGCCATGTTGGCCCTCTACTCGGCTGGGAAAGGCCTCGGAAAGAGAGAGCTGGGAAAGAGAGAGAGAGAGAGAGAGAGAGAGAGAGAGAGAGAGAGAGAGAACTGGGGAAAAGAGCTAAGAGAGAGCTAGAAAAGAGAGAAAATAGCTAGAAAAGAGAAGAGCTAGAAAAGAGCTGTAATTCTTACATTAAGGAAAAATTGTCATTTGAGTTTAAAAGTTTTAATGTGTATCTGTTTAAAAACAAGCAGCCAAGAGACAATGAGTGACACTTGGCCTCAAGATTTTAAGGGATCTTTTCAAAACTAAAGTATAAAATATTAAAATAGGGCTGGGAAGGTGGCTCAGTGGTAGAGTGCTTGCCTTGCATGCCTGAGGCCCTGAGTTCGATTCCTCAACACCACATAAGCAAAAAGAAAAAAGCCAGAGTGGCGCTGTGGCTCAAGTGGTAGAGCGCTAGCCTTGAGCTGAAGAGCTGAGGGACAGCGCCCAGGCCCAGAGTTCAAGCCCCACGTCTGGACCCAAAAAAAAAAATTTTAAATAGATTAAGAAGAGGCTTAAAATACTAGGAATGGATTTTTGGATATTAAATTTAAAAGTAAAATTGTTCTTAATATTTGCTTCAAAGTGCACAAAGGAAAAATTAAAATTACCAAAATAATTGCTATTCCAGTTTGCTCTTATAAGTTTTTTTTTTTTTTTTTTTTAACAGTTTCCAGCAAGCCCAGAGCAAAGCACAGAGGATTCTTACAAGTTTGTCAGATGTAACTCTGGCTCTTAATAAGTTCCAGGTAAGAGCATGCCTAAAAGCTACTTTTTTTTTTTTGTCGGTTGTGGGGCTTGAACTCTGGGCCTGGGTGCTGTCCCTCAGCTCTTCAGCTCAGGGCGAGCGCTCTACCACTTGAGCTACAGCGCCACTTCTGGTTTTCTGGTGGTTTATTGGGGATAGGAGTCTCACG
The DNA here is from genome assembly GCF_019054845.1 of Dipodomys spectabilis. Taxonomy (NCBI): domain Eukaryota; kingdom Metazoa; phylum Chordata; class Mammalia; order Rodentia; family Heteromyidae; genus Dipodomys; species Dipodomys spectabilis. Next base: position 4,618,017 of record NW_024870744.1, read on the forward strand.
GTCTCTCCTGCCCAGGCTGGCTTTGAACCGCAATCCTCAGATCTCAGCCTCCGGAATAGCTAGGATTACAGGCGTGAGCTACCAGCGCCCAGCTCTAAAAGCTACTTCTATGTTGACCACGTTGTTGTTTTTAATTGGAGTAAAGTGGCCTTTTTTTGTTTTTGGTCGGTTGTGAGGCTTGAACTCTGGGCCTGGGAGCTGTCCCTGTGCTCTTCAGCTCAAGGCTAGCACTCTACCGCTTGAGCCATAGCACCACTTCCAGTTTTCTAGTGGTTTATTGGAGATAAGAGTCTCACAGACTTGGGCTGGGAAGGTGGCTCAGTAGTAGAGCGCTTGCCTTGCATGCCTGAGGCCCTGGGTTCAATTCCTCAGCACCACATGAGCAAAAATGAAAAAGTGGCGCTATGGCTCAAGTGGTAGAGTGCTAGCCTTGAGCTGAAGAGCTGAGGGACAGCGCCCAGGCCCAGAGTTCAGGCCCTACAACTGGACCAAAAAAAAAAAAAAAAAAGAGTCTCACAGACTTTCCTGCCCCAGCTGGCTTTGAACCATGATCCTCAGATCTCACCTGAGTAGCTAGGATTACAGGGGTGAGCCACCGGCACCCAGCTAAAGTGGCCTTTTATAAGACTCATTGATCTGCAAACTGGTTCAAAGCCAACCCGGGCAGAAAAAGGTTCCTGTGAGACTGTCACCTCTACTCAGCCAGCAGAGTGCCGAAAGAGCAAGCAGAGCTGCTTTGGGACTCAAAGTGACAGAGTGCAGGCCTTGAGCTGAGAGCTGAGGAGGGACAGCACTCAGGCCCAATCAAGTCCAGCTAAGAGAAATGCCAATGAGGCATTTATCCCACTGTCAAGACACTCCTGGGACGAAAGCAATGGAGGAGCATCCAGCGGCAGTAAGCCACTGCTTGGATGGCAGAAATGTCAGATCCTAGAGTCATTTGTGTGTGGCCCTTCAAAAATTAGTCAGAGGGGCTGGGAAGGTGGCTCAATGGTAGAGCGCTTACCTTGCATGCATGAGGCCCTGGGTTCGATTCCTCAGCACCACATAAGCAAAAAAGAAAAAAGCCGGAAGTGGCGCTGTGGCTCAAGTGGTAGAGCGCTAGCCTTGAGCTGAAGAGCTGAGGGACAGCGCCCAGGCCCAGAGTTCAGGCCCCACAACTGGACCCCCCCCCAAAAAAAAAAAATTAGTCAGAGCCAGGAGGTCATGGGAAGATAGTTTGTAAGCATGCCTAATGTCCATGACTATCTACCTTGCAAGGGACAGGAACTTGCCATCCTCTGTGATAGTAGTAAAAAGCTAAAGTTATAAAATGTGGGGGATGGTTGAAATCCCAACCCCTGTATGTGCCAAAAGCCCTAATTGAGCTGACACCAGCTACAAGAAATTCATCTGTTTAGGAAAAAAAAGTTTGTAAACCTGAGAGTGTGTTTCTATTGATATTTGTCTAAAGGCCTGCATAGGTAACTTATGCATTATTAGGATCACTAGAGATCACATTCCTAAGCCATCCAGAAGGATGCTTTTGTAAAACAGAGTACTAAACAAGCTACACTGCTATAGCCAGAGAACAGGTCTGTGCATTTGTCACAAGTTAAAATATTGTTCTTAATAACATCTAACCCTGGTAACCTCTTTGTAAAATAGGCTAAGGTTACAGGTTCCTGACTATGTAGGATCAACACGCCTGAGTCAGTTTGAAGAAGTTACAGAAGATGAATCTTCACCCATCATCCCCTTTTAAGATCAAGGGACCAGAGTCAGTCACTTTTGGAAAAATAAGGCAAAATAGATAAAAGTTGCTGCCTTGGTAAATTGTCCTGGGCCATTGTCTAGACGATCTTAAAAACCAGTGGGGCCACAGCCTGCCAAGTCTCTGTACTGCATCCTTAACCAGTCTGTATAGGAATTTGCAGCCCAGCACGAGGTGTGACAGTCCCTTGGAGCCACTGAGAGCTGCTGCTGCTGCTGCTGCTGATGCTGCTGCTGCACACCCTAATGGGTAAAGTTCGATGAAGCCTGATAGTCACCTGAGGAAATCTACATTGTCACCCAACCACCCCCCACCATGGTAAAAGTAGACTGAACTCCTGCCTGATTCCATCACCTGACACTGCTCCACGGTGGAAAGCTGCTAAAACGAAGATCTTCTGGGACATTCTTTTGGTGATATCCAGTAACCGTCTCTACTCCCACAGTGGATATTAGGGGCAAGGCTATCACTGACCTGCCTTAGGCACTTCAGGGCTAGGACTGGAAATCCACTCTATAGTCCAGCCTAGTTTGGCTCTAGTATGATAATAACCTGCTTCCTCCTGAGTGTCTGTTACCAATGCAGGTAGTAAAAGGAATGAGACCCAGCCCTGCTCTTAGCTTTAAAATCCAGCAAGCTTCTCCACCCCAGTGGTGCCTTGAGGATGTTCGAGATAACCGTTCCACAAGCCACAGGAAAAATTGGGCAGTTTTAAACTCTAGCCACAAAGAAGCTCGAGGAATTGTAAAGAAAGATGGTAGTAAAGAAAGCCTTGTGAAAGGAATTGGGGGGGAAATAGTCTCCTCTGGATAAAAAAGGGCTTGAAAAGTAAGGATTGTCTTAAAATGTTTGTAAGTTTAAGTATGTAGCAAATGGTATGAGTGTGTCTTAAAATTGGAGCTTACGAGTAAAGCTGGTATAAAACTAAGTTAGCTGGGGGGCTGAGAAGGTGGCTCAGTGGTAGAGTGCTTGCCTTGCATGCAAGAGGCCCTGGGTTCGATTCCTCAGCACCACATAAGCAAAAAGAAAAAAGCCGGAAGTGGCGCTGTGGCTCTAATGGTAGAGCGCTAGCCTTGAGCTGAAGAGCTGAGGGACAGCGCCCAGGCCCGGAGTTCAGGCCCCACAACTGGACCCAAAAAAGAAAAAAAAAATTAAGTTACCTGGGGCTGGGAAGGTGGCTCAGTGGTAGAGCGCTTGCCTTGCATGCCTGAGGCTCTGGGTTCGATTCCTCAGCACCACATAAGCAGAAAAAAAAAGCTGGAAGTGGTGCTGTGGCTCAAGTGGTAGAGCACTAGCCTTAAGCTGAAGAGCTGAGGGACAGCGCCCAGGCCCAGAGTTCAGGCCCCACGACTGGACCCCCCCCCCCAAAAAAAAAAATTAAGTTAGCTGTGCTAACATAGAGTCAGGATTGGTGCGCTGCTGTGGAACATTCTTCATGTCTATCTGTATGGTGGGGAGAGGCAGTCTAGATGCTGGTTTAGTTAGAGCCGCCAGGGAGACTCATTGGCAGAGGTAGTTCTCAGAAGTCACCGGGGACTGGGCTGCTTCTCATGAAGCAAGGCAGCCTTTGCATCAGGGAAAGTTTGCTTCAGTTAGAGTCTGAGGGACTCTATCAGTCTTTCTTCTCATGGTCCCCATGGCGACAACCCAATAACTGCCTGGCTGGCGTGGTTCTCCTGTTGCTTCTGATGTTAACTGTTGGTCTCCATGGATGTCCACCCTGATTTCAGCTATTGCTGCCCCCTGGTTGGCCCTGGTGTTTTAAATGCATGAATGTCATTCATGCAGAAGAGAGTGGGGACCATAAAATTAATGGTAATGAGGACCCAATACAACTTTCTCCCCCTATGGAGGAACTGAGTCAATGATTTGACTCAGGAACAAGTCAAAGAGGGGATTGAAGTGGACCCTGAGAAGGGGCCCCAGCTGGTATGATTCCATTTTGAGCTTTGCCTTTGTTTTAGGGATTTTAGACTTGATGGGCCTAGTTCCCGGAATGAAAAAATGCATCTAGTCCCCCTCCCCTGAGCAACCTAACCCACCCTGGATTGTTGACTGACTCATAAAACAGATAGGTTGTAATCTGGCTCCAACTGGCGACAGTTGGGTTAGAGTTATGGTAAACCCTGCCTTTTGCACATGCTTACGGTAAACTGCCTATTGGCCACCTGTGTGTGGTCTGGAATGACTGTACAATCCTTTGAGTGTGATGATCCCATTAGTCACCTGTGTGTGGCCAGGCTCGACCTCATGGATTTTGCCTTTAAAGATGAAAGTACGTGGGCCACTTGGGGTGGCAGTGTCAGCTCCCGAGCCTGTGCTGAGGCCTGGCCGGTCCGTGTAGGAACCTTCTCAATAAAGTTGCTTCTTTGTGAACAACTTTGTTGGGGTGGGCTCTGTCACTCCGGACGACTAGGTGGGCTTGCCTGCCTGAGTAGGGGTCTTCCTACTACACTCTTGGGCTTGTTGAGAATTTTTGTGATCCCGCTTATTACTTTTTATTTGTACCTCTTTAAAATGCTTAATGGGTTAGGTGCCAGTGGCTTACACCTGTAATCCTAGCTACTCAGGAGGCTGAGGACTGCAGTTCAAAGCCAGCCCAGGCAAGGAAGTCAGTGAGATTCTTTTTTTTTTTTTTTTGAGTCAGGTCGTGGGGCCTGAACTCTGGGCCTGGGCGCTGTCCCTCAGCTCCTCAGCTCAAGGCTAGCGCTCTACCACTTGAGCCACAGCGCCACTTCCGGCTTTTTTCTTTTTTCTTATGTGGTGCTGAGGAATTGAACCCAGGGCCTCATGCATGCAAGGCAAGCGCTCTACCGCTGAGCCACCTTCCCAGCCCCAGTCCGTGAGATTCTTATCTCCAATAAACCACCGGAAAACACAAGTGGAGTTGTGGCTCAAAAGTTGTGGTAGGGCGCTAGTCGTGAGCACAAACAGCTCAGGGACAGCACCCAGCACTGAGTTCAAGCCCCATGACCAACAAAAACAAGACTGCCATGGATTTTCCTGCCCAGGCCGGCTCCAAACCATGATCCCCAGATCTCCGCCTCCTGGCTAGCTAGGATTACAGGCAAGAGCCTCTGGCACCTGGCTACCTTTGTCTATTGTTGAGACGATGCTGGTAGGTAGCCTGGCCTCAAACTTTCCATTCTTCTGCTTCCATCTCCAAAGTGCAGGGATGAGATGTGCACCACCACTCCTAATCCCCTTAAATGTGAACATTAGCTTTCTTTCTTTCTTTCTTTTTTGGTCAGTCGTGGGGCTTGAACTCTTGGGTTGGGCGCTCTCCCTGCGCTCTTCAGTTCATGGCCAGCACTCTACTGCTTGAGCCACAGCGCCACTTCTGGTTTTCTAGTGGTTTATAGAAGATAAGAGTCTCCCGGACTTTCCTGCCCAGGCTGGCTTTGAACCATGAACCTCAGATCTCAGCCTCCTGAGTAGCTAGGATTACAGGCGTGAGCCACCGGCTTTGTGGGTGAATGTTAATTCCTCTTTCAGCTTCCCCTCCACCTCGGTGAGCCAACCAACCACTTCCCTTTCCAAATACAAGTCTGCACTTCCTGTTTGGCCGGCTGCTGGAGGACAGAGGCAGCTGAGAAACACCACTTCCTTAGACACCGCCGGTCCCAATTACATACCACCTGTCCCAATCGCTCTTCAGGGGCACTAGCCCGAAACTGTTCAAACAAGTTATGTGCTAAAAGTCCCCGCTGACCCCAGGCCATATAAACCCTGCTACAACCAGACTCTGTGCAACCTCTCTGATCAGTCCAGGGCGTTCGCCCTGCAGCGTACCCCAGTAAGCTTCCTTCCTTCACCTTTATCTCCTCCGGCATGTTCTTTCCTCGCCTAAAACCTACGCCAGCATGGACGGCAGGGGTCCTAGGCCACTGAGGCCTCTCCGGCTCACCACCTCGCCTGGGCCTTCTGGTTGTTTCCGTCTGGCCCTGGGTTCCCAGGGATTCTCCTCTGTGTCTGGGAACATTGAAGGCTGTTGGGCTGGCCTGGGCTGTTTGTGTGTAGTTTCCAGGTGGCTGCACCGGAACCAGCTTCTGGGCAGATTGTATTAAATCTCAGCTGACCACAACACACACACACACACACACACACACACACACACACACACACACACACACACCCCGCTAACTTACCTGGAGAGTGTAGCCCGGCACCAGAGGCTCAAGCCTGTAATCCCAGCTACCCAGGAGGCTGAAATCTGAGGACTGTGGCTCGAAGCCAGCCCAGGGAGAAAACTCTGTGAGACTCTTAAATTAACCAGCAAAGATCTATCAGTGGAGCTGTGGATAAATGGTAGAGCACCAGCCTTGAGCAATAGAGCTAAGGGCAGCACCCAGGCCCTCGGTTCAAGCCCCAGGATTGACACCAACAACAAAAAGGGAAAATTGGGCCTTGTTCCAAGAGAAGTCTCCATGGTTTAAGAAGCTCCCAGCCTTGAAGGTGGCTCAGTGGTAGAGTGCTTGCCTTGCATGCCTGAGGCCCAAGGTTCGATTCCTCAGCACCACATAAGCAAAAAGAAAAAAAGCCGGAAGTGGTGCTGTGGCTCAAGTGGTAGAGCGCTAGCCTTGAGCTGAAGAGCTGAGGGACGGCGCCCAGGCCCAGAGTTCAGGCCCCACGACCAGACCCAAGAAAAAATAAAAATAAAAGAGTCTCATGAACTTTCCTGCCTGGGCTGGCTTTGAACTGCAATCCTCTGATCTCAGCCTCCTGAGTAGCTAGGATTACAGGCGTGAGCCACTGGTGCCGGCATTCCAAACTTTTATTGGTTACTTGTGCTGTGAGGGAACTCAGTGGATGAGAGAACAGAGAAGCTACGTTTTGAGAGGTCAAATTGGGAGTTCTGGGAGAGCTGGCGCCCGGGGCGTGGCCCCAGCCCCGCCTCAAAGACACACTGCAGAGCAAAACTTGCACAAAGCTTTTTTTTGGGGCCAGTCCTGGGGTTGAACTCTGGGCCTGGGCTCTATCCCAGAGCTTCTTTGTACCCAAGCTAGTGCTGTACCACTTGAACCACTGTGGCACTTCCGGCTTTTTCTGAGTGATTTATTGGAGATCAATAATCTCACAGACTTTCCTGCCCGAGCTGGCTTTGAACTGAGAGCTCAGATCTCAGCCTCCAGAGTAGCTGGAATTACAGGAGTGGCCACTGGCAAGCGTCCAGTTAGCACAAACCAAGCCTCAACAGAAGCAGACCTATGGGAAATAGCTCAGGTGAATGCAGACCTTTCATTTAGGGAAGGGGGGGTCAGCTAAACTTTCCATCTAGGGAAGGAAGCCTCTAACTTCCTGCCTATGGAGATAACCCCCGAGGCCAGGCCGGGAAGCCAATCCTTTAGGGAAATAATCAAGGCAAGTGTTCTCTGAAGTGGGGCTCCGGGGCGTGGACAGACCTCACCTGCAGGCACTGCAGGCTGTCAGGACCGCCCTGTCCTTCACCTGCAGAACCGTTTCCGGGCCCGTCCTGCCTGGGCCGGCTGACTTTGAACTGAATGGAAAAGGAATAGGTCCCACAGGATCAACAGGCGAGGGTGGTGTACTGAGGAGGGCGAGGGGCGCGGCCTGCCCGCGGGCGTGGGGGGACACGCGGGCTTGCGGGAGGTGGGGGGGCGCGGCCTGCCCGCGGGCGTGCGGGGGGGGGGGAGAAGGGGGGGGCACGGCCTGCCCGCGGGCGTGCGGGGGGCACGGCGGGCGTGGGGGGGCAAGGCCTTCCCGGTGCGGGGGGCACGGCCTGCCCGCGGGCGTGCGGGGGGGGGGGCACGGCCTGCCCGGTGCGGGGGGGGGCACGGCGGGCGTGCGGGGGGGGGGGGCACGGCCTGCCCGGTGCGGGGGGGTCACGGCGGGCGTGCGGGAGGTGCGGGGGGGGGGGCACGGCCTGCCCGCGGGCGTGCGGGAGGTGCGGGGGGGGGGCACGGCCTGCCCGCGGGCGTGCGGGAGGTGCGGGAGGGGGCACGGCGGGCGTGCGGGAGGTGCGGGGGGGGGGGGGGCACGGCCTGCCCGCAGTTTGGTGGCTGTGAGGGCGCCGGCCGCGAGCTGGGTTTTTGTGGGGCAGAGCTGGGTGTGGACGGGTGGGCTCAGGCGGTCATCCTGGGCTGTGGCCGCGTCCGCCCGGGGGTGGGGTCGCGCCCCGCACCGGCCGCCGTTACCGGTGGTTCATGGACGGTCGTTACAGTGGCCAGGCCGACACCTCGCTCCCCCGCTCCCCTCACACCGGCCAGTCGCTCCCTTCCGCCGGGTCCCCGACGCCGGCCAAGACCTGGTTCGCCTTTCCTGGGTTCTCTCCCCTCCCCCCGCGGGCTGGGGGCCTGCTCCCCTCTTCCCCCCCCCCCCCCCCCCCCGGCCTGGGAGGCCCTCCCCGGCCGTGGCCCCTTCCCCTCCCCGCGCCGGGGTCCCGCGCCCGCCCGGGGTCCGGCCCCCCTCCCTCCGGGCCCCCTCCCTCCGGCCCCCCCTCCGGGCCCCCTCCCTCCGGGCCCCCTCCCTCCGGGCCCCCTCCCTCCGGCCCCCCTCCCTCCGGGCCCCCTCCCTCCGGCCCCTCCCTCCGGGCCCCCTCCCTCCGGCCCCCCTCCCTCCGGCCCCCCCTCCGGGCCCCCTCCCTCCGGCCCCCCCTCCGGGCCCCCCCCTCCGGCCCCCCACCCTCCGGCCCCCCCTCCGGGCCCCCTCCCTCCGGGCCCCCTCCCTCCGGGCCCCCTCCCGCTCTCTGGTCCCGCCCGGCGCCCCGCACGGCCGCAGGCAGGCGGTGAATTATTAACCTCGGGGCGGGGCGGGGCGGACCGAGCGGAGAACCCGAGCCTGACGGACAGAGGGAAGGACAGACGGCCAGACGGCGGGGACGCAGCCGGGCCATGGAGGCCGGTGAGGGCCTGGGGTCGTCGGGCTGCGGTCGGGAGCGGCGCAGCCGGGGGCTCAGGGGGGCCCGGGGGGTTCCGAGGGGCTCAGGGGGGCCCGGGGGACGCAGGGGGCCCGGGGGGTTCAGGGGGGCCCGGGGGACTCAGGGGGTTCCGGGGGGCTCAGGGGGCCAGGAGGGCGCAAGGGGGCCCGGAGGTTCAGGGGGTCCCGGGGGGTTCCGGGGGGCCCGGGGGTTCAGGGGGCCCGGGAGGTTCAGGGGGCCCGGGGGGCGCAGGGGGTTCAGGGGGCGCAGGGGGTTCAGGGGGCCCGGGGGTTCAGGGGGCCCGGGAGGTTCAGGGGGCCCGGGGGGCGCAGGGGGTTCAGGGGGGCGCAGGGGGTTCAGGGGGCCCGGGGGTTCAGGGGGCCCGGGAGGTTCAGGGGGCCCGGGGGGCGCAGGGGGTTCAGGGGGCCCGGGGGCGCAGGGGGTCCGGGCGCCCCGTGCAGCCCGCCTGCGCCGCATCCCCGCGGGCTGGTCCCGGGCCGGTGTCCGGTTCCCGGGGCCCCACGAAGCCCCGAGGGGGCGGAGGGGCGGGGTTGGGGCGCGGGGATGTGGGGCGCAACCCGAGAGGGAGCGCGCGGCCCGGCTCCGCTTACGCCGCCCGGCGCGGGTTTCGTCCTGGCCGCGGGGCCCCAGACGCGCCCGGCTCCGGGGCCTCGGCCTCGCTCCGCGTAGCGGGGACCGGGGGCCCGGCCGGGCTGCGGCCTCCACCCGGGGCCCAGCCGACGGGGGGACCTGCCGGGGCCGGGAAGCGCTGACACCGGGGCCCGGGGCCGGGAAGCGGGCGCTGTTGGGGTCCCAGTGAGAGAGGGAGGGGCGCCCGCTGGTTTGCCAGCCCTGGACGAGCGTGGCTGAGCCCCAGCGCCACGTCCAGCCTTTTCCACGTGGCACTGCGGAATCGAACCCAGGGCCGCACACGCGGAGCCGCTTCCCAGCTCCTTGGCTCAAAGCCAGCGTTGTGCACTCGAGTCCGGCCTTCGGGGGCTTCACCGGGGAGGAGTCTCACGGCCGGCGCCGGCCCTGGGCCTTGCCAGCGTCCCCGCGTTTCCCGCGCCCGGCCTCCCGCGGGGACGTGGCCCGGCCTCGGGGCCCCGCGCGCTCCGGCCCGGCCCCGCCGCCTCTCACCCAGCGCCGCCGTCCCCGCCAGGTCCCGAGGCCGGAGCGGCCGCCGGCGCCGCGGCCCCCGACGACCCCGCGCGCCCGCAGCTCCCGCGCCGCCCGCGCCTCCTGGACGAGGACCCCGCGGAGGCCGAGGACGACGGGGCGGCCGCGCCCGCAGCCGCGCCGGGGGACCCCGCGCCCGGCGCCCCCGCCCCGGAGCCCCCCGAGGCCGAGGGCCGGCCGGGGCCCAAGGCGGCGACGGCGGCGGCGGCGGGCGCGGGGCCCCCGCTCGGCTTCGAGGAGCCCCCGCCCTACGCGCCGCCCGACCCCAAGGCCGTGGCCCTGCTGTACCCGCCCTTCCCGCAGGTGCCGGTGCTGCTGCAGCCCGCGCCCGCGCCCGCGCCCGCCGCGCTGTTCCCGCCGCCCGCCGCGCTCTTCCCGCCGCCCGCGGGGCCCGGCGCCGCCGCCTTCTCCTTCCCCGCGGTGAGCGCTGCCAGCGGCCCGTGGTGGGGCCCCGGTTCGCCGGGCTCCGGAGCATGGCTAGGAGCCCAGGCACCTGCCGGAGGAAGGGGGCAGGAGGGGGGCATTTGATTAAGAAAAACCTAGGTACCAATAAAAGTGCCGGCGATGGCGGCGCCCACCCGCGGGTCTAAGGGTTCAGGAGGCTCCAAGGATCCAAGTTCAAAGCCAGCGGGAGAGTCCATGAGACTCTTATCTCTGCATAACCAGCCAAAGGCCAGAAGTGGAGCTGTGGCTCACGTGGTGGGGCACCAGCCCCGAAAGAAAAGTTAGGGGACAGTGCCCAGCCCAAACCCCAAACCCACAGTGTCCGTGGTGGGGCGGGAGGCTGTCCTTCCCCGGGCCCCGCAGCCTGCTGGCTCACCTGCCCGCTCACCTGCCGGCTCACCTGCCCCCCCTCACCTGCCCCCCCCCCCCGTCACCTGCCCGCTCACCTGCCCCCCCCTCACCTGCCCCCCTCACTTGCCCCCCCCCCCCTCACCTGCCCGCTCTGTCCCGCCACCAGTTCGGCAGCCCCGTGCCCCTGCCCGGCCTGCCGGCCCCCGCTGTGGAGCGCGGGCCCCCACCCAAGGACTACATGGCGGAGTCGGTGCTGGTGACCCTGTTCTGCTGCCTGCTCACGGGGCTCATGGCCATGGTGTACTCCCACGAGGTAGGCTGGCCCGCACCTGGCGGCATCCAGCCAGTGGCGTGCCATGGATAGAGGCTCGAACTCTGGCCTTCACACTCTCCCTTGGCCTTTTTGCTCAAAGCTGGTGCTCTACTGTTTGAGCCATGCCCCCATGTCCAGCTTTTTGCTGGTTCATTGGAGATGCAAGTCAGATTTGCCTGCCCAGGCTGGCCTCCCGGTCGCTAGGGTTACAGGCATAATCACCAGTACCAGGCTGTGGCAACATCTGGTAGATGCAGGCCCGCCCGGGCCATCTGTGAGCTAGGACCTCAGGCAGCTGTCAGGAGGTGGGGTCCAGGCTTCTGTGTGCCCCTGAATCCCCTAAATTTTTCTGGGCTCCACCTCTAGCTGTAGGGCCTGAGGTAGGTCTCTGAGCCTTTGTTTCCCTATCTGCCAAGTGGGTGTGCTATGGGGGTGGCTGGGGGCTGCTGAGCGGCTTGGTCAGTGCCAGTGTGACCCTCACCAGCCTCTTTCCCCCTGAGCTGTAGACCAACCTTGTCTGCTGTCCGTCTCCTGCAGACGCGTGCAGCCCTGGGCAGGGGGGACCTGGCCCAGGCCGAGGACGCATCTCGGAAGGCTCGCTCGCTCGTGCTCTTCAGCCTGCTCTTTGGGACATTTGTGTTCACCAGCTGGGTCATCTATGTGGCGGTGGCCCTCTTCCCCTGAGGAGACCAGGAACCAGGCCAAGTCCTTTCCCTGGCTCTGGTCTCTGCCTGTGGGCAGCCGCGGGGCCAGAGGAGATCCGTGTGGCGCCCCTGTCCACGGCTGGCCCACGGAGGCTCAGGTAGTGGCCTCAACGATCCTGCGACGGGTGACCAGCGAGTCCCTTCTCCCGGAGGACCAGCGTCTGACTGTCTTCAGAACCATCTGGAAGGACACTGCCCTGTCCAGCTCAGCCAGGGGATTGCGCTGCCGGGCATTGTGGAGAGGGGCTGCCAGTGACCCCGCTGCAGCTCCTGGCTGGTTGGTCCAGGCAGGGGATTGGGATCTCACACCAACTACATGTCCAGTGGGCTGGGCTGCAAGGTGGACAGTGATACATTCCAGCAGCGGCTCCCTGGCCTGGCCTCCCTTGCCCGGCCTCGCTTGCTGGGCCTCCCTGGCCTGCACACAAGCCAGGCCATGGAGGCTGCTCCCGTTCCCCCCAGTCTCTGCTGGAAACTTCCCTCTCCCACTGCCTCTGCTTGTCACCATCTCTCTCCAACTCTTCCTTTATTTTCCAAAGATGGAGGATCCCCTGGCCCCCCGTCTGGAGAAGGCGCCCAGAGGGGGAGCCCCCAGCGCCTCCCCACGCTGAGAGACAGGAGCAGGGGAGGCAGCTGCCATCTCCTGGGCCAGGGAAGGAGGAGCCCGGACACAGCCCCGGTGATGGATGGTCACAGAGCGGGAGGAGGAAATCAGGTCTCCAGGGATCAGTGGTTGATGGACTCCAGTCCACAAGCTCTTCGCACTGAACTGAACTGAATCTGAATGGGAAGGTCCTCCAGACCAAAGTGCTGGCAGCCACTTGGCAGATCTCCATAAAGTGCAGACTGACACCTCCATCCGGAAGTTTGGAGTTATCAGACGCTCCCTGGTGATGTAATGAGGACACTGCCCAGGGAAGTGGGAGGTAAGAACTTAAGTCACTGAAGGGCACAGGCTCCGCCCTGGCCGGGCTGTTCTTGGTATGTGTGGGTGTGGGGAGGGTATTTGCAGCTGTTTAAAAAGTCTGCAGTGTGGAAACAGAAGAGACAAACGATCCCACGGCTGTCTAGTAGTCCTTTAAGAATAGAATAAGAGAAACTAGTCAAGTGGCTGGATATAAAATAAATACACAAAAGTTGGTAGTAATCATAGTTAAAGGTAGGAAAAAAACCTAAATTCCACTCATAAATATTGACAATACATTCAATTAGAAAAAGATCTGGATGCAAAGGAAGATTATTACTGTTATTATTTAAAAATTATCACAGAGGGCCAGGGATGTGGCTTAGTGGTAGAGTGCTTGCCTTGATGAAGCCCTGGGTTCAATTTCTCAGCCCCACATACACAGAAAAAGCTGGAAGTGGTGCTGTGGCTCAAGTGGTAGAGCACTAGAATTGAGCGAAAGAAGCTCAGGGACAGTGCCTGGGCCCTGAGTTCAAGCCCCAGGACTGGCCAGAGAAAAACAAAAACAAAAAAAATAACAATAAAAGTTATCACAGAGCCAGGCGTCGGAGGCTCATACCTCTAATCCTAGCTACTCAGAGGCTGAGACCTGACGATCACCGTTTGAAGCCAGTCCAGGTGGGAAAAGTGAGACTCTTATCTCCAATTAACCACTTAAATAAGTAAGTAAAGCTGGAAGTGGAGCTGTGGCTCAAGTGTTACAGTGTTAGCCTTGAGTGGAAAAGCTAGAGTGTCTAGGCCTGAGGTTGACCCCCATTACACACACACACACACACACACACACACGCACGCACGCACGCACGCACGCACGCACGCACGCCAGGAGATGGGGCGCAGGCCTGCAGCATCAAGCTACAGAGGTTGAGGCAGGAGGATTGCTTGAGCCGAGCAGTTGGGTGGAGGCCATCCTGGACAACTCCATGAGACCTAGTCTCAAATGGAAACACACCACAGCAGAGCAAAGTGACCCACGGTGGAGCTGCTGGGTGTGTCCACGTCTCGAAGTAACTTCCTCCATCACGGGTTTGGGGTTCCACCAGCCGCAGACCCGTGTCACCCCTGGGGTTTGTCTCTTAAGTTTGGGGTCTTCTGATGAGTGCCTTTCCCTATTTCGGGAAGGCCTTAATCTGCACTGCCCTGCTGGCCCTGATCACAGGATCATCAGCAATCCACGCTCTTCTAATGATGTGCTCTTCAATGTTTTTGTTGTTGTTGTTGGTCATGGGGCCTGAACTCAGGCCTGGGCGCTGTCCCTCAGCTCTTCAGCTCAAGGCTAGCGCTCTACCACTGAGCCACCTTCCCAGCCCCAACATTTATGAGTTCTAGGAGCTTTGCGATAGTTATTTCTTCCACACTGGGTGATGTGTACATTTCTCTTGTTTTGCATAGCATCAGCTGTCCCCTCTTTCCCATTTGTCCCCTCCCTCCCACCGCTGCCATTGAGTTGCTTAGTTCCTTTTGGTCAATGTCCAGTGCAGCTGATGGGTCCCGCTGTTGTATGTTTTTCCCTGATTCCCTCTAGTTCTGTGTTGTCTTCCTGGTTCCCCTCTGGTGTACACCATACATGTGATCAGCAGCATGGGGTTATTTAGTAGTGATTCAACCAGATGAGTGGAAGTCCTTTGTTTCTTAAGTTCTTTTAATTTTGTCCTATCACCTAACATTTTGGATTTAACATCCACTTATCAGGGAGACCATGTACCATTTATCTCTTTGCTCTTGGCTTACCTCGCTCAACATGATTTCTTCTAGCTCCATCCATTTCCCTGAAAATGCCATTATTTTGTCATTTCTAATGGCTGCATAATATTCCATTGTGTGTAGATACCACAATTTTTGGATCCATTCATCTGTGGTGGGGCCTCTGGGTTGTTTCCATAGCCTGGCTATTGTGAACAGTGCTGCAGTAAACATGGAGGTGCACGTGTCCTTGTATCCTGGTTCCTGTTGTTCAGGATAGATGCCTAGGAGTGGTATGGCTGGGCCATAGGGGAGGTCAATAGTTAGCTTTCTGAGGACCCTCCAGACTGCTTTCCAAAGTGGCTGTATAAGTGTACGTTCCCATCAGCAGTGTAATAGGGTTCCTCTTTCTCTGCATCCCCTCCAGCATTTGTCGTTGGCTGACTTTAGGATGTGGGCCATTCTGACTGGGGTAAGGTAGTATTCTCAGGGTTGTCTTTATTTGCATTTCCTTCACAACCAGGGATGGTGAACATTTCCTCATGTGTTTCTTTGCCATTTTTATCTCTTCTTCTGAGAAGTCTCTCTTTAGTTCCCTTGCCCATTTGGTAATTGGTTTGTTGGGTTTGGGAGGGATTCGTTTCTTGAGTTTACTGCATATACTGGATATACTGTCTGATATACTGCTGGTAAATATTTTTTTCCCAATTAGTTGGTTGTCTTTCTAGCTTAGTTGCGATAGATTTAGCTGTGCAGAAGCTTTTTATTTTAAGGTAGTCCCATTTGTCGAGTCTCTCTCCAATTTGTTGTGACCCTGGTACTCTGTTCAGGAAGTTCCTTCCTGTGCCTATTAGTTCAAGTGTCTTTCCTACTCTGTCCTGCAGTAGTTTCAGAGATTCAGGTTTAATGTTAAGGTCTTTAATCCATTTTGAGTTGATGTTGGTGCATGGTGATAGGCTGGGGTCCACTTTTAGTTTTCTGCATGTGGCCGCCCAGTTTTCCCAGCACCAGTGGTTGAAGAGGCTGTGCATATCTTTGCCTCCTTTGTCAAATATCAGCTGACTGTAGGTGTGTGGATTTATTTCTGTATCTTCTATTCCATTGGTCTTCCAGTCTGTTTTTGCACCAGTACCATGCTGTTTTTGTTATTATGGCTCTATAGTAGAGTTTGAGGTTCGGCATGGATATCCCTCCCACGTATTTATTCCCTGGAATTGTTTTGGCTATTCTAGGTCTTTTGTTGTTCCATATGAATTTTTGGACTGTTCCTCTTTTCTTTCTTTCAGTCTGGTAGTACTGGGGTTTGAACTTAGGGCTTTTTAGCATACGCGGTGGGTACCTTACCACCTGGCCACACACCTGCCTAGGGTATAAAATTTTAAAACTGCCCTAGCTAGGCACGGCGGCTCACGCCTGTGATCCTAGGTACTTGGGAGGCTGGGATCTGAGGATCATGGTTGGAAGCCAGCCCAAGGCAGATAAATCCATGGGACTCTTAATTCTAATTAAATAGTGGAAAAGCCAAAAGTGGAGGTGTGACTCAAGTGGTAGAGTACCAGCCTTGAGTGAGAAAACTAGACTTGACTCCTTGTCCTTCAACTGGAGGATTTAGCTTCCTTGTGGCTTAGGGGAGGTTACATCACCATCTCCTCTGGTGGCCTTTCTGCCTTTTTTTGTGTGTGTGGCTTGAACTCTGGGCCTGGGCACTGTCCCTCAGCTCTTCAGCTCAAGGCGAGCGCTCTACCACTTGAGCCACAGCACCACTTCCAGCTTTTTCTGTGTATGTGGACCTCATGCATGCAAGGCAAGCACTCTACCACTGAGCCACCTTCCCAGCCCTCTGCCTTTTTTCTGTTTGTTTTGCTGATTCTGGGGTTTGAACTCAGGGCCTGGATGCTGTCCCTGAACTTCTTTTGCTCCAGGCTGGTGTACTACCACTTGAGCTGTACCTTTATTTCTGGCTTTTGGTGGTAAATGGAGGTGAGTCGTCAGGACGTTCTTGCTGGGCTGGCTTGGAACCTGGCTCCAGCTTCTCATGCCTTCTTGACTCCTGACTCTAGGGCTCGGTGCTTCCTGGTCAGGGACCAGAGGGAAGATGACACTGGAAAGGGATGGAACGGGGACCTGCAGGGGGGAGAATAACAAGAGATGCAGGGGTGAGTAGAAAGGGTACACTGTGGAAACGTGGAAATGTCACAGTGACCCCCCCACCCCCAATGGATGGATGCTAACAAGCAAAAAGAGGGAAAACAAAGCTTAAGCGGAGAGCAGCAATGGCGGTCTAAGAGTGCTGGGGCAGGGCAGGGCAGTGGCTGCCCACAAGTTTTCTATGAAAACCTTAGCAGCTCGGGGCTGGGAAGGTGGCTCAGTGGTAAAGCATTTGCCTTGTATGCATGAGGCCCTGGGTTTGATTCTCAACACCACATAAGCCAAAAGAAAAAAAAGCCGGAAGTGGTGCTGTGGCTCAAGTGGTAGAGCGCTAGCCTTGAGCTGAAGAGCTGAGGGACAGCGCCCAGGCCCAGTTCAGGCCCCACGACCAGACCCAAAACAAAGAAAACCTTAGCAGTCTCTTCCTAGGGTAGATTCAGAACCAGGCTGGTTCACGGAGCTGGGCTGTGGAGACATCCTTTGAATTGCAGGTGACATGGCCAGCAGGCCCCAGCCCCCGCCCTCTCCCCTCCCCCCTGCCCCAGTGAGGGCCAGTCCGGTCCAGTGAGGGCAGGGCCAGGCTATCCCCCAGCGAGGGGCCGGGCCAAGGGCTGCTCCGACTGGAGCCACAGGACCTGGGTGCCTTGGAAGAGGCAGAACACCTTACACACAGCGCTAATACAATGTTGGGGCAAGGAGAAAGTTCCAGAAGGATCCAGAGCCCCTTTCCCTTGCAGAGTCCTTCTGGTCTCTCTGCTGCTACCTCAGGTGTTCTTTGTAAAGATCTGCAGAGCAGCAGGTAATGGAGGGGGCCACGCGTGAGCAGTGAACTGAAATCGCCGCCATTTTGGAACTCTTAAAAAGTTTTACTAGGTGTGTGTGTGTGTGTATACATGTGTACCAGAGCTTGGGCACTGTTTCTTGGAATTTTGGCTCGAGGCTGGTGCTTTACCATTTGAGCCACAGCTCTGCTTCCAGCTTTGTATGTGTGTGTGAGTTGTGAGGCTTGAACTCGCTGTCCCTGAACTCTTGTGCTCAAGGCTAATGCACAGCCACTGAGCCAAAGTGCCACATCTGGTTTTCTGGTGGTTAATAGGCAGTAAGAGTCTCATGGACTTTCCTGCCCACTGGCTTTGAACCGTGATCCACGGATCTCAGCCTCCTGAGTAGCTAGGACTACACGTGTGAGTTTTTTTTTGCTGGTTAATTAGTTTGTTTTACAAGGTTTCCTGCCTGGGTTGGCCTTGACCCAAGGTCTTCTAGTTCTCTGCCTGAGAAGCCAGGATGGCAGGTGAGGGCCAAGTCTGGCCCTGGAACACAGTAAGCAGCAGCGGTCTCGTCTATGTATGGCAGCTTCAGATCTCTGCATCCAGTTCTCAGAGTTGTCTGTGTTTTCAGGTCCCACTATTCATCTCTGCATGTGTGTGCCTGCCTCTTTTCTTTTCCTGTACCTGACACATGCCTGGGATCCCGGAATGATGTTTGGCTTTGGTTGGTGCTACATGGGTTCTGGCCAGGTGCTACGTGGCTCTTCCCCCAACTGCAGGGGTCAGGGGCACCCCAAGCTGTGAAGGGCAGGTGGTGACATCTGAGATCCCTGTCCACCCGCCGCATTCTAGAATCCGATTTCAAGCTGCCA
The DNA here is from genome assembly GCF_019054845.1 of Dipodomys spectabilis. NCBI lineage: Eukaryota > Metazoa > Chordata > Mammalia > Rodentia > Heteromyidae > Dipodomys > Dipodomys spectabilis. Next base: position 4,636,069 of record NW_024870744.1, read on the forward strand.
TTTTGGAGGAATCTTTCATCTGGAATTGCTGGTGGCCTTCCATTATGTGGCCCTAAATGCCAGGCTGACTGCAGGCCCGCCCTGCAGGCCCTGGGGCAGGAGCTCGGCCTCTTTCTCATGATTCCAGGCACACAAACGACATCACTCACCGTGAGGGCCCTCTTAGACTTTTTTTTTTGTCGGTCGTGGGGCTTGAACTCTGGGCCTGGGCGCTGTCCTTCAACTCTTCAGATTATTGGAGATAAACATCTCATGACTTTCCTGCCTGGGCTGGCTTTGAACTCTGATCCTCAGATCTCAGCCTCCTTAGTAGCTAAGATTACAGGCATGAGCCACCATGGCCCGGGGTTGGGGTTTCTTTTGAATAATTTAAAATGTATGTTTATTGGAGAGACCTGACATCTTTCAGAAAGCTGATAGGCCATTCCATGTCACGTGTCTCAAATTGGGCTCTTGTTTATAGTTCAAAATTGTGCTTTCCAGCTGGGAATGTGGCTTAGTGGTGTAGTGCTCACCTAGCATGCATGCATGAAGGCCTGGGTTCCATTCCTCAGTACCACATACACAGGAAAAGCCAGAAGTAGCACTGTGGCTCAAATGGTAGAGTGCTAGCCTTGAACACAGAGAGGCTCAGGGACAGTGTTTAGGCCCTGAGTTCAAGTCCCAGGAATGCCTGCTGCCCCCCCCCCCAAAAAAAAAAAAAAAGATTGTGCTTTCCCTGTGAAGCTCCCACATCATTTGCTGGGCAAACACACGGCTCAGAATTCAAGTCACACAATGAAAAATGGGTGGCATTTGAAGTGGGAGCTGTGTGCAGCTCCTGCACAGATGAAATCAACGTTAGGTGACTTACAGCGCTTAGTGCATCAGCACTCCATGCAAAGCTGGGCACTGCTGGCTTGGGTCTGCAATCCCACCCACTTGGGCAGGCTTGGGCAGAAAAGTGCATGATGATTCCCTTCTCACAAACCCATAGCAGGGGCATGTGCTGGGGGAGGAGGGGGGAAGGGAGACGGGGGGGGGGGGTGGGGAGGGGAGGACGGAGGGGGGGGGGCGTCTGTGACCAGGAGCAGCAAGGGGCCAAGCAGCCAGGGCATCCACAGTCCCTGAGACTCCATTTCCATAAAGGGCCGCTGGACGCCGCATGGCATGCCTGTAATCCCAGCAACAAGGAGAAGCCTCAAGTAGACAGCTCAGGCTTGTGCCTGGGTGGGAAGTGAGACCCTCTCCTAAAAATAACCAGTGCAAAACAGGGCTGGAGGCAAGGCTCTAGCAAGTGCGAGGCCCTGGGTTCAAGCCCATGTAAAAAAGAAAAAAAAAGCTATGCAAATGGTCATCCTGCACTGTGTAGGGAGTGCTCAGTACAGAGGTGGTACTTTCCTGGGAATCCTGTGACCCGCAGCTGGTTGGGTGGCAGGGCATGGAGGCCACATTGTCTGTGGCTATCTTGCCCTGGTGTTGCTGTGAGGTGAGGTGCAGGTGGTGGACATAGGAACCGGCAGGCGGGTCTCCAGGCCCTTACTTTTCCCTCCAGGGTTGCCTGGAGGAGGCAGGTGCTCTACTGCTGAGCCATGCCTCCTGCCCCTTGGGTAGGGTCTGGTTCCCTGCTCTGGCTATGCCTGGATGGAGATCTATTTTAGGTTTCCTGTGGTAGAACCATGCATCCAGGCTGCCATTGAGAAGGGTTCTTGTGAACCATGAACCTCCCAATCCCAGCCTTCCACACAGCAGGGATTACAGGCGTGAGCCGTCGGGGCCTGGCTGGCTCCTTGCATTTTTAAAAGAGCCAGACTCAGCCTGGACCATGGATTTCTTGGTGCTGTGTCTGGAGGCTGGTTTCAGAGCTGGAGTGTTCTCGCAGGAGGCTGCCTTGGCTGGTGCCGTGCCTGTCTAGCTACATTTGTCATCCACACGCTGGGACAACAATCCTCATTTTTGCGGGAGAGTTGGAGTGGAATGGAAGTACTGCATTGTGTCGCTCCACCTGTCTAGGCCAGAAGGCTGGGATGCGTTTCCAGGTTTCCCTCCCTTCCTCCCTTGTACTAGTACAGGGACTGGAACTCAGGGCCTGAGTGCTGTTCCTTGGCTTTTTCACTCAAGGCTGAGCCACAGCTTCACTTCTGGAGTTTTTGTATGTTAGCTGGAAATGAGTCTCAAGGACTTTACTGCCCGGGCTGGCTCTGAACTGTGATCCTCATATCTCAGCCTCCTGAGTAGCTGGTATTACAGGTGTGAGCCACTGGCCCCTGGCTCAGGGGTCACTTCTTTAATGTCCAGTCTCGTGACTGTGGCCCCTGCCCTGGTGGTGGCAGGTATGTCAGCTGGGAAGGTTGGATGGGATAAAGCAGTCTGCAGGCCGCTGGGCACCCAGGAGACACCTCTGAATCTGGGAACAGGGGAGGCCTCTCCCCCAAGTCCTCTGGGCGCCCCACCAAGGGTAGGACCCTGTGCAGCAGATAGCCATGTGCCTCCCTGGAACCCAGGACTCCAGTGGCCAGGCTGCCCTGCGTGGCTCTCACACAGCGCGCTGGCTGGGACAATGAACAGAGTGGTGGCCAGCGAATGCTGGGACCCCTCCACCCGTGGGAGGTGCTGAGCAGCTGTGAGACCTGCCACGTCCAGCCATGGCCACTTGGTGTCCGGACCCAGATCATCAAGCCTGAGGCCCAAACAGGGCAGGCCCCAGGTGCTGGAGCAGCCAAGGGTGCCTCTCAGATTATTGGCTGAGCATGCAGATTCCTGGGGCCCAGGAGGGGCCCCCTGGGAACCCGGGCACTTCGTCCGCTGCCATGACTGCTTCCCACTGACCCCAAGGCCCTCAGTCACCAAGCACAGGCCTGCAGCCCCGCACCTGGCCTGCCATCCGAGGGGCGCAGGGGCCAGGCTGGACTCAGGACACCACTGGCAGTGAGGGAGATGGGGTGCAAGCCCTGTGAGGAGTCTCTTTCTGGGGCCCAGGGTGCCCACTGATAAGGCCAGGGAGCCCGAGGCACACCCACGAGGCAGCTGGGGCAGGGACACAGCCAGCTGCCAACCTGTGCGCGAGACTTCCTGGGGACAGGGCCCTGCCGGTGCCACTGCCAACAGCTGGCGCAGGTGGGGAAGGACTCGAACCTGGGGCTTGGTAGGGGCCTTACTGTGTGCCTGGGCCAGGGCGTGGCTTGGGATGGCTCGTGGGTTAGGCCTGGTCACCCCGAGGCTGTCGCTTTCAGGTCCTGGACAGCGGCAGTGGACTCGCTGCTTCAGGGGAGTGGGGAGGGCGTGGACCGTTATGCTCTGAACACCCCGGGCAGGACCCGCAGGAAGGTTTGGGAAGGGGTGGGTGCTGGTGACGCCCACGCCACACAGCTACGTCAGAACAGCAGCTGCCGGCGTGGGGACCCCCGCCCCCGCCGTCGCGCGAGGGGTAGGCTGGAGGCACACATGGCTTTGGATGGCTCCGGCCTGTTTATTTTCCTTTCATATAAAAGTTACAGGTCTGCAGCGTCGGCAGGAAGGGGCTGCTGTCGGGCAGGTTAGCGGGGAGTTTGCATCACGCCATGCCACGCGGGGAGGCTGTGGGGCCGCCGGGGTGGGGGGCCCATCTCAGACCAGGGTTCTGGTCAGACGCAGCCTGTCCCCACCTGCCGGGGCTCCACCGGCCCTGCTGTGAGGACGGGCCTCTGCGGGATGCCCGCCGTCCAGCCCCGTCCCACAGCCCCCGCGGGGCAGAAGAGCCGCAGCGCGGCCGGGGCAGGAGAGCAGGGGAGCCATTGGCCAATAAGTTACACACACACACTGAGCCTCGTGTCCTCCGTGGGCAGTTCCAGGCATGGCCCCAGGGCTCCCTGGCACCGGGAGGGCTGGGCAGTCTGAGGTGGGCACCAGGTCTGCTGGGAATCACGAAGGGAACCCCGCCCTGTCCTCTGCCCAGTCCCTGGACAGGCCCACCTGGGCTGCAGGGAGCCGCCCAGGGCTGGGGGAGGGGCCTCACCTGGAGCCCGCTGCAGCCCCCCAGAGCTGGGCAGAGGATGGGAGGCAGGGAGCAAGGACTGAAATGAAAGGACTTCAAACCACCCCACGCACAACACTGCTCAGAACCCAACACCACACACACACACGCCTTAAATAACCAAGTGACAGCTGCTGCCCACTGAGGCACAGCGCGCGCAGCCTCTATTTACAGGACACAGAAACACAGAGGAGGAGAAAACAGCTGCTTAGAAATCCCCAAGGAGCGAGCGGGCGGGGCTCCGCGGGGCAGGCCGCGCGCAGCGTGTAACTGCTCCACGCGCAGGCGCAGCCTCTGCCTCCCCTGTGCTGTGCGCTGGGCTGAGGGCGCCCGAGCTGTGCCCGCCCCGCCCCACCCCCGGGGCTGGAGGTCCACACACTGGGTCCCAGCCCGCGGTGCCCACCACCCAGGGAGGTCCTGGGCACCTCCGCCTCGATCCCCGCACACCGCCTGGGATCGGCACCCTTGGCAGAGCACCTGGCTGAGAGGTGCTGCCTGCACCCCCACACTCCACACTCAGGGACCCCACAGCCCCAGTCCACAGCTGGGAGGAGGGGTTAGGAACTTTTGGCTCCTGGGGGAGTGCCAGCTAGGAGCAGCCGTGGGGCCGGGAGGGCATCAGGTGGCGGTTAAGGCACAGGGCAGGTGCGGGGTGGGGGTGTGGGCTGTGGCCCTCCCCAGGGTGGCGAAGCACCCCCACTTCTGGATCTGCTCTCCATTTCTCAGCCTGGCCCAACCCGGCACCCCCTTTCCTTTGCCAACACCTCAGCTCCAGTGCAAGGAGGTGTGGGCGGGGCCTGGGGCCCCGAGTGCAGACAGGGCAGCAGCCTGGCTAGGTGGGGCAGGACAAGGTGCCAGGACGGGGTACTGTGATGGGTACTAGGACTGAGCGTCACCTGCCACCCCCCCCAGGGCACCCCATGGCTGAGGTGCCCGCTGTCTCTCTGGCCCTCTGCCTTCTGTGCCCAGTTGTCTCCCTGGCCCTTCTCAGCCTCCTATGCTGGGCCGATCCCGTCTGGGTGCCCTGAGTGTCTGGCCTCTGCTCCTCTGCTCCTCCGAAGGCTGGGGAGCCTGCCCCTAGGGAGGGCCGGGGTCTGCCCTCTCTGCTGGCTGACGAGGTCCTGCCCCACCTGGGCCTGGGGTACAGGAGGGCGCGCGAGGCGGGCAGAAAACAACCAGGCCAGGGGACGGTGGTTCACCAGTTAGTCCAGGCCTGCCTGTTGGCTGGCCGTGGGCCCAGGGGCTGGGCCAAAGCTGCCGCGGGCTCTGCCTGAGGCCCGTGTTGGGCCGGGCCAGAGCTGGCCACCTCGGCCGGCCTGGCTGCTCCAAGTCCGCTCCTGGCGCCCAGCCCGGCTCCTAGGTCTTCTCCTCTCGGTCCGTTTTCCTCCTCGTGATGTTCCTGGGCTTAATCTTCAGTGAGAGTTCCCACAGGGCCTCCTCGGCCAGGTGATCGCTGAAGTCATTGAAGAAGTTGATGATGTCATCGTTTCTGCGAATGTCGTAATGCCTGGTGGGAGAGGGGCTGATGAGCACAGGGCGGGCGAGCAGCTGGGTGCCATGGCCTCTCTGGGGCACGTGTGGCACACTGCCACTCACGCTGAGGGGGGCCTGGCGTTCGGCTCTGCTCTCCTGGCCCCCAGCAGTAGGGTGTCCCTGGGGGCCACAGTGAAGCCAGTCAGGCTGCAGGCAGGCTAGGAGGGCAGCCCTTCCTGCACACATGGGGACCAGGCCTGGGTAGGTGGGGTGCGGGGCCTCCCTGTAGCGCCTGCCCAGCCCCGCGGCGCCGCACTCACGCCTGCTGGAAGCACCGCATGCTGTCCAGGATGTTGAACTGCTGCCACCGCTTGGAGAAGTTGACCTTCCCATCGATGAAGTCAGGGTTCCCCAGGTGAACAAAGGTCAGGTCCTGGAGGATCAGACCCCTGGGGGACGGAGACGGGGAGGGGCTGTGACCACTCAGGGACCTACCCCAGTCCGGAGGCGGCGGTTCATGGTGAGCTGGCTTGAGGCCTGTGCCAGCCAGCTCTTGACAGTAATGCTGACCCATGCCAGCCCCACAGCCGCCCCCAGCAGCTCAGGAAACCTCCCCAGCATGAACTCCATGGTATCAGCTCTGTGGCCTGACCGCTGTGGGTCCTCCAAGCCTGCTCAGGTGCTGGAAGGTCCAAGAGTGCCACCTGCCCAGGCCGCGGAGACCCACAGGGAGCTGACCCCCGCAGAGGGTGGGCACAGCTGTGCGCCTCCAGTGAGAGACAGTTACATCAAAAGTAAGGTAAAGGGCTGGGAAGGTGGCTCAGGGGTAGAGCGCTTGCCTTGCATGCATGAGGCCCTGGGTTCGATTCCTCAGCACCCCATACAAAGAAAAAGCCGGAAGTGGTGCTGTGGCTTAAGTGGTAGAGCGCTAGCCTTGAGTTGAAGAGCTGAGGGACAGCACCTAGGCCCAGAGTTCATGCCCACATGACCGGCAAAAACCACCACCAACAAAAAAATAATGCGAATCTCATGGCGGGGGTAGGGAGAACCACAGCCGGAGGAGGAAAGGCAGGAGCTCAGCCGGAGTGTCCGGGCTGTACCCTGGGGCTGGGGCCTCCTAGGTGACGTTCTCAGGCAGCTCTATGCACAGCCCGGCACGTGAGGGAACAGAGGCTGTGTGCATGGGAGTGGGCAGAGCTGGGGTCTTCTGTTATGGCTGTGACTCGGGACCTGCAGGTTTTACTTTGGAAGTTCATGGCAAAGCTGGACACAGTGGCTCATGTCTGTAGTCTCAGCTACTCAGGAGGCAGAGACTGGTAGGATCATGGTGCCAGGCCAGCTTGGGCAAAAACAGGTTTATCATTTCTTTTTTTTTTTTTTTTGGTTGGTCGTAGGGCTTGAACTCTGAGTCTGGGCGCTGCCCCTCAGCTCTTCAGCTCAAGGCGAGTGCTCTACCACTTGAGCCACAGCACCACTTCCTGGGCAAAAACTTAGTGAGATGATATCTCAACAAACAAGCTGGGCTGGGCGACTGTGACCCCTGACACACGGGAGTAACCAGGAAGATTGTGTCTCGGGTTAGCTGGAGACTAAAACGTGAATCCCTACTTGAAAATAAAGCAAAAAGGACTGGGGCCTCTGGCTCAAGCGGTAGAGCACCTGCCTAACAAGCATAAAGCTGAGTGTAAACCTCAGTACTGCTCACAACAAAAAATGGTATGGCAGAACCACAGGTCCTGGCTATGGGATCCAGTCTGCGGACCCTGCAGAGGAGCAGGAGGGAGGAGGAGGAGGGGTAGGGGGAGGCGGCACTCACAGGTAAGGGATGCATGGGGGCTCCACCTCCGAGAGTGCGGCCCGGTAGGCCCGGAAGGAGGACGAGCTGTCGATCAGGGTGCAGTACTCAGCCAGGCCCTGCGGGACAGAGGTAGGCCAGTGAGTGCCAAGGCCATGTCTGGCTCCAATACAAAAACCAGCCCGACTGGACCCGAGTGGGTCCCTGGCGCGGAACCCACTGGAACCCGGCGTCTGGAGGTCAGAGGCGGGAAGGTGGTGCTGGCAGCCCGGTGCCAGGGCCCATGGTCTCGGGCTGGCTTGGCCTCCTCACTCACCTCTGAGGTCTGCCTCTGCCACTCCAGTCTGCGGATGGGCGCCGAGTCCAGCGCGGAGAGGATGGCTAGGTAGGAGTTGAAGTTGTTCAGCTTCCGCAGGTGCTGCAGCGAGAGGGGGTGGCGCCATGAGGGCAGGTGGGGGACCGGGGCCCAGCCTTCCCAGGAAGGGCCAGGGGGCTGGTCGCTCACCTTCATGATCTTGATGAACTTCAGGAGCAGTCGCTCCCGGTCCTGGGCCTTCTCCTGCAGCATGATAATGGAGCGGACCCTGTGGAGCCAGGGGCCGAGAAGCAGCAGCTGATGCCCGTGCCCTGCAGGCTTCCAGCCACAGGGGCCGCATGGCCCTAAGCCCTCTGATGCCAGGGCAGGCTGGCCGGCACAGCTGGCCTCGGCTGCTCCAGGGGACACCTAACGGTGTCCTACGCATGCTTCCTTGTATTGGCCTCCCACACGACAGCAGTCATGACAGGGAACCTTCCAGAATCTTGGCAGCAACCAAAGCCAAACCTGGCTCTAGCCTGGGTAGCCTGGCAGTACCCTCCCCCACCTTCTGTGGTTCTTGGGGCATGCTTGCCTCAGAGAGGCCACACTGTCACTTCATCCTGTGAAGGACGCCTGTGCCAGGGACATCTCCAGGACCACAGTGCGCTGTGGTCTGCTTGGAAACCAGCACACCCAGGGCTGAGGGCGCTCCTCCCGTGCGAGGAGTGGGGGGCGCCAGCGCCATGCCTGTCAGCAGCCCGAGCCCGCGCCACACCAGACGCTGTCAGGTGCAGCAGCTACGCGGCTAATCCCAGCTCCTCAGTAGATGAAGGAGATCAAGACCAGCCAGGCCAAAAGTGAGACCCCATCTCAATCATCGGGCACAGTGGTGTGAGCCCAGCTACCTGGGCAGGAGGATTGTGGTCCCAGCACAGCAGGGGCAAAAAGCAAGACTTTGAAAAATAACCAAAGCCCAAAGGGCTCACGTGGTAGCGCATCTGCCCAGCCAATGCCAATACCAGAACAAAACAAAACAAACCACCACCAACCAAACCCAGAAAGGGCTGGCTATGTGGTTTAAGTGGCAGAGTACTCTTGGCCCTGGGTTCAATCCTCAGCATCCCAAGAAACCAGACCAAGTCAACCAACCAACCAACAAGCCACCAGACATGGGCACGGTGGCCACGGTAGCCGGGCAGGGTGGGGCCTGGCCCCTCTGCCCAGCTATGAGCGGCCTTCGTGGGGTGCAGCGCTTTGGGTCAAGTCTTGAAGATACAAGACTTGCAAGTTATAAGTTTTAAGGACAAAGGAAAGTATTAATAGCACCGACTCCTTTGCGAGTAGCCTGTGTTGGGGATGGACGCCTGGACAGGAGCCTGGCATGGCCAGCACAGGATGGCAGACGTGAGGCGTCCTCCCCGCCACTGGTGACCACAGACATCACTAGTCAATCCCCATACTCATCTCAGCAGAATCTCTGGCACTGCCCTAGCTGGGGCTGCAAGTAGCCAGCACACCCCTGTCCGTCCCCGCTGCCTGCCCGGTGTGAGGCGAGCGCCCACAGGCCTCATTTGAGCTCTTACGGGAACCACCACCCAGGGCAACGCAACGGCGCAGGGCCGCAGCCGCATCTTACCAGTAGGACATATTGTTGAAGTGCTCTGTGAACTGGGTCAGGTTGGGGCTCTTCTCCTCATTCTGTTCTTTGGCCCAAAGTAAAACCTCTGGAATCTAGGAAAGGAAACAGCAGTGCTGGAGCCCCCAGTGTGGCTGGCACCTGGGATCTGGGCCCGGACGTCTGCTCAGCCAGAGCCAGCCAGCAGCAGTGCCCAGGGCACGGACGGGCATCTCCCTGCCGGCCAACCCACGGTACCTCGATCTTATAGAAGAGCTCGGCGTCCAGTAGTGTCAACTGCTCGGCGATTTCATGGCTGTGGAAGTCATGCAAGGTCCCTGGCCTGCAGGAAGAGAGGCGCAGGGACTTTTACAAGGCTGGGTGAGAACACAGATGGCCCGCATGACCCAGCATCCACCTCATCGGTGCTGGGAGATAGACCCGAGCTGAGCAGAGCCGGGCATGGTCCATGTGCTGTTAGCTCCAGTGTCCGCTGCCCCTCCCGGTAACAAGTGGTGTCTTAGGCACGCCCCCCACGGACCCCCTGAGGGCCAGCCACAGGGCACAGGGCTGGCCCTGCCACCCTCGAGTGTCCCGGGGCCTGCAGACACAGGATGTGAGGCTGGGTAAGCAGGGGCAAGTGCTGTGGAAAGGTGCTCCTCACCTGGCTGCCACGCCCCTGGCTGCCAGGGGCTGGTCGGAGTGGGCGCACCTGAGCAGCTTCTTCTGGTCCACCTTGTCCAGAATGTTCTTGCGCAGCACTCGGGCCAGGCTGAGCTCCCCACTGCTCACCAGGCGGAAGACCAACTCCATGAGCAGCTTCAGGATCTCCTCCGTCAGCTCCACCAGGCTAGAAGAGGGCACGGGGTGAGGGGCAGGCCGCCGGAGGCCCCCGCTCCCCCGGGATGCAACCCGCACAGCAGCGCTGGAGCTGGGGCCGGGAAGGGGAAGGGAGCGGCCTTGCGGGCAGCAGGGCCCTGCATGGGGACTGGCCAGGCAGGGGGTGATGCCAAGAGGGCCACCTGGCTCCTAGGAGGGCACTGTCACCTCCCCGCCGCGTGCTCCGTGTGGACAATGACTGCCCCGCGCCAGATGGGCAGAGGCAGGGCTGGAGCGCAGCTCTGTGGGCCCTGGCTGCGTGGCAGGCTGTGGCGTGCTCACACATACACACGGCCGCCTCCCCACACTGCCCCCATCGCTGCTACAGGCTGGACCACCATGGCCTGGCCCTAAGACGCTGGACGGAGGGACAATCCAGGGCAGGGCCACCCTGTCCTACAGGGGCGGGCTATGCAAGGCAGGGATGAGCCGTGCGGAGCGGTGGGGTGGGCAGCGCTCTGCACTGCGGGAGGGGGGGGGGAACGTGGTGAGCCACTCTCCCGGCAGGGCCAGCACCCCTGAGGCGGCCACCATGCCGCTGAGATGCCCGCAGCCCGGCCTCCGCCCTGGCGCTCACCAGAGCTCATCCACCACCCGCACCAGCACGAAGAACGTGTTCTTGCTGACGCGCTTCTTGAACGTGTCCGCGAAAGGGGAGAACTTCTCGTAGGTGGAGCTGGGGTTAAGGAAGCGGCGGGCACAGAGCTGGGCAGTGCTGGCTTCCTGCGAGGGCTCTCTGAGCCCTTTCCCCAAGCCCGAGTGCCATGGGCGCCTGGGAACCGGCAGGGCTGTCAGATGTGGGAGTCTGGAGGGAGCCCAGACTACAAACCACTGCTGCCCCACAGACAGGGGTAGTGGAGGTGGGGAAGGGGAGGGAGCCCGGGGGGCCAGGGGAGGTGGAGGCGGGAGCAGGGCTGCCTAGCAGGTGGCAGTCACGGCTGTGCAGCTGAGGTCTTTGGGAGCAGCAGCTCCAAGGACAGGCCAGCTTCAGCTTGAGGGGTCGGAGGCAGCTCCAGGGTCCGCCACCACCGCTACAATGACGTTCCCCAAGGACGGGGCAGGGCACAGCTGGAGGAGCTGACCCCAGCTGTGGACCGCAGCCCAAACCCACAGGTCAGCCCCGCCCTGAAGCCACAGTCTCACTTCCCTCACGCCCCACCCCTTAGTGCCCACCACCCGGAAGCCTGTGCTCAGCCTCGGTGGAGAATCTTTGCAGCACCAACCCCACAGGGATGCTTTGTGCTGCCTGCCGGCTTCCTCCCTCCCTCGTGGGTGTGTTCCATGTTTTCAGTCTTACCCAGAATCACACAGACACCCCACCTCCCGCCTGCATTCAGCCACTCTGTTCCAGACTCCTGGCCATGCCCCTGGGTCCCTCATGGGGAGCCAGGCCTCGGGCACCGGCCTCGGCCGGTGGGAACTGCCCAGGAAGGATATCGATATTGCAGCTTCTTGATGAGCTCCTCGGGGCTGATGAAGGTGCGGTAGGTGGTCAGGAAGGCTTCGCAGTACAGCACCAGATCTGTGGGGAGCAATGAGCCACTGAGGAGGTTGTGGGGTACAGGGCCAAGTCCTTGTGTGAGTCAGGCCAGTGAGGGCCGCGGGCCGCCGCACTCGGCCCCTCTCAAGGCAGGGTGGAGCACAGGGCTGGGACGCTGCGGAGGGGCCTCAGGTGCAGGGCAGCCTCTGTGGGTTACAGGACACAGCCCCCGTGCCCACTGCGCTCTGGGCCTTGTCATGTTAAATCAGCATCCAGATCCCTGCGTGTCCTGGCTCGCAGGACCCCACCCATGAAGGGAGGGTAATGAATTACTTCCAACTCCTTACAAGGGTCTTTTTCCTTTGTACTGGAGATTGAACCCAGGCCCACCCATTGGAACCATGCTTTTTGATTTCGAGGTAAGGTCTTGCTCACTTTGCTGGCTTGGCCTCAAACCCTTCATCCTTCTATCTGCCTCCCAAGGAAGTGACAAAGCACCGTAGTTCCTGAGGAAGGGGCAGGATCTGAGCTGGGGTCTAAGACCACACACACCAAATCTCACTCTCATCCCTGCAGCTTCTGTAAGTGCAACCCAGGCAAGGTGCATGCAAGGCACTGCCGGGCACAGCTGACACCCAGGCCTCTCAGGCCTCCTCCTCGCTGGGGCCCTTGACACAGCACCTCGCCCCGTCCGGTGCGGCCCACGGCTTCTGCTTCAGGCACAAGGCTCCCAGTACAAACAACTCTGGGTTCTTAGGGTCCCCAATCCTCCCACTGACATAATGACACTAAAGCTCAGGCTGAGCACTCTCAGGAGATCCACAGGGCACAGGCCAGCGGGCTCGCAGGCTCCCCGCCCCGTGCTGCCTCTGGCCTGTCCACAGCAGCGGACAGCTGGCAGGATGGGGGAGTGAACCTTACGGAGGGCCAGGATGTAAGCCAGCTCCCATTCCAGCCCTTTGCTTTCTGACAGGAATGAAATGAAAGGGCTGTACTGGGAGAGGAGGAGCTCTGAGGGAGCCCTGAAGATGACCTGCCAAGGGTGGACCACCCTCAGGATGACAGTGGCATGCCTGCCGGCACCACCGACATCATCAATCCCCCACGGATCCCGCGAGGCCTGGCTGAGGATGCCGGGGTTAGACCATGTGGCCTTTAACTCCAAATCTCTAGCACTGGGCTCTACCTTGCCAGAAGAGATGAGGTAAGATTTGTTGGAGGACAAAATAGTGGAGAGGGGAGAGTTTGTGGGAGCCAGTTCTTCTTCCCTGTCTCCCACAGCTTCTGCCAGGTAAACTCAGAAATTCTGTCACTCTGGGAAAGCCATTGTAGAAACACAAGGACAGAACAGAACTGCATTAGGGTCACAGACTCCAGGGCACACAGCAGGGTGGGGCGCCAGGGTCCTGCACCAGGGGGCCGGGCCCAGTGGGGGGCTGCGGCTGCTCTCCCTCCTCTCACCCAGGCCTGCAGCCCGGACCCACTCAGGGCAACCACGGGAGGGGAGTGACAGCACTGCAGGCCACGGGAAGCCGGTGGCAGGATGTGTCTGCCATACCTTTTCTGTCTGTCTCGGTGGCGTGGACCAGCAAGATGTCCCCCGACCCCCCGCGCACATCGGGCCCGTCGTCACCCTGGAATTAAAACAGCACAAGGAGCATGAGGCAGGGCAGAGGTGACTGTCACCACGCTACGGGGACCCCAAGTTCCCTCCTGTGCTCTTGGCCCAGCAGCAGCAGCAGGCTAGGTGGCCTGCTGACACGGTGACAGCTATCACCAGCGGGGACGCATACACTCAGAGGCCGCACATCAGAAACGTCCAGCGACATCTGATGTCACCTCTCCCGGGTGCCAGTAGGGAACTGAGACTGATTTCCAAACAGGCTTCCACCACCTGGCCTACAGCCAAGGAGCTGCTCGTGGGGCCAGGAATGGGGGCCACGCCAACCGGCACGGGGCCCTGCAGCCCTCAGATCTGGAGGAGACAGAGCAACACCCCCCCTCCTCCTGCCACTGCTCCCCTAGTGCCCCTCCCCCTGCCTTCGCAGGACTTGCGGGTTTCTATCCCAACTCTGGGTCCTGTGGGCATTCTGAGTTTCCTCTAGGGACGACGTCACTCTATCCCTGACCTGGTTTTTGGAAAGAAATTGAGCACTTCTTGGTGCAGAGGAGCTCCGCTGTCCAGGGGTCTCCTGCCAGCCCTGCCTGCTCTCTGACGGTCTGGGGTGTGGGCGTCTTCCCGGCTGAGGCCAGCCAGGGAGCAGGGCAGGGTGGCCTCCGCCCTCTCGTGCAGTCATCAAGCTGCAGTCCAGGTCTGTGGCCAGCTCCCCTGGGGCCAGGCTTCCCACGAGCCCCCCAGCCTCTGGGACCGCACAGGAGGTGGAAGAGGCAGGGCCCTCTAGAGCCAACTTCCTGTCGTGACAGGTCTGAACTCTGCAGAGACAGCACTGCCTGAGTTCTCTTAGCAGGCAGAGGCCAAATGGGCTATTGTACAGGAACCCGCAGAGGTTACGCATGGCTGTGGGCTGGTAGCAGGTCCCTCATAGTACCCCTGTCACAGGGTCTGTGAGAGGCTCTGGTAGGCCCAAGAGCATTTCTACAAGCAACAAGAAGAGGAAGAGCCCTTTTCCTCCTGGAACCCACCCCTTCCTGGAGCCTGAGAGCTGAGCCCCAGGGTCCACACCCGGCCTGGCTCACTCAGGTCTTTCTGTTGGAGACACTCCCAGGTCCTATTCTTTTTGACCCTCACCCCCTATACTTGCTTTGTGGGTCCAGTTTGTAAACTCCAAGTCTGGGGAGTCTTTACCTCTTGCTTGAGTGTCAGCCTGGCCATAATCTCATTGTGGTCAATGAGCGATAGCTCGTCCACTTCCTCTTCTGACTGAGACTCCAGAGCATCCGGGGACTTTGGGGCCCTGGAGGGGGAGCAATTGGCATTGCATCAAACAGGCCCTGAGCACCCCAATACCCAGAGGCCGAGGCAGTGCCAGCCTGGGAGGTGCAGGTCTCACAGGTGCTCCTGGTCAGGTCTGCCCGAGTCACAGAGGCAAGATGGAACTGGATGGGTGTGCAGAGCTGGGGTATGCACCAGATCCCAGCTCTGCTACAGATCAGCTGTGCAGCCTGGGGACCATCCCATCTCCTTGGGGGTCCTCATCAGTAAACGGAAGGGGTTAAAAGCTGGCAGGAAGGAGGTCTCCTAGACTACTTGTGTGAGAACAGGATTCAGTCATTCTGCCACCCTCACCAGGTGCAGCTGGCGTTCAGAGAGCAACTGTAGAGGGTCAGCAGGACAGGACCGAGTTAGCATCACTTAATCCTTTCTGAGGACCACAGATCTGTTGGATCCTTGGCTCAGGAATAAGAAAGAACAGTGATCAAGCCACATGCCAATGGCTCATAGCTGTCTTCCTAGCTACTTTGGTGGCTGTGATCTGGAGGATTGTGATTTGAAGCCAGCCTGGGAGGGAAAGACTCCAAATAAATAGCAAAAAGTAGAATTGAAGACATGGTTCAAGTGGTAGGGTACTACCAGTGTAGAAAGCATGAAGCCTGGGTTCAAACTCTAATACACACACACACACACACACACACACATACACATGCATGCATGCAGGCAACAAGCTATGACCACGCAGTCCTGTCACTTTGTCCTCAGGCACTGTCTAGTAGTAGACTGCTCCTTAGAACAAGTAGTCACAGGCGAGTGCTGGTAAGCACAGAGGGCCCAAGGAGGCTGAGCAGAGAGCCCAGCCTGAGGTCAGGGAGGCCCTTGGGGGATGGAGGTGAGCCAGCAAAGCAGTGCCTCCTCCAGTGCTGTCTCCCATCTTCCCTGGACACTGCTGGTCCGGGTGGCCACGGGGCACATTTTAAGTGCTAAGAACTGAGTAATGTGGCATTCAGGAAGATGCAATGGGCCAGACCAACAACCCCAGGGCTGGAAAACCACTCTGGCCAGGGTCCAGCCTGGGAGTGGCCTGTGTGGAAGGACAGGTGCAGTGACTGGCCATCGGTGTGCTCATCTTTCCGCTCTTACAAAGACAGTGGGAACTTTGCTCAGGTCCAGGGAAGGGGGTACAGAAGCCCAGCCGCTTCTGCGTGGTACACACTGGCCTTTGATGCTAGGATTGGACTGGAAAGTGCACCATTCCTGAATGGTCACTGGGATATCTCAGTCTGGGAGAATAAACAGACGGTGTGGGAGCGCCGAGGGCAGGCGGGAGGCAGGCTGGGCGGGCGGCCTCTGCACAGGCCACACAACTACTCTCTATGTCTTTTTTTTTTTTTGGTGTCAGTCCTGGGGCAAACTTGGCCTGGCACTGTCTCTGTGTTGTTTTTTTTTTACTTAAGGCTAGCACTCTACCACTTGAGCCACAGCTCAATTTCTGGCTTTTGGGATAGCTACCTGGAGATAAAAGTCTCATAGACTTTCCTGCCTAGGCTGGCTTTGAACCATAATCCTCAGATCTCAGCCTCCTGAGGGCAGGTAGGATGACAAGGGTGAGCCACTGATATCTGGCTTCACGTCTTTTTTTTTTTTTTGGTCCGGTCATGGGGCCTGAACTCTGGGCCTGGGCGCTGTCCCTCAGCTCCTCAGCTCAAGGCTAGCGCTTTACCACTTGAGCCACAACGCCACTTCCGGCTTTTTTCTTTTTGCTTATGTGGTGCTGAGGAATCAAACCCAGGGCTTCATGCATGCAAGGCAAGCGCTCTACCACTGAGCCACCTTCCCAGCCCCATTCACGTCTTTTTTTTTGTGCCAGTTTTTCCTGCCCCTTCACCTGCTTGTGCTGAGGCCTGACAATGACAAGTGGGCACGCTCCGCCCTGCTCTGGTCCCGACCCTTGACCTGGGGAGGGGGAAGAGGCTTGAACAGGTAACGGTGACGGCTGACCACTCTGCTCCTTCACACGCACCGAGGTGCACTGGGCCTCCACTGAGCGTCTCGGGGCTGGGTTTGATCTGCCTGGTGCTAACACTGGAAGTTGTGCAAGCAAGTAACAAGACCTCACTCCACTATGGATCTTGCTATAAAAAGTTAATATGGCCAGGTGCTGGTGGCTCACACCAGTAATCCTAGCTACTCAGGAGGCTGAGATCTGAGGATCGAGGTGCAAAGCCAGCCTGGGCAGGGAAGTCCGTGAGACTCATCTCCAATGAACCACTAGAAAACCAGAAGTGGCGCTGTGGCTCAAGTGGTAGAGCGCTTGCCTTAAGCTGAAGAGCTGAGGGACAGCGCCCAGGCCCAGAGTTCAAGCCCCATGACTGACAAAAAAAAAAAAAAGTATGTATGTACAAGGCATTTCCACAAGCCCGGGGAACTGGAGCATGATCTGCCTACCAGATGTCAAGAGAATTTACTATTAACTATCCTAGGTGTGCTAAACAGGTAACCAGGAGTCCTAGTTGCCAAGAAAAGACCAGGGTCCTACCAGTAACTCACTTTCAGCACAGTACACACACATATAGAAGTGTTCCCCAGTAACCAGTGGTTGGTGGCAGGGTTGGGGTGCTTCTACCCTCCCTGTGGTACTTCAAGTGGGAGACTAAGACCAGGAAGTTTGGCCTAGGGTTTGAGAAAGAAAAGGTGGGCTCTTGCGGGCGATTTGGATGGTGGGCAGTGCAGGTGAACTCGGGAAGGGCTAGAAGGCTGGGTAGGGCCTCTGAAGTGTGGGATACTAGTGATCGCTCCATTTTCCTCAGTTTCATTATTTAAGAATCAGAAGAAAAACTGCCAATATGAAGCAGAAAGGTAGACCCAACAGGCAGGCTAGCTGCGGGCAGCTTGCCCGGAGGGATAATGCCATGTGCTCCCCGGGGGCTGGGTCCCGGTTCCTGCCTACCTCTCCCCGCCATCTCTGCTGTCCTTCCCAGGCGTGCTGGCCGTCGAGGGATCTCTGGGATGTCCATCTTTCCCAGCAGGGGTCTCCTGTAAGGAGGACAGGTGTTAGTGTTGGACTGGTGGCCCACAGCAGGCGCTGCCCTCCTGACTCCTGCCGGCAGGTAGCTGTGGCCTGCAGAGGGCTGCCCACTGAGCCGTCTCAGGCAGGGACATGCGGCCACTTGTGTGGTCACTAAGGGAAACAAGCCCTGTGGAGAACGGCATCCTGACTTGGAGCAAGCCGAGGTGACACGGTGGCAGGCTGGACGCAGCCCCCTTACCACCTCCGGAACATTGCCCCAGCCCCCCACTCGGAGCTCAGTGGGTGCTAGGCTGACCAGAGGTTCCGAACACCTGTCTTCTAATAACACCCTAATAACGAGCTACCACCACCATCACCCCCATGTGGACCAAAGCTGGGGATGAAGGGCCTGCTGACTGAGCGCACATAGCTGTGCGTGGCAGAGTCTGGAGCCAAACCTTCACGGCTGTGCCCTGCTGTTTTGCTCTCTAGTTCTAGTCTCGGGGCTAGAATGCTCCAGCAGCGACAGTCCCCAAAGGCCTGATGCAAAGACCCAGGGGTGAGGTGCCCTCCCCCCTGCCCTGCAGACTCAGGGACCCCCCAGCACCTCTGGGGACCACCCTGGCTGGGAGAATGGGGAGTACCACCAGGCAGAGCACTCGAGGCACAGGGAAGCCACCATCAGTTAGGTGGTGTCTGTGCATACACCTCTAGAGAGGACTGGGAGCAGAAACTAGCTTAGCTTCCAGGTAGGGTCACCACCCACTGTGGGGAGGAAAACTCAGTGCGGTGCATCATGCTGAGGCCTGCAGGGACCTGCCGTGGTGAGGCCGCCTAGACCCTGGGAGCTGCAGCACGACCATCCTAAGGGCGCCCGGTGCTCTTCAGCACTGCGCATGCCTTCAGCAGACCCATCTCGGGGCCTCTGGTCCCCGGAGCAGCGTATCCACTAGGGCTCAGGGTCACAGAGGACAGCCTCTTGGCTGGCCCCTGTTCTGCTGAAGCCAAACATGGAAGAAAAATAAATCTGCTCCGAAGAACCCCAGCCCTCAGATGTGAGGTGCTGGGGCGCAGCCCTGACCGCGGGTGAGGACAGTGGGGATTCTGCTCTCCCAGGAGGGAGATGCCCACCAGGGCCCACCGATGCCCACAGGGCCCCTGCAGGCTCGCCAGCCTCCTGGGAGCAGCTGGGAGGAGGAGGAGGCGCATGCTGGGGGTGGTGAGGCGGGGGTGAGGGGTGGCCTCTGGGCTGGGAGAGGGAGCTTGCAAAGAAACCACAGACAGCAGCTGGACCTGGAGATTTCTAGAAAATCACCACACCCACGGAAGCAGGAGCGAGGGCAGAGCTCTCCCTAGAAGTCACGTCCTCTCCCACGGGCCGTGCGGGCTTGCGCAGGCCTGTGGGGCTGAGCCAGCCGAAGCAGGAGCAAGGGAAGCGCCTGGGAGCAGGGCCCAGCCCGGCCGGCCGGGCCCCATGCACAAGGCGGCCACCGAGGTTACTTACTCCTCGAGGAGGACCCCGCTCCTCGCTGCTCTGGCCAGAGGAACACAGACTGACATAGTCCCCCTCACCAGCTTCCGCACTGGCGTTTGCGCTCTGGGGGAGACAGGGGAGAGGAAAGA
This sequence comes from Dipodomys spectabilis, assembly GCF_019054845.1. Taxonomy (NCBI): domain Eukaryota; kingdom Metazoa; phylum Chordata; class Mammalia; order Rodentia; family Heteromyidae; genus Dipodomys; species Dipodomys spectabilis. The sequence goes on from NW_024870744.1 coordinate 4,655,126, forward strand.
CAATGCGCTGGGCCCTCTAACCAGCCCTGGGAGCTGGGGGGAGAGGGGGGCACAGCTGGCAGGCTTGGCCAGGGCCAGGGTGCTCTTCTCAGAGAAAGAGAGGGTGTGAAAGCGGCGCTCGCAATCCCGGGAGCCTCTTCCCGGGAAATGTTCCCCAGCGCCGAGGGACAAGGCAGGCGCTTCTCCTCTGCAGGTGCCAAGGGCCACTCTGGAAAGTGTCCCACAGAGGCCGCACCTGACTTGTGGGGTTCTTGGTATGGTGGGGGGCATCTGTGACCCTCCCTCCCCCGGCTCCTCTGCTGTGCTCCAGAAGCACCAGGGACGGCCTGCAGCGGGGGCGGGCCCTGTTGGGGGGGGGGGGCATCTCCTCACATCTCTCACAGGGGCCTGGGCTTTCCTCTACCACCAGCCGTCAGAGCTGCTGGTGGCTCCTGCACTCTCCTGTGACAACCTCCTGCCCAACATGGCCACTGGGTCCAATGTGGAAAGCCGGAGTCCTCGTGGGATGGGGATTTTTGTGTAAAGGGGACTGCCCGGGAGCAGAAGGGCGAGGACGGCGCCTGGCCGGCCTCTGCAGCCGTGGATCCAGACGCCGCCGGCTGCGCAGCCGACTCTGGTGACCCTCGACACTGCTTCCTAAGACCGCGCAGGCGCGTGCAGACAAGTGTGTTCTCACCGAGTCAGTGAAAGAGGTTTCGGAAGAAAGGCGGACAGGGCCATGGCAGCTGCTCTCCTGAGAAGACGAGAGAGGCCCGTCCGTGGTGCCGGGAGGCGGCCTGGCTACGGCGGGCTCTGCCGAGTCCGAGCTCGGAGACAGGTGGACAGGTGGGAAGTGTGGAGAGGAGGAGGAGGTAGGCGGAAGGAAAGGTTGGACGGAAGCTTGGTGGTGAGGCACGAAGTCCTGTGAGTAGGACCTAAACACAGATTTGTACTACAGAGAGACGGAGGGAGACGGACACACAAGAGAATGTGGGAAGGAGAAACAGACAGACAAGAGAAAAGGTGGTTAGATTAGCCATGGCTGAGCACCAGTGGCTGCTGCTCACAGGGACCCCAGGAAGTCCCCTTCTGGGAAGGAAGGACTTGCGCCTTTAAAAAGCCGGAAGTGCTAGCGGCTCACGCCTGTAATCCTAGCTACTCAGGAGGCTAAGAGGTAAGAATTGCAGTTCGAAGCCAACCTAGGAAGGAAAGTCTATGAGACCTTTATCTCCAATAAACCATTTAGAATGAAAACAAAACAGAAAATCCCACAAAAACCTGGAAGTGGAACTATGGCTCAAGTGGTAGAGCACTAAACTTGACCAAAAAAGCTCAGGGACAGCACTCAGGCCCTGAGTTCGAGCCCCAGGACTGCCCCCCCCCCCAAAAAAAATTCAATATAAAGCCTGAAACAGCCAGGTGCCGGTGGCTCACGCCTGTAATCCTAGCTACTCAGGAGGCTGAGATCTGAGGATCTCCGTTCAAAGCCAGCCTGGGAAGGGAAGACTGTGAGACTGTTATCTTCAATAAACCACACAGAAAACTGGAAGTAGTACTGTGGCTCAAGTGGTTGAGTGCTAGCCTTGAGCAGAAGAGCTCAGGGACAGCGCCCAGGGCCCAGGCCCAGAGTTTAAGCCCCCATGACCGACAAAAAAAAAAAAAAAAAAAAAGCCTGAAACACAGTGCTAAAATGTCAACACTTTCTAATCTCTTTTCTTTGCCTTTGTAAGTGAATGCAGTGAATTATGATACTTCCTGTTGCCCAGAGCCACAAAGCAACACTCCCCCACTTTTCATCATCAAGTCTGAGGCTACACTGAGAGTGCAGGCCTTGGTCGAGTGCACCCCAGGCCGGAGCACTGACACCGGCACAGACTCCTCAAACCTGCAGCCACGTGCTCACCATCACAGGATCCCTAGTCCTCAAGACCTATGCCTGGAAGTCCTGCTAGGCTTCACGGCCCGCCAGACACCACAAATATGTACACTATTCCCAACCCATGGAAATCAGGAAAAAGAGAGAAGACAGGAAGTTTAAAGTAGGAGACCAAAGTCATATTATTGCTTTAAATAGTTTGAGAAGGTAATCGTGTGTGTGTGTGTGTGTGTGTGTGTGTGTGTGTGTGTGTGTGTGTGTGTCATCCAGGGCTGGTACCCTATCACTTGAACCACACCTCCACATCTAGACTTTCCTGCCTGGGCTGACTTCCAACCATGATCATCAGATCTTATCCTCCTGAGTAGCTAGGGTTACAGGTATCTGGTATGGACTTTTAAGCTGAATAAATAGGCTGCAACCCAAGGGACGGACGGCCCTGCCTCTCTGCCCACCTGTGTGGAGGGCGCTGCCCCTGGCTGGCTGTCCTGTCCAGAGACTGGCGCTCTTAGTGCCCTCAGTGCAGCCCTGCCCCTCCCTCTGTGAGCTGTGGCTCTAACAGGTCTGTCTCAGGCCTAGTACTTCTCAGCCAACTCATTAATTCAGAGTTCGCCTGTGGCCGCCAGGCAAGCTAGGGGAACTGCCTCACGTGTCGGCGGTTCTGTCCACTTCCCATGTGGAGAGTCCAGGGGACAGAGGCCCAGGGGGATGGCGCCTGGGGGTTCTTGGGCCTCCCACTGGCAGTGGATGTGAAGGGATGGATGGGGATGCTTTTGGGGACCCTGGGGGAAGAAATGGCTTCGGCTTCTTGCAGGAGCCACATCCTCAACTTGCCAGCCTAACCCACAAATCCAACCAACCACTTGCTGGCAACCTATATGCAGTTCACCTGAGCCACTGATTCTGCCTGGCGCCCGGCACTGCTCTGACATGGGTCCTCATGGCTGTCCCCCTTCCCCCTGCCGCCGTGAGCACCTTCACAGGCACCTGGGCGTGCCCAGCGGCCCCCGAGCTCCAGGCTCCCATGCACACAGCTGTCTTTCTGGAATCACAAGTGTGCCCACTCGGGAAGTAGGCCTAACCAGCCATGAGGCCTGGTTACTAGGCTTTGGGTCATGCCTGCCCGGGAGCCTCCTTGGGAGAAGCTACAGTGAGTGGCTGAGAATACTGTCTCAAGTCACCTAGACACAGGCTCCATCCTTGTCACCTTCCCACTGTGGAACCAGGTAAGTGCTGGAGCCTCAGACTTCATCTTTAAAGTGAGGATGAAGCTGGGTGCCAGTGGCTCACGCCTGTCATCCTAGCTACTCAGGAGGCTGAGATCTGAGGATCGTGGTTCAAAGCCAGGCTGGGCAAGGAAAGTCGGACAGACTCTCATCTCTAATTAACACCAGAAAACCGGAAGTAGTGCTGTAGCTCAAGTGGTAGAGTGCTCGCCATGAGCTGGAGAGCTCAGGGACTGCTAGCACCCAGGCTTAGAGTTCAAGTCCCGTGACCGACCAAAAAAAAAAAAAATTGATGACATGGATACACCTCTGAGAGGGCTCCCTTCCTCCTCCCCTCCAGGGATCTGCGCAGGGGTTACTCTGCACATCACAGCCGAGATGTCTCACGGGGAACAACGCACATTTGCCAGACAAACAGGAACAGACATTATTCTTTTGGTGCTGGCACTGGGGCTTGAACCCAGGGACCTTTCTCGATAGTTATTGCTTGGCTTTGCTTCTGTGTCCACAGCTAGCATCCTACCACTTGAACCATGCCTCCAATTCTTCCTTTTCTCTGGTTAATTGAAGAGTCTCTTGGATTTATCCGAGATCCTCAGATTTTAGCCTCCTGTGTAGCTATCATCATAGGTGTGAACCACCAGCATGCCCAGGTCATTATTAGTTTTTGAGATAAGGTCCCTTGCTATGTTGCCCAGGCTGGGCTTGAACTTGCAATCGTTCCAAGTAGCTGGGATGACAGAGCATTGCCTGACCCACAGCAGCCTATCAGCTGAGAGTGAGCAGCAAGTAGAGGAAAGCCTGACCTACCACCAAGGAGGAAGCACAAAAGGGCCTCCTGGCCCCTCCTCCTCTTCTGCCCTTCCTAGCCAACACTGGCATGCCAGCTATGCAGTCATGCTGGGATAGAGCCAGGCTCACACAGCACCTTCAGAAGCAGGGGAGGCGCAGGGGAGGCCCTCCAGCCACCACAAAGCCAGGCACCTGGCACCTGGGGTTCTAGGGACCTCTCTGTTCAACAAGTCTCTGTCCCTTCCAATTCTCCCGCCCTTCAGGACACGCCCTTGGATAGGAGAAGGGCAGTGCCGGCCCATCCCAGCCTGAAGTCTATTTTAGGATGTGGCTGGTGCCTGGCTTTGCTTCTGTTGAGCCATGCACTCGGTGCACAGGAATTTTTATTTATAGCCAGAGTTAAGACTGTTTGAGCTGAGGGTTCTAGAACAGACAGGAGAGACTTCTGCAAGAGACCTGGGGGTGCAAATAAGTGAGCAGTCAGGGGATGGGTGCCCAGCCCCCAATGCCAGCCAATGCAGCCAGGACTGCTCGAGGGCCAGGACAGGGCCGAGGGCTCTGCCTGGCCACTCGTGTGGTAATGAAGGAACCCAGGGAGGCCACAGCAACTCAGCTGGGGAGAGTTGGGGAGAGGTGGTGGCTGTCACCCTTGGATTGTTCCAGAACACTGCACCTGCAATCAATCCTACAGCTCTGCAGGAGATGGCCTACAGTTGGTTCAGGGTCTCCTGAGCAGGGCCAGGAGTGCGGGAGCAGTGCCCCAGCCGAGTGCCAGGACAGGCAGAGGGAAGGACGACAAGCCAGCTCCCCCGGGTCTGCAGAGGAGTTGGTGCAGATGCGGTGGGGTGGGAGGATGGCCCCTGTGGGCTGGCGGGAGCAAGCAGCCTGGCAGGGAGCAGACAGTACTTCTGGAGACACCTCGTGTTCATTCGGACATTGGCATGAAGAGCAGGGGGCAGGCCCTCTGCCGCCTTGGAAGAAAGGAGGAAAGCAGAGCTCCCGGTGGAACTCAGCCACTGCACTGGCTCCAATGGCCAGGAGGACCTGCAGGCGAGGGCCTGCCGTCTGCGCTCCCAGCCCTGCCCGGCTCTCGGTGCTGGGGGTGGCCGGGACAGAGCGTGGGTGCTGCATGGCTCCAGCTCACACGGTGGCTCAGACCCCCGTGGTTTGGGATGCGCTTAGCAGAACAGGTAAGCCTGGGAACAGCTGCTTTTGGGTTCGAATCTCTACCTCCCTTTGGTGAGAAAGCTCAGTGCAGAGAAGCTGCTTCCGGGGCTTTTCCTCGCGGGGCCTCAGCAGGTGCCCCATCAGCACACGCGGTGACGCGGCTGCTTGGGGGACGCTGGCCTGACAAGGCTCTGTGGAGGTCAGCTAGGGCCATTCCTAGGACAGGGAAAGGCTCTAGAACGTTCCTCCACAATGCAAGCGGAGGGAAGAAGCCCTCTTATCCTCTCCTCTCTCCTTCCTGGTCTTTTTTTTTTTTTGGGGGGGGGGGTCTGGTCATGGGGCCTGAACTCTGGCCCTGGGCGCTGTCCCTCAGCTCTTCAACTCAAGGCTAGCGCTCTACCACTTGAGCCACAGCAACACTTCCGGCTTTTTTCTTTTTGCTTATGTGGTGCTGAGGAATCGAACCCAGGGCCTTACACATGCAAGACAGGCACTCTACCACTGAGCCACCTTCCCAGCCCCCTTAGTTATTTGTGAAGGCCTCTCCTGGTTCTCTGAGTTGGCCTTGGAGGCGCCCCCTTCCTGGGACCTCCTGTGCTAATTTATATAATTACATTTTATGTAATGACAAAAGCCAGGCTCCAGGGCCAGGCGGCAGATCCTGAGGCCTGCGTCACAGGCGCTGCCCCAGGCCCCCCACAAGCTGCTTGTCTTTGCTCCTGGCAAGGAGTGGTGCTTTTGTGGGTCACCTCGTGAGGGTGCGGAGAGCACTCCCTTCACCAAGAAAGGCAGCACAAGCATCAGGACGGAACCTCACACACATCCTCTTTGTTCAAACCAACTCCCAGTGTCAGTGTTTATTTTAAAAACCATAAAAAAAAAAAAAAAGAAAGCAAGCTGGAAGTGGCACCGTGGCTGGAGTGTAGAGTGCCAGCCTGGAGCCAAAGAAGCTCTGGACAGCGCCCGGCCAAGGCCACCAAAACAAAACAGAATTTGAAAATTGTAAAAACCAAGGATGCTAGAGCACAAAGACTCTGCTGGGGAGAATTCTCCTGTGACCTCGCAGGGCCTTCTGCGGGGCATTATGGATGCCTGAGACACCTCCCCCCCCACTCTCCTTCCCCTTCCCCTCCATCTCACACTAGCACAAGCCCCTCTGCATATCAGGATGCTGTGCACTCACCAAGTGCTGCCCTGAACAGCACCGGCTCTTAGGAAGATCTAGTACAGTATAGGAAAGGGCCGGCACTTGTTCTAACAGTCCCCCAGATTGACTTTCAGGCAGCATGGTGGGGCTACCACACTGACTTCTACAACTCTCGTTAGAGCCTGCTGCATGGTAGTGATGTGGGAGCGAAGGACAGCCATGCCCCTGGAGCCAGGTCTCTACTTATCTGTAACTAGAAAGTTCATGAACACCAACCTATTGTTGTCACTGTTATTTATTTATTGTTGGTACCAGAGTTTAAATCCAAGGTCTCGTGGTTGCTCAGCTTACTTACTTGTGTGATTGGTACCCTACCCACTTGAGCCACCCCAGCAATTTTTGGCTGGTTATTTTGGAGACAGGATTTAGCAAACTTCTGCCCAGGCTGGCTTTGAACTGTGATCCCCCAGGCCTTAGCCTCCTCAGTAGCTAGGATTACAGGTGTGAGCCCAGCACCTGCCCTCACTGTAGGCAGCCCCCGGCCACTGTGAAGCAGCCAGAGCCACCCTCCAAGATGCAGTGTGCACGTGCTTGCTTTTTCCCATCCTCCAACCTCTGGGCAAAACAGGTAAGCCGAGTGTATTTTCCCAGCAGGAGTTTGGATTCTGACCCTGGCTCTAAGCTTAAGACTGAACAAAAGGCCCAGCTTTCAATCAGGGAAGACACATGACCAGAGTTGTAAGGAAGGTCTTGGATCAGGGACAGGAGTGTGGTGCGACGGAAGGCCATATGCACGGGATGAGGGAGCCGCTCTTGGGAGATCAGCTCTGGTGGTGTCCTGGGCTCGACTCCTAGCACGTCCCTGCAGGCTTGGCTGGCCCAGCCCCTCCCTTGCTCTGAGTGAGGAGACACAAGGAGCAGAGCTGGTCTGGAAGTGTCTTGCTAGGAAGTGGTGACAAGGCGGGGAGCAGAGTCTAGAGTGGACACACAGGAGGACAGAGAGGAGGGCTGCAGGTCTACTGCTGTCACGCGGCACAGAGCGGCTCCAGCCCCAGCCTCTTGCTATCTCGAGACATGAAACACTCCACCCAATGTTTTAACACACACGATCACACCGATGCCCCTTGTGTGAAATGTTGGGGTGCTGTGGGGGAGGGGAGGAAGTGCAGCATGCAGGGCGAGGAGTCCATGCAGGAGGGCAGTGAGCGTGTGGGCAGCAGGTAGCAGTAGCCAGCCAGGGTCTCAGTAGACAATGTGCGTGTCGGAGGCCAGGGGCTCTCCTGCCTGCCTCTGGGGGTGTGGAGCAAGCAAGGCTGTGGTGGGGTAGGAGGTGGGAGACAGCTGAAGGCAAAAAGCTTTGAATGTTCAACAGGACCCGAGGACCGTGTGGATGCTGGACAAGGCACACAGGGGCTGGGCACACGGGGGGGGGGGGGCGTGTTGCGTGTGGAGGGGTGACAGGATGACACTTGGTGGCTGGGTGAACAGTGAAACAGAGCAGCTAACAGGCTGGGAGAAAGAAGGACAGAGCGCACGGCCATTCACCCTGCGCTGACTGCCTGGTGTGTGCAGGGCCCTGAGGACTCACTCCAGACCCACGGAGCCCAGACTGGAGAGACTTCTGCACCCAAGCAGCGAGAGGCCCTGAGAGTCGAGCCTGGGCTTAAAGACTGCGCCGTGCTGCCCAGCTCCCAAGAATGGGAAGAGGCTGGGGCTTGGAGTTCAAACTCATCTGAACCTTGAAATGTAGGCGCTCTTCTGGGTAAGAGGAACAGGGCAGCAGGCTGGAGAGGCCACAGAGGCTTCCCACCCTCCCGGGGACCCAGGAAAGCCAGGCAGACCTGGGAAGCAGTGCCCTGGGAGGGAGGCGGATCTGAGAAATGCCGAGTCCAGTCCCTGGGCCCCTGGGCTCGGGCCACACTCAGCAGCCGCTGTGACGTAGCTCCACTCAGGACAGGGAGCCAGCAAACATGGGCGAGTGTGGGAAGGAACCAGTGAAGGCAAGGGCAGCGGGGACCTACTTTCCCATCAGGTGTGGGCCCGTCTCTACCTCCCCCTCCCAGGCCAGGCCCCTTTCCTGTTGTACTTCTGTTGTCTCTTTCTTCTCATCTCCCCCTTCCTGGTGGGGTTGTACCCCTACCTGCGTGCCTGTGGCACTTGCAGCGGCTGGGGCAGGGAGAGAGCAAGCATGCGTGCCTGGGGCGTCTTCAGTGGTGGCCCTGGCAAGGCATGGGGGCCGAGAATTGCACAAGGCCTTCTAGGAAGAGCACATGTGCCAACGCACAAAATCCCTGGTCCAAGCTCTCAGGAAAGTGATGCCGCCCTACTCACAACACGGGTCTGGGATGACACACACTTTGTTTTCTTACCCCTAACATTGTTTTTTAAAACATGGCTGTTATTACTGGCCAAAAATGGGATCTCAAAATGGGATCTGCTGGCAGTATTGGTTATCCAGAGTTATTCTGCAAGCCAAGATGGCAAAGGAACCTAAGAAGAGATTTCTAGCATCCTGGCAGGTCTCCTGGTAGTGGTAGCACCCATGACTTTCCACCGGAGACGGAGGCATGAGAACACAGTCTGGGATGGAGGGGTGAGATTCCTAATGTTGGCTCATTGGTGCCTGGAGTGCACTAGCCGCTTGTGAACCAGACTACTGCCCATGTGAACCAAACCTCAAACTCTAAAGACGCGCTTGGCGAGAGCTCCACACAGGACGTGGCTAGGACATGGCTGCGGCATGAGGTGTGGAGGGACAGGAGAAGGTGGGCAGTCCCGCAGGTGGGGCCACTGTGAGGACGTGCCAGGTTGCTCAAGGGTAGCAGAGCCTTGAACGTTGCATCAGGAGCATTCTGGGCAGAGGAATGACTGGCACCACCGCAGAAGGCTCCGGCAGCACAGGGCTGGTGGGGGATGGTAAGGCTATCCCTTGTCTAGCAGACCACGCCAGGCCCACAGTCAGGAGTGACCGGCCACCCACAGAGCCTCCGTGAAGGCTATCCCCGACTCTGGCCAGCCTTCCTGACCTCTGGTGCCCATCGCTCTCCCAGTACCTATCCTTAATGAGCTGCTTTCAACACCCTCAAGGACACAGGTCAGGTTCACATCTCCCAGACCAATGCCCACGGCATGAAAGAAACACAGAGCAAGGTTGCTCCCAAGTTAGCAGCATCTGCTAGCACCGTGGACACCATGGGTGGCGTGAGGAGCGCATATGACCGCCCATCCCGTGACCTGTTCTCAGGCTCAGGATGGAGCCTGAAGCCGCTAAGCTCAGTCTTCAGATGTGCATGCGGGTGGAGCGCAGGGGCCTAAGAAGGTGGGGGAGGGCAAGCTACTGTCCCAGTCTTTTTTGTTTTTGGTCCATTGTGGGGCTTGAAAACTGGGCCTGGGCGCTGTCCCTCAGCTCTTCAGCTCAAGGCTAGCGCTCTACCACTTGAGCCACAGCACCACTTCTAGCTTTTTCTGCTTATGGAACTGAGGAATCGATCCCAGGGCTTCATCTTCATACATACTAGGTCAGCACTCTACCACTGAGCCACCTTCCCAGCCTTGGAAAGTCTTTGACTGGCTTTCCCTGCCCTCTGCTTCCCAGAAACCAACTGACCTTCAAGCCACGGCTCAAGATCCGCCCCCGGGGCTACCCTCCCTCAGCCCTTGGGTGAGCCCACGCTTCTTTCCACCCATTGAATTGGAAGCCCCTCAGGTGGGGCTCAGACAGAGGGTGTCCCAGGACTAAGCTCATCTCTGGGACTCTGGGAAGAGTCAGAGATTACCGACCCAGCGCCCACTTTAGTTTATGTTGTCCAGTGCCAGTTAACTCCTCTACCAACTTCATCAATAGATCTTGGAGAAGTTACAGGTCGCTACGCCAAGAACCACTTGACATATCCAGCCTGGCCTGATGGCCCAGACCCAGGGACACAGGGCAAAGAGACTCAGGAACGAAGGGCAGCTCTGATCATAATCCAAAGCCCCAAGTCTGGGCTCATTTTAGACCCGAGCAGAGACCCCAGGAAAGATGTCGGTGTTACACTAGCACACAGACATCCTCTGCTCCAAACATCAGGCCGTGACCCACAGCTCTGAGGCTCTGTCTTTTTAACAAAGCCCAGCAGCACCTTCTTCAAATGACCTCACTACAGGCAGCCGTCTTGGCCTTGGGCACTGGATTGCACTAGACAAAATCAAACCAGGGACCTGGGCAGGTTCTAGGTCATCCAGTCCAAGCCTGTCACTTAGGAGCAGGGGTGGTGGTGGTGCAAACAGACTGAGCCAGAATGAGAAGCAGCGGAAGTCAGGACACCAAGAGCACGCTTTCTAAGCTTGCCTCACGCGCATCCTCCCGTCTCACGCAAAGCAGGTACAATCCCAGGGGAGAGACCCAAAGGCCACGCGGATTTCCAGGGGACAGAACTGGCTCTGCTCCCTGGGCCTGAGAGACTTCAGAAGGAATGCAGAGAGAACGGTGGCGGTCTCGGCTCACAAAGCCGTGCCTCCTCCTGGCCAGCAGAGAGCTGCCTACAGGCTGGCCTGTGCTGGGTGCCAGCAGCACTTCCTGTGAGGAGCAGGGTCTCCATCTGGGCAGCCCTGGGCCTTCACTCAGGGGCTGCCATGGAGTGAGGTGTCAGGCGCCTGGCATGCTTCCATGTGCTCTCCTGGAGCCCTGCCAACTACCAGGAGAATGAGCCCAGGCCGGCCTGATGGTGGTGGCAGACACATCGGCCCAACTGCCCCGGCTAAGGTCTAGAGATGTCAGCCTTGGCCCGAAGAGCACAAGCGTCTTTCCAGGGCGGCCATCCTGTCCTAAGCCAAGATCAGTGGTGACTGTTTTAGGCCATGAAGCTGTGGGGCGGTCGGTTCTGTGGTGGAAGCTGACTGACATGATCTGCAGACTGCCCCGCACTGGGGACGCAGCGCTGGCTGCTGGCCTAGCTTCCCACGTGAGGACTCCCTCCTCATCACAGCGCTTGAGCGTGCAGACAGCTCTGCCCTTCACGCCAGCATGCCACACGTGGCCACCCACGTCCCTTACCCCCCCTGGGCAACCTCAGTGAGCCCACAGCTCCTCCCCTTCCCTGTGGCCACGCAGGGTCTGCAGCGGCGGGGTCTGCATGAGCATGGAGCAGTGGGACCCACGTTGGGAGGCCCCACGGCAGAGGGTGGAGTGTTCTCATGTTTCCAGGTGGAGCGGCGGGGAGCGACTCACCGAGGGCACGGGCAAGCTGCCGTGCCGGCTGAGAAAGGAGTTAGACACGGACACACTGAGGCCCTGAGTGGCACTGCCGTCCTCGGGGGTGAAGGCCACTTTAGTTTGCTGGACACAGTAGGAGACAGAGGAGAAGGAAGAAGCAGCAAAGGAGGCCTGCTGGGCAGAGAGAGGGTGAGGAGAAGGCAGGGAGAGGGAGAAAGCAGAGAACAGTCAGCGCGATGGCCAGAGGCTGAAGAGGCTCCTACCTAATGCTGTTCAGGGACGGTCTGGAGAGGGACAGCTGCGTGGCTCCTTTTGGACGTAGAAACACCTGCCAAGGGGGCCTGAGGGAGTGGACGTTCCCCTCCCCCACGAGAGCGCTGAGTGAGCCCGCAGGCAGATGGCAAGCTGGGAAGGCCCGCGCCCGGGAAGGAGCAGCTGCGTCACCGTCCCTGACTCCGCGGGGCTCACACTTGGGGAGCAGCCTGCTGGGTGGGGATCGGGCCTGCCAATGGCCACCTGTTGGTCCTGGGCACTCTCTAAAGACCTCAGCATTCAGGACTGCCTTGGGTAGTGTGGGGCAAACTCTGGCTGCTCTCGTGTGGAGCTGCAATTCAGTGAAATGGCTCAAGAGCAGTTGGACTCCTCCTGTTTGCACTGTACACAGGCTGACAAGTGTGAGCAAGTATCACCAGCATTTTCATGTGATTTGAGGGCCTGTCACATTTGGCCTGGGCCTGGGCTGGAGCTAGGCTTGGTTCCCAGGTCTCTGACTAGCTGTGGCCTGGGGAGAAGCCCTCCTGGTTCTTGGTCTGGGTTTATTGTACCAGGAGCTGTGGTGAGGGCCATGCGCTGGCTGGGCAGGCCTCTGCCAGGCGGCCACGTGCCAGCTTGTAGTGTGGTACAAAAGGCCAGGACACTCCCTGGGATGGGTCTGGGGCCACGAGCTCATGGGGGATCTGTCCCCAAATATGCAGAGCGGGGACTCAGTACATGCGAGGTGTCCCTACACCTCGTAAGCTCTCAGTGAGATTTCCACCGACATCTCAGGGGAGGGCCATAGAGAGGCCTGTGTTCCCACACTGAAGACCCATTGGTGGGCTATTTTCTGAGACCCCCGAATGCAGCTCATTCGGGAGCCCAGTCCCAGCTCAGTCCCTCATTTCTAGACAAGGCTGCCTCTGTCCTGGCCAGCTGTACTTTTGGGGAGGAGCAACATAGCCCGTTGGGTCAGCCAGGGCCTACTGAGGGTAGATGGTTTGGAATTCCCAGGACCAGACGGAGCCCGGGGCTGTCTTTCCTCTAGTGGGCAGCTGCCTTCCACAATGCCAGAGTAGCACCTTCGTGTCTGCCTACAAAATGATGGAGAATGGCCTAGCTGGCCACATCAGGCCCTCTCAATAGAGAGTTACAAGCCTGGTTAGCACTTAAAATGGTATGTGCAGTTCTGAAAGGGCCGAGACCTCTTTTTGGGAGTGTGTGGCTGCACGTGGCCTGGGTCCCCAGCCTGGTGAGAGCCCACCAGGTCTGCGAAGGGAGCAGATCAAGGATGGACGCATCCATCCATACACTGGTTTGCTAGCCGGTGAGTGCCTGGGTAGTGCCCCAAGCAGGACAGGCCTGCCATCAGCCTGCGCCTCGCTTCCCTCCCCACACAGAGCTGTGTTCGTGGAGTACGGGGGGTGGGGGGGTCTGTCTGCTGCACCCACAGTGCCATCTAGAGTGGTTCTGTTCAGTGGAGCTCATTCTCACGGGCCATCCCTGCCCAGGGCTGGCGTGCCAGTCACTCCCTACAGGCAGGCCCATCACAGAATCCAGTCCACAGACAGCCAGCCACAGACTATATACCCGCACTTTGATTGAGTCCCTCTTTCTGTGGGGTTTACGTTGAAGCCAAAGAAGAAAGAAAAAAAAAGTATAAGAGCTGGTCAGCAGAGAAAGCAAACGTTCTGAGCATAAGCCTGTCCCAGCTGGGTGGGCTGCTCTGGAACTCCCTGGGGAGGGGACAGGCTGCCAGTACACATCCCCAGAGGAGGTGAAGGTGCCCACGAGGGACACAGTGCCATCCACACCCAAGCCCTGCACTGTGCCAAGGACCGAGAGGACTAGCCCCGCCGCTGTGGGGATGGCCTTAGCTACCGATGCCAGTCAGGAATGCCGGTTTGGAAGGCCACGTGCCAGGAAGGGGCTGCTTACCAGCTGCCGCTGCTTAGGGGGGAGGGCGGGTGGTGGGGCCAGCTCCTGGGCAGCGTCCCCGGCGCCAAAGGAGTCGCTGAAGCCATAGACCTCCATGAGCATCTTGTTCTTCTGCTGGTAGATGTGCTCGCTCTGCGGCGTCTGGTAGAACACGGACGGCTGCGGCTCTGAGTAGTCCTCCAGCAGCTGCATGTAGGCCAGCACTGTGGGACAGAGGGTGGCCTGGTGACCTCTCATAGGAGTACAGCGCGGGACCTCCGTGCCCCGTGTCCGCGTGTGCACACTGTGGAGGGGCCAGGCAGAGCTCCGAGTCTCAGGGCAGCACGCTAGGCCGGCTATCCTGCCAGGGTGGACATTTGCCAAGCCAGTGCCCTCCCGTGCCCCGTGGGTGCTAGGCGGTGATGGTGGTCAGGAGAGGCTCATCCACGGTAGCAGGCTCCCCTTTGCTGGGGGGATTCACCACAGGAGGCTTCCTGTGCAGGGGGCGAGCAGCTATGGGGCATTTCTGTACTTTTCCATTTCATGTTGCTGTGAATCTAAAACTGCCCCGAAAATAGCGCATTTAAAGCATACTTCACACCTGTAATCCTAGCTACCCCACAGGCTGAGATCTCGGGATTGAAGTTCAAAGCCAGTGTAGGCTACAGAAAGTCTGCAAGACTCTTACCTCCAATTCACCACCAGAAAACTAGCAGTAGAGCTGTGGCTCAAGTAGGAGAGAGCTAGCCTCGAGCAGAAAAGCCTAGGGACAACACTCAGACCCTGAGTTCAAGTCCCATTACTGAAAAATGAACAAGAAACAAAAGCGAGTACACAGGGCACCTTGCCCCCTGCCTGAAAACCCTGGGAGGTTCTAACCATGCTAGGCAGCACCGTTTTGGGGGACTCTGGTAGCTGGGGCACATCCTCAACTCTCACTCTCCCTAGCCCTTGGGCTCAGCGCGGGCTACACTACCTCACAGGTGTCCAGAGCATGCTCCTGATGCTCCTGCTGACTGTGCCTGGGGTCCCATTGTAGCCCCTTCCCACCAGTGTTTCTTCTCAGTCCCCTCCCCGCACTGAGCCTAGGCTTATTTACCTAGTGTTTTCTGAGCACCTACTACACCGCTAGTTGGAGTAAGAGAGTGCGAGGGCTGGCAGTCTGGGTCCCTGGCTGTGAGGGCTTCATGCTCTCCTGGGACAACAGGAAACGGACCCGTGCATGGGGTAGCAGTGAGGAAAGAGGAGACATGGGGAAAAAGGTAAGGTGGACACGGATGCCACTGTAGACCATGGAGAGACTGCAGAAAGGCTGGAGAGGAACCTCCACCCTGAACCCGCAGGCTACACAAAGGTGGAGGCCAGAAGAGGGCAGGTATCATGCACAGCGGGCAGGAAGGCGGAAGGGGGCCTGGCAGGGCTGTGCTGGCCAGGCAGGGCAGTGGGCTTTGTTCTGACATGGCAGTCACTGCAGGCTCCACTGAGTGTGCCCGGGACTGGAGCCCTGAGTGACTCTGGGTTGTGGGGCTGTTCTGGTGAGGGGCTGTGGTTCAGACTGTGTTCACCTAAGGGCTGAGGCTCTGGAAGGGCTCCACACTAGGTCACGGGTGTGCCATCAACGTTTGAAGCTCTACACATGGTGCACACGCCCCTGCCAGCATCCCTAGGATGGTGCCAGGGAACCACCAGGGACGCAGTGATACAGGGGTGCAGGCCAGACCCGGGGCCCCCCCCAGTGAGGGGCAGTGCAGGGAACAGTGCAAGGGCGAGACAGGAAGCGCTCCGTCCACAGACACATCCGCCCTGCCATCATCCATACAGATGGCTCTGAGGAACCGCGTCTCTGTGGAGCCGACTGTCATAACCCAGCCCCGGGGCAGGCCAGCGCCTCGCCTGGGCAGGGGGGCAGAAAACAACAGCAGGGCGGCCCCACCTGGGAGGTGACAGGGCAGAGAACAAAGAGCTCCGCTGTCACACGGGGTGATCTCATCCTCGCGGGGCCTCTCCACACGGCAGGTGCAAAGCCCTCGGCCTCACGTGGGTGTGGGTGCCAGGGGAGCGCTTTGTGCCTGACTATGGGGCTAGCTGGCTGCACAGCCTGGAGGCTCAGCGTCTGCACGGCGGCCCTTCCTCTAACACCCAGCAACACGCAGCAACATGCAGGCTGCACGCGGCTCTGATGCTGTCCACAGGCTGGCATCCTGGTACCTGTGTCCTTGCTCTCTGTGCACTGAGAGGCTCCTGGCCAGGGACGATCCCTCTGCACATATGGGGGAGCAGGGCTGGGGGGGGGTCCCTGGACATCTGCTTCAGCGACTCACAAGGGAACTAATGCACTGATAGCGGGGAAGGAAGGGGACTCTGGGTTTGGAAGCAAAGGACCTGTGGTAGAAGCAGGAATGAAGAGATCTTTCCCCTCAGCGCCCCTGCGGGGGGAGCTGGAATTCAAGCCCGTGTTGCAGGGAACCAGAAGTCCAGGTCTAGCTTGTAGGTGTTCTCTGCTGGGATCACAGTGGTGATGTGTGGTTAAGTTCTGCTTACGTTCAAATACCTGCCTCCATTCACACACAGGCTGCCACAGCGCCGTGTGGCAGGACATGCATTCCCTCACCACCCTGCAGCCCACACGGTCCCCCAGCCGCCATGTAAGGAGGAGGCTCTCAGCTCTGGCGGGGGATGGGGCTTGGAGGACCTGCAGCCTCACCCTGCCTGAGAGGACGGGGGTCGCGCTCCGCGAGCTCTCAGCGAACGCTTACTGTTTTTGTTTTTCTTCTCTGGTAGAGGCGGTGGCTTCTCGGGGTCACCTGCTGATTCTGGAGCAGTGAAGCCCGCGGGCTGGAAGGGGAGGACAGCGGCGAAGGGCGGGTAGGGGCCGGGCGGGCCGGGGGGCTGGCTCTGCAGGTCGTCCTCGGAGAGGTTGTCGTACTGCGAGGGGTGCCGCTCGTAGGGCGTCCTGCTGCCGGAGCCGTCCGGGCCCTGCGAGGCGGCGCTGCGGCGCTTCTTCTCGGGAAGGGCGGGTGGGGTGTCCATCTGCTGCCCTGGGGCCAAGGGCACCTCAGGCTGGGGACAGCCCAGGGGCAGCTGGAAAGGGTGGCCAAGAAACGGAGATCCCGACTCCCCCAAGGACTCTGGCAGTGGGCTAAGGTGACAGGCTGCTTGCTGAGGTATCTGGTCCGCGTCGGAGAGGTCTTGCTGGAGGAATTCGTAGTCAGGATCATAGTGATCTGGAAGGCGACAACGGAGTGTGTTACTTAGGGCCTGGGACAAGGGCCGCCCCTTCTTGCTCACCCCAACCTGGCTCTCAGAGGGAGGTAAGACTGGCTTTACTTATCAGTCTTCACTCTAAGAACAGGAATCAAACAGACCGGATGCGGCTGTGGCTAGACTGCTCTGGAGCCTTCCTATGCATAGGCCCACCTTTCACTTGTATACAAGGGCTGGAGATGGAGCCAGGGTGGTGAACACACGGCGCAAGCATCTCGGCTCTGAGCCTCATCCCCAGCCCTTTCCTGTATTAAAAAAAGTTCTTCCTAAAGAAACCCCAAACTGGGCTGGGAAGGTAGCTCAGTGGTAGAGAGCTTGCCTTGCATGCCTGAGGCCCTGGGTTCGATTCCTCAGTACCATATAAGCAAAGAAGAAAAAAAGCCGTAAGTGGCGCTGTGGCTCAAGTGGTAGAGCGCTAGCCTTGAGCTGAAGAGCTGAGGGACAGCGCCCAGGCCCAGAGTTCAGGCCCAATGACCGGACCCCCCCCCCCAAAAAAAAAGAAACCCTAAACAGCAACAAATAAACAAACAGTCATGAAATTAAAAATGCCAGAATCTGCTCTCTCTGTTCACATCTTCAGGTATTTTCCTAAGTTTCCCCACAGCACCCATGGGATTTCTTTTCTTCTTTTTTTTTGGTCAGTCATGGGGCTTGAACTCGGGGCTTGGATACTGTCCCTGAGCTTTTTCACTCAAGGCTAGTGCTTTACCATTTAGAGCTTCTGGTTCTCTGGGTGTTAACTGGAGCTAAGAATCTCAAAGACTTCCCTGCCTGGGCTGGCTTTGAAGTGCAATCCTCAAGGATCTCAGCCTCCTGAGTAGCTAGGATTACAGATGTGAGCCATGGTGCCAGCAAGATTTCTTTTCTTTAACCTAATTTAAGGCCATGTAAATGGTCTCCTCCACTCATCATCATAACCGATATTTAGCTATGGATTACCGCCCCAGGACGTGTCTGATCCCCATTTGCGAGCTGGCAGCATTCCCAGATGGCCGCCCCAATGCCTCTGTGCCTGGCCTCCCTGCTGAGAAGCCTTGCACACATCTGTGAGTGCTCTCAGCACGCTTCCCAGAAGGGAAACAGCAGGTTCACAGGGCACAAACAGCCTAGTGCTCCCGGGCTGATGACAAACTGCCCTGTGACATCGATGGGTCCACGTAGCCAAGGCCAGCCCTGACCACCGACGGCAGCAGACCAATCCTCTGTCACCTCTGTCCCATGCTGGCAGGTGCCCGGCTCCTCTCGGAGGGGCAGGCTGCCCACAGGGACAGGAGTCACTTGAGCAGCTATCCGAAGGCTCCTTGGAAGCAGACCTCACCCTCAATCTGCAGAAGAGGAAACCGAGGCTCCCAGTGGCTGGGGTCACCCAGCCGGTGCCTGACGCCCAGCTGGGGCTCAGGCAGGCCAGATCTGCTGGGCAGGGAGGGAGGCGGCTGCCAGGGCTCACCTAGCGTTTCACAGCTTGTGTTCCGGGAGCCCTGCCCGCTGTCCCTGTCCAGGGAGGAGAGCTGCTCGTCCGATCGGCTGAGCTTGCCCGTGCTGCTGCAGGGGGACAGGCGGGGCGACTCGCCGCCACACGACCGGCTGCCTCCGGACAGGCGCCTCTGTGCGTAACAGTCCATGTCGAAATCCTCGGAGAAGAGGAGGATAAGCTCAGCGCCTCTGGGGCAGGGCGGCAGAGGGCAGGTGGGACAGGACGAGGGCCAGCGAGAGGCTGTCCCGGAGCCTGCACGGAGGCCGCACAGGGCTGGAGTGTGCGGATGCGGGGGGCCCTGGAGACGGCTCCAGCCGCCAACCCCCGGCCTGAGCCCTTCCTCCCTCCTCCCCGGCTTCTGAGGGTGCTGCAGTACCTGTCTGTTGATTCCCACGGGCAAACTGGAGCCACTGGTGGCCCGGCTCATGGGGGCCACCACGGCCACTCGGGTAGGGGATGGAGCCGACTGTCTTTTCTTAGGTGGCAATGCTGGGGGACTGAAAGAGACAGAACATCCTGGCAAACCAAACACTGCACATAGGGACACTTTAGAACCACTGTAGGCAGAATGTGGGTGACTTTTATTACGACTCCCCACCTGCGATTCTCATTCTTGACTTCCCATCTACTCCCCTCCTGCCAAAATAATATCTGTATCTATAATGTCAAGCATGAAAACTAGAAAGACCCCTTTTTTCCCTTTCATAGTAAATGATACCAAGTTTCACTTTAGTGACACCAATAGTCAAGCTGTAAGGAGCACTTAGAGCATGTGCAAGGGCCCTGGGGCAGAGCATCTAAGGAAGCAGGGCCTGAGTACCCAGCATGTGCCCCAGTTACGCCCCCTTCCTTGTGCTCATTCTACCATCTCATCCCCACATCATGTACAAGTAGCGAAGGCCCTGGGAGAGGGTTACCTATTATCAACCACCCGGATGCCAGGCAAGGGGGGCTTAGGGGGCGCGGCCTCTTCGTCGGCTGAATCTGGGAGTAACTCTGTGGAGGTCGATGCACTTGTTGCCTTGTTTAGAATCTCCATTTCTCGGTCTGTCAGGGGGAGTTCGGGCTGACTGGAGAGACAGCAAGAACTTGGTTATAGAAGGCTCAGAGCATGAGTGGGCAGGCGGGGAGGGAAAGGGGTGTCACACAGAGTCCCAGAGTCCCCGCTGCATTTAACCACTGCAAACTACCAGAGCTTGGCCAGGCCCGTGCTGGAAACCCCAGTTTCCTCAAATGAAATCGGAAGGCTTGACTAGAGGTTCTCCAGGTGTGCTAAATGCTCCAAGTTCACATTTTCTCTTTCTACCAGGAGCTGATAGCAGGAAGTAATGCAAGGCCCCACCGCTGTCCACGCGGCCTCAGATAATTCTCTTGACAAAGGTAACATCATGAATATTGGTGGTCCCAGAGCCCACCTCTGTAAAGGGGCCGCACTGGCTGTCAGCGACCCCTCCACGTGGCCGCTGCAGTGGTGGGGCTGGTCAGCACTCACCTGTCAGGCTTGCCGGCTGGGGAGCTGGGCTTCACAGGGCTGGTTGGAGACGGCCGTCCCTGCTTCTCGATGGTCAGCCTGACCAGCTCCTGCGCCCCACACGGGAGAAAGGCATTGACCCCCAGGCAAGTGCTCCCCTGCCCTCCACCCCCATACCAGCTTTACATGCCATAGGTCACTGGCAGCTTGCCCAAGTGACCCTGCCCTCCAAATATGCCAGAGGCTGGGAAGGTGGCTCAGTGGTAGAGCACTTGCCTTGCATGCATGAGGCCCTGGGTTCGATTCCTCAGCACCACATAAGCAGAAAAGAAAAGCTGGAAGTGGGGCTGTGGCTCAAGTGGTAGAGTGCTAGCCTTGAGCTGAAGAGCTGAGGGACAGAGCTCAGGCCCAGAGTTCAGGCCCCACGACCGGACCCAAAAAAAAAAAAAAAATACAGCCATTTATAGTGGCGCTGTAGCTCAAGTGGTAGAGCGCTCGCCTTGAGTTGAAGAGCTGAGGGACAACGCCCAGGCCCAGAGTTCAAGCCCCACGACCGACAAAAAAAAAAAAAAAAAAAAACTATATAGAGCACTCAAAAATGCCAGAGCCTCACGCACGACACTTCCTCTTGGGCGGAAAGTGGTAAACCCCACATTCACCTAACGGCTACCCGACTGCCAAGTCAAACTCCAGGAGAGCACATACTTGGCAGCGTGGTAGTGGCAGCATTTTTAGTTTCCTAAAATTCCTTTTTTTTCTTCTGTCAGTTGTGGGGCTTGAGCTCTGGGCCTGGACGCTGTCCCTGAACTTTATTGCTCAAGGAGAACACGTTCTACCACTTGAGCCACAGTGCCACTTCAGGTTTTCTGGCGGTTCATTGGAGATAAGAGTCTCATGACTTTGCTATGGAGCTAGCTATGAACTGCGATCCTCAGATCTCAGCCTCCTGAGCAGCTAGGATTACAGGTGTGAGGCACTGGGGCTCAACTCTCCCTTCTTTTAACAGCTTTCTAGAGCTGTAAGTCACATGCTGCGTACAGTTCCATGGTTTTTGTGTCTGTAGAGTTGTACAACCACCGATGCGACCCATTGCCTCAGAAATGCTGCCTGCGCAGCCCTCTCCTCTCCCTCCCCTGGGCCCCATCTGCACAGACCTGTCTCTACCATCTTCCTTCTGGGGAGGGCACGTGTGTCCCGTCCGTCTCCCCCCCCCCCATCCCTCCCATCATCACCCTTACAGGCGCGCAGCAGGACCTCTGTGCCCAGAGCTTTCAGGCTTCAGCACAAACAGCATTTCCTCTCTAACCCAAGGCTTTGAAGTCATGAAGCGAATACAACCCACGCCATCACTGAGGCAGCTGGGGCCTCCTGAGCAAAGACTCCTTCACAAGCAGAGGCTAGACAAACGATGGGCATGCCCAGATAGAGACCAAGGAAGAAATTCACAGCTATAAACAATGGTCACAGTCACAGAGGCTAGACAAACGATGCACGTGCCCAGATCAAGTCCAAGGAAGAAATTCACAGCTATAAACAACGGTCACAGTCATGAGCTTTTCTGTGGCTTTGATGGCAGTAAGACAGAAACTTCCAGATGCATGGGAGCTGGGCAGAAGGGTCACTGTGGGCGGGGTGGGGGTGGAGATGGCTTCCCAGCATGCATCAAAGGCCTGAAATGTCTGTGTTATGAGAATTTTGCCCAAGGAAAATGTCATGAATGTGTGCAAATACTCAGCCACAAAGGATGGCCATCACAGGACAGATCAGACTGTTTGGTATAATCTAATTAAAGACAGCCCAACAGGAGACTACTGTATGGTCATCAAGAACCGAGTCACATCTGGGCATGGTAGTGCATGCCTGTAGTGCACTTGGAAGGCTGGGGTAGGAGGATTGTTGGTTTAGGCCAGTCTGCACAACACAGTGAGACAAGACACAAAATCACAGCACAGAAGGACAGGACAGGAGCTGTGAGCTCCCGGAGTGCCCGGCTGGCAGAGGGGAGAATCTTCAAGCATCTTGCTACCACAACATAGAAGTTTAATAGTTAAGCAAGTCTGCTGGCTAGTGATACACAGGACAGGAGGGAGGAGGGGGAAGGGCAGCGTGCAGCCGTGGCCTAGAGGCTGGGAGGCACAGTGCTCTGAAAACCCTGCTACCACCCTGGGGCCCACAGGACCTGGAGCCCTGTTTTCTTGCTTTTATTTTGTGTGTTGGCTCTGGGGCTTGAACTCAAGAGTCTGGGTGCTGTCCCTGAGCTTTTTTTGCTCAAGGCTAACATTCTAGCACTTGAGCCACGGCTTCACTTCTGGGTGGCTTGTGAGTGTATGTGTATGTGTGTGTCTGTGTGTGTTTGTGTGTATGTGTGTCTGTATGTGTATGTGTGTGTCTGTATGTGTTTGTGTGTGTCTGTATGTGTATGTGTGTGTCTGTGTTTGTCTGTGTGTCTGTGTGTGTGTGTATGTTTTGGGAGGGACGTGTTAATTGGAGATAAGGGTCTCATAGACTTTCCTCTCTAGCTGGCTTTGAACCGCGGTCCTCAGATCTCAGCCTCCTGATCAGTGAGGATTACCGGCGTGAGCCACTAGCCTGGCTGGAAGCCGTTTCATACTCACTCTTTCTGGGACAGTCACACTATGTAGCAAAGGCTGGCCTGGAACTTGTGCTCCTCCAGCCTCAGATGGCCAGTGCTGGGATCATGGGTGTGCACCGCCGTGCTTGGCCAGGCTTACTCTTTACAACAGGGCGTCTGCAGGGGTGGGAACAAATTGCACCGATTCCTGTCTCCTGATTCTTGAGTGATTATAGGGGCACTGTCATCTCTCCGGAAAGGCAGCTGTGACCTCAACCCATGAACGATGGCAAAAGAATCCGGGGAGGACAAACACGTGTGCAAGCGTGCCTCTGAATTCCAGGGTGGCCTCATGACAGTAGCGCACCGCCCCCCCCCCCCCCCCCCCCGGCTGTGAGGCGGAGCGGGGCTGGGCGAGAGTAGGCGGGCAGCCCTCCAGTTCCTGCCCCAGCTTGCCAGGGGTGGGGGTGGAGTAAGGGCTCCCAGGAGCCCCGAGAAGCGGTGCTGCCGAGCCGGCTCCTGCTGTCTTGGTCTCCCTGAGCCCCCTCCTCCTGGCCCTGCCTGGCAGAGGGACCAGCGCTGCCCAGGGACACGTCTTCTGAGGAGCCAATGGGCAGGGGTGCCTTTGCCAGGTCTGTGTGAGGAAAACAGGCCGGTGACACTTCCTAGAACCAGAGCTGCACAATGTGGTCCAGGGTCTAGCTCCACAGTTACTTGACCAACCTCCCCACCTCCCTCCCTCTCTTTCCATTTCTTTCTTCCTTCCTTTCTGTGCCAATTGTGGGGTTTGAACTCAGGGCCTGGGTGTTGTCCCTGAGCTTTTTTCTTCAATGCTAGTGCTCTACCACTTGAGCCACAGCTCAACTTCCAGCTTTTTTGATAGTTTATTGGAGATAAGAGTCTCATGGGCTTTCCTGCCCAGGCTGGCTTTGAACCACTATCTTTAGATCTCAGCCTCCTGAGTAGCTATTGTTATAAGCGTGAACCACTGGCACCTTGCTCCCAGTGACTTCATGGAGACAAAAAGGGATCTTCCTGCCTACATCCAAAGTGTCAGTGAGAGGCAGCCACAGGACAAGGGAGTAGTGACACGGTGCTTGGTGCACAAGGACACAAGCAGCGGGGGCGGCATGAGGGCGGCGCTGCTGTGGGAAGCCTGAGGCCCACTGAGAGGCAGTGCCGGGTGTGTGTGTGGGGGCATCATTTTGTTTTTCTCTTTCCAGTCCTGGGGTTTGAGCTCAGGGCCTGGGCACTGTCCTTGAGCTTCTCTTGCTCAAGGCTAGCACTGTACCACTTGAGCCACAGTGCCACTTCTGGCCTTTTCTGTGTATGTGGTACTGAGGAATTGAACCCAGAACTTCATGCATGTGAGGCACGCACTTCACCACTGAGCCACCTTCCCAGCCTCTGGGCATTATTAAAAAAAAATTTTTTTTTTTTGGTCGTGGGTCTTGAACTTTGGGCCTGAGCGCTGTCCTTCAGCTCTTCAGCTCAAGGCAAACGCTCTACCACTTGAGTTACAGTACCACTTCCAGTTTTCTGGTGGTTAACTGGAGATAAGAGTCTCATAGACTTTCCTGCCTGGGCTGGTTTTGAACTGCAATTCTCAGAACCTCCTGAGTAGCTAGGATTATAGATGTTAGCCACTGTTGCCTGGCTCCTGGGCATGATTTTTAAGCTAATGATGTAGTTGGGGCAAGAAGCTACAATTGGAATTACCAAGACAAGAGGGACCGGGCAGGTGCTGACAGGCCCCTGGCTGGCGGGAGCTGTGACTTGGCACGTGTGCTCCTGCCTCAGGGGCCTCGGCCAGGATGGCGCAGACAGGTACGTATGCTGCAGGTGAGCAACCCAAACAGATCACTGAGTGACTCAGAAGGTAGGCTGGGGAGGGGGACTACGGGAAGAAAGACAGACACCTGACTTTAAGCCATGCTACTGTTCTAAGGCACAACACCTGCCCCCCCAATTCTGAATGCATGTAAATATGAGTTTTTTGACTTATAAAATTATATGCCATACAATTTTTCCTCCTCCTCTTCTCCTCTTTCTTATGTTTTCTGGTACTAGGGTTTGAACTTAAGGCTTTGTGTTTGCCAGGCTCTACCACTAAGCCACTCTACCAGCTGTTTTTGTATGCCCAGGCTGGACTGGACTGCGATCCTCCTATTTGTGCTTCCCACCATCACTGGGGAGCCTAAACCCACCCATTCACGCAATGACTAGGGAGAAGGTAGCTTTTTTTTTTTTTTGTCAGTCATGGGGCTTGAACTCTGGGCCTGGGCGCTGTCCCTCAGCTCTTCAGCTCAAGGCGAGCATTCTATCACTTGGGCTACAGCACCACTTCCAGTTTTCTGGTGGTTTATTGGAGATAAGAGTCTCATGGACTTTCCTGCCT
The DNA here is from genome assembly GCF_019054845.1 of Dipodomys spectabilis. Classification (NCBI taxonomy): domain Eukaryota; kingdom Metazoa; phylum Chordata; class Mammalia; order Rodentia; family Heteromyidae; genus Dipodomys; species Dipodomys spectabilis. The sequence continues at coordinate 4,679,858 of NW_024870744.1, forward strand.
GGGCCGGCTTTGAACCTTGATCCTCAGATCTCAGCCTCCGGAGTAGCTAGGATTACAGGCGTGAGCCACCAGCGCCCGGCTAGGTGGGGTCTTTATGTTAGCACTTTCTAACCCTAAAGACCTGCAGAGCAGGCGTTGACCACAACTGCTACTGATGTCACCAAAGGAATGATTATCTGAGGACGGAGGCATGCCAGGTGGTAGAGCTCGGGTTCAATCCCCAGTGCTGCCATGGTCCAAATGAAACTCAGGTGCTACCAGAAGTCTGCCTCAGCCCCTAGTTAGAGTCAAGAACCAGAGGAACATACTGAACAGCACCACATGGATCTATGACATTTTTTTTTTTTTTTTGGTGTCAGTAGTCCTCAGGCTTGAACTCAGAGCCTAGGTGCTAGCCTTAAGGTTTTTTTTTTGTTGGTTGTGGGGCTTGAACTCTGGGCTTGGGCGTTGTCCCTCAGCTCTTCAGCTCAAGGCTAGAGTTCTACCACTTGAGCTACAGAGCCACTTCCGGTTTTCAGCTAGGATTACAGGCATGAGCCACCGGTGCTCAGCTAAAATTTTCTATTTTTTTTTTGGGGGGGTCCTGTTGTGGGGCCTGAACTCTGGGCCTGGGTGCTGTCCCTCAGCTCTTCAGCTCAAGGCTGAAGCTCTACCACTTGAGCCACAGCGCCACTTCCAGCTTTTTTCTTATGTGGTGCTGAAGAATCGAACCCAGGGCCTCATGCATGCAAGGCAAGTGCTCTACCACTGAGCCACCTTCCCAGCCCCGCCTTAAGGTTTTGTGCTCAAGGTAGTGCTCTACCACTTGAGCCACAGCTCCATTTCCGGCTTCCTTTCCTTTGGAGATAATGAGTCTCAGGGACTTTTCAGCACAGGCTGGCCTTGAACTGTGATCTTCAGCTCTCAGTCCCCTGCGTAGCTAGGATTACAAGTGTGAATCACCAGTACCTAGCAGGAACAATGACTTCTATATAAAAATAAATTGCAAGAAGAAAAATAAAAGAGAGAAAAGAGAACTTTAAATACCATCTAATGAATTATAGCAATGGACTTTATTTGGATCCTGCATTTAAAAACTGTCTAAAAATAGCAAACTACACCTTGCACGCCAAGTCTAGTTCAGGGCACATTTCTGTAAGGCTCCCAAGGTGAGAGGGTTTGATTCAAAACCAACACAGATGTCTGTGGCCTAGAAACCCTAAAATGTTTACTGTGCGGGCCTCATCAGCACAGGTGTGCCTTGTTCCAGACATGGCCACTCGAACGGCACAGATGCTTGAGACGCACCTCCAGGCAATCTGGGGATTGGCTAGAAGAACAAGAAACAAGCCTAGACATGTGTGAACAAGGTCCCTTATTTGTTCCCTCTGTGGCAGTAGTAGGGTTTGAACTCAGGGCCTTGTGCTTGCTAGGCAGGTGCTCTACCACTTGGACCATGCCTCTAGCCTTTTTGGCTTTAGTTTTTTTTTTTTTTTAATGCTTTCTGCCCCAGAAGCCTTGGACTTTGAGCCTCCTCCTTATTTTTCCCACATAGTTGGGATTACAGCAGTAGAACACTATACTCAGCCTTCCTTATTCTCCTTCTACAAACTCTTTTCTGCTTTGTAAATGTTTGAAATTATTCACAATGAAAAAACTTAAAAACAGGCTCAAAAGGAATAAGAGATGGCTTACTTGAAATGTCAGAGACAGCTGGCAGCCCCACAGTATTTGTTCTTCCTAACAGATTTTTAGCTAGGCATATGACCAAGCTCAGGCCAATAAAATGTAAGTAGAAATGTGCGAGGCCTTCTAAGAAGACACCTCAAGGGAGAAGCATGGTTCTGAGCTATCTGAAATGTAGCCATGATAGCTAGAGAGGAGGTAGCTTCCCCCCCCCTCCCCCCCCACCGGCCAGTACTAGTTCTTGAACTTGAGGCTTGAACTCAGTGTCTAAGCACTTTATTATTTATTTATTTATTTTTCCTCAAGGCTAGTGCTCTACCACTTGAGCTACAGTTCTACTTTTGGCATTTTGGTGGTTAATCAGAGATATGAATATCATAAACTATCCTGCCAGGGCTGGCTCTGAACTGCAATCCTCAAATTGCAGCCTTCTAAACAGCCAGAATTATAGGCATGAGCCACAGCGCCTGGCTCCAGACTTTTTTGGGGGGTCAGTTGTGGGGGTTGAATTCTGGGCCTGTGTGCTGTCCCTCATTCCTCAGCTCTTCAGCTCAAGGCAAAATCTCTACAGGGGCTGGGAAGGTGGCTCAGTGGTAGAGCGCTTGCCTTGCATGCATGAGGCTCTGGGTTCGATTCCTCAGCACCACATAAGCAAAAAGAAAAAAAGCCAGAAGTGGCGCTGTGGCTCAAGTGGTAGAATGCTAGCCTTGAGTTGAAGAGCTGAGGGACAGTGCTCAGGCCCAGAGTTCAGGCTCCACCACCGGACTCAAACCTCCCCGCCGCAAAAAAAAAAAAAAAAAAGAGTCTTAATGGCCTTTCCTGCTCCGGCTGGCTTTCAACTGCGATCCTCAGATCTCAGCCTTCTGAGTAGTTAGGATTACAGGTATGAGCCACCAGTGCCCGGTTCCAGACATCTTTTAAAAACAGCTTATTGGCCTTTTTGTTGTTGTTGTTGGTCGTAGGGCTTGGGCGCTGTCCCTGTGTTCTTCAGCTCAAGGCGAGTACTCTACCACTTGAGCCACAGTGTCACTTCCGGTTTTCTAGTGGTTTATTGGAGATAATAGTCTCACAGACTTTCCTGCCCTGGCTGGCTTTGAACTGTGATCCTCAGTCAGATCTCAGCCTCCTGAGTAGCTAGGATTACAGGCATGAGCCACCGGCACCCGGCCTTACTGGCCTTTGAAACTGTCTACCTCTAGGCTTTACACAAGGGAATAAGAAATTTTGTTTTTTGAAAAGCCACTGCTAGCTGGGAGCTAGTGACTCATGTCTGCAATCCCAGCTACTCAGGAAGTTGAGATCTGAGCTTCCCACAGTTCAAAGCCAGTCCAGGTCAAAAAGTCTGAGAGAACCCATCTCTAATTAACCTATAAAACCCAGCCAGGAGGTAGGACTCAAGTGGTTGAGCACCAGTTGTAAATAATGAAAAAGATAAGAAAAGCTGAGAGAATGTAAGGCCCTAAGTTCAAGCCCTGGAATTAACACATGTACAGCATGTGTGTGTCCACACATGCACACATTCATTCACACACACTCACAGAGCCACTACTACTTTCGTTTTGCGTTTACTGTTTTCATTTCAGACTTAATCCTAACCGATGGTCAGAAAACATCCTTACAGTGTAAGAAAGCCCTTCCTGCCTGCCTCAGTTCCTTCCCTCTTTCTCCCTCTCTCTTTCTCCTGCTTCCTTCTGTCTTCCTCTCTCCCTTTCCCAACCCTCATTCTTTCTTGAAGGCCTAGGCCAGGCCAAGCTGAGTGCAAGGCGGGGTGGAGAGCAGCCTGCCTGAGGTCAGAGGACAGCAATGCTGGAGTGGGAAGGCTGAAGGGCTCACATTTCTAAGCTCACCTGGAATGGAGCCACAGCTGCCGACCAGGACTGGCAGGGGAGCAGGCGCTCCATGGCGCCCGGCACTCGCTGGGTGTCCATCAGCCTAGCCTGTCTTCACACCTTCAGGGCAAGTATTTAAGGAACTATAGGAACCCTAGAGAAATAGCTGGTCCAAGGCCACATAGCTAGCAAGCGGTATTTATGCGAGGGTTTAACTGACAAATGCTATTACTCATTCAGGAACAAGAACAAAGTAAGCTGCTTTTAAAACATTTTTGTAAAGTTCCCTCCCCCCCTCAAAAAAAAATTCCGTTCAACTGAAGTAGCCACTTGAAAGATGGTGAGTCAGAACTGAGGAACGTGCCAGCATTCCTCCTCCAAGTGGGGTGACCACATCAGTGGTACCCCGCCCAGCCCTACAGCTCACACCCCAGGACACAGGCTTTTAGGGAGTGGGGCCTGGCTGGGACAGCAGGAGGTGTGAGCGGAGGATCCTGAGCGAGGGTGAGTGAGTAAGGAGCGCACCGGGTCCGGCGGCCCAGTGAGTGCTCGCTGTCATTAGCACGGTCATAAATAACAATGCCAACACGGACCCTCTTCACAGCCTTCCAGGCTCCAGCAGCACAGGTCCATGCCTGCCGCCCCGCAGGCCCTGGCCTGCGTCTCAGGAAGGAGGCCCGACCACCCTGCAAGCAGCAGGCTGTGTGCCTCCGCTGGAGCCTGGGGCGCGTGCGCGCTCTCTGCTCTTTCTCCCTGTGGCATCATCTTACACAATTGTGAACTTTTGTTTATGGTCCTTCCTCCCCTGCAGTTAGCTATGAACTCCCTCAGGCCAGGGCCATGACCGGGGCACACAGAAGGTTCTTGTTAAGTGCTTCTTAAATAAATGAGACAAAACTCAATTTTTAGAGCCTCTGACCTACACTATCTTTGTCCTGGCTAAAATATTTGTAAGATACTTGTGGAAAAATTATTTTCTTAGACGCTGACAATTTCAAATTCCATAGATACTCTGTCTCTTTTTCTGCGTTCTCTGATCACTGAAAAATTGTAAATTTTTCTCTCAGACAGGCCTTTCACCGATACAATGGTGCTTTAATGATTTCACAGAGACATTCCACTTGGCTGTGCCACAAGGCTGTGTGGAAACTCGCTTTCTTCCGCTCTAGTTGTTCTAACTTGTTCTGAACACCTCATCAGAATGGATTTGGTGGGAAGAAACGCAACAATGTCACCTGAAAAATCATTTCCAACAATAGCATTTCTAGAAGCAGTCAGGAACAGCAGGGCCAGCTGGCTGGAATCGTGTGATGCTGCGACACACAGACCATGCGGACATGAGCAACCCTGGGGGATGCCACACAGACCACGTGGACACAAGTAACTGTGGAGGATGCCATGCAGGCCACGCGGACATGAGCGACCATGGGGGATGCAACAGCATGATGTGATAGCCTGGATTCAGCACAGCAGTGCCTGGTTATGCCTTTTAGTCTCCCTGCCAAAAGCCGACAACAGACCTTGACCACTCTCTGGGGTGCAGAGACGATAGGACCTTGGTCTAAAGGGTCCTGGCGATGGGGAGCTGCAGGGACGTTAGCTAAGGGTCCGTCTGGGAGAGACATGGCCTTCTCTCCGTGGTTTCAGCCTTTGGGGTCCTAGTCCTGCTCCCCAGAGCTCTGGGGGGCGGCACGCAAGGGGGCGGTTTCCAGGAATCTGGAGCCTGGTGAGTTGGGAAGGAACCCTTTGTGCCTCAGTGCAGAGGTCTTAGCTATAATTTTGTTTGGAAGAATCTAGAAAGGAAGAGGGCCCAGCCACATTTCAAGGCAAGCGCTGAGCACTGCGTACTTAATAGCCAGTAATGCCTGAGTGTTCAGTATGTATCTGGCACTGTTCTAAAAGCAGTGCATATATTAACTAATTTAATCCTTCCAGTAACCATGCAATGCACAGTACTGTTAGGCTAACTTTTTTTGGCCAGTCCTGGGGCTTGAACTCAGGGCCTGGGAATGGTCCCTGAGCTTCTTTAGCTCAAGGCTAGCACTTTCCCACTTGAGCCACAGCGCCACCTCTGGCCTTTGTGTAGGTGGTACTAAGGAATTGAACCCAGGGCTTCATGCATGCTAGGCAAGCATTCTACCACTAAGCCACATTCCCAGCCCAGGCTAACTCTTTATGGATTATTAACTAAAGTAAAGAGAAGCTAAGCAAATGGCTCCAGTCCATAGACAGCAAGTAGTAGTGGTCACTCTTTCTATTGCATGGCACAGCCCCACCTAAAGCAGGTTCCCTGTCCTCCCTGCCCACCATGCCCAGCCCTGACTGACCCTCACTCTGTCCCTGCTCTACCTGTCTTGCTCCTCAAACACTGGGGCTCATTTTCTCATTAGGGCTTGTCCCCCAGGCCCAGCTCCACTAAGGCCTTTGCTTCTACCTCAACTATGATTACTAATTTCCTCGCAGGCCATTTCCGACTTCCCTGGATAGCAAATACCCAGACAGCATGAGGGAAATCAAGCCCATAGATGCTTTCATTCCCAGGTCATCTCAACCATGCTTTGCTATGGAGACTCTCAACATGTCTGCAACATGAAAAGTGATATATTAGTTCTGCTGAATGCCAACACAAAACCCGCCTCCACTAGTGTCTTTGTCTAGCTGTAAGTGTGCTCAGCCCCAGTGGTGATGGAGGGATTTGTGGATGGAGGAGTTGTGGGCTAGGCAGGTCCGCACTTTGGCTACCAGAAGACGATCATTCTGATGCGGTAGGTTTATGAGTGATTGGTGGTCTGGAGCCCGCGCAGTACCTTCACTCCGTCCAGCACGGCCTTGATGACGCCCTTCACCGTTGTCACTGTCTCCTTATCCTCTGAGTTCACCCCTTCAAGCATCACCTGGTCAGACCAACGGATGAGGTTGGCAAGACTTTGGTACACCCGGCTATAGCAGGAGGAGAGGGCTGAGCTAGAATGAAAACAAGGGTTTGTAAAGACATGTTACAAACAAAGCGAAAGCAGGACAGTCACTTCAGAAGGAACAGTCTGTCAGTGGCTATGGTGTCCCTTTCTCTCTTCATTTGGTAAAAATCCATGTCTCTCTCTTTCTTGAGAGAGTGCTGGGATTACAACAAGCACCACCATACTCAGCTAATCTCTCCTGGCCTTTTGACCCCCAGCAAAGATTTTGTGGAACTTTATATTCTAACCTGTGAAAAAGTTTATTTCAGCTGGGTGCTGGTGGCTCGCGCCTGTAATCCTAGCTACTGAGGAGGCTGAGATCTGAGGATCACAGCTCAAAGCCAGCCTGGGCAGAAAGGTCCCTGTGAGACTCTCATCTCCAATTAACTACTCAAAAATCAGAAGTGGCACTGTGGCTCAAAGTGGTAGAGTGCTAGCCTTTAGCAAAAGAGCTCAGGGACAGAGCCCAGCCCCTGAGTTCAAACCCTACAACTGGTTAAAAAAAAAATTCATTTCCCATATATAACATAAAAATCCCATCACAGTACTTTCTTCTGGCTTCACACCCCTGCATGTAAGAATCTATAAAGATTGCCTACAAAGCACTCAGTCTTCCCTCCTTCAAGCTGCCAGCCACTGGTCTGAGCCAGAGCTGCATGCTTCTTGTTTTAAATGAGATTGAAAGTTATTGTGGACAGATCACAGGAGCCAATAGGTTTGTGAGGTTTTAGTGAGTGGGACCCCGGAATGGAGCAGCCATGAGCTCAGAAGAGATGGCACTTTGTCAGAGACGCCTCCCCACACTGAGCTCACAGTCCTCAGCCCTGTAATGATGGCTGAGCAGCCTGAGGGCCACAGCAGGAAAGACTTTCAAGAATAATGAGTCAGATTTGAGGTGGCCCGGGATGGCCTGAGATGTGTGAGGGTGGTGATACAGGGTGTGTGTGTGTGTGTGTGTGTGTGTGTGTGTGTGTGTGTGTGTGTGTGCGCTTCCAGCCTCACTATGATACAGGTGTGTGTGTGTGTGTGTGCACTTCCAGCCTCACTATGATGCCAAGAAGCCACCCTCAGTACTCTGTAGAGTAGTAGTCAAAATACACAATGTTGACATGTTCTACATCTCAAATACTGAAAATAATTTTCTTTAAGAATTTTGAAAGTTTTTATTTCCACTTCAGACTTATGCATTATAGCAGAGGAAGAGTGAGAGGAGTTGGAGGAAGGAAAGCAAGCCCCCAGTCCCTGAGGACGGGGAGGGCCGGGGAATCAGCTAAGAGACCATGGAGAGACAGGTGCGGAGGATGGGCTCTGGGCTCTGGGAAGGGGGCTCCACAGCCATGTGGAGCATGTATGCAGCATTAATGCAGCCAAAGCCTTCTATCCTGGCCTGCAGGGGGTACACACCGAGGCACCACCCTGTTGGATGAAGGCAGTAAATTCACACTTCATTTCTCCAGCATCTAGGCTGCCATTTGTTCGGAGCTCTGAAACAACCACTCCCCACAGCACCCTTCCCACCACGAGCCTGGACGCCAAGTCTTCCCGGGGCAAGGGGCTGACTAGGAGGGACAAAGGTCACTGGGGACATGTACCAAGACCCAGCACTGGCCCATTCTTCATGAACCAAAGCCATCTGCCGCTAATGCACAGACAGTGGCTCTCACAGGAGAAAACTGCATTCCCGCTACAGCCCAAGTTGGCTGCTCACTCAGTACAGACTAGCTGTGTCCTTGGAACTCAGGCGAGGTGGCCAGGGACCTGCTTGCTAGAAGGCAGCTGCAAAGGGGCAGGAAAGCCCCTTCCCACTCACATGCTGCACTGATGGAGGAAGAGACAGTGGAAAGAACAGAAACATCTGAGGACGTTCTTTCACTCATCGGCTTTGGGACAATTCCAAAAGGCAAATCCTTTACGTGGGATTAGCCCAAGATCACTTGGCTGTGCCCTGGCACTTGCCTTTGGCCTTAGCTCTTCCTGGAAGGAGATAAGGACACTAAATAACCTTTTTCAATTACCCCTTCTCTGTGGCTTCATGAACAGGTAGGTACATGCCTGCACCCTCTTGGGCAGAGCTTCCAGCCCCCACTCCAGGAAGAAACCCTAGTGGCAACCACTGTGTTGGGATTAGTGAAAGCAACTCCACGCACTTTCCCAGAGGCTTCTGTGCTGGTAGGTAGCAGGTCAAGGCCCTGTCTTGTTTCCCTGGCTCCCCAGCCCCAGGACATACACTGACCTAGGCCACAGGTCCTTCCTTCTCTGACTCTCCTCCCCACAACCAATCCAGCTCTTGCCTCGCCCATAGACTGGCTTCCAGCATGCCTGTGCCAGGAAGCTGGGACCACCACTCTCTCAGCTTTCCGCTTCAATTCCAACAGAGCTTGAACTCTACCACTGTCAGCACTTGTTACCTGATGGTGAGCCAGAAGTTTCCAACTGGATTTGAACTCTTTCCTAGTGGGATCATCTCATGAGAACAGAGGGATAACAACATCATCCACACATTTGACCGTGGTTAATGTCAACATAAGGCTCTTTCTCTAAAGAAGACAGGCACCAAGGCTGCCTAGGAGCCAGGCATGGAATAAAACTAGAGACAGCAACAGTGCGGGCAGCAGCAGACCAAGCCATACCAGCAGCGCCAGGGAGCTTCTAGCCAAAAGACCACAATCTCCGGCGGGGTCAATAAAAACTCCAGGGTCAAAGTCTCCCCAGCAGAGAGCTTCTTGGAAACAAAGATACCAATTACTCTATGTCTCAGAAGAAGAAAGTTGTGAACTTCATTGCCAAGTTCTGAAAGCTGCTTGTAAGAGCTCAGCCTCACAGGGCTAGGTGAACACAAAGCCAGATGGAGGAACTGAAGAAAGATGCACTGATCCCAAATAGGTACCACGGACAAAACCCCAGACCCAAACCCTAAGCTCCTGTCAGGCTATGAGATGGCACTTAAAACCGCTTTTCCTTTTATACTTAACAATGAATCCAGGCAAGGTTCTCGTGCTGATCTTTAAGAGAAAATGCAGTCTAGCAATCAAAGCCTCAGTAGTCAACAAAAGCTTCCTGGGGCAAAGTCTGACTGCAGCTCCCACACTGCCTGGGAGGGCCTGGCCTGGCACAGGCAGGTGCTCCCATACTCCGTGCTCTAACGGGATTCTTCTCTGCCTCTTCTGGCTGATTGCCTGAGCTGGTGAGGATTTGTGCTAGTACTGGATGCCATAAGAAGCAGGGTTAGGTATGTTAGGGGACTGAAGGCACAGAAGAGAAATGAACTCCAAATCTATGTGACTGCTGCCTGTGAGTTCACACAAAGAAGTGAGCACAGCAGACTCCAACATGGCCTCATCTCCTGGGATGGTAGAGACCAGCCTGAGTCAAGGCCTCAGGAGGAGCCGTGATCTCAAGGCTGGGAAGCAGCCAGGTAGAGCTGGCGAGCAGGATAGCCTCCACTGTTCCTGGAAACCTGTGCTTCTAGTGCCCAAACCCAGGCGCCTCAGCCTTCCTTCCACGGCTGCCCCGCTGAGCTCTGCGGAGCAACTCACCTGTGCTGGATCCGGGGGTCGGTCTGCACCAAGGGTAAGATGGCCTCCAGCACCTTGCTGGCGGACCCTGGAAGCATCTCCAGTACCTTCTTATCAATAGCCATTTTGTCCACAATTGTCTTAAAGTAGCGCAAGGCACTGACAACTTCCTTCTCTTTCTCTTCCAGCCAGCTCAGGTTCTGAAAGGAAATGTTAAGCATAAGGAGGGAGGAGAGAGATTAAAGGGAACTATTATGAGAAAGTGAAATTTCCCATCAACTAGTTTGAGATTGCTGCAAACAGCAAAGGTTCTGGCTGCAGAAGCCAAGACAGACTGTTTTCCTAAGGAAAGGAGACAGAGGCCAGACCTAGAGAGAGAGGGGCTGGGCTAGAAAGGGCAGCCAGTAAGTCCTGAATTTCCCTCCCACACCCGAGGTCCTGAAAATCCTTTCCCCTCTGTCCTACCAGCCACACTGGATGCCACACTTATCTCATAATAATAATGAGTGTGGTGACACGGCTCCCTGATGGTGTGAGGAAGCCAGGGCCATATCCATGGCACCTGTCTGTCCAGTAAATCAAAATCCAGAAATCCCAGGCTTTCTTCCAAAGACCCAAGGGAATATGAAACTGGTTGAGGGGGCAAAAGGGCCCCAAACACACCCTTCAGGCTCCTCAACAGATCTCCACACTGTGAAGCCGGCCTGCAGCCTTCAGTGAAATGAGACGCTTCTCCTGAAGGACCCCCACCCCAAGCTGAGAAGGGCGGGAAGCTCAGGTAGGAGATGGGGAAGGGGGCCCGTGACGCAGTGACTGCCTGGGCACTGGCTGCTGACAAGAGCCATCTAGGAGGAAAAGCAATGACGTGGCCCTGTGCTTCCCACAGCTCTCCCTCCACCCCAGATCTTTTTTTTTTTTTTTTTTTTTGGGTCCGGTCGTGGGGCCTGAACTCTGGGCTTGGGCACTGTCCCTCAGCTCTTCAGCTCAAGGCTAGCGCTCTACCACTTGAGCCACAGCGCCACTTCCGGCTTTTTGCTTATGTGGTGCTGAGAATCGAACCCAGGGCCTCAGGCATGCAAGGCAAGCGCTTTACCACTGAGCCAACTTCCCAGCCCCTCCACCCCAGATCTTGAACCACACAACACCCCGTCGTTCCTCTTCTCCAAGCTTGCCTTCTGAAGGTCCCGACATCAGCACTCCCCAGGTCAAAGCTGGCATGAGCAGGGGCAGGGAAGTGGAGTGAGAACTCAAGTAGACAATCTATGTGAGAAGGGGCTGGGAAGGTGGCTCAGTGGTAGAGTGTTTGCCTTGCATGCATGAAGCCCTGGGTTCGATTCCTCAGTACCACATACACAGAAAAAGCTGGAAATGGCACTGTGGCTCAAGTGGCAGAACACCAGCCTGGAGCAAAAGAAGCTCAGGGACAGTGCCTAGGCCCTGAGTTTAAGACCCAGAACTGGCAAAAAACAAACAAAAAAACCCAGACAATCTATGTGAGAATAGTGGAATAAGAAACTGTGAGGAGGGAGCCGGCTGTGCCCCAAGGCTCCGGAGTGGGGCGATGGCCACAGAGGGCAAGGTGGTGAGCAGGGGTTGCTAAAGATGCAAACAAGAGGCAGAAATATCCAGGCACTGGTAGCTCAAGCCTGTAATCTTAGCTACTCAGGAGGCTGAAATCTGAGGATCACGGTTTAAAGCCAGCCCGGTCAGGAAAGTCTGGGCAGGAAAGTCCGTGAGACTCTTATCTCCAATAAACCACCAGAAAACCGGAAGTGGTGCTATGGCTCAAGTGGTAGAGTGCTAGCCTTAAGCAAAAAGAGCCCAGGGACAGTGCTTAGGCCCCAAGTTCAAGCCCCATGACCCAAAATAACAAAAGAGGCAGAAATAGTATAAAAAAGTAGTTGTTAGTTGGAATACTACCTCTTCTAAAATGATGGGAATGCCATTTTAAATCCAAAAAAATTTACAAGCAGAGGCATTTATTTCATAGGAATATCTGAAGAAAGTCTATAAATGGCTGGATCAACAGTCAGATAATTTCCAGAGGTCCCAAGTGTGGATTCTGCGGGTAATCCCTGACGGTGTTCTCCAGGCCTCGGGGACCCCAGCCCTTCTCTCTAATGCTGGTTCCCTCACTGCCTGGACAAGGGTGCTCGGCTTTACCATGGCCTGACCAGGCTGGAGGAGCCAGGTAGTCAGAGCCAGGCCGACAGGCAGAGGACTGGGATACTGCCATCTTGATATATCAGAAAGTGCTGGAAGGCACTTTGGCAAGGGAACAAGAAACATCTTAAGAAAACATGTCTCAACATATTCAAGTGAGAAAGGGGTTGCAAGGTGTGAACTGGGGTTGGGAGGCCTGGGTGGGGCACGCACTTCAGAGTAGAAAGAGGCTTTTCCTGTCATTGCAGAAAGATCAAACCAACTTGAAGGAGCCAGGCAGCCCTGGGCTCCGCTGTAGGAACCAGCACGCAGCAGTCAGATGGCCTCTGTGAGCTCTCCAGCAAATTCCATGTGCTTAGTGCTGTGCGATCCCTGGCCCTTCAGCTGCTAGCTAGTTCAGTGGTTAGAAGGGGGTACAATGACACACCTGGACCAGCACTAGCTAGGCCTGGGGATGCGGTGCTTTGGCTTTGCTATCGCTGTCCAGACACATAACCTCAGAGTGGCACTCTCCACCTGCATGCCCTGCCTGTCCTGGGTTTCCACAAGCCTGGTAGCTCCACCAGGCTCTCAGTCCCAGGGATGGCCTAGAGCGGAGGCCCATGGCTGAGCTCCGGAAACATGGGCTTCTGGCTCCTTGTCATGAAAGGGGCTAATGCATCTGCTATGTGTACCCACAGAAATCAAAGCCAAGGACCGAACGAGGGTGTGAAGTCACTGGTAACATTTGATAGACACAGAACCAGCACTGGAGATTATAAACCTGCTAATACTGAGGCATGGAGACAAAGGATGTGAAAGTCTGGAAGGGAAGGAGAGGACCACGCCATGGCTGCTAGGCCACAGCTGCCTCTTTTGGGTACTTTACTACCCTGCAGAGCCGGGTCTCCCATCTGTGCTGTTTCATCTAAAGGCCACACAGCGGAGTGACAGAATGGTATCTGGACATGGTCTGCAGGATTCTGGAGCCTGGGGAGATGAACAGTGCACAGGGAAATCCATCAAACCCCGTAGGGCTGGGCTACGGTGGGTGTGGTGGTTCCAACTACTTGGGAGGATTATGGTACAGGCCTGTCTGGGCAAAAATACAAGAACCTATCCAAAAAGTCTAAAGCAAAAAGGGCTGAGGGTGTGACTCAAGTGGTAGAGCACTAGCCTAGCAAGTGCAAGGCCCCAAGTTCAATTTCTATAACTTAAAAAAAAAGGCTGGGAGGCAGAGGCAGGAGGAAAATGAGTTTGAGGCCAGCCTTGGGCTACCACTGAGAAACTATCTTTCTGTGAAAAAAGAAAAAAATGTACTGGAAGATCTAGGCATGGTGATGCACACCTGCAGTCCCAGCTACTCAGGAGGAGGAGGCAGGAGGCACCCAGCTGTTTGGAGACAGCCTAGGCAGCACAGCAAGATCCACGACCCTACTGTGTGAACAGACAGACAGTTCTAACAGACTTAGAAATAGGCCTCCCCCTTCCCCTGCCCCCTGAGGTGCTGGCTTAGTAAGCAAATCAAGACCTGGGCGGGCAAGGAGCAAAACTGTTCTCCTGCCTGGTGGTGGGAGACAGCAGCTTGGCTCTGAGGCTGCTGCCCCTGCAGCAGAGCAGTCAGAGTCCAGCGGGTACCGGTGCTCCTTATCCCGCCTGCAGTCCTGGCCCTCACTCCCTGCTAGGATGGCAAAGCACCAGACGCAGATATGGCCTAAGCTAGGGGAGAGGAAATCAAAATCAGTGTAAGAGACACCGGCCCCATGGGATGGATTAAAGGCAATGCCACACAGCCCTTTCTGCTGCTGAGTAGCAGCAGGTGGCTCCCGCCCATCAGAGCCCAGTGCCGAGAGCTCAGTTACAGTGAGCACCCACAGCCCTGCCACCGCAGGCCTTCTTGCCAGCATCCTCTTCCTTTTTTTTTTTTCCTGTGGGGCTTGAACTCGTGGCCTGGGTGCTGTCCCTCAGCTCTTCAGCTCCAGGCAAACGCTCTACCACATGAGCCATAGCACCACTTCTGGTTTTTAGTGGTTTATTGGAGATAAGAGTCTCACGCACTTTCTTGCCCGGGCTGACATTGGACCATGATCCTCAGATCTCAGCCTCCAGAGTAGCTAGGATGACAGGTGTGAGCCACCGGCGCCCAGCTATCCTGCGTATTATATTTCACTCTAAGTCGGGGAGCTGAAAGTGGACCCCTCATAGTCCACTTAAGAGCTCCAGGACCCAGTGGCTGTGGAAACACCCTCAGGACTGAGGACCTCGCCCTCCCAGGGCCATTTCTAGACAGTGCTAACTGCGCTAGCATGGCCCGCGTGGGGATGTCAGCTTCAGGCCAGGGTTCACGGCAACCTTTTCTTTGCCACTTTTGAACACTCCACGGCTCATTGCCAGGTTTGTTCAGCATTTTCAATCTTATAGGCTATAAGAGTTTACAAATTCAGCTACGAAGACAGAAGAGACCACTGGCACGGCTCAGTGAAACCAAGCTGCAAAGACAGTAGAGTGCAGTGGGGAAAAAGATCTTAACGTGAACTTGGGCCACAGCCTCCATGAGCGCACACTGGAGATAGGAACAAGGCCTGCCCCACGCAGGTAGAGCAGCATGTGTGAGAACACAGGACAGGGGCTTGGGCAGAGGGAAACCTCGGCAGGTGGCAGTGCTCTGAGCCAACTTCTGTCCACCAGTGCTTTCTGAGTGTGTGTGCTTCTGGCAGGGGCGGCAGGCCTGCCGCCTGGGGTGAGACAAGAAGACCCCTTAACCTCTGTAAGTGGCAAGCGACTCGGGAACAGCACTGACATGAGCGGCACAGACCCTCCCATCCATCCCTGCTCTGAGGCAGGCTCCCAGCACTTCAGCTCTGGGGACCTGCACCTGCAACAGCTTTGCCCTGACCACTTGTATTGTACCGGCTTCACACTGCTATGATGAGGACCAAACACCCGGTCCAGACACTGCCAAATCCCCCTGAGGTTTGTACACAGCTCAATAAGTGAACGCTGCTTTCTTCTCAACATTTCCTCCAGTGTCTCTTCTAGCAGTAATAAAGAAAGCAAGGTTAGAAATTCAAAAACTCGCTGGGAAGGAAGTGGCGCTGTGGCTCAGGTGGTAGATCCCTTGCTTTGAGTTGAAGAGCTCTGGGACAGCGCCCAGGTCCAGAGTTCAAGCCCCACAACTGACCAAAAAAAAATATTGTAAGACTGGCTGGGAGCTGGTGGGTCACTCCTGTAATCCTTGCTACACAGGAAGATGAGATCTAAATATTATGGTTTGAAGCCAGCCTGGGCAGGAAAGTCTGTGAGACTTATCTCCAATAAACTACTCAGGAAAAGCCCAAAAGTGGCACTGTGGCTCAAGTGGTAGATCATTAGCCTTGAACAATAGAAGCTTAGGGACCATGCTCAGGCTCTGAGTTCAAGCCCTAGGACTGGCACAAAAAGAAAAAATAAATCAAGGACTGATAGAAGCTTGTAGGTGGGAAAGAGACAGTGACAGAGTGAGTTTGTTTGGAATAAACTGCATACATATATGGAAATGTCACAATGAACTCCCTTCTTGTACCACTAACATATAGTCACAAAGAAGATATTGTACTTCATATTTTCTATTCTATTGATCTAGATGTGTTATGTGTTTTATTGCCAGTGCTAAGGTTTTGCATATGAGGTATTAATTCTGCATAATCTTGATATACAACCTTTTTAATGTATTGTTGAATTTTATGTATTATAATTTTTTTTTTTTGGTCGGTTGTGGGGCTTGAACTCTGGGCTTGGGCGCTGTCCCTGTGCTCTTCAGCTCAAGGCGAGCGCTCTACCACTTGAGCCACAGCGCCACTTCCAGTTTTCTAGTGGTTTAACTGGAGTCTCACGGACTTTCCTGCCCGGGCTGGCTTTGAACCGTGATCCTCAGATCTCAGGCTCCTGAGTAGCTAGGATTACAGGTGTGAGCCACCGGCACCCGGCTTGTATTATAATTTTGTTGAGGAGCTTTGTATCTATTTTGGTCTACAGTTTCCTTTAATAAAAATAGCATTTACCATGAAGAAAAAAATTCAAGGACTGAAAACCAGGCACCAGTGGCTCCTGCCTATAATCTTAGCTACTCAGGAGCGTGAGATCTAAAACTTGCAGTGTAAAGCTAATCCAGGCAGCAAAGTCTGTGAGACTCTTATTTCTAATTAACCACCAAAAGACCCAAGTGGAGCTGTGGCTCAAGTGGCAGAGTGCAAAAAAAGCTAATGGACAGTACCCAGGCCCTGAGTTCAAGCCCCAGGACCACACATAGACAAAAAAAAAAAAAAAAAAAAATTCAAGGACTGAGTGGCTGAACAGCTTAATAAAGCATGTTAGTTTGAAGTGCCTGCCGGGGAGAGAGTGGCTTTCACTCTCAGGGCACCAGGAATGCAGCTCCATGGTCTGCTACGCATCACAAAGCTGAGGCACGGGCCTCCCTGAGCTTCCTCTACCTGGAATTAGGTCTCCGGCAAACACAGAACGAGCCTTCTGCCCTTCAGGTCCCTTCTGCTAACACATAGGCAGCAATATGGGGGGTTTTGGGGGTATGTTGTGGGAGGCAGTACTAAGGTTTGAATCTGGGCACTTACACTAGCTAGGCAAGAACTCTGTCAACTGAACCATTCCTCCAGCCCTGAAAACTCATTCAGCCAGACTTTTGAACTTAAAACCCTTATTTCTCTACGTGTGTGTGTGTGTGTGTGTGTGTGTGTGTGTGTGTGTGTGTGTGTGTGTGTACTGGGGTTTGAACTTGAGACTCACACTCTAGCTCAGTTTTGCTCACATATCATTTGAGACAAGAGTCTCAAAGATCTGTCTGCCAGGGCTGGCTCCGAACCATGATGCTCAGATCCCAGCCTCCTGAGTAGCTAGAGTTATAGCTGTGAGCCACCTTAGCTTTTGTGCTCTATCACTTGAGCCACAGCTCTACTTCTGGCTTTTTGGTAGTTAACTAGAGATAAAAGTCTCATGGACTTTTCTGCCTGGGCTGACTTTGAATCATGATCTTAATGATTCTTAGATCTCAGCTTCTTGAGTAGCTAGGATTACAGGTATGAACCACCAGTGCCAGCTTGGCTTTCTTTTTTTTTTTGGGGGGGGGGGTCCAGTTGTGGGGCCTGAACTCTGGGACAGCGCTGTCTGTCCCTCAGCTCTTCAGCTCAAGGCTAGCGCTCTACCACTTTGAGCCACGGCGCCATTTCCAGCTTTTTTCTTTTTGCTTATGTGGTGCTGAGGAATCGAACCCAGGGCCTCAGGCATGCAAGGCAAGTGCTCTACCACTGAGCCACCTTCCCAGCCCTTGGCTTTATTTCTTGAAGTAGAAATGTAGCAGCTGAGAGTGGTGATGCATGTGTGTAATCCCAGCAGTCAGGAGGCAGAGGCAGGAAGACTGAAAGTTCAAACTAGCCTGGGCTATCCACTGAGACCTGCCTAAAAAACACATGGTTGAGAATGTCACTCGTGGTAGAGCACTTGCTAGTTACGCACAAGGTGCTAGTTTTGATCCCTAGCACTGCCAAAAAAAGGAATTCACTATTATGACATTGGATAGCCTGTATTCGAATCTTGCCTTCACTCCTTTTGTGTGTGATGGGTGTCTCTACAGCTTGGTTTCCTTTTCAGCAGGACAGGTTTTCACTTGTCAGGGCTGCAATGATTACCAAGGAAGAGGACATGAGAAGCACTCAGCACGAAACCAGAAAAGGCCCCATCGGTGGCTCCTGGCCTCTGCATTCCCCAAGGTTTGCAGATGGCTAAAAGAGCACGGGTAGCTTAGAAGGTAACCTTCCCTTCTAAACGCCAGGAAAGATCAGCTTCTGCCAGGGTGAGACTCACCCACCCCAGTACCCGCTGGACCCAAACAGCATACCAGACCCACCCCAGAAAGAAGCCCCGAGCTGCTGCCGTGTCTACTGAGCTCCCTCTGCAGATGAGGGCTCTGCTGAGCAGCCCGGGCCCCAGTGCCACCCAGTGAGGACGCAGTGGAGGGCAGGAGGTGTTTTCCACCCCAAACCACGGGCCAGGGTCCTGCAGGGGAAGGCAAGGCAAACCCCATCATTCTTAATGTCACACTGACCTTCTGCCTCTGAGACCTGGAAGCCACAGCACTGGTGGACATAAATTCTACTGTCTGCTGCTCCAGATCCAAGGGGACAGGGTAGCCCTCTGGTAGAAATCTGTCTCTTGCCTCCTGGAAGAGAGGAAACCTGGATTCCTACAGAGCTTGAAATGACCGGTGTAGGTGGAAGGTAGGGGTTGATGAAAATCAACAGCTGTTTCAGAACATCTGGCTCAGCTGGCCCTGCTGAGATTACTAGGGCTCACATATCTTTGGCTGGGCCTCCAGGGGCTTGCATTTCAGAGCACGAGTCCTGAAGCACAGGGCTTGGTGCTCAGGCTGTCTGCGGCATCTGTGTGTGTGTGTGTGTGTCCCAGGACAGCATGGGGCCTTCTGGGGTGGCACGCTGCACCCTGGGTGGGAGCACAGTGCCCAGAGGCTGCCATAGCCAGAAAAGGAAAACTGTCTCAGCCACTGGCAGGACAGACACTTCCCATTCTACAGGGCCACCGACGGCCCGGGGAGTGCCCTGACACAGAGCCAGTGCCACGTGCCCTGCTGGACACAGGCTGGGGCCAGAAGGACACCTAGAAGGGCAGCTTACTTTGTTCCCAGGTTTCTCTGGAATCTTCACCGACCCCTCAGTGGGCTTTCCCTTCTTGGACGGCGTTCTCTTGATTTTGGGAGAGTGGAATTTGTCCATCAGCTTCATGGTGAAGGAGGAGAGGTGTGAACGCTGCGAGTCTGAAAACACAGAGTGCTGATGGTTAGAGGAGGACGGGAAGAGCCATGGCTTCTGTGGCTTCTGTGGTGGACCTGAGCCGAGTCCTCTAGCTGACCTCCATTCTCTGCTTGTTCAGGGAGTCAAAGGGAAGGCAATACGGACACTGAACATCCCTGCCCACTGCTGCTCCATAAGGGTTAGGTGGTTTAGAACCATGGACATTAACAAAAGTCAAAATGGATATGGAAAAGGATCTAAAAATAATGCCCAAGTATCCTTTTTAGAATTTCTATGTTGATGCAATCAGAAGGGAAAGGAAGGGAAGGAAAAAGGAGGGGAGGAGATAGGAGGGGAAGGGAAGAGAGGGAAACGAGAGGAAGACTTTCTAAGAAAGAAATTCAAGCAGAATTGCAGAGGCGTGGGATGTGAGAAGTGAAGCCCCTTTGAATCAGCTTTCTCACTCTTAGGTATAAGAACCTACAACAAGGGGCTGGGAAGGTGGCTCAGTGGTAGAGTGTTTGCCTTGCATGCATGAGGCCCTGGGATCAATTCAGTACCACATAAGCAGAAAAAGCCTGAAGTGGTGCTGTGGCTCAAGTGGTAGAGTGCTAGCCTTGAATTCAGGTCCCACGATCGACCAAAAACAAACAAACAAACAAACAAAAAAAGAACCTACAACAAGTGTCACAGGCCTGGCCCCAAAGCCAGCAGCAGAGCCAGAACCACTGCAGGGTGTTCAAAAAGCACTCCAGGTCAAGGCAAAGGCAGTGACTTCCCTAGAGTGAGGACCAGGTAAAAAGTCTGATTTGATATTGCAGTGGGGTTCTTACAGGGTGTCCAGGGAAGAATAAATTTTAGATACAAATGCTAAGCTGCAAGACTAAAGTTGAATGCCATCAATATTAACGACTCCTGTGTGGCAAACGACACAGCTGAGAATGTGGAAAGAATGTGTAGGATGTCAGAAAGCATTTGAGCTGGTTGCCAGTGTCTCATTCCTGTAATCCTAGCTATATAGATCCTGGAGGATCATAGTTCAAATAGAGCCTAGACAGAAAAGTCTGTGAGACTCCATCTCCAAAATAACCAACAAAAAGCTGGGCTGGAGGTATGGCTCAAGTGGCAGAGTACCATCCTAGGAAGGAAGTAAGGAGAGTAAAATGAAAAAAAAAAAGAAAAGAAAATGATGCACCTGGCAAAAGACTTACATGCAGAAAAAAAAAAGGATTCATTGAGGGTATACCTCTGTGATAATGTGATTGACCAACACGCACAAAGCCCATTTGGTACCCCGAACCACAGTGAAAAAAAAAATTTAAAAAGCTGGGTATGGTGGCTTATCCCTGTAAGGCCAGAAACTAGGAAGGTGGAGATTGGGAGGATTTCAGTTTGAGGCCAATTGGGGGAAAAAGTTAGGAAAACTTCATCTTAATTTTTTTTTTTTTTTTCTTTTTTTTTTTGGGTCCGGTCATGGGGCCTGAACTCTGGGCCTGGGCGCTGTCCCTCAGCTCTTCAGCTCAAGGCTAGCACTCTACCACTTGAGCCACAGCGCCACTTCCGGCTTTTTTCTTATGTGGTGCTGAGGAATCGAACCCAGGGCCTCGAGCATGCAAGGCAAGTGCTCTACCACTGAGCCACCTTCCCAGCCCCTGATCTTAATTTTTAAAAAAAGTCTGGGATGTAGATGTATGTAGGAGGCTCACATTCCAAGGCTAGCCCTGGGCAAGAAGTTGATTCCGCTGGGAGGCAAACGTTAAAAATCACCTGGCTAGCAAGTGTGAGGCCCTGAGTTTAAACCCTAGGACTGCCAACTCAACAAACAGCTTACATAAAACTAAATGATAGACAAAGAGCACAATTTAAATAGACATTTCCCCAAATCAGCAATAGGTGGAAGGCCAGTAATGCTTAGGGAAATATAAATCAGAAGCACACGGAGGCACTGCTTCTCAGGGGCGCTGCTGAGGACTGGAGAGGCCAGCGGCCTCACACACTGCTCCGGGTCATGTATGCTGGTCACAGTCTGACCCCATGATGCCACAGGACAATTCACAACAGCACTATTCATAAAAACCAGAAGGTAGGGACAACTCAAATGTCCATGACCAGTAAGTAAAATGTGGTATTTCCTCACAACGGAGCATTATTTGGCAATGTAAAAGAATGACTACGGCATGGCAACCAGTCACAGAAGACCGCACGTGGCACATTCCACTGATCTGACACGCTCGGGCAGGAGAGTCTAAGTGTAGTAGTCAGCCCCTGCCATAAACAACCGGGAAGGGAGAGCGGTCAGAAAGGGACTGCTAATGAGCAGCAGGGTCTTCTGGTTAGGAACAAAAGAAGCTTAAGATTGAATCTGATGATAGCTGCACAAACCAGTGAGTTCCTGAAAGAACACTTGGTGCATACTGATAAGCGAGTGCACTCTAAGCTGTGGGAACTGCATCTCAGCAATGCTCCTGAAGCCACCTAAAACTCACCGGACAGCCTTCCTCATCACCACTTACCACACACTGCGCCCTGTCTAAAACGGTCTCATTAACTGACTAATCATGTGTCTCTGCCTCTCAAGAAAGTGAGCTCCCCAGGACACAGCCCCGCGCTGTGCACACCTGCTTCCTCTGTGTCCAGGCCTGCCTGCCTTGTGCTGTCCATGTCCACTTGCACCTTGCTGTCCAGGCCTGCTTCCCCTCCGTTGTCTATGTCCACTCCCTCATTGTCCATGCCTGTTTCCCCCTCGCTGTCCATGTCTGTGTATCCTGAGCTAACACAGTGTCTGGATCACAGAAGAGGGTCAGTAAATATGCTTTCTTTTGTTGTTGTTGGTAGTGGGGCTTGAACTCTGGCCTGGGCGCTGTTCCTCAGCTCTTCAGCTCAAGGTGAGAGTTCTACCACTTGAGCTACAGTACCATTTCTGTTTTTTTCTAATTTATTGAAGAGTCTCACCGACTTTCCTGCCGAGGCTGGCTTTGAACCATGATCCTCAGATCTCAGCCTCCTGAGTAGCTAGGATTACAGGAGTGAGCCACCAGCACCTGATTCAGTAACTATTCTTTCAAACCAATCAACGGAAACACACTCTAGAAAAAACACTGCTTCTTTTAGCAGAAGTATACAGAAAATACTCAAGATTTAGCTGAAACTGAAAACACAAAACACTTTCTTCTTCCACAGAAAAAATAGGTATCTATAATTTTTAAAAAGCTCCCCATCTAATTTCCAGCAGCTTAGTGCTTAAAAAAAAAAAAAAAAATTTCCAGCCGGGCACTGGTGGCTCATGCCTGTTATCCTAGTTACGCAGGAGGCTAAGATCTGAGGATCGCGGTTCAAAGCCAGCCCGGGCAGGAAAGACCATGAGACTCCTATCTCCAATAAACCACCAGAAAACCGGAAGTGGCACTGTAGCTCAATTGGTAGAGCACTCGCCTTGAGCTGAAGAGCTGAGGGACAGCGCCCAGGCCCAGAGTTCAAGCCCCACGACCGACAAAAAAAAAAAAAAAAATTCCTCTGCTGGGCATGAGTGGCTCACGCCTGTAATCCTAGCTACTCAGGAGACTGAGATCTGAGGATCACGGTTCAAAGCCAGCTCCGGCAAGGAAAATCTGGGAGACTCTTATTTCCAATTAACAACCAGAAAACCGGAAGTGCTGTGGCTCAAGTGGTAGAGTGCTTGCCTTGAGCTGAAGAGATCAGGGACAGTGCCCAAGCCCAGAGTTCAAGCTCCAAAACCAACAATGACAACAAAAAAAATCTCTTAAGGAACTTTGTTCACTGCTGATGGGCATGTAAACTAATGCAGCCACTGTGGAAATCAGCATGGAGATTCCTCAAAAGGCTATAACTGCCCCCCTCCCCCAACTACCACTGGGCATAGATAACCATGGAAGAGTAAGTCACTATACCAGAAAGACACTGCATAGCTAAGTTTATTAAAGCACTATTCATAAGTGCCAGATTGGAATCAGGCAAGGTGCCCCACAACAGATGAATGGATAAAAAGCTATGGTACAGGGGGCTGGGAAGGTGGCTCAGTGGTAAAGTGCATGCCTTGCATGCATGAGGCCCTGGGTTCGATTCCTCAGCACCACATAAGCAAAAAGAAAAAAGCCGGAAGTGGCGCTGTGGCTCAAGTGGTAGAGTGCTAGCCTTGAGCTGAAGAGCTGAGGGACGGCGCCCAGGCCCAGAGTTGAGGCCCCACGACTGGACCCCCCCCAAAAAAAAAACTATGGTACATGTACACACACATCCCATTATGTATATATGAATATGATACGTAAAAGAAAAATAAAATCATGACATCTGCCAAAAAATGAATGCAATTTGAAGCCATTATACTAAGTGACACATGCCAAGCTCAAGCTCCAAGTCAAATATTGTATGTTTTTGGTCATATATGGAAATCAAATATATCTATATCTATATCCTACACATAATTATAACATAAATCAAACTGAAGGACTACTTAGAAGGAGGGAGAAAGGAAAAATAAAGATAGAGGGTGAATAATTTCATAATGCCTATGAAAACAGCATAAAGAACCCCTGTTGATCAACAGGAGACAGGGAACATGGAAAGAGAGACAGCCTGTCGGGGGTGGGTGCAGTGAGAAAGGACATGGAGGAAGCTGAGCAATGAAAAACCTGTTGAAACTGGGAAGGGGAAAGGGGAGGGGGGGAGGGGTTGGAACGACAGAGGGGAAGGCATTGATTAGAATACATCACAAGCAGGAGTGTAAGTATAACAATGAGACCTTCCCCACCATGTAACTAATGTAAGCTAAAATTAGCGCACATGTAGCCAGGCCAAATGCTACTCCACAGCTGAGTGCTGCAGCAGGGTGCTGGCCCCAAAGGCAGGCGGAAACAGACACAAAGGAAGCAGTGCCCCTGAGCCTCGCCTGGCCCAGCTCCCAGGGTAGGTGGGCAGGGCGCAGGAATGGCCCTACAGGGGCTGCCATCCTGGGATTCAGACCAGGTAAACAGGTGGAGTCTTCCAGCCCACTGCTTCCTCTTCCTCCCCCATTGCTTCTCCTCCTTCTCCTCCCCCTTGCGCCTGTGCTGTCCACCCAGGGCCAGAGACCTGCAGGCAGGGACCACTGACAGTTTATACTTCCTTCTTTCCACTTCAAATCACTCCAACAGCCTCATCACTTGCTGGCTAAAAAGACGCGCACTGCAGACCACTGGGCTGAAACACCAGCATGCCCCCTTTACACCTTCACTTGCTTGTCTTGGGAAGACAAGGCTGAAATGGCCGAGGTGACACGGGACTGTGGGCAGTGTGGTAGAGGCTTTAGTCCTTGCCTCTTCTCACACCCGCCACATGCCGTATGAGTCATTTTTGTGAGCAGGGCAGCGAGTGAGAAGATATGCTTTCTGCCTCATTCTGTGTCCGGCTGAGACTAATGTAACCGCTTTGAGCATGTTTAATGCAGGCTGGCCAGACCGGGTTATTCTGGGCTAGTGCATTAAATGATGCTTGACTTGTGATTCTAGCTTTCAGTGGGTTGGTTGGGATGTAATGCCAACCCAAATGAAGAAGCAATGTGAAACTGCCGTCGTGTCTGGCACGTGGCTGGCATACAGAGCTGCCCAGTACAGGAAGCTGACCTAACTCTATGGTTTGGGTGGTAGCAAGGCTGATCAAACTGAATTTTTACTGTCCAACTGCCTATAATCTTTTTTTTTTTTGGGTCCGGTCGTGGGGCCTGAACTCTGGGTCTGGGTGCTGTCTCTCAGCTCTTCAGCTCAAGGCTAGCGCTCTACCACTTGAGCCACAGCGCCACTTCCGGCTTTTTGCTTATGTGGTGCGAAGGAATCGAACGCAGGACCTCAGGCATGCAAGCCAAGCACTCTACCACTGAGCCACCTTCCCAGCCCTAACTGCCTATAATCTTGCTTGGGCTATTCTGTAGCTCCTGATTAGAGACAGCCTCACAAATGCCCTTTCCTTCCTGCTCTCCTGGAGTCAGCACACTGTTCATCTGCTCCCCTCTGGGGATAGCCTGCTCCTTCTGCATTGCTTTTACCACTGTCCACCCCTTCTGAACTAACCTCACAAGGGCCTGAAAAGGCCAGCATACCCTCCTGGGCAGGCTCCCAAGACAGAGGGGATGTTAGGATTTGATCATCTGTATAAGCAGACTGAAGGCTGGGAAAGCAGACTCAAATGGGGAAGCTGGGCCGCAGGCATGGTTTTTTGGGCCTGCTATAGCAGTCAGACATCTTTATAGAGACAACGGGTGAGTTGACTTCCCATCTTCACTTGGGTCAGCTGCCTGGAGTTGTGTGTGGGAAGTGGTAGGACTGAGGAACTGGTCACATGCCCAACCCCACCATCATGACCATGGTGGAACCAGGGCAGGCAGGGCTGGCCTGGATCGTGACCCTGGAACCAGCTGTGGCCAACTCACTGTGCGGCAGGTGCTGGAAGCCTGGGGGGGGGGAGGCGCGGGGTGACGTAGTCTCATGCACCTCTGCTCTGCCACAGAGACTGAGCGTGGTCTGCTGCGGGGCTAAGCGGGCCCTCTGCAGGCCTACCAACACGCTTTCTACAGGATGCGCAACAGCCATAACACAGCCAGCCCTGGTGCCTCTGGCACGTCAAGTAGACAAAACTCCCTTGTGATGACAAGCGACCTTCTCAACTGGAAACTGAATCCAGCAGGAGTGAAGTCTCAGGCGATGTTCAAGGCCCTCCAACTACTCTGAGGTTGGGGCCATGGGGTGGGAGGAGCGCCAGGCATGAACACTGCTTTTAGGGTAATCGTGCCAATAGCTCCAGACACATACAAACCTCGCTTGCCCTGCCCCTCCATGCACATGTCCATCGCTGGAGCAGGGGGCGGGACCAAAGCCCTCTTCCCCTCACAGCAATCTCTTACTGACACTGACTTTTGGGAAATTATAATGAGGATTTACAAATCTTCTTTTAAAAAGATTTTCTACTAAAATTAAAACAAAAAACATGAAGATTCTCACAGACAGCAAAGTCCGTGAGAATCTTATCTCCAACTAACCACCAGAAAACCAGAAGTGGCTCAAGTGGTAGAGCGCTCACCTTAACCTGAAGAGCTGAGGGACAGCACCCAGGCCCAGAGCTCAAGCCCCATGACCAACAACAGCAACAAAAAGTGAAGATTTCATACATGCATGTAGACAAGTTACAGAGGATGAATCCAATGTGTCTCCTCCAGCTGGTCTGTCACTTGGGACTAACTTTCGGCAATGACAGCACCCAGTGCCACTGCCCTACTCAACAACTCCATGTGGTCACGAGGTCATATGACCGTGGAACAGAGCTTCTATTTAGCTGTACAAGACAGTGCAGCCAGAGCTAGACTGTCAGCTGCCCTGATGTGCCCTCTTCTCCTCCATAATCACACCTTGCCCTTCCTGCCACGGTCTATGTCCACGTGTATAGTTTAACTTGTGAGTCTGTGAACCTGACCTAGATGGCAGCATATTATAAAGATCCCATGCATTTGTGGCTCCCTCAAACGCAGGCCCGACATTTACCCATGCTAGTGTATCAATGCTATAGCCAAAGTCCAGATCCCGCACTGCTACTTTCATTTATCTGCTCTCCTGTCAGTAGACAGGTTGTTTCCAGCCTTTTTTCTGTTTTTGGAGGGGGAGGTGTCAGTATTGGGGCTTAAACTCAGGGTCTTGCACGCTTGCTTAGTTTTCTTTACTCATAGCTCGCACTCTACCACTTAAGCCACATTTCTATTTCCAGCTTTTTGCTAGTTAATGGGAGGTAAGAGTCTTTCAGACTTTTCTGTCTGGGTTGGCTTTAAATCTTGATCTTTAGATCTTAGTAGTTAGGATTACAAGTTTGTACTATTGGTGTCAGCTTTTTTTTTAACTTTTATTAGCAATGCTATTACGAACATCTATGTCTTCCAGAACATGTGCATATGTTCTTATGAGCAGTTGCTGTATTTAATCATGTGATTTCCCCCAAGTGGCTGTGTGACTTCCCAGTTGTTCTAGCCACACTGAGAGACCCAGTTACTTTACACGTCTGCCCCTACCAGGGGTTGCCAGACAGGCACATTGTTCACAGTCATGTCTAATTACAGGAAACAAAAGCCTTCCTTCACATGCAAGTGCCAAAAGTGGGTGTGTATCTAATGCATAGAGACCTGTAAATCTGAAAGCCACGGGAAAGGCTTAAAACAAAACCCACTCCTGCTCAGTGTGGCATTTACACCCAAAAAGGTCAGAGATTCTCAAGGGTCAATTTGCTAGTCATTTCTTCCAGGGGAAGAAAAGCACACATAATATCACAGTTCTGTGCTTCTATCAAGAGTGGCTTTCTTGCTTTCTTTGCCAACCCCTGGGTTGCATGTCCTCTACCTAGAAAGAGGAGGGGCTGCAGGGAGCACCCCACCTGCACACTGAAAAAAAAAAAAAAAGAAACAAGCAGAACAAAAGCATACGAAACCAACCGCTTCCACTCTGTCTTTCTTAGATCCTCAACTTGCCCCTGGGCGGGGCCTAATGGCAGCCCGTGCCTCTTGCTGACAAATGTCCAGATCAAGTGGCCTTCTTCCAAGTGTCACTTACAGTAGCAGCTGGGAACTCAGCTTAGCAGTGCTTTCTGTCAGGGCTAAATTTCACCCTCAGATGTGGAGCTGTACACGGCATCACACAAGGGACCACACCGCCAGGGTCATGGTGGGACAGCAGCTCCGAAGTGACAGCACTAACTCTGAGAACGCGGTGGCTGTCTAGTTCTCATGGCTACAGCACCCCGTGCAGAGCTGTGGCCCTGGAAACAGAGAGCCGTGGTTCAGAGCAGCCTACTTCACCCACCTTCCCAGCCTGCACTCCAGGCAGGGGACAGCTGCAGTGACTGAGGACACTCAGAAAGACCATTCAAGTGCACGGCTCATCTAGGATCTCACAGGCCGTGATGGAAGGTGTGGACGAGGGCGTGGCGGAGGGTCCTGGGTCTGGTCCACAGCATGGCCCCACATACTTGAGAGCTAACTTTCCAACTCTCTGGGCCTCTCCTTTACCTGTCAGCACATGCAGAAAAGATAAGACACAGATCTTCCTTCTCCTCGGGTGGCTGTGAGGTGTGAGTGTGACCCTGGGTGTGAAACATGGAGTCAAGGACTCCAAGTCAAGGAAGCCAAGCCGTTACTGGGACACAACTGTCAACACCAGAAGGAAGAAGCTAAAAACAGTCCCAGCTAAGCAGAGCCCAAAGCAACCTGGTGCTTCATTTTTCCCTAACAATTTCCACATTAAAAGATCCCCTGTCTTACTTAACAGAACTGTTCAGGCAAGAACAGTGGGAAGGTGCTACTGGAAATTGTATTGGAGGCACTTCTGGCATGAAAGTCTGCCCCATTTGTTGCAAGGGGTCTGCCAACGCCCTGGACACTGCTGACAGACATACTGAACGCGTCTTTTTTCCTTCTCAATAACAAAGGTAGAACAGTCTGTCGGCGCGCTGGGCTGGCCTGGCTAGCAGTGACTGGCTAAGTGAGGCCTGGGCGGAGGGCGAAGGAACGTGACTGTGACAGAGCTGTCCTCTCCTTTCTCTTGCATAGCTGGTAAAGATTAAATGCGCATTCCAGAACTGGATAGAACCTTACAAGAGACCACACCACACAGCCAGTAAACACCGGGTGTGGTGCTCCACACCACCGATCATCAGGAGACAGCGAGTTACAACAGAATGAGGCATACTACACGTATGTACGCCCGGTGGGTGAAAGGAAAAGGCATGGTGGCGCAAACCCATGATCCCAGCTACTCAAGAGCTGAGGTAGGAGGATTTCGAGTTCAAGGCTAGCTTGGGTTGTAGAGCGTGACCTGATGTAAAAAATCAAGACAAAGAAAGAAAACAGGAGGCAGGAAGCAGTGGTGAGGCTCGGAGCAGCACGGCTGGATGGAGTGCCTGAGGACAGCAGGATGGGGAAAGCAAGGGACCTTCATACAGCCAGTACTGCCGTACAGTGGAACACTATCAAACAACAGAACACTTCCATGCTAGGATTCTATCATGCAACAGAATACTCTCCTACAACATAGTACCATCGTACAATGGGGAACTCTCCTACAACGGAGTACTATGTTGTCCCTGAATGAACCACCCACGCTGACACACACCATGATGCATTGTGTGAGGGTGAGGGAAACTAGACACAATAAGCACATTTGAGGTGGTTCCATTTGTATCAATACACAGGTGAAATTAACCTATTATTTGCAGCGTCAAGAGCAGCTTGAGGAGGGACTGGCGGATACAGGAGCAGGGGCTGGCTTCTGGGCAGGTCCTGACTGCAGTGATATGTGCAAGATGGACAGAAGAGAAGCAGCAGAGGGTACAGTGGAGGTGGAGGAAGCTTAACCCTGGGTTCCGTTCTGGCCTCTGACAACAAACCTTAGCAAGGCTGTATTAGAAGCCCAAGTACTTGGCCCTGTCACAGCATCCACTGACATAAGTAGATAAGTGCTTGTTAGCAGAAGAGTCAATGAATGGATTTGTAACACTAATGACAACTGCATCCAGCCAACGCCAGAGGGTACTGCGGGATGGGAGATATGGGGCTGTGGCTCAAGTGATAGAGCGCTAGCCTTGAGCTGAAGAGCTGAGGGACAGCGCCCAGGCCCAGAGTTCAGTCCCTACAACCAAAAAAAAAAAGACCACAGGCTCTCTGGGCCATTACTGGCAGGCAAAAACTAATGGGGGTGGGGGGCAGCAGCCAGCCCCCCTCACCTCTGCTGGGTTCAGCCTGCGCAGTGACTGAGGACTCAGCATTTCAGGCCATCTTCTGAGCTTTGTTCCAAAGGAAAGACATTTTCATTTGTTGGTGAGCACACAGTTCACTTATTTATTTCCTGGCCGACAAAGGACTTGGGAGCTAAAGTCTCTGGCAGCTTGGGATTCAGGGAAAGAAGAGGGAGGCTCAGGGAACGTTGTGGGCACCTCAGGAGTTCATTTCCTCAGGAGTCACCTGGCCAAGATCGGTCGTAGCTGAAACAGCACCAGCGCCCTGGCACAGCCATTTCTCCCCCTCTGGGGCATCTTGGGCAGTGCACAGATGTCAGACGGAAGGAGGACACCCACCCCAGGACTGGTGACACCTCCTCTTATCTGACACCTCCTATACTCTTGCCCTAAGTTACAGCCACACACTGGCAGACAGTGCATCAGAGGCTCCCAAGGACCCTCGAAATCCTCAAACAAAACCCCCGAAGTCATGCTGATTTAGACAAAGCCAGCATTTCACTGGTTTAGAGTTTGAAACTGAGCCACCTGGTTCCCAGTGAAATGCCAAATCCCCCCCCAGCCCTGCTGGCTATGCACCCCACAGGACACCACAGTGATCCCCAGGCCAGGCCATCTTTGCTGCATAGACAGGAAACATGCTGAGGAGAAAGGCAGGCAGGCCACCTTAAGGGTGGTCTGAAGGTTGGAGGGCTCCTGTGGCTTTTGTGCCTGGAGGATTTTTATGTCCTCCAGGTCAGGAGGTGGCTTCCTTCCCACAAACCAGTACCTACCAAGCGCAGGGTAAAGTGTCAGCCCAGATCCCAGCACCCAGCATCCCACCTGACAGCACCCAGGCTTGGCCAGGCCTCCCACAGCTTTCTTTAAAGCCAAAGCCTAGCACAGAAGCTGTTCACAAACGCATTCCCAGCCTTGATCTTAGGAAGCAAGTCACCGCATGACCAGAACCCGAGGCTTTGGCCAACGGGGCTTGTAAAAGTAAATCAACCTGTGGAGAATGGCAACCTGTGGAGAATGGCAACGGTGGCTCACAGCTCACAGCAGCAGCACTACATCAAAGCCATGTGGGCTGGCTCAGCGGAAGCGCTCAGGAAGAGGCCCTCCAATCTGAGAGGGTGACAGTCACCCAGAGGCCTCAACTCCATTTTTTTTTTTTGGTCGGCCGGGGGGCTTGAACTCTGGGCCTGGGCGCTGTCCTTCAGCTCTTCAGCTCAGGGCGAGCACTCTACCACTTGAGCTACAGCGCCACTTCCGGTTTTCTGGTGGTTTATTGGAGATAGGAGTCTCACGGTCTCTCCTGCCCGGGCTGGCTTTGAACCGCGATCCTCAGATCTCAGCCTCCTGAGTAGGTAGGATTACAGGCGTGAGCCACCAGCGCCTGGCTTCAACTCCATTTTTAAGCAATAGATCAAGGGGAGAATATGTATCTTACCTTAGAGATGCTGGAGTTGCCAGCGTGTGCTAGAAAGCAGGAAAGGTCTCCTGGTTGTGCAAAAAATGCACCGCAAGCCTGCGATCAGGACAAAGCAGCGTCACAGTGCAGTGAAGGGCTTGTCAATGGTGTGGAGTGCTTCCAAGAGACCACCACCCCTCTCCTAGCTCCAACACGCCCTCTGCTTCTTCCATAGCCCCTCTCCTTCAGAGCTCCCCTGAACCTGCTCCACACAGGGAGTGCTTCAGGAAAAAAAAAAAAAAAATCCAAGGCAACCTAGCTTCAAAATCTGCCAGGGGCCAGGCACCAGTGGCTCATGCCTGTAATCCTAGCTACTCAGAAGGCTGAGATCTGAGGATCTCAGTTCAAAGCCAGCTGTGGCAGGAAAGTCTGTGAGATTCCCCATGCCTGACAAAAAAACCAAACCAAAAACAGAAAGAAAAAAAAAAAAAAACTTGCCAGGGGCCAAGGCTAGAGAACCACTTGAGCCTGGCAGTTTTGGAGGCGGCTTGGGCCTCACATCAGACAAAACACAGGACCAAATGCCCTGCCTGGCTTCATTCTAGAATCCAAGCAGGGTCTCCTGAAGGTCCCCTGTTCTAAAGGAAGCAGCCTAAAGGTCCCCTGGTCTAAAGGAAGCCACAGAAGGTGGCCTCCTGGGTGTGTCTGAAAGCCACACAGGAAGGAAGGCAGAGACTCATCAGCCCAGAAGTAGGAGTTGTCATCCAAAGACGCTTGCCCTCTGGAACAACGCTAAAAATCAAGCTCAGCCTCTAGGCTGTTCCCTGTTCCCATGTGGGTGCAACCCTTCCTCACCCTCTGCTTTTTCTCCTCCTCGTCCTCCTCCTCTTCCTCTTCTTTTTAATGAATATAGTTAGTTGTATATACAGAGGGGGGGGGGGGGCTCACGGTTACATTTCCATACATTAAAACAATGTATCCTACTCAACTTTACCCCCTTTAACACTCTCCCCCATCCTGTTCTCTGTTCTTAGAACAATTTCAACAGTTTCATAGCTCTATTTTCATACATGAAAATAAATTACTTGGACTATATTCATCCATATTCACACTCTTCCTTAGTTCCCCCTCCTACTGATATCTAGCCTGCATCAGAGCCTTTTTTGTTGTTGTTGGTAATGGAGCCTGAACTGTGAGCCTGGGTCCTGTCCCTCAGCTCTTCAGCTTCAGGTGAGTGCTCTATCACTTGAGCCACAGTGCCACTTCCGGTTTTTCTGCTTATGTGGTGCTGAGGAATGGAACTCAGGGCCTCATGCATGCAAGGCAAGCGCTCTACCACTGAGCCACCTTCCCAGCCCCTAAAGCCTGTTTTACTTTCCTGTCTTTTTATTATTAGTGTGTATTAGCTGCACCAAGGGTTTCACTATGGGATTTCAGACCACAGGTGCGCTGTGAGCTAACAGGGAAATGGAGCGATATGTCCAGAGCAAGCCATATGCAGAGGCATGAGATCCAGAGATCCTGAAAGGCTCACCAAGGCCTGACCTTAGTCCAGTGGACAGTGCAGATCTGGATGTGAATATCAGAAGGGCTGGGGCTAAGCTGGGTAAAAACAGGAACCCCAAGAGAGACAACTGGTCCTGGCCACGTATGTGTATTGGTGGTGGGGAACCAAGCCTCCTCTAACGTAGTCACACCCCACACCATTAGCAGGTCCCAGAGTCAATGCTGTAGACTAGAACACAAACAGAGCAGGTGTCTGAGGACACCGCACATAGTTGGGCTGAGACTTATTTCAGGTGTGGCAGACGCAGGCCCCAGACCTCCTGAGCCCTGGCTGGGACGGCGAGGTGTCCTTCAGTCAGGTCACCAGGACTCAGGTTGAGCTTTCTGCCCAGGGTCTAGAACTGAGGGCCGTGTGTGGGTGCAGGCAAAGAGGAGGGGGGGGGGCGTAATGTGCTCCTGAAGGAGGATAAATAACAGTGGGGGCTGTCTTCCCAGTCCACGGACCGCAGTGAAAAATGCGATCCACAACACAATCAGACTACATTGAAACTAATCTTTGTATAAAAGGCAAGAGAGAGAAAGAGAGAGGGAGAGGGGAGAGAGGGGAAGAGAGAGAGAGAGAGAGAGAGAGAACATCCCCCAAATACCTAGAGACAAAAGGAAGGAGACAAAAAAGGAGGAGGAATAAACTGAAAGATAGGCGATTAGCATCACACACACACACACACACACACACACACACACACACACACACACACACACACACACACACACACACACACACACACACACACACACACACACACACACACACACACACACACAGAGCAAAATGAGATAGCATTTGAAAAGTATTTACCCATACAACAGCCCTGGTGATAAGTAGACTGGAATCAACAAGCTCTGTATGAGATTATTAAGAGGCTTAAAGGCAACAGTGATGTGGGGACTGGTTATGCCAGTGTTAAGAAAGACCCTGGAGCACTACTCTGGGAGCTGCTTGAGGATGTCAGGCGTGGGCAGAGGGCACAGGCCCTGGGGCAGCTGGCTGCCATTGTATGTGTGGACTGGGTCTCCTCAGGTCCATCTCAGTGTACTTTTTTCAAAGTCTTTGTGTTCTAATTTTTCTTCCTTTTTTTTTGTTAGTCATGGGGCTTCAACTCTGGGCCTGGGCGCTGTCCCTCAGCACTTCAGCTCAAGGCGAGTGCTCTACCACTTGAGCTACAGCGCCACTTCTGGTTTTCTGGTGGTTTATTGGAGATAGGAGTCTCACGGTCTCTCCTGCCCGGGCTGGCTTTGAACCGCGATCCTCAGATCTCAGCCTCCCAAGTAGCAAGGATTACAGGCTTGAGCCACCAGTACTCTATGTGTTCTAATTTTTATTTATTTTTTGTATTTTACTGGGTTATTTTTTTAAATGACAACCCTGTATCTCAATTTTTCTCTCAAATGGGTAGGGAAAGTCTCTGAGAGTCACTGTCACCAGATCTCTAGCCTGAGGACCAAGGATTCGAGTTAACCTTTGGCCATCCTGTACGTGATGCTCTCTGGAAAACAGTTCTGCAGGAGAGAGGTGAAGCAGGAAGCTCTATGTCTTGGGGAGAAGGGCCGACACTGACAGCAAGCCCAGCACAGCAAGGGCACAAGCACAGTGTAAGGTGGCTGGGAGCCCAGAGTCTGACAACAGGGGAAGTTCTGAGCTCACTTCAGGGCAAACCCCTCTTAAAGGGGAACAAATCCACACCCAGAATAGGCCTGTATTTGCATAGCAAGGGGGAAAAATGACTGCCCAGACCACACGCCAAAGCTCAGCTAAGTGTAGTGCTGGAGGTGAGGAAATTCAGCTAGTTCAGGACTCACAGGCTCGGAGCACCAATCCAGCAGCAAAGGCGTGCAGAGGCCCTAGTGTGTGTAAGTATACATGACGCAGGCATGCGTCTGCGCCTGGGGAGTGCTGCTCTCCTCCTGCCCAGTGACTGGCTTATTTTACTGCTGTGCTCTGCTCAGCACCTACACTGGCTGGGAAGTGTGCTCTGTGCCCGAGTACTGCTCTCAGAAGTAATTTTTCAGAGGGAGTGGGTCAGAATGGCTGAAGTCTAGTGTGATTGAATGTACCCCAAACCTCCACACTGTGACCAAGAAAACTGATCTGGACAAAACCTGCTTGCCTGAAGATACAAAGTGTGTGCAGCTGATTTTGGTGCAGAATTTCTGAGGGAAGAGGCTAGAGGTTAACATACCCTAACTAGAGCTGGGTGAAAAGCCACCTGGCCTCCTGGCCCAAGGAGCTGAGACTGGGCCCTAATCCCATTGCTGACCTGACCCGAGGAAAACAAAGTGACTTTAAAGTCCCTCCAGCACATGGGAAGCTGCTAGCCACATTTTACATCTGAGAAGGAAAACCTTGAGTTTTCTAAACAGGAAAACACAATCTGGGAAGGGACGGGACCTGGCAAGACCCCGCCGTTCAAGGCACAGCCCAGACCTGAGGAAAGCAGGACGTGCCTGCCTACCTGCAAGTTGCCGGGACAGCCCTTCCCCAACGGAGGGAGGGAGGAGCTAGGGGAAGTCACAATGCTAACAAAGTTCTAAGCCACCCATGACCACTAAGAAAAACATGCTGCACCATGTTCTTTTGGGAAGATGGGCCCACTGTATTCCATAGCTGTGTCTCCTAGAAGAGAGTTTTGCTCTGCAGCTGGTATTTCCCAGGTGCATTAGCCATGCAGGCACGCGATGCCAAGCGCCGGTGGGTATCCTTGTGAAGGTGGCAGAATACAAGGCCTGGATCTAATTAAACTGTAAAGGACGACTTTACGGAGCCTGAACATGAGGCCTCATTTTTGAGTCTTTCTTTTAAAGCATTTTTAGTTCCAACTTCCTTTGAAGTAGCACCACTGAGAGTGGATCAAAATGCATTAAGTTTCTTTATAATAATATTATTATGTTCTCTGTGGTAGGGGCTGAGCTTTCAAAATTTTCATCAAAACAAAAACACATAGCCAGAACTATGTGTCCTGGAGCTTGGGGAAAGTCTGGGCTGCATGTCACTGCATCTTCAGCAGCCTTTCGAGAGCAGTAAACCTGAACCCAGTGTGTCAAGGCCTGGCTCTAAGGTCTAAGGTCCCCATCTCTCTCTCTCTCTCTCTCTCTCTCTCTGTGTCTCTGTCTCTGTCTCTGTCTCTCTTTTAATCGGTTGTGGGGCTTGAACTCTGGGCTTGGGCACCGTCCTTGCACTCTGCATCTCAAGGCGAGCGCTCTATCTCTTGAGCCACAGTGCCACTTCCAGTTTTCTAGTGATTTATTGGAGATAAAAGAGTCTCATGGATTTTCCTGCCTAGGCTGGCTTTGAACCGCAATCCTAAGATCTTAGCCTCCTGAGTAGCTAGGGTTACAGGAGTGAGTCACCAGCGTCCGGCCCTAAGGTCCCCATCTCTTACCCAAAGAAGTCATAAACTGGCTCTGGACCAGGCCCCCAGTGCCAGAGGCCACCTTCAAGGTCCCTCTCCCTTCAGACCTCCTCAAGGCAGTGTCCCCAAGCCCAAACCTGAGAGGTTTGGGGACCCTGGGGGGGAGGGTGGGGTAGCAAGGCAGGGAAGGGAAGGGAGCTTTGAAGTCATCTTTTACAGTGGTCCATGGTGCCCTTGGCCCCAGAGGGGAGCCCTAGCTGGTCTGCTCTGCTCTGGGTGGCACTGGGTCCTGTGGACCAGCGGAGCTGACAGCAGCTGGGGAGGCTGGTGGTGAGAGCCAGCAGGGCCAGAGGGCCAGCTGGGTTTTGCTGGGCCAGGAGGCCTCTTCCTGAGGCGGTACTATGTGGGCTCTAAGGTTCAAAAAGGGTTTTCTTCCTGGCTATGAGAAAGCTCTAGTGCAGAAGTTTATGCGCAGAGCCTGGAAGCCCCTCATCCTCACAGGAATGAGCTGGGCTGTTCTGGTGGCCTGATGTGTTAGATAGGACAACTATCTCACTATCTAACTGGTGGAGTTTCCAGTGACTATTCCTTAGCCACAATCATCTTCTAGCACTCGCTTTTTTTTTTTTTTTTTTTTTAACTTGCAAGCAGCCCACCACTGGGTTCAAGGGGAGCAAAGGAAAAAATTCTATTTGTTTAACTGACATGATTTACTTTTTTTTTCTTTTTTTTGTGAAAATACTGTAGAGGAGTTACAATTACATGGGCAAGATAATGAGTACATTTCTTATCAAGCATTGTAGCCTCCTCCTTTGTTTCCCCTTCCCATCCCTTCGTATCCACCCCCCCCCCCCCCCCCGTCCCCTCCACCAGAGTTGTAAAGTTCGTTTTTCAACATAACGACTTGTACATCTCATTGTTGCAATGGGTCCTCCTGTATCCCTGTTTTAACGATTTGTTTTTTCCCTTCCTCTCCACATATACCAACATCATATATAGTGAAAGCAGGGGTTATACCATGGGGGAGGGACATACAAAGCAACAAAGACATCATCTTATAAATATTAGCGCTCACTTTTAAAAAAGTGTTCTAGCTGGGCACTAGTAGCTCTCACCTGGAATCCTAGCTACTCAGGAGGCTAAGATCTGAAGATCCAGTCAGGGCAAGGAAGCCCCAGCACCTGGTTGTGAGACTCTTATCTCCAACTAACCACCAAAAGCTGGAAGTAGAGCTGTGGTTCAAGCGGCAGAGTACAAGTCTTGAGCAAAAAAGCTCAGAGACAGCACCCAGACCCTGAGTTCAAACCCTGGGACTGGTGTGCGTGCATGCGCGCATGTATACACACACACACACATTGTTCTGCATATAGAGATGTGAGGTGTGCTGGAATGAAAATATTATTGCATTGGTATTAATGAAGGAAATAGATTATGTATGTCCAATTGGCTTTGTTTTTCACCCCAATGACTCATGTATGCTAGCCAAGTGCCCCCCACTCAGTCCTGAGATGTCCAGTGAAATAAGGACAGGTAATCAACTGGGACCATTGTAGGAAAGAGTAACACAGATGACATTGCTTTCTCCTAGAACTATTTTAGTGACTCAGAGTTTCACAAGTTGTGACTGTCATCCTCGGCACAATGTGACACAGAGTGACATTTTCAGCAGCCCACTTAGCTTCAGGAGTTATACACAGGAAATGCAAAAGCAAAAACAAAAGCTAAAATGCTCTGCCCAGCTACCAAAATACTAAAAAAAAACAAAAACAAAAACCAACAGGACTAAAGTTAGCTTCTTCCCTTACGCCTAAGGAAGCTAGTAAAGACATCTGTGGACAGCTCGCCTCCTCCCGCACTGTGCCCTAGCCTCAGGATGAGACAGGCGATGTGTGTGCGGACGGGAAACGGACCTCACCAGTACAGACCCTGTGGGAACCAGAGCCTCGGTCTGCACCACCTCACCCACAAAGATTCCATCCAAGGCAGAAGAAAAGTCTCCAGAATCAAAACTGCAGCAGGGATGACTGTGGTGATACGTGCCTGCAACCCCAGCTTCTGGGAGGCAGAGACAGGCGACTGGAGATAAGAGGTCAACGCTAGGCAGAATTACCCCAAACCCTACGAGAAAAACAAAAGCAAAAAGACTGGGGCTATGGCTCAAGGGGTAGAGCACTAGCCTAGGCTCAGGGCCCAGAATTCAATCCCTAGTAGAAGAGCGTGAAGGAAGGTGACCCTTTGAGGAGTGGCAGTCAAAGTTCTCACTCAGAACTAACTGTCAACAAGCTGTCTAAAAGAGTTAGAACTTACCTGATACTTAGTGTAACATAGGCCTAGCTGTTCCTGCTCTGAAGTTAGGCCAAGCGAGTCAGAGTTAATGTGCAAAGTTAAAATCAATTTTACCCCTTGGTAGGTATTTATTTAGGCTCCACTAAACATGAAACACACTGTTTATCAGAAGCTTAGATCACAAGCCTTCTGCAACTGAGCTGTGGCTATAAGTTTCCAGTGGCAAAGGGAAAATGGAAACATTTGCCTGGCACTGGTGGGTCACACCTGTAATCCTAGCTCTGCTCAGGAGGTTGAGATGTGAGGATCATGTTTCGAAGGCAGCCTGAGCCAGAAAGTCCATGAGGCTTTTTTCTCCAACCACCAAAAAGCAGGAAGTAGAGGTATAACTCAGGTGGTACAGTAGTACCAGCTTTGAGTGAAAAAGCTCATGGACTATGCCCAGGTTCTGAGTTCAAATCCCAGTATGGATGGGCAAGCTAGTGAGCACACATACACAGAGAGGTTAATTTTGTCAATTAAAAGAATATGATCTCAACTTCTAGAAGGAACAATATCCTAGAAGGAACTTTGACAAAGATATGAAGTAAGTTAATGGATCTTCAATTTTGGTTTTATAAGATTTACAATGTTCTTCAAATAACCATTTAATACCTGTGCTGAATGAAAAATCAATAGCTTAATAACTTCCCATTAACTTTTAGAGTATAAACTGTTCATATAATGCCTGTTCCCAGAAACTCCAACTTAATATAAAAATAACCTTAAAAAAACTGAAATGTCTTACCCTGCCTAACTCTGACAGAAGCAATGAAGGATCTACTACTCAAACCATACCTTCAGGCTTAAGGACAAGTTTATTTATTTACTTATTTATCCACTTATTTAATGACAGTTCTAGAGCTTGAACTTGGGGGCCAGAACCTGACAGGGACTCTACCACTTGGCCAAATCCCCTGCCCTTC
Source organism: Dipodomys spectabilis (assembly GCF_019054845.1). Classification (NCBI taxonomy): domain Eukaryota; kingdom Metazoa; phylum Chordata; class Mammalia; order Rodentia; family Heteromyidae; genus Dipodomys; species Dipodomys spectabilis. Next base: position 4,719,078 of record NW_024870744.1, read on the forward strand.
TGGCTTTAGTTTTTCAAGCAGGAGTTCCAGGTTTTTTTGTTTTGTTTTGTTTTGTTGTTTTTTTTGGGGTCCGGTCGTGGGGCCTGAACTCTGGGCTTGGGTGCTGTCTCTCAGCTCTTCAGCTCAAGGCTAGTGCTCTACCACTTGAGCCACAGCGCCACTTCCGGCTTTTTTCATTTTTGCTTATGTGGTGCTGAGGAATCGAACCCAGGGTCTCAGGCATGCAAGGCAGGCGCTCTACCACTGAGCCACCTTCCCAGCCCCAAGGAGTTCCAGTTTTTGCCTAGGGTCCTCCGTCTACCTTATTTATGCCACTTGCATAGCTGCGATGGCAGATGACTTCCATCACCCTCAGCTCATGGACTAAGATGGGGGTCTCACTACTTTTTCCCACTCTGGGTGACCTCAAGCCTCTATCCTCCTGAGGAGATGAACCAGAGGCATGACCCACTGGAACAGCTATGAGGAGCTTTGATGAGGGAATTTCCTGCTGAAGAGCCGCAGAGTTGGCTGGGAATTTTATAATATTAAATATCTGGTAGAAACACTTTAAGACTTTGTCTTCTATTACTGCATAACAAAACAGCCCAAATTTAGCTGTATAAAATGACCCATGTGAGGGGGCTGGGAAGGTGGCTCAATGGCAGAGTACTTTCCTAGCATGCATGAAGCCCTGGGTTCCATTCCTCAATATCACATAAACAAACAAAACAAAACAAAACAAACAAGTCAAATAGGAGATCTTATTTGGCCAGGTGCCGGTGGCTGATGACTAGCAACTCAGAAGGCTGAGATCTGAGGATCATGGTTCAAAGCCAGCCCAGGTAGCATAGTCCATGAGACTCTTATCTCCAGTTAACCACCTGACAACCAAAAGTGGCGCTGTGGCTCAAGTGGTAGAGTGTTCGCCTTGAGCTGAAGAGCTGAGGGACAGCACCCAGGCCCAGAGTTCAAGCCCCACCATGGTCAAAAATAAATAAAGAAATAGATAGATAAATAGATGGTCCACATGATAGCCTCGTGGCCCCAGGGTCACAGGGCCCAGTGCAGCGTCTCTGCGTTCCTAGAAGCTGCAGACCAGTGTTGTGGGGCTTGGATTCCATCCACGGAGAATGGGGGTGGGAGGCTCTCATGCCACCCCAAGCAGCCTTCCTGGGCATGGTGAGGGCTGCTTATTCTGAGCACTAAAGACAGGAATGACTCTAGTCCTTGTGAGAGAACTCTGCACCCCAAAGCAAAGCTACACTGGGAAAGGGGTGTGTGAGCAGGTCCCTGCCAAACCTTGCCACGCCCGTGCCACACCCGGACAGCAGCACCAAGCGGAGCACCACCAGTGTGAGCCCCTGCCCCATGTAGTAATATATGGATTTTCTCCTATCGACCTATTTTTAAGTCAACTCAATTCATTCCCCATCTAAACACGTAGGGCAGAGGGAAGCCATGCTCCTCTCCCTTACGCAGCTATGGATTGGGGCCCTGGGTGCTTGCTGGCTGGAGTTGTCTTTAGCTGACCAACAACAACAAAAAAGAGCACCTGGCCCCAGGTGAGGATGAGACAGGAGAGGTGTGCTGAGTTCTTTGCCTTCTTTCTGTGGTGTGAACACTCACTCCTGGCATGATTCTCCTGGGTAAAGATAACGTTTTTCTTTACCACCTGACGTCTAAATATAAAACAAGTCCGTTCATTTTCTCTAAAGCAGAAGACGGCAAACTTTCCCGTTAAAGGGCAAGACACCTATTGTTGGTTTTGTCTCTTGCCAATGTAAGAAAGCTGCATAGACAATCCATATACAAATGAGTCCAGCTGTGTGCCAATAAAACTATTTACAAAAACAGGCCACTGAGTGGGTTTGGCCTGCACCCTGTTATCCTTGCTCTGAAGAAACAGCACTGATTCAATGTTGAAGAGACAACTAGCATTACCAATTGTCTCCAAAAGGGTTAAGGGTGATTCTGACTACACGCTGTTATTGGCTATGTATGTTTGTTCAACCCCTCTCCCCCAATCCCACATGCCGGTGCAGAGTCCCCGCCCCCACCTGAGCATCTACACAAAGCACAGCTGGATCAGCCTTGAAATCAACATCAAATAGCCATCTAGATTTGCTTGGCTCCTCAGTTTAAATCATTACTTTGCCTACACATCTTCCTTGGCCTTCTAGACAACTAGGTTGAAGCTTTCTGCTAATCCCAACCTTCCCACCTTGCAGGCTGTGTCCTGCCTCTCTCTTCCTCTAGTTTGGGCAGTGGGAGCCAGCCTGTGCTCTGCTGGCTGCCCAGCTCACGATCATCACTACCCACTGAATCGAGTAGCTGGGTTCCTGTATGTCATGTTGCAGCACAAGAACCTTACACCCACAGCTCTCAAATGCCACTGTGCCGCCATACTATAATTACTTGACTGAAGTATAAATAGAGTTCTGGTGAAAAGGAAGATCTAAAATAAGCTGAGTATTTCAAATGCTCAGGGTTGAAAGCATGCAGAGATAATCCAGCTGTTAATCATATCAATTATGTTAAGTCATATGTTACGTTAAGTTATATCAGTGCTTCCCTGGCTTCTCAAAAATATTGGAAAATTTAAAAAGGCAAACATGGACAGCAGACCAGTTCATAACAAGCTGATGACTGTTCTGCATGGCCAACAGAGTAATTTATATAGAATTCCATTCATCCTCTGCCCTCTATGCAAATTGTTCTCCACTGAGTATGATTCCTTTAGATTTCTTTTTTTTTCTACTTCCTTTTTTTTTTTTTTTTGTCGGTCATGGGGCTTGAACTCTGGGCCTGGGTGCTGTCCCTCAGTTCTACCACTTGAGCTACAGTGCCACTTCCGGTTTTCTGGTGGTTTATTAGAGATAAGAGTCTCATAGACTTTCTTGCCCAGCCAGGCATTGAACAGCGATCCTCAAATCTCAGGCTTCTGAGTAGTTAGGATGACAGGCATGAGCCACCGGCGCCCAGCTTAGATTTCATTTTCTTTTTTTTTTTTTTTTCAAAAAAAATTTTTTTTTGGGGGGGGGGGGGGAGGGAGTCCGGTCGTGGGACCTGAACTCGGCCTGGGCGCTGTGCCTCAGCTCTTCAGCTCAAGGCTAGCACTCTACCACTTGAGCCACAGCACCACTTCCAGCTTTTTTCTTTTTTTTTCTGCTTATGTGGTGCTGAGGAAGCGAACCCAGGGCCTCAAGCATGCAAGGCAAGCACTCTACCACTAAGCCACCTTCCCAGCCCTCAAATTTTTTTTGGGGGGGGGTCCGGTCGTGGGGCCTGAACTCTGGGCCTGGGCGCTGTCCCTCAGCTCTTCAGTTCAAGGCTAGTACTCTACCACTTGAGCCATAGCGCCACTTCCGGCTTTTTTTCTTTTTGCTTATGTGGTGCTAGGGAATCAAACCCAGGGCCTCAGGCATGCAAGGCAAGCACTCTACCACTGAGCCACCGTCCCAGCCCCCCCAGCCCTCAAATTTTTTATTGTGATTAAGTGGTTACATAATTTCCCAAATTTCACAGTATTGTGGGATAGTGATGCTTAAAGTCACAAACACAAATTCTAACTTTCATGGGGCAAATTGTCTATCATGGTTTATAACATTTATGAGTTCTATGAGCTTTGCAATAAGATTTCATTTTCTTTCTTTTTTTTTTTTTGGGTCCGGCTGTGGGGCCTGAACTCTGGGCCTGGGCGCTGTCCCTCAGCTCTTCAGCTCAAGGCTAGCGCTCTACCACTTGAGCCACAGCACCACTTCCGGCTTTTTTCTTATGTGGTGCTGAGGAATCGAACCCAGGGACTCGAGCATGCAAGGCAAGCGCTCTACCACTGAGCCACCTTCCCAGCCCCAAGATTTCATTTTCTTAAAGAGCAAAGAACCTCAGCTTTTTCTTACCTGAAATAAGCAAAGAAGGCACAGGGAAGCATAGCCACAGGCACCTCTGTGGGATGGTGCCATGGATGGAAATTTTGTATGTTGCTGGCAAACAGTGCCAAGTCAGGAATTCCATCTTCCCTCCTCCCTGCCACCGCCCCTCCCAGGATGTGCCCCTCCCATGCCTTGCCAAATTAATTTTCACATAAATAGAAAATGAACTTGTCAGTCTGACACTACACCATCACCTGGTGCCCACAGGTGGTGATAATGCCAGTGGGCTGCTATACGCTAGCATGAGCTCCTGGCAGGAGGCCACTGGCAGAGCAGCTCTGTAAATCACGTGTCACTGGTGGATGGGGCTTCTGGGACTTTCTAATGAGATGCTTCTCATCAGGAACCCAACTACCCATGAAGAGAAATAGAAATGAGCCCCAGTGGATCCCTCACCCCTCCTCTAGTTAGTCCGTAGCAATTCCTCACTCAGAATGGCCAGGAGGAGATGCGCTGAGACACTGGGTCAGGCAAGAGGGGAACATTCCAGACGACACCACCAGCCCCACGGTTAAGAGCTGAAGTTCACCTGTCTCAAGTCTGTGAGCACGTACAGCCTGTAGTTTGGACTTCTGTGTCTCATAAGAACTGGAGTAGCCCCACAAGAACCTCCATTCACTGATTATACATAAACCAAATAAACACAACAGGTCTCCTGCATTTTTTGTCTCAGTGGATGGGGACCGTGGGTGAACACACGCCAGAAACCTGGGCCCATGCTCGACTGCATTCTATCCTGTCAAACTCCAGGTCCTGCCTTCTCCCAGCTTGTTTCCATTTTAACTTCCAAGCATCACCTGCCTGGAAGTCTAACTCAACCTGTGAACTCCATTCTTGTCTCTCCCAGGCTTTCTCCTACCAAGCCAGGATACCAAGCCCAAATCTGATCTCCTGCCTCTCAACAATCTCCACCTCCCCCACCTCTAAACCTCTTATAACATGGCATGGCTGCTTGGTGCATGAGTGCCCCTACACTCGGGCTCTGACAGGGCTCCGAGCCGCACCTTGCACTGCTGCACCTCTGCCTTAGGGCCAGTGCCCACAGTTTCCGCCTCGCTCCACTGGGGGTCACCTGATACTCTGCTCAGTTAACTGTGGCTCAGCCTTCAGATCTCAGCTCTGACCTTTGGTGTTTATCTGTATGTAATTATATATCTACCTGGCCATTACAGTTCTCCGATACTCTTAAGGCAGACACTCAAGTTATGAAGGGCAGTGACTCCTCTCTCTCTGCATCTGGAAGGACACTGGCCCTGAGCCTGGAAGTCTTGTCCCGTGCTTCTGACGAGGGCCCAGAGCTGGAAAGTTTGTGGCTATAGTGTAGATGGATAGTGGGTACTCAAATATTTGCAGTGTAAAAGTGAAGCCAGAAATCAGTCCGTGGCCTACTCACCTACTTAGTGGCTCAAGTCTTCTCCCCGTAATTGGGACTCTTGAGGTTTAAATGGTGGTGGGCTCAGTCTGAGGAGACTCACTACCTGAGGCCTAGGCACCTGGTCTCCTGAGGCGAGCCTGAGACCACTGACACCACACAGGTGATTCCCAACACCACACCAGTGCCCTGAGTTCAAGTACCAATACCCCCAAAAGAAAACAAGTTCCATAAAATAAAACTTCATATTGAGTCACTGTTCTGCTCAACACTGCAGAACCTGTTCGTTCCTCTCATGACAAAGGGCAAAGCCCTTGCAACGCCATCAGGACTGAAGTGTTCTTGCTCCACTCACACTGGCCAGCTTGCTATCCTGGGTCCCCGGCCTGCAATGTGCGTGGCAGCCACAGATGGGCCTGCAATGTGCGTGGTAGCCACAGATGGCCACTCAGCCAGAAGCCCAGCTCCTCTGAGATGCCACACAGATCCCACCTCCTCAGTAAGGGTTGCGCTGTGTAACTCATCCTGGGGCTCTGGGAACCCATGGCCTTTGTCACCTTGTCCCTGACTTCACAGGTAGTTCCATTCTAGACACACAAGGTCCACAAGGGGACCTATGACTGCAATAACCACAACGGGCACACGGCAGGTACCTGCACACCATGCTTCTGTCTTGATCCAGAAGCACATCAGGCTGTTGGCTCGTCCTGCAGGAGTCTTCAGCTCAAACTCCCACCATCAATCACAAAGCCTCCCAGAGCCAGGACTCAATCCGCCCAGCTCATCTTGCCAAAGCTGGCCCCACTACACAGACCAGTGCCCTGCTGTCCAGGGATGAGACAGCAGGGGCAGAAGGTACTTTGGGAGAAACAGAAAAACAGCCATCTGGAGCAGCTCTGCACAGGAGCAAACATTCTCCCCAGATCACAGGTCCCAAGTGCTGTATTAGAGCAGAGGGCAAAGCTTCTTGTAGCGTGCTGCTGGCACCAGCGACCAAGCCTGGTGCATCGGAGGAGGGAGGAATAGAACACCAAGAAGTAGCATAGCCTGTGGTGCCAGTCAACACTTGTATTCCAAGGCTAACAAGTTTTAATTTGAAAAGCTTTAAAAAAAAATAAATAAGTACCTGTGACAGAGGCCCTATGTGGCCAGCAAAGCCTAAGAAAAAAAAAAAAAGGACTCTGATATAGACGGTATGTTACAGATGACTTAAGAGATTTCCAGGAAGTGGCGCTGTAGCTCAAGTGGTAGAGCACTCGCCTTGAGCTGAAGAGCTGAGGGACAGAGCCCAGGCTCAGAGTTCAAGCCCCAAGACCGACAAAAAAAAAAAAAGAGATTTCCAAGTGAGAGGCTGGGAATGTGGCATTGTGGTAGAGTACTTGCCTCGCATGCACAAAGCCCTGGGTTTGATTTCTCAGTACCACATACACAGAAAAAGCCGAAGTGGCAATTATGACTCAAGTGGTAGAGTGCTAGCCTCGAGCAAAAAGAAGCTCAGGAACAGCACCAAGGCTTTGAGTCCAAGTCCCAGGACTGGCACACACACACAAAAGAGATTTCCAAGTGACAACTCTGACGCCATGCAATATTCCCTTATGCTGGGTTTTAAAGTCCTAGCCAAGCGGGCACCTCTATGGATACCGGGGTGCAGCCAGCAATGCCTTGAGAGCCACAACGGTGCAGCCAGTAAGAAATGCACAGCTCATTACAATCTGAGCAGAAAGGAAACACAAATGCCCTCAGTAGAAAATGAGTAAGAAACAGAAAGACAACTCTTGAAGGCACAGAGCAATGGTGTGAGTTCAACAACTCTTTAACCACTGATTTTCCATGCAAGCAGAATAAACTGTGAGGCTGCCACCCCAACCCTGATCACAGCTGTGATCTATGAGCTGAGCACTGCCAAGCACTCTTTCACACCCTCAGCACAGCCTGCTACCTTCACTCTACACATGTGCACAGTGGAGCAGTCAGACATGCAGTGATTTCCCCAAGCTCACAGGGAGAGCCAGTAGCAGACCACTTCCTCTCCCTGTGAGCTTACAGAAAAAGAGAGGCCACCTTTGGTCCTGATTCCAGGTCCAGCACGCAGCTAGCTCTAGGCACAGCCAAGCGAGGCAGGCGGCCTGTGAACTGTGGTTGGGGGTTTATCCTCCAGAAGGCCCTTATTCTCTCTCTCTCTGGCCACTCAAGGAGTTCAAGAAGGACAAAGCTCAAAGGCTCCCTATAGAAGCAAGGCTGGAGGGACCTGAAATGCCAGCTTGAACCTAATTACTCACTGACCTGCTCCCTCTGCCCAAAAGAGCTTTAAACAGGTTTCTACTGTGGTCTCCGCTTTCCGAGCAAATGTAAATGTCTTTTTTTTGGGGGGGGGGGAGGGGGGGTCGGTAGTGGGAGCTGAACTCTGGGCCTGGGTGCTGTCCCTCAGCTCTTCAGCTCAAGGCTAGTGTCCTACTACTTGAGCCACAGTGCCATTTCCGGCTTTTTTCAGCTTATATGGTGTTGAGGAATCAAACCCAGAGCCTCATGCATGCAAGGCAAGCACTCTACCACTGAGCCACCTTCCCAGCCCTCAAATGTCATCTTTTTAGAGACAGTGTAATAGGCCTGCCCGGCCGCTAAGCCAGCTGCTGCTTTCCTATTGAGCGAGGTGGTCAGCTGCTGCTCTAGCCCCGGGCACCCAGCTTCTGCCACCAAGCAAGGAGAGGACACCAAGAAGGTTGTACTTCCACTGCAAATGGAAGGACTGGGAGGAGCATGAGAAAGGTGAACCCAGGACAGTGTGGCTACCACCCAACCTTGAGATTCAGGTTGCAGGCCACAGTGAGCGTCTCTCTCCCTCAGTGGTCCCAGAGGTAGCCCCATTGGCTCATTTTTCCAATTCACAACCTGAGGGGAAATGACTTGCCCAAGGCTATGCACCCTAGATGGAGCCAACGTTCTGAGCCGCTAATGCAACCAATCCTCCTCATTCTTCCAATCTACCCTTGCAGAGCTTTACGCCAGAAAGTGGAGGAGACTCAGGCCAAATTCCAGAAGAAAGAGCTGAATAGAGGTGGCTAACCTCTAAAGGTGGGCTAAAGGAAGGCAGAAAGCCTGATAGCGGTGGGAGGTGAGGGGGAATGCATGGCTAATTGGTGGAGTCAGCTGACCGAGGACAAGCAGACAGACTATAAAAAGGCACTGAGGAACCAGCAGAGAGGAGTAGGAATTTGCCTCAATAAAAGCCCTAATGATACCACTGATCTCAATGGGGTCCTACTAAGTGCACTTGTCCTGTCCCAAGACAGGCAAGGCTCAAGATAATCATCTGCTTCAGTCCACTAAGATTATGAGACCCATACCAATTCTTGTGCCCAATAATTACAGAGAGGAGGGGCACTGCGGCTTGCACTGTGGACAGATACCACCAGGAAGATGGAGAAAAGAAGACAGAGCCCAAGATGCGAGCCCCAACTCTGCTGTCCATTAGCCTTGCTCCTGAGCTCTGGCCCGTGCTCACCTGCTGGCCAGAGTACTGGTGAGGATCTGAAGCAACATCTGAGCCCCTGGAGAGCAGGAGCAGGCTGAAAACTGGCCCTCACACCTCTGCACGGTGTGGCCTGCCACCGTGGCTGGAGGAACCTCCCTCCTCTAGGAGACCTGCCACCCAGGTAACAGGCCCTCCCCTCCACTGCCTGCAGACCTGTGGGGCAGAAGCCTGTTAGGTCTACCTGGGAGAACAGCCCCTTCCCCTTCTTCTTCACCTGCCTGAAACCAGTAATCACCTGACTGTGAGTAAAACAAGGTGTAGCCCAAACTGGTCTTGAACTTGTGACCCTCCTGCCTCCTCCTTGATTACTAGTGTGCGGTACCACGGTTTCAGGCAGGTGAAGACCAAGGGGCAGGGGGCTGTTCTCGTGGGCAGACCTAACAGTGCCAAGTGCAGAGGGCAAACTGGCCACAAGTAATTTCAGCTCACTGGACACAGGACAAGGATTAGCAGTAACTGGTTTCCACAGTGACAACACAACCATTCTGCAGTGAGGACTCCGCTCTTGCCCAGCAGCTCTCCTGGCCCTTCTCCACCCGATGCTCCCACCAGTGCCCTGCAGAACTTTCCTCAACAGCTGCACTGTGCGTCTTTGCCCCTTGCAGCAAAGCTCCTCAAAGAGTCACTCATGTTCCTTGTGTGCTCGCTCTCTCTCAGCCTCAAGTTGCACTTGAACTTCCAGTCAAAGCCCCATTGTTGCCCTGGCACTGCATCCCATGGTCAATACTCGGTCATCAGGAGACTTGGCCCCTGTCAGCTTCACCTGCTACCACTGCCCTCTGCCTTCTCCACCAACACCACCTGCTCTCTCGCTCCCACTTCCCCACGGGCTTTCTAGGTTCTGCTGGGAACCTAGGTTCCTCTCTTCCCAGTGCTAGGGTTCAGCAATGAACCTGGGTTCAGTGTCCAAGCTGGGGCCTTGGTTCTCCATCTCATCCACTTCCCAGGGAAGCTTATCAGCTCTCATAGCTTTCAACGACATCCTCTTGCCTGAAATTCTTCCCAAACTTCTTCCCTGAGTTCCACATTTTGATACTCAATAGTCTACATACCACTAACTACATATTCCTCAGACATTTCCAACTCAGCCTGTCCCCACCACAGCTCCCGACAGTCCCAGCGATCTGCCCACAGGCCTCTTCAGCTGTCTGGAGTGCCAGCCTTCCAGACTGAGCAGCCAGAGCATGGGAGTCATTCCAGGCTCTCCTCCCTCTTACCCATCCTTACCCCCTTCCATCTCTTCCTCCAACACTCCTGCACGTACCTCCAAGCATGCCCTTGTCCTCTCTACCCTCCGGTCAGTCACTGCAGCTTCCTCTACAAGCTGGCAGGCGCTCCCCACTAGCTCTCCCTTCTCCAGAGGGCATCCATGTTTACCTTCTCATTGGCTAGCCCCCTGTGCCTAGATCATGCCCAGCACTGGACTCTCTCAATGGACAGCTGAACAAATGAGCATCCACCAATCGGCGTCCTACTTAATACACAGGAAACACACACACACACACACACACACACACACTCCACAGTCTAGCGCCCTAGGTTCTCCAAGCCTTCCTTCATCTGCCTTTCCCCACCCTGAAAGGGGAAGGCCTGAATGTTTGTGTGGCAGGCTAGGCAGACAGCAGACTCAGCCAGCCACCAGTCACACAGGGGAGGCATTGTGGCTCAACACAGGTCCTCTTCTAGATTCTGTGACCTTCTGTAATGGGAGAGTAAACTGTTCTGATTTCCTGCAAACAATACCCAAATCCGAAGACCTTGGAGGTAAGGGGTTGACAAACCCAACATCTCCCCAGCCTTGTTCTGGGCAGGATCCTTGTGAATCATCTACAAAGAGTGGTTTTCAGAAAAGTAAGTGGCTTTGTTTTAAGTGGTTATATAAATCTCTACCTAATAGCCTTGGTTTTGTTTCTGCTGAAATGTTCACTCACAGATCCTTAACACAGATGAACTGCCTGTCCTGGGGCTAAGTTCTCAGCAGTGGCCTGCGGAGTCAGGGGCACTTGAGTGAGAGGTCCTGGAGAGCCGAGGGCCCCTGGCCATTGCTGTTTTCATTAAGTAATGAAAGGACAGCCTTTATACAGCTGGAAAAGAAATAGCCAAACACGGAAATGCATTTTACGCACATTCCCAGGGTCAAACCTACCCAAAGCAATGACGGAGGGACAGACATTGTTCTAAATTTGGAGATATCTGATGACAGAGCCAAGTTTCCTTCCCCTTTCTTGCCCACACCCAAAACAACACCCCACGCTTCTCCTGAGAAAAATTCCTTCACACTTATGGTTTCCATTTCCCACATCTGATCTTCTGCTTAATAAAAAAATTAAAAAATAAACAAATTTTAAAAACACCAATTTTTGGAGAGTCTGAGTTACATGTTCACTGTGCACCAAGGGAAGCTCATAGTTCACACAAACCTGGTACCAGGCCTGGTACACAGGAAACCACCACCACTAACTTACATTATACCACACATGTTATCAGTACATTATGGCCACGTATGGCATGAGTACCATAAATGTACATGCAATGTCTGGAATATATCCTTTACAACATATGATATAACCCTAATCTGTACAATATGTTGTGTTTATGTTGGTAGTGTATACAACATTATACCCTTGTTACACTGCTCTCCTATCCGAGGGACAGAAGCCACATACCAGCTGCAGGATGTGGTTCTCTAAGCCTCATTCTTTCACTGGCAAAATAAAGGAATCATTCTAGAAGGTTTTCTAGATCAAGACAACTATGACACTCAAAGCAAATTAAATAACCTTTGCTTTTCCATTTTGTTCTCCCTCCCTGAACCTATCTGTGATGACGTCAACACGGCTTTGCCCCTTCCTGAGAGCAGAGCTGGAAGTGTCCTCCCACACCACTTATGGACACCCTGAGGCTCTGAGCCCATCCAAACCACTCTCGCTGCACACTGTTCAATGGCACTACAGCCTATTTACTTTAGTAACTGTAGAGTTGGGGTCCTGTCACATACAAGCAGTTGGGAGCATGGTACCCAGCCAGCCCTCAGCAAGGACAGTAGTAGGGAAGTGCAGGGTGGTCCCCCCTCACAGCCTCACAGATCAGCGTGCTCTGAGCCCACTTGAGGAAATTATTTAAGAACTATTGCTCTCTAGGAGATAGTAGAAAGAGTTGTGGTGATAAGTGAGTACCTAAAGTCTCCCGTCTTTTTAAAGAAGCTTATCACTGGAATGCAGAGTTCAGCCCAAAGTAAAGAATAGTAGATTAGAATTCTGTAATAAAAATGGATTCTTTGCACTTATAATGGCTCTGGGACTTCTCATGCCCTTCCCCTGGGCTCTCAACATCAGATAACTCACCCTGGCCCTGGCCAGCAGCTATAATTTAATTGTGATAAGACAAAGCATCTCACAAGGGTAATACTGGATTCTGATGTGTTTATGACTGGCCGGTAATTTATGTATCACTTGCGAAAATGCTGAGACACATCTTTTTTGGAAAGTAACATGGCAAGATCCTTAAAGATATTTCTGGCCAGGCACGGGTGGTTCACGCCTAAAATCCTAGCTACTCAGGAGGCTGAAATCTGAGAATCATGGGTCAAAGCCACCCTAGGCCAGAAAGTCCCTGCGACTCTTATCTCCAATTAAGTACCAAAAAAGTTGGAAATGACACTGTGGCTCAAGTGGTAGGGCACTATGCTTGAGCAAAAAAGCTTAGGGATAGGGTGTAGACCCTGAGTTCAAGCCCTAGGACCCCCACTCCTACCCCCCCAGGCTATTCTTGTTTCTGGCTTGGGAACTCATCCTAGGAAATCATCCAATAAAATCACAAATTCATAGTAATGGAGCTACTTCTCTACCAAAGGAAAATGAGGAAATGACTCTGACTTTGGATGGCAGGTAAATGATTTTTTAAAGTTATGGCACAAGCTACTCAGGAGGCTGAGAGCTGAGGATCAGAGTACAAAGCAAGCCCAGGCAGAAAAGTCTTTGAGACTCTTCTGTCCAATTAACTACTCTAAAAAGCCAAAATTGAGCTGTGGTTCAGGTGGTAGAGTATGAGCTTTGAGCACAAAAGCTCAGGGACAGTGCTCAGGCCGAGTCCAAGCCCAGCACCAAAGAAAACAAATTATATGTATTATATGGCACTGTCATCACAGTAAATATGAAGACCATGCAGAAGCTTGGCATTGAAGGAAAAATGACTCATACATGTCTGTAACATACAAGATACATGTACACATGTGCAGAGTGCTGAAGGGCACCAATGGAAACAGCTACATTTGAGCATGTGCCTGTCTCTCTCTGGAGCCAGTACTAAGGCTTGAACTCAGGGCCTCATGCTCTCCCCCAGTTGGTTTTTCACTCAAGGCTTAGTGCTCTACTACTTAAGCCATACTGCCACTTCTGGCTTTTTCTGAGTAGTTTATTTCAGGTAAGAGTCTCACACAAGACTTTTCTGCTTGGGCTAACTTTGAACCATGATCCTCAGTTCTCAGCCTCCTGAGTAGCTAGGACTACAGATGTGAGCCACTGGCACTCAGCACTTCTGGCTTTTTCATGGTTAATTGGAAGTAGAGTCTTACAATTGTTTTGTCCAGGTTGGCTTTGAACTGCAATTTTCAGCTCTCAGCTTCCTGAGTAGCCATGATTACAGGCATGAGTCAGCAGCGCCCAGGCTGGGGATGTAACTCAGTGGTAGAATGCTTGCCTAGCACACACAAGGCCCTGCTTTATCCCAGAAAGGACAAACCAGAAAGACCAAAAATAAATACATAAATAAAAGAAGTAACATAATTTCACCTAAAGTAAAATGTAACTTCTCTGTGTCTGACACAAAAGTATTGGTAACTCACTGGATATACTTGTCACATGCCAGACACTGTTCCAAGCACCATATATGACAACATCCATCTTCGTGCTGTCATATGAGAGAGTACTATCTGTAGATACTGTTTACTGAAGTCCAGTGATTAGGAAACCTGCCCAGGGCCAGCCAACTGGAAAGTAGGAAAACAAAGATTCCATCCTGTCACCCAGACTCCAGCATTCATGCCCTTAACCGTTGAGTAACGATGAAAGCACGACCTTCTGACACCACGGCACCAGCATGGGAAACTGTTAACCAAGAGGAACTTACCCTGGCCCAGTCCTACAGCAACCATTTTCAAGGCATTCAGCCACACAAAAAGCACCCCTGCAACCCAGGAGCTCACGGAACTGATGCTTTCTCAATAGGTGCTAAGCCTGCTGGGAGCTTGCAGCTGTGAACCCTGGTGGTCCTCACTGATTCACAGCCCTGGAGGGGGCCTGAGAAGAGTGTCAGCCACGTGGTTCCCTTGACAGAGAAGAACAGGGGTGCAGAATTATCTAAAGCCATGGAGTCAGCTGGGAGTCAGCTGTGGTCCACAACCATGGGGCCTGGTGAGCATGGGGTTTTTCTCCCATGTAATGATCAGTAACAAGCACTGTTAGCAGGCCGTCTGCACTCATTCGATACTTCCTGTATGTTAAAGGCCACGTCTCTTTTACAGAGGGGCATGGAAAGGTGGAGCACCGTCTTGCCTTCCTTGGTGGGAAGGCACCTGGCTGGGCTGCCAGAGGCCCCTGTAGCCCTTGTGTGTCTGGGATTGATATTTACTGCCTGTCGTGAGGGCATTCAGTGGTCCCAGATGTTTCCTCACTTTCTAGAGTGTAGAGGTAAGTCTAAACACAGCAGCTGGCTGCGCCCCAGGCTCTGAATCTGTCTTTCTGGTAGATGTGGCCTCTCATGGTAGTGGCCAGGTGGAGCTGAGGCAGATCCTCCCCCACCACCCAGCCTCAGCCTCTGCCTGCCTGGCTCAGCCAGGCTGTGGGCTGCAGCTTTTTATAGTCAGCCCCTCCACCAGGGTGTTAATTTCATTCGCTCACACCCACACTGTGTACAAACATGCAAACCATTAACATTTCCATTTACTAGGCTAGTGTGCCCTGGGCTCCTGGGATTTCTGAAGCAGATAACAATTCCATTTGCAATTACAGCTGTGATTTTTAATTCCCAAGGAAAATTTTTGCCCATGTTGTACTTCCCAGAGCCAAAATGTACACTGTTAGCAACCCTTCCAATTATTTCTGAAAAGGGAAAAGAGAAAGCAAGGCTGCCTACCCACTTTGTGGGAGGGCAGGATTACAAGCCTGTTTCAGAGAAGTCCAACTTAACGGGAAATTTCCAAGTTTCCCCAGGAGTCTGGGTCAATGAATCAAGAACTAAACGTCAATTCTCTATGAAGTCTTCATTTTGTGAAACCATCTTTCACAATGTGAACAACCACCAAGAAACTGTCTGTGGGAGCATGGATGCAGGACAGAGGAAGGAACACTACTGTCATTCCCCAGACAACCAGAAAGGTCCCAGAGCCACAGCCCGCATTGGTAGCCCCTACCTACTGAGTGCTGCAGGGCTCTGCTTCCCACACTCACCTCACTTATTACAATCATGTGCCAGGACACAGCACGCCAGCAACGAACCTGGGGCAGAGCCATGCACTAGCATCCAGCACTCAGGTAGTGTTAAATCAGGTGGCAGACAGGTTAAAGGACACGGGAACACAGTTAAGAGCCTAATGCTTGGGCACTTTGATTTTCTAATTTTCCAGATCTACTGTATAAAAACAGATGGAGAGCTGGGAAGGTGGTTCAGTGGTAGAGTGCTTGCCTTGCATGCCTCAGGCCCTGGGTTCAATTCCTCAGCACCACATAAGCAAAAAGGAAAAAGCCGGAAGTGGCGCTGTGGCTTTAGTGGTAGAGTGCTAGCCTTGAGCTGAAGAGCTGAGGGACAGCGCCCAGGCCCAGAGTCCAGGCCCCACGACCGGACCCAAAAAAAAAAAAAAAAAAAATATATATATATATATATATATATATAAACAGATGGAGCAGCTGGGTACCAGTGGCTCATGCCTGTAATCCTAGCTACTCAGGAGGCTGAGATCTGAGGATCAACATTCAAAGCCAGCCTGGGCAGGAAAGTCCATGAGACTCTTACCTCCAATGAACCACCAGAAAACTGGAAGTGGCACTGTGGTTCAAGTGGGAGAGCGCTTGCCTTGAGCTGAAGAGCTGAAGGACAGCACCCAGGCCCAGAGTTCAAGCCCCATGACTGACCAAAAAAAAAAAAAAGGAGCTATCCAAAAGGCCGATGATGATTTCCTTTACTTTTGCCTTCAGAATCATTTGGGACTTGACCCTGCTAACACCAGCCACCCTTGGCTCCGTCTTCGCTGAGCCCCTACCAACATGGGGCCCCAGCTGCCTGCAGCTGACCCACAGGAAGATGTGCTGGGGCTCCCACTCACAGGCACTTAAGCAAGACTGGCCCTGTAGCCTTGGTTTGCTCTAGGGCCTGGAGGCCTCCATCCACCAAGCTTCCACAGCCTGCCTGCAGCTGGCAGAGGAAAAGGCACTGAGGTCAGTCCCTGTGGTGGTGCCTGGGAGTCATTAACCCCAGACTGTAAGTATTTGTCCTAAAATCCCATTTCCAAAATATCAATAACATAGACAAATTCTGAAGGACAGTTCAACTCCAGACATGACTTTTAGTTCTGAGATGAGCTTAGGGAAGATGAACTCAGTTCCAGGGTCCACCTGCGCAATCCAACAAACAAACAACAACTCAAGGGCAAGGAGTGCAAGCAACCAAGAGCTACCAGCTGCAACCCTGTCCACACGGCTCTTGAAAGCTCCATTAGTGACACAAATCCTGCAACTACTCACTGGAAAAAAAAAAGTGTGAACCTTTCTTTACATTTGTCTGTAAACTCAGCTGTTTCCAATAAGGAAATTTAAGCCCTTTTAACTTCTAAAACTGTTAAGGTTCATCCTGAAGGTTGTGTGCCCGGGGATCAGACTCAGCAACTGGCTTGTCATTTTTTTTTAAAGTGTGCAAAAACATACATTAAAGAGGATTGGAGTGTGTCAGGAAGAGTCTTTGCCTAGCATGTATGAGGCCCTGAGTTCTAGCCCCAGCAAAGAAAGACAGGTGGACAGGCCAGTTCCCATGATAATCTCCTATCCACCTCACAGTCAAATAGCCCACTTGTGTTTCAGGCCATTTAGTTAAATCAGGATCCAATCAAGGACTACGAAGGAGTATGTTTTCCTAAGGAACACATTGGCCAAAAAGTACGACTGGAAGCCTACAGCAAATTAACATCCCACCTACCTTCCCCTTACAAAGTGAAAAAAGCTTTCCAGGGTTGGGTGTGGCTCAAGTGGTAGACACTCTGAATCCAAACACCAGTACTGTCAAAAATAAAATTACATAATTTAACCACAAATGGCAACTACTGTAACGTTGTCAGGCATTTCGTTCCAGGTTACTTTTTGGGGTTTGGGTTTTTTTGTTTTTGTTTTTTTGTACTGGCACTGGGGCTTGAACTCAGAGCCTCAAGATCTTTCTTGGTTTTTTCATTCAGTTAGTACTCTACTACTTCAGCCACACTCTACTTCAAGCTCTTTGCTAGTTAGAGATAAGAGTTCATAGACTTTTCTGTCAGGGCTGGCTTAGAACCCTGGTCCTCAGATCTGGGCCTCCAGATAGCTAGGATTATGTATGTGACCCACCAGCTCTCAGTTCAAGTTACTGTTATTGTTTCCCCATAAGCACCATGTAGAAGGGCTGTTTGGCTTCAGACAGCTGCCACTGGAGCTGTGTGGCCAGTGCAGAGGCCTGGTGAGGTCCTCCCAGCGCTGTCTACAAGGTGGGTAACCTGGGTTCCCCAGGCTGACTGGCCTGGGGCAGGGTTTTATTAAAAGGTTGACTGGTCAGGGTCCAAATGCACTTGAGCATTGTTCTGGGCCCCCGACTCTGTTCTCCCAGCTGACACTCCCAGGAACCTGGGAAGCAGACTGGGTAAGAGGCCAGAATAGCATGTGAGAGGTTACAAAAGTGCCTTGAACGCCTTGGAAGAAAAGTAGCAGATGCTTAAAAGCTTTTAATAAAACATTCTCTAAACAAAACACAACACTAATCATTCAAACTCCTGGCTATCAAACCTTTGGCCTAGGATAGATCTGAACAGAAACAACAAGCAGGCATGCATGGAATGAGACATGACTTCTCAGCCACTCCACGCCACCGTCATGAGATCTGAATCAGCCTCACAACTGCCTGTCACTGTTCATTAAGCCACCATGGAAGGCCAGTGTCCTCTGATCTGGAAAGTGGGCTCCACTCCGGGGCCATCCTTGGTCCACCCTTGCTGCTCAGAGCTTCCTTACCTTGTCTCCAGGGGCACAGATGGGTTCGGCTCAGGGGTTTCTGCTTTTCAACGGCATTGCCCATTCTAAAGCCCGAGGATCACAGAACCCTTCCAATCCCAGGCGTCTTTGTTGAGTGGCAAAGGACCGTGACACTGCCTGGCAGGGGATTCATCTCTGGGACATCCCAGTCACCCAGTGCAGGAGCCCTGGTATGTCCATCCCAAGAGTACAGAAGGAATTCTACTCTGAAAGATCCCTGCCTCCTGCCTTTCAAAGCCTTCGTCCCAGGGAGGAAACCAGAAGAAAGGCCTTGTTACCGCCCTACCGGAGGGTCTGGGTGGCAGTAATGGTCTATATTAA
This sequence comes from Dipodomys spectabilis, assembly GCF_019054845.1. Lineage (NCBI taxonomy): Eukaryota > Metazoa > Chordata > Mammalia > Rodentia > Heteromyidae > Dipodomys > Dipodomys spectabilis. The sequence continues at coordinate 4,737,480 of NW_024870744.1, forward strand.
GCAGCTCTTTCCGCTGCCTCCTTTGACACTATTACTCATAGGCACAGCAGCCTTAGAGAATGGCCAGCAATCCCAACACTCTCTCTGTGCTGCTGTGCCCTGGGGAACGACTGGGGACCAGCAACGCAGAAGCTAAGGATTACCATGAGCCAACTCTAGGTGTGTCACAGGAAACTGTCTCCAACAGGCTCACATGTTACACTTTCTATTTAAGGGTCTTGCTCTCAGACTCCTGCGTGCATTGTGATGGCAGGTCAGAGATGACAGGTCAGAAGAAACAAGCAGATTTATTCTGTATTTCCAAAGGAAAAGCAAAACACCAAAATACAAGCCATACCAAAGTGTCCAGGGAGAAGAACCTGGGGTACCAACACAGTTCAAACTTTGAAACCTCCACTCCATTTTGGGACTACTAAGCCACCTAAATTCAGAACAAAGGGTGTGATGTCACAGAATACCAAATACCAAGGAGGAAAAGGCCAAGGCGGATGGAGAGACCTCACCTCTAGCCCCAAGTCTGGGGCTCCTGAGGACCCCCTGAGACTGAGATGAAAATGTCAGCCCTGGGCCCAGCCCCTGGGCTCCAATCCCAGTCTGTCACTGGCTTTGCCAATGAGCTCTGCAGCCTCAGGTCCCTCATCTCACAAATGAGCACAATACAGACCCACCTCCTCAGCTGTCCTAAGGACAGACAGAAGCCACTGCCCAGCACTCATCTTTTTATAATCTTAGCTTGGGAAGCTGTATTAACCAGCTAAATTCACTCAGATGAGAGATTTCCGGCTTCAAGTTAGCCAAAGGCACCAAAATAAATGTGCACTATGACTTCAGGTAGTACAGTATAGGAGCAAATTATAAAACTACAACAAAATTATAGACAATATTAAAAACATTCACAAAACTAGATGGCGCTGGTGGCTCATGCCTGTGATTCTCTATCTACTCAGGAGGCTGAGATTTGAAGATTAAAGTTAGAAGCCAGCCTGGGCAGGAATGTCCAAGATACTTTTATCTCCAATTAACCACCCAAAAAGCCTTAATGAAGTGGAGATTAAGTGACAATGTGAAAGAGTTTAGAGGACAGTGCCTAGGCCCAGAGCTCAAGACCCAATACTGGCACAAACCAAAGAAAAATCACAAAGCAAGTGAGACTGAGCCTAAGAGAAACTTGATGGCACAGTGTGGGGTGTGAAGGGGCATGGTGGGGCGTGGGGGGGCGGGGAGGGGGTTGGCATGCTGTATGGCCTGTGGGAAGGAGCCCACACATGCAGAAGGGAAGGAGCCATTTTACTCTACTAATATAGGAATTCCCCAGAGCCTGAGATTGCCAACTGGACTAAGGAAATCCCATGTGTCAGTCTCCTCTCCAGTGATGTAGAAAGAAACACAGGTCGCATGTATATACATTTATCTAATTTGGGAAGGGGAATAACAAAATGCTGAAACAAGTACACAGAATGACTCATTGCAACGAAGATACTCACAAGATACTATGTTGGAAATGACCTTTACAACTTGGGGGGGGGGGATAGGGGATGGAAGGGATAGTTGGGGTAACAATGTTCGACAAGAAATGTACTCATTGGGGCTGGGAAGGTGGCTCAGTGGTAGAGTGCCTGCTTTGCATGTATGAGGCCCTGGGTTGGATTCCTCAGCACCACATAAGCAGAAAAAGCCGGAAGTGACGCTGTGGCTCAAGTGGTAGAGCACTAGCTTTGAGCTGACAAGCTTAGGGACAGCGCCCAGGCCCAGAGTTCAGGCCCCACTACCAACCAAAAAAAAAAAAAAAAAGGGAAAAAGGAAAAAGAAATGTACTCATTACCTTACTCATGTAACTGTAACCCCTCTGTACAGCATCTTTTTTTTTTCTCCCCTTTCCAATCCTGGGCACTGTCCCTGGGCTTCTTTTGCTTAAGGCTAGCACTCTACCACTTGAGCCACAGCACCACTTGCAGCTTTTTTGTGTATGTGGTACTGAGGAATCGAACCCAGGAATTTATTCATGCTAGGCAAGCACTCTACCACTAGCCCACCTTCCCAATTCTGTACAGCATCTTTGCAATAAACATTAAAAAAAAAAGGGAGGGGGGATAAAAATACAAAAAAAAAATAATTTTTTTTAAGAACATGGAAACTTCCGTTTCCCTCCCTACACTGAGCTCCTCCCTAGGTCAAACAGCAACCAGAGGCTGGAGAAACCGGGGCGCGAATCCCCATACGCCTGCCCATGGGGGGCAGTAAAGTCCACCAGCTGGCGAAGGAACAACTGAAGCTCACCTTCCCTCACCGCCAATAATCACCTCCCTGGCTGGAGAGGTGAGACTTCATTCCTCCTTCCCATCTAAACACTGTAATCATGCTCCTTGGGCAGGTCTGAACACCGACCTGGTGTCTGGCCTCGTGCCTTCCCTATCACCCGCAGCTAGCTCAGTGTACACATCCAAGACCACCAGAGATCAAAGAGACTCTGATTATGAACTTGCTCTGTAACATCTTTTTCACCTGAAGGAAGGGTTAGCAACATTTAGAAAACAATTCTGTTGCCCAGCAGGGCAGGACCCTGGGCCAGGCTGAGGAACTCAATGGGGACAGGTGAAGGAATGAACAAATGAACACAAGGATTCTCAGGCTGGCCTCTTCCCCTAGTTCAACTAGTGTTTGAAGTCAGGGCCTTGCACTTGCTTGGCTTGCTTGTTCATGGCTGGCACTCTACCATTTGAGCCACACCTCCAGCCAAGCTTTTTGCTGTTATTTTGGAGATGGTGTCTCTTGGACTTTCCTGCCTTGGCTGGCTTTGAACCACAGTCCTCAGACCTCAGCCTCCTGAGTAGTAAGGATTACACACGTGAGCCACTGATGCCTGGCAGGTCAGCACATTTCTCATCTACAGAGACTCTCCTTTCCTAGCAAGAATATGAGGGGGGCCATCTTCACCTGCCCTCACCAGGCCCTGCTGGACCCTGTCCGGGAGTTTCATCTATATTCGCATTGCCCCTCCCTCCTGCTCCACAGAGCCCTGGAACTTGGCCCGTTTGTAGCAGATCCTTACCGAGCTGGGCTCTCAGAACAGCATACTACAATTATTGGACCTGGTCTCAGGTCCAGTTCACCATGTGTGCCTCACGTGCCGTGTCCAAAACAGCGTTTCCTGAGCAAACACATCTTAAGTCCCAATGGCTCACTTATGCAACTCTCCCCAAGGACACATCATTTCCTTGAAAGCCCAGCTTCCAACGAAGGCTGCATCTCAGGCAACACACACTCCCATGATTCAAATGTGAACTGCTCAGGCTGGGCAGGGGACAGTTCCAGAGCTTGAACTCAGCTTGAACTCGCATTCCCTGGCTTGCTCAGCTGGCATTCTACCACTTAGGCTATGTCTTAGCCCAGCTTTTTGCTGGTTATTTTAGAGATAAGAGTCTGTTCTTTTCTACCCTGCCTGGCTTCAAATCTCGATCCTACAGATCTTAGTCTTTTTTTTTTTTTTGTCTGTCATGGGGCTTGAACTCTAGGCCTGGGCGCTGTCCCTCAGCTCTTCAGCTCAAGGTGAGAGCTCTACCACTTGAGCCACAGCGCCACTTTCGGTTTTCTGGAAGTTTATTGGAGATAAGAGTCTCATGGACTTTTCCAGCCCAGGCTGGCTTTGAACCTGATCCTCAGATCTCAGCCTCCTGAGTAGCTAGGATTACAGGACAGATCTTAGTCTTGAGAGCAGCTAGGATTATAGGTGTGAGCCACAGGAGCCTAGCTAAGAACAGCCTATTTAGAAGAATGCCTCAAGAATTACCACATCAGAAAACATGTCATTAGAGTCACTGCCAAGACAGGCTAGTGACCTATCTCTAGTCTACACCTTAGAGAGATAAAAGAAAACTAATAATAAAAAACAAAGAATAATAATTAAAAAAAAAAAAAAAGAGCTGGGTGCCGGTGGCTCAGGCCTGTAATCCTAGCTACTCAGGAGGCTGAGATCTGAGGATCAAGGTTCAAAGCCAACCCATGGCAAGAAAGTCAGTGAGACTCTTATCTCCAATAAACACTCAGAAAACTGGAAGTGGCGCTGCGGCTCAAGTGGTAGAGAGCTTGCCTTGAGCTCAAGAGCTCAGGGACAGTGCCCAGGCCCAGAGTTCAAGCCCTACAACCGACCAAAAAAAAAGGGGAGGGGGTATGCCAGCAGTATGCTGCTGCACACCTGTAATCCCAACATGCAGGAGGCTGAGCAGGAGGATCACAGGTTCCAGGACAGCCTAGACTGTACAGGAGGGCTCACTACACAGCCAACATGATGTTTCCAAGGGCTACACCAACACTCAAGGCTGAGGGCATGCGTGCTGACTTCAATCAGACAATATCTGACCTCTCTGAGCCTGATTTTTTTTACCTATATCACTGGTATATAATTATGCCACCTACTTCATAGGACGGATTAAATGTGTTCAGAAGTTAAAGATGTTATTGGCACACAGCAAGCACTCAACAGAATGCTCCTGTTGCTGTGTTTATTGCTATTGCCTACACACTACCAAGCCTTAGGTAGAGCACACTGAAAGAACACGACATTCTCACAAGGGAGCCAGTCCCCCGGGTCCCGTGAGATCCGCCCACTGCCATGGTAAACGCCTCATTCCTTAGTCAATTAAATTCCACTTACAAATGTGTGCCCTGGGGATCGTAGTTTGACTGTGAAAGGAGACATAAACCAGGGAGGCAGTACCGCAGCTACTCAAGTCTGAGACACTTTGGGACCGCCCTCCCCTGCCATCTAGAAACTACTGGGTTTGGAAGAAATCTAAGCCAGAGTCCTGCAGGTGTTGCTCACTCTTTGGGGGGGGGGGGGGGGGGTAGTTTTCAAGACCAAAATGGCCCTGAGGGGAAAGGCCAGCAGATGGCAGGTCTCTGTGAGCATGCTCACCCTCCCAGGGCCAGAGAGGCTGCCCAGGGCTGTCAGGCGGTGCTGGGGCTTTGGGCGAGCTTTGTGTACTTGCCTGCAGGGAGGAAAGTCTGATGGCGGTCACTTCCCTCCTGGAGGTGCATGCAACAATACGAGGAAGCGCCAAGCACGGTGGGAACTGGGAGCTTCCCAAGTGGGGCTCCAGCTGGGGCCCGCCTGGGCGGACAGACCTGCAGATCCTGCCGGGCCTGGGGGAGACCACTAAGGGTAAAGGCACAGTGCGTGCAGTGTCACAGGACCCGGGGTCCTGGGTGTGCAGTGTCACAGGAACCCGGGTCCTGTGCTGGTACCTCTGCGTCACACGCAGCCTCAGCACGTCATCCCAGGGGCCTCAGGCACTCACTGAGCAATGTCAATAGCTTAAGGAGCATCTGACACATGCACAGGGAATCTTTTTGTGACTACCTCAGTGAGGGCCAGAGGCTCAGGGCAGCCGGAGCATGGTGGCGTGACCTAATCAGAAGGTCAGGGAAGAGGGAGGCTTCAAGAACAGGCAGGAGGAGTAGCGCATAGGGGCCAAGAGCAAAGGGCAGTCAGTATGTGCAAAGGCCCTGCACGGCTCCAGGCACACAAAGGGGCAGGGATGATGGGCGGGGCCTGTGGAGGCAGACGGGTCCTAAGGTGCATATCCACATTTCCAAAAGGAGAAGCCTCCGTGTCCAGCACCCAACGCCTCACAATAAATGGGAAAACAAAGCCAGAAAGAGTTCTGCAGGCAGCCAGAGGGCATGCCACTGGCTCCAGGGGGCTGGCTGCGGGGTCTCAGCAGAGGACTGAACAACAACCTTGAACCCCAATCCTCACTGGGTGCTGACGGGGAGGTGCCAACCGGGCCACCTGCTCTCCACCACCACCCCACTCAGAAATGCCACTCCTCAGCTGTGGGCTCGCACGTGGTTGACATCATCAATACCAGCTGCAACGGAGAGGAGGGTGCTATTTTTTAAAAAGTGAACAGAAAGAGTAAATCTACCCTCTGCTCCCTTCTTCGTGGCGCGTGGAGTTGCCTGGAACACCAGACCAGGCAGGAAGTGCTGGCTGGCGGCTGCGGCTTCGGAGCCTGTCCCCCAGGCCACTCTCACCTTCATCTGCCCCCTGCCACTCAGCACTGCTGGACACACTGTCCCTGAGCTGGGTACCGCGTGTGCTTGCACCGTGAGCCTCAGCTATGTTCCAGCCCCCTCTGGCAAAACAGCAGTTGGCAAGGGCTTTCCCTCCAAACAAGGAAGAGCAACACTGAAAAGCAGCAAGCTAGTGCTGCCCTGAATCAGAGCAGGAGGGTGAGGAGGCGCAAGGTCGCTGGGTGAGCGAGCTAAGGGAGCAGGGCAGGGCCTGCACACAGAAGGGCTCCCATCTAAGGACTGTCTCGGGGTGAACTCACAAGCCATCTCCAGATCTGATTTGTCAAAAAGGAACTGAAGCCAGGAACTGTGGCTCAGGCCAGTGATCCTAGCTACTCAGGAGGTTGAGATCTGAGGATCCAGATGAGAAGCCAGCCCAGGCAGGACAGTCTATGAGACTCTTCCTCCAATAACCACTAAAAAGCTGAAAGTGGAGCTATGACTTAAATGGTAAAGAGCTAGCTAGCCTTGAGTTTAAAGAAAAGCAAGGTCAGGGACAGTGCCCAGGCTCTGAATTCAAGCTGTAGGACAGATGAGAGAGAAGGGGGGGAGACAGGGAGAGAGGGAGGGAAAGAGAGAGGGACAGGGGGAGGGGGGAAAGAGATGAGCGAGAGAGATCAGCTGAATTTAAAGTGGGAGGGCAATAAACTTTCTGAGCTTTCCAGCCATGGGTAGAGACAACATTTGAACCCAGGCTTCAGACCCGCTCTTAGGAGGCCAGTGCTTCCTGGGGAAGTGCATCCAGGTAGCGGGAACAGCCTCTAAGGGCACAGGCTCAGATGCAGGAGGCAAGTGGAGGAAAAGCCAAGCCAGGACAAGCCGTGGAGCTTGCACATGAGCAGGCTGGGGCCGAGCCAAGGCAGAGGCCATGGGACCACAAACCCAGGTTTGGATTTTAGCCCAAATGTGAATCACTGGACAAATCTGAGCACACTGGTTTCATCCAATTTACCCTCTGGCTGTGGAAGGACAAATGGACATTTGCGAGGCACGAGTGGAAACCGAGGCAGCAGGAAGGAGTGAGCTGCAGAGTCCTAGAGACGGTGACAGCCTCAGTGGAGAGGACATCAGGGTGACAGCCAGGATGGACTTGTGGTGGACAAGACTTGGGCTTGAAGACCTCTGAGCCTGAGCCAAGGGTCAGGACTGGGATGGGGCCCCAGTGGTAGCACACACCTGTAATGTAATCCCAGCACTCAGAAGGTTGGGGCAGGAGCATCGAGAGTTCTGGGACAGCCTGGGCTATGACAGCAAGACCCTGTCTCAAAATGAATCAAGCCTGGGACAGGGAACCGAGGAGGCAGGAAAGAGGCCTCCACACACCCAGACTCTGCTGGGGCTTGGGTTGGCCTTCCCAGACACTAGAACGGTAAGAACTGTGTATGTGTATGTTTTGTTTGGTTCCAGCAGTGTGAGCAGGTCTGGTCAAGACTGTGGACAAGCCTAAACAAGACATCCAGAAGCAGCATCCAGGTGGAGAGATTTAGCAGGCAGCAGATCCACAAGTCTGCAGTTGAGGGAGAAATGGGGCTGGAAATACAGTGGGAACAACCTGTATTTAGATGGAACAGACCGCCTAGGAAGACGTCAGTGGGCTCAGCCCCAGAACATTCCATGTTGGGAAGCACAGAAGACAGAGATGATCCCAAACAAAAAGAAGATGGAGAGGAAGCTGCATTTTTTTTTTTTTCTGCCAGCACTAGGGCTAGAACTTAGGTCTTTGTGCTCTCACTTGGCTCATCTGCTCATGGCTGGCACTCTACCACTTGTACCACACCTCCAGTCTGGCATTTTATTGATTAATTGGAGATGGAGGCTGGCTTCAAACCACACTTTTCCAGGGCTCAGCCTCCTGAGTAGCTAGGATTACAGTTGTGAGGCACTGGCATGCCGAGAAGCTTTTTTTGTTTTTGATGTGTGTATGTGTGCAGGTCTGGGGCTTGAACTCAGGGTCTAGATGATATCCCTAATCTATCTATCTTGAGCTATCTAGACGATAGCTCAAGGCTAGTCCTCTACTACTTGACCCACAGCTCCACTTCCAGGATTTTTGCTGGCTAAAATTGGATGCAAGAGTCTTATGAACTTTGCTGTGCAAGATGGCTTCGAAGCGTGATCCTCGAATCTCAGCTTCTTGAATAGCTAGGATTACAGGCATGCGCCACCAGCTCTGTGAAGCTTGCTTGATAGAGAATGTACACATTAAGAGAATTCAAAAGGATCTGTGAACATTTATCACAAGCTTTTTTTTTTTTTGGCAGGTCTGGGGTTTGAACTCAGAACCACATACTTGCTAGGCAGGCACTGCACCAATGTATTGTGCAGCTTCAAACATAATTTAGACTTTAGAATCTGTTTTCAAGTTCTAGATGCTTAGTTTTTAAATGGCTTGCTTATCATAATGACTAATACATCATCCTAATTAATTAGCTAATATCCCCAGGCACAATACACATTAAGTGTGAGCTCCATCAAAGAGCTCTTTTCACAGCACTAAACTGCTGGCCATCTTCTTGTCAGGGCTAATTGGACAGCACTGTTCACTCTCCAACAACTGGCAAACCAGCACTGCGAGCAGCATCTTTGTGGCTCACACCTGCACACACAGCAGAATCAGCTGCAGTCGCGATACAACTTCTTCATGTCACTGGGGTGGGGTTCAGCACTGGCAGGGACTTCCACCCCACTCTCCCAGGCCTCGGGAGCCTTCTATTCCTCTCCAGTGATTCCACAGTAGTGGCACCTGATACTTTCCCAACTTAATTGGAAAACACAGAGCAGAGGTGGAGCTCGGCAGCCCTGCCCCTCCTGTGGACAGTCTGGGTTTAACTGCACTGGAACTGCCTTATTTCTGAAGCAGTCCTCGCTGCTCCTGACTCTACAGGTCCAAATGGAGCTCAGCAGTGACAAGTGAGCATATCCCAGTGTACGTCATCCACCCCAGAACACTGTGCAGGGCTGGGGGTGCCAGGAAAGCAAGTATGGGTAGGAGGGTGATCATCACCCCACACGAGCAGGGACTGTCAGCGGTTGTGTTCTGGTGTTCAGAGATCAAACTGTGAGGTTACAACAGGGATAGAAGTCAGACCCCAACTCTTTTTTTTTTGGTCATGGGGCTTGAACTCTGGGCCTGGGTGCTGTCCCTCAGCTCTTCAGCTCAACCACTTGAGCCACAGTATCACTTCTGGTTTTCTGGTGGTTACTGGAGATAAGAGTCTCACACATGGTCTGGGAAGGTGGCTGAGTGGTAGAGCGCTTGCCTCGCTTGCATGGAAGCCCTAGGTTCGATTCCTCAGCACCACATAAGCAGAAAAGGCCAGAAGTGGCGCTATGCCTCTAGTGGTAGAGTGCTAGCCTTGAGCTTAAGAGCTGAGGGACAGCACTCAGGCCCAGAGCTCAGGCCCCACGATCGACCAAAAAAGGAAAAAAAAAAGAGTCTCTCAAATTTCCTGCCCAGGCTGGCTTTAGACAAGATCCTCAGATTTCAGCCTCCTTAGTAACTAGGATTATAGGCTCTAGGATTATAGGTGGGAGCCACTGGTGCCCAGCTTAGACGCCAACTCTTTAATCAAAGGCTGAGCCTCAACTGGGTCAAATGGCACATGACTTGTGACCCTACCCAGTACTTTGGAGGCTGAGGCAGGAAGACTGTGAGTTTAAGACTAGCCTTAACTATGTCTATCAAAAACAAACCAAAAGGAAAGGATAAAGACACTCTGGCTTGGTGTGGGGAGCTGGAATTGGACTATAGTGAGATGTACTAGAACAGAGCCTTGAGGTACCTGTAGATGTCTATGTTAAGATGCAGAGCAGCTACTCATGAAATCAGCCGGAGAAGGACCAGGCAGCATACTGAACTTCCTTGCCTTTTTTTTTTTTTTAATGCCAATACTGGGGCTTAAACTCGGTGCCGGGCTCTATCCCTTAGCTTCTCTGCTCAAGGCTCTTACCACTTAAGTCAAAGCTCCACTTCCAGCTTTTTTTCTGATTAATTAGAGATTAAAAATCTCTGGAATTGGGGCTGGGAAGGTGGCTCAATGGTACAGCGCTTGCCTTGCATGCCTGAGGCCCTGGGTTCGTTTCCTCAGCACCTACATAAGCAAAAAGAAAAAAGATGGATGTGGCTCTGTGGCTCAAGTGGTAGAGTGCTAGCCTTGAGCTGAAGAGCTGAGGGACAGCGCCCAGGCCCAGAGTTCAGGCCCCATGACTGGACCCAAAAAAATTTAAAAAAAAAATCTCTGGAATTTTCTGCCCATTCGGGCTTCAAAACAACATCCTCAGATCTCAGCCTCCTGAGTAACTAAGATTACAGGCATGGTCACTGGTACCCGACTTCCTTTTTTTTTTTTTTGGCAGCACTGAGGAATGAACTCAGGGCCTGTGATCTTCTACTGAGCTAAATACCCAACCCTTGCCTTTCTTGAAGATCAAGGTGCATGGTGTGCGCTTCCTCAGAGTTTAACTCTGGATCAAGGTGGGCTGATTTTGCTGCAGTAGTTCCTGAGGAATGTTAGTCAATTGGTAATACATCTTATATGTGTTAGGGTCAAAGAAATGCAGTCATTGGTTTTTATCCAGCTCCTCAGAGACAGGATAATGAAACTCCTGGACCAGTCTCAGGAGGCAACTTCAGCACAGAGGTAGGCTCTATGCCATCTAACAGGGCCTGCCGGGCTGGCAAATTTGGAGGACGATTTGGCCTTGCTTCTGTTTGAATCCTCCTCCTCCTCCTCCTCCCCTGAGGCAGCCTGGACTCCAGCCACGTGGTGTTGAGAGTCTGCCGCCTGTGTCATCAAGCTGAGAGTAAGTGCTTGTGGTGGGATGGAGGTCACACAGCACCTCAGGCCTCGCTGTGCGCTAAACCCTATGCCACGGGCAACGGGCGCTCCCCAAACTCCCACTGGTCACTCCCGCCATTGATGGGCTTCAGCCCAGCAGAGGGCCCTGGCAATGTCCTCGAAGGGGCCTCAAGTGGCTGAAAAGTCCAGGTGGAGGGTGACAAGATCTGTGCCCAGCAGTCCAGGCTCTGCCCTGGCTTCCATTAAGCTTCCTTCCCCACAGCAGCCGGCAGCTCTAAACACACAGGTCCCTCAGAGCCATAGGAGACACAGCACGCGGGGCGGATGATGTCCCACCAGCACTTAGAAGTTATTCGGTTTCTTCCTCCCCCCTCTCCCATGGACAGCATTAACCAGTATACAACTGCCTGGTAATACAGCAACCACATGCCACCTTTTGAAAAAAAGTCTGGATAGAAATCTAATGCATTAGGGTATTTCAGGTTAAACAGTATGTTTATGTTAATAAAAGGGTGGTGCGTGCCTGTAACCCCAGCAGGTGGCGGAGGCAGGAGGATCCTGAGTTCAGGCAGCTTGGGCTACATACAGACCTTGTCTCAAAACAAAACAAAACTTAACCTACCCTAAACCAGAAATTTAATACCCACAGTGATGCTCCTGTGATTGGGTGGAAGGCTGAGGAAAAGGCAAATGGACAGGGTGGGAGGGAAACGCGCACTGTCACCGAGGGTCGCCAGGGGGCGGCAAGGGTTCTCCCGGTGACAGAACCCTCTGCCGCTGCGCGGGGCTGGTGGCCACACAAATCCACACATTAAAACGCTCACAGCTTTCCCCTCAGAAGTCAATCTTACCATGTTTAAATTTTAAAATGTTTCTCCTAGAAGGAGGCTAGTTGTTTTCCCACCAGGCATTCCTGAGGCCGCTTACCAGCACCGCCTGGAGGAATCCCTGCCTTGGCACTACCTTTCTGAGCGCAGGGCTGGCTGGACTAGCAGAACACCAGTATCCTATGGGCATGCTCATCAGCATGTTACCAAGCAGCAGGGATTTACAGCCGACACAAACATGTGTGCCACAATCGGCGCCCCCATCGGCAGTGCCCCTGGTCAGAAGCTCAGCACACCAAGGATCTGAGGAAGCTCAGGAGCACTGCTGGGGCTCTCAGCTTTAGAGGGGCACAGAGGATCCAGGGAGAAAGCCTGGCTTGCCTGTAGGCACCATGACTCCACCCAGAGCCTGACCAACCTGGCCTAGCGCAGCCACGCACATGCTCTCTGATGACCCCCCAGGAGTAGATGCTTTGGCCCTTCCCAGTGGTCCAGTGTAAGACGCCACTCCGCAGTCTTTCCTATCTGTAATCATTAAAGGAGACAGCTCTATGAACAGAAGAAACAAGGGCTGGCCAGCTTCTAGAAGAACGTGCTTTTGATCAGTGCCTCTCATTTTGTGATGAGCTCAGACAATTAATATTTGACAAGCTGAGGCAGAAGCACAAATTAGTGTGGTTCTGCTGATTAAGTCAAAAGTCTTACAGCTGCACTAACAGATCCACAGGAAGGACACACACAGACACACACACGGACACACACACACACACATACACACACACGTGCGCATACATGCGCACGCAAGTTCATCTTGACAGCTGACCCTGATGTGGCACTTCATATACCTTGGAAGTTACTGGTCCACAAGGTCTTAAATGGCTTGTAGTATATTAACACCCACAAAACAAAGCAACATGTTGTGACTGTCTGGACAAAGATAGTTTAATCAATCCCGAGTCAGCCCTGGACAAGAAACTGATGTCTCTTGGGATGAAGCAAAAATACCCTTGCTTCTGAGTCAGGCTGCTGAGGCTCTATCCTAAATGCCTGGGCCTGCTCCTTCCAGCCAGGCTCAGGAGATAAAGCAAGCAGGACTCCCTCCACCTACCTGTGGGCACTGGGACCACATGTGGAGCGGAAAGGAAATGCAGCTTCCTTTTCCTAGGAACCATTCCTCATGAGCTTGCTGCTCAACTGTGAAAACTACTCCTTGGAATTACACATTCTCCAGAGGGAGTAAGGGGACGAAGGGCTGAGGGTGAAGAGTATATGCCCACCAGGTGTGAGGGCTTGGGTTTCATCCCCAGAACAGAGAGAGAGAGAAAGAGAGAGAGAGAGAGAGACCATGGCAAAGAAAAGGAGGGAAGCCGGGCGCTGGTGGCTCACGCCTGTAATCTTAGCTACTCAGGAGGCTGAGATCTGAGGATCGCGGTTCAAAGCCAGCCCGGGCAGGAGAGACCGTGAGACTCCTATCTCCAATAAACCACCAGAAAACCGGAAGTGGCGCTGTAGCTCAAGTGGTAGAGCGCTCGCCTTGAGCTGAAGAGCTGAGGGACAGCGCCCAGACCCAGAGTTCAAGCCCCATGACCAACCAAAAAAAAAAAAAAAGAAAAGGAGGGAAGAAGGAGGGAAACTAAAACATCTCAACAACCAGAGACTTGCCTTCCCCTGGGAGTACTGTGGTCTGAATTATATTTGTTATATTACCATTTTAAATGAAAATGGTTATTTCAGAGCAGACAAAACTAAAGCTTATTGAGCTCTAGCACTTGAGCCACAGAGAGGTGGGAGGTGGGGCTGGTTGTGTTATTAATCAGAGATAAGAGTCTCACAGACTTTCCTGATCAGGTTGGCTTTGAACTTTGATCCTCCCAAGAATAGCTAGGATTATAGGTGTGGGCTACAGCCTCAGCCCCTAGTTTTTGTTTGCAATACTCAAAGCTGGGAAGTTCAAGGTCAAAGGGAAGACATATGATCATGGTTTGGTCTTTTCTTTTCTTTTTTTTTTTGTACTAGAATTTGAATTCAGCCCTCATGTTTGCTGCAGGTACTATCACTTAGCTCAAGTGATAGAGTCATTACCAGGGCTGACCTTGAACTCTTGTCTCTGCCTCCCAAGTAGCTGTGATTATAGGCATGGGCCACCATGCCCAGCTTTATTGAGCATTTCAAGCGTGTCAAGTCTGCCAATATTTTTTGTGTGTCACATCTCATTCACTCCTTCCTCAACACCTGTTCCACTGGTAAGGAACTGAAGCTTTGACCAGGTGAAGTGACTTTGCCCAAAGTCCCACAGTCATAACACAGAAAAGCCAGACCTAAAACCTCAGCTCATGGGCTGGGAAGGTGGCTCAGTGGTAAAGCGCTTGCCTTGCATGCATGAGGTCCTGAGTTCGATACCCAGCACCACATAAGCAAAAAGAAAAAAAATCTGGAAGTGGCACTCTGGCTCAAGTGGTAGAGCGCTAGCCTTGAGCTGAAGAGCTGAGGGACAGTGCCCAGGCCCAGAGTTCATGCCCCATGACCAGACTCCCCCCCCACAAAAAAAAGACCTCAGCTCAAGGCCCTGAGCCTGGGCCCAGGCATCACTGCTACTGTGAAGATGGGGAGCGAGGGGCCTTCAAGGGGCACTGACCCAGTGCAGTGCCCTGCTCAGGCTCTGCCTCTGGGCAGAGGTGCACGGGAAAGCTGATGACCTGGCAAAGGTGGAGGTGCTGGCCCCTCACCCCTTAGCACCCTGTCGGCCTGGGCAGGCTTCACACCTGCATGTGTAGTGGCGCCAGTGTGGGTGGGTGGGAGCCATCTTAACTTGCCAGGGTGCCCCCCCCCCCGCCTGGCCACCTGTGACAAGTAGCTCACCAGCCAACTTGCCATTTCTAGCCATGGACCCTGCGGCTGCCACTGTGCCACTTGGTAAATCTGCATGTGGACATGGTTATGAAGCAATGAAGAGGCTCAGAGCTAGACCCAAGCCAGGACCACAGAGGTGCCTCCACGCCAGGCCCCAAGTCTCTGCCAAAGACAAGTAAGGCAGGGGAGAAGGGAACCAAGCTCCTGCCACCGCTAAGGGAGGAGGCACTTCCCCTCAGATTGCCTCCCTGCCCTCAACGTCAAGTAGGCCCATGTCCCTCTTTATGAGAATTAATGAAGCCATTCACGCATCTAACAATAAGCTCCTAGCCCAGTGTCTGGCACACAGGCCGCCTCAGGAAAGCTAGCTGTCATCTCCCTCCTCTGAGAAGACGCTGCACATTCCAGCCCCTCATGGTGAGAAGCAAAGAAACCAATGTCCCTATGGATGGGTTTTATTCTGAAGATGAATGGTTAGCAATGAATGGTTAGCACTATTGGAAACCATCAGCAAGGCAGGCCAGGAAGCCCTTCGTATGCCTGAACCCCTTTTACTGGAGATGAGACATGTCAAGTTGTAAGAGAGGCAACAGAGGCTCAGAAAGATTCAGCAATTTATCCAAGGTCACCCAGCAAGATGCAAGCCTTCCTGAGCCCTAAGCAAGGACAGCAAGCACCGCCCTACATTGTTAAGGGTCTTATCACGGTGGCAACCTCTTTAGGGACAGAGCAATTCCTTGAAGCACCGGAGGCCCGGAGGCCCGTTTGAGCCCATCACAAAAGTCAGAACAACATCCTGGGATCAGTGGAATCATGAGCGTATGGCAAAGGCTTATGCAGACTCTGGCCTGTGATCTACTCCAGATCACGAAGAACAACCCTGTGGCTCAGTTCCCTCCTCTGCAGAATGAGAGTGGAAGGAATGAACAGTAGAACCTCTCTTAAACCACACAAGGAACATGCCCAGGACTGAGCCCAATGCTGGCACATGGTAGGCTCATCTGAATGACTGTTAGCTGCTACTATTATTTTTACTTACTGAACGGAGAGGCTGAGACAAGCCAATTCCTCAGCCCCCACACAATCAGCCATCTATTTCTTCACAACTGTTCACTTAAGGGCACGTGTGATTACCCGTAACCCGCAAATAAATCCAGCCATTGTTCCCAACCAGGGGGTTTGTTTGTTTGCTCTGAGTCAATTAAGTATCTTATCTGGAGCCAGCCCACTGGTCTTTAGTCCCCTCCCCATTCCAAGTCTTTCCTTCTCCCAAATACTGCAGCCTCACACTCCTTCCTGCTCCATGTGGGGGGGAGGGGGTGGGCGTGCGCCCACACTGGTCCTGGGGCTTGAACTCAAGGCCTGGGAACTGTCCCTGAGCTTTTGTGCTCAAGGCTAGCACTCTACCACTTGAGCCACAGTTCCACCTCCTGCTTTTTTGCAGGTTAGAGATAAGCGTCTCACAAATGTTCCTGCCCAACCTGGCCTCAAACCATTTTCAGATCTCAGCTTCCTGAGTAGCTGGGATTACAGGTATGAACCACTGGCATCTGGCTCCTGCTCCATTCTTTTTTTTTTTTTTTGGTTGTGGGGCTTGAACTCTGGGGGGCCTGGGCACTGTCCCTGAGTTCTTCAGCTCAGGGCTAGCGCTCTACCATTTGAGCCACGGTGCCACTTCTGATTTTCTGTTGGTTATTTGGAGATAAAGAGTCTCACAGACTTTCCTGCCCGGGCTGGCTTTGAATTGCGATCCTTGGATCTCAGAGCTCCTGAGTAGCTAGGATTATAGGTGTGAGCCTCCGGCGGCCGGCCTTTCCTGCTCCATTCTTTTTTTTTTTTTTTTTTGGTCAGTTATGGGGCTTGAACTCTGGGCCTGGGCGGTGTCCCTGAGCTCTTCAGCTCAAGGCTAGCGTTCTACCACATGAGCCACAGCGCCGCTCCTGCTCCATTCTTAATTGAGCAGTATGGCCTGGTAGTAACCTGCCAGTCCACATAAATGCCTGAAATCAGCCCCTTGTCCCTGACCCAGGAAGCACCACACACCATTCTGTGCCAGCAGGCCCCACTTCAATGCTTTAAAAACAGGACAGGAGCTGGGAAGGTGGCTCAGTGGTAGAGTGCTTGCCTTGCACGCATGAGTTCCTGGGTTGGATTCCTCAGTACTATATAAGCAGAAAAAGCCGGAAGCGGCACTGTGGCTCAAGTGGTAGTGCGTTAGCCTTGAGCTGAAGAGCTCAGGGACAGCACCCAGGCCCAGAACTCAGGCCCCACAACTGATTAAAAAAAAAAATACATAAAAATAAATAAATAAAAACAGGACCGTTTCCTGATCATAAAACTTAATTTGTAGTGAAATGACTGTGGTTTTGGCAGGGGAAACCTGGGGGGGGGGGGGGTCAGACACAAATCCTTTGGGGCCTGTGGGTGGGAAGGCTGCACAGCTTAGGGGCAGGAACAGAGGACACTGGTTCAGACAATGTCATGTGTCTCTCAAACCACAGCCTGAAAACACAAGGAGAGAAAGAGGAATTGTGACCCGAGACACAGGATTTCTAGTCCACTCAGATCAGTCTCTCCACTGAAGACAGCTCTCTCAGAGAGACTCCTGGGCTCCCTGAGAATGCTGGAGATAGCTGAAACCCTCAGCCTCCCTGAGGACTTCCAGTCCTCACGGAGAGAGCTAAAGGGTAGCAAGTTGTTCCTAAATAAATCACAAGTATCACTGGTGCTCATTGCAGGTGCAGGCTGGGCAGGGTTGGTACATACCTTGATTTTAAATGGAGGGCAAAATACCAATTGCTCTCTGTGGAAAAGGCATTGTCGAGGCCCACTCCTATGCAAAGCAAGCAGCTGCAGTAGGTGGCAGCTCTCAGTGAGATGCCTGGCAGGCTGGCCCACACGCCACCTCTCGCTATCATAGATACTTGATATTTGTCAGTGTCAGGGACAGAACTTAGGTCTGCATATACCAATCACAGGCACTACCTGAGCTACGCTCTCAGCTACCCCCTTTTATTGAGACAGATCCTTGCTATATTGCCCAGGCTGGTCTCAAACTCCTGTGCTCAAGTGATCCTTCTGTGTCAACTTCCCCCCATACCTCCCACACACCCCTGCTGTATCTGGGACCACAGAAACATACCACCACATCCAGCCTGGTATTCAATCACAGCTCATTATTATTATCATTATTATTTTGTCAGTCATGGGGCTTGAACTCTAGGCCTAGGCACTGTCCCTAGGTTCTTCAGCTCAAGGCTAGCGCTTTACCACTTGAGCCACAGTGCCACTTCTGGCTTTTTTTATGTGGTGCTGAGGAATCGAACCCAGCACCTCATGCATGTGAGGCAAGCTCTCTACCACTGAGCTACCTTCCCAGTCCCACAGCTCATTATTAATTTTCACAAATGTGTATATTTAATACAGAACCCTAGCTCACTGTATAACCCTTACCAAAATGACAAGTCCACTAATTCACTAAGAAACAGCCCAATTAGCAGCTTAAAACAAGAAAGTGTATTTAGAGACTCAGTGAGAGCTGGAGTGCAGCTCAGTGTTAAAGCACTTGCCTAATATGTGAAGACCCTCAGTTTGGAAAGAAAAGAAGAAAAGAAAAAATAGGAGAGAGGAGGAGAGAGGGAAGGAAGAAAGAAGGAAAGGATGGACAGGAGAGAAGGAGGGAAGGTGGGGATGAGGGAAAGGACAGACAGAATTAAAGATAATCAGAGACTTGAAATCAAACCTAAGTGCACTCTGTGGTACTACTGTCACTCGCGTACTCCTTTCATAAGCATGTGTACAGCACCTGGTGCTGGGCCTGGTGGGTACCAGCAGTGGGCAGGTGTGCTCCTCCACAAGTGAATCGGTTATTGAAGGCTTTTATTTGTTGATTTTTAATTGTGGACAGGAAACAGGGCTTTGCCTTTTGGATGCAGTAAACACTATCATTCCACCCACGTGTTGCTTCCCTGGAGCCTTTACATGCGTTTACTCTCTGCCGGAGGAAGAGGAGCAGAGGGGACCGGAGGAGGTCGTGTCTGGTGGAGGCAGGGGAAGCAGCCCGGGCTTTCCTGCTTGGTCCCATGGAAGGTCCGGGAATTGCTTCAAGCAACATGAACTGGTTTTAAGTGACTTCCCCACGAACTAACCATTCTCTAAAAACTGCCTTTTTCATCTGTGTGGGGTACGTGCGTACATGGGTGTGCATGTGTGTGTGTATGTGCGTGCCTATGTGTGTGTGGCTGTGGGTGTGTGTGTGTGGCTGTGGCTGTGGCTGTGGGTGTGGGTGGGTGGGTGGTCCATAGGTCAAACCTAGGATCTGGAGCACTGGCACATATCAGGCCAGAAACCTACCACTGAGCTACAGCCTCAGCTCTCTCCAGGGGCCTTCTTATTATAAAAAGGGACCTTTTACTTCACAACAAACAGGGGGGCACTGATTTCAGAGCCACTCCTTCCTGGTACTGATGAAGAAAATGAGACCCTAAGAAGGGACAAGATCACCCAAGGTCACAACATCCGTCCTGATGATCTAAAATACGTGACCAGAAACGAAGGGGACGGGCCTACCGGTGCCAGGTCTATCCTAGGTTCACAAACTGTGGGGCTGTCCGTTTACTTGTGAAACAGCCTTCCGGGCAAGGTAAGCGGGAGGAACACTGGTCCCGCAGCTGGCTGGAGGCCCCTGGGCGTGGGCAGCCCCACTGCCAGTCCTCTCCCTTTGCCACCGTGCCATCCTGTTATGGCAACAGGCAGCACCCTCAGCCGCACTGAGGTAAGAGCAGCCTGGCGCTGGAGGCAATCTGCAGTCCAGGAGAATCTGGGAACTGACTTTTGTGCAAGCTCATACATGACTCATCTTTACAGGCCTCCCGTGGAGGCTCCTGGATGCAAGGAATCCCATTCAACCGCCTCTGCCCACAGCTGCTCAGGAGACCAGGAAACATTTGGGGTTGCTGTGGCTGGTTTGTAAAAAACACACTCATCTGTGTTAGTGCTATTTCTTATCTACTTATAGTATTGCTCATGCTGTTAGTATTATAAATGTCACACGCAGCCTTTTAAAGGCCATGCTGGGTCTACTTTAGTTCAATTGGCAGACTTTTCTCCCCAAGATCAGAAGAGACATGTAGAAACACGATCCAGACTTAGATAGAAGATGTTGTGATCTCAGCAAGACCAGAGGCTCTACACGGCCCCCAGAGGGAGAAAGGCCCAGTTCCCCTTTTCACTTCCCTATGGCGAGTAACAAAATTTCCCTGGGTCTCAGCTGCCCACAGACGCAAAGTGCAGAGAATGAAGTGAGAGAGGAGGGTTGTTCATTACGGTAGAAAGCCACAGGAAGTCGCAGGCATGTTACCACTGTGAGCCACCCTGGGCCACCAGATGGGGAGGGGGGACGGGGGGGGGGGGGGACGGGAGGGGGGGACTGCTGACACGGAAGGTAGAGAGGCACCAATGAGGACTCTGGAGACCTGGGAGAGGAGTGAAGGGTGGGAAGCTGCTCTCAGACTGTTACGTTGTTACTTGAAGATACTGTAACTGTAGATGCCTCACTCTTCTGGAAATAGTAAGTGTAAATTTGGAGGAGTTTAAAACAGATCAAAACAGTGATTGCCCATCTGTCTGAGGGCCTGGTAGGTGAGGAAAAGGTGCAGTCCCCAGTATCTGTTCTGAGAAGACACATAATAACAAAAGGCATTTGGCAATTGCTCACTGCCCATTTCCACTGAGTGTATAACAAAAGTATCTTCAGACATCTCAAGACAGAGCACACTTAAGAATGTGCTTGAGGGCCCACATTCTCTGGTCTGCAGACCTCGTGCCAGGTGAGCCCAGGGCCACTTCACGGCTGGTAAACCTTGCCAAGGTCGCAGGGGGCTAACACTGGCCAGTTTGGTAAGTGGTGAGGCTTCTAGACAGACTGATTTTCTGGGAGCACAGGGAGGGAGGACAGGGATTAAACAACAGCCAAAACACAACTGCTATTTTTCACGGAAGGCAGGGTCCCTTTCTTTCTCCCAAGGAGGAGCGCTCAGGATATGGAGGGCATTTGGTGTGGGTAAGTGGCGGCAGGCGGGTGGCAGGTGGGCAGGGCAGCGGAGGAAAGCGGAAGCGCCCTCTCCTCTCATGCGGCCACCTGCAAGTCTGCCGCCAGCAGCCTCGGCCCTCCTCACGGCCCACGTGCACATCTCCCCCCGGCTCCTCTATGTGTCATAGCAAGAGGTCATGGCCTCTATCCCAGGTCAGTCCCGTGACCTTCCCCACACTCCACACAAGGCACACACGGATGCCACCATGATGGTAGGTGACCTGGTGGCCACCGCGCTCCCCTCTCCTCAGCATACAGAGCCTGGCAGAGCAGGTGTGTAGGTTCAGAGCTGTTTGAGGGGGTGATGGGACCAATCAATGAAGGAAACGGGCCAAGACCCAAAGCAAACACCCACGAATCATTTCTCCAAGGGCAAGGACACACATCCAAACCTCTGCAGTCCATGTGCTCAGGGGCGTGGGCAACGTGGCTGGCCAGGGAGGGGGCGGTTGCCCGGTTTCCCCTCGCGGCTACCTTGTGGACTCAGGGTTACCAGACAGAAGCAGGAACCTGAGATTTTTGAGCAATTTCCTGATGTTTAAATATTGACCAGTAACTCTCTTTGCTTCCTTAAGAAACCCATGTGGATGGAAAGGACAGAAGCCAGTCCACAGCTGTCAGTTCGGCCTTATCTCCGGAAATGTCAGGTACTGACTCTCCTCACTGGGTGTCTTTGCTGGAAGAAACACAAGGTTACAGACGTGTACACCAGCTTGCACAACCATGCTCAAGTGTGCCCCAAAGTAGCCTCTGGGACCCTGAGTCTTGGCCTTCCTTCCAGGGGGATTTTCAGAACAGGCCCTGGGATCTGAGGAAGAATGTTCTCAGTGCCTGGCGGAGGCACACCATGGGTATACTCGGGGGCTCCGAACTAAATCTAGCCAGGCGCCCAGCAGGCCAGCAGACCTGACCTCACACTGTCCTGCTCTCCCTGGGACAGCTGGGAGGCTGGCCTCCCAGTGTCCTCGTGGGGAGGCGTGGCCTCTAAGGAAGTTCAGATGACTGTGCCAGGAGCTGCTGCTGCTGGGTGAGCAAGTGAAGCTGGCCCAAGAAGATCTGCTGAAGATCTCTCCCTGCTGGCAGGGAGGGCTGGGCCAGGGACTGAAGGCAAGTCCATGAGTGGACAGCCATAGGGTTTGGGGGGACTAGGAGCTTTCCAGCTCACTCAAAAACCCTGCATTTCCTAATCCTGGAGAGGTAAAAACAGTAGACCCTTCCTTTTCTGAGGAGCAAGACTAGGAATACCTTCTAGCAACACTTATGTGGTTTCAAATCTCAGGAAACAGCAAAACCCCAACTGCACTGGGTGACGCTCTGTTATTCACAGCGAGGCCTCTCATCAGGTCAAAAGTGGGGCAGCTCAGAAAACTCCAGCAGAATCCCCAGGACGTGGAAGCAACTCCCCTCTTGCTTTGTCCCACTCCTCAACTCTAGTGTGCCAGAGCACAACAGAAAAGACTTGTAAGTGACGCTTGAACTCAGGGCCTGAGCCATGGCCCCAGCCAGCCCTGCTGCCTTAATGCACTTTCCAGCGAGGGCCTCCGGTTCACGGCTGGGAGCAGCGGTCATCCTACTTCTGCCTCGCTGGCATGGTAGGTGTGCCCCGACATCCAGCCTCCAATGCCTGCACTTCCACAGGTGTGACCCCAGCACTCAAATGACACACCAACTCTGGTCTTGCCATGCTGAGTGAGAACTCTCCCACTTGGCACACCTTACTAAGTCCGTCTTCCTCCTACCCTTTCCACAACTCCACATCCAGCGCCTTCCAACTCTGCTCTTTTCCCTCCATCTCTACCTCAGGGTCTAGGCCCAAGCCCCTCTTCAAAGCCTAGCAAACACTGCTGGCTCCAAAACCTTCCCTGCACTTCCAATACCTGCACATCTACACCATCCAGTGGCCCAAGTATGACGCGGTCCAGCTGCCCTGAAAGTCTCCTCAGAGTTGTGATGCTGCCCCAGGGGAAGGCAGTGCCCAGCAGAGCGCCAGCACCACCCGTGCAGAAGTGGGCAGGCAGGAGAGAAACCAAGGATGTGTCACGTCCATCCAGAGCTGTGCACAGCGGATCCCGCAATGACGGGTCATCAGCACTTCACTGTTTACGTTTCCATGGTTCCCACGTTACTGACAACGGACACAATATTCTGACCATAACAACAACAGAAATAAAACCTCCATTATTGCTACTTTTAAATGACCCAGGTTTCCTAAGGGTGCCATGGGGGTTAGACACTGAACAGGGGTGCCTGAGAAATGCTGCACGGGGTGACCCAAAGATAATTCTGGGTCATCAGATATGCAGGAAAGCAATGCACTGTCACCACGCAAGGGGCCGGGGCTGCAGAACAGTGAGAAACGCACCCCAGAAGTGGCACCTGTGAGCAAGCACCCGACCAGTGAGAAAGGGACCCTGGGCTCCCGTCCCTGGGCCTTCAAGTAGCCATGCCCCGTCTGCTGCTCCTCTGCTGGGTGGGCTACAGAAACCCACCGTCTCTGAGCTCGTGAAAACTGGATCTTCAAGGCTTTAAGAGAGTAAGCACAGACCCGGATATGCAGCAAACCCTCAAAAAAAAAAGGCTGCAAAAACGTCCTTCCTGTGTTTAAACCGCAGACTGCACGCGCTGGGTCGCTTCTGGGGCCATTCTGCAGAGGTGCACGGCAGGAAGCTGTGGCGATCAGCCCTGGGAAACACGCAACGCACACTCCGGGTGCGGACCCCGTGTCAGAGCCCCCTCCCCGCCCCCTCCAGAAGACAGCCGCCGCCGCCGCCGGGGCCAGTCCGGCCGCGCCCGCCCGCCCCGCCCCGCACCTGGGGACCCGCCCCGCAAGGTGTCAGCGGGCTGGCGGAGCCGCGGGCCACGGGTCCCCGCAGCCGCTGACGCTGGAGGGAGCCCCACGCCCGGCACGGACGCCAGCCCGGGCACCGGGAGGCAACTCCCCAAGATTTCTAGGAACACAAAGAGACGAGGCTTCTCGCGACCAGAGCCACAGCCTCGACCCCCCCCCGCCCCGGCCCGGCCGGCGGGGCTGCGCTGCGCGCCGGGGCCCGCCCGCCCGCCCGCCCCGCCGCGGCCCCGCCGCACCCCGCCCGCGCTGCTTTGAAGCCGCCGACCGAACACTTGTGGTTAAATTTAAACTCGAGCCTCCGTCGGGTGACGCCGCGGCTCGGCCGGCGGCGGGCGGCGATCGGCTCCGGGGCGCCGAGCCCAGGCCGGGCACGCGGCCGGCGGCCGGGCGGCTCCGGGGCGCCGCGGGGCCCCCGGCGGCCGAGGCCCCGCCGCCCTCCGGCCGCCCCGCGCGCCGCGAGCCCCGCCGGGTCCCCCGGGCCCGGCCAGGCCCGGCTCAAGAGGGCCCCGCGCGGGGGGCCGCCGCGCCAGGCCCCGCCGGAGCCGCCGCCCGGCCCCAGCCCGGCCGCCGCGCCGCCCCCCGGCCCGCTCACCTGCTTTCTCCACCTTGCCGGACATTTCCGGGCTGCGCCGGAGGCCGAGGCCGCCGCTCATGGAGCCCGGGCCGGGCCGCTGCGGGGCGACAGGCCGGCGCGCCCCGTGGCTCGCCTCAGACCCGCGCCGGCATGGCGGGCTCCGCGCGGCCGCGGCCCGTGCGCTCGCCGACCGCGCTCCAGCCCGCCCCGGGCCGCCGCTCCCGCCGCGCCGCGCCGCCGCTCCCGCCGCCTCCCCGCGCGTCCGCCGCCGCCGCCGCCGCTCCCGGCCCCGCGAGCCGGGTCGCAGCGCCGCGCCGCGCCGCCGCCCGCCGGGCCTGGGCCGCGGCCACGGCGCCACCTGCCGGAAGCGCGTCGCGCCGCCGCCGCCACAGCGCCCTCTGGCGGCCTGGAGCCCCCGGCGCGCAGCGCCCCCTGCCGGCTCGGAGTCCCAGCGCCTCAGCCCGGGGCGCACCCTGCTCGGGCTGACATGGCCTACCCAGGACCCGTCCCTCTGTCGTGTGTGTGTGCACGCACGTGCATGCATGCGTGCGTGTGAGTGTGTGTGCCGACCCTGGGGCTTGAATTTAGGGCCTGGGTGCTGGCCCTGAGGTTTTTCCCTCAAGTAAGTGCTCCACCATTTGAACCACACCTCCACTTCCAGAATTTTGGTGGTTTATTGGAGGTGAGAGTCTCATGGACTTTCCTGCCTGGGCTGGCTTCGAATGGCGATCCTCAGCTCTAATCCTCCTGAGAAGCTGGGCTTGCAAGCGTGGGCCACAGGGCCTGATGCACCCCCGAGTCTGACATGCCCAGCCTGGGCACCTGTGCGCTCCAGGCTCGTGTGGGACTCAGCAGCCATTCAGTCCCGAGCAGGCAGGCCCTCCCGGGGCCTGGTGTGCCCTGAGGCCCAGAGCCTCTGTGCTGAGCTCTGGGCCCAGCCACCAGGGAGCCCTGTGCTTTTCTAGTGTGGTACTCAGTTTGTTAAAAGCTGCTCTTAGTTGACTTTTATTTGTCTGTCAGCTTTTTGTGTCTCCCAGGCTTGAACTTGGCGCCTCATGCTCTCACTCGGATTTTTCACTCCAGGCCTATGCTATACCCCACTTGAGCCAGACCTCCACTTCCAGCTTTTTTTTTTAGTGGGTAATCGGATGTGATATGAGCATTACTGACTTTCCTGCCTGGGCTGGGTTTGAACTGGGATCCTCAGATCTCAGCCTTCTGAGTCACTAGGATTGTAGGCATGAATCACCAGCACCTGGCTATATTTTCAGCATTGAAAGAACATACCATGCGAGGGGCTTTGTCATTTCTGTGACATCCTCTGATGTCATCACTGTACTCAGGGTCTCTCTCTACAGGGTGACAAAGACAGCTGGGCGCTGGTGGCTCACACCTGTAAATGTAGCCACTCAGGAGGCTGAGATCTGAGGATCGCGGTTCAAAGCCAAGCCCAGGCAGGAAAGTCCATGAGACTCTTATCTCCAATAAACCACCAGAAAACCGAGAGTGGCACTGTGGCTCAAGTTATAGAGTGCTCACGTTGAGCTGAAGAGCTGAGGGACAGCCCTCAGGCCCAGAGTTTGTGCCACTTGCCTGGTTGACAACAGCAATGACCAACAGGCTTCATTCCCCATTGTTCCCCAAACAGGTCACAAGCTGGACACACAACCTCCTGTAGTCACATTGTAGTGACACATTGGGCCCCAGGCAAATGACTGCAGGCCTAAGTAAATCCAGGCCGTGGGTGTGGAGGCCATGGCACCGGCCACTGGGAGTGGGCCGGGGAAGCTGCTCCAGGGAAGGCCATGGGCCCTGCCAGGCTTCATCCCGCGCATGCTCCCCACAGCCTTCCATTCCCGTCTGTCCCTTAGGAGCAGGGTGGCCTCCCCATGGCAGGAACGCTCTGGACAGCTTTGCTTCATGTCGTGGTTTTGGAGATTGGCCTCCAACCTCCAGGAGGCTCTTGTTTGTGTCTGAGGGATTTTTATTCATCGAGGTGATTGATGACACAGAGTCCAACACCACTGAAAGAAGGTACATCACGTTTCCTGAGAAAAAGGGACCTCATGAGGACTGCCACACTTGGAGAAGGAAACCCGGGCCAGGACAGGCATGTGTGACTGGGAACAGCGCATGGGGGTACACATCATCTCCCTGCTTTCCAGATACAGAGGTGTCTGCTTGCCTGATACAGAGTACCATAATTTAGGTCAGGGGAAATACTGACACAGTGTGTGAGCATTAGCGGCTGCACAAGGTGAGGTGTAGCACTTTATTCTTGTTATTATATATGCTAGCTTTGAGCAAAAAAGGTAAGGGACAGTACCTAGGCCTTGAGTTTAAGCCCCAGAGCTGGCACAAAACAAATAAACAAATATAAATACTTCAAGTAGTAAAAATTATGGAGACAGAAAGTACTGTGCTAGGCACCAGGGTCCAGGAGTCTTCTGGGAATGATGCGTGATTGTTGAATAGGTACAGACCTTTAGTTTACGGTTTTCCTTTTGTTTGTTTTTGTTTTTGTACACTTGGTTGTAATTAAGTGATACCTATTTTGCAACAATAAAATAAAGGAAAAGATGAAGGAGAATGAGATCCCTGGGCCACAGCGGCCTGCCAGTGTGTGAGGCCTGGGGCTGTCATTTCCACAAACAAGTCTGTAAACCACGCAGATGGCCCTGCCCGCGAGCAGGGAAATTGTGCAAGAGAAGTAAATAGCCAGCCACAAACCATGCACACTCCCCCCACATGCCTCTTCTGCCCCCTAGTGGCCACTCACAATAATACACTCCATTTGCTTAAAGTATAGTTTTGTCATTTTACAAATCTCAATCTTTCCTTCCCTCCCTCTCCCTTCTCATCTTCCCTCCCCCTCCTCCAATGCTGGGGATTGAACATGCCAGGTGAGCAGGCTATTTCTGGAGCTAGGCCCCCAGTCCTGTTGTGTTTGGTTTTGACATGTGGTCTCATTCATTGCCAGGTCTGGCCTCCAACTCTGCATTCTCCCATTTTATTCAACCTTCCAAGTAGCTGGGATTACAGGGATATACCACCATGCCTGACTTTTATTTTTATTTTTTCTCTCTATTATTATTATTATTGTTATTGCTGTTATTGTTATGTGGCCCAATCTGGCCTAAAGCTTTAAGACTGAAGCAACCATTCTGCTTCAGCCTTCTCAGGAGTTTGGACTATAGGTATGTGCCACCACACTCAGCTATAAATCTTTTTGTTAGCCATGCACCAGTGGCTCACAGCTGTAATCTCAGGAGGCTGAGATCTGAGGATCACAGTTCAAAGCCAGCCCAGGCAGAAAAGTCCCTGCAAGACTCATATCCAGTATACTACTCAGAAAAAGCCAGAAATGAAGCTGTGGCTCAAAGTGGTAGATCTCTAGCCTTGAACAAAAGAGCTCAGGGACAACACCCAAGCACCAAGTTCAAGCCTCATGACAAACAACAACAATAAAATCTGCATGTTGTTACTTCTCATGGAAAACATTTGCTCCTCATTTAAAAAAATGCAATCATAGACATATGAAATAAAAAATAAAATTTCTGCTTTCACTTATGAGAGGTAACAGTTTAATGTGCAGATTTAATGTCACATTTTCCCCCGACTAAATGCGTATGTTCCCAGGTATGTACTGGTAGCTAATGCCTATGATCCTAGCTACTGAGACTGAAATCTAGAGGACTGCAGTTCGAGGATAGCCTAAGTAGAAAAGATTGGTAGACTCTATCTCTAATATAACCAGCAAAAAGCAGGATACATTATATTCATGATCCTAAACCTATGTCTTGTGTGTGTGTGCGTGTGTGCTATATGTGTGCTGGAGCTTGAACTCAGAGCCTGGGGGCTGCCCCTGAACTTCTACTCCAGGCTGGTGCTCTACCCCTTGAGCCACAACTCTACTTCCAGCTTTTTGGGTGTTTAATTAGATATAAGAATTCTCATTGGGGGGCTGGGAAAGTGGCTCAATGGTAGAGCGCTTGCCTTGCATGCATGAGGCCCTGGGTTCGATTCCTCAGCACCACATAAACAAAAAAGAAAAAAAGCCGGAAGTGGCATTGTGGCTCAAGTGGTAGAGTGCTAGCCTTGAGCTGAAGAGTTGAGAGACAGCACCCAGGCCAAGTTCAGGCCCCATGACTGGACCTCCCCCCCCTCCAAAAAAAAGAATTTTCATTGATTTTTTTTTTGGGGGGGGGAGGGTCTGGGCTGGCTGGCTTCAAACTGTGATCCTCAGATCTCAGCCTTCTGAGTAGCTAGGGTAAGAGGCATGAGCCACTGCTGCCAGGCTTACCTAAATCTTTTGGTAATTTTTAGGGTGCCAGCAGTCACCCTCCGATCCAGTGGCCCTTGTCCCATGCAGTCCAGGAAGGGTGGGATCTCAGAATGTCAGCTGGTCAAGGGAAGGGAAGGGTGGGAACAGCCAGTGTCCCCAAAGCCACTCTGAGTCTAGCCCAGGCTGTTTGGCCTATACCAGGCCAGCTCCTGACATGATGGTGAGGAGAAGCTGCCTTCTGATTGGTTAGCATGCTACAGGAGGACGAGTCTGGACAGCACTTAGTCAAATACTCGGATAAGAGTAGCTGGGTACTGTGGCTTACACCTGTAATCCTAGTTAGGAGGCTGAGATCTGAGGATTGACATTTGAAGCCAGCCCAGGCAGGAAAGTCCATGAGAGTTTTGTTGTCAATGAAGCACCAAAAAGCCCAGAAGTAGAGCTGTGACTCAAGTGGTAGAGGGCTAGGTTTGAGCAAGAGAAACTCAGAGACAGCACTCAGTCCCTGAGTTCAAGCTCCAGGACCAGTACATTAAAAAAAAAAAGCGTGTGTGTGGGGGGGGTTCATTCTGATGATACATGTGGACAAGTGTGCCTTTTGCATTTGCCCATAGGAAAACACCTACCTCCTGGGCAGGGGAGAAGGGCAGAGGCCACCGGCCTCAAACCCCCATCTACCCCCAATTCAGATAGCCTGAGTGCTCTCGGGGCTCACCTTACCACCAAAGCTGCTTCATTTTTCTGCAAACTCTACAGACTGGAAGCTGCACCCACAGCTTTTTTTTTTTTTTTTTTTTTTTTTGCAGGAGGGGGGGCTTTAATTAAAATAGATTATATATATATATATATATATATATATATATATGCTGTTACACATTCATTGCAAGCCAAAGTAAAGAAAAAGACAAAAAAGGTGGGGGAGAGCCACCATCTTCAGGTTTTTTTTTGTGTTATTGATATGTGTGTGTGAGTGTGTGTGTGTGTGTGTGTGTGTATGTGTGTGTGTGTGTATACAGTACTGGGGTTTAAACGCAGAGCTTGTGCTTTTAGGTAGCTTTTTTAATTTAAGGTTCCACTTCTGGCTTTTTGGAGATAGTCTCCCTGATTTTCCTGCCTGGGCCAGCTTTGAACCACTATCCTCAGATCTCAGCCTCCTGAGTGGCTAGGATGACAGGCGTGAGCACTTGTGCCCAGTTGTCCCAGGAGAGGTTTGGTGGTTTACAGCAAGCTCTGAGTTCCATGCAGGGTGGGCAGTCCCCATGCCAGGTCTGTCATTCCAAGGGAGGGGCACAGCAGGTGGTCACCAGGAGGTAGCGGCACTGGGCAGGCACTGGGTCTTGGGGAGGCTGTCCCAGCTGGGAGGAGGCGGAGACCGATGCTGTCTGGGGAATTGCTGTGTGAGAAATGGATGCCCAGGTGTCCTGTAAGAATTGAGAAGCTCAGCCCACCAGGCGTCCTCACAGAGCAGAGAGGCTGCATAAGCCTCACACTCCTGCTGTCTCCTGGCGTTTGAAATCCACAACAGCAAATTACACTGTGTGTTTTCTCCACATTTCCCCAAACCCCATTCTGGGCTTGCAGGTACTCAGTACCAGCCAGACTACCATCTTTGTTTTCCTTAAACGTAGGGTCCTGACACAGACACACAGACACAGACACAGACACACACACAAACCCCTGAGCCGTGCCATGCACCTAAATGAGGAATGTGGCTGCTCTGGCACCATGGCATCTGCTCTGGGCAGGGCTTGCCCCGTGCACCTCCCCCCCCCCCCCCCCCATCACGCTTTGGGTGCCAGGAAGAAGGAACCATGGCTGGGTGAAGGTGAGCCTGGCAGCTGTGGAGGGTCAGTTGTGGCGGGCAGCCAGTAGAGGGCGGCAGAGTCCACAGAGCCGGGCCTGGACCAGGCCTTGGCTTCGTTTGCCCCACTGGGAGATGGGTACCCACCTTTCTCCCACCTGGTATGGGAGGGAGGCTCAGCCCAGGGACAGACCCCGTGGCTTCCGTCAGTCACTAGCTCCAGGACTCTGGAAAATTCATCAGCCCTCCATGCCTTCGTCCCCACGAATGTGAAATGATCACTGAACCTGTGGACCAGGCCCGCGTGGGTGACAGTGGCAGCAATGGAGCTGGGCTGTCACGCACTTCCTCCATGCTGATCCTCCCGAACGCCTTCTCCACTCGATTTATTATTCCTGCTTCTACCGAGGCGTGATCTCGGGGCCTGAGCACTGGCCCTTAACTTGTTTGTTCAGGACCAGTGCTCTACCACTCAAACCATACCTCCACTTCTTTTTTTGCTGGTTAGTTGGAGCTAAAAGTGTCAGGGACATTGCTGGTTGGCTTGAAACCTCCATTCTCAGATCTCAGCCTCCTGAATAGCTAGGATTTACCAGCGTGAGCCACCGGCACCCGACTGCCTTCTCCCCGTGGATCCCCAGGAGCCTGTCACCTGGTGTGGCGAGGTGGCACTTGGGGCACACGGGTCCAGGTCCCCAGGTTCCTGCTCCTTGCTGGGCACGACTCATCTCCTGCCCTCCCCTACAACCAACACGGGCTGTGTCTGCAGTCACTCGCAGTGCACATCAGAGCCAACTCAGGGACGGAGGGGCAGAGGGCCGAGCCTAGCCAGGCCACAGAGCCTGGCAGCCTCTGGTGCTTCAGAAAGCCTGAGGTTCCTGTGCAAGTGGCTGTCACCTTCCCAGCGCTGGGGAGGTGAGGCGGGCGGATCCAGGGTTCTCACCACCTCTCCCCTCCTCTTCACTTCTTGGAGGTGCAAAGGGGTGTGGGGGGCGGGGGGGGGGGGGGGGGGGCGGGGGGGGAGCTGTCAATAACGCCCCCTAGAGGGCCTCCAAGGCATTGCAGGGACAAGGGGGTGTGTGCATATGCATATGCGTGCTGTGTGTGTGTGTGTGTGTGTGTGTGTGTGTGTGTGTGTCTCCTTCCCAATCTCCTAGGCTTTGCCATTTTATTCTAGAAGGAAAAAAAGAAGTTCAGAGGCTAAAATTAACAATGAAAATGTTAAAAACCGCCAGACTAGCTAATTCCCGAGGCTCCTCCTAGCTCTAAATATTTTATGGAAACCTTCTTGAATCTATTTATACTTTTGGAGAGTGAGTTCAGGGTACCTTCCCTCCGAGGGGCATGTAGACAGCTTCATCTTTTTTTCTGTTTTAGGTCCCAAAATGGTCTTTCTCAAGTTTCAGGAGCTCTCCTCCCCTCTCCCCTTCCTGCCTCAGCCACTTCTGCGGCTCCCCCTCCTACCACCCCCCCCCCCCCCCCCCGCCACCCCTCCCCACACCTCCCCCCCTCCCCCCCTCCCCTCACCCCCCACACCTCTCCCCCCACATCTCCACCCCCCTCACCCTCCACCCCCCCACCACCCCCCTCCCCGCGGCCCACTTTCCGGCTCTTGACTGGGGCCTCACCTGTTTCCACCAGTTTCTCTGTTTTCCCGTTGCAGACCTCTGGCTAAGCCCCTCCTCTCCACCACCCCCCCCCCCCCCCCCGGGCTCCCCCAGCCTCGCCCTTCAGCAGTATCTGGGTGGCTCTTGAAGTGCCTCAAAGCAAACACAATGGAGGTCTTTGGAATCTGTCATATTAACAACTGAATGAGAGAAGAGCTAAGCTCGAGAAAGAAAGACAAAAGAAAGGGGAAGGGAAGGGAAGGAAAGTGAAGGGAAGGGGAGGGAAGGGAAGGGTGGAGGGAGGGAAGGGAGGGGAGGGAAGGGAAAGGGAGGGGAGGGAAGGGTGGAGGGAGGGAAGGGAGGGGAGGGAAGGGAAAGGGAGGGGAGGGAAGGGGACGGTGGAGGGAGGGGAGGGGAGGGGAGGGTAGACGGAAGGGAAGGGGAGAGGAGGACGGAGGGAGGGGAGGGGAGGGTAGAGGGAAGGGAAGGGGGAGGGGAGGGAAGGGGGAGGGGAGGGGAGGGGAGGGGAGGGAAGGGAGCAGCGCCCCTGGCTCAGGCCTGAAACCTTAGTTATTAAGGAAGCTGAGACCTGAGGATTGAGGTTCGAAGCCAGCCCAGGCAGGAAAGTCTATGAGACTCTTCCCTCCAATGAACCAGCAAAACTTGCTGGGAGTGGAAGTGGGGCCCAAGTGGTAGAGCAGCAGCCTTGGGCAGAAAAAGCCGGAGGCCAGCGCCCAGGCCCTGGGCTCCAGTTCCAGCAGGAGCTAAAAAGAAAAAAAAGGGGGGGTGGGGAGAAGAAAAAGTGCACTGTGGGTAAATCCATACTCTCCCCACTATTATCTCCTGGGCTATGTTCCAGCTTCTCTTTTGAATGCAGACATCTTTGTATTCCCATCTTATTTTAATAAATTCCATGTTTTGAGCAGTTTTCAAAGTATATTAGAAAGAGGGTGAAATGTGACTCCCGCATTCCTGAAAGCATACTAAGTAGGACCTGTTCTGCTGGGATGAATCCGGCTCAGCTCGCTCTGCAGAAGAGCTACCTCTATGCAGCCATCTCTTCCTCCCAGGGGACCCAGTGCCCCCTTCTCTTGGCTTTTTCTGCAGGGGCTGGTTTCAAACCACAATCCTCAGCTCTATCTCAGCCTTGTGAATAGCTATGCGTATAGGTGTGCGCCATCAGATCTGGCATATATAATATATAATGAAGAAATTTTTTTTTCTTAAAGGTTTTTGGTGGTTAACCAGAGATAAGAGTCTCATGGGCTTTTATGCCTGGGCTGGTTTCGAACTGTGATCCTCAGATCACAACTTCCTGAATCGCCACCAGCACCTGGCTAAAAAATGTGAATTTAAAAAAACAACAAACAGGGCTGGGAAGGTGGCTCAGTGGTAGAGTGCTTGCCTTGCAGGCATGAGGCCCTGGGTTCGATTCCTCAGCACCACATAAGCAAAAAGAAAAAAAAAGCCAGAAGTGACGCTGTGGCTCAAGTGGTAGAGCGCTAGCCTTGAGCGGAAGAGCTGAGGGACAGGATCCAGGCCCAGAGTTTAGGCCCCATGACCGGACCAAAAACAACAACAACAAACAAATACCTGTTTTTAGCGGGATGCCAATGGCTCGTGCTTATAATCCTAGCTACTCAGGAGGCTGAGATCTGAGGATTGAGGTTTAAGGCCAACCCTGAGCAGGAAAATCTGTGAAACTCTTATCTCCAATGAACCACTGGAATATTGGAAGTGGCTGGTAAAGCACCAGCCTTGAGTAAAAATGGTCCCGGAGAGCTCCCAGGCCCTGAGTTCAAGTCCCAGGACTGACAACAACAACAACAACTTTTAAAAAATCATTCTGTTTTTAGCCAAGAGCAGGTGGCTCACGCCTGTAATCCTAGCTACTCAGGAGTCTGAGATCTTAGGATCACGGTTCAAAGCCAGCCCGGGCAAGAAAGTCTGTGAAAGTCCGTGAGACTCTTATCTCCAATAAACTATCAGAAAACCAGAAGTGGTGCTGTAGCTCAAGTGGTAGAGTGCTTGCCTTGAGCTGAAGAGCGCTCAGGCCCAGAGTCCAAGCCCCATGACTGACAAAAAAAAAAAATCATTCTGTTTTTTCCTTGGTTCATTCGAGAGCATGTTTAGGGAAATCCGAAGGGAAGAAATACAGTGTTTGTGGGTGCCAATGCTGTCTTAATCCGGAGACCCCACATCTGGGCAGTCCTGGCAAAGCTTACCTTCAGACCCAGAGCCATTCTTTTATTCAACTCACATTGCTTGAGCACCCACTTCAGGGCTGGGTATCATTACAGGTTGTGAGTACTTACTGTAGTCTTGCTGGTGAAAGATGACATCGATGCTGGGCGCCAGTGGTCACACCTATAATCCCAGCTACTCAGGATGCTGAGATCTGAGGATCTAGGCTCAAGTCTAGATCAGGCAAAAAAAAAAAAAAAGTCTGTGAGATTCTTATCTCCAACTAACCAGCAAAATGTTAGACGGGAGGTATGGCTCATGTGGTAGAGCACCAGCCTTGAGCGAAAAGGCTGAAGTTGGTTTTTTGCTTTTTGTTTTTGTCAGTCATGGGGTTTGAACTCTAGGCCTGGGTGCTGTCCCTCAGCTTTTCAGCTCAAGGCGAGGACTCTACCACTTGAGCCATAGCACCACTTCCGGTTTTCTAGTGGTCATTGGAGATTAGAGTCTCAGGGCTGGGAAGGTGGCTCAGTGGTAGAGTGCTTGCCTTGCATGCATGAGGCCCTGGGTTCCATTCCTCAGTACCACGTAAGCAGAAAAAAAAATCCGGAAGTGGCACTGTGGCTCAAGTGGTAGAGTGGTAGCCTTGAGCTGAAGAGCTGAGGGACAGAGCCCAAGCCTAGAGTTCAGGCCCCACGACCGGACCCTGGCTTTAAACTGCGATCCTCAGATCTCAGCCTCCTGAGTAGCTAGGATTACAGGCTTGAGCCACTGGTGCTTGCCTGAAAAGGCTGCAGTGCAGCCGGGCGCTGGTGGCTCACGTCTGTAATCCTAGCTACTCAGGAGGCTGAGATCTGAGGATCGCAGTTCAAAGCCAGCCCGGGCAGGAGAGACCATGAGACTCCTATCTCCAATAAACCACCAGAAAACCGGAAGTGGCGCTGTAGCTCAAGTGGTAGAGCGCTTGCCTTGAGCTGAAGAGCTGAGGGACAGCGCCCAGACCCAGAGTTCAAGCCCCACGACCGACAAAAAAAAAAAAAAAAAAGAAAAGGCTGCAGTTCAAGGCCCTGAGTTCTAGCCTCACTACTGGTACACACACACACACACACACACACACACACACACACACACACACTGGACAAAGCTGGCTGCTAGAGGCAGGTGGGCAGGAGGGCTCTGCTGGTACACACACACACACACACACACACACACACACACTGGACAAAGCTGGCTGCTAGAGAGGCAGGTGGGCAGGAGGGCTCTGGGGGGTGAAGCTCCATGGATAGGGAACCTGTGGCCCTTTAGTGGTCCGACTTCCTGGCTTCTGGCTCTCATTCCAGGGCAATTACTCCTGGCTCTGGGTCCCCGCTGAGCGCCGTGGCTCTGAGCTTGGGGGGCGGCTGAGTAGTTTTGTCTCTGCCCGCATGCAGGGCTGAGACACCCGAATTATCTTCCTGTGAATTCGATTCTTAGAACTCAGACACCAAATTTAGTTTTTTTCCCCCCTAGATTTAAATATTCATTTTGTTGATTGTATTTTTTAGATCAAAACTTGAAGTGGTCCGTCTCCTAGGAAAGAGGGAAGCCCATGAATTATGAACAGGAAGTGCTCTCCAGGGGGGCCGTCATGGGGAAGCAGTTAGCAGCTGTGCTGCCTGGGACCGGCTCAGCCAGCAAGAACTCCGAGCCCGGATGTAAAAGATGCTTTTGATTTATAGGATCTTCTTAAAAATTAGCATTTGTTGCTTCTAAAAAATTGATCACCTGGTTTGTGCCAGACCTTGTGAAGCTTCACATTTAATTTTTTCGAAAGTCATCTTCATGGCATATTTTTTTTTTAATCAAAGAGAGCCCTTCAGGGCTTGGGGGGGAAGTGAGTAAGCTGGGATTTTTCAACCTGGCTTAAAGGACCAGAGATCCATGGGGATGGTGGCTCACGCCTGTCATCCTGTCTACTCAGGAGGCTGCAATCTGAGGATCATGACTTGAAGCCAGCTGGGCAGCAAAGACCGTGAGACTCATCCTCAACCAGCAAAAAGCCAGAAGTAGAGCTGTGGCTCAAGTAGTAGAGCACCAGCCTTGAGCAAAAAAAAGGGCAGTGCTCAGGCCTGAGTTCCGGCCCAGTAACAACACACACACACACACACACCACACCACACCCAAGACCACGTTCCCAGGGACTATGTCCTGTGCACTCTGGGGTCCCCAGGCCGGCCAGCCTTGGGTCTCTCCCTGCCTCCAATGTGCCAGCCCCCTTAGTGACAGCTTAGGGCATGTGAGCCTGACCCCGGGGTGCTGGAACAGCAGCGTGAGGCTTCGGCGGTGGGGGGGGGAGGGGGAGGATGGAGAGGGCAGCAAGTACACAAGGCCTTCCTGGAGGAGGTGACATCCAGAGGCAGGACGGAGTAGCAGCTGAGTCAAGAGAGGCAAGGAGAGCATTGTATACAAGCCTGGAGAGTGAGAAGCCAGGGAAGCTTCCAGAAACAGAGGGACAAGAATGAGAGTCACTGGGGAAAAGGCTAGAGAGGTTAATTTAATAGTCTGACAGTTGGGGCTGGGAAGGTGGCTCAGTGATAGAGTGCTTGCTTTGCATGCATGAGGTCTTGGGTTCGATTCCTCAGTACCACATAAGCAGAAAAAGCCAGAAGTGGTGCTGTGGCTCAAGTGGCAGAGCGCTAGCCTTGAGCTGGAGAGCTGAGGGACAGCGCCCAGGCCCAGAGTTCAGGCCCCATGACACCACCACCACCAACAAAAAAGTCTGACCCTTGGCCCTTCATAACGCTCTCCCCCTCCTGCCACCCTGGGAAAGCATGGCCACCCCCCACTTCACGGGTGTAGTAACTGAGGCCCAGGGTGGAGCGGCGCCGGGCCTGCCTGGCTCTGGGTGTCAGTGTCCTGTCCGCTCATGGGCGGTGGTGTCCTGCCTGCGTCGGGACTGCTGCTGCACGGCCTGTGGCATTGGGGACTCCCCCGAACCTCCACCCTCCCGGTGGGGTGCAGAGTGGAGCTTTGCAGAAGCCTTGGGGAACCCCCCCACTCCCCTCCCCCACGCTCAGCCTGGGGGCCGGGCTACGGCTGCGTGGGAAGCAAGCCCTCCATGGATTGGGGACTCTGGGCATCCATGTGCCTCTCCGGCATCCGTGTGAATTCTCTATCCAAGGCAATGGAGCAGGGCCCCTGGGCAGGCCACGAGAGCCACACAAGCCACCAAGCCAAAGCTGAGCCCGAAACGCCTTTTTCTTTCCCCCTTGTCTTTTGGAGGCTAGCACTGGGGCTTGAACTCAGTGCCTCCTGCCCTCGATTGGCTTTCTTTTTGCTCAAGGCTGGTGCTCTACCACTGGAGCCACAGCTCTACTTCAGGCTTTTGGTTGGTTCATTGGAGATAAGCGTCTTGCGGACTTTTCCTACAGAGGCAGGCTTCAAACCTGGGACCTCAGATCTCAGCCTCCGGAGTGGCTCAGATGACAGGCATGACACACTGGTGGCTCCCACCACTGCCTTGGCCACCAGCCTCCTGCTCTTGTCCACCCCGGGCCAGTACAAGACAACTAGGGACCAGTTAGGGACCATCTTAAGGGAGAAAAAAACAGACAAACCTGTGCCCTTAACAAGCTACCCATTACAAGCACAACACACATTTTCTTTTCTCTCCCCATCTCTGTAGCTCTCAAGAGCTCTGCCAACATTACACGGCTAGAACATCCACAGACCAGAATCTCCCTGAGCGAGCCAATGCCGGTAGTGTTTAGAAGGCCCCACGAATGACCTGTAATTGACCCCAAACCCTTCAGGATTAAGGAATGAGCAAAGACAGAAATGGCTACCGAGGACACACGGCACCCCCAGAAAACGCCCGCATCGGCCCCCAGAATCCACCCACACGTCAGGCAGCAAAACTCACTGTTTTTGCTCTTAGGTGATTGAAAAGTCACTGTGGGTTGTTTTTGTTTGTTTGTTGTTGTTGTTTCTTGTTTTAGCTTGAACTCGGGGTTTGGGCCTTGTCCCTTAGCTTTTTTTTTTCTGTCTCTATCACTTGAGCCCTAGCTCCACTTCTTTTTGGTAATTAATTGGAAGTAAGAGTCCCATGAACTTTCCTGACCAGACGCACTTCAATCCTTGGTCCTCAGATCTCAGCCTCCTGAGTAGCTAGGATTACAGGCGTGAACCACTGGTACCCAGTTGCTGTTTTTGGAGGTCACAGAGCCAGGGGATCCACAGTTAGCTTGGGGTACAGAGACCCCTGTCTTGTGGGTGATGATAGGGATTGCCCCGGTTGCTTGGCAGGAAGTGAAGACAAATGTACGCTCAGTGGCTGAAGTGGAATAAAGGCCTCAGCAGCTGTTTTCCTGTTCCAGTGGTCCCGCGGTTGTCCTGACGAGACCCCGGGTTAGGACCCTACTCAAGTCCGCATGTGGATGTGTGGATTATATTAAGGATGCTTTCTCGGGCCTGGGAAGGTGGCTCGGTGGTAGAGTGCTTGCCTTGCATACATGAAGCCCTGGGTTCGATTCCTCAGCACCACCTAAGCAGAAAAGGCTGGAAGTGGCACTATGGCTCAAGTGGTAGAGCGCTAGCCTTGAGTTGAAGAGCTGAGGAACAGCCCAGGCCCAGAGTTCAAGCCCCATGTCCAACAACAAAAAGATGCTTTCTCCATAATCTAATGGAAGTTAACTTGTCTTGGTGCATGTAGGAGCTGGTCTGAGTTCTTCTTGCCCTGCCCTGTGCTTTGTGCACACACAATTCCTCCAGTCTTTTTTTTTTTTGGGGGGGGGGTCCGGTTGTGGGGCCTGAACTCTGGGCCTGGGCGCTGTCCCTCAGTCCTTCAGCTCAAGGCTAGTGCTCTACCACTTGAGCCACAGCGCCACTTCTGGCTTTTTTCTTTTTTCTTATGTGGTGCTGAGGAATCGAACCCAGGGCCTCAGGCATGCAAGGCAAGCGCTCTACCACTGAGCCACCTTCCCAGCCCAATTCCTCCAGTCTTATCACGAGTCCTGAACCAGCCCTGGAGGAGGGGACATTTATCCCTGAGGAGCAACTGCTCAGCCGTCCCTGGGTGAAGGGAACTCTGCATGCACCTGCGAACCTCAGAGCCGAGGAATTCACTTTGTGAAATCATGCGTATGGCTAATGTACGTGATCAGATTTGCCCAGTCCAGCCCTTCCTTTGTCCACTGCAGCCTGGTGGTCTCTTCATTCAGCTTGGGAGAGACGTTCCCCCCCCCCCCCCCCAGCCTTCCTGCTTGTTCAGAACACTTGGCTCAGTCTCATTTCCTGTTCCCACCCTGAAAGAGCCTATTCCATTATCACAGGGACACCCCGAAGTTACTCACGTGAGCCAGGCCCAAGCCTGCTCACTCCGCTTCACCTCCTCCTGCCCAGGAAAGCACCACAAAGGCTCCAGTCCACGTCCCTGCCTTCCCTGTCCACGTCCACGCCTCCCCTGTCCCGTGTCTGCCTCCTCCTCACTGTCTCCTGACTGACCCTGGGCCTGTGAGTGGCTGTGATGGGCATGGAATGGCTCCTTGAGTCTGTGGGTACAGCTAACTGTGTATTTATATGATTTTTTTTGTTTTGCCAGAGCCCGGGCACTGTCCCTGAGCTTCTTTTTGCTCAAGGCTAGCACTCTACCACTTGAGTCACAGTGCCACTTCCAGCTTTTTCTGCTTTTGTGGTACTGAGGAATCGAACCCAGGGCCTCATGCATGCAAGGCAAGCACTCTACCACTGAGCCACCTTCCCAGCCTGTGTTTTTAAAATTGCTTCCCCTTCCTTTCCTTCTCCTTTTTCTCCCCTTTCCTCCCCTTCCCTCCCCTTCCCTTGCTCCCTCCCTCCTTTCCTCCTCTCTCTGGACCCCAGGACTGTTGGGCCTCTGAGCTCACACAGCACACACACTGTCTTTCCCATGACGGAGGCGGGCATCTCCAGATCCACTGGTCTCCCCACACCTGGTAATAATAAAAGCAACATAGTGAAGCATCCTCATACTTGAGCGCCTATCCGCCCAGACCTCCAAGAGGCTGGGCCAGGAGTCTGCTGGGGTCGAGGGAGCCCTGGACAAAGCCCGATGTCTGAGGGTTTGAGTCCCACTTCTGGCTCTGCAGTGCCCCTCACCCCTCACTCCTCACTTGGGGCTAGGGGGGTGGGCAGGGCAGTGAGGCCAGCATCAGCACCCCCTTTCTGCCACGTTAGACTGGGTGCCC
Source organism: Dipodomys spectabilis (assembly GCF_019054845.1). Classification (NCBI taxonomy): domain Eukaryota; kingdom Metazoa; phylum Chordata; class Mammalia; order Rodentia; family Heteromyidae; genus Dipodomys; species Dipodomys spectabilis. Next base: position 4,777,615 of record NW_024870744.1, read on the forward strand.
TGTCCATGGTGCTGAACTGGGCTGACCGGCTCCCCTCCATCCACTTACCCAAGCCCTTGTCCTGTCTCCTGGACTAGGCCTCCCTCACCCAAGGCTGAGTGAACCAATGGTGGCCATAGGTGACTGAAAGAGGTAGACATGTGACCCAAGCGAACCAATGCAGTTCTCTGGCCCAGTCCTTGTAGTCGGGACCCAGAAAGAGGGTTCAACATGGGCCTAGCGGGTGGCCACGGGTCTCCTAGGGTTTGGTGAGCACAGAGGGGCGGGCGGCCTCTCCCGGGAGGCTTGTTGAAGGGATCTGAAGGCCTCAGATTCTCTCTGAGCCTCCTTCTGCCCTTCGTCCCGTGAGACACCCCAATAGTACATGATCCCTACCCTGCCCACACAGCGTCTTTCTCTGTACCCCACTGCGGCACCATCTTTTCTGCAGCTCTGTGGAGATTGTTTTTTTTTACAGATTGGTTCCATCTCCTGAGGCGAGTGAGGCGGTTGTCCCCAAGCCTGTAGGCCTCTGAGTGGCTGGGGTGAGGAAGGGGCATGGGGGGGGGGGGGCTGGGAGCCGGTGGCTGCTTCTTGTCCACCCTAACTGATTGCTCTGAACTCAGGCTTGCTGAAACAGCATTCCAGAAGCCTAGTGTGTGTGTGTGTGTGGGGGGGGGTATGAGGTCCTGGGGGACTCTCAGAGGAGAGAGCTGGCCGCTCCCACATTCTTTGCCCTAGGCCCTGCCTGCTGTGTCACTGCAGTTACCAGGGCTCCCTGGGGACAGAGGGACAGAGGAGGAGGGAGGGACTGCAGGAGGTAGGAGCCAGGTTCTGGGGTGGGCCTAGGAGTCTCCAGCCTGCTTGGAACGAGGTCTTCTTTGAGCAAACCTTCTAGCACGGTGAACGGTGAGCTGGGTCTGTAGTGTCTCGGACCTGAGGAGCCACACTGCTTGTCCATGCACCTCACGCCACACTGCAGCTGCCGGGACACCTCCCCCAGCCCCTCCTCGACCTCCCTCCCCTACCCCCTGGCCTTCCCATGATGCTTTGTGGAAGCAAATGCCTTTCAAAGGAGGATCAATGTGGGGAAAGGAATGTTTTCAAAAGTAACGTCTCTTCTAATTGACAGCCCATAAGCCTTTAAATCCAGGGAGCTTAACCTGCTCCTCTGCCAGACAGGCCCAGCTCTGACCTTGAGGGAGGATGACCTCTGACCCAGGGGAAAGGGTGACCTCTGTCTTTCCTGGGGTGTGAACTCTGGGCCTTGTGCTTGCCAGGAAGGTACCTTATCACCTGAGTGCACCCCTAGTCCTGGCTAGCCACTATTCATTTGTTGACCACTTACCCTATGTGAAGTACTCTGCCAGCTCTATAAGCTTATTCCCCCCACAGTAACTGTGGATGCAATGTTGCTCTGTGTGTGTGAGAAACCTTATGCATTGCCCAAGGTCACAGAGAGAAATAGAGAGAGAGCGCGCACACTGGATGTGAACGCCAGGTGTTAGATTCCCAGATGCAGCCCCTTGCCAAGGGCTGCTCCTGTGCCAGTTCTCTCTGCGCCCAGAGAGCAGACCTCCAGGTTGGGGGTCTCTTGCCAATCCAGTGGAGTTGCCGTCCCTTTGAACCCCAAGCCAGCCCCCACCCTCTGCTGTCCTGGGCAAGGACGGAGAGCCCGCGATGCACCGCAGAGTGGCAGGATGGCACCACCCCGGGGGGAGCCTGCAGCCTTGGGCCTCAGCCAGGGGGTCAGTGCCAGCTCCACCACAGGCCTCGGTGGAAAATGCCAGCAAAACCCTGGCACCCCGCTGCAGGCCCACAGGCCACTGAGCCAATGTTCTTGCTGGAGAGCCACCCAGTGCCTGGCTCTGCATTTCCTGCCAACCCTTGACCTTAAGGTGTCTGCAGTCGGGCCCAGGGAAGAGAGTGAGACCCTCTGGAGCCATGGGGAGGGGGAGTACGGGGCGTGGACAGGGCGGAGGAGCTGGGCCCCAGAGGCCACTGGACCATCCCCACCACTTTTCCAATGAGGATGTGGGCCCTGGGTGGCATCTGGTCCGGTGGCTTCCGGGGGACAGTGCGCAGGCGTGGAACCGCGGCCATCGCCCCGGAGAGGGGACCACGGACACTCAGAGCCGCGAGAGACACAGCTCATCCAAGACGGTCGTCCTTTTTTGCTGGTTTTCTTTTCTTTTTGTCTTGTTTGCTCATTTATCTTCCTTTGGGACGGTAAGGGGAGGCACAGAAATGGGGGGACAAAGGGTGAGCAAATGCAGCCGTGGCCTCACTGGACACTGTGAAAATGAACTTTACAGCTTGTGGGTGGGGACGGGGGGGGGGGGGAGAGAAAGGGAGAAAGGTATTCATCACCTGACTTAGATGACTATAGCCCGTCTGTACATCACCTTTATTATTAACAATTTAAGAGTTCCCAGCCCACTCCAGGACCACGAAGGCAGACTCAGAGGCCTGCCGGCTTCCCACGCTCAGCCCAGCCCAGCCGACCCTCCACATTGGACTGTCTGTCCACTCCCGGGGTGGACCTGCGGGCTGGCTGCGGAGAAACAGTGAAAATGGTTTTCACCCTGACACTGGGTCCCACTCCAGGGAGGGAGGCGCTCTCTCTCTCTCTCTCTCTCCTCTTCCCTCTCCCTCTTCCTCTCTCTCTCTTTTCCCACCAAAGACTCAAACTAGCCATCTGACATTTTATGCCCACTGGCAGGTGCCCTATCACCTGAGCCATGCCTCCAAGTCTGAGAGGAATTTGCCTCTTCTAGGGGCTTCTTATAGCCTCTCCCAAAGTCCAAGATTTCTGTGTGTGTGTGTGTGTGTGTGCATGCGTGTGTGTGCGCGTGCGTGCACACACACACACATGCTGCTACTGGGCTTGAACTCAGGGCATTGTCCTTTAGCTCTACCACTTAAGCCACAACTCTACCTCCAGTGCTTTGGTGGTTCATTGGAGATAAGAGTCTCATGGACTTTCCTGCCTGGGCTGGCTTTGAACCATGATCCTCATATCTCAGTCTCCTGAGTGGCTAGAATTACAGACGTGAGCCATTGCACCCAGCTTAAGGACTGTCTTAAATGTGAGCAAAGTTGGATTTGGTTACGTCCAGTCTAACTCCTTTGCCAAACCAGATGCCCATGATGCGTGGCCCCAGGCAGCTGAGCAGCCCCTCTGCGGCCCTGTGATATGCCGTCTACCTACCCCCTTCTTGCCTGGCTGGTTTGTCTAGTTGGGCTATTTGCAGTGTTATGTCTGCACTGCCCCCCATGCCCTGCCCCCCTCCAAGGGTCACCATTTCCAACCGGCTAGTTTTCTGGACCCAGGAACACAAATTTGTGTGTGTGTGTGTGTGTGTGTGGTGTGTGTATGTGTGTGTGGTGTGTGTGTGTGTGGTGTGTGTGGTGTGTGTATGTGTGTGTGGTGTGTGTGTGGTGTGTGTGTGGTGTGTGTATGTGTGTGTGGGGTGTGTGTGTATGTGTGTGTGGTGTGTGTGTGGTGTGTATGTGTGTGGTGTGTGTGGTGTGTGTGTGTGTGTGTGGTGTGTGTGTGTTTGTGTGTGGTGTGTGTGTAGGGGTGTGTGTGGTGTGTGTGTTTGTGTGTGGTTATGTGTGTGTGTGTGTGTGTGTGTGTGTGAGATACTGAGGTTTTAACATTGGACTTTTGTTGGCCAGGTAGGCGCTGTGCTGCTTGAGCCATGCCCCCAGCCCAAGAGCAAAACTTCAGTGTGATCATTTTGCACCCTTGGAATGGGTCTGTCAGAGGATTTTTTTTTTTTTTTTTTTGGCAATCAAATTCATTATTTATTTATTTATTTTTGTTGTCCGTGGGACTTCAACTCTGGGCCTGAGCACTGTCCCTCAGCTCTTCAGCTCAAGTCTTGTGCTCTACCACTTGAGTCACAGCGCCACTTCTGGCCTTTTCTGCTTATGTGGTGCTGAGGAATCGAACCCAGGGCCTCATGCATGCTAAGCAAGCACTCTACCACTGAGCCACCTTCCCAGCCCCTCCATGACATTCTTACCTCCAATTTGTCAGCAAATAGTCAGCTGTGGCTCAAGTGGTAGAACATGAGCTTTGAGCAAAAAAGTTAAGAGACAGTGCCTAGGCTCTGAGTTCAAGTCTAGTCCAGTATTGGCACACACACAGTCACATCTTTTGAGAGACGGAAGCAGGGATCAGAGCTCTGATGCCTGTCTCTACACCAAGTTGTAGAATAGAAAAGGGAAGGGGGGGAAACTGAAGCCAGGCTCTGGCGGCTCACGCCTGTCATCCCAGCTACTCAGGAGGCTGAGATCTGAGGACTGTGATTCAAAGCCAGCCTGGGCAGGAAAGTTCATGAGACTCTTATCTCCAATAAACTACCAAAAAGCTAGAAATGGAGCTGTGGCTAAAGTGGTAGAGCCCTAGTTGTAAGCAAAAGAAGCTCAGGGACAGCTCTCAGGCCCTGAATTAAAGCCCAAGACCAGCACATTAAAAAGGGAAACTGAATTCCATCTAAGGGAGAATCAGGGACAATCGTGAGCCCCAGCGCTTGCTCCGTCTGGGTCTCTGTCCCTGCTCCAGCCCCACACAGGTCTCTCTTGCTTCTGAAAATGAGGCAGGCAGAGTGGAGCTTTGGGCTGGCATGGGCTGGGGGAGAAGGGGGGTTGCCAGCCCTGGGGAGGGAAAACAGGCGCCTGTGCCTTTAAGGCAGATTAGCGGCTCTCTCAAGTGCTGTCTTCCTTAAAAAGAGAGCTCATCAAGATTGCCATCAATAATAGATAACGCTCTGCAGCGGCAGGTTCCAGCCGGAGGCTGTTTTGATATTTTCTAGAGAATTTGTCAGCAGTGGTGTAGTCCGAGGAGGGTGGGGGAGGGGGCTGGGGGGACCGCCTCCATTAATTTGTCCTCATTTGCATTCTTGCTGTTAAATAATGCATCCATCCCTCTGTAATCTTTAGCTCTCCCTCCCGTCCTGCCCTGGCCTGCTCAGCCCCTCCATGAGGGATGAGGTGGTGCTGGGCTGGTGACAGCTGGGGTGGGGACAGGGCTGCCCCCCCCCCCCAGACCCCAGACCAGCCAAGCCTGTCCCCAGGATCCTCTAGAACTGGGGCTCCTGGCCTGGTCTGGGCACTGTCCCTGAGCCTTTTCTAAACAAAGCAAGTGCTCTACCACTTGAGCAACAGCTCCACTTCCAGCTTGTGCTGGTTCATTGGAGGTAAGAGTCTCACGGACTTTCCTGCCCAGGCTACCTTTGAACCGTGATCCTCAGATCTCAACCTCCTGAGTAGCTGGGATGACAGGCGTGAGCCACCGGCTCCCAGCTAAGAGCTCTTGATTTCTATGGCTGTCAGGCTCCCCTCTGCCCGCCTGGCCCTAAGCGGGCTCAGGGCCAGGGGGCGGGCTCCTTGCTTGGGCTGGGCTGCTGAACAGGGAGCTGTGTTGGTTCTGTGAGGACCAGGGACAGTTCATGTCACCCCAAGTGCAGAATTGACTCCGGGGTGGGACGTTCCTGGGGAATCTATTCACCTGGAAACGGGACGCTGCTGTCTCCTGAGCAACGGCATCTGTCACCAAACGCCCCTCAGAGAAGCTGCTAGGGTCACCTGCTTCTGGGGAGAGTTAGTGACTCAACTAGAATCCTGGCCTACCTACAGTGGATTGCCACACAGCCAGTAAAAATAACGTGGGAAGTACATTTTTATGGATGGAAAGTAAATGCCCATGATGCGGGGCAAAGACCTAGAGCAGTGTCTGCCCCTGCCATGTAAACTTGTATTCCGAAAGAATGTGTGGACTGAAGGCCGGGTGGGGTGAAGGGCAGTGTGCACAGGGGCTGCGTGAGCTCCCATTCTTCTGTGCATCATCCACTTTCTCCAGCCGCATCTCTTGTATGGTTCCCAGGCCACAGATCTGCTCGAGGGGAGGACTGTGGAGAGCTAGCGGGAGCCAAGGCCTCAGGCATCGGCCTCTGCGGTGCTGTGCTCTAATGCTGAAATCACCTAGGCAACCTCTCCTCTCCCCCTCCTCCCTTCCCCTCCCCTCTTTCCCTCCCCTCCTCCTCCCCTTTTCTCTCCTCTCTTCCCCTCCCCTCCCCACCCCTCCCCTCTTTTACTCAGGTCCTGGGTCTCAGCCAGCTCTTTTGCTCAAGGCTAGAACTTGACCACTTCAGCCACAGCTCCACTTCTAGTCTTCTGCTGGTTTCATTGGAGATAGGAGTCTCACGGACTTTCCTGCCCAGGCTGGCTTTGAACCTCGATCCTCAGATCTCAGCCTCCTGAGGCGCTAGGATGACCAGTGTGAGCCAAGGCACCTGGCGCCCCTCCCCCCATCTGGAAACTTTGTGTTTGTTCTGCGGTGCCTTTGGCTGGCAGGTGTGAATTTGCTCCTGCTTTGATCTCCTCTATGTCTGCTCCCCTGGCCCCCCAGACCCGGTGACCCTCCCTGGTCCAGCCACAGAAGGGCCTGGCAGAGGACCCTGCCCCGGGCACCCGTGAACTGTGCTCATCTGGGCCACCACATGCGCGGTGTTCCGAGGTGGGTGTACGTGTTCCGTGCATGAATCTCTGTGGGGTTTCGAGGAGGAGGAGGCCTCCAGCCCCGTCTGACTCCACAGCAGCTCTGAAGGGGGCGCAGTGCCAGCCTGTGGCCACCAGAGGCGCTACACACAGGTGAAGTGGAGGCAGGAGGAGGGCCAGTCTCAGGACCTCAGGTGTTCATGTGGCCACTCCCGGCAGGCACTGACCCTTACAGGGCCCTGTAGTCGTCCCCTCTTCATCCCGTAAGTCAGGAGCCGCTCGGCCCATGCCAGGGCCTCCCTTAAATATGCATGGCGTGCTGCTGCCTGTAGCTGGCTCCTTTCCCAGCTGGGCTGTGCCTCACACAGGGCGGTCATCCATGGTTAGTGACCTCGCTGGGTCTGGCCATCCTCCGTGGAGCTGCTGGAACCTTCCAGAGTGAGGCGTTCTGTGAACACTGTTTCCACTTCTCCTAACAACCCAGGAGTGGAATTCCTGGCCCAGGGGACAGCGGGGTACCTGGGTGTGTCATGGGTACCCCACCCCCCTCAGTGGTCCCCCAGTCTCCCCCCACCCCTTGGAAGTGTTGAAGTTCCAGTTGCTCCACAACCTTGTCAACATTTGGTGCTGTCAGTCCTGTAAAAGTACCCTAGGCCGGGAAGCAGTGGCTCAGGCCTGTACTCAGGAGGCGAGGTCAAAAGACTGGTTCGAAGCCAGCCTGGGCAGGAAGTCTACAAAACTCTTATGTCCAATTAACCAGAACAAGATTAGATTCGAGGCGTGGCTCAAGTTTCAGAGTGTCAATCATGAGCAGAAAAGCTGAGTGAGAGCATGAGGCTCTGAGTTCAGGTCCAAACGCCAGCACACGTGCATGCACTTGCACACTCACAGATCCAGAGAGGAGACCCCAAAGCAGAGCAGGGCTGTGTCTCTTGGGGGGCTCCGGGCTGAGGGCCTGGGGACCGTGGGTGTTCCCGGGGATGGGGAGTCCGGAAGCCCAGCCGCGGTTCTCAGGAGCCCTGTGTCACCCCAGATGTGTGTGTGTGTTGGGGGGAGGGAGGGTCTGTGGCCCAGAGACAGGACGGCAGGGAGGCCTGCGAATGGTGGCCAGGGATGAAAAGGCCGCAGGGCCTGTGGGACGGTGCCTGCCAGTGAGACCCGGCTGCTGCGGGGGGGGGGGGGGGGGGGGGGGCGATGGGCGGTGCTTGGTGGGCCGTGGGCGGTGCTCGGTGCTAGGTGCACAGGGCCTGGCGCAGAGCAGGAGACTCAGACCAAGGAGCCAGCACTGTGTGTTCCCTCCAGGAGCCGCCCGGCCCAAGGCTCCACCTGCTGTGGTTCTGAAACTTCAGGAGAGACAAGGAGGAGAGAGAGCAGAGACAGAGACAGAGAGAGATGGAGAGACAGAGGCAGAGAGAGATGGAGAGACAGAGGCAGAGAGAGATGGAGAGACAGAGGCAGAGAGAGATGGAGAGACAGAGGCAGGCAGAAAGAGGGAGAGAGACAGAGGAGAGAAGAAAGGCAGTCTGAGCCAGGCAGAGAGGAAGACAGAGACAATCAGAGATAGAGGAGACAGACAGGGCTGGGAAGGTGGCTCAGTGGTAGAGCGCTTGCCTTGCATGCATGAGGCCCTGGGTTCGATTCCTTAGCACCACAGAAGCAGAAAAGGCCGGAAATGGTGCTGTGGCTCAAGCGGTGGAGCGCTCGCCTTGAGCTGAAGAGCCCAGGGACGGCGCCCAGGCCCAGAGTTCAAACCCCTGGACTGGCAAAAACAAACAAACAAAACCAAGAGAGACAGTGATAGAGATAGTCGGAAACAGAGACAAAGATAGAGACAGAGATAGTCAGGGAGGGAGGGGGGAGGCTGGGGAGCAGAGGCCCCTCTGGCTCATGAGAGGCAGGCAGAGAACAGGGAAAGGGCAGAGAAGAACACGAGGCCCGGATGAAAGGCCGCAGAGCCGCGCTAATGGATGTACTAAGCGTTTCATTTTTCGCAGCTAATGAGGCCCCTCTGTGTGGGGAGGGGCGGAGGAGAAAGCGCCGTGCTGAATGACTGAAGGCACTGGAGCTAATGAAGTCACCCGAGACCTGGAGTTCCTCGGCCCGGCTGACACGCTCCGTGGTGATGCTATTTTAGTTCAGCGTGAGGATGACCAAAGGAGAGAAAGCCGGCTGCTAATATGAGGGGCGGAGAGACAGAATGGGGGTGCGGGTGGAACTTGGTGAGGTGGAGAGACACCCCAGATGGATGCTTCTGGGGACAGAGGGGGGGACTCAGTTGTCCCAAGAGGTAGCCAGCAAACATACGGATGGCAAAATCCATCACCTGACATCCACGCAGCCCTGTCATGTCTGAGACACCGATTCAGTACCCTGGGGCTGAGGTCTGCCCCCTCCCACCTGGCTCCTCTTCCTCCCAGTGTGCCAGCCTTCCAGGGCCTTCCTCCTGCCTCAGGGCCTTTGTACCTGCTGCTTCCTCTCCAGAATGTTCTCTGTTGCCAACTCCTGAACAACCCCAAGGTTTCAGCTTTCTGACCAAATGTCCCTTCCTGAAGGCTTTCCCCGAGTCCCTGTGCCAGGATGGAGACTGAGATGCTGAATTTCTCCTAAGAAGACATGGCTACAAACCAGGTGTCCTTAAAGTTGCAGTCATTTCTCAGTCCTAGCAGGCGGCAGTTGGAGGGAATCTTCTGGGCCTCCCTCAGGGCTTCTGGAGGACTCGGCCATCCCTTGCTGTCTATGGACGTGAGCCACAGCAGCTCCACGTTTGGTTTTTTACTGGCTAGAGATGAGAGTCTCTCGGATTTGTCTGTCCATGCTTTGACTTGCTGGCTTTGAACCACGGTCCTCAGATTTCAGCCTCCTGAGTAGCTAGGATTACAGATGTGAGCCACCAGCGTCCAGCACCATACTTTGACTTTGAACCTCAAACCTCAGCTCTCAGTCTCCTGGGTCGCTAGGATGACAGGTGTGAGCCACTAGCGCCAGCCTCAAAGTATCTTTGGAACTCAGCCCATGAAGGTATAGCCCAATGTCTGCTGCTACTGTACCTGCCCTAGGCCCAGGGCCTGTCCCAGGGCCCGGCACCCAGGGGTGGAGGAAGTTGGGGGGAGGGGACCCGACAGACCCTGCTGGGTGGGATAAGTGGGCGACTTCTTTGGCCGTGCACGGGTGGATGGGTTATGAGACCCAACCTGGTGGCCTTCACCAGCCTCCGGCTGTGCTCTGACCACTGCTAGTCCCAGAATCCTTAGTGGGGCTGACTACTGCCATGGCCCGTTCCCTGCCTTCCCACCACGTGGGCTCTGATTGGCCCCTTCCCTGCTCCTCTCCCACCACGCAGAGAAGGGGTTGATGGCCACACCCGAAGGCTGGGATCCTGGAGCCAGCAGAGGCTTACTGGGAGAGGAAATGAGGTGAAACCCTGCCGTGCTTGTGACTTGCAGCCACTTGCTGACCTGTGAAAATGGCCCCACAGACCCACTCTTATGGAGAGGGGGACAGGAAGGGAGGGGAGAAGAGGGGATAGGGGAGGGAGGGGGAGGGGTTCTGGATTCCAAACCCATGCTTGGGTCCTGCTCAGCTCCCTGTCAGCTGTGTGTCTCCGGCGCCACCACCTCACCTCTCTGGGCCTCTCTGTCCAGTGCAGGCATCCAGGGAGGGTTGTGGTTTGGCACAACGGTGTCTTGGCTGCCCCCGCCCCCCACCCCCCCCCCACCCCCCGGGCCTGCACTCACCTTCCAAGGATGAGGCATTTGCAGGGGGCGGGGAGGGCGGGCTGGTGATGCACACCTGTAATCCTGGCTACTTCCGAGGCTGAGATCAGGAGGATCACAGCTCAAGACCAGCAGGGCAGGAAAGTCAGCCAGGCAGTGGTGCTTCCCTGTGTCTCTGGCTTTTTGTGGCCAGGGCTGACCGCACCCCTCCCAGGTGCTGTCCAGGGTGCTGAATCACCATGGCTGGCAGGGGCTCAGCCAACGTCTGCCTGCCTCAGATCAAGAATCCTGGGCAGGGAGCGGAGGAGCAGGGCAGGGACTGGAAGGGAGAAGAGACTCTGGGGAGGGGGAATTTTGTTTCCACATTACTGTCCTCCGTTCTTCCGCCCTGTGGAGCTGCCTCTCTCCCTTGCACTACTCTACTGGCCCTAGCCTCCAAGCGAAAGTCAAGGCAGGTCAGGTATGGTGGCCCACGCCTGTAATCCCAGATATTCAGGAGGCTGAAATAGGGAGAATCAGGGTTCAAGGCCAGCTGGGCTACAAGTTCACAAGTCCTCATCTCAGCCATAAAAGCCAGGCAGGATGGTGACACACCTGTCACCTTAGCTGCTTGAGAGATATATAAATAAGAGGATCACAGTCCAGACAAGCCAGAGCATAAAAGCAAGACCCCCTACTACAAAAATAACATAGAAAGACAGGGGAGCAGGGCTCAAGTGGTAAAGTACCTGCTTCACTTGTGCAAGGCCCTCAGTTCAAACCCCAGTATCTCCAAAAAAGGGGGGGCAAGCCAATCTCATGTCACCAAACCCACAATCTGGGCACTCTTCCCACTTACTTGAATGTACCTTGAAGACCACTGCCCAGGAGCTGTTCCTTCCTGCCCCAGGCCCTTCGTACATGCCCTACCTTACCCTCAGACTCACCGTCCAAGCCTCTTCCCCAACCTTCCTCCTCCAGGAAGCCTCAGGGCCAATCCAGCCCAGGCTGCCTTCTTGCTCCTCTGACCTCTCTCTGATCTCCCCTTCCCTCCACCTTCCAGCCTGCTTGTCCCCTTCCCTGCAGTGTGTGGCCCTCCCTGTGTGAGCACTGACGCCCCCAGTGCCTTTCACGCCCTCAGTTCAGGGAACTCTGTGGTGGTGTGGCTTCTGATTTGTTACTCTGATACCCAGAGGCTGGGGAGACCGAGTCGGTCACCTGCTCAAGGCGGCCCTGTCTCCAGCACTGGTCAGACCCTCTGACCCAGAGACCCCATCCTGCTGGAAGCTGCGTGGTTTCTGCGAGCACTTAGTGGCCACCTTCTACATATTCCACGCTGTGCGTGAACACTGCTAGCCTAGTCAGCCCACGACCGAAGCCTTTGAGAGAGAGTTAGATGACCGCTTCCAGTCTCCGCCCTGGCCTAGGGGCCCCTCCAGCAGCTGGCACCAGCTTCCAGACTTTCAGAAGGACCCTGAAGGGGGTTGAAAAATCTTACAAACTCCCCAAGAGATGGAGGAACATTTGGGGCTGAGGCCCTGGAGTTTTCAAAGATGAAGATGGTATCTTTTTTGGTGGCAATACCAGGATTTGAATTCAGGGCTTTGCCCTTGCTACACTGAGGCAATACTGCTGAGCATGTAGTGGGGAGTGGCAGTGAGACCACGCAGTCCGAGGTGAAATGTAAAAGATTTTATTGAGCAAAAAGTACTGATGTGCCAGGACTGCAACTGGAGTTGGGATCCTAGGAAATGGCTCCAAGTGCTGGCCCATATGGGCTTTTAAGCATTTGGGGCTAGGGCGGGGAAAGGGGGAGACTGGGTGTTGGTTTTAGCCAATGATTGTTACAAGAAATGCACACCTTAAGTTTAAATTTCCCGCCAAGGTTTTGCTTGTGGGAAGCAGGCGAATAGAACAAAGGGTGGTGATGGCCCGCTGGGTTAGGGGTCCCATTGCTCAGAAAACAGCAGAAGCAGAGTTACAGAGTTTTGGGGTTATGGAGTTGCAGAGTTACAATTACAGTTACTAGCTAAAGTAACTAGCTAAAGTAACAAGTTACCAGGGGAGTCTTACCACAGCACACTTACATTTATATCTTAAAAATCATTCATTATCTATTTTACACAATGCAAGTCAAATATCATATTCCATCTTTACATCCTCCACCATCAAGCCATAACTCCAGCCCTGTTTTTCACTGGTTACTGCTACTACTACCACTATTACTACCACCACTACTACTACCTGTTGTTATTTTGGGTCCTCATCTCCTGCCTAGGCCTGTGCCTGGACTCACAGTTCCACGGTCCCAGGCTTCCTGTCCTAGCTGGGATGGTAGGTGGGTGCCACCACACCAAACTTCTTCTGTTGAGATGGAGACAAACAAACTTGTCTGCCAGGGTGGGCCTGGAACTGTGACCTCCCCCAACCAGCCTCCTGGGCACCAGGGGGAAATAACATAAAAGTGTGTGTGTGTGTGTGTGTGTGTGCACGTGCACACACACAAAACCCCAGCCAGGGACACAAGGCTGCCTCCTCTGAACACCTGCTGGCAGCTCTGTCTCAAGGTTGGGGGTGGACAGTAGGGGGCTCTGTGGGGGGCCAGGCCATGCTTCTCCCCCTCTCCTTAGGGCTTCCTTCTTCACCAGGGTCTGGCTTTCCTCCCCTGGGCCAGCCTGGACTGTGATCCTCCCATGTGAGCTTCCCAGTAAAGCTGGGATGACAGGTATGGACCACCAGGCTAGCTTTTTCTCTTGAGATGGTGGATTTTTTCTGTTCCTTTGGAAGCTTGAGTTTGAACTGTGATCCTCCGGATCTCAGCGTCCTGATTAGCTAGGATTACTGGTGTGAGTCACCATGGCTGGCAGAATTGTGATCACTGTTTTAGCAGTTGCTCCCCCTCCCTGCAGCAGAGGCAACGCTTCGTGGGCTTTCTGAGGACTTCTTGCTCTCAGTTGCTCCAAAGTGGGTCCATTCCCTCTGTTCAACAAACCCTGGCTTCTGCCACATGCCAGATACCCTTTCAGTTGAGATCTTTAAACAAAGGCTTGGCCTGTGTGGGGCTTGTGACCTAGTAGAGTGTGAGAGGCAAATCCTGGCCTTGTCATTTTACTTGTTCTAAAACCTTGAGCAAAGTACTCACCACCTCCGGCCTTGGTTTTCCATCTTCAAGACAGAGACAACCTGACTGTATCAGCTCCCTATTGCTACAATAATGCTGCGTGACAAACATTCCCCAAATCCCAGAGGCATGAGACAAACACTCATTTATTGTGTATCTGGAATCAGCTAGGAGGGGGAGCCTTGCCTGCTAGGCCTGGGCCCCTCCTCTGTCTGGAATGACAGGCGACCTGGCTCTGTTCCACGTGTCTTTCCTCCTTTATCATCAGTGACAGAGGTGTGAGACTGAGAGCCAGCCCAGCCCAGCAATGCCATCAGCCACAGGAAGCCTCCTGGCAGACTCCAGGCCGAGAGTGGAAAGGAACTCCAAGGTCACGTGAGGACAGATCCAGGAGTGCAGTATTCGTCCCCTTGTACAATCCACTAGGGACTTTTCTTCCTGGACTTGGGGGACATGAAAAGAGAAAGATCTAGAGTCCTCAGCTCAGCAAGAGAAGGCACTGCATCCATAAAAACTGAGATTGTGGGTGGATGAGGACAGGGCTGGGGCTGGGGGACAAGGCCCCGGGCAGGTCTTGTTTGCAGTTGTGCCCCAGATACAGCTGCACAGAACCCATTCCAGTCCTTGGCTTATCCCACCTGCTGGAGGCTGATGGTGGTCCCTGGAAAGCCCTGGATGGAGCTGCTACTCTGTCCCTAACAGCCCTCCTGGGACTGTTTAGCCTAGAGGAACAGCTCCAGGAATGTGCTGGAAAAATATTCTTGGTGTCAAAGCTTCTAGGAAGCCTCCTGTCTGGGAATGACTGAGGCAGGCAGAAAAGCGACTACTAAAAACCTTTTCTAACTTGCTTCTCCTGGACACACAGGAGAACTACATTTCCCAGCCTCCCTTGCAGTGGTCACTGAGTTCTGGCCTTGGGGATGTGGTGCGTGTGACCTAAGCCCCTTCCAGGCCCCACCCCCTTGACTTGCTTTTGTAAATAAAGATGTATTGGAACACTGTCCTGCCCGCTCTTCTTGGCGTTGTCTTTGGTGACGTTCAGGCCATTGTGCTGGAAATATGGCTGATGCCACTTGGCCTGTGAAAGGTTGGACATTTCTTGCTTGGCGCTTTCTAGAAAGCTGGCTGGCTCTTGCTCTGGGGGACTTGGCACCCCTGAATGGAGGGAACATGAGGGCCTGGCTGGCTGCGTGAAGCAGGGCTCCAGGTCCCAGGGGCCTGCCCAGGACTGTAGCGAGGGCCCAGGGAGACTTCTCTGGGTTGGGCCGCAGTGATCTGGCTGCCCTGGTCAGGAACCCTCCACGACTCCTTTGTCACCCTGTACACGGGTGGGAACCAGCCTGGATCTTCCCCGTCACCCAGAACTCGTGACCTTGAAGCGGCCGTTTATGTGATGGCATGAGAGCGTGGTGGGGCCTTCCCCCCCTCAGAGGAGGGGCAGGCAGGAAGGACACGGGAGGGGCTGGCAGCCCCGCCCCTGCCAGCCGCTCTGGTGCCAGCCTGCTGCCCTTATTAGAGAGGCGCCAGACTCCCAGGACATCAGGGTTAGCAACCTGAGCTCCACAGCCTGTCAGTTCCCAGCACAGCAATCTAGGTAAATCACTTAGCAATCTGCTACCTGAGAAATGTGTCCGGGGTGGCCGGTGTCCTGGGGCTGCTGGGAACAGCAAAGGCCCAGCTCCATCCCGGAGCACCATCTCTACAGCTGCGTTGGGTGCTGGGTCCCAGCCCTGGCATTGCTCTCAGAAGCTCAACCTGGGTGGAAGACACCTGGATGGATGCTGACCGGTGCAGAAGAGACGAACTTGAACTTCACTGATCCGCAATACATGTTCTCTAATTAATTTTTTTTGTACCAGTCCTGGGGCTTGAACTCAGGGCCTGTCTACTGTCCCTTGGGTTTTTTCCCTTTTTTTTTCTTTTTCCTTTAAGGCTAAACCAATCACTGGAGCCACACCTCCATTTCTAGCTGTTTGCTCTTTCACTGGAGATGAGTCTCACAAATGTTCCTGCCTGAGCTAGTTTTGAACTTTTATCCCTAGATCTCAGTAGCGAGAATGGCGGGTGTGAGCCACCGGTGTCCTGCTCTGTGTAGACCTTTTCTTAGATTCCCTTGAGCAGGGAGGGCGGGGTCTCCTTGGTGTGACCTTGAGCATCCTGTCTGCTGCCCGGGCTCTCTGAGGATGAAGGGGTCAGAGCAGTGGCTTTGGGATTTTTGTTTTGGTGTCTGTCCTGGGCTTGAACTTAGGGTGCTGACCCTGAGCTCCTTCGCAGAGCAGCAGCGTGGAGGCCCCTGTGGTCAGCAGGTTTTGTTGAGCTGTCTTGCCAGCCTCCCTGGCCACCAGGTAGCAGCAGCCAGGGAGGAGGGAGGAGGGAGGAGGGAGGAGGGAGGAGGGAGGAGGGAGGAGGGAGGAGGGAGGAGGGAGGAGGGAGGAGGAAGGAAGGCTCTGGCTCCCATCCACCTCAACTTGCCCTGAGGTTCCCTGCACCTCAAATTCATTAACAGCTGCAGCTCTGAGCATTGATTAAAAAGATGTCACCCTCCTCCCGCTTGGTTCTTTCCCAGAGCCGTGATTTCAGTGTGCAGCCTGCCCTTCGGGCGAGGGCAGGGCGGGGTTCAGGCGTGGGCTCCCCTCCTCCCTGCCTGGGTCTCCCCTCCTCCTCCCCACTCTCTTCCCCTGCCCCCCCTACCCCTCCTCTGCTGTCTGGTCTCGGGCCAGGACCGGATGCACCTGCAGTGCACATTGATTGCTGATTAAGGCCAGATTGATTGGTCCCAGCTCTCATTAGCATATCGTTAGCAGTGACCCCTCAGCTGGCCCGCGGCCTGCGCTGACCTGAGCGGATCTGGCTCCCCGCAGGTGGGGCGCTCAGAACGGAAACTCCACCTCCACGTAGGGGCAGCCCGGCTTCCCTGCCAGGCTGGGCCCCTGCCCGTGGGGCCGAGGGCTCCCTCCTGCCTGGCCCAGGACCTTCAGGGGTACAGCTCTCCAACAGAGACGCAGAGATGCAGAGACTGGATGAATGGAGGGCTTTGGGGAGGGAGGAGAGGGCGTCCCTCATCTTTCTGTCCTGCCCCTCACCACCTCAGTCCGGTCCCCCACCCGTCCTACCCAACACCCCAATCCTGCCCCCACCCCCGGCCCGCCCCACACCCCGGCCCCGCCCCCACCCCAGCCCGGCCCCGCCCCCCACCCCAGTCCCTCCACCCCAGCCCCGCCCCCACCCCTGCCCCGCCCCCACCCGGCCCCGCCCCCACCCAGCCCGCCCCACAACCCAGCCCTGCCCCCACCCCAGTCCCGCCCCACACCCGGCCCCGCCCCACACCCGGCCCCGCCCCACACCCCGGCCACACCCCGGCCCTGCCCCCACCCCGGCCCCGCCCCCACCCCGGCCCCGCCCCACACCCGGCCCTGCCCCCACCCGGCCCCGCCCCTACCCCGGCCCCGCCCCTACCCCAGCCCCGCCCCCACCCCAGCCCCGCCCCCACCCCAGCCCTGCCCCACACCGGCCCCGGCCACACCCCGGCCCTGCCCCCCACCCCAGCCCCGCCCCCACCCCAGCCCCGCCCCCACCCCAGCCCCGCCCCCACCCCAGCCCTGCCCCACACCCCGGCCCCGCCCCACACCCCGGCCCCGCCCCACACCCCGGCCCCGCCCCACACCCCGGCCCCGCCCCTCCACCCCAGCCCCGCCCCCACCCCAGCCCCGCCCCACACCCCGGCCCCGCCCCACACCCCGGCCCCGCCCCTCCACCCCAGCCCCGCCCCCCACCCCGGCCCCGCCCCTACCCCAGCCCCGCCCCCACCCCAGCCCCGCCCCACACCCCGGCCCCGCCCCACACCCCGGCCCCGCCCCACACCTCGTCCCCGCCCCACACCCCAGCCCTGCCCCCACACCCCGGCCCCGCCCCACACCTCGTCCCCGCCCCACACCCCAGCCCTGCCCCCACCCCGGTCCTGCCCCACACCCCAGCCCTTGACCACAGGGACTAAAAGCCACCTCTCAGTTAACTCATTGTCTTGCTATATGGAGAGAAAATGAAGAAGCCACATTTTGACAGGTTGGATCTTTTCGGTCATGGGGCTTGAACTCTGGGCCTGGGCGCTGCCCTTCAGCTCATCAGCTCAAAGCAGGTGCTCTACCACTTAAGCCACTGCACCACTTCCAGTTTTCTAGTGGTTAATTGGGGATAAGAGTCTCACAGACTTTCCTGCCAGGGCTGGCTTTGAACCGTGATCCTAGGATCTCAGCTTTGTGAGTAGCTAGGATGACAGGCGTGAGCCACCGGCACCCGGCGACAGGTTGGATCTTGGGTAGACTCCTGTCTCAAAGACCAGCAGCCAGAAAATATACTTCACACTGTTAGGAAACTGAGCCATGAAGACTAGGGAGGAAAGAAAGAGCAAAATAACACACTAATTAAGCGGCAACAGAGAGCTGCATTGGGATGCCATGGTGATGGGAGAGAAGCCAGGAGCCAGGACAAGAACATGGAGACGCAGGGCATGGCGTAATGGAGCCTGAGGCTGATCCGGGCCTAAACAGGGTCAGGGCGGGTCACAGGAAGCTGGAGTCCCAGGCACTGGAGTGACAGGTTCAGTAACCTATCATCCAAGTCACCGCCCCTGCTTCCAGGGATTCAGACACACCCACCACACCTAGGAGGCGGGGGCTTCACCTTCCTCCACCATGAAGACCAGATGCCAGACCCCACCATCCACTATGTGGCCAAGATGGTGCCGGCCAGGCCTGATCTCTCCCCACTTCACTCCTCAGTGCCCTTATGTACATGAAATCAAAAAGTTTAGACTTTACCCTTCTGTGGGGGCAGCAGCAGGGACTTGGGATGTGTGTGCATGGGCACATGTGTGTATGGATGTGTGTATATGTATGTATGTGTGTGTGTGTGTGTGTGTGTGCATGTGCCGTCCTGACACTTGGATTCAGAGCTTGAGCGCTATCCTTAGATTTTTCACTCAAGGCTGGTGTTCTATTGCTTGAGCCATAGCTTCACTTCCAGCTTTTTGGCAGTTGATTGGAGGTAAAGGTCTCTCAGATTCGTGTGGCCAGGCCGGCTTCCACCTGTGATCCTCAGCTCTCAGCCTTCGGAGCCACCAGGATTGCAGGGGTGAGCCACCAGCACTGGCCTGGGACTTTTTGTTGGATGAACATCTCCCACACGGAGTGCCCTGCTTCATCCTCTGTAGCCCAGCACAAATACAGAAATAGAGGGCTGCGTGTGCCACATCAAACCCCACAGGAAAACAATTTTAAAAGAGTACAAAAAGTCAGTTTGCACACAGTGAAAAGAAACCATGGTCTGTCTTTTGGTGCAAACATTTCACATTACACCAAAGGCAGCAATGCCACCCGGGAACTGGAGAGGGCGCCACACCTGGGTGCTTGGAGTGGGAACCTCAGAGCCTCGCTCAGTCCTGCTCAGGGGCTTAGCTGCTCCAACCGTCACCTTCCGCAAGCTCACCACCTCTCTTCATCCCTGAGGAGGGAGGGCCATCCACGGAAGGAGCCCGAGGCAGGAGCGGCTGAGGAGGGCTGAGCAATGTCGGCGGCCAATGTCCAGTCAGCAAATGGTACCCAGGAGGAGGAAGGCTGACTCGGACTGTGGTGCCCTGGCGTGGGGTTGGACTATGTTTGCTTACCGACGCAGGCATGGTGTTTACAACACAGAAAGGAGTGGCACGGGCCACGCTGTGCAGTCTCTGAAGGCGCGGCTCGGGGCCTGGGACAAGGTAACGCGTAGTTCTGGGGCGATGGATGATCTTTGGGTTCAGGATGAGCCGGGGTGGTGCAGGGGCCCTGGAGCTTTGGTCTAGGCTTTTAGGAAATGGTATGATGGGACTAGGTGTGGTGGCTCATGCCTGTAATCCTGGAAAGCTGAGATCTGAAGGATTGGGGTTCAATGCCAGTCCAGCTAGACGAATCTGAGAGACTCTTATCTCCAATTATCCAGCAATAGGCCAAAATGGAGGTGTGGCTCAAGTGGTAGAGTGCTAGCCTTGAGCAAAGAAGCTAAGCAAGAGTTTAAGGTTCTGAGAGCAAGTACCAGTACTGGCACACACACGCACACACACACACACACAAAGATATGATGGCGGCAAGGTACATGCCTATAACCCCAGCTACTTGAGAGAGAGAGAGATAGGCTGACACTGAAGTCAGCCTAGACAAAGTTAGTAGAGGATCCTACTTGAAAAACAAGCTAAGGACAAAAAAGGACTAGGGTTGTGACAGAAGTGGTAGAGTGCCTGCCTCGCTTGTGCCAAGTCCTGAGTTTAAACCACACTCTGACACACCACACCAAACCGACCAGCCAGCCAGCCCACCAACCGGAAGATGGGGCAAAGCCCACAGAGGAGGGATGTGTGATGACACAGTCCACGGAGGAGCCCGGCAGGGAGGAGGCCTGGGGATGCGGCCTCCCGAGTACACGGCACACCCAAGCCGGGGCCTGGCCGAGGAAGAGGCCAGGCCCCGTCAGCCTGCAGCAAGGCAGACAGGAAACCACTGGGGTCTCAAAGGCATCAGGACTTGGATAGAAGGATGGGGCTGGTGGAGCTGTGAGACCAGGAACACAGGAGCCAGTGGCAAAGCCGGCTGTGTCAGTCAGGGAGGGGGCGGTGCCCGCTGGCGGGCTCTGGAGAAGTTCCCACCCTTTGAAACACCGGCTGAGAAGCCGCTTCTCCAGCCCAGTGAATCAGTCCCTGCAGGTCCCATCTGTCCGCTCCATCCACGACAGTCCGCTTCCAGGCCTTGGGCCAACAAAAAGCCCCAAGTCTCTTTGTCTGGCTGTGCGCAGCAGCGCGTCCTGGTGGCTGTTCTGCTCTACCCCAGTGGAGGGGAGGCCTCTGGCTGCCCGGACCCGATGCCAGGAGCCCGGAGCCGGCCACCAGGGGACATTTCCCCAAGTTAGTCAAGATCAAAAGGGGCACTTTGGACTGCTATAGTGCCAGGATTTGGCCTGTCATGAGACTCTCAGGCCCCTCAAGTTCTCTCTCTCTGTATGTGTGCATATATTGGGTGCTGCCCCTTAGCTGTTTCACTCAAAGCCATTGCTCTACTACTTAAACCGTAGCTCCACTGCCTGCTTTTTGATGGTTAATTGGACATAAGGCTCTCTCAGGACCGTCTGTCCCAGCCAGCTTGTAACTGATCCTCAGATCTCAGCCTCCTGAGTAGCCAGCAGCTCAGGTGTGAGCTCCTGGTGCCCGGCTCCCTCAAGAGTTTCAAGACCAATGCGGGCAATGGCGGGGGTCGGGCGTGCGGGCAGGCCTTCTCGCCAGGAGCTGTTCACTGCAGGTTCTGTCTCTGCCTGGTGCTGGCGGCTGCTGGCCTGGGCACTGCCCTAGGACTGCCCAAGGCTGAACAAGCTGCTGGAGGCCTGGTGGCTGGGGGTCGGGGTAGGGTGCTCTAGGCGGCTGCAGTTTGGCTTTGCCAGCTGTGACCTTCTGTGTAGCTCTCTGGGGTACACCCAGGCGTCCCCGGCTCCTCAGGGAACCCCTTGGGGTGAGGAACTCCCCAGATACAAGAACTTGGCTCAGAGGAGGGGGGAGGGGCGCCCACAGGAGCAGAGGAGCTGTTGGACGGGTCCCCACATGGCAGAGGCCACCGCTGTCCATCAAAAAAAGTATCACACCCACGCCTTTGCGGGGACACTTAGTGCAAGGGAACTCTGAGAAGGATATCTAGCTACTAAAGCAATGCGTTATAGGACGGGCGCCGGTGGCTCACGCCTGTCATCCCGGCTACTCAGGAGGCTGAGATCTGAGGCTCAAGGTTGGAAGCCAGCCTAGGCAGGAAAGTCCGTGAGACTTATTTCCAATCAACCACCATAAAGCTGGAAGTGGAGCTGTGGCTCAAATGGAAGAGCACTAGCCTTGAGTGAAAAACCTAAAGGACAGTGCCCAGGCCCTGAGTTCAAGCCCTAGGACTCGCAAATAAGCAACAAGCAAATAATGAGTCAATGTTCCCATCCTGTCCCCCTGTTCCCAGTGTGGCTGAGTCGAGGGTCACTGTACTGTCTCTGTCTCCCTTAGCCTGCAGCCACTCCAGCCTCCAATCCTAGGAAGTCTCCACATCCAACCCCCTCACCCCAGGGCCTTTGCACATAGCATTGCTCTACCCCAGGGCTCCTCCTTCCATCTCCAGCAGCTACTGCCCCTCACGGAGGATGCTGCACCCCAGGCCTGCCCCAGCCTCCCCTCACCGTGCGGCTCAGGCAGAGCGTTCAGTGCAGCCGCAGAGCTGGCAGGGCGGCCGAGGCCGGCAGGGACCTGGGCTGCAGGCCAGCTGGTGGTAACAGAGGCCAGGCTCTGGGGTGGGGACCTTTCAAGGGCCCTGGGCCTCCCCAGAGTCAGGAGGAGGAGGAGACGGTGGGCATCCTTGTGTCCTGACCCGCAGGGCCCCCCAAAGCCCACCCTCGCCCCTCCTCAGACATGGAGGTGCTCACAGGTATGGACCCACCACACAGTCTCAAGCAGTAGATGTGGGCCTGGAGACTCAGTTTCCCTCTGTGTAAAGTGGGAGTAGCAGCCCTGGCTGCGGCAGTGGGAGACCTTTGTGAACCGCCAGGACGCTGGTTGTGGACTGCGAGGAGAGTCTGGGAGGCCGAGCCCCTCCGGTGTAGTAGGACAGAACCCCATTCCTTCTTGCTGAAGAGAGGCAGTCGCCAGCGCTCCCCAATCCAGGGAGTGTTAATATAATGGAGGCCCAGGACGAGAGGGCATCTCGGGTAGAAGGTTCATGACACCCCTCCCCTCCAAGCTCATCGCTAGGCTTCGTGTCACACGCCTGTCACAGGAGGCTGAGATTGAGAGGATCAAGGTTCTAGACCAGCCCAGGGAAGAAAAAGCCAAGGGACCCCATCTCCACAGAAAGGAGACTGGCAGTAGTGTCCACACCTGTGATCCCAGAGACCACGGAGAAGCTAAAAGGAGGAGGAGGGTCACAGCTCAGGAATACACCAGGCAGGCTGGAAGTAAGACCATCCTAAAATTAACCAGTAGAAACAGGATTAGAGGCATGCTCAGCAGTAATGGGCCATCCCAGCTGGTCTGAGGCCCACGTTTCAATCCTCTAGTATCAAGAGACTGAGACAGATCATCTAGATCTCTAGATAGGTCATCTAGATACATAGATAATCTAGATAGAAGGATGGATAATCTAGATGGAAAGAAGGATAATATAAACAGGTAATCTAGTTAGATAGGTAATCTAGGTATTTTAAATACTTAGATGGATTATCTAGATAGATCAATAGATAATTTAGAAGCAGAGCTGGATGAATAATCTAGGTATGTAGATAATGGAGGTGGATGAGTAGTTGGATGGATAGGTAAATTGATAGGCAATCTAGATAATAGATTAGATAAATAAAATGGTCAACGTTGGTGCCTCAGCCACAGTGATATTTCAGGCGTGGTACTTGCTGCAGGAGGCTTCGAGGCTGGGGCTGCTCTGCCCACCTGTAAGCCAGTGGCTTTGGACAATGAATACAGGGGTGGGAGGAGGGAGATATGGGAGGAGCCAGCTTCTCCCCAAAATACTGCAGCTTTTCCACTCCCTGGCTGTGTGACCCTGGCCAAGCCTCTTGACCTCTCTGAGCTTCCTGCCATGGGCTGATTCCTGGCTCTGGGTTAAAAAGGCTGAGGATCTCAGGCCCTGTATTAGAACCGCAGCTCAGTGCAGGCTGCAGAAGCTCTGTGCACGGGGGCCTGAACCCCTGTCTCCCAGCAGTGTGGGGGGACTGGACATGGCCCCCAGGCCTGGGAGGGAGGGGTTTCCAGACATCTGTCCTCCAGATTTTTTTGAAGGACACTTGGACCCTTTTCCCCATGGGCTGACTGCACTGGACAGGGTGAGCAAGGCCCAGTAAGGCCCAGTAAGGCCCAGCAAGGCCCAGCAAGGCCCAGTAAGGCCCAGTAAGGCCCAGTAAGGCCCAGTAAGGCCCAGGGACCTGTCCAGACCCCGCTGCCCCAGTCTCCTTTGCTGTCTCTGCCAAGCTGCCTCTGCCCAAGGCCTCCCGGAGGTCCTGGGCCTGGCCCGTGAGGACAGTACGTCCAGGCGATGGGAATGGGTTGCTTTGGGTTGAGAGCACTGGGCAGGGGAGCCCTCTGCACACCCAGCAACCTAGGACTGTGGGAGGAGTGGAATTTTCCAGGCCCTGCAGGAGCCATGACCCTGGCCAATCTGTCACTCTGCAGGACACCCTTGCGCTGGCCCAATGGCGGCCTCCACACGGTCTTGGGCAGAGGCCCCGGTGCCAGCGGGGCTCCCCGGCCTCTGAGCTCCAGCTTCCCCACTCCGGCCTCCCCGACAAGGAATAGGGGGCTCAGGGCCCCCCAAGGCCACCAGAACCCCGCAAGGCAGAGCCTGACCTCGTGGCTAAAGAGGACGGGGAGGGGAGAGGCAGAGATGGAGAGAGAGACAGAGACAGATTCCGGAACAGAGACTGAGGGACACAGAGGCAGAGAGACAGAAACAGAGACTGACACAAGAAGAGACGAGACCAAGAGCTAGCTCGTGCTGCCCTGGCCGGGCTGAGGCTTTGTCCCCTGAAGTTCACCATGTGCCACCATGACCCAGGGAAGCCGCTTTCCCGGGGAAGCCTGGGCCTCCTCTCACTCCCTCAGCATCTCCCCTCCTCCCAGCCCTTCTTGGTGATTTGCTCCCTGACACTGATGACCGGGCAGGGAGAGGGCGGGCGGGATGAGGCCCGGATTCTCCCCTCCTCCCCAGCAGCCTACTCTTCATACCTCTCTCTGTGTGCCAGAGAGTTTGTGACCCAAGTTAGAACGGAGCCTGCGCTCCCCTCATTTACACACAGAACCGAGTTCAGAGCGAGCTCAACAACCCCAAGGAGCCATGGGTAATCAGGGGCAGAGCTGGGCCTGGAGCCCAGTGTGTGCTGGGAAATCCAGGGTTCCTCTGCCAGCCCAGGAGCCAGCTCCCACCAGTGGGTCTGCTGCCTGGAGCTCAGGGCTAGGAAGGATTTGGAAGCGGCACTGGGGCTCAGGGGAAGGAGCGGGATTGATTAGCAATGTCTACCCAGGGTGCAGGCGGAAAGCATCAGTGTCCCTCCATGTCTTGCTATCCTGCCCAACTGACTGAGGTTTCCTTCCAGAATCAAGGGTCTGGCAGCCAATCCACCCAGCACCAAGAATAATGCCCCCTCTGCCCCAGCCTGTCTCCATATGATGGGGCTCAGGCTGAGAGAAGCAGAGGTTGCTGGGATTTTAATAAGCTTTCCAGAGACCCTCGAGGAGCTGGTCCACCTTATCCTGGGAGATGTGGGAATGCACCGAGCCCTGACTGCAGGCGTCGGGACACTTTCCAGAGCCCTTGTCCCAAGAGCCACGTGGCCAGCATCCCTGCCCTGTGGTGTCCATGAGAGTACTGCAGGTCAGCCGTGGGAGGGACCGCGGCTCACCTTCAGAAACACCTTAAGAAAAAAAACCAAAGCTTGGGCCGGGAAGATGGCTCAGTGGTAGAGCGCCTGCCTTGCATGCATGAGGCCCTGGGTTTGATTCCTCAGCACCACATAAAACAGAAAAAGCCGAAAGTGGTGCTGTGGCTCAAGCGCTAGAGCGCTAGCCTTGAGCTGAAGAGCTGAGGGACAGCGCCTAGCAGCGCCCAGGCCCAGGATGCAGGCTGGCATGGCACCAGCTAAGTTCTCACTGGGGCCTCAGCCATGGCCAGGTCAGAAGAGAGGCGGGGAGTGCAGGCAAGGCCCAGCCACACCCCCGCCCCCCAGATTTACATTTTCTGTTCTTCAAATACAACTGTGACTAACAAGACCTAAGAATTTGGGGCCTGGTGTTGGTGGCTCACACCTGGAGGCCTGCTGTCCTCCCTCGGGAGGCTGAGATCTGAGAATCAGGGTTCAAAGCCAGCCTGGGCAGACAACTGGGGAGACATCTCCAAAGCTGGAAGCAGGGTATGACTCAAGAGGTAGAGCAGCAGCTGTGAGAGTGCAAGGCCCCGAGTTCAAGTCCCCTGCTTTGGGCGCAGCCCCTCTAGTCTAAACCCTTGTGGTTTGGGGGCAGGAGACCTGTAGTTAGTGACCTGGGTTTCACGGAGGCCCTGAGCCCTGTGGGGAGCCCAGGGCTGGGGAGCCCCTTCCTGGCGCTGATGGGGTGGCTGGGCCTGCTGCCTTCAGTCCCGGGGTGGGCGTGGGGGCAGGCTGGGGGCAGCAGGTTAATCAGGCCTTGTTAGGCCTGAGCCAGTCGGCCTGGCCTGGGTGCATGGGGCACGGGGATGGGGGGAGGGGACGGGGGCGTGGGGGGGAAGGTGGCGTGCGGGACCGACAGGAACCAGGACCAGGAAGTGGGAGCTGGAGGGGGAGCGGGAATGGAGGCGCACGAGGGGACAGGAGGGGGGGAGGGGAGCACAGGGGACCGGCACGCGTGGGGGCGGGACGGGTGGGGGCCAGACGGGTGGCGCGCGGGGAGGCGGGGGGGGGGGGGGGACGGGGGCGCGCGGGGGGGGACGGGGTGCTGGGCGGTGGGGGGGGAGACAGGCACGCGGGGGAGTCGGGGCGTGCATCAGGATGGACCGCGGGGAGGGGGGGGACGCGGGAGGGGGACGGGGGCGCGGGGGGGCGTGGACGGACCCGCGGGGACGGGCGCGGGGGGGGGGGACGGGGGCGCGGGGACGGGCGCGGGGGGGGGGGACGGGGGCGCGGGGGGGCGTGGACGGACCCGCGGGGACGGGCGCGGGGGGGGGGACGGGGGCGCGGGGACGGGCGCGGGGGGGGGGACGGGGGCGCGGGGACGGGCGCGGGGGGGGGGACGGGGGCGCGGGGGGGCGTGGACGGACCCGCGGGGACGGGCGCGGGGGGGGGGACGGGGGCGCGGGGACGGGCGCGGGGGGGGGGACGGGGGCGCGGGGACGGGCGCGGGGGGGGGACGGGGGCGCGGGGACGGGCGCGGGGGGGGGGGACGGGGGCGCGGGGACGGGCGCGGGGGGGGGGGGACGGGGGCGCGGGGGGGCGTGGAGGGACCCGCGGGGACGGGCGCGGGGGGGGGACGGGGGCGCGGGGACGGGCGCGGGGGGGGGGGACGGGGGTGCGGGGGGGCGTGGACGGACCCGCGGGGACGGGCGCGGGGGGGGGGAGACGGGGGCGCGAGGGGGGCGGGGACGGACCCGCGGGGCCGGGCGCGGGGGGGGGGGACGGGGGCGCGGGGGCGGGGACGGACCCGCGGGGATGGGGGCGCGGGGGGGGGACGGGGGCGAGGGGGGCGGGGACGGACCCGCGGGGCCGGGCGCGGGGGGGGGGGGGGGCGGGGACGGACCCGCGGGGCCGGGCGCGGGGGGGGGGGGGGCGGGGACGGACCCGCGGGGCCGGGCGCGGGGGGGGGGGGGGAGACGGGGGCGCGAGGGGGGCGGGGACGGACCCGCGGGGCCGGGCGCGGGGGGGGGGGCGGGGACGGACCCGCGGGGCCGGGCGCGGGGGGGGGGGCGGGAGGGCGGGTCGAGGGGCGGGAGGAGGTGATTGGCGGGGAGGCGGTGACGTCACGGGCCCGGCCCCGGCCCTTGGTCCCGCTGGCGCCCGGCCGGAGGCCCCAGGCCCTGGCCGGGGGTCCGGGCGGCGTCGCCGGTGACCCGCGTCAGGGCGACGGGAGCCGGTGCTGAGCGGCGGCCTGGAGGACGGGGAGGACGGCGGCTCGGCGTTGGCCGGCGCACAAGGCCTCGGGTTCGAGCCCCAGCGCCTTAAGCATGGGGGGATCAGGGCAAGGAGCTAAAAGCGGGCGCTTCGGGCGCAGCAGGGCTCCCGCGGGGCTGGGGCCGGGTGTGCGAACGGCTGTGCCCGGCCGCCCCGTGCAGCCCCGCCGGCCGCTTCCCCAGAACCCTGGGAACGGCCCTTCCAGGAGGGTCGGCAGCCACACCACCACCACGTTACACCCGCGAGGCGCGGCTGCGGAACCCCACACCCCAGTGCTGGGCCACACACACACCCCAGTGCTGGGCCGCACACACACCCCAGTGCTGGGACACACACACACACACACACACCCCAGTGCTGGGCCACACACACACACACACACCCCAGTGCTGGGCCACACACACACCCCAGTGCTGGGCCACACACACACCCCAGTGCTGGGCCGCACACACACCCCAGTGCTGGGCCGCACACACACACACACAAGTACTGGGACACACACACACACACACACACACACACAAGTACTGGTACACACACACACACACACACATCAGTGCTGGGACACACACACACACACACAAGTACTAGTACACACACACACACATCGGTACTGGGACACACACACACACTCACACACACACACACAAGTACTGGTACACACACACACACACACATCAGTGCTGGGACTTGAACTCAGGGCTCACGCACTGTCCCTTAGCATTTTTGCTCATGGCTGGTGCTCTACCGTCTGAGCCATAGTCCCACTTCAGGCTTTTTACTGTTTAAGTAGAGATGAAAGTCTGACAGACTTTCCTCCCTGGGCTGGCTACAAACCATGGTCCTCAGATTTCAGCCTCCCGAGCAGCTGGGATTACAGGCATGAGCCACCAGCACCCATCTTATACATATTTTTAAATGTTGAAAACATTCATATAGAGCAAAGCATGGGAAATAAGAAAACATTGATATATGTATTATTTTCGCAATTTGACAAAAATCTATACTATGAAGGAAAAAAAAAAAATCAATGTTCCAAGCCAAACAGAAATGTTGGAAAAAAGGAACAATCTAATTATTTGCAAAAATACCTCCAGCTGTGCTGTAGTTGGAAAAGCCCACAAACGGCAGCCTCCTGCCCCCCTCAGGACTGGATGGACCCCTGGCCCACATAGACCCCCGAATGCAAATTCTTGGGGAGCCCCAGGTGATGTCATTTTAAAGCTGTGGTTGGCAGGGTGCCACAGCATTACCCTGTAATCCCAGCTGTGTGGGAGACTGAGGTAGAATTGCTTGCACCCAAGGTTGAAGACTAGTTTGGACAATATAGTGAGATGTTGACTTAAAACAAACATGAAGAACAGAAGAAGCCACGTTACACCCGCGAGGCGCGGCTGCGGAACCCCACACCCCAGTACTGGGCCACACACACACACACCCCAGTGCTGGGCCACACACACACACACACACCAGTGCTGGGCCACACACACACACACACACACACCAGTGCTGGGCCACACACACACACACACACACACACACACACACACACACACACACCAGTGCTGGGACACACACACAAGTAATGGTACACACACCAGTGCTGGGACACACACACACAAGTACTGATACACACACACACCAGTGCTGGGACACACACACACACACACACACCAGTGTAACCCTATAATCCTAGGAACATGGGAGGCTGAAAATGGAGGGATTGTTGTTTGAAGCCAGTCTGGGCCAGAAAAATGTGAGAGACCTGGTCTCAACCCATGGCTGGCACAGCAACAGAGACCACGCATTCCACGCTTTGTGCAAGGCTGAGATTGGAGCTTCGTGGGCCGGGCTGGTCTGGCAGAAAGGTCCAGGGACGCTGGATGTCCTATGATGGTAGTGACAGAGGGAAGCCTGGCTAGGCGGATGGTGGCGCCCATTTGAGAAACCCGACCCTAAAAATAACCCGTGAAAAACAGGGCTGGAGGTGCAGCTAGAGTTACCATGCCCCACAGCAAACAGGAGGCATCAAGTTCAAATTGCAGTATTGCCAAGAAATAAAAAATAAAAGAAAGCCAATGAGGGAGGGATGGAGGAGGGAAGGGAAAGGAAAGAAGAAGGAAAGAGAAAAGGAAAGAAGTATGAAGGAAGAAAGAACTTATCTCAATGTTTATGTTTGCTTTAAATATGAGAACATGCTGGGGTCAGGGTGATTTGATTTCCTAATTGACAGCTCTCAGATCCTTTTTGGGTAAACAGTTTTTCTTTTTAATGCCAGTCCTGGGGCTTGAACTCAGGGCCAGAGCTCTACCACTTGAACCACAGCTCCACTTCTGGCTTTTTTGGTGGTTAATTGGCAACAAGAGTCTCATGGACTTTCCTGCTTAGCCTCGCTTCAAACCATGATCCTTAGATACCAGTCTCCTGAGTAGCTGGGATTACAGGCATGAGCCATCAGGGCCTGGCTCTGGGTAAACTCTCGAGGACCCTACAGCCATGAGCCCCTTGGCCAGTTTTCCTCTGGCAATGTAGTGGAAGCCTGAGATTGAAGATTGGTGAGGTCAGCCTGGCCACACCTAGGTAAGCTAAGTAAGCAATGGCCGGTTGGCTCTCTCTGTAGTCAGCTGGGAGCCGCCCTCTAGTGCTGCTCCCCACCCCTGTATTGTAACACTAGGCCGTAAAGTTTATCATTCATAGTGAGGCTGGGCTGGGTCCCAAAGAGGAGGGAGAGGCGGCAGCCAGAGCTATGAGGCGGCAGCCAGAGACGCCTAGAGAGTGTCTGGGGCAGGGTGAAGAGGAGCAGAGTAGAGCTGAAGGTGAGAAACTGGGCCTGTCAGCACGGGAGTTACCAGGAGCTGCCAAGCCTCAAGGGCTGAGCATCTTGGAGCCCCAAGAGCCGTGACACCAGGGGCTACAGGGAGCTGAGGGTTCTGCTGACTCAGGCTGGTACAGGAGGTGTCAGCTGCCGCCGCCGCCCATCTTCACCGCTGCTGTGGTGCGGGACGCTGCTGCCCCGTACCGAGGCTGCCGCCAGTTAGAGCCAAGACCAGCCAGCTTGTGACCCCCCTTCCTACAGCTACGTGTTCCTGGCTTCTGAAGTTCCTTGCTCTCAGTGGTGGGAGCTGTAAGTCTGCCCGTCCTCTGGCCTTGCGCACCCGAAGGCTTGGACTTTCTAGCACTGGGTGGATGGGGAGACTTCCCTTTGCCTAGCTGTGATTTCTATCCAGGCAGAGCAGAAAACCCCCATCAGCTGCTGTGTAGCCGAGAGCGGGCTTGGAGAGCCCAGGTGCCAGGCTGTCCTTACACTCTGCTGTTCTTTTTGGTTGCTCTGGGTCAGCCAGGGTTAGTGGGATGCAAGCAACAAGTGACTCGGGCTCACTGCAGAACTCGGGAGAAAAGCCTGGGCCTGCCAGCCGTGGGCACTGGCTCCAGGTTTTGGAGTCTAGCATCAGCCCCACACGAGGCTCAGCGTCAATGTCGGTCCAAGTTGGGGAACATGAGCAACACCTAGTTACCATGGCAACAGTGCCAGGGCTGCACATGGACTGAGGACTTACCGGTGCTTTAGACAGGAAGTTACAAGGGAAGATGGCGGACTGTGGTGGTCCCGGGGTGCGGTGAGGTGGGCCCAGCTTTCTGAGAGCGTAGAGGGCCTCAGGGTCCACTGCAGAGCACGGTCTCAGGCCCCAAGCCTCGGTGGCACTTTTCACCCTGTGCCAGGGTGGCCCCACCCCCAGCTGGGATGACCCAGCCTTGAGTTCCCACTGGCTGCTTTTGATGATCCCAGCTCGTCATGCTAAGTGACATTGGCTCCCAGACACGGCGATGGCTCCCCAGCCAAGCCATCCATCATCGCAGGCACGCGGCCAGCCTCTTAAAGGCCATGTTATGAGGAGATGTCGATACCTGCATCTACATCTGCCTGTCGCCCTGGCCGCCACTCCCGAGCAAGCTGCTGAACCCAGACTTTGTCCCCCCTCCCCCCCCCCCACGTCCGCTCCTCCGCCCATTCCTCCATGCTTTCTCCTTGCCGGCGCTCAGGCCAGCTTTGGGAGCCAGTCACTGGTGGGTATTTTTCCTAGTTTTCTGTATCAGGTTTAAGTAACCCAAGGTATGCATGACCCCTGTCAAATCACATCAAAATCGGCCTCTCTGCTGCATGAGGATACACGTCGGCATACATTATTGATTCGTCTTCATTCAGACTAATCTATCAATGACTTTGCCTGGCTGGGGGACCCGGGGGGGGGGGGGGGGAGCTTAGAGGCTTCAGTGCAAACAGCATTTCAAAGCTGTGCTTCCAAGTGAAGTGAGAGCCTTCAAAGGCATTCAGCAGCCAGTATGGGGCTGGACCTGAATCCTGAAAGCTTTCCTCTTTTCTCTAGCCCCAGCCCCACAGGGCCTACTCTGTGTCCTGTCTGGGTAGCAAGTTCCATCTGATCTCTACTTCTGGGGTCTATACAACGCAAGGCAGGGAGTAACAAAGACACACACAGACACACACACACACAGGACACGCAGAGATGAGTTAGGGCTGTGGTGCAGGTTCTGTAGAGAGAGTATTCCTGTAGTCATGGACTTCTCAGAATCATGCAGAGGTGTAAGGTTTAGGGGAATGAAAAGAAGATGGCAGCAGCAGCTTTAAACTGATCAACTTGAGAATTAGTTGGAAAATTTGAAAGAATATTTCATACAAAGCAGTCTATCTATAAAAGGAATTGAATCCCAAATCACAAAGTATATGACAAGGAGAGTTTCAGGCGTGTGATGTCACTGGTGAACCCTGCTGTACTGTGAGGAAGGAATCACCCTACTTGTGTGCTGCCTTTCCAGAGGTTACAGAAAGCAGACACTCCCAGAGCATTTTATGAGGTCAGTATGACCAGATGAAGAAGACCACGGGTCCACTGTTCTTGCAAGAGCAGATGTGAAAATTTGTAGCAAAATATTAGCAAATCAAATGAAGCAACATTACAACCAGGTAGGGTTATTACAGGAATGCAAGGATGGTTTCATGTTCAGATGCAATCAACCTAAAAGAGAAAAACGTGATTGTCTCCATAGATGCAGAAAAATGATTGGATAGAATTCAACACCATTCATGAAAAGATGACCTTAGGAAACCAGAAGTAGTGGGGGCTTTCTAAACGTGATAAGCAATATTGACTGGAGGTGTAGCTTAAGTGGTAGAGCAACCTGCCTAGTAAGTTAAAGGTCCTGGACTCAATTCCCTAGTACTGCTCCCACAAAAATGCATTTTCTCACAGTCCTAGAGGCTGAAGTCCGAGGTTCAAGGTGGGAGCAGACCAGTGTCCTCTGACGCTTCTCTCCTGAGCTTGCAGAGACCCAGATTCTCCCTGCATCCTTGCTGACCTATGTATTTATGTACCTGTCTACCCACCTGCCTGTCTACCCACCTGACTATCTATCTATCTCTCTAGCTGTCATCTTCATCTATCTATGCATCTACTCTCTATTCTCTCTGTATATTTATGTATCTATTATTTATGTATCTATCATATCTATGTGTCCATGTAGCTATGTATGCATCTATACACTTATATATCTATGTATCTACTTATGTAAGTTTATAGGTACATATGAATGTATGTATTTATTGATCTATCTATAGACATACCCTGTTTTTTTAAATAAGTGAATCTGTAGCTGTGCCAGGAAGGATTTGAATCATGATAATGTTTGTGCTTATCTTTGGGTGCTGTGATACTGAGGAATTTTTATTTTTTCCCTGTGTTATTCTTTATCTCTTGCTTTTTTAAAATCATGAACATGTATTATTGATGCAGTGATTTTTCATGAAAACCTATTAGAAGAAATTTTCAAGCACATTTTATAGCCCTGGGAATTCACTGGAGAACGCCACGATGAGCAGTTCCAGGCTCTGTCCTGACTCCTTATTTGTACACAGTGTGGTGCTTCCAGCTGACCTCAGCAGAAAAGGAGTTCGTTCCAAGGATGTTTGGGTGACCAGAGACCTGAGGCCCAGGGTCCAGCTCAAAGTGTGAGGCCCTGAGGCTGGAGGGAAGGGCCCAGACTGACAGGTGCTTTGCTGAGGTCACACCTTTGCTGCTGGACACTGCCACTGTCACTGCCGTGCCCGGCACTGGGTGGCCATCCTGTGGGTGGGTAGGACTGAGGTTTGAACTCCAGGCCCTCTGCCTCTTCAGTCACACTTCAACCCCTTCTATGCCTCCATTAGTCTTTAGTTATTGCTCAAATTTTCCCGGGGCTGACCTCACACCAAATTCCTTCTAACGCTACCTTCTGTGTAGCTGGGATCATGGGCGTGTGGCTCCACACCTGGCATGTTGTTGATTGAGATGGGGTCTTGTTCACTTTTTACCTATAATGACCTGGAACTTCCATCCTCCTGATTTTGCTTCCTGAGTGGCTGGAATTACAAGTGTGACCCACTGTGCTCAGCCCCTATTTTTTTTTTTTGTCAGTCATGGGGCTTGAACTCTGGGCCTGGGCACTGTCCCTGACCTCTTCAGCTCAAGGCGAGCGCTCTACCACTGAAGCCACAGCACCACTTCTGGTTTTCTGGTGATTTATTGGAGATAAGAGTCTCACGGACTTTCCTCCCCCCAGGGGAAGTGGGGAGGAGCCCCGGGAAGGCTTGAAAAGCCGCCTCTGGACACCTCCCCACCCGTGGGCGCTGCCCCCCTGAGCTGTGGGAACGGGAACCAGCCAGGCGTTGTGTTCCCAGGCACTGCAGCCTTGCTCACTCACCAGTGTGTAAAAGAACTTTCTGGGGAACAGCTGTGCCCTAGCTGGGAGCTGACTCAGGGTTCCCCAGGCCGTTCTCCCAGACTCCAGGCCCAGGCCTCCTCCCTCTCCCTCTCAGCCTTGCCCCTCCCCACTTTTCCTGCCTTGGTGTGTGTGTGTGTGTATATGTGTGTGTGTGTGTGTGTGTGTGTGTGCCAGTAATGGGGCTTGAACTCAGGGCCTGGGCACTGTTCCTTCATCTCTTTTGCTCAAGGCTGGTGCTTGAGCCGCCCCTCCACTTTTAGTGTTTTGGTGGTTAATTGAAGATAAGAGTCCCATGGACTTTCTTACCTGGGCTGGCTTTGAACCCCGATCTTCAGATCTCAGACTCTGGAGTAGCTAGGATTACAGATGTGAGCCACTGACATCTTTTTGGGGGGAGAGGGTGCAGTACTGGGATTTGAACTCAGGGACTTGTGCTTGCGAAGCAGGTACTTGGCCACTTGGACCACACGCTTTGTGTGGTGCTTATTTTCAAGATAGAGTCTGGCTGTGTGTCTGGCCTGGAAGGTCCTGTGATTCTCCATCTGTGTTTCTCTTTCTCACCAGGATGATGGACGGGCCTGGGGCCACTGATTCTTGCCATTGATTGAGACGGGCTCCTCCTAGTTTTTATTTCTGGGCTGGCCTTGAGCCACAGTCTCCCGATCTCTACCTCCCAAGTTAAATATCTAGAATTACAGGTACTGCCACCTTGCCCAGCTCCTGTCTTTGGTTTTTGAGGCAGAGTCTCACTGTGCAGCCCAGGCTGGTTCCAGAGTTCAATCCTCCTGCCTCTGCTTCCTGAGTGCTGGGATCACAGGCGAGTGCTACCACGCCTGGCTTGAACACTTTTTTTTTTGTTGTTGTTGGTGGTGGTCATGGGGCCTGAACTCTGGGCCTGGGCACTATCCCTCAGCTTTTCAGCTCAAGGATAGCGCTCTACCACTTGAGCCGCGGCACCGCTTCCAGATTTTTCTGCTTATGTGGTGCTGAGGAATTGAACCCAGGGCCTCATGCATGCAAGGCAAGTGCTCTACCACTGAGCCACCTTCCCAGCCCAGGGCATGCCCTTTTTCCTTTCCTAACAGAGAGCTCACCTGGCCAGCACCTTCCTGGGGGCCCAATCAGGGCTACCAGGGCCCCAGCCCCCTCCACCCCTGGCTCTGGCATCTTATGTGGAAAAGCGGGGAGTGGAGGTACGCAGGAAGAGCTTGGAATCTTTAGGAGAAGATGGCGGTGCCCAGGCTTGGCAGGGAAGCTGGGGTCACAGCCAGGCCTCCCCAGGAACCGCGGGGCATCTTGGGCTGGTGCTGTGGCTCCTGATCGTGTCAACTTGCTGGGGATCCCAAAGCCAGGTGGGGGTCCCCGACTGGTTAGGGGCGGGAGGAGGGCTGGGAGCCCTGTGCAGGTGTGCTCACATCCAGGCCACGTCCACACTGGTGACTGCTCGCCATGGTCCAGGCCAGCGGCCAATGTGGCCGAGTTTCCCGCACGCCCTCTCCCATCTCCAGAGCAACCGGCATCCCATGGCGAGCAGCGGGCGTTCTGCGGCGGTGGGAAAGCCGGGGCAGGGAGAGGCCTTTGCCAGTGCCGCCCCTCCATCATGGACTTCCAGTCTCGGGAGCCGCAGACTTCGGCCGATCGTAAGTGACGCGGTCCGTGCTGCTGTTACAGCAGCACCAAAGGACCGTGGCACCTCTGGACTTGGGCTCTGGGAGGACGGTGCTGTGTGGGCGCTTGGCCTGCCCAGCCTGAGCAGCGTCCGTCAGCCTTGACCATCGCCCCGCTGGCCCCCTGCCCGTCCCCGCGCACTGTCATCAGGCTGGAAGGCCAGATCAAGGGGACAGGCTTGGAGCCCGGTCCGCAGGCCTGTTGTGAGGGCCAGGGATCATCTCTCTCCAAGGCTGAACCTCCAAACGGGCCAGACTCATGGCGTGTGAGGCGCTGGCATCCAGGGAGCCAAGAAAAGCAAGAGTCACGGTCCCCACGTTCACGGCTCCAGCTCAGCACTGGGGGGGGGGGGGGCGGGGGACATTTGTGATGCTCACACGCCAGCTTCTTGCCTGGCACGTGTGTCCATGTCCCCTCCCAGCTCCCGGGGGGCAGGGTTTGGCCCCCGCATGAGTCAGGGCTGGCGGGAGGAGTCAGGCTGGGAGCAGAAGATCTTGGTATTTGGGTGTGATGAGGAAAGAAGAAGAGTTTGCAGCTAAAAGCCTGGTGAATGCTATTTAAAGGGGAGCAGCGGGAGGGCATGTGGGGGTAAAGTCTGCCCTGCGCCCCGTGAACCCCTTCAAATGGGCCTGGAAACCTTGCTGGACGATGATCAGAGCACACCGGCCCGGGTGTCGGGAGCAGGGAGGGCGGGGCTCAGGGAATGTGTTCAGATGGGAACCGTGGTCCTGGGGTGTCCCTGTGGGTGTGGGGGGGTCACCTGCGGAGGCTGATTTCCAGCTGTCTGGGGGGGCCGGCAGGCGTGTCCCTCTCGGTGTGAGCAGAGGCCTGCAGCCGGGCTCTGCCCCCCATGCTCAGCGAGTGGACGGCGGTCATCGAAAGCCGCTGGGCGACGGCGGGCAGGGGCCTGGGAGAGGACAGGGCAGCGACCTCCTGGCAGAAGCCGGAAGTGCTGGGCCTGCTGTGGCTCCTCATCTCCTCCGAGAGGGGGCTGGCCTCGCCCACAGACGCAGCATCCCACGGCATAGGGCACTTCCCTCCTGCCAGGCCCTGGAGGCTCCCATAGGTCCCCTGGAGCCCCCTTTCTCTGCCCTCCACTGTCTCCCCAGAGCCCGCAGGAGAGGGGGCTAGGCCGGACTCTGTAGTGTCTGCTCCTCTCCATGCTTCATCCAGAGACATTTCTGACTAGAGGCCTCTAGTTCTCACACTGCGACGGTTCCGAGTTTCTCACACCTGTGTGGGGACCCGCTCTCACCCTCCTGCACCCCAACACTGGAAGGGAGTTGGGGATGTCATACCCCTGCCCCCAGTGCCCGCCTGCCTCTCATTTATTACACCGAGGACAAGGCCCTTATCACGTGATCTGATGCAGGGCTCTCCAGCAGCTGCCCCCTCTTCCCCCCAGCACCCAGGGGCTGCTCCCCTTCTCCTCCCCTACAGACACCCGCTGGGGCTTTTCACCTGCTAAGGCCTCATCTGTCCTCATAGGACATACAGAGCCTGACAAGCCAGGCCCTGCCTCCACCCCGCCCCCTGCAGAGAAGCACTGGAGTCGTTCAGGGGATTGTGGGCAGTGAGCTGTGTTCTTACACACACACACACACACACACACACACACACACACACACACGCTACCACGTTCAAGAGTGACATATAGCTGGTGGCTCACACCTGTCATCCTAGCTACTTAAGAGCTTGAGATCTGAGGATCACAGTTCAAAGCCAACCCTGGGCAAAAAGTTTGTGAGATTTATTTCCAATTAACCACCAAAAAAGCCAGGTGCCGGTATCTCACACCTGTCATCCTAGCTACTCAGGAGGCTGAGATCTGAGGATCGCAGCTCAAAGCCAGCCCAGGCAGGAAAGTCCATGACACTCTTATCTCCAGTAAACCACTAGAAAACCAGAAGTGGCGCTGTGGCTCAAGTGGTAGAGCACTAGACTTGAGCTGAAGAGCTGAGGGACAGCGCCCAGACCCAGAGTTCAAGCCCCATGACCGACAAAAAAAAAAAAAAAAAAAGCCAGAAGCGGTGCTGTGAGTTGGGTGGTACAGCGCTAGCTTTGAGCAAAAAGAAGCGTAAGGACATCCCCCAGGTCCTGAGTTCAAGTCACTGGACTGCAAAACAAAAAATAGTGACATATACATATATATGTGTGTACGTTAATATATATCCACTCACATTTATGCATCTACACACCACACACACACGCACATTCATTCATCGCTCACGGGTACTTGGTCAATGTGGAGTGGTGTGGTGGGGATGGGAAGGCTGACGTTCCGTCTTCTGATCCCTCCACACTGACTTCCACAGTGCATTCCCGTCAGCAGCGTGCGAGCTCACATTTCCTGGGCCTGGCCAGTGTTCGGGGGGCAGGAGGGGGGCGTGGGGGGTGGCGAAGGCGGGGGGTGGCTTCACCAGTGGCTGCCATTCTGACTGGGGTGGGGTGAAATGCTTGTGTGGTGTCGACTTGCGTTTCCGTTATGGCTCAGGTGTTGACCTCACGTGTGTTAGCCGTTTGTATTTCTTCTGAGACGCATGCAATTTGCTTTCATTGGATTTTCTTCTCTTGCTGTTTAATGTGTTTGAGCTCCTGGTATATTCTCAATTCGAATCCTTATCTGTTGAAGAGTTGGCGGAGATCCCTCCTATTCCCTGGGTTGTCTTTGGTTCTGGAGACTGGTTCTTTCATCATGAAGATTATTTAATTTGACGTAGTCCCATTTGTCTTTTTTTCTTTTTTCTTTTTGTCAGTTCTAGGGCTTGAACTCAGGGCCTGGGCACTGTCCCTGAGCTTCTTTTGCTCAAGGCTAGCACTCTACCACTTGAGCACAGTGCCACCTCCGGCTTTTTCTGTTCATGGGTACTGAGCACTCAAACCCAGGGTTTCAAGCATGCTAGGCAAGCACTCTACCTCTAAGCCACCTTCCCAGCCTTCATTTGTCAATGTTTGCTTGCACCCTCTGAGTATCTGGAGTCCTACACAGAAGAATTCACCCATGTCAATGAGCTCTGGGGGTCCCCACTGTTTCCTGCAGTAGACTGCGTTCTTTTTTTTTTTTTTTATTTATTTATTTATTTTTATTGTAAAGCTACTATACAGAGGGTTACAGTTACATGAGTGAGGTTATGAGTACACTTCCTCTTGAACATTGTTACCCCCTCCATTGTTTTCCCCCTACCATCCCCTCCCTCCCTCCCTTCCCCGAGGTTCTTTTTTTTTTTTTTTTTTTGATTGTGATTAAGTGATTACATAATTTCAAAGTCACAAGTTCATTCTAACTTCCCTGGAGCAAATTGTCTACCACAGTCTGTAATATATAACAGTGTTCACATGTTATATACCATATTTGTGATCAGCAGCATGAGGATATTTAGTAGTGGTTCAACCAGATGAGCGGGAGTTCTTTGTTTCTTAAGTCCTGTTAGTTTTGTCGTATCACCTAACCTTTTGGATTTAGCATCCACTTATGAGGGAGACCATGTACCGTTTGTCTCTTCGTTCTTGGCTTACCTCGCTCAACATGATTCCTTCTAGCTCCATCCATTTCCCTGCAAATGCCATTATTTTGTCATTTCTAATGGCTGCATAATATTCCATTGTGTATAGATACCACAATTTTTGGATCCATTCATCTGTGGTGGGGCACCTAGGTTGTTTCCATATCCTAGCTATTGCGAACAGTGCTGCAATAAACATGGAGGTGCACGTGTCCTTGTATATTGGTTCCTGTTGTTCAGGGTAGATGCCTAGAAGTGGTATGACTGGGTCGTAAGGGAGGTCAATCTTTAGCTTTCTAAGGACCCTCCAGACTGCTTTCCAAAGTGGTTGTATAAGTGTACATTCCCACCAGCAGTGTAATAGGGTTCCTCTTTCTCCACATCCCCTCCAGCATTTGTCGTTGGCTGATTTGTGGATGTGGGACATTCTGACTGGGGTAAGGTGGTATCTCAGGGTTGTCTTTATTTGCATTTCCTTCACCACCAGGGATGATGAACATTTCCTCATGTGTTTCTTTGCCATTTTTATTTCTTCATTTGAGAAGTCCCTCTTTAGTTCCCTTGCCCATTTAGTAATTGGTTTGTTAGGTTTGGGAGGGATTAGTTTCTTGAGTTCCCTGTATATACAGGATGTTAACCCCTTGTCTGATATATTGCTGGTAAATATTTTTTCCCAATTAGTTGGTTGTCTTTCTAGCTTATTTGCGATAGATTTAGCTGTGCAGAAGCTTTTTATTTTAAGGTAGTCCCATTTGTCGAGTCTCTCTCCAACTTGTTGTGACCCTGGGACTCTGTTCAGGAAGTTCCTTCCTGTGCCTATTAGTTCAAGTGTCTCTCCTACTCTGTCCTGCAGTAGTTTCAGAGATTCAGGTTTAATGTTAAGGTCTTTAATCCATTTTGAGTTGATGTTGGTGCATGGTGATAGGCTGGGGTCCACTTTTAGTTTTCTGCATGTGGCTGCCCAGTTTTCCCAGCACCAGCGGTTGAAGAGGCTGTGTTTCTTCCATTGTATGTCTTTGGCTCCTTTGTCGAATATCAGCTGGCTGTAGGCCTGTGGATTTATATCTGGATCTTCTATTCTGTTCCATTGTAGACTGCGTTCTTACTTTTGAGTTCTTTGATTGAGGTAGAGCTGACTTTTGAACAAGGACTGATCGAATCCACTTCAGCCTCCTGCAGGGAGGAACTCAGTTTCCCCAGCATCATTTGTTGAAGCAGCTGACTTTTCTTTAGTGTATATTTTTGACTCATTTGTCAAAGATTAACTGGCTGTTACTGTGTGGTTTTATTCTAGCATCTTCCATACTGTTCCATTGGTCATCGGGTCTACTTTCGAGCTGGTACCATGCTGTTTTATTACTATGGTTTTGTATTTTAACTTGAAGTTTGATATTCAGAAACCTCCAACGTTGCTCTTTTTACTTGCTTTTGCTGATCAGGTCTTTTATGCTTCTGTGTGAAGTTTTGGATTGATTTTCCTATTTCTGTGAAGAATGACACTGGGACTGTGATGGGTATTTGCTTTTGGCCATTTCCCTGCTATTAATGAGATGCACATCTGGTGGTGGCCACGTGGGTGCCATTTAAGATGAGGTCCTGTGGCCAGTGAGATTTGGATGGCTCAAGTGACATCTGACAAGGACTTCGTGAGAGACTGAGGCCCGAGCTCCCCCCCCCCCCCCCCCACGCTGAACCCTGGTCAGCTTGTTGTGGTAGAGTGCTAAGTGCTGGCAGACTTGTTATGCAGCCACAGAGAACAAATCCTGAGTTTGATTTCATTCAGGTCTTTCAAAGAAGGGAAATTCTTGAAGTTGGATGTAGAAAGAAAACAAAACAAGAAGCCCCAGGGCGTCCTTCCTCGTCTGAGCCTGGCGGACAGCATGGAAATCAAGGACGCTGTTTCTCACCTTCTGATTTCCCAAACATTCGCAGGACAGGAGGGTGGGTGGAGAGGTTCGTGGGGGATTGTGGGAAACTCCCCTGCAGGCTGCAGCGCAAGCCAGGGAGCCGGCTCACTCAGAGGAGGGGAGCGAGGACCTGGGAGTTGATGCTTTAATCAGCAGGTCAATACTGTGCCATGGGCAGGCATGGTGGAGTGGTGATTGGAGATAAAAAACACAGGTGGGGGCAGGAAGATTTGGGAGGAGAAAGGAGAAAGCCGGATCAGCTATCTGCCCCGCCCCAGCGCCAGAGGAGAAGGGGAGCCCAGAGCAGATAGCACAGGCCACGGCGCAGCCGCAGAAACGCGCTCATGTCATTGCTTTCCTTGACTAAAGACGCATTCACTAACCTTCAGGAGGAACTGAAGTTCTGTGACTCTCAAAGGAGCTGGTGCGATTGGGGTGCTCCTGGCTGGGGAAGGCAGTCAGTGTGGCACAAGTAGTGGGGAGCTCCCAGCGCTGGCTGGGCCTGGGGTATAACAGGCAGAAGAATGAAACCAGGCATGGTGGTGCATGCCTGTAATCTCAGCTCTGGGGGGACTGAGACAGGAGGAGCGCAGGTTCAAGGCCAGCCTGGGTTACATACGGAGACCAAAGAACAAAAAGAGCAATTAGTTGGAATTGGGATCTATAGGAGTGTGAGCTCATGGTGGTCAAAAAGCCAACTGCCAGGGAACATCCTCGAGTGTATCAGGATCAGATGGGCTGAGTGAGAAAACCCTGAGAACGAGGGCGGCTTGAACAGGATAGTGTAGCTCCTCCCACAGGACAAGGAGGAAAGGGATGGGTGTCAAGCCTGTCAAACAGCGGGGCTCCTCGATCTCGCTGCCCTGCCTCCCTCCTGGAACAAAGCCTCAAGGTTCAGGATGGCTGCTGGAGTGCCACACTTCAGCCAGCACAATGCTTCCCTCCTCCACTCAGCCTTCCACAAGTCACGTAAAACCCAAGCCATACTTTGCGTGCTACTCCTTGCTGTAAAGGAGCTGGAAGTCTGGAGCCTGGAAGCTCTGTCAAGGACAAGACGGGCTGGGAGTGGGGCTCAGGGGTGGAGTGCTCTTGCCTAGCATACATGAGGGCCTGGGTTCGATTCCTTGATACCACATAAGCCAAAGATAAATTAATTTAAAAATAAGGTCAACAGGAAGTGTGGACGCTGGGAAGGGAGGCCGGCAGCTCTGCCTTGTCCTGCAGCTAGAATACAGGATGGAGTCTTAACTTAAAGTCAGGCATGGCTG
The DNA here is from genome assembly GCF_019054845.1 of Dipodomys spectabilis. Classification (NCBI taxonomy): domain Eukaryota; kingdom Metazoa; phylum Chordata; class Mammalia; order Rodentia; family Heteromyidae; genus Dipodomys; species Dipodomys spectabilis. The sequence goes on from NW_024870744.1 coordinate 4,819,717, forward strand.
CTCAGGCCTGTAATCCTAGCTACTTAGGAGGCTGAGATCTGAGAATCAGGGTTTGGAGCCAGCCTGGGCAGACCAAACTGAGACTCTTTATTGCCAATTAATCAGAAAAAAAACCCCGAGAAGTGGAGCTATGGCTCAAGTGGCAGAGCACCAGCTTTGAGCAAAGAAGTCAAGCAATGCCTTAAGTTTATGCCCCAGGATTCTCTCTCTCCCCCCTCCCTCCCTCCCTCTCTCTCTCTCTCTCTCTCTCTCTCTCTCTCTCTCTCTCTCTCACACACACACACACACACACACACAGGCACTGTTTGGCAAGCAGCAGTTGATGGTGAAAGAACATTAATGTTAATGCCCAGAGTGGGGAAGAGGAGGAGGGGTCAGAGCACATGGAGTTGCTGTGTCAATCGTGACCTTTAAATCAGGAAGTGAAGTAGGCACACATCCCAGTGACCACATCTGTGGTTGGCGTACCACCTGTCAGTCTGTGGGCCCCACCTCCCTGGGGGACCCTGGGAAGAGCCACAGAACCTACCACCTTCACCTCAGATCACTGTGGGAACGTCTCAAAGACCCGAGACCCTACCTGCAGCCGGCTCCAAGGCTGGGTCGCGAAAGACAAGACAGCTTCTCTCTGGCTCTCTGGAGGTGCCTGCCCAGGGCCAGCGCCATACAGTGAGGAAGCTCAAGCTGTCTGAGGAGGGGTTCAGGGGAGGAGCCAAGGCTGCCCCTCCAGCCTGTCAGAGCTCCTGGCTGAGGCCAGAGCCTGGGACTCAAATGGAGGGGATCCCCAGCCCCAAGCAAGCAGCCCCTTAGCTGATGCCATGGCAGAGGTGCCAGGGCTGGCCCTGGTCAGTCCTGCCGCACTGGAGGTTGGTGAGCAAAATACACGTGTGCTGTGATTTTCAGCCACAAAGTTCAACACGCATGTACACACATACACACCATTTTTAAATTTAGGAGTCTTTTTAGATTTACCAAAAAAATGGGGCAAAGATATTACCTAGACTTTCCATACAATATTGTGTCATTGTGTCTTGTAACGATTGTGATACATTTACTTTATTTAAGATAGCTCAGGGTGTGGTTTTCAAGAAACATCTATTAAAAGCAAGATATTAGAAGGGCAAAAGTCAAATAAGAAAAATAAAAATTAAAAAAAGAACACCAAAAGTAAGAAATGAGAAGTGCCACATTGCTATTAACTAGACCGGTGACTGATGGAACTTCTCCTGTTTCTCCCGGTGGCTGTGTTCTGCTCCAGGTCCCTTGCAGGGCCTGGGGCCCCGCTGGGTGGCGTCCTTGGTTCTCTCCACTCATCTGTGTCCTCCCTGGGCCTCCCTGGACCTGGGCACTTGGTGTGTTGTCCTGCAGGCATGCGCACGTTCTCCAGCCCAGATGGGATACAGATGTGGCAGGAGGTTCCCGTGCATCCCCGGCCACTTAGGTAAGGTGCAGGCAAGCAAGGTGGGGTCTCTGTCAGTGACTGTCTCCCCGTACACTTTCTCCAGCTGCAGGTAATGCAATGCCGACTGTGGCCAAAATCAAGGGCCCAGGATAGGGGACTGGAGACAGCTTAGCCACCCAGCCCACACTGGACCTGGACAGCAGTCACACGGGCTACTTGTGCCGGTATACTCCTACATCTCCGGATTATGGCTCCAGATCTTTCAAGAAAGCTGGGACGTTCCTGCCTGCCTCCTCTTTTATGCTCCAGAGTTTTCTTGAACTTTGCAGGTTAGCAAATGAGTGGAAAGAAACAGGAACGAGAACAAATTAACTGTGGCCTTTCGGCGATCATTAATTTGACCAACTACCCTTTGGAAATGAAAGGCCACAGCCAAGTCAAATACCAAACGCTTCAGCCGAAGGCAGTGGCGCTAATCAAGGCAGGAAGTCCCAGTTTGCTGGAAGACTAAATCTCAGGAAGGAGGAGCGGGAGTGAGGCTGTGACCATCGTCCTGAGGGCACGTCCTAACGCCCCACACTTTTTTTGTACCTGTACTGGTACTCAGGGCCTCACACCCTTTCTTGGCTTTTTCATGTAAGCTTGGTGCTCTGCCACTTGAGCCACAGCTCCACCTCCAGCTTTTTTTTTGCTGGTTCATGGAGATAAGAGTGTCATGGACTTTCCTGTGATCCTCAGGTCTCTCCCCCCTGAGCAGCGAGGATGGCAGTACCAGCAGCGGTCCATGCGGTGCGATGTCATGTTCTGGACAATGGCTGACACCAAACTGGCTCATAATGATCTCCAGCTTCTGAGAACCACGGGCAGGATTTGCTCTGTCTTGCTTAGTCACATGACCAAATTTTCTACAAAAAGGAAGATATGGGTCCCCTGCGCCCTGCCTCCGATTTCCCCTGAGACACAGCACAGTGGGGCCGCCCCGCCTGGGAGAGGCAGGGTGCAGATGAAGGCCCAACTCACCGGCCCCGAGTAGCCAAATGCAGCCTGTGTGGCTGGGGCGGTCTGTCCTGGCCGGAGCTCCCAGCCCACTTGGCTGAGGCCCCAGGGCCGGTTCCCAGGCAATGAATGGAAGGAAGGCTCCGAGACCCAGCTCTGCCCGGGAGATGCCTGTGAACTTGAAGCCACTGCAATTTATTTTTAGTTTTTAAAAATTTGTTGGTCGTGGGGCTTGAACTCTGGGCCTGGGCGCTGTCCCTCAGCTCTTCAGCTCAAGGCGAGCGCTCTACCACTTCTGGCTTTTTCTGCTTCTGTGGTGCTGAGGAATTGAACCCAGGGCCTCATGCATGCAAGGCAGGCACTCTACCACTGAGCCATCTTCCCAGCCCCAACCTGCAATTTAAAATTGGACTAGATGGGGGTTTCTGGGTGCTGGGGAGGGGGCGTGAGGACATGGGGGGAGGGGATGATGGCAGAGGCTGGGCCGTGTCCTTCCCGGTCCTGACGGCCGACCCCGCTCCGGAGGTGTGGACAGAGACCTGCTGGCTGGAGCCGTCCTTGCTTTCCTCACCAGCGATGACCTTCAAAGCGTCCCGATTTAGCACCAGGCCCACTCCCTGACACTCGAAACGCCAGGGTGCGTGTGCACATTCACACCCAAAGATCAGCATCCTGTGCCGTCCGAGGTGTGAAGTGTGGAAACATCACTCGATAACCAAAAGGCCAGTTCCCCATTTAGTTCAGGAAAAAAAAAATCCGGACAACCTTTCCCGGGCGCGCGGCTCCATCCTGTCAGCTCCTCACAGTGACAACGCCCTGGCGAGCTGGAAGCCCGGGGTGCAGACCAGGCCACAGGAGCCCGGCCGAGTCGCCCTCCACAGCCCTCCATGGCGCCCCTCCCCTGGTCCCCATCTGTAAAAACGGGGGGGGGGCACACCTCCACATGGGTGCAGTCAGATGACACAAGTCAACACTTGGCAGGGTGCTGATGCCCAGCCCTGCAGCCCCCCTGGGGCTGTGGACAGAAGACCCTTGGTCGGCCATGCCATGCTCTGAACAGACGCCACCCCCACAGGGCCAAGTTCCTTAGTGACAGGCATCAAAAAATGGCAACTGTCCAAAATCCACCCCCTTAGCACACCGATCCCTCCCCACTCCTACGGCCACACACACACACACACACACACACACACACACACACACACACACACACACGTCAGACTTTTACAGGCTATCCTTAGGCACAAGCAGCCAGGGGTTTTGGTGAGCAAGCCTGGCACAATCTGGGACTTCACTTCCTTCCAGTGATGCCTTGAAGTCTCCTCACACTCCCCTCCCTTCTCCCCCTTTTTTCTTTGCCAGTCCTAGGGCTTCAACTCTGGGCCTAGGCACTGTCCTTGAGCGTCTTTTGCTCAAGACTAGTGCTCTACCATTTGAGCCGTAGTACCTTTTCTGGTGGTTTATTGGAGATATCCCTGCCTGGGCTGACTTGGAACCACGATCTTCAGATCTCAGCCTCTGACTAGCCAGGATTACAGGCGTGAGCCACCCGCGCCTGGCATCTTTACTCCCTTTTAATTTTTGTTTACTTATTTTTACTTTTGCCAGTCCTGGGGCTTGAACTCAGCTCTGAGCACTGTCCCTGAGCTGCTTTTGCTCAAGGCTACTCTACCACTTGAGCCACAGCACCACTCCCAGCCTTTTCTGTGTATGCGGTGCTGAGGAATGGAACCCAGGGCTTCATGCATGCTAGGTGAGCACTCACTCTACCACTGAGCCACATCCCCAGTCCTCACTCCCTTTTAAAATAGGGAACGTTAGTCAGGTGCTGGTGGCTCCTGCCTGTAGCTCCTCAAGGGCAGAGTACCAGCCTTAAGTGAAAAAGGTAAGGCTCAGACCCTGGCTCTGAGTTCAAGCCTCAGTATTGGCACAAAAAAATAGAAAAGCAAAAGGGAAATGTTAAAAGACAGAAAAACAGGCATCACGTGTCTCCATCGTGGGCAGCTCCCCTCTGTCTCAAGTCACATCTGAGGGTCCCTCCCTCCCTCCCCGGGGAGCCTCAGCCCCGCCCCTCCCCCAAGATAATGTCTAAGCTCCCCTCACTGTCAGCAGATGGCGGGAGGGCAGGTCTTGGCTGTCACACAGGGTACTGAGCCCCCTCTCTCTACCTGTGCTATTCTGTCTGTGATGCCAAAGAAACCTGTTTCACAGGACTTTCCTAGCACCTTTGTAGATGAGAACCAGGCGGCACTTGCATCAACAGAAGGCATCTTGAAAAATGACTCAGAAACATCTCCATTAATTCTATGTAGGAAGTGAGGCCTGCCTTGGCTCCTGCCTGCTGGCTCTCTCTCTCACCCCTGCCGGGGCCCCTCGCCCTCTGTGGGGTGGGGGCGGTCAGAGCCTCAGCCCTGCTGGTTGCATTGGACTGGCTGCAATGCGGGGAGTCCAGCAGCTGAGACCCCCCCCTCCCGCAGCAGTGCTCTGGAGTGCCGGCTGCCCGGCTGGTCCAGTGTGAGCGTGTCTGAAGTCACCTTGTGCTGGTGGCAGTCAAGAAGTGCTTGTCATTCTTGGCACGTGCTCCACTTTGTCACCCTTCCTCAGTGTGTCGTGTGAGCCACTGGCACCGTGCGTCAGCCTGCACGCCATTTAAATGTCTTTGCAAAGCTGCGTGGCACTCACAGCAAATGTGAGCCCAGCCCCGCGGCCTCCGCCGGGCAGCTTGCAACGCAACCCACAGGCTCTCAGGGGAAGCCAAAAAAGGCAGTCGATGGGGCTGTGTCAGTCTGTGACCAGAAGTTGGGGCCAGGGTCTCTTACCACAGGCTGAACAAGACTTAGAACAGGAGAATTATCTACACCCCACCCTGAACAGAGGGAACAATGTTCAAAGCAAGGTGGGCTGCAGTGACACTGGCAGTGGATGCTGTTCTCTTCTGGGCTCACTAATGACGGTGTGCACCTGTAGGTGAGGACGACAGTGCATAACAGGAAATGTCCCGCTCTGGGCAGGGGCTGGAGCCTGCCTCATTGCTTCCTGGTCTGTTGGTGGCCCTGGGGTGGCCTGATATGTGCCAGTGGACTCCCAGGGCTGAAGATGTCGGAGGCCATGTGGAGTAGTGTCCTGTGCCCCCCCCACCCCTTTCACTGTGAAGGGGGACGGGCAGGACCAGGGAAGCACCCTGCCCACCCATCCTGGCCACAGTGAGAACTGCGGTGGATGGGAACGCCCCTCTTTCAGCCCTTCACAGAAGGCTGGTGGCTTTAGAAGCCGTTGGGGGTTGGGAGGGAGGGGGATGGGGAAGGTCTAGGCACCACTAGACCCAGCAGACGGGGCTGGAGGGGACTCAGCACACACCCAGGACCTGACATGGCCAATAGCTGCTGTGGGCTCCTGGTTTAGTGCAGAGACCCCTGCGTGCCTTTTCCCTCAGAACAAGCCAGTCCTCCTGTGACCAACACCTCTGAAGCCTGGAGTCCGCTCAGAGACGCCACCCTCCTCTCTCCGAGGGAAGGCATCCCTAGGAAGAACGCTTCAAGCCCAGTCCCTGCTTGTATGGCCACGGAGCGGAAGGCAGGAGGTGAGGCTGTGGCCTGGGTAGAAAAGGTTTAATGCTTACAAAAATAAGTTACAAAAACAAACACGTGAACACAAGGGGAATTTCAGCCCCAGTGCACAACCAACCAATCCTTCCTTCCCTTTCCTTCCTTCCTTCCTTCTTCCTCCCTCCCTCCCGCTCTGTCAAATGCCTGGTACCGCTCCAGAGTGGAGAGCCAGAGCAGCTGCAGACACCCGTGCGGGACTGGAGGTGCTGGCTGCGCATGCGTGCTGGGTGGGGGCGCGGGCTGGCCTGGGCTGGTCACTGCCGGCAGGTGTCGTGAAAGGCTTCCAGGGTCCGGAAGTCCCTCCACGTGGGGGGAAGGCCGTCTTGCAGAAACTTCCCACAGCGCTGGCACGGGGCCTGGAACAGCTTTATGTAGCTCCTCAACCAGGTCTGAAGGGAAGCGTAGAGACATGGGAGTGGGACAAGGGCACTTCCCAAATCACCCAAACGCAGTGCTCCCCACGATACCCGATCATCTCAAGAGGCTGCCAGCCTACGTGGCTCCCCGACTTCCGGTCTGCTTGTCTAGACCGGCCTGGCCCGCCGAGGGCGCGGCGGCGGTCATCTCCCAGAGCCTGTCCCAGGCCAGGCGGCTGGGGACAGCCGTGTCACCCACTAACCAAATAAGCAGCACGCGCTCGCTCGCCAGGTTCAGAGGGCAGCGCGCTGCGGATCATCCATAAGGATGAGGCTCGGGTAACTCAATTCTCAAAGTCAAGGAGGTTCGGTCGGCGGTGGCGGAGGGAGGGGGAGCCGGCGGGGCGCTGCACGTTCCGCGCCCTTCCGCCCTCACCCACGGCTCTGCCGCGAGCGGGGCGCGGCGGCCAGCGGGGCCCCCCACGGCGGGCCGGGGCGCGGCCCCCAGCGGGACCCCCCACGGCGGGCCGGGGCGCGGCGGCCTCCCTGGGCACGAGGCAGCACCCCCAGGACAGCTCCGACACCCGCCTGGCGTGGCGTGGCGTGGCGTGGCTGACTCTCCCAACACCACAGCCCATCAGCGAGCTGGGCCTCCATCTTCTGAGAACCACTGGCGAAGCTCCTCTGAGGGCGGGCTGGCCAGGCGACTGCGCATGCGAGCAGGTGGGCAGGCGCGCCGGCGGGTGACTGCGCATGCGGGCAGGCGGGCCGGGGTACAGGCAGGTGACTGCGCATGCGGGCAGGCGGGCCGGCGGGTGAGCCTGCAGCAGGGTTCCTCATGGCGGCCAGCTGGCTGCCTTCCTAGCACGAAGCTGAACGCTTCGCTGCCAGTGGAGGATGGCGCCCGGTGACGCCACAGCAGGCAGCTGTCGGGCCGAGGTCAGACGGCTAGCGGGCGTGTCCGGGAGGCCGCAGGCACGCCGGGGCGGGGCAGAGGTCCTGACGCAGAGCGCATGCCGATTTCCATGGTGCAGACACCCCTGCTAGGTTCCGCTTCAAGCTACCCATGGCTGAGCAACCTGCGAACAGCTCTCAAGAGCTGGCAGGTGCCGGGCCGCTCACCACTGAACAGCGGCGCGATGCCCCCACCTTGCGCTCAATCTGGGAATCTAAAGAAACATCTTGGGGAACTGCAAGCCGTTTCTTCACTTGCAAGATGACTTCTAGCTCTACACGACACAGGATTCACGATGGCAAGCTCAGCTAAGTATCTGCTCAATGCCAGGAACTTCTGGAGGATCTCCATCTCTGAATGCTTCCCATTCCCCCCCCCCCCACCCCAACCCCAGGGAAGCCCCGAAGCCGGAGGCACAGAGCTGCGCTGCGGACGTGCTCCCTGTGGACGTGCTCGCGTAATGCGTGCTGCAGCTTGGACGGGAGGCCTGGCTCCTGAAGCCACTTACCATGAAGGATCTGACCACGACATCTGGCATCTGGGGCAGCTGGTAGTGCAGCAGGGCCGTGGTGGCATGGTCTGTCACCTGGGGATGAAGGACAGTGACAGTGATCCAGGAAAGCCAGCAGGAAGAACACATGTCACTGTCAACAGCTCTGCTGTGGGCCCCGCCCTGCTGCCAGTCTCCGAGGAAAGGACATCTGAAATCAAATCTCAAGTAGGAAAATGAGTAGAGTTGGGGCCAAGAGGGGAGGAGGCATGCAGTAGCTGGGAAGGACAGAGGCAAGTGGAGTGCGGGAACATTCCAGCAACTGACCACCGCCCCCTCCCTCCCTTCCTTGGCTGGAGCCCTGTGGGAGAGGAGGGAACAGAGGAGGGCACACCCCCAAGAGCTTCCAGGCCTGAAGGGGGAGGGGTGGGGGGGGTGCTGAAATGGGTCTCCCACCTGTAATCCACCTCGGTGGTGGCCAGAACCATTCATTCTCCCAGCTGCAGAGTGGGTCCCCTCCTGCTTCTAACTCTCACTTCTGTCTCCTACTTTGTAGCTCCTGGCTTCATCAGGAGCTGGTCTTTCGATTTCACAGCTGCTACAATGCCTCTCTGAGGAGCCCCCTCCAGAAGGACCACCCTGTGACCAGCCCCCTCCAGAAGGACCACCCTGTGACCAGCTCTTGGGAGCACCAGCGTCTATCTGGCAGGCCACACCTGACTCCATGGGAGATCAGCCTCTCTGAGGCTCGAGGGCAGCTAGGCGACAGTGGCCCTGGGCTCAAGCCAGTGCTGTCCCCTGCCTCAGATTTGCTAGATCCCTGCAGTTCTGAAATGTGATGACACGAGATCCACTGATGCCTGCCATCCATCAGCAAATTAATAGATTATACTAATTTGATAGCTGTGTTCAAACTAATGGTTTATTTGATTGCACTCATTAGGGATTCTTGGCATTACAAATGTGGTGGTTTAAAAACAAAATAGAATACTCCAGATAAAATCATTAACTTGAGGACAGGAATCAGCACAGGTCTGACTTGTTCAGACCTGTTGGTGTTCTAGCCCCTACCAGCACGCAGCATGACATGCTGAACAGCCGGTGTGTGCGGGCTGCAGCTGCAGGCCCACGCTGCAGCGGCGTCGGAGGCTGTGTCACCCTGGAGGGCAGGTTCCACGGCCAGGGAAGCTGGTCCTGGCCCTAGCTGGATCCTCAGTTTCCCCTGGGCCAAATGGAGGCTGGAGTGATACCTACTGCTTCCTGAGGCTGCAATGGGCTGGGCTGAAGGCAGGCGCTCAGTGCAGTTCTGGCTCTCCAGCCCAGCTGCCTGCCCCATCTGCTGGAAACCCCATTACCACAGCTCTGCGGGGCGGGTGGTCGGGCTCAGCTGTGTCCAGAGGCCTAGCCTTGGTGTGTGTTTAGCTGAGAGCAACTCATCAAACGTGCACGCCGGAGCATGGTGAGGCTCTCCTGCAGAGGCGCCAACAGTGCACGGATCCCACACGGCTGAGGAATTCTTACTCGGGTGACTTTCAAGATAAACGGCACTTCTCTAAGTGCCAAGCGAGACTGCGTATATTTTAAGCATTTTGACAGATAGCTTTCTAAAATGAGCAATGAATTTCTTTTTTTTTTTTAAACAGTAGTAATGCTAACTTTGCATCATGGCTGGTGTTGTGGGCTGGGGTGAGGAACAGAGGCTGCCACTTTTCAAATGCCCGCCGGGCAGCTGCGTGTTCAGTATCTGCTGTTTTCCAGTTTTGGCAAACCCTCATTCTTAAAACAGGCACCGCCCATCTGCACACCTGCCCTGGGAGGAGGATGGGAGGGGTCGGGCAGGTGCGGTCCAGAGGCCGGGGCAGGGACACACGGCGGACAGTTGTAGCCGGTGCACGGGAAAGCGGACGTGGTATGTGCTGTCCAACACTAAGGAGGTGGCACTGGAGGCCCAGCCTGGGCGCCTGAGCTCTCCCAGTGACAGCATGTGTAGGGTGTCCTGTGCAGTCTGCATGGCACTTCACAGCAGTGCCTGGTCACCTAAGAATTCGCTTATAATCTGCCTTGTTGGCCCTCAGGGTGGGCTGGACTTCAGCTAGCTTCTTTTTTTGTCTGTCATGGGGCTTGAACTCTGGGCCTAGACACTGTCCTTGAGCTCTTCAGCTCAAGGTGAATGCTCTACCACTTGAGCTACAGCGCCACTTTGGTAGTGAACTGGAGATAAGAGTCTCACAGATTTTCTTTTCTTCTTTTTTTTTTTGTTTTGGGTCCGGTCGTGGGGCCTGAACTCTGGGCCTGGGCACTGTCCCTCAGCTCTTCAGCTCAAGGCTAGCACTCTACCACTTGAGCCACAGCGCCACTTCCGGCTTTTTTCCTTTTTGCTTATGTGGTGCTGAGGAATCGAACCCAGGGTCTCATGTATGCAAGGCAAGCGCTCTACCACTGAGCCACCTTCCCAGCCCCTCTCACAGATTTTCTTGCCTGGGCTGGCTTTGAACCATGATCCTCAGATCTCAGCCTCCTGAGTAGCTAGATGACAGACTTGAGCCACCAGCACCCGGCTTCAGCTAGCCTCTTCTTCGGGGCCTGCTAGCAACAATAAGAGAATGTGGTGAAGGACTCAAGGCCCCAGCGGCGAGCATCAAGGCTGGAGCACCTTCCGGGCCTGAGAGACAAGGGCAGACACTGATTGGGGCACAAAACCAGGGAGTCTAAACCAGGCAGTTTGTCTTTCTCGTGAATTCAAACACACGGAAGCCCCAGGATTTCAATTGGGTGCTGGGAGTGGTGGGGTCTTCAGTGTTGTGAGAGGCTGGAAGATGCCGACAGTGGCTAGGAGCAGCGGTGGCGGTGCCCGCATCCTGGAAGATAGCTTCTTCCGTCCAGGTGCACACAGGGGCCCGGGGCAGCATCTGCCCAGCCTCCCAGAGTGCTGAGCTCGGTCTCTGGAAAGCTGGAGTGTGTGCCAGGCACTGAGCAGAACTGTGAGCACGGGTGCCTAGTGTGGAACCGGCTTAGGTAACTAGAAATTGTCCTCTGGAGCGTCACCGTGCCAGGCCCCCTGATTTGGCACCCGGCTCTCAGCCGTCTCTAATTAGTCTTTCCATTGCCGAGCAATCTGGTCAGATCCGGCTCCCTTTCCACAGGGCTTGGTAGAAAGCATTTCCTTTACTTGGCAAATGCCTAGCACTGAGGTAATCATTTAGCTTCTCCAATTCTCCACCTCCAATCCCAGGAATCTTAACAGAAGACAACCAGCTAGCAGACGTGCTGACGGCTCTCCCTTCTTCCTACTTCCTCCACGGCTGGCTTTTGGACTGCCAGGCTAAATCCCAAGCATCAAGCAAGATGAGGCCATTGAGCACGGGAGACGTTTACCTACGATGATCTTTCTTTTTTTTTGTCAAAGCATTCCACCTTCAATACTTTTTGTTTTATACCTTGCAACAACAAAGTTGCTTTATGCTCAGCATCTAAGATGTGGCAAAAACAGACCTTGGGCAAAGAAAGACTGCTATTAACTAATTGAGTGGCAGCCCAGGTTCGGGTGCCATTGTGCAGTAAGCTAATGAGGCTCTGCTGGGAGATGAAAGCAGCCCTCCCGGGCACAGGAGGCCAGGGAAGGGCACTAATGCTCCCGAGAGAGGAGCTACAGGCAGGGGCAGCCACTAGTCGAGTGCTGGTGGGAAACAAAGCTTGTAAAAAGATCAAAGTGGACGGGGAGTCCGTGGGGTAATGGGAGGAGGTGATACAAGTAAGGGCACCGAGATGGGGGAGCAAAGGGGTTCATCTCACAGCGGAGGAGCGCTCAGGCGCCGGCCCAGCCCGGGACAGAGGGGGCAGCAGTGCAGGCCGTAGCTCACATGAGGTGGCAACGCCTGCACCATGGTGACAGAGCCCCGTGGCACAGGACCGCACCAAGCTGGCCATACCCAGGCTCCTGACCTTCAGCTCCGCACACTCCCAACCACTCAGGAAGCAGGGACCTTTCAGGAGACCTTGAAGCAGCTGCCAGTCAAGGCTGGAGAAGGAGCTGCCAGTCACAACAGTCTCCCCAGCGCAGATGGGCTCTGGAGCTATTTTCACTCCATCAGAAGTGAGAGCAGCGCTTTGTACCGGGCCACATGGCCCGGGGCTGGGCTGGGGAGGTCAGGTGCAGGAGCTGGGGACCCTGGCTGGGTTCCGCAGGCCAGAGGAGCCACAGAACCTGACAAAAGGTGCATGTCACCCAGGAGCCACTGAGGCTTACCTCACCAGCCACACCCACCTGGCGATGGAGGGCCAGGACAGCTACCTGCCCAAGCCAAGGAGATGCTGCAGGGTGGGGCGAGGCCCGCCGTGACCCCAGACCTGGGGTTCAGGACTCATCTGTCCCGGGAACAGCAGGGTCTCCCAGCTCCTCTCACCCCTTGGCCCTGCACTGCTTTCCCTCCGTTGATGTGAAAGTGCATGCCCCCAGCCAATGCCTCATTTAAATGAATGCATTGAGCTCCTGCCAAGGCTTTGTACACAGGGTCCCTGCTTGTGCAAGCCACACTGGGCTCCTCAGACCCCAGAGCTGTTGGCACCACTGTGCCAGAACTGTCTCCCAATGTCTAGAAGGCCCGTCTAGACGTGTTGTGCAAAAGCTCCCTGAGGCGGTTCTGATGTGCAGCCAGCCTTGTTAGGAACCACAGACCACCGTGCTCCACTGCCTGCTTCCTACCACCAGGGGGCAGGACTGCAGCTGAGCTGGACCAAGGACTCTAGCAATTGTGCGATGTTCTTCCTGATGTAATATGTACCGGCCGTGTTATCTGCCACCACACTGCCCACGGGGCCCACGGCCCCCGCAGTTAATCCAGGAGAGCTAGGCCCTGACTATTAAAATAATTCCCCCACAAGACCAACAGATAGCCAACACTAAGTATCCAGTGTTTACCGGTTGCTTGTTTAAGAGAAGCCAGGTAGAGACCCAGCTTCTGGCTAGCTTCCTTGCAAGAGGAAGAGGAGGATGCCCTCAGGTGCCTTGCGGAGGGCAAGGGTACTGGAATGGGGTCTGTGTGTGTGTTCAGTCCTGGGATCACTACCACTGGGAGACTTGGCCACATCACTGCCTCTGGCCCTCAGCGACGGGGGCGGGTGGGGGTGGCAGGACCAGGTCCCGCTGGAACTGGGTGCCACAGCCGCCCTATCACACCAGTCGGCAGTCGGCAGTGGAGGTATATATGGGACAAGCTCTACCCTCCGTTCTCTGGGATCAAACAAGGGCCTCCCATCCTCTAGAAAGGAAAGTCCAGGTGAGGGCAGAGGTGCCAGACTCCTTGCTGTATAGCTGTGATGCTACCTTTATAAGGTCCTCCAGTGTGGGCTGAGAGGAAAGAACTTGGAGAGTCAGGCCCAGGAGCAAGGAGGGGTCCGCAGTGCACTGCTCTCCAGGATGAAAATCTGCATGGCTCGGCAGGGACACGCAGCCCGTGGGTGCTAGCTGTGTGCAGGAGTAAGCCCTTTCAGGGAGTCCACTGTGTTAAATATTTAAAGAGACAGCAATCCTTGCCAGCAACACTGGTCCAAGGATGCCTGGAAGAACATGTAACCAGCCCCAGGAGCCCTGGGTCCACGAAAAGAGGAGCCATTGTGATTTCAAAACCAGAACACTACGAAGTCAGTCCTGAAAGTGGTGTTGGGGTGTATGATGGGGAGTGATGCCAAGAAGCTTCTAAAATAGAGATCAAAGTAGAGGGAGGGGCAGACTAGTCTCTACGTAATCTGCACTGGATTTATGTGCCACAGGCTCAGCAGGTCTGAAGGCCTGAAGAGGAAGGCCTGCAACCCACAGGGAGCGGGGCTTACCCAGGCAAGATCGACCTTCTTCTGCTCGATGAGGAGGTCATGTACTAGCCTCTGCAGGATCATCCCTGTCCTAGGCCGGCCATGCCGGCGGGTGGGAAAGGAGAGGGGAGATGGGCAATGTGCACCTCCCAAGGCCACCTTCTGTGTTGGAGAAGGATGAGCCAAGTGTGTGCAGCACTGAGCTTGGTCTCTAATGTAAGGCAGGTGGTGGAGTCATCCCTGTCTGGTCTGCTCTTCTCCCCTGTGCTGTTCCAAGACTTGGGGCTCAGCCTACCCCCTTGAAAGGGGTGGAGGGCCTCTTGCGTGCACTCTCTGCAGGACCTCCAGACACCTCACTGAGAAAGTTAGACCTGTGCCCATCCCGGGGCTGCACTCTGAGCGTGAGGCTAGTCTGTAGTGTATCTCTTTCCTGGGCTGGGCTCTCCCAGTAGGACACAGAGTGATGGAGACAAGGCAGGCAGGAATAGATTCAATTCTAGCTAGTGAGAGGGCGTGGCAGGAGAGGGCGGGAGGAGGCCGGCCTGGGGGGGGCAGGGAAAGCCCTCTAAGCCAGGGAACTCTCCAGGGTGCTGATCGCCCTTCCACTTGGGCTAAAGGCCTTGTCCAGGCAGGGTGGTGAGGAGATAAGCGTGAAAGGTCCTTGACATTTCTCAGGATTAGGGAATTAAGGCTCTTCATTTAGATAAAAAGAAAAAAGAGTTTTGGCTTTTGCTGCTGGTAACTTGCCAGATTCGGTTCCAGGAAAGTCCTAGCCAGAGGCACCTGCTTGAGTGACAAGCCAACCTACAGGAACGGAGAACAAAGCCTGCAAAGACATCGGGGCTCTGGGACCACAGACAGCACAGACCTGCCTTGGAGGGAGCAGCTCACTTACACTTCCCACCTAGGACCCTGGCTCACCTCCTGGTGTGGTCCTGTAGCTTTTATTTTACAGATGAGGAAAGCAAGGCAAGTTAGGCCATGTAGGGAGTAAGTGGTGGAGCTGAGTGTCTGGCTCTGGGCCTGTGCTGAAGTGGCCTCCTTTGGGGATAGTCACCATGGGGAGCATGGTGCCCATGGCCTGTGCCCTCGGTCTGTGCTCCAGAGCGATGGGCTGAGGGCTGGGAAGGGGAGGGGCGGGTCTTCCCAGAAGCAGCTGCTCTGCCCTGGTGTGTACCATGTCCTATGCAGCCCTCCAGGAAGAGACAGTTGTGGAGATGACAAACGGACAGCCTGGGATTCCTCTAATGGCAGGAAACCACGGGACCATTTCTTGGGCAACTTAACATGTGTGGAGACCGAGGCGGCCAGGCCATTTTCTCTACACACTGGGTGGGTATGAGTCCTGGGGCGCTGGCTATGCTGGCTGCAGCTCAGTGCCTTTGGAGGGAACAGACTAAGGTTTACACAATCGAGTCTTTAAGCCAGTCTTGGGTGTACCGTACATGTGCATGCCGGCCCTGCAGGGACAATGGTGGGAGGGGCTTTTGGATGCTGGGTGGGCCCTTCCTTGCCACTCTGTGTCCATTCTGCCCAGAGAAGCTGCCACATAAGTATCCTTTCTACGTCTTCCCTGCAGGATGTCTGGGGACTGCTCACTTTCCTCCTGAGGCTGGTGCATGGCTGGCTTCTAGGTAGTGGAGGGGGCCACTGGCCTCCCTGGGGCTGCCCATCTGCCCTGGCACTGTGAAAGCCATCTCCTTTAGCTCCCTGGTACATGCACACGAGGCAGTGTCAGCAGGAAAATGACACCAGCTCTCCTCATTGGCAAATGTTCATCAGCAGGGGACAGGCCCAATTTGGGTTCCTCGGGGGAAGCATTCTGGGCACAGAGTACTGCATGTGTGCAGCATAAGCTCTGGCTATGGTCTTGTGACCCCTTGGCCTCTCCTGGCCTCCAACTGGTGGAGGAGTTCTGCTAACATTTTTGAGGAGGGATTTTTGGAAGGAAATGTGAAAGGCTGGCAGGAAGAGATTTACAGTGACCTGGTGATCACTTCCTGAGTCTCCTGGGTGGCATGAGATGCTCTAGCAAGCACATGAGCTCAGGCGGCCCGCAGAGAGCGCAACTCCAGGAGAAAGAGGGCTCTGGTCCTTTGGGACTCTGCTGTGTAGGGTCAGTTTCCTTTCAAGGACACAGGCAGTGGATCGGTGTATGGTGCATGACCTGGGATTTGATTTAGGCAGGGTACTCTTGTGCTCTGCCTCATGGATGGGAACTGTGAGTCTGGGGCTGACAGCTTCGTCCACCAGGAGCCGTTAGGGGCCATTCAGCAGGTGTCTTCAGATAGGGCCCTGCCTTTCAAGTCCAAGAATGGCTGAAGGACACTGATAGGAATGCAGGGGCGGTGGCACCCTGTGGGCAACCCACCCGTCTACAGCCACGTCGGGAGAGCACGCTGACAGGTTACCCGCCCTCTGCAGTGGGCCAGGCGACAAGGTGTCTCCGTTCTGTCCATTCCCTCCACGTGGAGACGCTGTAGAGCATGTACTGTCTGTCCTTCCGCACCTCTGCCTCCTTCTCCACCTGCCCACCTGGGGCTGTGCGTGCACCCGGCTCCCCCAGCCAGCCTGCTAGGGCTGAACGCAGGCGACAGCTGCACACTGGCGCTTACTCCTCCCAAGTTAATGGATGAAAATGCACTGCTTTGAAACGAGGGGGTTAAAGATCAAAACAGTGACTGCCCTGCAGAGTTTAAATGTCAGAAGAATAAGAACGCGCTTGAAACCTTTCCTGGCTCTTTGTGATTCTGCCCTTTCAGAGGGTCCCCCTATTTCTAAGTCCCATTCTCTGAATCCCCTCGGCTGGAGGCTTGCTGGCTATAAAAAGCCGCTTTGCCCTGGGATGGAGTGGAAGGCGTCCCCAGGGGAGAGTGGTAAATGACAGGCACCTGTTAGCAGCCAAGGACCCACAGCAAGCTATCCCCAGCGGCCCGCCGCCACATCCTCACACTTGGGTATGGGGTCTAATGAGCAAGACAGAAAAGGGCTTGCCGACAGTCAGCATCTGCAGACAAAAGGAAGGCCGAATCTCATTTCCTGCAGCCAGATTTGTTGCAGAACCTCAGGTGCTGTGGCTTTTACCCCAGGAGTTAGGCGTGGGCCCCAGCGGTTGATAGGGGCCTGCTTCCATGCTCCTGCCTTGACATTTTCAGAGGTAAAAAAGAGAGAGTGAGCTTGGTTTGGCTTAGCAAGGCACTGCCGAAGGACCTGCATAAACTGGATCCTCTCCAGGCTGTACTCCACACACCTAAGCCTTCTGTACAACTATTTAAGGATTAAAAATACTTCTGCCCGAGCTGACCTTGAACTTTGATTCTCAGATCTCAGCCTCCAGAATAACTAGGATTTTATGCATGAGCCATCAGCACTCAACTTCTTAGTCTTTTTTTTTTTTGGTCAGTTGTGGGGCTTGAACTCTGGGCCTGGGCACTGTCCCTGACCGCTTCAGCTCAAGGCTAGCACTTTACCACTTGAGCCACAGCGCCACTTCCAGCCTTTTCTGTGTATGTGGTGCTGAGGAATCAAACCCAGGGCCTCATGCATGTGAGGCAAGCACTCTACCACTGAGCCACCTGTCCAGCCCCATCTCTTTTGCTTCTTTATAACAGGAAAACAGGTCCCATCCACAGTGACTGAAACCACAGAGCAAACACAGCCAGGGAGTCCTCAGCATTCCCTCCAGGGTAGCCAGGGGAGGAGCTTCCGACAGGAGCAGTGCCGGGCTAGGAACTCCCACTTGCAGGGGAGGAGCTTCCGACAGGAACAGTGCCGGGCTAGGAACTCCCACGTTGCAAGTGGGTCCTCAGGTGTGTGAGGACCCAGACCTATGCCTCCTTTGCCATGAATCATGGCCCTTCGCATTGGGCTGATGCCTGACCCTGCCTGGCCCAGCTACCTGTGGGAGAAGCAGGTGGGTGAGGGACGCCGGGAGGGAAGATTACCTTGTGCTCCAACAGTGTCTTTCAGGAAAGACCACACACAGCATCAATATGGACATCCCACATACAAATGGGCAGACAGGAGGGAAAGAGGTTGCGGAGAGAGAGCTGATCCTAGAGAGCAGGGTTTAGACTTGTCACCAACTCAGTCCTCCTTTGGTATTTTGAGTATCCAGCGCTAGTCTCCACTGGAGGTGGCCTACAGAATCTGCCAGGGACAAAGTACCCTCCCCCCCCCAACTAGGTTTCACATGGGGTCTGGCTGTTGCACAGGAAGTGCTCCCTTGGCCACCTGGCCACCAGCCCAGCCCCTGAGTGCCACACAGTCCCCCTCAGTGTGTCCTGCCCTCAGGCGGACCGCCTGCTCTCCACCAGCACCTCTACACAAAGGGCGTGGGCTTAGACAAAATGTCACACCCCTCCCACATGGAGCTTTATTGAGAAAGAATTAAGTGTAATGCTCTACGTTATTTTCTAATGTGTCCTTTCATTTGGGAGCAAACAGACAAGGTTCTAGTAGAAGAGAGAGACCTTATGAGTCTTCGCATTCTCACCTGCCTCTTCCTGCCCTTATTCTGAGAAAGCACACTGACATCTGTCTCCTTGTGGCTCCTGCACAGAGCGTAGGCCGGCGGCAGTGGTTAGACGTGGGAAAGGTAGGGAGGAGAAGGGATAGTAGGAGGGTGCTAGTAAATACAGAGGTGTCGCCCTGCGGAGGCCAATCCTCATCACTCACAATTCATCCATTTTTTTTCTTGCTTCAAACATGCTACAAAAACTACAAGCGAAAAAACTGGCAGGTGCTCTTAAATCTCTCCAACTAGACTAATATCAAATTTAAACACTGTTTCTGTGTGTTTGTAGTTTGAAACAAATAAGGAGTGCTTGGCAGGTGATTTCCAGGGGTGGTAGGATAAAAGCATAGCACTGTCTCTCTAAATCTGCCTTCCACATATTTCCCAAGTTCATGATAAACTTCTGTGTGTATTCAAAAACACTACATGCCACATAGCGTGTGCCAGCCCCTGCCCCTGCTCCAGCCTGGGAAGTCTGGGCACTGTCCCAGGCCTTTTGCCAGAGGCAGAGAAATCACTCACACTACAACAAAGGGCACAAGAGAAGGAAACACCAACACCAGCCTCAAAGCTTCCCACTATTCCAGCAGAGCCAGACCCCACCAATGATCACTGTCCTTCCTCCCTGAATGGACTTGGGCTAATGGCCAGGGGGAAATGACAAGAACAGGCAGGAAGAAGTTAGCGTCTGAGGCTGCCATGTGCAGTGGGCATGCTGACTCTGTGAGCACTCCTGGCTGGATAAGAACACCTAGAGGGCAGATGTCCCAGCCCAGGCTGGGCAGGGCGACCATGGCCTTTTTCTTTTTGACTTTTGATTGGGAAGGAGGTGGAGTCTGTTTCCAGGGAGTGCTAGGGGTTGGGGCATGTTTAAATAACCTTTTTATTCTGAAACAGTTTTAGATTAGAAACGAATTCCAAGGACGGTACAGCCAGCCCCGCTGGAACACCTGCAGCTGCGGCCACCACGCGTGGTGTACTTGGTCAGAACACCTGAGGCCTTGGCCTCACCACTGAGGCTGCACGCTGTTCTTGTAGGCCTCTCGCCCGGCCCCCAGTGCCCTGCCCCCACCCCTGCTCCCACCTGCATTGTCACCGAGCCTCTGTCATAAGGAAAGGACCACACTGGATGCTATGTCCAGCTGGATGTGGATTTCACTGGTTTTTCCATTTTCCTTCTTTAGAGTGAACATGTTGCATGTTGCATTTGTGACAGATTCTAGTTTTTATTTATTTTTTAAGTACTGAGGTTTAAGCTCAAGAACTCAGCCATGCTAGGCTAGTGCTCTACCACTTGAGTCACAGCCTTTATGTCGGTATTTTTTTTTGAGATGGGGTCTCAGTGTTAACTTTGCCCAAGCTGGCCTCAAACTCTTGAATCTCCTGACACAGACTTTCCAGTAGCTAGGATTACAAGTGTGTGCTACCATGTCTAGCTAAGATCATACATTTTTTTTGTTATTGCTGTCGTTCGTGGGGCTTGAACTCTGGGCCTGGGAGTTCTCCTTGAGAACCAGCTCTTTAACTCAAGGAGAGTGCTCTACTACCTGAGCCACAGTGCCACTTCCAAAGATCATAAACCTTAATACTAAGGCTTTCAGAACGTTCTTGTACTATTCTGACCTGTCCTTTGCTGACCTATCATCACAAAAGGACCACAGGTAAGATGAATTGATGCAGCATGAACACCACTTGAAGTTTTTGCAAGGCCTCTGATCACCATGTCACAGACGCCCAATCACCATGTCACAGGCCTTTGGTTACTATGTCACAGACCC
Source organism: Dipodomys spectabilis (assembly GCF_019054845.1). Classification (NCBI taxonomy): domain Eukaryota; kingdom Metazoa; phylum Chordata; class Mammalia; order Rodentia; family Heteromyidae; genus Dipodomys; species Dipodomys spectabilis. Next base: position 4,839,623 of record NW_024870744.1, read on the forward strand.
TCTGATCACCATGTCACAGACGCCCAATCACCATGTCACAGGCCTTTGGTTACTATGTCACAGACCCTCTGATCACCATGTCACAGACGCCCAATCACCATGTCACAGGCCTTTGGTTACTATGTCACAGACCCTCTGATCACCATGTCACAGACGCCCAATCACCATGTCACAGGCCTTTGGTTACTATGTCACAGACCCTCTGATCACCATGTCACAGACCCTCTGATCACCATGTCAGAGGCCTCTGCTCACTATGTCACAGACACACTGATCAAAATGTCACAGGCCTCTGATCACCATGTCATAGACCCTCTGATCACCATGTCACAGACCCTCTGATCACCATGTCACAGTCCTCTGATCACCATGTCACAGACATTCTGATCACCATGTCACAGATACTCTGTTCACCATGTCACAGACACCCTGATCACCATGTCACAGACATTCTGATCACCATGTCACAGACACTCTGATCACCATGTCTCAGACCCCCTGATCACCATGTCATAGTCCTCTGATCACCATGTCACAGACATTCTGATCACCATGTCACAGACACCCTGATCACCATGTCACAGTCCTCTGATCACCATGTCACAGACATTCTGATCACCATGTCACAGATATTCTGATCACCATGTCACAGACACTCTGATCACCATGTCACAGATACTCTGTTCACCATGTCACAGACACCCTGATCACTATGTCACAGACATTCTGATCACCATGTCACAGACACTCTGATCACCATGTCACAGATACTCTGTTCACCATGTCACAGACACCCTGATCACTATGTCACAGACATTCTGATCACCATGTCACAGACCATCTGATCACCATGTCACAGACCCTCTGATCACCATGTCACAGGCCTCTGGTTACTCTGTCACAGACCCTCTGATCACCATGTCATAGGCCTCTGATCACCATGTCACAGACACTGATCACATGTCACAGTCCTCTGATCACCATATCACAGGCCTCTGATCACCACATCATAGGCCTCTGATCACCATGTCACAGATCATCTGATTACCATGTCACAGACATCCTATCACCATGTCACAGGCCTCTGATCACTATGTCACAGACACTCTGATCACCATGTCACAGACACTCTGATCACCATGTCATAGACCCTCTGATCACCATGTCACAGACACTCTGATCACCATGTCATAGACCCTCTGATCACCATGTCATAGACCCTCTGATCACCATGTCACAGGCCTCTGATCACCACGTCACAGACATTCTGATCACCATGTCACAGACACTGATCACATGTCACAGTCCTCTGATCACCATATCACAGGCCTCCAATCACCACTTCATAGGCCTCTGATCACCATGTCACAGATCATCTGATCACCATGTCACAGACCCTCTGATCACCATGTCACAGACCCTCTGATCACCATGGCACAGACACCCTGATCACCATGTCACAGACACCCTGATCACCATGTCACAGACACTCTGATCATTATGTCACAGACACCCTGATCACCATGTCACAGACATTCTGATCACTATGTCAGACACCCTGATCACCATGTCACAGACCATCTGATCACGTCACAGACCCTCTGATCACCATATCACTCTCTGATCACCATGTCACAGGATCCTCTGATCACCATGTCACAGACACTCTGATCACCATGTCACAGATCCTCTGATCACCATGTCACAGACACTGATCACTATGTCAGACACCCTGATCACCATGTCACAGACCATCTGATCACCATGTCACAGACCCTCTGATCACCATGTCACAGACATTCTGATCACCATGTCACAGATACTCTGATCACCATGTCACAGACACTCTGATCACCATGTCACAGATACTCTGTTCACCATGTCACAGACACCCTGATCACTATGTCACAGACATTCTGATCACCATGTCACAGACACCCTGATCACTATGTCACAGACACCCTGATCACCATGTCACAGGCCTCTGATCACCATGTCACAGACACTCTAATCTCCATGTCACAGGCCTCTGATCACCATGTCACAGACACTCTGATCACCATGTCACGGATACTCTGATCACCATGTCACAGACACTCTGATCTCTATGTCATAGACACTCTGATCACCACATCACAGACACTCTGATCACCATGTCATAGGCTCTGACCACCATGTCACAAGCCTCTGATCATGGTGTTACAGGCCTCTGATCACCATGTTACAGACCCTCTGATCACCACATCACAGGCCTGGGCTTTCTCTTGGGGAGATGAAATGTAAAACAAGACAGAGGTAGTGGCTGCACCACCAATAGTAAATGGACTAAATGTAGAGTAAATCTTCACTTTCAAATAGTGATGTTATGCTGTATGAATTTCACCCTCTGCCCCTTGCACACCTAGAGTCCTCTGTGCCAATCTCCCAGGGCTTCTCACTGAACTGGAACACAAGCCAAATTCTGCACCATGCATGCCTCCCGACACCTGCCTGACCAGGGCCTGTGCCAATCCCCACTGTCCCCCACCCCCCCAGCGCTCTCCCTCCACTGGCTCCTCCCATTCTTGGGCCATGCCTCAGTTTACATCTCCACACAGCGGCCTCCTTGACTTCCCTAAGCTGAGAGTTGTGTCTTTGTGGCCCTTGGGCACAGACTCCCTTGTCTTACCCCTGGTACCTCTGGACTCGGTACAGTGCCTGGTCAACAGCAGAAGGTGCCAGAGAACGGCTGTTGAGTTTGATGGGGGAATGAAGGAAACAGTGGCCACTCCCCATGGGGTGGACAGTCCAGCGCTACGGGAGCCACAGGACTTGGAGTGGTGTCTCCAGTCCTGTGCACGTTTCTAGCACTCCCTCCCTTCTAGGTTTTCATGGGCAAGTCTCACATCTGCAAAGGTTGTCCAGAGAGCAGGAAATGGCACTGGGTAGGTGGGGCAAGTGCTGGCTTCCTTCACACATTCCGAAGGGACCTGCGCAAACCACAGAGCTCTGAGACGGCAAGCTTCAAAGCTTGGTAGAGCTTGGAACAACTCAAAAGCCTCTGGTTTTAGTCTAAGCCCCATAGAGTAAACTCCACGTCCTGTAGACCGAACCCATGTACCAAGGCCTCACTGCCACCACTTAAGACAGAATACCTCCATCATTCAACACATTGGCACCTGTTCCTATGGGCCGGTCCCCTGCCCTCATAGGGCCAAATCCTCTGCTCTGCTCATGGGGCCCAATCCCAGTTGTCCCCTCCCCCCAGGTAACCAGCAATCTGTCTGTCCCTAAGGTGCCCCACTTCAGAATGTCATACAAGGAATCATACAGGAACACTGGTTATGTCTGGCTCTTCGTCACTCTGATTAGAGAACAATGTACCTGTACTCTTCTAAGGCCCTCAAGCAGACACAGAAAGTGAGACTTACCTTTTGGAACACCTGGAAGCTGGACTTGGACCATATATCAAGCTGGAAGGAGAGAGAATGATAACATCAGTTTTTACCATTCTGGTCAAGAGACCATACTGCAATGATTGCTATTCTTATTATAAACTCGGATCCAGGACAGGATCCTGGGGTTGCAAAGAATCTTACACATCCTGCTCAAGTTTCTTCTTTCTCCATCTGTGGTTGGCTCCAGGAAATGAAGTGAAGGCACACCGGGAAGTAACCAGAGGCCCTGCTCCAGCCCTTGACTGACCTTGGCTCCTGACCTTGACTCCTCTCAAGACTCCCTTCGTGCGAGCCCGGTCTCAGCCTCTGTACCCAGGGCTTCTCTTATACCTCCTTTAGGCCGAATGCTATTCAATCAGAGGTTTTTTTTTCCCAGTTACCTATCATATTAGTTCTACATCTTGATTCTCTTTGCCTTTTCAAAATTAAGTTGTCTTAACAACTGGCCAGAAGCACCAGTATCTCAGTTTGCTTGTTTTCTGTCTAATTCGCCTATACAGAGTGGAGGCGCAGTGAGGGCAGGAGGCCTCTGCCCTCCCCACCGGATCCGCTCTCCAGGTCCTGAAGGAGGGAGAAGCAGGGGACACATCAGGTCTTTGTGAGCGCAGGAAACCCAGCAGTGTCCAGCTAGCGCTGCTCCTGCCCGCACGGCCCAGGCCCCTTCTCTCTACACTCACTCCTCAAGACGACGACTATGATGACGACAATGACAGTTCAGAGCCCTTCACAGCCCAAGCACACTAATGAGGCCTCTTTCAGGCATCTCACTAGGTTGTACTTAAGCTTAACTGTGCATCAGAAGCTCCTGTTTTGTTTTTTTTGGTCGGTCGTGGGGCTTGAACTCTGGGCACTGTCCCTCAAGGCTTGCAGTCTACCACTTGAGCCAGAGCACCATTTCCGGTTTTCTGAGTGGTCTATTGGAGATAAGAGTCTTACGGAAATTTTCCTGCCGAGGCTGGCTTTGAACCATGATCCTCAGATCTCAGCCTCCTCAGTAACTAGGATTATGGGCGTGAACCACTGGCGCCCAGCGCTCCTAGGGGTTAAAAAAAATTATTTTAAATGGACAGATTCCTTGTTCCCTGCCCTGAGTGTCTCAGCTAGGAGGCCTGGAGCAGGATCCGGATCCTGGTACTGTTTGACTTTAGCGGCAATTGTCTCTGATGCCAGGCTGGTCAGGAGCTCTGGTCTAGAGGGCCTCAACTTGACAAACAAGTAAGCTGAGGCCCCGCTGCGATGTGGGTGGGCCTGTTGCAAACCAGTCCTCCAGACACACTGGGACACTCACAGCACCTAACTTGTTCTCACCGTTCTGGGTTCCCCAGGTGCCACAATACACCAAGTTAGTGCCTTGTGGCTGTTTTGAAGTGTGTCGGGAGCCGTTCTGGCTTGGTGCCCGCATGCGGCTCATGGAGGGTGTAAGGCCAGGGAGCCCTGTGTGTCCGCTTTAATATAGGAGGTCAGGAGCTGAGCAAATTGAAGGGCCTGTGAATGGGCCTCTTGGGGCGGCCTCTGGGGTTGGCCAGTGGTCAAGGCAGAAAGTGGACCACGGTCACTCAGCGTGTGCGTGCCATTATTGACTCGGCATAACGGGAGCGGGAGGGCAGTCCCCGCGTGGCTGTGACATACCACAGGAACAGAAGTGCCCCACCTGACCCGGCCACCTCATAGCTCTGCTTCTACTCTGAGGAAAATACCCACACATGGCTTTCAGGAGAGACCTTGGGAAAGGAGGGGCTGATGCCAACACTTATTAGAGAAATCAGATTCAAGCTTCCCCCAGCCCTCGCGACCCCAACACACACACACACACCCAACTTTGAAGTGGGAAGAACACTGGATCAGAAATGACCCTGGAGACAGTTCGGCTGTCTTTGAAGGCTCCCTTTGATAGCTCCACTCTTTCCCTCTCTTCCGCTTGGAGGCTAAAAGCTGCCTTTCTTATTGATATGGGGTAATTAATGAAGCTATAGCATTAACATAACCTAAATCCCCTAATAAGATAGATTCAACTGAGGCCCTTCTGTTTCCTCACTGCAGTCCGACTGGCATAGAATCAGGACAACGGCCAGGTCTTTCTCTGAACCCTGCCTTTTAGCATGCTGAGTCACGGCTCTCTCTGATTACAATGAGTAGTGCTCGGTAAGTCTGAACAGCATTTTCATTCTTTATTCGAAGAATCAGTGCTTGGGACCCAAAGCTGGCATCCCAGGTAACCATCCGGGCATAGCGCATTACTGCTACTGCCCGCGCAGCCTTGCTGGCTGGCACGGCTTCTGAGGGGAAAATCCTGCTGCGGCTGGGAAAGAGGGGGGGTGGGGGTGGAGGGATAGGAATGGGGGGGTGTGGGCCACCCCACAGCTCTGAGGATAGTAAGTCCTTTCAGAGAGTCTGGCTTCACGGCAGTGTTGGGGGACAGAGGTAAAGGCCGCGGCAACTTTCAGAGCCACACCCCGTGTCCCAGCTGTGCTCCACAAACTTAGCAAACTACAGGACTGTGACTTTGCAACAGCCAAACTGCCAATGACGATTTGTTACGGTTGACCACACCTTCAGCTGCCACAGCACCTTCCAAAGGCTAGCTTGATGGGATGTGTGACACTGTAAGCCACAGAGTGCACTAATGGCCCCTGCATGCAAATGCCCCAAGGGCCTGCACTCCCGGGGAGGGGGGCGAGGCATTTAGCTGCACTCCACGTCTTCTTCTGGTGACTTGTCAAGGGCCAACTGGAGCAAGCCAGTTTGCTTTCCCGAATGTGACCATGTTCCCTGGGAATGTAAAGGGGCCCGCCTCCTCAGTCTTGCTCTGGCCAGTTGGGAGAACCCTGTGTGGCCCTGTGCATGTGGCTACAAAAGGGACCAAGAGGCTGCCTGTCCCACCACACTTCCAACCAGGTTCCCAGCTCACAATCTGAGAGGCCACACCCACCTCTCACCAGAAGCCAGCATGGGAGCTCGTGTGCTGCCTTCAGCCTTGCTCACGACTTCCATTCCTGCTGCTGCTTTTAGTCCCATTTCTCATTTTTTGAGTCTAGCTAAACATTTTCACATCCTAAGCAGGCTATTTCAGCATCCTCTCCCGCACACAACTAGGCTTCTGTTCTGGGACACAGAGTGACAGGAGGGGGTCTGGGCCTGGAGAAGCTCCAGCAGCCCACCCAGCCTTGGGCTGGCCCTGCGTGGCTGTGGGCGGGACACTGCCTCACCAGGGCACGAGTGACAGCAGCAGCACCCAGTTACGATTTATTTCTGAGGACTCGCTAATGCTGTAGTAAGTGTGAGCCGCACACCTGCCGAGGCCATAAATGTCTTATCCTTAGTGTTTTTGTTAATTGCAAGACAGAAGTGTACACAAACACCCATGATGTGCTAATTGTAGTGCCGGTAAAAACTTCACAACTCACTGGCTGTGTCCCAAGTGAAGACGACGTCTGTTGTAAGTAGAGGCAAAGGGGTGGTGGCCCCCTCCAGAGCCCATGATCCCAGGGAAGCAAGGAAAGGGGCCAGAGAGAGAGAGTGGATGTGTGCATGTTGGGTAGACTGGCAGGGCAGCTCTCACAGGGGGAGGCAGCTAGTGGGTGCCAAGGTGCCACCCGAGACCAGAAAGCAAGGCCAATAATTAGGCGTTTGCACACTGGAAAGGAGCTAGGGTTCTCAGATGTGTTCTGCAAGATGCCAGTGTCCTAATACATTCTAAGAAGAAAGGGGAAAACCCAACCAACTCGGTGACCTTGAAGAACAATACCACATGCTCACTCCTTTAGCAACTAAAGGCTCTGAGACGTACTCCAGTAAAGATACTGAACTTGAACTTGGGGCTGGAGATAAAGCTGCCTAAGTATGTGTGAGGCCTTGGGATTTGATCTCCAGCACTGCCTAAAAACAAAAACAAAAAGGAGCTTGCTGCCTTTTTTTTTTTTTTTCACTCAAGGCTAGCCCTGTACTACTTGAGCCATGCCTCCAATTGCAAACTGAGCTTTCTGTAATTCATTGTTGCTCAACCTTTGACAAGTTCCACACCTGACCCTTCCTCCTTGGAAAGGCAAGGGGACAGTCCTGTGGCTATGTATTTTAGGGGTCAGCCTGGGGAGCCAAGTGTGGAGCAAGTTAAGACTGGAGACCAGACGTGAAGTGGTAAGAACAGAGATTCTGTCAGAGTTCAAGTGAGGATGTGGACAGGAGGGGCTGAATGGGAGGGCTTCGGGAGGGGAGAGCCAGCACCTGCTGACAGACTAGCTACAAGGGGCGATGAGAAAAAAGCCCAGTACTTTGTAGAGAGATGGATAACAGGAAAAGGAATGCGGAAGAGACGGTGCAGGGGTGGAGCTGCATCTGGGCAAGGCCTGCAGGAGAGGCAGGGACGAGTGATCTCTGTGTGGTTGTCAGATGAGGATGGGGTGAAAGTCTCTGAAGCAGCTGGGAGAGGGCACACAGACATTTTCCACCCCCCTAGTTCTAGCTGCACAATGAAGACAGTGCTAGCTAGCGAGTACTCCTCAGGTAGTTAAGTGCCTATGTCACTTACTTTGGAGATTTTCAGCATGGGGAACTTCCAGTGACGGGATGTTAACGGTAACTGCAAAGTAGGCAGTCTCCACTCCTTACTAAATCGAGGGTGCTTCATTTGCACCCTGACTTTGTGTATTTGTTGTGATTTACCCTCCCCCAGCTACTTGCAAACAGGCCAGGGCTGTTTCCTCCAGGTGTGACTGCGGCATGGAACCCTTTGAGGTGAAGGCACACAGCAACCCCGTGTGGGGACCATTCTGGAAACCGGAGCTCAGAGTCACGGGAGGCCATGCTGCCTCATCTCCCACTGGGCTCTCCTTGCTTGCTCTGGGGATAGTTTGGTTCCTGAAGGTGAGACCAAAGGCAGACTCTCCCTATTCACACTTGGCCATCACTAAGGAAACTGGGGAAAGCGGGACGAAGTTCCTGGTCTGAAGCTTCCCCTGAGCCAGCACTCTGGAGGCTGTGGACTGCCGGTCGGCTGATGGCTCTCACGCCGGTGAGTGGCGGCAGGACCGCTCTGCCCAGCGCCGCTCGGTGCCTAGCCGCACTCATCACCTGTTTTTGAAGAACACTATTCTCACTGTAATGAGGCCATGGATGCTAAGTACTAGTACTAACAGACTTCAAACACTTTTAATTGGAAACGAGGGTGAAGGGAAAGTTCCTGAGGCAGGGAGGAAGCCCAGGCGGGGAGGTGGTGGGCAGAAGCCAGGTGGGTCTCCCAGGCAGGGTGCTCATTACACTAGGGAGCAGACACAAATGAAGGCTGTCAGATCCCATTAGCATCCCCCGATGCTCTTCACAGAGCCATATGGAGTGTGTGGCCTGAAGAAATTAGGGGTCCACATGGGTGAACTTCCCAAGAAACAGATCTCCCAGGGGAAGGAGTCTTTCAGTAGCAGAAGTGACTTCCTGAGGGTGACTTGTGAGTTTCCCAGAAAAAAAAAAGAAAAAAAAGAAATGTCATTGGGTTGTGACAAACCAACTTGAATTTTCCTCATGGTTCTGGGAAAGCAAAGTGCTGAACCCTGGGCTATTGATGTGCCAGTTGACTTGGAAAATAAAATATCCATTTCCTCAGAAGACACATTTAATGAGGCAACCGGGGTCTAAGGTGATAAATTAGAAATTCAAGTAAGGGCATCAGGTTTAGAGCAAGCAGCAGAAGCAGATGAAAACGGCGAGCAGAGAGGATGAGATGCTGTTTGTACAGTGTTCATCTTCACACTGACAAATCTGTTTGTGGATCATGTTGGCTACGATTGCTAGTATTTAATGTCATTCACCATGGACTTGGTTTGGGATACTGAAAATTAATAATAATAATAATACCCCAGGCTCCAGGAAGCTTACCTTGCCGCCCTCGGTGTAGACGTTCTCATTGTAACCCCTCACTATGGTTCGATCAATGAACAGGCTCCTCATGACGACGATCACTTTCAACACCTTCCCCAAGGTCACCTGTCAAAACACGAGCACACATGACAGCTCCCACCTGAACAGCCAGCTCCCATGAAGTTGGGCGGGCCTGAGGGGAGCAGAGGTGGCCACCTCTCTGTCTCCTGGGGGAAGGCTTGCTCCTTTTCCTCGAAGCACCTGCGAACAGCCTCACCAGCAGATGCTCTGCCTGTACTCTCTGAAGGACGCTGAGGGGCCCGACTCATCTGACCACCGTTCATTTTGCCTTAGAAACTCTCAGGATAGGTTTCACGTGCCTTTACTATCTGCTGGGTCAAGGACCCCTCCTGCAGTTAGGTTTTCCAAAGGCTATGACCCTCTAATTCTGGCATCTGGGATTTTGAGCAGTTGTTTTTCACACTGTACAGTGAGTAAGAGTATCTCCAGTAGCCCCTGGCTGAACTACCTATTTATAGGGACTGATGAAAAGTGGGAGAAAATAATACCAAAATAAAGTCTGAAGGTAAAAGCAAAATAGCTGAATTTTCTTTCCAGAAAAGAAACATGATCCTGGAAATGCATTTAAGTGCTTTTATTCTCTTAGAACCAAAGCATGTATTATAGATTAAAAATCACCTGAAAAAAAAAGTACAGTTTCAGTTTCCCAGATGCCAGGCAAAAAGAAGAAAGAAGCCCCTTGTGCACACGGAACAGACTCCGCCCAGCAACAGAAGCACACCTTTCTTCTTCTTCTTCTTTTTTTTTTGTCAGTCGTGGGGCTTGAATTCTGGCCCTGGGCGCTGTCCCTCAGCAACTCAGCTCAAGGCGAGTGCTCTACCACTTGAGCCACAGCACCACTTCCAGTCTTTTCTGTGTATGTGGTGCTGAGGAATGGAACCCAAGGGCCTCATGCATGTCAGGTAAGTAGTAGTACTGAGTCACCTTCCCAGCCCCCAGAAGCGTGCCTTTCTACAGGGGTTCCCATGTGATGCTCAGGAGGCAGACCTGGCCTGGGACCCACCCGAGGCCCACAGTGTGTCTGGGCTGCTTGGCTGGGGCTGGGCCTCACAGAATCTGCCAGAATGAAGTCTATCTGATAACAGCCCCGGAGCACCTAATCCTTTGGTTTGCAGCCAACCGGCTGCCGGCCTCTGGAGACTCCGCCTTTGGCCATCTCTTCCTTTACTTCCCTGTCCTTGTTGCTTCCTGACTACCTTCAACAATCAGCATCCCCTTTCCTTATCAGTCCTTGGCACCAACGACATCCCGACGTTAATTCTGAGCACTGGAGGGTGTCTCTAAATTGGGGAAGAATATAAACTGGGTAAAGAGTCCGCAACACAGATTTGTCTACATTTAAGGAAATGCTAATAAATAGATCTTGCTTTTGTACTTTTAAATACTATCACACCAGGTTTCATTCAGTGGGTCTTCGTCTGTGTAACTGGAACCATTACTTAAGGATGCCAAGAAACCACCAAGGTTGTATCAGCAACTCTGCCTTCAGCCAAGAGAAGCCTGCTAGAAGCGAAGTCAGCCGAACAGCTTGTAATTACAAGCCCTGAATCAATCAATGGCCTCTCACATAACATGGAGGCGGGCCTGAGAGGACTCCTACAAAAGGGCCACTGCACTTAACTCTCCTTGCTAGGAAGCTTGGGCCACTAAGCAAGTATTTTTGAAAAATTACCAACATCTAGCTCACTTTATTATTACTTGATAACCTGCCTCAGTAAAGTAATTATTTAAGTTTCTGAAGATGGATGTCAGAAATATATACTAAAGACATCACAAATTATTTAATTAATTAATGCTGCAGAACTGGATTTGAACTACAGGCCTTATGTTTGATTGGCAGATGTTCTACTGCTAGTTATACCTCCAGCTGTTTTTTGCTTTATTTTGTTTTTGTTTTTGGTTGTGTGCTTGAACTCAGGGCCTAAGTGCCCTCTCCCAGAGCTCTTTTGCTCAAGGCTAGAGCTTTACCACTTTGAGCCATTGTACCACTTCCAGTTTTCTGGTAGTTAACTGGAGATAATAGTCTCTCGGACTTTCCTGCGTGAGACGGCTTGGCTTTTATCCGTGATCCTCAGGTCTCAGCCTCCCAAGTATCTAGGATTACAGGTGTGAACCACCAGAGGCTTTGTTTTCCTTATCTTTTTTTTTTTTTTTTAAAGGATAGGGCCTCACTTTCTGCCTGGGAGTGTGTGGTTGAACTCTGACCTACCTGTTTGAAGCTTTCCTTCAGAGTTGGGGTGACAGGCATGCACCACCACACTCAGCTTCCCACTGTTGAGATTGAGTTTCAAGATCTGCAATACTCTCAATTTCAATGTCACTCTCCTAAACAACTAGGATGACATGTATAAACCACCAGTATCTAGTTAGTCTTCTTGTTTTACTAGTTAACTTTGGTATTTCGAACTTAATACTAAAATGTTAAAAATAGATGCGCAAGCCAGGCGCCTGGTGGCTCACACCTAAAATCCTAGCTATTCAGGAGGCTGAGATCTGAGGATCGTGGTTCAAAGCCAGCCCGGGCAAGAAAGTCTGAGATGCTTATCTCCAATAAACCACTAGAAAACCGGAAGTGGCCCTGTGGTGCAAGTGGTAGAGTGCTCGCCTTGAGCTGAAGAGCACAGGGACAGCGTCCAGGCCCAGAGTTCAAGCCCCAAAACCAACCAAAAAACAACAACAAAAGATGCTCATTATACAAAAATCATTCCATCCAAAGATAATGACCATCCATTCTTGGAGATTTCCTTTAAATATTTTTATTACTCAAGATTTGTATTTTCTGGGCTGGTGTGACTCAGTGGTAGTGTACTTGCCTATCAAAGTGTTAGGCAAGCCCCGTACCACCAAAAAATATAAAGAAAAAGGTGTGCACCTTATGAATTCCTAACATAGCGACAAATAAAATACAGGTATATCAAGTCCCAAATACACAGGTATATCGGATATATATCAAGTCCCAAATCAAATTTTTACCTCAAATGATGACACAACAGTTGCATGTGCTATGTAGTCTTCAAAAATAGTGCTAGAGGCGACAGGATATGGTACGCGATATACTATTGTTTCTTTGGCTGGACTCCTATTCTTAGATATTTATAGAGCTTTCTAGCTTCCCCTAATACTACTATGTACACCTCTGCCAACAGAGCTTTCAGAGTTAGGGGTTATTTCTTACTTGAGGACAGATTTGCAGAACTGCTAATCACTGCTAATTCTACAAGTACTCCAGGTTTGGGTATGGCCTGCCATACCCTGCTAATTTCACTTTGCATGTCAGCAACGGAGCTGTGACTCAAATGAAAATAAAACAAAACCAAACCTAATAACCTTCCAATGCCAGCTTACTTTAAACTCTTTTTCTTTTTTTTTTTGACAGTCATGAGGCTTGAACACTGGGCCTGGGTGCTGTCCCTGAGCTACTTTTTCTCAAGGCTAACACTCTACCACTTGAGCCACAGCACCACATCTGTATATGTGGTACTGAGGAATTGACCTCAGGGCTTCATGCAAGCTAGGCAAGCACTCTACTGCTAAGCCATGTTCCCAACCCCACTTTAAAACTTTATTAGCATAAATTAACTGTACAAAGGAGTACTAGCTTACCTTTTAGAAACCTTTTATTATGGAAGACTCAGACAAAGGGACCTGAGCCAGCACGAAGGAGCCCCAAGGGCTGGCCTCCACTGCAATGACCTGCCGGGCTAGCCAGTGTCCTCTCCTCGCCCCTGCGTGGCTCTGGCACAGTAAGAGTCAGGGTGGCATGGCTCTGCAGAGTTTCAGCGCATGTCTCTGATAAGGGCTCTAAAAACAACTCCAAACTTGTGACACGATCCCATATTGAAACAACAGTAATTCTCAGTTTCACCAAGCATCCAGTGTAGTCAGTGCTCAAGTCTCATAAGGCCACTTCTGGAACCATTTTTCTCAGTCCAGTCCACAGAAGCAACCGCTCGCTCCAATGACAGCCAACTCCCTTCCTACCACGCCACACTCTCTGGACATCTCGGCGGTTGGGGTTGCCCCAAATTAGTAGACGATGAGATTCACGGTGTTTTAGAGTTTTTTTGGTAAGACTTGTGGGGCTGTAGTGGTGTGTGGAGCCAAGTTGAATGGCTTTCAGATCCCCGAGGCTCTTTGAACTTTGTCATTTCTTATTTTTCACAAAGCCACAAAGGACCTGGTGCTTGTATAAGTTGGCTGAGAGGGATTCATGGCCTTTCTGAATTTTTACCACAGTCAAGAAAGCACTATGTAAATGGGGAGGGGGGGAGGGACACAGAAATGGAGGGACAAAGGGTGAGCAAGTGCAGCAGTGGTACTCACTGGACACTATGTTGAAAATGAATCATTACAACTTGTAGCCGGGTGCAGGTGGCTCACGCCTGTCATCCTAGCTACTCAGGAGGCTGAGATCTGAGGATCAAGGTTCAAAGCCAGGCTGGGCAGGAAAGTCTGTGAGACTCTTTTTTTTTTAATTTAATTTAATTTTTTTGTGAACATACTGTACAGAGGGGTTACAATTACATGGGCAGGATAATGCGTACATTTCTTATCAAGCATTGCAGCCTCCTCCTGTCTGTAAGACTCTTATCTCCAATAAACCACTAGAATCCAGAAGTGGCGCTGTGGCTCAAGGGGTAGAGCACTCGCCTTGAGACGAAGAGCACACAGACAGCGCCCAAGCCCAGAGTTCAAACCCCACGACGGACAAAAAAACCCAAAAAACAAAAAAACCAAACTTGTGAGTGGGGATGGGAGGGAAAAACCAGGAGAGAGCGAGGGAAGGGTGACAAAAAGAAATGTACTCATTGCCTGACTTATATGACTGTAACCCCCGTGTACATCACCTTTGTAATAACAATAAAAATAAAAAAGAAAGAAGGCACTATGTCCCCAATTTCCAAGGCTTCTGAATCAGGAGCAGGAGGAATCATGGCTTGGCATCGCTGCCGGGAAGACCCTGTTCCTATGTCTCTGAATGTGCCCCTCACGCCTTCCGCTCTAGGTTGAGACAATGCTACCTCTGATGCAGGCGGGCACAAGACCCACACAGAGGAAGCTCGTGGTGACACTCAGCTGCTCCTCAGCTGAACAATGTTGAGTTTGCCAGGGTGGAATGATCTGAAGCCAGTTAGCATCGAAGCTGGTACCTGAGCTGCTGCTCTTCCCAGGCCCTGAGCTTGAATCCTGCTGCCACACCCGAAGCTATAGGAAAGCTGCAGTGGATGACAGTGGGCCTCGGCCCAGAGAGGTGGACACCTGAGCATCACCGGTGGCTCCCACCTGTAGCCCTAGCTACTCAGGAGGCTGAGAGCATCTGGTTCAAAGCCACCCTGGATGGGAAAGTTTGTGAGACTCTTATCTTCAATGAACCGTTAAAAAGCTGGAAGTGGAGCTGTGGCTCAAGTGGTAGTGTCAGCCTTGAGCAAAAAAGCTCTGGGATAGTGCACAGGCCCTGAGTTCAAGCCCTAGAACAGGCACAAAACAACAAATAGAAAGGGCTAGAGTGTGGCTAATTGGAGAGTGCCTTCTTTCTTTCTTTTTTTTAAATTAAGTTTTTTTAATCGCGAAAATACGTTACAATTACATGAGCAAGGTAATAAATACATTTCTTATCAAGCATGGTTGCCTCCTCCTTTTTGTTTTCCCCCTACCATTCCTGCCCTTGGAGAGTAAGCTTCCTTAGCAAGTACAAAGCTGAGTTCAAATTCCAGTATCACCACAATAACAACAACAACAAAAAGAAGATCCACCTTGAGGTGGGAGAAGACAATCGCCCCCCCCTCCCCTGTACCCCTGGGGAGTCTCAATAAGATTTTATTACTTAAGCTGGAGAACAAAAGAGGATGCACAGACGACACAGTGTACAACAAAGCTTCTGAGCATGGCTGGCAGAGCCTGACCATCCTCTGTTCTGAGCGGTGCTAGGCTACCCCCACCCCCTTCCATCATGATGAAGCTTGGTGCTCATCCCACTCCACCACTCCAGGCACTCTGGAGCCTCACATATCCAGGGTGTGACATTCTGTAGCAGATCTGCACGTACCAGGTTGTAGTAACCTTGGGCTTTTGATAGACAGATCTGTCCACGCATCACAGATGGGCCATGAGCCTCCTTACACAAACTAGCCCATGTCGCCATGGTCACAAGCAAGATGCCCACTGACAGGGTTTATGGGTTGGTTCTTGGCAATGGCTATGGGATGCCACAGATAAAAGCCAATGCCATCTGGTAGTGGAGTGTGCTTGTTGCCAGGGTAACACTTTTCTATACTGAACAGCGCAGTTCCTAAGAGCTCACTCGCCACTCTTCCTGTGCGTTGGCTTGTGAACGTCACGTGGCACACAGCACAAGGTCAAGGCTAGCAGGCTGCATCCTGAGCAGGGGCAGGCTCGGGGAGAGGCAGCGGGAGGGTTAGCGCTGCAGGGAGTGAGTGGGTGCGGACTTGGCCAGCCCCCGCTGCAGCACCGCGCTCGGGGCTGGTGGTGGCATTCTCTGCATGCTCCCTAGCTGCTAAGCAGCAGTCTCCTAAGAGTTTTAGCCCACTGTGGCAAGGTGGGCTAAAGGTGGGACAAGAAAGGAAGGGGAGGAAAGTCAAGGAGAACTGCTACCAGTGAGAACCTTAACAGGTCGGGTGGTTGGAATTTTCTCCTGCTGGAAGGCCAGCAGCTGAGAGGAGCTGTCACTCCAACTCTCTGTCCTCCGGGGCTGTGTGGCAGACACACCTCTCTGTCCTCCGGGGCTGTGTGGCTAATGCACTTCGGAGCACATTTGCAGCTAGGATCCTGAGATATGCATTGACCAAACCCCAAGGAGCCAGGCCAGATGACAACCCTGCGGGCACAGGGCACGGTGCAGGGGTGAAGGGTACGACAGGACCTGCCAGCCGCATGGCCAAGCCCTGCTTTGGGGAGGGGGCATTTTATTTGTAAAAAGAAGCCAATGAGTCATAAAAGGCCACCTGTAAGTGTTCTTTTCTACATATATAAGCCACAAGCCGAACATGCAGGCATCCTCAGGGATGTAGTTGGAGAGGAGGGGGGTGGGAAAGGCTGGCAAGGCTTCCCGAGGGGTAGGAGCTGCAAGTCAGCGCTAAGAAGGTGAGGTGCTCACCGTGGAGAGGTGAGTGCATGACGTGCGACACTGCTCCAGAGGCTGCCAGAGCTATCTAGTGAGCATTGTGCTGAGAGCCAGTGGCGCATACCTGTAATCCTAGCTACTCAGGAGGCTGAGATCCAAGGGCTGTGATTCAAGCCAGCCTGGTCAGAAAGGTCAATGAGACTTTTATCCCTATTTACCCAGCAAAGAGCTGAAAGTACAGGTGTGGTCGAGTGCTAGCCTTGTGTGAAAAAAAACTCAGTTCAAGCCCAATATGGGCATAAAAACAGGACTTAAACAATCATTTTCTCCAACTTTCCCATTTTAAATAAGGGTTTTGTAAACTAAGGCCTGTGGAGTTGGTTGGAGTGACATACACCTGCCACTAACTGAGGACACTAAGAGCCACGCCGCGTGAGCTGTCCTGGGCACTTGAGCTTCGGGGAAGGACAGTGCTGCAACCCAAGCATCTCGTGCAATCAAAAACACTCAGGGTGGAGGGAAGGGGCTCAACCATGAGCCGTCCCTGGGAGTGTCACGGATGGTCCCCCAGAATGTTCTTAGTACAGCCTGAGCAAAGGGCCACCCAGGCTCTCCCACTCCCGGTCCTCCCCCAATTGTGTGCTTTCTGTTTCTGTGTTCCTAGGGATGGGCATGCTCTCCGGGCTGCAGGCGAGGATGGAGTGTCTCCTGTCACCACTGGGTACAGCCCAGGTGTGTCTTAGTTCTTAACAAGCAGGAGGTCCAAACTTCCAAAGACTTGAGTCCAAGTCACTGCTTTTCTGGGCAGGGCCAGAAGCTTCCTCTTGCTGCTTCCCTAGCTCCTGCCTGGCCCCATCTTCCCAAACACCAGCAAAAATGCCCATTAATCTCAGTGCTTTGCTAAAACGACTCAAACTCCTACTCTGTAGGATACCTGGCTCCCTCACCAATGGCTCTCTATACACTCCTGACCTCAGCATGCGATGTGCTAAGAATGCACCTGCTTCATCTGTTTAGTGGCTCTTTAAAGAGCGAGTGCTCTGAATCCCACACAGCTGCGCTAAGGGCAGCCCTGCGCAGCCCTGCCGGAACCATGCTGGCTGGAATTGTCCTCAGAATGGTGGCCTCGGGCAGCTGCAGCAGCAAGGGGCCTGAGCACGAGAGCCCGGAGGAAACTGCCGGGCTTCTTTCTAGGAAAGCTCGAGACTGGTTGAGATGGACTCGCTCTGAAACTCTGAGAGGCCAAAGCCCTGGCAGGACTCGGGCTGGGAGCGCTGGGAAGAGGGGGCCCCCGGGAACTGCAGGGCAGGGCAGTGAGCACCACAGAGGGAAAATGGGCCGTGTACGTGGGAAGCCACGCAAGTGCGTGGAGGGCTGGTCGGGGAAACACAAGTTGTTCCACTCACTTAGGCTGCTTTTGCTCCCCAGAGGGGTGAGTGAGCTTCAGACAGCAAGAGGCAGGTGACAACACACGACATGACCGACATGACCAGCCTGGCCTGAGACAGGAAGTTTTCATAGCCCTCAGGGGTGAAGTCTATTTTTCCTTTTGAGGCAAGGCAGAAAAAACAAGGCAGGCAGGCAGGCTGGCTTTGGGTTCTGTCTACCAAGTCAGAAAATGCACTGGCCAGAGAGGCAGAGGGCGGGGTCTGGCCACGGCCCCTCTGGCTAGACAGGCTGCGCAAGCCCCCAGCCTCTCCCCTGTCCTCCTCGCACCTGGGAGTGGAGAGTGCTCACCTCAAACGCAGCCAGGGCTCTGCCAGCCTTCCTGCAGGGCCACTGCCCTGGGTCCCTATCACAGGTCGGGGGTGGGGGAAGACTGGGACAAGCTTCCTCATCTCCCAGGGAGCCCTCTCTCAGGCCGCGGCCTGGCTGGTGCCAGCAGCATCACGAGGCCCTCGCTGCATGGTAGCGATTATTAATATCACTGTTGTCATTACTTTAACAATTACTAAACACCCTGCCTAATAAGGTTTATTTTTCATTAGGTGGCTTATTCCACTGATGAGTAAATTGGAGCCATTTGCTAATGAGCAATTTGGGCTCATTCCTCTTCTAAGTTCCTAAGTGCTCTGGTGGCAGGGAATTTGATCACAGGGGACTCGCCCACTTGCCAAGTTGCACTAAAAGGTTTCATGAGATAATCTTCCATTTGGAAGTATATAGAATCTCACCATCTTGTCTGCTTCCTCCTCCTCAACAACAAAAATCCAGAGTGGAGAACTCTGCCTCCTAAGCTTGGATCCTGCTACCTCTGGACTGCCCTCTCAGGGTCTGACAGCCCACCCAGACTGCTCAACTAAGACTCCACCTATCTTCACACACACACATGTGCATGCGTGTGCAAGCGTACTATAAGGCCCTCATAGAGAGAAGCAGAGTACAGAACTGAAGCCAATGTCTGCATACAATGAGAACAGCAGTCTCCAAAGCTCTATGAATGAGATAGGACAGGGCTGATGGAATGAGGGCTGCCTGTTTTTTTTCAGTGGGTCCTGGGGCTTGAACTCTCGGCCTGGGCATGTTCTCTGTGCTCAAGGCGAGTGTTCTACCGCTTGAGCTACAGAGCCACTTCCGGTTTTCTAGTGGCTTATTGGAGATAAGGGTCTCATGGACTTTCCTGCCCAGGCTGGCTTTGAACCACAATCCTCAGATCTCAGGCTCCTGAGTAGCTAGGATGACAGGCATGAGCCACCAATGCCTGTTTTTTTTTGTTTGGGTCCAGTCGTGGGGCCTGAACTCTGGGCCTGGGGGCTGTCCCTCAGCTCTTCAGCTCAAGGCTAGCGCTCTACCACTTGAGCCACAGTGCCACTTCCAGCTTTTTTCTTTTTGCTTATGTGGTGTTGAGGAATCGAACCCAGGGCCTCAGGCATGCAAGGCAAGCACTCTACCACTGAGCCACCTTCCCAGCCCCAAGAATTTCTTGTTTATTTTTATTTTTTGATCACTCATGGGGCTTGAACTCTGGGCTTGGGCGCTGTCCCTGCGCTCTTCAGCTCAAGGCTAGCGTTCTACCGCTTGAGCCACAGCGCCACTTCCTATTTTTTTTTTTAACCATACTGAATATACTGAGTTTCTCCTAATGGATTTGAAGAGGAATCTACCCTACAGACATGTCACACAATGTCACTTGATGTCCTCTTCTGGCTGTTCTGTCCAGGAAAGCTGCTCCCTTCTGTGCTAGGGCAGAGGCAACCGAACCAGGGGTAGATACTGGGCCCAGGGCTGACTACACACAGTGGCCTGGTGGAAAAGGCTCTGTCTCTATGGGTTAGGTCCGTTAATCTGCCTCTTCCCGGCATCTGGCTAGGAAAGCATGGGGTAAATACGGCACAGAGAGGAGGAGGCCATCTAGCAAGACAGGAAAGAAGGGATGGGGGAAGGAGGAAGGGAGACAGAGAGAAGCACACCAGAACCTACAGCTGCTTGGAATGCAAATGGCTTGCCCTTCCAGGTTCTCATTCCTTCCATCTACCCAACAAAATACTAAATTCCAAAGTGCAGGCTAGGCCTTAGGCACTCAGAGATAAATGAAGAGACATTCATAGAGCAAACAGGAGAGAGGCCAACAGCAAATGCAAAAACCAGGATCACAGAGGAAATGAGCAACAGGGGAGACCTTTGAAGAGATTACTCAGGTGATAACTGCATGCGAAAGCAGATCACTCAGGTTCGCTTGTTCATCCCCTCCCCCCCTTCCCCTCCCCCCTAGTAGTTACTGAGCACTCCCTGTTGTGTCAGCACTGCTTTGAGGATAGGAGTCAGAACAGTGAATGACCAAGTGCACTCCTGTGCTTGGACAGTCTTGAGGAAAGATGGGGTCTAAGTCTGGGTGAACCCTCTGCGTGAGGCTGGCCAGGTCACATGAAGGAGAAACAGGTGTGAGGGGCAAGGAAAGGAGGCTCCACTGTCCCAGAAGCAGGGACACCAGGGGCACCAGGGGCCAAGGTGGACCAGCTGGTGCAGAAGGGCTCTGAGGCGCAGAAGCTCTGAGGCCGTCTCTTTTGTCTGGTGTCATGGTGGCACTGTGGGGATTGGTAAAGACAGGACATGCCTGAGGTGCTTCAAGAGAGCTCTGGCTGCTTCATGGAGAGAGGAACAGAACCAAAGGGGCAGGCGCGCAGGTGTGAGGTTGAGGTGCTTCCAGAGAGCTCTGGCTACTCATGGAGAGACAAAGAGCCAAACGGGGAGGCACGCAAGGGTGAGGGAGCTGCAGGAGAGCCAGCCGCAGGGGGGAGGAGAAGTGGCAAGATTGGCTGATGGCTTGAATACCAGGGTGAAGAAGGGCTAAGGATTCTTCCGGGCTTCCAGTGAATGGTTCTGACATTTAGTGAGATGAGGAAGAAAGAGAGAAAAACCAGGGATGGGCAAACAACTTGCTTTTGACTAGGATTAAGATATGTTTGGAACATCCAAGTTGAGGAGATGCGAGGTGGAGCTCAGGCTATGGAGAGTTCCAGTTAATGAAGGCCCCTTTCCCAGGGTGGCTGCCGTTGGACTCAGTGGCGATGAAGGCTCATTTTAAGTCCATCTGGGATGGGAAGGTTCAAGGATGCCTTTCCCTGAGAGAGTCAGCCAGCTGTCTCTGTGATGGGACAAATTCAGATTCAGGCAAAGGTGTTCTCACACAGACCTGCCACTTGGGTTAGCAAGGTGGCACGACACCGCTGGGGCAAGCATGGCCTGTTAAATCTTTATTTCTTCTGTCAATACCCTGTTAGGCAGCACTTGGCTTTTTAATATTTTGTCTGTAGGATGTATGCCAACTTGACCTTGATGTAGGAAATTTTAATTCGAATCAATACATGGACAAGGTCACTTTAAAATCCAATTAATATGAATGGAAAAATATGCCCCACAGTCCTGTGTGCTGAAAATGGAAGTGTTGCAAGTTAACAACTACAAAAGAGACGTCCACACAGCCCTGTGCGGCTCTGCCGTGTGATAATGTAGCTCTGTGTCCTTAAGTGCAAGTGGTAGTTACAATCTTGGAAAACTTGCTTTGCTTCTATTTAGGGGAGTTTAAAATTAAACTGAGTTTGTTTAAAGAAAAACATAAAATGTACTGAAAACTGTGAATTCCTATAACCTGATTTTAAATGAATTAAACCCTGGACTTCACCTCACCCAGAAATCCCGAGAGAAATCTAAGGTTTTAATATAGTTTGAGCACAAGGGATTTGCATTTATATAGAATGCAGTAACAAAACAGTCTGCAATACTAACCACAGCATAAGAGAAACTGAGGTACTGTATTTTAGGTTTCTGTTTATTCCTATAACCTTCTCCAATGTACCCTTTTACCCCTATATTTAAAATCAGGTTCTGCCTCCCTCCCTCCCTCCCTTTCTCCCTCTCTTTCTCCCTCCCTCCCTCCCTCCCCTCTCCTCCAAGCCAGGAGCGATGGAGATTTTGCAAATATGAGGAGCCACACCCCCCTTCTTAAAGCTAATCAGTGATAGAATTTTACTTTATCACCACTGTTTTGGTGCAAGGGATTAAAACTAGGTGTTAGTGTGTGTCCTGACCCTCAGCTATGCCCCTGGCACTAGAAGATGTTCTTTTACACGAGGGACCAGAAATGATGTAACAAATGATGGGATGAGCTGTCATTACTGGGTTCCAGGTACACTGATATTCCATTTGGAATCTTAGCCTGTGTGCTAAATCAGATTACAACAGAAGGATGAAGCATCACCTAAAGACCACAATGCTGCCCGTAGCTTCAAGGAACAACTGGGAAGTATGTATGGAATTTGTCATTAGGGATGCTGGTAAAATGTCATGAACCTATTTCTCAGTGTATCTTAGATTTTTTCAAAAGGCTGGAACTGCACTTTAGCGCACAATGAGAACCCCTTGTTTCATAAGGTATGGGTGTGGTCCTTTGTAAAGTGGGCCAGCATTCGGAGAGCTCCCACCTGAGAATGGCTGACAATAGTCACACGATAACTGCTCAAGCTGCTGGATCACCTCTACAGATCACACTGCTGTAACCAATTAGAAGCAGCCCAACTCTTTGCAGCCAAAGGATGACCTGATCCCTCGCACAATGCCTGCTCTACTGTCCCTCCCTCCCGGCTTAGACCAGTCTGCATTTGAAGATAATACAAACAGCCTTCCCACGGCCCGCCCCCATGCCAACTACCTCATCTGCTGCTAGCATTAGTGCTCTTCATGCACTCATTATTCTTTAATGATGCCTGTTTGTAAATAGCAAGACGGGATGCAATTAAGCCATGAGAGGCTAAATAAACACACATTCTAATTAGGATCTTTACAAGATTTTTTTCCCCATGTATAGACTGGAATTTACCTTTCATTAATCTAACTTAATTGCAATAGTGCACCGATAAAGAGGCAACCCAAATTAAGTGCTCTAAATGATTTCCCCATGTTCAGGGTGAGCAAGCGATCCTGCCTCTGGGTAACAAGCCATAGTCGGCAGAAGGGGACTGAAGGGAGAGCAGCCTGAGCATTTGAGGAAGGGCTCCGGCGAGGATGACACAGGGACGGTGCCATTATCGAGCCGCTGTGCTTCAGATGGCTGAAGTTAACGAGGTCGAGGCCAGAGGTGGAAGCTGTGTGAGTCAACCAGCTTTGCTTGTTCCCTTCCAGGGCAGCAGATATGTCACTTCTTACAGCTGGCAGCGCTGCCACCATTTCCCGGACAGAGAGGGTCGGGGTCCAATCCCTCCCCTCTCCTAGAATAACAGAGCCCGGGAAGGAGTGCTCTGCAGTGAGGCACTAGCTGGTTGGTGGGAAGAGGACATCTGCCATTTTCAGGACAAGCAAGTTCTGGCATTTTAATGTTTGATTCTAGAGGTGTAAAGGAGAATACACACATGGGCAACGAACTCGACACAGACAATGATGGCAGATCAATATCAGCCAGGGGTAGTCTCTCACCGAAGACCTCAGAGCCCCAGCATCCTCCCAGGTGGCAGGTATCCTGTCTAGGTCACCGTTTCCACACTTCCATGTCTGTCCCTAATCTCTGGGAATCATCTTCCATGCTCCTGTCTGTCCCCCAGCTGAGCGGTGACGACACACTGTCTGGGTGCCAGCAGCTCCCAGTATGCAGGTGTCACAGGTCCTGAGGAAGTAGGCTGCTCGAAGCCACTGAACCTCTACAGTACTGGAGTGCCCAGGAAGCACCACGTGCTGTGACCCCTGACTTTAAAGTGTCTGGGGTGTTCTCCTTGCGCGCCTGGAGCACACTCCACGGAAAGGGCCTTGAGATGCGTGGGGACACCGCGTAGAACGTACTCTCCCCTCGAAGGCTGTCTGAGCGGGTATACCGAAGGCGCTGAGGGCAGCTGCAGTCAGGAAGCAGGCTGTCGTTAGGCAGCATGCCGCCCTCTGTTCCAGCTTCTCAGGCAGGAGGACTGCAGACGTCCACTTTGGGAAGCACTGCTGTTTTCATCCGGTGAAGAAGTCACCACCAGCTCCAGCCCTGTTTCCATTACCTGATCCATACCTGACCTCAGTCTGTCCCCCATCTCACGCTCTGGCCGATGCTGCACCCCTTTCCCTTCCTCCAGGGTCTGGATCCCACTGAGCCTGAATTCCCTGTGCAACAGACCAACCAGGGCTCCAAGAACAGATCCTTGGATCTGTCAGGCTGCTCTCTGACAGACTGGATGTTTAACTGCTCCCAGCTCAAGAACTTGCAAAGACTGGCTCTTAGGTTCATTTTTATGGGTACATTACGAGTCTCTTGTAGCAGCATTATCGGCAGTTCTCACTTAATCACTCTGGTAGATCATACATAAAAACAAAACAGCTAAAAAAAATTCTTCCATGTTAGCGAGCAGATGTCGCCCATTTGCAATTAATACGACCTACTTCCATACAATCAGACTGCTTAAAATTCCTGGAACAAGATGGAAAAGTTAAGATGCAAATGTTCTGATTTTAATGAGAATGAATGGAAACTATAAAATATTCTCTCCTCAGAGGGTAGGTACAATCTACATGTGAGTCCCAACTGCACACTAAATTTATCAACAACACAATCACTTGATAAGCCTGTGTGGAAGAGGAAAATCGAACTGGGAAAGTCTCAAGTATTTTCAGAAAGCCCTTCCTACCAAAATCTCCCCAGTCACCTACATGTTGTGAGAGCTTCTTGTTTGTGTATTTGAATCCACGTGGTCTTCTCATGAACGGAGGCAGAGGGTGGTGTTCATGGAACCCACTTGTGCAACCTTGAGGCCGGTGAACGCAGGAGTCTCAGTGTTCTCATCTATAAAGTGGTGGTAAATCTCTTGTTGAGGGTTGGAGTGAAATGAAACAAAGCAGCACACAGTCGAGGCCAGATGGAGTTCAGGGGTAAGAGCAGATGTGTAAGTGTCAGGGATCACTGTGGGACACCCATGGGAGCAAGCTACACTCTAGGACAGAAGGGCAAAGCTCAGGGCCCATTTTGCTTCTCCCTGCATGTGAGGTTCTTCTTTCATCTTGCTCAATGGTGCTGTGAGGTCTCTCCCAGGTCGGTCTGCTCTAGGTGACGTGTCTTTCTCAAGGTGTAGGCCCCAGCCCAACCTCATCTGAATGGAATTCTCCAACATACCCTTTCCCCCGACTAGCTCTGAGGTCAAACCAATGCTTCTAACAGGCACCATGACTGGGGGTATAGCTTAGTGACAGAATGCTTACCTAGTGTGTGCAAGAAATTATCTTTTTGTTGGGGAGAGTTCCCAGTTGGGCTCTCAGTTGGGGAGGTAGAAAAAGGACATGCTCAAAGATGAAGAACAGAGGCCCCCTAAAAGGGCTGGGACCAGGGACTATCACTGCCTTTTATTGTTTATGGCTGGTTCAAGTCCTGGACAAATCAGACACTCAGTAAGTATTATAAGTTGCTCTCCACTACACACACACATGGTCTAGACCTTGGGATGACTGCTGAGCCAGATCACCCAGCCCTGTGGTGCTCACGGTATTTGATGAAACATGTAAAAATGAAGACGGGGACTGGGAGGTGGCTCAGCAGTAAAGTGCTTGCCTAGCCACTGCAACGTCCTGGGTTTGATCACTAGTACATAAAAAAAAAAAGACAAAAAATACAGTTAAAATATCCTCCCACCCTCCATCAACATGGTAAGGCTCCAAAATTCTTAAGAGACTTGGATTGTTCTCAGACATCCCAAGTGGGAGCCATGCATTGGAGCAGAAGCACAGCGCCTTCCCTACCCTGACTGAGGCTGCACTGCCACTGTGCTGAGCCGTTCCCAGCCCGAAGGCCACTGTGAGACGGCACTGTGGAATCGCACGTGCTTTCGCCTGCTAGATGCAGCGGGGCCAGGCTGCCCATTCCAGTGGGGGACCACGAGCTGAGAAGCAGGTGGCATGGGAGGGGTGGGTCAGGTAGGGTCTTAAGAGAACACAGCAAGGCTATTTCTCTGTGCAACGGGATATTGGTGTGCTCTGGGCAGAACAATGACACTTCCAAAGCAGCACTCCAAGCCAGGTGCTGGTGACTCACGCCTGTAATCTCAGCTACTCAGGAAGTTGAGATCTTAGGATCTAGGTTTGAAGCAAGCCTGGGTAGGAACACCAAGTTCAAGCCCCAGTATGGAAACCAAAAAAAGAAAGACAAAATAAGTCAGTGTTCCAGTGGCAGTGTAGATTTCAGGAATGTGAAGGCAGAGGCCAAAAGATCAGAGGAGTTTGGGGTTGGTGGCAACTGAATGGATTCTTGAGATTTCCAAAGAAGAACCCAGAGAATATAGAATGGGTTGACTGCTTAGTGTGAAAGAAAGAGGCAGAGGAGACTCCCACAATTCTGGCCCTGGCAACAGGACAAATGTTTGGACAGCAAGTGTGAGTTGGCAGTGATACCAAGCCAGGCAGGTAGACCTGGGTCAGCAGCCCAGGGAGAGACCTGGACTAAGGATGTAAATGCATTGCCCGCAAACAGAAGGCATTGAAGGCCTCAAGATCGATGACATCACCCAGGGAGGGCAAATGAGCTGAGCCTCTGGATAAATCAATGTTTTGGGAGCACGCAGAGGTACCTGTAAGGGAGTCACGAGGAATAACCAGCAAAGAGAGGAGATCTGGAAATATCACAGCTGATATTATGATAGTTAGCTGGGAGGGCAAATCCAAAGCTCTGAGATGAGCCTCACATGCCTCTAAAGGAAAGAACCTGCAGGTCAAGCACGAGCCACGGGGGAGGCAGATGCAGGCTGTTACCGGGTGATTTTCACTACACATATAACTGAAGGATGGGCAAGAAGAAAAGACTTTTCATTCTGTGCTTGATAAAAGTTAGAGCCGGGTGCCGGTGGCTCACGCCTGTAATCCTAGCTACTCAGAAGGCTGAGATCTGAGAATCACAGTTCAAAGCCAGTCCAGGCAGGAAAGTCTGTGAGACACTTATCTCCAATAAACCACCAAAAAACTGGAAGTGGTGCTGTGGCTCAAGCGGTAGAGCACTCGCCTTGAGCTGAAGAGCGCAGGGAAAGTGCCCAGGCTCAGAGTTCAAGCCCCATGATGGGAGAAAAAAAAAAAAAGTTACTGTATTAGTTGGCTGCTGGTGGCTCACGCTTGTATAACCTTAGCTACAGGAGGCTGAGGTCTGAGGCTTGAGGTTCAAAGCCAGCCCTGGCAGATTGGAGAGATGCTTACCTTCACTCAGCCAGCAAAATGCCAGAAGTGGCAGTGTGGTGCAAGTGGTATAGCACCAGTTTTGAGCAAAGAAGCAAGAGTATAAGGTCCTGAGTTGAAGCCCCAGTACTGGCAAACACATGCACAAATATACACAAAGTGTATTTGAAAAGAAGCAAAGGAACTTTGTTTTTTTTGGTAGGGCTTGAACTCTGGGCCTCAGCTCTTCAGCACAAGGCTAGTGCGCTACCACTAGAGCCACAGCACCACTTCTGGTTTTCTGGTGGTTTTACTGGAGATGAAAATCTCACAAACTTTCCTGCCTGGGCTGGCTTTGAACTGTGATCCTGAGATCTTAGCCTCCTGACTAGCTAGGATTACAGGCATGAGCCACTGGTGCCTGGCTGCAACGGAACTTTTTTTGTACACGGTATCTGAGTTTGGCATGACAATTAAGTGCACGAGGCCAACACAACATCAGCATCTTCAGAAAGGGCCATCTGAGTGCATCCCACCCCATGACTCAGCCCACAGCAGCCCTCTGCAGCACCACTCCCTGTTCCCAGACACACCAGCGGCCTGCTCGGCTGTGAGTGTGTTACCTAGTTAGCCAGGCAGCTGCCAAAACAAGACAGAGAGGGAGGAATGAGCTCAGCTCCACCTCAAAGAGGACGTGATGGCACTGAGAGTAAGCGACCAGGGTCACATGGCAAGAAAGGACAAGCACGAATTCAAACCCAGGTGGTCTGGCTCCCCAGAGCTGGCATGCTTTTTACTACAGTCTGCTTACGAGTCAGGTTAATTATGATGAGGAGGAGAATGATGACAACTGCTACTCCCATAACTATACAGAGCACAATTAGCGTGATTAATTTTAATTAAAATTCAATATGATGTCCTTTATATAATTACTAACACCACAGACCATATCAGTATAAACTCATACTCAGCTTTTAATTCAATTGCCAACAGAAATAGACTGTGTGTCACTTCTATTAAAATCGAGCAACCGTTTTATCTCAATCCACAGATACAATGAAGATTAAACATAGGAAAAATCAACTATGTAGATTGGGATTAAGGAATGAAGTAAAACATCGAGATAAACTATAGATTTAACATAGCTCTGGAAGGTCTTGATTATTACGCTTGGTCTACAGAGTGTAAATCCATGCTAATGAGATTCAATTGCTGTGTATAAATCTGAGTCAGGACAAGCCAAATGTCTAAAGACAAGAGCTGCTCTGGTTCCCGTTAGTCGTTCTACACAGGAAAGCTTATGATTCAGGGGTCTTTTGCACAGCACATTACTAACTGCAGTGAGCTGAGACGTGGCTCCACTGGTCCAATACAAACCCCGAGACAGACAGTTGCAAGGGACCGAGTCTACTGATCAGTGCCACTCACTGTTCATCCACTAAGACGGCTGATGACACCACCTTACACCGTCTCTTTGTTCTGTGGAGATCATGGTGTCCCAAGAAAACTCTTCTTTGTAGTCTTCCACGCAGGCCAGGCTAAGTACAGATGCTACTGGCTGGCAGACTCCAGCATTTCCCTTTAGGATCAACATGAAGGCTTTGTGCACATCAGCATGTTATATTGTAGATATTATAATTTTTTTGTTTATTAGCTTGTATTAGTATTGGGGGGGATGTCACTGTCAAATGGCACTTTTGAGCGAGGCAATCTGTTCAAGATCTGTGACACTCTTGTACACAGTATATATACTCTGTTGCTTCAGGCATAAACAGGGCTTTCAGATCACAAGGGAAGGAGGGCCCTCCCCGGCCTGAGGAGGAAATGTGGGCCTCGGGAAAGGCTGCAAGAGCGCTCCACCTAAAAGAGAGCACAGCAGCTCTGCGGGAAGAGGCAGCAGGTGGAAAAGGGAGCCATGGGCAGGCGGATCTGGGCATGAAGCTCAGAAGCAGGCAGAAACAGAGCATGGGAGAAATGTTGAGGTGCCCCAGAAACTCTGGGAGTGAGGTATTCCTGCTTGCTGCTGGGACCAGGGATGTTAAACTGCAAGACATGGCTGGTTCAACAAGGAGAAACAGCCCTGTTTGAAATGCAGTAGCACTTCCAGAGCACTAGGGATGGGCAGGCAAAGGAGAGGGGTAGGAGGAGATGAATATGGAGCAGTAAACCAAGGCAGGTTGTAATGACCACATGAGCTTCCCCAAGGAGGGAGCCTTCTGCAAACGGGCCAGCAAAGGAGTGATTACTCTAGTGGAAGATAGAGAGAAGGCAGTGTCTAGAGCAAGGACAGCAGGAGACAAAGGTGAGGGCAGAGGTGAGAGTTCACATACTCTCTATACCTGCGTGTGTGTGTATGTGTGTGCGCGCGTGCGTGCGCATGCATTTGGGTGGTGTGGCTCATGCCCAGCTACTCAGGAGGCTGAGATCTGAGGATCCTGGTTTGAAACCAGCCCCAGGCAGACAAATCTCATCTTCAAGTAATCAGCAAAAAGCTGTAAGTGGAGGTATAGCTTAAGTGGTAGAGCATCAGCCTTGAGTGAAAAAGAGCTTAGTAAGAGAGGCTCTAAGTTTAAGCTCTAGTGCTTGCATGCACACACACACACACAAATAAATTAAAATAAAAATTTAGGAGACGAGCGCAGGAAGACAGGCAGAGAGCTCGTGTGCAGGCCTGGGCAGGACAGCACAGCAGTGCACTGCACTGGGGAGTGGCTGGGCTTGAGGACTGGGATGGGAGGCCCGGTCGCCAGTGAGGGCCATCTTTCACAAGGCTTTTGATCAGCAGCATTTGTTACAGGCATGAAGATAAATACTGGAACAGAAAGAGGTCAAGTGGGGGGTAGAGTGTTAGACGAGTAGTCTGGCCTTGGAACAGACCCCACATGGATCAAAGCAGCCAGGTATGTCCCCGTGTGTCCATCAGTCCACCTTTCTGAAGATGAAACCAGGCAACGGCCCATTCCTGCCAGACACCAACTGCATGTAACGGACCCAAAATGTGAAAGCAAAACCCAGAACACGAGGCGAGGCCTGTGGGGAGCCCGGCGTCGGGCACGCCGCGGACGCGACAGGCATCCTTCAAGGGCACCGCTGTGCTGAGGGTTGGCACAGAGGAAAGGATAGTGTTTTTAAGAACAATGCATGATTATAGTAAGTAAGGTAAGTGTCTGGAGGAAGGGCCCCCACAGAAGGCTTGCGGGCAGTTCACACACGTGTCCTCCCTGAGGCACGTGTTAGCTACCCTGGTCTTCACTCCAGCCTTACAAGTAACAGTGCTTCATTCCCTAATCAGTCATCTAAGTATTTAAGAAAGTAATTTCAAGTGGTTTTGTGTGTGTCCATGTGGGTTAAGGTACTAGGATAGGAACTCAGGGCTCACACTTGCTAGGTAGGCATTCTAATGTTTAAACCATGTCTCCAGCCCTTTTTTTTGCTTGTAGTTATTTTTCAGATAGGGTCTAACATGTTTTTGCCTAGGGTTGGCCTCTACCACAATACTCCTTCCTACCCATGCTTCCCTGAGCTGGTATCACAGGTGGGCACCACCCTGTCTGGCTTGTTGGCTGAACTGGAGGAGGGGGAAGTATCTCACCGTGTCAGGTTAGCCTTAAACCACATCCTTCCAATCTCCACTGCTGGAGGAGCTGGGATTATAGGAGCAAGCCACTAATTTTGGCCTTAATTTTAGTTACATTCATGAATATTAATTATCTGTCTTCAAAAGATAAAGCCAATTACTCAACAAATAATTACCGAGCACCTAATAAGCTTCAGGCACCAGGGACTTATCAATGAACAGCAGTCTTGGGATGTGGAACTTAGGATCTTTCTGGAGGACTCAGACACAAAGCAATAGATTAACAGATAAGAAAATCACACACTAGGGGCTGGGAACGTGGCTTAGTGGTACAGTGCTTGCCTACCTTGCATGAGGCCCTAGGTTTGATTTTTGATTCCTTACTACCACATACACAGAAAAAGCCGGAAGTGGTGCTGTGGCTCAAGTGGTAGAGTACTAGCCTTGAGCAAAAGAAGCTCAGGGACAGTGCTCAGGCCCTGAGTTCAAGCCCAAGAATGGCAAAAAAAAAAAAAAAAAGAAAATCACATACCATATTAGACTGTGGTAAGCACTGGTTTTTGCTTTTTGTTTTGGTGCTAGTCCTGGGGCCTGAAGTCAGGACCTGGGTGCTGTCCATGAGCTTTCTTACTCAAGGCTAGCACTCTACTACTTGAGCCACAGCTCTACTTCTGTATTTTTGGTAATAACTGGAGATAAGTCTCACATGATTCTCAAATCTCAGCCTCCTGGGTAGCTAGGATTACAATTGTTAACCAACAGTACCAGCAAGGACTTTTTTTTAAAGGCCACTCAAGATGTGTGTGTGCATGTGTGTTCACACACATATGGGAGTGAGTGGGCTCTTTATGATCTTGAGGAAAAGAGGAGGGGGGAAATCCAAGAGCCAAAGCTGCTGTGGGTAGCAGGGCTTGCCAGTGAAGGGAGGTGGAGGGGTGGAGTCAGAGGGGCAGAGGGGAGGTGGAGGGGTGGAGTCAGAGGGGCAGAGGGGTGGTGGAGGGGTGGAGTCAGAGGGGCAGAGGGGAGATGGAGGGGTGGAGTCAGAGGGGTAGAGGGGAGATGGAGGGATGGAGTCAGAGGGGCAGAGGGGAGATGGAGGGGTGGAGTCAGAGGGGCAGAAGGGAGGTGGAGGGGTGGAGTCAGAGGGGCAGAGGGGAGATGGAGGGGTGGAGTCAGAGGGGCAGAGGGGAGGTGGAGGGGTGGAGTCAGAGGGGCAGAGGGGTGGTGGAGGGGTGGAGTCAGAGGGGCAGAGGGGTGGTGGAGGGGTGGAGTCAGAGGGGCAGAGGGGAGGTGGAGGGGTGGAGTCAGAGGGGCAGAGGGGAGATGGAGGGGTGGAGTCAGAGGGGCAGAGGGGAGGTGAGGGGTGGAGGGGTGGAGTCAGAGGGGCAGAGGGGAGGTGGAGGGGTGGAGTCAGAGGGGCAGACGGGAGATGGAGGGGTGGAGTCAGAGGGGCAGAGGGGTGGTGGAGGGGTGGAGTCAGAGGGGCAGAGGGGAGGTGGAGGGGTGGAGTCAGAGGGGCAGAGGGGAGGTGGAGGGGTGGAGTCAGAGGGGCAGAGGGGTGGTGGAGGGGTGGAGTCAGAGGGGCAGAGGGGTGGTGGAGGGGTGGAGTCAGAGGGGCAGAGGGGAGATGGAGGGGTGGAGTCAGAGGGGCAGAGGGGTGGTGGAGGGGTGGAGTCAGAGGGGCAGAGGGGAGGTGAAGGGTGGAGGGGTGGAGTCAGAGGGGCAGAGGGGAGATGGAGGGGTGGAGTCAGAGGGGCAGAGGGGAGGTGCAGGGGTGGAGTCAGAGGGGCAGACGGGAGGTGGAGGGGTGGAGTCAGAGGGGCAGAGGGGAGATGGAGGGGTGGAGTCAGAGGGGCAGAGGGGAGGTGGAGGGGTGGAGTCAGAGGGGCAGAGGGGAGATGGAGGGGTGGAGTCAGAGGGGGAGAGGGGAGATGGAGGGATGGAGTCAGAGGGGCAGAGGGGTGGAGTCAGAGGGGCAGAGGGGAGGTGGAGGGGTGGAGTCAGAGGGGCAGAGGGGAGATGGAGGGGTGGAGTCAGAGGGGCAGAGGGGTGGTGGAGGGGTGGAGTCAGAGGGGCAGAGGGGAGATGGAGGGGTGGAGTCAGAGGGGCAGAGGGGAGGTGGAGGGGTGGAGTCAGAGGGGCAGACGGGAGATGGAGGGGTGGAGTCAGAGGGGCAGAGGGGTGGTGGAGGGGTGGAGTCAGAGGGGCAGACGGGAGATGGAGGGTGGAGGGGTGGAGTCAGAGGGGCAGAGGGGAGGTGGAGGGGTGGAGTCAGAGGGGCAGACGGGAGATGGAGGGGTGGAGTCAGAGGGGCAGAGGGGAGATGGAGGGGGGGAGTCAGAGGGGCAGAGGGGAGGTGGAGGGGTGGAGTCAGAGGGGTAGAGGGGAGATGGAGGGGTGGAGTCAGAGGGGCAGACGGGAGGTGGAGGGGGGGGGCAGAGGGGCAGAGGGGAGGTGGAGGGGTGGAGTCAGAGGGGCAGAGGGGAGATGGAGGGGTGGAGTCAGAGGGGCAGAGGGGAGATGGAGGGGTGGAGTCAGAGGGGTAGAGGGGAGATGGAGGGGTGGAGTCAGAGGGGCAGAGGGGTGGTGGGGGGGGCAGAGGGGCAGAGGGGAGGTGGAGGGGTGGAGTCAGAGGGGCAGAGGGGAGGTGGAGGGGTGGAGTCAGAGGGGCAGAGGGGAGGTGGAGGGGTGGAGTCAGAGGGGCAGAGGGGTGATGGAGGGGTGGAGTCAGAGGGGCAGATGGGAAATGGAGGGGTGGAGTCAGAGGGGCAGAGGGGAGATGGAGGGGTGGAGTCAGAGGGGCAGAGGGGAGGTGGAGGGGTGGAGTCAGAGGGGCAGAGGGGTGGTGGAGGGGTGGAGTCAGAGGGGCAGACGGGAGATGGAGGGGTGGAGTCAGAGGGGCAGAGGGGTGGTGGAGGGGTGGAGTCAGAGGGGCAGAGGGGAGGTGGAGGGGTGGAGTCAGAGGGGCAGAGGGGAGGTGAGGGGTGGAGTCAGAGGGGCAGAGGGGAGGTGAGGGGTGGAGTCAGAGGGGCAGAGGGGAGGTGGAGGGGTGGAGTCAGAGGGGCAGAGGGGAGGTGAGGGGTGGAGTCAGAGGGGCAGAGGGGAGGTGAGGGGTGGAGGGTTGGAGTCAGAGGGGCAGAGGGGAGGTGGAGGGGTGGAGTCAGAGGGGCAGAGGGGAGATGGAGGGGGGGAGTCAGAGGGGCAGAGGGGAGATGGAGGGGTGGAGTCAGAGGGGCAGAGGGGAGATGGAGGGGTGGAGTCAGAGGGGCAGAGGGGAGGTGGAGGGGTGGAGTCAGAGGGGCAGATGGGAGGTGGAGGGGTGGAGTCAGAGGGGCAGAGGGGAGATGGAGGGGTGGAGTCAGAGGGGCAGAGGGGTGATGGAGGGGTGGAGTCAGAGGGGCAGAGGGGAGGTGGAAGGGTGGAGTCAGAGGGGCAGAGGGGAGATGGAGGGGTGGAGTCAGAGGGGCAGAGGGGTGGTGGAGGGGGGGAGTCAGAGGGGCAGAGGGGTGGTGGATGGGGGGGCAGAGGGGCAGAGGGGAGATGGAGGGGTGGAGTCAGAGGGGCAGAGGGGAGGTGGAGGGGTGGAGTCAGAGGGGCAGAGGGGAGATGGAGGGGTGGAGTCAGAGGGGCAGAGGGGAGATGGAGGGGTGGAGTCAGAGGGGCAGAGGGGAGGTGGAGGGGTGGAGTCAGAGGGGCAGAGGGGAGATGGAGGGGGGGAGTCAGAGGGGCAGAGGGGAGATGGAGGGGTGGAGTCAGAGGGGCAGACGGGAGGTGGAGGGGTGGAGTCAGAGGGGCAGAGGGGAGATGGAGGGGGGGAGTCAGAGGGGCAGAGGGGAGGTGGAGGGGTGGAGTCAGAGGGGCAGAGGGGTGGTGGAGGGGGGGGGCAGAGGGGCAGAGGGGAGATGGAGGGGTGGAGTCAGAGGGGCAGAGGGGAGATGGAGGGGTGGAGTCAGAGGGGCAGAGGGGAGATGGAGGGGTGGAGTCAGAGGGGCAGAGGGGTGGTGGAGGGGTGGAGTCAGAGGGGCAGAGGGGAGATGGAGGGGTGGAGTCAGAGGGGCAGACGGGAGGTGGAGGGGTGGAGTCAGAGGGGCAGAGGGGAGATGGAGGGGGGGAGTCAGAGGGGCAGAGGGGAGATGGAGGGGTGGAGTCAGAGGGGCA
This sequence comes from Dipodomys spectabilis, assembly GCF_019054845.1. Taxonomy (NCBI): domain Eukaryota; kingdom Metazoa; phylum Chordata; class Mammalia; order Rodentia; family Heteromyidae; genus Dipodomys; species Dipodomys spectabilis. The sequence goes on from NW_024870744.1 coordinate 4,874,397, forward strand.
GAGGGGTGGTGGAGGGGGGGGGCAGAGGGGCAGAGGGAAGATGGAGGGGTGGAGTCAGAGGGGCAGAGGGGAGATGGAGGGGTGGAGTCAGAGGGGCAGAGGGGAGGTGAGGGGTGGAGTCAGAGGGGCAGAGGGGAGATGGAGGGGTGGAGTCAGAGGGGTAGAGGGGAGGTGGAGGGGGGGAGTCAGAGGGGCAGAGGGGTGGTGGAGGGGGGGCAGAGGGGCAGAGGGGAGGTGGAGGGGTGGAGTCAGAGGGGCAGAGGGGTGATGGAGGGGTGGAGTCAGAGGGGCAGAGGGGAGGTGAGGGGTGGAGTCAGAGGGGCAGAGGGGAGATGGAGGGGTGGAGACAGAGGGGCAGAGGGGTGGTGGAGGGGTGGAGTCAGAGGGGCAGAGGGGAGGTGGAGGGGTGGAGTCAGAGGGGCAGAGGGGAGGTGGAGGGGTGGAGTCAGAGGGGCAGAGGGGAGATGGAGGGGGGGGGCAGAGGGGCAGAGGGGTGGTGGAGGGGGGGGCAGAGGGGCAGAGGGGAGATGGAGGGGTGGAGTCAGAGGGGCAGAGGGGAGATGGAGGGGTGGAGTCAGAGGGGCAGAGGGGAGATGGAGGGGTGGAGTCAGAGGGGCAGAGGGGAGGTGGAGGGGTGGAGTCAGAGGGGCAGAGGGGAGGTGGAGGGGGGGGGCAGAGGGGCAGAGGGGAGGTGGAGGGTTGGAGTCAGAGGGGCAGAGGGGAGGTGGAGGGGTGGAGTCAGAGGGGCAGAGGGGAGATGGAGGGGTGGAGTCAGAGGGGCAGAGGGGAGATGGAGGGGTGGAGTCAGAGGGGTAGAGGGGAGATGGAGGGGTGGAGTCAGAGGGGCAGAGGGGTGGTGGGGGGGGCAGAGGGGCAGAGGGGAGGTGGAGGGGTGGAGTCAGAGGGGCAGAGGGGAGGTGGAGGGGTGGAGTCAGAGGGGCAGAGGGGAGGTGGAGGGGTGGAGTCAGAGGGGCAGAGGGGTGATGGAGGGGTGGAGTCAGAGGGGCAGATGGGAAATGGAGGGGTGGAGTCAGAGGGGCAGTGGGGAGATGGAGGGGTGGAGTCAGAGGGGCAGAGGGGAGGTGGAGGGGTGGAGTCAGAGGGGCAGAGGGGTGGTGGAGGGGTGGAGTCAGAGGGGCAGACGGGAGATGGAGGGGTGGAGTCAGAGGGGCAGAGGGGTGGTGGAGGGGTGGAGTCAGAGGGGCAGAGGGGAGGTGGAGGGGTGGAGTCAGAGGGGCAGAGGGGAGGTGAGGGGTGGAGTCAGAGGGGCAGAGGGGAGGTGAGGGGTGGAGTCAGAGGGGCAGAGGGGAGGTGGAGGGGTGGAGTCAGAGGGGCAGAGGGGAGGTGAGGGGTGGAGTCAGAGGGGCAGAGGGGAGGTGAGGGGTGGAGGGTTGGAGTCAGAGGGGCAGAGGGGAGGTGGAGGGGTGGAGTCAGAGGGGCAGAGGGGAGATGGAGGGGGGGAGTCAGAGGGGCAGAGGGGAGATGGAGGGGTGGAGTCAGAGGGGCAGAGGGGAGATGGAGGGGTGGAGTCAGAGGGGCAGACGGGAGGTGGAGGGGTGGAGTCAGAGGGGCAGACGGGAGGTGGAGGGGTGGAGTCAGAGGGGCAGAGGGGAGATGGAGGGGTGGAGTCAGAGGGGCAGAGGGGTGATGGAGGGGTGGAGTCAGAGGGGCAGAGGGGAGGTGGAGGGGTGGAGTCAGAGGGGCAGAGGGGAGATGGAGGGGTGGAGTCAGAGGGGCAGAGGGGTGGTGGAGGGGGGGAGTCAGAGGGGCAGAGGGGTGGTGGATGGGGGGGCAGAGGGGCAGAGGGGAGATGGAGGGGTGGAGTCAGAGGGGCAGAGGGGAGGTGGAGGGGTGGAGTCAGAGGGGCAGAGGGGAGATGGAGGGGTGGAGTCAGAGGGGCAGAGGGGAGATGGAGGGGTGGAGTCAGAGGGGCAGAGGGGAGGTGGAGGGGTGGAGTCAGAGGGGCAGAGGGGACATGGAGGGGGGGAGTCAGAGGGGCAGAGGGGAGATGGAGGGGTGGAGTCAGAGGGGCAGACGGGAGGTGGAGGGGTGGAGTCAGAGGGGCAGAGGGGAGATGGAGGGGGGGAGTCAGAGGGGCAGAGGGGAGGTGGAGGGGTGGAGTCAGAGGGGCAGAGGGGTGGTGGAGGGGGGGGGCAGAGGGGCAGAGGGGAGATGGAGGGGTGGAGTCAGAGGGGCAGAGGGGAGATGGAGGGGTGGAGTCAGAGGGGCAGAGGGGAGATGGAGGGGTGGAGTCAGAGGGGCAGAGGGGTGGTGGAGGGGTGGAGTCAGAGGGGCAGAGGGGAGATGGAGGGGTGGAGTCAGAGGGGCAGACGGGAGGTGGAGGGGTGGAGTCAGAGGGGCAGAGGGGAGATGGAGGGGGGGAGTCAGAGGGGCAGAGGGGAGATGGAGGGGTGGAGTCAGAGGGGCAGAGGGGTGGTGGAGGGGGGGGGCAGAGGGGCAGAGGGAAGATGGAGGGGTGGAGTCAGAGGGGCAGAGGGGAGATGGAGGGGTGGAGTCAGAGGGGCAGAGGGGAGGTGAGGGGTGGAGTCAGAGGGGCAGAGGGGAGATGGAGGGGTGGAGTCAGAGGGGTAGAGGGGAGGTGGAGGGGGGGAGTCAGAGGGGCAGAGGGGTGGTGGAGGGGGGGCAGAGGGGCAGAGGTGAGGTGGAGGGGTGGAGTCAGAGGGGCAGAGGGGTGATGGAGGGGTGGAGTCAGAGGGGCAGAGGGGAGGTGAGGGGTGGAGTCAGAGGGGCAGAGGGGAGATGGAGGGGTGGAGACAGAGGGGCAGAGGGGTGGTGGAGGGGTGGAGTCAGAGGGGCAGAGGGGAGGTGGAGGGGTGGAGTCAGAGGGGCAGAGGGGAGGTGGAGGGGTGGAGTCAGAGGGGCAGAGGGGAGATGGAGGGGGGGGGGCAGAGGGGCAGAGGGGTGGTGGAGGGGGGGGCAGAGGGGCAGAGGGGAGATGGAGGGGTGGAGTCAGAGGGGCAGAGGGGAGATGGAGGGGTGGAGTCAGAGGGGAGATGGAGGGGTGGAGTCAGAGGGGCAGAGGGGAGGTGGAGGGGTGGAGTCAGAGGGGCAGAGGGGAGGTGGAGGGGGGGGGCAGAGGGGCAGAGGGGAGGTGGAGGGTTGGAGTCAGAGGGGCAGAGGGGAGGTGGAGGGGTGGAGTCAGAGGGGCAGAGGGGTGGTGGAGGGGTGGAGTCAGAGGGGCAGAGGGGAGATGGAGGGGTGGAGTCAGAGGGGCAGAGGGGAGGTGGAGGGGTGGAGTCAGAGGGGCAGAGGGGAGGTGGAGGGGTGGAGTCAGAGGGGCAGAGGGGAGGTGGAGGGGGGGAGTCAGAGGGGCAGAGGGGAGGTGGAGGGGTGGAGTGAGGGGCAGAGGGGAGGTGGAGGGGTGGAGTCAGAGGGGCAGAGGGGTGATGGAGGGGGGGAGTCAGAGGGGCAGAGGGGAGATGGAGGGGTGGAGTCAGAGGGGCAGAGGGGAGGTGGAGGGGTGGAGTCAGAGGGGCAGAGGGGAGGTGCAGGGGTGGAGTCAGAGGGGCAGAGGGGAGGTGGAGGGGTGGAGTCAGAGGGGCAGAGGGGAGATGGAGGGGTGGAGTCAGAGGGGCAGAGGGGAGGGCAGGGGTGGAGTCAGAGGGGCAGAGGGGAGGTGGAGGGGTGGAGTCAGAGGGGCAGAGGGGAGATGGAGGGGTGGAGTCAGAGGGGCAGAGGGGTGGTAGAGGGGTGGAGTCAGAGGGGCAGAGGGGTGGTGGAGGGGTGGAGTCAGAGGGGCAGAGGGGAGGTGGAGGGGTGGAGTCAGAGGGGCAGAAGGGAGATGGGAGGTGAGGCCATTACCAGGACCTGGCTTCCACTGGTGGGACCTGGGAGCCACTGCAGGTTCTGAGTAGACAGAGGCGTGAGTTGCCTTCCCTTTGAAGGCTGGCTGTGCGTGTGGAGAACAGACTGCTCAGGAGGCTGTTAGCATAACCAGTGGGGAGGTGACACAGGCTGGGGCAGGGTGGTGGCAGCGGCCAGACTCTGGACTGAGAGTACACAATTTCACCTAATGTTTACACCTAAACATGCTTAACAATGGTTTGAAAAGGTGAGCCTCACATCTTGAAATTATTCTGAACACTTTCAGAAGTACAGAAAAGTTGAAACAACAGTGCAAAGAATTCCTATGCACCTGTCACCTGGACGCCCTCCGGGCGTCACACTGCACGAGCTGTGAGCGGCCTCTGCTCACACCTGGCCCTCCCTACACCCCCCCCCCCACCTCCTCCGTCACATTTTTACCCTTATACCTTCATACCCATGAATGAGCCTTGATTCATGTCTGAACAAAATGATGACAAGAGGCACTGTCTCCCTGTAGCTACTGTGCAGTTATGCACCTCCCTGCCCAGTTTATCATTTAACTAGGCTGGCCACCCAGGAAGCCCTCCAGCGGGCCCATCCTCTGACTGGCCTGCATCGTTCTCTGGCCGGGCTAGAAGGCGCAGCCCTGCTGCCTGTCAGCCTCTTCCCCAGTGAATTCCTGCAGCACGAATGATAAGTCAGACTCTGAGACGTGGGCAGCCGAGGCGCTCACTGCTCCTGGGTCTCACTGCCTTGACACGTTCTCAACAGATGGAGTTGGGACATGTACACATGCATGTGCAGACACACTTAGTCTACATCTCCATAGCCAAACACTTAATTCAGAGATCGTTCCATTTGCAATCCAACACAAAGTTTATTTCAGCAATCCTTCTCCAAAATGAAGAAACCTGGTTCCACTACCTACGCCTGATTCCTATGACACACAAACTACTTTTGGAATCAGCAACCAAAGCTCTTCAACAGCTCACTTATTGTAGTCCTTAGCCTACAGGTCTCAAGTCAATATGCCAGGTTCAGAGGTCACCTGGGTTAGTTTCTCTCTGTCCACCTCTTCTAAGGTTCTTTAATGGACACAGAGTTAGGTTCACTTGGATTCCTGTAATGCTGTTTGCATTTGTGTTGGGGGAGGGGGACCCTTCTGGTCATTAACGTGTTTCTAGAAGGCAGTTACCCGGCCACCTCGGCACCCCATCTCTGCTAGTTCCAGCGCCTCAGTTTCAGGTTTCTCTTTCTTGTGTGCTTCCCCCTTGCAAATGCACAGGTAACTGACAGCTTCTGTCTCAAGAGGAACCGGATTAGGCGCACTCTTGCACTTTTTCTCTTTAATATGCCCCGGAGGTGACTTCACAGGAGGCACAGAGGCCTTTCCCCTATCTTACAAGATGAAATGGGATGATTCCATCGTCTGGCTGTTCCATAATTTATTCAATCATTCTCTACTGCAGACTTAGGTCATCTCAATGTTTTGCAGTTACAAACAAGCTGCAATTGATAATCGTGCATATATACTTTCTTATTGTTGGAAGGGAACTGCTGGCCAAAGGCAAATGGCCTTTTTAAGACATTGCCAAAGCCCTTCCGAAACAGCTGGGCCCGTTGGATTGCATTAGCAGTGTGAAAGGCCCGTTTCTCATCGCCACACTGACAGGATGTGGTGTGCCATATATATATTTAACGTTTGCCAATCTGGTAGGTGAGAATGGTGCCTCACTGTGGTTTTAATTTGCATTTCTCAAATTATGGGTGAGAACGAACATCTTACCATTTTTAAATACTTGGTGAACTGCTTCTTTTCCTCATTTCCTATTTGATTGTACCCCTTTAAAGATTAAAATATGATTTTAGGGATACTAGCTCTGTATCTATAATATATTACACATATTTTCCCCTGGCACATCAAGTGTCATTCGTTTATCCATCCATTCCTTCATTTATTTATTGGACAATACTGGGAATGAACTTAGGGTCTCATCCTTGCTAGGTAAGTACTCCACCACATTGGCTCTCAGGTGTTTTTTTGGCTTATAGGTTTTCAGATAGGGTCTTATGCTTTTGGCCAGCTGTACTTAAGAGTACAATTCTCCTAGCTCTGCCTTTCAAGTAGCTGGAACTATGCATGTGTACCATCACATGTGGCTAACTTATCCAGGGTGGCCTTGAACCATAACCCTCCCATCTCTCTGTGCCTCCCAGGTAGCCAGTATAATAGATGTGGACCACAACAGTTGGTCCTATTTTTTGATTTTTTGAATGATCATTTTGATCATCTAAAAGTATTCTCCTTCTCACGACTGTGGCCTTATTGAATCGATAGGGATACCACCTATATCAGCTAGATTTCCACATGTACTTGGGTTTATTTCTAGTCTATTTTATTCCTCCTTCATTCTACCTATGTATGGCCAGGGCCATATGGTGTGAATCCTGGAGGCCTTCAAGTATGTGTGGATGGCTTTACTCCCCCAATAGGTTTCTTTTTTGCTGTTCTCCTATACATTCATATTACTTCTTTTTCCACATGAACTTTTATGGCACATGTTAGAAAAATCTTTGATATATGACTGGAATGGTATGGGTTTAATTTGATCACATAATTTCATAGTTCTATAATTACAATAAACACACTATTTTGTGCTGGTTCTAGGCACAACTCCCCTCCCCCGCCAAATCCCCAAAAAACACTATCTCTGGGCTTTGGTGCTGTCTCTGATCTCTTGTACTCATAGTTAGCAATCTACCAGTTGGGCCAAAAATTCACTTCTGGCTTTTTGTTAACTGGAGAAAATTCACAGACTTTTCTTGCCTGGGCTTTGAACTACAGTCCTCAGATCTCAGCCTCCCAAGTAGCTGGGATTACAGGTGTGAGCCACCAGCACCCAGCTCTAGTGCTCTTTAGTAAAATTCATTTTCATTTCCTTGAACATCTTGAATGTTAAGTCTTAAATTTGAGTAAATTTCTTAAATTTACCCAGTCTTCAATTTCTGAGTAAATTTCGTCTGGAGTATAATAATGTTCCATTTTTCATACTTTGTCTATTTGTTCTATTTCCTGACTTTATGACCCAAGAACCTGGTCCTTTTCTTAGTGCTGTGGAAACATGAAAGCTAATGTGGAGTGCTGTGTCAGAGTCTTCTTTGTGGAGTCTGCTTTCTGTGAGGATGGAGGAGTTTCCTCAGCAGAAGCTTTTATCTTTAGTATGAAAAATTTCAAGCATCTAAAAAAAAAGTTAAGAGAACTGTAGAGTGGACACTTACGTTTCCAGGGGCTAAGTGTCCTACCTGCCTTAACACACACACACACACACACACACACACACACACACACACACGCACGCACGCACACACACACCTGCCATCTACCACAGGTCCATCTTACATGCAGACACATTCTCAAAGTTGAAAATATTAGTATACTTTTACTCTTTACTTTCAGGTAGCATAATGCTAAATGGATTTCAATGTTTTGTTTTTAAACTGTTTTATTTATTTATTTGTTTTTGTCTTCTCTTTTGTGGTACTGGGGATTGGGTACTCGTCAGAGTATATGCCTGTGTGTTTGACATATGGTCTAGTTCAGTTGTTCAGGCAGAACTTTTGAGCTCAAGAAATCCTCCTGCCTCCGAAATCTGGATAGCTGGGCAGATGGTATGTGCCACTGGGCCTGGTGAGGAAACAGCTGAGCGCATCTCTCCTGAAAGCAGTAGTTCTCAGACTATCCACCCCAGGCCCACTGTACTGTCTTGAAAATTATTGAGGACCCTGAGGAGCCTTGCTTCTATGGAATATAGCTATCAGTGTTTATTATATTAAAAAGAACTAAGACATGTTTAAGCATAACAATACATAGGCCTGTAGGAGCTGGTGTGATGTCATCATCTCATATAGCCTCTGGAAAATTCCACCAACAATTAATGAGAACGGGAAGAAGGTGGGGCCTCCATACGGCCATGCTAGGTGGTTTTGTCTCAGGGACAAAAGAGAGAACTATACAGACCAATTTGTCTTATAAAGACGTTGTAAAATGACACTTTTTGAAAACATTTAACAAAAAATTTTGGTAATATTCCATATAGTGACAAAATTGTTCCCACCGATTCCCAAGGTGACCGCTGTCGCATCGGCAAGCTTTAGCACAGGGCAGCTTTTAGGAAGGTGTGAGTGAAGTTACTGTCTAACTTTTTGCATGCTTGGAGAAAACTGCTTTTCAAAACAGCTGGTGGTGTAAACTAGCACGACTGCTTAGGAACTATGCCAACAGCATCATGGGAAGTCGAGTGTTTCTCAACATGGCATTCCATTTTGGGCTGGATTCTTCACTGGGCGAGGTTCCCTGTTCATCATCACACATGTGGCAGACCCCTGGTCTCTACCCACCACACGCTAGTAGTTTTCCCCCAAGCAGAGACAATAAATGTCTCTTAGCCTTGCCACAAGCCCAGTGGGAGGCAACCATCACCCCCAGACCAACACTGCCTGACTGCCTTTCTCCCATGTCTTGACTCCCGGTGTGCTGCTCTGATCCCGCAAGCAGCCCTGCCCCGCTCAGCTCTTCTGCTTAGTTCTGCCTCCTCCATCAGCCGACACAGGCAGCAGGGCTGGTCTCATCGCCTTTCCACACTCCAGTGATGCCACAGGAGCGCAGGGACCATGTTCCGTCCTTCCTGGGAAATGCCTAGGCCTGCACTCTCCTCCACAGTGCTTCACAAGAGATACTTATGAGTGGGAAAAATGCTCCAGCGGGTTAGCTCACATGCCAGTGCCACCCTAGTGCTGGGACTTGGCAGGAGGCCAGCCTCCGGCAGAATCTGAAGAGCACCATGGGTTTAACTCATGTTCCTTCAGATACACCCCACAGATTGCCTGTGCTCCCCCAGGATACCGGGCACTGAGGCTCAGGGCTCTCTAGAGCCGGCACTTGGTTTCTGGGCACCCACTAGGAGAGACACTTTCCACTGTTAAGCCACAGCAAGTAGGAGAACTACTGAGTCCAGTGCAGGTCACAAATAGTGAATGAAAAGTCGTCCCCGCTTCAAGCAACTTAAAGGAGAATAAGTTGGGATAAAGCACCCGACCGACCGCGTGAGGAAAGGCCTGGCATCAGGCAAGCCATGGGTGTGTTAAAGAAAACAAGGGCTAGTTAAAAGGTGGCATTAGGGAGATGGGCAAATGAACTTTGCTCTTTTTGCAAATTACATAACATCTCAACACAGGTTATAAAACAGCAGGGTATGCTTCAGATACCACAGAAGCTCCTTTTTCTTCTTTTCCCCCACTTTTATACCTAGCGGATCAGTAAAAGTTTGTAGAACAGTGTTTTAAATGCTGAGAGAAGCCAGCAGCTTGTTCCAGTCTCTGACTCAGTTAAGCTCTTACAATATTTTGACTGTTGGAAGAAAATTAATAATGGGATGCTAGGCGGTTAGATTAACTGAAACTAAATATCAACATGGCTAGATTTATTTTTGGATGACTGAGCTCATCCCTTCAAAGAACAGAAACAGGACTCATAATATCATGAGTTATTAACTTACACAACACCAGAACAGCCCCGAAAGCAGCAGAGAGAACCACATGCATTTAACGATTACGTAAGAGATGGAAGTTGAGATGTCCCATTAGTGAAGATTTAGAGTGTGGGGCTAGCTGATTCCCAAGGCCACAGACACCAGAGGACACTAAGCCAGGAGCTTGTCCTGCTGGTTTCAGCATCCAATTGGTTCCAGATGCCCCAGTCCTTCCCTCCTGCAGAGTCCGAGGGCTCCCTCCCGATTCTAGCCAGTGTGGACAAGTCAAGACGCTTTTCCTTCTGCCAGTCAGCTAACACTTACTGTGCCACTGTCTGTCCTTGTAGCCTACCTCCCTTCTACGCATGTGCTACTTGTGGGTGTCTGATCACAAGAAAACTTGACTGTGTCAGATATGACCAGGGCTGACAGTGACAGCTCCTACTGAGGAGGGACCTGAAGCCCCGGGCTTCTATGACCCACAAGGAAGCACTGGTTTGGTTTAAATGAACCAAACTGACCTTAATTGCTGAAAATAGAAGCCTCAAAAACTGTCAAGCCTCTTATTCTCCTTACCCCTTCTGCAGGGTGGAGAGACTGCTGAGAGCAGCCTTTGGCTCCCCTGGGCCATTGATTGGTGAGTGGGGACACCCACACCAACACGGGATCCCTGAAACCTGCCTTCTGTCCATGGGCTGCCTGCAGCTTTTCTAGGCAGACGCACGCGCAATCCAAAGAAGCCATCTACATTCACATACCAAAGGCTGAAGACATTCCTGACAGGAAAACCTGAGGAACCAGAGCCACCTTCAGGAGCCATTTCTGGACCCCTCTGCATAGCGGTCACAGTGTGGAAGACACCACCGCTCCCCCAGCCCCCACCCCAGGGAGGGCCTGAACTCTTCTGAGGCCTGGACAGAGTTTAAAATTTTATCCTGGTGTGTGTGTGTGTGTGTGTGTGTGTGTGTGTGTGTGTGTGTGTGTGTGTGTGCATGTGTGTGTACATGTGTATGTGTGTACGTGTGTACGTGTGTGTGTACATACATTATTTAAAATACAAGTGTGGAAGTCACAGAAGGACCATAACATAACGAAGATGATGACAGAATGACCAGACAGGCTGTAAGACCCATCTCAGAGCAGCCCACACAGTAGGATATTGTTTTTATAATGCTCAAGACATCTTATCATTTAGGTATATCTGAAGGTAGCAGACTAAGCTTTAAAAGGACAGGGAAGTGCAGGGTGGAGGGGTTCTGGGCGCGCACTGGCTCTGTGATACTTCTCTCATCTTTGTGAGCTCCAGGGTTTATCACTGCTTTACCACTTACATGTATATTACTTATTTTTTGTATCTATCAAATTACATAGAGAAGTTTTTTAAAGTAAAAATTACCACATTACTGAGGCACTGGTGGCCCATGCCTGTAATCCTAGCTACTTAGGAAGCTGAGATCTGAGGATCAAGTTTGAAACCAGCCAGGCATGAAAGTCTGTGGGACTTAGCTCCAATTAACCACCAAAAAGCTGGAAGTGGAGCTGTGGCACTCAGTGAGCACAAAAAGCTCAAGGGACTACCATCCCAAGGCCTGCCAGACCCCAGATCATCCCTGCCACCAGGAGGACTGCATGCGGGGGCTGGGGGAGGGGGTTGGAACACAGCTGGAGTGGGAGGGCAGATAAGGGCCATAGAAGCCACAACCCGGTTCAGGCTGCTGTTCGTCTTGCAGTCTGCTGCTTTCTCCATCTCTGCCTCTTCCTTTTGGGAAATACTCCTTTCCCCTCCATGCACGTTGGGTGCAGCTGAGGCCTGACCCCCTTAGCACCCAACAGGGGGCTGGGGAGAACGCAACCCTGGCAGAGCAGCTTCCATAAAACAGCACTAGGTACAACAAAGCCGGCCCGCCCTTCCTCAGTGGAGCACAGGGGTCCCTGTCGGCTGCTTCAGGAGGAACACAGGCCTAGCTCTGCTCCAGCAAGGAGGGAAGGGGAGCTGGCACAGCAGCAGAGCTGCCTCAAGCCTGTTCTGCCCTGCTTCAGCAGCCGCCCAGCTGCCTCTCCCTGTCCATCCCACTTGCTCCCAAGCTTTCGAGAACTCACTTCTAGACTCATCTCCAGGGGACACTTCCACCTCTGGCCTGCGCTCCTGTGGCGGTACCACCCCCTTCAGACTCCAGCCTCTGCTGCTGAAGCAGAGGAAGAGGCAGCTAGCAAAGCGTGGCCCCAGGAGTTGACCTGATCTCCCTCCCAGGTGACAATCCTCTCTCACTCCTATCACAGGAGATGGTGTAAAAGACCTAGAGGGTTACAGCTTCATAGTGTGCATGCGCATGTGCCTGTGTGTACTCTGGTACTGGGGCTTGGCTTAAACTCAGAGCCTGGCACTTCTGCTTAGTTTGTTTGCTCCAGGCTGGTACACTACCACATCAGCCATATCCTCACGTCAAGCTTTTTGCTTGTTAGTTAGACATAAAGAGTTTTTCAGACTTTTCTTTGTGGGCTGGCTTTGAACCAGAATCCTCAGATCTCAGCCTCCTAAGTAGCTAGGATTATAGATCTGGGCCACCAGCACTGGTCAATAAAGACCATCTTTTAAAGTCAACTGAAGCAATTATGTTACAAGTGTGATTACCCACCTGACCATGAGCTGTAACTCCTCCAGCCACCTTTCCTCCTAGAGGCAAGCACATTGGCTGTGAATTTCCGTGCCAATGCACACAGTAACCACCAGCCAGATGTGAATTAGCCATGTGCAGAGGTAAAGCGGGGTACGTAACACGGACTCTTCATTTTGTGGCGCCCCCACATTCTCATGAGCTTGTTAGAGCAGAAGTTTCAAGAGAAAGTGGCCGAGGCCGACAAGTCAGTGGGACACAGAGCCTGCTTCTGCGTCCTCAGGTGCATGGGACGGGTCTGAGGCCTGCCTGCCTGAACGCCTGCACTCTCTGCTCGCTCCCGTCAATGCCAAGTCCCTACCTTCCTCACGAAATGGAAGCTCAATGACCCAGAAATAATTGAACAAACCTATTTCACTGGGGACATTTTCATTTTTATCTTCATTAACTCTTTGGCTCCTGCCAAGCAGACTGAGAGGAGGATTTATGTTTCCACGGTGGCCTTGGAGGATCTTTACATAGACAATTTGTACATTGAACAGAGACAGAAAACACTGCATATCTTGCAGACAGTCACCTCTTACACAAAGAAAATTGCTTTCTTTTTCTATCAAAAGAATACTGTGTTATCTCATTATCTTTATGTTTTAGCTGAAAGAATTTTGCAGAAAAGTAGCCTGTTACCCAAATGAACTTCACTAATGTTTTTCTCAAAAATGAAATATTACACACTTAAGAAACCCACGTCCTTTCTGTTGTTAGGAAAAACAAGTGTGTGCACACAACCAGCCTATTCTCCTAGAATGAATGAAGAGCGGCCTACCTGCGTGGCTGGCTATTTGCAGGGTTTACACAAGGAAAATGCAAAAGTAGGGGCGTTCACACTAAGTGCCCAGACAGGGCAGCAGCTACAGACTAGACAGATGCGGAGTGCCCTGCCTCCCTGACACCATCCTGATGGGGTCCTTCTTGCTCTATAAACTATGTGGCTTTGGCATGTGTGTCCGGGGCCCTTGCACTGGGCCCTATCCAGACATTAGGACACTTTTCTCATGGCCAAAGCCAGCTCTCTTTAAGGAGTAACATGATCTTACATCCTTAGCTCACTGGATTTCCAAAACATACTATCTTTGGTGAATTCATAAAAATACTAACATCATAGATGAGATTACAAGGCTGACTTTCTGAGAACGACAAAACTAGGAATAAAAAAAACAAACTAGGAATCACTGGTGACGAGGGCTCAGATACTTTCCCCCAACACATTAAGGATCTCATGTATGATTCCTACGAAGCTGGTCCTGTGGTTCTCTTTAGCTGAGCACTATCTTGCCAAATATACTTTGGATAATTTTAAAAAGAGATTTGTAAAAATGATGCTAGGGAGGTTTGCACAAGACCTGACTTGTATGAAATGACCTTAGCTTTCCTCTCTTGTTAACTCTCATGGGAGATTGCAATTTGCTCAAAAGAAAGGGTTCGGGTACAGAATTTTTAATGTCAGTAAAGAAACATGTTTGTCACCATAGAACTGGGATTTAATCTCCAGTCTATAGAACCCAGCACAGGGCCAAGAAAGGTAACTCTGAAGACAACTTCCTTCTGTATCCCCCAAAAGGTAAGTAGATCTTACCAGAAGCATTGCTGACGTCCCATTAGGTCTGGATAAGTGGATGGACATTTCAGGAAACATCCTGTCGATGCGGCTGATGACATCATCCACATATCTAGGTGGAAAGGAACACACACGTATGAATGTGAGCAGCACAAAGGCACAGCTGGAGTCAAAGGGCTGCCCATTGACAGTGCAGCATACTGAGGCTTCGGTTTTACTGTTCTTCATTGTTGTGCTCCATTTTTAAGAATATGCTCAAATCCTCTCCTCTCTTGCCTTCTCACAGTAAAAAGAAGTGATTTCTTTTGATATTTACTTCCACATTCTAAAGAAGAGTATTTTAGATGCTACTTAAGTTTTCACTTCAATTATGTAGGCTCCTGTAAGTAATTTCTTTTTTTTTTTTTTTGGGTCCGGTCGTGGGGTCCGAACTCTGGGTCTGGGCGCTGTCCCTCAGCTCTTCAGCTCAACTCTCGTGCCCTACCACTTGAGCCACAGTGCCACTTCCAGCTTTTTTCTGCTTATGTGGTGCTGATGAATTGAACCCAGGGCCTCATGCATGCGAGGCAAGCGCTCTACTACTGAGCCACCTTCTCAGCCCTCCTGTAAGTAATTTCTATGGAAACTGGCTGTGGTGTGTGGGGGGGGGGGGTGGGGAGGGAGAGCACTGAGGTTTAAACTTAAGGACCTCCTGCTTGCTAGACTGGGCCTCTACCACTTAAGCCTTACCTCAAGCACTGTGTGGTAAAGAGGCTTGAACTTAAAAGGGGTCATGTTTTTTGCTAAGCTTTGTTTTCCTCAAGGCAAGCTTGGTTTTTGTTGCTTATTTTCAAGATAAGAGTCTCTCAAACTTTTCTGTGTGGGCTGGCCTTGAACTGTGACACTTCTGTTTTCAGTTCCCCCAGTAGGTAGGATTATAGGTGTGAGCCACAGGCGCCCAGTCATTGTTCCTTTCTTCCCCTTTTTAGAATTTTTGTTTGTTGTGAGGTTTGAACTCAGGGCCTTGGTTGCTGTCCATAAGCTTTTTTGCTCAAGGTTAGCACTCTACCACTTTGAACAACAGCACCACTTCCGGTTTTCTGGTTGTTAATTGGAGATAAAAGTCTTATGGATTGTCCTGCCCAGGCTGGGGTGCGTGGGGGCACACACACGCGCGCGCGCGCACACACACACACACACACACACACACACACACATACACCCATTTGTTTTAAGTAGGACCTCATAGCTCTGAGCTGTCTTCTGGGAATTGTTTTTCCTTAGTCCCTTGATTTTTATTTGATTAGCTGCCCTTGATTTTAATTTTTATTAGCCTTATTGCCTTCTCTTTTCTCTCTTCCTCCTCCTCCGGTCTTCCTATACAGCCCAGGCTAGCCTTGAACTCATAACACTCCTATGTCAGCAACCCCCCCTCCCCCCCTCCCCCATGCTGGGATTATAGGTATGCACCTATAATGTACCCAGTGCTTACCCGATTGGTTTTCTGGAAGTCTATTATGACTTTATTCCTATGCTCTAACTCTAGAGATTCTTTACTACAATTAATGTATCAAGTGAGCTAGCAAGGCCATTTTTATGCTTCCAAAAGTGGGTGTTCTCTGTTTTCCCGGCCCCAGTGGAAACCTCTAGCTCTTAACATTTAGTCGTCACTGAGGCCACTGTCATTAGCACTTGGCACAATGTCTGGCACGTACTGAAGATGGCAAGGTTACACGCTGCTTATGGGTAGTCCTAACACTCCATAGGACAGTCTGCCAAAGTGCCCTCTCTCAGCGGATGTGCCTTTCCTGCAATGAAGGCCCACTGTGTAGACGTCCGCCCACAGTGAGGAGAGCTGGGTCTGCCTCGGCTCCCTGGAGAGGAAATTATAAGAGTATTTGTGCTCACCAACCAATCGCACTGGACACAAAAGGATATACAATGTAATAGCCAAGAGGCAAAACTATCTATTAAAGGTCTTACATTGGATTTCATATCTGTTGGATATGACAAATTGCATTACATGTCCATTAAACCAGACACGCATCCTCTCTGGAGGATGGAGGGACATAAGCACTTGGTTCACAGCATGGGAAGATTTCAGTTGGAAACATGGGCCTCCCGAGAGACAGCAGGCAGCAGCATGTTGCCATCTGTTAAAAAGTGAGCACCGGGGCTGGGAAGGTGGCTCAGTGGTAGAGTGCTTGCCTTGTATGCCTGAGGCCCTGGGTTCGATTCCTCAGCACCACATAATTAAAAAGAAAAAAAAGCTGGAAGTGGCGCTGTGGCTCAAGTGGTAGAGCGCTAGCCTTGAGCTGAAGAGCTGAGGGACAGTGCCCAGGCCCAGAGTTCAGGCCCCACGACCGGACCCCCCCAAAAAAAGCGAGCACCAACACAGCCACCCTGGAAGTCAGAAGGTAATCCTACAGATGAACTCAGGAGGATCTCCTTAGAGAATGCTAAGGACAGTTTCAAGCTTTGTGTTGGAAAAGATGCCACAGCAGGCCTGGTGCAAACCAGGAGGACAGGAAGCAGATAGGAGAGGGCTGAGGTGGAGGTACTGAGGAGAATCAGCCAGCACTGACACCATCTTCCCCTCTCCAAAGGACTATAGGTGGGAAGACAGCACTGGAAGGTGAACTGGCTCAGCAGGAACACACTGTTTCTTAAAGGCAAAGCTTCATCCTCTTAAGATTCTAATAGTTGCTCATGAAGAGCTAAGAAACAGATTGACCAAGACATGGCCTTCTGTGGTCCTCTTCTTGATCTCTGGGTTGAATTTTCTACAGTCTAGGATCTAAGCTTAAATGCTATCATTTCCTCCTTTACCTGGTGTCTCAGAGATGGCAGAAGACACTTTACACCAGGAGTTTACACCCCAGTCCTGGAAAGCTTTCTACATTTACATACTTCTCTTCTAAATCTATGTTGTGTGGTTTTAAACCCAGTTTCTTCAGAATCAGCAGGATGCAAAACCTGGCATCCTGTGTGATTGGAGGTCACCACTAAGTATATGCTAACAGGGAGGGGGCAGGCAGTCTTCTGCATGGATCCCCAATCAATAGCATCACAGCGCTGGCAGCTCAGAGTGAATGAATATGCAGGGCCTCAGAACAAAGGTAATATCATAATTTGCTCTCCCTGTATCTTTCACCTCAAAGCCTTCAAAGAACCTTCTGGAAACCTAGTGTCATCAGTAGGTTAGGAAAGCAAGGGAGTAAGTAGGTTATATGATGGCCCCAGGTCACAAAAAGGTAGAAGCAAGTACAGAGAGCAACTCCCCAGAACTCCATGCTAGGTACCTGATCTTGCTTGCTTTCAGTGAGTGAGGGTCAGAGTTCTAAATATTCAGAGAACACGTGTTCCTGGCCGTTGCTGATTTCTTTCTTTATGAGACTTTTATTTAAAGGGAAGACCTTTTCGACAGTGGAGCAGAAAAGCAGTTCCTAGGAAGGACGCCTACTGCTGCTACACAAGCCAAGAGAGCTGGGGTAACTGGGCTTTGTCGGTGTTTTTTTCCACACCGACTGAGCTTAACTAAAGCTCAGCAAACTCAATTCAGTTATTTTACGAAACAAGAGAATCTTAAGGAAGACTGTTTTCCATTCACATGCCTACCATAAAGGAGATGCAAATTTCTTTGTTCCAGATGACATTATGTAGTTGCCAAAAAAAGAAAAGGGAGAAAGTCAGCTGCACCTTTAGTTGAGGAAAACAATGTCTCAATTCTAGAAGCAAAAACCAAAACACTTCATCTTTAGACAGTCTCAGCCTTGGACCCCAAATCAACTGCCAGTGACGATGACTTGACAGAGGAGAGCTTGGATGGGCAAACTCCAGGTGTGGCAGCTTTGCTTTGCTGGGGCAGGGCTGGTACAGGAGGTGGTCTCGCCAGGCTTGGTGCTGGTACAGGAGGTGGTCTCGCCAGGCTTGGTGCTGGTACAGGAGGTGGTCTCACCAGGCTTGGTGCTTGTATGAGGAGGTGGTCTCGCCAGGCTTGGTGCTTGTATGAGGAGGTGGTTTTGCCAGGCCCACCCCCAGGTAGGCAGGCCAAGGACAGGTAGGAACGGCCTGCTCAACTCCCACACGTCACCATATGTTACTCTACCTTTAATTACTTTAATTTTTACCTTTGGAATATAGGCAAACAAGCAGCAGCGCAGCAGTGGTGACTAGTTTACACTGGAGCAGACGCGAGGCGGAAAGACATTAATTGAGTGCCAAATTGAGCAGTGAGTCACCATTTGCACATATCTGTCAACCTGCTAACAGGGTAATAACTTGGAAAGATCGCAGTTCCTATTTACATTACCAGAGCCTTTCGAAAACTGAGGTTCTGCATGGTTCTCCTTTATTCAAGCACTCGGCTGATAAGCCATCTTGATAGTCCAAGAAGCCATCTAGAAACACAAACTTCTAGAAATCTCAGGTTCTGATTAAGGCATGAATCATAACTTCAGTGTTTCCAGGCAGAAGCTAACTTTCAAGTCAGCAGGGAGTCGCGTTTCCCTGTCCTGCTCCTAATGAGAGTCATATGCTCAATGGTGTCTGACCCTATCTTGTCCAGGACAAAGCAAGTTAACTCATCACTCTACTATGGGGCTTCACATGCCACCTCAGCATCTGCAGCATCAGGAAGACCCACTCCATTCTTAGATGTGTGTATGTGTGTGTGTGTGTGTACGTGCACACGCACGTGCACGTGAGCATGCATACTAGGCTTGAACACTGGGCCTGGGCACTGTCTCTTAGCCTTTTCTGCTCAAGGCTGGTGTTCTACTTGAGCCACAGCTTCACTTCTGGCTTTTTGGTGGTTAACTGGAGATAAAAGCCTCACAGACATTCCTGCCTAGGCTGGCTTTGAGCCTGAATCCTCAGATCTCAGCCTCCTGGGTGGCTATGATGGCAGGCACCAGTGCCCAGGCCTGCCTTTTGTTTTTCTTCAAGAAGCTTATTTGCTTCTTTAAATGGCCTTAATAGGTGATCCAAAGCACAGCGGCACTCCAGAGTCCCCTCCGATCAACATCCCTGGGGATCCAGAGCTCCCACGGTCACGGTGCCTGCACCAGGTGGTCTGCAAGGACACCCCAGGCCCAGGCTTGGCAATCCTCTCACAACCCCCAAAGGCATCTTGTAAATATGTAGATTATTGGATTTTCCTGTTTCTTTCACTGGTGCTTTTTAATCTTTCTTGGGTAACACATCACTTGGAGAAGGTATTAAAAAACTAAAAATCATGCCTACACAGCATTTTACATACATTTTCCTGCAATTTGTATTCTCTTAAAGTCCACTCATGGGCCTCAAGTCAAGTATCTCTGTCTAGACTCCGGAACTTTCTCCCTCTGTCTTGGTTGCAGTGTAGAAGGAAAAAGCCTGAAGTGGTGCAGGGCAAAGTGAAGCCCTGTTGATCTTAAGATCATGATTCCAAGACCGAGCCCTAAGGTTAGTTTTTGTTTACTTACTGCTTAATTGACAAATAAAATTAGCATGTATTTATCTAGTACAACATGTGTTTTGAAATCTGTATAGATGTTGAGGTGGCTAAATCAAGCTAATTAGCACGTGCTTTATCTCATTACCATTTTTTCCTGTGGTGAGAACAATTAGAACCTACTTTCTCAGCAATTTAAGGATGTGACACTCTGTTATTTACTACAACTACTATGTTGTACAATAGGCTTCATAAACTGACTGTTGGTACCATCCACAAGCATCTCCCAGCCTGCTCCCTTTCCCACCCTGGTAACCACTGTCTGACTTTATACTTCCATGACTTCAGTTGTTTTTGGAGTCTTCACAGAAGGGAGAGTGCCTGACTTATTTCACTTAACATCATATCCACCAGCTCCGTCCATGCACCATGAATGACAGTGCTTCTTCTTAAACACATATCACGCTTTGTTTACCCATTAGTCTACCGATGGACACTTGGGCTGATTTTCTGCCTTGACAACTGTGGCAGTTACACTCTCTTGAACATATGGATATCAACTCCTGTGACTATTCCCTGTAGTGTGAGGGAAATCACATGGTCTATTTGAGCTTTCTGAGGAATCTCCACATTGTTCTCCATACTGCCTGCATTGTCAGCTTTTTTGTCTCCAGGTTGGCACTCTACCACTTAACCCAGAGCTCCACTTTCCAGATTTTTTTAGTTGGAGATAAAATTCTCACAGAGGGGCTGGGAAGGTGGCTCAGTGGTAGAGCGCTTGCCTTGCATGCATGAGGTCCTGGGTTCGATTCCTCAGCACCACATAAGCAAAAAGAAAAAAGCCGGAAGTGGCGCTGTGGCTCAAGTGGTAGAACGCTAGCCTTGAGCTGAAGAGCTGAGGGACAGTGCCCAGGCCCAGAGTTCAGGCCCCACGACCAGACCCCCCCCCCAAAAAAAAAAAAAGTCTCATAGACTTTTCTGCTTGGGCTGGCCTTGAACCTCGATCCTCAGATCTCAGTCTCCCGAGGAGTTAGGATTACAGGCGTGAGCCACCAGCGCCCGGCTGAAGGGCTGATGAGAGAGATGACAACTAGTGGAGATAACACCCCTTGCTCTATCTTGCAACCCTGGAAAACCAAGGTAAGCCCCGATGGAACAATGCCCCTGCTGACCCTGGAGCCCTGAGTCGACCTTTACAGGGGACAGCATCTCTCCTTTTGGGGTGAGGTAGATAGTGACCCAACCCGATGTCACACAGCTGACACACATCCAAAGGGACACAAAAGGGAGACCACTAATTCCAGGCTCCACTTCTTGCTCATCACTGTCATCCTTCTCCCCACGCAGCTCCAGGAAGCAGGTAGACAAGACTGCACCCCTTGAGCAGCTCTCCCAGATGAGAGTCTGGTTGGGGATTTGTATAAACCCGCTAGTAGCCAAAGGTTTTCTTCACTTTGCCCTGGCACCTTACTCTCACTTTCAAATAAACTCTGCCCCTGCTCCCAATCTCCCTGTCTCCTAATTCTTTATTTGGTGGGGAAAAAGGACCCGAGACCTCTAGATGGTATTACCCCTGCTTTCCATGATAAACTCAAGTCTAATTCTTAGGCAGCCATAAACACGCTTCAGTCCAACTGCTGCTATATCCCAGCCTCATCAGGCCTTCTGCTCACGTCACAGGCCCGCCTAGAAGACCGCCATCCCACCCCCGTGCTGTGAAAACCTCCCCTCCTCAGGAAAGCCTCCCAGCATCCTACATCCCACTCATCAGCACACCTTACCTAGCACAGCACATATACAAACTCTGACATTCCCACACTTTTGTCCTTCCCCAATCTTTGAAGGATTCTTTAATGTCTTAGATTACATGACGCAGAATCCCGGCACTAGCCACAGTGCCTGGTGCTCCACAGTTCACGGAGCCCCAAGTGAGGCCACTCTGGACTCAGTGCAGTGCACGAAGACTCAGGTGTGGGAGCGCTCATTACATCGGCCGTCATAAGGCAGGACAACAGCAGCCAGGAAGCTTCAAAGCAGGCGGCAGAGACCCTTTAGAGTCAAGGCTTCCGATGTATCCGCAGACTGCCCGCATCTGTTCTAGTAGAAGCTCAGTGCTTCTGAAAGCAAGCGCCTTCAAAAAAAAGTGCACTGTATTGACATGCCAGTTTTAAAATGCTGCTTCGAATGAACTAATTAATTCTGCAAAACATTAGTACAAAGCTGTGGGCTTCCAAATTGGGATTACAATACCAAAGTGGTAACAACATGGAAGTAGAAGACATCTCCAAAGATAGGGGCTTTGCAAAACATTCATTTTCTATCTATGTGGTAAGATACATTGCAAGCTATTTGTTATTAAAGCCTTAAAATAATTGATGGACAGATGGCTTAGTTCTCTAAATTCTGACCCTTCCTCAAAAGAAAATAACAAAAAATAAGCCCTACAACAAATCTGGCCCTGGGCCAGAGCTCTCATGTGCTGCCATGCTTAGCCACTCCAGCCAGATTGAAAAAGCATTCACCCCACACAGTGTGTACCATACAGGCTGTTCATTTTTGCCACCCATACCAGGTTGAAGAGTTAGGGATGCATATATTAATAAACCCCATTTTGGGGGAGAGAGAAATAGCCAGTAGTCACCACGAAGGCAATTACTTGTATGATCTGAAGGTGATTTAAGACATTCCACTGCACCTGTCCACAATGATGAGCTGGCAAGGCCTAGGCCTGGCTAGGAACAGATGGGGGTGTGTTTAATCACTCCATGTGAGTGAAGCTGGCTGAAACGACAACCACTAGGCTCATGTGATTGAAGAAGGAGACTGGAAACAGGTCAAACATTCACAGGCAGATTTGTACAATGGCTCCACTTCCCCTCCCTCTCCCTTCCCTTTTCTTCTTCCCTCCTTCTGGGTGGGAACACCCACCTACTGGGTGTTCTCTTTCAATGAAAGTTACTTGAGAACTTCAAAAATCTCCTTGTGAAACTCCACACCTAGACAGGCACCAGGGCTGATAAGAGTGAAAGGGGCCCACATTCCCGGCCCTGTTATGTCTATTAATAACAGTCCCCAACAAACCAGTAGCGCGTTTCAGGCAGCAGCTGGCCCCTGACCCTCCCTCCCACCACAGTACACCGCGCAGGCTGGGGAACCCCGGGGAGAGGGCAGTTCCCCAGACTTCTCACTGACAGTGGGAACACGTGTGGTAGCATAGAAGTAACATGAAATCAACGATAATATTCTCTCAGGAAAGATCCACTCCCTGCCTGAGCAAGCCAGGGACCAAGTGACGTTTATGGAGTCTCTGCCCTCATAGGCTGCAGCTCATTTGCTAATAAGCCATCCAGGCTTGACCGCAGAGCCATGGGACAACCTAGTGAAATTACCGTAGGTGCTCCTGCTGGGTTTTTGTTTTTGTAAGGCTCAATTAGCATGCAGAGTTGGTAGGCAACGGGAAGGGGTGAAATAGTGACCGCTCGCTTTGCATCTCATTTTGTATTAGTAACTCAAATGCACAGGTTTTTCTAAAGTTCTGTTCTTGCCTTCAGGGATCCTGTGCAACTCAGTTTTCTCTAAACACTTAGGAGATGTATTAAGCTTGGGAATTGTAATTTCAATACCTTATTCTGAGAGATAGAGAGAGAGAGAGAGAAAGAGATAGAGAGAGAGACAGAGACAGACAGAAACAGAGAGAGACAGAGAGAGATAGAGAGACAGAGAGAGAGAGAGGAGAATCAGGAGGGCGCGGCCACCCAGCAGGGCCCCACACCAAGGCCTCTAAGTGTGGTATGCAGGATGAGGGTTAGCTTTCTCTCACTATGCAGCAGGGGTGCAGGGCAAGGGCCGTGACGGTTTAGAGAAGAAGGGGATGATGATTACTGACTGGGGCTTTGTCATCAGCTGCAGCAGGGGCAGTAGCTACGTTTCAAGTTTGACACCACTGTATACAGTACACTGGGTGGAGGTACACAGGCCTTCCCCAAACAACCCTCTCCTCTAGTAACTGCCCTGAGATGGACCCACATGGATGGAGCACATCCCGGGCTCCTGTGCCACTGCTTCTGGATGACACGTGGGAGGTGGAAGGAGCGAGGTCAGGTATTTATGCAGGAAGTGGTATCAATGGTATCCATCCTTCTCCACACAGTGCTGTCTGCCTCCCCCAGGCTTTCACCTCCCAGATCCTTCTCACTCTGGGGAGGGCAGAAAAGACTCTGCCCACTGGATCTTGCAGGGGTACTGCTGAGGCCCTGGGGCTCCCCATAATTTGCCCATACTATTGAGATAGCCCCTTACCAAAGTCTCCACTGTCTATAGAGTCAGGACCTGGTCACAGTTAACTTCCAGAAAAACACTCCTTTCAAGTAAAACTACTACATTAAAACAACACTGAGATTCCACCTGCTAGAATAAAAAATACAGGGAACTGGAAAATGTGTAAACTGATGGACACTGGGATGTGAGTATTCCTGATTGGCAATGGAAGAAAAACTTATGATACACACCACTTACTTAGCTGAACAGCATTGGTTTAACAATTTTTTTCCTAGAGAATTTTAACTGTGGATGTGAATTGTTTAGAAATTCATGTCATTCAAACAGAGTAACAGAATTATAATGAGAGGATCTGCCTTACTGAGAATAAATAGCATCTCGATCTGGTTTGGTTTCCTTTCTTATCCCCACCCCGCTGTTTATTTGTGGCACTGGGGACTGAACCTGGAGCTTTGTGCTTGCCAAGTGTCCTGGCACCTCCAAGCTATAGTACAAGGAAATCTCTCAAATCAATGCCAAGAGCTGGCTTGCTCTCCTCCTAAGTTCACTGTCAAGCTCACGTTTGCCCTGGACTATCAGGCCTCAAAATGTGACACCTGTCCATGAAGTGGCACAGGAGTGATTTTAGGTGGTTTGGGGTGGAAAATTTTAATTTGCATACATGCGTGTATAGAAAAATATATCACTTGTAAATAAATAGTAAATAAATGTGTGATTTCCTAAATACCAGTGTGGCTCCCTGAGCCTAAGACAACCTTTCAGCTCTTTCCTGATTGATGATACTGTGCTCCTGAATTTTATCACAATCTCATGTGTTTAGACATTTTCCTTAAAACATTAGCTAAATAAAAATCCTTCCTATGTTGATAGGAAACCATGAACCAATTGGAAAGTCATTGTGGAAGGTCATGAGATCCCAGCAGTGTCACGTGAGACAAGCCACTGGGCCTCAGCTTGCTCTGAAAGTTCTCATGCTGCAATGAGAGGAACAGTAGTATCTCCTTCCAAAGGGCAGTTCTGAAGACTAGATAATATATTCAACGGACCTACCACCTCACTGTCTCTTGGTCTCTGTCTCTTTTACACACACACACACACACACACACACACACACACGCACACAATAAATTGGTTGTGAGATGATAATGAGCCAATGCATTAAATTACCTAGAATCCAAGCGGCAAGGTGTTTTGTTTTATTTTCTCCATCACCCATTAACTCAAAGCACAGGGCAACGTGTCCTGCTGAGAAATCCCAGAGTAGGGCTGGGAAGGTGGCTCAGTGGTAGAGCGCTTACCTTGCATGTATGAGGCCCTGGGTTTGATTCCTCAGCACCACATAAGCAGAAAAAAGTCAGAAGTGGCGCTGTGGCTCAAGTGGTAGAGCGCTAGCCTTGAGCTGAAGAGCTGAGGGACAGCGCCCAGGCCCAGAGTTCAGGCCCCATGACCGGACCCTCCCCCCCCCCCCCCAAAAAAAAATCCCAGAGTAGCTGTGGAAAATCTGGGTTCCACCCCAATGTTCTATGCTCATGGCTACAGTGGGCTTTAGTCTCCTCTTCTCTGAGTCCTTCTAGTCCTTGCTGACTCAATACTGTGAGTTTACTATATTCACCAAGAAGCAATTACACAATTCTAAAGACTGCCCATCATATGGTAATTATTCTAGAAAATCCAATTAATCAAAACATCCCCTGCCTGAACTTTTGGGAATAGCTGGAATCTATTATACTTGATGGATTTTAGTCAAATCAATCAGCATTTTTAACAGTAGCATTATTCCAAGTACAGATAGGCATATAATGCACTGCCTTTGCCTTTGCTTTTATCTAAGGGGCCCATGACTAGAAGTGTCTGAAGAAACTTGTTGCAAGAACACACTATGGCAATCAAGCCTAGGGACTAAAGATGAGCATCTTAACTGGAACCCCAGAAATAGAAGTTTGGCAATTACAGAAACTTCCAAGAGGGTTCTGCTCACCGGAGGGCATGAATGCACATCGAGTGCAGGTGTGTAGGCTGCCCTAATGAGCCCGAGTAGGATGCCGGGAGGGTGCATGTGGTTAAATAGCACCTGCCTGATGCATCTTCCATGTCACAGAATGAAGACATAAATAGGATTATTTACTTAAATGTCAAGGGTGTTACACAGAAGTCAGGAGTGTAATAGCCCGGTGCAACACCCCACACACACCCGATTCAGTTGTGTCCCATCAACCATTTCATCCATCACCCCAAACATCCCACAGGCCCCAGGGCCAGGAGGGCTAAGGCCTGCGCTGTGACCTGTGAAGTGCAGCGGGCAACAGTGGGCGGAGCAGGCTCTGTGGAGTTAGGGGTGCTGCTCACAGTGACGGAGCACAGCCAACCCGGATCCCACAGTCGTCCTGACAGGGATCACAGTGACTCCCAGCGAGTGAGTCAGTAAGTCAACCACATGGAACTGTGTTAACATGGACAGTTACACGTAAAACGGAGATAACAATTCCAAATAAACAGGAGCTGTAGCAAGGTGACCGTGGTAAGGGGATGACAAATGGGGGATGCAAGCAGCAATCCCTTCAACTGTGCGTCACGAAGCTTTCCTTCTCAATGTGTGAGAGGCTGTCTACAACAGGACGGGTTCTGGCAGCTATTCCAAAATGTGCGACAGACACAGATCAATTATTCCTGGCTGATGAGAGTAAGAAGAGAGAGTGACAACGGAGAACACTAAGGTTAAATGCTAGGCAAACTTTTATAACCAGAAGATGGGTGGCCGAGTGGAAAGGCTGCCAGGAGGCCCCAGGAATGAGCACCTGCAGAGGCGACTGGACGTCACGTCCACACCTGTCCACACGTGCACGGAAACACTTGCGCTGCAGTCAGGGGAAGGGAAGTGTGCCGTTAGAGAGGTTTCTGTCTGTCAAGATGAGCGCAGAAGCACAGAGTTTATCAACTCCTGCTTCTTACGGTTTTAACCCTGCCTGCCGCACAAGTGAGGTTTTTGCCCACCGGGCCAAACTTGACATTTAAAGTCTATCATGTGCCTGTGGCAGCGGGGAGGTGCTGGCCCACAGAATGGAAACACGAGGCTGTCTGGGCGTGGCTGTGGAGGAGCTCATCGCCCACAGAACAGTATTTCTTCCCTGCCTGAGACATTCTCTGATGTTCCAGCCTTAATTTAAAGGTTTCTTTCTCCATGGGGTTCTGACCAGTAGGGCAGATTACTTGTTGATTAAAAAAAAAAAGTAAAGCATTTATGCTTGATGAGCATGACTCCAACTTTTCATCCTTTCCAATAAGTTCTAAAGGCCCGATGGCTCTGGGAAATAGGGCTTCTTCCAGATCTCCACTGTAAATAATTATGGATCACTTCAAGGCCTAATGAAAGTGGCAGGGTACATGAGAGAACTTCCACTTTCATTAACTAGCTACAGTGTCTCGTGCTGGGGAAGCTGTGCTTGCTGTAGTCCGCACACACCCTAAGCCAGCAAAGCCCTTTCACATCCACTGGGGCCCACACGTGCTCCAGCAAAAGGTCTGCTCTTTCTCTGAAAGACGGCAGCAAGCGGTGTGCCGCCACCTTTAGCACCTTCCTCCACGAGGCCAGGCACTTGAGTGAATCACTCTCAGAAATACATTCCAAGAGCTGGCAGATTTAAGAATTTTGACTCTAGTCCCAAGGAATCACACAGTTCCAGATCTGGGAGGCAGCAGAGCGGCTCTCTGGCCCCACAGCCTTCACTCTGTGGGGAGCCTGGCTGGCCTGTGTAAAGCTTTCTGGCTGGTTGCGGGGTCGCAGGGGGATTGGAGAGCCTGGCTGACCTGTGTAAAGCTTTCTGGCTGGTTGCGGGGTCGCAGGGGGATTGGGGAGCCTGGCTGACCTGTGTAAAGCTTTCTGGCTGGTTGCGGGGTCGCAGGGGGATTGGGGAGCCTGGCTGGCCTGTGTAAAGCTTTCTGGCTGGCTGCGGGGTCGCAGGGGGATTGGAGAGCCTGGCTGGCCTGTGTAAAGCTTTCTGGCTGGTTGCGGGGTCGCAGGGGGATTGGGGAGCCTGGCTGGCCTGTGTAAAGCTTTCTGGCTGGTTGCGGGGTCGCAGGGGGATTGGAGAGCCTGGCTGGCCTGTGTAAAGCTTTCTGGCTGGTTGCGGGGTCGCAGGGGGATTGGAACCCAGTCCCTTCTGAATACATCAGTCTGAAACACGGACCTTTAAAGCATGGCTACCATAAGCATTATAAACCAATAAACTCTTCCTAAGGATAGGTTTAAGAGCCATTGCTACAAACATGTACAAGGTTTCTACTGTCATTTTTTAAAAAAGAAAACAGTAGTGCTATGTTCTTATCTACTTTATATTTCACCAATGAATTCTGGCCATAGTTTAAGTGTCACTGAAATTATACCAGAGTTTTGAGAAAGAGGGATCTATTTTCAAGCACCTACCTCTGGGGAAGTGATGAGTTTGTATTTAAAGTACATGCTTGGACATACTCAAATCAACCCATGCTTGGTGGGGGTGGGGAGGGGGTGATAGTCCACGCTCAATATCTGCTTTGGTGTTTTCTGAAAAACTTTTAAGAATAAATAGATCTTGTTAAATGATTTATAAAGGCTCTCACCATTTTTACAGAGAAGGGGAAAAGCTGGATGAAGTTCATAGTTAGAGGGTTTCATTTTATCTAGATTCAAGTTAACTAATGATTTTTATTCTGTAGATGTGTGTGACATTTCAGCATTGATCCAAACACACTTGATTCATCTATTTTGGTTTGCAAGGAAGTTTCCAATCCAAAAATAAACTTCAAAAAAGCCAAAGCTTGATTTCTAAAACCTGTGCCACAACGACCAGTACAATACTGAAGCACAATGTTCAAGCAAACCATTTCCAAGCCATACATCATTTTCTGTTTGGGTCCGACCCAACTGTTTCAAAGTTCATTTTTACAGTGTTCAGGGATAATAGCAACCGTATCATTCACAGGAACCATGGCCAGTCAATTTCTACAGAGAGTAAATGGAATTTTTCCAAATAGATTAAGTTTTAGTATAGAGAACAAACACCCCCTGAGGTTAGTATTTCTGAAACAAAATGGCCAGAAATTAAGTTCGGATAATTTCAAGGGATACTTTTCAAGTGTGACTGGCTCAAAATGGGAGGCCCACTATCTTAAACATGAAATTGTTTAAAGTCCCCAAAAGCAGAAAGTAGAGAAAGAAGATGGGAACACTGGAGATTCCTATGTCACCGTAAAGGTTTTTATAACACCACTAGACTGCAGGAGCAACCATCCCCATTGCCCCCCATCCCTCGCCCCCCCCCCTCCACTGGAGAATGCACATCTCTTTAACTAAGGGTTTCTCAGATACCACCTCCTGGCTTTGTGGATGACTCCCCGTTTACTTTTAGCCACTCAAATGCATGTCTTTTTAAAGACAGATAGACTTGCATTTATTCCTAACAAGAAGACAACTTCATTCTGTTTAGAAATGCTCAGAACACCCCCTCAAGCCCAGGGCTCTGCATTCACAGCTCCTTCTCTTGTGTTGTTATGTAAGCACTGGCTGCTGACTGTTGTTGGTATGTGTGTGGCATGTTTCCCAGTGCGTCACCCTGACAACCCGGAGAAAAGGGGCTGTGAGTGAGGCTTTGGCAGTCTGGGAAACCGACAGCGACAGTTTCGGTGGGCCTGCCAGCGAACTTCCTGCTTCTTGACTGTGTACCACTTTGTTATGGGGGTCAAAGATGGATAGTGGGTGAGTGTGTCGTCCTAACACCATGTGGATAGCCCACCAGCTAGGTACTTGCTGTTGGCGGCAGGAATGTGAAGGCGGCATGGGTGCTGAAGGAGTTATGGGGTGTGGGGGCGGGACTTGGGCTCCGCTGTACAATGAAGAACGTGCTGAGTCCACCTTGGGTTGTTTACAGAAGGTAAACAAGGACTGAGTAAGGCATTCTGTGTTCAGTGTTACAGGAGGGCCTGCTGGAGGACTCCATAACCAAGTTACTGCTGTGCGACGGCTGGGAAACAGCATCCTCGCTCCTCTGTGCTTCTGTTAATTCCTACAAGGTCAAGAAGGTCAAACAAAGTGGCATCCACAGGGGCAAATCACTGCAGCCCCACCTCAGACAGGACCACAGATACAGAAATGTGTCTTTCCAGGGCCTAAGAACAGGAAAGAGAAGCGATGGGCTAGGTAGTTTGACGTTGGGATCTGATACTGAACGCCCACTAAACTCCCGTTTAAACCTTGAAGCAAGGACGTGCAATTCTTACAAGACGGTGGTCCGTTTAGAAAGAGGAAAGCATAATGTTGAAGCACAAGGGATCAAACTGGTCTGCTTTGATGGAGTCCTTTTCGATACAAGGACACATTACCCATACTTCAAGCTTTCCCATGGCACTATGCTAATGTATGTTCAATGTTACATCTAAAACCCCGCAACCCTTCCAGCAATTCAGTACCCAGCTCTTATTTTCAACTCTTATTTACATGCCTATCTATCCCTTTCTCAATCAAGGTTTTTAAAAAGTGAAATATAGAAAGATGCACATCCTGAGTTTTGTTTATCTGGGTCCAGAGCATTTGTAGGTATTTCCACTTAATTCAAAAAGGTTTGGGAAAGTGAAAAGTTCAGATCCCTTAATCTTTTTCTTTTGACAATAAATTATTCATGAAGCTCTCCCCCTCATTCCCAAATGGTGAGGTTTAAACAATTGCTTAAAGTGCTGTTTTTAACTGCAGCACACATTATTCATGAAGCCTCCAGCCCAGGAAGCACTCACTTGCTAACTGGTCATTTTTACCTGATCAATGACTCCTCGTGCGGAGTACCCCCCACGTTGGGACGTGGTACCACAGAGGGTCAGGGGCACTAAGTGCTGGCTCTCACACATAAAGCAGGGTGGTTAATGGTCATTTTAAGGTCCACATATCACCCTGAAAATCTATTAGTGTGTGGCCTAGTCAAAGTCATCCGAGATGATCTGGGGGAGGCGGGCACAGTGGGAACCTTCCTGTAACAGGTTGAGGGATCAATTTATTTATTTCAGATTTGTTCTTTTCCAGTTGAAAAACCACTAAAGACTTTGCAAGCAATCAGTTCAATAGCCACAAGGTACAGCAGTGGTGCATGGCTGACCCTGTGCAGCCCGGGCCACCTCTGTCCCAGGTGGACTCTGAGGCAGTACTGCTGGCTGCTGATTGGCTGCGGAATGGCGAAGTCAAGAAGACGCACAGCCCAGGGGTCTACATGGCCCGGACTACCTCAGCCAAAGATGTTACCTCACTTTTTCCTAAATACAAGCCTGAAGGTAAGAGGCCGCTGAAGTAACAAAAATTAAAGAATTCCATTTAAGTACCAAGTCCTCAGGCCACTCCTACAAACACCACTCACAGCCCTGTGCCCCACGCTGCCCCTGGAGGTCTCTTTAAATGAAGGCCTTCCCAGGGTACACTTTGGCAAACCACAAAGCACAGTACCCACTGCCCAGAAAGTCATCAGAGCTAGAGGACTCTAGAGTTCCTTGGGGGCCAGGGTCCCCGGAGGGAATATCTGCTGACAGAGTTGGGACGCTTGAAATCGGGAGGGCATTCCCACAAATGGAAATTCCAGATTCCCCAGATTTTCGTGAGCTAAACAAGAAGAAATTTTATTTTGCTGTATTTCAGGTCACATGCAGCATATAACCAAAAATTTAATGTTTCCCCTAATGAACAGAAGAATGAGTTTACAGTTATTTTTTCTTTACCTGGATCCTGTTTACTCCTCTGATGTTACTGCTAGTAAAATGTCTCAGAGAACTCTGGGTACTCTGGTCAGCTATGATTCTGATACTGGGCCACATAATATAGTAGAAAAGAATTTGGACTCAGATACCATCTTTCCAAGTTCAAATCTCTGCTCTCACAGGATTTGAACTACATAGATCACATACATACTCTGTTCCTTTTAAAAGACAAGCACCTGCCAGGGCTTATCCCCACTATATGGGGACTCTGTCCTTAGAAAATACAGAGTCCTCAGTGAAAACAATCTGAGGGCCACCAGGGCTGGGTATCTTTGCTGTGGATACTGTTCAACTTTCTTGCATCTCAGTTTCTCCATCTGTGCACCAGGAATAAATGACAATATTGTCACCATCACGGGAAGTATGTGAGGTGCTTTAGCACATGGTACGCACTCGATATGGGGTAGCTCTCATCATTATTGTATTGGTAATGAAATACTTTCTCACGTAGCTCTTTTACTCTGTATAGCAATCACCGTGCTTGCATATACAATATGCCAAAAGCTTATTCAAAGTACAAACCCTGGGCCATTCTAATTTGTGGGTGTTAATTCAAAATTTTCAGAAATACATGGTACTATTTTCAGAACCATACTTCTCCAAGAAATTTCTCAAGTGTAACCCTCATGACACTACTGCTGTGAATCAACCACAAAGCACTCAATGGCGACTTGTAAATAGATAATTGTAAATTAAACCGAAGTGTATGATTTAAAGTATTACTTCTGCTTTCATTATCACATTGAATTTATACCAGACTCCGTCTCAAAAAAATTCTTGTCTCAAAACTCTTGTACCTGGATTAGAATTTGTCTTAAGCTAGCAGATGTTTTTATGCTTTACAAGAATCCTAGTACTTTGAGCCAAAAGGGACCAACCTCCTTACTTTACCAATGGGAAGAAGCCCAGTGCACCAAGTGGCAGCTTAGGGCGGGACAACTACTAAAGGGCAGAGACAGGGCAAGGAGTGTGCTTTGTTTTTAGCTCCAAGCCCGCCTTTCTCTCTACAACCCCAGAGGGCTCCTAAATGGAAACACTGTGTTTGTGACTCTAGAGATCATAATGTCTTGGATACAGGTACTATTCTGTCTTTAACCACAGTATATGTATGCATGTGTACACATGTGTGCAAGTGCATGTGCATACAATTTACGTGGTGTGTACACACCACACACACACACACACACACACACACACACACACACACACACACACACACACACAATGAAGGCCTCCATGACAGAAAGACAGAGATCAAGACATGCCATTTTGTAGGAACAAGTACTCAGAAGTGAAAGGATATGATGTCAGGGATTTTCTTTGAAACATTATAGCCAACAACACAAGTAAAAAGGCAATGAAAGGCAGAGAAAGAAGACATGGCCAAATGTTGGCCTGTGATCTGAGAGTCTGTCTCTGGGAAATGTTCACTATTCCACTGTGGCTGCTATTTGAAAGGTTAATGGTGGGATGGGGAGCATCTCTGACATGGAGACTGGGGAAGGCCCAGTAGATAGGCCAAGGACAGGCAGTACTTAGGGCCAGAGAAGGGGTAGGCTGAGAAAGTTCCAGAAAATAGAGAAAGCTCTGTAGCTAGAACAGAGGAAGGACTGGCAGATATCGAGCAGGAGCCAGGAGGGGCCAGAAATCTGTAGAACTTTGTGAGAGGCTTGGGATGCACCCTAAACTGAAGGGAAGCTTCCGGATTTGTGCTTAATCACGAGGGGCAAATTAAACGCATGCTGTGGAGGGTTCTGGCTGCCGTGCGGGAGGCAGAGAGAAAGCAGAGCCCGGCGAGGGTCAGGGTGCAGAGGAGACCTGGGTGGCCGGGCAGTGGATGCAGTGCGTCCTGGGAGTCTCCACGGTGAGTGAGGTGACTGAGTGGGCCACTCGGCATGTGGGGGCCGGGCAGATGAAAAAGGGAGACCTTCACTCTTGGATTTTGGTCATGTCATAATTACCTGTCTGAACTTACTCTTTTTCCCAGAAATGAGAGGAAAACTTGACAGTTCTCTGTGGTTCGCCTCTATGGTGCCTGAAGGAAAGGAGCTGAGGCTCAAAAAGAACACTTAATAAGCATTCTCCACACAGGGAACAAAGCCGACAGATGAGTGGTATGGTCTGTGCAGCTAACCTTCTGAAGAGATTATACTGCACGGCTAACAAGAAATGGAAGAAATGTGGAAGACGAAATTTCAGAAGGAGGGGGTGGGGGGAGGAAGAGGAGGACAGTGGGGCTCAAGTTCCACCATGGCAGTCTCCCGATTTGTTTCCAATATGAAGGGTTGAACCAATGAACATTTCTGATATGTTTGGAGAGAGAAATACTAGCGCTGTCTGTCCCTTCTCCTGGTATGGAAAGGGAGGTCAAATTTCATGTCCCAACTTACAAGTGGAGCACATCCTCATTGCCTAATGCTATCTTTCATATTTACCAAACTTTACTGAGGAGACTTTGTCCAGTTATTCCTATACTAACTGCTGGTTTCTGAGGTACTGCACTGCAAATACTGTTAAGAAATGTATATTTTAATAGACAAAACAAATACGCTGAGGTGGCAAAGAGCACCCCAGTCTGGGGTGTTGGGGTCCCAGCGCCCTGGCTTCTAGCCCTGGGTGGTGGTGCACAGATCTAGGTTTAGTAAACGACACCAAAGGAATGCCAGGCCGCTGAATGCAGCATCTTGCGTCCCCTGAAAGTTTCCAGGCTCTAGGGCTCACTGCTAGGTCTCTAGGAGGGGTAACACTCTTAGGGGACAAGGTCAAGAAGACTAAATCGTCTGCAGGAAGAACTGCTGTTGGGCAAAGGTCCAGCACGCCCTCAGTTTGCCCCTCCAGATCTTTCAGGAAAACCTTCCAGAGGAAGGGCCAGGAAATACAGAACTAAGTGGGAGAAGCTTTCTGGGGGCTGGGGGAAGTCCCGGAGCTCCCTGGGAAGGAAGAGAAGCCCTATGGGAATTCAGGGGAACGCTGGGCTAGGTGAGCACCTCACTACGCAGGAGCAAGCTGATTCTCCCAGATCTTCATCAGAAACTGGGTAAGCAGGAAAAAAAAAGTGGGAACACTGAGAACACTGACTTCCTTTGTGGTGAAGCATTTAAAAATTAAAAGATTAAGTTTAAATATATGCAGGGAGAAAGATACGCAATGTTCAAACACCACTAATCTAGAGCCACTCTTGCAGGAATTTTAAGAACATCACGACAAATATATAATCAATCAGCTAGCACTCAGAATGAAATGCAAGGCTAAAAAATATTGCGATTTCTTTTTCAAAACTGAAAGTAGTATTACAGAATTTATCAACAAGGGAAATAATTTAATACAGCAATAAAATGTCAAACAAATGCTCAGAGCAAGAAGACAAGTGAAATGATTCCCACACCATCTTCCTGTCACTGATTCCACCCTAGGAAGTTCTAAACTCTCCCGGTGTTTTCTTGCTTAGCAGTCATGCACCCATTGTGAATGAACAAGGCCTTCCTGTGAACCAACTCCCAGTGGGACAGGTACCCCTCAGGGAGGAGCCTCACCTCCAGCTGGAGGACAGTCCTGCCTGGTCTCAGGATAGCTCTGGAGGACGGAGGTCAACTCCAGGTCCCTTGGCAACCACTGAGATGCCAGTGGGCCAGTGAGACGCGGGGAGACAGACTGCTAGCCTTCACAAAGGTGAACGGAAGGCACCAGAAGAGGCAGTGCTGACGAGATCAGCTTGACTTGCCATGAGTGGACAGGCTACTACTACTGCCATCTTGCAACACTGGGGAGCGACCCTGAGGCAGACTGAACGGCTGCTTCCCTGGGGCCTAAATATATTTACTCATTGCTGAAATCATGTGTTTGATTAAATACAGTAAAAAGCTCCACCACAGAACTCGTGTTACAAGCGAATTGTTTCAGTTCAGTTAATTTAAATTTGCTCATCACAGAAGTTAGATGCTAAGCTCAAGACAGGTGAAGAAACTGGACTAACCAAGGCTTCTGCGTCCTGCTGACCACATTCCTGTAGCCATTCTTAATGCACACTGTAACGTCAGTGGGTGGAGCTGGCAATGGCCCCAGACACTGGAGATTTGTGCGTGGTCCTATCCAAACCACGTAGATAGCTTTTACAGAGAAGAGACCTGGGAGATGGAAGGCGGTGGCCCACTTAAAGTTGAGGACTGAGCCATGACAGAGGCAGGACAGAATTCAAGACCCCTAACTCCCACATGTGGGCATCGGTCAAATTACTGGGTAAGTCCGGAAGAGAAGATGTGATTAAAGGGCTAAACCAACATCTTGCTGCTGAGTCTCACATCCCCTCTTAGGCACTGTTCTGTACTGGATGGCAGCTGAGCTAAGTCCACGAACTTCACCATAGTTCCTTTCATGGGTTACGCATCTGCAAACACTGCCTCTCCCTCATTGCCCTTTAGATCTTAAGAGCGTACAGCTTTTCTCAGGAGCAGCAAACCTAAAGGTGTTGGGAGACAGTTGCAGGTGCTAAGATGCGGTGGCAGTAGGTGTTCAATGGAACCTCGGTGATTTTCTATCTGCTGTGCCTGATGCTAAGCTTAGTCTCATTTATTTTCATGCTGACCTTTAAGACAATGTAAAAAAGAACTTAATTACTTTGCAGTCATTTGTGAAACTAGTTTTGGTTATTGCTATGTATTTTTTCCCTCTCAATATGTGATTCAGAGAAGGTGTGTGGAGTAATACTCAAGTGTTTAGGATACTGCAGATCTAATTTCCAAAGGAATGCATCTCCAATTTTATCTAAGTGGCAGCTTGGTACTGTGCCTCTACCAGGAATCTGGTGAGTGGGCTTCCCAGAGCATGGCCCCTTCCCATAATCTTGCTGGCCCTTCCCACTGCTAATTAATTATCTCCAGCAGTTGGCAGGATGGAGCAGACAGTGGTGCTGCTACCTACAGGAAAAGAAGGAGAGAATTAACCACAAGGAGAGGAGGCCAAAATCAGTTGTTACAGGGAAGCACTTTGATAAAGTCCTGGGGTCTGTTTTGGTTTCTACTTCTAAACAAACAAGTTTCACAGCTGAACAAGTATTATCGCTCCAACTTTCAATTTCCTTGGTTTAAGTGGAAAAGAAAGAGGTGTTGGCAGGAGTCTGGCTATTTAATCTTTCTTTGCAGGTACTGGGGTTTGAACTCAGGCTTTGCACTTGCTTGCTCAGCTAGCGCTCTGCCAGTTAAGCCACACCTCCAAACCTTTTCTCCCCTGTTGATTATGTTGGAGATAAGTCTTGTAGACTTACGTGTCCGGGCAAACTTCAAGCCTCAATCCTCTGGATCTCAGCTAGGATTACAGGTATCTAGTCTACTCATTCTTTTAACTACAGTCTTGTCATAGATACTGGGCAAGCAAAGTCAACCAAGATATAATCCTTCTCTTCAAACAATTCTCAGCAGAGGCAGGTAGGGCAGGAAACTTGAGCATATAATAACCAGCAAGGTGAGGAACGATAGCTGTTAGAAACACATGGGCACTGTGAGAATAGAGATGTTTTGGGGGATCACTTGTCTATACAAACAGGAAGCCATGAAAGCTACACTGAAGAAAAACAGGGAGTTCATTGGCAGAATACTCAGGTATCTCTCCAAGACCCCTGAACCGGGAAATTTTCAGCCATATAAGGGGCTCTCCCTCCCACTCCCTCTCGGCCAGCTCTGGGGAAGCAGGGCCCCTGCACGATTGCCTCTGGGGCATCCTGGTCTAACTGCATTTCCAAGCCAGCCTGGGCAGGAAAGTCTGTGAAACTCTCACCTCCAAAAAACTACTCAAAGAGCCAGAGGTGGAGTTGTGACTCAAGCGGCAGAGCCTTGAGCAAAATGCAGTGTAGGATTAGCGTCTAGGCCTGAGTTCAGGCCCAGGATGGGAGTGCAGAGATGAACCTACGTGAACTGCACCCAGAATCCAGCCATCCGTGTCTCTCTATCCTGAAATCCAAGATGTTCACTCCAGCTCTGAAATGCTGTAATGCTAGAGACCAAATTGTCCTTCTATTAGTTGACAGTAAGTTTCACTCTTTTGTTCTCTATTTTATTTTTAATTAGTTGTAGAAGGGGTTTTGGCAGATCAGGCTAGTTTAAGAGTACAAAGCAGCTTGATCAATGTCAGCCTCTTCCATCATTTCCCCGCCCTGTCCCAGTCCCACCCAGCCACAGTCAAGTTAGCTATTACATTCTTAAGAACATAGGCCAGGAGAAAAAGAGAAACCCAGAGTGTCTTTATTACTGAGATGCATAATAAGATTATTCTCAGTTCTGAGCATTAGTCCCCCAGGAAAATGAAAAACAAATGTTAGCAGTAATCTAACCTTCCATTACAAATGAACAGGCCTTGTTGAAAAATTAAAACCAATCCTGACCTGAGTCAGGCAAAATAGGGAAGTTAGCAAAGAACTAGCAGCAAAGACCTTTTCCTTCTTTGCCAAGCTAAACTTTGCACCATTTGCTTCATATTTGCTTTTACTTTTTTTAAGATCTGTAAATATAAACTGTTTACAGAGATTAGGAGTGAGCTACCAAAAGACCTTCAAGCAAAATAACCACTGAGCACAGTATCAACCAAGCTGGTTCTGCCTCTAACCTACAATGCTATTATCTAATCAGAAAAGACTGAAAACCAGATCATTATGCTTGAGGAACACATAATTATAAGAGGAGGCCTCACCCCTTCCTGCTCTCCCAAACCCTGATCACAACAGTTGCCTTGAGACCGCACTTGCAGGAAAAGCACTAATTGGGACTCTAGTAGCAGCTGTAGTGCTTTGATGTCAGCTACAAGACTGAACTTGAGCAGAATTTCTATGGCCTAGCCAAGCGGGCCTGTCCTCAAGGTCCACCCTCCAGCCACTCGCTATTCCCTGGAACCTCACTCAGAAGTTGCCACTTACAAGCTACTGTCACAGAGCAGTCAAGGGCAGCTGTAAGCCAAGCAGGGAAGTAGCAACTTCCTTTTGGTGCAACTGGCAGATGGAGGCAAAGCGGGGTCACGGGCAATAGCACTAGCCCACAAGTTAGGAATTTAAAGTTCCACTTAACCCTTACTCTGAAACACTGGACAATCTTGGTGGTCTCATTTTCTTTAAAGTAAGTTGGTCTAGATGATTGTGAAGCAGCAACGTTGCCTAGCATGCATGAAGCCCCGGGTTCAATTCCTCAGTACCAAATAGACAGAAAAAGCTGGAAGTGGTGCTGTGGCTCAAGTGGTAGAGTGCTAGCCTTGAGCAAAAGAAGCCCAGGGACAGTGCCCACGCCCTGAATTCAAGCCCCAGGACTGGCAGAAAAAGAAAAAGAAATATTCTCACTCTTTGAAAACCAGGGTTAAGGCAACTGGATTTATCCAATTCAGCCTCAGGCCCTCATCAGCTCCCAGGGGCAGTGTGGACCATTTCTGCTTGCTGACTAGCCTTGAATGAGAGCTTTGTCCCAGTCAGTGTTTGTCTCTCTTTCTCTCAGGTTCTGGGACACAGTACACAAGCAGGGATGCTCTAGTCCAAGTCATTGCAAAAATGAATGTTCTCTAAAATAGTAACAGAAATTTCATTTTCACAACACTTAGGAATAAAAGGCACACTAGTCATGATTGAAAGATACCAGAGTCCCAACTAGTTTGAAAACCAGTACTCAAAAGGAAAGAGTGCAGTGTTTGCGCTCACTGTCCTATGGAGCTTCCACAAGGAAGTTTCTCCTTACAGAGGCATTCCAGCTGCTAGATGAGCAGGAGGTGGCATTTATCACCTCTGCGCCCGAAGGAATCCAGATATAGCTGCCATCACCATCAAACAGAGAGAGCAGACATCCTGATAGCACAAAATCCCACTGATGAAATAACCACGTGCAGATGTGACCAGTGGGCTTCTTGAACCAACCACCCATTCACAGCACACACCAGTTCATGCATAGTACACGGAGAACAGCCTTCTGTGTTCAATGACACGATGGGGGAGGGGCTGGTGACATCCAGCCTGCAGCAAACAACGTGACTTCTTTAACCACAAAATCTCAAGGAAAAGAACAAAGAGAAAAGGAGGGATAGAGGGAAGGGAGGACTGAAGAAACAAAAATGTCATATTGATGTAGATTCTATTTGGAAACCACTTCAAACTGTTAAAACTTATGACACCTATGAGACAAGTGAAAATTTGAAACTGACAAGAAAACTGATGTTATGAAATTATTATTTGCTTTATTTTAGGTGAGATACTATATTGAAGGTCTTTACAGCTGCTGGGCATAGTGGTTCACACCTGCAGTCCTAGCTACTCAGAAGACAGTCTGAAGCCAGCACAGGCACAAGGCTTGAGACCCTCATCTCAACCAATAAGAATCTGGACATGGTGACACATGCCTGTCTCTCAGCTATGAGGGTAGCATAACTAAGAGGATCAAATCCCAGGCTGAATGGGACACGCATGCAAGACTATCCAA
Organism: Dipodomys spectabilis; assembly: GCF_019054845.1. Taxonomy (NCBI): domain Eukaryota; kingdom Metazoa; phylum Chordata; class Mammalia; order Rodentia; family Heteromyidae; genus Dipodomys; species Dipodomys spectabilis. The sequence goes on from NW_024870744.1 coordinate 4,913,879, forward strand.
AACATAACTCAAACAAAAGGGATGGAGCATGGCTCAAATAGCAGGGGCCTGCCTACTGCGTACAAGGTCCCGAGTTCAAATCACATTACTGTCTGCCCCCCAAAAGAATTTATACTTTATATATTATTTCATATACTTTTACACCTTAGAGAGCCAGAGTGAAAGACCTCTGTACTAAACAATTATGATGTCTCAGATTTGCTTCAAAATAAGTGACAAGGCCACTGGTTAGTGGAGCTCACTACAATATTGTCTACTTTTGTCTCTATTCAAGGTTCTCTATTTTAATGATTAAAAGCCCATTTAAGAAAGAGTGGGGAGGAGGACTGGTTAAGGGACTGGCACAGAGGAGGTGAACTTGTCCAAAGGACACTGCACTCACAACACAGAACTTACTTAGCACATCAAAACTCTCTTGTGCTATCGATGTATGCTAACAAAAAAGTGTTTTAAAAGTATCCCATGCTACACGTGCACCTCCATGTTTATTACAGCACTGTTCACAATAGCTAGGATATGGAAACAACCCAGATGCCCCACCACAGATGAATGGATCCAAAAATTGTGGTATCTATACACAGTGGAATATTATGCAGCCATTAGAAATGACAAAATAATGGCATTTGCAGGGAAATGGATGGAGCTAGAAGGAATCATGTTGAGCGAGGTAAGCCAAGAACAAAGAGACAAACAGTACATGGTCTCCCTGATAAGTGGATGCTAAATCCAAAATGTTAGGTGATACGACAAAACTAACAGGACTTAAGAAACAAAGAACTCACACTCATCTGGTTGAACCACTACTAAATATCCCCATGCTGCTGATCACATATATGGTATATAACATGTGAACACCGTTATATGTTACAGACTGTGATAGACAATTTGCTCCAGGAAAGTTAGAATGAACTTGTGACTTTAAATGAGCATCATTATTCCACAATACTGTGAAATTCCGGAAATTATGTAATCACTTAATCACAATAAAAAAAAAAGAACCTGGGGAAGGTAGGGAGGGAGGGGATGGTAGGGGGAAAACAATGGAGGGGTAACAATGTTCAAGAGGAAGTGTACTCATTACCTCACTCATGTAACTGTAACCCTCTGTATAGTATCTTTACAATAAAAAAAAAATATGAAGAAAAAAAAGTATCCCATGCTCAAAGGGTGGACAAACGCAGCGGCGATGCTCACGAGACGCTAGGTTGAAATGAGCTACACAGCTTGTGGGGGAGCAGGTCGGGAGGGAAAAACGGAGAAAATGAGGGAAGAGGTGATGCTTTTCAAAAAGAAATGTACTCATTAGCTGACTTTCGTAATTCTAACCCCTCCGTGTACCACTTTTACAATGACAATTAATTCTTTTTTCAAGTGTTGCATGCAGGGTACAGTGTTAGACATGGCATATATACCACTCTGCACTGGAGGCACGCAGGCTCAGACACACGGCTTCTAAGCAATGGCCAGGTCTGGAAGAGACACGGGGTGGGGGTCTTTTAGGCACAGTCATAAATCATAAAAGTATGACTTTTAGCAAAGAACTATTTCTTGCTAGATCCTCTCTAACCTGCTTTTCACAATCACTCACTCTTCTTTTTCATTATAAGACTCTAAAAATAAAGCCAGAGAGGAGTCCTTTATAGAGAGACAAGCTAGCACTGCACGCTGTCCAGTGTGAGGTCTGTAATGAGTTAGCACTGTGATGTCAAGAAGAGCCCTTTATAGAGAGATGTAGCATCGTACACTGCTAAGCAAGCTCCAGCTCTGGCCCGCCATGTGGTGGCAATCTGGAGCTCAGGCTTCCACGGCCGAGACGAAGGCTGTCACTGCATCCCATGCCCACTTCCTCTGCCTCCACCCAGGCCTCAGACCTTGGGAGCTTCCTCCACTGACTGGCTCTCCTGAAACAGGACTGGAGGCTGTGGATACTCAATCTAGGCCTAATATGGGACCTAGTATCTTCTTGGCCTCACCATTAAAAAACACCCCAAAACACACAGCTGGCTAACCAACGAATTTTAAAAGGTAAGAGACAAGAGTGTTTTAGTGATTTCATCTTAAGAAGATTAGAGAACTTAACCTGAATTAGAAACATGAAAAATGATGACACAATTGTGTTTTTCCAACTAAGTTGTGTTACTTACTTGCTACTAAATATTACAAACTACTTAAAAAAAATCTGCTTTTCAGTACTGAAACCAGATCACAGAGGAACCCGGTCCTGCTGCCCGCGCGATGCCCCTGCAGTGTCCGCTCAGTGGGGATGTGGAAGGGTGGCAGGAATGAACATCCCTGCTCTGAAATGGGGACTGCATACAATGCCTCCACGGAGACCCCTGCTCAGCAGCAAAGCCACTCACTACAATATTCCTTACCGTGGAGTGGGTCCTTCTCACTAGATTACACTAACTCCTTATAGAGTAGCACCTGGGACCAGATGGATGGATGGGATGCTAAGTGGGAGGAAAGAGGGGAAGGGAAGGAAAGGGAGAGGAAGGGAGGGAAGGGGAGGAGAAGGGAGAGGAGACTATGTTAACTTCTTGTAGAGTAGCACCTGGTACCAGACGGATGGATGAGATGGAAGGTGTGAGGAAAGAGGAGGGGGAGGGAAGGAGAGAAGGGAAGGGAGAAGAGGGGAAGGGAGAGGGAGAGGAGGAGGGGGGAGGTAGAGGAAGGGAGGAGGGTGAATAAGGGAGGAGAGGGGACAGAAGAGGGAAAGGGAGAGGAAAGTCGGAGGGGAGAGGGGGGAGAGAAAGGGGAAGAGGAGTGGAGGAGAGGGAAGGGGGGAAGGAAGGAGGAAGAGAAGGAAATTTTTAGGCTACTTCTGGGCTGAGAAGGTGGCTCAGCAGTAGAGCAGTAGAGCGCTTGCCTTGCATGTCTGAGGCCCTGGGTTCGATTCCTCAGCACCACATAAGCAAAAAGTAAAAAAGCCGGAAGTGGCGCTGTGGCTCAAGTGGTAGAGCGTTAGCCTTGAGCTGAAGAGCTGAGGGACAGCGCCCAGGCCCAGAGTTCAGGCCCCACGACCAGACCCCCCCCCCCCAAAATTTTTAGGCTACTTGGTCTGTCCAAACTACCATTTTAATCTTCTACTTAAAATATAACATAACCAGCCATGAGAGTGCACACCTGTAATCTCATTACTCTGGAGGCAGAGGCAGAGGATCAGAGTTGAAGGCCAGCCTGGACAAAGTTAATGAGACTGACCCAAGAACAAGACAAAAGGACTGGGAACGTAGTTCCTGTGGTGGTGTCTGCCTACCATGTACAAGGACCAGGATTCAATCCTGAGTACCACACACAAAATACAACAACAAAGCAAAAGTCAACTCAAACCCACACAACCTAATGTAACTGTACACATTTTCAATACCGAACTGCAACCTCAAACTTTAACTCTTTCTTAAATGGCTTTTAGTCTGATTTGCCAAAAACTACAAATACATTGTTAACAAGAAAACAGCTGGTTGATAGGAGAGAATGTATACACACATACACAAGTGTGTGCACGTGTTTGTGCATATGCCGTGTGTGCACGCACACACACGCACACATCACAGAAGCCCACGGTATGAAAATGGCCTTTAAAGAGGGAGGTGGGTGGAAGGGAGATGAGAGAAAACGAGGGTCGATTAACACAAAGTGCTTCAGAAGGAGACCAGCCACCCAGTTCATTAGACAGCCACTGCTGGCCCCGGCATGTTCTTCCTACTTTGTGCACACCTGGTTCTGCCCCCAAACCTGAATTACTGCGATCAGCAGAAGGTTCCTGCAATTAAGAGATTCTCGTGTGCAGGAGGGCTGCAGAGGCCGGCAGGCACTCAGCCTGCTGCTTCATGTGTCTGCACTTTGTCTTCCCATAAAACAAACAGGACCTTAGGGCAAAAGGGCGAGGGGGACGAGAGCACATCTCACTCTCCGCACATCACTGACAGTCAGCGGGGCCTGCTTCCCCATTAGTTCTCAGTCTGTTTGTGAACGGTGCTCTTCTTGGAAGTCTGTTGTAAATCGGGCTTTGACTGTGAAAACCTGGGGAGAAACATTAGCCTGCCTGATCCCCTTTAAACACAAAAGGCACAGAACATGGAGCTTTAACCTCTTCACTGCCACAGAGTGCCTTCTCCGTTCAGGGATCGCAGACACAGGGAATATCTTATTAGAAGAAATGCTCCAGTGGGGCAGATTAGGGAATGAAACCTGGAGGGAGAGTTTCAATCACCCCAAATATTTGACAGCCTTAAAAAGTAAGGATGAAGGAAGCTCCAGGTCCTTACGAGGACTCAGCCTGGTTCTCTCTACCCCAAGCTCCAACTGGATGAGGGCATCGCGCCTCTACGCAGCAGGACTCCTAATTGCAACAAAGCACGCTGCTGAAATTGTTACCCAAAATATAAATATGATTTCAGAGCTGCTGGCGACAACTCACATTCTGTGACTGTATGAAACTTAATTTCACACCTTCCATAAACATTTGCTCATTCACAGCAATTGTTGCACGGTTGAAGGAAAACCACTATTTGTCTTGGCTAAATTACAATAAATCATATTCTCCTGATTCGTGCACAGGACAATGGCTAAAGATGTTTTCCTTCAGAACTGGCATGGAACCCAGGCCCCTGTGCTGCAGTGAAACTACACCACCGCATCTGTAACGAAGAAGTCAAACCACACTAGAGATCGCACAGAAGACCCCAAGGGCCTCTCCTGGGCTTATCTGACAAGGTGGCCTCTGCGAGCACCGCCCTTGTGGGCACAGCTACACAGCTCTGCTTCCTTCACTGCCCCCAGGAGAAGGAAGCACGGGAGGGGCTCCATCTAACAGGCTGAGGGGCTGTAGCTGACCTGTTTCCTTCCACAGTGGGAGAAGGTAGCTGACCAGACAGACATAATGATGGAGCATAGGAAGAAAAGGAAGCCAGGTCCGGTCAGCTCTGTGGGCCCCAGGCATCAGGTTAGCACAAATGGCAGTCAGAGATACACAGCGGGGTTCAATGCCAGGTAAGGGACTCGTGCTTTCTAGCAAAGATTTCTAACCAAATTAAACTGACCCATTTTCTTTCTACTTGATTTTGAAGTGGTAGAGAGAGTGAGGACAGGGATTCTAATCAGGAGGAAAGCATCTGGACACAGGCCCCACCTACCCAGAGCCCTCACCCCACGCGTATATGTACACATGGATCTGTCGGTGGAGACACTCGTGGCCCGTTCTCCCACTGCTCCTAACAGGACACTTCTCCACCCCTATTCCCACTCTGGGATGGTCCGTAACCTGCTTTAACTAATGCAATGCAGAATCTCAAACAGGCACCAGTTCCAGGCCTGACCACTGAAATTAGGCTTGGCAGTTCTTCCCGCTCTTGGGAGCCTGAACTGTGTGAAAGTGTAGCTTCACAGCCCACAAACATGTGCACAGCCACAAAGGGTAGGAAAGAAGACACAGGAAGAGCAGCAGGATACAGAAAAAGAGACCTCAACCGCAACCAACCACCCCGTCAACAGTGGCTCTTTAAGTGACCAGAGGCAAGTCCAGCAAAAGAAGTGTCCAGCTGCACCCAGACCAGGCTGAAAAATATGTTGTTCTGAATCACACATTTTGGTATGGTTTGTAATGAAGAAGTGATTCAATGTGTGCTATTTCAATGATTATTCCAACATCCCATGGATGACAGAGCGGATACAAGGACTTCATCTACAGATGCTGAAGGAGAGATCTAGAGCCAGATCTAGGTGAGATCAGGTGTCAGATCCAGTGTGAGATGATCTAGGGGATGCTAGTGTAAAATCTAAGGGAGATCTGGTGTGAGATGTAGGGGAGGTCTGATGTGAGGTCTAGAGGAAGGTCTAGGGAAGGTCCTGTGTGAGACCTAGAAGAGGTCTAGCATGAGATCTAGGGGAGGTCTGGGAGAGGTCTGGTGTGAGATCTAGGGGAGGTCTAGGAGAGGTCTGGTGTGAGATCTAGGGGAGGTCTAGGGGTGATCTAGTGTGAGATCTAGGGGAGGTCTAGGGGTGATCTAGTGTGAGATCTAGGGGAGGTCTAGGAGAGGTCTGGTGTGAGATCTAGGGGAGATCTGGTGTGAGATCTAGGGGAGATCTAGTGTGAGATCTAGGGGAGGTCTAGCAGAGGTCTGGTGTGAAATCTAGGGGAGGTCTGGTGGGAGATCATCTGGATTTGAAGCCCAATGGACTTTTTCTTACAGGTCCATAGAGTAAGCACTTGGGCTTTGCCAGCCATGTTGCGTCTGTGGCAGCAGCGGGCCTTTTTGCCCTAGAGGTGGAGTGCCAGGGCAGTCATAGATGATGCATAAATAAATAAATAAATGGTCAGGCTCAGATAAAATTTTGTTTACAGAAATAGGGAGCCCATGCTCCTTAGTGTGCTCCAATTCCTCCCCTCTCCCCAATTTTGAAGTTCATAATAAATACCTGGGTCTCATTTGGGGGATCGGAGTTCCTGGCATCTAGTAAATTGCCAAGAGATGGCAGAACTGATCCAGTGAATAGGCTGCCTGGTGGGCACTGAGGCTTCACAGGAGTGAGTGCTTCTGGGGCCCAGGTGTGAAGCCCAACCCTGTGCCCTCTCTTGCTCTAAATTTAACAGCCCTATGAGGAAAAGGCAGAAAGGATGAAAGAACCCAGGTCAGTTCTTTCCATACACAACCGTCTGCACAGATTTCTTCCTCCTACATCTCTAGAACAGCAAACTTGAAGGAGAATTTCAAGACATGTAGCTAAGACCCAGATAAATAATGACCAACTCTGCCAAATAAACTTTCTCAAGAGTTCTCGGCCATTCTGCAAACTTTCCTCTCACAAAATAGGTACCGTTAATTGCTTGGAGGAGAATCTCCTTTTATTTTCAGCAGTAGTCTCTATTTCAAAGGCTGCCTGCAAATCTTTACCAAATTGGCTTTGACTTTGGTGTGAGACAAATATGTGGAAGTTTATTACTACATTAAACCTAGCCTTCCCTTCCAGTCATTAACAATGAATATTTTTAGCATCTAAAAATATGCATCTCAGACAGATATGTAAATATTTAGCACCATCCTTTTGAGACTGTTAAGCTTTCAGTTTCAATCACACAGAGGTATGTAAGCGTTTTCATTAATAGTCTAATTATATCATATATTTCCATTCCACACAATATTTTGCTTCTATATTTGAAATAACTGAACTCATTTGTGCTAATAAATGTTCTAAATGGACATTTTAATAATTGAAATTAGCACAGATTGTACCTCTCAAAACAATTTATAAAACAAGAACTATTGTTTATATTATGCCAAGGCAAAACTGTCCGTGATCAGAGTATGGCTCAAGGTCACTTACCAGATGAAATTCTCCCTGATGCTCTGGCTAGTTCAACTACACTGACCAGGGCCAACTCGTGACCCTCCCTCTTCAGGAACAAGCCTGGTACCTCTGTATACCGTTCTACTAACTCTCCTCTTCATGTTCCTCTGTCTGCGATACCTTACCCTGGGCACCTTTGTGGCCAGCACCCTGTTTGTTCTACCTTAACTACTCAAAGATCTCTTCTGCCTGCCTGCCTGCCTTTTTCTTTCTTTTTGTGCCAATCCTGAAGCTTCAACTCAAGGCCTTAGTGCTGTCCCTGAGCTTCTATGCTCAGGGCTAGCCATCTACCACTCAGGTCACAGCCTCACTTGCAGCTGCAGAGTAGCTGGGATTACAGGAGTGGGCCACTGGCACCCAGCTTCCCCTGGCTATTCTTGTCCCAAATGCAGCCCAGCCTCCCAGCTTGACGGAGTGCCCCATTCCTCATGGCACTACCCTCCCTCCTGCACAATGCTTCTCTTTCTGTTAGGATGTGTGAGCTCATGGGTAGGGGTCAGGCTTGCCCCAGGCATGAACTCTGAGATCCCAGAGTCGAACCTGGCACTCAGCAAGTATCTGCTAAGGCACTGTGGCTACAGTGGTGAGTGAGACAAACAAGGTTCCTATTTTGCAAGAGCATTGTAGAACAGAGGACTCCAGAGCGCCTCGGGAGGCTACTTCAGGCTAGTCAGTCAGGGAGGCTTCTCTGAGGAGGTGACATTTCAGCTGTGAACTGGAATGAAGCAGGAGACAGTCCTTAAATCTTCCTTCTTCCACATGCGATTCTGTGCTTCCTCGAGTGCTGTGGGCTCCTACAGTGAATCCCAAACTCTGTTTCCCTGGCACTTCCTGAGGATGGCACCACAGGTTGTCTTCGCCCCGTTCACCTGTTTACGGCCTCCACAACAGCTCCCATTCCACCCTGATAGTCTCCCTTTGCAGCCTCAGACATCGGTTGCCTGGTTTTCTTAGTTAGAAATATATTATCTATCTTTATCCAAGATCCCTGTATAGTTTGCGTCATAAGGTCTTACCTTAAGGTTCTGTCATAGGTATTTATTCCATTGGTATTTACTGGTATTACACGTGTGTGGCTTACTTTGAGTCATCTTACTTTTATTTTTTTGCTGTGTGGAGTGTCTTTACTATTGTCTTGGGGAATCAGATTATATCTCTGTAATTCTCTCTAGTTGTATGTAATATACTAAAAGCCTTATTTATTGATGTTTAGACATAATCTCTTGCTCTTCAAAAAGATGATGAACCTTACCAAGTCCACGTCCTGGTCTGATGTGTTCTGTGAGCAGTTTTACAGCCTCTTGTTTTATTGTATTTACCTTTTTTTTTTTTTTTGGTGGGGGAGGGAGGTTGCTTTTGGTGCTTGAACTCAGAGCCTGAGAGCTGACCCTGAGTTGCTTTGTGCTGAAGGCTAGCAGTCTATCACTTGAGCCTTAGTACCACTTAGGACTTTTTCTGAATAGTTTATTGAAGATAAGTCTCACAGATTTTCCTGCCTGGGCTGGCTTTGAACCACGATCTCAGCTCTCAGCCTGCTGAACTAGGATTACAGGCATGAGCTACTGGCACCCAGCCATATTTATCTTTTGAAATATTACTTCTGACAAGTATTCGGCCTTGGTCATATATTTAAACATACTGACGACTTCACCATTTCTCACCAGAATGTAGACTAATGAACTGTTACATTCCCACTGCCTCTCACAAGCCTTGTGGCTTTGAATGAGTGAATGAGTTGGTCCCCTGACTTTGTCACTGAGTAGTTTTCTCTAAAAAGTCTCGCAGACCTTTTCTGGCGTTCATTTTTTTTTTTTTTTGTTATTTTGTTAATGTTGTTTTGAGTAGGGTTTGGCTATGCAGTCTAGACTAGTCTCAATCCTGTCTCAGCTTCCCTAGTGCTGGGATTACAGGCTCATGTCACCATGCTCAGCTGAGTCCGTGAACTTACAAAAACACTACATAATAAAAATTGTCCAAACACACCATTCTTGGATCAACCCCTCCCCCACCCCCACAGCCCATGCACTGCTCCACTGTCTCCGGCATTAAATGAGTGCCATGGAGAGAACTGGAGGCGATACCCTGTGATCTTCCATGTCGCCGTTCCTAGCTGCCACTTTCAGACAGTGCTGCACTGCATGGGTACATCTTCCACTGGTTTGTTAGTGATCCTGGGAGTTGAATCCGGGGTGAGCATTCTAAGCAGACCCTCTATCACAAGTCATACTCAGCCATTTTTGTTCTGTGTATTGTTTTTGAGATAGGGTCACTCTAACTTGGCCCAGGATGGCCTTGAACCTGAGATTCTTCTGTCTTCTCCCACATAGCTATGATTACAGGTGTGCACCACCGGGCCTGGTTGATTTTTGTTTCTTTATGAAGTGTTTGAGCAGAGGAAGTCTAAGGTGTTGGAAAAAGCATCCAGGATGTCTGTATTTTTCAAATGCTACATAGGGCAAGTCTGCTGCTTGGTCAGCTATATGAACCAGAGGCCTGAACAGAAAACCAATTTTTCAGTGAGTTTCTTGAACAGAAGAGAGGCGTGGAGTTGAGGATGGGCAGAGGAAGTGGGGATGAGCCAGTCGGAGTCGGGTGTGACTGTTCTCCACGCAGCAGAGGCCTGTGCTCAGGGCACATGGACGCGTGGAGCAGGAGCTCTCTCCAAGGCTGCCTTACACTCAGTGTGTCACTGAGTCACCGCAAACAGGTTCTGCCTTAAAAAACAAATCACTGCCACCTCCGAAAGATCATGCCTGACAGTGCAACGTGTCAAAGTGCTTTCCTGATGGTACTGGGTCAGCCTTTTAGGAATTCTTATTTTCTTGCAAATTTACTCAATTTTCTCCCTCCTCTTGTTTTCTGTTTATATTACCCCAACTGTCAGGAGGACAATATTTTGACACAATAACAAGCAATTAAAATGAGACCTGCAGTCATGGCCAATTCTGTGTAGAATTGGGCATCTTCTACTGGACCTGGTGTAAGGACACCACAGGAGATGCTCTGGCTCCTACCCAAGTCTCAAGCTCTCCAAGGTCCTGTGCAACAAAAAAGCTGTCTGTAAAGGGTGGAGATTGAGCCCAGGATTGGTAACTTCCAGGGTTGTGATCTTTAAAAATTAAACTAGAAGGCTGGGAAGGTGGCTCAGTGATAGAGTGCTTGCCTCACATGCATGAGGCCCTGGGTTTGATTCCTCAGCACCACATAAGCAGAAAAAAGCTAGAAGTGGCACTGTGGCTCAAGTAGTAGGGTGCTTAGCTTTGAGCTGAAGAACAGCGCCCAGGCCCAGAGTTCAGCTCCCACAACCAACGAAAAAGAAAACCAAAACTTAAACTAGAAAAATTATTTCTGCAAATATAGCAGTAAAAACCACAATGTTTAAAACAAAAAAGTCTAATTATGCTGGGAGTATTGGCATCTACCTGGAATCCCATCTCTGAGGAGGCTGAGGCAGGACGACCTGGAGATTGAGGGTATGGCTACAAGGAAGTTTAAGGCCAACTTGGGGAAATAGGGAGATCTTGCCTCAAAAGGAAGACAGCAGGAGAGGGGAAAAGGAGGGTGGAAAAGGAGGGCAGGGAAGGAAAGGACAGGAAAGGGGAGGGAAGGAGAGAAGAGAGAGAGGAAAAAAGGGGGGAGAGGAAATTGGGATGATTATAGTGTGAAGCCACCTCAGGCAAAAAGTTAGTGAGACCCCAGCTCAATCAAAAGCTGGGTGCGGTGGTATTAATCTGTCATTGAGCTACATAGGAGATACAGGCAGAAGGTTTAGCTCCAAGGCAGCTCAAGCAAAAAGCATCGAACCCTACCAGAAAAATAACTAAATACTGGCACTAATAACTGGCACTGTGATGGAGCACATGCCCAGCAAGCATGAGGTTCTGAGTTCAAACCCCAGTACCACAAAAAGGGGAAGGTGTTAAATTATGAGATGTTTTGCTTCTTAATAAATATTTTTCCAGCATTGCAGTTATGCCTTTTTGGTTGCAGGACTGACAGAGAGCAGACACTGAGAAATAGTCTTTGTTGGCTACTTAATAGGAATAATGATTGACATGCCACCGTTACCAGTGTACTAAAGATGCAATCTGCTCATCAGGTCCAGTTCTGAACGGAGACATTCTGAAGTGTGGCAATGGAAACAGAGCTAGAAAACCAAGACGTAAAGCAGGGCCTTCGGTTCTGCTGGAACTTGCTCTCAGGATGGAGCATGGGCTCCCCTCTGACCTTCGCCCACTCCAAAACCACTCCAAAATCAGCATGGAGATTCTGGGGGGCCAGTCTCATGCTGCCCCTCTGTAGCTAAGACAGATGCAAAGTAAAATTTACCCTTCTGACCATTTTTTAAAATCACAGTTAAAAACCCCACATCAAATCCTCCTCACCCTCCTCACCCTTTTACATGTATTGCTCAGCAGCACTGAGTCCCTTCGTATTGTATGGTGTTTTAACTTATTATGTTCAAGCATACCCAAGAGGAAAGAGAACTGTGTAAGAAACGCAACAGTCACGGCTAACAATTATCCACATCATGACATCTATTTCATTCATCCTTCCCCCATGTAACATACTTAAAAAAACTAAACTAAAACCCTCAACTCCCAGACATCATTACTAACTCACCTTCAATGTACTTGAGTAGGACACTGTGGTGTTCTAACATCTGCCACAGTGACTGAACTGGCAGAGCCTTGCAACTTACTATACTGCTGACTACTTATTGGTGAAGATCAACCACAGTCTACCACCAGAGCCCTCCAAATGAGGGCACTGTCCCGCCTGTGCACACACTGGATCTACCCCCACCCTTCACTCTGTACACACTGGCTCTACCCCCACCCCCCACTACATACACACTGGATCTACCCCCACCCCCCACTGTGCACATACTGGATCTACCCCCACCCCCCACTGTGCACACACTGGATCTACCCCCACCCCCCACTACACACACACTGGATCTACCCCCACCCCCCACTGTGCACACACTGGATCTACCCCCACCCTTCACTGTGCACACACTGGATCTACCCCCACCCCCCACTGTGCACACACTGGATCTACCCCCACCCCCCACTGTGCACACACTGGATCTACCCCCACCCCCCACTACACACACACTGGATCTACCCCCAGCCCCCACTGTGCACACACTGTCTCTACCCCCACCCTTCACTGTGCACACACTGGATCTACCCCCACCCCCCACTACACACACACTGGATCTACCCCCACCCCCCACTACACACACACTGGATCTACCCCCACCCCCCACTACACACACACTGGATCTACCCCCACCCCCCACTACACACACACTGGATCTACCCCCACCCCCTACTACACACACACTGGATCTACCCCCACCCCCCACTGTGCACACACTGGATCTACCCCCACCCCCCACTGTGCACACACTGGCTCTACCCCCACCCCCCACTACACACACACTGGATCTACCCCCAGCCCCCACTGTGCACACACTGGATCTACCCCCACCCCCTACTACACACACACACTGGCTCTACCCCCACCCCCTACTACACACACACTGGCTCTACCCCCACCCCCCACTGTGCACACACTGGATCTACCCCCACCCTTCACTGTGCACACACTGGATCTACCCCCACCCCCCACTGTGCACACACTGGATCTACCCCCACCCCCCACTGTGCACACACTGGATCTACCCCCACCCCCCACTACACACACACTGGATCTACCCCCAGCCCCCACTGTGCACACACTGTCTCTACCCCCACCCTTCACTGTGCACACACTGGATCTACCCCCACCCCCCACTACACACACACTGGATCTACCCCCACCCCCCACTACACACACACTGGATCTACCCCCACCCCCCACTACACACACACTGGATCTACCCCCACCCCCCACTACACACACACTGGATCTACCCCCACCCCCCACTACACACACACTGGATCTACCCCCACCCCCTACTACACACACACTGGATCTACCCCCACCCCCCACTGTGCACACACTGGATCTACCCCCACCCCCCACTGTGCACACACTGGCTCTACCCCCACCCCCCACTACACACACACTGGATCTACCCCCAGCCCCCACTGTGCACACACTGGATCTACCCCCACCCCCTACTACACACACACTGGCTCTACCCCCACCCCCCACTGTGCACACACTGGATCTACCCCCACCCCCCACTGTGCACACACTGGCTCTAACCCCACCCCCCACTGTGCACACACTGGATCTACCCCCACCCTTCACTGTGCACACACTGGATCTACCCCCACCCCCCACTGTGCACACACTGGATCTACACCCACCCCCCACTGTGCACACACTGGATCTACCCCCACCCCCCACTACACACACACTGGATCTACCCCCACCCCCCACTGTGCACACACTGGCTCTACCCCCACCCCCCACTGTGCACACACTGGATCTACCCCCACCCCCCACTGTGCACACACTGTCTCTACCCCCACCCTTCACTCTGTACACACTGGATCTACCCCCACCCCCCACTACACACACACTGGATCTACCCCCACCCCCCACTACACACACACTGTCTCTACCCCCACCCCCCACTACACACACACTGGATCTACCCCCACCCCCCACTACACACACACTGGATCTACCCCCACCCCCCACTGTGCACACACTGGCTCTACCCCCACCCCCCACTGTGCACACACTGGATCTACCCCCACCCCCCACTGTGCACACACTGGATCTACCCCCACCCCCCACTGTGCACACACTGGAACTACCCCCACCCCCCACTGTGCACACACTGGATCTACCCCCACCCCCCACTACACACACACTGGCTCTACCCCCACCCCCCACTGTGCACACACTGGATCTACCCCCACCCCCCACTGTGCACACACTGGCTCTAACCCCACCCCCCACTGTGCACACACTGGCTCTACCCCCACCCCCCACTGTGCACACACTGGATCTACCCCCACCCTTCACTGTGCACACACTGGATCTACCCCCACCCCCCACTGTGCACACACTGGATCTACCCCCACCCCCCACTGTGCACACACTGGATCTACCCCCACCCCCCACTACACACACACTGGATCTACCCCCACCCCCCACTGTGCACACACTGGCTCTACCCCCACCCCCCACTACACACACACTGGCTCTACCCCCACCCCCCACTGTGCACACACTGGCTCTACCCCCACCCCCCACTGTGCACACACTGGATCTACCCCCACCCCCCACTACACACACACTGGATCTACCCCCACCCCCTACTACACACACACTGGCTCTACCCCCACCCCCCACTACACACACACTGGATCTACCCCCACCCCCCACTGTGCACACACTGGCTCTACCCCCACCCCCCACTACACACACACTGGATCTACCCCCACCCCCCACTGTGCACACACTGGATCTACCCCCACCCCCCACTACACACACACTGGCTCTACCCCCACCCCCCACTACACACACACTGGATCTACCCCCACCCCCCACTACACACACACTGGATCTACCCCCACCCCCCACTGTGCACACACTGGATCTACCCCCACCCCCCACTGTGCACACAATGGCTCTACCCCCACCCCCCACTACACACACACTGGCTCTACCCCCACCCCCCACTACACACACACTGGATCTACCCCCACCCTTCACTACACACACACTGGCTCTACCCCCCACTACACACACACTGGATCTACCCCCAGCCCCCACTGTGCACACACTGGATCTACCCCCACCCCCCACTGTGCACACACTGGCTCTACCCCCACCCTTCACTACACACACACTGTCTCTACCCCCCACCCCCCACTACACACACACTGGATCTACCCCCACCCCCCACTGTGCACACACTGGATCTACCCCCACCCTTCACTACACACACACTGTCTCTACCCCCACCCCCCACTACATACACACTGGATCTACCCCCACCCCCCACTGTGCACACACTGGATCTACCCCCACCCCCCACTGTGCACACACTGGATCTACCCCCACCCCCCACTGTGCACACACTGGATCTACCCCCACCCCCCACTGTGCACACACTGGATCTACCCCCACCCCCCACTGTGCACACACTGGATCTACCCCCACCCCCCACTACACACACACTGGATCTACCCCCCCCCACTACACACACACTGTCTCTACCCCCACCCCCCACTGTGCACACACTGGCTCTACCCCCACCCCCCACTGTGCACACACTGGATCTACCCCCACCCCCCACTACACACACACTGGATCTACCCCCCCCCACTACACACACACTGTCTCTACCCCCACCCCCCACTACACACACACTGGATCTACCCCCACCCCCCACTGTGCACACACTGGCTCTACCCCCACCCCCCACTACACACACACTGGCTCTACCCCCACCCCCCACTACACACACACTGTCTCTACCCCCACCCCCCACTGTGCACACACTGGCTCTACCCCCACCCCCCACTACACACACACTGGCTCTACCCCCACCCCCACTATGATCCGTACCCATTGGATCATTCTTGGTCTTTCTTTTCTTACACAGAAGGAGGCCCACCTCTGATCTCCCTCAGACTGTTCTTCCAGTCCAGCCTAACATTCCTTTCCTGCACCTCCTTTTTCACAAGAAGGTGTGGTTTCCTTCTAGCCCAACTCCTCTTGTCTATGAAGGTCTGGGGCCCTTAACAATGCTGAGCCCACAGATACCTTGTAATGCAACACCTATAAACTCACTGATGCTCGAAGTCCACCATTCTCGAATCTTCCTGTAGCTGATTTGGTTCATGAGCCTCTGCAGGGCCGAGCTAAGGCCTGGCTGGGCCCTGAAGGGGCATGTGCTTATTTTGTGATGTGCCCATGTCCCTAGCACATGCATATTACTCCACAATCATGCCATCAGTGTTCATTAAGCTTCCTGCTAATTGTCCAAAGGGGAAGGAAGCCTATGTTCTACGCTCTGCTCACATGACCCACAAGGCTACTCATCTCAGCATTGCTGAGAAGGGAGAGTATCATCTTGGTTCACCCTGGCTCCCAGCCCTGCTCGAGGCATGTGGATGTCCACCAGAGCAGGAATGCCGGCCACTGTCCCTCTCAGAGGACTTCCCTCTCAGAGGACTTCAGCTCCCAAGAATCTCGGCACTGGTAGTCTGTGCACATCATCAGAAATTGATATTCTCTTTCCTGCCTCTGAACACAATTTTGCCCTTCAATTGGATTACAATTCCTTATAGTCAAGGGCACATAACTATGTGCTAATCAGACATGGATGGGAAATCCATAAACACTTGTGGTCAATTCATTAATCAGCGTAATTGCCAGTGCAGTACAGTGGCGGGGCAGAGGAGGAGCGGGTGTGAGGTACGGGCAAGTGAAGGAGCCCTGCATTTTACATCATAGTCCAGATCACCGCAGGAAGAGCCTGTTTTGCCTTCCACGGCAACCAACTTGTGACAGTTTCTCCTAACTGCTACTTGTACCCAAATATCTTAGAGGCAGCCACACAAAACAACAGATGCCTGCTATATTAAAGTACAGCTGTGCTTCAAAAAAGACAGGTGCCATCAGAGACCTAACTCTGCACCTGTTGACGGAGAACTCCCCCCACCTCGCCCCCCACCATCCCCTCCCGCTACAACCATGCATAACTGACATTTCAAAGCAGAGATGTTACTTCCACATTCACTAACCTAGCCAGGAACATCTTAGAAAACAGAGAGAACATGTTACCGCAGAAATTCTCAGAGGACTATTTTCTAACTTAATATTGGAAGCACACACCTTTCACAATGATCTCTGCCCACACTGTGTGAAGACCTGAACGAAGCACAGTAAAGGCAACCAATCTCACGAGAGCAGGCCAGTGACCTGGCCTCACTGAACACGTGCACACACAAATCATTTCAAAACTAAATTTAAGATATACTTAACATCAAAATACAAAAAATGGAATTTCTTCACTGCTCAATATCTGTGACATTATTTGGAAAGGGACAAGGTCCTCCCATGTGTGTGCATTAAATGTGCGAATCCAGTTGAAAACACACAGGTGCTGAGGAGCCGCAGCTCTACCTGACTGACAGAGGGTGAGAAGGGAAAGCCTGGTTACCACTGTCATTTGCATTAACACATCCATATATATATATACACACACACACACACAGTCAGGGGGCTGGGAAGGTGGCTCAGTGGTAGAGCACTTGCCTTGCATGCCTGAGGCCCTGGGTTCGATTCCTCAGCACCACATAAGAAAAAAGAAAAAAGCCAGAAGGGGCACTGTGGCTCAAGTGGTAGAGCGCTAGCCTTGAGCTGAAGAGCTGAGGGACAGCGCCCAGACCCAGAGTTCAGGCCCCACACCGGACGCCCCCCCCCCCCAAAAAATATATATATTATATATACATACAGTCAGTACCACATCTCTTTTCATACCTACTTGCAAAAGGAAATTCACATATTAATAAAAAATATAAAAGATAGCCCAGAAGAGCCTGCTGCCTCCACTGGGACAGCCTCCATGGGGTAGCCTCCACTGGGACAGCCTCCACAGGGGCAGCCTCCACAGGGGTAGCCTCCACTGGGACAGCCTCCATGGGGTAGCCTCCACTGGGACAGCCTCCACAGGGGCAGCCTCCACTGGGACAGCCTCCACAGGGACAGCCTCCACAGGGGTAGCCTCCACTGGGACAGCCTCCATGGGGTAGCCTCCACTGGGACAGCCTCCACAGGGGCAGCCTCCACAGGGGTAGCCTCCACTGGGACAGCCTCCATGGGGTAGCCTCCACTGGGACAGCCTCCACAGGGGCAGCCTCCACTGGGACAGCCTCCACAGGGACAGCCTCCACAGGGGTAGCCTCCACTGGGACAGCCTCCACTGGGACAGCCTCCATGGGGTAGCCTCCACTGGGACAGCCTCCACAGGGGCAGCTTCCACAGGGACAGCCTCCACTGGGACAGCCTCCACAGGGACAGCCTCCACAGGGGCAGCTTCCACAGGGACAGCCTCCACAGGGACAGCCTCCACAGGGGCAGCTTCCACAGGGACAGCCTCCACAGGGGCAGCCTCCACAGGGGCAGCCTCCACTGGGACAGCCTCCACAGGGGTAGCCTCCATGGGGCAGCTTCCACCGCCTGCATTCCCCTCGCTGCCCCTTGCTGGAATCCTAAGAAACTCACTGCCCACAGGACTCATCTGGGACCTGCTACTGTCACCTAAGTAGCAGAACTGTGACATCCGAGTGGCTAACCCTTCCTAAGTAACTACCTTGCGGTAGATAGGCTCTACTGCTCCATTACTGTTAGCCCTGTTCGACAAATGAGGAGACCACAAGGGAGAGGGGTTGAATAACACACCCACGGTCACGCGCAGTAATGGGAGGCCCCAGCTCAAACCCACACAGTCTCTTGCTCCAGGGCTGTAAGTTTGGCCTGAGCTTGTTTATTTTCCTGTCTACTAGCTGGATGATGAATTCACAAGAACAAGGGCTTTTCCCACTCTGAGGTGTCATCCTAAGCTGGCTGATGATAATACAACAGTTAAACATCAGTAGGTATTCACATTTAAAGAATTATAAAAACAAGATTTTTCCATTATAAATCCTTGTTTGCTATGTTTAACGGTTATACAAAAAACAAATAAACAATCAACAAAACCTATTCCCAGGGAAGGGAAGAATTAACACCACTGCTGTGAACAAGGACAGGTGTGGTAGCAGGCAGTGTGGACAGCACACAGCCTCCTGCTGTCAGTCATTCTGGGTCCAGGAGTTCACCTTTGAGTTGACATTGGTTGTCAAGAGACCCAAAGCATCATCATGTTCTTTGTTAAGAGTAGGGGCCGCCAGGCGCTGGTGGCTCACGCCTCTATTCCTAGCTACTCAGGAGGCTGAGATCTGAGGATTGAGGTTCAAAGCTAGCCTGGGCAGGGGAGTACATGAGACTTTTATCTCCAATTAACCACCAGAAAACCAGAAGTGGCACTGTGGCTCAAGTGGTAGAGAGCTAGCCTTGAGCTGAAGAGGTAAAGGGACAGCGCCCAGGCCCAGAGTTCAAGCCCCACCACCGACCAAAAGAGAGGGGAAGGGGGCGCGGGGGGTATGAGTGACTTGGGAGGCAGAGATAGGAGGATCATAATCCAATGCCAGCCCAGACCAAAATCAAAAACAAAAAACTTAGTGAGACTCTCAAAGGATAAGCTAGAGGTGGTGGCATTCATCTGTAACCCCAACTACATGGGAGACATAGGTAAGAGTATCATCAAATCTTGAGGCTGGCCCTGGGCAAAAGGCACAACACCACAGTAAATCAAAGAACCCACTTTACATCTTGGCCCAAGACCTTGGGATCTGAGCACATCAAACTTGCTGGTGGCACAGTCAGCGAAAACAGGGTGCTATCCACTTGGATACAAGTGCATGCATCCTATCAGAGACCTCTATATGGAGTTGGGTGCTGGGGAGAAAGAATGCATGGGTCTAGGAGCCAAGGGGAGGAAGATCTTCTATTTTCTAACTCCCCAAGACCTACAGGGGACTTTGGGCACCTCTTTTCTCCGACTTTGGGCTCTGAAGTCAGCCATCTTGGTCTCCAAAGGGAACACAAACTTTACCAGGGGATGTAAGAATCCCAGTGATTATTGGGCATGGCTCCACCTGGTACTTGCACACACGAGCAAACAGAAGAGGTACCCTCTTGCCAGAACAACTGGCTCTGACCTAAGAGGCAGAGCTGCTATTGTTACACAGGGAAGACAGGAATCCATGCAAAGTCTCTTGATCTGCCCCATTCCCCCTGGGTACGCCCCAGCTCACTTGTGAATGTCAGTGGGGACACGGCAACCAGGACTGAAGATGAGCCTGATGCTTGGGGAGCCAGGCCTGGTAGAGATGAGGCTCTGTGTTTCCTCACTAGGAGATCTGCAGGGTGAGCAGAATCCAGGGTGAGCAGGTTGCTAAGGGTGAGCAGAATCCAGAATAGATATCAAGGAGAAAGGAAGTGACTAGCAACAGCGGCTCCTGGAGCAATGGCAGCAGTCGGGCGACCATGGGTGCCTCTTAGAAAGGAAAGCCCTCAAAGCCTGTGGGAGCAGATCCCTAGAAGCACAAGGGGAGGCTGAGCGGGGCCCCATGGTGGGAGATGCACCACACAATCGCCTGTTGGCAGAACAAAACACAGCAATTTAACCTCAGTTGGTATTCACTGTGCATGTGGAAAGGTTGTACAAGTGTGCCACTTCTAGAAAAAAAATAAGTTACTCCAACTCTGGAACATAGGCACACAGTAATAGTATCATAGTTGATGAAGATAAGGAGATAAGAAGAACTCATTGCTTGACTATGTAGCCGTCAGCACGTGGCCTCCAGTGGTTCAGCCCATTCAGGGTTAGCCCAGCTGCAGTGCTGTCTCCTGGCCAGGCACCAGTGGCTCACACCTATAATCCTACCCACTCAAGAGGCTGAGATCTAAGGACTGAGGATCAAAGCCAGCCTGGGCAAACAAATCCCAGAGACTCTTATCTCTAATTAACCAGCAAAAAGCCAGAAATGGAAGCAGAGCTCAGTGCCAGCCTTAAGCAAAAACATTCAAGCCCTAGTACTGGCACACATGCAGGAGTGTATGTGCTCACGTGCATGCACACATACACACATATACACACACACAAGTAATAATAAAGTGCAGCCTCTTGTAACTAAGGCCTCTCTGGAGCTACCTACATCTGTGACAGAGTGAGGAGGCAGGCGTATAAAGGCCTGCTTTTGTACTCTGGTCAACACAGGACACTTCTCACTGGTTGTTTTGGCTTAGAGATTTCCCATGAGGCCAAGGCTCTGTGAGGCCCACACACTATAGTCTACCTCCCTCTTGTCTGTTTCCTCCCCTCCCCCTCATAGGTGCTGAACCCTAATAAACACACGACACCCCAACTCTACCTCAGCACCACTGCCTGTACAGCAGTGCCCAGGTCTGTGTCCCTGGCCCACCTCCTCTGGGCTGGGAGACTCTGCGCAAGATGTAGGCCCAGTGTGGACCTATGTGAGAGCTGGAGGGACACGGGGCCTGCGGGAGGATTTTCATGGTGAACCGGCCCTGCTGTGGTTCTTCCCGGTGGCTCTTCCCTGGCTTGAAGACTTGCTTTGGCTGGTGATCTCGCATCTCATTTCTTTGAACTCTCGTAAATCTGGGCTCATTTGTAACACAGAAGTATCTGTTCCCACTGGCTGATGAAGTATTGCTTCTGCCAAAAAGCAGTGTTCAAGGGCAGAGTTCCGGGCCAGCAGAGCACGCAGGCAGCAAGCTTTGGTTCTTAACTCACATTTCTGAAACAATGCCCTCCACCTGCAAGCAACCAGAAGCAATGGGCTTGGGGGCTCCTGCTCGGTTGGTAGGGCATCTCAAAAAAAAAGACCACGGGCAAACATCACCCAAGCGAAGACAGATTCAGGAGAGTTCCATATCCTGGATGTTTTGCCCTTTTCCTGTTCATCCGACAGAAAGGAGAAAGGGCATCAGTAGAAGTATTAGGGGACAGAAGAAGAGGTTCCAGCCCTGACGCTCTTGGTTCCTCAAAAATCTTAAAATTCCTGCACTCTTAGCTTTCTTAACCATGAGATAGGGGTTCGGAGGAAATGCTCCCTGGCTCCTCCAGGTCTGGGATTTTATGGTAGCCTGGATCTGGTACCTCAACATTATCAGAAGGTGCTGTGGGGTGAGGACAATTCAACATGTGAACATGTGGTTTACATGTCTCCTCAATGACTGCGTTGAAGTAATTGGTCATAGGGGATCTTTAACTTCTAAGTGCTCCTCTGTTAAAAAAAAAATGTGCTCCCCCCCCCCCCAAAAAGGAGGGAAGGTTAATTTGCAAGAGCCTATGTACCCACACATGAGGTGTGGTCAGGGCTGGATAGACCTGTGGGGGGAAGGGTCCATTCTCACTGCCAGGAAGGTTGGAAGAGGAGGAAAGCGAAATTGGTAGCTTTAATGTACTTAATGTTAATGAATTTTTTAATTCCAATTGCTTTATTTTTGCAAAACTGCCCAAGTCCCCCTCCCAATCAAAATGTATCTTGATTGGGGGCTGGGAAGTTGGCTCAGTGGTAGAGCGGTTGCCTTGCATGCATGAGGCCCTGGGTTCGATTCCTCAGAACCACATAAGCAAAAAGAAAAAATCTGTAAGTGGCGCTGTGGCTCAAGTGGTAGAGTGCTAGCCTTGAGCTGAAGAGCTGAGGGACAGCGTTCAGGCCCAGAGTTCAGGCCCCATGACCGGACCAAAAAAAAAAAAAATGTATTTTGATTTATGTCAGGCAGGAAGAGAAGAGCTTTCCCTGTGCTTGACATTCGTGCTGGCTTAATGATATGATAAAATGAGATGGGAAAGTTTTACAAGCCTGGGAAAGGCTTACAAGTTTGTCTTGTTGGAGCACATGATGCTCTCTGGTTTTCTTCTTCGGGGACAGAGAGGCTGTGAAGAGCTGGAGATGCCTGAACCCAAAGTCCCTGGAGCCATTCCTTTAGGATACACCTGGAAATGCCTTTACTGGAGCCCCAAAACATGGCAGGTAAGAGAGATGGAGGGACATGCAAGGTTCATGCAACAATTCCCAATGGAGCCTTGGGCTGGGCCACAGGAAATGCCACATCTGTCCTGTCCTATTATGATATGTCTTCTGAAGGTGGAGACAAAGCTGTCCTTAAATTTAATCTGAGACCCAAGAATGGTTAGTGAAGGGTTAAAAAAGAGGTTCCTAAGACACCAAGATGAGGAGGGGAAGGGCATCTCCCAGGGGTGGATTCAGCGCCTCTCTACCAGCCTCCAGGCACACAGGTAGCTAGCTCCCCATGGAAAGCTGATTCACTGCCAAATAACCAGAACCTAGCAGCATGGAATCAGATTTTATCTGCTGAGCCATAAATGTGAATAAAAAACAGGGTACAATGCAAATAAGAGTGAGTAGCATCTATTTCCACCCAATGGTCCCTAGATGAATACCTCTACCATTTTCTTCAGTCAAAACAGATAACCACCTTTAGACTCTCAGCAATCACATATGTATCGCACAAGGTACATGATAACCAAACTGAAAAACCACCATAAAACATTCAGGCAAGACCACAATTTCCTCTGAATTTTTCATGGTAGATAACTGCTGGAGTGCTGAGCACATAGTAGGCACGTCACAGACAATCCAATCATCAATAGAGCCACTGATTTATGCCAGTCCTACATGAAGGCATCTGTAAGGAGAACCTGAAAACCTACATTTTTCAAACATAATTTCTCATTTAGTCAGCTGCAACCTTTTTATTTTCTGCATTTCACCAAAAAAAATTTAGGGATGGTCAATCAGCACACACAAGACACATGCCAAGCACATTTTGGAGGTGCTATAAAAGCCAGCCGAGTGCTGGTGGCTCACACTTGTAATCTTAGCTACTCAGGAGTTTGAGATCTGAGGATCGCTGTTCAAAGCCAGTCTGGACAGGAAAGGCCATGAGACTCTTATCTCCAATTAACCACCAGAAAACCAGAAGTGGCTCCGTGGCTCAAGTGGTAGAGCGGCTTTGCCTTGAGCTGAAGAGGTGAGAGACAATGCCCAGGCCCAGAGTTCAAGCCCTACAACCAACAAAAAAAAAAAATAAAAGCCAGCACGAACCTCCGCACCTACCTGCTAGGACACCTGACCATACCAAGAGTTGATAGGGACGTGGAGCAGCTAAGACACTCCTGGCTCCCCTGGGGGAGTGGAGGACACATGCTCTTTGGCAATTCTTTTCTTTTTTAAAGAAATTTTGTTTTATAGGAAAGACGATGTACAGAGAGATTAGTTACATAAGTAATGAGTACACTTCTTTGTCAAACGTTGTTACCCTCTCCCTCCCTCTTTTTCCTCCTGTCCTCCCTCCCTCATGCTTCCCTCCCCAAGCTGTAAAGTTCATTTCCAACACAGTCTCTTGTGAGGATCGCTGTTGTGCTGGTTCACCCTCCGTCCATTGTCTCACCATTTTGTTATTCCTGTTCTCTTCCCCAAATCAGATAAATAAATGTATATACAAGACACAGGGTGCCAAAATAAAAAACAGTAACAACAGGGATAAAGCAAAGGGGAAAAAAATAAAAGGAAGAAATAACTTCACACAGTACATTAAAAAGAAAAACCAAAACCAAAACATAAAAACAAAAAATTTCTTAGAAGAGGATCTAGATCTGTACTCCTCAAAGAGAGCAATGGGAACTCATGTCCACACACAGACACCTGCATTTGTATTCACACTAACTTCACTGACAATAGCCAAGCAACTCAAATGTCTACCCACAGATGCAGGGATAAACAAAATGTGGGATATCTAGTCAGTGGAATCCTACAAAGCAGTAAAAGAAATAATCTACCGATACATAAACATATATGATGAATCTCAAAATGAATGTGCTGAGTATAAAGGCTAGTTTTGTTTTTGCTTTTGTTTTTTAAAGGGAGGTATAGCTGGGCACCAGTGGCCCAAGCCTGTAATCCTAGCTACTCAGGAAGCTGAGATCTGAGGATCGCAGTGCAAAGCCAGCCTAGGCAGGAAAGTACATGACACTCTTATCTCCAATTAACCACTAGAAAATCAGAAATGGTGCTATGGCTCAAGTGATAGAGTGCTCACCTTGAGCTGAAAAGCTGAGGAATAGTGCCCAGGTCCAGAGTTCAAGTACCACGTACTTGAACCAAGTACCAAAATAAATAAATAAACAAATAAAATAGAAATAAAAAGGGGGGTAGATGCCACATTATTCCACTTATATAAACTTCTACAGCGACAAAAACCAGACCAGTGGTTGTCTGGGATGGGGTGAGGAGGACAACAAAGGGGCAAGAGACAACACCGGGGTGATGAAAGTGCTCCTGAACGAGGCTTGTTTCGCAGGTATGCACGCATGCCACTTTAAATACATGCAATTGATTCTAGTCTCATAACCTCCAATGAAGCTGGTAAACTTACAGCTTTGAAGAAAAACGAACGCACATCAGATCTGCAATAAACTCTTTACTTCAGTACATAAATACATTTTAAAGTAGCCATGTGACAACTCAAATTGCTTAGTTACAGATTCTAATTCAACTAGAGGGACCTAGCCATAAATATATGTATTGGAAGAGAAAGAGGCCCACCAGATTTTTCCTGTGGTCATGAAACCTAACACTAACCAGAAAGATGACAGTCAGGGATGGGGGTTACAGGAGGCTGATAAGTTCTTAAGTTCTAACAGGTTCCCATCTGCAGTCTTGAACCAACAAGCTCTGCCAAATTTTCCCAACAATCATGTCCCTGAATGGATGTTCTGACCACAGTTTTTCCAAAGCATTCATCTCTGCAGCCCCTGTAGAGCAATGCTTCTGAATTTCAGGTGGAGATAAGATAGCTCCTGCTACCCAGGAACTACTACACAATATGGCATGCTTCTGGGCCTCTCCCTCAAACAGCTCCCCATGTGGTTCCCGTGTGTAGTTAGAGCTAGGACTCCAAAGATGTGCTCCCTTATCTGGCCAATCCCTCTATGCAGAAGAACTCTCTGTGGGCCTCAGCTGAGAGTCCCTTACAGTAAAGACGGGGCCCTGTCTGCTCACCCTTAAGGACCAATGGGCCCTGAACTCAGAGCTGCAGCTCTGCTTAGCCATGCCATGACCCTCACCCCTGCTTCCAGACGAAAGGAAAAGGACCAGTTTTTTCCACATTAACCAAAACTGAAGAGATTTAATGCCCTAGCAAGCTAGAAGTACAATCTAGGCTGAAAATAGGTTTCTTCTATTTTATTAAGAACTCCTGTGTATTTACTAGAAATGAGTGCTCTAAATGACTGGTACCACCAGACCAACATCTACTCTGCCCCAAAATACTTGAGCTAAGAGCCAAGTCACTTCCTGCTATGCTGTTCTCACATTACTGAGGTCACAGAGCTGCCGGAGCTTCTGGAATCTGTACCGCAAGAGAACAGAGACCCCGGTTCATGACTTCTTGATCACTTATAACACTAAATGAGGGCTTTCTGGGTGACTAAGAGCCTACAAAGCAGAGGAAGAGAGAGAACACATTATCAGGAGACTCCATGATTTTCCATTCCAGCAAAGAACAGAAAGATTAAAAGAGTTTTGCTTGCAATCAGCGGAGGCCGAGGATGTCATGATGTGAAATATGAACAGTCTTGAAGCTCCGACTCTTTGTTATGCAAAAAGAGATTTTCAAAAAAGATCCAGCTTCTAGTTGATGGGCTGCACTACACAAACACCCAGCTTTTCTTCCTTTGCCCAGTAATGGCCAGAGTGATGTAATAACCACACCAGGCAGCTGCCTTCCTGGACAAAATCACCTTGTAAAGGAGAAAGGCAATTACGAGGTGCGATGGAACATCATTTTTAAACTGATTCTTCAGGCTGCCACACTCAACTCAGTACCAAATAGTTGGGGTTCTTTATTATACTTTTCTACTTTATGTAACTTCTCTTTGATTCAGTAACTACAGAAAGCACTGACTTTTAAGTTTCAGTCTGTGTCACAATGGGTCGGAGACCAATATAAGTCAGGGTGGCTGAGAGCAAGGTTAGGACCAGAGCCAGATGCTGAGCGCGGCAGGTGTGAGGTGGGTAGCCAGGGCACGGAGGCAGGGCAGCTGGCCGGTCACCAGAGCCTCCTCTATCTTGCTCTGGATCCCTGGCACAATTAACTATATACGGGACTTCTAGAAACACTACACGGCTGATTAACAAAGTCTGAGTTCTTCAACTATAACCTGAGCTCCATTTTACCATGAAAGTGTTCTGACGATTTTACCCTGCCCCGACTTGTGGTTTTGCATTCTGCTGGGTCAGTCACAGGCAGTCAGTGTTGGTGGATGACTGTTGTGGTATCTCAGGGCTCGTGTTTAAGCTACCCTTATTTTATTAACTAATGGCCCCAAGGTGCACACTGAGGCTGACAAAGCAGATGCACCACAGAGAGGCTTAAAGTGCTTCCTCCAAGAGGAATCACGAGGTTCTCAACTTAATAAGGGAAGAAAAAAAAAAAAAAGTAAGCTGAGGTTGCTAACACCCATGGCAAGAACATATCTTCTGTGAAACCAAAGGAAAACCAAAGTCATGCTAATCTTGTTGTTCATCCATTGTTAGTCCATTACTGTGGGTAACTTATGAATTAAGCTTTATCACAGATGTGTAGATACAGAAAAAGCATGGTACATATAAGATTTGGTGCTATTTGTGGTTTCAGCCATTCGCATTTCCACAGACAGAGAAATAATGCATACACAATCATAAGCACTGTATTACTATATATCCATATTAGTACCACAGCACAGCCCCACCAAGAGTGTAACGTCCTCATTACCCAGCTCCAACAATTAACGACGATTTTAACCAGACCCCACCTTGCACACAGGAAGGAAAGATCGAATATTTCTTTGGTGAATCTGGTCTGTACACATACGCGCTCTCTCTTTCTCTCTCTCTCTCTCTCTCTCTCTCTCTCTCAGATGCAACTAGGAAGCCTAAGGATCAAATGACTTCTGGCTTCCTGCCACAGGCCAGCAGCTCTAAGCAAGGGGGAAGGCAGGAGCCCCCAGGCTGAAGCAGGGGAGCAACATTCTGCTGTCCATCTGAAGGATTACAACCCCAAAAAGCTACAGATTTTTGTCTGTAGCTATTAGCTGAACAGAACATGTTTCTCTCAAGGGGAGAAAAGTAGTGTTCACAACATATATGCTAATGAAGCACACGATATAGAGCATTTAAAACAAAATGTCCCTATATTTATTCTCCATAGACAGATTTTTGCATTAATATTGATGAGGGATTCCTCGTTTATTTCTCTCAAAGACTTTCCTCCTGCCCAAAGAAAGGGGATAAAGGATAAGTAACATGAACCAATTATCTTTTAAACAGCTACAAAATGCCATCTTATTTATCTGCAACTGCGACTGATTAATCTTCCTAATATACCACCTTCCACACTTGCAGACCCACTCACGAGCCCCCCGGGCCTGCTCTCCCTACAGCAGTTTACTGCCAGGGCTCGGCCTGCCTTCCAGGCCCTGCCTCTGTGAAGGTCCCACAGCCGACTCTCCCTCCATTCCCACTGGGCAGGTAGGCAGACCAGCAAAGAGATGCCGGCAGCCACAAGTCTCATCAGTTGCTCACTATAGCTACTTAAAAACCCGATGCTAATACTCCGCAGCCACTATGTGCCCCCAGCCCGTGAACACCTGTCTAGAACATCTTGTGAAAAGATGCTCTGGGCCTTGTCAGCCAGGGAAGCACACAGAAAGGAGCTGACCTTCTAGACTTGCTTGTTCAACCACCAGCAGTAAAGGTGCTGCAGAACCCCGACACTTGCAGAAAGGGGCAAATGCCACAGCAGGGTAAGAGCGAAGCCTTGCACGAGTGGGGGTGAGGAGCCAGAAGGAAGCATTCCTTCTGCCCGGGCCCAAGCACAGTTTTCCTCCTTCATCAATGACAGGCTCAGACAGTCTCTCTTCCTCTACCTGCCAACGCCATGAGGACATAAACACATAAAACAGGACATTTCAGCCAGTATTATAGGTATGTCTTCTGCGGGCCCTCAAATGAGAAGCAAAAGAGCAATGCAGAGAAAGCAGCATTGGAAAAAGGTGGGTCACAGAAGGTCTCTTTCAGATGCTTGGCCTCAAATGCTTTTCAAGTCCATTTCATGGCCAGTGAGAAACGAGCCAGCATCCACAGCAACCAAAAGCAGAGAGGAAAGGTATGAGCAGTTAAACTTTTACAACTCAATCAGGCCGGGCCCTGGACTCTTCCCGTCTGGCAGGAGGCTGGGCGCCCAGGCTGGCTTCAAGCTCAGGCTGCCGAATGCTGACCTCACAGGTTTGTCCAGATGGCCCTTTACCAGCCACAACTGAAAGCTCAAAACAGTTAGGTATGGTGTACGTCTTACCAGTCTTTTAACTTTTTCACACACGTGCACTGACACTGATACACTGAAAATGACTGTAGCCAAAAGAGGCTAATAGGAAACAGCAGGGTTTAAGGCCCTGTCCAGGTAAGCTCTTGCCACTGAACTTCCCTGTACAAACTCCAGGCACCATGTAGGTAAGGACAAGTTGTTTTAGGATCCAGCTGGTGTTCCTCCAGTCCTGGAGACAATGTCAGTTTTGGGAGAAGAAAGGTAAAGAAGCACTGAGTCAGAAGCTTGCACGTGACACTATTAATAATGAGCTGCGCAGGGCCAGTTATTGGAAACTGATCTCCTCCTTATTAATGTGGTCCCGCAATGCAGAGGAAAGATTTCTCCATGTTCTAGAATGCAAACAATGTTTTAATCTTTAATTATATTCTCAATTTCGGCTCTTCTGGAGAGCTACAGCCACCTAGGCTGAGGATTATTTCTTTATTACATAGCCTCTCTGTGGTATTTAATGAATATTGTTACTTAATACTTGCCAGTAGGGGAAAGAAAGAGTCAGTGAATTTCCACCCAAAGTCTGGATGACTTTTTCCAAAACTCAGGAAGCGTGGAGACACACAGTCCATCTCTTGTGTGGGACAGGGGGAGAGGAGAAGCACGTGCTCAGAGTGAGCCACGGTGCTTGTCCTCATGAGCTCACAGACCTGCATTCCTACCCAAGAAACCTGGCTTACGCCGAACTCAGCTCCAGTCAATGGAGCTGACATTCAGACTTCCTACCATTATATGCATTAACAACTGTATAATCAAATTCTGCTCTCAGCAAAAGATCAACAATTCCAGAGGCAAAAAAGCAAGGCCAAGTAACCAAGAAAACCAAGGCCGTGCCGAGGCTGTGTGTACACAGTTATGCAAATAAGTTTTTGCAATAAAACTGCAAAAACCTGGAGTTTCACATCTGGATGATTTGGGGGACAGGGTAAGGGCTCAAAAATGAGCAACAAAGGAAGAGGTGATGATGTCCTGGCCAGCTGGGAAGGTAAGGGAGGGGCCTCTCAGCTCCCTGAGCACTGGCAGGCAAGCATCTGCCTCACCTGGTGAGACATCAATGGCAGGCCCCACTCATTGGCCACTTCACAAAGGACGGAGGTGTGGCTGCCTTGCTCCTGTGATTCCTGGGGGTCCTTACTTCAAGTCAAAGATAATAGGAGCCTCTGCCTTTCAAGTGGCATTCGCCCACATCTTAGGAAGGAGCCAGCTGTCCAGACAAACGCCGCGAGCCCAGTGATCTTGTGGGGACCAGTACCACAAGCCCTGTGAGTTCACGGCTTCTCAGGAGCCAGCGTGCAGGGCAGTAGCAGGAACAAAACCTCTTTCAGAAACCCCCAAATCAAGTCAGCGGCCCTGCTGACTTGTCATCCAGACCCCAAAACCCCAGAGGAGTGAGTGCGACAGGAAGTGTGGTCCCCCTCATGCAAAGGCCGCGGTGAGTGACGGTCTTTGACACATCTCCCTCAAAACAGAGTTCATCCCTCTGTGCCATGGAGACTCATCCCAAAGAACACAAGGGGTGAATGAAGCCCTGTGGCTTTTTGTTCTGGCTTGGCTGTTTGGCAGTACTGGGGATTGAATTCAGGACCTCTGGCTTACTAGGCAAGTACTCTACCACCAGCCCTTTTCCTATATTGATTATTCTCAAGATAGGGTCTCACTTGATCCCCAGACTAGCCTGGACTTGGAACCTCCTATTTGTGCTTCCCCTTGTCACTGGGATGGCAGGCACGTGCCACTGTATCCATCATTGTGCATCCCTCCCTTAACTTAGAATAAAGATATGTACCATCACACTCAGACATTAGTTGAGATCAAATTTCACAAACTTTTAGGCCCAGACTGGCCTCAAACCACAATTCTGGATCTCCACTTCTCAAATACCTAGGATTACAGGTGTGAGTCACAGTGCCGGGCTGGGATACTTTTCTCAGGGTAGGTCATAAAGAGAAAAGCTTCCACCTGGCTCTCATTCTCTTAGCTCACCAGCTACCATGTACTGAGGATACTCGTGCTCATGTAGCCTGTAAAGAGGCCAGTGGGAGGAGGACCCACAGCCCCCTGTCGACAGCTCCACCAGCTGGCCTGCAGGGCAGTGAGTAGCCTAGCAGCAAGTGTGGCTTCCGAGCCCAGCCAAACCTTCAGCTGATCATGACCCTGGACAGTCACTGAAGCCTCACGAGAGACACTGAGGCAGAA
The DNA here is from genome assembly GCF_019054845.1 of Dipodomys spectabilis. Lineage (NCBI taxonomy): Eukaryota > Metazoa > Chordata > Mammalia > Rodentia > Heteromyidae > Dipodomys > Dipodomys spectabilis. The sequence continues at coordinate 4,945,424 of NW_024870744.1, forward strand.
CGGTCCACACAAGCCACTCCCAGACGCCATGGGAGAAGGATAATACTTGCTGTTGCAAAAACACTAAGTTTGGGGATAATTATTATGCAGTAATAGCTCATTAACACAGCAACCTAGAGGATCTGGGTGTTTCACTAGGAAGGCCAAAGGATTTCCTTATGACAGAGTTAACCGTGGTCATGTGCTTATAATAAAGATTCTATAGTTAGGAATCTTCAGGAGAATACAACCATAGCATCGGTATTAAAACACAAGATCAATATTCCATAGATCAAATTATGCTGCCTTACATTATGAGCTATATTCAATAATACATTAGGATAGAACATAAAACAACATTACAATACAATGTGGAAATACTTTGTGGAAAGTCTGGTTGTTAAAAATTACATATTAATGGGAAAAGGTGTAGAACAATATCCAACAATGTGTTCATAGTAACTTTCTCAGGATTATTTATCTTTTAAAATTTTTTAAATCTACGTTATACATACATTACCAGTATTCCATTTCCTTACCTAAAAAAATAATAACCTAAGTAGACTTGCAGCTCTGTCATAACCAATATCAAATCCAGTGTGATACATACTAGGAGCTCAAAAAACACGCCCTGGTAGGCTTCTGGCTACAGACCCTGTACACTAAGGAGTGCCCCGAAGGCTCAGTGAGTTAAGAAAGCAGCAGTCAATGGTCTGCTAGGTATAGGAAGTGATCTCATTAGTGTATTCTGCAGATACAGTGTCCACTTTTCTCTTTGAAAGACTTTAAGTGCTCTGAGTGATCTATATAAATTTCTAATGACAGTTGTGAACACCTCTCTCTCTCAGAACAGTGACTGTTGGTTGTATGGTGCTTAAAATAGTTTCTAAATGTCCTCGTAATAGCATGTCACCTGTAAACAGGTTTCAAGCCAATGCAAATTAACAAATGGTGAACAGATGGACTGAGAACTGACTTTTGTCAAGAGAGAGTTAGCAACAAACACTTTTGGCTCCAGTCTTATGGGACTGTTCGAAAGTCTTTCTCTTCTCGCCAAACAACGACTCAGAAGACAACCCATGCAGGGAAAATGACAGGTTACAAGGCCTGCCAGACTTCAGAGAGCTGAGCGCTGATGTGCAGAAGCACCAGATCAACATGTAAGCCTAAGCCACGACAGAGCGTAAGGCCTCATGAAGCTCTGTGCCCCTCACCTCAGCTTCAATAACATAAAATACAGCCCCTGGGCATGCACACGGAGGATGAGTCCACCAGTGGGCGGGCAGCCTGTTCAGGAAGCAAACACAAAATGCGCAAGAAATGTAAGAACCACAGAAAGGGTGGCAGATGAGTGGCCACCAGCTGGAGAAGGGGCCCTGCTCTTCCCCTCTTCTCCCTCCCCAACTTTCTGCTCAGAGAGGCGTTCTTTGGCCATGCTTCTTAAACAGGATGCCTTCCCACACTGTATTCCTATGATTCCCTTCCTGGCATTAATACTAACTGGAAGTTATGGTACTAGGGACCATGTCCATCTAGCTCATGTCCCACAACCATGCCTGACATACAGTAGGTACCATAAGTATTTGTCAACCAAAAAAGCTAAAAGAGATCTGGAGGGAAGGCAATCAAATCTTACATGCAGATAATCCCTTGGACCAAAGATGTAAACCCAGTTTGTAACTACGGACATGAGCAAAAGAAAATACAAGAAGAAAACAGTACAGGCTAGGATTATGTCCAACGTCCAAGCCCAGCCTTTAGAGTGTGTGGTCTCTCTGGGAAGTATGGATGCTGACAGAAAAACTACCAGCAAGAAGTGACTGCACTGTAATGAAAAGAAAGAATTAGACTAGATGAATCTAATAGATACTCTGTTGAGTTAACAAATTAAAAAGCTGCTATGCTGGTCTAGAAGTATAGCTCCATGGTATAGTATGAGCTTAGCAGGAACAAAGCCCTGAGCTGTACTCAATCCCAAGTATATGTACACACACGTACACATGTGCACACACTCAGGTATAAAAGATGACGCATGTTGTCATTTTTATGAAGTTCAAGGATAGGCAAAATTAATTTTGTGGTCTCACTATGTAGCCCAAGACTTGACCTCTCAATGCTAGGTTAGAGGCACGCACCCTCATGCCTAGCAAAAATGAACTGCTTACAGAAGGATGGCAGGGTTGGATGTGGGGAGAGACTGGGTAAGTGAGGACGAGTTTCGGGGTTCTGGCAGCGTGATGCGCACACCTGTGAGAGGTCAGCAAGCAGCTGGACCTCACTGTATCTGCCATCCCAGCCATGCAGAAGAGAAGGGCTCCCTGACTCTCCTTGGAGGCGGCCCCCAGCCCCAGTCAATCCTTAGAGGCTCTGCAGCCACATCCTTGGTAACGAAGGACAAGCTAGGGACTAGTACAGAAACTGCCCTGGACAATAAATCAACTATGAACTGCAGCTCCCTAAGTTATATTTTCCAAAAGAAACGAACATTTTTGTAAAAGCATCACTTTTGACAGGCCTAAAACAAGTGTAAACAGAGTTCATCAGGACCAAGACCCCTTCTGAAGCCCCTCACTCACTGTGGTGGGAGGACCAGCGTGGTGGGCTGAGACTTTGGTCGGCGCTTGGCAGACACACCCATCTGATTGGCAGAACGCTTCAAGGACTGCTGATTCAGGAGGCCGGATGCTAGACCTGCGTGGTACTGCAACTACAGGGAAGAAAAAGGAGGATAAGAGCGGGACAGAGACAGGATTGGTCAATACTTGATGGCCTTGCCCCCTTACCACACTCCAGGTTATTTCAAATGGCTCACATGCTCCTTCAAGGAATTTCTTCTTAAAGAGATAACTGATGATGAGGATAAATGAGGTGTACATGACAACATCACAGATGAGATGTGCATCTCATCACAACTTAGGAGAACTGGACACAATCATAACACCTAACCATGAACCTGGCAAATGGCTAAAACAGCAAAAGAACCTTACAACAGCACATGGTTAACAACAAAAGAAGCTGTGCTATAGGCAGACAGACTAAAAAAAGACACTCCAGAGAACACTAACAGTGTATTTCTAAATACTAGTTCAAATTTGGGTGTTTTTTTTTCTTTCTTCTTTACTTTTCACTCTTATTCACATAGGTCTTACACTAATGTTTTTAAAGTCTATGCCATTTTGTTAATAAGATCCAGAAGCTTTCCTTGGAGATAGAGATGATTCGGGGGACTCCTGCTATTACCATGTCTTACTTGTAATAAAACTGTGGAACTCACAGTCCACTACTGTACACCAGGACGCCTCAACACACCGTGAGTGAGCACCCAAACCCTTCTGCAGGGCTGAATTACTGGATGGGTAAGGTGCAATGCAAGTTCAGTCACAGGAAGGAGCTCATGAATATACCTGACAACAAAGTACAATGGCTTATGGGCTCACTGGAGAGTGTGATGGAGGAGTCCACTTGGTTTCCACTTCATGTGGCTAGACAGAGGCACAGGTGGGAAGAAGCCGCATCCTTTACACAGGCTCAGTGCCAGCATCCTTCCCTTTATTCCTAGACAGACTGCTGAGCACGGAGGTTACTCGGGACACATCATTCAACTCTGCAGCATTTCCACTTCTCCACTGGAGAAGTTCTAAACCAAATTAGCCTTTAAAAGATACACTATATTGACATACAGTTTGTATAAAATATAACACATATTTGAAAAGAGTTTTGACAAAGGGAGGTGTCTGTGTGAGCAAGACCTTAATAAAGATCTAGAAATTTTCTATCACTACAGAACCCTTGTGTCCCAACCCCTACCACAGGTATCTTTTGATTTAAAAAACAGCTATTCTCACTCATTGTCAAACAAGGCATCTATCTAATTTGATATGTGACAATGACTTTTACCTTCTTTTTTCAAACTCATGCTTTTGTATTTCAGGTCCTAAAAGTTGCCATCAATCTCTCTAAAATAAAATTAGCTTTGAAAGGTATCCCAAGTTTGAACAGATGTAAATAAAACATTCAAACATGCAAATGCCAAGCTAAGAATTTGGATTGAGACCATTTGTAACATCCAATATGTTTCCTCTTCTCTTCTCAAATTAAGTAAGGTCTTTCAAACACATATTTAGAATTAACTAAATATACAAATAGTAATTCATTCTCAAGCTCTGAGTCAATTTCTTCTCAAAATGCTCTTCCAAGGCATACATTTTCTTTGCCGAGTCAGCTACATTACAGCTCATGGCAATGAAAGTGGTGACCACCATATATAAAGGGCCGAGCCCTGAATGCAAAGGGTAATAACAATCTGAAAAACAAATGGTCTCACTCAAAGCCATGGAGCTGCACACGAATAGAGAGTGAGAAAACAAAGCCAATCGAAATGATGCACTCCTTCCAAGTGGCTATAAAAATGAAGCTACTCAGTGACCCAGCAAGACTCGAATGGCTGTGTCTGGAGCATCCATATTGCTTCTGAGCAGGCTCCTGATTTACTTGGCTGGTTATTGTGGGAGCCTATGGCTGTCTAATACAAGACAGAGATGTATCACCTTCATAATAAAAACAGAGGACTTCTTGTGGGGGGGGGGGAAAAGGGGGGCATAATCTGGTTCTAACAACTCATCTTAGACCAATGAATTTTGCTCAAATTTGGTTTTCTTGTACAGATTCCTCAAATGGGAAATCAATGGAAGCAAGGGACAGTACAAGTTTGAAAGACAATGTTTCAAAATGTCAGCGGCTTGGTTTCGATCTCCCCCCAGAATGTGCAATGAGTGCAATATGCACAGGGCTTTCTGGAATTAAAGGGAAAGACAGCTTGGCAGGACCCTCCTGCTCGAGCTACCCCCTCTCCCTTCGGCTCTCCTCCTTCCTTGTCCGTGCAAGCTCAGCCCTTCCAGTCCTGCTGACTGAGAGGTGGAGTCTGCTAACGATGCAAGGGAGGGAGGTTGCCCACCTGGCATCACATGGATCTCTGCTCAAACAAAAACACAGCAGCAGCAGTGTGCACTGACTGGCGTCCATCCCTCTCACGGGGGTCCTCAGAAGCTCTGCCACACTGCTCCAAGAGCACATGTGGTGGGAGAGCTCCTCTTCCCCCAACAGTCTGCCTTTACATGCTGACTCATAATGATTAAGTGGCATTTGTTAATCATATATACGGATCCCAGCTTCCAGGAACAGGGCTCCGACTGTCAAGATCTATAAGGGGCCCATTAAATATTAACAGAACCACCTTTGTAATGGGAGAAGAGGTCAAAGTTAATAAAACTGACAGGCAGCTCCTGTCTAACTAGATTTCTACGTTATTTAAGCAGCAAATACTCCAACTCATGCAATACCATTTAGAGCTGAAAAGACTTTTGGAAAATGTTCCTTCAGCCAATGGTTCGAAAACAGCAGAAGGGAGTTCAGAGCAAATCCACAAATTAACATTAAGAACACATCACGCCACAGAACTCTGCCATAAGCTTTCAATTACAGGTTCTGTAATATTTTCTATAAAAGTGTATTTCAATAAACACACTCCTCGCCAAATGTCTGTGCCATAGAAACAACTCCATTTCAAAAAAAGCAACTTATCAAAGCTCCAATGTGATTTCTCTCTCCAACAGCATTTTCCCCACTAACCAGCGAGAAGAAGCAAGTGGGAGAGGAAGAAGGCAAGTGCTTTTTTTGGCTTTCGCATCTACTACCCTGGTGGTGGGTGCGCCTGTGGGGCAGGGGTCTTCATTTGCCTGGAGCTCCCAGTGCACTGGAAAAGCCGCTCAGGGGCTCAGTCTTTTCTGAGTGTAGAGAACTGTTTATTTCAGCCCTCTATCTAATTTAATGAGTGGCCCAAGATTTTTCTATCAGTTTTCAACGTAAGACAATAATCAATTCTATCTGCTAATCTCTATATCTGGGGAGATACAACAACTCATGATGATCTGAAGCAAAGACCAATGAGTACTGGTCTAATATTTTTAAAGTAATGCTCAGTGACACACTCAACATGTTTGGGGTAGGGTCCTGACAAGCTAATGTGCAGACTGAAGTCTCTGGAAGCTTCCTCTTGGGAAATGGGTTCTGGGCTGTGTTACTAATGAGAGCTATGTGATTTCACACATGCCACCTTTGGTTCTAGAAAATACGCACAAAGCCGGGTGCCAGTGGCTCAAGCCTGTCATCCTGGCTGCTCCGGAGGTTGCGATCTGCGGATCATGGTTCAAAGCCAGCCCAGGCAGGAAAGGCTGTAAGACTCTTATCTCCCATAAACCACTAGAAAACCGGAAGTGGTGCTGTGGCTCACGTGGTAGAGCACTCGCCTTGAGCTGAAGAGTGCAAGGACAGAACCCAAGCCCAGAGTTCAAGCCCCACAACCGGAAAAAAAAAAAAAAAGAGAAAAAATGCACAAGTTCTAGGATTGGATTCCGTCATGTTCTAAAGATTAGAGGGCACAAAGCTCTGTGGTAAAGAGGAGATGTAATGAGGCTAGGAATGTGGCTCAGTGGTAGAGCACTTGCCTCACATGCATGAGGCCCTGGGTTCAATTCCTCAGCACCACATAAACAGAAAAAGCCGGAAGTGGCACTGTGGCTCAAGTGGTAGAGCGCTAGCCTTGAGCTGAAGAGCTGAGGGACAGCACCCAGGCCCAGAGTTCAAGCTCCACGATCAACAACAAAAACAAAAAAAAAAAAAAAGAGAGAGAGAGAGAGAGAGAGAGAAGTAATGGCTTCACAGTATTCAAACTGTCTCCCTTGGAAAGCCTTAAGTTTTTATGGAATCTCCAAAGAGTTGAAATTACTGAGGTCAAAATTTGTTTTAACATGTTTTGAATGATAAATAATACCATATAAGGGAAGAAAACTACATGAAAGTAATAAAAACAGGATTAAAATGCAGAAAATCAAATGAGCCACCATTCCCCAGCTATGAGAGGTCTCTGCTTGCTTTATGCTTCCACACTTGCTCCAAAACAGACATTTAAGGAAATGTTCCATAACGGAACAAAGCAGGGCCTGCTGGAAACTGCCCACCCTTCCCATGTCCATGCACTGATTAGGCCGGTGAAGCAGGCTTGTCAAAGCTGCAGATATGCACCAGCTTCCTGGGGTCCGTGTCAGCATCTCACCACACGCAAACTCTTTCTACCCATGCCATATGGCTTGAATCACACTTTAAGATAATCTGACATTCAAAATTCTCAAAACTTACAAGCAAGATCAATCAAGATTTGCTTCCTCCTACAGTAAAAATCCTTCCAAAGAATTCATCAAAGTTGTCTTTTTGTTTGGGGTGGAGGAAGCCCTCCTAACCCTAAGGTATGATTCGCTTCATTTTTAAAATCACTTTACATGTAAGTTTCTAAGAACACTGGCAGAACACACTGGCACCACTAATGAGCAAAGCCTACGCACAAACAACAGCATACAGCTTAAAACAGAGGGCACGGGACAAGCAACAGAGGGCAGGAGGGCAGGGAGCCTGTCCTCTAGGAATTCCCACGTTACTATGCTGGTTCTTGGTCAGAGTCCCAGGAGGCTCATCTCAAAGGTGAAGACCTGGTTATCAATTCTCTGTGTTCTTCAACATCCAGTCTCTGTGCACAGAGACTCCTAACCGTGTCAACTGGCAGACATACTGGCAGGTTAGTGCAGCTGCAGGCCCTGGCCTGGCACAGACACCAACCTAGAGTGCAAACTGGCTCTGTTCAGCAGTCCTATAAGCTAGCTTCTTTCGAAAGAAAACACACTGCTCATCAGAATCTCACTGCTGTGACAAAGCCATGACGAAATTGTTTTCCCTATTCCAATTGTTCAAACATGGCAAGGTAAGGCAGTATGGAGTTTAGGACAGGATGGCCCTGCCACTACATTGGAACTACTTCAGCAGTTCAGATTGCAAGCTTCTAACTTCAGAAAGGTCTTAAGGGCTGGCACTGGAGGGTGGCTCCCCTGTAATCCCAACTACTCAAGAGAATTCAGACATGGAGGATTACAGTTCAAAGCTAGCCTATGTGGAAAAGTCCATGAGACTTCATCTCCAGCAGCAAAATGCCAGATGGAAGTATGGCTCATGTGGTAGCACACCAGCCATAAGCAAAAGAGCTGAGTGAGTACTGGCCTTACAGACACCTCACCTCCATATTACATGAGGAGTCTTTGGCCCTTAAGAGGTCTCGGACCCAAGGTCACACGTGTGGTGAGAGGGAGCTGGGGACCCAGGGTCCACCTCCCATAAGAGGAACGGGCCACTGGGTATGTCTGCTGCGGCAGTAAAACATGGTGCTGTCCTGGACAGGGACGCAGGCCACATTTCCATCTGGTCTGAACATCACCGGCACTTGCAGCTTCTTTCTGCCCGCCATCAGGCCTCTTTCAGGCCTAGAAATGCCACATGCTCTCCCTCTTGCTGACCCCAGGCCTGCGTGAGGTGGTGAACTAAGAGAAGGTTTAAACCTCATCATTTTGAGGTTCTAATATCAAGCATTAAAGACCTTAGAGAAAAGAAGTCATGAAACCACAGAAACTTCAATATTGCCCCAAAATCTAAATTCTGTGCTTAGCTGTGCAACATATTTAACCTTTTGAACAGGTCAGAAGCTGCTTCCTAGCTATTGTCTTAAGATGGGTAATCATGGCCTGCCTAAAAGATAATGTGGATTTTACTGAAGAATTCCCTTTGAAATTTTGCACTAGACATGATGACAGCCACGGCAAGGACCCCGGGGCCACTTTCTCCTCCGGATCGCTGAGCCACCCTCACAAGGCCCATAGACCATGTCAGGATGCACCGCCACGATCTGGAGACATGGGACACCCAGACTGCCCCAGGCCACACCCTCGTACCCTGGGCTCTGTCTACACAGCACTGGGGAACAGGACATGGTGCTCAGCTCAGCTTCTCACACAGTCAATAGTTCCCCAAATCATTATAGATTTCAGTTGGAACCAAGACTTGTGCAAAACCAGGAACATTTTGTCACCACTTTGAGGCACAGAGACCTTTGCCCCTCATTATTGAAATGTATTTTGTTTCCAACTAATGAGAAAGGGCAACATATTACAATGAAGCTCTAGTTCTTTTTCTGAGCATAAATCTGAGTAAAAAAAAAAACAACAACAAGCAAGCAAGCCTGTCCAGGATTATCTGTGTCAAGGAAAACAGTTACAGAAAAACACCATAAACCTAATTGTTTTGCTTGGGTTTTAATCTAAATATCACACAACGATATTAGCTTTTTTCCTTCTTTTATCTCTTAACATTTCTTTCCAATAGCCAACTTCTTTAAAAGCAAAACAAAACGCCTTAGATGTGAGCTTTTATGGTAAGTAATCTTTTTACTTGGTCAAAGCAGCATCAATAAACCATAAGAAGGAAGGTCCAATTTATTTGCCTATTTGTTCTCTACTGGGAAGCTGAGTTTCAGGCCCTTCAATTACCATGAAAGCAGGACCCAAATCAGGGCTGAGCTTCCTGCTCGACTGAGGCAGTGTTTACATGTGAAATGCCATTTGGGCTTCTTTGCTATCTACTTAGGAATCCTCCAATGTCCAGACTTCAAAAGCTATCAAAGAGGTAAACAGACAGGAAGACAGCATCAGTTTTCCTTCTAAGTAGGTGAAATGTTTGGGGTTGAATAGAATTGTCTCACTGAACTTCCCAGAGTTCACACCTTTATTAACAGGCCTTCCTCCACAACTGCTCCTAGTTACACTACAGCTGTATGCAGGCTGTCAGACTTCAAAAATGCCAATCAGCTAGAAGACATATCACTCATATATCTGAACAAATTCACAGACAAAGCAAACTGTGAAGGTGGCTAAAAATGGAGGCACAACCATTCTAGGGCCATTTGCAAAGGGAGAAAGAAAGAAGACCAAAGAAAGCAAAGGAAGGGATGAACAGCAATCAGGAAACGAAGACAGAACAGCCCCCAAGGACTCACACCAAGGACTCAGAGCCCCAAAGAAAGATCACTGGGCAGTCAGGTCACACACTGCTGCAGGCTGAACATTTTGTCTCTCTGAATTCCTCCCCGAAGGCCCCAGTCTCAATGCCACAGTATTTGGAGGTAGGATCTTTGGGGGAGAAACTAGGCTTAGATGAGGTCACAAGGGTAACCCCCATCCTTAAAGAGTCACTGCCATTATGAGAGGAGAAAGAGAGCCAGGAGTCACCCCCACTCCTCCCCACAGGGTGAGGACACAGCAGAATGGCAGCCTGCTGCAAATGTGGAAGAAGGCCTCGGCAGACACCAGATCTGCTGGGACCTTGATGTTCAACTTCTCAGCCTCTAAAATCTTGAGAAATAAATGTTTGTGGTGGAAGCCATTCATTCTGCTAATTATAGCAGCCCCAACCAAGACACCTGGCCATTCACTTAACACGACACAGGCAAAGCCGGTTGCTGGTGGCTCATGCCTGCAATCCTTGCCACTCAGGAGGATGAGATCTGAAGACTGTGGTTCAAATCCATTCTGGGCAGAAAAGTCTGTGAGAATCTCTTTGTTTTTTGGTTTTTTTTTTTGGGTTTTTTGGTGTTTTTTTTTTTGCCATTCTTGGGGCTTGAACTCAAGATCTGGGCACTGTCCCTGAGCCTCTTTTTGTTCAAGGCTAGTACCCTACCACTTGAGCCACAGCGCCACTTCCTACTTTTTCAATTTATGTGGTACTGAGGAATTGAACCCAGGGCTCCAAGCATGCCAGGAAAGCATTCTACCACTGAGCCACGTTCCTAGCCCTGTGAGATTCTTATCTTCAATTAACAAGCAAAAAGCCCAAAGTGCATAAAGGTACAACGCTTATGTGCCTCTGATCACATAAAATAACATTTATCAAAATGAACTCCAGGAAGTGGAAATAGGCTTTTTCTTTGTTGTTGTTGTTTTCTTTGTTCATTTATCTGTCTTTGAAAGAGTAAGGGGGGCACAGAAATAGAGGGACAAAGGGTGGACAAATCAGCAGTGGTACTCACCAGACACTATGTTGAAAACAAACTACACAGCTTGTGGGTGGGAACTGAAGGATAAAACTGGGAGAGAGTGAGGGAAGGGGTGACATTGTCCAAAAAGAAATGTACTCTTTACCTGATTTATGTAACTGTAACCCCTCTGTCCATCACCTTTATAATAACAATTTTTTTTTAAAGCCCAAAGTGGAAGTGTGGTTCAAGTGTTAAGTATCAGCCTTGAGCGAAAAAACTAAGGGATAGCACTCAGGCCCTGAGTTGAAGCCCTAAATTAAAAATTTTTTAAAGCCCTAAATAAAAAACAAAGATATATGGAGAAACATAGAGAGGACCAAGGCAAAATTTAACAATGCAGAAATGAGGAAGCATCAAAAGAGACACCCATGTCGTTGCCTGAGTTAGAATGCACACTCCCAAGGAGAGCAACACGGCGGCCCGTCTGGGTGTGCTAAGAGGAAAAGGCCCAGTTTCTTGCTCTGATCACCAGCTACACCTGGTAACTATGCACTGACACCAGACATCCCTGTACCTAGAATGCAGTGTGTACCTGAATTTTCTCTGTCAGCCAATGACAGAAGCTGCAGGAAGAGGAAGCACCCAGAATTGCCTGGACACTATTATCCAGGCAATAGAGTACTATTTTCAAAATGAATACTTACAAAGTCTGGGTCAACTGTCTACAAAGCAAGGCTAGAATTATGTCTGAGGTCCCTCCAACACTGAAATGCTGTAATACAATAAAGATTACATAACACAGATTGGGCTTGACTTCCTGCTGTAAAAAAATCAACAAGGAAAACTTTTTTTTTTTTTGGTCATCTGTCATGGGGCCTGAACTCTGGGCCTGGGCACTGTCCCTGAGTGCTTTAGCTCAAGGCGAGCACTCTATCACTTGAGCCATAGCACCACTTCTGTTTTTTTCTGCTTATGTGGTGCTAAGGAATCGAATCCAGGGCCTCATGCATGCAAAGTAAGCACTCTACCACTGAGCCACCTTCCCAGCCTTGAAAGGCAAACTTTTGTCTGCTCACCAAAGCCCCCAGTTAAAGGCCATTGGTTGGGGCTCTGGGAAGAGCTCCTTGTAACACCTTGGGCGTGATGTTAGAACCAAACACTCTTCTAGCACCCTGGCCCATGCTCAAATGCTGACTGACACCTAGAACCTCATTCATTATTCTCACCCAATACTCAAGGGAGGGCTGGGGGGAGACTAAGATTCCCATACAACACAGTATCCCTGGGTACCGTTTCCCCCAGAGAAAACAGAGGTTCTCAATGAGAAATGATTACAAGGAGAAACACAGACACTTCCACATCTTGACTGAAGACAGTCCAAACACTGGTCAGTTGCAAAGTCACATAAACTAGTAAAAGATTTTCTAAAAATTATCAGCCTAATGAAACTAAAATGATGGTTGGGTTATGACCATAACCTACAGACAGTGTAAAGAAGGGGTGGCGCCTCTCTGCCTCACATAGGTGTAGACTGGGTAAGGAACGTACTGAACCCCTCCTCCTCCCTGGGCATGAAAAGCCCTTTGCTGCTTGATGCGCTACCTTAGCCACCTTCAGATCGGTCCCACTGGCTTCCTGCCTTTCCTCAGAAGACAACAGTCTACTAGACAAATGGCTGCAAAGCAGGGACTTGATCCACCTTCTTCAATCCTTGCTTACCAGGAAGAAGGAAAGGCAGCCCAGAGAAAACTTGGATGGAAGGCCGAAGCCACACAACCACTGACTTGCAAAACCACCTCACTCTGGTGTCAGGAACAAAGAGACGCAGGCGTCAGGGTATATACAGCTGCTCAGTTAGTTCAGGCCAGCAACTGGGCACGGGAGCATTAGACAGCATTCTTGTACTCTGTTCTATCTCCTTGGGAAGGGGGAGAATGAGGTGCTGGCTGAGGACTACCAGGAGGCAAAGGTCAAGGCAGCCACTGCTTTCCTCTGCCCTCTGCCCCAGAGCAGCGAAGGCTCAACTCTGCACTATGGCCTTGTGGGCAGAAGGGTGAGCTTTGTAGCCAGCTGCCTATTCCCACCAGTGATTCTGGGCTTCGTCTCCCTTCTGAACATGGCTCTTCCTCAGCCCACACTCATCCAGAAGGGTCGTTTTTTACGTTTACCAAGCACACTTTCGATGGCAGGCTGGAATTTCGAGGGTCTTATCACAATGCAGTTTTCAGGAGGGAGGCACTGTCAGTCTGTGCTACAAGGCAGAGAGCCAAGAACCTTGCTGAAATGAAATGATACACTATGCACAAAGCCTCAAGCACAGAGCCAGCACAACTGCAGCTGCTCTGGTTCTCAGAAGCGACCCTACCCAGAAATCCCTCTTCTTACAAAGCTGATTAGAGTAATCAAATATTGTCACCCTAAGCATGTCAGATAACAAATTGATTAAGGGTAATGGAAAAAAGGGGAAAAAAATGCAGCTCTGCCCTGTTCTAAAGGAATGGCTATAGTGGGAAGAAAGACTTGGAACAGTTCTCCAACAACTAAGACAATTCATCACACAATTCATCACAGCTGCCTCTCAGCCGATCCTGAGTAAACCTTCAATATACTAAGGACAACTGCACGGGGCTCAGAGGCCTGGTGAGCACACTAAAGGAGAGGCAACCTGAGGATCTGCCAGGAAACACATGATGTGTGTTTCAACTGACACGAACCCAAACACCCAGAAAGTTGGCTCAATCTTTTGGTGCCAGTGCTGGGGATTAACTCAGGGCCAGGTGTTGTTCCTGAGCTTTTGTACTCAACACTATTGCTCTATCACTTGAGGTACAGCTCTACTTCCAGTTTTTTGGTAGTTTATTGGAGATAAGAATCTCACAGACTTTCCTGCCCAAGTTGGCTTGAATCACAGATCTCAACCTCCTAAGAAGTTAGGATTACAAGCATGAGCCACCAGCACTCAGCAAGAGTCCTTCTTAAGCGCCTAACACTGGAAGACCAAGGTCTCTAGACAGCTAGGACAGTGCCTTTGTAGGACTACTGAAGGCTTCACTTGTGTGGTAGGTTACATGGACCAAGGCAGGTCAATGGGACAGGTTTGGGAAAATTGTGTGAATACAGTAATGGTCAATGTGCCCATGTAACTTGAGGGGATGGGCAAAGTCGAGATAGATGGGAGAGAGAATGATCTCAGAGATGATATTAGGATGCATTATACTCATAAATTAGAATGGAAATCCCTTTGTACAACTACTAAGAGATAATTAAAAATAAAAGTAACAAAATAAACAACAGATTGGAGCCAATGTCCTACTGATCAATCACTCTGACCCAGGCAGAGCAAGACTTCTATTCTTGATTAAGAACACAGCTGTGCAGGCAGCAGCCTGGATACAAACCAGAGGCCTCTCTTGAGCAACAGTGTGACCTTGGGGTGGTTATTCACCATCCCAAAGCCTCAGTTGTCTTGTGGGGATAGCACTGCTACTTAATACCAAAGAGATCTAAAGAGCACTGAGCAAAGTATCTACCACAAAAGCTGAACCCTTGATTCAAGGGCCACCTCCCCACCCTCTTCCCACAGTGCTAGGGGAACCCAGGACCTCCTGCATGCAAGGTAAGGGCTCTGCCACTGAGCCACAGCCCAGCTCAGAGAGTTACCCAGTGATGCTTTAAAGCCCTACTCAACTTTACTAAACTCTGCTGATGGAACCAACCAAGCAAACAAAATCAGCAATTGCTGCTGCCACTGCTACCACCACCACGACCACCACCAGTAAGGAATGTCCCAAGGGGAGTATCACCAAATGTCAATTGCCAACCATATCCATCTGGAGAAGGATCTCTACTGTCAGAGGAAGGAGTAGCAATAGGTACCCGATGATACCTAAAGAAGTTTAGGACCTGTCACCATGGGGAGCTGAGAAGACCTGAAGCTTGCTCAAGCGAGTCCCAGCCTGGCCTTTTGGAGACACCTCTCACAGGGCTGATCATTGCTCATGACAGCATGGGTGAGGGTGGAAGGGGTTGTATATATATTTACCCTTCTAAACTGTAGACCACAAGAACACCACGGGTCCACAGTCCTGGCACAGAGGCTATGTGGGTGCTCAATAACTCTTGCTGAGAACGGAATGGCTTGATGAATATGGAACACAGTGCTACGTGTAGATGATACATGAAGAAATGTCTCCTGCTTTGAGAAGAGAAGATCCCAGAGCAGATATTTCCCCTAGTCTTCAGTGCTGTATCTCTCCCCAGTGTCTAGAACAGGGCTCAGCCTAATAATAAAAATAATAACACTGGCTGGTGCACACATGAGGCTATGTTGGATTTTTCATGGCCATGACAAATACCTGGGAAAATAACTCAGGGGAGGATTTATTGTGGCACAGGTTCCAGAGATTCCAGTCCAGCTGACTGAAAGCGATCGTTACTGTGGGCCCAAGGCTGGCAGAACAACCCCATGGGTGCATGTGAAGGAGGAGGCTGTTTACCTCATGGCAGCCAGGAAGCAAAGAGCAAGGGAGGAAGGGAAGGAGACAAGACACAGCTCTTGAGAACACACTCCTGGGAACCTTCTTCACCTAGGCCCATCCTCACTGTGCCCACCTCCATTAATGCCATCATGGTAATAAACCCACCATTAGATCAGACCCCTTCAGCTGGTCAGAGCATTCACGTCCTATCACTTCCCAAAAGCACACCCAAACCACATTACACGAGCCTGTGAGGAACAATTCTTGTTTTGGAGGGTGGGGGGAGGGGATCAGTCGTGGGGCCTGAACTCTGGGCCTGGAGCTGTCCTTCTACTCTTCAGCTCAAGTAACATTCTACCACTTGAGCCACAGCTCTACTTCCAGCTTTTCCTGCTTACGTGGTGCTGAGTAATCGAACCCAGGGCCTCATGCATGCAAAGCAAGCACTCTACCACTGAGCCACCTTCCCAGTCCTGTGAGAAACAATTCTAAAACCACAACAAGAGCACTACTGTTATCTCTTTGCAGCTAAGGAAACTGAGGCACGGGGTCAGGGTCTAGATAGCCTGACTACAGGGATCCCTTCTCTCTAACCACTACACTAAAGAACTTCGTATCTTTCAATAAGCACATTTTAAATAATGAATAAGTTGGTGGGAAACAGCCACAAAAGGTGTGACAGCTTTAACGTACAGTAGGAACTTGAACGTTGAATCACGTTGAGAGTAAGGGAAAAGGCGAGGGAGTGGGGACCTGCTGCCGCCTTGAGAGGCACTCCGCTTACCCAGCAAGGATTTGTCAGGACACTCCATGGAAGAGGAAACAGGCCACTTGGAAATGACAACATGGCTTACTGCAACCCAGCCAACAGCTCCCAGGGTCCCATCTATCATCCCTACTCAGCTCCTGGACCCCAAACCCCTCTCCACTGGCTGCCTTAAACTTGCAGCACAGACCCTGCTGTGCTGCTGGGTGACTGTGCGACTGCACACACACACCTTTTCACCCACTCACTGCCTTCTGGTGTCTCGCACCCAGAACAGAGGGCGGGATGTGATCTGCCAGTACAAAGTCAGAATCTTTTCAGCACATAAAAATGCAAAAGAGTTCTGAAAGTCAAAAGCTTTCTCATCGATGTAAGCACCAGGACTCATGTGGCAACAAAACCTGACACAAACTGACGTAAGTCTATTTAAATCTTAATTTAATCTCAGTGTGAAGAACCAGACTTCTTCTTCCTTTCTCCTCTTCTTCTTCCTCCTTCTCCTTTTCCTTTTTCCTTCTTCCTCTTCCTTCTCTTCCTTCTCTTCCTCCTCTTCCTCCTCCTCCTCTTCTTTTCCTTTTTCTTCTTCTCTCCCTCCTCCTTCTTTGCAGCACTACATTTGATTATAGGGTACCACCCCAGACCCTACTGGGGAAATTAACATAAAATGAGGTGATGAACCTGCTACCATTCTGTAATCTGAAATAGTCTAAAATCCAAACGCATTCCCCTTTGCAAAGCTTTGGTAAGGGAGCTGTAAAACTCCCTCACATAGTGCGGGGCGGGTGAGCTGGGCACAGCGCCCGGGCTGGCTGGGTGTCATCAGAATCATCCACAGTGTGCTCACCGAAAAGGCAGATCTTGGTCTCACCTCCACATCTGGACCCTGGGAATCGGCAGATTAACAAGTTCTGCCATGTGGCTCTTAGACACACTGAAATCTGAGCAGCAGCATAATAGAATCTCAGGCAATATTTGCTGACTCACTGACTGGTTCAGGAAGTCAGTGCCTCCCTGGAAGACATCAAAAAGACTTAACCGAGGGACACCTTGGACCATGGAAACTGGCGATTTTGAAGACATAGCTCTTACTGGCCCACCAGCTGGATTCAGGGTTCAAGCGTGGATGCAGCACTCTTCCAGCATGGAGAGGCTTCCAACTTTCAACCTCTACCAGAAACCTGACCTTTTCGTCCATTCCGCATCCAAGAGTGCTGGGAGCAGGACAGGAACAAATAAGAGGCTGCAAGAGCTTTCGAATTTCTGATACCCTGCACCAGCTAAGCTGCACCTGATTAAGCAAATACAGGACATGCCTTGCAAGAGTCTTTAAATAGTTAAATTTTCAATCTTTATAAAAAAGAAAATCCATCAGATGTGATTGATAAGTGTACTTTTTTAAACTAAGGGTAGAAAAAGGGAAGATTGGCAACATTTTTCGCCATATAATTTGCTTTCTTTGCCTTTTTCTACTGCACTGCACATAAATCAAAGAAATGTTAAAGAGACCCATATATCACCAACTGGCATTTCAAAACTATTTACAAAGTCTTTAACAGACACAGGACAGAATCTGGAAAACCATGAGCAAGGAGGCTGAAATTAAAGGGAGAAAATTAACTCAAACACTGACAGAGAGTTAATTAAGTTTACAAATAATTCTCCAATGAGCAAATTATGATATTTAATAAGTCCTGCCTCAGTGAAGCTGGGTTACAGAATATGGAGTGTGGAGGGGGTGGGAAGGGAGACAAGCCAACAGAGTTTTCCAAACAAGAATAATGTATATTTGAACAAGCTGCCTTTCTATGATTAAGCACAGAAATCTGGGAACAAGGCAGGGGAAATGATGTTTTAATAAGGTCTGAAATAGGCTGTGAGCTGCATTTTACATTACCCTTGCAGAGGGAGGGAGACCTGAGAGTCCAGGTACACAGGCCAGTACGTGTGAGCCACTGCCCAGGTAGCAGAGCGGGAGGGGCAGCAAAAAGAAAACTGGTGTGGACCACATTTCTCCACACAGACAATGGAAGGATTTCCCAAACGCAAAGGCAGACAACTCAAACTGGTGGCTAATGCCCTGGTTCTTACAGACAGGGAGACAGCAAGCTGGCCAGTGGGTGCAAGGGGAGCACCCCACCACCACATCTACAGCCACACTCTACCCTGCCCAGGAGAGGAATGGCATCTGTGCTTCCCTGTGGAGCTCAGCTTGTAAAATGGTTGTTGCCCATCAGGTGCTCCTTCCCTCAACTACCCGCAAAGAGAAAACTGCAACAGCCAGGGCTGCAGATAGATAACTAAGCGAGGGCTCACCCAGTGTGGGGAGAGGGAAAGGCTGGGCCTGTCTTCCCAGGAGCTCAGGATGGTTTCAACTTTCCCACCTGCTGCCTAAACAAACGAGACGTCAGAAAAAGCTCGGAAGCACGCTCAGGACCCAGAGACAGGACTCTATGACAAGTCAGCGACATGGAAGGCCCACGAACGTCTTAAAATCATGTGGAAAGGGGATCCTTCACGAAAAACAGAGGGTCATACCATCAAAACAAACCTGCTCTTCAAAATACAAAGTCAAGACTGGATCAACTGTGTGCAAAACAAAGCAAAATGTATCCAAACAAGAGCCCCAAACCCCCTTGTTGAATGTGGCAGAATGAGGAGATATTCAACTGTACCCCTCCTCCAACGTGCAAGGCCAAGTGGAGAAAAGGCACATTAGAAACAAGAGTGTGCCAACTGGCTACCAGAAGTCTGGAGAGAAACTGCCTTAAAGGCTTAAATATTTTAGCTCAGTCCATTGCTGGCTCCATTACCGTGTACCAAAGACACAGGAGAAAATCACTCCAGTGGGAGCGTGGGCAGAAGAGCGTGCTCATCTCATGCCAGCCATGAGAAGAGGACCCACCCCCGCCCCCCACCCAAGAACCCAGTCCCCTCAAGGAGATCCCACCTCAATGTTTCTGGGGCCTCTCAACAGCCCTTCCAAGTATAAGCCTACCAACGGACGGACACACTGGTGGACCGGTGGTCAGTCCTCCCACTTCACCTCTACACACTGCCGCCCCATTGACAGCCTGGGGCCAGGAGCCCTGGGGACATGTCAGATCCAACCACAGGGAGGTCCCATTTTAGGAAAGGGGAAGTTGTGGACCAGCATCACCTACCCAGAAAACTTGCCTTGTGAGAGCCAGCTCTCACAAAGGGAGAGCTGGGCTGGGAGGGTGGACAAAGTCCATGACCAGCAAGCTGAACTGCACTGCAGAATTGCCAAAGACTGAGGGAGCGGAGGCACCAGGAAGACTGTGATCAGGGCATGGATAGTGGCGAGTGGATTGCTTCGATCTTTCATCAACATGCAGATCCCTAATCCCATCAGATACCAGATGGGGTTGTCTCCAGAGATGCTCAGGGTCCAAGGACAACTGAAAAAAAGAGGGTGGCATCTGCACACTAGATGGTGAGATATCCCTGCACACCCAGATGTCACTCAAAGAACAGCAACCATAGCACACTACATGGCTTGGCTACAAACAACATCCACTAGTCCCAACCTTGTAAAAAGTGAGCACTAAATCAAGCCAAGCCATGGGAAGGAGGCAGTGTGTGAAAATTAAATCTCTACCTTCGGCAGCAGAGCCAGCAAAGAACATCTACAACAACAGTCTAGGCAAGTTTTTTGTTTTTGTTTTTTTTTTAACGTAGGCAAGAATCCAAAAGAAAACAGATAAAAGAATTGAAAGAGTTGCCTCCGAGAAGTGGCATAGGACAGTCAGGCAAGGGACCTATGCTTCTGTGTCAATCTTGTAGTATTTACTTGCCATTTAAACTATGTGCTTATATTCCCTGATGAGGGAAACAAAACTCCTCAAAGCTAACCAACCAGGTCCTGACCATGTACGGCCCCTGCCCACCACAAAATGGGCTTTATCACCTGGGGACCATTCATTTACTATAGTAACACTTAATTTTATTTCAAGCTTTACTGCCACCGTTAAAGGTTTTTACAATAGCAGATGCCTCCCCTCCTACACATCAATTAAATTTGCAAATCCGCTCAGGTTGTAGAGATAATGAGGTGTTGAGTTTTTTCCACCAGCCTGGTGAGTGCTGAGTGCCACCTTTATGGAAAGGTAGCCATGGTAGGCGAGGCACAGCTGCCAGCAGGGCAGGCACAGCCAAAGTGTTCTCACAAGCCACTAGCCCAGGCCCTCTTCTGGCTGATGGAGAAGGCGATGGAACCACAAGGGAAATGGAACAACAATGGAAAATTCTGGAGACACATTGTGATGGTCTCTATCTCAGAGAATAAAATCATGGCTTTAAAGTTCTTTTTTAAAATATACTTTTATTACTATTATAATTAGTATTATTATCAAGGTGCTGTACATGGGGGTTACTATTTCATAAGTCAGGTACTAAGTACATCACTTGTTTGAACGATGTCACCCTTCCTTCACTTCCCCCTAGCTTCCCCGCCCCCATCCCTGCCAACAAGTTACATAGTTCATTTTCCACATAATATATTCTGTTATTATAGGTTCACATTCAGTGTTTACTGAGAAAGTAAACTTTTCAGAAAGAAATGATGTAGCATCCAAATTCAACTTTGGTCTGTAATTTGGCAAACCATTTATCAAGCCCACACACTTGAGATTTTTTTTTCCTTCCATCTCAAAGAGCTGAACCGAAGTTACCAACGTTGTTTCAAAACACAGGAGTTGAAAATAGTTGTGCCATGTCTGCCCTGCCAAAGAACTGTCTTTTCTCCTTTCTACTTACATCTTTTTCTATGGCCTAAATTATAAGATGAGCAAGAAGACATATGTTCATGCTCACCTATACGAATGCAATCTGGTAATCACGTGCTAGTAGCTACACACCTAAGTACCTGAGGAGTCACCAAGACTCAGAGAGAAATGGCCACTGCCTATAACCAGGACAGGTCATCCCTTGGGCTCTCTTGCCTGCTTCCACACTCCCCCGCCCAACACCCTCACCCCCAACCAACCCTGCAGGCAGGCCGCCCTCTCCAAGGCAGCAGGCACAGTGCTCCATCAATGCCCTTTCCTCAGGCTGTAATAAATTGTCTGGGTGTGAGTAAGCATTTCAAAAGGCCTCCTGCTTTGAGAATTTGCCTTCCCAACAAATTAAATCGGCATCTCCAACAGCCTTGCCAGGGAGCAACAACTTATTTTCTTCCTTACAGCCAGTCCTGACTAGAAGTAAAATCTCACTTAAATATTTCCACTCCCCACCAACCTAAAGCAGGCTCACACGTGGGGCTATGTGTGTCTCCCAAATACATCACTCTATTAGGAACGTCTGTCATAGTCCCTGAATTTAGAAGACAACCATTTTCTTTACATGATTATGAAAGCAATCCCAAGTCCTCTAACATTTTCTGACCCTACATTGTCTGTGAAGGGCACAGGTTAACAATGTTTAAGAAAAGATCACACACAATATATAAATCATGAAGATCCCTGGGACACTGTTTGGTCCAAGGCCTTGGATTCAATATCACATCACCAAGAAAATAAACGGCCTTTCTTTTCACTTGTGCTCCATCCCAGGCTTACAAAACACCATTAAAATGTCAACAAAGGCATTCTGGGATCTGCAATCATTTGACATTTTTTTTTCCTCTAAGAAAATTCAAATCCAAAAAACTTTGGTAAATTTAGAGTCTTGTGAAGTTACCACCCGCCTTCCTGTCTACTCCCCTAAAAAGGGCAAGAATATTCATCATCAAAGGTTGCCCCCAATGAATGTCATCAGAGTGTGGTATTTCAGTGCGTCTACTGTGCGCACAAGCTTCCAACTGCGCTGAGCTCCCGCCGTGGCCACCAACGCTGCCACCACGGGCACACACTGGGGATTAACAGTACAACCCCTGCCTTTCTCAGCACCACTTTCTTCCTGTTCTGCCCACATAACTTAGGTCCCTGGTGTTCTAGATACCCTGGTACAGGTAAGTGAAAGACACTTCCCTTCCTTCACCCTCCCCCTCCCCCCCCCCAATCCAAGGACATTCAAATTTGGTGATTAAAAATACACTACTTTTATTTCAAACATTAAACCATAACACATTCCCTTCTTTAAAAATTTTATAGCACCCACACTTTCAATTTGAGATTTTTCATTCATGCTAGGTGAGCCTCTTATGTTCTATATTAAATGCAAGGCATGTGTGATCAGTACTATTAATAATATAACAGTGCCAATCTCAGAGGCGGCAACACAGCACCGGTGCGCAGCCCACGTGAATAGATGTGGAGTCGGAGGCAGCACAACAATCTTTATTAAATATATGGGAAAAGAAGACACGGCTCACTGCCCTGCCCATCCTGGGCTCAAGAATCAGGAGGAATGTTTCTTTTCTTCCCTAAAGACATACATATTATTAGTTCTCATAAATATAAACAGATTTGAAGCAGAAAACAAGTGATTATCTTTATTAGATTCAAGAGAAAAAGGAAAGAAAAGTTTACGTGTTCACGGACACGTTAAGAGTGTCGATTCACCCAAGCGCATCACACTCAAGGGTTTGAGGTCACAGACTGCACCGATGAAGACAGTGAAACCAACCCTGGTTGGTACTTTTCCAGGAACTACTTTCCTAAGGAAGCCTCTCCTTGTCTCCGATGCCATCGCAAATGCCCAAGGACAAAGGGCAACTTGGGAAACATTCTCTAAAAGGTGTCTGCAGAAAAGTCACAAGGTCTAAAGATGGCTAAAAATGGGGCATTTGATGGGGAACTGAATCTCAGAGTGACAGCTTAGGTTTCTGACATGTTACATAAAGCCACTTAACTGTACCCTCCCTGTGTCCTCAATAATCTCATATACTAGTTAACTTCGAGAAGCTTCCTCCTTTGTCAAGCAGATTCAGGCAGAGGGCCTAACTACACACTGGCTGGCAGGCTGCATACACATAGGCCAACAAGGAAGAGGCTCAAGGTAGGAAGATGTGGCATGTTGGTCTTTGCCATAAAATACCAAATAGTCATGAGTAAGAAGGAGGCACTGATTGTTGTGAGACTTCAGCTCTTAAAGCTGTGACAATGGCTCAGTTCGTTCAGAGATAGTCAGTTCACCATAGCACATACACATCCAAATTTATTCACTCACTTCAAATGGGTAATGTATAAATGGATGAATCAAGACTTCTAGTCTGCATAACACTACCATGCTACGGTATCAACAATACCTGCCCATGTCTACTGCATGTTCCAGTCCAAAGAAAGGTGTCCTCATAATCCCACCTTACTCACCCAGGAAGCTTAACGGGGTTGTCACTTCCCAAAGTCACACAGCTAGTCCCAGGTCCAAATGAATGCATCGCTTGCAAAGATCTATGTTGCCTACCACATAGAATTTCACTCCTTCCATAACAAATGGTAATAGTAATACATATTATTAAGCTTGATAATAAATATGTACTTAATAACAAATAAATATGTACTTAATGATGCTCAATAATAAATAGGTACTATGAGTCTAATGTGCCTTGCCCTGCTCATCCTAGAGAAAGAATATTCCAGAAGAGGACTGGGACAGACGACAAACAAAGGAGGAGGAAAACGTGAAGATGCCAATGGGGGGCAGTGGTAAGGTGAGGGCTACCATGTTAAACAGGGTAGCAGGGGCTCCATATAGGACGCAAACACATCTTAGAGATAACCAAGAAAATGGACTCAAAGGAGGAGATGCAAATGAAGAAAATATTGACTCCTGTCAACATACCTCATTGGCAAAGCCCAGCCAGAGCATGGAGCCCTTGTGTGGGGCAGCTGCATGCTCTCCCTGACTGCGTTTCTTCCTCCCAGCCCCGCTGAGTGAGGTACACAATGGGTGATCCTGGCCGGTTCTAAGCATGAACCTCTGCTTCTCCAATTCTGTTTACTAAATCCATTCCACTGAGCACTGCTCCTTTGCACATGCTCCTTCCATACACCCTCCTTTTTCTGATCACACACAGGAGACAAACACGGTGATGTGTCTTTTTTAGATCAGCAAAGATCTAAAGAGCAGGTAATAAACAATATAAGGTAAATAAAAGAAAGCGTTCAATCTCTCCTAGTGGCACAGCTGGAAGGCAAACGGATGGTACACCTCAAAATGTTATGTGCAACTACCCTGGGGCAACAATTCTTCCTATAAAATGTGTATCTGGTATCTGGGAAAGAGTGACATACCAAGAGTTTCATGTTTATAATTATGAAAGACTAGAAACAACCTAAACTCACTCTACAGAACTGGTCATGGAACTACCAACAGCTGTTTAAAAAGCAATGAGTTGGACTGGGGCATAGCTTAGTGGTGGAGTGCTTGCCTCACACACACAACGCCCTGGGTTCTGTTCCCAGCACTGCAAAGTCGATCAAGAATGAGTTTAGAGGACAGACAGCACTGTTCTGTGGCTCTGGGTGAGCATGCTTTAGTTCCTCGAGTGAGAAGGACCAGGATGCAGGAGGCAGGCTATTGACTTCCCCAGTGGCTCAGGAGCATGAGCGTGAGGACAGGAGGAAGCAAATGCACTATTCTTGTCACATTTCTGAATGCTGGAAATATCTTCAAAATAAGAAGTTTAAGGAAACTGTGAAGACTACGGTGAGTCCCCAAGAAAGCAGTTTCACCATACTCAGTCCTCCTTAAGACCCAGCATTCTGCAGCGTTGGTAACCAGTGAGGAAGCAGCAGTGTACTCCTGCATGAGCGATGCCTAATCCAAAGATTTAGTGAGCCAAAACTAAATTTAGTAAGCCGGCCTCACCTGAGCAGCAGGCTCTGCCACAGGGACCATGTCTGTTCCATCCACCCTACCACCTGACCACCTATCTTCCCAGGCCAGCCTCATGAGCTGCCTCTGAGTGATAACTGTGGATTCCTCAAAAGAAACAAGAAAGAAAGAAAAAAAACTACACTGCATTTATATGAGGGTTTATTTACAGTAAAGTAACAGACATTTTGCAAAACATCTGAAAGAGCTAAAAAATAAAAATATCCTCTGGCTAATGTTTAATAAGGAAGAACATCTCATTTTCTTAAGCTGGCTGATACACTCAGAAGACAGACTTTTGTGATATGTGTTAGTTTTTCAACTGTCTTAGTAATTAGTACATTACTAACCAAGATTTTCTGCTTTTTAAGAAATAGCACAGCTGGATGCTAGCAGCTCACTCTGATAATCCTACTACTTAGAAGACTGACATCTAAGGATCAAGGTTTGAAGCCAGCCCAGGCAGAAAAGTCTGTAAGACTACCTCCAATTAACCAGCAAAAAGACTGGGCTGAAGGAGTGGCTCAAGTGACAGAGGGCTGCTGTGAGCAGGAAAGCCAAGCACTAAGAGAGCAAAGCCCTCAGTTAAAGCCCCGGTCCAGGGATTAAATCCAGGCTGTCATGCTTGCTGGGCAGGTATTCTACCACCTTGAGCTATGCCTCCAACCCTTTTGTTGTTAAGATAGGCTCTCACTAAGTTTGCATCAAACCCCAACCCTCCTGCTCCACCCAGGTGGATGGGATTCCATGTGCAAATACAGCTCAAAGTAAGTGCAATGACAATCCCCAAGCTTGCTGCACACAGGAACTTCTGGCTTGGCATTCTGTTGGATGGAAGCCTAAGCAGTGGGTTTCAAGCCCATGGTGGAGTTGAATACCTGGATACCACCACCACTGCCCAGAGTGCCTACACAAAACAAGTGGAAACAAGACTCCTCGAACAAACTGTGGTTCTAACAGTTGAAAGATGAGTCTCTGGCACGCAAAACAAACAGTAAGCCACTGAAACCCCAGAGTGGTTGGCAACCCATCTTTCAAAATCTAAAGCTTGGATGGTAAAGAGAACAGATGGCTAAGCAATATGCAAACAAATCCACAGCAACAATGGGCTAGGGCTGGTTTAGGTGGCACTGAGAGGGAGAGGAGCTGCCACGCTAGCAGTAGAAAATGACAACTGTATGGCAGTCTCCAAAAACACCACCAAATGAAAATGGGCAAAATAGGCAGGGCCTCCAGAGCGCAGCTACACTCAGGCAAAAGTGGTGGGATCCTTATACAGAAGCTCTGGCTACCACTGAGCCTGCTCCAGTCTGCTCCGTTCCCAGAAACAAGATGAAAACACTGAGCTCTGGATCTAGCACCAGATCTAGCTAGACATGTCACCTGCCTCAGCCATACCAGCTCCCTCCTGCCTGGCCCAAGAATCCCGAGTCTCTGGGAGGTGGACAGCATACAAACACATCTAAGATGTAGAGAATCAACACAAGTTACAGGTTGGGGAAATGGCACTCCTCTAGTACAAGCTGCTATTTTATTTAAAAGTTTCAAAAGGCACAAAAAGAAAGTGGTTTCACCATCCATCTATCCATCACTTAGGGAGCACTCCAGAAAATGCCCGGTGCCATTCCAAGCACTTGGGAAACATCAGTGAAATAAAAAAAGAACACTTTCCAGTAGAAGACGACAGACAAAAGGCTCTAGTTTCTCAAACAACGTTTATGTGCCTGAGAAAATGAAGCATGGATGGTTTTGAAAGTGTGGGGCTGCAGCTGTGGAGTAGAGGTGATGCAATATCAAACCATGCGCATGGACAAGATGAGGAGCAAACCTGGAGGTAAGGACACAGATCTGCCGGCCAGCACAGAGCCAAGGGTAGAGATGGGCGTGGCCACAGCAACAAGCCCAACTGCTGGCAAATCCTCAGGCACTGTTAGTGGAAGCAGAGAGACCACACAGAGAAGCAAAGAGCTAAGACATGGGGGTGGCCACTACTGCTGGTTTAGCTCTAGGCAAGGCAGAGTGGGGCTGAGGCAGAGGGATGGAGAGATTCACCTGTCCTTGCCAAAGGACACTACCTGCTGGCCAAAACTAGGTGGCAGAGCAGAGAGCCAGCAAGTCCATGCCAGGTACAGGACAAGAATGTGGAGGGCAATCTGTTTAGTAAAATCTTCAAATGTGATTAAGTTGGATGACTCTGGAGTCTTTGCCTTCAACTTGGATTTCCAATTTGCAAGGAATATCATGCACCAGAATGAGTTCTGAGGGAATAGTTAACCAGGTCTGGGTGGGGCCAGACTCCAAGCTTTACGACATCACAAGGGAGTGCCTTGTGTCGGGTGCTTTGTGGAAACAGTGGGGCTCAGGGGAAGGTGCTGGACCCAGCCCGCATCTTGAGCCTCCTCACCTTTAAACTGTGAACCATTATAACTCTAGCGCACACCTCCATGCTGGCAGAGGCCACATGTACTGCATCGCGCAAAGCCCTGGCACTGCCCAGTAAGCAGCACATGCCCAGCAAACATCAGCGCTGCCATTCCTGGCTTCAGCCATGCAGTTCTCATACTGACCCCATCCAAGAGTACAGAGAGAAGAAAATTGAGCCAGGTGACACAGTGTGTGGATGCTGAGCTGAATTCACCTCGATCTGTTTGATGTCAGAGGCTGCCTTTCAAAAGAGTCCACACAGGAGCTAACCGAGATGCCCATGTGCACCAGACAGCAGGTGGCAGGAATGACCTGCTCAATGATCTCACTGGTGCAGACCCCAGGCTGCACCCAGTGCCGACCAAGGGAGGAAAAGAGACACCCTTCATCACAGTGACCTCCTTTAGAAAGACAGAGCCTCCGTGGCCTCTCTTCTGGCTCTGGAGTTTCATGGTTCCATTTTTTATTTGTTTTGTTTCTAAGACCTTAGAAGGGTGAGAAGTGTCCATAAAGAATTAGGACATTTTGATAAAGAGAAAATATACAATAGTTCCTTTCACACAGACGTTGTGATACAATAAATCTTACTCATACTACCACACCAACATCAACCACTTACACATAGCTTTTCAAAATGCTGTCAAGCTACAAATTGATTGCTGGTGGGTTTCATCTGGTTTGTTCAGCATCTGTCCCCACAAGTGGGCCAAGCAAGAGCAAACACAGCCCGGGCCTTTCAAGCCACTAAAAGCCTCAGTCTCTTCTCTATGGTGGGGAAATGAATTATTAACGGGTGAAAAAACAAATGCCACCACCTTTTTGCTTTATTTCCCAGTGGGAGAATGATTTAAGCCAAAACCAGTGAGAAACTGCATGGCAGGTTACTTAAGAACACTTGTTTATAAGATATACAAATCCAGCTGCCAGGACTGGGAGGATTGGGAGCTATGAAGGGGCTAGCTGGGACAAGGCATCACCAACAGGAGGAGAGCCTGCCCATACAAACGTCACGAGAAGGCTATAAATAGGGCTGGAGATCTATACACAGGGCAAGGGTGGTGCAGAAGACAAATCCTAAAGCGTGCGACACTGCAGGAGCAGACTCGGAGCTTACAACAAGCCTACCTTTCAGCCCATCATCTGGAATCTGCGCCAAGGACACAGAGCACCCAATAAGGAGCCTTAGAGGTGACCAACTGCTATGCTCACTCAGCACATCTTTGGTTCTTCTGCCGGCAAACCCCACACATGTGCACATGCGCTCCTCGCTCACACACGAGTCTCACAGTTCCCCTCACCCCCTTCACTAATTTCAGACAAGTAGAGGTTTCTGTGACTTTCTCATGTTGAGGTTAGGAGATGGGAGAACCTAGAGAATTAAGCTGGTACCCAGCCAGAAGAATGAAAGTGAAGAAAGAAGAAAGAAAGCAGAAGAGGAGGGGGGAAAGAGGGAACAGGATTCTCTTAAAGGCCACAGAGAACTTTGCCCTTGCTCTAAGAAGCTAAGCTGGGCTACAGGCAAGAGAGGAGCACTGCAGGCAGGAAAGGAACACTGCAGGAAGGAGAGGAGCACTGCAGGCAGCCAAAGTGGGATTTGAGAGGAGGGCAGTGCTCCAGCCCTGGCCTTTGGAAGCACTGGGCACACTGACCTACAGCTCTGCTAACTGGACAGCAGTGGCATGAGCTCACTTGCTGCCTCTTACTATGTGTGGTTGGTTTCCATGAGAGCTCAGCTTAGTCATGGACAGGGCAATGCGGGAACCTAGTAGAGATCCTACTACAAGGCAGGGTCTAGTAGGAGGGCATCAGAAGCACTGACCTCAGGAAGGATTAAGACTGGTCTCCCAGAGAGGGCTGTTAGGAAGAAGCAGCCTGGCCACCCCCTAGACGTATGTCTGCTACTGCGGTGCCATCTTCAGGAGCAACGCAGTCAAGGGCCCTTGCCAGAGCTGGCATAAAACTGTTTTTTCACTTTCAGTCTTCAAAAATACAAACTAAACCATTGCCATTTTTTAATAATATTTTCATTATCTTTAAGTAGTTAAACTTGTATTTTTTTGGGGGGGTGAGGGGTGGTTGCTGGTCCTGGAGCTTGAACTCAGGGCCTGGACACTGTTCCTAAGCTGCTTTTTGCTCAAGGCTAGCGCTCTACCTTTTGAGCTTCAGTGCCACTTTTCGCTTTTTCTGAGCCATTTATTGAGATAAGAGACTCAAGGACTTTTTTGCCTTGGCACTGGCTTCAAACCACAATCCTCACATCACGGCCTCCTTGTGGATAAGACTACAGAGTGAGCCACCAGCACCCAGCTTCAACTGCTATTCTTGGTAAGTACTCAACCTCAGGTATTTTATTATGGTAACAAGAACAAAAAGACCACACCTCTTACCAACACAGTAGGCATGAGTGGGAGGAGTCAGTAGGCCTGCAGGGTCCGGGGCGAAAGCTTCCCCAAAGGGTGCGCAGCCAAAGGATTTGTGGACAAAAAAGAAAAGAGATTACTTTAAATTTTTTTAACTATTCAAAAATATTCTGCCTGGCTCAAAAACTTGTTCTTTTGGACCTAAGTCCAAATTAGTGCTGCGTGGCAGACAAGAAAAGGGGCCATTGAGTCTGAAGCAATTACAAGCAGGCACAATCCAGAGGCCTGGGCTACGCTGGCAGCTGCCACTGACTTTCTTCTTCTCAAGAATGCAAATGATTAAGATAGATTAAATACCTACTCTGCTTAAATACTCTTGATAATGAGTTTCTTTCCTTCTTTTAAGGGTGTTTGATGTTGGCAGTTGATGGATCTTGAGTTAAATTGTTTTAATTCAAAACAGCACCATCTGTTGTTAGGCTCTGCCGGCACTGTGGAGAACCAGAGGGGTGACGGGTACGTGATCAGGAGATGTGTGGAGACAGGCAGGTGGCGGGGTGCAAAGAGCGCGGGGCAGGAAGTCTGGAGTCTAGTGTTGTTGTCCTGCCTGACCACTAAGTGGTGGGACTGTTTCTCCCTCTACAAAATGAGGAGGCTGATTTAATGACGATGCCGATGACAACGACAACAGTGATCTTTTTTTCTTTCTTTTTTTTGGTCAGTCGTGGGGCTTGAACTCTGGGCCTGGGCGCTGTCCCTCAGCTCTTCAGCTCAAGGTTAGCACCCTACCACTTGAGGCACAGCGCCACTTCCAGTTTTCTGGTGGTTTATTGAAGATAAGAGTCTTACAGACTTTCCTGCCTGGGCTGGCTTTGAACTGTGATCCTCAGATCTCAGTCTCCTGAGTAGCTAGGATTACAGGCCTGAGCCACCAGTGCCTGGCTCTGGAGATCTTTATTAACAGTTATCGTCATTAATGCACACTGAGTGCCAGATGCTGAGGTAAGGGCTTTGTAGAAATCATCTCCTTTATCCGATTATGCCTTATTTAATGTCATGGACAAGTCTGTGCATACTAATGCTGGCCCCATTTTACAGGTGAGAAGGCACACTCCAAAGGCAGTCACTCACCCCAGGTCACACAACTAGCCAAGGCCTATGTGGCTCCACAACACCATGCTGCCCAGCGGCATCGGGGGCTGCGCCTGTCCAGGATCCACACAGTACAGAGACGGCAATCTGCAGTCATTGGGAGACTCACTAATGACCGAGGCAGGCCGAGCACAGCACGGCTGCACAACAAGCCTTCTTTCACTGAGATCTACTTTTAGGCTGCAATGGGAACGCAGATGTTGAGTTGTAAAAAGTAGCAAAGGCTGAACTGGATCCAGCAGAAAACCCCCAGCATTTGACTCCTTGAGAGGCTGGTTATCTCTGAAGATGCTTATTCACTTGGAACCACGGTATTGATTGTATAAGAGGAACGATCCTGTTCCCATTAAACCTTTACTGGCTCTAGCTATGCAACAAATTAGGAGGACCAACACACAGCCTTTCTGTACATCATCAGTCAGTTCCCGCCCCCTCCCCCCCCACTCCGGGGTGGGGAGCAAGGAAGTTTTCTATAACGTGTGGTATAATCAAAAGTAATGAAAGCATTGCTTCCAAACAACTTAAGTTTACCCTATAGAAACAGTCATAGCCAAAATTAGGAGAGCAAGGTCCGGGAAGACACCCTTGCACCCTAGTATGGAACAGGTGGTGATAGGCCAAGAGCAAGGGGCCAGCAGGACCGCTGTTTTCTAAATTGCTAGACCATGAGCAACTCAAGTCCATCTCCAAGGCCTTAATTTTCCCACTAAAACAAAAACAAGGAATACAGACGTCAGTAAACTGAGAAATATCACAAGTCTGGCGGGTACATGGAAGGGAGTAGAGTAAAGGCTCTGGGAAAAGCCCCAGCAGGTAGAGCAATGGGGGACAGTTACCTGGAGGCTGGCTTTACTGTTCTGCTACATGTCATGTGTGAGAAATGGGGCTCCATATATGAAGTGTTCCATAGTTAAAACAACCCAGTTCCCCTCTATACAGACCTAATGAAAGAAATGCTATATGGGAAGAGTAACAGAAAGAAACAATGTATTAAAATTGACAGGTGTAAAAAGCAATTCTATTGGTCATCCATAGAAAGACCTCTGGGTGAGGAATGCAGCAGTACAGGCACATGGATGTGGAAGGGAGGCAGGTCTTCACAAGCACCATGATAAACAGCCAGCTGAGAAAAGTGAAAACTCTGAGGTGGTGATACGCAAAGAGGGCATGCACATACCATTTTTCTGCTGGCGACCTGGCAAGAACAGCTTCTTCCTCTGATACCCACAGCTGACCAAAGGTAAGGGGAAGTGGAACTACACACTGCCAAGATTATCAACTGAAAAGCTGTATGCCAGCAGCTCACCCCATAATCCTAGCTGTGTTCCGGAGGATCAAAGTTTGAGTCCAGCCTAGGCTGATACATCTCTGAGATTCTATATCCAAAACAATTAGCAAAAGGCCAGGCTGAAGACATAGCTCAAGTAGTAGAGCACCAGCCAGGCAAGCAAGCTGAGCAGAGGAAGTATTCATAAGGCCCTGAGTTCAAATCCCAGTACTGACCAAAAAAAAGTGTCAACTGAGATTATCAGTGCTTCCTTATTCTCCAAAATTTCTATAATAAACTTGTCACTTTGATCATTTAGAATGCTATTTTTAAAGTGATTCATGGTGTAACTAAAATGAGAAAAGTCAACGACAAAAAGAGAATGGGAGAGGGGGAAGGAGGGAGGGAGGGAGGAGAGGAAAGGGAGAAAGAGGGAGGGAAAAAGGGAAGGAGGGAAGATGGCTAGGACAGGTTAGAAATGGACAAAAGCCTAGGTCCCCTGCTTGAAGTGCAGGGTCCTGGGCAGGTCATCTAGTTCTAGGTCTGGCTTCTCCTCAGGGAAAAAGAGACAGCCCAGCCCCCGGTGTGGAGCTACTTCCAGGTTTAGGAATAACAGAGAGCCCGGGCACTGTGTTGCTAGTTCATCAATGCACCACAAAGGCTACATTGTCTGTTGTTCCAATTCTTAATCCTCTATCATCCCCAGTTCCCTGGGGCAAGGTGCCTACCAAGCAGTCTGTCCTGAGTGGCCAGGGAAACAGAGGGTCGATGGGGCAGTGCAGGCCCCTCCTTGCTGTGCTCCACAGGACAAGGGGGGGGAACCCTCCCCAAGCTACTAACTTGCAGTCCTATCTGCTGACTTCACATCTCAAGAACCCCCAAGACCGCCTGAATGACCAAAAGCAGTGCCTGCTTCCCACAAACTCCACAGCCCCAGACTCACCTGCAGAAGAGAACTTTTTTCAGCTTTAGTCAGTTTCATTTAATATGTCTACTATTAGCAAGGCAAAAGGAAAGTTTACTTAATCCGATGGTAATGTGTTTAAAAGCAAGAAAAAGGTTTGATCTGGAAAACGCCCTCATATTACATGCTGAAAGTAACTTTAGGCACTATGGAGTTAACACAAGCAACCAAATCTCAGAATACATGCAAGGAAAAGTAATTGTGTCTCTTTACAAGTATGACACAAGCAACCAGAGTAGTTATGTCTCACAACTACTTCAAAGATTAAAGGAGACAAAGAAGGCCAAAAAATTTGACTAAATAAAATCATAAGAAAAGGAGGACACTCTTAGGGAGTAGGCAAAATGCCTCTGAATATGAAACAATATTTATAAAAATATGAAACAACATTTACCAAAATGAATTCCAGAGAAAAAACAACATAAAACTTGTGTATGGCCTAAAAAAGGAAAATATAGTCTCCCGAGGCAGACAACAAATTAGGAAGACAAATACAAGACTTAAAAACCCTCTAAAGTTAATAGTTTCAAAGAAAACAATGACAAATATTTACACCAAGTAAGCCAAAATATATATTCAAGAATGTTCCAGGCTGGGAAGGTGGTGGCTCAGTGGTAGAGTGCTTGCTTTGCATGCATGAGGCCCTGGGTTCGATTCCTCAGCACCACATAAGCAGAAAAAGCCGGAAGTGGCGCTGTGGCTCAAGCTGAAGGGCTCAGGGACAGCGCCCAGGCCCAGAGTTCAAGCCCCACGACTGATGAAAGGAAGGAAGAAGGAAGGGAGGGAGGGAGGAAGGGAAGGAGGGAGGGAGGGAGGGAGGGAGGGAGGGAAAGAAAGAAAGAAAGAAAGAAAGAAAGAAAGAAAGAAAGAAAGAAAGAAAGAAAGGAAGGAAGGAAGGAAGGAAGGAAGGAAGGAAGGAAGGAAGGAAGGAAGGAAGGAAGGAAGGAAGAAAAAGAGGGGGAGGGGGAGGGGGAGGGGGAGAGGGAGAGGGAGGGAGGGAGGGAGGGAGGGAGGGGGAAGGAGGGAGGGAGGGAGGGAGGGAGGGAGGAAGGAAGGAAGGAAGGAAGGAAGGAAGGAAGGAAGGAAGGAAGGAAGGAAGGAAGTCCATAGAAGACTGATCTGTGTTTGCAAGCTGAACCCCAACAGGTTCTGCTAAAACAAAAATACCCGTTTTCTACATAGAATTCAGAGTTCAGATCTTTAACACTATGTTAAAATGCCTATGATATTATCCAATATTCCTTGGTATATGAGGATCAGAAACAACTCAATCCACAAGATGGGAAAAGTGTTGGGATTTTCTGACACATTCAAAGACTATTATAAAAATATCTCCAAACTCATATGGGGGCAAACACTGTTCAAATGATTTTAAAAACAGAAAATCTCAATGAAGAGAAGACAGAAAGAGGATCCAAATTGAGTTTTTGGAAGATGGCGACAACTAAACAAATGCTTTCAATCTCCCTTGATGAGCTCAACAGAATGGAGATGGCAGAGAAACAATCAGTAACCTTCTGGGTAAAAATTACCAGTCAGAGTTACCAAGAGAAAGAAAAATGTCTGGAAGGAAGTGAGCAGGATCTGTGAACACGTGGGTATCAGAAGAAGACTCACATTTGTTCCCCTGAAGTTCCTGAGACAGAATGAGCAAAACTCCAGAAAAATTCTGGGTGAAATCATGAATGCAATTTCCTAAATTTCACGAAGATAAGCCTAAAAGTTATATAGAAATGCCAAGGACCAAGAACAGCAAAAGCAGTTTTATAAAGAACAATTTTAAAATAGTCTATAAAGCTAGAATAACTAAGACGACCTGCTCCTGGCATGAAGAAGACAGATCAATGGAAGAGATCTGCCTGGGATGGAATGGAGAATCCAGAAACATGCCCTTCCACATAGGGTTCACCAGAGGTGCCACGGCAAGGCAATGGGGGAAAAGACAATCTTCTCAACAAATGAGGCAGGGACAACTGGACTGGCTTATGTTAAAAGATGAATTTAGATCTTTTCTCATATACAGAACAAGAACTCAAAATGGATCACAGATCTAAATGTAAAATGAGTACTATAAAACTTATAGATAAAAACAAGAGAATTATCTTTGTGAGTAGGCAAAGATTTCTTAGACATGATACAAAAAAAAACATAATCCCAGGCTGGGAAGGTGGCTCAGTGGTAGAGTGCTTGCCTTGCATGCATGAAGCCCTGGGTTCGATTCCTCAGTACCACATAAGCAGAAAAAGCCGGAAGTGGTGCTGTGGCTCATGTGGTAGAGCACTAGCCTTGAGCTGAAGAGCTAAGGGACAGTGCCCAGGCCCAGAGTTCAGGCCCCATAACTGACAATAATCATCATCATCATCATCATCATCATCATCCCACCAAAACTCAAATAACTGTTCATAATATTACTATTTAGGATTGTGAAACACCTGGAAACAACCCAAGTGTCCTTCAATGGGTAATGGATAAACCCCCTGTGGCACACACACAAAACAGAATACTACTGCTGGCTAAAAAACGAGGAATCCATGGACCAACACCACCTGGGTGAATCTCAAGGGCCTGGTGCAGAGTGAAGGAAGCCGGGGGCAAAGGTCAAGTGCTGGAATGATTCCACCAGACAACATTTGCAAAGGTAACACTGCTCTGAGGAAGAGACCAGCGTTTCGGGAGTTGACTACCCAAGGAGAACAGGAAGGAATTTTCTGAGGTGGCAGAACTGTTTGTTCTGGATCCTGCCGTAGTGATGGTGGTTACATGAATCTATTCTTGTGCTCAAATCCACAGAACTGCACAAGGAAAGAAACGCCAAAGCAACTGTGTGTCAGCTTATTGAGTGGTAGCCACAGCCGTGTGGTGTGGAGCAGGTATGTGTGTGACAGTGAGAAGACAGGCGGCGGCCCCAGGTTTGCTGGTCCCCAGCGAAGGAGCAGCATCACTTGAGCTTCCTGAGTGCCATCTCCCAACAAGATCCATACTCCCCACTGATGCCTGCAAAGTGCCCAGGAAAAACCATCCCATCCACCCACCCCACTCTGGACACGGTTTTCATGTAGCTGAATCATTAAGAGACCAAACGCCACCTCCAAATATCATTTCAGAACATTCTTTTGAATGCATCAAGATTAAAATTACCACGAATAATAAGTGTGTTTCCTCGTAATGTACTTGTTGGGGGTGCCTGTGCCTCACAGCTTTGCACTCTGTCAGCAATCCCCAGAGAAAATGAAGGAAACAAACCTCTGTGTTGTGTGCATAAACATCAAGCTGCCACAAGGCTGAGCACAGAATGTGGAGAGAAGTAGCCAGAAAAGGGCATGAGGAGGAAGAGCACCAACACAGTGACAGAAGACAACCATTATACACAGGCGGCTTTATAGCTAAGGCCACACTGCTTGAACACGTGACAGTGCTTGAGTGTAGACATTTCAGCACACCACTACACCTAGATGTACTTGGCGTCTCTGCCATGGGTCAAGCAACATCTATGATTCTGTAATGAAGCTTATTTAAATCCTTTGGCCCAATAATTATTCTGGAATTCTATCTTGGGGAAATTCTCCTAAACAAAGATGTTTATCATATCAATATTTGTAACAGCAGTAAATAAAATTCCCAACAATGTATGGGAAATTATGGAACATGCTCTGAATGGAATATTATGAAATGTCTTAATTTTAAATTTTCTAGATACTATGAACTGCCATATAATATAAATGAGATGAGGGTAAATTTCATTGTATATAAAGAATGAACACAGCAAAGCTAAACACAACTACACTTACTTAGGAAAAAAGGCTATAAGGAAAGTATAAAAATGTTAGCAGTTTGGCCAGGCGCTGGTGGCTCACACCTGTAATCCTAGCTACTCAGGAAACTGAGATCTGAGGATCACAGTTCAAAGCCAGCCCAGGCAGGAAAGTCCGTGAGACTCTAATCTCCAATTAACCACCAGAAAACTAGAAGTGGCACTGTTGTAGCTCAAGTAGTAGAGCGCTCGCCTTGAGCTGAACAGCTGAGGGACAGCGCCCAGGCCCAGAGTTCAAGCTCTACAACTGACAAAAAAAAAAAAAATGTTAGCAGTGTTTAAGTGCTAAAAGTGTAGATGACTTTCTTCTTTCCACCTTTCAGGTTGGGATAATGAGCACAGATTACTTTATAAGCACTAGTTAGACTCTACGGCAAAAGAAATCATTTTTCTACCATGTAGACATTTTCAACATTATTTCTCAGGGTTCTAAGTAATGTTCTAGATTTTCCAATCAAAGTTTTCCTTGGGAATGGGAAAATAACAGGTCTCCTGCATACAGAAACTGCCATAACACTTGCTTCTAGTCTTCTAGCCAGCCCTACAGCAAAGCAAGATACTCCCATAGCTGACAACAAATAAGTAATGGGAAATTATTCTCAACTATTCAAACCAGACTATTCCTACTTACTGGGGGGGGGGGGGGGGGGGGGGCAGTGAAATTAATCAGACACATTGGCAAGAGCACCATTCCAAAGTAGCTTGGTCTCTGTGGACAATTACAGAACGTCAGCTGTCACCCAAAACACCACTAATAACTACACTGTTCTTTTGATTCCTCGTAACTTAGAAGTCCCCGCCTCCACACTGTCAAAGAGGCCTCCTCTCCTCCATCTGTTCCACAGCAGCACGCAACGCGAAAGGCCAACGGGAGAACCCTCTAGACCTGTCAGCCTGGTGCATGGAGCGCTCAGATGAGCCGGCTCACTCTGGACTCCTGTCCGTCCTTCTATAGCACGTGTGCCACAGGGTGGAGAGCAGAGCTTCGGCAACATGCTGGGATGTCATCCCATTCATGCTAGGATTGCCAGGAACGAACCAGACTATTTCTAAACCACAGCAGACTAGCTGTGACTCATTTTCGGGATAAAAAATGCACACTGGGCTTTTGCCCTTTAAGCACAGGTCTAACCGCTTAGTGAATTGGAGATGTGCCGTTAAAAGCAAATAGCAGCAAAGGAGAGCACAAAGTCAACTGCGGAGCCTGGGCAATTTGGTATCTTCTTCAATCTTCCTGAAGTGTGATTAAGCTTGACCTTTACGAGCAGTGGCTCAGCCAATCAATTTTGGGGAGGCTGCCTTGCACGTGCTGGGGGAGTGGACCATGTAGACAGAGGAGCTCACGGTGGCGGTGGGGTCTACCCCTCTCACGGTGCAGGAAAAGTTACTGAGCTTTATCTCCATTGATTTTACTTGCAAGAAAAACACATCAGAAAACTGCAACCTCAGCAGGACACTAAAGGTCGGTCTTGGCTTCTTGAGGGATGAACTGGATATCAATAGTTATTAGGACACATTCATACAAGATACACAAGAGAGACGAAGGGAAGATACTGGTAATCTCACTTAATCCTGGTGCGGCCCTAAATCAGGCTCTGCAGACTGTGGGAAAAATCAAGGAAAAACTTCAATATTCCTGAGGTAAGATTCTGTGCGCATGTGCTCGCATTTGGAAGCAGATGTAGAGCAAGAGCACAGGATGACCCTGAGCCCTGAAGGGAGGCAGTGAGCAAGCCGGGAGGAGAGAAGCAGCCCACTCGGTGCTACCAGCCCCACACAGGACTAAGGACAAGTGCTCAGGTCTAGCTGAACACCTAGCAAAGCACAAGGTCAGCCCAGAATGTCAAACCCTGCCATTACCTTCCGAGCAAAAAGGGCTGGGGAAGAAGCCAAGACTCTGTGACCAGTCTTGGCAGCATGTCTCATCTCTGGCCCTCCTATATCAAGACCGGTTCCCAGCACCCCACCCCCACCTCACCCTCCCCACAGGTCTCAGTCCAAGTAGAAAATTGAAAACACCGTCAGAAAGAAATAAAGGCAATCCAAAAAAAACCAAGAGAGGCAAATTTTCGATCTAGAATTGAGATTAGAGATATTGCATGTTTTACACATTTTACAGTAAAGTCTTTTTTCCCCCAATCTTAACTTT
The DNA here is from genome assembly GCF_019054845.1 of Dipodomys spectabilis. Classification (NCBI taxonomy): domain Eukaryota; kingdom Metazoa; phylum Chordata; class Mammalia; order Rodentia; family Heteromyidae; genus Dipodomys; species Dipodomys spectabilis. Next base: position 4,984,458 of record NW_024870744.1, read on the forward strand.
ACAAAGAGTCCCAAGAAACTAGAGGAAGAAAACATCTCTTACACTGTAGAATAGGCCTCCACCAATAGCAGGGTATTATCTGTGACATAACACAAACACTGTCAACTAAGAATCAGAAAAGGTAAGTTCCAGTCACTAGGTGACATAGGACAGGGCCCCAGAACAGGTGGGGGCAAATAGGCCTTTAAGGATGGAAGGATCAGGAAAGGAGAGGGAGGCATTTGGGGAGAGGCACAATATCAGCAAAGGGGAATTGGCAAAATCCAAGCTATGTTTCAGCACAGAAAATGGAACGCTTTGACTAGAGTAGGCTCCGTCAAGAGATCAGCTGGGTGAGGAGAGGCTGGCAGAGTGCCAGGGTAAGCGGGGAGCTGCCAGTGGAGTCGCCGCTGATGTCCACACAGCTGACAGGAAGAAGGCCCCTGCAGGGGGCATGGGCCGCCTGATTTTGGCAGAAGATGCTCTCACCAAGCACGCTACTCTTTAGAAGGGATCCAGCCCTAGTGAAGTCACAAGCAAATAACAGTAGAAGTCAGCCTAGCCAATACATAAAGATGCTAGCCGCTACAACTCCCGCGGAATGTCTGCAAAACAGACCCCAAAGATGCTACAGCTCCTGGTGGCCCCCACAGGATGCAGCCTCTGCTCTTCAGCCAGGCGCACCCTCACCCCATCTAAACAACCCTCCCAGCCTCTCCCTAGCCTTTCAGCTCGCATGGTTTTGTCTTCACAGTACTCTTCATGACCTGATGTTACTTCCACATTTTTGTCCCCACTAGCTGAATACAGGCTCCATGATGGAGGGCAAGGACTCCAAGCCACTGATGTTTCATTACTATGTTGCTAACAGCTGAGAGTCAACAACAGCCTTCCTCAGTGTTTCTTCAATCATTACTGGTTCTTGGAAACTCTCAGCTCAGCACACATACATATATACAACCACACATATTCACACTCACACACACACATATATAACACAAGATGCATCCTGTAAATAATCTAATTGATCTTTTCAGCAGAAGTGTCAAAACATAGTGATTTTTATAATCAATTGTGAGGTACGTCCCAAATAACATGTTCCTGGTAACAGTTAAAGTACATGAGATTGTTGATTACTTACTAATAAATTAAATCTGATTCAAGGTTATCCCTAATAACATTTCTACTGCTCATTTGCATTTTAGTAAACTGTCTGGAAGAGGAAAGAAAAGGGAAGAATTACAGCTAGCTAGTACATGGATCTCTGGATTAACTCAAAGGCCAAATGTACTTTGTTCTAAAACTGTGTTTGGGAGAAAAGGGTTGTCTTAGCCAGAGAAGTCCAGACGCCTCTAGTAAAGGGTCTGCTTCCTTTCTCATCCTATTTCCTACAGCCAACACTTTCCTAAGGCCTATCTCATGCCCTGCTTCCATCCAAGCCAGATATGAGGACCATGGGACATTTGCCTGGCATGCATATATGTATAATAAGGGAATGGAAGGTTGGTACTAATCTAGATCTAATAATTATGGCTACATATGGCTATTTAGAACAATTAAAATTAAGTGGTTTTTTTTTTAAAAAAGACTATTTCCTCTATGGCCACATTCCTTGTGATCTAAGGTTCATTCAGCTAATGGCTGCCATACTGGACAAAGCAGACACAGAACAAAAGCCCCACTGGGCAGGAAATGAGTATGTCACACCAAGACCAGGAAGATCCCAATGAAGAGGACTAGGGTGTCAAAGCAAGGTCCTTTCCTTTGTCATTTTGATTACAATTTAGCTCTAATGATCAATTCACAGAAGACAGCAATAAAACAAACTGGGCCAGGGAAAAGGGCAGGAGAAAATGGCACGGATGCCCTCCCAATTTATTCCACACAGCCCAAGCCCAGCCTTGTGTGACACGAGCTGGCTACTGCACAGCCTTACAAGCAGAGATGGACCAGCCACATGGAAGTGGACATGGAGGAGGGCCCTCCAGACCTCGTGCCTCACAGCCCTGAGAGGACAGCCCTCAGACAATCTTATTCTTTGTGCTTCCTGGGAAAGAGGTCAGTTATTTATCCACACTTCAGTTTCAGAAGCAACAACAGAACACCTGGGAAAAGCACTGCCATCTAATCTGCAAAAAGAACCTACTTTAAGGTTTAATAATAAAGGAGATTCCACTCAGTGGTAGTAATACACTATGTACATTTTGAAATATACAACAGCTCTCAGCATAAAGCCTTACTAAGTCCTATAAAAGTCACATTCTGAAGATAAGATGTAAATATACACCTATAGGGAGACAAGAATCACTCTACACACAGCCCAGTGTGTAGATCCCCGTGTGTAGACAGTAAGATCTCCTACACACTTCCCAGGCCCGCTGCCATGACCAGTCTGTTCTATCCCTTCCATGTGCCCCTTATACCTTCTACACAGAGAACCAGGTAAGGACAGCAAAGGGACTGGATGGGGTATGGTTTGATCTGGTCTCATTCCATTTTTGGTACCAGGGTGTAAACTAGGGCCCTGTGCTTGATAGATGACATTTGAGCCACGCCCCTGCCCTGAAGGTGCTTATTACTTTAAGTTGAGCACCAAAGATCTGAATTTAATACACCAGACAAAGAGGCATTAGAGCATCTGGGAGAAATGCTCACTTCTTTAAAAGAAAATGTATTGAAGACTTACTATGTGTGGAACCCAGTAGTGAAATATTGCCTCAGTCCCCACAGCCACACTGCATGTGAGACAGTGTTTCTAACCTCACCTTACTAGAGACAATGGAAGCACAGAGACGTCAGCACACCTGAAGTCACACAGCTAGGAAATAAGAGGTAGGCCTACAGCAAGATCCAGCTGTTAACTCCAGGCCACACTCTCTACCTTCCTACTGTTCTGTTCTCCCACCTCTGCCTCTATTAAGTACCTGGATTTTGAAGGCCAAGTAAGTGAGTCTCAATGGCTGAATACCAAGGTCACCAAAGCAGGAGAGTGGTACCACCACAGTGTAGGGGGAACGTCTGGGGGGGGGGGGGTGCCATATTCTTCTTAATAGCTATGCATTTATTATAACATCTATTAGGGAAAAAATATGTAACTGACAGACTAAATGGCAAAGTGTCTGTTGATATGCAAATGTACCCAAAAAAGTTATTCTTTTTTTCTTTTTTGTCGGTCATGGGGCTTGAACTCTGGGCCTGAGCACTGTCCCTCAGCTCTTCAGCTCAAGGCTAGCGCTCTACCACTTGAGCTACAGTGCCACTTCCGGTTTTCTGATGGTTTATTGGAGGTAAGAGTTTCACAAGCCAGGCGTCAGTGGCTCACGTCTATAATCCTAGCTACTCAGGAGGCTAAGATCTGAGGATTGTGGTTCAAAGCCAGCCCGGGCAGGAAAGTCCATGAGACTCTTATCTCCAATAAAAACCACTGAAAAACCAGAAGTGGCACTGTGGCTCAAGTGGTAGAGCACTCATCTTGAGTGATGAGCTGAGGGACAGCGCCAAGGCCCACAGTTCCAGGCCCCACGACCAACAACAACACGAAAAAAGATTCTATAGAAGTATTGGAGGGGAGGGACAAAAAAAAAAACATCAAGAATATAGCAAATACAGCATGACACTGGGCATTTGGGCTCACACCTGTAATCCTAGCTACTCAGGAGGCCAAGATCTGAGGATCACAGTTTGAAGCAAGGCTGAGCAGGAAAGTCCATGAGATTCTTATCTCTAATTAACCACCAGAAAACCAAAAGTGGATTGGGGCTTAAGTGGTAGAGCACTAGCCTTGAGCAAAAAACCTCAGAGACAGCACGCGGCTCTGAGTCCAAGCCCCAGGACCAATGTTTAAAAAAAAAAAAAAAGTAGCATATGAGTCTAATTTCTCAGATGGAGAAGTTTAAGAATCTAGCATTTTCTTACGTGTTTTTTAAGCTCTGCTCAAACCTTCATCTCCATCTGGAATGTTCTCCCCACCTCTTCCTTATCCTCCACACTACCTGTCAGAGGCACATATATGCTCTGGGCTGCCAATTCCTCCCTGGTCTTGTTTAGAGTATGCACACCAGTGCTGTCTCCCATAAAACAGCCCTTCCTGTGACCTTCCCCGTGTCCTTCTACCTCCACCCTGTACCACACAGACCTGCCTTCCTCTCACTGTCTTGGAAGCAATGTGAGGAGAGATTCGAGCACACTGCCATGCAGAGTCGAGTCCCAAATGACTCTGCCCGGGCAGCCTCAAGAACCAAGAGCAGGCATCCCTCGCTTCTGCCAACCAATGGGAAAAGGTACAAAATGAAGGACTGAGGATCTGAAGCAGGAATTTTGTTAGCCAAGTCTCTAAGGAAATAGAAATTCTTTTTACACCAATGCTCACCAAGTTGTGCTGCCAGTCTGCAGGCCTAAATGGTAAAAGAGCTTCTGTAAGTCCTCCACAATGTGCCCAGCCTCCTGTGAGCACTTTACAAACAAAATACAGTAATTAACCTTGGGACCATTGAAAACCACATGTACAAACAGACTAAATTAATATTTACAAGATCAAACAGGATAGCAAAGACGATTAGATCAAGAAGGATTTAGATGTGGGTCAACTCATACTCCAAACCACAAATGAAATCTGCTATTAAGATGCCTTACACTCATTCCAAGCACTGATAAGCTGCTTCCAAGACAGAATCTTAGAAGGATAAAGCATTTGGACTAATACCAATGAGGTGCAGGCTCCCACCATCCACCCACCCCTCTGGAGCCAGCAGAGCAACCAAGACAGTTAGAGCCACGGAGAGTGCAAATACCTACCTCATTTTCCTCAAACCTTCACCACCTTCCAATTGTAATGACAAGTACTGCTGTCTACTGACACCAGTCCAAGTTCTCTAGGTCAACCCAAGGAGGCACTGCCACAGTTTGGCCCATGTTTCAGATGAGAACGCAAAGAGACTAAGTCATTTAGGCCAGAACACCAGGAAGGAGCATGTAGAAGCAGTGTTTGTACCTGGCTTCAGAGTACAATTGCTTAATCACTGTGCCACACTGCTGTGCACATACATGTGCAATTTTACTCAACAATATAACAAACAGACATCTGTTTGATATTCTAACTGTGGCATGCTGTCTATTCTGTGCCTTTGTTATGGCAATCTCATTAACAAGAACAAATATGACATTTTTCACATCTTATTTAGTGCAAAGGAGAGACTGCTCAGGTAGGAACAAAAAGATGAATCTTTCTACATCTGTACAGATTCCCAGTCGGTACAGGGAAATGAAAGAGCAGACCTCAAATGTGTAAGGTTGATGCTGGCGAACAATTAAACAGTAACCAATCTCCCATCCCAACAATGAGATAAGGATGGCCACCACCAACTCCCAAGCAGTTAGAAGTCATTCAAAAAAAGCAATCTGTGACTTTCACAGAGAAGAGAGATGCCAACTCCTAAGGAGGCCTCCTGAGCCTGTGGAGGAAGCCACAGATAACTTGGCATGGTGCTGAGAAGAGCCGCCCCAACTCCTACACACATGCAGTGGCCAGAACCCACAGCTGGCTCCAGAGTCCCTCTTGAGAAACACTGGGCCATACTGCTCACCTTCACCTTGGTGACACTCAAAGCCCAGGAAGCCACCTTGTGCCACCAAATATACCATCTGCAGTCAGAAAAGCCAGTGGAGATGCAGGAGGAGGCAGGACAAGGGATCATGGCAGGGCCCTCAAGTGCCAAGTCTCCTGGAAATCCTGGCTACATTGTTTGCCCTTTGGTTCCATAAAAGGTCCAATAAACATGTTCTATTTGCTAACATGCACTCAAGTGAGTGTCTTCCTTACATCCTAAAGAGCCTAGACAAAGGCCTTAGACTACATCACTCTAGGTAATCCTCAGCCAACTCTCTCAACAGGAAGAAAAGACTGGAGCTCATTAGGGTCTCCTCAATCTCTTCTGGGAGAGGGAAGGAATGTACTGAGAAGAAAGCAGAGAGCTCTTTGGGTTCAAGCAATCCACTGACTTCTCTGAGCCTTCTTCCCATCTTCATCTGGCAAACAATAAGGACCACAATGTTCACATGACTTGACTGGCAAGCCTCTGGGGGAGCAGAAAAGATAACGGATGAGGAGTCTAGGCTGTGACGTGCGGTGAGCAGTTATTTCTGTGGGGGCCCACACGTGTGAAAACGCTCAGTGCACCTTCAAGAAGGGCCCACAGCTGGACAGCACAGACCACAGACACACCCAGTGTGCACTGAAATAGTCTCCTATCTCTAGCCAGCTTCCTCCCCTATGAAATAGCCAGGAATAACTTGCAGGGGGCCTCATGATGGCATAAAAATAAGCCCATGAGTGGGCAAAACTTCCATTTCCCAGATACTCACTAAGCTAGTGACTAGAAAATTATGACTGTACCTAGGGATTTCTAGCAGGTGCCCTAAGCATCTTTCATGAAAGTAAACAGACTTCCTAAATTTGTCATTCCTTGAAACTCTCAAATTGTGAGTGTTCCCCTCTACTTTCTCAGCCCCTCCTTGATGATGTCATGGCTGTGACTCAAATGAAGTACAACAAACACTACAGAACGTTCTATCCCCAGGGAAAAAATTGCCCAACGGAAATCCTATTTTTCTTTTTCTTTTTTTTTTTTTTCCAAACTGGGATCCTCAGATTTCCACCTCCCAAGTAGCTAGGATTACAGGCATGAGCCACTAATGCCTGGTTACATTATGCTATTTGTAAATTTTTTTTTTTTTCTTGTCAGTCATGGGGCTTGAACTTGGAGCCTGGGCACTGTTCCAGAGCTTTCTGTGCTCAAGGTTAGTGTGCTACTTTGAGCCATAGCTTATGGTTTTCTGGCAATTAGTTGGAGACAAAAGTCTCATGGACTGTCTCCTGTCCAGGCTGACTTCAAACCACAATCCTCAGATCTCAGCCTCCTAAGTAGCTAGGATTACAGGTATGAGCCACTGACACCCAGTAAAATCCTATTTTTTTTCTGTTAAGAATTAATTATATGAAACTAGGTGACAGTGGCTCACTCCTATAATCTCAGCTATTCAGGAGGCTATATTCTACCTCCAAAATAACCAACAACAAGCAGGGCAGGAGATGTGGCACAAGTGATAGAAGTGTCAACCTAGGCCACAGAGCCTTGAGTTAAAACTCTTGTACTGCAAAATAAATAAATAAATAGGGACTTGGTCATCATTTCAAAAGTAAAAGCATCATGTTAAAGACAAGCAAAAATATATTGAATATAGTCATTTGAAAGGGCAACATCAAAAATTCATGAGGTAAGCTGGTCACCAGTGATTTATGCCTGTAATCCTAGCTACTCAGGGGGCTGAGATCTGAGGATCCTGTGTGAAGCCAGCTCCAGCATAAAAGTCCCCATGAGATTCTTATCTTCAATTAATCACTCAAGTGGTGTTGTGGCTCAAAGTGGTAGAGTATTAGCCGTGAGCAAAAAGAGTTTAGGTACAGCACCCAGGCCCTGAGTTCAAACCCCCACAACCAACAAAATAAATAAATTTAATGATACAATAGGAGCCTCCCATGATCTCCAATTTTTTTTCTCAGCCCTCTTCTTCATACTCATAGAGGGGATAAGGTACACTAACTACTTTTTGGTAAGTTGGAAGGCCATATGAAGGTCACTGGATGACAAAAAAAAAAAAAGCAATTCACATCTCTACAGCTTCAGTGAAACTGTCTGAAAAGCTCAGGATTTTATAGTCAAGCCTCATTATCAATACATCATATTTCACTTACTTAAATCCTTAAGTCATGATGCATCTTACAACCCTCGTAGGACAATTACCTTGACAGTGCACTTGTTTCCTTGACGGTTTCCCAGGGGTACAAGCAGGACGGTGCCTGACAATCTGTAGTATGTTAACGTTCAATAAAATAGAAGCAATTCTGTGTGTCTGCTCCCCTACCCATTCCACACACCTCCTTCTCATATCTCTAAGAACTCAGGTGCCCATCCCAGCCCCATCCTGAAAATCCCACGTGACTGGAAAGAATGAGGCGGCGGCAGCAGCAGCAGCTACAGGCACTCACAGCTTAGAGAAAATGAAATTTAACTCAAGGCAAAGATGAAAGAGGCCAGTTCTCCACCCAGGAGATGTGACAGACAGCTAAGAAGCCACGTCAGTGCTCTGTCTTTCTTAAAAGCTTTTAACTCAAACTCCTGCATTCGCTTTGGAGCTCTGGTGTCTCAGGGACTGTGAGAGGGAAAGAATAACTCTGAGAAAGACAGCGGTATAGAGCTGCGGACCAGCCCAGGGAACCATGAAAAGGGGAACATTGCAAGTTTAAACAGTAATTTGTGCATAATTATCCTCGCAGGTTGATACAAGATAGTTAGATTAAATAAATTAATCAAAGTACAAATTGTGCTGGCAAGCTCCAGTGCCGCCCTTCTCCTACAGCAAACCTGCCAACCACTCCAAGGCTCACAGACACCAAATGGGAGCTGGCAGGTGATGGCTGAAGAGAGGCAGCAAGCTGCGGGGCAGGTCCAGGGAGGGCTCAGCTGAGCAGTAACAAGGGAAGCCTTAAACACAAGATCCATTATAGCCTGAATACCCAGCCATTTGCACATCACCACTACAAATAAATCCTTGGGAGAGCAGTCATTAATGTGCTTTGCCCAGCACGGCTGGAGAGCCTTGTCTGCTGAGCGGTGCTGCGGGGGACACAGGTCTCCACACCGGACTGCTGCTTCTGGTCCTGTGGGGACGAGCAGCCGCTCTGGACATGGCCAGTACGGTGGGCACGGGTGCTCACTAGCACACCTAACTACCACGCCCCAAGAGCTGGCAGGTGTCCAGCCACATCATCACAAAAACCCTGGAAGGTACCATCTCTTTTCAACATCATTTTTTTGGGGGGGGTCCAGTGGTGGGGCCTGAACTCTGGGCCTGGGCGCTGTCCCTCAGCTCTTCAGCTCAAGGCTAGCGCTCTACCACTTGAGCCACAGCGCCACTTCCGGCTTTTTTCTTTTTGTTTATGTGGTGCTGAGGAATCGAACCCAGGGCCTCATGCATGCAAGGCAAGCACTCTACCACTGAGCCACCTTCCCAGTCCCCTCTCCAACATCATTTAAAGATACAGAAAGTGACACTCAAAAGAGGCAAAGTGACCTGCCCAAGGTCACACAGGAAACAGACTGACAGAGCCTGAATTTGATTTAGTGGCTACCCTGCCGAGGGAGAAGGAAGAAAGTTTGTTTCAAGCTGGAAAAAAAAAAAAAAAGATTTAACTTCCATTTCTTGTGAAAAGAATTGATCATCATAAATATGTGCCCAGTGCAGAGGTTCATGGCAGAATGCGTAAGCAGGCCTCTGCCATGAGGAAACACAAAAGTGACAATGACAATCCTGTCCCACTATAAACACAGCGCCACTGGCACGGGCACTGGAAGGGGCGGGGCCTCTCCAGCACATGGTGGGGAAGGGCGGCATGGGTCAGAGGAATAAGTAAGAGCTGACAAGAACAGCTGTGGACACAACACACCCCACATACAGACTCACCCATCACACAGCAAACTGGAGGCAGGCCAGCTCATAAGCCTTTCCACCCTGCAGCTGGCTGGTGAGCGAGCACACACAGTGACTGTCACTGTCCAGTGACAGGGACCACTGCACAGCCCAAGTTGATGGAATCTTCATTCCGGTGTCACCCCTTCCAAGTTTACACCCACCAATCAATCACTCTGTATTACTCAACTGCAAAATTCAACATTCCCCTTTATCTTCCCAGAAGATGTCCACAAGTGTTACCCTCCACCCCACCAATAATCACAAATCACCAATGGAAGGAAGGATGGACGGCTACAAGATGCTTTCTTCAAAGATAACCATTTCCTCCAAGCTAAGGACATTAGAAACACAGGCAGAGGGAGATGGGTGAAGCCTTGAGGGATGAGAACCGAACCTCATGCTCAAGGGGAAAGCAAGTCAGAGTTAAGTCCCCTTACCCAGGGCACACCCTTCCTGAAGGTCCTGCCAGGGCTATGACAGGTTCTCCAATCAAACCCAGTTAGAACTAGAGGTGATGCTGTGGCATAAAAATAACCATAGCCAACCGAGAACTGGTGGCTCACACCTGTAATCCTAGCTACTCAGGAGGCTAAGATCTGAGGCTCATGGTTCGAAGCCAGTTCAGGCAGAAAAGTCCATGAGACTCATCTCCAATCAACTACCAGAAAATTGGAAATGGAGCTGTGGTTCAAAGTGGCAGAGCACTAGCCTTGAGCACAAAAGCTCAGGGACAGCGCCTAAGCCCTGAGTTCAAGCCCCATGACTAACAAAAGTAAAAATAAAAATAAAAAATAACCACAGTCAACACCTATGGATTTTGCTTATAAAACTTTTCCTTTTATTTTATTTTACTTTTTTTTTTGGGGGGGGGGGTCCAGTCGTGGGACCTGAACTCTGGGTCTGGGCAATCTCCCTCGGCTCTTCAGCTCAAGGCTAGAGCTCTACCACTTGAGCCACAACGCCACTTCCAGCTAACTTTTTCTTTTTGCTTATGTGGTGCTGAGGAATCGAACCCAGGGCCTCAGGCATGCAAGGCAAGCACTCTACCACTGAGCCACCTTCCCAGCCCCCAAAACTTTTCCTTTTATACTTGAGCTACTAGAAGTTTGCACATGAAAATGATTTGGCATACTTTAAAAACTACATTGTTTTGGCTTATATATTCTATAATAAACTTTTTGGTGAGTGTGCCAGTCCAGGGCTTGAACTCAGGACTTCAGGCTCTTCTTTCTTGTTCAGGACTGGCAAGCTACTACTACTTGGGCCACACACCTAGTCCACCATTTTGCTGGTTAATTGGAGATGGAGTCTTACAGACTTTTCTGCCTGGGCAGGCTTTAAGCTTTAATCCTCCAGGTTTCAGCCTGTGGTGCCCAACTTCTCCAGTGAATTTCTATACAGTCTAACATGTTAATCACTGGGAAATGTGTTCCTAAGGTCTTGATGCACACGACAACCCTGAGGCAGATGTTGGCATCATCAGAGGAAGTTGTCTGAGGTCACAAGCCAGTAAAGAAAAGAATTTGAACCAAAGCACAGACCAGCAGCCCAAGCCCCTGACTTAATTGCACATGACATCACCTGTCCCCGGGCTGGGTGATGGCAGCACTCCATACTTTAGAAACTGCACCGTGCCATAAGTATAACTTCCATTGCATCCTTGCTCAAGATAATCAAGATAACTTGCCTTCTTTTTGAATCCCCAAACTAGTTTTAAAAAAATCTTAATATGTATTGATCAAGCTAAACCCCGAGCAGAATGCCTAACGGAAAAGCAGCTCTCCCTGCAGCTGTGCACACACTGAGTGAGGGGCCAACTCCTCCCCACCTGTGGCAACCCTACCGCTGCTCTCTACTCCACTTCCCAAAACAGCACACTGATTTCCATAGCAATACGGACTTGGAGCCAGTATTTCAAGGCACTGAAAGCGCTTTGTCGGCTGCTTTCTTCTGGCGAACCATGCTAGCCACTGGAAATGCAATGATGGAGAGGCTGGCATGTCCTGGGTCCAGGCAATCTGCACTTAGGCTTCAGTGAGATGCATGCCAAGATGCAGGCAACAGGAGATGGGAAGGGAGGAGGAGGAAAGGGAAGGGAGGGGAGAAAGGGGAGACTGGCAGAAGCACACAGAAGGGCTACTGCACCTTGGCTTGGGAGAGTTCAAGAAGACTTCCCCAAGTGTGTGACCATAAGCCAACATATGAAGTGAGGAAGCATCAGCCACACGAAAGGGAGGTGAGGCCCACTGAGGCAGGACAGCACCTTTGGTAGGGGCAAGAGGCACAGGGCTCATAAGACATGTCAAGGTGATCAGGTGCCAGGGTGGGCACTCAGGCACAGCCCATGGAGTTGGTCCTAACACTGAGTATGAGAAAGAGTCCTGAACACATTTTGGCAGGAGTTTCATGATCAAACTTATGTTTTAAAAGGTCAGTCTGAGGCTGTATGGGCAAAAGAACCAAGCAGGTAAGACAGGGAATCCACCCAGGCCGGCCAGAGGAGGTAGCTCCCTCACTGAGTGACAAACACAACTTGTATTCTGAGGGAGGGGCTGGAGAAGAGGCCTGCTGTCACCGGAAGTGCCCTTCTGACCACACCAGGCTGCAGGCAGGGTTAAGGTTCCTCTGGGACCAAAGCAACTTGCCCAGGCATTCACATCAGCCACTAAGAGCTTTGAAAACTTTCCTCGAAAGCAAGATATACCCATCACTCTGAGACTGAGAAGACAACGCTTTGGGAAGAAGTCTGAACAGGAAAAGTGACATTCCCCACAAGACATCTTGCTAGGAAATTGCTATGTTCCGGCTTTATAAGCTCAAGTCCCCAAGTATACTGTTTTGGCTGAGGATTGCAACAAACTGCCAGCGGGATAACGTGGCTGCGCTGTCTGAGCTACTGCGAGAATGCATTAAGATCCCAGGGTTTGAGCGCATCCAAGCAATTAAGATCAACATGAGCTGCTCTGCTTGAGACTGGGGAGAACAAGGGAATGGGGAGTGAGTGATGGCCTCTGTAATCCGATGCTGGGGGTTTTGAAAAACATTTTAGAGGCAATTAGAGCCGGCATTTTTGCTATCCATTCAAGCTTCAGGCAACCTGGTGAAGCAGGATGTCTCCACTGGACAGATCAAGTGTCTGCGGGAAGAGGCACAGGTTGGGAACATGGGGCAAGGACAGGCGAGTAAAGTCTTACCGAGGGCCTACCATATGCAGGCGAGGGCACCGGCCACTGGGAAAGAGAAGTCTTCAGACCCGTTTTGCAGGTAAAGAGGGCAAAGCCCAGAGGGGAGCTACAGCACTGACACAACCGCGGTGACGTTATCAGGAAGATGCACTTCCACCGTCACTACCAAACACTCTCCAATGGTCATGTCACCACTATTCATAAAAGAGTCAAGCATTCTATCTTGAGTTTAGGTCATTCTCTTACCTCACACACCATGATGGTGTACTAAAACAAATGCATTCAGTTTAGGGAAACATACAGTGTGGTGTTACACGGTGAGGCAGGCACATACAACCATGGCTGGATAACTGGCAAGCAGCCAGACCTCAACTCAGCTCCACGCAAGGTGCATAAGACACTCACACAAACGCAGTCTCTACTGGAAATGTAGCCACTGTTTCATCCGTGATTTCACTTTCCAGTCTACAGCAATACTAAGTATTACATAGAAAGTTCCAGAAATAAACAAGCTGAAATCAGATGCTGATTGAACAGCATGATAAAATCCCTGCCGCCGGGCACCGGTAGCTCACGCTTGTAATCCTAGCTACACAGGAGGCTGAGATCTGAGGATCACAGTTCAAAGCCAGCCCTGGCAGGAAAGTCCGTGAGACTCTTATCTCCAATAAATCACTAGAAAACCAGAAGTTGTGCTGTAGCTCAAGTGGTAGAGCGCTAGCCTTGAGCTGAAGAGCTGAGGGACAGCACTCAGGCCCAGAGTTCATGCCCCATGACCAACAACAACAACAACAAAAAATCCCAGCCATCCCACTCCACCCTACCCAGGATGTTAACGATCCCTCCATCTGATTACCCACACTGCATATGCTCCCCTCCCATGAGACAGACACAATACTTGTCCTGGGTATCAGTTCAATCAACCATCACAATACCTCCATGCTTAAGTTTAAGCCACCCTTATTTTACGTAAAAATAAATCAACACACCAAAGTTGGGATGCTGGCAATTTGGATATGAGCTATAAAAGGAGAAACACTCTTGGGCTAATAAGAAGAAAAAAATAATCTCATGCAGCAGTTACTAAAGTCTAGAGTAAGAAAAAATTCTACCCATGAAACCAGAGAGGAGCAAGAACCCCATGCTAGCTTTGCTGTTGCACCCCAGACCACAGTACAAAGCAAAGGTAAGTTAACACAGGAAAAAACAAACAAACAGCTAATTAGAGGGTTCCAGGAACCAGCGAATACACCCCAGGGATAAGCAGTGGCCACTAGAAAAAGAGTAACAAATACGAAGTTGGTGTCATTAATCTATACCACAAAAAAGATGCACCATGTTCTCCTGCAGCAGAAACAGACCAAGCAAGTAGGGTCTGGGGCGCTAGCACCATGAAAGTCAGTACCCTAAAGCTCATCCAGTGATTAGTTTTCCCCTCTGGACCCAAATATAAAATATATATTTATATGTATTCTCTTGAAATCAGTGAGAGCCCCATAAAACAATTACAGCCTTCAGCTGGAACAGCAGTGACATGCCAGGCCCAAATTAAAGTGGGACACCATATATCACTAGCAAGATATGTACATTTGCATTAAGCATTGATGGAGTTAAAATGCAGATAAATAGGACAGTCTTTGGCATACCCAGACAACAGGACACCATTGCCAGTTACTCGCCAGCCCTCTGAGAGTCCAAGGAATAGTAAGATGAGGCATTGAAGGCCAGGAAGTATTAAAACCAGGTACATGGGCACAGTACTCTTGACTAAGTTAGAAAAGTGAGGCCCAGGAAAGGGGGTACTTGCTGGCTTCATTCACTGCATCTAGAACAGTTCCTACACACAGTAGGTACCTGCACAGAGTGCTCATACAGACACACGGAGTGTGTCTATGCCTCCCAAAACCAGTTTGGAAATGATTATAACTGAGCATCTAATAATCAGTACCACCGTCGTCTCATGTGGGAACACACAAACACGAAGCGTGCACACTCACGCCCTTCCAATTCTAACACACAGAGGCGTGAGGAGGCAGCTTAGCTTGCAGTGCAGAGGGCTAGCCATTTTTGACAGGTGACCAATGATGAGAGACGCCCAATGACTGAAACTAACAAATGGCACAATGTAATTTCCTAGTCCTAAAAACACATAGGCATGCACAGATGGGGAAAAAAGAAGCAACTGATAGCTCAGGACACCAATAGAGCACTAAGTATGATTCCTAGTGAAAGGAAAAGCAAAGGGAGGTGATACTTATCTGACCCAGCATGCATTACTCGTGCTCCAGGAGCAGATGGGAGCCTCTGAGCAGTTTCTTTCATGAGACACCCAGCAAAGATGCTAGTTACTTGCTAAGACACCGCCTTAAGCAAGCAAGGGCACCCCCTCTCCAGAGCTGAGGAATATGGCTGCTTTGCTCATGAAGGTCAGGGCAGTTCCCCCGAGCCACATCCAAGTCTAAGCTGGGCCCATGTGGCAGCTGATGTGGATCCACCTGTCCCCGAGGATTCTCCTTGCCTGTGTGTGCACAGATCACTGCTCTGGCCGACTGACAGGGGCTCACCCAGGGGAAAGGGTAGGATTTTAACAGGCCTCAACCTGGGCTTGAAGTTTCAACAGAAGAAACCTCTGCTTTTCTGGACATCAGTTAGCATCCTTGTTTCCAGCTGCCAAGATACCACCAGTCTCATTAAAAGGGCTAGCGGTGTGGCCACAGGCAGTCACTCTCCAGAGAGTAAGGTGTGATCACTATCTGGCCAGTGAGGTACAATCCCTGAGTTGGTCTGGAAATAGGATGGGGTCATGCTCAGTTCCTGTGCCTAGCATGCAGCAGATGCCAGGGAAGGGAAGATGACCCCAAAGTCCTAGCCCTGGAGAAAGGGAACACAGCTAGACAGTACACAGCACAACATGGGCAGAGCATCACCAGAAGCTGAGGAGCAAAACTCACAAGAGGAGCTCAGCTCTGTTTGCTCTTTCACCAGAGCAGCACTTTCACAGGTACCCACAGAGCAAGCAGAAGAGGACGCCCCGTGAAGGTGCAGGGCCTCCCAGGCAGAGGGCTGGCTGGCAGGCAGCAGGGCACAGCTCAGCAGGGTGACCACCAAGGGGGCTGAAGAAGATTTTCCTGAGCATGTCTCCTGTTCACAGGGTCCAAATAGGCTTGGCTACAAGAGGGCAGGATGGGAAGGGGCAACACAAGTTGCAGACACACAGAGACAACCAAACTGTCCCCAGGGCCGAGAGAAGGTCTTGGGGAGTTCCATTCACTTGTCAAGTCAGCAAGGAAAGCAGAAGCTGAGCCAAGGCCCTGGCTGGCGGGGACTGGTCCCAGCAACAAGCTTCACCAAGCCCAGAAACTGCAGCCTGGGAGCTGTGCCTCCCAAAACCAATAAATGGCTGCAGCAGACAAACACCCACACCAAGGGGAACAAGAGCGTAGGCTCCAAAGCCCAAGGACAGTGCAGAGAACGGGAGCAAATCAGATGCCCAGCTTCCCCTCCCTAGAGCAGGTAGAAACCCTGACCCCAGCACAGAGGAGCCCTGGGAACAAGCCACGGAGTAAAACTCCTTGGCACCCACACCCACGCCTCCCTCCCTCTTAGCTCTCCTCACTTAATGAGCACCACAAGGAAATCTGACAAAGGTCAAGGTGAAGCAAAATGGAGCAGACTCAGAAGAAAAAAACACAAACAATTGAAAAAGGAAAGAGGAAGGGATTGGGGGCTTCAACTGGACTTGGTTCAAATACTGTGTCACCACACATACAGAAACAGCTCATCACAATAATTACTGTTCACTAAGTGCTGCTACATGTCTACTCTGAACCAGAAACTTAGCAGCACCCCTGAGATTCTATCCTGCCCACTGATCATCTAGTACACTGGGCACCAAGGTGCTGATCATGTCCGAAGTCTCAGTCCTCGCACAGGGCTAGGCTGAATCTTGTGAGGAAGACGGGCCAGCAGGCAGGCAGAGGGGGGAGGTGAGCAGCAATCGAGGTGAAATCTGGGGACACTTCATTCGGGTACATCTCATTCTTCCCAGAGGCTTCCCAGGAGAGAACAAGGTGGTTTTCCATGAAGGAAGGAGATGGAAGGACATGTGCAAAGGCCCAGAGCAAAAAGGTTATGACCCTCATGGTGACAAGTCTTCATTCTGAGATCTAGATTAGTGACAGGCAGGGTCATCCTGCATGGCTGTATGCACTGGTCCAGACAAGGCTGAGCAAAGGAGAGAAGCACTGATCTAAATGCTCTTTTCCCAGCCAATCACCACAAAGAAGACAAGCAAATGGGGTATGGCTGCAGTTCTTCCTGCTGTGCACAATGGATATACTTCCGCCTACCACCCTTGTGCAAACTCTCATGAGGAAAATTACTTGGGAACACTTCCCTTCTACTCAACACTCCTGGGAGAAAAGAGAAAGTACATTTCTTGCAATCTACCACAAACCTCATTGGTCTAGAGAAGCCTAACAGAAGACAGCCAAAGGAGGACTTGAGATGAGCTGCCGGGGCCAGCAGCCTTGCTACAGCCAGCCCAGGCCAGGCCAGGCTTGGCTTAGCTTGCCAAGAAAGCTGCTGTTCCCTCTCAGAGAAAGGAGTGTCATAAACCTGATTAGAGCAACAACAAAGTGACAATGCTCACAAACCACAACTAATAAGCAGAACATCCTGACTGGACTGGCCTAAAGCCTCAGGGTAGAAACCAAGTAAACCACTTGGCGTTCAGTAGCATTTAGGCTGGGGCACTGGCAGAGCCGGTGCTGTCCAAAGAACCTTTGCAAGGTAATTTTCCACTCAGGCTCCAGGCTGCTGTCTGTGCTGCTGGGGCTTAAGGCTCCAGAGCACCAGGGACAGCTCAGACATTTGAGATGCTACAAGAAGAGACACACAAAGAGCCTCTAGATCCCAGGTAGGCACAAAGAAAGGCCTTCCACATGAGAGCAGAAGGGCCTGGAAGGGTCACCCCGACCAACCCTCCCATCTGTCCCCACCCCACAGACACTGGAACCCAGAGGACAGCCACTGGCAAGAGGCAATGGGCAGTGAGGCAGTGGGCAGCCAAGACTAAATACCACTGTCTGGAGGGCTACAGGCACCTGAGGAAAGCTGCACTGAGTACTAAATACACAGAAGAACTAAGACCTAGTACACAGTCACCACACATGGGGACCTACCCTCATGGCAACCTGCCAGCCAGGAGCCATTAGCCACCATGGCTGTCAGGGAGGTGGGTGCTATAACCTAACCAAGTCATCCAGCTGGCAGAGGAGCAGGGACTCAAGCCCAGGAGGGTCCAACTGCACAGCCCTGATGGGAGCAGGAGCCCAACTAGCAAACTGGACATCACCCACAGGCTTATATGATTTCAAACTGGCCTTTGTGTGCAAACCTTTTTCTAAAGAAACAATGCTGAGAGTCCCAGACGGGCCCATAACACTTTCTCATTAGGTCAGAGAAGCGATGAGCACTCCAAGTCCTGGAAGAAAGCTCTGTCTTCCTCAGTGTGGTCCATCTCAGGCAGAACGGACCCTTCCTGCATCCTTTTCTGCATGCCTGCTCATCCCTCCCTGCAGTTTCTCCCCTGAATCCTCCCCTGCCTTTACTGCTCATCAATTTCCAACCCTTCCATCAAATTTCCAACTCCTCACCTCCACCAACAGGCAAACTGATTCATACTAACATGTGATGTGTTACCACCGTGTTCAGGCTTCCCAGGGGGACGAGTACACTGATGTACACAAGGTACATCTTCAGGGATCTCATTTGAGGAAATTGAAGAAAACAGCAAAGGCAAGGAAGGCAGGTCTGGAGATGGAGTGGAGGTCACAGGGAGACCCCCCCAGGCCCCCCAGAGTCTGTCCGCGTCGCTGCTGTATGAGGTAATGTGCCAGATGCTACAGGGTGCCAGGTACGTCTTTTGCTTGTTACTTCACTCTGTCCTAGCACCTTTCTGCCCAGAGAACAGAACCGGAGACACAGCAGAGCTGGGATATGAACCAAGGTGGCCTGGCTCTGGAACTTACACACTCTTGTGTGTATAAGCCTAGTACCATGGCTCAGGGTCTTGAGTTCTCTTGTTCAGGTTATTCACTCAGCTTGTTCACTTGTCTAGCTAAGAGATGCGTAGAGCATCTGGGAAGGTGGCACTTGAGTTATGCCTCCAATCCAGAATGTTTTTTAATCAGTCATGGGGCTTGAACTCTGGGCTTGGACTCTGTCTCTGAGCTCTTCAGCTCAAGGCTAGTGCTCTACCACTTGAGCCACAGCGCCACTTCCAGTTTTCTGGTGGTTAATTGGAGATAAGAGTCTCAGACTTTCCTACCCAGTGACTTTGAACCACAATCCTCAGATCTCAGCTTCCTGAGTAGCTAGGATTACAGGTGTGAGCCGGTGCCTGGCCAATCCAGAATTTTTAATTGAAGATTGAGTTTCACAGACTTTTCTGCCCAAGATGGCTTCAAATCATAATCCTCTGGGTCTAAGCTTCCTGAGCAGCTAGGACACAAGCTGAGCCACTGGAACCTGGCTAGAGCCTATACTCTTCACCACTGTGTGATACTGCTGCTCCAGAATTGAGTGTACATAAGTGTGTGGTAATCACAATCAACATTACTCAGCACGTACTAGGTGTCAGTTAGCCTAAGGACTTCTTCCTCAGTGGTGAAGATGGACCCAAGGGCTTTGTACACCCTTAGCAGATGCTGGGCCGCTGACCTGTACCGCCAGCCCCCCTCAGACATTTTACATGTGCACCTACAACCCATGACACAGATACTAGTACCACTGACCTCATTTTACAGATGAGGAAACAATGCAGACTTAGAATTTTGTCTCTTGGGGGCTGGGAAGGTGGCTCAGTGGTAGAGCGCATGCCTTGCATGCCTGAGGCCCTGGGTTCCATTCCTCAGCACCACATAAGCAAAAAGAAAAAAAAGCCGGAAGTGGCGCTGTGGCTCAAGTGGTAGAGCGCTAGCCTTGAGCTGAAGAGCTGAGAGACAGCGCCCAGGCCCAGAGTTCAGGCCCCACGACCCGACCCAAAAAAAAAAAAAAAAAAAAAAAGAATTTTGTCACTTGGCCAAGATAGTAAGGGAAGAGCTAGATGAGAACTCCAGATTCTAGAATTCACATCTCAGCCTTTACATTCCGAATCGAGTCTAAAAATCCATGAAACTGGTTTCATTTAAGTGTTTGCTGGCTGGTTGTGTTGTGACCCTTTCTTTTTTATGCAATGGTTCTCATGACATCAGGGTTTGGGGGTGAGACAGAAGACGATGTAGGTTCAACGCTTATCAGAGCAGTCAATATGACAGTCAAGCCACTCAGCTTGGCTAGTCCACTCTGAGTGGGGGTGCTGTGAACACTGGACTTGGGAGAAGGACCACGCAGGAATGGCATCTAGGAGCTTTGCTAATGGTAAGCACAATGGAGGACGGTGCCCTATCCTAAAGTCGGGATGAATAAGAGACTTCCCTTCCTATCATCTTCTCAAGGAACATGAGTTCCCTGTACACCTGTCAGCGCTGCACAAAGGAGACTGGGAGGGGCCAGTGGCAAGGAAGAGACTAGGAATAGCAATGACTGACAATTTACCAAATGGGATAAATCCCCAGGAGGCTGGCAGAGGTGACTCTGCTCTTCCCAGCATTTCCCCACCGTTGTCAAGTGCCAGCAGCCACAGAACTCCTGACCCTGGGTGCAGAGTTCAAATGAGGGCAACTTGGTCAACTCGAAGAGACTTCCAAAGTCCCCCCGCTCCCTCACAAGGGCATGCTGGGTGGCCAACAACACGGATGCAATCTGCTCTCCTTGGCCCTCACAGAGCTTCGTTATCGTCAGTTCAGCAACTGACCTCACTCTGTCCTTCCTAATTACCCTTGGGAATCCAGCCCTGGCCGCCAACACAGGCAAGACTGCAGAACTCTCCCTCTCATCTCCAAGGAGCACACCTACATTTCTCAGTGATGGCTGGAAATGGATAAGCCCTCATTGGACCTCATCAAAAAGACAAGCAAGCAAACCATGAAGGGGGCTGGGAATTAAAATTCAACTCAAAAAGCTTTTAGTTACTCCTCTATTCATTCAGTGAATTTTACTTACAGATGCCCCACAGGGTTGTGGGGATGTCCAACCAAGACAAGGTGGACAAGGGACCTGTCCTCTAGGGCTTCCCCACAGGGAAGGCTGGGCTGAAAAGCAGTTCCAGCCCAGGATGCAGTTTTCAGCTCCAGGACACAAAGCAGAACAGGCACCTTCAAAGATGAACATGGCAGACAAATGCCATGCAGTGACCAGATGAGAATCGAGAAAATGTCTTCACTCTTCAAGTATTATTGGAATAAAACCTTGCTTTTTAAAAAATTTAACTTTGGTTTGGTTGTTTTGCCAGTAGTAAGAGCTTGAGCTCAGTGCCTCATCCTCAGCCTTTCTACTCACAGCTGGTGCTCTACCCCTTGAGCCATGCCTCCAGTCCTAAACATGTCTTTAAAAAAAAAAAGCAGCAACATCTGCTCTACTCCAATGGAAAGACCCTCTGGAGTCTGCAATTCCTCCAACATCCCCAAGGAAAGAAAGTCCTTGGCAGGCACAGGTGGCTCACGCCTGTAATCCTAGCTCCTCAGGAAGCTAAGATCTGAGAATCACAGTTCAAAGCAAAGTCAATGAGATTCTTATCTCCAATTAACCACCAGAAAACCAACAAAGTGGCACTGTTGCTCAAGTGGTAAAATGCTTGCCTTGAGCTGAAGAGCTAGGGATGGCGCCCAGGCCCAGAATTCAAGCACCACAACAGACAAAAAAAAAAAATTCTAGTCTGCTTCTCCAGTCAGCCCTCCATATCTGCGGCGTGAACATCCACAAAAATTCAACAACACTGCCTGGAAAGAGAGTATCCACACTCAACACAGATTTTTCCTTGTACCCTAAATAACATTTTGTACAACAAACTACTTATATAGTGTTTTGATTGTATTAGGTATTGTTAAGTTATCTAGAGACTTAAAAAGTATAGAGGAGGAGAACTGAGCAAAACAGTATGCCTGTAGTCTCAGCTACATAGGAGACTAAGATGGAAGGATCACTGAGGCTCACAAGTTGGAGAGCAGCCTAGACAACACAATGAGACACTATCTCAAAATGAAAGGCTGGGAGGGGTGGTATGTGCGTACATGCAAATACTGCACCATTTGGATTCCTACAGGACTGAGGGCTCCAGGAACCAGTCCTCCAGGGGAACTGAGGGATAACTTCACACAAAGTAGCCTTCTGCCACAAATGAAGAGAGTCAAAGGCGGAAATGAAAGCCTGGTGACAGGACGCTGGAACCTTCTAAAGGGACCTTCAGGATGAATTCGGTCTAGCTCACAGCATGTGAGAACATGACAAGTGACAAAGTCTGCAACATTTCACAGAAGGACAGCGTTGATGCCAATTATTTTTGCCCTCATCAAGAAGGCCTGCCATTCTTCCACAGAACAATTATCTATAGGTGCAAAATAGTTAAAAGCTCAATTCTTTCTCCAGATTAGCACAGGAAAAGCGCTGCTCACAGCAATTTGACATCATTTCATTAAATTAGATTAATTTTCAAATGTGTAATTCTACCAATTATACCAACTACCATGTAATTAATATTCCAACTGACTTTACAAAAATTGCAAAAATCCCCTCAAGACAGTAATTAGTCATTAGCATGTCCAAGACTTTCCTACGGCCAACAGCACATTGCATGGAAAGTTCAACACATAATGGGCAGTGGTGAAGCACTCCCCACACTTCTCCATTCTTAGCCAATAGTGTGGAAAGCTGACATTGGCAAGTTACCCCAAACTTCACTTCACATATTAATGCACTTGCCGGTTTAAACTCTCAGGGTGAAATGATGAATGGTGAGAGCACCACAATTAAAAGGCTCTCTTCATTTGCAGGAGAAGTAAACGGGCACAATTAATGGCTTGCTTTGTCCACACTGCCAGCTGGAAATTGTAATACTGGCTTATTACTTCTCAAAGCTGCTCTTGAGTTTTATTAAAGAAATATATAGAGGGCACTCTTTTTTTTTGGTTGGTCGTGGGGCTTGAACTCTGTCCCTGAGCTCTTCAGCTCAAGGTGAGCGCTTTACTGCTTGAGCCACAGGGCCACTTCCAGTTTTCTAGTGGTTTATTGGAGATAAAAGTCTCATGGACTTTCCTGCCCAGGCTGGCTTTGAACAGCGATCCTCAGATCTCAGCCTCCTGAGTAGCTAGGATTACAGGCATGAGCCACCGGCACCTGGCGGAGGGCAATCTTTTTTGTGAGCTGGTGCTAGTGTTTGAACTCAAGGCCTTATGCTCTTGCTTAGGTTTTTGTTTTTTGCTTTTGTGTTTTTGTTTTTTGTGTGTGTTTTTTTGTTTTGATTTTTGCTATGCTTAGCTTAGCTTTTTAAAATTGGAAATAATATACTTTTCTGCCTGGGCTGGCTTCAAACTACAATCCTCAGATCTCAGCCCCTGAGTAGCTAGGGTTACAAGTGCGAGATACTGGTATCTACATCCTAACCCTGATTTTCTTCTTTCCTCTCTGGATTTTAAGAATCATTATAATCGACCTTAAATCCTTCCCACAGTAAGGTAAGGTAAAAAACAAGAGTCACACAGGACATTACCCACTGTAACAAAAAATACAAACATACTTTCCCTACATTCCTCTCTGTGTAACTGGCAGTGGCTTCCTGGCTTTAGAACTGAAAAGATACGAACAAAGAGCTCAGTTCCCTGGGCCTGTTTGTTTGGCTCTAGCACAGGAGGTGGAGTCTCTTCTGCTAGTGGCATAAGGCAACCAGTCAGAGAACACAGTGATGCCTAAAACCTGCCATCTCCTCACTCTGGCTTATGGGATTTATAATCAGTGATCGATTTCTGGCACCTATCTTCAAGCTGTAGCATCTCCAAAGCAAAAACAAGTTTCATACACATACCAGTTCTTTTCCTTAATACAATTTCTTTCCTATCTTGGAGCCTAGGCCTTCTACTTTAATAGTTGAACAATTAAATTCAGTGAGCAATTAAACTAGTTCCATTCAAATGTCATTCACTCCACTGTCAGACCACACACTTCCCTTAAGAGTCCTCGTCACTCATGGTTCTGAAATCAGCCTGAATCTTCCCACCTAAAAAGCAGTCACTTGTAACTGTAGTTTGTTTCAAGAACAATTTTATCCATGTGACAAGCACATGATTTCCTTGTCTAAACACCAAAGAAAAAGAAAAAGAAAGTGAGACACGTGTCTGTGGCTCACATCTATAATTGCAGCTACTCAGGAGGCTAAGATCTGAAGGATGATGGTTAAAGCAAGGCTGGGCAGAAAAGTTTGCAGGACTCCATTCCCAAGTGACTAGAAAAGACCAGACTAAAGGCATAGCTGAAGCAGAAGAGCACCAGCAAAACAAGCTGAGCAAGTCCAGCAGCAAGAGGTCCTGAGTTCAAATTCCTTAACCCCAACACCCAGCCTTTAGCATTTTTTGCCAGTCATGGGACTTGAACTCAGGGTCTGAGAACTGTCCCTGAGCTTCTTTCTGCTCAGGGCTAGCACTCTACCAGCCACAGCACCACTTCCAACTTTTCCTGTTTATGTGGTGCTGAAAAATTGAACCCATGGCTTTGTGAGTGCTAGGCAAGCACTCTAACACTAAGCCACATTCCCAGCCCACATTTTTTTTTATTTTTGTATTTTACTTTTTGCTTAATCTAGACCAAACTGAGTTTCTGTAACCAGTAGCCCAGAAATTGGGGAAAAGGCCTTACAGGCTAAATGTACGAATGCAAGGTTTAAGTTCTTTCTTTCAGACCCAGTGACAAATCTCCATCTTCTCTGAGTCTCAGATTCAGCTCTGAGACTCTACTTCAACTCCAAGCCTGACAAAATACCCTCCACAGAGAAAGTCAAAGAAAAAAATCTGCATACCAGAAATATGGTCAAGGCTCATTCAGCATCTAAAACCTAAGGGGTAAAGGAGCAGAAACAAGAGGATGGCTGGAGGCAACAGAATAGAAGACAGTCAGTAACAGCAAGAACAGTATCTCTAGGGAAGTAGCAGCGTCCACTGGTAAATGCTTTCAAAAGTGTGTCTAAAGTATGTTCTAGTTCCCTTCAGTATGAAAATACAGAACCATTATAGGCTCATGCCTGTAATCCTAGCTACTCAGGAGGCAGGCAGCCTCAGCCCAGGCAGGAGAATCCATGAGACTCTTATCTCCAATAAACCACCAGAAAACTGAAATGGAGCTGTGGCTCAAAGTGGTAGAGCACTAGTCTTGAATGAAAAAGCTCAAGAAAAGTGCCTAAGCCCTGAGTTCAAGCCCCACGACAAAAAAAGAAAGAAAAGAAAATGAATATATACAGCACAGAACACATAGCAGACAAATGAAAGGTACTCAT
Source organism: Dipodomys spectabilis (assembly GCF_019054845.1). NCBI lineage: Eukaryota > Metazoa > Chordata > Mammalia > Rodentia > Heteromyidae > Dipodomys > Dipodomys spectabilis. Next base: position 5,009,571 of record NW_024870744.1, read on the forward strand.
TCCAGGCTTGAGTCTAAATGTTCCTGTTTCTTGTAACTACCATTTAGTTTCCTTCCATCACTGTGTTAAGGTCTATGCCACAGGCCTGCCTACTGGCGGAAGCCATGAATGCCAAATTCTATAGAGCACATTGAGAGCACTCTCCCTGCTGGGCCTGTAGTTCCTCAGTACTGCCCCTGCCTAATAGGTACAAAGCAATAAGGACTAATCTAACAGAAAGCACCATAGTGACACTTCCACCAATAGCAGGGAAGAGACAATACAAGAACAAACAATGTGAATGGCTGAACACTCAGACTATCAGCTTTTAACCTCCTAGGCATCATGAACTGCTCTGAGTCCGATGAGGTCACTTTGCCCTGGCAAAAGTGCACATACCACAACATACTGCTCCCTGCACCCCACCTAGATCAGGTTCAAGTGCAATAAACCCTGACTTAGAATTCTTTTTTTTTTTTTTCCAGTTCTGGGGTTTGAACTCAGGGCCTGGGCAGTGTCCCTGACCTAGTGTTCTCCTACTTGAGCCACAGCTCTACTTCTGGCTTTTTTGGTAGTTTACTGGACATATGGGTCTCATGGACTTTCTTGCCCAAGGATTAAAGGTGTGACCCACCAGAGCCCGGCTTACAATTCTTTTTAAATCTAATTACCTAGAATAATTACTAATCCTCAAAGAACTTAAAGAACTATAAAAATAACATAAAGGGAAATTCTAGAACTTACAGCTCTATAACCCCATGCCAAATCTAAACTAAAAACTAAATGCTTATCCTCATCTTCTAAATATGGAAGAGCCTCTGCCCTCTTACCTCCATGTGACGGCTCCCTTACCTTGTTGGACCATTTGTAGGCCTGCAGGAGTTGACTATAGAGTGGAGTTTTGTCCTGCACAGGATCCAGGCTCAACAGACCGCTGTTATGAAGAGGGTGATTCTCAGAGGGCTTGCCGACCAAGTTGCTCAGACGTTCTAGCTCACTGAAAAGAAAGAAGGCAAATAAACTTTAGTGAACTTAAAACTCTAGCAAAGCCAACCACATTGGTCAAAGGCTAGATGCCATCAGATATCCCGTAAACAGAAAATACTTTTTGGAAAGTAAAAAAGATTAGAGACAACCAAGAAAACCCCTGGTTGGGAAACCATCTTTCTTTAGACAGAACCTGATCCCTGATGCTGTTCAGAAGGAGAGAAAAGGAGTGCAGAAGCAGTAAGGCTCCTAAAACCAGTATTTAACAACTTGGATTAGTCTCTGTAGGGGGTGGAAACTTTCTGGGATTTTTGCAATATGGTGTAACACTGCCTCTCACTAAGGGCTTTCAGACCCACGTGCAGATCACTACATTTGGCAGAACAGCAAGTACCTGAATAAATGATTATTTATCATTCACATAGGGCTAGATTTGTACATGATGCTTCACAGATGGTAAAACTTAGCAAAACAAAGAAGAGATAAAATAAACAAATGGAATGGGAAGACACCACCGAGGGGGCTGTGTCAAACAAACAGGCTTCAGTCTAGCAGGAAAACTCTGGAGAAGCTGAGGAAAGTGAGCCAACAGCAAAAGCACATTCCGGGAGTGTATGCTGAGGGGCCAGTCCCCCAACTGCCAGCACAAGACTGCGAACAGCTTCTCATGCTACATTCATTCCAGAATCTTCAGCCACCTTCTCCCTGGCACCACTGTTCAAAGATTTAAGGAGCCAAAGAGTGCTGAGAGCCAGTGGCTCATGCTGTAATCCTAGCTACTCAGAAGGCTGAGATCTAAGGATCCCGGTACAAAGCAAGCCTGGAAGGAAAGACTGTGAGAGACTTACCTCCAATTCACCAATAAAAAAATTTTTTTAAGCCAGAAATAGAACTATGGCTCATAGTGATAAGACTGCCAGCTTTGAGCAAAAAAGCTAAAAGACAGCAACCAGGCCCTAAGTTCAAAACCTAGTAGTAGCACAAAAAACAGAAAGCCAAAGCAATCATATTGACACACTGAGTTTGTGAAGTGTGAAGAGTTTCAACAGCTTGAACACTAGGAAGAGAAATGAGAGAGAAAATGGAAAAGGAACGACCACCCGTGCATCCCTTCAACCAGGTGACTGCTGCCTGTCTCTGGGCACTCACCCAAAAGCATCAAAAGATGTAAGAATTGAGAAGAGGTGTGGGAGTCTCAACAACTAGAGGGGGAGGGGAAATCCATCATTTGGCTATGATCTCCTCCATCCTAACTCCTCTGGTTACTCCTCTCATTACCTGGTTACTAAGAAGACCAAGATTTTTTTTTTTACTTAAGAAAAATAAAGTTGAAATATAGCTCAGCAGTGGAGCACTTGCTTGGCATGTCCAAGGCCCTGGGTTCAAACCTCAGCACTGCTAAGAGGAGGCAGGGATCCAACCAGTCCATCAGAGAATGACAAGCTACCAAGGCCACTTCTGAGATGATTTTTTTTTAAAAAAAATCTTGGCATTCTAACCTTCCTGGAGAGACCTGACTGTCTTAAGGAAGAGCAGGCCAAGTTCAGGACCATGAAATCACACAGTGCCTACTATGTGCTAGGCATTCAACAACCTTCTCATTTAATCCTTTTTTTTTTTTTGGTGCGGTCCTGGGCTTGAACTCAGAGCCTGGGTGCTGTCCCTGAGCTTTCATGCTCAAGGCTAATGCTCTATCACTTGAGCTACAGCTCCAATTCTGGCTTTTGGTGGTTACTGGAGGTAAAGTCTCATAGGCATTCCTGAACTGGCTGGCTTTAAACTGCAATCCTCAGATCTCAGCCTCCTAAGTAGCTAGGATTACAGGTGTGAGCCACTGACACCAGGCTCATTTAATGCTTACAATACTTACCAAGTAAAAGAAGATGAGTTGTAAGAAAGAAGGAAATATACAATCTTTAACCCTAAAGGACTACAAATTAAGAACTGTTGGGAGCCAGGCGCCGATGGCTCACACCTATAATCCTAGCTATTCCGGAGGCGAAGATCACAGTTCAAAGCCAGCCCGGGTAGGAAAGTCCATGAGACTTTTATCTCCAACAAACCACCAGAAAACCGGAAGTAGTGCTCTGGTTCAATCGGTAGAGCACTGGCCTTGAGCTGAAGAGCTGAGGGACAGCGCTCAGGCCGAGTTCAAGATCCATGACTGACCAAAAAAAAAAAGAAGAATTGTTGGGGTTGAGGGTGGAGATGGGCCTAAGTTGTGAGACTAGTTAACAACTTAGCAATTGGGTCTCTAGTGAGGAAAAACTGAGCGAAATGATAGTTCTGAGCAGGTAACTTTGAAGGGGGTGGGAGACAAGGACCTATTTGGTTGTGTCTGGGAGAGAGGTGAGGGCGCGCAGATGAATTCCAGGGTGGGGGCGGCGGCTGGCCTCTCCCACTAGGGCAGGAGGTGGTCTGAGCAGACGCGGCGGGGCACAGCGGGCCTACAGGTGACAGACCTGCTAAGCTCCAAGGCGACGACGTCGAGGGAGGGGCCGGCCTCCTCGCCAAGAATGGCGAAGGCCAGCGAGGACGAGGCCCGAGGGTGGTGAAGGCCAGACGGAACGAGGCCGGGAAACGGAGGGGAGAAGGCGGGGACGGGGATGCGTGCTCCCGACGAGGCCAGTGGGACCCTGGAGAGGCCGGAAAGCCGGTGGGGGACGAGGAAAGATGGAGACCAGCCCCTGGCCGGGAAGACTGGCCCGAGTCGAGGCAAGGAGCGACAGGCAGGTCCTCGAACCCGGCCCCTTTAGCCGGTACCTACTTGAGGTCCCGGTTGACCGAATGCAGGTTGTCCTGGAATTGCGCAATGAAGGCCTTCTCCCGGCCCTCTAGAGTCTCCTTGTTCCTCATGCCGTCCTTCAGGCAGTCGAACACTCTGCTCACGCTGGAACGCAACGCCTGGATAGCATTGATAGCCTGGGCAAAGGCCTCCAGGTTCACGCCGACACTCAGTACGTCCGCCATATTGCTGCCGCCAACTGCCGGCTCTCCCCAGCCGCTCTCCCGAGCGGCGCGCCGCGCTCTTTAATGACGTAGTTCCTAGGGACCTCTGGGAAATGTAGTTTTGGCGCGAGCGTTTGCGCTCTGAGTATTGGGAAAGCGCTTTCTTTATCTGGGCAAGTCGGGCAGCAATCTCTATTTGTTTTGTGATGACCAAAAAAGAAATAACCACTTCCTGTTGGAGTGGCATGGAAAAGAACTGCTCAGAGTAATAAAGCATCCCTGGAATGAAGAATTATCACCCATTGAATAAAATTAGTGCACATTTGTAAATAAAAGACGGGAAGGAAATCTTTCCCCTACAGTATGATGCCAGCTAATAAATGCAGAAGGATGATACTAGAAAGCTCGCACTTGCCAATTAGTAGACGATATGAAGTAATGGATATTTAAACTAGCATAAGGAGAAGAGTAGAATATTTACATAATCTTACAAAGTGCTCTCCCCTAAAATACTTGGTAAAAAGGAGAACATAACGTTTCCACAATTTCGTTTCTGGGTATAAGCCCAAAAAAGACAGAAATCAGTCTCAGGCTGGGAATGTGGCTTAGTGGTAAAGTGCTTGCTTAGCATAAACCAAGCCCTAGGTTCTATTCCTCAGTACTACATAAACAGAAAAGGCAGAAAGTGGTGCCGTGGCTCAAGTGGTAGAGTGCTAGCCTTGAGCAAAAGAAGCTCAGGGACAGTGCCAAGGCCCTGAGTTCAAGCCTGAGGACTGGCAAAATAAATTAATAAATAAATAAACTTCCTTTGGCTGGAAATGTGGCTTAGTGATAGAGTACTTGCCTAGCATGCATGAAGCCCTGGGTTCCATTCCTCAGTATCACATAAACAGAAAAAGCCAGAAGTGGCGCTGTGGCTCAAGTGGTAGAGTGCTAGCCTTTAGCAAAAGAAGCTCAGAGAGAGTGACCAGGCCCCAAGGTTCAAGCCCCAGAACTGGAGGGAGAAAGGAAGGAAGGAAGGAAGGAAGGAAGGAAGGAAGGAAGGAAGGAAGGAAGGAAGGAAGGAAGGAAGGAAGGAAGGAAGGAAGGAAGGAGGAAGGAGAAAGGAAGGAAGGGAAGAAGAAAGATGGAGGGAGAAAGAGAGAAAGGAAGGAAGGAAGGAAAGAAAGAAGGGGGAAGGAAGGGAGGAAGGGAAGGAAGGAGAAAGAAAGAGAAAGAGGAAAGAAAGGAAGAGGGAGGGGAGGGGAGGAAAAGGAGGGGAGAAAGAAAGAAAGAAAGGGAAATCAGTCTCAAAGAAATGTTTATACATCTGTGTTCTGCCGCAGCATCATTTAGAATAGGCAAGAGGTGAGGTTAATGTGGGTACCATAACAGAGGAACAAAATGCAGTGTATACATCCAATACAAGTGTGTGTTCTTTCTTTTCAAGCAAGGATATTCTGACATGTTGCTGCTCAGTGAACATCTGAGTAAGATCTGAAGATTAGTTAATCCTGTCTTACCAGTGATCATTTCCCAGGTGAAATTGAAGGATATTATGGTAGGTGAAAAACACACATTCATAAAAAGAGAAATAATGTGGGATTCCATTTCCATAAAGTATGTAGAGCAGTCATAATCATATTGACAGTAAATTAATGGTAGCTGATGGGCTTATTTCCAGTAAATTTCACACTGTATTGGGGGTGGGGGAGGGAACAGATCTAACTTAAAATGAGAGAAGGCTTTGGATTTAAACAAAACCAGCACAATATTGGCTGAATCTGGCATGGTAAAGGTTCAAGATACCTTCTCCTGTTTCTCTGTCCTGTCCACTATGGACAGGTTTCTGAGGATTTTATTATCTTTGTTACTGACAAACACCTGCCAGGTCTTCATGTTCTTTCCCTTGGAACAGAGAAAATTGCAACTGGAGGAAGATCATAAGAATGATCTTCAATTTACCTCCATATCAATCAGAGAGAAGAGTCCTTCTGGGTTTCCTATGGGCAATAACAAGAAACAGTTGTAGATGAACTAAGGGAGGAAGATTTCACCTACCATTTCAAAACACTTTAATAGGTATAGAGACATTCTGTGGATGGATGGTGGTGTGACTGCACAACAATGTGAGTGTCATTAATCCCATAGAACTAGCATCTGCTTACAATGGTCAAGTTTACACATGTGTATGACTACAGTTTTTTTAGTTTGGCAATGTAGAAATCAGTGGGGGGATGAAAGAGAGACAATAATATCTTCACAGTGGAAAAACCTGGTAGGCATCAGCTGACCCAAGAGGTCACAGTCAACATCACCATGTTGGACACATTGTGTACCTCCTGAGGCAAGAAGAACACAATATGATGCAGTGATATTACTGGCAAAAATATGAAATTAGGGCACAAACTCAAATGGAAAGACACTGAATAAAATAGCTGACCTGTTGTTTTTTTTTTCTTTAATCTGTAATCATAAAAGTCAAAGGAGGCTGAGGAACTGTTTCCCAATAAAAGAGACTCAAGAGACAAAACAAGCAAGCAATCTGGGATTTTATTTTGCTGATCTGATTGAGACAATGAATGAAATCTGAGTAGGGCATGTCGGTTATTTAATAGTGCTTTATCAGTGATAATTTCATTATTTTATTCTCTGCTTTGTGGTTATGGAAGAAGACATCTCTGCTTTGAGGAAATAAATACACCCTGATGTGGTAAAAGAGCATCATTGTGTCTGCATAAAAATGTAACAATATTATTGTGTTTATTCAGAGAGAGAAAGAGAAGCAAATGTGGTTTAAAAAAATGTGACCAGATATGGAATCTGGGTGGTGCTTATACAGGAATTCTTTGTACTATTTTTGCCACTGTAAATTCGAAATAATGTGACAATAGTTCTTTCAGGTTAACTTAATATTTTAACGAGTAGAGGAAGTAAAAAAAAACAGTCCAGATGGCTAGGAAAAACCTTCAATTCAGCTGGGCTAGACTCACCAGGATTTAGAAATTGAGTAATTCTCTTCTTAATCCCACTCCTTAATAATCCCTTACCCAGGATACCATCTCAATTCAAATCTATTGGTTCTGGAACCACAAAGATAAATTGTGCACAAAAATCTAGGCCCTGATTTTACTTTCTATAAGACAAACAATTCTTAAACCATGTTTAAAGTAACACATAGTTCTTGAGGAAGAAAGCTGTGGTGTTAACTTTGTTTTATCCAATGGCTTTTGTTTCCTGGCAGACCTCACCTTTATAGCCTGCTATTTATAGGTTTTTTTAAGGGAAGGGAGTGGAGATTACAGAAAACTTGTGGCTATGGAGCTCCCCCCACCTCCTGCTCCGGTTGTGGGGCCTGAACTCTAGGCCTGGGCACTGTCCCTCAGCTTTTCAGCTCAAGGCTAGCGCTCTACCACTTGAGCCACAGCGCCACTTCTGTTTTTTTTCTGCTTATGTGGTGCTGAGGAATTGAACCCAGAGCCATATGCATGCAAAGCAAGCACTCTACCACTGAGCCACCTTCCCAGCCCGGCTATGGAGCTTTAGCTAAGCTATCCTTCCCTAAGCCTCCCACATTCCTTATTTGTAAAACACAACTAGTAACAAGACCAGGCTTCATAAAATAACCATGAGCTTTTAACAACACCTTGCATGTAAAGCCTCTGAAATGGTGCTTAGTACCTCATAAACACCAGGAGAAGGTGCCCATGCCTTATCCACTAGAAGATTCTTTATACAGAATCAAACAAGGGTTCGTAATGGATCTATTCATCTGCTTCTCTCTAATGGCATGACCCTATGGCTAAAAGCTTGTCAATTAACTGTGTCCTTTAATTCTCTCTTTTGGGTGGCCTTTTTTTTAAAAAATCACTTTTTGGATGTCAGGTGCTTTATAGGGTTTTTTTTAAAATATATTTTCAACTTCACAAAGGTAGAAGAAAAGAAAAATATTCAGAAATGGAGCTGTGACTCAAGTGGTAGAGCACTAGACTTGAACAACAAAAAAAAAGATCTAAGGGAGAAAACCCAGGACTCAATTCTTTAACTGTATTTACCAAGTACTGGTTAAAAAAAAAATTCCAATTCATCACCTTTGGTTATGGGTTTGGTTGACTCATTCTTTCTCAGAAAAAGACTAGAGAAAGCAAATTCTATTATTGTGTGTATTGATCTTTTGGAAGTCCTTGAAGTATTAGAAAATGTGGTTCCCATTGTGTAATTACCAATCCTGGAGTTGCCAAGGGGGAGAGGAGGTGGAGAGAAAGGAACGTACCCGTAAGGTTTGCCAAAAAGAGACTACCATATGGTTCAGGCAGAAAAGTTTATTGGGGGGAGAACAAATCCCAGCCTGAATGAGATGGAGGTGTGCAGAGAAAGAAGAGAAGAAAAAAAGAGGGTGGGAACTTGTGGTTGAGAGGGATTATACTGGGAGAAGTGGGGAGGTGTGACCACTGGGGATGCGGAAGTGATCTTAAGAGCCCGGGAACCTCTCACTGTCCGAAGGAGGTGTGACCAGGGCTGTTCAGGAAGTGACCTCAGTGGATGAGGAAGTGATCTCAGCATCTTTACTGACTTACAGACAGGTGATTGACTGGTTTCAGGAAGGTGATTTTTGGTGAGTCTACATGCTGTCGTTCACAAAGGGGTGGATTCTTCTGGGCAGACCTAACAGTACCAATCTGTTTCTTCCCTCGTGCACCCCAAAACATGATATTTTGGCATGTAGTTTCAGGGCATTTACAGATTCTGTAAAACCCAAGCATGCTTTAACCTATTAAAGACCTACTATGGGCCCACTGAATCCCCAGTGCCTGAGACGTAATAGATGTTCAGTGTAAATTGGTAGAAGCAATGAATTAATTCAATATGGTATATTTGTGTCTTGGAGGCTCTCTCCAAATTATTCCATCTCTTTGTATCCTCAAAGCTCATCAACTCCTTCCCACTCGGTTCCCCCTCCTGCCCACACTCCCCACCACACACATTTTCCTTTGTCTCATTCTCTGATACAGTGGTTTCGACTTTGATTGGTGCAATAAAGTACAAATAGACTCAGCTCCTACAGTCATTAGTTTTCAGAATTTCTCTGTGGCTCCCCTCTTCTGGGAAACTCAGAAATTGATCAGTGGCAATACACATTTCCCCTGAACCTAGTAAGGAGTCTTTTATCACGTCAACAGAAAACTTTTCATTTTGGAAAGGAATGGACAGGGGGATCTCTGAGGTACTGTAAATTCTTGAGATGGTTGGCACACACAGGCCTGCATCTGTGTGTGAGTGTTTGTGGGATATAAATTATTTTAAAGGAGTTCATTTTGAGCAGTATCAGATTTTAATTATTATGATCTTATGTTTGGGTAAAAGGCAACACCCTGCTGCTAACATCTTCCGAAATGAGTAAACCATTAGCTTGATGCTTTCAGCTCAGGAGTATTAGAACAAACAATCAGAATTAAAGTTGTCAGTATTTAATTAAAATATGCTGCAACTCCCATCATATTAGAGATCATGTGGTTTAAGCATTCAGGCTGAGAAAGCATCCTCATCAATTAGTAATTACTAAGGATTCACTCTAGATGCAGAACAATGTGCTGGATGGTTGGACAGAATGTCACCAGACAGATTTAACCAAGTCTGTCTTGGATAAACCACTGTTGGATAGCTAGACACCAAGTAGCTCACACCTGTAATCCTAGCTTCTGGGGAGGCTGAGATCTAACCATCACAGCTAGAAGCCAGCCTGGACAGGAAAATCTGTAAGACTCTTATGTCCACTAAACTAACAAAAAACCTGGAAGTGGAGCTGTAGCTCAAGTGGTAGAGTGCCAGTCTTTAGGGAGTAAAAAAAAAGGCTATATGAGAGTGTAAGACCCTGAATTTAAGCCTCAGTTCTGGGACAAAAACAAAAACACTGCAGAACTAAGCTACCAGTCCTAATCTGCACACCACAATACTTAAGACATTGTGAATTGGACTGAGGGTTAATTGACACAATGTAGGATCTGGACCTAGAAAGCGTTCATATGAGTCATTCAGTAAAATTGGCTCTGAATGGGCCCAGTGTTTTGCAACAGCTGAGGGCCAAATCCAATAAATCTACCCAAAAATATCTGAGGTAGACCAGATGTTTCTCTACCCTTACCTGGTTAAGGCTCAAAGCACTGGTCATGTTTAGAATGCTTGGAGTCAGGTTTGTCATAATCCAAAGCTTCCTCTTTTGCTCTTTCCTGAACCTTTTCCTCTTGCTTCCTACCCATGGTGAAGTTGACAGTGATGATCATGACACAAAGAGCTAATTGATCCCAAAGGCAAAGGAAGGTCCTGGAAATAAAGAAATTAGCCTAAACAGGGGACTTCTGTTCCTCACTGTTCCAAAGCTATAGTATCTAGAACATAAGAAAGTAGACTCCTTGCACAGCTTACAATCCCAGAGTGTAAGATTAAGAGAAATTCATTAGACCAAGAAAGATAAAAGGAAGAGACTTGTCAACCATTAACAGTGATCACAACCACTAAGCCAGGATTCTTCTACTCTCAAATTTGTTCTCCAACATCTACCCCCCAAAAAAGGATTCACTATAAATCTTAACAGTATATGCTCACACACAGCTCAACAAGGGAGACAACAGAACTGAACTGAAAAATAAAGTTCAAGTACAAGATAAGAGACATGCATGGAGAGGTCTTGAGCACCTAGAGAGAGTAATAGAGCTCCCCCTAAAGAGGAGTAGCCTGGTAGGCACTGGTGGCTCACACCTGTACTCCTAGCTATTCATAAAGCTAAGATCTGAGGATTGCAGTTTCAAAGCCAGCCTAGGCAAGACAGTCCATGGGACTTTTATCTCTAATTAACTACCAGAAAACCCGAAGTGGAGCTGTGGCTGAAAGCACAAAAAGCCCAGGAACAGTGCCCAGGTCCTGAGCTGACACCCTATGACCTACAAAGAAACAAAAAGAGAGACCTGAGTCAGGCTCTGGTGACCAATGCCTATATTCCTAGCTATTCAGTTAGTTGAAATCGGAGGATCGCAGTTCAAAGCCAGCCTCACAGGAAAGTCTGTAAGACTATTTTTGATTAATCACCAGAAAGCTAGAAGTGAGCTAGAAGTGGAGCTGTGGCTCAAGTCATAGAGTGCTATCCTTGGGCAAAAAAGCTATAGTATCCAGGCCCTGAGTTCAAGCCCCAAAACCAACACACACACACACACACACACACACACACACACACACAGGCCTGAGTATGAGCCACCAAGGTAAGCAGGAGTTACAACCAGGTGAAGGGGAAGGGAGGACTTACGGACACAAGCAGTTCCCCAGGATAGAAGCAGCATGGCAGACCAAGCATCAGACCTGGAGAAGAGACGCCAGAAGGACCTAGACAGCGTTTGTGCCGGTCAGCTTTTCATCCCTCTGATCAAAGACCTGAGAAAATCGACTTTAAAAAGGGAAAAGTTTATTTTGGCTCATGGCTTCATAGGTTCTGGTCCATGGTCAGGTGACAGTGCAGATTGGGGGCCTACAGCAGAACAGCGCCATGGAGGGAGCGCGCGGTGGAGCAGCTGCTCACCTCATGGCGCCTGAGAAGCCGAGAGCGCAAAGGAGCCAATACCTCATTAAAGGACACGCCCCCAGTGACCTCACTTGCTCCCACTGGGCCCGGTCCCCCCAATGACCTCACTTCCTCTCCCCAAGTCCCAGCCCCAGGATTCTACCTCCTCCTCCCGAGCAGCGCAGGCTGGAGTGCTAACACAGGAGCCCTTGAGGAACATTCCAGATCCAAGCTACAGAGGCATTAAACCAGCCTGTGGTGTCTGTCCTGTGGCCTGGGGTCGGAGTGGATGGAGCCGGGCGAGCGGGGTAGTTGAGAGTGGGTGCGTGTGGCCAGAGCGGACGCCGGGCCAGGCGGGGAGGTGCGCCCGGCCAGGCGGGCCGCCCAGGGCCGGGCCGGGCCCGGCCAGGCGGGGAGGTGCGCCCGGCCAGGCGGGCCGCCCAGGGCCGGGCCGGGCCGGGCCAGGCGGGGAGGTGCGCCCGGCCAGGCGGGCCGCCCAGGGCCGGGCCGGGCCGGGCCGCACTCCAGCCCAGGAAGCCGGGAGGGTTTCAATATTTTAGTAATTATTGATCGCCCGCTTGGATGCTCACTTAATCACCCCGCGTGCGTGGGAGCCCCGCGCCGCGCCGGGCGTAATTAAGTACACAGCCACTCCGGACCCTTTTACCAACACATTAGGCTGAAACGGAGTGGAACAAAACACAGTTTGAGCAGCTTCGACCACAGCCCATTTGAGGGAGGAACTGCCCTCTAATTCTATTACTGAGCTACGTGGATGGTGCATTTTAATCAACGGGAACCCTGAGCTGTCAGCCTCAGAAACTAGAACGCTGAAGGGCTCGCCCAGAGCTGGGAGCCCAGGACCAATGAAGGCCCGGCTTCCTAGTGCCCAGGGGACGCCCGGGGGACGTGGGGCAGCAGTGCTCTGGACTCAGGAACTCCTTCCCGTTCAGCAGCACCTTCTCCTCCAACCATTCGTGGAGATTTCCCCAGCCCAACTCTCACTAAAAGAAAAAGAAATAAAAAAGCACAAAAGATTTTCAGCACAGAAATGAACCACTCACCTTAAAGCTGAAGTCTTATTGTTTTGAATATGCACTTCTATTCTTGCTAATTAAAAAATGCATGCTTATTTTGAAATTTTGGAAACTAGAGAAAAAGCTTACCTAAGGAAATAAAGTCACGCAAAATGCTACCGCTCAGCATTTGGGTTATTAACACAGACACATTTTCCCCCCACAAAATGGGACTTGTACTATTTTCTTTCTTGTTTTCATTATATAGCCTAAAAACTTTTCCGTATTATAAAAGAACCTTTTGGATGTCGGGGTGCTGGTCCTGGGGGCTGAAATCAGGGCCTAGTGCTGTCCCTTGGCTTCTTCTACTCAAGGCTGGTGCCCTACACTTGAGCCATAGCTCCACTTCCCGCTTTTGCTGGTTCCTTGAAGATAAAAGTCCCATAGACTCTTTCTTACTCCTGCTTAGAACCACAGTAATCAGATCTTAGTCTTCTGTAGCTAGGTATAGGCCACCAGGCCTGGATGGCCTGTGAACTTCCTAATAGGTTTCAGGATAAGGAGTCCCTCACTCATTACAATGGCTACTAAAAAAAAATCTTGACATGGCGGCTTCTCTGTGCCTATTATCCTAGCTACCCAGGAAATGTAAATAAGAGGGTCAAGGTTCAAGCTAACCTGGGCATTAAAAAACACAAGATGGGGCTGGGAAGGTGGCTCAGTGGTAGAATGCTTGCCTTGCATGCATGAGGCCCTGGGTTCAATTCCTCAGCACCACATAAGCAGAAAAACCAGAAGTGGCACTGTGGCTCAAGTGGTAGAGTGCTAGCCTTGAGCTGAAGAGCTGAGGGACAGTGTCCAGGCCCACAGTTCAGGCCCCAAGACCAACAACAACAACAAAAAAAACCACAAGACACTATTCCCAGCTGGGCACCAATGGCTCACATCTATAATTCTAGCTACAGAGGAGGCTGAGATCTTAAGAGCACAGTTCAAAGCTAGCCTGGCAAGAAAGTCAGGCATTGATCCTTTTACCAACACATTAGGCTGAAACAAAGTGGAACAAAACTCAAATTGTTTGTGCAGCTTTGACCACCAATTATCTTCAATTAACCACCAAAAAAACAAAAGACAAAGTGGTAGAACACCAGCCTTACACACAAAAAATATAGGGACGGTGCCTAGGCCCTGAATTCAAGTTCAGGACTGGAACCAAGAAGAATAAAAAGGACACTATTTAAAACATAACAAAAGCAAAATTTACTAGAGACATGACTTGATTAGTAGAGCACCTTGTTTGCAAATGTAAGGCATTGGATTGAGTTCAAACCCCAGCACCGCCAAAAACAAAAGCACCAGTGGTTACTTCCAGAAGATATTTTATGTAATTCAATATAGCCAAAATGTGATCATTTCCACATGCAATCACTATAAAAACCCTCAATGAGATAGCCTATGTTTTTATAGCACATTGTCCAGGCTGGGCATGGTAGCTTATGTCTGATTTCCTCCTTACTTGGGAAGTGTAGAGTAGGAGGACTGTAGATTGAGGCCAACCTGAGAAAAGTTTCTGAGACCCCCATCTTAACTAATCAAAGCTAGATATGGTTGTTTATGTCTGTCATTCCAAATATTCAGAAAGCAAAAACAGGAGGATTGTGACTCAGCCCACCCCAGACATAAATGCAAGAACCTACTCAAAAAATAACCCAAGGAAAGGGCCAGAGGTGTGCCTCAAATGGTAGAGCATCTGCCTCACAAGCATGAGGCCCTGAATTCAAATCTCAGCAGTGCCAAAGATAAGTAGATTATGCACGCTTAACAAAACAAAGTTTATGAGACAGAAAGGGAAATTTGAATTTGTCTGTGGGTTTTTAACAGTATATATTGAGATCTTTGTTGCTGGACGAAATAGTACAGGACAGGTACAGGGTAGGTACAGGAAAGGTAAAGTAAGACTAGCTTCTTTTTTTTTGTCAGTCATGGGGCCTGAACTTTAGGCCTGGGCACTGTTCCTCAGCTCTTCAGCTCAAGGCCAGCGCTCTACCACTTGAGCCACAGAGCCACTTCTGGCTTTTTCTGCTTATGTGGTGCTGAGGAATCAAACCCAGGGCCTCATGCATGCGAGGCAAGCATTCTACCACTGAGCCACCTTCTCAGGCCAGTAAGACTAGCTTCTTAGCCCATAACTGGAAACTAATTATAACATTCATTCCATATATTCAATACTCACATATTCAATAATTCACATATTCATTCCACATATTCAATAACTCCAAGTTTACTATCTTTTCTTTTGTCAATCATGGTGCTTGAACTCAGGGCCTAGGTACCCGGTCCTTGAGCTTTTTTGCTCAAGGCCATTGCTCTACCACTTTGAGATACAGCTCTATTTGCTGTTTTGGGGTGTTTAATTGGAGATAAGAATTTCACGGACTTTCCTGCCTGGGCTGGCTTGGAACCGTGATCCTGAGATCTCAGCCTCCTGAGTAGCTAGGATTACAGGTGTGAGCCACCAGCACCTGGCTTCAGTAATACTTTTTTATTTAAGAATATTATGTGGATATTCAATATTAGGTTCTGTTAATAAAAGAGAGATGAACCAGCTTTAAGTCTCCAGATTCCAGGTTATGAATCAGGAAATTAGTTGGTTTCAGGTGACTATGGTCACAGCCTGAACCATGTGAATTCCGATTTTCCACTCAGATATGTAAGAGCTGACTATGGATATCTCTTCATATTTTTTTTACTGGCTCTGAGATTTGAAGTCAGGACCTCATGCTTTTGCTTGGCTTTTTTACTCAAGTCTGGTACTCTACCACCTGAGCCACAGCTCCACTTCTGGCTTTTTGCTAGTTAATTGGTAGTTAAGAGTCTCACACACTTTGTTGCCTGGGCTGGCTTTGAACTTTGATCCTTAGATCTCAGTTTCCTGAGTAGCTAGGATTCCAGGCATGAGCCATTATACCCAGCCTTTTATTAAGTGTTTAATCATTTGAAGATAAGGATTGTTTGATTTTTTTAAATAAAAATAACCATGTTGAGATATAATTCCCAACCATAAAATTCACCTCTTAAAAAGTATACAAGTCAGTGCTTTAGATACAGTTGGCTTTCTCCGTGGCTTCAAGCTCCAGGGATTTTATTCTAGAACATTTTCTCCTTTCAGTCCCTGGAAACCACTACTTTCTGCCTTGTTGTGCAGATTTCATGTAAATGGAGTCATACAATCTGTGGTCTTGGTGTAAAAGCAAGATGTACGACATGTTTTTCCATGCTCAATGGCTGGCGGACCTCGGATGAATTCCAGTTTTTTGGCTATTATGAGTAATATTGTTATAGACATTTCTGTACAAGTTACTTTGTGGGCAGATATCTTCGATTCTCTCAAATATGTATCTAGAAGCAGAATTGCTGAGTCAGATGGCAACTCTGCATTTTTGAGAACCTCCCTGACTGAGTTCCACAGAGCCTGTACCATTTACATTTCCACCAGCAACACATGAGGTGACTTTCCTCCATCCTTGCCAAGGCATTTTGTCGTCTAGTTTTATTCTGATTAGAGCCATGTTAGTGGGTATGAGCTGAAAGCTCATTGTGGTTCCAATTTGCCTTTCTGTAATGACTAGAGATGCTTAGCAGCTTTTCTTGTGTTTATACTTTCTTGACATAGCTTCTTTGGAGACATGGCTTTTGCCATGGGGCATGGTAGCACACACCTCTAATCCCAGCACTCCTCAGGAGGCTGAGCTAGGAGAATCATGAGCTGGGGGCCAGTAGCCTAAGCAAGACCTCATCTCAAAGACCCCAAATAAATTGTCAACTGGCCCCTTTGTCTACTTTCAATTAGATTTTTTTTTTGTTCTTTACTGTTGCATTCCAAAGGGATTTCTTCTCTTATGAGTTTTAATTGACACCCAATGTTCTAATGAGCCTAATTGAGGAGATGGTAAAAGTTGTCTGAATCATTAATTGTGTTTCACCTCACTAACTGCTCACCGGACTGCAATTGTACTAGACAGGAAGCTTTGCATCAGGACAACGAGCTTTTCAAGCCGAGTGTCTCCAACCCTCCTCCCAGTACCTGCGGGGAGCTGGCTCCTAACAGGAGAGAAAGAAATGACTGCAAGTCAACTCGGATGCCGGCTGCTGTGCCTCGGGGTGGTTGGACGGGTGACCAGGCTGCTGTGCCACCAGGGTGGTTGGAAAGGTGACTGTCTGGGTGGAGACCAGCTGGAAGGGAGGGGTCGCTCACACAAGGGCCTCAGACAACTGCCGGACGGAGTCACGTGACCTCCAGGCCAGTCATTCTCAAGTCTGTCCACAGCACGGCCAAAGGATCCACAGAGTGACTCGGATAATGACTGACTCACTGAATTCCCAATGCCAAGCCCGAGCCAGGCCCAGGGACTCAGCAGGTACCTCATCAGAACAACAAGCCAGCAGGGAGCGAGGGGCAGCAGACGACCCTCCGTGTGTCAGATGCCATGTCAGGAGCTGCATCAGGAGGAGGAGAAGCCGGGACGGATGAGAGAGAAGGGACCCGCCATTCTGCTAAGTCAGTCCCCTCTGCTAAGTCAGGGGATGCGTGAGGGAAGGGCATTCTGGGCAGAGGAACAGCAGCGTGTGAGGCAGAGGGAGGAGAGCAGGCTCTGGAACCCAGAAGGGAGAAGGCGGACGGACGCTGAGGTCAGGGGCGAGGATGGCCAGGACCTGGGGAACTTTCACGCTGACCTCCACCTCAGGACCAAACAGCCCCGATGCAGCCACGCATCAATGTATTCTACATCCCATGAAGTCACCACGGGACATCAGCACAGAAGGCCACTGCCCATGAATGTGTCCGTTTGCCTTACCCCAGTGGCGAGGGAGACGGTGCAGCAGGGGTGTGCGGGCTTGCTGGGGTGGGTGGGGTGGGGTGGAGTGGGGGCGTGGGGGGTGAGGGTAGGGGATGGAGAGGCCTGCCTGCTGTTCAAAACCTCTCCACACGTTTGAATCTGATTCCAACCCAATCCTTACCACTGAGGGTGCACAGCATGTTGGGGAAGAAAGAGAAGACTTGAGAGTGAAACAAAACCAGCGGAACACTGGCTGAATCTGGCTTTATGGAGGCTCAAGCCATTTCCTCTCTCATCCCCTGGTCCTTCACCATGGACAGGCTTTAATGGTGTGTGTGTGTGTGTGTGTGTGTGTGTGTGTCTATCTGTATGTACATATATGTATATATATGTGTGTGTGTACATACCTACCTACTTATTCATTTCTCCATCCATCTACCTATCATCTATATTCTGTCTATTATCTATCATCCATCCATCTATCATGTGCCTATCAATTCATCTATCTACTATTGGTTATCTATCATCTACATTCTGTCTATCATCTATCTATTTACATATCTACCATCTATCCATTAATCATCTATTTATCATCTATGTATCATCTTCTATCTACCTGTCCATTCGTCACTTATCTACCTGCTAATCTATCCATCATCTATCATGTATGTATGTGTCTATCTAGCTATCATGTATGTATATATCTATCATCTGTGCATGCATATGTGTATCTATGTATGCATGTATCTATCTATATATCCATTTATCATCTATGTCTTCTAGCTACTATCTGCTCTCTATCATCTGTTTATCTTCTATCATCTATCAATATCTTCTATCCGTCTATCTCTATTTATTTCTATCTAACATCTATCTATCTATCTTATTGGAGCACACCTGCTGAGGTCCCTATACTCCTTAAAGGAATTGAGCATACAAGCTAGGAGTAGAGAAGATGAGAAAGAAAAAAGCCACAGTGATGACCTTCAACTCACCTTGACATCAGCCAGATATGGTCCCCTGGATTAGCTAGGGGCTGCAACAATAGCAAGAACTGGCTGCAGGGAAGCTAAAGGGAGAAGGCTGGGGTTGTAAAGGGCCGACCGCCACAAGGGTAGTGAGTCCCCCAGCACTGCAGGCATTCAAGTCGAAGAGGCATGAATATGCATCTCTGCAGAAGTGCACTGCACTGTCTGCAAGGTTGGCCAGGGCCCTCTCTGAGATTCTATAATCATCTTGCGCTGTCTTTCTTCTAGGTAAAAACCAAGATCGTTTGCCATGAGAACCTAGTAGAACAACTTGAAGGTTATTTTCAGTACACCCTGAGTCTTTTTCCTCGAGTTGATGCAGTTAAGGGGGCTTTAATTAAGCTTTCCCCTCCGGGCACAACCAGCTTGTTTTTGGTGAGTGCAATATGCCATCCCAGAATATGTCAAACTTCATTTGCAAAATATCAGACTGCTGTTTTTCTCCCAGCGCCAGTCTGCAGAGTAATACGTTCAATAACTTTTGCTCTTTTTTGCTCTCAAAGATAGGTCTCTTTTTAGAGTCGATAGCGTAAGAAATGCGGAATCTGGTGCAAATTCCAATGGAAAGAAAAGATATTGTTATTTAAAGCCCAAATAACGGGTTAAAATTAGAGTTGTGAAAGCATTGAAAACACCAGACTCCCCAGATGGCTGGGAGATAATTCATTTGCACTCCGTCCACTTGCACACTAAAAAAAAATCTTTCTGACTCTGTTTCTCCCCAGATTGAAAGTTGGGGCCCGCTTGCAACATATGTGATTCTCTCTATAAATTTAGCTCTGAGTCATGTTGTATTACATTAGAGATTCAGAAGGCAGGCACTTGGAAAATGTACATCAATGCATTTATTTTTAAATTATATAAAAATAAAAATATATATATGTATGTTTAAATATATTAGGCTGTATTTTTTCCCCTAATTTCAAAATGGCTCTTCTGGAGAAGATTAGATAAACCAATAATCATGATGCTACACGATGATTCTGGAATGTAGCCCACTTTTGAGGATCCCTCCCAGAGACTTGGCAAACCCCATACTCGTAGCCCCCAGCCTAGCTAAGCCTCCGCCTCCACAGGGGACCAGGCAGCTCCCCTGACAGCTGTGCGGCAGGCCTAATTAAGATCTGCCTGTCCTCCAGAGGGTCAGGTCTCAGGGCAGAAGTCACCAAGATCCGGGGACAGGCAGGCAGGCAGAGGCCAGAGGCAGACAGCCTGGAGAGCCATCTTTAGCTTAGTGGCTGGCATAGTTGCTATATAAGAGGATCACCAAGAGTGGGAAATGCAGCAAGAACAGAGAAGTATTCTCTCCCATTTCTGGAGGCTGAGAAGTCTGAGATCTAAGGGCTAGCATGTGGCGAGTCTTGTCGCATGCTCTCAAAGTAGAAGGCAGAAGGGCAACAGAGAGAGAGAGAGAGAGAGAGAGAGTGGGGGGGCAGACAGACATACAGAACACATAGATAAGATCAAAGTCCTCTTTTTCCTTTATTAATTTGTGTAGGTACTAAGTCTTGAACACAGGGCCTGAGTGCTGCTCCTTAGTTGTTTTGTTTTGTTTCTGTTTTACCTTTGTTTTTGTTTTGCTCAAAGCTAGCACTCAACCACTTGAGCCACAACTCCACCTCCAGCTTTCTGCTGGTTAATTGGGGATAAAAGTCTCACAGGCCAGCGCCAGTGGCTCACGCCTGTAATCCTAGCTACTTAGGAGGCTGAGATCTGAGGATTGTGGTTCAAAGCCAGCCCAGGCAGGAAATCTGTGAGACTCTTATCTCCAATAAGCCACTAAAAAAACGAGAAGTGGCACCGTGGCTCAAGCAGTAGAGCACTTGCCTGGCCTTGAGCTGAAGAGTGCAGGGACAGTGCCCAAGCCCAGAGTTCAAGCCCCCAACCAGCAAAAAAAAAAAAGTCTCACAGACTTTCCTGCCCAGGCTAGCTTTGAACCATGATCCTCAGATCTCAGCCTCCCGAGTAGCCAGGATTACAAGTGTGGGCCATGGGTACCCAGTTCAAACTCACTTTTTAGATAAACCAGCTCTTTCAGTAATGACATTAACTCAGTCATGAGATTAGAACCCTCAAGATTTGAGCACCTCCTCAATGGGGCTGCTCTGAGCATTAACTTTATCACACGTGAGCTTTGGTTTCTTTTTTTTTGAGGGGGAGGGTGTCCAGTCGTGGGGCCTGAACTCTGGGCCTGGGTGTTGTCCCTCAGCTCTTCAGCTCAAGGCTAGCACTCTACCACTTGAGCCACAGTGCCACTTTCGGCGTTTTTTCTCTTTGCTTATGTGGTGCTGAGGAATCAAACCCAGGGCCTCATGCATGCAAGGCAAGCACTCTACCACTGAGCCATCTTCCCAGCCCCACACGTGAGCTTTGGGAGACATGTTCAGACCATAGCGGAGGCTAAATTCGTGAGGGCTTTAAGGCCCAGCCACATACTGCTGGCTTGGGTGGTGCTGGCTCGGCCCCTTTGAATCCACATGCTCTATGTGACGGGGCCTCCTTTGTGCTTTAGTTCCTGTCCTGACTATTTTGCAGGGTTGCTGGGTGGACTGTCCAGGAAAGCTCGTGCCATCCAGGCCCTCGCTCAACACAGGTCATTTACATGCAGGACCGCACCAAGCCTGGACAATCCCAGCCCTTATGGAGGCTGCAGTTGAGTGCACAGAGAGACAGGAATGAAGACTTAAGCAGAGTGGTGGAAAACGCAGCAAGGGAGAAAGTTCACAAGGTAGGGCCCTCGGTCCACATGGCTCAGAAGACCCTCAGCAAAGATGCTCACAAACACATGCCCTGGACAGTGCCTGGCACTTAGGAGGTGCTTGTTACACGCCTATGCATTTTTCTCTGGCTGCTGCTACACCCTTAGAGACTTAAAAGTCACCCACAAACACATACAAGGCCATATACATATATACACCAACAGATGGACGCATGATATGTGCAGGGGTGAATCCAGCTGGGCAACTCCTTTGAACAACTACAAAATGAATACCAGGAAGCTGGAACGTGTGTTGTCAGGATGGAGGGAGGTGGCAGAGGGGGGGAGGAGGGAGGGAGAGACAGATGCACAGAGGAAGGGTGGATGAATGCAGACATCTTATTCCATGTGCATATGTGAAAATGGAACCAGGTAACTTGCAGGGATGCGTGGGGTGGGGAGAAATGGGGAGAAGGATGCAAGAGGTAACACTGTTCAAGATGCACTGTACTCACAAACTGAGAAGTTGAGGGGCTGGGAAGGTGGCTCAGTGGTAGTGCTTGCCTTGCATGCCTGAGGCCCTGGGTTCGATTCCTCAGCACCACATGAGCAGAAAAAAAAAAGCCAGAAGTGGTGCTGTGGCTCAAGTGGTAGAGCGCTAGCCTTGAGCTGAAGAGCTGAGGGACAGCGCCCAGGCCCAGAGTTCAGGCCCACGATCGGGCCCAAAAAAACCCAAAAAACAAAAAGCTGAGAAGTTGAATTGAAACCCCTTTGTACAACTACTTGTAAAAGTTAATTAAAATATTTTTCAAAAAAATAAAATAAAATCCCACACATTTACCATCTTACAGTTCCAGATGCCATATGTCTGAAATAAGACCCATTGGGTTAAAAGCAAGAGCCTGGCAGAGCTGTGCTCCTTTTGGAGGCTAGGCAAGACTCTACTCCCTGCCTTTCCCAGGCCACCTACAATTCCTTGGCTCGTGGCCCCTTCCCCATCTTCAGATTGGCCACTCCCAGTTCTGCTTCCCTTGACACACCTCCTTTCTCTGACTTTGTCAGCCCTACCTCATTCTCACCAAGGATCCCAGTGAGTCCGTTGGGCCTGCCCAGATCATCAGTGATGAGATGTCAGAATTGTTCATGTAATCTCCTCTGGGAAATCTCAGTTCCCAGGCCAGACAACTTGTCCATGGGGGATGGGCTGTGGATCTCTACGAGGCCATTTTCCTATCACAATCCAGGAATATCCAAAAACAAAAACACTGACAACAGAAGTTCCAGAGGAAATTCTAAAAGACATCATACATGACATTTTCCCCAAACTGTAGAAAACTGCAAGAGTCTTCTGAATACTTAAAGGCACAGAGGCGTACCAAAAGTTTCCCACAGAGGGAATGGCAAACACAAAGGACCAGGGATCAGGCGCTGCTGCTTGGCCTCAGAAGCCATGGCGTGGTATCTTCATACTCCCAGGGGAAAATATCGCCAACCTAGAACTCATGGGTGATTTTATTCACCTGGTGTGAGTGTGGACTGCATGTTTTTCAGACATGCTGTGAGTTCACGACACTTCCTTCCCCAGCATCCTCCCTCCAGAAACCCCTAGAGGATGTGCAAAATGAGGAAGTCAGTCAAGAAAGCGGAAAGCTGAGACTCCAGAAGACAGGATAGCACCCTGCAGAGGCAAACTTAACCTTGGAAGCTGGGACCTCAGGTGGGCCTCAGGCCTGGGCACAGACCTCAGGCCTCACTGGGCTCAGGGAGAACTCAGAGCAAAGCACAGGAGCAATATGTTCTCCTTGTAGTAACACGGGCTTCACAACTCTGACAGAGCTTGAAGATAATTAGAGAGAGCTGAATAGAAAACAAAGGACATCCCCAAATTACTGAGAATTGTGCCAACAAATGTAATTGTAGTGCATTGAGTGGCTAGAAGCAAACATTATATGCAGAAGGCATATTATGGCAAACACTGACTATTGATTTAGCTACACTCTGAGACAGTGGGAAGGTGACTACAGGAGAAATCTAGTGCTGCTCATGAGTTTTTGTGAGTTCAATCTCCATTTCCTTTTTCTCTTTTTTATTATTTATTTATTTTTTGGTTATGGGGCTTGAACTCTGGGCCTAGGCGCTGTCCCTCAGCTCCTTCCCTTCAAGGCTAGCACTCTACCATTTGAGCCACAGCACCACTTAATGGGAAGTCTCAAGGACTTTCCTGCTTGGACTGGTTTTGAACTGTGATCCTCAGATCTCAGCCTCCAGAGTAGCTAGGATTACAGGCATGAGCCACCAGCACCTGGCTTCCTTTTTCTCTTATATCCTTCCTTCCTTCCTTCTTTCCTTTCCTTCCTTCCTTCCTCTCTCCCTCCCTCCCTTCCTTCCTCCCTTCCTTCTTTCCACCCTTCCTTTCTCCTTGTGTGTGCCAGTACTAGGGCTTGAACTCAGGGCCTTATATTCTTGATTGTCTTTTTCACTCAGGACTGGTACTCACTTGAGCCACATCTTCACTTCTGGCTTTTGGATGGCTAATTGGAGATAAAAGTCACACAGACTTTCCTGCCTGGGCTGGCTTTGAACCATGATCCTCAGATCTCAGCCTCCTGAGGAGCCAGGATTACAGGCGTGCCCTCTGACTTTTTAAACCATGTGCATGTATCGCTTTAACCAGGTTTTTCTTTTTTGAATTTCAGGGAGAAGGAATGGAAGGATGCTAGCTAGCATTCCCGGGGAACGAAGGCAGGTGGTGGCTTCTGCAAAGAGGCTGCCCCGCCAGCGTCGGCAGACTTTTCTCTGCCTTCAGCCTCATTAAGTCACAGGAGGGAGCTGACGCCAGCAAAGGCCAGCAAACCTGTGGCTGGTCCTGTGGCCGGTCCTGAGGGGCTGCACAGCAATGGCAGCGATGCTGTGGGAGAGCAGGCCGGCAGCCTCAGGGCCCCGCGGGCAGCGTCATCTGTCACTGAGGCCTTCTAGCAGGCCTGGAGGCTTTGGGAGGAAGGGGGGGGGGGGCGGGGACAGAGCTTCTTGGGACAGGCCTCTGTGGAAGAAGGGGAGAGGGAGAGGCCATTTTCTTGCATGTGGACCTGATAACATATCTGAAGACACCCCCGCCCCCACTCTCCACTCTAGCCTCTGAAGGTCTCAAGAGCTCAGCTCCTGGTAGAGAGATGTGAGGTTTGGGGCAAAAAGAAACTTCCCCATTGATAGCAAGGTCTAAGAAGGCTAGCACTGGCACACCACTGCATCCGGTGTAATGAGCCGTCCAGAGGACGGAGGCTCAGCACTGCTGCAAAGAAAAGCAGGCTGAAAGAGCCTGGTCACTCTTGAACTGGGGATGGCAGAAGGGCAGGTGGCCCTAGATGGCTTCCTTTATCCCTCTTTTATTATGGGGGGGTGGTGGCGCGCTGGGACTTGAACTCAGAGCCTGGCACTGACCCTGAGCTTCATGTCTTCAAGGTTAGTGCTCTATCAATTTGAGCCATAGTTCAACTTCCCTGTTTTGTTTTTTTGTTTGGGGGGGGCGGTCCATCCTGGGACTTGAACTCCAGGCCTGGGCACTGCCTCTGAGCTTCATTTTGCTCAAGGCTAGTGCTCCACCACTTGAGCCACAGTGGCCACTTCTGGCTTTTTCTGTTTAGTGGTGCTGAGGAATCGAACCCAGGGCTTCATGAATGTTAGGCAAGCACTCTACCACTAAACCACATTCCCAGCCCCTACTTCCTGCCTTTTTTTTTTTTTGGTAGTATTTTGGAGATAAGAGTCTCAGGGACTTTCCTGCCAGACTGGCCTCAAACCATGATCCTCAGATCTCAGCCTCCTGCATAGCTAGGATTACAGATATGAGCTGCTACTACCGCACAGGTTTCACTAACTTTTTGCAAGCTAGCCACAAACTCACAGTCCTCAGCTGATTGTAGCTGGAATTCACCTGAGTAGCTAGAATTACAGGTGTGGGCCATCATGCCCAGCTTCTTCTGGTTTTTGTTTATGTGGATTTTTTTTTTTTTTTTGCTTGAATTTATCTTCAGCTCTCCAAAAACATAAGTTCCTGAGAACTTTGGGGCCATTCTGCCCTAGAAATAAGAGTGGTGTCTAAGCCTTCATGCCAAGAGCCATTTGTCATAACCTTCTCTTTTCTTTTCTTTTTTCTTGTTGGTCATGGGGCTTGAACTCGGGGCCTGGGCACTGTCCCTGAGTTCTTTTGGTCTTTTCCTCTACCACTTTGAATCCAGTTTCCTAGTGCTTAATTGGAGATAAGAATGTCACGGACTTTCCTGCCCAGGCTTATCATATCTTCAATGATGTATTTATTAAGAAAAGCCTTAAGGCAAAAGCTTCAACTAAAGCCCTTTCACCTTTGTAAAAGGTTCAGTTCCAGGGTCCACATGCAGCAGGGCTTTTCCCATGGTCTCTGTCTTCATGGTAGAAGAAGCTACAGGTAATGAGGGGAATCTCATAAGCACCGCCCCCCCCCATTCTGCATACCCATTGGCTGTGCACACCCAGGCCTGTGAGTCCTTCATTTGTCCCCTCCTCCTTCACTTAATTCATCAGCTGAGTCAGGCATGGAGCTAGACATTTAGATGCAGTGGTGATCAGGACAGATGCCACCTCTGTCCTTATGGAGGTGACACTTCAACATCACACCTGATCGTAAGTGACCGCTGGCCGTCAGGCCCTCAGGACGGTCACTGGACACGGGCTGAAACCCACCCCAGGCCATTCAACAAATGTCTTAGTCTATTAGCACCGCTCTGTAACAACATCCCGTGAGCTGGGAGGCTTAGAAGTAGCAGAAGTTTCTATTCTCACCCTTCCGGAGGCTGAGGAGTCTGACGGAGGCACAGGCCGGCTCTGGGTCAGGTGAGGGCTGCTTCTGCTTCTGCTTCCAATGTCTGACCACAGGGAAGCCTGGGGGGGGGGGGGGGGGGAAGCTGGGAGGAGCCTCCAAGCCTCCTCACATCTTTTCTTTTTCCCTTTTTTCTCTTGTGCCATTCCTGGGGTTTGAACACTGTCCCTCCCTTAGTTTTTTCACTCAAGGCTGGTGCTCTACCACGTAGCCACAGCTCCACATCCAGGTTTTTGCTGGTTAATTGAAGAGTCTCACAGAGTTTCCTACTGGGGCTGGCTTTGATCCACAATCCTCAGATCCCAGCCTCCTAAGTAGCTAGGATTCCAGGCTCTCATTGCCTCTTAGAGGACCTACTTGTTACTAACACCACACTGCAGCATCTGCCTGTGGGAGCAGGTAGAGCCAAACCACAAGGCCCAGTCCAAGAAGGTGGTGCGGGCCCCGCACCCTGGCATGGCACACAAGGCCGGCTGGCAGCAGGCTTTGCTTCCTGGATCTCCAAGTGCCCACACTGAGCTGAACGCTGGCTGGGTAGAGTCAAGGAAAGGCCACAGGCCCGCACTACCTCCTCTGCAAAAAGAGGAGGGATGGCAGCCATTGACTCCCCCCAGCTTTGTAAATCAGCAGTGCCCCTCCCCCGTCCCTGCCCCCCCCAACTGCCAGTCCACCTGAAATCACCAGGGACAGCCCGGCCCGTGCCAAGGAGCGCAGCTGCAGAGGCAGAAGGTGGCGCCATGTCCCTCACGTGCAACACGTCCTCACTCTAGCGGTGGCGGATGGGATTGCGGGGTGCAGTGACATTTAAGAAATCTCTGTGGCTGGGGGCGTGGCTCAAGTGGTAGAGAGCCTACCTAGCAAGCACAAGGTCATGAGTTCAAATCCAGTATCCCCAGAAAGCAAGGGATGGAGGGAGGGAAGGAAGGAGAAATGAATCTTTTTGATTTCAAGGTAAGTCTTTAGCTGAGATGAGTCCGTGTGTAAACTCTGACTCAAGGCTTCTCAAATTTTAATATGCAAATGAATCACCTAGATACCCACTCAAACGCCCACCATAAACCTAAGGGGCAAGGAGGGCTGAGTGAGGCCACTTCAGCTGCAGGAATGGAACCCTGTGCTGTGGAATT
Source organism: Dipodomys spectabilis (assembly GCF_019054845.1). Taxonomy (NCBI): domain Eukaryota; kingdom Metazoa; phylum Chordata; class Mammalia; order Rodentia; family Heteromyidae; genus Dipodomys; species Dipodomys spectabilis. Next base: position 5,036,573 of record NW_024870744.1, read on the forward strand.
GGCCACACCTGCGTAAGACCCCGCTGGCCCCCCACTCACTCTGTGTGGCCTGGGGTAAGCCCCGCCCCTTTGTTTCCCCTTTTGTTTCTGACAAACAGAAACAAATACCCACCTCTGGACAGTGTCATTCACTGTCGGTGAGTTCTGAAACCTTGTGCAGCCTTAGTATTTTTCCTCTGCCTTTTTTTTTTTTTAAGAAAGAAATTAGGAAGAAGGAGAAAAATTAGGTAGAACCTCAGTTGTTCCTGGCTCAGCCTATCATCCCAGCTGCTCAGGAGGCTGAGATCTAGAGGATGATAGTTCAGCCCGCCAGAAGAGTCCATGAGACCTTTTCTTTTTCTTTGTTCGTAGTTGTACAAAGGGATTTCAACCCACAAGTCAGGAGGGCAGTACATCTTGACCAGTGCCACCTCTTCTATCATTTTCCCCATTTCCATCTCTACCCTCAAGTTATATAGTTCAACTTTTGCATTATGTATGTGGAATGCAATAACCGTGTGCCCATCCTCCTCCCTCCATTCATTGTCCCCAATCTTCTTGCCCCTCTGCCAACAAAATGCATTTCAGCTTCCTGGTATTCATTTTGTTAAATGGTTCGTTGACATACTTTTTCTAGGTCCATCCATTTCCCTGAAAATGACATACTATTATTTTTTTCTAATAGACAAGTAAAATTCCATTGTATGTATCGGCCATATTTTCCTGCTCCACTCCCCCATTGTAGGGCATCTGGGCTGTTTCCACAACTTGGCTACCATCAGCTTTTTTTCTCTCCAATTAACCAGCAGAAAGCTGAAAGTGGAGCTATGGCTCAAGTGGTAGAGTGCTAGCCTTGAGCAAAATGCCAAGTGAGAGCACCCAGGCCCTGAGTTCAAGCCCCGGGACACACACACACCCTTGTTATTTGCCTGGCTTTTCTTCCAACTCTAACCTGCAGAGCTCAGATGCGGCGTGAGGGCTGCGGCCGAGCCCACGCGTGGCCCCGGCTCCACCAATGGCTGAATGAACGTGCAAGGGAGGCGGTGATAGAAAGGAGATGAGGAAGTCTCTCTGGAAGACGCTGGTATCTCCCCCTGGGGACTGGGGGAGGGGCCCTCCCTCCTTCCCACTAGGAATCAGTAGTCCAGAGAAACTTCCAGAAAACTCTATCCTGTCCTTGGAAATCACCCAGCATTCAGTCTTCCCGCCTCATGTGTGTCCTGAGAGAGGAAGAGCACAGATGGCCGAGGAGCCATTGTGCTTGGTGCTAGCGGGTCCCTCTCTGGGTCCCCACACTTGCAGGGCCACGCCATGGCAGGGACGCTGTCCCCTGGCAGGGCCTGAGCAAGGACTCACAAGCTGTCACCAGCTCAGTCTGTCACCACCATGAGAGTCAGGCTGGCTGTGGCCCTGCCTAGCACAGTGCCCGGCCCCTCTGCCCTGGTCTAGAGCCTGCCCAGCCTCCTCTGCCCATCTCCCCGCCAAAGGGAGGTGCAGGCCCCGTCTCTCCCCAAAACCATCACTGCTCCATCTCTAATGGGATAGGGCTGGAGTTCTTATTTTGTCTATTTTCTTCTTTTTTTTTCTAATGATAAGAATTATAGTTACTTCTTAAAGACAAATTAGGAAATACAACAGCTGAACATTGCAGCACACACTTAGAATCCCAGCTACTTGGGAGGGGAGACAGGGAAAGTTCAATCTGAGGCCAATGTTGGGGAAAAAATAGTGAAACCCTATCTCAGAAACAAGCTGGGTGGGCCAAGTATGGTGGTTCAGGTCTATAATCCAAGCTACTTTGGAAGGTAGACATTGAGAGGATCATGATTCAAAGCCAGCCTGGGCAAAAAGTTCAAGAGACTTCATCTCAATCAATCAACAGCTCAGTGTGGTGGCACATGCCTGTCATCCCAGCTAAGAGGTAAGTGTAAATATGAGTACCCCAGGCCGGACTGGGAAAGAATACAAGAACATACTTGAAAAATAATGAAAGTGGCTGGGAAGGTGGCTTAGTGGTAGAGTGCTTGCCTTGCATGCCTGAGGCCCTGGGTTCCATTCCTCAGCACCACAGAAGCAGAAAAAGCCAGAAGTAGTGCTGTGGCTCAAGTGGTAGAGCGCTCGCCTTGAGCTGAAGAGCTGAGGGACAGCGCCCAGGCCCAGAGTTCAGGCCCCACTACTGGCAAAAAAAAGTGAAAGGCCTGGATGTATGGCTTCAATGGTAGAGCACCTACCTAACAAACACAAGATCCTGAATTCACACCTAGTATTGCAAAAATAAGGAGGAGGAGAAGGCTAGGAGGGAGGAGGGTGGGAGGGGGAGTAGTCAGGCATGGAGGTGCATGCCACCACTGCAGCTGCTCAGGAGGCAGAGACAGAAGGATCCACATACGAGGACAACCAGGAGCATGCACACGGCCGAATTTGAAAAACCCAAAGTCAACTGGACATTGATGGCTCATACCTGTAATCCTAGCTACTCAGGAAGCTGAGAGCTGAGGAGCAAGGTTCAAAGCCAGCCTGAGCAGGCAAGTCCATGAGACTCTGATCTCCAATTAATCCCCAAAAAGCCCAACTGGAGTTATGGCTCAAGTAGTAGAGCACCAACCCTGAATGAAAAAACTTGGGAGAAAGACAACAAAGCCAAAGGCTTTAGATTTTTCTAGTTATATCTTCATTGATTTTCTTTAAACAATTATGAAAGAGAAAGAGAAATTGTACATTAAATATGCATTGTATTCACAAATTGCTTTATTAAATGGCAACTCCTTTCTACAACTACTTAAAGACAATAAAATAAAATTTAAAAAAGAAAAAGCTTGGGAAGAGCACCCAGGCTCTGAGTTCAAGCCCCAGAATTGGCCACAAAAAATAAAAAAATAAAAGCAAAAGTCCTGAGGTGTGATTCAAGTGGTAGTGTGCTTGCCTAAGAAGTGCAAAGCCCCGAGTTCACTCCCCATTACTGGGAAGAAGGAGGAGAATAGGAAGGAAGAGAAGGAGGAGCATGAGGAGCAGAAGGAGGAGAAGGAGGAGCAGGAGGAGGAAAGAAGGAAGAAGGAAAAGAGGAAGATGAGCAGGAGAAAGAAGAGTGGGAGGAGGAAGAAGAAGGAGGGGAGAAAGAAAAAGAGATAGCTAAGACCATCAGGTTCAGAACTACAGTCTCTGTTTGGGTGCCATGGCTCACACCTGTTATCCTAGCTACTCAGGAGGATGAGATCTGGTTCAAAGCCAGCCAGGGTGGGCAATTTTGTGACTCTTACCTCCAATGAACCACCAAAGAACTGCAAGTGGAGCTGTGGTTCAAATGGTAAAACACTAGCCTTGAAAACAAGAGCTAAGGGACAATGCCCAGGCCCTGTGTTCAAGCCCCAGGACTGGCATGCACATATGCACATACACACACACATACACACACACACACACACACACACACACACACACACGTGTCAGCATTGATCTAAGGCTGAATCTCAACTGGATGCTGGTGGCTTGTAATCCTAACTACTACTCAGGAGGCTGGGATTTGGAGGACTGAAGTTCAAAACCAGTCTGAGTAGGAAAGTCTCAAACCAGCAAAATGTCTGACTGGAGGCATGGCTCAAGTGGTAGAGCCCAGCTTAGGAAGCACAGGGCCCTGAGGTCCATCCCCAGTACTGAATAAGGAAATGAGAAGAGTCAAAGTGAATCGTGCCGAATACTGTGCACAGGTGTTTGTCTACTTCCGGTTGTGCAGCTCCCACCCTCGCCACCACACCCAGGACAGTGCCCAACCCACACGGCCCTCAGCACCGTGGCCAGCGGCCAGCAGAGCGCTGGAGGATGGAGGGAAGGCCAGGCAGCCAGCACCATAGGAAGCTGACCAGGTGGGTCGGAAATACCTAGAATGAGCCCAAGGGAAGAGAATATTCCAAGCACAAACTCTGACTATCTGGGCAGACAATGGCCAGTCAGGAGCTCCGGGATCTGGATTTTACCCCAGTGAAGACGTTGATAACGCACAAGGACTGTTTCTTTGTCAGTACTGAGACTTGAACGCAAGACCTCAAGCTCTTGCTCAGCTTCTTGCTCACACTGAGCCATGCCTCCAGCCCAGCTTTTTGCTAGTTAATTGAAAATAAGAGGTTCCAGGCTTTTCTGCCCAGGCTGACTTTGAACTCTGAGCTTCCAGATCTCAGCCTACTGAGTGACTCGGACTACAGTCCTGAGCCTCAGCACCCAGCTGAGCAATGACTCTTAGTAATACCCACTTTCAAAATTCTTCCACTTTAGCAATATCAATGTGCTACATGAACATTTTTGGAGTTTTTATCATTTTTATTAGCTTGCATTAGCTAGATTGAGGGGGATTTCATCGTTACATTTGCACACATATTGACAATGGATCTTTATTTTACTTTTTAATAGGCGATGCTTTTATGTGGTTTAAAATCGAAAGGAGCCAATGCAAAACCCATCTCTCCTTGCTCTCTCTCCTTGAAGCCCTCAGGGAATGCGTTCGCAATTTCATGTTCATATGTCCCTGGGGTCTGTACTTATAAACCAAATGTCTATCTATTATTATATATGTTTGTATATCGTGTAAGCTTATAGGAAAACATTTTACACCCTTTTTGTTAAAAATAAAGAACACAACTGGGTATGGTAGTGCACGCCTGCCATCCCAGCACTTGGGAGACTGGGACAGGAGGATCTTAGTCCAAGGCAGGCCTAGGCTCGACAGCAACACTCTGTCTTCAAAAAATAGAAGTGAAAATAAAGAACACAAACTTTGCACCATCTTCCGCGCCTAGATTTTTTTACTCTAATAAGATATGTCTGAGGGAATTTTTTTCTAATGGCTATTTTCAGTTATCATTTAAGACATCTCTCCAAAACCGTGTCCTGCTATTTCTCATTCTTTTTTTTTCCTGTGAGGCCAATTCTTACATGCAGTATAAATCTTTAGGGCATTTTTTTTTCTAAATTATCATCTTCACAGACATTTCTCTTCTCACTTGCATGAGTCAGGGTTTTCCAGAAAGACAGAACCAATAGAGCAGATGATACATTTGATTGCTAGATAGATAGATAGATCGATAGATCGATAGATAGATAGATAGATCGATAGATAGATACATACATACATACATACAAACATACATACATAATAGATACATACATGATTGATAAATGATGGATACTTTAGTAGGTAGATAGATAGGCGATGAATGGGTAAGTAGGTAATAGGTAATAGGTGATTGATAAATAATAGTATGTAGATAGGTGAAGGGTAGATAGGTATGTAGATGATAGCCTAGAGCTGAGGGAAGCGCCCAGGCCCAGAGTTCAGGCCTCACGACTGGACCCCCCCCCAAAAAAAGAAAAGTTGATTGATTGATAGACAATAGGTAGGTAGATGGGGGTGATGAATAGATAGGTAAATAGATTATAGATAATAAATAGATGATATAGATAATAAGTAGATAAGTATTAGATAGATGAATTGATAGATAATAGGTAAGTAGGTAGATAGACAGACAGACAGATAGATGGATGGATGGTGGATATAGGTAGGCAGATAGACAGATGATAGGTAGGAAGGTAGATAAGCAATAGATCAATAGATAGTAGATAGATGCCAGATGGGAGGGGGGGGTGGGAGGGAGAGAGAGAGAGAGGATAGATATAGGTAAGTCTATAGATATAGAGATAACAGATAGATAGATGGATAGGCAGACATGCCACTGCCAGGCAGGAAGGTAGATTGGTGATGGACAGGTGAGGAGGTGGGCAGATGGGCAAATGGCCTCAGCTTGCTGCCCCATGCTGGCAGTCTGTAAGCTGGAGACTCCAGGAAGCCCACAGTCCAAGTCTGAAGACCTGGAAAACAAGAATGCTGGTGGGGTCCAGCGCCAAATGCCCCTCACCTAAAATCCCAGGCCCAAACCTCCAGTGCTGATGCCCAGCCACAAGAGCAGACTCTCCCAGCTCCCGCTGCTGCCCAGCCACAGAGCAGACTCTCCCAGCTCCCGCTGCTGCCCAGCCACAAGCAGACTCTCCCAGCTCCCCAGGCGAGAATCGGCATTGTGCTTATTGTCCTGTCTGGGCCCCAGCTCACCCTCCGCCTCCTGTGGAGATAGAAACACCCAGAAGTGACCCCCATCCCCGCCCTCCAGGCCAGGCTTAACCAGTCTAGTTGACATCAACAATTAACCAGCACCCCTCATCCTTGTCTGAGTTCAGGGCGTCCACTCAAATTTCAGGAACACGGTGTGCCAGCTTTCCCTTGGGTTTGGCAGGCAAATGCACTCTGAGGGGAGCCGGAAACGCATTGCTTTGGCCAGTAAGCCTCCCTTGGGGAGGACTTGATGAAGACTGACCAGCTCCTGCTATCCAGCTCCCTGTCATTCATGCATCATGCTGACCAACACTTTCTGTTAATAGTTCCTCCCCAGCCATGCTAGAGCACCATCAGTCAGGAGACCAGGCCTGGCCCCTCCCCAGGCTAGACCTGGCTCACCTTGGTCGGATGGGAGGTTCTCCCAAGCCAGCAGGGCCTGAGGCCCGAGCCAGGCTGAACAAGCAAATGTCTGAGTTCCCCAGCTTACTTGTGATTAGGTCTGCATTGTGGGAGGGGCCTCTGCCCAGGCCCTCAAGGACAGACGGAGAGGCAGGGGGCTTTGAACCCCCCTCCTGTGCCCGCTGTATCTTCAGCTCCGGCCGCATGCCCTGTCCCCATGTCCCGTCCCCATGCCCGACCCTGTGGGCGTTACTCTGACCGCCAGCCTCCTCTCCAGCTTCAGTGCAAAATCTTTCAAGGTAGAAACTGAGTTTCCTTCTTTATCAACCCCCTCCCCTCCCCATGGACTCATGAGCTATTTTTAAAGTAACTATGGGAAAGGACAGGTATTCTTCCCCATGCCCATCCCCTATCCCCCCATCTCCCGACCCCCACCTCCCCACCCCCACCCCCGCTCTCACTCAATGGCAGGTTTGCAAACCAGCGTGCCCATGGGTGGAGGTGTGCTGCCTCTGCACCTGGCACCTGGCACCTGGCAGGCAGCAGGCACCTAATGAGTGCATTTTGCCCATCTATATTTGAACATTTACAGACCAATGAAGATCAAAGCTGTGGTCCCCCCAGATCATAGACTCTGTCCCTTGCCTCCATGCTACGTACGAGACAGCTATTAGGCTCACTTCAGGTCACCAAGAGCTGGGACTGGAGCTGGTTTGCTACCATGCTAAGTAGAGTTAATGAGCAGGTACCATGGCTCATGCCTGTAATCCTAGCTACCTAGGAGGCTGGGATCTGAGGATTGCAGTTCAAAGCCAGCCCAGGTGGGAAAGTCTGTGGGACTCTTATCTCCAATTAACCACCAGAAAACCAGAAGTGGGTTTATGGCTCAAAGTGTTAGAGCACTCACCTTGAGCAGAAGAGTTCAGGGACAGCTCCCAGGCCCCAAGTTCAAGCCCAGTGACTGACAACAACAACAACTAAAGACAGTATTTGTTGACTCAAGGCAAAAACTGAGTTCCTGTGTGACTTCAGTAAAATGAGAGTCAAAATTTCCCCCTGCCTTGATTTCCCCTTTTGGCTCCCTTGTGCTTGGTCAGAGAAAGATGATACAGGAAGGCTTGATGGATGGACTCATTAGGTCTTGGAAAGGGCCTCTGGTCCTCAGAGCCAACCACTGTTATTTAAAGAACGCTGATGGAGAGTGAACTTAGATATTCAAATTGTCCTCGGCGGACCAAAAGGCAGCCAGTCAGGGCAGGCACGGAGAGCTAATTCCTTGCTTCAGTATTTAAGGCTTCCAGAAAAGCTACATCCATCTTCTACAAAGAAAAAAAAATGTTCTTGCCTCTTCCTGCTATCTAGAGATTATTTAGTGCTCTGATATTGACACCACTTCTGGAGGAAGATTTAAAGATGAAAACGCAGCGTGTTCAAGTGCTGGTCATTTTTCTTTGTCATTGAGTGGCAGAGAAGCCTGAAGTCCACAGCAGCGGGTTGGTCTTCTGCGATATTGATTGTTGGGATCTGCACAGATGTTTGCAAATACCTGGCTCTGTCTACCAGGAACAGGGTGAGGGAGGCAGTGGGCCAAGATGGGGGGCCAGGGGCTCCCCACTCTATGTCCTGTTCCAGCAGAGGGTCTGGGTGGCCACTGCTGGGAAAGCCAGGCCAGCGCCTTCATACAAGAATGAGCATGAAGAGTTCAGTATCCCAAGTTGGGGCAGCAAGTTGTCCGCAGTCTTCTGCATCCCGAGGTTTATTAAAAATCTACACAAGCCGGATCATCCTAGCTACTCAGAAGACTGAGATCTGAGGATCGCAGTTCAAAGCCAGCCCTGACAGGCAAGTTCGTGAGACTCTTATCTCCAATAGACCACCAGAAAACCAAAAGTGGTGCTGTGGCTCAAGTGGTAGAGCACTAGCCTTGATCTGAAGCTGAGGGACAGCACCCAGACCCAGAGTTCAAGCCCCACAACCCACACACACACACAAATCTGCACAAGCTGGGGACCCATGGCTCATGACTATAAACCCAGCTACTCAGAAGGCTTAGATCTGAGGATTGAGAATCAAAGCCAGCCCAGGCAGGAAAGTCTGTGAGACTCTTTTCTCCAATTACCCACCAAAATGTTGGAAACACGGCTATGGATCAAGTGGTAGAACACTTGCTAGCTGTAAGCAAGCAAGCTCAGGGACAGTTCAAGAGCCTGAGTTCAAGCCCCCAGGACCAACACACCACACACATACACACACACACACACACACACACCACAAATGTCAACTGGTTTGATTGTTCTGTTTTCCTATGTATTACTTCTACCATACACATGCTCTCCACTGCCCCTCCTCCACCTGCTACTACTACCCCCACCAGCTCAGCCTGTTTTATTCTTCTGTCATTCATTTTTTAGCGCATACTATTATTTTGTATAATTAATGCATATTCACAAATATAAAGCCCTATCCCTTTATTCATTCATGTAATTAACACACATTGGAGCGGGAGGAGGGTATATAGATGTATTTCACACGGCAGTGGGGAGCTCTGGGCGTCAGAGATAGAACACTGGGGTTTGATCTCACCCCGTCTCAGGAAGGCATTGAACTCCAGGCTCCCACCTCCTTATCTGTGCCCTTGGGGTGGTCACCTCTGCCCCACAGGGCAGGATCTGGGTACAAAGAGGGTGAGCAGCCCAAGAGGGCTTACGTTAGAAATACAACCAGTACCAGAGGGACTCAAAAGAGCTTTGTCGCAAGTTCGGGGTGCTGGCTCTCTGTCGGCCAATGCTTAGCCACCTGCTGATAGAAGCAGAACTTTCCAAGTACTCCCTTTCCCCAATCCCTTCCCACCCCAAAAGCTGTCATGGTCTTTCAGTACCATGGGCCACAGAAGGCAGGGTGGCTGAGCGTCCTGGTTGTAAATGCTAAGAATTTCTAAGAAGGCCCATCTCTCACTGTCTGGCAGCCTCCTTGGCATTTAGTCTCCAGCCACGATGCCTACGTTCCATCAATCAAGCCTCCCAGCCCAGATAAGTCATCCCTCCCCTCCTCCCCCTGCCTCATCCTCCACCCTGCTCACGACCCTTTTCAACTCTGTCTGATTCTCTCCATATCACACTCAACTCAACACCGCAAACATTCAGGAAAAACAGGGTGCCGTTCCCTATCCCACCCCGTCCACAGATAGCCCTAGCAGGAGGGGGACTTGGAGATGATTGCATCTCCTGTCATCTTGTTTAAAAAATCAGAAAAATGAGGTCTGGAGAGGGCATGGCCTCATAGGTCAATCAAGGTGAGGTTTTGGAGTGAGTTTAGCCTTTTTGGAAACAAGGAAATTTAAAAGTAAACAGCAAGCTGGGTGCCAGTGGCTCACGCCTGTAATCCTAGCTCCTGAGGAGGCTGAGATCTGAGGATCTTATCTCCAATTAACCACCAGAAAACCAGAAGTGGCACTGTGGTTCAAGTAGTAGAGCGCTAGCCTTGAGCTGAAGAGCTGAGGGACAGCGCCCAGGCCCAGAGTTCAAGCCCCACGACCGACAAAAATAAAAAGTAAACAGCATAAATGAAGGCTTTGGTGTCCCTGTCACGGTTAAGGGCACTTGCCTAGCACTGTTAGCTTAGTGGTGGTTCTGTGCTGTCTGGTCAGCACTTCCCAGGGCAGGAAGCAGGTTCCCCCAGGCAGAAGGTACCTCCGTCCTTGCCATGATCCTTGATGGTAGGCACTGTCATTTCCCAGCCAGGAAGACTGGGGCTTAGAAAAGCAAAGGATCAGCTCAGTGGTCTCAGAGCCAAGCTTCAAATCTAGCTCCAAATCCTCCCTCTTGATGACTGTCAGGAAAATGGCAATAAAGTGCCAAGAAGGTCCAGTTCCCAAGCCGGGGCCAGGAAAGCTAAAGTGCTGTCTTTAGGAATCAAGTCCATGCACCCAGGTGCCAGGAAATAAAGCACATTGTTCTCTGGGCAGAAGGAAGGAAGGGAAGGGAAGGGAAGGGAAAAGGGAAGGGAAGGGAAGGGAAGGGAAGGGAAGGGAAGGGAAGGGAAGGGAAGGGAAAGGAAGGGAAGGGAAGGTGGCTGAAATGCTACCCCAAGATATCCAGAAAACACTTGGGGAAAAAAAACAACAACAAAGAGAAACTCAGATGAACCCTCTAGAATACACACATTTCATCTGCTTTGCCGAACTCAATGTCCCTTCCCACCTCAGCCCGTGACTATCTCGGCAAGCCCACCCTGGGGGAGGTGGACTGGAGCCTGGGCCTCGGGTGTCTTCAGGCTCGGCTGCCTCCTGAGTCAGCTCTTCCCCTTCAGTAAGTCTTGTGGCTTCAGACATTGGCATACGTGTGGGTCTGGTTCAGAATCCCTGGTGGTCCCAAGTGCCATGCTGGGGTGTGGCTCAGTGGTGGATATAGACCAATCACTGTGCTGAGACATGGCTCAGAGGTGGATGTAGACCAATCACTGCACTGGGGCATGCCTCAGTGGTAGACATAGACCAATCACCGCACCGGGGCATGGCTCAGTGGTGAACATAGACCAATCGCCGCACCGGGGCATGGCTCAGTGGTGAACACAGACCAATCACTGCACTGGGGCATGGCTAAAAGTTTTCAACTAGTTTTCCATCTTTTGCCTAACAGCAGACTTGGGTCCCCACATGGCTGTCACCTGGGAGACACCACTTGAAAAATGTTGTCTAGCTTCCATAAGTGTGTCAGGGCATCACAGGCCCCGTGCAAGGTTCACGCGTGTAAACTGCAGGCACAGGTGGCTTGTGAGCTCTAGGGGCTCCTCACAAAGTATCTCTTGAGTAAATCCATTTCCTGAGGAGCAAAGCATTTCCTGTGCGACAGCAGCTCCAAGCCAGGCAAAACACCTTTTGGTTTTTGCAGCTCAGGGAACCCCCCCCCCCCCCACCCCCCCACCCCACCCCCCCCCCCCCCACCCCCCCCCCCCCCCCGCCTACCTTCTCGCTCTCCGAGAACCATTGCCAAAGACTGCTGCTTCTCTTTCTTGGGTCCAGAAAACCATAAAGATCCTCCTGATTGGGCCGACCCCACTGGCCTCAGTCCAGGGCTTCCCAGGGACCATTCTGTCCTGGCCACGGGCTCTTCCCCAGGACACAGTTTCTGGGAACTGGACATCCAACCTCTTAAGGGGCCAAGATGAGCTCACAAAGGAAATCCCCGTCATAGAAATTTTCCAGGCAGAAGCTCCGGTGGCCCTAGTGGCCCAAGGTGGAGTCTCTGTGGCTTCCCATGGGGGCCTGGGTGTGTGTGGGGTGGGGGGTCCTCACATTGGCCTCCTCCCCCAGCTTGGCCTGTTCCCCTCATCAGACCTCCAACTAAGATCATTCTCTGCCTGAACCTCTTTTAGCATTATTTGTGCATCCGTCTTCTCTGCAGGGAATAGCCTGTTTTAGACTTTCCTCCTGATTGAATCTGCCTTTCTTCTGAGCCAAAACCTTTGGTTTGTGACTTTCCAGCTATGTCTTGAACCCCCTTTAAGGCATTTACGTAACCCCCTCTGTCCCTTCTTGGCCACCACAGCAGCACCTTCTTGTTAAGAATCTTATGCAAATTTCATTAGTGCATTGTTGACTGACTTTCTAGCTTGTCATTAATGATGTTAAATGAGAGCGGTACCCACGCTGGTTCCAGGGATCTTAGGTAGAGCCTTGCTCTGTCCTCTGTCTACAGTCAGTGTGTGCTGTGCCTTTCCACTGGCAAAAAAAAAATGTACTTGTCCATCCTGGTCTGAAATGGTTTCATAAGGAAAGTTGCATAATGCAAAATGGTAAATGTCTTAATGAAATCTAATCTTATCACTGTCCATACCACCCCTGCATATGAAGTCTCAGCAGAATGAGTAAGTAGAAACTGGAGAGTCCACAGTCTTTAGGGTACTGTAAGAATTTCCATGGGTAGTTCCGTATTCTTTGGTTGACCCACCTAAAATGTATATTAACTCTGTCCTGGCTTCAGACTTTAGTTGTGTCAGGAATGGATGCCAAGATGGGAAAATGCAGTTGAAACAGTCCATTTTCCATTACAATGACACATTTTTCAGGGTGAGATACTTTATACAGAGAAGGGATTCTGCAGCTCCCGTGTTGGAAGATGAGAAGCCATGACAGGCAGGCTGGGACAGCCTCGTGGGAGATGGCATCATGGCGGGAATGTGGACAAGAGGACAGGCAGGAGCCACAAGGTGAGTCAGGGCTCAGACTTCATGGGAACTAACCAAGGATCCATGAGAAAGACCTCCATCCCTTCTGAGACCCATGAACCAGTGAGCCAGCCCCTCCCACGTGACTCCTCCTCCTCCAGTCTCCAGCACCTCAGTCCGGCTAGGCTGGAGACCAAGCCTTCCATAGTCCATCCACAGTAGTGATCCCGGTCCTCATGGATCTTACAATCCAACAGGCTTGGCAGCGCACCATGCTAATCTCGGCTACTAGAGAGGTGGAGACAGGAAAATCTCCACTCAAGTCCAGTCCTAGAACCATGATCAAAGTTAGCATAAGACTACCTGAATAAACAAAGCTAAAGCACATTGGGGTTGGAGTACAGCTCAAATAATTGGACACTGAAGCAAGCCCTGTGTTCAATTCCCACTAGTGCCAAAACCAAAACAATTTACAGTCCAACCAAGCAGAGAAAGCATTCCCACCTGCCTTCCCGCTGCACAGAGGAGGAGCAGAGGAGGAGATGCTAGCCAGTCAGGTTTAGACTAGAGCTTTGAGTTCACAATTGTGGCAAGCACTCAAAACCATTAACTTTTTGTTTTGTTATTCTAAAGGTGATGTACCGGGGGGTTACAGTTACATCCGTCAGGTAAAGATGCATTTCTTTTTGGACCGTGACACCCTGTCCCTTGTATTCAGTTTTTCCCTCCCATCCCCCCCATCCCCACCTACAAGTTGTAGAGTTCATTTCCAACATAGTGTCAAGTGAGTACCATTGCTGCATTAACTTCTTTTTTTTTTCTTTCTTTCTTTTTTTGCCAGCCTTGGGGCTTGAACTCAAGCCTGGGTACTGTCCCTTTGCCCAAATTTAGCACTCTACCACTTGAGCCACAGTACCACCTCTGGCTTTTTCTGTGTATGTGGGACTGAGGAATGGAACCCAGGGCTTCAATGCATGCTAGGCAAGCACTCTACCACTGAGCTACCTTCCCAGCCTGCATTAACTTTTATTATGGAAAGTTTCTAACACACACACACAGAAATGAGTCTCCCTGCCTGTTCTCAGGACCCATTGCTTCTCCTGCCTCCCCACACCTCCCTTTCCCCCACACCTCCCCCTCCCCCACATCTCCCCCTCCCCCACACCTCCCTTCCCCCATACCACCCCCTCCCCCACAACCCCCCCTCCCCCACACCTGGACTTTGCTGTGACACCAGTACAAAGCACAGCCATCATACCACTGCACCCTGCCCTACTTCAGAACGCACCCTAACCAACAGAGACATCCTTTCTTAACATAACCACACTGCTATCAATACACCTAACACAATTAAAAAGAACTCTTTACTATAAGGTAAGTTAAAGGTAGCTGATGAACGAGAGCACCACGTGGAATTCAGACAGGAGACACATTTTATTTCCGAACAGCCTGCCCCACCAAGCATGGTGGAGGCGCACAAGGCCAAAAAGGGGTGGCTGCCCCCGGGGCCAGGACTTATGGGGGGCAGGGATAAAGTGTGGCCTAGGACCCCCCACAGTCCCATGAGAGGTGTGACCAGGACCGTCCAAGATGTGACCTCGGAAGAGGGGGAGGTGACTGCTTCCGGTGTGCCAGTTACCTAGGTGACACAGGTACTGGAGGAAACTTAGCCAAGAGGAGGGAGGAGTCTACCCGCTCTCCCCAGGGGACCTTACACTCACCACAGCGCCTGTTAACTAGTCCGTGTTTAACTTTCCCCCAGTTGTGTTTTGTTTCATCAAAAAATTTAAATTAGGGAAAGAAGGAGAGAGATATCCTGTTTGCATAGGTTGGTGTTTGTTTATATATATATATATATATATATATATGTATATATAATGATATATATGTGTATATATATATATGAAATGATATATATGTATATATATGTATGTCTATATATATATATATATATATATATGAAAAGGCGCATAGACTTTGCACCTTTTTGTTTCTCTCCTAAGCCAATTGTGTTTTTACAGTTGGTGCATTTGAGTCAAGGCTTAGTGTACTGGGTGACTTTTCTTCTTTAGTCTTCAACCTATAGCACCTCCCTTTGAAAATGGCATTAAGTCACTTACCCTGTAGAGCCCATATTAAAAAGAATTTGTTCTATTATTCAGGGTCACGGAAGGATGACAGAGGAGATAAGGATCAGCTAAGAATGTCCAGATGTCCAAACCACAGCACCGGAGAATGGGAAGACAGGCTAGAAGTTACTCTATAAACCCCAGCCTTGGGCTGGGAAGGTGGCTCAGTGGTAAAGCCCTTGCCTTGCACGCATGAGGCCCTGGGTTCGATTCTTCAGCACCACATAAGCAGAAAATAAAAAAGCCAGAAGTAGTGCTATGGCTCAAGTGGTAGAACGTTAGCCTTAAGCTGAAGAGCTGAGGGACAGCGCCCAGGCCCAGAGTTCAGGCCCCACGACCGGACCCAAAAAAACCCAAAAAAAAACAAAAAAGAAAAAAGCCAGAAGTGGCGCTGTGGCTCAAGTGGTAGAGCGCTAGCCTTGAGCTGAAGAGCTGAGGGACAGTGCCCAGGCCCAGAGTTCAGGCCCCATGACCAGACCCCCCCCCAAAAGAGTATTTTTCCAGCTTAGTGACAATTATAAAATATATTCATATAGGCCAGGCGTTGGTGGCTCACGCCTGTCATCCTAGCTACTCAGGAGGCTGAGATCTGAGGATCATGGTTCAAAGCCAGCCCAGGCAGGAGAGTCCATGAGACTCATCTCCAATAAACCACTAGAAAACCAGAAATGGCACTGTGGCTCAAGTGGTAGAGCTCTCACCTTGAGCTGAAGAACGCAGGGACAGCGCCCAAGCCCAGAGTTCAAGCCCTACGACCAACTCTGTGTGTGTGTGTGTGTGTGTGTGTGTGTGTGTGTGTGTGTGTGTGTGTGTGTGTGTGCATTCATAGCAAGAAGTCCTGAGTTTGTTAGGCCAGTGAAGAGCCCTAAGGTTGAAAAGAGAAGAGAAAAAGAAAAGGAAGGGGCAGGGAAAGGGAGGAGCAGAGGAGGGGAAGGAAGGAAGGAGAGCCTGGCTAGACAGGACAGCTCCGTCAGCATCAGATGCATCTGGTGTTTGGGGCTCAGGTCTTACTTTCTGAGCCACCGTCTTCTTTCCGGGATGGTGGTCGTACCGCCAGGGTGCCCATGATGTCGGCTGGCACGGCAGGAGGACAGGCTGCCCGGCGTGGCACATGGGTACAAGCCCAGGCAGCACGGGCAAGGGAGCCTGTTAGTCTGATCCATATCAGCTGACCCCTGTCTACAACGTGTCAGACAGACAACCAGTTAGATCCTGCCACACAATAGATCCCTGAGACAGGAAAATCCATCGAACTGATTGACTCCTGTCTCAGGTGGATCAGGAATAGGAGACCCAAAGCGTTTGAGTCAGCAGAAGGGGTCACGCCAGGCTGTCGCCCCACGGGAAGGTGGTCTCATGGCTGGCTCTCCAGGTCTTGGGGAAGGAATTCAAGAATAACACTTCTGGGGCTGGGAAGGTGGCTCAGTGGTAGAGCACTTGCCTTGCATGCCTGAGGCCCTGGGTTCAATTCCTCAGCACCACATAAGCAAAAAGAAAAAAGCCGGAAGTGGCGTTGTGGCTCAAGTGGTAGAGCGCTAGCCTTGAGCTGAAGAGCTGAGGGACAGCGCCCAGGCCCAGAGTTCAGGCCCCACGACCAGACCCAAAAAAAAAAAAAAAAAGAATAATGCTTCTGCTCTTTGGAAGATATTTGCACCCTTCTTGGATCATTTTACATTTCCGGTCTTAGCTTTATCCCTTATAATTTTCCCAAAATACTAAGTAGGTTAGGTACCTCCCCCAGGGCCTGGGAAACTTCACCCCAATGTGCTGATGTTGCATCTGTTTACCCAGAGGAATCTAGAGGGGGGCCAGGCTGGGTCCGGTCCCTCCTTGGCCAGCCCAAGCTCCCAGCATCCCCTGGGACACCATGTACCTCCTTCTACTTAGGGTACACCAAGTCCAGAGAGAGACCCTAACTCGCTCCATGGGTCCGGAGGCCCCTTCCCTGGTAGACCTTGAGCATGCCCTAGAAAGCTGAGAAAGGATTTGGATCTCAAGAGGAACACAAGCTGTTACTGGCATAGTCGCAGGATTAAGCAGAGTTCATAGCTACTTAAATCTTCAGGGGCTCTTTTTCTTTGTGTATTGTTTTTAATTTGTGCCAGTACTGGGATTTGAACTCAGCCCCCCACACCCCCCCATGCACACACATTCACTTGGCTTTTTTTTCTGAAGGCTGATGCTCTATCACTTGGGTCACACTTCCGTTTCTATTTTTTTGCTGGTTAATTAGAAATAAGAGTCCCACAGGGGGCTGGGAAGGTGGGTCAGTGGTAGAGCGCTTGCCTTGCATGCATGAGGCCCTGGGTTCAATTCCTCAACACCACATAAGCAGAAAAAGCCAGAAGTGGTGCTGTGGCTCAAGTGGTAGAGTACTAGCCTTGAGGTGAAGAGTTGAGGGACAGCGCCCAGGCCCAGAGTTCAAGCCCCCAGGACTGACAAAAAAAAAAAAGAGTCTCACAGATTTTTCTGCCTGAGCTGCTTTCAAACCATGATCTTTAGATCTCAGTCTCCAGAATTATCTAGGATGACCGGCCTGAGTCATCAGCACTGGGCTAATTCTTGGTGGGGAAGGGGGAGGGGTTGGTTGGTTGGTTGGGTGTGTGTGTGTGTGTGTGTGTGTGTGTGTGTGTGTGTGTGTGTGCGTGCACCAGTCCTTGGGCTTAATAAACTCAAGGCCTGAGCACTGTCCCTGAGCTGTTTTGTTCAAGATTAGTGCCACAACTCCACTTCCAGCTTTTTTTTTTTTGAGTTCTTTATTAGAGATGAAGCCTGCTGCCCTGGCTGGCCTCAATCTCCATCCTCAGATCTCCGCCTCCTCAGTAGCTAGTCAGGTCTTTCAGGTAGCTCGCACGGGGGCTTCCTGCTGAGATGAGGCGGCTGCCGGGTCACTTCCACCTGGGATTTTTCAGTCTCCATTGTCAGATGCCCAACCCCTCCAGTCTTCTCTCCTCCACTGTTTTCAGAGACAAAGCTTTTCCAAGGCCATTAGAAGCCCATTATTTAGGGCCGCCATCCCCACTTCCTCCTGACCACAAAGATCCTTCATTAGGAAAGTTGGGGTCAGGGTTCCTGAGGGGAGAGGGCCCCTCGGTACACAGAACACACCTCCGTTCCATCAGACGAGGGGATGCGGGCCCTCCTGTCCAGGTGCTGGAAAGCGAGATCACCCGAGCCTCCGTGGAGGCTGTCAGCTCACCTGTTTGAAGAGAGCGCTTCCAAATCCTGGCAGGGGAAGAAAGGAGAAAGGAAGCGAGTCTGAGTCCTTCAAAGCCAGGGGTTCAGACAGAGCTCTTTACTGCTATTGATTTCCAGCAATCAATATCTGCTTTCCAATAAACAAGCCTCACATTTCACCCTCCTCTCCACAAGCCCCCAAAATAAACTCAGCCAGGCATTGTGTTCCTCTTCACCTGCACACACGTGCGCATGCACACGCATGTGCGCACGCACACGCGCATACATATCCCACCTTCACGGTGTATATCCTCTCAAAACTGACCCGGCTTCTTTTTCCAAACCTGGATTCCCTCCATTCTTGCTGGTGCCACTGAACCCAGGGCAGCAGGCAGTGATGGAGATCCCATGTCTTTGCCATGAATGCAAGCTGGGGGGGAGGGGCAGGGGAGGGGTGGCTCGGGGTCCACTGACCTCTTCCTAGCCTCCATGAGGACTCTTGGGTTTCTCCTGTCACAGTTATTTTATTGATCATTTTGCCATGGGTGGAGCTGTTTCTGCTGGTCACTGGCTTTGTGGTCATCAAAATACTACCAATTTATTGGCCCTCACCGATGAAATGTCAGAATTTTCTGGAAGTTGCATGGGAGGTGAACCTATCCCAACAGAGGAAATGTTGGCCAGATAGGAATCTGTGTGTGTGTGTGTGTGTGTGTGTGTGTGTGTGTGTGTGTGTGTGTGTTGGTACAGGGCTTGAACTCAAGGCCTGAACTCTGTCTCTTAGCTTTTTCTGCTCTTCCACTTGAGCCACACATCTGGCTTGTTGAGGGCTACTTGGCAATGAGAGTCTCACAGATTTTCCTGCCCAGGCTAGGTTCAAACCGTGATCCTCAGATCTCAGCCTCTTGAGTAGGATTACAGGCGTGAGCCATTGTGCCCAGCTGACCTCAGGCTCCAGTGGGAGTTGCACTCTCAAAGTCAATAGTCTTGGGCTGGGAAGGTGGCTCAGTGGTAGAGCGCTTGCCTTCCATGCCTGAGGCCCTGGGTTCAATTCCTCAGCACCACATAAGCAAAAAAGAAAAAAGCCGGAAGTGGCGCTGTGGCTCAAGTGGTAGAGCGCTAGCCTTGAGCTGAAGAGCTGAGGGACAGCGCCCAGGCCCAGAGTTCAGGCCCCACGACCGGACCCCCCCCCAAAAAAGCAAAAAGATGATCAACATTGTTAGTCACCAGGGAAATGCATGGAACCCCCCACGAGGGACCATTGCGACCCCCACCAGGAGGACGAGTCAAAACTGCAGACAGCAGCAAGTGTTGGCAAGACATAGAGGCACTAGAATCTTCACGCTGCCGAAGGGGATGTAAATGGTATAGCTATTTTGTAAAACAATCTGGCAGTTTCACAAAATGTAAAACACAGTGATCATCAGATCCAACAATTCTCAATATATGCCCAAGAGAAAGGAAAACATAGACAAAAATGTGTACGTTCATGATGGTATTATGTGGAATATCCAAAACCCACCCAAACGGGCCTGTCCGTTGAGTGGGTAACACAAGGTGCTATGTGGTGAAGGACAGAATCCCTTTCGGAGATAAAAAGGGATGAAGAGCTGATGTGTGCTACGTGGGTGAACTGGAAAAATTATGTCGTAGGGGAGGTAGGTTTGTCGCAGAAATCTTCTACTGCGCAGTTCCAGGTCTTGTCAGGAATAGGTAAATCTGTAGAGACAGGAAGTAGACTAATGGCTGCCAGAGATAATGGGGGGTTCGTTTGAGAGTGGCGGGGTGGGGGGTGGCAGTGATCTTCTTTTTAGGATAATGAAAATGTTCTCAAATTGATGAACGACCGACACTGGGGATCTGCTAAAAGCGATGGCGTGCCACGATTTGAATGGATGAATTGCCCAGCTTGTGAATTATGTTGCTACAAAAGAGCTTTGACTAATAGAGTGGGCGTGGGTGTTTTAGAAGAAGCTTCAGGAAAAAAAAACAAAAACAGTGTTGTCTGGAAGTGTATTAAATCAGTGTGCTACACTAGCCGGGTGCCAGTACCTCTGCCTGTCATCCTAGCTACTCAGGAGGCTGAGATCTGAGTAACACAATTCAAAGTCAGCCAGGGCAGTCCATGAGACTCTTATCTCTAACTAACCACCAGAATACTGGAAGTGCTGCTGTGGCTCAAGTGGTAGAGCGCTCACCCTGAGCTGAAGAGCTGAGGGACAGCGCCCAGGCCCAGAGTTCAAGCCCCATGACCAACCAAAAAAAACAAAAAAATTAACTCCAGTCTTGGCAGAGGCTGGACTCGGGCCCCTGAGCAGTGGCTGGCCATCGAGTCTTTCTGAAGAGCATCATGCATCCTCCTGTCCTTAGGTACTCCTCTCTCACCCCAGCTACTCCTCCCCACAAACAGCCCCTCCTGGAACATGAGCTGCGCATCCTGCTCTGGCCTTTGCCTGTCCGTTCCCTGCCTTGGAGTCCTTCCCCCCTTCCTCCTAACCTAGGAGACCAAATAGAAGATCCAGGCCACATAGAAGACGTAGGCCCAAGGGTGGCAGCCACCAAATCCACCCCTATAAAACATGGCCTGTGGTCTCTGGGGTCCATGGAAGTGGAGCAGAGCCTGAGGTACACCCCAGTCCAGACAGAAGCAACACACTACTTACTTTTCTTTTTCTCCCTCCCTCCCTCCCTTCCTTCCTCCTTCCCTTCCTTCCTTCCTTCCTTCCTTCTTCTTTCCTTCCTTCTTCCTTTCTTCTTTCCTTCCCTTCTCCCTTTCTCCCTTTCTTCCTCCCTCCTCTCTTTCTTTCTTTCTCTCTTTCTCTTTCTTTCTTTCTCTCCCTCTCTCTTTCTTTCTTTCTTTCTTTCTTTCTGCCAGTTCTGGGCCTTGAACTTGGCCTAGGTGCTGTTCCTAAACCCCTTTTGCTCAAGGCTAGCACACTACCACTTGAGCTACAGCACTACTTCCAGATCTTTCTGTGATTTATTGGAGATAAGTCTTACAGACTTTCCTGCCTGGTCTGGCTTCGAACTGCAATCCTCAGACCTTAGCCTCCTGAGTAGCTAGGATGACAGGTGAGAGCCACCGGAGCCCAGCTTGGTTTGCTTTGCTTTAAGTTGGCTTTTCTTCTTGCTTGGCTTTTTGGCTCAAGGTTGGCGCTGAGGGTAATGTTTTCTTCTATGACTTTTGGATAAATGGAGCTGAGTTGGCTGTCTCATGAATGATGCCAGTGATCACTGGAAACACTTTTTGGTGCTTCACCAGGTACAGGCTCTGTGCCTGGCACCCACACAGGCCTTCCCTTGGGACCCCTGGCAGTGGCCCACTGTATAGCATGTAAAGCGACTCGTCCATTGCTGAGGTGTTGCCTGATCCATTTTTCCCAGGTGGTCTGCCTATGAGCCACTTGCGGGCAGATTAAATCAAATACCGGTGATTGCCACCATTCATTGCCAGATCTCTGCGTCTCGTGAAAAACGGCAAGTGAACCATACTCGTGTCCCCCACTGCCTGCTCTGCCCGTGGGACACCAACTCCCCACACCCCCTGCTCCGGGCTCCTCCTTTCATTCTACTCTGTGTCTCCTGAGCCTCACGCCTGCCTGCAGGAATCGCACACTAGTGGAACCCCGCCGCGTGCGTCTTTTGATGTCTGGCTTCTTTCTCTGAGCTGAAGGTCGGCCAGGTTCAGCCACAGCCAGCATTCTTCGGAAACTCCTTTCTATGGCTGAACAATATTCTATTGTACGTGCTTACAACCGGGTGCTCGGGCAGGTGCCCGATTCTTGGGCTCCTTCCACGTTTGATCGACTGTGAATAATGCTGCTGTGAATATTTGCTGTGACTATTGGCAGGTGCCACTCTGAGAGCCTGCTTTTCAGTTCTTTGGGGTGCATGTCCAGAAGTGGCATGCTGGAGCTTGGGGCTTTTCTGTGTTTAAAGTTTTGAGGGGCCGCCACACTGTTCCCCACCCCCAAGGGCTCCGGTTTCTCTGCTTCCTTGGCCACACTGGCTATTTCCTATGTTTGTGAGAACAGCCACCCCGATGGGTGTGTGTGATGAGTCTTGGAGGCACTGGCTGGGCAAGGGGGTGAGGGCGCACAGCCCTGCCACCGTTGGTAGAAGTCACAATGTCCACGAGGGCAGCTCCCACTGGAGGAAGGCAGGAGGGAGACAGACACGGGCGGGGGTGGGGGGAGCGTGTAGAAGCAGCCAGCAGCAGGCTAACCAAGGATGTCCACCATAGCCGGACACCAGTGGCTCATGCCTGTCATCCAAGCCCCTCAGGAGGCTGAGATCTGAGGATTGCAGTTCAAAGCCAGCCCAGGCAGGAAAGTCCATGAGACTCTTATCTCCAGTAAACCACCAGAAAACCGGAAGTGGTGCTGTGGTAGAGCACTGGCCTTGAGCTGAAGACCTGAGGGACAGCATGCAGGCCCAGAGTTGAAGTACACAATGGTGCTGGGGACCAGAGTGGATATCCCCGCCAGCCATAAAGCATGTGACCAGCAGTGACCAGCAGCTCTGAGCAGGATGAGATCAGGCTGCAACCTTGAGATGGACGGGGTCCAAGGGCTCTTGGGAAGAAGGAGACTCACAGGGGCTGAGGCCGGGAAAGAGAGGCCCCGGCCTCCCTCCCATGCACTGACAGTACTGCTGCAGACCTTGTGGCTTAGTGACCGTGGCTGCCACAGCAGTGGTTGTAGCACCAGAGGTTGGGGTACTCGTGGCCACAGAAGCCGCAGTGGCCACGGCTGTGGTGGTGGCTGTGTTGGGGGTGTCTGCAGTGATACTGGCTATAGTCATGGCAGGAGTGACTGCAGGAATCGTGCTGGGGTAATGGCGGCCATAGTCACCCCAGCTGCAGCAGCCCTGGCTTCAGCAGCAGTGGTTTGTGGTGACACCACTGGAGCACCAGCAGCCGTTGGGTGCTGGTGAGGAGGGTGGAGATATGGGTGAGAGAATCTCTCCAGGTCCTTCCAGCTCCAAGATCTGAACCTGCGAATTCTTTGGCCAGCATCAGCAGGTGCAGCCCAGCCCAGTGCAATCCAGCTCTCCCATAGCCCTTCTCCGACTGTGCCGACACGTGGGAAATGTTTGGGTCACCGGGAATTCTCTGAGGACCCCCCGGAGTGATGGCAGAGGCCATTGGGGTGCCAGGATTAAGAGGCCAGCATGTCCTGCTGCAACCTCCTGGCCCCCAAACACCCTCAAACAGGCCCAGGAAGGGGACAGTGTGAGGCTCAACTTGAGGGGCCCTTTGTCTTCTAGAAGCTCCTCCTCCCAGGCTGGAAGTCTGTCTCACCTCTGCCCAGTACCCCATGGCCTGAGATGGGGGCCCTGGAGACTTGGTTTTCCTACCCAGCTCCCAAAGGGACCTTTAGGGGACCCACATTGTTCCTGCCTGTCTCATGTTGGGGTCCCCAGTGTCTCCACCCTGTGGATTACACACACACACACACACACACACACACACACACACACACACACACACACACAGGCAAAGGCAGGTCAGGTTCTCACAGCTGAGCTGGGGGGGGGGGAGGCCACACCCCTGCACCTGTCCCTGGCTCCGCCTACCACCTGTACCAAGCTGGGGGGAGGGGAGGGGAGGGAGGGAGACAGAGGCAGGGGAGGTGGGGGAAGCTGTCCTGTAAGCAGCCAATTCCCCCCCCCCCCCGCTTTTTTTTCTGTTTGCTTAGGTTTCTGGTCAATTTCTGCATGGAGTTTTCATGTCTGTAGCTCCCCAGGCCCTTCTAGAATGTTCTCTCCTGCACTTAGCAGATCACCTTTCTTTTGGCAAATGGACTGCACCCCTCCCTTTGGACGGGGATTCCGCTGATTTGTGTAAATCCTGCGTCATGAAGTATTTATCAGGCTTGGCGCTGCCAGCGTGCTTTCTCCGCTGCCTGGCTCCGTTCCTCCCGCCAGGGCTGTGGACGCTGCCCGGGCACGCCTGCCCCTCGGCTCACCTGAACCCCCAGACCTCAAACAGGAGCAAGGTGGTCCCCATGTGGAGGTGCCAGCCTCCCAGGAGATTCTGCCACCCCATCGTCGGTGGTCACTGAGAGGCAGATAGAACCCCTCGCGTCCCGGCTTCTGGCAGGGAAAAGCGGGAGCATGGGGAGAGAGGGGAGGGTCAGGGCCAGGGAGCCAGCAGAAACAGAGGCTCAGAGACAGTGGGGGTGAGGGAGGACCCTGCAGAGCTGTGAGTTCAAATAAAGCCGTGAGCTGAGGCTGGCTGGGCAGGAGGCCCAGGCTGAAGCCCGTGGGCAGGGATGGGACTGGGTGAGATGAGACCAAAAGTGGCCAGATCTGGGGAGTAGATCTTTCTGGAAGGTATGAGAGAAGGAAGCCAGCTGCAACTGAGCATGGATTCTGGGCCTGTGTATTAGTCTCCTGTCACTGCGTAATAACTTACGGGTGCTTAATGCTGACGACGCCCGAGTTTCTTCTCTTTCCATCCTGGAGGTGTGGTAGGGACGTGAGCAGGGCCGTCCCCGGGCTCTGGGGGAAAGCTGGGGGGCTCGATGCTGGGGTGGAAGGACCCACCAAGGAGTTGCGGGGCTGAAAGTGAGCAGGGTGTGGTGGTGGAGGTGGTGGCTCGGGCCTGGCTGGGAGCCCAGAGGGAATGCCAGACACCCAGAGGAGGTTGGGAGATGGAGGCCAGGGAGGGGCAAGGGAAGGGGAGGAGGCCACAGGAGGCTCCAGGGAGCCCCGGGGCTAGAGGAGCAGAAGTTCAAGAGCAGTCAGTCTTTGATGCCACTCGGACTCTGGGCTGGGCCACTTGGGGTGACCAGCTCTCAGGTGAACAGCCTCTTCTAGGAGATGAGGGGAGGAAGGGAAGAAAAGGGGAGGGAAGGAGGAGAAGAAGATGAAGAAGAGGAGGGGAGGGAGAGGAGGAAGGGAAGGGGGAAGAGGAGAAGAAGAAGAGGAGGGGAAAGAGAGGGAAAAGGAGAAGGGAGAGGAGGAGGAGGGAGAGGAAGAGGAGGGAAAGAAAGAGAAGAGGGGAGGGGTGAAGAGGAGGGGGAGGAAGAGGAAGAGTAGGATCTAATGATTTGCTGCACTTTCCCATTGGCTGCATCTTGAGGTTGTTGCTGCCCTGAGTCTGTGGTGGCGCTGGGGGGGGGGGGGCACCGAGGGGAGTCTCTGTTTCCTTCCTGACTCCACCATCAGTGACCAGTGCTGCCCTGCTGGTGGGATCTGCCATTGAGAACGGTTACACCAGCAAGATTGCCAACCACACAGATCAGAGGGGCTGCAGTGCGTTCACCAGCCCCCGCCCCAACCCAGCCTCCACCCCAGCCCCTGCCTCCCCAGCCCCTGCCTCCACCCCAGCCCCTGCCTCCCCAGCCCCAGCCTCCACCCCAGCCCCTGCCTCCCCAGCCCCTGCCTCCACCCCAGCCCCTGCCTCCACCCCAGCCCCTGCCTCCCCAGCCCCTGCCTCCACCCCAGCCCCTGCCTCCCCAGCCCCTGCCTCCTCAGCCCCTGCCTCCCCAACCCAGCCTCCACCCCAGCCCCTGCCTCCCCAGCCCCTGCCTCCCCAGCCCCTGCCTCCACCCCAGCCCCTGCCTCCACCCCAGCCCCTGCCTCCACCCCAGCCCCTGCCTCCCCAGCCCCTGCCTCCACCCCAGCCCCTGCCTCCACCCCAGCCCCTGCCTCCACCCCAGCCCCTGCCTCCCCAGCCCCTGCCTCCACCCCAGCCCCTGCCTCCCCAGCCCCTGCCTCCCCAACCCCTGCCTCCCCAACCCAGCCTCCACCCCAGCCCCTGCCTCCCCAGCCCCTGCCTCCCCAGCCCCTGCCTCCACCCCAGCCCCTGCCTCCACCCCAGCCCCTGCCTCCACCCCAGCCCCTGCCTCCCCAGCCCCTGCCTCCACCCCAGCCCCTGCCTCCCCAGCCCCTGCCTCCACTCCACTTGTCCATGCTCCAGCCTGCCTCTGCACATGTGGAGCCATCAACCCTGCTGGTCCAGGCCTTCCGCCCCGCTGCCTCTCACCACTCCAGTCAGATGTCCTTGGCCCTTCCTGAGCTCTGTTTGGGAGATGGAGGAACAAAAAAGAAGTGAGAGCCAGGCACTAGCTACTCAGGAGGCTGAGATCTGAGAACTGTGGTTCAAAGCCAGCCCAGGTAGGAAAGTCTATGAGACT
Organism: Dipodomys spectabilis; assembly: GCF_019054845.1. Lineage (NCBI taxonomy): Eukaryota > Metazoa > Chordata > Mammalia > Rodentia > Heteromyidae > Dipodomys > Dipodomys spectabilis. The sequence goes on from NW_024870744.1 coordinate 5,062,663, forward strand.
CTTATCTCCCATGAACCACCACAAAGCCAAAAGAAGAGCTGTGGCTCAAATGGCAGAGTACTAGACTTGAGCATAAAAGCTAAGAGTCAGCACCCGGGTTCTGAGTGCAAGCCCCAGGACCAACACACACGCACACACACACACACACACACACGCACGCGCGCACACACACACACACGCACGTACGCACACACGCACACACACGCACACACGCACACACACACACGCACACACACACGCACGCACACGCACACACGCACACACACACACACACACGCACGCACACACACACAGTGAGACAATGTGCAGGGATTAGCCTTGGTGGTTAACTTTCACATTTCTGTTCATTCACTTCGGGCTCTTTTGTGCTCAGGCCAACCTGAGCAAGTCCCCGGCTAATGTGGGCTTTATTTTATTTTATTTTTGGTTCATTTGTTTATTCTATTTTTAAATGGTATTCATTTAATTTTTATTTATGTGTGTATTTATTTTGAGACAGGATCTTGCCCTGCAGCCCAGATCCAATTGCTTTATCTACCTCATTCCTCCCCCACCCTCACCCCCACCCCCAATGCTAGTGCTGGGATTACAGGCAGGTATCACCATGCCTGGATCTTCTTGAACTCAGGGCCTGGGCACTGTCTGTGAGCTCTTTCACTCAAGGCTAGTGTTGTACCACTTTGAGCCACACAAACACTTCCAGTTTTCTGGTGGTTGATTGGACATGAGTCTCACAGACTGGCTTTGAACCTCGATCCTCAGATCTCAGCCTTCTGAGTAGCTAGGATCACAGGTATGAGCCACCAGCTCCTGGCTTGATGTAGGTTTAAATCAGTTCATTGCAGGTTTTTAAGATCCCTGAGATCACAGATAATAACAAAAAGAAAATGAGGGATTGTCTCTTTGTAAGCCTCGAAGGGGAAAGGCACCTGGGCCAGGAGGCAGGACCTGGGCATCTGTGGCCTTTCCCTGGAGGGTGGGGGCTCAGTAGAGTGAGAGGGAAGGGCCTTGGGACTGTGAGGATGCTCCCAGGAGCTCCCACACCTGTGTGGCCCCTGGGCCTGGCCCCGCCCCGTCCCACTCAGCCGCCCCGCCCCTCCCGCAAGGAGAGCAGATCCACAGAGCTTCACGCCACGGCCTCCGCTTTGTGCTGAGGCTTTTAAACCTCCCTGGTTCTCCAGTATTGATCAGTTTCTCCTTAATGGGTTTCTCCGGCACACTCCACCGCCCGGCCTCCTCCAGGCCCATTGTTCTGGCCCTCGCCTCAGGCCTGCTTCCCTCCCCCTGGCACCCATGGTACCACTCTCCTCCAAGCTCAGAGGGAAGGGAACAAAGATGCCACCAGTGTCGCCGGGCTGCTGGAGCTGAGCCGCCACCTTCACAGGGGGTGACAGATCCGGAGCTGTGTGCCCCAGAGACACCCCCCACAAATGCCCTAGGTGGTTAGCTTTGCTGGGGGTCTTAGGGTGACATGCTGGCCCTCATCCTGGGCCTGGCTGGACAGCCCATGGCCTGTCCCCCGCTTCCCACCTGGGTCCTGATTGGGGGTGGGGGTGGGGAAGGTTTTACTGCAGCCTCAAAGCCTTCCTCCTTTGGTTGTGGCCAGAGAACCCCAAAAAGTGTGGCTTAGATCCCCTTCCCATTCCTGAGCCTGGTCATGGCTGTGTCTGCTTGGCTGTATTCTGGCCGCTCTGTTGCTGTGGACTCGACTCCTAGCAACGGGTGGCCATGCGTCCGCCAGCAGCCGTCTGCGCCTCTCTGACTTTCTTTACAGTCAAGTCCATAAAAGTGCCATGCCACCCCGCCTCCTCTCTTCTAGTATTTATATTTCAGATCAATGTGAGGCCTGAAGTCCACAGATGACCCCCTGAAGAGATACAAAAGCCCGGTTCTAGAAAGGCTTGTCTGAGACAGGCCCAGGGAAGCGCTGGCCCTGCCGGTCACTCTCAGCTCCATACTGGCCCCAGAGCTGCCTGGCAGGGAACACGACTGTCTGGGGAGGGGGCTTGTGTGTCTACCACAGGGTGCAGGGCCAGGCCATAAACACACACCATAGAGCCTTCCAGCCCAGGGCTGCTCTTACCCAGCTCCTCTGGCTCAGTAAAAGGGACACCCTGGTTTTTGAAGCAGAAGAAAAGTATGATGATGGTGGTGGTGGTGGTGGTGGTGTGTGTGTGTGTGTTCTAGGACTTGCAATTAGGGCCTGGGCACTATTCCTGAGCCTTTTTTCTCATAAATCACATTTTTAGTAGTTTATAATTTAGCAGCAGGGTCCCAATGGCTCATGTCTATAGCCCTAGCTTCTTAAAGAGGGTAAGATCTGGAGGATCATGCTTCAAAAGTAGCTCAGATAGAAAAGTCCTCGAGACACCATCTCCCATGGCAAAAGCCAGGCTGATAGCATGGCTGAAGTAGAAGAGCACCAGCCGAGCAAGTGCAAAGTCATGAGTGGTAATATAAATCAAATCAAATGAAGTCATGGCTAATTTTGAAAGCAGGAGGGTATAGTCCAGGTGAGCAGGGACTTTGAGTCTGAGTGTACTCAGGGTTGAACTCAGGGCCTGTGGGCTTTCTTTGCTCAAGGCTGGTCCTCCAGGTGTTTTGTGTTTTGGTTTTGGTTTTTGTGGTGGTTGATTTGAGACAGGAATCTCTCAAACTTTTCTGCCTGAGCTGGCTTTGAATCACGCTCCTCAGATCTCAGCTTCCTGTCTAGCTAGGATTACAGGTGTGAGCCACCAGCATCTGGCTGATGTGTGACTTTTCTCAGTATCATGATTTCAGGTCCATCCACACCCTCACAGAGTCAATATTGCTTTTCTTTTTGAGGTGAGTAATATTCCACCATAGGGACACAGCACATTTTGTGTAACATGGATTCTTGGCTTTCTCCCTTCTTTGGGACTCTTGTAGGCATTTCTGCTGTGCACATAGTTGTGTAACAGGCGTGCTTTTGATTTGTACTGCAGTCAGACTTGCAGTTCTCAAACCTGTCATCTCTTCCTGCACACATGCCTGTCCGCCCCTTGCTCCGTCTTATTCCCATGTCAGACTCCTAGCTACTCTTCATGGCCCCGTTCCACACCACCTCCTCCAGGAAGCCTCCGTGGCACGAGTGGACGGGGCTGGGGGGTTGTCTCGGCACGTGTTCATCTCCAATCTAGGCCTGCGTGAGGACAGGGTTGTGCCTAATGCAGCATATTTGTTGAACGACTGGCCATCACCTCGGCCATCAGCCATATCTGTCACCGTGGTGTGTTTTCTGGAAGCATCCTGCCAATCCCAGGCTGCCCAGCCTTCCTTTGTGGGGAGGGGCACAGACTCATCCAGTGATTATTCCCAGAGGCAAAAGACCCCCAGGGGACTTGTTGATCAGACTGAGCACACGAATGAAGCTGCCACTAAAATGATCAATTAGCATCCTGCCCATCAGTCTATTAATATTAATGACCCTTAAAAACACTGTGCACACAGGCTCCTGCTCTTGATGGTTGTACTTAGTAGAATTTCATCCTTTTCTTCTTTTGCACTTTCCAGAACATGGATTCTTTCCCCCAAACTTGCCCTCCCCTCACTCCCCCACCCACCTGCCCTGCAATTCACTCGCTCAATGACCAGCACCATTGTTTACAGGCCTCCAGCCACGCGTGTGCCAGGCAGCTCAGAAAATGCAATCCTCCTCTCTCGCCAGCCAGGAAGCAGCGCTGTGCTTTTTTGGCAGCTGAACACCATGGTGGCTTCTGGAAAGAGCAGGACAATGCCGGACCCCAGGGGATAGGGCTCAGCTTTCCCTAATAAGCAGCAGCAGAGATGACACACATGTCACTCACAGGGCAGACCGAGCTGGATCCCGTAGGGCTGGCACCCCAGGGCAGCTCCTGCTGGGGACACTGACCACAAAGGGGGACAGCGCCAATTAAAATCATTAACCCTGGGCTGGGGTGCAGCTCTGTGGTGGATGTGCATCCAGAGGCCAGGGATCACACCCCTGGATTGAAATCAAATAAAAAGGAAAGTTAAAAAAAAAAAAAAGTGTATCTATTTCGTGCTCTATTTTGCCTAGCCTGGTAAGCAAACCACCCTCCCGTGCCTGCTTATTTCTTGTCCTTGAGACATACACGCCCGTTGCCTGCCACTCGGGGAGGCTGAGACCGCTGCCTTGCTCACTGGTGCCCAGCACAAGCCTGCACACAGCAGGCACTCGATAAATGCTTGCTGGATGATGATCAGGTTATGTATCACTAGTTATTTGTAAGTGACTCTTGATCATTTTTGAAAACAATCAGGAGAAGGGAAAGAGCACGTGGCAGCCTCAGTACAGCATTTGACCAGGTATTTTGCAGGATTTTTTTTTCTCCAAGTTCAAGATGAGTTAATTACTTAGTGTGAAGGATGCTGAAGGGGCCCTCGGCATGTGCCGGCCTGTCCTGAGGCCCTGCACCTCCAATGCCTTGGCAGAGGTGCAAGATGGCAGCCCTAGCCCCCAGCGGTCTCCACAGCCTGATTCAGTGTGGCCCAAACAGTGCACAACCATCCTCACTCCCTGGCACACATCATGTGTGGGCGCAGAGTTTGCACCCACTTTCAGTCATTGGGCAATAGGAAAATAGCTTTTGGTGGCACTGGAGTTTGAAGTCAGGACCTCAAGCTTGGAGAAAGCACTCTACCACTTAGGCCACCTCTCCACCCCTTTATACTGTGTTGTTTTTTGTTTTGTTTGTTTTGCAGGTCGTGGGGCCTGGACTCTGGGCCTGGGCGCTGTCCCTCAGCTCTTCAGCTCAAGGCTAGTGCTCTACCACTTGAGCCATAGCGCCACTTCTGACTTTTTTCTTTATGTGGTACTGAAGAATGGAACCCAGGGCCTCATGCATGCAAGGCAAGCACTCTATCACTGAGCCACCTTTAAAAAAATATTTACTTTGTCTTTATCTTCTGTTCAAATAGGTTTCCGCACATCCATCCATGTCTGCAAGGCATCTTGATCATCCTTCACCCTCCCCCCACCCCTGCTTTGGCTCTTTTTGAGACTGGGTCTCTCGTTTTGCCCAGGCAGACCTAGACCTCAAACCTCTTACTTATGATATCTACAACAGCAGATACTGGCAGGTGTACTCCATCATTCCTAGCTATTGGCTGAACAAACTTTTATCGGGGCTGGCCTGAAACTTTGACCCTCCAGTCGTTCTCTATCTCCCAAGTAGATAGGATTACAGTTGGGATCCACCTCTTGTAAACATGAAGTATTTCAAGGACATCAAATGCTGAGAGAACCGCACAAAGGCACAGTGGTACATGCCTGTAATCCCAGCTTCTCAGGAGGTGGAGATGGAGAGGATTGTAGTTTGAGGCTCAACTAGACAAAAAGTAGTGAGAAGCCGGGCGCTGGTGGCTCACGCCTGTAATCCTAACTACTCAGGAGGCTGAGATCTGAGGATCGCGGTTCAAAGCTAGCCCAGGCAGGAGAGACCGTGAGACTCCTATCTCCAATAAACCACCAGAAAACCGGAAGTGGCGCTGTAGCTCAAGTGGTAGAGCGCTCGCCTTGAGCTGAAGAGCTGAGGGACAGTGCCCAGGCCCAGAGTTCAAGCCCCACGACCGACAAAAAAAAAAAAGTAGTGAGACCACCTCAACCAATAAAGCTGGGCATGGTGGCACATGTCTGTCATCTCAGCTGCTCAGGAGGTGAAAATGGATGTTCACAGGTTGGGGCTGGCCTGGGCAAAAACATGATATTCTATTATTTTTAATAACTAAAGTAAAAAGCCACTGTGTGGCTCTAGCAGTACAGTTTTTGCCTCACAGATTGGAGGCCCTGGGTTCAAATCCCAAAGCAACAACAACAAAGTCCAACAGATTCGTTCTTTACTCCCTTGGCTAGGAAACCGAGTCACAGGAACTGCCTAGTCACACAGCTAGCCTGCAGAGTGAGATATGGCATTTGTTGTAAATGCAAATGTATTGGAAACCTTTTGCTACTGATGCCAGAAGTTTATTCAAGCAGATCCCATTATCTCCTTCCCATTTGCTAGAGTGCCCGCTGCTGTCCCTGCCCGCCGCGCGGGCTGTCTCCCCTCTCCCCAGAGGATCGGCGTCTTCCCCAGCCACCCAGCGCTGTCTCCTGTCCCCTTTAATTACACAGCAACTCTCCCAGGAAAGCCATTGAATTATCCAATTTAGCTCGCACGACTCAGAGCGAGGGACACTGCCTCTGCCTCCAGCCCGCCCAGGGCTCATCAGACTGGGCCGGGAATAACGAGAAGCGCAGGACCCCATGCAAGTCTCCTGCGGGTCTGCACTGCACCGGGCGGGGCGGGGAGGGCGCTGGTCCCGCCCACGGACCCCCTCTGGCCCCGCCCCTCCCGCCGACCCCAGCGTGCTGGCCACGCCCCTCCCGCTGGACCCCTCCCACCCCCGCGCTGGCCACGCCCCTCGGGCCCCCTCAGGCCCCTCCAGCAGCTGGCGCCAGTCCCTGCCCGGGTTTTGTGGATTCATCCTGCGGCTCTCCGGCCCTGTGTGCGGCGGGCACCCTGCCAGGATCTGGGCTTGGAAAATGAAGTCGTTGTCACCTGGCTACAAGCCTGGGACACAACCTCCACCCTGACCAAGGGTGGGAGCTGGCCACTCAGCTGCTCAAAGGCCCTCCTGGGGAAGGGCTCAAAGCACCTCTGTGAGCATTAATGATGGCGATTAAGATACCATTTCCTATTATATGCATAGATGGCGATGGCTGCATTTATTAAATGTACTTTCTATATAGCAAGCACTAATTTCAAAGAAATTGGGTGCAATTGTTTTTACTTTTTTTTTTTTTTTTGTCGGCCGTGGGGCTTGAACTCTGGGCCTGGGCGCTGTCCCTCACCTCTTCAGCTCAAGGCGAGTGCGCTACCACTTGAGCTACAGCGCCACTTCCGGTTTTCTGGTGGTTTATTGGAGATAGGAGTCTCACGGTCTCTCCTGCCCGGGCTGGCTTTGAACCGCTATCCTCAGATCTCAGCCTCCTGAGTAGCTAGGATTACAGGCGTGAGCCACCAGCGCCCGGCTTGTTTTTACTTTTTAACTTGAAAAAAAAATCCAGCCAGGGCGCCCTGGTGGCTCACACCTGGATCCTAGCTACACAGGAGGCTGGGATCTGAGGATCGCAGTTCAAAGCCTGCCTGGATAGAAAGGTCCATGAGACTATCTCCAATAAACCAGCAAAAATCAGGGAGTAGAGATGTGGCTCAAGTGGTAGAGTGCCAACCTAGAACACAAAAGCTAAGCGATGGCACCCAGGCCCTGAACTGGCACAAAAATGTTTTTCAAGCCCATTTGAGAATAGCAGTGTGAGCTCCTCTCTCCCTTCTTCCTGGATCAGCCTCTGCGAGGTCACATGACCTTCACTCTACCCTCTCTCCATCTGCCATCTTCACTCTTATTGAGATGGTTGTTTTGCTGAATCTGGGGACAGTCCATTGCTGGCCTTGTGCCCTGTCACCACAAATGACCTGCTGAGTGCAATTCCTGAGAACAGGACATTCTCTTGCCAGATTTTGGATGACCATTAGGCTTATAACGTACACACACACATACACGCCAGTCCTGGGCCTTGAACTCACAGCCTAGGTGCTGTCCATGAGATTTTTGCTCAAGGCTAGTGTTCTACCACATGAGCCGCAGCTCTACTTCCAGCGTTATGGTGATTATTTGGAGATAAGAGTCTCCTAGACTTTCCTGCCTGAATCTTGATCCTCAGATCTCAACCTCGTAAGTAGCTAAGATTATAGGCAAGAGCTACGGGCGCCCAGCAGACTCAGAAAATTGAATACCAGTGGAGAACCACCACCCTGTGTAGAAGGATCGCATGCTTGTGTGTCCCTCTCCCCCACCCTCCTTTTCAGCAATTTAACTTCCTCCACTGAGAGCTCAGTCCAAGACTCCACCTCTTTAGTCCATACCAGTTCCTCAACCTGTCCATCCAGCCACAGGTCACCGCTGGGCACCAGTAGCCCACGCCTGTAACCCTAGCTACTCAGGAGGCTGAGATGTGAGGATCACAGTTCATAGCCAGCCCAGGCAGGAAAGTCCATGAGACTCTAATCTGCAATTAACCACCAGAAAACCGAAAGTGGCGCTGTGGCTCAAATGGTAGATCACAAACCTTGAGTGAAAAGATCAGTGACAGCCATGACCAGGAAAAAAAAAATCACAAAGAAAGAAAGAAAAGAAAAATCCTGGCATTTGGGAGACTGAGACAGGACCTGGATCACAGGTCAAGGGTAGCCTGGGAAATATATAAAATATACAAAAATAAGACTTTATCTCAGCAAAATGAAACAAATTAAAAATAAATGAAAGAAAGAACAAAACAGAGAGAGAGGGAGACAGAGAGGAGAGAAAGAGAGAATTACATTTGGGCTTAAGAATAAGAGCATGACTTTTTGGAGGATGGATGCTCCTAAGTAAATTGGAATATATGTATCTCTTAGAATTCAACATGAGATCGAGCACATTTTATGTGAAATGGAACCAAAGTACAGAATTTTAAAAATGGTTAACCCCTCCCCCATAAAAAAAGAAAGAAAGAAAAGGAATCACCATTCAGCATCATTCAGTGCTGAATGAGAGAGTCTAGAGCAACTTCACACACAGTTTGAACTCAAAGTATCTGGGCACTGTGGCTCACACCTGTAATCCCAGTTACTCTGGAAGTGAGATCTGAGGATCACAGTTCAGAACCAGCCTGGCGGACAACTCTATCTCTAATCAACAAAGAAGATGAAAGTAGAATTGTGGCTCAAGTGGTAGAGCACCAGCCTGGAGTGAAAAAGCCCAGGTGTTGAGCACAAAAGAACTATGATAAACATGAGATGCGGGCACCTGTCATCCTAACTACGCAGGAGGCTGAGATCTGAGGATCATGGTACAAAGCCAGCCCAGACAGGAAACTCTGTGAGACTCTTATCTCCAATTAACAACCAAAAAAGCCATAGTGGCTCAAAGGGGTAGAATGCTAGTCTTGAACAAAAGAGTCAGGGACAGTTCTCGGGCCCTGAGTTCAAGTCCCACAACGACCACCACTACCACCGATAACAACAAAAACATGAGGTAGGGCTGGGAAGGTGGCTCAGTGGTAGAGCGCTTGCCTTGCATGCCAGAGGCCCTGGGTTCGATTCCTCAGCACCACATAAGCAAAAAGCAAAAAGCCGGAAGTGGCGCTGTGGCTCAAGTGGTAGAGCGCTAGCCTTGAGCTGAAGAGCTGAGGGACAGCGCCCAGGCCCAGAGTTCAGGCCCACGACCGGAAAAAAAAAAAACATGAGGTACAGGGGGCTGCTGCCGGTGCCACACAGCATCCCATTTTAAAGTAATTTTAAAAAATAAGTCAGGCCGAGTGCCAATGGCTCACGCCTGTAATCCTAGCTACTCAGGAGGCTGAGATCTGAGGATCGTGGTTCAAAGCCAGCCTGGGCAGGAAAGTCCATGAGACTCTTATCTCCAATAAACCATTCAGAAAAAGCCGCAAGTGGCACTGTGGCTCAAGTGGTAGAGCACTATCCTTGAGCTGAAGAGAAGAGGGACAGCACCCAGGCCCAGAATTCAAGCCCCATGACCGACCAAAAAAAAAAAGTAATATACTCTGAAATAACAACAGATAGAATGTTCTAGAGACTGCATAACCAGCACCCGGTCATTTAGTATCTATTATATCCCAGCCTGTGCCTGGCTGTGTGGCTGTTCTTGTGTAGGGTTGGCAGGACCGGGGCATCCCCAGCTATACCTCCAAACCACCAGTCACAGACATGTAACCACAGCTGTGACATCCTAGGCTGCTAGAACCTTCTGGAACCACTGTCTTACAGTGTGGTCCATTGTTGGACAAAATGATGTCTTAGACGCAGATCCACCTTTATTTTTGAAAAAACAAATTGGATTTCCCAGAAAATCCCGACAAGTATAGAGAGGTCCCCGCGCCTCTCCCCTGGCCTCTCCCCTGGCCTCTCCCCTGGCCTCTCCCCTGGCCTCCCTGCCTCCCTGCGGCCTGCAGTTCACAGCCAGGAACTGCAGCATTCACACGAGACCCCACGCTCTGGTGTCGCATTTCCCCACCAGTGTCTTCTTTCTGTCGCAGGGTCTCACTTGGCATTGGCGATGAGAGGCGGAGCCAGTGATCCTTTTGCCAGGCAGGTATCCTGTAAACGTCCAAAGAGGTGTCGCCATTCTAGAAAGAGGACCCTGTGGTCTCAGGGGGCAACGTGAGCGTACATATATATTGACAGTAGTGGGGCTGGAACCTGGGTCTCACTCCTCAGTGGGCTACTCTTTGAGCCACACTTTCAGTCCTTTTAGCTAATAGTTTTTCAAATAGGGTCTCACTAAGTTTTGCCCAGGCTGGCTTTGAATCTTGATCCTCCTATTTTCACCTCCCTGGTCGGGATTACAGGCATGAGCCACCATGCCCAGCCCTGCTTGTGTCTTCATTTGATCAGTGTACCACCCTCCATGGGATATGTCATTATACCCAGCTTAGACTCCAGCAAGAAGAGTTCACTTGTTTGAGATTGAACAGCCTATAATTCACTGGGCTGGGTGTTATTGAACCTGGCTCTTTTGTCCCCAGCCCCCAAGTCCAGCTACAAGCATCCACCAGACCTTCCCCATCCTCACACAGGAGGCTTTGGGTTTTGTCCAAAGCTGCTGGTTAATCTGCCTCCGGGGTGCCAGCTTCCCTGGCAGCCGGGTCAGCTGGCAGGGCAGCCGGTGCTCCTCTGCCACTCACGGGGAAGATCTTAGTCCTGGGGTTCCAGTTTAATAACGGGTCCAGCTGGTGGGAGCGTTTATTTTAGTGGAGTGTGAAGGCTGTTGCTATGGAACGCAGCCCTGCACCCGGGAGCAGCCGTCGCTGGGAGGAGAAGCCGCTTTGCATTGTGTTTTCCCCGTAGACACATTTCCTTTCCCGCTGCATGCTTCCCCACAGCTTTCCATGTCATCCTGCGTGGAAAACGGGCCCACGGGTGACAGTTTGAGTCAAGTTGCCCGTGCCCTCCCCCACCCATATGTTTATAGGCCCCGCCCCCTTTCTGGTAGGGAGAGAGAGGCAAGAGATGTATCCCCACCCAGAGAGAAAATAGCATTTGAGTAGAGAGAAAAACAGGATTGATCCAGCCTGCCAAATTGGCCCCTCTTTTTCAATAGTTTCCCAAACTGTTCCTTTGCTACCCTGGACTCCTGTTAAGAGTTGGTCAAGGAGCTGGGAAGGTGGCTTAGTGTAGAGTTCTTGCCTTGCATGCATGAGGCCCTGGGTTCGATTCCTCAGCACCACATAAGCAGAAAAAGCCGGAAGTGGCGCTGTGGCTCAAGTGGTAGAGTGCAAGTCTTGAGGTAAAGAGCTGAGGGAGAGCGCCCATGGCCCAGAGTTCAAGCCCCACAACCAACAACAACAACAACACAATTTGGTCTAGCTGGGCGCTGGCTCACACCTGTCATCCTAGCAACTCAAGAGGCTGAGATCTGAGGATCATGGTTCAAAGCCAGCCCAGCCAGGAAAGTCTGTGAGGGTCTTATCAACAATGAACCACCAGAAAACCAGAAGTGGAGCTGTGGCTCAAAGTGGTAGAACAATGTCCTTGAGCAAAAGAGCTCAGGGACAGCGCCCAGACCCTGAGTTCAAGCCTCACAACTGACCAGGAAAAAAAAGTATCTTAAATGAACACATAAACATTGTACATGTATGTGGTACTCTGAGACATTGTGTAATATAATATATATTGTATATGATTTATACCATTGTGCACTGCTCAAATCAGAGCAAGCACATCTATGTCCTCCAACATTTATTAATCTAGTCTTTACCTTATTCTATTGTTATTTATTATGAACTTATGGTGGACAAATTTAAAGTTCTTTCTTCCAGCTTTGGGGTGGGGGTTGCTAAAGTACTGGGGATTGAACTCATGGCTTTGTGCTTGCTACAAATTGAGCCAAATCTTGGGCCATTTTGTCAAGTTTTTAATTTTGTCCTTTCTTTCTTTTTTCTTTTCTTTTGGTCAGTCATGGGGCTTGAATCTGAAGCCTGGATGCTGTCCCTGAGCTCTTTTTGCTCAAGGTTAGTGCTCTACTACTCTGATCCACAGTATCACTTCCTAGGAATCTCATGATGTTCCTGCCTGGGCTGGCTTTGAACTGTGGATCCTCATGTCAACCTCCAGAGTAGCTAAGATTACAGGTGTGAGCCACCGTCACCTGGCAATTTTTTATTTTTTTATTCAGATAGACTCTCCTACATTTCTCCAGGCCAATCTCAGATCTTGACCCTCCTAGCTCCACCTCCCAAGTGGCTGGGAATACAGGGGTGCACCACCATGCCTGGCCTCTTGCACATTTTGGAATCTGTGGTCCATTGATGTCTGCAGCTGTCCTGTACGTACTCACACCTTCTCTTCCTGTTACTCTTGCGACTCCCTTCTTCTTCTCTTCTTCCCTCTCTGCCTCCTCCAGCCCCCTCGGGCAGGTGAGACCCCAAGTAGATATTCAGGGATAGCTCCGGATAATGGTGCTCGCACACCCACATGGTCTCCTGTGTCCTCACAGAAGGCTGCGATGTACTCAGAGCTGTGATGACGAGTGGGTTCCGTGTGCACCTGGGAGTAGCTGACAACCCAGACATCTCTATTCAGGAGAGAGATAAGCGTGTGTGATGGTGAGAACTAGCGGGAAATGGGATTGCAAATATTCCAATTAGCATCTATGCTGAGCCTATGAATCCCTGAATGATGTGTTTTACCTGAGCACACGGGAGGCATGCAAAATTCACAGCGTCCTACAGACCCTTCTTCCTGAGCGCCTCTCATTCAGCTCATTTGCATTTAATGAGTACCTACTATGTGCTGGGCCTGGCAGCCAGGCTGAGCCCTTCCACAAGGGGCTTCAGGCTCCCTGGCACATGGAGAAGGGGAATCAGCAGCCAGGACCCCACCATCCGGGGTGGGCAGGGACGCTGTGAGGGACAGGGAAGATCGGAAGACCCTGGGGTCCCCTGCCAGGGTCTCAACTGTCCACATTTCCCGACTCCTGAGACTCATGACCAGCCTGTTCTGGGCCGCTGTGCTGAATCTTTGCTGTGGAGAGCTGGCCATCATTGGATAGAGTGCTTAGTACTGCTTGACTGTTGTTTTCTCTGTGTGTGCCATTGTGGGACTTGAACTCAGGTCCTCAAGGCCGGTACTCTGCCACTTAAGCCACACCTCCACTTCCAGCGTTTTGCTGGTTAACTGGAGATAAGAATTTTTCTGCCCTGGTTGGCTTCTAATGGTGATCCTCAGATCTCAGCCTCCTGAGCAGGCGTGGACTCAGGTTTTCTTACCTCGTTTTGTAGATGGGAGGACCACTGAGGTGAAGTTACTCACGGTGAGCCACCCAGCGCGGGGGATTCGGGTCTCTTTTCTCCCAAGCTCTCAGTACCCCTCCCTTCTTCAACACCTGCTGCCTTCTGACAGGCGGAGGCAGGTAGAGCTGGGCAGAGTGGGGACAGGCAGGCCGGAAGGGGGGAAGGGCAGGCAGGGGTCAAAAGTATCTCACATGCTCCAGCTCTGCATCTCGTGATGCTGAAACTCAAGAGCCCCCTGACTCAGCAGGGCATTGACCCTGGCGGGTCCTGGGAGGGCAGCCATGCCTGGAGGAGAACAGCAGGGCACCACAGCCCCCCTGTGCCCCGCAGCTCACCTGTGCCTACCTTATCTCTCCCTCCACACAGGGCAGCTCCCAGTAGCTCCTTGGAACAGATGCTGGTCTCTATCTCCACCTCCAATACAGAGCCTGGTATACAACAGACACTCAATCAGCACCTGGAGGGGATGGATGAATGGATGCATGGATGGATGATGGGTGGATGGATGGACAGATGGATGATGGATACATGGATGGATGGATAGTTAATGTGCGATGGATGGATGATGGATAGATGGAGGGATGATGGTTGGACAGATGATGGATGGATGGATAGACAGATGTTGGGTGATGGGCGGGTGGATGGACAGATGGATGAGGGATGGATGGATGATGGGTGGATGATAGATGGATTGATGGATAAGGAGTAAGTAATGGATGGATGGATAATGGATGGATGATGGATGGATGGATTGATGATGGATAGATATGTGGATGGATAGACAGATGTGCATGGGGCTGGCTGACAGAATGGCTCAAGTGGTGCTGCGCCTGCCTAGCAAGCATGAGGAACAGGTTCAATCCTCAGTACTACAGTCAATCAACCCATCAGTCAAACCATCCATAGCAGTGGGGTGGGTACATCACCTCAGACTTGTGTGTGTACATGTGTGTGGGGGCATGCATGAGAGAGAGAGGGGGAAGAGAGAGAGAGAGAGAGAGAGAGATCAGCAGAACTGTGTACGTAGCAACCTGCAGGCCACAGGTACTGACTGACGAATGCACGAGCCAGGTGCATTCTACACTGTGGCCTGGAAGTTCCTGCTGCTATCCAGCTGCTAGCCCAGATAGCTGTTGGGTTTGGGGCAGGTCTAGAGATCTAGAAGATTCCAAGGAAGGATTGTGGGTCTCCTCAGCAGCGGAGGGGTGGGGACTCCCCCTGGGTCTCAGGCAGAGGCCTTTCACCAACTCCTGAACGCAAGAAGCGTGTCTACATTTTGGCCTGTGGGCATGGTGGACACGTGTGGACCAATCAGAATCCTCCCCTGCCCCCTCTCCTACCTCCCCCCCCCCCCCCCCCTGTGGACAACTGTGCCAAGAGGTCAAAGAGTTCAAGTCTCGCCTCTGATGCCAAACCCCTGCAGTATCTGGGTGCCTGCTAGACCATTCAGCTACAAAGGCAATGCTAGGAGAGTATTTCTAGAACCCACATGGGCCAAAATAAAAACGGCTCTGGAGTCTGGGAGCGTTGCCTGCCCCCCCCCCCAGCCCCACCTTCCTGCCCCGCCCCTGCGTCTACACCAAGCTCGCTACTCAGGTCTTGCCTGGCCCGTGCTTCTCTGTGTTCATGTCAGGCCTCTAACAAGCCTGCTGGCCAAGCCTGCCTCTCCTCTCCTGGGGGAGTTGTCATTCTGTTGATCGTTCAGAGAAACATTTGTTCTGGGCGAGCTCAGACTTCTGCATCAATTCGGAGGGGACCTGGGAGACCGTGGATCATCTGGAAATGTCTGCGCTGGGGCAGGGGAGTGCTCTGCCTCTTTCTCACCCAGACAGGGCCTGGCCAGAGACTCAGCAGGGGCCCTAGAGCTGCAGGGAGCAAGTGTGGCTGGGGGTTGGTGGCAGGGTAGGTAGCAGAGATGGGGGTCCCAGGCCTGGGCTTGAATCCGGAGCCTCACTTTCCCCGGTGGGCAAGCTCTGTGCCTCCCTCCCTTATGTGGGGTGGTGACAGGAGGAGGGAGGAGCCTGCCTCTGACGCCACAGTGGAGAACCAGCTAAGGCTCAGGGCTGGGCCTCTCTGGGTCAGGAAACAATATCTGCTTCCTTTGCCTCAGCGTGTGCTCTGATTCTTTGTCCAGGGGTTAAAAGTCAGGCCTGGCTGTCCCTCCTATTACCCCTTCCTAGAAATTTTCCAGGGTCAAGGGTCAGCCTGCCTCCCCCTCCCCCGTCTACCACTCCTCCTCTCCCCCCCAGCACTGGCAGATGGAATTCACTGTAAAGCCCTCCCAGTAGGTGGCGCTATGGGTCCCACGGTACAGATGGAAAACTGAGGCGCGGGGGTTGCCCAAGGACACGAGAAGGGGGTGCAGGAACGCTAACTCAAGCTATCAGGCTCTCCTCTGCAATCCTCACATATGCCTTCTGAGGACTCTCTGGGGTACCTCGGCCTCGCCAGCAGCGCCCCACGGCCGGCCGCAGTGCTCTGGGGGACCTGCAGGGACCTTCCAAAGTGCTGTGGGGAGACCAGGGGCTCCCAGAGTAATGAGCGCATCCCAGGTGAGCCCCAGGCTGTGGCAGGCAGGGACAAGAGAAGCCGCACAATTGAAGCACGCTGGCAACGCTGGATTTGGGAACTGGCAGAGCAACAAGAGGGAAATCTGGTCCACAAATCTGGGGTTCCCAGATGAAAAAGAAAAAAATGTCTGCAAGTCTTCCATCAAGTAGGAAGTTAGGAGCCTTGTGCTAGGCTGGGCAGCAGTGACTCATGCCTTTCATCCTAACTACTCAAGAGGCTGAGATCTGAAGATGGAGGTTCAAAGCCAGCCCAGGGAGATAAACCCAAGAGACTTATCTCCAATCAACTAGCAAAAAGCTGGACATGGAAGTATAGCTCAAGTGGTAGAGGACCAGCCTTGAACAATAAAACTAAGAGCTAGCATTTAGGCCCGGAGGTCAAGCCCCAATACACACACACACACACACACACACACACACACACACACACACACACCACTTGCTTCCAACTCAGATGCCACGGAAAGCAGAGCATTTGGTCACATGACCACATGGCTGCTCTCTTCCAGGCTCACGTCTACACTTCCTCCAAGGTGACAGAGCAAAGAATGAGAACAAGACACAAAAGAGCCAACAATCAACCCCATCATGAAGACAGAGACCTATTAGGACCCTAGGGGCAGGAGGAGCCCCCCCCCCAAGCAGAGACAGTATGAGTTGGGTGGACTCCTGCAGGTCACCAGGAATGGCTAGCAAGGCCACCAGGAAGGAGGAGGAGCCAGTGGCATCAGGGGCTGGCCCCATCCATTAGCCGTGTGCCATTACATGAGAAATTGAGATCAAAGATCAGAGTTGAGGCTGGTGCTTACGCCATTCCGGACAGCACCAGGGGACAGACAGGCTGGATGTGTGTGATGGCCAAGACTGTGTCTACGATGGGTTTTAGGGAAGCGCCACCCTGCACCCTGTTACCAGTACTCAGAACGACAGCAAGGGCCGAGGACCCCAGCTGTGACAATCGCTGGCTTTGATACCGCGGGAGTTTGTAAGCCAGTCGTGGCTTCGCAGTGGCCAATTTAATGAGGAAATTTGCTGCATGCAACCCAGCATGCAGGAGTGTGTTTAAGACCAGCAAGGATTTCTCTCCCTGTGGCTGTCTTTCAGGATTTTCACCGCCTTTTGTTCAGGGACTTTCTCCCAGCTTGCCCACCGTACTCGGCATTTTGTCTGCACAGGACTCTGCACTTGCACGTAGCATTGCTGAGTTGAGGCCTACCTGGGGCTCTTGTTTCAATGACACCAATGACCCAGAAACCTAGGGACCAGCATGTCAAGGGGAGGGATGGTACTCTAAGACCTCCAAGACCATGCCAGGGTCTGTGGGCTCGCTCGGGGGGCAGGAGGGAGAGGGCTGGGGTGCCAGAGCAGGTATTTCTATAACTGGGTCAATTATTTTGTGATCAGCACGTCTGCGAGGAAGGCCACATCTGCTGTGCCATCCTGGCCCACATCACCTGCCTCGGTAAGGAAGAAAAACGTTTGCCTCTAGGTGAGGAGGGGGAAGGAGAGGAGGAGGCAGCGTCCTCCTGCTGCCCATGCAGTTTTTCTTCTGCTTTCCTCCTTGCCTTGTTGGAAGCACCTCTGCCTGCACGTTTATCTGTAAACCCCCTGCCCCCCCCCCCCCCGCCTGCCAGACAGCCCCAGGAGAAGCCTGCACACCTGGCGGGGGGTGCTCGCTGGGCCTGTGGTGCCTTCTATGCAGAGCCAGCTCCGGCTTGCTCTCCAGGCTGAGAATCTGCAAAAATGTCCCCCAAGGACATGGGTGGTGGAGGGCTGGTGGGGCGTCGGAGGCAGCTCTGTGAGCAGGCTTTCGATCCTGGCTGGATATGAAGTTGAGAGCTCCAGAGCAGAGCCTGGCCCTGAGACCTCAGCCAGAGCAGTGGTCCCTGAGCCCATGAGATCCTCCCGCCAAGCCCCGCTTGACAGATGGGGAAACTGAGGCTGGGTTTCCTCCCAGCCTGGCTGGTGGTATACTTGGTGCTCCATTTGAGCTTCCCTCTGGAGTTGACTTTGGGTGGTCTGGCACACGCACACAAATACACACGGGTGTGCACACTCACACTCAAACTGCACCACCGTTAAGGCTCGATCCATGTCTAGCTCATAGTAGGTACTTAGTAAACCTTTGTGAGGGGCCTGGCCAGCTTGGTCACTTGGACCTGGAGTCTCACCAACAAGGCAGGAGAACCTGGCCAGGTACATAAAGGAGACATTTGAGGGTAGCTGAGAATTGTCTGAGGATTTGCTTTCTGAGATCCAAGCTTCTACTATGGAAAAGGGGAGGGGCTCTGGGCTCCTTTGCAGGCTCTCTGAAGTACCTAAGGAGTCCCCAGACTCTCCTGGTCACCCCCAGTTCACTGCTGGCTCCTAGAGCTGGAGGGGAGAGATTTCTCCTTGACCCCACCCCCACCCCCAGCAGCTTGGGCCGGGCTCTTCCTTCTTCTGCCATCCCACCTACCTACACTTCTAATAGAGGCATTGCAAGGCTGCCGTGCCCACTTCCTGCCCAGGTCACTGAGAAAAAATTCTTGGAATAACAGCTTTGGTGTCCAGACCACACATCAGTGAACCCAGGGTTCAGGCCCTGCCCTGCCTGGGTGGAAAACCCACCACGGAGTTCACAGCCGCATCTAAGGTGAGCAAAAGTAGCGACTCTTACAGAATGGATGTGGATGAGAAATGGGGCCAGTCAACAAAGTACTACCTGCTCCTCCCCCCTCCTCGCCCCCCCCCCCCCCCCCGTGAGCAATACCAGAGCTGCCACCTTGTGGGAATTGCTTTCTAGAAGTCCAAGAGGTTGTAAGCATTTGCTCATTAAATCCATAATACCAAGCTTACTGACGTCACTGGGTGCCATGATAATCTCTTTGCAGATGAGGCAGCCAAAGCTCAGCCAGGTCAGTCAAGGCCACAAAACTAGAAACCGGTGCGCAGGAATGTGAGCCCAGCCTACTTGACTCTAAAGCCATTCGTCTAGTCAGAGTTCATTTCAGACCCAGAATGAACCCTCTGTGTGGACCCATCAGTCCATTTCAGGGCCAAGAAAACTGAGGCCCAAAGAAAGGAAGAGACGAGTCTAGTTATAGAGCAGCCACCAGCAGGAGCAGGCCTCGGGCCATATTTATCCATATTTACTGAGCACTTATCAAATCTTAGGTTCTAAGTACTTAATGTCCCTCTTTTTGTTTAATTTTTATAATAACTCTAGGGAGAAAGAAAGTATTAGGAATCCCACTTGAGTAAAATGAGGCAGAGAGAGAAAGTCATAGCTTGCTCAAGGTCACACAAGTTAATTCATAGCAGAGGCATGACTCTGAACTAGAGAGTCAGACTCTGGAGCAATCCTGGGTGCCACTTGGTGGCCCGCCCCCTCCAGAGGTAGGGGGGCATCGCCCAGCCTAGAGGGGGTTCACAAAGACTCTACCAAGGGAATAGAGTCTGTACCAGCTCCCAGGGTAAGGCCACCACCAGGCCTCACAGGACACTCAGGGAAGTGGGCACAGGGCTGGGACTGGCAGGCACAGGCTGCCCGAAGACCATCCACCCCCTGCCTCTGCAAAGAGAAGTCTATCCAACACCACGCAGACAAGCAAAGAACACATCCTGTTTTCTGAGTCTGATTGTAAGCAGTGCACATCTTGAGAGATGTGTGGATGAAAGACACCATATAAAATGCAATCAATTATGAATCACCATTACTGAATTAATCACATGTATGATTAATATGGTAATAATAATTAATGGGAGTATGGTCTGGAGATTAGAGCTCAGAACTGGCAGGGAGGAGTCCGGTGCTTCTTTTGCAGGCTCGGCAGGAGTCTCTGCCTCTGTCCTCCTAGGGGAACACTCTGGGCTTGGGGCTTGGTCTCTGTCCCCTGGCTCCTGCCTCGGCCCAAAGATGTGCAGAAACTGCTAGAATGTTCTGAGCCAGGCCATAGACTCTCCCTCTCTAGGGACAGCTGCATCTCAACTGCTTGAGGTCAAGGGGACAGAGTTTCTTGAAAAAGCCAAATCTTGGTCTGGCACAAGTGAACAGAATGAATGAGGCTAGAATGAGAATGGGGTAGGCATGGCTTTGGAGCTAGGCTTTGGTGATCTGAGAGAGCCCAGCTTATTTGATCTGTCTGTCTTTCTGTCTGTCTGTCTGTCTGTGTTAGGCTTGGTCTTTGCTCAGAAATCCCCAGAGCGCCGGACCTCATCTGCTCCTTTCTTTGCAAAGCTAGTAGATTATTTCTGCACTTGACTTTATAATTTCCTGTTACGTGTCTAACCCACGCTTCTTTCTCATTGTAAAAGAGTCAAGTCACACAAAAAGAATATATGCAATATAGCACATTGTTCTCCCATCTCTCCTGTTTATACTTTGATGTGTATCTTTATAGTCTGTCATATATAAATATATATGCACACAGATATTAAGAATATGTACGTGCATATAATTATGCACAAGTCCTTTTTCTTACCAAAAAAAAAAAGAAAAACAGGTGGAGTAGATCCCATGCATTGTTCTGCAGATGCTTTTTTGATACAAGATACTACGCACACAATTCAAATTGGAACAGTGCGGCAGAGCCAAAAACTCTACCAATGAAAATGATTAGGCGTCTGGTAAGGAGGAGCTAGCCATGATGGCGGGGACAGGGGAGGGCAAGCTTGAACACTTTTCTGTTCTTGGTGCTCAGCTTCTTTTCACTGCCTGCAAAAGGTCATTTATCAGAAAGCGCCTTAATGCAGTTTAGAAATGAACGTCCCCCAACCACCTGGTCCCTACATGGCTGGAATTCTATTTGTTCCCCAGCCTAGAAGGGAAACATCTATTGCTCCTTTGAAAGCGAAAAATGCCAGCGTCTCGTGGAAGCTGCCTCTGAGGACAGCCAACTCAGGATTGTAGCAGCAAGGAGAGGCCTCCTGGGCAAATCCCCTCACTAGGAAAATGGAGAAACTGAGGCTGAGAACAAGGGGGAAAAAAATCTCCCCAGGGCCACACAACTAGCAAAAGGCTGAGTCAAGAAAGAAAAAGCATATTATCCTGACTCCAGTTCTTCTTACCATGACTTCCAGGCTCTGAAAATGGGTAGACTGGAGGGGCTGGGAGGGAGAGGGGTGTGTGGGGGGGACAAGGTTCCTGAAGTTACTTATAGTGATGAAGATTAACTGGACGATACTAAACAGGCACACAGTACTGTCTCTAATGGGAAATATCTTTGTAACGGATCACTCAATTCTGGCAGTCATCTGGAGGGGGGGGGGAGATGAACCCCACGTCTTGTCTGCTGTATTTGGACAAACTAGAAATTAGGAGCATGCCACTCCACGCCTTGCTGGCCTTCCTGACAGCATGCAGCGCTTGGATGATGGAGCAGCAGGGCGTTTCCCGGGAATGGATGGCTCTGTCTGGGAAGACAGCAGGCCGAGGGCTGAACTGGTCATCACTCACCCCGTGCAGGGAGCCCCACACACAGCCTGCCGTTCCCTGGTGCCTGTGGGCTGAGAGTTTACACATCAGAATCTCTGAGGTCGGTTCTCTTCGGATACGTTGAGACCAGGGGAGAGAGACTGGGTCCTGGCCTGTGCCCTTACTCCTGGACTTCTCCGTGACTGGTCTCCCATGGAGAGAGATCTAAAACAAGCAGACAGACACTCCGTGGCCCTGCCAAACACACCATTGGTTTTACTTGTTTACATATTTTATGCCAGAGCCTGGGCACTGTTCCTTAGCTTTTTTGTTCAAGGCTGGTTGCTCTACCATTTGAACCACAGCTCCACTTCTGGATTTTTGCTGGTTCACTGAAGATAGGAGACTCTCAGATTTTGATGTCTGAGCTGGCTTCAAACTGCGATCCGCAGACCTCAGCCTCCTGAGTAGCTAGGATTTACAGGCGTGAGCCACCAACGCCCAGCCCGGACCCCCTCCTTGGAAAGGGGCTTGCCATTCACGTTTCACAGATGGGGAAACTGAGGCTCCAACACAATCTGTGCCGTGCCCCAAAGCCAATAAGCAAGCGAGCAGATGGCAGTGTGCCCATTTGAGAACTGGCCAGAATTTCCCTTTGTTGACCTTGGGCAAGTTCCTTATCATGGCTAAGCTTCTTCTCTAAGCTGGGAGTTTGCTAGTAGCAGTGTAGTCCCAGAGCTGGGGGAAGAGTCGGGGGACCCTACCCAGATCCCGGCCTGCAGGATGCCTGGCATAAAACAGGTGTTTAATAAATGTTATTAGTGTCATTATAACAGATGACAATCTATGGCTCTGCATCCTCTGCCTGCTTTGTTACAAAGTCTAAATGCTACTCAACAATATGACCCTATCTTTAGGTTAGGGGTGCCAAGAGCAGGGAAGGGTTAAGGTGGAGGTGAGGGGTGGAGCATGGAGGGGCTATTTCTGCCTCCCATTTCTGATACCCTCAGTGACCTTGGACCAATCTCTCTCTCTCTCTCTCTCTCTCTCTCTTTCTCTCACAACACCCCCCCCCCCAGGCCCTTTGTTCTTGATGCATCCACATAATGATGCTGGCTGCAGGAGCACTGGGTAAGAACTTACCAGAGGAGGCCGGGGCACCCAGAAAGCGCACGTGCTCCTGCGAGCGGAGGAAGCCCTCCCCTCGCCGGCCGCGGCCCGAGGCAGCCTGGCTGGAAACCTCCAGGGACTGGTGCGCCCCGGGCTGCGGAGCGCTGCCCGCCTGCCACCCCCCGCCCGCCCGCCCTGCCCAGTCCCGGCGGGACTCGCCCAGGCCCACCTCCGGGGCTGGCCCTGGCCAGGCCGAGCGCCCCTCGGCCGGGCCCCCTGCCCCTACTCTGCACTCCCAGCCGAGCCCGCTTGGCTTCGTCAAAAGCAGGGCCCATCAGGGTGGAGGCGGCGATGTGTCAGCTGGTATTCAGGCTCTGGTGGTGCGCTCGGCTCGCTGCCCCTCCCCGTCTCCCCAAATCCACCCACCCCGTTACCCACTGCCTGGGGGGCCTTCCGGGTGGCAGCTTCACAGACACACCGAGGCACACACAGACGCACACGCACCCACGAGCAGCCCGAACCCTCGGCGGTGGGGGCGGGGACGGGCTCGCCCGGCCCCTCCTCGGCCCCCGCACCCCGGGGCGCGGGCACCGGGTCGGGGCCCCGGGCTCTGGAGAGCGAAGGCGCCGCGGCCCGGCTGCGCCTGACCCGAGCCGGCTGGGAGTGCGCGGCGGGCTCGGTGCGCGGGGACCCGCGGTCCCGGGCGGGCCGGGAGGCGACGATGCGCGGGGCTGCGACCCCCGGCGCGCGGGCCCGGCGGCGCCCGCCGCCCTCGCGGGACCCCCGCGGGGGCCGCGGCCCCGCCGGGACGGCCCCGCCCGCCGCGCCCCTCCCTCCCCGGCCCCGGCGCGTCCCTGCCCGCCGCGCCCCTCCCCGGCCCAGGCGCGTCCCCGGAGCGGCGCGGAATTTCCTCCCTGCACCTTTAAGAAGCCCGCGGCCCCGCGGCGGGACGGAGCGGGAGCCGCGCGGAGGAAGTTACGCACCCGAGCAGACCGGGAGATAAAAGCCCGCCCGCGCCGGGAGTGCGGCCGAGGACTCGGCTCCGGCCCGAACTTGGGGCGGAGCGCAGGGGGCAGCGCCGCGCCCCGCCAACCGGCCGGCGCGCGCGGGGGGCGGCCGCGCAGCCCACCCGGCCGGGGCCCGCCGCGCCCGGCCCCCCCGCCCGCGACGCCCCAAAAGTTTGCACTTGTTCGCGGCGATCTGGGCGCGCGGCCCGGGCGGGCGATGCGGGCGCGGGCGGCCCCCGACCCCGGCCCGCGCCCCCCGCGGCGGCCCCGGCGACCCCCGGCCCCGGTCTGACGGCGGCGGCTGGGCTCGCGGCGCGCGCCGGCCGGAGGGCGGCGGTCGTCGGCCTCCCGGGTCTCCGGTCGCTCCGGGAGGCGGCTCCGAGCGGGGTAAGCGGGCGCCGGGCGCCCGGGAGGAGACGGGGCCGGGGCCGGGGCCGGGCGCTGCGGCTCCGCGGGGCCGCCTTCCTCTGGGAAGGGCTCGGGCGCCGCGCGACCTCGCCCGGCTCCGGGCCGGCCACTTGCGGCCGCCGGCCGGGGCTCGCGCCCGGGCAAAAGTTATTTAGTGGCGGCTGCGGCGCCGGGAGGAGGGCGGAGGGGGGCGTGGGAGCGCGCGGCCCCGCGAGGGGAGCCCGGGCCGGCGGGGGCCCCGCGCCCCGTCCTCGCCCGCCCCCCTGCGCGCCCGGGGCGGGGACGGGCCCCGCGAGGACGCCCGGGGAGGGGGGTTCGTGGAAAGTAAAAGCCCCCGGCCCTCCTCCCGCGCGCACCTGGCCCCCCGCGCGCCTCCCGCCCGGCAAGCCGGGGGCTGCGCGAGCCGCGTGGAGAACTCTCGCCGGCCCCGGCTGGAAAGTTCTGGGGCGCCGCGCGGGGGTCGGTGAGCGCAGGGGTGGGGCCGGCGGCTCGGCGCGCGGCGTCCGGCCCGGGAGCCCGAGCGGCGGCGGGAAGGCGGGAAGCGGCGCTCGGGGCCGGGGGCGGCCGCGCGGGCTGAGGGGCGGCGCGGGGCGCGCGCGGGGACCGGGGCTTCGCCCCGCGGCTCCTCACGCGCGAGGGCCGCCCGCGGGGCTCGCTGCCCGCCCGGCCTTCATTAAAGGCGCAATTATTACTTGCTCCGGCGGCGCAGCGTGCAACTTCGGGAAGGCGAAGGGAGCGGCGCCGTCGGCCCGGCCGGCCCCGGTGCGGTGCCGCCCGGCCCGAGGCGCGGGCTCCACCCCGCTCCTCAGCGCCCGCGGGCCGGGGCTGGCGCGGGCGGGGTCCCCAGCCGCCCCGTCGGGGATCCGCCCCCAGTACCCAACTTTCCGGGGCTGCCCGGCCGCCTAGAGGGCGTCACCCCGGAGCAGGGGGGGGGCGTCGGAAAGCGAGGGCGCCCCGGGCGGCGGGGGTCGCGGGGTTCCCCGGGTCCCGGCCTGGGCAGGGGACGGGGGAGCAGGAAGGTGACCCCAAGCCCCAGGGCTCCCCTCGCCCTCCTCGGCCCGCCTCCGGTCCCTCCGCACCGCCTGGCCGCGGGGGGGCAGGGGGCACCCCGGGGCGCGCCGGGACCCCGCCGAGACCCCATGCCCACCGCGGGGCCGGGGCGCCGCGCGCCGCGCCCGAGCCCGGGCAGCTCCGGGAGCCGTTAATTCAATAAGACGGGAGCATCAGAGTTCGGAAATCCTGAGGAAATGTAACGTTCTGGTTTGAACACCCTGGCTCTCGGCCCCGAGGACCCCGGGGGGGCACGGGGCTCGTTGGCGGCGTTCGTCGTTAACAGCGCAGGTGCGGGTTCTCGTTCCGGGCGGCGGACGGCGCGGGACGCAGCCTCGCCCGCCGGACCTCGCCTCCCGGGCCGCGCCGGGGCCGCCCCCGTCCCCTCCCCGCGCCCCTCTCTTCTTCCTTGCTTCCTCCTCCTTGGCAGAAAAACACTGTCATGTTCAGGCCCTGGCTCGCAACGCCCAGCCGCTGGACTTCCCTGGCGGGTTGTTGTCACCGCATCCCATTTTCCAGCAGAGCTACAAAGCCACGAACAGACCGGAGAGTTGGACTCCCCGCTGCGGCCTGGGCCTCGGGCCTCCGGCCTCCCGGATCCCCCGGTCCACCGGTCCAGCCTCCTCCTAGCCCGGGCAACCCCGTCCTGCGGACGCGGCCCCCGTCCCGGCCTTGCTCGCAGGCCGCAGCCGCCGGGAGCTCCCTACCTGTTAGGGAGCGGTCGGGAGCCGGCTGCTGGGAGGATTAATTAGGGGCATGCTGTGTTCTGGGCAGCTCTGCGCCCGGGTAGCAGCCTCCAAACCTTTGCCCGCCTGCTATTTTATTTTTACTACATTTTCCTCGGGTTGTAAAAATAGACGCTGGGCACGTTCTCTCTAGCAAGTTTTCTAGCAAGGAACACGTTGAAGGCCGGGCGGGTTCTATAACAGGTTTCTTTTTAAACAACCAGAGGTGAGATGTGAAAATGAGAGCCGGGCTGGCCTCATTCATCTGCATTAAGAGGCCCTTCATTCAGAAAGGGGGGCAGGGCGCCCCGAGGTGATCGATGCGTTCCATGCTGGGCCTGAGCAGATGGTGGTGGCTCTCCCCCTCTCCCTAGACCCGCGGGGGGTGGAGGGGGTTCTCCCTGAGCTCACCACCAGCCACAGGATGGCAGCGTCCACGCCTCTCCCCGGCTTGTCATGCCTGGCCAGGGCCATGTTTGCTTCTGGGTGGTGAATGGGGTTTCGTTCAAACCTGGACCGAAACCTTCCGGAACCTTTGGGAGAGCTGTCAGGTGAGAGTCCAGCTGCTGTGTATGGTTGTGGGTTTAAATGCTACCACCGTGGGCATAATAACCAGAATAATTAATGATACAGACTGTGTGTGTGGTGCACTGGGGCTTTGAACTCGGCCTTAGTTCTTGCTAGGCAAGAACTACCCTGGAGCCCAGGCCTCAGCTCTAGCACAGGTGTTTTAGGTGTGACTAGTTTCCTGTCTTTGCCCCACTGGCTGGCATTTTTGGCAGGATCCCATTTGGGATGATGATTTGGTTGGTGATGTACCACACACTCTACGACTCATGGATCTGCATTCATTTCATCTATTTTATCTATTAGTTTATCTATTTTGGCTTGTAAATAATGACCACAGCAATAAGCAATAATCACATTGATTCATTTTTAGACTTACTCTGCAAAATGCTGGCTTTGATCAGAAACTCTTGACAGGACAACATGTTTTCATTTCTGTGGACAAAACATTTTCATTTCTGTGGACATCTTTCCCAGGAACAGTTTTGTCTTTTCTTTTTCATTCTTCTTCTTTTTACTGTTAAAAAGAAAAAGTTAATCTAGGCATTAGTGGCTCATGCCTATAATCCTAGCTATTCAGAAGACTAAGAGCTGAAGATCAAAGCCAGCCAGGGCAAGAAAGAGACTCTTATCTCCAGTTAACTACCAAAAAAAAAACTGGAAGTGGAGCTGTAGTTCAAGTGGTAGTGAACTAGCCTTGAGAAAAAAGAAAATGCTCAGGGACACCACCTAGGCCCCAAGTTCAAGCCCCATGACATTCATCCCCCCCCCAAAAAAAAAACAACTACCCACATTAAATGACTTGCAGGTTATGCCTGCAATCAGCAGTGCTCGGGGCTGGCTCCCAGGAGCCTGCCTTGGTAGTCTGCGCCTGTGGCCTGGGCTCCATTCACCTGTGCTCTCACCAGTTGCTTTAGCAACTCTGAAGTTTGGACTTGAGCCTGATGTTTCCATGTAACCATTAAACCTTGACTCCTGGGGATGTTTTAGAAAGTTCCTGACCTTAGAGCAAGGGCCTTTCTTTCGAATTAACACCTTGTCAATCAGGAGGAGGCAACGCGCTTTTAATAACGCATCTGATTTCCAAATGCACAACACTGATATTAATAAAAATAACCCAGGTTTCTCCGGAGACCTTGCTAATGCAGCCTCTTTATTTATTTTATTTTTTGCACATTTTGCCAGAGAGCTTTTGTTCTTATACATCTCTAATCTTCCTCCTTTTGATTTGTTGCAGGTGTTGTTGCTAATGAGCGCTCTCTTTTTTCTTTCTCTCCCACCCTCCTCTCTCTCTCCCCCCCCCACCTCTTATAATGAAAGTCAAGTGAGATCCAGTACCCAGATGGATGGGAAGCTGGCATCTCAGAAACTTCCTAACAAGTTGCTGATGATCGCCAGCCAGGGTCAGCTGCCCCATGATCGCCTGTCTCCCCCCAAGCAGAGCCAAATAACCTCCCCAGTTAAACACAGTGGCTTTTTTTCCTCCTTTTTATTTGCAGTCACATCAAACTATTGTCACTTGTGACCCATATGAAAAGAAATCTCTTTTATTGGTCTGAGATCCCAAGCCTGGTCCCCAAAGAGAGAACATGTTCCTAAGTACCCTGGTCACTGACTGATTTTATTTTATCTTTGCAGTGCAGGCCGGAGGGGCTGTCGAACACTTGTGTTGAGCACATCACGCGAGGGCCCTTTAAAGATCTGGATTGATCAGAAGGACAAAAATTAAAAGCAATCTGATCCGGCCCCACGCCGGATCCCTGTGGATTTGCTCCTTGTCCCGTATCCCGTTTCCCTCCACAGTCACAATCTGAGCGTCGGCTCGATCTGATCAGCTTCACCTCCGGGGGAGGTGGACTGCCAAGGTTAAGAGGACAAAAAGTTACAGGCAACTTTTTGATCTGCCCATCAGCAATCTGAGAAACGCTGGCTCTGTGTTTTCTGTATCAGCTGTTTGGAAAACACACACACACGCACAAGTTGCTCACTGCAGACCTGCAGTCTTGAGTCTCTGGGACATCCCAGCTACCATTGCCTGGTAGATGTGGCGCTTCCATGCTGAGGCCTCGAGTCCCCCCTGACCCCGCCGCTCCCTGTCCAGGTCCTCTTTGGGCCACACCCCTGTGGACTGGGCAGCCATGCTGCACCTGCTGATCTTTCTTCTGCACTGCCTCCTGCTGGCCTCTGGGGACTACAACATCTGCAAATCCTGGGTGACCACAGATGAAGGCCCAACCTGGGAATTCTATGCCTGCCAGCCCAAGGTGATGCGGCTGAAGGACTACGTCAAAGTGAAGGTGGAGCCCCCCGGCATCACCTGCGGAGACCCTCCTGAGAGGTTCTGCTCCCATGTGAGTCCCCAGCTGCCGCTGCTCAGGCCCAGGGAAGGAGGGGGTTGGGGTAAGACATGGGCATGTGTGAACAGACTGGAGAACCACATGCAAGGCTCAGACGGGGACCCAGTCTTTGTGCCACCTTGCAAATGGGCCAAAGGTGGGCAGCCTGAGGGAGTCACGTGACACTGTGTATGGGGGCCAGGGGCTCAAGGTACATTTAAAGTATTCAAAACAGGGTAGGGTGCAGAGCAAGTATGGACTAAGAGTCTGATTGCTTTTGTCGTTTCGCTACTGCAGATGGGGAAACTGAGGCAGCAGGCATGAAAGCCTCTGGCCCAGGGCACCCAGCACAAAGCAGAGAAGCTATAGGATTTGTGCTTACTATCAGGCCCCAAAGTCCCCTGGCTGGGACAGCTGAGCCGGTAGAGGCTGGCAGAGCAGCCAGGCTGCGGGAGCGGGCAGCCAGGGCTCAGCCTCAGCCTCTATACAAGTGGCTGGTGCCACTGAGTGTCCTTGGGTTGCTGCCAGGCAGGGCCACCCTGGTGTCACCACCCTGGAGTCACCACCCAGGCTCCCGAGGATGTCTGAGTCCCGTGGGGTGGTTTCAGTCACAGCGCCGAGAAGCCAGCCTGGGAGGGTAGCTTCCCACTTGGGCTTGTCAGTGGATGAGACTGTCATTGTGGGTGGTGGCTGGACCATGGCCAGCTGAGAGAGGAGAGAGAGAGGAGGGAGGGGGAGGAGAGGAGGGAGGAGAGGAGGGAGGAGGCGGCGGCAGGGCCGGGAGCCAGGGCTGCGTAAATCTCTAGCTATCTCTGCATTGGAAGTGGAGGGTCACACGCTGGCTCCGGTTGGACAAGGAGGCCAGGCCCCAGACGCCAGGGGAGCCCGGTTCTGAGCCCCCATCTTAGCCCGTGTGTGCAGACTGCTCCACACAGTCGGCCTCCAGTGCTAGTGTCTCAACGGTATTTTTTTTTCTCTTAAATATTCATCATTCTCCTAATGTGCCCAGGCTGGGGGTGAGTGCTAACTCCTTGAACCAGCTTGCAGGAGGGTGCTGAGGAGCGGAACTAACCAGCACATGAGGCCCTCTCCTGGCCAAAGCTGGGCTCTGGGCACACTTCGCCCTAGACACCCCAAAACACCTCTCCCCCCCGCCAGTGGCTGATGCCAGCTGCGGTCTGGGGTCTGGGAGAAGCCCCTCTTCCTCCCCGTTCTCCCTCTCTGGAAGCTGGGTGAGGAAGGCAGGCAGGGAGCGGTGCTGTTGTGGGGTGGCTGAGCCTCGGTGTGCTGACACCTGTTTGATGGATGTAAATCCTTGCTGACAGGCTGCCGTGGGCTCTGTGTTAGTCACGGAGGATGGGTGCTGCCCTGGCTGGCCGGCAGGGTCAGGGGATTTGGTCTGGATTTCAGCCCTGACACTGCCTGACTCCTCTGAGCCCAAGTGTGGCTCATCTCATCACCCAGTCTGGGTCTGATCCCTTCTTGGGATCATGAAAAGGTCGCCTTCATCCTGCCAAGGTCACTGGACGTGGAGGGCACGTCAGGAGCTGACCTGTGACCAGGCCAGGACTGACCCCCTCGGGGGCAAGGGCTCCCCTCTCTGAGCCCCAATGTCTTAGTCTGGCAAAATAGCACATACTGTAGGAGGGTGCAGCCAGCCCAGGGGGCCCTGGTATCCATTGGCACACAGGTATTCAATATGTACTGTTGGTGGTAGTGGTGGTGGTGGTGGTGTTGGTGGTGGTGGTGGTGGTGGTGGTGGTGGTGGTGGTGGTGGTGATGATGATGATGATGATGATGGGGCACTGCTGCTGGTTTTCAAGCTTTTCTCATTCCTCAAAGTTCTTGGCCTCTCCCCAGCCTAGAAGACCCTGCACCCCACATTTCTAGCCTCTAGGCAGCTGCCATGGATGGGCACAAAGGGGATTTAAACTCCAGCCAGAGCAGAGGCGGCCCACCAGCCAGCAGGGGTGCACTAGTGGCAGACCACCCACTGTCCTTTAGCTCTGCGCTGGCCAGGGTCACTGCTTACACACCCTCCGTGGACAGCACTCAGCCGGTCGGAGTGGGAACCTCAGGAGGACCAGAGGGTCCCCCACTTCAGATCCGAGGTGTGGACCTCTCCCCCAGGCCTCCTGTCCTTGGACAAGGCCACCTGAGAGCCTTCCAGCCTGGCGAGGAGGGGAAGGGGGGAGGGGGACGAGAGACAAGATAAATGAATAAATAAAAACCCACTGGCTCTAAATGCACAAGGAGAATTAATAGGGATGAGCTCTCAGCCGAGGATTCTTGGGCAAGGGCAAAATTTCAATGAGAACTGCAGAGGGGGGTGCCCTCCTTCCCCCCCCACCGGAGGACTGTGCCCTGGGGCCAGGAGGAGGCCTTGGGGCCTCGGAGATGGAAGGGCAGGGGGCCAAGGCTTCTCAATTCCCAGGACCCCTTGGGGTTAGAGAGGGCATGGAGGGGTGGGGGGGCAGCAACAAAACAGAGCCTGAGCCCTGTGAATAGGACCTGGCCACTTGAGGGTCAGGAGAGGGCTGGCAGGCCAGGAGCCAGACGTGGCCCCCAGTCCGGGCAGCCGGCACCTCTGGTCTGCAGTGCAGACCCCAGGCCCGGCCCCGCCCCTGCCCCAGGCCACACCCCTGCCTGTCCAGCCCCTGGCTCCAGGGATGCCTGGTGGTGCTGGGGAAGGAGGCTGACATTTCCTCAGTGTCTTCTCAGCAGAGGGGGAAGCAGACAGCGTGGCTGCAGGGTCCTGGGGTGAGGTTCTCAGGCACAAGGGGTCCCTCTAAGGCCTAACAGGGACACTGACTGGTGCACCTACCTTCCCCCCTTCCTGGGGAAAGGAAATGGGTCTCCAAAGCTGAAGGTCAGCCAGGCCCAGGCCCGTGGCTCATGCCTGCCATCCTCGCTCCTCAGGAGGCTGAGATCTGAGGATCGCACTTTGAAGCCAACCTGGGCAGCAAAATCCCCAAGACTTTTTATCTCCACTTAACCCATCAAAAGCCAGAAGTGACTCAAGTGGTCGAATGCCAGCCTTGAACAGAAGAGCCAAGCGAGAGCGCAAGTCCCTGAGTTCACACTCTAATAGCCACATAGACACACAGCAAACAAACAAAAACCAAGAACCAATGCAGCCTGCAGGCGCTCGAGCCCAGTGTGAGTGTGTTTTAGCTGAGGCCCGATGGCCACCACCCGTCTTCATCTTTCCACTTGGAAACAGAAGAATGTTAACTTTTTCTTTAGCAGGTCTCCAGAGAGAGATAACTGTAGACTCCCTTGCTGTGTGTGGGGCTTCCAGTGTAAGACAACCCTCTCTGAGCCTTATTTCCCCAAGTTGGGGCGATGAACGGAATGTGCTCGGCAGACGATGCTTGGTACACAGTCGCGGCTAGGGTCACGCTGGTTATTTGTACCAGTTCCGTGAGTTCAGACTCCAGCCTCCCCTGGGAGGTGAGCTCCTCCAGGGCCTCACTCTGGGCTCACTCGATGCCCAGTGAGTCTTGATTGAATCAATAGATGAATAGGAGAAAGAGGGGCGCCATCTGGGAAGGCTTCTTGGAAGACGCGTGGGGGGCGGAGGATGAGTGCTGATTGAAGAAGCATGAGGAGCTCTCGCGGCTCCCCCGCTGCAGCCCCTGTTCCATAGGTTCTGTCCCGAGACAAAGCCAGGGGTTTGCACAGCCCTGTCCTTAAGTCACTCACGAGAGGCTGGGAGTCTGTGCCGTCATCCTCGTGACTGACCCTGGCTCTGTGGAAGCGCCCAAGGCAGAGCCCAGCTGGCAGGAGAAGAGATCCGTCAGGTGCCACCTTGTGGCACGGTGGGGCCTGCTGACCCGGGGGATGCAGGCCATGAGATGGGAGGGGCTCCCGCCCTGCCCCCCACCCGCTCCCCCATCCTGCTTTTCTCATGAGAGTCCCTTTGGGTCCAGATGTCTGGTGGAAGGCAGAGCCATGCAGCAGACAAGCCCAGAAGGGTTTTCCTCAAGATTCTGGACCTTTCTGGAAGCTTCTCCAGCTTCCTCTCAGACTTTTCCAGTCATTTCCTTTTGTTCCTATCGGCTGTTTGGATTGCAGGCTGGCTCCGGCGGGGGATGGGCACCTCCGTGCTGGGTGTGGGGACAGCCAAGGGGGCTCCCGCCCCTCCTGCCTTGTGGGACTTGGGGTAAGCCTTGCTCCCTGCTCTGAGCCTCAGAGTTTGCATCAGGAAATGGGTGGCATTTGGGTGAGCTGAGGAAATTTCAGACAAAAGCCCTTGTCTGGGGCACTGCCACTAAATGAATTCACAGAAAAAAGAGGGTTTGTACTTTTCTGAATCTAGAATTTAGCTTGAGGGACAAAAGGAGTACACATAGAAAATATTAGACAGGGCCGGGCACCAGTGGCTCACACCTGTAATCCTAGCTACTCAGGAGGCTGAGATCTGGAGGATGGTGGGTTCAAGGCCAGCCTGAGTGAAATTCCGTCTCCAGTTGATCCGCAAAAAGCTGGGCTAGAAGCATGGCTGAAGTGGTAGAGCACCAAGGGAGTGAGCAAACAAGCTAAGCAAGTCCACAAAGTAAATAAATAAATAATAGATGCCCCAGAATAGGGCTGAGGGGTGGAATTCAGAAGTTGGGGTCTGGGAGGTTCAGAGGAGCGAAGGTGTGGGCAGAAAGCTCAGTGCAGACACAGTCAGGCATGGGGAGAAGAGGAGGGGCAGAGTGCAGGGCCCACCTGCCTCTATCCTGGCTGAGGCACCTGTCACCCCCAAGGACGCCCAGCAGCTTCCTGGAGGGGGGGGCGGGGAGGGGCAGCAGAGGACACACACACAGCTCTGCTCAGCGGGGGTTGCCGGCTCTGGTTTGTTTTTCAGCTGTGGTAAGATTTTCTTAAATATATGAAAATGTCTTTCTAATTCTCTGAGCAGAGCCAAGTGCGGGCGGGGGCGGGTGGGGCAGAAGGGATGTTGGACGGGAGCCCGAGCTGCAGGCCTGGCAGAGGGAACCCCAGGCCGGGCCCCTGAGCTGCAGGCTCCCCAAATGTTCGACCACGGTGCTCACTCAGTTAACTCTATGTGTGTGTGTGCGTGTGTGTGTGTGTGTGTGTGTGTGTGTGTGTGTGTGTGTGTGTGTGTGTCTAGATAGATCCTAAGAGCCTGAGGTAACACGCAGAACTGGAGGCTGGTTTGAATGGAGGCTGCCAGTGTGGGCCCCGCCCTGTCCCTGCCCTGAGCACTGTTTACAAGATTTTATTTTCATTTGCAATCCAGGTCAAGGTGACATCACTTAAAATTAACCCCTTCAATTTTTTGTTTAGTATAGTTGGGCGCTAGTGGTTCAGGCCTGTAGTCCTAGCTACTCAGGAGGCTGAGATCTGAGGATCGTGATTAGAAGCCAGCCCAGGCAGGAATATCTGTGAGACTCTTATCTCCAGTGAACCAGCAGAAAGCTGGCAGCGGAGCTGTGGCTCAAGTGGTAGAGCACCAACCAGGCAAGAGTGCAAGGCCCTGAGTTCAAGCCCCATTACTGGCACAATGCAAAACAGAAAAAGAAGAAATATAGTATAATGAAATAAACATCAGATTTCCCTTTTTAACCATTTAAAACAGTTCAAGGGCATTTCACACATTCATCACATTGTACGACAATCCCCTTTGTCTCCTCTTAACACCCTTCCTCACCCCATAAAGAAACCCCGTACCAACTAAGCACCGTCCCCTGTCAGCCTCCCAGGCCTTATAATTACTCCTCAACTTCCTGTCTATTACCCACTCTGGACATTTCATGTAAATGGAGCGTCTAGAGTGTGGGGGGGGGGGTAGTTTCTCCTCTTAACTTGCATTTCTCCCATGAGCAGCTCCTCCTGTGCCCATTGGCCACGGAGCCGGGTCTTTGGCCCATCATGCACTTGGGCTGTCCTCTTGTTGAGCTGCATGTGTTCTTTACATATTCCAGATCTTACTCATCTATTTGAAGGTATTTCCTCCATTCTGTGGGTTGCCTTTCCGCTCCATGGATTGCATCCTTTGATGCACAGTATTTTAGTTTTAATGAAGTCCGGGTTGACTACTGCTCCCTTTCTCCTCAGACTTCCAGAGTTACGGTTCTTCTGCACAGGTCTCTGATTCATGCAGAGCTGATTTCCATGTATGGTGTGAGCCAAGGGTCCACACGTTCTCCATATGGCCTGTGGGCGTCTGAGGCCCCAGGGGCAGCACCCCGGGGGCATCATGGGAGGAGGGGGGACGCATTTCTTGATGATGAGCTCTCTTCCCCCATCCTGCACTCCTGCCCCTGGTGTCCTTGTTGAAAATCACTTGACCATGAATAAGGAGTTTGCTCTGGGTTCTCAGCTCTCCCCCAGGGAAGCCGGAGCTGTCTGTGCAGTGCACCACCAACTGTCCCAAATACCCTCCTGCAGAGACCACACCTACCCTGCATACCCATTTTACAGAAGAGGAAACTGAGGCTCCAGTGCCGAGGGGCCATCGAGGCTCAGGCTTGGGTCTCAGGCGTGTGGCAGGTGTGCCACAGTGAGGCCTGAGTAGGAGGAAGCCTGTGTGCACACATGCATAACCCCCCCCTCCCCCACACACACACCTGCTTCTCCTTTCCCTAACCTGGGCTTCCGCCGGGATGTTGACTTCTGTTCTCAGAGGCAGCTCATCAGAGGGGAGCTGTGGCTTCCTTTGCTCTGCAGCCATGTTTTCTGCTCCTTTCCTCCTCGCTCAGCTGGGCACAGGCATCCACACCTCGCTCCCCACATACAGTAGGTGCTAAATAAATGCTCCATCTTAAATAGCACCAGCTTAGGAGGAGTCTTAAGGATTGTATAGCTAAGTCTACCATGGTGGCTCCAACAGCTCAGGTGGGGCATGGGCCCCTGGAACCTGGCTGCTGCCGACCTCTGACCCCACTCCTAGCCCCTCCCCCAGGGACTCCTAGGCTCCTGATGGAGTCCAAGTCCCTCATTTCCTTTGGGGAAACTGAGGCCCACAGTACCTAGCAGGAGGACAGAGGACCTAAGGCGGCTTCACCCCGGCCATGGGCTCCCCACGCAGCAGTGGGGGCTGGTGGTGTTACCAGTGCACGCTGGCCCCGCTCACCAGAGGCTGCACTGGGGAAAAAAAAAGGAAGGTCAGGTGCAGTGGCTCATGCCTATAATCCTCCCTACTCAGGAGACTGAGATCTGAGGGCCAAGGTGCACAGGCAGCCCACACAAGAAAGTCCTTGAGACCTTATCTCCACTTAGCCACCAAAAACCCAGAAGTAGAGCTGTGGACCAAGTGGTAAAGCGCCAGCCATGAGTGGAAATTCACTTCTTTAAAAAATTATTGGGTAGGGGCTGGGAAGGTGGCTCAGTGGTAGAGCGCTTGCCTTGCATGCATGAGGCTCTGGGTTCGATTCCTCAGCACCACATAAGCAAAAAGAAAAAAGCTGGAAGTGGTGCTGTGGCTCAAGTGGTAGAGCGCTAGCCTTGAGCTGAAGAGCTGAGGGACAGCGCCCAGGCCCAGAGTTCAGGCCCCATGACCAGACCCAAAAAAGAAAATGGTTGTGTATCTGTACAGAGAGGTTACAATTCCGTACATTGGGTGGAAATTCGGGGGGGGGGGGGGTCCCGCAGGCGTGGCGCGCTGACGCGTGGGTTTGGCCAGTGTGGGTGTGCTCTCACGGGTCACCACACACACTGCTCTGAGCTGGCCCTTGCCAGCGGGGGTGGGGGGACCGGGCGACCCCAGGCGGCCCTCTGCCAGCCGTGCTGTGTCTCCCCCGTGGACGGGTCCAGAGATGTCAGGCAGGGGCATGGCAAGGTGGCGGGAACATCGGCCATCACGGACCTGTCAGGGCTCACGGTTGGGGCTGCCCAGGAGTTCCCTGCAGTTGGAGCTGGGGGGCGGTGTCACGCCCCCCTTTACCATGTACTGGTATTCATATGTTTGGGCAGGACTGAGATTTGAACTCAGAGCCTTGGGCTTCCCAGGCCAGTGCTCTACCCCTTGAGCCACATCTCCAGCCCCTTTGGCACTGGTTATTTTTTGTTTTTGTTTTTGCTGGTCCTGGGGCTTGAACTCTGGGCCTGGGCACCACCCCTCAGCCCAAGGCTAGCACTCTACCACGTGAGCCACAGCACCACTTCCAGCTTTTTCTGCTGATGTGGTGCTGAGAAATCAATCCCAGGGCCTCAAGCATTCAAGGCAAGCGCTCTACCACTGAGCCACCTTCCCAGCCCGGCACTGGTTATTTTTGGCACAGGTTCTGGTGTGATGCGCAGGCCAGCGGGGGCTGCGATCCTCCTATTTATGCCTCCCCACATCACTGGGGCTGACCCACCACTGCACCCAGCCACCGGCCGACACGGAGCCTCCTGAACTATGAGGTCTGGGCTGGCCTCAAACCATGATCCTCTCCATTTCCGCCTCCCAAGTAGTATTGGCTTGAGCTACTGTACCTAGCTGTGAAACACATTTAGTATGCATATCTTTACAGGACTGAGATAAGCAACCCTAGAGTCCAGAAGAGGAAAGAAGGCTCGGAGGGCTGAGGATTCTTGGTCAAGGCTGCACAGCCAAGCGGGACTTGAAGGCCGCTGTTGTGTAGCAGGTGTCTGAGCAGCGGTCCGGTCAGTCACAGGTGGCCTCCAAGGGGTCTGTCTGGTAGGAGGGTTGGAATTGACCTCCCTTTGTATATGGAGCCCTTCAGATGTCAGACTGGAAAGCTCTAGAATGTAAGCTCTGGCACTCCCCCGCCCCCCTCGCCACACACACACGGTTTACCTACTGCCCTTTGGGGACCGCTTGGCCTCCCCAGCCCTCCTCCCTCTCCCTCCAGCTACCCAGTCATTTGTCGAGTTGACGCTAAGTGCCGGCCAGGGAAATAAGAGGAAATGAACCCGGCTTGGCCCCTCGGCCACAGCTGAGACCTGCCATGGGGTCGGAGGTGAAGAGGAGGCCGGGAAGGCCTCGCTGCGGGACCCCGAGAGCTCCCACTGGTGTGCTGCCGGTGGCCCGGGGCCAGCAGCTGTGTAGGTGTATCGCCCGGCCTTGAGCGACAGCTGGACGGCAGGCGGCAGGCTGAGCCGCTCCTGGGGGCTTTTCCCCTCCCGGCCTGCTAAGTAAGGGAGTTCTGAGCGTCTGCGTTCCTGACGCTCCGCATGGAAGGAGAGAAAGAAAGAAAAATGGGGGAGAAGCCGTGTTCTCCCAGGCAGCCAGGAAGACCAGGGAGCGTGAGGACGGCAGGCCAACTCCTATCTCAGCAGCAACACCCCAGAGCAGAGGCCCCTGGTTTTCAAGGGTCTCAGAACCCTTTGAGAACCCATGGGACTTCCTAGAATAACACCCCTGCATACACACACACCAAGATTGCAAAGAGGTGTGAACCTTTCCTAGCCATCACCCAGGCCCCTGGGAGCCCCTGTGGCTGACGCCCCACCGAACCGAGCCCTGCCTCCAACGCACTGCCCCAGCCACGTCTGCTGGGCAGAGCATTCACTGGCATCATTGACAGCCCAATGTGCTGGCCAGCACCCTCACCACCCACAGAAGACACATGCTGAAGTTTGTTCATTTGTTTGTTTTGGATCAGTGCTAGAACTTGAACTCAGGGCCTGGGCGCTCTCCCTTAGTATTCTTGCCCAAGGTTGGCATGCTACCCTTTGAGCTACAGCTCCATTTCTGTGTGTGTGTGTGTGTGTGTTTTGTGTGTGTTTAGTGTGTTTAACTAGAAATGAGGGTGTCTTAGGTTTCTCTGCTCAGGCTGGCTTCCAACCTCCATCTTCAAATCTCAGCCTCCTGAGTTGCTAGGATTATAGGTGTGAGCCACTGGCTCTCAGTTGGTCAAGTTTATTTAGATACTGATTTTGAATGGGAGACTCAGAGGTTATGCTGCTTACCCAGGGTCACACAGTGTTCAAGTAGAGAATCTTGGGCTTAAACCCAGCACCAGGGCTCCTCACTGGGCGGCAGAGCTGATGCGAGGTGCTGTGAACATCTCAGAAAGCTTCTGATAGAGCTGGCCGTCATCTGTGTGTGCACTTGCGTGTACATGTGTGCATGTGCGTGTGCGGCCCTGTGTGCTGGCGGGTGCCTTTGCTGTTGTCTGGGGAGACGTGCCCCTGCCCTTTGAGTCAGGATGGAGTCTGCTAATCTGCTTGTCTGGTAATTCGCTTACGTGCTGTCTGTCTGGAAGCAGCCGGCTTTGCCTGGAGGAACTTGATCTGTCTTTGCTGGGGGCGGGTGGAGGGGGCCACACCAGCGATGGACAGTAATAAACCTAAAAATAGAGATGGCATGGGGTGTGGAGGGGGTGCCCAGCGTCCGCCTGGCACTGGGCCGTCAGTGGGAAACTGGAGGGGAGGAAGGGGAGGAAACCAGGGGGAGTGGGGAGACATCACCCCCCTTCCTACTGCTTCCTGTCTTCAAGGCGGGGGCACCTCGTCCTTTGCTTCAGGTGAGAACACCAGGCCCCTAAGGCTGTGGTTGGGCAGGACGCTGACCTGACCTGACCGTGGGTCCTGAGAATCGCCCCGGGGTGAGGGGGCGGGGAGGTGCTGTCCTGTCCTCCCCTCCAGCCCTCGGGATGGGCTTGTCAAAGGCCAGGTGGGCAGCTGTGGGAGCCCCCCTTCCTTCTTCCCCCCCTCCCCTGCCTCTTCACCCCTGGTAGTTCAGCCCACAGTGAGAGCCCTTTGCACCCAGTGCCTGCCTGGGCCACACCCCAGCCCGGCCACATCCCAGCCTGGCCACACAGAAGACTCGGAGCAGGGCCTGGGATCCAGCTTTGTAAAAACTTCATGTGGTCTAACCGCCTGCGTGCACGCAGACACACACACGCACACACACACATGCACTCATTGAAAAGACCCAGGGTTGCTGTCACGGCCCCTTTCCAGGCATTGTGATGGACATTGGGGTCTGCGGGCTGCTTACCTGGGGCGTCTTGCTTAGAGGGGACTGGAGAGGTGCTGATTGGCGATAGAACAGGCAAGTCAGAGAAGCCCCACTGCCAGCCCCGCGATGGCGTTGCCACAGAGCAGGGCCCCTGTCCAGGTGCACGGTCTGTCCAGGTTCGTGTTCCCAGCCCAGGTGCATGGCCTGTCCAGGTGGGCGCTCCTGGTGCAGGTGTACCGCCCCATCCAGGTGTGTGTTCCCTGTTCAGGTGCGCACCTGTCCAGGTGCACGGGCCTGTCCAGTGTGCCCAGTGAGGGGCACACCCAGCATCTTCTTACTCTTTCCTTTGCCCGCTCTGAACCCCCAGAGCAGCAGTGGGAGACTGTTCCCCGCCTGCTGGGTGTGAGGCCCACTTGTGCATCCCTGGAGAGGGGCCCGCTGCAGGGGGTCACCGCAGACTCTGTCCTGCCTTCCCCTGCGGGGCACGCTGATCTGCCCTTAACCAGAGCCGCCACTCAGGAAAAAGCTAAGCAGACACCTGCCAGGAGGTGGGGCCCCCAAACAGAGGTGCCCCTTCCTGACACCTCAGCCTGGGGTGTAGAGAGTAGACCTTGGCACTAGAGAGGAGAAAGGAAGGTGGGAAGGAGTGAGCTGGGTGGGGGAGGGGCTGCAGCTGAAAGGCTAGGACCACTGAGACCTGGTAGTCCTCCTCCCAGGGCCCCTGGGGCAGGCTGAGAGGACTGGAGGCTGGAAGCTCTGCTGGTGGCCCGAGCAGGGGCCGGGCAGGGGCTGGGAGGCGGACAGAGGCCCTGGGTGGCTCTCCCACCTGTCCTGTCCCCCCCCCCCAATCTGTGTCAGGACCTGACTGGAGGTTCTGTTCTATTCTGAAAGCCCAGAGCAGCCCGAAGCCAGTCCATGGACTGACCCAGAGCTCTGAACAGGCTGAGGGATCCCAGGGGGGTCTGCCCTCCCCAAGGCCCGGCCCCCACCCCAGCGCGGGGATCCTCTGGCCACTTTTCTTCTCCTGATAAAATATTCATGTCAGCAGAGTAGGCTCTCTTTGGGAAGGCTGCCTGGGTCTAGCTTACGCTTTGCACTAGCTTTTAAAGAGCAGGCCACTTTTCCTACACTCTAAGCATTTTCTAAGGCCTGAATCAATAATGCACTTCACCGGGCGCTCTGAAGCTTCCTCTCCCCGCCCCGCCCCCCTTCCTCTCCTCCCCTCCCTGCCCTCTGCCTCCTTCCAGCCCTTCTTCCTTCAATTTATTTATTTTCAAAGTATTAAGTAACAGCGTGGAGCTGTGGGGAGTATGGACGGGTGGGCAGAGGGTGAGGGCACAGGGAACAGGTGTGCCCCGTCCAGGGAAGGGGAGGCCGGAGCAGCGGCTGCGCAGGCCTTGAAGATCACTAAGCTCCTGGAGAGAGAAGGGGCAGGTTTGGGCCGGTCCCTCTTCCCTCTCTCCTTTCCCAGTGGATTAAAAGATGCTTACAGTGTAGGCACAGGAAACAGGACCAAAATAGAAGAGAAAGGGGGGCCGGGAGGACAGGACAGGGCAGGACAGAATAGATGGCTAAGATCTTGAAGGATACGACCATCCAGTTCGACTCTGTCAGCTTTTTGTGGTAGTGAGCCCCTGTCCCCAGAGATGTACAAATGAAGGTGGGCCTCAACTTCTGAGGCCGGTGCCCATGTGTATCTGGCTCACACCTGTCATCCTAGCTCCTCAGGAGGCTGAGATCTGAGGATCACGGTTCAAAGCCAGCCTAGGCAGGAAAGTCCATGAGACTCAGCTCCAATGAGCCAGCAGAAATGGAGCTGTGGCTCAAACTGGTAGAGCGCTAGCCATGATGAAAAAGCTCAGGGACAAGGCCCAGGCCCTGAGTTCAAGCCCCACGACCAGAAAAAAATAATAATTTGTAGCAAGTTCCTGGACAGAAGATGACTCTTCTAGCCAGAGCTTTGAATACCCTCCCCTCCACGCCCGCCCCCCAGTTTTGTCCTGGCAATCCTGACTCTTGAGGACCTGTGACCCATGGAGGCACCCCCACAGTTCTTCTGAGAAGCTCCAGTTGGGGTGAGGACGTCAGCGGCCAGCCTGCCCCTAGTAGGCCAGGCTCCCTCCGGCAGAGCTGACTCACCAGAATGGAGGCTGTGACCTTGCCCAGCCCAGAGAGCCTCCAAAGGGGAGGGGGGGGGGGGAAGAGGGCCAGAGATCAATGAAACCATGAAGGGGGAGGGGAGGGACAGGAGAGAGTTAGAGACACACAGGGCAGCTAGAATTAGAATCCGCCCTGAACAGAATCTCCGTTTCCGCTTTGTTAATAATTTATCCCTGCTGCAACTTTTCTTACCAATAAGTAGGAAATAATTTGTTAGGGAGAATTCCCCTGGTACCCCAGCTTTCTCCCTGGAGTTGGGAGTGAGTACCTCTGTGTCCTTCCGCCTGCCGGAGTGGGTGTTGGGGCTGAGCAGTAAGCAGATGTGAAGACTTTAGGATGATCGGCCTACTCTTGCTCATCAGTTCACCAGTAGGGAAAGTGAGGCATGGGTACAACAAGATCGCATGCGATGTTAAGAGCGATACTGAGTCCTGACACCCCGAGTCCACGTGTCAGGATTCTTGTTTGCTTGTTTTTGTGCCCATACTGGGACTTGAACTCAGAGCCTGGGTACTGACCTTTACATTTTTCACTCAAGGCTGACACTACTACTTTAGTTACAACACCACTTCCAGCTTTTTGGTGATTAGTTGGAGCTAAGAGTCTCTTGGACTTTCCTGCCCTGGCTGACTTTGGCCCTTGATGCTCAGGTCTCAGCCTCCTGAGTAGCTGGCATTACAGGTGTGAGCTATCAGTCCTGGCCAAGTCAGTTATAGATTTACACATCTGCCCAGGGCCAGAAGAGATGCTTCAAGGTTCAAGGAGCACTGCTTCCCACCCTGGCTCCTCCCTGAGACTCCCAAATTTTATAAGAATGGAAGCTGATTTGCCTTCGCCCTCCTCCCTAGCACCCCACCCCCTAGGCCTCTCTTTGGCTGCCTCCTGCCTCCCACCTGGACACACACACAGCTGCCTCCGGCCACTCCCCCCCCACACCGGAGGGTGACAACTCGGCAGACAGGTTCAAAAAAAATCTGTCACTGCTAAACTGTTCCCGGCCTGCCCACACGCCCGGGTGGCAGGGAGATGTGCTGTCTGCCTCCCGGGAGGAGCCGCATCTGCGGTGAGCGGCACGGCTGGGGGCGGCCATGTCCTTTCCTTTTTGGGTGAAGGACACAGCTCCCCCACTTGCCTCAGAGTTGGGGTTTCCTGTGGGACCTCGGGGAGTTGCTCGCGTTCACCTGGTTTATAAAATGTGGATGGAGGGCCAGGCACCTGTGGCTTATACCTGTAATCCCAGCTCCTCCTGAGGCTGAGATATGAGAATCATGGTTCCAAGCCATCCTGGACAGACAGATCCAAGAGGCTCTTATCTCCTGTTAACCACTAAAAGCCAGAAGTAGAGCTCAAGTGGTAAAAAGGGATAGCACCCGGGATCTGAGTTCAAGTCCCAGTACAGGCACCAAAAAAAAGAAATGGCTTGCATCTTTGGGGCCAGCAAGTAGTGGCAGGGTCACTCGTGGGTCTGGGGGAGGTTATCTCTGCAGGGTCTTTTTTGTTGTTGTCCGTCGTGGGGCTTGAACTCTAGGCGTGGGTGCTGTCCCTCGGCTCTTCAGCTCAAGGCTAGAGCTCTACCACTTGAGCCACAGCGCCACTTCTGGCCTTTTCTGCTTATGTGGTGCTGAGGAATGGAACCCAGGGCCTCATGTATGTGAAGCAAGCGCTCTACCACTGAGCCACCTTCCCAGCTCTCTCTGCAAGATCTTGTACAGATACTAAGCAAAGCACTGGCCCGAGGACACCTGTGACTCTTGCAATCACCTTGGGAAGGTGTGGTCACCGGTCTGGTGAGCTCCCACTCCTTCCACAAAGATTTCCTCGGTCATCCCAAGGGATGGGGGTGGGGGGCTAGGGCAGCATGACAGGGACCCCTCCAGACTCCCAGAGCTGGGAGCCACGGCTGGAGGCTGGTGCTGACCACTGGTCGCCAGTGGCCGATTGCACAGCCTGTGCACTTGCTCTGGCCAGCTTTGTGTGTGTACATGTGCATGTGCGCACACGTGTCCAGCTCTGTGTGTGTACATGTGCGCACACGTGTGTATTGGGGTGTTGGCATGGGGCCTTGAACTCAGCCTCAGCTCTCACAGCCTAGATCCTGTTTCCAGTTCTAGTTTTCACTAGTTAATTGGAGATAAGAATTTGGTGCATTTTGTCTGCCCTGGCTGGCTTT
Organism: Dipodomys spectabilis; assembly: GCF_019054845.1. Classification (NCBI taxonomy): domain Eukaryota; kingdom Metazoa; phylum Chordata; class Mammalia; order Rodentia; family Heteromyidae; genus Dipodomys; species Dipodomys spectabilis. Next base: position 5,106,382 of record NW_024870744.1, read on the forward strand.
GAACCTCAGTCCTCAGATCTCAGCTTCCTGAGTAGCTAGGATCATAGGCACCGTTGGTGGCCAGCTGGCCAGCTGCAAGCTGTCTGTCTCCCTCCCTCTGCTTAGACAGCAACTGAGGTTTTTGTCCCAACCCAGGTCTGAGCTTGCTTGCTTCTTTCCTTCCTTCCTTCCTTCCTTCGTTCCTTCCTTCTTCCTTCTTCCTTTCTTTCTTTCTTTGCTGGTACTAGGGCTTGAACTCGGCCTCAAGTATGCTCTTCCTTAGCTTTTTTGCTCACCTTTTTCACCCACTTCCACTTCCTGCTTTTTTGCTGATTCACTAAAGACCCAGCTTTGCCTGCTGGGCCTTGAACTAAGTTTCCCACCTCTCAGCCTCCCAAGCAGCTAGGGTTACAGGCTTGGGCTTCCAGCCTAGCTGGTATGAGGCTGTTCCTCCTCCTGAGACTAAATAACCATTCCAGTCCCCCACAGGTGCTCTCTGGCTGAGGGGCCTGGGGCTCAGACCACAGGCCTCCCCATGGCACGATTACCTCCGCTGCCCACAGCCTCCTCTCCCATTCAATTACTGTTCTTGTCTGGAGCTCGTCTGTGGTGTTTACAGCCTGGCCTTCGACTCCAACGATACCCTCTGCGCAGAGAAAAACACACAAGCAAGAGCATTTTCAAGACCAAGTTTGGACAGCACAGCATAAATCCTCTTCCCTTCCAGGTGTTTCCCACTTGTGTCTGGTCAGAGACTGGCCTGGGGCGGGGAGGTGTGCAGGGCCAGAGAGCGCAGAGCGGATGGGTTTCGTTTCCCAAGGCTCCCCAACATTGAGTACCACAGGGTCTGGACTAGAGAAGTGAGGCTGGCGGGACTCAGTTTCTCATCTCTGAAGAGCCTCTAGCCAGAGCGCCTTCCCGTCCCCCTGGGCTGCTGGGAGCGGCCCAGTGAGCAGCGGCTCTCAGTGGTGCTCAGGGAACAGCATGGTTGTGTTTTCCCAGGCTAGCAGTCACCGGGGCAGCCTTGCCACGATGTTGCCATCTGTGCCATCTCCGAGCCTGCTGGTGTTAGCCTTTGTCTCTGTCAGAAGGTGGCTGTGTGGAAACAACAGCCATCATTTGCAGACATCTAGGCATTTCGTACCCATTGTTCCCTTGACGCTGGATGGAGGAAATTGAGGCCCAGAAAAGTAAAATGACTTGTTCAAAGTCACCCAGCCTCCAAGGATTGAGCCAAGATGAAATTCAGGGAATTCCAGATCCCATGGCCAGAAGCTCAATGACTCCAGATTCAAATTGGTGGGGGAGAGGAGTGACTAACTCAGCACTTGGGGCTCCACAGACCCCTGGGAATTGTAGGGATGATGTGGTCGGTGGTATTTGGGGGAAAAGGGTTTGCAGTTGATGAAATGATTACAGAGACAATGGGCTGCTTTGGGGAGTAGTAAACATTGCCTGTGGGAAGCCGGGCGCCGGTGGCTTACACCTGTCATCCTAGCTACTCAGGAGGCTGAGAGTGGGAGGATCACAGTTCAAGGTCAGCCCAGGCAGAAAACTCCACAAGACTCCATCTCCAATTAGCCAGGCACAACCAGGCTGGAGGTGTGGCTCAAGTGGCAGAACACCAGCTGAGCAAGTGAGCTGAGCAAGCTCCAGACCCTGAGCTCTTAAGCCCAGTGCTGACCAAAAAAGAAGGCTCAAGTGCCATCCTGAATGTGGCAATGTGGCTGGAAGTCCTCAGCTGCGGTCACGGTCAGTGGCCGGTCTCCTGGAGAGGTGGACATGCAGGCTGCCCCCCCACCCAGTGCTGTCCTTGGCTGTGGTATTCGGGGGTGGAGGGAGCCAGGTTCCATCCCCAGTGCGATCCTCAAATTTTCCCTGGTGGAGGAGAGCAAGGAAGGCAGCGTGTGCACTGGCTGGGCCTGTGCACAGAGAATGGCTGTTGATGCACACGGACCCCTCCCCGGAACCTAGGGTTAAATGGATTCTCAGAGCTTGGGAGTGGGGATGGGTGGAAGGAAGAAGGAAACAGCGGAGAGAGAGAGAGAGAGTCACGCCGGCCGCAGCTTGGGATTTATTTTCTGAGCTCGCTGGCAAAGCTGCGCGGCAGCCGGTGTGGGGCTGGGAACTACACAGGCTGATTCATTAATTTCTGACCATCTGCTCCCGGGGGGCCGGGGAGGGAGCCGGGGGGCTCAGCAGGTTGGGCTGGGCTGGCACATGGTCAGCTGTGCCAGTCTTCAGGCAGGAGCAGCTAGGGGCTTGAGGGACCCCACCGTCCCCCACCCCAGGTACCGCCAAGAGGGTGGGACTGACATAGGGCAGGCGCGGGCTGGTACTCACATGCCTGCCCATACTTGAGATGAGATTCCATGACCAGCACTGACGGCTCACACCTGTAATCCTGGCTCTCCAGGAGGCTGGGATCTGAGGGGCAGAGTTCAAAGCCAAGACGGGCAGCACCGTCCATGAGACTTATCTCTAAACAGCAAAAAGCAGGAAGCAGACTTGTGGCTCAAGTAGCAGAGTGTCAGGGTTGAGCAGAAAAAGCCAAGTGAGTGTGCAAAGCCCTGAGTTCAAGCCCCAGTACTGCTGTGCATGATGCGTGCGTGCGTGCACACACAAGATAGATTACTATCAGTGTTTTCGCTGATAGTATGAGGGGGGATGAGGCAGCGGGGAAGGAGACTGCGCCAGCACTGGGCTGGCATGAGCTTTCTAGGCAGGCAAGGCAGCGTGATGCCACGTGGTGCCAGCCAGGGGAGAATGAGGAAGAGAGAGAGAGAAGGAGGAGGGGAGGGAAAGGAGGAGGGGAGGGAAAGGAGGAGGGGAGGAGGCCCTCAGCGGGTGCGCCCACCAAGGGCCCCATTCCACCCAGTCACCTCTCGAGTCTTGAAGACCGTCTCCAAACACAGCCACCCTCTGAGGTACTGGTGGTTAGGGGGACACAACTCGGCCCCCAGCAGGCACCGGGGCAGCAGGAGCAGGGGGTAGGGAGGTGCCTGGCCTGGATGGACACTGTCGCCCAGCCCCAGTCTGGGCACAGGGGCTCTGAGTGTCTGCCTGCCGACCTCTCTGCCCATCCCCTCCCACCGGCACCGACACCCACATTCCATCATCGAGGGGCAGCTCGCCCTTCTCACCAGCAGCAGGCCCGGCGCAGCCTCAGACCGAGCGGCCACGCCAGCCGCCGCATCCTCTCCCTGCCAGGCCAGGCTTCCGCACGCAGCCACGTAGCCCCTCTCTGTTCTGGACCGCAGTGCAAGCCGGGGGATGAGCCCCCCAGAGATACCAGTGGCTATGTAAGGAAAGGACTCCGCCTGTCCCTCCAGTGAGCGCCAGCCAGGCTGGGGCCCCTGTGCCGGGGCAGGGAGAGGAAGAGGAAATAGGGGAAGTGGAGGAGGAAGAAGAGGGGAAATGGGAAGAGGCATCATCTTCAGAACACTTCTCATTCTCAGAAGGCCTGGGCCTTTCCTACTGGTCTTGGGCCTCAGTTTCCCCAGTCTGCTCAGTAAGGTATGAGACCCCAGGGTTGAGTTCCTTGTGCCACAATGTTGCAGGACTAGGCCAGTGGAATGGGCCGCAGCACTGTAGGGCTACCAAGGACAGCTATTTTGGGCAAGGAGGGCTCTCCTGGCGTCCTCCCCACGTCGGGCCCTGGGTGGTCAGGGCCCTCTCCTCTGCCGTGGAGGATCAAAGCCAGCGGCTGACCACAGCGTGTCTGCTGGGGGTGGCGCTCTGTCCGCCCCGGCCCCACCCCCAGGGAGCCAAATGCCTCATTTGAGAGCAAGAGGATTTAAAAAACTCAGATCCAAGCTATTTTGTGTCTGAGCAAAACAGACAACCTGAAATATTCATCAAAAGGCCTCTGAGCGCTCCGGGGATCCGTGTGGCTGTGAGTGACAGAGATTTGTTGTGTTTTCAATTTAATAGCCTTTATTACTTTGAGCACTTTTAGGTTCCCAGCACCTGTGGTCTCTCCACCCTGTCCTCCCGTCCCCTCGGCCCCGAGATAGGGCTTTTCCTGATGGCCAGACCCAGGACTTGGTGACCCAGGGCAGATTTGGGGGCACAGGGGCAGGAGTTCCACCAGCCCCCACCCCTCCCCTCCCTCTCCTGCAGGAGAATCCGTACCTGTGCAGCAACGAGTGTGATGCCTCCAACCCAGACCTGGCACATCCTCCTCGGCTGATGCTGGACAAGGAGGAGGAGGGCCTGGCCACCTACTGGCAGAGTGTCACCTGGAGCCGCTACCCCAGCCCGCTGGAGGCCAACATCACCCTCTCCTGGAACAAGAGCGTGGAGCTCACGGACGATGTGGTGCTGACCTTCGAGTATGGCCGGCCCACTGTCATGGTCCTGGAGAAATCTCTGGACAATGGGCGCACGTGGCAGCCCTACCAGTTCTACGCAGAGGACTGCATGGAGGCCTTCGGCATGTCGGCACGCCGGGCCCGGGACATGTCCTCGTCCAGTGCACACCGCGTGCTCTGCACTGAGGAGTACTCGCGCTGGGCCGGCTCCAAGAAGGAGAAGCACGTGCGCTTCGAGGTGAGGGACCGCTTCGCCATCTTCGCCGGCCCCGACCTGCGCAACATGGACAACCTGTACACGCGGATGGAGAGCGCCAAGGGTCTCAAGGACTTCTTCACCTTCACCGACCTGCGCGTGCGCCTGCTGCGCCCCGCCCTCGGCGGCACTTACGTGCAGCGGGAGAACCTGTACAAGTACTTCTATGCCATCTCCAACATCGAGGTCATTGGCAGGTAAGGCTGGGCTTGGGCCTGGGGGTGGGTGTGCCCTGGGCCTGGGATGGGAACCCCTTCCTGGGGTGCCACCTGGGGCCTGGGTGTCACCTGGTTGGTAGCGGAGGGTGCTACTGCTGCCTTGGATGTCACCTGATGGCTGAGCCAGCACCTGGCTCCCAGGATATTGTGTGTCATGGAGGACATTGCCTCCTTCCTGAGATGTCGGCAGGTACCTGGGACACTGCCTAGCCCCTGGCCTGGTTCTAAGGATGTTACCTGCTTGGAATGTTGCCTGGTGCTACATTGAAGGGGCTGTGTGTGTTGGCCAAGGGCGGTGTGAACACGCTGTGTGGCACTCCCACTGGAGGAGGTGATGGTGCACCTGTGTCCCCCAGGGCGGTCTGGAGAGTGGCCAAAGCTCATTATGTCCAGGCTCCCCACTGATCCCGTCACCCCTGGGGCCCGGGGGTCCCCAAGTCCACCTTTTGGCTCAAGGATTCTCTAGAAAGGGAACCACGGCAAAGCCCTTAGACTCACCATGTAAGGTTGATTACAATAAAAGAATGCAGGCCAAAAGCCACAGGACGAAGGCCAGGAGACCCAGGGACCAGTGTCTGGCTGTCCCTGACAGAGGACGCATGCAGGCAGCAGTGATGGTTGACCTGTAGAGAGACCCAGCCAGGGACAGTTGCCTGAGCCTCAGTGTCTGGGGCTTTTATTGGGTGTTGATCGTGTAGGCATGGCTGCCTGCCTGCCCCCATGGCAAACCCTCCAGGAGCTGAGCTGGTACTACAGAGTCCAAACCCCTCCATGAATTGTATCGTGGTATAGTGGGTCCCAAGGCCCCAAACAGGAGATCTTCCTGGCCAGGACCCTCCCCAGTTTAGAGGCTACCGGTCACCTGCCTCAGCTGGGCCAGGGCCAGCGTGCTTGGGAAGGTGCAGCCTTGGCCCCGCAGGCCTGCGGACTGAACTTCACCTTGGCCGCAGTGATCTGGAGAGGGTGTTTGGAGGACCCCGAGGGGGTGGGGCGGCCTCTGACTGTCAGGAACTGTCTAACGGGTGGTGAACTGTTTCCAGGTCACTGCTCATTTGGCAGATTTGACTGGGCCAGTCTGTGGGGACAGTGACCTCATCCAGAGCCATCTGTTGAGTGGATTCCCACTCCGCCTTCCTTGTTGGATCATACTGGGGTTCGCGTCGCTGAAGTGTAGCATGCCTCCCGTATATAGTATGTGTCTTGAAAACTAACATTGGGTTGTACGTATGTGTACTGTCAAAGCCACAGCCAGGGCCGGCCAGGCGGAGGGGACAGTTGAGACCCACGGAGGTACAGGCAGAAGCCTGCACCCAGACCCGGGCCGCAACATGCCCTGGGTGTCTTTCCACAGCAGGCTCCGAGTGTTTCCTGATGAGTGAAAAAAGCAGTATGCTACACGTGTGTAGTTCTACAGCTCTGGTTTGGGCATTGGGAAAAGGAGGTGGGGAAAGCTGGACCTCCCGGTCCTGTGTTGGGCAGGGCCTTGTGTGGGCGGGGCCTTGTGGGCGGGGTCGTGGGCGGGGCCTTTCTTCTAGCCTGAGTTTGCCTGGTACAGGAGTTCATGTTGCGGTGGTGGGTGTGGCCTGTGGGTGGGCGTGTCTTTTGTGGGCAGGGTCTCTCGTTGGGTGGGCGTGCCTTCTGTGGGCGGGGCCTCGTCGGCCCGAGTCTGCCTGGTATTTCACACTGCCGGTGGATGAGGCAAAGGGGAGGCATACAGGAAGTTGAATCAAGCTAAGGCTGGCAGAGGTGAAGCGTTGGCATATATCAGGCCCGTCGTTTGCACAGCTGTGAGTTCTCACCCTCTCCCGACCAGGAGGGAATGTCTTAGAAGCCACCTGGTATATGAGCAGGATTGTGGAAGATACCACCTCTGCGTCACCTTAGCCCTCACATTCGCACCCAGCTTAGGGGCGGGAACCAGGTCCCTGGGCCTTCCCAGGGGTGCTGTTCTGGCACCTCATCTTCGTGGTGTGTTCAGGGCCTACCTCGGTACACGGCCATGTCTGGGCCAGCTGCCATGACCACCTCCAGCTATAGTACGGTGACAGTGGTCTCTGCTGATCTAGGACTCCAGCCCTACCCTCAGCACCCCTTCCAGGTAGATGGCAAAGAGCGGGGCTGTCTGGAGCCCACATCTCCCTTGGGGAGGTGGCCAGGTTGTCCCTGCTAGGTGGCCCAAAGGTCCCGTTGGCGCCCAGCAATCCCTCCCAAGGGGAGCCAGTACCGTTTTGGAGGCTGGTTGGCAGGAAATCCACAGCTTGGTTATTGAGAGCTGACTTCCTCCCCTTTTCCTTCAATTTCCCCTGGGAAAGGTCAGCTGTGCCAAGAAACCAGCGAGGCAGGCCCCGTGGCAAAGACGGGTGTGTCTTGCCCAAAAGACAAGGCCCAGAAGCTGCTGAGTGGGCGTCTGGGGAGCCCTGGGAGAATCTCAGACCAGGAGACTTCTGACTGAACCCCTTCCTGGGACTCCCTCAGACTTGCGGGGCCTCCCACTGCCACCTGCCAGCCATAACAGCAACTATTTATGGAGCAGTTCCTACAGGTCCATTTCCTATTGGGCACTGTGCTAAAAGCTTCACATGCATATCTTGTTTAATCAATAGTCATTTCGTTCCCCAGTGGGTTATTGAAGGTCTAAGATCCCGTGAACGGGGAATGTAGCATTGAGCAAGCCAGACCTGATCTCCACTCTGTGAAACTTCCACTGCAGGGCCAGTGCTCCCCTCTGCCTCATGTTTTGGACAATGAAACACACACACCCCTTCACAGTGAGCTTTCTCTGGTGAGGTGCAGGCCCCACTGTGTCTCCAGCCCTCCCACACGCAAGCAATGTGTGTTCCAAGGCCTCCCTGCCGCCATCCAAATGCATTTGATTTAAAGGTACTGCTTCCTATTCTGTCACACATCAGCTGTTCCAGCTTGGGGGGTGGGGCAGGAGGGGGCAGGAGGGGCCTAGAGCGGCTCATCATGGAGGATGAGGAACTAGTACAATGGAAGTACAAGGACAGTCTGGGGATGGGATGGGACAGAGTTAAAGCACTGCCCTCCTGGGGTTGGGGGAGTCAAAGGCAGCACAGAGAGAAACCCAGCCACCAGCACTTCCCGGGCCCTGTCCCAGGGGGCATTTCTGAAAGGTGGGGAGAGAGTGGAGCTAGGTTTTTTCCTTTGAAAAGCCTGGCAGTGTCTAAGTTGGAAAAGGAACAGAATGGGCCCTGCACAGCCCCTCCCCTGTTAGGAGCAGGAGAACACACCTGACCTACACCCTGGGGGCTCCCGAGAGTGAGCCCCCCCCCCGCCCACACTCTAAACAGCCATGGCCTGAAGAAGTACAGAAAACCCTCTCCAAGTGATCCGGGGTGGTGACAATCACCAGGGGAGCTGCAGTGTGGCTGTGACCACTCTGAGCCTCAGTTTCCCCATCTGTAAAATGGAGATGTATCCCAACATCAGCATCTCGTGGTGATCATCCCGTGAGAAGGGCAGCCCCATCCTCAGCTTGGATGGCAGGACAGGGGAGGGGAGAAGAGAGCGGGCGAGCAGGGCTGCCGGAGGTCAGGGCTGCCAGGATCAGGGAAGAGGTTCTTAGAAAAGGCGAGTGGATGGGGGCTGGGAAGGTGGCTCAGTGGTAGAGCGCTTGCCTTGCATGCCTGAGGCCCTGAGTTCGATTCCTCAGCACCACATAAGCAAAAAAAACGCCGGTAGTGGTGCTGTGGCTCAAGTGGTAGAGCACTAGCCTTGAGCTGAAGAGCTGAGGGACAGCGCCCAGGCCCAGAGTTCAGGCTCCACGACTGGACCCCCCCCAAAAAAAAAGAAAAAAGAAAAAGAAAAGGCGAGTGGAGCCCTGTGCATGTGGCTTAGGCCTGAATTCTTTGTCACTCACGAGGCTGAGATCTGAGGATCATGGTTCAAAGCCAGCCCAGGTAGGAAGGTCTATGAGACTCTTTAATTAGCCACAAAAAAACTGGAAGTAGAGCTGTGGCTCAAGTGAGCACAAAAGGCAAGCTAGAGCACTGAGTTCAAACCCCATTATTGCCACATACACGCCAGAAGGAAAAAAGAATTGAGATCAAGGCTTTGAATAGATACTGGTACATACACATTCACAGCAGTGTGATCCAGAAAAAAAGCAAAAGGAAGGATGGACCCGTGTAGCCACTGACGTATGAAGGGATAAATACAACGTGGTCTGCATGTAGAGTGGAATATTACACAGTGGAAGAGCGCTTGCCTTGCATGCTTGAAGCCCTGGGTTCGATTTCTCAGCACCACATAAGCAGAAAAAGCCAGAAGTTCACTCTAGCCTACATGGTAGAGTGCTAGCCTTGAGCTGAAGAGCTGAGGGACAGTGCCCAGGCCCAGAGTTCAGGCCCCATGACCAGCAAAACACACACACACACACACAAAAGGAAAGTGCCAGGTGTGAAGGCACAAACCTGTAATCCCAGTCTTTGGGATGCAGAGACAGGAGAGTCGTGAGTTTGATGCCAGCCTGGCTCCCAAGGCAGACTTGATTTTTTTAAAGGGGGTGAGGGGCTGGAGCTGAGGTTGTAGTAGAGCACTTGCCCAGCTTGTGCAAAGGGCCTGGGAAAGCCTGACACTGACTACAACTTGATGAACCTTGAAGACATTGGGCTCAGTGAGTGACCAGGGCTAAGTGATCTAATTTGTGGAGGCAGATAGTAGCTTGGAGGGACTAAAGGCTGGGGCAGTGAGGAGCTGGTCCTGTTCCTGTCTCTCCCACAAAGGGCAGGAAGGGAACCGTGGGTTCTCTGAGGATGGCCTGGCTCCCCCCGAGCCTGCCGAGTGCTCCCCTTCCCTTTGCTGGACTAATTCACTTAACAAACACTGGGCTCCTAGCTGGGGCCAGTGGCCCATGCCTCTAATCCTGGCTATTCCGGAGGCTGAGATCTGAGGATGTGGTTTAAAGCCAACCTAGGCAAGAAACCTCATGAGACTCTGGTCTCCAATCAGCTACCCAAAAAGGCAGAAGTAGAGCTGTGGCTCAAGTAATAGAGCACTAGCCTTCAGCATAAAAGCTCAGGGGTAGGGCCCAGGCCCTGAGTTCCAGCCCCAGGATTGGCGTGCGCGTGCGCACACATACACACACACACACACACACACACACACACACACACACACACACACACACACACACACACACACACACACACACACACACACACACACACACACACACACACACACACACACACACACACACACACACACACACACCCCTCCTGTCCTGGTCCTAGCCACAACTCACATGGGCTCCAGCCAGAACTTTGCACCCCACAGTTCTGGGGGCCCCAAGTTTGATATCAAGGTGTTACAGGCTCTCCTGTGTCCTTTCTTCTTGTAAGGACTGTGTCTGTGTTGGGTTTAGAGCCTGCTCTGCTCCTGCATGGCTCCATCTTGGCTCAGATTTTAATCATATCCCTGAAGACTCCACTTCCACACAAGCTTCTGTCCTCAGGCCAGGCTGGGCCTGAGTCAAGCTGTGACAGGTGCCCGCAACAAGCCCTCCCCAGCCAGGTGCCCCTAGGGTACGTGGAGGGAAGGATCCAACCAGATAACCATGAGCTGGGCCCAAGCCAAGGGTGACCTGGGGTGGATGGGCCTCGGTGGGGGGGGGAGGGGGGGAGGCAGGGACGGAGCGAGGGGTAGGCAGACCACGTGTGTGGGCCGTGGTGAAGGAACAGTTGCGTGAGCAGACGGGGATCCCGCTGTGGTGCGTGCAGAGGCAAGGCGGATTGATTCCATATTTAAGTCAGACTTGCCATTTCTAGCACCTTCTGGAGGCTCCTCCTCCATCCTGGCAAGTGCAGGGAGCTGTCCTCCTGGCTCTGGGTGGTTCTTTGTCGAGAGTCAGATGTGATGCCAGCACTGCAGCCCCAAAGAAAGGAGCTTTCTACTTTAGGGTGTGCCTCAGTTTCCCCTCCTGCACAGTGGGATCCTGCAAGCCTCGCTGGCTTGCTCCAGCTGGCTGCCCCAGTCAGAGCTGAGCCCAGGGAGCCTAGGGTCCCTGTGGGGAGTGGTTGCTGGGCTCCGGACCCCTGCTCAAAAGAGAGCCTCATTCTCCTATTTGCTGTAACCAGGGGCTCGAGCAGCAGCACCCCACTGTGCCCAGACCCGTGACTTTTGAGGTCTTATCAGCCAACACTGGGCTAATGATGGAGGCCTGGGCCTGACAGGCGGGGCTGGCTGGAGGGGGGCAGCCCGCGGGCGGGTGAGCACGCGGGTGGAAGTGGGGGGCAGAGGTCTGCTCCAGGTCAGCTCTGTTCCAGCCTCCCACCCCCAGCAGAGGGGGCCGCAGCAGGTCTTTCTGAAGCCAGGCTGGTGCTCTAAAACTTGAGCCATACCTCCAGCCCTGGTTTTTGCTGTTTATTTACAAGATAGGGTATTGGGAATGCTTCTGCCCTGGGCTGGACTCCAGCCGATCCTCGCGCACTCAGCCTCCGCAGTGGCTAGGGTTATAGATGTGAGCCTTGGCACGTTTTTATAGCCGTAGACAGTCTACCTGCTCCAGCCCCCACAACACTCACACACACACCCCCTTTCACCAGCGCCTAACCCCACACCCCACCTCCACACTGTTCCCCAGGACGACGGCCCCCCAGCAGGGGTCGGCAGGGGTCAGGGGGAGACCCCGGCCTTAGGAGTTCTTGGGCTCGCCTCCCTCTGGGGCTCCCCCTGCAGCTGGCTTCCACAGGCCTCTTCCCAGCCGGGAGGGAAGGCTGCGTCTCTCTGGGCTCCTCTCCATGCCTCTGTCCCACTCCCGGCCTGAGTAGACGGGGCCCAGCTGCCCCCCCCCACCCACAGAGGAGGGGGTGCCCCCCGCAGGGTGCTTCCCCTCCTCCCCACGCAGACCCAGCCTGGAGACCACAGGCTTCCCCGCCCCCTCCCCTGCAGCCCTCCCCCTGGGGACCAGACACCCCCAATGTGGAGTTGCTTGGGCCAGATCCACTCTGTTCCTTCTGCAGGGTCCCCCAGCCCCCGGCCTCTGGGGGCTCACAGAGGCCGAGCCCCGCACCGCCTCCCTCCACCCCCTTCCCCGGCCTGGTCATGCTGCGGTAGCTACATTCCTGGGTGCACCTGTCTCTGCACACCAGATGTGCATGGACGCTGCCTGGCCGGTTCACATCATAGTATACGGCACGCAGCCACAGGCGGCCCACTCACTCCTCCGCTCGCGCACTCGTTCATGAACAAATGAACTTACACAGCCAAATGAGTCTTAATAAGTGGACAGCTCCCAGTGAAGAAAAGGACTGGGAAATAGGAACTGGGGCCAAATGCAGTGGCGCACACCCATAATCCTGGCTACTGAAGAGGTAGACATCAGGAGGATCATGATCAAAGGCCATCCCAGCAGAAAGAGCTGGTGCTGACCCCTTTCTCAATAAAAAAACCAGGGCACAGTGGCTCACTGCTAGAACCCCAGCTACACAGTTTGCTGTAAGTAGGAGTTCTGTGGACTCTGGAGATCTGACTTTTAAAAAGAAAATGACAAAAGCAAGAAGGGATTGGGTGTGGCTCCAGTGGTAGAACACCTGCCGGCAAGTTGAAGAAGTCTTGAGTTCAAATCCCAAGACTGTAAAGAATCACCAGTAGGAGCTGACCAGGAGGCAGAGCCGCAGGTGGGAGGGGCGAACCAACTCCCGTGTGAGCCCCACCCCTCCGCACCACCCCCAGCTCCCCTGCAAGGCCTGCTGTGGGGCCTCCCCTGGGACCCACCCTCCTTGGGGGCCCTCAGAACTTGCAGCAAGGAAGGAACCCATCTTGAGTGGCCAGCCTGCCCGGCCAGGCCTGGGTGCCCCCCAGCATGGCACCCCGAGCCCCACATCCAAGCCACAGCTGCCCCCGGCCGGCCCCTGCTATGCACTGGGAGGCTGCCGGAGGCTGGGAAGCAGGTAACAGGATTTCACCGTACAGCAGGGAGGCCAGCACCGAAGCACTTAATATAAAGACTTTGCACACAAGTCCAGATTTGATTTAGCCAGTGAACTCAATTGCCGGCATTGCTCCACACTGCCATAGCAGAGTACAGAGACGCAGCTCCTGCCCCAGCCTTGATTCGCAGCCATTGGGCCCATTCAGGGTCAAGCTCTCTAGCCTCCGATGCCCCGCCCTCCACCACGTCCTCTGGTCACTTGGAACCTCTGGGTCCCCCCTGGCCTCGGCCACTTCCCTCCCGACTCCTTCTTGCTTTTGCGACTGTTGATCTGTTCATGCTCCCCTGCACCCCCACCCCAACTCCCCAAGGATGTGGCCTCCCCGGCACCCACACAGCCCACGTGGCTGGCTGCCCGAAGCTGGATTCGGGCTAGGATGGCAGGCTTGTCCTCTGTGGAGGAGAGGACAGTTTGGAGGGTGTGCACCCCTGGACCATGGCCACCCCCTAGCTATGGGGGGGACATCCCAGGGCCACCCCGCCCCAGAGTGCTCAGCCCTGTACTTAGCCATATCCTTCCTGCCCACGGACTCGGGAACACCCCACCAGAAAGAGGTGCCCGGGGTGACCCCTGCCCTGACCCCTCAGAGCCACCCCTCCGTGTGCCAGCACAGCACTTGGGGTGACGTCCCAGCTGGGAGTGTCCCCTAAAACTACAGAAGAGTCTTCACATAAGTGCGAGCGCTCTGCCTGCAAGAGGCAGACGGCCTCTGCACGCAGTCCCTTTAAAGCGGGCGCGGTGGCTCACACCTGTCGTCCCAGCCGCTCCAGAGGCTGAGGTCTGAGGATCACCGTTGGAAGCCAGCCCCAGCAGGAAAGTCTGTAGACTTATCTCCAGTTAATCAGGACAAAACAAAACTGGAAATAGAGCTGTGGCTCAAGTGGCAGAGTACCAGCCTGGAGAACAAAGCTCAGGAACAGCACCCAGGCCCCGAGTTCAAGCCCTAGGACCATCGCTAAAATAAAACAGTGTCTGCTCCTGGCGTTCCTCTCCAAGGTGTCACTCGGCTGCGGCCTCAGCGCCTCCTCGGTCCTCCCTGCGGACAGATGGCCGCTTGGTGGAGGGTTGGGCAGGCGGTGGAGCCGTTCCTGAGAACCCCAGGCTCCGAAGGGAGCTGCTCTGCCAGAGTGCCCGGCCAGCCCAGCCCTGCACCCCATTTTGGAGCGATGCTGCAAGTCCCAGTGGGGCTGGGCCTTTGGGGGACGCCCCTCCACCCCTCCTGGCCCCGCAGTGCCCCTCCTCCGCAGTGCCCCTCCTCTGCCCGGGCTCCCTGCAGCCTGGCCCTTCCCTCAGGGATGGGGTGACGTCACCAGTCCCTGGCTGACCCACATTCCAGACACCCCCCCACCCCCCCCCCACTCCCGGAGGAGGGGACACCCAGCTCACGATTTTTGGGGCTTGACGGTGCCAGGCCTGCATCCAGATGGCGCCCGCGCTGCCGCTCCTGGGCACGCCATGCCCTCCCCGCCGGGCAGCGCGTGGGGGTCTGGCACGGGCTGGTGTCATCTCAAAGTCCTTGGTGTGGCTGTCAGCCCCCCAACCGGTCCTGCCACACTTCCTGAGGACGCAGCGTGTCTGCAGCGGGCCTGGCACCGGCAGGGGACAGCGGCCGTCTCCCGGGGCTCATTAGGGACATGCCAAGTCCAGAAAAAGGAATATCTCAGACGAGCAGACGGCCCGCCGCCTGCAGCCTGTGCCCGGGCAGGGCTGGGGGAGGACGGGGCTTCCAGAAGGGGAGTGGGGGTGTCCCGGGCCAGGCCCCCAGGGGTCAGAGGTCAGGAGGAGGTGGGTCTGGGCCACGTGGTGGTTAGGAGGGGGCGGGCCGCAGGTGCAGGCTCAGGTGTGAGTCCCAGGCAGACAGCACCGAGTCTCCTGGGCCCGGCCTGTGCTCACACAGCATTCCTCGTTTGTCTAGACTCATTCTCTACCACTGGGGCCGGGCCCAGCCCTTTCTACAACCCTTATTTTTCAGTCTTGACTGCCCTCACCCCACCCCCACCCACACAGCCGCCCTCCTGCTTGCGGCTGGGAACCCTGCTCAGCCATGGTAAATGGGTTGAGATGGCCTCTCAATTTTTGTGTCCTAGCTGGCCTGGAAAAGTGATCCTCCAGATCTCTGCCTCCCAAGTAGCTAGGATTACACGTGTTTAATCCCAAGCAGCTATGATTACAGATGGAGGTCTCAGCTGGGTGCTGGTGGCTCATGCTTGTCATTCTAGTTATTCAGGAGGCTGAGATCTAAGGATCATTGTTCAAAGACAGCCTGGGCAGGAAAGTCCATGAGACTCTTATCTCCAATAAACCACTCAGAAAACTGGAAGTGGTGCTGTGGCTCAAGTGGTAGAACACTCACCTTGAGCTGAAGAGCTGAGGGACAGCGCCCAGGCCCAGAGTTCAAGCCCCATGACGGGGGGGGGGGGGGGGGGGGGGGGCGGGGGCGTGAAGAAAAGAAAGGAAGGGAAGGAAAGATGGAAGTCTCGAGGCTAGCCTTGAACTCCAGGGCTCAGATGTTTCTACTTCAGCCTCCCAACTAGCTGGAGCTACAGGTACACACCACCATACCCAGCCTGCAGCTAAGTGTGGTGGTCATAAAGACAGGAGGTGGATGGACGGTCCCTGCACGTGGGGACCTGGAGGCCAGCAGCTGCAGGGGCAGGGTGTCAGCAAGCCTGGGGGAACTGGGCCCTCCCCTCTCCCACCCTCCTTACCCTCCCTTCCCCCCTTCCTCTTCCTCCTCCCTCCCCTCGGAAGACATTGAGCGTCTCCCACGTGCCAGCATTAGGCGGGGGGGGGGGGGGGGGGGGGGGGGGGGAGGGCAGGCGGGGGGGGGGCAGGCGGGGAGACGCCGAGCGGCAAGGGTGGACTCTAGGATCTGGTTCCTGTCCCTTTTAGGACTGGAGACCGTCTGAGGCCCCGGATGGTTGAAGGCCGCCTCCCCAGTCCTGAGCAGGGGCAGAGCCAGCGCTGTGTGTGCACACATGTGCCCAAGTCGCTCACAGACACACACACTCTGTCCCCAGTGAATCCTCCTGCTGCTGTCTGAAGCTTTAGGGCCCCGGAATTCCGCAGGGAGGAGGGGACAGGTCCCAGGGGCCGGGAGTGGCCGGGCACAGGGCAGGCCCCGAGGCTGGTGATGTCCCTTCAGGACTCAGTGATGCTTTCTGATGGATGAGCCCAGGGCTGGCGGGGTCGGGCGGCCGGGCCCCGGTTTTCTGGTGAGCCTGGTGGTTCTCAAGGTCAAGTTTAGGGAGCAGTGCCTTGAGAAAACCAATCCCATGGATGCAGGACTGGGGGGGAGGGGGGACTGAGGACTGAGCCACGCGGACCCTGAGTCTCCACGCAGGCCTGGACCAGCATGGGGGGCACACAGGCAAGGGGACCCTTCCTTCAGAGCCGCCTGGGCTGAGGCCTGGCCTCTTGTTCCACGCTGAGACCCAGGCAGCCTCTCCCTCCACCTGTGACCCAGAGGCGCTCGGCCTTGTGGGTAGCGAGGGCTTCTGTTGATGGTGCAGCCCCCTCCATCCCTGGGGAGCCAGTGAATTATTTATACATGCTTGCTTATTCATTGCATTTACTTTACAAACACACACACACACACACACACACACACACCGCCTTCTGGCATGGGGGTGGGGCTGGGAATTATGGAAGGTCTCCTGTGTGGGAGGAAGGGAGAGGCCTCGGTGTCTGGGGATTGAGGAAGGTTGTCCTTTCTGGAAGCTCCTGTCTGGCCAGCGATATACTGACTTGTGGTTTCTGTCCTGCTAGAGATGCTTCCTCCGGTGGGGTTTGCTGTGTGGTCTTGGGCGGCTTCCTTGACCTCTCTGTGCCTGAGAGCAGTAGGTTTTCAGCACTGTGAAGCGCTGGGGTCTTTGCACAGGGCAGCAGCAGTCGGGTTTCCTGGTGAGCCTGGTGGGTCTCAGATTCAGCGTCAGAGCTCAGTGTGCCAGCACAGGAAGCCACACAGAGGTTTCCTCACTTGGTAGATGTGGCCCCGCGGATCTTCCCAGTACCGGCGTGGGCTGTGCCACTGCAGGTAGGGAAACTGAGGCCAAGGGAAGGTCAGAGGCTGTGATAAGGACACACACAGCGAGTCAGTGTGTGCCAGGCCCATGAGACAGATGGACAGGGCCAGCACCGCCCGTGCCCAGGAAAGATAATCAGGATTAGCCCCCACAGCCGCATGGGCGCCCGCTGTGTGCTGGGCCTTTGTCCCCCAGCCCCTCCACCGGCGCACCTCCCCCACCCGCCTTCCAGGAGGCCTTGGGCTTAAGCAGGATTACCGCCCAGAGCCTCTCACAGGTCACTAAGACCCCAGCAGCTGGTGGGGGCGGAGCCAGCTGCTGAGGCCCCACCCACGGGCCTGGGCACAGACCTGCCACCAGGAGGGCACCTGGTCTCTCCCTCTATGGACCTCAGGCAATCCTTCCAAGGACTCAGTTTCCCCATCTGATAGTGGCTCTACAGTCAGAGTGCTTGACTGGCAAGTGTGAGGCTCTGAGTTAAAATTCCAGTACAAAAAAAAGTGACATTTGCCTTTAGGAGCTTTAGTAGAGCCTCGCAGAGGAACTGGCATGTGCAAAGGTCCGGAGGCCAGAAAGGTCAGAGCACGTGCTAGGCAGAGGTCTGGAAAGAGAGCTCTCACACACACACACACACACACACACACGAGTTGGGAAGTGTGAAGCACCTGCCGTAGGCCTGGGAGAGGCTTCCCGGCCCACGGTGGCTGTGCCCACCAAGCAGCGCAGCCCCTCCCTCTGTGAAGACCAGGGTGAGGCCAGGATTCCTCTCAAGGCCCCCCAGGAAGCGAGACAGGGGAGGGCCAGGCCAGATGCGGCCTGAGCAGGGCCAGAGCGGGGAGGGACATCTGGACGGGGTCAGGGCCGCCTGGCCGCCTGGCCTGGGCGGGCTGCACCCCACCTCTGCTCCCCAGGCCAGGCCAGCACTGACAGCCCCCCTCCCAGTCATTCATGCTGCAATCTGCTGCTCAGACTCGCTACCCCCCCACCCCCATGATCTGTAAGCAGCCAAGGTCAGTGTGTGCGCCCAGAGCGCACGGCAAGCTTCTTGCTATGGGGCTGACAGCTAAAAATACTCCCTCCTTGGGCAGGCAGTGGGGTGCATCCCCGGCTTCGTACACCCGAGGTGTTCCTCTCCAGCTCCCTCAGTGGGGTGTTAAATAGAAAATCAGAAAGAAAAAATACCCTTCTGAGGTCAAATGCATTTAAAAACCAGCTTCTGTCAGATGCGTTTCTTCCCTGCAGGACTTAATCAGAACCTTCAGAGGACAAATGTGCACTTACTGTGAATCTGGTTGTTGTGGAACAGGCTGGGTGGAGGCCATAGTGTGGCGATTTGGAGAGCATCCTCTGCTGGCAAAGGGGGGGCCCAGCATCCTCGGGAGGAGGAGCCCTAGTGCCAGCTCGTGCCTTCCACAGCACGCAGTAGGTCCACAGCACACAGTAGGTCCACAGCACACAGTAGGTCCACAGCACACTGTGGGAGAGGTGGTGCTGGGACACCAGACTTTGTCACCCTGCATGGCTGCACCCAGTATGACCTTGAGAGGTCTGCCTGGGAGGATCTGGGGGGCCAGATGTGGGAGCACCAAACACCAGGGAAGACATGCTGCTACACACTCAGGAACATCCCCCTCCATGTGGGAGCCAGGGTCTGGGATCCAGGCAAGCGCCCACACAGCCATGTCCTTAGCTCCCCAAAACCATCTTAGTGATGAAGGGAGCCCTGAGGGACAGTGCCCCACCCAGGTGTGCCTGGTGCCAAGACAGCACACCCACCCGAGGCCCCGCCCTGCCCCAAGCCCCTCCCAGCCCCTTCCCACCCCAGGCCCCTCTACTCCAGACCCCTCCCCACTCCAGGGACCCTCCCCGCCCCAGGCCTCTCCCCAATCTCTTCATTGGTCTATCCTGGACTGGAAAGTCTGTGCGACTCTTAACCTCCAATTAGCCAGCAAAAAGCTAGAACTGGAGCTATGGCTCAAGTGGTGGAGCACTAGCTAAGGGACAGTGCTCAAGCCCTGAATTCAAGCCCCAGTACACACACACACACACACACACACACACACACACACACGCACACACGCCAGTACAAAAAAGCTGGCACTGGTGGCTCACGCTTGTGATCCTAGCTACTCAGAAGGCTGAGGATGACAGTTCAAAGCCAGTCGTGGCAGACAAATCTACAGGACTCATCTCTAAAATAACCAGCAAAAAGCCAGGCTGGAGGCTCAAGTGTGAGCAAAAAGGCTGAGAGTAGGCCCTGATTTCAAGTTCCAATATTGCTTTAACAAAAAGTCCAGGCTGGGAAGGTAGCTCAGCGGTAGAGTGCATGCCTTGCAAGCATGAGGCCCTGGGTTCGATTCCTCAGCACCACATAAGCAGAAAAAGCCGGAAGTGGCACTGTGGCTCCAGTGGTAGAGCGCTAGCCTTGAGCTGAAGAGCTGAGGAACAGCGCCCAGACCCAGAGTTCAGGCCCCATGACCGGCAAAAAAAAAAAAAAAAAAAAGTGGTAGAGAGCTAGCCGTGAAGGGAAGGAGCTGAGGGACAGCGCCCAGGCAGAGTTCAAGTCCCATGACCAAAAATAAGTCCCTCATACTGGAACCATCTCTTCCTTCCCAGCACCCGTCACTAATTCTTCATTATCTCCGTTAGACCCTACCCCACCAGCATCTCAGATCATTTTACTCTGTCCCCAGCTCAGAACTTGCCACTCAACAGGCACCCTGTACATGTTTTTTCCTTGCATATTTTAATAAAAATACAATTCTTACAGAGCGCATCAGTGTGCAATTTACTTTTTCCAAATATTGACAGTATACCTTGGAAATCTTCCCACATCAGAATGCAGAGGGCTTGTCCCTCTGTGACTGGACTTGAGGATCTCCTCTCCCCCGGCCCTGGGCCTATGGCCCAGCCCTTCCACCCAATCTCCAAGCATGTCCAGGCGTCAGATAACTCCATTCTGTGGAACTTTAAAGGACCAGGGTATGTGTGCATGCACGTGTGTGTGTGTGTGTGTGCGCGCGCGTGCATGCATGCCAGTGCCAGGGCTTCAGCTCCAGGCCTTGTGCCCTTGTTCAGCTTTCTTGCTCCACAGCTGGTGCTATACTACTTGACCCAAACCCTCCGGTCCTGCATTTGGCTCGTTCATTGGGAGATGGAGTCTGGCAGACTTTACTGCCCAGGCTAGCTTCGAACTGTGATCCTCCTGGTCTCAGTCTCCTAATAGCTATGATTACCTGCATGACCACCGATGTCTGGCTAAAACAACGACCTTTAAGAATCGTCACACACATTCCACGTGTTAGGTTAATGGCTTTGAACCCAGGCCCGGTTCCGTGGCGGGGCTCGCCCCCGGGGGTGGGGCGCGGGGCCCGGCAGGCCAGCCGGTCCGCAGCGGCCGGGGCTGGGCCTGGCTCCTCAGAGGCCTCAGCCAACCTCAGGCTCCCGCCGAGGTGATGGGAGCCAAGGGGGGCGCGGGCCTGTAATCCGGGCACTCGGGAGACGAGATCCGAGGGTCCAGGCAGGAAGCCGACTGGGCAAGAAAGTGCAAAACCTGCGTCCAAATCACCAGCCAAACGCAGTAGAGCCGTGGCTCAAGTGGGGAGGGGCCAGCCTTGAGCAGAAAGGCTACGAGACGGCGCTGGCCCCAAGACCGGCGCACACACACGCACGTGCGCACGCAACGCACGTGCACACACACGTATGCACGCACATGCACACGCCCAAGCACCGCGTTTAGGATGAGGAGGTCCCAGGAGCCGTCGTGGGAGCGTGCAGGGCGGGCCGCAGGGAATCCTGGGGCCTGCGGTGGGAGGACCCCTCGGCCCGGCACCCCCGCAGCCGGGGCATCGGGGTGGAGCTGATGAGTCCGGGTTGGGCGGCGGCCTGACGGGCCCGGGAGTGTGTGGCTCTGTCCTGTGGGCTCGCCTTGTCCAGGGGCCGGGCGGGCTGCCCGGGAACCCGCTGACCTCCACCTCTGCATCTCCCCAGGTGCAAGTGCAACCTGCACGCCAACCTGTGCTCGGTGCGCGAGGGCAGCCTGCAGTGCGAGTGCGAGCACAACACCACCGGCCCGGACTGCGGCAAGTGCAAGAAGAACTTCCGCACGCGGGCCTGGCGCGCCGGCTCCTACCTGCCGCTGCCACACGGCTCGCCCAACGCCTGTACGTACACACGCCCCGCCCCCGCCTGTGCGTGCGTACGCCCCGCCCCAGCGCCTGTGCGTACACATGCCCCGCCCCCAGCCTGTGCGCGCGCACGCCCCGCCCCCAGCGCCTGTGCGTACACACGCCCCGCCCCAACGCCTGTGCGTATACACGCCCCACCCCCACCTGTGCGCGCACGCCCCGCCCACAGCGCCTGTGCGTGCACACGCCCCGCCACAGCGCCTTGCGTACACACGCCCCGCCCCCACCTGTGCGCACGCACGCCCTGCCCCCAGCGCCTGTGCGTATACACGCCCCGCCCCCAGCCTGTGCGCGCACGCCCCGCCTTCAGCGCCTGTGCGTGCACATGCCCCACCCACAGCGCCTGTGCGTACACGCGCCCCGTCCCCAGCCTGTGCGTGCGCATGCCCCGCCTACAGCGCCTGTGAGTGCACACGCCCCACCCACAGTGCCTGTGCGTGCACACCTCCTGCCCCAAGCCTGTGCGTACACACGCCCCGCCCCAACACCTGTGCGTGTGCACGCCCCCCCAACACCTATGCGTGCGCACGCCCCGCCCATAGCGCCTGTGCGAACACACGCCCTACCCCCAGTCTGTGCGTGCACACGCCCCGCCCACAGCGCCTGTGCGTACACACACAGCCTGTGTGTAGACATGCCCCGCCCCCAAGCCTGTACAGTACACTCACGTCCCACCCACAGCGCCTGGGCGTACACACGCCCCGCCCAAGCCTGGTCGTACACACACACCCCGCCCCCCAGAGCCAAGAGCTGGGGGTTGCGCAGACACGTGCACGCATGCCCATGCATGAATATACAAAGCGCGCGCACACCAGCAGGCACGCACGGGCACGCGCATACATACTGGGCACGCGCGCGCACACATCTGTCAGACGTCGCTGCAGTCCCCTGCGCGCCGCAGAGCTCCGAGCTGCAGGGACGCGGCTGTGAGGGTCACAGCGTGTCTGGGGTGCCGCGTGCGGCCCGTTCCCCTCCCCGGCCCTCAGCCTGCCTCCGGGAACTGGGCTGTGACCCCGTTTTTCAGGGGCTCTGCCCTGAGCCCCTGGCGCCTGCTGTCAGCCCAGCCCGGGGCCCTGCCGGGGGACCCACGTGGCTCTGCCCACACGTGTCCGCACCGTGAACACCGTCGGCCCTGGGGTGCTCGCTGTTCCGGGAAATCCGGCTCTCACATCTGTCTGTGGCTTGAGGCTGCGCCGCCGTGACCGGTGCTTAGTCCTCCGCCACGGTCTCCGCTCACAGCTGTCTAGCCTGGCCTCCGCCCTCCCTGACCACCACGGAGGCCCCAGGGGGCTTCACCTCACCTGTCCCGCCAGCCTCTGCCCTGGGCCTGCCCTCCCTGGGTGTCCGGGAGCAGAGCCCCCGGCCCATCAGCCACACGCACACACACACACACGTGTACGAGGCCCCTGTGAGGTCACCCCCACCCCAGGTCCCCGCGTCCGCGCCCCTAGGTGTGCTGGGGGTCTCAGGACGGGACCCTCGCACTGGGGGGTCCCCACGTTGCCCTCAGGGCCCAGCTGCTCGGCCCCACCCTGGGGGACCCCCATGCCACATAGGCTGCCCAGATGTGTAGCAAGGAGCGCCAGAAAGCTCGTCCTCCCCAGCCAACCAGACCGGCCGCAGCCCATGCCACGCAGGAGAGGCCCGGGGCCTCGCACCCCACGGCTGCTACCTCGTGCCCTTTGTCAGGACTTCCACACAGGCCGCTGCCAGCTCCCACGGGCAGCGCTCACCCCTGGGCCTCCTTCATTCCCGGGCCACAGACAGAAAACCCGGGCCCGAGGCCCGCCCGTCCACTCCTGGGCCCATCCCGCGTGGGTTCCCAGACCACAGCGCTGGGGCCACCGGCGTCCCGGTGTGGCTGGTGCAGGAAGCCTCCGCTCAGCAGCTGCTGGCGTGGTTGTCTTCCCCTTCCTCCAGGGGAGCCGCTCCCTGACCTGCCCAGAGGCCCCGAATTCTGAGATTCCATCAGAAGGGCTGCTTAGCAGTTCCCAGCCTCAGTTTCCCTATCTGGTCAGTGGGCTACTAGGGATCCTGCCTTTCAGAGGTGGTGAGCGCAGGGGGGGCAGCAGGTGCTCAGGCCCCCCCATCCCCTTCCCCAGGGACCCCTCAGCGCGCGCCCTGCCCCTCCACGTCGGGCCGGGGCCGCCGCCTCAGCTCTGTGACCCTCTTGTCTCCCCGCAGGCGCTGCTGTGGGCTCGGCCTTCGGCAGTAAGTACAGGGGCACGGGGCGCTGCATGTTCTGGAAATGGAGAGAAGGGGCCGGATGTCCCTCTGAGCCGCAGTCCCCTCAGACACCCCCTCTGCGGCTCCCTCCCAGCCCTCCTCTGTGTGGTGACACCCCTCCATCCTCAGGAGCTTCCTGGGTCCTGCTTTGGAAAGTGGGCGTGGCCTCAATGGGGGAGGAGTTGCCCTTTGACCCCCTGGGTAGACAGCATCCCCCCCCCTTCCCCGGCAGGAGGAGCCCAGGCCCCGGTCCTGTGCTCTGGCTGTCCAGGTCAGCTCAGCTCTCAGGACAGGGTGTCCACCCTGCCCCTCCCACAGCAGCGGGCAGAGAAGGTGCTAGAAGGAAGCTGGGCCGGCAGGGCCCTGGCTTGTGAAGCTGGTCAGTCTCAGAGCTTCCTCCATCACTCTTGCTTTTCTCTTGCCAGGCATCGGCAAGGCCCAGAAGGAGCCTGCGCCCCAAGCCCCCGCGGTCACTGAGGCCCCGGGCAGGCGCTCCACCTCTCCCACCCCTCCCACGTCCACTTCCCCGGCCCCCCCAGTCCCCCTCAGCCCCCAGCCCACAGGTGGGTACCGGAGCCTCTCTTGGCTGCCTCTAGCTGGAGTCCAGGCCTTCCTCAGGCCTGGGGACCCTAGGTGCTTGCTTCTTAGAGTAGAAAATGCTAGAACCCTAGAGGCACAAAATCCCAGGCAGAGGGGGCCTCCTGACCTCCCCGGCCAACCTGCCACCCAGCCCCAGCCAGAAGATCCAGTCAGCATCGACAGTTCAAGACGTCCCCATGGCCCTCCGCCCCAGGGGGGTGCTTACTGTGACAGCAAGGCCACCCTCACTCCACTGAAGACAGGGCCCTGTCTCCCCACGTGCACCTGCCTCCGTGGTTCATCCAAGCAGCCTCGGCCCCAGCCCGTGAGCAGCTCCTCACTGACGCTTAGCTACAAGAGCCTCCAGTCAAAGGGGCCCCCAACTCCTGTGTAGCTGCTGAAGCCCCTTTATTTTTGTGTTTTGGTTTTTTTGTTTTTTGGTGCTGGTTCTTGGGCTTGAACTCAGGACCTGGGCGCTGTCTCTGAGCTTGTGTGCTCAAGGCTAGTGCTCCACCATTTGAACCACAGGCTCCTATTCTGGCTTTTTGGGTGGTTAATTGGAGATAAGTTTCACAGACTTTCCTGCCCCGGCTGGCTTCAAACTATGATCCTCAGACCCTAGCCTCTGAGGAGCTGGGATTACAGGGGTGAGCCACCGCGCTGGGCTAGAAGTGCATTCTTCATGATGATGGCGCCGGTGGTGGGAGCCGGCTCTGCCTAAGTGCTGTCAGAGCCTCACACTCAGCTCTGTGAGACGCAGGTTAAATTTCCTTTCCCCACAGGAAGGGCGCTGAGGCCCGGGCAGAAGTGGCTGGATTTATATAGTGTGCGGATTATACCTCCACAAAGCTATGTTTTGGGGAGGAAAAAAAAATAGAGGAAAGAAAGAGAAGCAGCAGCCCACGGTCCCAGGTTGATGGGGACGCGTGGACAGGGCTGGAACAGGGCTGTGTCACTCCAGCCGCCACTTAGTGCCCCAACCCACCTTTACGTCAGGCTCACAGAAGCCCCAGAGGGGCGGACAGGGCCTGATACGGTCAGAACAGTCCTGAATCCCCCCACAACCAGGCCCCTTCCAACAGGTGCTTTGGCCTCTTTGGCCAGAGTCCATCAGGGCCCTGATCTCCTGGTCCAGATGTTTCTCCTCCCTGCCAATGTCAAGCTGTCTGGCAGGCAGCAGCTGGGGGGGGGGGGAGACATGCGCACTGCGGTGGGGTCAGCCAGGCTGCAAAGCAAGATGCCCTCAGGGCTGCTCCTACCCCAGCGCTAATTAAACCCTTGCCAATTAGGCCCTGCCGCCTCCTCTCCCCACTGAACACCACATTAATGTCAATCTGAAGTCCAAAGGCTCCTGACTCCCTGCTGAGAAGACTCCAGCACTTTTTAGCTGGGAGATTTTCTTTTTTCTTTCCCCATCAACTCTCTGGGTAATCCCTTTGAGAAGTGGGAGCACTCAGCCCTCTCCCAGGCCCTCCAGCTCTGTCCTTTGAATCTCAACACAGCACAAAGCCTGCCTTTGCCAGCCCCGCCCCTCCTCCTCCTCCTCCTCCCTCTTCCTCTTCTTCCTCTTCTCCTTCTTCCTCTTCTTTTAAAATGCAGTCTTGAGGCTCAAATTCAGGATCTAGGCACTGTCCCTGACTTTTTGACACTCAAAGCTAACACTACCACTTAAGCTACAGCTCCACTTCCAGCTTTTTGGTGGTTCATTGGAGATAAGAGCCTCACAGACTTTTCTGCCCTGGCAGGCTTCAAATTGTGATCCTCAGATCTCAGCCTCCTGAGTAGCTGACAGACATGAGCCACCGTCCCCAGCAGCCCTGTGCTTGTTATGCTCAGTCAATCTGAAGAAAAACAAATGTAAGGCAGTGTCTCGGAGGGACTGGCTGGCTGCCACTGGTGTCCCGGATGAGAATGAGCTCAAACCAGGCATCAAAGGGAAGGCGGTGGTCAGGGGGACCTCTGGTTCCCAGATGGGCTGGACAGGTGGCCTTCTGACACATCTGCTATGTTGACCACCTGTAGCATCGCTCAGCAACTCAGCACAGGGAGGTCTGAGCCCAGACGCAGGTCCAGCTCTGCCCTTCGGCCCCGGTGGGAAGAGGTCCCAGCCATCAGACTCAAGAAAGGGCTGTGGGAAGCCCACAGCCCCGCCCCCTCTGGCCTGCCTTTCAGCACCTGTGTCCTCCACGCCTGCAGTAGCGTAGATGCTGCCTCTGTAATGGGCCGAGACCCAGATCTCTTGGCCAGTGTAGATGGCTTTCTCTTTCCATAGTGCTGCTGCTCATACGGGGTTGATGGGGTTTGGGGGCGTCACCCCTCACATGACTTGGCTTCTTCTCTTCTTCCTCCCAAGAGTGGACCAAGCCATCCCTGGCTGCCCCCTTTGGGGAGAGCCCCCGCTGGCCCCTGGTGTCCTCCCGGGCAGAAGGTATGGGGACAGGACCTAGCACAGACCTGAGGCCCCAGAACGCTGCAGTGGAGGCCACAGGTGGACAGAGGCCGGGACCCCGGGCGGGAGGGGAACCGCAAGAATGAAGTGAGGGCAGGGAGGATTGGAGTGAGATGGGTACAGGGAACAGACAGGCCACTGGTTTTCCAGGAAGGGAGGCTGTCCCTGCCCAACGCCATCCCACACCTCAAGTTCCCGCACCTCAAGTTCCTCCCCAGCCCCAGCTCTGAGCCGTGAGCAAGGCTTGGAGCGCCCTCTACTGGCCAGTGTGGCACAGTGAGGGAAGGGCCCAAGCATGGCCGTGCTGCAGCTGTGAGGGTCCAGACACCCCACTTCCACCCGCTGGGAAGTGAAGGCTCAGCCTGACACCCAAGAGGCACAATCCTGGACAGTCAAGGACTCAGCCGGAGCAGAGAGAGGAGGAAGATGGCTTCAGACAGCAAGGGAGAAGCAAGTCTCTAGTGCCAGGTTTAGGGTCTGGATTTGAAGCCGGGGGCACCTTAAGCGTTTTCAATCAGCCCAAAACATCTGAGCCCCAGCAGGTGTCATACTGTGTGAGGAGGAGGCAGGGCTGGCGAGGGTGCGGCTCCCACCGCAGGGCTGTGTTCTGGCTCTGCAGCGGCCACCCAGCCTCAGCGCTGAGCAGACGGGCCCCAGCTGGCCCAGGGCATGCAGGAGACGTTTTCTCCAGCTTTTCCCCTTGGTCCAGGCAGTTTTTAGCTGAGCTATGGGATTGAAAAGTCTGTTTCTCATCTCTCCAAGCTGTGGGCACTGTTACTGTGGCCCCTGCCCAGGGCTCCAGACTTTTCCAGCTCAAGCCCAAATCTCCTGAAGTGATGCCCATTGAAGAATTCCAAGGTAAGGAAGGCCCCGGGTGGGGGGGGGTTCTCCCAACATGGCCCCTCACTTTCACTGGAAAAGACCCATGCAGGACAGAGGCCGGTGCCAGTTTGGGAAACCCTCGTGGAGTAGCTGGGTCAAGGTGAAACCGAGCCTCCCTTCTCTCTGGCCTTCCGGCCCCAAGGGAGCTGGGAGCAGGTATGAGTCAGAAGGCAACTTGGGCCGGGTGGCAGGCAGTGTGGCTGCCAGAAATAGCCTGTCCCAGCTCCCCTGGGAGGTGCAGCCCAGGGCTCCTCTTGGTTGGCCCAGAATCTGGGACACTCAGTCACCGATGCCCTTTGCGACTCTTAGTGGACGTCTCGCCTCCTCCCTGCGTCTGGAGGGCTGAGGTGAGGGCCAGGTCCAGGAGGCCCAGCCACAGCCCATGGAAATGTCTCCAGGGTCTCAGGACCCCGACCCCTGAGGTGTGCTCAGCACCCACCTCCTGGGAGAGGGAGGTGGGGGTCTCCTGAGGGCAGATGCAAGGTGGCGTGGGCTTGTGCAGGCCAGCATCCCTTTTTCCTGGCCTTCCTGCTCAGTGGTATGGGAGACTGAGTCCCTCAGGAGGAACCCCAAAAGTGACCCCCTCACTGTGGTGCTTCATAAGCCCCGGGATCCTTGCCCCAAGTGGTCATGGGACCTGCAGAGCCTCTGGGAGGGTTTGCCCAAGGATGAGGTATAGGGCGGCACGCAGGAGGGCAGCGTGGCAGAAGGGGCTCTTCCTGCCATGGGGCTGTGGCAGCCACGAGCAGGCCCAGGGCTGGGGAACATCAAGTGTCAGAGTCTGCAAAACCTGGCACCCTGGTGGCAAGCAGAGGCGTAGAAGGCTCAGAAGGGCACGGTCGAGCACGCCTGGGCAGAAGGCAAGGAGATCTTGTCTCAAGAGAGAATGAAAGCACAAAGGACTGGAAGAGCTGGGTGCTGGTGGCTCACATCTCCAATCCTAGCTACTCAGGAGGCCGAGCTATGAGGATTGCCAACCAAGCAAACAAATCTTATCTTCAATTAACCAGCAAAACAAACAAAAAAGGCCAGAAGTGGAAGTTTGGCTCAAGTGGTAGGGCACCAGCCTGGAGTGAAGAAGCGAAGTAGGAGCACGAGGCTTGAAGTTGAAACCCCAGAACCTGGGACTGGGGACCTAAGTGAGCGGTAGAGATCTCGCCTAGCACATTCGGAGCCAGGATTCAGAACTAAAAGAAGGAAGGAAAGAAAAAGGGGCCTGCAAGGACAGGACGGCCATTTCCTTCCTCCAACACTTCCAAAGCAGCACGGGAGGAAGCTCCTGGCCCCCCATCATTCCCAACACGCATGCATGCCTTCTCCATCCACGGAGCCCCGCCGTGTGTGTGTGTGCACTGTCTGAGGGCACAGTCTAGCAGCATGACCCCAGTCTCCTTGCATGACCCACCTAATCATTCTGGCCATGGGCTCCGTGGTTCCCCAGTGTCCAAGGCGTGGGAGGGCCTTCCTCTCCCCCTGCCTCCGTTTCCCACAATGCTCGCTGAGCCCCGGTGTTTCTCTTCCCGGCTGGCTGGACCAGACTGCGAGTGTTACGGCCACTCCAACCGCTGCAGCTACATTGATTTCCTGAACGTGGTGACCTGCGTGAGCTGCAAGCACAACACGCGTGGCCAGCACTGCCAGCACTGCCGTCTGGGCTACTACCGCAACGGCTCGGCGGAGCTGGACGACGAGAACGTGTGCATCGGTGAGTGCGGCCGGCCGGGCCCTGGGGAGGGCGGGCGGGAGTGCGGGCTTGCTTCGCTGTGTGCTGTGTGCCCCTCTCTGGGCTCCCGCGGCAAAACCCGGAGCTGGATGAGGGGACAGGGCTTTTGCCCTTGTTTGTGGCCGAAGCTGCCCTCCAGGGCCTCACACTCCGAGTGTGGCCCATCTCCGGGCCAGTGGTCCGGCCCCGCGCCCGCCCGGCCGCACCCGCACGGCGTGGCGGCAGCCCGCCCGGCCTGGGCCGGGTCAGCTCCCAGGCCTGCGGTGACTCCCTCGGCTGCCGAGGCCGGGCGCCGCCGGCCCTGGGCCCGAGTGGGCGCCCCTCGCCCTCCACCCGGCCGCCCAGCCGCCCGGGCACTGTGGGCTGGGGGGGCTGCTCGAGGAGGGGCGCCCCCAGCGCAGGAAAGACCCAGGCCCGCCCGCCGCACCGCGCTGGCCGGGGCCCCGCTGACCGCCTCGCCGGCCCGCGTGTCCCCAGAGTGCAACTGCAACCAGATCGGCTCCGTGCACGACCGGTGCAACGAGACCGGCTTCTGCGAGTGCCGCGAGGGAGCGGCGGGGCCCAAGTGCGACGACTGCCTGCCCACGCACTACTGGCGGCAAGGCTGCTACCGTGAGTGACGCGGGCGCGGGGCGGGGCCTGGAGGGCGGGGCCTCGGATGCGGGGCGGGGCCTGGAGGGCGGGGCCTCGGGCGCGGGGCGGGGCCTGGAGGGCGGGGCCTCGGGCGCGGGGCGGGGCCTGGAGGGCGGGGCGCGCGGAGGGGCCTGGCGCCGCGGGGGCGGGGCCTCGGGCTGGCCGGGGAGGAGGCAGCCGAGATCCGCTGAGCCCCGCGGGCGGAGGGTGGACGGTGCTCCGCGGGGCGGGAGCGGAGCCGGAGGCCCGGGGGTCGCGCGGCCGCCGTCGCCGTCCGGGCCCCGGCCTCCAACCGCCCCCCTCCGCCCCGCAGCCAACGTGTGCGACGACGACCAGCTGCTGTGCCAGAACGGCGGCACCTGCCTGCAGAACCAGCGCTGCGCCTGTCCGCGCGGCTTCGCCGGCGCGCGCTGCGAGCAGCCCCGCTGCGACCTCGCCGACGGCGGCCCGGACTGCGGCCGCGCGCCCGGGGCCGCGCCGAGCCCCGCCACGCTGCTCGGCTGCCTGCTGCTGCTGGGGCTGGCCGCGCGCCCGGGCTGCTGAGCCCCGCGGCCGGGCCCGGGCCCGACGGCGGCAGGGGCGGCCCCGCTGCTCCCAGGTGCTACCGGCGGCCCCGCGCCGCCGCGACCCGGAGCCCGGCGTTCCCTGGCCGGTCCCCGGCGCCCGCTCTCCTCCTCCGCCCTCCTCTCGTCCCTCTCGTTCTCCGCGGGGCGAGCCGGGACCGGGAGGGGCGCGGCCCCCGCCGCCGGCCCCATTCTTTTCTAGTCTGGATTCGTCCTTCGCCGCCCGCGGGCGCCCGTCGGGGGTGCGGGGTCGGGCGCCCGTCGGGGGTGCGGGGCCGGGCGCCCCGTCCGGGCCGGGAGCGGGGTCGGGCGCCCCGTCGGGGGAGCGGGGCCGGGCGCCCCGTCCGGGCCGGGAGCGGGGTCGGCGCCGGGACGGCCAGGCGGGTTTTGTAGAGAACTGTTTTGGCCCGGCCCGGCCCGGCCCGGGTGCGGGGGACGCGGGGCGCGGTCCCCGCGGGCCCGGGAGGAGGAGGGGCCCAGTAAACCGTGCTCACTGCTGCCTCTCCCGCCTCTGCTTCCTTTCCGTGTCGGGGGGTGCGGGGTGGGTTGGGGCTCCACGAAGAACCCAGAAAGCAGCCGCCGCCACCCGGCCTCCCGCGCCGCGCGGGGGAGCGGGCGCCCGGTGCAGGGCTGCCCCGCGGTCCTGGGCCCCGAGTTCAAGTCCCAGAGCCGCCCAGACGAGGGTAGGCGGAGCTCGCGTCCCTGCTGGGGTTCGCGCCCCCGGCCGCTCCTGTTCGCGGTAGGTACCCCTCAAACTGTGGGGTGAAGTCCTACCCCCACCCCCAATAAAAGCAAATCCAGTGTCCTGACGTTTGCTTCCGAAGCCAGAAGGAACTGATCTGGAGAATTCTCAGCGGCTGAATCGCACGCCCTGCTTTGCTGTCTGTCCCCTGACCGTCCAAACCGGTGTCACCCCCGCGGCCCGGGCCTGCCAGCCGCCGCCCCGGCCGCCGCCCGGGGCCCCGCCCCGCTGCCCTCTCCTACGACCCGGAGAGGCCGCAGCTTGAGGGTTGGCTGGTGGCTCAGGCCTGCAACCCTAGCGATTTCAGGGTTACAGTTCAAAGCCAGCCCGGGCAGACAAATCCATGAGACTCTTATCTCCAATGAACCACCACAAAGCCAGATGTGGAGCTGTGGCTCAAGTGGTAGAGCACCAGCTTTGAGTGAAAAAGCTCAGGGTCAATGCCCAGGCGCCGAGTTCAAGCCCCAGGACTGGTACAAAGGAAACAAAGATAGGGGTTCATTGTCAGACACTTTGCCGCATGAGTGCCTTACAGGCCCCTGATGCCTGCTCAGGCCTCTGGCCTGGAGGGGGGTGGATCACCCTCCCACCTGCTTCTCAAGAAGGCCCAGCTTCCCCTCCTGTGGTCCCGTGGGCTGCCCCATGGCCCCTCGCAGTTCCTAATTCACCCGCTGCTCCCGCTCTTTCCAAGGCCGGGATACTCAGACTGGATCTTTCCATCACTCTCCCAAGCAAAGCGGAGAGGGAAATAAGAGATTACAGCTCTGAGGCCAGGCCGCAGGAGCTCCGTCCAGGGCTGAAAGCAAATGCTGCCCCCTACCGGCCTGGCTCAGCTCCATCCCCAGCGCCAGCCAGGCTGTGGGGCTCAGCCCCAGGCCATCCCTTCTGTCCCCCCAGCTCCCTGGTTTAGGCCTCACTACCAAGGGAACCCACCCCAAGTACCCAGTAAACGTCAAGCACATCTCTGGGGATCCTTGTGGATGGGATTGTGTGGTCACTGACACAACACTTGCCCACAAAAATCAACTTGGGGTCATAGATGGAGCTTCCAGAAAGTTCTGAAAGCCCCCCCCCCCACCTCCCAGCCTCAGATTGTGCCCTGGCTCTTCCCTCCCACTCCTGGCTCCCATGTCCAGTCTGCGGGGGTGGGGGGAGCCACCTGACACCCCCAAATATATATATGAGCTCGTGCCTTTGAGGATGGTGAGGCCAGGCGGCCAGCGCTGGTGCGGGGATCGCTGGCCCCGCAGATGCCAGCCCGGGGGCTGCGCCTGCACCGAACACGTGAAAACTCTAAACCACAAACACTGAGGCCTGGCTGCACCAACTCACCAGTCCCTCCTAGCTCGGCAGGTAGCGCCCCAGTGCCACCAAGCCTGGAGGGGCCTCCTCCCTCCCCTCCCTCCCCTCCGGCCATCCTCCCCCACCGAGTCACTGCACTCTCCAGAGCAGGACCCACAGCCACCGAGGCCCAGGGGGAGGCCAGGCCGGCCAGCGGCACCCAGAGGGGCGCGGGGCCGCAGACACAGCCGAGACCCTGATCTGCTCCCAGAAGTCCCACCGAGACGTCGACAGGAGGATTTCTGGAAGATGACCCTAAGGAAAAACCTGTTGGATTGGGGACAGGCATAGGGGGCAGGAGACTGGGGACAGGGAAGGGCTGGACCCCTGGGCTGAGGGCCTTGGAGCCCATCTTGAAGCAAGGGGTTTGGCCAAGCACTGTTACAGTTTTGGGGCAACAGAGTCGCAGTTGAGGTGCCTAACACCATTAACTCCCCTCCTTCACATGGCCTGGCATCCTTCAGATGCCCTGGGAGGAGGGGCCCCAGTGAGTGCCTGTTCCGTCCTCCCTGACCTCTCCCGGCAGGTCTTGCTGGGTCAGCGCCCCTGGGAACAGGGAAGGGGGGACAGGGGGGGTGGTGAGCACGCTTGAATCAGAGTGGTAGCTAGGTCCCTGGAGAGGCCCTTGGGCCTGACTGCCACGGGAGGGGCAGAGAGTTGCCCATGGCCCTGTGGAAAACCCATTATCTTCCAGACATGGGGAGGAGCAAGCAAGGTCACAGCCAGCTTGGCGCGTGCTGCAGCCCCCAGGCCCAGAGCTCAGGTTCCCCCATCTGGTGCCACACAGCCCCAGAGAGAGACAAGGCTCCAGGTCAGGAGCCAGGACCGAGTCAGCTGACCTCAGCCCCGCCCTGGCACCCTTGGCCTTGGGTTCCGGGAAATTCTCAGTGGAGAGTTGGAGGGTCTGCACTGAGGCTCGGGTGTGGGAATGAGACACCAGAGCCTCTCCCAGGCCACTCAGGTCAGAACTGCCCCGAGTTTGAATGAATGACTGCTTATAAGGAGCGGAGATTAGGAGGGGGCGCGGGTTAGGAACCAGCGCCTGGTGGCTCCTGCTTATAATCCTGGCTGCTCAGGAGGCTGAGACCGGGAGGATCGTGGCTCCCAAAGCTAGCCTGGGCGGAAAAATGGACGAAATGCTGCTTCTGAAATAACCAGCCAAAAATGCTGGGCTGAGCCGGACGCAGGTGGCTCACGCCTGTCATCCTAGCTGCTCAGGGAGGCTGAGATCTGAAGATTGAGGTTCAAAGCCAGCCCAGGAGGAAAGGCCGTGAGACTCTTAGCTCCAATAAACCACCAGAAAGCTGGAAGTGGTGCTTGGCTCAATAGCAGAGCGCTCGCCTTGAGCTGAAAAGCTGAAGAGCTGAGGGACAGCGCCCAGGCCCAGAGTTCAGCTATGAAGAGCTCAGGCATCCATCAGGCAGCCCGGCTCTGCCCCTCCACCTCCCTCCCCTCCCTTCTGCAAGGAGCCCTAGGGGAGCCAGGCTTCATCCCAATAGCTTGGCTACAGCCAGGGCATGGCTCCCCCCTCCCCCCTCCCTGCCTCCCCCCCTCCAGCCCTCCTGGGGGCCTGGCCCCACCCTGCCCCGCTGTGCCTTCAGTCCTCCAGACAAACAACAAACGACTGCTGTGTCAGCAGCCCTCCTGTCATGCCTCACAGTCACCAGACATTTGTGGGCCCCCTGGGGAGCAGCGCAGCTTCTCCAGCAGGCCTGGGAGGCCAGGGGGGAAGGAGGTTCCCATCCTGCTGCCCTCAAGGAACTCCAGCCCACCCCAGTTCATCCCGGCAGGGAGAGGTAAAGGGGCTGAGGTAGAGAAACATCTCTTCCCTCTTTCTCCTTTGTAGCACACACATCACAACTTGTAGGGAAGTTAAAAAAGACAGAAAAGCAAACGAATGGTCATTTATTTCTGAGACAGGACTTGGCTTTATATCCCAGGATGATGGCCTTAACTCTCTGTGCTGGGGCTTCTTGAACTCTGGGCCTAGACGCTGTCCCTGTACTCTTAAGCTCAAGGCTAACACTCTACCACTTGAGCCACAGAGCCACTTTCGGCTTTTTCTGTGTATATGATACTGAGGACTCAAACCCCGGGCTTCATGAATGCTAGGCAAGCACTCTACCTCTAGGCCACATGCCCAGCCCATGTCATTTTAGCTTTTTTACTCAAGGCTGGCATTCCAACTACCACTTGGTCCACAGCTTTACTTCCAGCTTTTTGGTGGTTCATTGGAGTTGAGTCTCCCAGGAGCCGGATGCCAGTGGCTCACGCCTGTAATCCTAGCTACTAAGGAGGCTGAGATCTGAGGATCTTGGTTCAAAGCCAGCGCGGCCAGGAAAGTCCATGAGACTCTTATCTCCAATAAACCACTCGAAAACTGGAAGTGGCGCTGTGGCTCAAGTGGCAGAGCACTCGCCTTGAGTTGAAGAGCTGGGGACAGCGCCCAAGCCCAGAGTTCAAGCCCCATGACCGACAAAAAAAAAAAAAAAAATGCAGACCTTCACTGATTCTGCCCTCCTCCCACCCAGCCTGGTCAGCTCCACACAGACCTCCCAGCCCCCAAGGCTGTGCTGCTGGTGGCCCAGGAGACTGTGCCCTATAAGGGCAGCCTAAGGCTGGAAGCCTGCAGATGACCAGGTAGCATCCTCAGTCCTTGGCTAAATAAGCGAATGACCCTCGGGATGCAGCAAGGACAGCTAGGCTGGGCTGGAGCATGGGACTCGATACCTACAGGGCTGCATCGGTTGAAGGACGTCTGCAAAGGGCACAGTAGTAGCAGCCAAGGGCAGGGGCTGTGTGTGTGTGGAGCTGTCTGCACTCCCTAGCTGCTGGGTGACCTCCAGCAGGTGACTCAGACGCTTAGCTCTGAAATGGGATGCTGCAAATTGGAAATCCCAGGCCCATCCCAAGGAGCAAGCCAGTGAGTACTTCTAGAGTTGAGAACAGGGCCAGGTGTGGAGTCAGCATCAGTAAGCATCCACTGCCAGGGCTCTGCCCCCCGCCCCGCCCCCACCCCCAGCTCTGCGCCCCCGCCCCGCCCCGCCCCCAGCTCTGCCCCCCCCCCCCGCCCCGCCCCGCCCCGCCCCCAGCACTGCCCAGTGGGGCAGCATCCCTCCCTTCAGGTAAGGGAGAGGGAGGCTGGAGGGGCTGGACACACAGATGGGAATGCAGACAGGGCCCACAGGCCTCAGTCACCATGGTGACTGCCATGCACAAGGGTGCCAGGACAATCTGCACTGTTCTCAAAGGTTGGGAGAGCAAGGATGGCTGGATCGCCAAGGGTAGAAGGCTGCTGACTCGGGAGATGAGTGTCTCCACAGAGGCCAGCACCCCCAGCGGGGATATTCACCCTTTTGAGACCTTGCAGCCACTGAGTCCCACAGGACCTTGTCCACCGGGCACTTCCTTACCCACCCCCCCCACAGCCCCTCCCCCCCTGGGCCCATGTGCTCTCATTCACCTGGGCAGCTCCCTTCTGGACAGAAGTAGATGGCATGGGTTTTTCGTGGGCCCCTGTGGGCATCCAGGGCTGCTCTGCTTCCTGCTGCCCACAGGGCCAAGCTGCAATGCCAGTGGCTCCATGGCACCCTGGGCGAGGGCAAACCCTCTGGACACCAGCTTCCCAGTGTCGTCAGTGTGGCAGCCCCATCCACAGCAGGGCTGCCGACACCATAGTTGTGTCCATCAGTGTTTAGGGCACCCCACAAGGGCATACTTCCCCCCGTGGGTCCAGAGGCCCTGTCTAATGGCACTGTTCACCCCACTGCCATGGCAGACGTCTGTGCACATCGCAGGACCCGCAACAAGAGCTCACGTCTTCCATGAGTTACGGTGGAACCCTGGGGTGCACAAACTGCCTGTGTGTCACACAATATTAAATTCTATTTAAGCTGAAGGTAAATTTTAGCTTCCTCCCTGAATTATTTATTCCTAGTGAGTGGTGAGACCCAGGAGGAGGGACAATTGCAGGGAACTGTGCTCACTTGGTTGTGGCTCCAGTAACCACAATGAGCAACTCCACAGAGGGAGAGAGGAAGGGATGGAGGAGAGGAAGGGATGTATGGGGATGGAGGGATGGAGAGGAGAGAGGGATGGAGGGATGGAGGGGATGGAGGGATGGAGAGGATGGAGAAGATGGAGGGATGGAGAGGATGGAGGGATGGAGGGATGGAGAGGATGGAGGGATGGAGGGGATGGAGGGATGGAGAGGATGGAGGGGATGGAGGGGATGGAGAGATGGAGGGGATGAAGGGATGGAGGAATGGAGGGGATGGAGTGGTTGGAGGGATAACGTGGAGAGGATGGAAGAATGGAGGGATCAGGATGGAGGGGTGGTAGGGATAGAGGGGATGGAGAAGATGGAGATGGAGGGATGGAGGGGATGGAGGGATGGAGGGGATGGGGAGGATGGAGATGGAGGGATGGAGGGGATGGGGAGGATGGAGGGATGGAGGGGATGGAGGGATGGAGAGGATGGAGGGGATGGGGAGGATGGAGATGGAGGGATGGAGGGGATGGAGGGGATGGGGAGGATGGAGGGATGGAGGGGATGGAGGGATGGAGAGGATGGAGGGGATGGAGGGATGGAGGGGAGGGAGGGATGGAGAGGATGGAGGGGATGGAGGGATGGAGAGAATGGAGGGGATGGAGGGATGGAGGGGATGGAGGGATGGAGAGGATGGAGGGGATGGGGAGGATGGAGATGGAGGGATGGAGGGGATGGGGAGGATGGAGGGGATGGAGGGATGGAGAGGATGGAGGGGATGGAGGGATGGAGGGGAGGGAGGGATGGAGAGGATGGAGGGGATGGAGGGATGGAGAGAATGGAGGGGATGGAGGGATGGAGGGATGGAGGGATGGAGAGGATGGAGGGGATGGAGGGATGGAGGGGAGGGAGGGATGGAGAGGAGGGAGGGATGGAGGGATAGAGTGGATGGAGGGATGGAGGGGATGGAAGGGATGGAGAAGATGGAGGGATGGAGGGGATGGAGGGATGGAGAGGATGGAGGGGATAGAGGGATGGAGGGATGGAGGGGATGGAGGGGATGGAGGGATGGAGAGGAGGGAGGGATGGAGGGGATGGAGGGATGGAGAGGATGGAGGGGATAGAGGGATGGAGGGATGGAGGGATGGAGGGGATGGAGGGATGGAGAGGAGGGAGGGATGGAGGGGATGGAGGGATGGAGAGGATGGAGGGGATGGAGGGATGGAGGGGATGGAGGGAGTGGTTGGAGGGATAATGTGGAGGGGTCTCCAGGCACGTGGCAGTGGCAGGCACTGCTAAGTGGCTCATTCCTCCTCCCTCCTCGTCCTCAGCTTAACAATGAGCCTCCACTTCTGCCAGATACATGCGCAACACCCCAAGATGGTGGGCCGGAAGCCCCGCGCTCCCTGGCGTGGGGAACGTGGCGGTGGGCGCAGCCTTGCCTGCACCGCCAGCGCCTGGCGTATCCTGGCACACGAGCAATGGCGTGGACGGAGGCCAGGCAGGAGTGTCTGTTACTCCGGGGCCTTCAGTCAGCCACAGAACTTCTAACCCACGCAGGCTTCTTGTTTCTACTTTTAATTCTTCAAAGGCAAGAGGGCTGTTTGCTCAAACCCAGCTGTGAGTCTGTAGGACAGGAAGGAAAGCCACGACAGAAAAATTGGCACAACTAGTTTTGGAAAATAGTTTAGTACAACTTTGTTACAAAATTCATTTACAGGATGTTATTAACATACTTATCATATTTGCTCCAAATAATTCTCAAAAACATACACCAAAATGAACTGCAGAGTAAATCCCGAGAAAATGATACGCCAAGAAGCAGAAGGGGCTTTTCAAGTCGAACACGTTCCTTCCAAACGGGCAGGGTCGGCGGAAGCAGGGCGCCTCCTTCGAGAGCCATGGCAAGGCCTCCTACCCACCTCCCCGCAACCTCCCCGCACCACAGCCTCGGGACACGACCTTTTGGCAATGCTTTTTACCCATTGGAACGGAGTTTTAAATATGATGTGAAACACCAGTACGTTCTGCTGAGGCTGGACTGGGACCCAGGCTTGTTCTCAGGACGGTGGCGCCTGGCTGCGTGTGGCTCAGGCCCAGTGCTTGCCTCGCAGGCCCAAGGCCCTGAGCTCACTGGGGGAAAAAAGAAACAGAAAAGAAAAAAAAAACCACGAGGAGGATGCAACTCTGCTCACCTCTGCGTGTGCGGTGTGGTGTGGTGCGGTGCGGTGCGTACGTGGTGTGCCACTGGGCACGGAGGCTCCCAGGCCTCCAGCGTGGGGCCGGAAGCCCACATTCGGAAAACCCAACTTCTTAAGGGCTGTGTCATTAAGAGCAGAGCAGGAGGCCGAGTCCACACCTGTTTTTGTCACGCCTCCTTTGAAAACCCATGTCTTTGTTAAACCACACTCTTCTCCTAAGATCCCAGAAGAGGAAACTGCAGAGGAACAGGGAGATTCTTGCCCCCCGTCAGGGACCCCTGCCCGGCCTGGCCAAACACCGGACAGCACTGAGGCCCAGGGGCGCAGCACTGGAGAGGTGCGCCCCCTGCTGTCCCACAGGAGGAAATGCAACGCCGGCACTTGGGCCGTCATTGTTTTCTCAACTCTGCCTCAATAGAATTTCTAAGTCAAAACTGTATTTGCTTAAAAGCAAAGGCCACAGAAACTTCTTCAGGAGATGTGTCCCTGCCCCCAGCGCCCTGCGGGGCGGGCAGAGCACGCACTGCAAACCCCTGTCACATGTTGGGACACTGGGGGTATGGACAGATCAGGCAGCCCCTCCCTGACCTGAGCATAACCCGCCATCAACCAGATGGCTCCGGAAGGGCACAGCACAGCTGGCGGCTCTTCCCCAGCCCCACTGCTTCCTTTACTTCAAAGAGCATTTCATTTTGCACGGATAGTTCCAGACTGTCTGGGCAGGGGGACCGTGGAAAGCTGCAGCCTGGTCGGCTGGCCAGCTCACATTCGGCAACACAGAGCTCCCAATCTGAGTAACAATTCAGAAATGATGCTTCCATCTAGAATCTATTATTGTAAGAAGAGCATACTAAAAGGGTAAGTGAACTCGTCACGGTTAGCGGAATGACCCTAACGTGACTACGCCTCCAGTCCCAGCACCCACCAATGCCAGCTCACTCCCAAAGCACAGAACCGCGGCTCAAAGGGCCTGCGGCCTGCCCTCTGCTCATTTTTTCTTCTTCTCTTAGTTCATTCTGTTGAAAAATGATTTAAGCAAGGGGAAAGAAAAGCGGTCTACCAGATCAAATTCTCCAAAGGTTTTGTTAATGTGCTATACAACATTTTAAGCAGGGGAAAAGAAAAGTGGTCTACCAGATTACATTCTCAAAACAATTTGTTAATTTGCTATACAAATATACATCTCAACCTTTACAACATTTGCTCCATCTGACCTCTCTTCCCACGCCAGAGCCGAGTTCCACATGGAGTCTCACCGCCAAGGCGTGTGTACACAGACGCCCTCTGAAGGCTTTCCAAATGGAGAAAAAGTAGTGAAGATGATTGAAGGCTCAGGTGTTGAGACGCGCTTGTTTTCCGGCAGCACACAAACTCTTTAAGGAAAAAGCAAAATAAAACAGAACACAAAAACCGAAAACCGTCTGATGTTTCTGCTAGCTGGTCTTGGCATGCTTACAGCTGTGCTGTGGCTGCCGGCCCAGTGCTCGGCTTCACTATAAAAGCCGTCTCTTCTTGGCACCACTGTCCTCCTCGGGCCCCCTTCTGGGCCAGTAAGAGTTCCTCTTTGGATAGTAGGACACCGAGCTGTACCTCTCCTGCTCGCCCCTGCTAAAAGCCCTGGTCTCCCGCCTGTAGCTCAGCCCCGGCTCCGGGTTCCTGCACCTCCTTCCGCTGGTAGGCCCGGCATGGCTGGGAGCCGGAGGCCTGGCCTGCGGGAGAGACCTGGCACTGCTCACAGGAGCCGCTTTGGTAGTGGACCCCCTGCCACCCTGGTCCTGGTGACTCATGGGAAAGCCTGGCTCTCCCAAGGGAGGGGTTGCCCCAGAATGCTGGGGGCTAGACGGCTGTGGATCCCTGGGGAACACCCCCTTGGCATCAAGCTCCAACCTTCTAAAGAGTCGTGGGTCCCTCAGGCGCTCCTGAAGACAAGACCTTTCGGGGCCATTTGAGGTGATGGTGACAGGTGCTTCCTTGGAGTTGGAGGGCGTGTGATAGAGAGAAGCAGCAAAAGAGGTGGTGGCGAGTGCGCCGTCCAGCTTGCTGCTGGGCAGGCCGCCCTGGGGCCTGGCCACCTCTGGGGCCGTGGTGGGGGGGTGGCTCAGGCCCCTCTGCAGCACAGGCTTGAGCTTCATAATCTTCGCTGCATCGTGCTTGTAGTTCTTGTCGTAGGTCTTGACTATGGCCCCTCGCTTCTGGGCATCCTGAATCAGTTGATTCCAGTGCTCATTTTCCTGAAAAGAGAGAGAAACAATGACTCGCTGCTGGGGGAACGTGGGGTCCCAGTTCCCGCCTCTGAACACACAGCACGTGTGCTGCCAGGCGTCAGCGGCTTGCTCAGGACTCCTGACATGCCACCCAAGACCAAATGATGACGGGACACTGTTAGAAAGCACTCGGAATGAGCTCTGGCTCTCGTGCCACCCTCTTCTGCAGGGGCCAGCCGTGAGGACGGACAGCGCTCTGCTCCCCTGCAGGAAGCTGGCTGCAGAAGGCAACTGCAGTACCTGACTCTCGGAGAAAGCAGCTGGGAGCTCTGCCTGGCTTCTCAGAGGCTCCCCGGCTGAAGCCCCCCCGGGGAGGGGGCGGGGACGGGGGAGGGTCCCAAGATCCGGCCCCACTCTGTCTATTGTCCAGAGGAGCAGGAGACAGAGCAGCACCAGAACCAGGAGCACACCCGAGACCCGTTCCTGCAGTCCACTGCTGCTTCACAACCACGAGCGCATGGGACAAACCACACCTTTGGGAATATCCTTCCTATCCTTTCGTTTGTATTTTCAACTTTTACGCATGAACAAGACTGAGGTGAATACAAGTCTGTCAAAAAGGGCCTGAAACCGTCCTTTAAGTGAAACTAAAACCAAGATCTAAATGAAAGAACACTGGCGTATCAGTGCCTTGGGGTGGGAACTAGCAAGGATGCCCACTATGCTCCCGAGGGTCTGGCCAGGCTAAAGGAGGTCACGTGGGCACAGCACGAGGCATGGTGACGGTGCGGCCTACCATCCCTCCCCGCGGGAGCGGGAGCGGGAGCGGGTCCCAGGTCCCAGGCTGACGGGGGCTGGGCTCTACCTCAACTAAGGAGACTTCCGGAGACTGGCAGCCTGCGCAATCTCACAGGAGAGGTCTTGACTTTTTTCCTGAGCCCAAGACACTGAAACTTGAATCCAATCCTAAGACTACAAAAAAGAGTTCTTTTTGTGCCAGTACTAAGGCCTTGAACTGAGAGACTTGGCACTCTCCCTTAACTTTTTTACTAAAGGCTAGTAATGCTCTACCACTTGAGCCCCACCTCAAGTTGGTTAACTGGAGATAAAAGAGTCTCACAGGCTTCAAACTGTGGTTTGGTTTTCAGATCTCAGCCTCTTAAGTAGCTAGGATTATAAATATGGTAGACCTCTAGCCAAGCACGGGTGGCTCACTCACGCCTGTCATCCTAGCTACTCAGGAGGCTGAGATCTGAGGATCACAGTTCAAAGCCAATCTGGTCAGGAAAGTCCGTGAGACTCTTATCTCCAATTAACCACAACAACACTGGAAGTGGTGCTGTGGTTCAAGTAGTACAGCGCTAGCCTTGAGCTGACGAGCTGAGGGACAGCACGCAGGCCCAGAGTTCAAGCCCCACGGCCGAAAGGAAAAAAAAAATATGATAGGCCTCTAGCACAAAGCTCTAACAGTTGTATTTTTAATCCATTTTATTTTACCTTATCGTCTTTTTCTTTTTTCTTTAGTGCTGGGATTAAACCCAGGGCCTTACATATACCCTTACCCAATGAATACATCCCAGACCATCATTTTATTTGAAAATATCAGTATTTTTAACACTTAAGAATCATAAGCTTGCCGGGCGCTGGTGGCTCACGCCTGTAATCCTAGCTACTCAGGAGGCTGAGACCTGAGGATCGCGGTTCAAAGCCAGCCCGGGCAGGAGAGACCATGAGACTCCTATCTCCAATAAACCACCACAAAACCGGAAGTGGCGCTGTGGCTCAAGTGGTAGAGTGCTCGCCTTGAGCTGAAGAGCTGAGGGACAGCGCCCAGGCCCAGAGTTCAAGCCCCACGACCGACCAAAAAAAAAAAAAAAAAAAAAGAATCATAAGCTTTACCAATACTTAGTTACAATAAAAGATTTTTCATATAACCTTAAAATCAGGAACATAAAGTACGGAGCACACAGCTTTCCAGCTGTGTTCAAGACGAGAGATCCTGGAGAGAATCCAGTGAGACAGAAGGTGCATTTGAACGCCCTCTGGTGGCACAAACAGAAACAGGAGGGAAAAAATAGATGCCCATAGACTGTTGAAAACCCGGGCAATTCCTTCTCCTAATGAGGCAAACTGGAAGTAAGTGCTGTGCTTAGTGCTTAGGGGGCCATGACCCGCATAGCTCATGGTCTGTGTCTACTAAAGCCTAGAGCACATGCCTCTCCCAGATGTGAGCACGCTGGCACGGGCCCACAGAAAACAACAGTGCGTGCTGCTGCCCATGGCCTCTGGGCCCCTCACCCAGAGGGCGAGGCTCACTTTGCATGTGTGGCTTTTTAAGCCTTCTTCACACTCCTGTGACACAGACTTTTTTTTTTTTTTTTTGTCGGTTGTGAGGCTTGAACTCTGGGCTTGGGCGCTGTCCCTCAGCTCTTCAGCTCAAGGCGAGTGCTCTACCGCTAGAACCACAGTGCCACTTCCGGTTTTCTAGTGGTTTATTGGAGATGAGAGTCTCATGGACTTTCCGGCTCGGGCTGACTTTGAACCACGATCCTCAGA
Organism: Dipodomys spectabilis; assembly: GCF_019054845.1. Classification (NCBI taxonomy): domain Eukaryota; kingdom Metazoa; phylum Chordata; class Mammalia; order Rodentia; family Heteromyidae; genus Dipodomys; species Dipodomys spectabilis. Next base: position 5,149,402 of record NW_024870744.1, read on the forward strand.
TCTCAGCCTCCTAAGTAGCTAGGCATGAGCCACCGGCACCCGGCACAGGCCCATTCTTCTACACAACCTAGGGTGGACATGCCTTGGGGCTGAGCTTTATTCTGAAGCCCAGGATCACTTCCTTTTTGACAAAAAACAAAAATGAAACCTCAAGCTGGTAACAGTAATAACAGGCAAGTTTGGAGCCCGTGGCCTGAGGATGCGCTTACCATCAGGGTCCTCAGGTGCCCCAGGATGAAAAGACTATACTTGGCTCGGGTGATGGTGACATTCAATCTCTGCAAACTTGCCAGGAATCTAAGCAACAGAAAGAGAGTCATTTTCCCCTATGCAAGGGTTTTCTGGACTTGGAAGGGGACACAGGACACAGGATGATGACCTTCCCTGCCACCCTGTCCACTTCCGCACAACTCAGTGTCTGGTTTCTAATGCCACAAAAGTGTGACCAAGCCAAACCCTTGGTGCTTTATGTCAAAAGCGATTCCTTTTTAATGTCCTATTTGAACTCAAATGAGATACTGGAAAATTTATCAGCGTGAACCCCCCTCCCACTTCTCCCTCCCCCTCCTCACTTCCTCCCCTACATTTTGTATAGAGTCTAAACTCAGGACACGATCCTTTCCAGACAGGCACTCAGCCACTTAAGCCACACCCTTCCCTTCTGAGTTGAGTTCTTGCTATAGTTGGCTTTCACCTTTTAATTCTTAGCCTTCTCAACTTCCCAGAGCTAGAATTATAGGTGCAGCACCACACCTGGCCTAACAAGTCTTAAAAATATCCTAAAAATAAGCTGAATTCCTGTGGTTCATGCCTATAATCCTAGCTACTCTGGAAACTGAGATTTAAGGATAGAGGTTCAAAACCAGTCCAGGCAGGAAAGTCCTTGAGACTCTTATTTCCAATTAACTACCAAAAAGCTGAAGTGAAGCTGTGGCTAAAGCGATAAAGCACTAGCCTTGAGCTAAAAAGCTCAGGGACAGCGTCCATGCCCTGAGTTCAAGCCTTCAGACCAGCTCACTCACATGCATGCGTGCGTGCATGAATGTGTGCGTGCACACACGCACACACATACACACCCCCTTCACACCTAAGTAATGTTAGTTCAATTACTAAATCTGAAATTTAAATATATCTTTTGGTGATTAATTAGAAATAAGTCTCAGACTTTCCTGCCCAGGCTGGCTTTAAACCTTGATCCTCAGAGCTCAGCCTCCTGAGTAGCTAGGATTTCAGGTGTGAGCCACCAGTGCCCAGTTCTATGAGACTCTTCTCTCTAACTAGTAAAAAGCTGCAAGTGGAGCTGTGGTTCAGGTGGTGGAGCTCCAGCTTTGAGCAAAAGCAAGAATGCAAGGCTTGGGGTTTAATTAAGCTCCAGTTCTGGCACATATAAAAATAATTCAACAAATTAACAATCTTCTGTAGGAGTAAATAATCACAGGAGTCTCAAGGTAATCCTTAGTTAACGAACTTAGACAAAGCAAAACCAAAAACCAGAAAACTGCATGAGAGCTACAGACTGGTGCAAAATATACCTCTAAAAGGTCACTGACTTCACTCATAAAATCAGTAACAGTCTTAACAGGAAAAGCAGACTTCACAGTGTATCTTTTTTGCACAACTCTTAACTCTAAAAAGATGTCTTACAAGATATTCAGATTTTGCAAAAGGAATTTTCTAAAGCCAGCGGAAGTGTTGCCTAGCAGTGATGCGCCTGGATCTAACTGGTTACAAGCAAGCAAGGGGGAAGCCCAAGACGGCTACCTACCCAATGGAGCCTTGTGTGGCACTGGCCCGGACACAGGTGACGATGATGCAGTCCTTCTGACGGCCCTGGAAAGCGTCCACAGTGTCCACTTCCGCCGAGCTATTTACAAAAGGGAAAACAGCTTGGAAAGAGAAAAAGGCAGTGGGCTCTGTGGCCCACCCCCTTCCCTGATAACCATTCATCTCCCGTGGCGACACACCTCCTTATCCAGCAGCTTCACAGAACTGGAACAATCCTGTGACTGGCCGCTATGCCCCAGCCCAACATTCCAAAGGCTCCCCTGCTGCGTGTCCTCTCGCAACATTCCACAAGATTCCACTCACAGCTGACGGACTGGGGGTCCTTTCCACTTTATTACCAATTACCAGTCTATTACCAATGCTCCTGCAAACACTGGCTAGCTTTTATGCGACCATTGAAAAATCCTTCTGGGTATATACTGAGGAGGGGAGCTGCTGAGCCATGCAGCATTTCTGTTAATTTCTTGAGCGATCATTGAACTGTATTCTACAGTGACTCACCAGTGTACATTCTCAGCAGCCCAGCTTCATCGTGGGCATCCTGGGGTTCTCACTCCCATCTCCCAAGTAACTAACTGTGCTGAGCACCTGTCTCACATGCTATCTGCTTCTGACAAATGTTAACTGCCAGTTCTGATCACCTAAGCTATGAGTCTTGACTTAGGCATATATGACTTACAAGCACTCTTGCTTACTGGCTGAAGGTAGCCTTCCTCTCCTGGGTGGGTTTTGTGCAGGGGCGAGGCTCAGCTGTGCAGGCAGGTGCCCTCATCCCTGGGCTGTGTAACCCCATTGTTTCCTACTCTTTTGATACTTGTTATATAGATCTGTTGAGGTCTCCACTCCACACTCCTCCTCGCGCCCTCCCCCCACCGACCCCAGGGCCATTTTTAATCTCCTCTGTATTTCTAAGAAACTTTTTTTTTCCTTCAGTTTTTGTGTTTTAGTTTTTTTTTTTTTTTTTTTTGGGTCCGGTTGTGGGGCCTGAACTCTGGGCCTGGGCACTGTCCCTCAGCTCTTCAGCTCAAGGCTAGTGCTCTACCACTTGAGCCACAGCGCCACTTCCGGCTTTTTTTTTCTTTGCTTATGTGGTGCTGAGGAATCGAACCCAGGGCCTCATGCATGCAAGGCAAGCGCTCTACCACTGAGCCACCTTCCCAGCTCCATGTGTTTTAGTTTTTTTCCCCCCTTTTTGGCTATTAGTCGCTTTTTTGTTGTTGCAAATTCTTTATTGTGATTAAGTGATTATATAATTTCTAAGAAACTTTTTTTCTTTTTTGTCAGTCGTGGGGCTTGAACTCCGGGTCTGAGCACTGTCCCTTAACTCTTCAGCTCAAAGCTAGCACTCTACCACTTGAGCCACAGCACCACTTTCGGTTTTCTGGTGTTTTATTGGAGGGCTTTGAACTGTGATCCTCAGATCTCAGCCTCCTGAGTAGCTAGGATTACAGGCATGAGTCACCAGCACCAGGCTAATTTCTAAGAAACTTTTAAACTAATAGATTTCCAATAATTTTTACATTTTATTTTTTGAGACTATCTTGTTAGGTAGTCTAGACAGGCTTTGAACTTGATATGCAGCTCAGGTGTCTTAAACTCAAATCCTTCTGCCTGAGCCTCTCAAGTGCTAACATTACAGATGAGCACCACCATTCACCATTCTACTCTCTAACACTGACTGAGTCACACTTTCAGCCCTCAATTTTTTGTGTGCTGGTTCTGGACTTCAATTCAGGGCCTGAGTGCTGTCCCTGAGCTTTTTTGTCGGTCATCCAGCTTGAACTCTGGGCCTGGGCCCTGTCCCTCAGCTCTTCAGCTTCAAGGCCAGTGCTCTACCACTTGAGCCAAAGCACCACTTCCAGTTTTCTGATGATTAGAGATAAGAGTGTCATGGACTGCTGGGTGCTGGTGGCTCACGCCTGTAATCTTAGCTACTCAGGAGGCTGAGATCTAAGGATCACACTCAAAGCCAGCCCGGGCAGGAAAGTCCGTAAGACTCATCTCCAATAAACCACCAGAAAACTGGAAGTGGCGCTGTGGCTCAAGTGGTAGAGTGCTCGCCTTGAGCTGAAGAACACAGTGACAGTGCCCAATCCCAGAGTTCAAGTCCCGCGACCGATTCCCCCCCCTCAAAAAAAAAAAAAAAAAAGAGTGTCATGGACTTGCCTGAGCCGGCTTTGAACTTTGTTCAACAGAGTTCAAACTCCTGAGTAGCCAAGATTATGGGCGTGAACCATCAGCACCTGGCCGCCAGCTCTGCTTTTTTGTTGGGTTATTTTGGAGATGGGAGTCTTTCTGCCAGAGCCAGCCTTGTACCACCATCTTCCCTCTCATCAGCCTCCTGAGAGCTAGGATTACAGGTGTGAGCCACTAGTTCTAAGCTCCAATAGTTAATCTTTACTTTTACTTTAGAGGCAAGACAAAAACACATTCTTATCTCTACACATAAGGACATAAAAGGATTAATTTATTCAAACAAAATGTGACTTCACTGGTTTCAATACAATGAGAATTCAGATTAACAAGCCATAAAACTAGCACAAGTCCTAGAGAGCCCAGTCAATAATCCACTGATAGGAATTCTGACTCCCAGGAGGCACTCTATCTACTGGGGCCAAAGCACCCAATACCTACCCAGCACGAGTCTAGGAAAGCCCAAGCCACAACCTCCTAGTGCTGTGCTATGTTCCAACCACCTGACACAAACCCAGACTACTTCCTAACATTTCCTTTCTTCTTTCCTGCTACACTGCCTTCAAATTCAACACAAACACTAGGAACATAGGTTAAAACACCTTACCCTTTCCTATCAAATTCTTTGTCTAAGTCCTTCTGAATCATCGTCTTCTGAGCCTTGTAATGGGTTATTATGCCAATGTTCCGAAAGGTAGTGTCTCTTCTTTTGTCTTTAATCAACTTCATTATTTCCATCACCAATTTTATTTCTTGAATATTTACGTAGGAGCTAAACAAGATGGAAAAAGAAAAGACAAATCAAAACAGCAGTCTAAATGCTAACTCATTCTATTTAGTATTGTTTCCCATTAACATAAAAGATTCATCTTAGCCGGGCACCAGTGACTCACACCTGTAATCCTAGCTACTCAGTAGGCTGAGATCTGAGGATCTCGGTTCAAAGGCAGCCCAGGCAGGAAAGTCCATGACTCCTAATAAACCACCAGAAAACCGGAAGTGGCACTGTGGCTCAAGTGGTAGAGCGCTAACCATGAGCTGAAGTGCTAAGGGACAGCTCTCAGGCCCAGAGTTCAAGCTCTACGACTGACAACAACAACAACAAAAAAGATTGATCTTTCAATTATCTTTCAAACATTATAATGACCATTATTCTCTACACATGAATACACAGAGGTGGGTGCGCAGTGAAACGTAAGAGTTATACAAAGACAGTGTGGCATTAACTGGAGGTTGGGGCCATTTTCTTGACCAGTTAAGACAGGGTTGGCAACAGGAAGAATGAGTCACCGCACACACATTAATAAGGATATGAATAATAAACAGGTAGTGTGCATTAAGGGCTTACTGTCTCACACTCACTGAGAAAGGACTTCCGCTACATTATCTTTGTTGATAAAAATGCCTATTGGCAGCCGGGTGCCAGTGGCTCACACTTATAATCCAGCTACTCAGGAGGCTGAGATCTGAGGATCCCAGTTCAAAGCCAGCACGGGCAGGAAAGTTTATCTCCAATAAACTACCAGAAAACCAGAAGTGGCGCTGTGGCTGAAGTGGAAAAGCACTAGTCTTGACTGAAGAGCTGAGGGACAGCACCCAGGCCCAGAGTTCAAGCCCCATGACTGACCAAAAACAAAAACAAAACAAAACAAAACAAAAAGCCTACTGGCCATGCTAACCATGTGCTATCCCACAGAGGGACCAGTCACACTCCATGGCCCCAGAGCTGAACATGGGCCTCATTTTCCCCTTTCAGCCCCATGCACACTCTGCAACTCCAACCCAGCCCTCATTCCCCAACCAGATCCAACCCCACCAACACCAACACACTGTGCCAGTGTCCTTGTCTGCCTTGCTCTAAGAGTCTTCATGAATACACTGAGCCAGTGTCCTTGTCTGCCTTGCTCTAAGAGTCTTCATGAATACACTGTGCCAGTGCTCTTGCTCTAAGAGTCTTCATGAATACACTGTGCCAGTGTCCTTGTCTGCCTTGCTCTAAGAGTCTTCATGAATACACTGAGCCAGTGCTCTTGTTCTAAGAGTCTTCAAGAACACACTGTGCCAGGGCTCTTGCTCTAAGAGTCTTCAGGAACACACTGTGCCAGGGCTCTTGCTCTAAAGATCTTCAGGAAACACTTGCCTAACCAACTTCTAGACTCAGCAACTAGAGACAACCCAGTGGCTGTCCAGCTCTTCCATCCCCAAAGTCACTTTCCCTGGTTGCTTCCTGGATGAGGCCTCTATGGTCAAGAATCCTTGTGACCTCTGGCTCCCACAATGCCCTTGGACTTCATTCTGTCTCTATTCCAGCAGGCTCCAAAGAGACCTTCAAGTTTCACACCCTGTGGTGTGGCCATCAGACAACAAACTCCTTTGCACTTGAACTTCTTCAATGAATGTACCCCTCCCACCACCTTACTCCATGGACACACTCTGACTCAGAGGCGGAGCATGTGTCCCATAGTTCATGAGAGAGGAATGTCTGTGCCTCCATGCCACCCCCTCACTGCACTCCTCTGACAGGTCTGTTACCTGGCAATACATGACTTCTTTTTTGTTTTGTTTTTCTTTTTTCTGGCTGTGGGGCTTGAACTCTGGGCCTGGGCACTGTCCCTGAGCTTGCTAGCTCTCTACCACTTGAGCCACAGCGCCACGTCCAGCCTTTTCTGTTTATGTGGTGCTGAGGAATTGAACCCAGGGCCCCATGCATGTAAGGCAAGCACTCTACCACTGAGCCACCTTCCCAGATCCCATGACTTCTTTTTGCTGACATTCACAGACAGCCTGACTCATAACTCAAAATCTTCAAAGTAGTCTCACATTGTCTCTTATGTCTTTCCCCATTCTTTCCTTAATTCAACTCTATCTCCACTCCTTCACCCAAGCCACCACCCTGGAAGGTCCCCCTCAAGAGACCGCGATCATCTTACAAGTCTGTACCACTCACTGCAGTCACCTTCTCAGTGTTAATGGGGCCCCCAGTTAGGGCACGGTGCCCCAGTTCACAGAAGAGGGAGGGAGAGAGCCAATAAGGGAAGTGAAAATAACTGTGTCTTGACACTGGGCAGAAAGATATGTAGGGGAATGCCTGATACAGAGCTACACATAAACAGTACTGATTGTTTAACACCCCTGGGGAGAAGGGGAGGAGCATACTCATTGTCCCGTCTTTCCGAACCATCTGCGACATCAAACACGAGGTAGGGCTGAAATGGCCAGTCTGAGGAGCATCGATTGGCTTCAGTGAGCCTATAAAAAAGCAGTCATCATTCAGAATGTATCTTGTGTATTTCATCCTCCCTAACCTTTCTTTGCTGTGCAGGAGAGCAGAGGGGCAAGGGAAAAGAAAGGGAGCAAGAGAGCCCTTTTATGGGTATGGACAGATTTTCTTTCTGTTCTAGTGCTAGAAAGTAATCTATACAATCAACGTAGAACAAAAAAATGATTTAAAAAAAAAGCAACCCATCGCATTTGGTATAATCAACATGATGACATAGAGAAAATTATTGTAATTTTGTGACTTTTTAAAAATGATAAGACTAATGAGCAGAGTAAAGGTGCTGTTTCTCCTATGGAGCAAACCCTACACACAAACCCACCTATTTGTTTTCAAGCTTTTGTTATAAATGTAATTGGAAGGGAAGAGACATATGTCTGGGTGCATCCGGTACTGAACAGTGAGCTGTACAACTGGCAGTCTGCCGATCTGGTTCTGCTCCACACTCTCCTCCAGCAGCTTGTAGAAGCGAGCCATCATCGACTGGTCATAGCCACACTCCTGTGCCTTCTGAGAGGAGAAAAGCACACTGGTGGTTAAAGCAATGCCAGTGCTGATGGGTTTGGCACATGATCAGCAATAGTCACAGACTCAGGGGAGGGGCCATTTTGGAGCCTGATCCTCACACCAGAAGCTGTGGCGACAAGCAGCCAAAAAAAGGGGGCAGGCTGCAAGGGGAAGGACAACAGCAAGGCTGTCTGTTGTGGGCTGATCGAGTCTTCCTAGGACACAGGTTCTCCAGTGTGGCCAGGCTCCTATGCTGTGCTCATACATCGAGCAAGAACTGCATCATTATTTTGAATTCTAGAGTCAAGGCCATTAACTACAACAAAACTGCACACATTTAATTCACAGGGAGCACAAATGCTTAGAAAAATGAACTTGGGAAGTGGGGCAGGGAGAGGGGGGAGATCTCGAAAAGGGATGTGAAGGGGAAACAAAGGAGGAGGCTACAATGCTTGATAAGAAATGTACTTATTATCTTGCCCATGTAATTGTAACCCCTCTATATGGTATTTTCACACTAAAAAAAAAAGAGAAAAAAAAGAACTTTTCTGTAGTAAGTTTGTGAGGCAACTATTCTGTATTTATGTAGATTGTTTTAGTAATAAATATATTTTATGAAATTTCAAAGCCATTACACTCTATTCCAATTGCCTCGAACAGCCATCGAGTCTTGATTCTGATATATATTTATTTCTAGGACATCATGTGTTTAGCAAGATGAATTATTTTTCTTGTTATTTTTAAATCATGTAAGGGACAGAGGTATTCTTTTGTACTTGGAATCATGTGCCCCCAAATCATAATCCTTTACTGTATGTTCCTCAATTTATGCATCTTTCCATGTGAATCAAGAGGGTAGGGCTCTCTTCCTGGTCTTTTTTCTTTTTGTTTCGGTATTTGACTTACAATCCTCCTGCAGGAAGCTCAGCGTGCTTGCACTGTGCCCTGTGGGCTCTGACCTCCGACGACTACGCCTTCACTGCCCGGCACACTCAGAAGCAGCACACCACTAACAAAAGGACTTTGGAGAGACTTCCTGGTTTTCTTTTTTCTTGAGACAGTGTCGACAGGTGAGCTCAGCTGGCCTCAAACTTGCGGGTTTTCCTGCCTAACCCCCCTGAGGTGCCATGCTTAATTTGCACTAGTTAAACACAAACATTGTTTCTCTTTTCTCAGTCATCTCCTCCTCTTCCTTCCAAATAAGAGAGGACATTTTAAGGCTGAATAAAACCAGCCTCTTCCAACTCACCATGGAAATGACAGTGGGTGGGAGCTGCTTGGGGTCTCCCACTAGGATGAGCTTGTTGCAGCGGTGGATGAGGGGAGTAAGAGTCTCGACCTCACAGGACTGCCCAGCCTTGGTAAGACAGAAAGTAAAGAAGGGGCAAGAGCGTCATCCCTGCTACTTGTGCACCCACATAGTTAATCCCATTTGTCTCCCACACCACCTATCAACAAGAACTTTTTTTTTTTTTGCCAGTCCTGGGGCTTGAACTCAGGGCTAGTGCTCTACTCGTTGAGCCACAGTGCCACTTATGACCTTTTCTGAGTAGTTTATTGGAGATAAGAATCTCACAGACTTTCCTGTTTGGGCTGGCTTTGAACTGTGATCCTCAGATCTCAGCCTCCTGAGTAGCTAGGATTACAGCTGGGATTACAGCTAGGATTACACTGGTGGCTTAGTAGCTACAGGGACCTTCTCCTTACTGCCCCGTTCCCCCTCCCCCCACCTCCACTTAAAAACAAACCATCTAAACACAAATTTAAAAAAACTTAGCATGTATTTTATATTCAGCCTTGGAACTAGCTACAAATTAGAAGGCTACAGGGCATGCTAGGTCTGTGTTCTATGTTCAGATGGCTTGAGCTGAGAGCACATTTAGCATTTTAGACACAGTATTATGTGAGCAAGGTCTCCCTGCATTTCCATCTTGCTTCCTGGTTCCTTGATAGGCCTCTTCAAGCACAAGACACAGGTTTCTCTTTAATGACATTTCCTTCAGTCATTTCCACTTATTAATTCTGGTAAAAAAAAAAAACTTTTAAAGGGGGAAGCATTAGGGTTTGAACTCAGGGCTTTGAGCTGGCTGGGAAAACATTCTAAGACTTTTCGCTGACATTTAGCCTGGGCTGGCATGGGACCATGACCTTCCCAATTTCTACCATCTGAGTAACTGAAATTACAGACTGAATCGCCATGCCTGGCTTAAATTTAACTGAGACACAACTGCAAAATCTAATATGACTATTAGATTTTGGATCTCCTGGACCCCAGTTCTCTTGTCTTCTGACTTTTCATTCTGGCCAACAGTAGATACTCAATAAATGTCTGTTCAGTGAATGGACTAGTAAAAAAGGATGTCAGTGGCAATACTGTGGCCAAAGCCATCTGAATTTCTATTACAATACTAGTACTAGAAAATTAATGGCAGGCCAGGAGCCTCATATTTCAACATGAAAGACTTCAGATGTAACAGATTGAAAAGCAAACTATTTTAGGGACTGGGGACATGTCTCAAAGCAGTAGAGAGCAAATCCAGAAAGCTCAAGGTTTTGAGTATAACCCTAGCATTGCCAAGAAAAAAAGCCACCAAAAAAAAACCTTAAAATGAACAAAAACCCCAACCCATCACAAAACAAATCCCACCTATGTTACTAATATCTTGGCAGCCAGGACTCATCTAAGGCTGCGAGGCTGCGTCTCCCATTACCAGTCGGGGTGTTTAGCCCACTGCCACTAACCTCGTCTACAATGACACAGCTGAAGGCTTGCCCCCCTTGCCCGCGGAAAGCTGACTCAAGCAGCAAACCCCCGCTGGTGCTCAGCGTGCAGCAGATGACATGCGACTCCAAGATGATGTTGTTCTGTGTTTTCTGGGGGCGTCCCTGAACCTAAAAGACACACAGGTTACACAGTTCACTCCTGTACCATTCCCTACCTCTGTCAAACCACTGTTAACAACAACATACCCACCACGTATTATGAATGTGACAGAGAAATACTTGGCAGAAGTTGGGGAAACATCAAGTCTACAAGCTAGCAGAAACATTCAAGATGACCAGAAATTACCACCCCTACCCCCTGCTCCCGCACCCCCCAAAAAGTAATAATAATAATAACATGCTTTGCAACCTAAGCTGGGAATGCGAGGTAAGTGTAACTTAAATTATTCACGACTGGGCTCCAGTGGCTCATGCCTATAATCCTAGCTACTCAGGAGGCTGAAATCTGAGGATAACCATTCAAAGCCAGCCCAGGCACAGTAAAGTCCATGAGACTCTTATCTCTAATTAACCACCAGAAAACTGGAAGTGGTGTTGTGGCTCAAGTGGTAGAGCACTCGTCTTGAGCTAAAGAGCTCAGGGACAGCGCCTAGGCCCAGAGTTAAAGCCCCATGACTGACAACACACACACACACACACACACACACACACACACACACAAGGCCCAGAGTTAAAGCCCCATGACTGACAAAACACACACACACACACACACCAGGTCCAGAGTTAAAGCCCCATGACTAACACACACACACCAGGTCCAGAGTTAAAGCCCCATGACTGACAACACACACACACACACACACACACACACACACACACACACACACACACACACACACACACACACACACACACACACACACACACACACACACACACACACACACACACACACACACACACACACACACACACACACACACACACCCCAAAACAATTATTCAGGGTCCTGATTTGAACAAAGTAGATTACAATCCTTACAGCCCAATTGATAGGCAAGTATCAGAATAAAGAGAAATTAAATTTTACTGAGTTGTGACACAATTATCTGAGTAAAAGTAAAAAGAACTAAGCCTATATAGTATATGTACTTGAAAATACATATTCTCCTGTTTTATAAAAGCATCAATAAAAATGCCTACAAGCCTGGAGAATGAATATTCTACTTCCCCAGTAAGAAAAACCACCCAGTCAGCTGGTAATAAGGGAATGCACTAAGATGAAGAGAAGGAGAAGGCCTCCTCACTGATGTCGCTCTAATAAGGTGCTATTCTCAGCAGAGACTCTGCCACCTCTCACCCCTGAGCCTCAGGACCCAGGCACTCTGAAGCAGTAGTGGGCTTTGAGGCCTGAGTGTGAGCTTTAGGAGGAAGGTGGCCTCTGTGCTCAGCCATCTAGTGAGTAGTCTACAAACACGGTTGATCAGTCCACACAACGTGTGTGATGTGCAGTAAAGACCACACACCACCAACAATGAACTCATCCTCAAGAGTGCAAAGATCCATTTAGGCTCAGGTTCTAATTTTAATACAAAGCTTTCAGATAATTATTAGTTTAAACAAACTGTTAAGGGAAATATTCATTAAATTCAACTGCATTTATCTCAGATGGAGAGCATGACTAACATCATCATTTGCCATCACCCGGACCTCTTGAATCTGCTTAATTTGATTAGGGTCCAGTCTAAGCTGTATTTACTCTTATCTATTTTCACATCCAAAAATACTGGGGAAAACTACAGAGCTGGCTTTCTGTATCTAGTGGGTTCCACATCTGTGAAGTTAAACAACCACAGACCGAAAATATTTGGAGAAAAGTCTCTATGAAATATATGTGGGCTGGTTTGGTCATTATTCTCTAAACAATAGGTGTAGCAGTGATCTAGACAGCATCTGTATCACATCATGTATGATCAGGACAAGAACTCTGGAGATGATTTACAGTACACAGGTGTTATCACAGGTACAGGCAAAGCATCTTTGCATTCTTTTTTTTTTCTTTTTTCTTATGTGGTGCTGAGGAATCGAACCCAGGGCCTCAGGCATGCAAGGCAAGCACTCTACCACTGAGCCACCTTCTCAGCCCAAGCATCTTTGCATTCTGCTGTATGGCAAGGAGAGGGAAAAGTCCTGGAACCAACCTCTGGAGACACCGGGGAATAACTGTACATGTTACAGGATTCAAAGACACACACAAAGAGTATGCCTTAAACCAAGAACTGCTCAAAATGAAGCTGTTCTTTTTCTATGTGGTGCCAGGTTCTGAACTCAGAGGCTCATGCTACCTAGCTAGACTGGTGCTCTACTACTTGAGCCATGACCCAGCCCATTTTGCTTTAGCCAGCTTCTAGATAGCACCTTGTGCTCTTGCATGGACCACCTTGAAATATAATTCCCCTATCTACAGCCTTCCACACAGCTGGGATGATAGGCATGCATCACCATGACCAGCTTATTGAGATGGAATCTTGCTACTTTTTTGCCTGGACTGGCCTTAAAGTTCAAACTTTCTGATATCCAAGTATCTGGATTACAGACATGAACCACCACACCTGGCACACTAACTTTCTGATGCCAAGTCCTAACCATCTAGAGCACTGGACAGACCAGACAGTTGCCATACTCTTTCCGAAAACCACACCTGTGACCTTCCTTTTCCAATAGGGAGAAACACTCATAAACCTACTTCCATGGATCATTTATCTGATCGTAATGGTCACTATTTTGCAGCAGGAAAGAAAAAGAAGCAAAGAAGGATTTTTCTTTTTTTTCTTTTTTTCTTTTTGGGTCTGGTCGTGGGGCCTGAACTCTGGGCCTCAGCGCTGTCCCTCGGCTCTTGAGCTCAAGGCTAGCACTCTACCACTTGAGCCACAGCGCCACTTCCAGCTTTTTTCTTTTTGCTTATGTGGTGCTGAGGAATCGAACCCAGGGCCTCAGGCATGCAAGGCAAGTGCTCTACCACTGAGCTACCTTCCCATCCCCAAAGAAGGATTTTTCATAGTTATGCAGACCCAAGAGGAAAATCACCTCCTAAAAGAAATCTTTCAGATGCTAGCCTGCCTATTGAGCCCTCATACCACAAAACCCTTGTACCACAAAACTAAGCTTAGATGGTGAGAGGAATTCTTCTTTAAAGAAAAAAATATATAAATGTAATAACACTACTTCTGTGCTTGTAATTTTTTGTAACACTTTCAAGATGTAATTTAGAAAGTACATTTATGTTATCTGAACTATTTCATCAATCAAGAAAATAAAATGCTATATGTAAACTACTTACCTCTTTAATTTTTGAAGCAAGTTCTTGCCTTTCTTTTGAAACTCTAGTAATTTTTTCATCTAACTCTTTCCTCTGGAAGAAATGAGAATGCCATCATTAAAACTAAGTTAGAATGGTTTCCAACAGACTACTTTACATTTCATGAGTGAGTCTAAAAATAGGTTATCAACCAAAACTCACTAGCCCAGCTTACTTTCTCTTTATCAGTACCATGTGGGTAAGAGTCAGTCAGGCCCAGATACAGCAGAGTGTCACCCGTCAGCTTGCTAAGCTCTCCAGCCTGGGGCATCACCCCTCCTCCTAGGCGGTCAACCCAGCCATCCTCCAGCCAGTGCCCAGCATGTGATATAGGCCTGGGAAACTGCAGGGCCAACACCTGCTTGGCCCTCTCAGAGTGCTTCCTTGGAACTGATGTATGGGGTGGAAGACCTCCTTCTCTGAGTTCTCAAGCTAGGATGGAGTACACCCGGGCTAGGCACTCTCTTAGAGAAGGAAAGAATGACTGACACACAAACAAAAACAAATCACAAGGTAGAAAAGTATCATTTTAGTCTCTGGATCTCTCCACATTGGAGCCAATTCACATGTGGCTTTCCCTGGTGTAAAAGCCAATAAATTTCCTTTGTGTTTAATCTAACACGAACTTGGTTTAACTCACCACTAAAAGATACCTAACAAATTTGGTGGCTCTTTAATAAAACATAACTTGGCCAGTGAGTCAAACTGGACATTCACTCACGCACACTACCTGTGGCAGCTTCAGAGCTACCAAAATAGCTACACTAAGAGACTACAAAATCAACAGTGTCTATTTCCTTTTTCTTTCTTTTTTTTTTTGTTGGTCATGGGGTCTGAACTCTGGGCCTGGGCACTGTCCCTCAGCTCTTCAGCTCAAGGCTAGTGCTCTACCACTTCAACCATAGTGCCACCTTCGACCTTTTCTGCTTATGTGGTACTGAGGAATCGAACCCAGGGCCCCATGCATGCAAGGCAAGCACTCTACCACTGAGCCACCTTCCCAGCCCCTTCCTTTTTCATAAAAAATAGCTAACTCCTGGGCTGGGAAGGTGGCTCAGTGGTAGAATGCTTGCCTCCCATGCACGAGGCCCTAGGTTCGATTACTCAGCACCACATAAACAGAAAAACCCGAAAGTGGTGCTGTGGCTCAAGTGGTAGAGAGCTAGCCTTGAGCTGAAGAGCTCAGGGATAAGCGCCCAGGCCCAGAGTTCAAGCCCCATGGCCAACCAAAAACAAAGCTAACTCCTGATACAGGCAAACTATTCCAGTACACATTTTTTTTTTCAGCCAGTCCTGGGGCTTGAACTCAGGGCCTGAGCACTGTCCCTTCAGCTGCTTTTGCTCTACCACTTGAGCCACAGTGCCATTTCAGGCTCTTTCCTGTTTATGTGGTAGTGAGGAATCGAACCCAGGGCTAGACAAGTACTCTACCACTATGCCACATTCTCAGCCCCACATTCTTATTTTTATATTTTGTCAGGTACTAGAGATTAAATTCACGGAGGGGCATGCACTTCCCAGGCAGACACCTTACTACCCAAGTCATGCCTTTAGCTTACCTCTTATACACCGTCTGTTTATATATACTTACTGACTGCTTGCTTGCCTGCCAGTACCAGAGATGTGAGTTAGGGCCTTGGGCTTGCTTGGCTTACACTGTCCCACATAAGCCACATCTCTAGTCTGTTTTTTTTTCTGGTTGTTTTGGAGATGGAGTCTTGAGGAGGTTACTGCCTGGGGCTGGCTTTGAACATGGGTCCTACAGATCTCAGCCCCCTGAGCAGCTAGAATTTAGGTATAAATCACCATGTCCAGCCATTGGTTTGAAAAGGGAGTTTTGTCACTTTCTTGCCCTGTCTGGCCTAAACTTCAGCTCTCAGCTCTACCTCCCAAATAGCTAGGATTACAGATCTGAGCCCAGCATTATACATTTTTCTCTCGGAATCATGCCATTCCTCAATAAAACAATGACATCAAATACTCACCAACTAGTTTGTGAAGCTATGGGTTTCTACTGAAATGTTTAGATACCTGCATCTCCCGTCCACCTCGGCATAACGCCCGCTGGCGGGAAAGCTCATCCAGCTGATGATCGAGAAACTCCTTCTTTCTATGCATCTCTTGAACATGAGAAGGTAAGTCTTTCTCTAATAAAATTAAAAGAATTACAGTAAGAACAACAAGTCATTTCCAAAACTAGACTACTTCTAAGTCCCCAAATTACTGTTAGTGCTCAGGGTTACATTTTACTGACTGAAGGAAATGGAAAAAGCACTATAATGTAGCATCATTAGTACTTACTCATTCTGTGGTTAACTTGGCTGTCCAAGCTGAACCTTAGGACCTCATTATTAATGGACTTTTCTGGACCCAGTCGTACTAAATTTATATCTCCACAGTTTCCTTTTGATAAAAATCACAAAAAGACAAATAAGGATGTGCCAATAAATCCTATCTGTCTCCGTACATTGTGTCTATTGTGAAGAAAAAAAATGCAGACAATTGAGAAGGAAGATAACACAAATGGTCAACTAGAGTCCAGAATCCACACTGAATACTTCCTAGACAGCATTTTGCTATTCTTCTTAACAATCCTCTCTACCTGGCACAAGCTAGCAGGATCACCAAGAGTACGCTGCAGGCTTACTTTCCTTTATACCTTTATACTACTGTTTTTTGTGTTTTTCTGCACTAGGGCTTAAACTCAGGATCTGAGCTCTTTCCCTTACACAGCTTTTCTGCTCCAGGACAGCATCTACCACTTGAGCCACAGCTCCACTTTGGCTGTTTTGGTAGTTAATTCAGCCTGGAAGACAAGACATGCACTTGGGAAAGCAGGAAAATACAAAGCTGAAGAAGACAAACTCAAAGTGAGGGGTGTAAAAAAAGTTAAGGCTAAGTACTTTCACTTCTTCATCACATGTGGGAGTACTCATCACTGTTACGTGAATCAACCAAGAGTTGTGACCATGACACAACATAATCTCTCTGCTCCATCTAGGGCAGGGTTATTTAATTCCTAGCTCACAGGACTGGGGTTGCAGCATAGTAAGCTACTATAGTAAGTAACTCCAGTGAAAACAGTCTCACTACTTTTGCTAATAAGCCCATGTTCACAGTTAGACCCACCTTTCCCTCACTGGGCAGCACTTCCTTCACTGGGCAGCCTGGGGCCAGGACAAACCAGCACTGTGGCCCACAGGAACAGTGTTGCATTCTATCACTGGCTCCCTGCACTTCTCTTGTCTGATCCCTTTTAAGTGGCAGACATGTGTGCCCAAAGTGCCCTCCTCCCTTTTATAGTGAACTCCTAACTGCACTCAGGATTTTATCGAAGATTCCTCACACAAATAAATCAAGGGTTCTTCTGAGGAATCTAAAAGCGCCGGCTTTAGCCATGGGCCTTTCGCTCTATTATCCAGCTGCTGACCTGCCCACTCCCTCATCAGACCATATGTCATGTGCATGTCAGGATTCACTGTTGAAACCTCAGTGCCTGGCACAGGGGGTATGTACCAACAAGTGAACCAAGCAAACATAAGCTCCAGCCCTGGGTGGAAGTTTTCCCAGGACTGGCTTGCTCTTTACTTAGAGGTGTCACAAAAACACCAAGAACAAAAACACTAGAAACCCACACTTAGTATCATACCCAAAGGATTTTTCTTATCTTTGCATTTTTCTTTGAATTCGAGGATGATTTTTTTCATAAGTTCATCAACGGCTGCATTCGAAGGTGCACACACAAGGACACGGTTTTGTTTGTTTTTCGCATTGGAGTTTTCATCAGAATGCCCCTTCCTCGGGTTCTGCAATTTGCCACATACCAAACACAAAGTAACGATGAACTCTATTATCTATTATTACACAGTTTTAAGGCTTTTCTCTACTATCATTACCATTTAAAGGCTCCTGTGATAACCAATAAATGTAAGAATCTTATTCTGACTTTAAAATTACTTCTACATGGAGACAGGAAGCTCACTAAAGAGCACTTGCTTAGCACACACTGCTGGATTTAATCCTTTATGTCAGTTTCCTGTGTGGAGACCTTTTACCACCCACACTCCCTGCAGCATTAGATTCTGTATATGCTTATTGTCATCTCTTTATTTATTTGTCTGTTAGGTGTTGGGGCTTGAACTCAGGGCCTGGGCACTGAGCTATTTTGCTCAAGGCTAGTGTTCTGCCACTTTGTGCCACAGTGCCATTTCCAGTTTTCCAGTGGTTAATTAGATATATAAGAGTCTCAGGGACTTTCCTGTTGGGAGCTGACAGTAAAGTTTAAAGATCATCTTGACCCTGGTGCTCACTTGAAGGCTCGTACAAGGAACTGGCTTACTTAAAAACACCAGGTGCCCGGGATTGCTTTGCTATGTCTGCAGTTTGTTTTACTTTCTACCAGTTGACCTTGTCTTGTTTTTACTGCACTCTGTTTTTACTGAAATTTTCTTTGTTTTTCTGGACTATTGTAACCTTATGTTACCTCTTGACTTCTAATAGTATACATTAGGGAAAGTTAAAAATAAACGGTGCTGCAGTCTTGAACTGCAGACCTCCCGACCCCATCCTTTGTCTTATGTCTTTATTTTTCCCCGTCCTCACCTCCTAATTCAGGATTCCCTTTCATTGCCGGCAGGCTCCGGCACTTTCCTGCATGTGCTGCCTTTGAACTATGATCCTCAGATCTCAGCATCCTGAGTAGCTAGGATTATAGGCATGAGCCATCAGGGCCAAGCATGAAGTTTTATTATAAATGCTCTGAGTCTTTCTTTAGTATCCAGTTACTTCAATCAATGTTCAGTCCAACCAACATTTAGTCCAAGCATACATCTCTGGTGGGTTTCTGGCATTAGACCTTGACCTACAAAAGCAGCCTGAAAAACTACCCTATAGTCCTGAGGATTTTTTTTTCCTGTGAAACAGTGCTTTCTGCTCTTTTCACTTCTTTTTTATTTATTTTTTGGGTCCGGTCGTGGGGCCTGAACTCTGGGCCTGGGCACTGTCCCTCAGCTCTTCAGCTCAAGGCTAGCGCTCTACCACTTGAGCCACTGTGCCACTTCCAGCTTTTTTCTTTTTGCTTATGTGGTGCTGAGGAATCGAACTCAGGGCCTCAGGCATGCAAGGCAAGCACTCTACCACTGAGCCACCTTCCTAGCCCTCTTTTCACTTCTTATGACCTGTCCCTCTCTCTGCCACCTCTTTTGCTGATATACTTCTACATAACATACAAAGTACATGCAGAAAAGAAAAGACTTGTTGGGAATGTGGCTTAGTGGTAGAGTGCTTGCCTAGCATCAATGAAGCCCTGGGTTCGATTCCTTAGTAGCACATAAACAGAAAAAGCCACAAGTGGCACTGTGGCTCAAGTGGTAGAGCACTAGCCTTGAGCACAGAGAGGCTTGGGGAACCCAGGCCCTGAGTTCAAGACCCAGGACTGGCAAAAAGAAAAGGAAAAGAAAAGGAAGACTTTAATACTATTTGTATGTCAGTGAACTTGAGGAGCTAAAGCAGTGCCTCAGTGGGACAGTGCAGCTGTGGCCGTCTCCACACCTACCTCTGTGAGTAAGCGGTACAGCAGACCAACAATAGTTTTTGATTTTCCTGTTCCAGGTGGCCCATGAATCAGACAGATTTTGGCAACTGATGGTGAGTGTTTCACCATGGCATATGCAGTTTCTATTGCTTTCTTTTGATCTTCATTGAAATCTTTTAGGTAGTTAATCTATATACAAAAAGACATTGTGAGAGGTTTGTTCCCCCACTCCTACCCATGGTATCATATGAGAAAGGTAAACATTCAATTTTCAGATTGCAAAAACCATTTGGTGATGGCCAGGCATAATCCTGAAGTGGCTAGAAGTGACTAATCTAAGGGAGAGTTTCACTACCACAAAGAACGGTAGTTATGAATTGCTAACTGGTGTCACTGGCTTCAGTTCACAACTGTAACTACATTTTTGTTTGTGATTCTTATAAGGACAATCACAAGCCTGGCACCAGTGGTTCATGCCTTGTAATCCTGCCTGCTCAGGAAGCTGCAATCCAATCAAGAGTCAAAGCCAGCTTGAGCAGGAAAGTCCATGAAATTCTTATCTCTGGCAAAAAGGGGCAAGTTGAACTGTGGCTCAAGTGGTAGAGTGCCAGCCTTGAATGAAAAAGCTGAGTGACAGCTTGATTTCAAGCCCCAATATTTACAGAAAAATAAAAATGATCATAAATTTCATTTACTAATCTATACTTTTCTTCTATCATTCTTTCTCATTGTATCAGTTATCTCTTTAGATAGTAAAAATATTCTAAGAGCATTGCCTCATAATATAATAATCATGAGTGGAAAACATAAGTTTTCCAGGTCAGATCTGGGTCTAACCTTTAGTTTTTTTCTTTTAACTTCAATTTACTTTCATACTAAACTCCTAACCTCTCTGAGCCTCAACCTCTGCCACTCCTTGACGATGAGAGCTGACAAGAGATAATGCATACAAAAGCCCCAGCGCATGATGGGGCTCAAAAATACCAGTTACCCCTGTCATTTCTGTTTTCAGCAGTTTACATGTGAAAAACACGTTCACGGAAGATGACAACTTCACCTTTGCAATTGTACCACGACCAGTTTAAATCCATCAAGGATTCAAACACAAAACTCACCGCACTAAATCTGAGACTCTGCTCCTGAATGCTGGAGCCTGCAGTGCATGGTGCTTTTACCCTACCTTCCCCTCCCCGAAGGAGGAGGGCTGACACCAAACATCACTGCACATGGACGTGTCTTCTCGTACACATAGAGGAGCATGGAGCAGCTTCAAATGGGACACTCCCCTCCTGACAACACATGTTCTGACTCTCCCTGGCACCATCCAATCAGCACTCACAATTCTCTCAGAGGACATAGCTGGTAGATCTTTGGTACAGAAGTCCATGGGATTTGGATTCAGAATGGCTCTGGCCAGTTGGTTCCGACCACTCAACAGAGACATGGCTTTCAATTTCCTCTGTGTTGTTACCAGGGAACTGATTACAACACATTTCATAAGTTCGTTTAAACTGGCTGGCAAGTGATCTTGAATCTGGATGGAAAGGGAACACTCCGATTTCCTACTGCGCACTATTGACAGGAAGAAGAAAAGGCAATTTCAGTTACATGTGAAGAATGTTATCCAGTTAAAAAGTATATTCGTAAGTACTTCATAACTTTCATGTTTCTATGATTTAAATAGCTCACTCAATAAATGTTTACTGAATGCTTCCTAAGAACCAGGCAGTGTTTCTGGCCTGAAGAGACAAGTTTCTAGAAGAGGGAGGCAGATACTAACTAAACAAGTCAGGCATGCCAAGTACTAATAGCAGCAAGCAGAGAAGGAGATGAGAAGCAATGGGGATGCAGACAGCCTGCTGGTCCAGGAGGTCTTCCTGATGAGATGTACTAAGCAGAGACTGAAGTAAGGAAGAAAGCAAGGTCTTTACTAGGGAACAAAGACTGCTATAGGCAGGCATAAGCTACAAAAACCATCACACAGACATGCGTTAAAGCATTTTAGAAGTAGGGAGAAGGCTACTAGAGCTAGAAGGAAAAGCCAGAGGACATGTGCTAGGAGATCTAGTGTAAAACACAGAGGACATTGTAGACCACAGTAATGACTCCAAATCCATCCATTCAGATATAAAGCAACAGGACAGCTGTGTGTAGGGAAGCAATATGCTCTATCGTGCACACTGAAACCAATTACTTTTAGGCTAAGTGCATGCTCAAGCAGCAGAGTGGCTACCTAAGCAAGCACAAACACAATATCCAGTTCAAATTCCAGTTCATGGGAAAAGTAAAGAATCACTTATGAGGCCACTGCAGCAATTTGAGTAAGAGCTTAGAAACAGGATGCAGTAAGTGGAGCTGTAGCTCAAGTGGTAGAGTGCTAGCCTTGAGCTGAAGAGCTGAGGGACAGCGCCCAGGCCCAGGGTTCAGGCCTCACGACCGACAAAAAAAAAAGGGGATGCAGTAAGTAAAGGGGATGACTTTATTTGGGGTGTGCTGCAAGGAAGAGCAACATAATGTTGCATTCTTAAGATGCTTCTTGCTATTTAAGATGTGACGCAAAAAGGAGAAGGGACAGACTCACGAAGACATAAAATAAAAATGTGAACTTAGCCGTGCACCGGTAGCTCACGCCTATAATCCTAGCTACTCATGAGGCTGAGATCTGATGATCGCAGTTCAAAGCCAGCCCAGGCAGGAAAGTCCGTGAGACTCTTATCTCCATTAAACCACTAGAAAACTGAAAGTGGCACTGTAGCTCAAGTGGTAGAATGCTTGTCTTGAGCTGAAGAGCGCAGGGACAGTGCCCAAGCCCAGAGCTCAAGCCCCACGACTGACAAAAAAAAAATGTGAACTTTACCTAGTGGGCACTGGTGGCTCATGCCTATAATTCTAGTTGTTTAGGAGGTTGAGACCTGGAAGATAAAAGTTCAAAGCCATGCAAGAAAGTCTTAAGCTGGGCACTGGTGGCTCATGTCTATAATCCTAACTCCTCAGGAGACTGAGATCTAAGGATCAAAGTTCCAAGCTAGCCCTGGCAAAAAATTAACCACTCCAATTAACTCCTCAAACCTGAAAGTGGGTCTATGGCCCAAAGTGGTAGAGTGCTAGCCTTGAGCTAGCTAGCACTCAGGCCCTGAGTTCAAGCCCCACAACCAACAAATAAGTCTTCAAGACTTTTCTCTCCAGTTAACCAGCAAAATGCCATAGCAGAGGTGTGGCTCAAATGCTAAAGCACCAACTAGGAGTAAGAAAGCCAAGTGAGGGCTCAAGACCCCCCCCCCCCCCCAAAAAAAAGAGATAAATAAACAGAGGTCTTTTTGAAACCAGTTCTGGACTGATCACTTAACAGTGACAACAATCTTGGAAAGACCATTTCACATTCCCCAGCCCTTGTTTTGGATGAATTAGAGTTTTGAAGATTATAAGGTTCCTCACACAGCAGACAGAGGTGCTTATAAAATTCAAGCTAACATCATTTTGAGGAGAAATCCTGATAAAGCAATGGTTGGCAGCTAGGGAAATGAGATTTTCCCCAAGTTCTACGGTTTAAAAATGGTCTAGATCATAACCAGCAAAAGGACAGATGAAAAAATGCACCAGAAGAGGACATTTTAAAACATTTGAAAATACACAGAAGTTTAGGCTAGGAAAAGTAGAGAAAGGACTCTTTTAATGTTTGGCAAGCATTTATATTAGTATGAAAAGGATAAAAGTAGGGAGAAAAAGATAAACATTTCCTGTTACTTCTCCTGTAAAAAATGAAGGAGTTGTAGAGACTCAGAGAACAGAATTTAGCCAGAAATCAACATAGTAAATACCTGTCTGGAAAATATGTGGCACATCCAGGGCATCTAAAGCCCAAATCTACCCACAGTAAGGAGCAGATAACCTGTCAACTTATTACTTACTGAGCGCAGTGCGACGGAACTTATGGACATAGCCACAGTAATACATATGGTGGTCTGCCACGCTGCCTCTCTCCGTGTCTTTCTTCTCTCCACTTAGTCTCCCACAACGCAAAAACACCAAATCATTTTCCTTGGGATGAAGCTGTTTAGCCAATTCACTTTCATCCAGATAAACTATATAAAAAATAAAATGTCAGCATTTACATAACAGATTTTAGATAAGATTTAAAAGAAATTGAGGAAGTGGCACTGTTTCTCAAGTGGTAGAGTGCTAGCCTTGAGCTGAAAAGCTGAGGGAGCCCAGACCCAGAGTTCAAGCCTCATGGCTGACCAAAAAACAACAACAACAACAAAAAAGAAAACTATTACAGAAGATTAAGCACTGGTGGATCATACCTGTAATCCTAGCTCCTCAGGAAACCTGAGGATTGAGGGTCAAAGCCAGCCCAGGCAGACAAATCTACACTGTTACCTCTAATTAACCAGCAAAAAAGCTGACAGCAGAGATGTACTTCAGTGGCGTAATGCCAATCTGAGCAAAAAAGCTAAGCTGCAGTGTGAGGGCCCTGGGTTCAAGTCCTACCAGCACACAGATACATATACCTACGTACATACCTACATACACACATACATGCAATAAATATAACACATATACATACACACAACTACTACAAAACCAAAATAGAATAATATTGAGAAATTGTTCATTTTTTTAAGGTATATTCTGGTTTTATTTTATCAAAATAAGGTCTTGCTATGTAACTAAAGCTAGCCTAGGGCTGGGAAGGTGGCTCAGTGGTAGAGTGCTTGCCTTGTATGCATGAGGCCCTGGGTTCAATTCCTCAGTACCACATAAGCAAAAAGAAAAAAAACAGAAGTGGCGCTACGGCTCAAGTGGTAAGCGCTAGCCTTGAGCTGAAGAGCTGAAGGACAGCGCCCAGGCCCAGAGTTCAGGCCCCACGACCGAACCAAAAAAAAAAAAAAAAAAGCTAGCCTGGAACTTACTGTGAGCCCATACTATCATAATCCTTCTGAATTGGCCTCTTGAATGTTGCTGGGATTACAGGCATGTACCGCCATGCCTGACCTTATTCTTGGCTTTTAATCATGAGATTCTTTCATTTGTCCCTCACTTAAAAATGCAAGGAGAGGGGCTGGGAAGGTAGCTCAGGGGTAGAGTGCATGCCTTGCAAGCATGAGGCCCTGGGTTCGATTCCTCAGCACCACATAAACAGAAAAAGCTGGAAGTGGCGCTGTGGCTCCAGTGGTAGAGCACTAGCCTTGAGCTGAAGAGCTGAGGGACAGTGCCCAGACCCAGAGTTCAGGTCCCATGACCGGCAAAAAAAACAACAAAAAAAAATGCAAGGAGAAAATTCAGAAACATCTAAGTACATACAAGAATTTAAAATCTATCAATAACATTTTAAACAAAGGAGACAGGGTAATTGTAAAGTAAGAGGAATGGAAAAATAAAGCAAGATCAAGAATAAAAAAGTCCAGTATCAGCTGGACGCTCCTAGCTACTCAGGAGACTGAGATCTGAGGATCTCAGTTCCAAGCCAGCCAGGGTAGGAGAGTCTGTGAGATCTCCAGTTAACCCCAGAAAACTGGAAGTGACGCTGTGGCTCAAGTGGTAGAGTGCTCTCCTTGAGCTGAAGAGCTCAGGGATAGTGCCAGGCCCAGAGTTCAAGCCCCACAATCAACAAAGGAAAAAAAAAAAAAAGTCCAGTATCAATTGCTGGTTTAGCAGTAACACTTATCTAAAGCACTAAGTGCTGGGATGAGACAGACTGAAACACTTAAAAAATTAAAACAAAACAAAAACATAACCATCGCAATATGTGAAAAAACTAAACTCTGAATAACAAAACTTCCAAGGAAAACCAAAGGCAATATAAATCAGTGGAAAAACTTTCAACACATTTTTGTTTTTATAAGCAACCAGAAGATAAATAAGAGTTGCAAGGAAACTTCTATTACAGAAAACTATAGGAATACCCTCCCCAAGGCTACAGAGATCAGTGTTAACATGGTGATGAAAAGTGAAATTTTGCCTGGTGCAGGTGGCTCATGCTTGTCATCCCAGCTACTCAGGAGGCTGAGATCTGAGGATCGTGATTCAAAGCCAGCCCCAGCAGGAAAGTTCCCGTAATACTCTTATCTCCAATAAACTACCAGAAAACTGGAAGTGGTACTGTGGCGCAAGTGGTAGAACGCTCACCTTTGAGCTGACGTGCTGAGAGACAGCACCCAGGCCCAGAGTTCAAGCCCCACGACCAACCAAAAAAAAAGTGAAATTTCATAACTTACATTCTCATGTAGGGGACACTACAGACACACAATTCAACTTTTGTACATAAACACATTTATTTATTCTAAGAATTTAGCTTAGGAAACCTACACCTGAGAAAATTCAAATGATGGCATCTCCTTTTCAACAGAAATCTCCAATTATCATCATGCACACTCCAGGCTACATAAGAAAGAACTTACCCACAAACTCCCAGCTTTTTTTATAATCAGCTGCAAGCTTTTTTAGCTGTACCTGATAGCAATTATCTTTATTGGGAGAGTTGATCCATTCCTGTGCCATCTGTATAAAGCAAAAGAGCAAATGAAGCAAGCAGTACATTCTGGAAAGCTGTGCTAAATTTAGAGTAAAATTTTTCAGAACAACAGTAAATCCAGAACCCAGAATTCCAAGGGACAACCAATAAGGATCAATCAATTAATCCGTGGAAGTCTAATGAAGTTGTCTAGAATGGTCATGTCCAATTTTTTGCAATGACCTAATCAGCAACAGTAAGTGGATAAACAAATGGGAAACACTAGATACTGGGATTCTTATTTGACAATAAAAAGTGAGAAAATATTGATATACACTACCAAGAAACTACAGTTAAAGGGTGGTGGAAAGTTCCAGATACGTGATGGTCCAGAAAGAGGAAATGTACAGAAAGCAGCCTAATGTGTATCTGGAACTAGGAAATGGCTCAAGAGTCTGTGAGGGCTATGGAAAGGTCCTAAAATTGGACTGTGGTAACAGTTATGCAACTGAAGATCTAGCTTTGAAAAAAATCATCTAAGTCCAGTAACACTTCCAACAGAATTAACACTGATGATGTACCTCAATAAAAAGGGGAAACATTTGTCCATGTTTTGATCCAACCTTTTCTGCTTATGTCTGTCTGCATTGTTTCAAATCTTTTTGACTCTTTATATGTGTACCTGTGGCAGACAGCATTACTGCAGGAACTTGTCTAATAAAGGTCTCAGTGTAACCATTTATGTGTATACTTGGTTCAGGTGCATTCCCTTGGCATTGAGTGCTCTATGATAACATTAACTTAAAGAGTGGGGATGAGGAGCTTCCCGGTGGAGCACAGGGGTCAACAAGCCTCCCCTTCCACAGAGCTTCTGGTGTCTTTTTTTTTCTGTCGGTCTTGGAGCTTGAACTCTGGGCTTGAGCGCTGTCCCTCAGGCTGGATTTGAACTATGATCCTCAGATCTTAACCTCCTGAGTAGCTAGGATTACAGGCGTGAGCCACCGGCATGTCTGTTTTAATACTACCTATAACCAAATACAGATTACAACTTACACCTAAAAACAAAATCTTAAAGAGTGAAACAAGAAAGCTGGTCACCAGTGGCTTACACTGTAATCCTACTCAGAAAGCCAGCATCTGAGGATCTTGGTTCAAAGCCAGCCCAGGCAGAAAAATTCACAAGACTTACCTACAACTAATTTCCAAAAAAATTAAAAAGCAAAGCTCCAAGTGGAGTTATGATTCAAGTGGCAAAGTGCTAGCCCTGAGTAAAAAAGCTCAGGGACAGTGCCCAGGTCTTGAATTCGAGTGCCAGGACTGGCGCAAAAAATAATCATTAAGAACTGGGTTAGACCATACTATTGCCACTGTTTGGACCATATCTTTCCCAAAGGGCAGGTTTGACCTGAGGGCTTCACCCATGAGTCATGACCCCCAGCTCTTTCCTACTTTAGTTATTTTTCAGGTAAAGTTTAACTCTAGGCTAGCGTCAGACTGTGATGACAGGTACACACAGGTACACAGCTGATTATTTTGCCCAGGCTGGCCTCAAAACACAATCCACCAGATCTCTGAAGTTATCTCCTGAACAGCGGATATCTAAGCACATTTGGCCTTTACTGTATAACCATGGAGAGAATTATTCCTTAAAAACATAAAAACATACGAGGTTTTATCTGCCATCCTGAGCCTCTCTGTTATTCATCCCCTTTCACAAACCACTATTTTGAAGTACACACTACAGCCGGTTCTAGTTCATCCATCATCACTATGTAGTTCCTGAACATGTCTGTCACACCTCTAAGGAAACCCTACCACTAGTCAGACTCTTCCACTCCAGACATTCCTGACAACTACGCATCAGCTTTCAGTCTCCGTGAACTGCCTATTGTGGATGGATGGACTCTTTCCCAGGTGACCTCCTGTGCCTGACTTCTATCAGGAGCACACTGTTTTCACAGTTCACTGGTGAACACACACCAGAGGACCACAAAAAAAAAAAAAAAAATCACCTCAATATTCCTAGTCCTATTTTTTTTTTTTTTTGTTATCGGTGGTGGGGCCTGAACTCTGGGCCTGGGCACTGTTCCTCCACTCTTCAGCTCAAGGCAAGCTCTCTACCACTTGAGCCACAGCACCACTTCTGGATTTTCCTGCTTATGTGTTGCCTGAAGAATCCAACTCAAGAGCTCATGCATGCGAGGCAAGCTCTCTACCACTGAGCCACCTTCCCAGCCCCAGTCCTATTTTAATTAATTAATTAATTTTTTTATTTTTTATTTTTTTGGGTCCGGTCATGGGGCCTGTACTCTGGGCGCTGTCCCTCAGCTCTTCAGCTCAAGGCTAGCAAGGCTAGCGCTCTACTACCTGAGCCACAACACCACTTCCGGCTTTTTTCTTTTTGCTTATGTGGTGCTGAGGAATCGAACCCAGGGCCTCATGCATGCAAGGCAAGCGCACAACCACTGAGCCACCTTCCCAGCACCCAGTCCTATTTTTTTTAAACAAATAAAAAACACAGAATTTGTCCCTAATATACACCTTTATCCACCATGAAAACGTCAAAAACAACCTTTGAAACACAGCTGAATGCTTCTGCTCAAGAATTATTTGCTGTTTCTCTAAGCTGGGTTGTTTCGGTTTTGAGATAGTATCTCTCTAAACAGTGGCCTGAAACTCAACTGATTTCGCTGCCTCAGCCTCCAAAGGGGTGGGTAGACTCCAATGGCATGCTACTGTGCCCAGCACTGAGACGCCATCTGAACTGGGAACCAATAACTGGAACTACAAGTTTTATATTTTATTTGGCCACCCTATCAAAAAGCAAAGAGAAGAGATAGAAAGGGGGAAGAGGTAGGTATAGGAAATTAGAAAGAGAACTCTTATGACAGAAAGTTAAGAAGACAAACATGTCAAGAGAAATTTAGGATTGTCCTGTTGTTCAATGTAATTTATTCCTGGCTACTTATAAAGAAAACTACAGTGCCTCTCTACATCCTTTCAAAACAATGTCAACAGAGTGCAGATGAGATATCTCCTCTGGGACCTCGGCCCTTCCCTGGCACTGGCACACACCTCCTCCAGTGCCACCTATCAACTTGGCCCATCAGCCCCCTCCATCTGTAACTATACTACTGGCATCCACAACTGGGCCGGGCACTACTGTCTGCTCAATATAAAATCCAAATGCAACAACTAAGCCAAACAAAGCACTTGAACTGTACTCTAATCATCACTCAGCAATAAAGAACGAACAACTTGAAAAGGTCTGCAGAGGCCAAGAGCGGAATGCCACTTACTGTTTCAAAAGTATTCAATATCATCAAGGGGAGAAAAACATCAAAATACTCTGTACAATCTTGAAATCTGACAGGCACAGATCTTGAGATGCATTGACAAAGACTCGACGGTGCCCCGCACTGACCAAAGTTCAAAAACATCTCGTATTTCCACTTTAAGACCTCTTTAATGAAGGTGTCAGAGATAGACTGTGACGAAGAGAGCGCGTTTGCAGGCGAGGAGGCTGCTGGCGGAGGTCTGTAGGCTGACCTGAGGGCGCTGCTGGGGCTCTGTGGGTTGAGAGCACTGCGCAAGCTCTTCACTTCAGCCACCGGCTTCTGCAATACTGCGGAGGACTGGGGCATTTTCAGAATTGACTGTGTTGGCTTATTTCTTAGAGTTGATGGGATTGTAGTGTTGTCCAGAGACCTGGAGAGGTTGGCAATCCGTGAGCTACCACTTGAGCTGAAAACCTTAGTGGTGGTAGGTCTCAAAGGCCTGACTGCAGAAAGAGGCAGGCCAGGTTTGCGGAAGACATTGTCGTCTGCTGTTTTAGCTTCTGAGTGCTGTGCGCAGTACTCACTCTGGGCTTTTATGGTTTCAACACAGTCTTTGTACTTGCACTTAGTGTCACTCGAAGACTCCACGTGAGGTGGATGCACAGCATCTTCTGTCGGAAGCGCATCTTCTCCGGGAATCACTTCAATCAGGTGAGCGTAGTCAGTGTCCATCTGTGAACATAAGTCCATGTCTTCAGGGTCATTTTGTGTCAAATATAAATTGTCGTCATCCATGTCGCTGCCGGAATCCAGCTCAGACTGGTTCACAACTGCCACCTGCCCGCTCCGTCCGGTCAAATCACCGCCTCCAGGGCTCTCTGCAGTCGAGGCAGGCATGTCACTGTCTGGCATCCTTCCATTCTGTGCTCTAGAATCACAGTAGTTCAGAAGACAATCATCACTGGGCTCCTTTGAAGCGCGCTTTGCTGGCGGTGTTTCTGCTTTGGAGGATGAGAGGTGGAGGAGCTGTTTTTCACCGCTGTTGGCAAGCACCTCTGTGCCTTTCCCGGACTCATCTGGTCTGCCAGACTCCGGCCTCACAACATCTACACTCGCAGCCACGGGGGACCTTGTTCTCTTAGCCCGGGTACTTTCACTCACCAAAACGTCTTTTCTATTCTTAGGCTTTGCCTGCCTTTGTAGCTGAACATCATCCTGGTCGGGCAGCAGTTTCTTGTTGTTTTTGACAGGAAGAGTCTGCGGAGAAACTAACTTGGCCTTTTTTCGGGTCTCCACAACCCCAACACTTTTGCCATGATCCCGTAACTGCACCAAGTAGTCTAAGGAGCGCTGGGACAGCTCGAACGCCTTCCGAGGGGCTTTCTTCAGACCCAGTTTCTCAACGGTTGAAGCTGGCTCGGGACACTGGCGGAACTTCTTGGGTGGCACAACGGCAGGAGTTGTTCTGCAACTCAGGTAATGGGAACTCTTGTTCTGCCCTCTTTTAGATTCAGAATGTGTCTTCTTAGGCGTTTTGGAGGCTGGGACCTTCCTGATAGGCTTGGAGTAAGTCCGGAGCTTCGGCGAGGACCTCTTCAGTGCAGCCAGACTGGGCGTGGCGGTCTCTGAGGCCACAGCGTGCAAGTCACTGTCATCATGAGACTGCTCCTTCTTTCTAGAAGATGAAGGCCTTAGAGGGTCTTTGGCCACAGGTTTTTCATACTGTTTTCTCCTAGGTTTTTTGACTTCCATTTCACACAGTTCCTCATCTCTACTATGTGGCTCTGCCCGTTTTGTGCTGTCCTTCTCAGCCTCAGCAGACACATGTGCCCCACCTGAGCTTCCTCCCACCTCCTCAACTGAATCCTTGCTGCCTTCTTCTTTATGATCCTGCCACACCGAAAACACCTCAGAGGCACTTTCAAACTCAAAAAACTGTGAATCGGACTCAAGTAGAATGGACTTTGCATCTTCCTCCTTTATAAACTTCTTGTCACCACTAGCATTTGCATCCGAGTCACACTGGCCTGGCACTTCCTTAGTGCTGCTTACTGTGTCCTGGTTGGTGTGTTTCTCAAGTTCCAGAAGTTCCTCGTCGTCATCAGAATCTGAAATGACGATCACTTGCCCATAGCTGGTATCTGCAACTCTGTTCTGGTTAGTTGTGGAACATCTTTTGTCATTTTTTACTTTTCTTTCTAGTTGGGGTGAACTATTTCTGGTTGAATTTGATGGAAATTTAATAACACTGGCTTGGGCCACTACTTTGTGGAGGTCTCGGTCCACCAGGCAATCTGTTCCAACAGTGGGCTTGTGAGTAGTGTCAGAGGGCTCGTCCCTAGTAGAGGAGACCCAATCTGCACTCTTACTTGCTTCCGTATCTCTTGACTCAAGTACAGCTGAAGGATGTTGAAAGGGAGACAGAGTCTTTGTCATGTTGGTCATGTCTGTACTCGATACCACCCCTTTTCCACGTCTTTCCTGTATCTGAAAACTCTTTTCATGAGGCGAGTACAAATCTAACTCTTCACTCTTCCATTGTTTCTTTGTCAGCAATAAATTGTCTTCAGGCTTTTGTTCTCCTTGCTCAACATCCAGCATGGCTTCAGGGTCTGCAGATGGATCACACGTGACGCTGTCTCCTATCGCAGAGCTCTCTACCTCGGCATCACGGTCACTCTTGCTTCCTTCTGCCCCAGCAGCATGACTGAGTGAAGTACTCCTTCTAGGCTGCTGCTTTATGACACGGAACAGCTTTGCACATATTTCATCTTTATGCACCTTATTCTTTGGTCTCGAGGTTTTACCATGATCATCCGTTAAAGCAGAATCCTCATTTGATGTGGACACTTTTTCTAGAGAATCAGTGCTAGAATCAGTCAACAAGTATGTTGAAACAATTACTCCTCTGTCAGAATCCCTTTCTGGGCCACTTGTTGAGGTGCATACAACTTTCTCCCTGGCAGACTTCTGTTTCCCTCTACTGGGTTTCACTTGCTCTCGAGCTCCTTTGGTAAAAAGGCCTTTACTATTCTGCACTAAGTGTGACTCGGATGGGAGTTGATCTTCCTCATTCAGATCCTTGGGGTAAGTGTGCTTCACATCCTCCCATTCTATGTTACCCGCTCTGCTCAATGGACTCTCTTGCACTTGATAGGTCTCCATTTTGATCGGTTCTTTAGTAAATGTTGGACTACAATTTTCCATACCATTCGTGTCTTTTTTGGGTTTCTCTATTTCTTCATTTTCTTCTTTAAAAGACACAAGCGGGCTTTTAGAAGCAGAAGTCAGGTCCACTGGAGTGCTACATGGAGAGGCTTTGCCTTTTATGTTCTTAATAATTTGTTTTAAGCAAGTCTGTAACTCACGGGTTTCCTGATCCGTCAACTGCCAACCTAGAGACAAATTTCCTCGAAGGAATAAGTTAAGCTTATTCCAGAATCGCTTGCAAAGAGCGTGATGGCCAAGCTGGTAGCCTTCTTTGAGAAGACTCCTAATGAGCTGCACACAAGCAAGCTGCACAGAGTTAGATGGCACCGAATGCAACGACAGGGAGGACATCATCGTTGTTCCTTTGGAGAAACTTCCAGGTGATTTCTCAGAAATCCGTGCGAAGGCTGTAGTGGGAAGCTTGGCACATTTCACAACAGCTTCCACCCATTTCTGGGAACTAACCCACAGCAAATGCAAACATTTCTTATTTCTGTGCAGTTCAATCACAGACACCAAAATCAGGAGAAAGAACTCTGTGACTTTGTCACATCCTGCATCTGCGTGGTTGAGGACATTCTTGACTTCAGAGTACAGGTGGTGAATAACTTCTACTATGTAGGCCACACCCAGGTCCTTCAGGTCCATGAGAGACTGGACAAAAGGTATGAACCACAGAAACGTGCTGTTATGGACACGCATGTCTTGACCGATATCTGACTGGAGCACGTTGGCTAATGTTTCCATTTCTTCATACATATTAGGACAATAATCTGGGCAAATGGCTGATCTCCATCCTGAATCCTACAATAAAAAAAATGTTCAGAGAAACAAATACCACAACAGGTTTTAATGCTCAAACTGGAAACAATATACTCCTCGCCCTCAACACTTCTATTTTGGTCAACTGTGTATTATTTCTAATAAAGCTCCAAGAAATAGAAAATACAATCATGAGAGTTTGGACATTAGTTTCATGACCTTTAGCCTTCTTCTCATCAGCCAGCTGATTATTGGTCATATCACCTCCCCCACCCTCTAGCCTTCCATCTTTCCTACATTCACTTTGGCACATCCAAAGTGCAAACTATAGTGTAGGCCATTTTCCCTGTGTATCTAGTCACTGAGCAACCATAAATCAGCAACCATTAATTATATAAAACTGCACTATCTGTAAAACCACAGTATCATCGGGATTTTCAAGGTTCCATTTCGACTGTTTGGTTCTATCTCCAAGGTTCTATTTACCTTCTTGGTCTTTTCAGGATTGTAATTGTACACAATCTGGCTGCAAGTAACCATATCATCCGAGTACGGTTCCGGCTCTACCTTTGTCCTTAAAATATTAAGAATAAATAAAATCACTAAAATGAACGTGGGGAAAAAAGTCCCCCTGTTAAATCAGATGCGACAAACTTCCTCACAATGATTCTTTGTCGTCAGTCCTGGGGCTTAAAATCTGGGCCTGGACTTTGTCCCTGAGCTCTTTAGCTCAAGGTGAGTGCTCTAATACCTGAGCCACAGTCCCATTTCAGGTTTTCTGGTGGTTAATTGGAGATAAGAGTATCATCGAAGCCGGATGCTGGTGGCTCATGCCTATAACCCTAGCTACTCAGGAGGCTGAGATCTGAGGATCGCAGTTCAAAGCCAGCACAGGCAAGAAAGTCCATGAGACTCTTATCTCCAATTAACCACCAGTAGCAGGATACAAAAAAAAAAATCTAACCAAAGATGTAAAGGACCTATTTAGTGAAAGCTATAAAAATCTAAAGAAAGAAATCAAAGAGGACACTAGGAAATATTAGACCTTCCATGCTCTTGGACAGAAAGAATCAACATTGTGAAAATGGCCACACTGCCAAAAAACGATAACAAATTCAATACAATTAACCACTCAGGAAACCAGAAATGGTGCTGTGGCTCAAATGGTAGAGCACTTGCCTTGAGCTGAAGAGCTCAGGGACAGCGCCCAGGCCTAGAGTTCAAGCCCCACAACTGACTAAAAACAAAGAGTCTCATGGACTTTCCTGTGTGGGCTGGCTTTGAACCGTGATCCTCAGATCTGAGCCTCCTGAGTAGCTAGGATTATAGGTGTGAGCCACCGGTGCCCAGCTACAATGATGTTTTTTTGTTTTTTTTAAGACAGAGTCTCACAATGTAGCCCAGGCTGGTCTGAATCCCATGATCTCCCTGCCTCTGGTTCCTGAGTGCTGGTATTACAGAGTTATTACCACCACACTCTAACTAGAGATTGTTTTGAAATCCTAACATTAGCTTCACTAACCTCACAGAGCTGTTCCGTATATTTTGGATCTCTCTGTTATAGCTCACATTGTTGATGATGGTTTGAAATGCTTCAATAGGATCGATAAGTTGACCCCAGACCTTAGATCCAAGCCGATCCAGAATCACCATGAAACAGTGTAAGGCTGGCCAGAAAGGATCCATGCTATCATCTGAAATACAATGCAACAACTTCTGAATTACAAATCAATTACAAAGACTAACTAAAAGTTACTAAAGAATGCCAGGCGCTGGTGGCTCACGCCTGTAATCCTAGCTACTCAGGAGGCTGAGATGTGAGGATTGCGATTCAAAGCCAGGCTGGGCAGGAAACTCCATGAAACTCTTATCTCCAATAAACCACCAGAAAACCAGAATTGGCATTGTAGCTCAAGTGGTAGAGCCCTAGCCTTGATCTGAAGAGCTGAGGGACAGCGTTCAGAGGCCCAGAGTTCAAGGCCCATGACCGAAGGAAAAAGAAAAAAGATATTAAAGATTAGCATTTACACTGATGATTAAATCAAAGCAGCAATTTAAGTAAATTAACAAAATTAAGTAGTTTAAGGAAAAATAATATCAGCTTTTAGAGACAGAGGTTGTATTTGTTTTTTGTTTGTCGGTTGTGGGGCATGAACTCTGGGCCTGGGCTCTGTCCCTCAGCAATTCAGCTCAAGGTGAGTGCTCTACCACTTGAGCCACAGCACCACTTCTGGTTTTCTGAGTGGTTTACTGGAGATGAGAGTCTCACAGCCTTTCCTGCCCGGGCTGGTTTTGAACTGCAATCCTCAGATCTTAGCCTCCTGAGTAGCTAGGATTATAGGCATGAGCCACCGGCACCGGGCTGAGACAGACGTATTTCAAAGCTGGCAAATTTTCAATTTTTCGAATATTACCATCCCTCTGTAATATAATTTTAGATATAATTGTATTATTATTAAGTATTATACAGAGGGGTTAATATTTCACAATTCATGTAATGCATATACTTCTCTTTTGGACAATACCACCCCTTCTTTCGCTTTTCCTCAGATTCCCCCTCCGATACCTGCCCACAAGTTGCATAGTTCGTTTTCCACATAGCATATGATTGCATTTGTTCACCCTTCCTTTCTGTATCCCTCTTTACTTCCTCTAAGAAGCAAAAAAAGATAAGAAACACACAAAAACAACACCAGCACCAACAACATAAATAACCCATGTTCCCATTTCCTGGAATACATTTCAATAAATAGTATTTTACTTGTTCAGGAGAGTTACACCTTTAAGTTCATCTCCTACTGGTATTCTCCTTCAGTCTGTATGTGAATGGCTGGAGTTGTGTATAGGTTGTCATGTCGACTTATATTTCAGATCTAT
Source organism: Dipodomys spectabilis (assembly GCF_019054845.1). NCBI lineage: Eukaryota > Metazoa > Chordata > Mammalia > Rodentia > Heteromyidae > Dipodomys > Dipodomys spectabilis. The sequence continues at coordinate 5,185,359 of NW_024870744.1, forward strand.
ACCACATTTTTTGGATCCACTTACTTACTGTAGGGCATCTGGATTGTTTCCATAACTTGGCTATTGTGAATAGTGCATGAACATGGGTGTGCAAGTGTCTTTACCGTGTTCTGAACATTTTGTGTAGATGCCCAAGAATGGTATCTCTGGGTCATAGAGAAATTCTATGTTTAATTGTGCGTGCGTGCGTGTGTGTGAATGTGTGTGTGTGTGAGTGTGTCTTGGGGCTTGAACTCAGTAAGTCTGGGTGCTGTCCCTGAGCTGCTTTTGCTCAAGGTTAGTAAGCCACAGCTCCACTTCCAGCTTTTCCTTTTTTGGCATAGTTTTAGTGGAGATCAGAGTCTCAAAAGACTTCTCTGGGGACTGGGAAGGTGGCTCAGTGGTAGAGTGCTTGCCTTACATGCATGAGGCCCTGGGTTGGATTCCTCAGCACCACATAAGCAAAAAGAAAAAAGCTGGAAGTGGCACTGTGGCTCAAGGGGTAGAGCGCTAGCCTTGACCTGAAGAGCTGAGGACAGTGCCCAGGCCCAGAGTTCAGGCCCCACGACCGGACCCACCCAAAAAAAAAAAAAAAAAAAAAATTAAAAAAAAGACTTCTCTGCCTGGGCTGGTACTGAACTGTGATTTTCAGATCTCAATCTCCTGAGTAGCTAAGATTATGGGTGAGAGCCACCAGGGTCTGGGCTCTATGTTTACTTTTATGAGGATCCTTCAAACTGCCTGCTGAGTGGTTATACTAGTTAGTTTACGTTGCCACCAATGTAAACTATATATATTTGGGGGGGGGGGGGGGGAGTGAAGTTGTGGGGCTTGAACTCTGGGCTTGAGCACTGTCCCTCAGCTCTTTGGCTCCTGGTGAGTGCTCTACTACTTAAACCACAGTGCCACTTCCAGTTTCTGGTGGTTAATTGGAGATAAGAGTCTCATGGACATTCCTGCCTGGGTTGGCTTTCAACTGCAATCTTCAGATCTCAGCCTCCCAAGTAGTGAGGATTACAGGCATGAGCCACCAGCACCCCGCTCTAATTTTTAATAGTAGACTAGAAGTGTGGCTCAAGTGATGGAGCACTAAACCTAGTAACTAGAAGGCTCTGAATACACACTCAAGTACCACCAAAAACCAAAGACAAAACCTACAATTCAATGGGCAAACCTATGGACTGGAAACAAAGCAGTCTAAATACAACCTTCTTCCCCTGCTGGCCACACTTGAAACAATTTTTTCTCATCAGCTCCTCAGCCCCTCCCAGAACTTTATCCTGCCACTTACCAATAAATAACAAAAAAAAGAGGAGGGGGGAGAGGAAGAGCATGAGAAACAGTATTTCCAGATCTAAATGTGGCCCATGACACAGGGAAATCTGCAAGCCACGGAACATAAGAATTCCTGGGGTAACAAGCAAGCAAACACTTCATCCATCCACACTTCCTTGTTTGCTACTTGTCCTTCCCTTTTATAATAATTCTTGCTATTCACAAGCTCTGACTCCAGCCCTTTCCTTTGTATCTATTAGGTCTTTTAGAAACTTCCACAACTGAGCTGCTGGAAGAAACATGGAAGAGGGGAAAAAATACATACAACCTGTTTTCACAGACAAGTTATTCAGGCTTTACTGATTTGGTCCTCTTCATCAAGATTCCAAACTCTTTATCTAAGCACAGACTCTTCCCCCTCTTCCCATGACCAGTTTGACCCAACCACCAGAACTGAAGATTGCAATCTAATAGATAACAGGACTACGAGTTTCAGATCTCATTCTCTTTCTCTCCTCCTTCTCTCCCGTTTTGTGTGTTCTGTTTGTCTCTTGAGATAGGGATTTACCACGTAGCCCGGACGACCTCAAACTCCTACTTCTCCCACCTCAGCACCTGAAGTATGGAAACTACAGGCATGTGTCAAGACAACAGCATTTGCTTTATTTTCTCAACTATCTGGAATAGTACTATCCAAGACCATTTTCTCATGATGGAAATGTATTGAATCTACATGTCAAGGAAAGAAGCCCCAAGCACCTGTAGTTAATTGTGCTTTGAAATATGGCTAGTGGGACTTAAAATATGATTTATTTTTCTTGTTTAGTGGTACTAGAACTTGAACTCAGAGGCTTCAGATCACCTGGCTTATTGCTCAGCTAACACTTTACCACTGAGACATGCCTTCAGCCCAACTTTTTGCTGGGTATTTTGAAGATGGATTCTTACATAATAAGCTGGTCTTGACTGGGGTCCTCTAGATGTCAGCCTCTTCAACAGCTAGGAATATAGATATGAGCCACCAGTAGGTGGCCAAAAAGCTGAAGTTTTATTTTTAATTAACTGAAGCTTAAATAACTACACGTGGACAGTGATTTCATGTCAGGCTGTGCAACCCTAGAGCAGCAGGGGACAATGCAGCAACAGCAAGGGGAGACGACGGGATAGGCGAGGCTCTCCCCCAGTGTCCACCACCATACCTTTACAGATGTGTCTCCCAGAGCTTCTACCATTCATTCAACCACTAAATTTTTTCACCTTGGAAAAATAACAAATATTTCTGAAGTTCAGTTACTTTTATCAAAGTAAGGTGCCAAATTAAACTCTAAATGTCCTTTCCAACCCTCAGTCTGACCTCAGAAAGTTCTCCATCTCTTCTTTATTTAACTCAGAGCCTCCCACTTTGTTAGGAAGGTGCTCTACTACTTTAGTGACATTCTAGTCCTTTTTGTGTTGGTTATCTTGATTTTCCCAGCCAGTCTGAATCAAGAATGGTCTTCCTAGCTTTCCCTGCCATAGTGGGATGGTATACATGCACCATCACACCTAGCTTTTTTGGTTGAGATAAAGCCTCAAGAACCACTTTAGGGGATGGCCTTGAACTGTGATCTCTCTGATCCTGGCCTCCAGAATAGCTAGCATTACAGAATGGCACTACCACAATCATATAGTTTTTCTTTTTTCCTTACGATGTCATTCCTCAATTCTCAGTGACGCTAGCATCTTGAAAGTGTACTGCCACGCCACCTCCTGCAGAGTCTGTGTGAGAGATCATGCCAGGCAAAGCATAAGCTTCAAGGAAGCATGCCTGCAGGAAGAAGGTGTTGCTTCAAGGCTTCCTATATACTTGACTGCACCTTTACTGCCTCTATCTTTATTCTTATTGTTCTCTTCTTGGCTGTACATTCGTTGCCTTTATTCTCGTTCTGGCTATTCTTCTATCGATCCTCGAACAGAGCACGTTGTTCCTTTCTAGTCCAATAGAGACGGCTTCTCTGAATAATAAAGACTAGGACTGAAGATTAGATGTGGACAATGCCCCAATCAATCTATCACCTTACATGACTCTGCCACCAGATGTCCCTCCATTTTTGAAAGCAGTTCTGTGGCTCACTCATAGTAAATACAGAAATTTGAAATTTCCAGATATGTTGCAACAGGCAGAATTAAGGAATTAAACTAAACCAGAAGGCGTTATCCCAGAAGCACAGAGAGTTCTAGAAAAAGGGACCCCTGATAATAAAAGGAAAAGAAAGATTCCCCTAACAGTTATAATGTAAGAGAATATTATAGAGAATATATGGTGGTTTCCCACAAAATATAAAGTTAGTGACATCACATTTCCTGAGCTGACCGATGAACCATTGCCTTATACAGGAGCTTATAAAGATGAAAATAGATGGATTAATGTAAAAGGAAAAAGAGTATTTTGGTACTCATTAGATTTTATGCAAAGATTAGGTAGATCTAGACCATTGTGGTGTTTATTATCAAAACAATAACAAGATAGTTTAAAATAACAATTAGAAATTCATTTGCAAAAAAATATTGGGATCAAAGTCATAGAAAACTGAGAATGCCTGACTTAACCTGGGAGTGGTTTTTAGGATGGTTTCAAAGGGACTTAAAAATTTATGGAAAAAATAAAAAGAGTACAATATAAGTACAGCCTTGTCTTAGGTTTGTTAATTATTAAACATAAAAGGCTGAATAGATGATGCATTGTATTAAACAATGTGCTAGACTTGTCTCGCACCACTTAGCTTAAACAGTTGGTGGGATAGTCATCAATTTCCATGTAACCTATTAATGCTTCCCTTTTCTTAGAAATTGATTGCATGCTTAAATAAACAAAGAATCTATGTCACAATCACACACTGTATAAAAATGTTAATTCTCCTCAATGAAGAAACACCCAGATGCAACTCTTTTGAGCCTGTGTCTGTCTGTCACCTCGCCGACTCCTTGCCCACGTATCCCGAGATTCCTGACCCATCAGTCCCAGTGCTCCGGCCGAGCTGGTCCGTGGCAGTGTACCATGACAGAACTCCAAAGCAAGTAGCAAGAAAAGGGCTTTACCATTTGATTGTTTCTGCATGGTGTGAAGGATCGACCTCATAAAGTCATTTTGTTTGTCTGAGCCCAGCAACAGTGAGTCCATGGCCTGCTCCTCGAGAATGGTCAGCAACATGCAAATACCTGTGGGAGAAAACAGAGTTTCCTTCCACTACTCACATATTTGTCTTGCCTACTGGACAAATGTCAATGAAGCCAATGGAATTAGTTCCCAACACGTGAGTCTAGACACTAATGCACACCACCTGCTCCCCAGGAACAGACCCTACGATTGCATTGAGTGTAACATGAGAAAATAGTACTAGCACAGCTGGAAATCAGTTTCTAAGATGACTACCACATGATTTCACTGAGTGTTAAGAGGTTCAATTTTTAGGTGTGCCCTGCCCTATTTCACATACCACAGAGCAAGAAAAAAACAATTACTAATTATGACACATGAACTATAATCAATTAAACAGGGCACAGCTATCCTGAGTCAGTGCAGAACTCACAAACAATACTAATGTCTCTCTACCTGTAAATTCTCTGTATACTAGAAATACTAGCAGTCAAACCCAATTTAAATTCAACCACCATGCTCATGTTTTACTATTCTAATACTGCTTTGAACAAGACTAGTTTGCGGATGCTTGAAAATGTACCCCTTCTACAGGTTTCTAGGGTAATTAATTACATACATGTTATTACTAAGTAAGATACACATTGGCTAAGTCAACTTAATGATAGAACAAGAATTTGAAACCATGAAATTCTGTATTTAGCAATTTGGAAACAATCCCCAAGAGATCACTTCCTGCTCGGGACCCTCAGGAAGCCCCCAAATGCACTGGTATAAAGTAATCACACTCACCTAGCCAGTAGTTTTTGTAGTTGGTAGTATCGTACATGTGTGAGGGCAGAAGAATCAGTTTACCCTTTTCCAGGACAGAAGAGGTATAAATGTCTGGACTTTCTAGAAGCCCCAACTCAATGACTTTAAAAAGACAAGTTAAAACTTCCTGTAAGTCGTAGTAATCATCTCTGTCTACCTTCCCCAAGTTTCTTGCAGTCAGGATAGCCCAACGCCGAACCTAAATGCACAACACAGTTTATTTACCACTTCACTCAACAAACCATAGTCTACATACAATGACATAAAGAAGCAAATAGGATTCTCTACACATTTGAAGACACAACAGATATTAGTGCCATTTTGTGGACTTTGTTGTTCTGATGACAGTCATTTTGAATGGAATGAGATAGAATCCTAGTGTAGTTCTGATGGTTTTATAGCTAAGGATGTTTATGACATGAGACTTGTGCTATAGTTTGGAGGAGAAATCAAGGGCTTGGTCCTCAGCTTGGTGCTATTGGGAGGTGGAACCTAGGTCTGCGGTGGGCTCAGTAGGAAGCCAGCCAGTCTCGCAATCCCTAGTACATTAAAAAAAAAGTTGGTGGTAGTGATTTTGCTTTTTGTTTTGTTTTTGTTTTTTGTCTTTTGGGGGGCAAGGAGGAGTGCAGAAACTGAGGAAGGAAGGCAGGCAGGCATGGATGGTACTCAGTAGACATTATGTGGAAAATGAACCATGCAATTTGGGGCAGGGATGGGAGGAGGAAACTGAGGGAAAGCAAAGGAAGGGGTGACATTGTCCAAAAAGGAATGTACTTATTACTTGACTTGTGAAACAGTAACCCCTGTGCCACACCTTAATAACAAAAGTATATTTTTAGTAGGAGGTGTTCAGGTTGCTGGCAGGATGAGCCTTGAAAGAGACTGTAAGGAGTCCTTTCTCTCGAGGTTCTGCCCATCCCACATATACCTCCATGAAGTGCTGCTCAAGCCAATGGCCAGGAGGCCTTCCAAGTAAAATCTCCAAAACTATGTGAAAATGAACCATTCTTTTCATAAATTGGATCAGGGGCTGGGAAGGTGGCTCAGTGGTAGAGTGCTTGCCTTGCATGCCTGAGGCCCTGGGTTCAATTCCTCAGCACCACATAAGCAAAAAGAAAAAAGCCGGAAGTAGCACTGTGGCTCAAGTGGTAGAGCGCTAGCCTTGAGCTGAAGAGCTGAGGGACAGTGCCCAGGCCCAGAGTTCAGGCCCCATGACTGGACCCAAAAAACAAAACAAAACAAAACAAAAAACATAAATTGGATCATCTCAAATATGTGTTACAGTGACAGAAAACTAACCACAACCTGCTTCCTCTAAAAAGTAAAGATAAAAACGTTTTAACAAGCAAGCCCCAACCATTTTGTACTTTGTCAACTTTCTTTCATGGGCAGAGGAGCCTGGTCCTTGCTTTGGACACAGACCTTGTCTCCGGTCCTTTGTCTTGCCTGGAAGATATTTCTAAGTCCTGTTATGCTGCATAAGTTGGATTCCTCACTACCTACGGCCACAAAGGCCTAACAACCTACTCATTTTTTCATGCTTCTATTCTACTGCTGGCTTACAGAGTTAGCTTCTAAGAGCTGTCAGTCTTTTTTTTTTTTTGGGGGGGGGGGGTCCGGTCGTGGGGCCTGAACTCTGGGCCTGGGCGCTGTCCTTCAGCTCTTCAGCTCAAGACTAGCGCTCTACCGCTTGAGCCACAGCGCCACTTCCAGCTTTTTTCTTTTTGCTTATGTGGTGCTGAGGAATCGAACCCAGGGCCTCATGCATGCAAGGCAAGCGCTCTACCACTAAGCCATCTTCCCAGCCCCTGTCGGTCATTTTTGTGAGTGGGTGCTGGTCCTAGAGCTTGATTCAGGGGCCTGGAGGCTGTCCATGAGCTTTTGTGCTCAAGGCTAGCACTCTACTAATTGAGCCACAGCTCCACTTCCAGCCTTTTGGTGGTTCATTGGTAATAAGAATCTCATGGACTTTCCTGCATGGGCTGGCTTTGAACCTTGATCCTCAGATCAGTGTTAGCCACTTGTCACTGGTGTCAATCTTCTTAACTTTTTCTTTGGAGATCTTTCCTATCATATTTGGCACAAAAAACTGAAATTTACTACCACTTTTAACAAGAAACCCTATTACAATGCTTTTTTTTTTTTAAATGGCTCTTTTCTGTTGCATAATTTAGCACGTGCACACGCGCGTGCGTACACACACACACACACACACACACACACAGAGCTTCCCTGGCTCAATTTTAAGTGGCAAGGTACAGAGAACCCACAGCACTCAGGTGCTCAATACCTGGTGAGCCACAGATCTACATGAGGATCCAATGATTCCCTGGTGCTTGGTTTCTGTGCTTCTTGCTACCCTCACTTCTGTTCTCTTCATTCTAGAACCCAGGAATCCCCTAAACCCCTGCCTTTTAATCTCATTTATCAGCAAAACATTTATAAATATTTTAACTGTAATTTCCACGTGTTTGGAGTGGAAAGGAGGAAAATGAGGAAAATGAGAAACAAGAATCTGTCTGGGGAAGGGAAAGTGATGGTGGAGTTGAGAGTGACTGGAAGATAATGTAAACGTATGCAAATGTCACAACGAAACCCCACAGGTCCAACTAATGGAAGCTAATAATGTAAAAAAAAAGAAAAGAAAGAAAAGGAAAGGAACAGACACTAGTTGCTCATGCCTGTAAATCCTAGCTACTCAGGAGAGGTTGATGAGGATCATGGATCAAACTCAGCGCGGGAAGGAAAGTCTGTAAGACTCTGACTTTGACCAAAACTACCAAAAAAGCCAGAAGTGGAGCTGTGGCCCAAGTGGAAGAGCACTAGCCTTGAGCAAAAGAAGCTTAGGGACAGATCCCAGGCCCTGACTTCAAGCCCCAGGACTGGCACAAGAAGAAAGAAAAAGAAAGAAAGAAAGAAAGAAAGACAGAAAGAGAGAGAGAGAGAGAGAGAGAGGAAGTAAGGAAGGAAAGAGAAGGAAGGAAGGAAGGAAAGAGAAGGAAGGAAGGAAGGAAGGAAGGAAGGAAGGAAGGAAGGAAGGAAGGAAGGAAGGAAGGAAGGAAGGAAGGAAAAAAGAAAAAAAGGGGGGAGGGAAGAGGGAAAGGAGGAAGGAGGGAGAAAGTGAGGGAGGGAATAGAAAAGAAAGGAAGAAGAACCCTTCATTAGTTAAGTCTGACTGAAGCACAACGATTACTCCCTTGTAGCCTTCTTTAGTACCACTATCCCCCATCCGAAGTGCCCACTACCTCTTGGATTCCCCATTCTTTGACCTCCTAGCTCCTCTACTTATGTGTAGTCATTTTAAATGTAAAAATAAAAATGTCTGGCAATCATATTAAAGAACCTACAACAAAACCCACTATTGACGCCTCTATGAACACTCTCCGTGTAGGAGAATAAAACATATCCTTCTATTGCCTAACACTCACACTCACCATTTCATTGGGATGAACCAAAAACAGATAGATCCCTGGATGTTTGTCGAAAACCTGAAAAGAACAGTTGGCTTGCTCCATCCGACAAAGTGCTTCCACACATAATTCATCTAAAAAGAAAATAATGACTCAATAAATAAGAGATCAAAATCTTATCAAATTCTCAAGATTCCTTAAGCCTGCTTCTTGTTTTTTTTTTAACTGATGTATAAAAACACTGATAATTTAAGTGCTAGAATAGTAATTACCTGACTGAGAAATAGAAATTCTATTTTCTTCAGTGGCCCTAGAATCAAACCCAAGGCCTTGTGCTGCTAGGCAAGTGCTCTGTCACTGAGCTATATATATCCCAAGTGAGCCCTGACAAATGCAGCTACAATCTAAGGGTATTCTTAGGAACTGACTTTACCAGAATATACATTTTTAAGAATACTTCACATAATTATCTCCATAGAGTGTTTTCTTACAAGTATTACTATAGGTTCAATTCTATTTGCATTTTACATCTTCCTTCATCTGGAATTTTATCTGGTACAGGGGTGGAGGGATGTTTTTCTCCAACTGACTACTAATTCCACTTTCATTTACTGAATGATCAATCAGTTTATTATGCAAGGACAAGTGCTTGCTTTGGGGAGAGAACAATGACACTGAGTGTATATGGGAAACTTCAAGGATACTGATATTGTCTTATCTCAATGGTGGCTATGAGTATAAAAAAAATCTTCAAGGTATTTTCTGAATATGGACATATAGTTGTTCATATGCATACAAGCTTTATGTCCATATATCTTTGAGACAAGATCTTATGTATGTAGTATAGATGGCCTCAAACTAGAAATCCTCCTGCCTTAGACTACTATGTGCTGGAATTACAAATACATGTCACCATGCTGCCTCTTGAAATGTTTTGTTGTTTTGTTGTTTTTTTTTTGCTTGAACTCAGGGCCTGGGCGTTGTCCCTGAGCCTCTCTATGCTCAAGGCCAGTGTTCTACTACTTGAGCCACAGTGCCAATTGCAGCTTTTTCTGAGTAGTTTATTGGAGGTAAGCGTCTCACAGACTTTCTTGCCAAGCTGGTTTTGAACTATGATCTTTAGATCTCAGCCTCCTGAGTAGCTAGGATCACAGGCATGAGTCGCTGGTGCCCAGCTTTAAAATGTTATTTCCTTAGTGAAGCTGTTTTTTGTTTTTTTTTTTTTGCCGGTCATGGGGCTTGAACTCTGGGCTTGGGTGAGCACTCTACTGCTTGAGCCACAGTGCCACTTCCGGTTTTCTAATGGTTTATTAGAGATAAGAGTCTCACGGACTTTTCTGCCCATGCTGGCTTTCAACCCTGATCCTCAGATCTCAGCATCCTGAGTAGCTAAGATTACAGGTGTGAGCCACTGGCACTCAGCTTTTAATGAAGTTTTAAGCTCTGGCTCAGGTGGTACAGCAATAGCCAATGAGTCCTGGTCTCAGGAGAAAAAAAAAATAACTTTAAGAATGCTGGGAAGCTAGGTACTAGTGGCTCATATCAGTAATCCTAGCTACTCAGGAGGTTAAAATCTGAGGATCACATTTCAAAGCCAAGGCAGGAAGTCCATGAGACTCTTATCTCCAACTAACTACCAATAACTGGAAATTGGGGATTTAGCTCTGTGGAAGAGCACTTACTTAATAAGTCCTCAGCTCTGCAAACAACAAATAAAAACAAACAAAAAACTAGAAGTGGAACTATGGCTCAAGTGGTACAGTACTAGCCTCGCGCATGAAAGGTCAAGGAAGGCACCCAGACCCTGAGATCAAGCCCCAGAAGGAGCACCAAAAAAAAAAAAAAAAAAGAAGACTTTGTTAGCTGGGTGCCAGTGGCCCACACCTGTAATACTCAGGAGGATGAAATTTGAGGATCAGTTCAAAGCTAGCCCAGGCAGAAGAGATTGTGAGACTCAACTCAATAAACTACTCAGAAAAAGTCTGAGTAGTGTAGCAGCTCAATTGGTAGAGCAATAACCTTGAGAAAAGAAGCTCAGAGACAACACCCAGGCCCTGAATTCAAGGACAGGCACACACATACACATACATACACACATACATACATACATATACACACACAAAATTTTTTGTTACAATTACTTTGTATTTATTTATGGAGAATTTAATTAAATCTTTAGATCTACCATTTAGTTTACTGAAATGCAAACAATAGGAAAAACAGTAACTAAAACAAACAAAAAAAACAAGCAATCAGAAAAATCTGTAAACTCTATCAGGCAACTATATGGTCTTAACAAGTTCAAAGCATGGAGAAGGTGTGAGAGAAGGGGTGTGTGTGTGTGTGTGTGTGTGTGTGTGTGTGTGTGTGTGTGTGTGTGTGTGTGTGTGTGTGTGTGTGTGTGTGTGTGTGTGTGTGTGTGTGTGCGTGTGTGTGTGTGTGTGTGTGTGTGTACACAGTTTGTTTTTGCAGGTGTGTGTGTGTGTGTGTGTGTGTGTGTGTGTGTGTGTGTGTGTACACAGAGTTTGTTTTTGCCAGTCCTGGGGCTTGAACTTAGGGCCTGGGAACTGCCTGAGCTTCTTTTGCTCAAGGCTAGCATTCTACCACTTGAGCCATAGCTCCACTTCCTGCTTTATCTATGTATGTGGTACTGACAATTAAACACAGGGCTTCATGCATGCAAGGCAAACACTCTACCACTAAGCTACACATCCCCAGCCCACGAAGAGAGTTTTGAATAAACAGAGACAGAAGAAGAGAAGAGCTAACCAGTGAGCAAGACAGTCTCAAAAGAAAAAGGTATTCTTATTTTGTTAAATTACATATTAGAAGATGTCTTTTTTTTTTTTTGTCGGTCATGGGGCTTGAACTCTGGGCTAGGTGCTATCCCTCAGCTATAGCAATACAGGCTCTGGCTTCCCACGATGCAGAATGCAGCAGGAATTCAACATCTTGTGTGCATCACCCTGCTTCTTGGCACCATGGGGTGGGAGGAGCAGCTTTCTGTTCTAACATAGTAGAGCACTAGCTTTGAACAAAAAAGCTCAAGGGACAGCTCCCAGACCCTGAGTTCAAGCACCAGGAGTGACACCAAAACCAAAACCAAACACAACATTTTGAAGAAACAAATAGAAGGTATCACCAAGATGCAAAGACTTCTAATCCTCATGGATTGGATGTTGCCTCAAGCAATTTACAGAATCAGTGTCCCAACACTATTCTTCAGAGAAATAGAAAAAAATCAATCTAAAACTTCATATGGAGGATGAAAGACCCCAACCAGCAAAAGCAATTCTAAGTAAAAAGAGCAACACTAGACTTCGAATTAAACTACAGAGCCACAGTAACAAAATAGCAAGCTTCTTTGTGGTTTTGTGTACTAATACAAAAAAACAGAGGCAAAGATCAATGGAACAGTATAGAAGACCTAGGAATAAAACACACATAGCTAGCTAATCTCTGAGAAAGGAGCCAAACTCATCCTACTCCAAATGGATCAAAGGGCTCAAAGTCAGACTGAAACTTTAGATCTACTACAGGAAAAGGTAGGGAAACCTTGGAAATTATAGGCACAAGTAAATTTTTCTGAATAGGACTCCGGTTGCCTAGGGGGTAGGAGTAAGAAGGAACAATTAATGGAATGGCAGAAAATTCTTGCCAGCTATTCAACAGATAAGGAAGTAATGCACAGAATATAGTTTAAAAAATTAAACAGCAAAAGAACAAACAAGCCAATCAACAAATGGGCAAGCAAAGTGACCAGACAGTTTTCACAAGAAATAAAAATAGAGCCAGGTGCTGGTGGTTTACATCTATAATTCTAGCTATTCAAGAGGCTGAGATCTGAGTATCAAGTCTCTTATCTCCAATTAACTACCAGAAAACCCAAAGTGGAGCTGTGGCTCAAAATGGTAGAGCGCTAGCCTTGAACAGAAAAGCTCAGGGACAGTGTCCAGGCCCTAAGTTTAAGACCCATGGGGGAAAAAATGGCTGATACATGAAAAAATGTTCAACATACTTAGCCATAAAGAAAATGCAAATGACAAGCAGGGCACCAGTGGCTCACGCCTGTAATCCTAGCTACTCAGGAGACTGAGATCTGAGGATCACGGTTCAAAGCCAGCCCGGGCAGAAAAGTCCAGGAGACTCTGATCTCCAATAAACCACTAGGAAACCATAAGTGGCGCTGTGACTCAAGCAGTAGAGCATTTACACTGAGCTGAAGAGTGCAGGGACAGCGCCCAAGCCCAGAGTTCAAGCCCCACGACCAACAAAAAAAGAAAAAAAAAAAGAAAATGCAAATCACAGCCACAGGAAGATTCTACCTTACCCCAAAATGGCATCTATCAAGAAAACCAACAATAACTGCTGGCAAAGATGAGAGGCAAAAAAAAAAAAAAAACACCCTCATACATTTTTGGTTAAAATATAAACTAGTGCAAGCACTATGGAAATCAGTGTGGAGGTTCCTCAAAACACAAAAAGTCAACCTTCCTTATGACCCTGCCACACCACTCTGGCATATATCCAGCGAAGACATATGCAATATCCGTGTTTATTATAGCACTGTTCACAATAGCCTAAGTGAGGAATCAGCCACGGTGCTCAATGAGAGATGAATGGATAAAGATGATACATAACAAACACACACACAATATGGATTACACACCCATAAAGAAAAAATTAAAACATGTCATTTGTAGAAATGGGGATGGAATTGGAGGACACTCTATTGCATGAGGTAAGAAAAGTTCAAAACACTAGATATCAGCTAGGTGCCAGTGGCTCATCCCTATAATCTCAGCGACTCAGGTGGATGAGATCTAAGGATGTTGGTTTGAAATCAGCCCAGGCACTAAAGTTCATGAAATTCTTATCTCCAATTAATCAGCAAAATGCCAAACTAGAAGGGTGGGTCAAGCTGTAGAGCACCAGTTGTAAGTGAGGAAGACAAGTGAAAGCACAGGCCCTGAGTTAAAAAACCCTGGCCACCAATGCGCAAGTGCGTGTGCGCACACAGACACACACACAGACACACAGACACAGATGCAGACACACACACACACACACACACACACACACACACAAGTAGTATATGTTGCTGCTCCTGTGGAACCTAGACCTCAAAGATGCTTATGCATGGGCATGTACACAGATATATGTACCTATATACATGTGTATTTGGATAAACAAAGAACATACATCTAGCTAAGGGAATACTTGGAGAACGAAAAGGAGCAACAAAGACAGAAGATGAGTATATGTATGAGAACAGCATAAAGACCCTCAATGAAAGCTTTGATCAACAGGCTCTGTAGCTGGAATTGGCACTAGCAGGAGGGGTTGGGCTAACAAGGAAGGGTGTGATGTCAGGGTGAATATGGTCAATGCAGTTTGCATATATGGAAACAGAACTATGAAACTGTGTTATAAACAGGGAAGGGAAAGAGAGAGGGAGAGGGAGTGGAACAGGTTGTATATAAGAGTAGAAATGTCACATGAAATCCCCCCTATGATTAATGTGTGACGGGTGGGGAGAAATAACTAAATGTAATGTATAGCTCCTGATGAGACTCCAATTTAAACAAACCAGTCATAGAACATATTTTTGTAAGCATATTTTGTATGCTAGGTATCAGTGGCTCACACTTGTAATCCTAGCTACTCAGGAAGCTAAAATCTGAGAATCATGATTCAAAGCCAGCCTGGGCAGGATAGCCATGAGACTCTTATTTTCAATTAGCTACCAAAAAACTGGAGATGGAGTTGTTGCTCAAGTGGTAGAGAAGCCATCCCTGAGGAAAAAAGCTCAGGGACAGCACCCAGACCTTGAGTTCACGCCCAGGGCATCAGTGCATGCATGAATACGTGCATACACATACACACATGTGCGTGTCCACATACACACACAAAATGGACTAGATATTAGATTCCTTAAAGGTATTCTTATTGCCAGCAGATGTAGTGGTACATGTTTATAATTACAGCATTCTGGGGCCTGAAGTAGAAGAATTCTAAGCTTAAGACCAGTCTGAGCTAACTAGCGACCAAGACAGTCTCAAAAGAAAAAGGTATTCTTATTTTGTTAAATTACATATTAGATGTCTTTTTTTTTTTTTGGTCAGTCATGGGGCTTGAATTCTGGCCTGGGCGCTGTACCTCAGCTCTTCAGCTCAAGGCGAGCTATCTATCACTTGAGCTACAGTGCCACTTCCAGTTTTCTGGTGGTTTATTGGAGATGGGAGTCTCACGGACTTTCCTGCCCGGGCTGACTTTGAACCTAGATCCTCAGATCTCAGCCTCCTGAGTAGCTAGGATTACAGGTGTGAGCCACCAGTGCCCAGCTATATCTTTACTTTTGAGAGATTCATATTAAGAACTGCAAATATAAGATATAAAACATATAGATATAAGATATAAACCAAATCTAGACAGCTACAATTCACCACTGACTGGTGATTGGTGAACATCACTACAAACCAGTGGCTCTCAATCAGGTGTCCTGCGTCCTCGTCCTCTTCCTACAGGACACTCAGTAATGTCTAGAAACATTCTGGGTTGTCCCGGTGGCAGGCGGGCTGGAGGATGCTACTGACATTGGATAAAAAGAGGCCGGAGATGCCACTCAATATCCCCTAATGAGCTGCAGTCCCCTAACAACCAAGAATTACTTAGGGCTAGTAGGTAGCTCAAGTGGTAGAGTATCTATCTGCATACCAAGCCGAGGCCTGAGTTCAAATCTCAGCATCACTTAAAAAAAAAAAACGACAGGGGCTGGGAAGGTGGCTCAGTGGTAGAGCACTTGCCTTGCATGCATGAAGCCCTAGGTTCAATTCCTCAGCACCACATAAGCAAAAAGAAAAAAAGCCTAAGTGGCGCTGTGGCTCAAGTGGTAGAGCGCTAGCCTTGAGCTGAAGAGCTGAGGGACAGCGCCCAGGCCCAGAGTTCAGGCCCCACGACCGGACCCCCCCCAAAAAAAAAAAACTGCCATAAAAGATACATGATAATGCAAATATAGCAAATTGCAGAATCCATGGAAGGTTACATGCTATTCACTATTTGAAAACTTTCATAATAAGAGGTTGAGGGAAATATTAAGTATTCTAGTTATACATTGAGCAAATAAATTTTTATTACCAATAAGCCTCAAATGTAAGATTCGTGGTTTATAGTGGGGACTGGATGATCTTGGACCTCACAGAGGCTAAGTAAGCACTCTCCCACTATGCTACCACATCCTTGCTTCCAAATTTTAAATTAACAAAATGGAGGGGCAGGTGGCTCAAGCGGTCAAGCACCTCATACCACATACAGGGGCCTCAGTGCAAGCCTACGATACTCACTGACACGCTCGTGTAGAAGCAGGTAAGGGTATTTCAGTATCTCAAGCAGAGGAACGCGAAGCTTATTCTCAAAGTCTTGGCCAGTAAAGTCAAACAGCTGTGCCTCTCCATTGCTGTCTACTATATATAACTCGTCATCATCATCATCTGCAAGTTCTGCTTTCATAGATTTTTCAAAGTGAGTTATGAGACGTAGGGTTTCTAATTCCCATAAAACCTAGAGAGAAAAAAAATGAGCAGCATGGTTTATATCTTATCAACAAAATATGTTAGCTGTGATATCATTTTGGAAAACATTTTCCCTGAACTTTTGTTTTCCTGTGTGTGTAAGCTTTTATACCACATACAGCCTATTAAGTAACAGTACTTCTCAAGAATAAATAAATATATATATATATATGTATATATATATATATATATATCCTTTTTTTGGGGGGGAGGATTTGTCATGGGCTTTAAACTCTAGGTCTGGGCACTGTCCCTCAGCTCTTCAGCTCCAGACAAATACTCTACCACTTGAGCCACAGCACCACTTCTGGTTTTCTGGTGGTTAATTGGAGATAAGAGTTTCATGGACTTTCCTGCCTGAGATGGCTTTTAACCACAATCCTCCGATCTCAGCTTCCTGAGTAGTTAGGATTACAGACACAAGCCACCAGCATCTGGCTATATATATCTTAATTTAAAACTTCAGGCACTAGACACTATGTTGAAAATGAACTACACAACTTGTGGGTGGGGATGGGAGAGAAAAACTGGGAAAGTACAGGAAAGTCCATGAGACTCTTATCTCAAATAATCCATCAAAAAGCTAGAAGTGGAGTTGTGGCTCAACTAGTAGAGCACCAGCTTTGAGTAAAAAAGCTCAGGAACAGTGCCTAGGCTCTAAGTTCAAGCCCTAGAAACAGCATTAAAAAAGTCAGTGAGCCAGGAACTGGTGGCTCAAGCCTGAAATCCTAGCTACTCAGAAGGCTGAGATCTGAGGATTGCAGTTCAAAGCCAGCCCCAGCAGGAATGTCCATGAGACTCTTATCTCCAATTAACCACCAGAAAACTGGAAGTGATGCTGTTGCTAAAGCGACAGAGTGCTAGCCTTGAGCTGAAGAGCTAAGTTCAAGCCCCACAACTGACAAAGAAAAAAAAAAAGTTGGTGAGCCATGACTCTGGAAGGACTTGACTACTGTGGGATGGGATGTAATTAGCCACACTGATTATCCCTCTCACTAAAAACTACAGTGAGACTGTCTACACCATGGTGCCATGTCACCACAGACCTTCTCAACTGGAGTCAGTTCTCTCAAATCCACTTCATCTGCTGAGTTTGAGAGACATAAACTGAGATTACATCTAAATTCTTTGTTGTCATTTTTGACAATGTTCAGGCATCTTCACCAGGACAGCAAAGCATTGTTTCGAGAACCCTCCTTTCTGCTCAACTGTAATGAATTTCAAGGATTTATGAAAATATATGTATGAGCCGGGCGCTGGTGGCTCACGCCTGTAATCCTAGCTACTCAGGAGGCTGAGATCTGAGGATCGCGGTTCAAAGCCAGCCCGGGCAGGAGAGACCATGAGACTCCTATCTCCAATAAACCACAAGTGGTAGACCGCTCGCCTTGAGCTGAAGAGCTGAGGGACAGCGCCCAGGCCCAGAGTTCAAGCCCCACGGCCGACAAAAATAAATAAATAAATAAAAAATAAAAAAAATAAAATAAAAATGAAAATATACGTATGGCTCAAGTGATAGAGTGCCAGCCAATCTTGAGCTTTTATAAAGCTAAAGGAGAGTGGGGCCTTGAGTTCAAGGCCCAACACACATACGTGTGCAGAGTTTTAAAGACTGTCTCAGGCTGGCTCCAAACCTAGACTGCAGACCTCAGCCTCCTGAGTAGCTAGGATTATATAGATGTGAGCCACTGTACCCAGCTACAAATGTTTGTTTTTTTGGTCGGTCACGGGACTTGAACTCTGGGCCTGGGCGCTGTCCCTGTGCTCTTCAGCTCAAGGTGAGCACTCTACCACTTGAGCTACAGTGCCACTTCTGGTTTTCCAGCGGCTTATTGGAGATTAAGAGTCTCGGACTTTCCTGCCCAAGCTGGCTTTGAATTGTGATCCTCAGATCTCAGCCTTCTGAGTAGCTAGGATCATATAGACGTGAGCCACCGGTGCCCAGCACAAATGTTTTTTAGATTTTTTTTTTTTTGGTCAGTTGTGGGGCTTGAACTCTGGGCTTAGGTGCTCTGCACTCTTCAGCTCAAGGCGAGCGCTCTTCCACTTGAGCCACAGCGCCACTTCCACAAATGTTTTTTAATGGTATCTAAAGTGTCAATTCTTTCCAGGTCTTCAATTTATTTAGCCCAGATATGGAGGAATGACTGTGGCAGCTACAGTTTTATGAATCTATACAACATCTGATTCTAAACTGCGTCTTGCCCCACAGGCAGAATGGATGCGTGTCAGGAAGCACTGATGACGGACGCCATCAGCCTTATTCCATCCCCACCTTGCTCCAAGTGGCCAGGTACACTGTCGATCAATACGAACATTTAAAAAGGAATTCTTTTTATGGAACAGCAGGTCTCAATAGTGGGCTTAATATATCCAGTAAAGCTAGGTGTAAACAAACATGCTATCTTCCAGATTTTGTTATTTATAGAACAGTCCCTTTATAAAGCACAGGCCGAGCAGAATCTGTGTAATTCTTTGGCACCCTAGGATATTCAAAATGGTAAATGAACACTTGACTTCAACTTAAAAAAATCAGCAACTACATTAGCCCCTAATTGAGTTGACCTGCCTTTTTTTTTCCTTTGTCTGTCATGGGGCTTGAACTCTGGGCCTGGACGCTGTCCCTCAGCTCTCAGCTCAAGGCTAGTGCTCTACCACTTGAGCCACAGCGCCACTTCCAGTTTTCTGAGTGGTTTATTGGAGATAAGAGTCTCATGGTCTTTCCTGCCCAGGCTAGATCCTGGGCAGGATCCAAATCCTCAGATATCAGCCTCCTGAGTAGCTAGGATTACAGGCATGAGCCACCAGCGCCCAGCTTGACCTGCCTTTTTTGAAGCCAAGAACTGACTTCGCCTGTCCAGACATTAAAGTCCTAGATGGCATCTTCTCCTGATGTAAACTGTGTCTTCTACATGGAAAATCTGCTGTTTGTTACAGTTACCTTCATCAATTATCTTAGTCAGATCTTCTCCATAGCTTGGGAAGCTGCTACAGGAGCACTATGGCTATTCTGCACAAAAGGCCTAACTTTCAGCCTACCTTAGCCTGTTTTTTCTTTTTGTTGTTGTTGCTTTGTTTTGTTGGTTGCAGGGCTTGAACTCAGGGTTTGGGCACTGTCCAAAAGCCTCCTTGTGCTCAAAGCTAGCACTCTACTACTTGAGCCACAGCTCCACTTCATTTTTGAGAGGTTAACTGGAGATGTGTCTCATGGGGACTTTTCTGTGCAAGCTGGCTTTGAACCACAATCCTTAGATCTCAGCCTCCTGAGTAGTTAGAATTACAGGTGTGAGCCACCAGTGCCCAGCTCCTACCTTAGCCTTTAAGTTGCTTTCCTCACTAAGCTTAATCATCTGTGACTTTAAAGCATAGGATGTGTGACTCTTGCTTAAAGAGACTACTCTAGGGTTACTAATTGGCCTAATTTCAATACTGGTATGTTTCCAGACTATAGAGGCCTGAGGAAAGAGAAAAACGAATGGGTAATCAATAAAGCAGTCAGAACACACAGCATTTACTGGACAGTTAACCTGGGCTCATCGTACCCCCCAAACAATTATAATAGCAGCATTAAAGATCATTGATCACCATAACATTAACAATAATACTTAAAAAGTTAGAAATACGAAAATCACCAAATTGTGAAAGAGACACAAACAGAATACAAGTTGCTGGGAAAGTGGCACTGACAGACTCACTCTAAGCAGGACACCCAAGCTTTCAGTTTGTACAAAATAAAGCATTTATAGTACACAATAAAATAAAGAGGCAAACAGAGTATAGCTGTCTGTATTAGCTAATAAGTCATACCTATAATACTCAGGAGTCTGAGAGCTAGAGGACTGAAGTTTGAAGCTAGCCACGGCAGGAAAACCAGACAGGTGCCTACCTTAGAACACTAACTTCAATGACAATGAGTAGCTTCACAAGTAGAAATTTTATATAATTCAAGATTTTGGACATGTTCATAACTAACTACTCATCCTCACCTCCATATACTGTACACACCTCTGTAGTCTGTGTTTGTTTTATTAGATAAATATAACAAAGTAGATATGGTTATCCTCAGTTTTCTAACTACTTACCATTAAAAAGTCATTACTTTAAAAAAAACTAAAACTAAACATTGCAAGGTGCTGATAGCTCAGACTTGTAATCCTAGCTATTCAGGAGGCCTGAACCTCCTGAGGATCTTGGTTCAAAGACCAGACCAGCCAGGAAAAGTCCATGAGACTCCTATCTCAATTAGCCACCAAAAAGGCAAGTGATAAATCACTAGTCTTGAGCAACAAAGCTAAGGAAGAGCTTCCAAGCACCAAGTTCAAGCCCTAGCAGTGGCACAAAACCAAAAGCAAGCGAACAAAACCCCACTGAAAGTACTGATATTGACATAAAAGATAAAACTAAAAATACCCCCATCCAACTTAATTTCTTTTTTTTCTTCTCTTTTTGAGATAGGGTCATACTTTGTAGCCTAGCTAGCCTTAAACTTAAAATCCTCATGCCCTCACCTCCCAAGTATTGGGAATGGCTGCATTTCATAAAATCGTTTTATATTGAAATTAATGAAACTAACTATAAATTCTGCTTTAGATTTTAATTCATTTCTATCAGGGCTAAGTGTTTACTCAGCACCTACATAAACCAACAATTAGTTAGAAATGTATTTCTCTGAACGTTTCTAACAGAGTTCAAACATTCTTTTCTTAGTCAGTAATCTATGAAAAATAATGCCTATCTAATGTTATTTACCTCATGCAAGAAAGGCAATTCTTCTCTTGCTTTGTGGTATTCAGCCACACATTCTAAGCAGTAGCAGAGGTCTTCGTCAGCTGTGTGGAATTCTCCAGAGAGGGTCCTGGAGGCATAGCTCTTTAGGAAGTCAAGGGTGGAAATGCCACCCGGTGTGCACCAGCAACAAGTGCTCATTCTGGACCTACATCCAAAAGAGAAAACAGCTAAGAACTGAAGGAAAACATATCCTTGCTATTGTGAAGAACAGGTGCCTTTCTACTTATAACCCAGGTTTTCAATTCAAATGTGTCTTCACAGCCAAAAGGTCTGTGCCCATGCTATCAACTGCAGACCTGAATGAACACAAATCTGAAACCAGGGATATGGGGTGGGCAGGGGTGGAGTTCAGCAGTGCAGTGCTTCCCTAAAACACAGTCCCCTACATTTGATCCTCACTAAAACAAAAAACAAAGTGAGTGAACATCTGGACACAGAATTTGGTAGTGTAATGTATTTGAATATGAAATCTGCCTGAAATTCATATTATGTACTCACAATTTCCACTAACAGAAAACGGTAACATTTTGAAAAAATTTTTACTTTATGCTAGGCTTTTTTTAACTTCACAACTAATGTAATAATTACATAAATGAATGAGTGCAATCAAATATATGTGTTTGTATTATAAACTGTTTAAATTTCTTATTTTTACTTAATACTTTCCAGAAACATACTTTCTTTACACTTTTACAGGGACTTAGACTAGCTTTCAATATTAAAATATTCATAGAAAAGGAAGTTGAAAATAAGTTCTATCACACCTGTAATCCTAGCTACTCAGGAGGCTGAGATCTGAGGATCATGGTTCAAAGCCCAGTCATTAAAGTCCGTAAAACTCTTATCTCCAATAAACACTCAAAACCGGAAGTGGTGCTGTAGCTCAAGTGGTAGAGCGCTCATCTTGAGCTGAAGAGCTGAGGGACAGTGCTCAGGCCCAGAGTTCAAGCCCCACGACTGACAAAAAAAATAAATAAATAAAGTAAATGGAGCTATGGGCTCAAGTGGTAGAGCATGAGTCTTGAACAAAAAGTTCAGGGACTGAGTTCAAGCCCTAGGACTGGCACAATAAAAAAAGATTCTTGAGCTGGTAGCTCAAACCTGTAATTGTAGCTACTCAGAAGGCTGAGACCTGAGGATCAAAGCTAGTCCTGGAAGGTAAGTCCATGAGACTCCTGTCTCCAATTAACTACTAAAAAAAGGTGGAGCTCAAGTGGTAGAGTGCTGCTGGTTTTGAGCAGAAAAGCTCAGGGAGATCAAACTGAAGGAAAGCAAAGGAAGAGGAAAAAAGAAATATACTCCTAGCCAGATGCTAATGGCTCATACCTGTAATCCTAGCTACTCAGGAGGCTGAGATCTGAGGACTGCATTTCAAAGTTAGCCTGGGCAGGAAAGTTCATAAGACTCCTATGTCTAATAAACTACTGAGAAAAAGCAGGAAGTGACACTATAGATCAAATGGTAGGGTGCTAGCCTTGAGCAGAAGCTCAGGGACAGTGCTCAGGTCCTGAGTTCAAGTCCCATGACTACCACCAACAATAATAAAATATAGGTAGGTAAGTAGGTAGGTAGATAGAGATAGATAAGATAGATAGAGAGAGAGAGAGAGAGAGAGAGATTTAAAGCTGAAGGACATGACCCAGGCCATGAGTTCATGCCTCAGGAAAAGCACAAAAATAATATTCTAGAGGTTGGGATTTTTCTCAGTGGGAGAATGCTTGCATAGCAAGGGCAAGGCCCTTGGTCCTTAGTACCACCAAAAAAAAAAAAAAAGCTAAAGAATAAAGTTCTAAAATTAGGGGATGGGAAGGTGGCTCAGTGGTAGAGTGCTTGCCTTGCATGCATGAGGCCCTGGGTTCAATTCCTCAACACCACGTAAGAAAAAAGAAAAAAGCTGGAAGTGGTGCTATGGCTCAAGTGGTAGAGTGCTAGCCTTGAGCTGAAGAGCTGAGGGACAGTGCCCAGGCCCAGAGTTCAGGCCCCATGACCGTACCCCCCAAAAAAAAAAATTCTAAAATTAGGAACTTCCTCAAAAGTGGGACAGAGAGAATATATGAGTTCTCATCTGAAAAAATAAAATAGTATGCAGATTCAGCTGCAGATAACGGCCCTAAGGCCACTCAGGTACAGCTTACTAATGTCCACCCGGCACGGGCACAGCCCACTAGGGAATACAATGCACACAGCCTTAGCCATGTTTGTGCAGAATATAAAATTATTTTATTTAAGTAAGAACTTAGTCCTAAAGGAAGAATAGCATAATACTGAAAGTTAAGGGTTTGCAGAAGCTGGTTTTTCCGGTTGTCAACTCGATGTGGGGCGTCAACTAAGGGCCCACAAATAGAAAGTGACACTCCACAGATTCTGCAGTCATAAACTGTTTCAAACACAATTTTGGCAAGTAACAAATTATAGTCAATTGAAACTTAAATCTTAAGGAACTGTAGTGCAAGTAAAATGTTGTACACTTTAATATAACCGAGCAGAGACCAAAAGGCACCTCTAAGAAAAATGCTTGTTTTCTTTTGTTGTTTTTCTTTTGTCCGTCATGGGGCTGGAACTCTGGGCTTGGGCACTGTCCCTCAGCTCTTCAGCTCAAGGCTAGTGCTCTACCACTTGAGCCATAGTACCACTTCCGGTTTTCTGGTAGTTTATTTGAGATAAGAGTCTCATGGACTTTCCTACCCAGGCAGGCTTTGAACCTCGATCCTCAGATCTCTGCATCCTGAGTAGCTAGGATTACAAGTGTGAGCCACCAGCGCCCGGCTCAGGATTTGTCTTATATTTCACAGAAACCTAGTCTAATTCCACACCCTAGAAAGGCAGATTAAATTTTTCCAGGTAGGTATGGCTCAAAGGGTACAGCAGTAACCTTGAAAGATAAAGAGTGCAAAACCTTGAGTTCAAGCCCTAGTACCAGCACATACACACAAGTAGGTAAGAATTACTGTCATAAAACAGGTACCTATGAATGGAGAATATAGCAGAGACACTGCTGTGTAGAGCACATTAGCAACGGAAACCAGCCAGGTAGCTGGCTTCACACTAGCTCACATCTGTAACATTAGCTACAAAGGAAGCTGAGATTGGGTAGATTACAGATAAGAGTCCAGCTCAACCAAAAAGTTTTCCAGACCACTTCTCACCCATTAGCTGGGCACGGTGGTCTGCATCTGTCAGCCCAGCTTTGTGGAGGCTGAGATCTACCAAGAAAAATATCTAAAAAAAGCAATTCAGGCCAATGCCAGCACCTCATGCTCATAATCCTAACTACTCAAGAGGCTGAGATCTGAAGATTACAGTTTGAAACCAGCCCAGGCAGAAAAGCCTGTGAAATGCTTGCCTCCAATAAACTACTAAAAAAAGCCAGAAGTAGAGCAGTGGCTCAAGTAGCAGAGAGCTGGCCTTGAACAAAAGAAGCTCAAGGACAGTGAGCAAGCCCTGAGTTCAAGCCCCAGGGTTGGCAGGTCCTTTTCATCCTAGCCTCTATCCTTACTTTCCACTACATGCTTTCCTAAAAGTCCCCAATGATCATTCTATTACCAAATCCAATTGGACATGTTCACTATGCATTCTTTAGCTATACTAACATGCCACTCCGCTGGCAATGTGTTACTCAAACTCCTTCACAATCACTTCTTCCTTTGCTCCCAGTCTAAATACCAAAATCTCCCTAGTCAGGCATCCAGGTACAGTGGTACACATCTATAATCCCAGTACTGGAGCTTGAGGCAGGATTCTGAGTTCAAGGCCAGCCTAGGTTACACAATGAATTTATAGAGTATCGTAAACCTCTGTCTCAAACAACTTACCTCCAATGGCTTAAGACTTATTCTAACCTCCACATTCAATACCCTCCACCCTTCTCGTTGACCTTATTCAAATCATGAATCATTCCCATACTGAAGTTACCCAAAGACTGAAAAACATATAAAAGATCAAGTTTTACTATGCTGCTCTGGCTGGCAAACTCCTGGGCTCCAGGGAGCCCCTGCTTCAGTCTCTCTAGTTGCTGGGACTACATTCACAGCCAGTGCGCCCAGCTAAAATGTGAATGGATGGATAGATAAATCTCTATCTATCTCTGTATCTTTATTTCTCTATATCTACATCTTTATATGTATATACATACTAGCAAAAGAAACCAGGGCCTCCACATTTGCTACACAAGCATTCTACCACTGAACTACTAACCCCTCCTAAGCTTGTAGAGATGCAATGCTTTATTCCTGCTACTCAATAAATCAGGAATGTGGAAGCTTCTGGCTATAGGTGAGTGGAGTCATTAGATTAGGTACATGACAGGACAGATACGTGCTTCCTGCCAGCTAGCCTGAGACCCATCTGCTGATCATTTTCTAAATTTCATAACTACCCAAATGGCACAAATCAGAAAAAAGGTTCCCCACCCCTGCACTAATGGCAGCATAGCCTAAACTCTATAGTACAACCTAAAACTCTATAGTTGTAGTCAATACCCAACTGCCAACAATGGAACGCTACTCCAGGTCCTGATAGGCATTGCAAAGTAAGCTCGACCAGACCAGAACAAAGCTCTTGCCCTGATCTGCTCTTCATCTCTATTCCCTTATTGACAGGGTTTGGGTTTTTTCGCATGTGTAGGGGTCAGTGTGAAGTTTGAACTCAAGGCCTTGTGTTGTTAAGCAAAAGCTCTATGGCTTGAACCTTATCTGAAAGGCTTTTTTGGTTTAGCTATTTTCTGGATAGATTGTGTGGGGTTTTCTGGGCCTGGGTCTTACCCAGGACCAGCCTCAGTCCATGATGCTCTCACCTATACTTAGAGACATGTCATGCTGCCCAACTTAATAAGATGGAGATCCTATCCATTAGTTCCTGCCTCGGGCCCACCTTAAGTAGCTGGGATTATAAGCTTGTACCACCATACCTGCTCTGTATCTACTCAATCTTCAAACCAGTAACCTATCAATTATCCCATCTTCTCATTCTCCCTTGTCCTCATCTCTTGAGTTTGAGAGTCTATCTCCTTAATTGCATGTATATTTTCTTCTCTGTGTTCTCTACCTCTTAGGTAATTCACTACCAATTTTTCCTCCAATATATTGCCAATGCACAGCCTAGACTTCCAGCACTACCTACAGGTAACTCCTCCACAGGGGAGATAAAATTCAAATTCAAATTCTGAATTCAAGCAAAAGGCCCTCCACAACATGGCTTCAGCACTACCTCCTGGTGTCTCCTCACACTCAATTCTCCTCACTTGGGTCTTTCTAAAATAATTCATGGTGCTGGCATATCCTCACTGCAGAAGTACTTGCATCTGTACTGAACTAGAACCAAGGTTTCATAGGAACACTTAAAAAAAGAAAATGAAGCCTGGTGCCAGTGGCTCATGTATCTACTCAGGAGACTGAGATCTGAGGATGGACATTCAAAGCCAGCCCAGGCAAGAAAGTCCTGAGACTCTTATCTCTAATTAACCACCAGAAAACCAGAAATGGCACTGTGGCTCAAAGTGGTAGAACACTAACCTTGAACAAAAGAGCTCAGGACAGTGCCCAGGCCCTGAAGTCAAACCCCACAGATCCTGGGGGAAAAAAAAGATCCTGGCACCAGTGGCTCATGCCTGTAATCCTAGCTACTCAGAAGGCTGAGATCTGAGGATCGAGGTTCCTGCCCACCACCCCAGGCAGGAAAGTCTGAGACTCTTATCTCTAATAAACCACTAGAATACCAGAAGTGGCACTGTAGTTCAAGTGATAGAGAGCTGGTCTTGAGCTGAAGAGCTGAGAGACAGCACCCAGGCCCAGAGTTCAAGCCCCACGACCAACAAAAAGAAAAAAATCTTCTCCTTAGGGCTGGGGAAGGTGGCTCAGTGGTAGAGCGCTTGCCTTGCATGCCTGAGGCCCTGGTTCGATTCCTCAGCACCACATAAGCAAAAAGAAAAAAGCCGGAAGTGGTGCTGTGGCTCAAGTGGTAGAGCACTAGCCTTGAGCTGAAGAGTTGAGGGACAGAGCCCAGGCCCAGAGTTCAGGCCCCACGACCGGACCCAAAAAAAAAATCTTCTCCTTAGAACTAAGATAAAGTTTTAGGATTGGCTCAAGTGGTAGACTGATAGTGAAGCAAGTATGAGGCCCTAAATTCAAACCCCAGTACCAGCATGTGTGTGTGCATGTACCTGTGTATGTGTATATGTATATGTATATATATGTATATACATACATATAAAATATACAAAATTTACTTATATGAAATATATATATACATATCACATTATATGTGTGTGTACTTGCTGGGCACCACAGCTACTCAGGAAGCCAAGATCTGAGAATCAAGGTTCAAAACCAGTCCCAGCAGACAAATTCAAGAAACTCTTAACTCCAATTAATCAGCAAAAAGCCTGAAGGGAGAAGTGAAGGTATGGCTCAATGGTAGAGCACCCACCTTGAGTGAAAAAGCTCAGCAAGAGCTCATAAGGGCCTGAATTCAAGCCCCCCCAGCACTGACCAAAAAAAAAGGGGGAAGGGAGTGAAGCATTCTACTAATGATTCTGAGAAAATTGGACCTGAGAACAATGACTGTGTAATGTGTCCTGGGTGCCACTGCATCTGGGAGGCTGGTTGGACTCATCCTCTCTTCCAGTTGGCCTGAAACCTTCTCTGCTTCTCAGGACCCTGTATGTGTACCCACCATTGCACCCATCAATGTGGTCTGAACTCCTACTGACTTTCATTAGCTGCCCTAAGCAGTGTGGATCTGTTAAGGCAAGGACCTGCTCTCTCTCTGTAGCTCAGTGCTCAGTGTATGTTTTATATATATATATATATATATATATATATATATATATATATATGCATGACTGAAAAAAGTGGTAAAGTTAAAAAAAAAAAAAGTAGTGATTACCTTGGCAAATGTTCTACAGAGAAGTGACCCTCTCAGCGCCTACTACTGGGCTTGTGAGGGAGAAAGGATCCATTTATATCCATTCAGCCTTTTGCATCCGAAAGAACATTTCTGAAATTCAAAAAGAAACAAAACTTATAATGTGACTTTTAACTTTTTAAATCTCACCTCAGCATCACATCAACCTCACAAAACCAGCACATCTGTTGAGGAAGTTGGGGCAGGTTAGTCGATCCGCGCACACACTAGAAATGAATAAGAGGTACACTCTAATTCTGACACCCTAGATATTCAGGGAACTTCCCACTCAAGAACAGCTCTACACTTAGCCAAAACTCCCTATCATCAAGCTGGGTGCTGGTGGCTCACGCCTAGCTACTCAGAAGCTGAGACCTGAGGTTCACGGTTCAAAGCCAGCCTGCGCAGCAAAGCCTGTGAGACTCAAAAAAAGAGCCAGAAGAGGAGCTGTGGCTCAAGGGATAGAGCGCTGGCCTCGAGCACCAAAGCTGAAGGGCAGCGCCAGGCCCCGCGTTCAAGCCCATCCCCAGCAAGTGCAGGTGATTCAGCCCGGGCTGTCCACCCTCGTCCCCAGCAGACCTGTCTCCCGTGGAGGGCGCCTTTCCTTCCGCTGTCTGCCCGTTTGGCGCCGCGAGCTCTCACGCGGGGCGCAGGGGGCGCCCGCGAAGCCGGGTCGGGCCGGCTGTCAGCGCCCCCGGCGGCCAGGGGGCGGCTGTCGGCGGCGCTCGGGAGCCAGAGCGCGGCCGGCGGGGCCGGACGGGACGGGGGCGGGGCCAGGCCCGACACTCGGCCCCACGCGACCTCTTCGCCCGAGGAAACTGCGCAGAGCCTGGACGCCGGGCCGCGCACCGGGAGCTGCGGTGTACACCCACGGGAGGACCGCACGCCCGACGTCCGGCCTCCGACGTGCAGGAAGCACAAAGGAGCGGCCCGCCGGGCCCCTGCGCGCGACCCGGACGTGCAGGGCCCGCTCGCGCCCCCCGTCCCCCACCGCGACCTCGCGCCACGCCCGTTACCCCGCGCGGCTTGCGCGCGCACGCGCCCGCCGGGCCTGCGGCCCCGACCCGGCCGCTCCGCTTACCCAGAGCCAGCCTCGGCCTGTAACCCACCTGCACGTCTCCGCCCAACAGCCGGCCGCGGGCGGAAGTGCGGGGCCGCGGCCAGCCATCCAACCCTCAGTCGTCGCGAGCCGAAGCTCCGCCCCCGCGCGGCGTCGGCCTAGCTCGGGCCCCGCCCCCGCGCAGCTTGCTTGTTTTGGTGTGCCGAGGGGCGGAGCTAAAGAGGCCCTTGCGGGGTGCCTCGGTAGGCTTGAAGCCTGGATTTGCGTCATCTCCGGACTGAAGGGAGGACCAATCAGCAACGCCCGTCCTGACTATTGGCTGCAACCTGAGGCCGGTGTGGGCGGGCCCCGGCCACGCGCCTGGCCGGGCCGGACTCGACGCCCGCCCTCCTCCTACCGTTTGCGGTCCCTTTCTCTCCCCTTCCTTGTCCTATGACTGTCTCAGGATGGGTGTTTTAAGAACGGAGATGGATTTTTTTTTCCTCTCTAGGTTTCCTTTAGAGACCTAAAACTTAATGGGTAAACGCGTAATTTGGGGGTAATTTGTGTAAGACCACAGAAAAGTGGCCCTAGGCATGGTAAAGAATACAGAATTCCAACTAGTCACATCCTCTAGAAAGCTGTTACTACACCACCCTTTTATGGTGCCAGACCTGGGGCTTGAGCTCAAGGTCTGAGCACTGTCCCTAAGCTTTTTGACTCAAGGCCACAGCTCCACTCCCAACGTTTTGCTGGTTAATGGGAGATTAGTCTTAGGGACTTTCCTGCCTGGGCTGGCTTCGAACCGCTATCCTCAGCCTCCCGAGTAGTTAGGGTTACAGGTGTGAGTCTCCTGTGCTTCGCCTTCCCTCCTCCACCTTTTTTTTTTTTCTGTTTTTGTCTCTCCCCTCCTCAACCCCTTAAAAATTAAAAAACCAAACCCACTGCTGCTCTTGGAGATGGGAGCGCACTGCTTGCTTGTGCCAGTTCTGAGCCTGAATCCAGGACCTCACTCTCATTTGCCCTTTTCACCCAGGACTGGTGCTCCACCACTTGAGCCACACTTCGAACTTGCTGGCTTATTTTCTGAGGGCAAATAGTTACTAGTGATCCTGACTATAAAGCAGGCGTGGCTCAAACAGGAGGACACTTCAGCAAGTGGGGAGCCCTAGTCCCAAAAGAGGGGGAAAAAAAAGGCTAGGGACACAGATTAGTAGGAGTCTGCCTAGCATGCTCACAGCCCGGCATTCAAACTCCAGTACTACTGGGAGGGGGGGAACTATAAAAAATATATAAATTACTCCTGTAAATACTAGCAACTCAGCAGCTTGTGATTTGTAGGTAGCAGTTCAAAGCCAACCTGGACTTGACTCATTTCCAATTAACAACCAAACAAGATGAAGGAGAAGAAGGAGAGGAAGAGGAAGAAGAGGAAGAGGAGGAAGAAGAAAGAAGAAGAAAGAAGGAGGTGGTAATAAAGGAAAATAACAAGCTACAGATGGCAGCGCGCTGGTCTTGAGTGGAAGGCTGAGGACAGCACCTAGGCCCTGAGCACAGGCCTCATGATGGAGACAAAAGGAAAACATAGAAAGAAGAAAGAAAACCCAAAGTATTTAGGAGGGAAAGGGCTTGCGGGAGCTGGAGCGCTGCGCGGCCGCAGGCCCGGCCCGGCCTGGAGGGGCCCCGGCCGCATGGAGGCCCCCGGGCCCGGGCGGAGACGTCTTACCGCTGCAGAATCTTCCCGGAGAATGAGGCGAGGCAGGCAGAACGCGGGCAGGGCTCCGGCCAGGGAAAATTCCAGAAAAGGGCGTGGCTTGTTGGGAGGCAAATGACCGTTGGCGACCCCCTCCCACACCAGACAAAAATCCGTTATTTCCCCTCCCCGCGGGCCTGAGCCGCGACCCCACGGCAGTGCGGCGCTGGAGGAGCGGTTAGGCAGCGCGCCGACCCTGGCAAAGGGTGCGTGCACCCCTCAACGCACAGGGACACCTCTGACCTGTCACCGCAGCCCCTCAACGCACAGGGACACACCTCTGACCTGTCACCGCAGCCCCTCTGCCCAGCACCTGGTTAACACCCGCTCTAAACAACTTGGAAGTGAGACTTTCATGGGATACTTTCAAATGCAAAAACAAGGATGGAGTTCACATTTTGGTATAGATCCTGGCAGAGTTAATTAAATGGAATTAGGTGATACTGTATTCTTTAGTTGATTTTTTTTAAAACTAAAGTAACTACAGTAAAGAATATACATGCCCAAACTGCCTGAGAAGAAATTGAACATTACCCTTAATTCTCAATGAGGGAAATCTATCCTTGAGACATGGTAACTCCAGTTTGAGACCCTCAAAAAATATGTTTTTGATTTTTTTTTTGGTCAGTCGTGCTGTTTGAACTCTGGGCCTGGGTACTGTCCCTCAACTCTTCAGTTCGAGGCAAGTGCTCTACCACTTGAGCCATAGCACTACTTCTGATTTTCTGGTGGTTTATTAGACATAAGAGTCTCACAGACTTTCCTGCCTGAGCAGGATTTGAACCAAGATCCTTAGATCTCAGCTTCCTGAGTAGCTAGGATTAGAGGTGTGAGCCACCAGTGCCCGGCTTCATTTAAAGCTTAAACCATTTATTTAAGAAATGTTGCCAGGCTACAAGTGGCTCATCCCTGTCATCCTAGCTCCTCAAGAGGCTGAGATTTGCGGAACACAGTTCAAAGCCAGCTAGGGAAGGAACATCTGTGAGACTCTTATCTCCACTAAACTATCAAAACAAAACAAAAAGCCAGTAATGGAGCTGTGGCTTAAGTGATAGGTGCTAGCCTTGAGCAAAAGAAGTTCAGGGACAGTGCCCAGGCCCTGAGTTTAAGACCTAGGACTGGGGCTGGGAAGATGGTTCTGTGGTAGAGTGCTTGTCTCGAATGCATGAGGCCCTGGGTTTGATTCCTCAACACCACAAAAAAAAAAACAGAAAAAGCCGGAAGTGGCACTGTACCTCAAGTGGTAGAGCACTGGCCTTGAGCTGAAGAGCTGAGGGACAGCACCCAGCCCAAGTACAAGCCCCACGACCAAAAGAAAAAAGTCCCTAGGACTGGCAAACACACACATATACAAAAGAAATGTTTATACCAGTCTATGGTATTACAACAGCCTCGTGCATGCTAATCCTCTCTCTCAGCCCCCAAACAGTGGATTTAAGAGTCAATTAAAATTTATTTTGCTTGCTTGGCTGGCATTCTGTCTCTATGCTCTGGACCTTCTGTGATTTTTGCTGGTTATCTTGGAGATCAAGTCTTCTTCCTGGGCTAACCTTGAAGTACATTTACTTTTTTTTTTTTTTTTTTGGTGCTGGTCCTGAGGCTTGAACTTAGGGCCTGGGTGCTGTCTTTTTTTTTTTTTTTTTGGTTATTTTTTAATTGTGAAAATACTGTACAGAGGGGTTACAATTACATGGGCAATATAATGAGTACATTTTTTATCAAGCATTGTAGCCTCCTCCTTTGTTTCCCCTTCCCATTCCTTCACATCCTCCCCCCACTCCCCCACCAAAGTTGTAAAGTTCGTTTTTGACATAACGACTTGTACATCTCATTGTTGCAATGGGTCCACCTGTATCCCTATTTCTCTGAGTTCTTTTTGCTCAGACTAGCTATAGCCCCACTTTTGGCTCTTTGGGTAATTAATTGGCAATAAGTCCATGGACTTTCCTACCCCAGCTGGCTTTGAACCTCAATCCTCAGCTCTCAGCCTTCTAAGTAGCTAGGATTATACGCGTGAGCCAATGGCACTAGCCCACATTTTAAATTTTGACAAAAGTGTAACTAGTTACTTCAATAGTTAGTGTTTTTTGTATTCTAAGAATTTATATTTTCTCTCATATTTTTCTTCTACCCTTAGTTTTAGCTTTTTTTTGGGGGGGGGGGGAGGGTTACATGTGATAAAAGAGAGTCTAGATTTGTTACCAGTGGGCCCATTTGATTCCTGTCTAGAGTCTTGACCAAGGAATTGATCAGAGGCAACACAGTAAAATACAGCAACAAACTTTATTCAAATTATCATTAAGGAAGGTAGCTCATTACAGCCATGAGCTCAAGAGCTTGTTCCATATCCATTCATCCAATTATTACAGAATCCAATTTTGAAAAGAATCATTGGTCCCTGGACCAGTTATTGATCTATTGACTGTCAGGGCTCAGAAGAAAATGTGAAACTGTAAATGTCTAACATTACAAAAGAAGAAAGATCTCAAATCACTTTTATTACTTCATTACTTTATTGTTCCTAGTTGTGGCTGAATATGTGTCACACATGTGCAATAAACTGTCTCTTCTGCTGTTGCAGCTGAAGCTCCAAAAAAAAAAAAATGAACAGATCAAAAGTTACAAAAGAAATGTAAAGAGTGGAGATAAAGTAGAAAAACATTATGAAAAACTAAAAAACTGGAAAACACACTATTGGTGTTGCTTACAGAACGGTGAAAAATAATGGCTGGGACCACAGCAGGTGGGCAGCAACTGCTAGCTGATTCCACATGTACAACCAGTTTTATGCATACATACATGACTGGTGAGACCAGTTCTTCACGGTAGCAATGATCCAGACCAACCATTTTGGACAGGGATCAGTGCAGGATGAGAAACTTGGGAGAAAATGTGGAAGGCTCAGGTCCAGGGGTTGGCTTAGGGGGGCATGCACGTTGTCTGCGGGAGGTGATGAGGGACGACTTCGAGTTTCTCACTGAATTGTTATTAATGCAGGAGTATGGAAGGGCTGAGTGAATAGCCATTATAGGGTAATGACAGGCAAGACTACTAGAGAAGCTGGGTGCCTGTGGCTCACATCTGTAATCCTAGCTATTTTAGAGGCTGAGATCTGAAGATCATGATTCAAAGCCAGCACAGGCAGACAAGCCTAAGACTCATGAAGTGAAGGTATGGCACAAGTGGCAGAACAGCAGTCTTGAGCAAAAAAGCAAAGGAAGAGGGGCTGGGAAGTTGGCTCAGTGGGTAGAGTGCTTGCCTTGCATACATGAGGCCCTAGGTTCGATTCCTCAGCACCACATAAGCAGAAAAAAGCCCGGAATGGTGCTGTGGTTCAAGTGGTAGGGCACTATCCTTGAGCTGAAGAGCTGAGGGACAGCGCCCAGGCCCAGAGTTCAGGCCCCCAAACTGGCAAAAAAAAAAAAAAAAAGCAAAGGAAGAGTATAAGGACCGCTGGGCACTGGTGGCTCACACCTGTTATCCACGCTACTCAGGAGGCTAAGATCTAAGGATCATGCTTCAAAGCCAGCCCGGGTAGGAAAGTCCATGAGCCTTTTATCTCCAGTTAACCACCAGAAAACAAGAAATGGAGCTGCGACTCAAATGGTAGAGCTCTAGTCTTGAGCACAAAAGCTCAGAAACAGTGCTCAGTACTGGCACATCAAAAAAGAAAAAAAAAAATGCTGGAGTCGCAGTGGATTGCTGGGTCCACCTGAGGCTTGTTACCATGGTTACAGTAAAGCCAGTCAGCTTAGCTGTTTTATTCTAGGAATAGCCAGCCCTTGGGGTACAGGTAGAAGCAAAGTGGCTGAGTTCACCCAGGGGTCTTGCATAGGAAAGTGCCATGAGAGGAGAGGCAAGGATGGAGTGTATGAAGAGGGAGCAGTCCAGGAAGCTGGGAGTCTTGTGTCCTCAGTTTCTATTAGGACCTGGCTCACTGCAGGTGGCCCACCAGCTCCTTAGGTGAATTGAAGGGAGTTCTTTGTGTTCTATATACGGCATCTCTCTGGGTGTTTGCTGCTGGTGGAAGCGATCAGCCATGGCAGGCACAGCCTCTGAAGTACAAGAACCCACAGAACCTGCTCAAGGCTGTTTAAAACATCTTAGAGTTGTTGATCCCATCTTGTTTGCAGTAAGCTGGGGGGGGGGGGGTTGTTGTGGTTGCTGTAGTCATTCTGATTGGTGGATACCACTTCCTGCTGGGCACTGAACACAGGCACCACCAGGTTTCCTCCTTCACCCTTTCCTCCTGCATGGGGCTTTACTGCTGAATCTTCATGGAGGGAATGAATTCATCTCTTTGGTCATGTTCTCTCTCTGTCCATGGACTGGAAGTCTATGTAAAAGCGCTCCTCAGGGGCTGGGAAGGTGACTCCATGGTAAGAGTGCTTTGCCTTGCATGCATGAGGCCCTAGGTTCGATTCCTCAGCATCACATAAGCAGAAAAAGCCGGAAGTGGCGCTGTGGCTCACGTGGTAGAGCACTAGCCTTGAGCTGAAGAGCTGAGGGACAGCGCCTAGGCCGAGTTCAAGCCCACGACCAACCAAAAAAAAAAAAAAAAAAAGCATCCCTGAGGACCTCACAGTGACCCCATCCTGAACCACATTCTGGTCCTCTCATTGAGTTCCTGCACTGTCCAACTTCACACACAACACACACACACAAATGCCTGGTTGGCCTTTTCACCCAGATCCCTGGAACTATGTAAAAAAGGGTCATTGGGCCAATAAACATAGGTGGCTGGCTCATTTGAAGTTTGAAGCCAGCCAAGGCAGACAATTAACCAGCAGAAAGCCAGAAGTGGAGAGATGTGGTTCAAGTGGTAGAGGACCAGTCTTGAGCAAAAAGAGGCAAGCAACAGCATGAGGCCCTGAGTTCAAGACCCAGTACCAGCCACCCCCCCAAAAAAGTCATCAGCTAAGATCTATACAATTTGCTTCTTCTGGAGGAGAGGCATGGAAGTGCCAAGTGAAACAAGGTTATAAAAATAAGATGATCCGGGGCCGGGAAGGTGGCTCAGTGGTAAAGTGCTAGCCTTGCATGCCTGAGGCCCTGGGTTCAATTCCTCAACACCACATAAGCAGAAAAAGCCGGAAGTGACACTGTGGTTCAAGTGGTAGAGGGCTAGCTGTGAGCTGGAGAGTTGAGGGACAGCACCCAGGCCCAGCATTTCAAGCCCCATGACCAAAAAAAAAAAAGGGAAAAAAATAAAATGATCCAACTGTATGAGCTTACTGGACAAAATGTAAAAGGCTCCATATAATCACCTGCTATCCAGCATGAACATGGGCTATTTCCACATTATCCTTCCCCCACTTTTTTTCTGCCAATGGGATCTTGACTATCCATCTTCTCAGCTGAATTTCAACTCTTGAGTTGAGTCCATAGATTGGAGTGAACCTTCCCTTCCTGGGTAAATCTCTGTAGTGGTTCTGCTGGGTGTGCACTTAATGGGGTTGGAAGGGGTGGGTTTATGCACACTGAACACCAGATGGACTGTGCAGAAGGAACAGCAGAGAATCAGCCCAGATCCCCGCCCCCTAGAACTGGGGGGGGGGGGGGGGGGGCTAAGGAGCTTGATTCATCCTTTCATGAGACGAGCGTCTCAGTGTCCCAAGTCTTCATCTAGAAACCCCTACAGAAACCACTGACCCCACTCTAGACATTTCAATACACCTGTTTACACAATACATTTATTTTTTACAATTACAAAATGGAGAAAATAGGTAATCTGAAAATTTTCATTTAAAATATTTCATGTCAATGAAATGTCATTTTAAATCTCCACATAATATTGCCTTCTAGGAATGTATCTTGAACAGCTGAATAGTTGTTCTTATTAAGAAACATTCTAAGCCAGATGTTGGTGGCTCCTGCCTATAATCCTAGCTAACTCAGGAGGTTGAGATCTGAGGACTGTGGTTCAAAGCCAGACTGGGCAGCAAAGTCCATGATACTCTTATCTCCAATTAACTGCCAGAAAACCAGAAGTGGAGTTGTGTCTCAAACTGGCAGAGCATTAGCCTTGAGCAAAGTTGCTCAGTGATAGCACCCAGGCCCTGAATTTAAGTCCCATGACTGCAAAAGACAGATCCCCTGAAGCAAAACCACTGGTTGGCCACAAGATACGTGCATCTAATGTATCTAATGTTCTAATGTATCTTACCCAGTGGCTCCATCTGGCATGGAAATGATAGGCGTGATGGACAGAGGGGGCTGACTCAAGGAGAAATGTTTACTAAGATGATGTTCATTTACTTGCGGAAGATTCACTGTCTGTTAGCACAAGGTGAGCTGCTGGAGATCATGTGAGTAAAGAATCCAATTCTCCTGTGTGCTTCTCCTCTCATGACAGGTCTGGAACACATGTAGCTCTGTAAATAAGGGTGCCACTTAAATGATACTTGAGAACACAAGGGACAGTGCAGGTACACTGTGCAACAGAAGTGGCCATTGCTACATGGGGCGCCATTCCAGCATCTGTGCTGGGATCTCCTGCACACAGGTCCAGGAGCCTCAGCACCAACTTCCCAAACACCGGTTATACAGAGCCAGGTTCTGCTAAGGGATGACTGGGGACACTTTAGAAGGCAGGAGGAAGCAGCAGTTACTATGTCCCCTGAGACACAGGTATAGGGACAGGGGCACAGGTAACAGCAACCTTGTTATATTGCCCCAACCCAGGCAATTTACCCTTCCCCAGATGGTTCTTTTATCCCATTTAGCAGGGTTTGTTTTTTTTTAATTTTTTATTTTTTAGGGAATGTCTCATTTTATGTAGCTCAGATAGTCCTAAACTTGCAATCTTCTTTTCTCAGCCTAGAGTGCTGCGATCATAGGCCTATGTCACCATGCTTTGCATCTACAGTTGATTCCCACCCCCTTCCCCCACAAGGGAAGGTTCTAGGGCTCAAACTCAAGGCCTTAAGCTTGCTAGGTAAGCGCTGTGCCACTTAAGCCATGCCTTACGCTTTTTTTGTTGTTGCTGGGTCGTGGGGTTTGAACTCTGGGCCTGGACACTGTCCCTCAGCTCTTTACCTCAAAGCAAGTGCTCTACCACTTGAGCCACAGCGCCACTTCCAGATTTCTGGTTGTTAACTGGAAATAAGAGTCTCATGGACTTTCCTGCCTGGGCTGGCCTTGAACTGTGATCCTCAGATCTCAGCTTCTTGAGTAGCTAGGATTATAGGCATGAACTCCCACCGCCTGGCCCTAAGCTTTTAAAAAATATTTTTTGCTCTAATTCCAGGTAGGGCCTCCCATTATTTGCTTGGATTGGCCTTGAATCATAATCATATTCCTCCTACTTATACCATGACTAGCACTTCATTTTATTCTGTAATTAATATAACTGAGATTATCATTCAGTGACTTGCTCAGAGTGGATAATTTCCGTGAGAAGCAGATCAGAGGTCAGTGTCCTGCTCAGGATGAGGAAATGCACACAAGGCAGAGACAGCACAACAGATACTGAGTGAGGGAAGAGCAGATCCACATCCTCAAACTTGCCACCCTGAGGATGCACATCTGAGTGTCTGGAAAAACAGGCAGAATAGCACGTTTCAGAGACAGTCGGCTTCCTCAATTCTGCTGAACATGCACAGTGGCACCCACATAGGGAAAAGTCACAGGATGGGACGCTACCCCTTGCTGCAGTGAGAGGGACTGGGCTGGCGTGGCTTCACAGAGCTGTTCGTGTCAGTACTGTCAAAACAATAGTACAGAAATATTCAATCAACTCATTCAATATGAATGTGAATCAACAAAAATTACCACTCATGTCCCCCCTCTAGCCAATGCACATTCTTTATTAATTAAACACCAGAACTAAACAGAACTTTACTCTCTGCTATTGTATGGATCTGGAAGGTCTCTCAAAGCCCCACGAATTAAAGACAGGGTCCCCAGAGTAGTATTATTAGGCTTCTAGGAGGTCTTTTAAGAGGTTCCTGGGGTATACCTTGAAGAGGATTATGGGACCCCTCCCTCAACCTTGTTCTCTTCTGATTCCTGGACATGAGGCCAGTG
Organism: Dipodomys spectabilis; assembly: GCF_019054845.1. NCBI lineage: Eukaryota > Metazoa > Chordata > Mammalia > Rodentia > Heteromyidae > Dipodomys > Dipodomys spectabilis. The sequence goes on from NW_024870744.1 coordinate 5,224,051, forward strand.
TCTGTTCCAGCCACGATGTGCTGCCTTACCACAGGTCCACAGACCATGGACTGAAACACAGAGACCTGTGATCCAAAATAAACCTTTTCTCCGTGTTCAGTTGATCTCAGGTATTTCATCATGGTGTTGGAAATACACATCCATATAAACAAAGAACAAGGACAACAGTCACCTCCAGTTAACTGTGTTCCTCCATGCCTTCTCCCTCACTATCTTCGTCACAGTAGAAGATATCTTTAAATAGGAAATCCTGCTTGGGTGTTGAGGGAGTTGGAATTTTGGTGCCTTCTTTCTCTATCTTCTTTTCCAACTGTTCTTTAAACAAAGGTAGACTATTCTCATAAAGGTAGTCAATGATCTCTACAGAAAAGAAATCAAAGTTTGAAGCTGCTTGTACAAAACCTCTTATCCAAGTCAAAGGGTAAAGGACAGACAGATGCCAGTGGCTCACACATATAATCCTAGTTACGCAGAAGGCTGAGATCTCAGGATCCTGGTTCAAAGCCAGAGTGAGCAGAAACTGTGTGATACTCTTACCTCCAAGTAATCAGAAAATAAAAGCCAGAAGTAGAACTGTGGCTTAAATAGTAGAACATCACAGCCTTGAGCAAAAAAGCTAAGGGACAGATCAGGCCCTGAGTTCAAGTATCCCCTCAACACACATACCAAAGGCTATGGAATACTGGCACACTGCACTACTATTACTCATGCAAATCCTATTCTCTTCACTTCAATTAAACCCTCACAACAATCCTATCAGGTAAGTACTTTGAAGCCATTTTCCCAATAAGAAGTTGAAGGCATATAACCTTCTAAGATTTGCCAAGTCACAGAGGTACCAAGAATGTAAGTAAGTATAGGTGGTAATGTCTGCTGAATGCCAAGTCCTTCCTCTTCATGTGCCAGGTTCAAGTATCCCCACCTGTGGCTGCAGGTACACACTGCCATTGGACAGTACAGGGGATATGCCTGTGGTTGCTCTCAGCTTGGAGGTTAGGGTCTGGCAGGTCTGGATGAGACCCAGGAAGCCACACAGACAAACAAGACTAAACCACCCTGAGATGGCTACAAAACAGGAAGTGGGCATCTGACACACTCTGTGGTGTCTGTGTGTTATGTTAGGTAATGCATGTGATTGTAGGATGTGTGCACAAGTGCCAGGACAGCCAGACCAGCAGCACAGAGCTCCTGCCCAAGGGACATGATCACACTTTGTAAGCCCTGTCAGGCAGATTCTGACATCATTCACACCTTTTTTTTTTTTTTTTGCCAGTCCTGGGGCTTGAACTCAGGGCCTGTATGCTATACCTGAGCTTCTTTTGCTCAAGGATAGCACTCTACCACTTGAGCCACAGCCACTTCTGGCTTTTTCTGTGTATGTGGTACTGAGGAATTGAAGTCAGGACTTCATGCTTGCTAGCAAAGCACTCTACCACTAAGCCACAATCCCAGCCCCACATTCACACCATTTTATGACTGAAGTCACCAGTCTAATGACATACACAGCCTACAGCACAACATCCTGTTTGTAACAAAACAAACACTAGGCATACTAACCTGGAAAAGTCTTTTTCTGCCAAAAGGGAACATAGGCAGCTTTCAGCTTATAAAGTTTAGTTTGAACGTAAGATGGAGGCACATCACTTTAAAAAGGAAAAAATTTTTCAAAAGTCAGTTAAAAATCTATTATGTCAATAATTGTGCAAGCAATTTTCTAACTCTATGGACATCTACAATTTTCTTATCCTGTTCCTGACCATCAATAGGTTCATAAACATGATGTTGTAAAACAAACATGAAAGGCACTAAAAACCAAAACATTAAACCAAAAAGAGAAAATGAATAGTACAAGATGGCTATGTTCACATGAAGAATGGTTGAAGTTATCCCTGCCTTGGATGTGGCCCAGCCTTAGGACGTCCAACCTTGTAATAAATGACCCTCACAACCACTGTAGAAAGGAGCCACCACTCTTCCCCTGTGTTCTGGAGAGGAAGAAACTGAGACAGAGTGACTGGAAGACAGAGCTGGGCCTCCTCCTGGGTTTCTAACTCCCCAGACCACACTCTAGACCACAGACATTCAGATACATTCCTAAATCCTGACTTTTTACATTGCAAAGCTAAAAAAGAATACTTATAATATTTTGGTTCATGTTCAATTTACATTTCAGTTTAGAGCAACAAGAACAATCAAGTCATAAATTGCTAGGATTGTAAAGTACACTACCACACAGGAGTGTTCTCTTTACTATTTAAATCTTCTTCTTCTTTTTTTTTGGTTGGTAGCAGGGCTTGAACTCTGGGCCTGGGCGCTGTCCCTCAGCTCTTCAGCTCAAGGCAAGCACTCAACCACTTGAGCCACAGTGCCACTTTTGGTTCTCTGGTGGAGATAAGAGTCTCTTGGACTGTCCTGCCCAGGCTGGCTCTGAACTATGATCTTCAGATCTCAGCCTCCCACTAGTGCCCGGCCTATTTAAATATTTTCTACAGCTGAGTTTATTTTGATGTTTTTCAACTATTAATATTTAAGCCAGAATAAAGTACTACTTTATCAACAATGTCCCTCTCCCTTTTAACTTTTTTTCAGGAAATGTTTAGATTTTTTTTTTTTTTTTTTGGGGGGGGGGGGGGGGTGTCGGTCATGGAGCCTGAACTCTGGGCCTGGGCACTGTTCCTCAGCTCTTCAGCTCAAGGCTAGTGCTCTACCACTTAAGCCACAACGCCACTTCTGGCTTTTTCTGCTTATGTGGTGCTAGGGAATCGAACCTACAGCCTCATCCATGCAAGGCAAGTACTCTACCATTGAGCCACCTTCCAAGCCCTTTAGATAGATGTTTTTAAGTGGACCTCCTTGTAGCCTGGCACCAGTAGCTCATGCCTGTAATCAGAAGGATGAGATCTGAGGGTTGCAGTCTGAAGCTAGCCCAAGCAGGAAAGTCTGTGAATCTTTATTTTTTTTCCCCCCCAGTTGTGGGGCTTGAACTCACGGCCTGAATACTGTCCTTGAGCTCTTTTGTTCAAGGCTAGCACTCTACCACTTTGAGCCACAGCATTGCCTCTTCCAGTTTTCTGGTGGTTAGAGATAAGAGTCTCAATTAGCTAGGCACTGGTGGCTCATGCCTGGATTCCTAGCTACTCAGGAGGCTGAGATCTAAGGATCGCAGTTCATAACCAGCCCAGGCAAATCCATGAGACTCTTATCTCCAATTAATCATCAGAAAACCAGAAGTGGTGCTGTGGCTCAAGTGGAAGAGCACACGCCTTAAGCTGAAGAGCTCAGGGACAGCACCCAGGCCCAGAGTCCAAGCCCCACATCTGACAAAAAAAGAAAAAAAGGAAGTGAAGCTGTGGCTAAGTGGTAGAGTGCTAGCCTTGAGCACAAAAGCTAAAGTATAGTGCCCAGGCCCTGAGTTCAAGCTCCCGTACACACACACACACCCTGAGTTCAAGCTTCAGTACACACACACACACACACACACGAAAAATACATTTTGTTTCTAAGACCATTTCTACTCTATGTTGCATTAGATTGATTTTCTTACAAACAATATTTATTTTAACTCTGGTTTGTACACCATCCTTTATTTTAGTCATTTACTGAGTCATTGCTTTCTATTACCATCCAGTGGAACACAAGCTCTTACCCAATGGCACCAGCAAGAACTTCCCAATCTATTTCATTAGCATCTTCCACATTCAGGGCATACAACCTGCAAGACAGAACACAATAATTTCAGCAGACAGACATCACCAGTTCTCACAGAACGGCAGGAGCTGGAGGGCACTGGTGCTTTCATCTGGTTTAGCCCCTTCATGCCTACCTGCATCCAAGTCAGCTGAAGTTCACTGAGTGAGCGAGCTAGGGAGATGAACTGGAAGGCTATCCCTCCAATCAACACACAGTGACTGTACTCAGCATATCTGTTCTCAGCACTTACAAGGTGACACACTGCAGTGATACTAACATATGTGCTACTCATCTATAATAACCCTCAACCCTATCTGCTGAGCTCAGAGGATTAGCTTCCCCAGCCCCCCTGACTCCTGAGACAAGCTCACTCATAAGTACCAGGTGGTGCCAAGAGTGCACCTCTCAGTGATGCTCCCTCAGATCTTCTGCTCCAAGCTCTCACCAGCAGAGGAAGAAGAGTGGAAGATGGGCAGCAGGACTAGCAGAGAGAATAGGAACCACAGCAATGAACTCAGAACAGGCTCCTGACAGAGTAGGATCAAGGAAGCTGGGCTGGGTGGCCAGAGCCCCAGAGCATGCTGCTGGTCTTTGTTATTACTTTGTAAACAAGAGCTTGGTCTACCAGATTTCCAGCCTTTACAAAACAGGCCCATGTCTCCTCTTCCTTCAAAACACTTTATTCTGCACCAAAGAGCAACTCAAGGACAAAGCCACAGACTAAGCCAGGCACCAGTGGCTCACATCCGTCATCCTAGCTACTCAGGAGGCTGAGATCTGAGGATCATGGTTCCAAGCCAGCTCCAGCAAAAATGTATCTGAGATTCTTACCTCCAATTAACCACTAAAAAGCCAGAAATGGGCCTATGTCTCAAGCATCTCTAGCCTTGATCAAAAGCTCAGGGACAGTGCCTAGCCCCAAGTTCAAGTCCCTAGACCAGAAAAAAAAAAGCAAAACACCAAAGATCAAACAATGATGACAATAGAAAACTCCTACTGCAGAGCTGCAAGGCTGTCTGGATTTTCTATCTCCATTTCCTAATGGGCAGGAAAACCTCCACAGAGGAAACTGAACCCACAGTATACACAGTACATTTTCCATAGAGCATTTCACCCTATCTCCCCAATACTACTAAGGAGATGGGACGTCTCAGCGTCACCGTCCTCATTTAGGACAAGTTAACAGAGACTCAGAGGCAGATTGTGTGCCCACAGAAATGTATGTGGAAGGTGCTAGAGCAGGGATTTAACCTCTGGAAATGAAGCTACAGTCTTTACTGTGTTAACAACTACTCTTTGGCTTGAGAGAAACTAGACAAAACAATATGAAGTGAAGCTGGTGCAGTGGCTCCCGCTGGTATATTGAGCTACTTAAGAGGCTGTGATCAGAAGGAATGTGAGTCAGCCTGAGCAAAAAGTTTGTAAGATTCTGTTTCAACCAAGAAAATAGATGAGCATAGTGACTCACATCTGTTATCCCAGCTATGAGGGAAGTGAAAATATGAGGATCAGAGTGTGAGTTGGCCCAGGTAAAAAGTGAGACCCTATGTGAAAAATAATTAGCAGAAAAAGCTGCGATATGGCCTAAATGGTAGAATGTCTTAGCAAGTGAAAGGCCCTGAATTCAAACCCCAGTATCACCAAAAACAAAACCAGTATCCATTTCCTTTCTTTTTTTTTTTTTTTTTTTTTTTGGGGGGGGGGGGTCCAGTCGTGGGACCTGAACTCTGGGCCTGGGCACTGTCCCTCAGCTCTTCAGCTCAAGGCTAGCACTCTACCACTTGAGCCACAGTGCCATTTCCAGCTTTTTGCTTATGTGGTGCTGAGGAATTGAACCCAGGGCCTCATGCATACAAGGCAAGCACTCTACCACTGAGCCACCTTCCCAGCCCCCAGTATCCATTTCTATCCATACCTTTCAATGAGGTTGATTTTGGCCTGCAGAGCATTGACTCCCCGGTGAGGGAGCCTGCCATTAGTCATCCTTTTGGTGAGAATTTCCATCCTACATTAAAAGAAAGAAAAATACATTTAGATCTGCTAAAAAAAAGTTTCTACTAGAATGTCCTACATTTTCTCATCCAAACTGTCCTCATTCAGAACCAATTCTACCTTTCCATCTTATTTGTTCATTACTAAGACCATATCTATTTGAAAAAGGAAAGAAAAATAAAATGAAAGCCAATGATGCTAGGCACTGGTGGTTTATGCCTGTAATCCTAGCTATTCAGGAGGCTGAGATTTGAGAATCACAGTTCAAAGCCAGCCTGGGTAAGAAAGTCTGTGAAACTCTTATGTCTAATCACCAGAAAACCAGAAGTGGCGCTATGTCTCAAAGTGGTAGAGCACTTGCCTTGAGTGAAAGAATGAAGGGACAGCACCCAGGCCTGGAGTCCGAGCCCATGACTGACAAAAATAAAAAAGAAATCCAATGACTGAGACTGGATGACAGCTACGAGGAGTTCTATGTTAGTGTACAGTAAAGTTTTCATAAGAACTGTTTAAAAGGGAGGGAAAAAAAAGAATAAGCTATGCTCACTTTGACAGTATACTAAAATTGGAAAGATACAGAGACGATTAGCATGACTCCTGTGTGAGGATGGCACACAAATTCAGGAAGCGATGCGTATTAAAAAAAAAAAAAAAGAAGCCTATAAATAGTCACTAAAGGAAACACTATAAACTCAATTTATATTTTTGATTTTTTATAAAACAGATATTGCTTTTATTATCACCAGCAGTGTCTGGGACACCAAAAAGGACAAATATAGTAAGTATTTCTTTTTTTTTCTTCTTTTTTTTTTTTTTGGGTCCGGTCGTGGGGCCTGAACTCTGGGCCTGGGTGCTGTCCCTCAGCTCTTCAGCTCAAGGCTAGCGCTCTACCACTTGAGCCACAATGCCACTTCCGGCTTTTTTCTTTTTGCTTATGTGGTGCTGAGGAATCGAACCCAGGGCCTCATGCATGCAAGGCAAGCACTCTACCATTGAGCCACCTTCCCAGCCCCCTATAGTAAGTATTTAATGGCTTGATGATCCCTCCAGCACCTGGAGCTGGGGGCTGGGAGGCTGCCTGGCATCCTGGTGAGAGCACCTGCAGTTAGATGACTGACCAAGGGCTTCCACAATTGGGCCAACAGACCATCAGCCTCCCATTTGCAATTCTTTTTTTTTTTTTAATTTTTTGTGAACATACTGTACAGAGGGGTTACAATTACATGGGCAAAATAATGAGTACATTTCTTATCAAGCATTGCAGCCTCCTCCTTTGTTTATGCTTCACATCCCTTCCCCCCGTCCCCCGAAGTTATAAAGTTCGTTTTCGATATGACAACTTGTACTTCTCATTGTTGCAACAGGTCCACCTGTATCCTTAAACGACTTGTTTTTCCCGTCTCCTCCACAAATTATACCGACATCAAATATAGTGAAAGCAGGGGTTCCCATTTGCAATTCTGATCGAGGAGATGCACAGCATCATGGCAATGTTGCACAAACTAACCTAAGTTTAGAGTTTAAGTTTCCTAATTTTTGCCTCAAACTAAAAAAAAAAAAAAAATCCTGAAATCAGGCATTGGTGGCTCACACCTGTGATTCTAGCTGAGGCTAGCAGGAGACTGAGACCTGGAGGATAATGGTTAGAGTCAGCCCAGGCAGGAAAATCTGAGAGACATCATCTTCAATTAACCAGCAAAATGCTGGTCTGGAGGCATAACTCAAGTAATAGAGTGCCAACCATAAACAAGAAGGCTGAGAAAGAATAGTTCTGGTACTGGTGCAAACACACGCATGCATGCACGCGTGCGTGTGTCTCACACACACACTACATCTTGCATGTTACCCTAAATGTGTGGATTCTTCAGCAAGACGTTCCTTATTCATTCCTTGGTAGTGGGATTTGAACTCAGGGCCTAGGTGCTGTCCCTCAGCTTTTTTGCTCAAGAGTAGTACTTTACCATTTGAGCCATACCTACATTTGGGGTATTTGCTGGTTAACCAGAGATAAAGAGTATATGGACTTTTCTATCTGGCCTATCTTTGAACTGAAATCTTTAGATCTGAGCCTCCTGAGTAGCTAGGTTTATGGAATGAGCCACCAGTACGTGGCTCAGGGCTCATTTAAATGAGATGTTGGTACTGAAACAGCCTGGAGTAGTAGACCAGAGATGCAATCATGTGGAGATGACATGTAAGTTATTATGGACATATTCCTGGCAACCTCACCTTCCACCCACTCTAAACAAAAAGAAAAGAGCCTGGAGACTGGCAGTGAGGGCAAGAGAATCCTGCTGAAATGTACATAAGAAGTCTTAAAAACTTACCACTTACTTTTGCACTGCATCCAGTTCCTGGTTTCTACTTTGGCCTCCACTTCTATCCATGATATGCCCCTGTAGAGTTTCTCCCTGACAATTGACAGGCGACATTCAGGACTTTTTTGAAGTTTAGAATCCAAATCCTGTAATTCCTCAGGAGACATTTTCTTCAGAATTACGTCTTCAACTGCCTTGATTAATCTCTGGGTTTCTGTCTTACTCCAAGTACCATGATTTATTTCTGTAGATAGAAAAGGAGGCCATGTAGTTGCTAATCTGTTTGCAGTCAACCATCATTTAAAAACAAGATGATAAATTCAGTACTTTTTTTTTTTTTTTTCCGCCTTTGCCAGTCCTGGGGCTTGAGCTCAGGGTCTGGGCACTATCCCTAACATTTTTTTTTCCCCTCAAAGCTAGCACTTAAACCACAGCTCTACTTCCAGCTTTTTTGGTGGTTTCTTGGAGAACAGTCTCATAGACTTTTCTGCCCAGACTGGCTTTGTACTGTGATCCTCAGATCTCAGCCTCTTGAATACCTAGGATTACAGTCATAAGCCACCAGCACTCAGAAAATCCAGCACTTTCCGATGGCTCAATTAAACAAGCCTAAAATGTCTAAGCATAAGTACATGCAAACTCAAATGAAAGTACTAAAGTAGCCATGGATTCTTTATAAGAACCCAAACCAGGGAGCTGGGAAGATAGCTTAGTGGTAGAATGCTTTCCTTGCATCCATGAGGCCCTGGGTTTGATTCCTCAGCACCACATAAGCAGAAAAAGCCAAAAGTAGTACCGTAGCTCAAGTGGTAGAGCGCTAGTCTTGAGCTGAAGAGCTGAGGGATAGCGCCAAAGCCCAGAGTTCAGGCCCCACAACAGACAAAAAAAAAAAAGAACCAAAACCAGTCTAGGGTATGGTGGTAGACGCCTATAATCCCAACAATTAGGAAGCTAAGGTTTCAATTTAGGCATACAAAGAAAGGAAGGAAGGAAGGAAGGAAGGAAGGAAGGAAGGAGAGAGAGGGAGGAGGGAGGGAGGGAAAGGAGGGAGGGAAAGAGGGAGGGAGGGAGGGTAAAAGGAAGGAAGGAAGGAAGAAAGGGAAGGAAGGAAAGAGGTCTAGTGCTGGATGTTAGTGGTTCACATTTGTAATCCTAACTACTTAGGAGACTGAGGATCTTGTTTGAAGCCAGACTGGGCAGGCAAATCCAAAAAACTATTCTTTTGTTGTTCTTGTTGGTCATGGTGCTTGAACTCAGGGCCTGGGCACTGTCTCTGCTTTTCTGCTCAAGGTTAGTGCTCTACTACTTTGAGCCACAGCTCCACTTGTGGTTTTCTGATGGTTAATTAGAGAGGTAAGAGTCTCATGGACTTTCTGCCTGGGCTGGCTTTGAACCACAATCCTCAGATCTCAGCCTTCTGAGTAGCTAGGATTACAGGCATAAGCCACTAGCACCCAGCCTCAAAAGACTCATCTCTAATTATCAACCAAAAACCTAGAAATGGAGGTGTGGGTCAAGTGTTAAGAGTGTCAGCCTTGAGTAAAAAGCCAACAAGAGCATCAGGCTTTGAGTTCAAGTACTGGTGCATGTGCACATGTGCACGTGCATGTGCATACACACACACACACACACAAAGAGAAGCAAAGTCAGAAATTCAGCAGTAAGTCCTGCTGAGGCAGAACAAATTAGGGGAAATGAAGCATGATAAACAGCAGCCAGGAATTCAAAAAACAAAACACTGTACTAAATTCATAGTTACTATTAAAAACATACAAGTACTATCTTCTTTAACTCTTACACTCCTTCATAAACTGAGACATTGGCACGAAAGAAAAGAACAAGAGTAGCTTTTTCCATCTGACCTTGCTTGCTAGCCCAAAACAATTAGTGTGCTCTAAAAACTGAACAAGGACATCATAAAGAAAGACATTTATTTCAGAATAGCAATTACTTGGGAAAGTGACTTCTCCTGGCACAGAGTACTTATCTCAAGGATGTCTGTCTTGAAAAACATGTATGACAGAACGTATCCTTTCTTGATCAGTTTTATTAATAAGCAGGCCAGTCTAAGGAACCCTGAGCCAAATGATAACAAGTGATAAAAGTTTAACACTGGGAGTGATTAAGTGTACCAGGTATGAGAACAAAGTAAAATACTTATCCTAGAATAACATAAAGCCAAATCCTGCCTTTGATCACATATGAATCCAATGCCAAAAGAGCTGAGGTGTCTCCCTTTGATTTTTGTTTTTTTTTGTTTTTTTTGGGTCCGGTCGTGGGGCCTGAACTCTGGGCCTGGGCGCTGTCCCTCAGCTCTTCAGCTCAAGGCTAGCGCTTTACCACTTGAGCCACAGTGCCACTTCCAGCTTTTTTCTTTTTGCTTATGTGGTGCTGAGGAATCGAACCCAGGGGCTCAGGCATGCAAGGCAAGCGCTCTACCACTGAGCCACCTTCCCAGCCCAGGTGTCTCCCTTTGAGTACCCACTTTTTTTTTTGGCCCTGGAACTTGAACTCAGCCTGGGCACTGTCCCTGAGCTGCTTCTGCTCAAGACTCAAACCCTCACCTGGAACCGGTGACACATTACCTATTAGGAGTACAGTCAATAGTAAAGCCCTTACCAAGCATCCAAGGTACCTAGAATTCACAATGTTTGTTTGTACTTCTCCTGGGGCTTGAACTCAAGACCTGGACCTGGGTTCAATACCCACTACAGCATAAGGTGGGAAGTCCTAAACCAGTATTTTTTTTTAAGTTCAAAAAAGTTGCTCTTGTTTCAGAAACAATGTCACCTGCATGGTATTGTCAAGCTCTCACATGTAATGAAAAAAAAAAAATCCAATGAATGACTTTTCTATTCTGTGCCTGTCTCCCCGCCTCTGGAGTTCTTAGTGTGACATCAATGGTGGCTTTGAAGCCAGTCATCTATGCAGTGTGAGAAGCACTATGGTTGATCCTGCTGTACTGGCCATGCAGGCATGCAGCAAGACAGAGCTCCCCCCTCCCCCCACATACACACAGCATCTCCCCTGGCCTCCCGTAGCAATTTGAATGGGTATTTAAAAATCAAGAGATCTTGGGCTGAGAAGGTGGCTCAGTGGTAGAGTGCTTGCCTTGCACGCATGAGGCCCTGGGCTCGATTCCTCAGCACCACATAAGTAGAAAAAGCCTAAAGTGGCACTGTGGCTCAAGTGGTAGAGTGCTATCCTTGAGCTCAAGAGCTCAGGGACAGTGCCCAGGCCTACCACTGACCAAAAAAAAAAATCTAGATACCTCGAAAAAAGGTATCTGGAGTTCACAATGTCTTGTGCTTTTCCTGGGGCTAGAACTCAAGAGCTGGACACTGTCCTTGTAGCTTTTGTGCTCAAGCCTAGTGCTACTATAAAGCCACAGCATCACTTCTGGCTTGTGGGTAGTTAATTGGAGATAAGTCCCAGACTTTCCTGCCCAGGTTGGCTTTGAACCATAATCCTTACCTCAGTCTCCTGAGTAGCAAGAATTAAGGAGTCACTGATGCCTGGCCAACAGAGAGAGAGTGCGTGCGTGTGTGCTTGCATGCGTGCGTGCGTGTCAGTGTGTGTGTGTGTGTCAGTCTTTGGGGCTTGATCTCAGGGCCCAGCACTGTCCTTGACCTCTTTTGCTCAAGACTAGCACTCTACCACTCTGAGCCCCAATTCCACTTCCAGTTTTCTAGTAGTTAATTAGAGGTAAGTTTCATAGACTCTCCTGTCTGGGATGGTTTTGAACTGGGATCCTCAGATCTAAGTCTCTTGAATATCTCTGATTACAGGCATGAGCTACCAGGGTCTGGTTTTTTGTTGGTTATGGGGCTTGAACTCTCTGGGCACTGACCCTCCTCTCTTTAGCTCAAGCTATCGCTCTACCACTTGAGCCACCGTGCCACTTCCAGCTTTTTCTGTGTATGTGATGCTGAGGAATTGAATCCAGGGCCTCATGCATGCAAGGCAAGCACTCTGTCACTGAGCCACCTTCCAAGCCCTGGCTATATTTTTTTAATTCCAGATTTTTTCTTTCTTTCTTGGATGTGTGAGGACCTGACTGCATGGCACTCACTACTTCAGTGGCTGAAGAATGAGCTGTGTCCAGCAGTGCCCTGCCAAAGGACTGCCATCTCAAAGTCCTAAAGCAATACTTTTTCATATTCCTTTTTTTTTGGGGGGGGTCCGGTTGTCGGGCCTGAACTCTGGGCCTGGGCACTGTCCCTCAGCTCTTCAGCTCAAGGCTAGTGCTCTACCACTTGAGCCACAGCGCCACTTCCAGCTTTTTTTTTTCTTTTTGCTTATGTGGTGCTGAGGAATCGAACCCAGGGCCTCATGCATGCAAGGCAAGCGCTCTACCACTGAGCCACCTTCCCAGCCACTACTTTTTCATATTCTAATGTAAAGAATATAATCCAAGGAGGTTTTTATCAAGAAGAGGAAAGTACCAGGTACCAGTGACTCACATCTTTAATCCTCGCTACTCAGAAGGGTGAGATCTGAGGATAGAGGTTTGAAATCAGCTTTTGTAGACAAATCTAAGAGACTCTCATTGCCAAGTAACCATCAAAAAGCCAAAAGCAGAGCTATGGCTCAAGTGGTAGAGCACAATCCTTGAGCAAAGAAGCACTTTGGCCCTGAGTTCAAGCCCCAGTACTGACCCTTCCCACCCCCACCCCAAATAAAGAGTTCAGAAGAAACAAGTGTTCATCAGGTCATGGATAAGGTCCTAACAGGCCAATCTACTGTATAACTCCCTCCCTCCCAAAAGCCATGTATATGTGAAGAAGTGCCTTTTTTTTTTGTTGGTCGTGGGGCCTGAACTCTGGGCCTGGGCTCTGTCCCTCAGCTCTTCAGCTCAAGGCTAGCGCTCTACCACTTGACCCACAACACCACTTCCAGCTTTTTCTGCTTATGTGGTGCTGAGGAATCGAACCCAGGGCCTCATGCATGCAAGGCAAGCACTCTACCATTGAGCCACCTTCCCAGCCCCAAGAAGTGCCTCCTTATGTCAGGTTCCCTGATAGCTTCCAGTGTCAGCAGGAAAACTCCCAATTAGATTCCTGCTGCAAGACAATGAATTTGTGTGGTTGAAATCCATCTAGTAAGCGAAGGCTGTATGGCTTCACTGAACACAGAGAGGAAAGTGAAGAGATCTAGAGACACCCTGGCCTGAACATAGTTCCTTGAGAGTACAGCGATCTCCAGGTGCTGGCTCAAAGTGGGATCGTGGTCAGAGATGCGCCACTTACGACTGCCCATCTGGGAGAACTTTAGGGCCACCGAGAGGCTGCTGCGGGCCACCATAGCACCAATCTTCTTCCAGTTGTTTCCATGCATGGATTGGTATGCCTTCAACTTTTCCATCTCTCCTTTGCTGTACCTGAGAGAGGGGAAACAAATCCACCATTGCGTGAATTGCAAGATGAGAAACAGTGTTCTCATGGTAGTATGAAGCAGTAGTGGAAAAACTTTTACCAATTGCCTGGCATCCTGCTTTTATCTAAGGAAGGGAAACCCTAAAGTTCATTTATCATTTCTGTGTTTTGGGGAGGTCTAGAGATGTCTCCATATCTTATAATAATAAATAACAGCCATCTCAGCTACTCAGAACCATTTGCCTGTGGGTTGGAGGTCGAAATAAGTCATGACCATGCATCATATCCCCCCAGCACAGAAAGAACAAAGGCAGCCTTGAGTCAGTGGCTCACTCCTGTAATCCTAGCTACTCAGGAGGCTGAGATCTGAGGATCGCGGTTCAAAGCCAACCCAAGCAGGAAGTCCGTGAATCTCCAATAAACCACCAGAAAACTGGCGCTGTGGTTCAAGTGGTAGAGTGCTAGCCGTGAGCCGAAGAGTGGAGGGAGGGATAGCACCTAGGACCACAGTTCAAGCCCCACAACTGACCAAAAAAAAAAAAAAAAAGAAGAAGAAGAAGAGAACAGCTGAGCAAAGAACAGCTGCTATTTTGTCTTCAACTTCCATTCCTGAGAGCACTCATTCTCTCTCTTTCTACACACACACACACACACAGAGAGGCTCTTGAGCCATCTAGCTGGGGCCCATTGGATCCCTTAATAAGTACTTTCTATTAAACTCTGCTTCACTGCTTAAAAAAGAACCTTTTTTTGGAATGTTGAACACAAATTATTACTGGAAATTTTACTTGGGGAGAAGAGAGAGAGTAAAGAATCCCATGAGACATTCTGCATTGAGACTACTGAATTGCTTAACTGAGCCAACACTATTCTGACTACCATTTTCAAAGACACACTAGAAACCCAAAGCACTGAGCTAACAAAGGCAGAAAAGACCAGCAAAGCAGGTTGAGAAGAGAGCTTTGTTTGGTTTTTTTTTTTAACTGTATTTTTTTTTTGTCTTTTCTTTTTTGGTACTGGGGATCGAACCCAGGATGTTGCACTTGCTAGGCAAGCGCTTTGCCACTGAGCTACATCCCAGCCCGAGAAGAGAGCTTTGGAGGTGATGATTACAACACAGCAGTGAGCAGAGCATGGGGAGGCCATGGAGGAGGCAGGGAATGTCTAGCTGAAAACCAAAGTCTGAAGAAGCAGCTGAAGATATTTAAGAATGAGAAGATCCTAAAAGGCTTACTATAGAGGAAGAAATTGTAATGAGCCTTGAAGACACACATGTTACAAATCCAGAGTCTGGTTTCAACATAAGAAGCTTCATGATTTTTACCTCTCATCTAGTGCGGTACATATTTTGTTTCAGAACACTGGCAGAGACTACAGACAAGTAGACAATGCTCAACTTAAAGCCTTTTCCTTACCTGCCTTTGTAATTATTGACATCAAATATTTTCTTTGCTCGATAGTACACAAGTTTCCAAGGCCGGGCAATGTCCTTCCCTATAGTCAGAAGATGGAAGAGTCAGAGGTACATGAGGTAGCTGGCATGAGACATGTTTGCATTCCCATAGTCTGTCCTGCATGCTAAGGCTACCTTTCCCATGTCCTACACACACCCCTCAGCTGATGGATCTGATCAACTTTGGAGAACTTAGCAAAGCACATACTCAGGGCCTGCAGGCTCTAGTGTCTTCTGAGGTCTACTCTGTCTGTGGCAAAGATCCTCACAAAGGAAACTGACCACAAGAAAAAGGGAACAGGGTAGGGAAGGTGGCTCAGTGGCGTGCTTGCCTCACATGTATGAGGCCCTGGGTTGGATTCCTCAGCACCTCACAAACAGAAAAAGCTGGAAGTGGCACAGTGGCTCACATGTATGAGGCCCTGGGTTGGATTCCTCAGCACCTCACAAACAGAAAAAGCTGGAAGTGGCACAGTGGCTCACATGTATGAGGCCCTGGGTTCGATTCCTCAGCACCTCACAAACAGAAAAAGCTGGAAGTGGCACAGTGGCTCAAGTGGTAGAGCACTAGCCTTGAAGAGCTGAGAGACAGCACCCAGGCCCAGAGTTGAAGCCCCGTGACCGACAAAAAAACAAAAAAGAAAGGAAAAAAAAAAGGAACAGTAATATTAGGGCCATGTGTCACCAATTCTCCACAAGGTGAAAAACAGGTTTTTCCGATGTAAGCTTTTCTTACTTTTCCTTCTGTACAGATGTGCTTGTTCTCCTGCAGGGTTTACCATCTAGAGAATACTTGGGAATGACCCAGATTCAAATTC
The DNA here is from genome assembly GCF_019054845.1 of Dipodomys spectabilis. Classification (NCBI taxonomy): domain Eukaryota; kingdom Metazoa; phylum Chordata; class Mammalia; order Rodentia; family Heteromyidae; genus Dipodomys; species Dipodomys spectabilis. The sequence continues at coordinate 5,239,697 of NW_024870744.1, forward strand.
CAGAGAAAAGCAAAGAAGCCTGTCATCCTAGCTACTCAGGAGGCTGAGATCTGAAGGTTGTGGTTTGAAGCCAGCCTGGGCAGGGAAGTTCATGAGACTCTTATCTCCAATTAACTACCAAAAAGTAGAGCTGTGGCTCAAAGTGGTAGAGTGCTAGCCTTGAGCAAAAGAGCCCAAGGACAGTGCCCAGGCCCTGAGTTCAAGCCCCAGGTTAGACCAAAAAAAAAAAAAAGCTGCAATAGAGAATAGGACAAAACCAAAGCCATAATTATTTCTAAGTAGACAAATGTGCTTGAGTTTTGTTATAAAATCTGTACAAGCTCTCCATCTGGGAGATAAAGACAGGGTCCAAAGGCCCAAAAGGTTAGCCTGGCAATGGATCTACTGAGCACAGGCTCTGGTCCCAGGCACCGCAGGGCCGGGAGGGTCAGTCAGCCATGTGAAATTCTTACTCACCAAGAGTAATCTTGGTTAAGGTTGAAAGCCAGAGTAAACACTTCTGAACTTACCAATGTGCACCCTGAATGCATGCTTTCTCTTTAAGTTGGTGATTGTAGACTTTTCCTCTGGATATCTGTCTGTGTGCAGTAGCTTGTCTGCACTCTCAATTCCTGTCAGCGCTAGGAAGTCTTGTACGTTTTTCTCTATCTGCTTATTTTCCCTAGCAGAAAACTTGCCAAATCTAATCGCAACACCTAGGATTGAAGGGGAGAAGAGAAAGTATGTGTTGTCAATAACAGACAAAAGCAAACCTACTTCTTCCAGCATACCAGCACTGGCTGGCACCCATCTGCCAGGAGCAGCCGTGCTGGTGCACTTGACATTGGAGCCCCAGACCCTACTTGCAGAGTCCCACCTTTTTGATTAGACTTCTGCCAAGCCAGGCCTCTTCTCCTACAATCCCCCACTGCCAACAGGGATCTTTCCTGCCTCACTGATCACTTTTTCAAAGTCTTTTTTTTTTTTTGGTCCGGTTGTGGGGCCTGGGCACTGTCCCTCAGCTCTTCAGCTCAAGGCTAGCGCTCTACCACTTGAGCTACAGTACCACTTCTGGCTTTTTTCTTTTTGCTTATGTGGTGCTGAGGAATCAAACCCAGGGCCTCAGGCATTCAAGGCAAGCGCTCTATCACTGAGCCACCTTCCCAGCCCAACTTTTTCAAAGTCTTTTGTATGTGTGTGTGCCAGTCCTGACGATTAAACACAGGGCCTCAGTGCTGTTCTTGACCTTTCATGCTCATAGCTAGCACTCTACCATGTGAGCCACGGGGCCACTTCTGGCTTTTTGATAGTTAATTCTTCCCTGTGCAGTTGTAGTATTCTGCATAGGCTGGCATAAGCAGGCAGAATGTCACAGGTTCCTATGCATAGGAACCACATGCTACTTCACTTTATATTAGCTTCTTCTCTGAGAACCACCTGTTGAATATTGTTCTCTTCTGTGGTGGTAAAAACTGAAACATAAGTTTATGAGATGTAACTAAAATATCACTTTATGGGTTCATTTTTTGGTCGGTCCTGGGACTTGAATTTTGGGCCTGGGCTCTATCCCTCAGCTCTTCAGCTCAAGGTGAGCACTCTACCACTTGAGCCACAGCACCACTTCTGGTTTTGAGTGGTTTATTGGAGATTAGAATCTTTCGGACTTTCCTGCCTGGGCTGGCTTTGAACCATGATCCTCAGATCTTAGCTTCCTGAGTAGCTAGGATTATAGGTGTGAACCACCGGCACTTGGCTCACTTTGCTTCTGAACTAATTGATTAGCTCCCTAAACTGAGGGAAGATGGACTTTTAATTTTCTGTGTGTTTGTGATTTTAACTAAGTATCACTATTCCACAAGACTATGAAATATGTGAAATTTATGGAATCACCTAATCTCAATTAAAGAAAAGAAGTGAGAGAAGGGATGGGTTAGAAGAGATGGATGACAATGTTGTCAGACACTTTGTACTCATATACTGTTTTGTAGGATGGGAACTTCTTTGTACAACTACTTAAAGAAAATTTTTAAAAAGAAAAAGAAAAAAAATTTTGTGTGTGTGCCCACACACACTTGTGCATGTTCACCAGTACTGGGGTTTGAACTCAGGAACTGGGTGCTGTCCTTTAGCTTTTTCATTCACAGCTCGAGTTCTACTAGTTGAGGCACACCTCCATTTCCAGATTTTTGGTATTTAATTAGACAAGTCTCATAGACCATGATCCCTGTACCTCAGCCTCTTGAGTAGTTAGGATTACAGGCATGAGCACCAGCACCCAGCCCTTTCACTTTTTCTAACAATCAGTAGTATTAGGCCCCACACAACAGATATTCAGTAAACACTGCTCACTGTTTACACAGCTTCAAATTTATGGCTTACTTTTTAATCCAATGAGCTTTTTGGGTGGTTTTTCTAACTCAGTAAAACAGAGGATCAAGTGGATCATACCCATGATATATACTCACCCTCAAATGTATACCTTGAAAAAAAGAAGCCACTCCTCATCTAAGGGACCATTGCTCACCTGAGCCCTTAGATTATACTTTTACTTTTTTATCCTTTTCAGCCTGGAGGTGTGGCTCAGTGGTTAAGGGTGCCTACCTTGTAAGGCATAAGGTCCTTAGTTCAGGACCCTTTTCCTCACATAGGTAACAACTCTGAAAGGAGGAGCTGGGGCTGGGAAGGTGGCTCAGTGGTAGAGCACTTGCCTTGCATGCCTGAGGCCCTGGGTTCGATTCCTCAGCACCACATAAGCAAAAAGAAAAAAGCCAGAAGTGGGCTGTGTTTCAAGTGGTGGAGTGCTAGCCTTGAGCTGAAGAGCTGAGGGACAGAGCCCAGGCCCAGAGTTCAGGCCCCACGATCGGACCCCTCCCCCCCCCCCAAAAAAAAAAAGGAGGAGCTCAAGGCTGCTTCCCCAGCCTAAGTCATTTAGAAAAGCAGCCAGCAAAGTGCAAGGACCACTGCGTTGCCAGTGGCTCACCTTGGGCTTTAAACTCTCTAAACCGCCCCAGGTCATCCCGATACATCCGCTTAATTGTGGTGGCTGCCCTTTCGCTTATGTCAGGAATGAACTCTTGAAGCTGTCTCACAGCAGAGTCCAAGTCCACTTCTGAGTCCTCAAAATCTTCGGCTAAGTGTCTTGTTGCCGAATCCCCAGACCGTTCCAAATTGCTTTCTTCTTCACTGGTACGCTCTAATCTAAGAAGAAAAACTAGGTTAACATTAACCATCACTCGGATCTGGTAACTTTTAAGCCCTTCCTGGCTCTCACTTAGTCTACAACAGCACTTAAACTAGACAGGACCTTGGTCTTGTTTTCAGTCTATGATTTTCAACCTCTGGATTGAAACTTATGTTACTTGTATATATATATATATATACATTTGTATGCTCACACATGCATGCACAAGCATTCCTACACACACACACACACACACACACACAACACACACACACACACACACACACACGTGTGCACATGCATCCCCCACGCGATCTAGACAGTAACGTGAAGTCCAAAGCCTTGCTCCACTTCTACATTTTTATCTCTCTGTGCAACTGTTCTAGTCTTTCTGGATTTAGATAGTAACTGTCCAAGTGAAGCCCTCTGATTCCCAGCAAGAGATAGTCAAGTTTTAGAAAACAACCAACTACTTCATTAAAGCGCCATCTAGAGCTAACATAGTAACAATTATTTTTGCGGCTAATACCAGAGGCTTCCCCTTTCCTTTGCTGTTTCTTATGTACCCATCCCAGTTTCTCACAAACTCTGCCATTGGTCTAAATCTGCTCATAGGATGTTCAGGCCTATTGGTTAAAGGCCTCAGACAGGTTAACAGTTAACACCTTTCAGAGGGCATACTGCCCAAGGAAGTTAGGAACTACACTCCTATCTTGTGATAAGTGTTCTCAAAATGTCCCCCCAATAACCTAGCATAGAGGACAATGTAAATCACCCATAGCTTCAATCAGTGACCTCTCTAAAGGGGCTCCTCCACTTAACTTTAAGGATATCACTGAGCAAAAATGGAAGAAAAATTTGAATCCTAAGAACTACAAGACAAAGTGAAAAAGCAGATCCTGAAACATGCATTCTTGTAATCCCAGCTAATATGGAGGCAGAGGTCAGAAAGATCATGGTTTGGGGCCAGCCTGGGCAAAGGTTAGGAAGACCCCATTTCACCAAATAAACACCATGTCACACATGCCTGTAACACAGATATGTGGAAAGCATATCTAGGAGGACTGTGATCTGAGGATGCTCCTGGAACAAAACTGAGAGACCCTACCTGAAAAATAACTGCATCATAAGTATAGTGAAACACCAGCCTAACAAGCGTGAGGCTCTGAGTTCAAATCCCATGCAGTACTACCAAAATTTTAAAAAGCCCTTTTATTAATTCATCAGGCAGTATACTTAAATGGTATATATGTGAATGTTATCTAAATTCCCTAAGTTAGTGAGAATCTTAAGGTTTTTTTGTTTTGCTGATCTGCAGAATTGTAAGTCTGATGTATTCAATCCTTGCTTCTTTTTATATAAGCACATAGACATAACTAAGAGACTTTGGGACTAGGCTGGGCCAAGTTCACTGGATTAAATGTGTGCAATGCAAGCCTTACCCACCTTGGTCCTCAGCTCCACCCAGAGTTGAGCTCCTCCCTGCCCTGGATTTCTTGAAATACACCTGGCCCCTCCCTCTTTCCGCCCAGACCAACCAGAACTCCCATCTACCTCACTTCCTATCCCTCCCTCCCCCCCCCCCCCCACCTTGCTGCTACCTAGATAGTGAAGGTCTCCACATGTTCTCTCTCCGGGAGAAATATGGCTGCTCTAAAAAACCTTGTCATCTTTCTCCTGTGCCTGCCTGCCTCTGTGTTCCCTGGGATGATGTGATGGATCCTTTCATGCATTATCCTGCATGTGTGACTGTCTCTGATTTTTGCCAGTTAATATGTGCTGAGAAAAAGAACAGAAAGTTATACTGAAGCCAATAGAAATTATAAATTACCTTTGTACCTCTTCCACACGCCTCTCTCTTGAACTGGCGCGGGAGGCCTTGGTCTTCTTCGGCGGCCTGGGGTTCACATCTTCTTCCATCAAGACCCCCTCACCCGCTGCAGAGTCAGAGAGTGTGTTCTCCGTGTTTATACTAGGCAATGAGACCTCATCACCAGTCGCTGGGGTGCTTTCGGCTAGCACCCGCTCCCTTTTCTTGGATTTTTTTTTCATGCTGTGGGATCCTTTAGCCTTTTCAGATACATTACCTCCTTCCTCAGTCCTAACCTTGCTAACCACCCGGGATCCTTCAGACGGGGTGAGATGAAGACTTTCAGGCATGGCCATGGTCTCCAATTCCTGGTTAGCAGACCCTTTTTTCTTTTTTTTCTTAGACTTGTTTTTCTTAGGAGACATTGGCAGATCTGTGTTTTTGCCTTGGAGATCCACAGAAGGCAAGGACTGCTGTGTGTGTGAGTCTGACGGGGGTAGGGCATCGCTTGCCTTCTGGCTTTCCTGTATAACGTCACAGGATGCAACCTTCCCCTCATGGGTCTTAATTGTTTTCTTCTTAGCTTTTTTACAAAGTTCTTTTGATGCTTTTTTATGCATCTTAGCAACTGTATTCAGTTTACCTGTTTTATCTGCTTTTGCTAATTTTTGTTCCTCGCTCATTGCAACATAAACCACATCCATGTTCTTTCTAAAATTCTTTGGCATGTACTCAATGTTTTCTTTATCCACAAGGACTCGCACGACACCAGTTTCCTCGACTCCCCAAACAATGTTTTGTCTCTTTTTCTTCTTTTTGTGTATCAAAGTAGCCTTTTCAGTCTCATCACACAGTTCTGACTTTTCTAAAGGGGACATGAGCTGCTGGAAATCCTTTCTCCTCTTCTTCTTCTTAGTTACCTGAGGCTGGTCACTTGCTACAGAGAAGTCGCAGAAACTTTCCTGACCCCATTTCTGGGCTTTTTCCTTATATACAGAATACTTCTTTTTCTTGCCTGATACTGAAGTGTGGATTTCAAATGTGCTTGGTTTTCCTTCCATTCTATTCCTTTAGGGAAATGTGACAACAGTGGTTTATTTTTGCATTTTAAACATTAGCCTATGGGGGGAATATCACAGCAAAATCAAACTGTATGAAAAATGACAAGCCTGGAGTCATGATTATAAATTTTGTATTATTTAAAATAGATAAGAGGCTCACTGTAGTCTACTTCCTCTGGTCTCATGATGGGAAAAAAAAATTCATAGAGAACAGTATTACCCTATACCCTTGGGCTCTATCCTCCTCCTACCTCATCTCTGACCCTCTCTTTTCTTCTTTTCCTTCTTTTTATTTTTATTTTTTTTGCCAGTCGTGGGGCTTGAACTCTGGGCCTGGGCGCTGTCCCTCAGCTCTTCAGCTCAAGGCTAGCGCTCTTCCACTTGAGCCACAGCACTACTTCGGGCTTTTTCCGTTTTATGTGGTGTTGAGGAATCAAACCCAAGGCCTCAGGCGTGCGAGGCAAGCGCTCCACCACGGAGCCACTCTCCCAGCCTTAACCCTCTCTCTTCCAATTGGGCTCGGTCGCTCCGCACCTTGCCCAGGTTCCTCAACATGCCTGGGGCCTATCCTTCCTTCACTTCTACCGGAAGGATCTCCGCTGCCTCCCACCTCAGGAATTTGGCTGGGTAGTCTCTACTTCAAGGTTGTTTTTCCTGCTACACCGAGAAAGGCCCCTTCCCCCAAGGATATACTAACACAGCAAACCCCGCTTCTCAGGTAGCTTTAAACCCAAGTATAATTTAAGTAAACAATGGTTGTTTAAGCCCCGGGGCTTAAACACGCCAGGAATCCCAGCTACTCAGTAAGCAGAGATCTGAGGGTTTGAAGCCAGCCCTCGCAGCAGCGAAGGCTGTGAGATTCTTACCTCCAATTAATCCACAAAAAAGAAGTGGAGCTAGGGCTAAGACGGTAGGGCTAGCCTTGAGCTAAAATTTAGCTCAAGGACCGCACCCAGGCCTTGAGTTCAAGCTCCAGGGGAAAAAACGCAACCCAGCGCAACCCACGAGGCTCCTCGTCTTCCCGGCTGCGCCCGGCCGCGCCTACCTCGGCCCCCGCGGCCCCGGGTCTGGGTTCAGACCCCCCGCCCCTTCTCCAGGGCTTTGCCCGGGCGCCCCGTCCAGCCGCGGCGGCGCTCCTTCGAGCCGCCGCTCCGCGCCCCGGCCTTCTCCAGGGGCCGTCGCCAGCTCCCGCGGGGCTCGCGGCCCGGCCTTCACAGCTAGCGTTGGTCCCCGAGAACCCCTCCCCGGTCGCGTGCCCCGGACGGGGGCCCACGCTCACCCGGCGAACCGGCCGCACGCGCGCACCCCGCTCATTCGGGCGGTGCCCGGGTCTGGTGCCCGATTCTCCCGAGGGCGACACGGACCCGGCTCCGCTCCGGGCCGCCGCTTGGGAGCCGAGAGTCCGCGCGAGGGGCCCGGGGCGGCCCCCAGCACCGCTGCGCCAACGCGGGCCTCCGGAGGGCGAGGGCGACGCCGCCCGCCGCGCGGCTCACTCAGGCGCAAGTTACTAGCCAAGACGCTTCCTACTTACCCCTTGAAAACGTCGCCACCTGCCCCCGAACCCGGAAGTGCAGCCGCTGTGGAAGCGGAAGTCGTTGTGCGTCGCTTCCGGTGCCCTTGGCGTCACGGTGCCATAGCAACACCGCGGCCGCCCGAACTGATGAGTGCGCATGCGTAGTTGCGTGGCTGCGTTCTAGTACTCGGGATAGATAGGTTACAGGGTCTCTCCCTAAGATTAGGACGGGGCTGGGAAGGTGGCTTAGCGGTAGTGCATTCATAAAGACCTGGGTTCGATTCCTAAGCACCACATAAGCAGAAAAAGCCGGAAGTAGCACTGTGGCTCAAGTGGTAGAGCACTAACCTTGAGCTGAAGAGCTGAGGGACAGCACCCAGGCCCAGAGTTCAGGCCCCATGATCAACAACAACAACAACAACAAAAATTCGGGGAGGGGCTGGGAAGGTGGCTCAGTGGTAGAGCGTTTGCCTTGCATGCATGAGGCCCTGGGTTCGATTCCTCAGCACCACATAAGCAAAAAGAAAAAAGCCGGAAGTAGCACTGTGGCTCAAGTGGTAGAGGGCTAGCCTTGAGCTGAAGAGCTGAGGGACAGCGCCCAGGCCCAGAGTTCAGGCCCCACAACCAGATCCCCCCCCCAAAAAAAAAACCAACTCGGGGACAGTGCCCAGGCCCTTAGTTCAAGTCCCAAGACTGGCAGAAAGAGAGAGAGAGGAGAGACAGAGAGAGAGAAAGCAAGCAAGCAAGCAAGCAAGCAAGAAAATAGAACTGTGGATGAAAGAGGATGAATACAGTCTAAACAGATTGTTCTTGACTATGAAAATAGAACAATGGCCAGTCGCCATTGGCCCATGCCTGTAATCCTAGCTACTCAGGGAAGTCTGGTGCTTCAAAGCCACCACAGGCAGGAATCCTTGAGACCCCATCTCCAAACTAACTAGAAGATAGGGGTGGAGGCATAGCTTAAGTGGTAAAGAGTCAGGTGAGCAAGCTTGAAACCCTGAATTCAATCACCAGTACTGCCAAAAAGTATATAAAGTAATGCTATAATCAGGTAATCAAATCAAGGTCATTATATATATATGTATTTGTGTGTATATATACATGGATATCATCCAAACTTTCATACATTTTACATAGTGAACATAAGCACAAATGGGAGCAAATTTTCTCTTCTTACCATTTTCTGTTGTAGGTATTGTAATGGGTACATAAAAATTGCTTTTAGAGCCGGGCGCTGGTGGCTCACGTCTGTAATCCTAGCTACTCAGGAGGCTGAGATCTGAGGACCGCGGTTCAAAGCCAGCCCGGGCAGGAGAGACCATGAGACTCCTATCTCCAATAAACCACCAGAAAACCGGAAGTGGCGCTGTAGCTCAAGTGGTACAGCGCTCGCCTTGAGCTGAAGAGCTGAGGGACAGCGCCCAGGCCCAGAGTTCAAGCCCCACGACCGACAAAAAAAAAAAAAAAAAAAAATTGCTTTTAGCTGGGTGCTGGTGGTTACACCTGTAAATCCTAGCAATTCAGATGGCTGAGATCTGAGGACCACAGTTTGAAGCCAGTCTATACAAGAAAGTCTCTGAGACTATCTCCAATTAACTACCAAAGAGCCAGAAGTGGAGCTGTGGTTCAAGTGGTATAGTGCTCACCTTGAGCAAAAAGCTCAGGGAGAGTGCCCAGGCTTGAGTTCAAGCCCCAGGACTGGCACACACACACCCACACACACAAACAAATAAAAACAAATACAGCTTATGTCTGTGCCCCAAATGATGACTAAAGGTGAAGCGAAGCACTGTTTTCTCATGGCTATGTATCTCCATACACAAAGTATATGAAGGTGAGTGGCTGAACCTGACATGTGAAAGTCCTGGCTTTTGGACCTTGAGAATTCAAAACTCTAATTCAGTTTCTTTATATATTTCTTTCTTTTTTTTTTTTTGGGTCTGGTTGTGGGGCCGGAACTCTGGGCCTGGGCGCTGTCCCTCAGCCCTTCAGCTCAAGGCTAGTGCTCTACCACTTGAGTTACAGTGCCACTTCCAGCTTTTTTCTTTTTGCTTATGTGGTGCTGAGGTATCGAACCCAGGGCCTCAGGCATGCAAGGCAAGCACTCTACCACTGAGCCACCTTCCCAGCCCTATATTTCTTTTTTTAAAAGGCAGTGATGTATTTATTACTCCAATCTTGTAATGAGAGAAGTGAGGTCTAGGGTAACATGTCGAAGTTGACTAACCTGGTCCAGGCTCTTACCCTCCACTAGCCTGCTTTTCATCGCACCACCCTGACATTCTCCATGTGAACTGCAAATTAGCTTTATTAAAAGCCCTCAAACGCTGGGCACCAGTAATCCTAGTTACTCAAGAGGCTGAAATTTGAGGATTGCAGTTGGAAGATAACCCAGACAGGGAAGCTGGGAGACTTATCTCCAATTAACCACCTAAAACCTGGAAGTGGAGCTGTGGTTCAAAGTTGTAGAGCAGCCGGGCGCCAGTGGCTCACGCCTGTAATCCTAGCTACTCAGGAGGCTGAGATCTGAGGATTGCGGTTCAAAGCCAGACCAGGCAGGAAAGTCCGTGAGACTCTTATCTCCAATAAACCACCAGAAAACCGGAAGTGGTGCTATAGCTCAAGTGGTAGAGCACTCACCTTAAGCTGAAGAGCTTGAGGGACAGTGCTCAGGCCCAGAGTTCAAGTCCCACGACCGACAAAAAAAAAAAAAGTGGTAGAGCATTAGCCTTCAGCGAACAGTTCAGGGATAGCACCTAGGCACTGGTTCAAATCCCACAACCCCACCACTGTCCCCCAAATATAAAGAAAAGTCATCAACATATACATGTGTCAAAGTCTAGATATCAGGCAACCTGGAAAACCAACAAACATACTCAAGCATATGGGCATACATACACAAGCACATGGGCACCCACACCCACACACCAGCACACTCACACTACTACACAAGGGCAGCTTCTGATCTGGGATGAACAGTTGGAAATCTGCCTGATGTATTTAGTTAATGAGGAGTTGATGTTGCTCTCTGTTAGAACATAAAGCTTCAAAGTCCAGATTAGTTTTCAGCACAGCTTGCTCTCTGGTGAACCCAGAGTGGTGTGTAAGAGTCTTTTATGTGTTCAATGAAAATGCTAGTGGTGGACAATTGTAAAGCCGAATTCGGAAATCCTTACCCAAAAGACCACCAGAGACCGTCACCAATGTAAAAGCAAAGGAGTCTTTATTGCAAGCTTGAGCTTGGTTCCACCCCCCCCCCCCAGTACATGCCAGCAGCCCACAATGCTGAGAGGACCCGAGCCCAGGGTTCCAGCACTTTTTATACATTTTTTAGGGAAGACAGGGGCTTTGCATACATCATAACTTCTTGTAACAAATGACTACAAACCGCGGGAAAAATCATAAAACAACTCTATAGTATGATTGGTGCACTACAAAGTGGGAAAGGACAGAAACAAGTTGTTGGTTAGATCAAGGGTGCTGACGTAGTTTAAACTGGTTGGCTTGCACCACAGGGGAGTCTCAAGAGGATAGGTGCTAAACTGTAGGGTGTCTGGTTTAGATAAAGGTCACCAGACCCCAGGAGGGGCAGCTCTGGAATTTCAGATACCTTGACATACTGTCTGGAGAAAACACCATCTGTGGTTCCGAGAATTGTGCAAAGCTTACTGTCCTAATTCCTAGCATTGGGGCTGAAGAGGGTCAAGGGTTAAGTTGCAGAACTGAGATGGGGGTCTTAAGTGAAATGGAGTTACTTAGGTTCCTCGCAATGAAGTCGTGGAGACTAAGACTGGAAGGAAGATTGGATATTATCCAGGTGAATGGTTGTAAAACACTGTATTAATCACGTGGGAAGCTTTTAAAGAATACAGAATCTCAATTTTGCAAATGGACTGCATATTAGGAAGTGCTAATTACATCACATTAAAATCCTTGAATAATACGGATATTCTAAATGTGGGAGATTGCTCTTGATACATGATGAAGTATTTCTGGTGAGATATCCTTTGAGATGTTTTCAAGTAACTCAGCTGTGTGTGTGTGTGTGTGCACGTGTGCACATCTGCACACAAGCATGCCAGGTCCCTGAGCATGAGCCCACTCAAGTGTAAGAGCAAATGTGGCAAGTACACACAGACTAGTGGATTCTAGATGGGTTTTCATCTTTTCAATTTTCTGTGAGCTTACATATTTCAACATAAAAGTTCTCAGAGTATGTCATTTCTGGGTATTCTGATTCAATAAATCACCTCAGTGCTTTGGGGATGAGCACTGTGAGGAGGAAGATGAAGAGGAAGAAGAGGAGGACAAGGAGGAGGAGGAGGAGGCAAGAGGGTGACTGGCTTGAGAGAATTGAATACCTAGATTAACAGCAGCAGCAGGCTGGGAGTTATGCTTCTATTTCACCTGGAAGTGTTTAGTGCTACATCTGGGATGTATATGTGCAGCTCAGGGAGCAGACCTTGTGTGGAGTGGGGTTGATGACAGGGCATCTTTGATTTGAAAGTCACTGTTAATGGTCCTCTAGGGCCTTGTGGCTTGTGTGTGAGAGGGGGACGTGTGCTGGTACCTGGGTCTCCCGCTCTTGGTTGATGCTCTGCCACTTGAGCCACACCTCCACTGCCATCGTTTTCTGCTGGTGAGTTGCAGATTAAAGTCGCGCGTACTTTCCTCAGCGCGATGGTTTCAAACGGGGATCCTCAGACCTCAGCCTCCTGAGTAGCTCGGTGGCGTCAGCCCCCAGCTTCGGGCCCCCGTGGCGTTTAACACAGGGTCGCTGCGACTCTTGGGTTCTTCCACGCCTACTTAAGAATATTCGAACGGGCCGGCCTCGGTCGCGGCGGGTTTCAGGTGCGGCGTTCACGTTGTTGGCGTCTCGTCGCCAAGGAGACGGACCATTCTATTCCTTGGCAAGGGGTGGTCCTGATTTTCTTGCCCCTCCCAATCCACAGCTCCAGGCCCCGAATGCCTTCCCAGACACCGGGAAGCCCCGGGTGTCGTCCGGAGGGCCCTGCGCATCGAGGTGCCGCCGGGAAGCGCTCGTGCCCCGCGGCGAAGGGGCCCCACGGCCTGGGCGCACCCCCCGCGCGCAGCTGGTCCGGCCCGGCGAGCGGGGCGGGACGCGGGAAAGCGCTCCGGGTGGAGTCGGTGGGCGCCCTTCCCGAGCGCGCCGGGATGCCGGAGCCCGACACGTCCGCCCAGGACCTCACGCGATGGAAGAAGAAGAAGGAGCCGATGCACCGCACCGTCAGCCAGATCTGCCCGCCGCCTCGGCGGCCCCTGACGCTGGCCGACATCCGCCCGGGCATGGAGAACGAGCGGCTGGGGGTCGTCCGCGACTCCATGTTTCAGAACCCGCTCATCGTCAAGGTGAGGCGCCCGCCGGTGCCCGGGCTTCCCGGCCCAGTCCGGGGGGCCCCACGGCAGCGTGGGGGAACGCGTGGCTTTGCCCCGGGCTCTCTCAAACTTCGACGGGGTGACTGGGAAGCCCGAGTGGGCCGAGCCGTAGGGAGGTGGCGGGCGGCTGGCGCCCCGCGCTCCGCGCCCCGGGCGGAGGCCGCGGCCGTGCGCCGGCGCCGCCGGCCTTCTACAAGCGCTCCGCACCCCTTCCCGCTGCAGCTTCCGAGGGGAAGGGGAAGAAGGGGGGAAGCGAGGGGGAAAGCGCCCGTCTCCGGCCCGGGCGGCCCCGGCGGCCCCGGCGGCGGCCCCGGCCGGGCAGCTGCGTTTCCGGCTGGATCACCTCAGCTCCGCGTCTGGTTTCCCGCGCCGGTCTGGCGCCGCGACACCTTCCCGGGGCCACGGGGAAAACTCAGCCCAAGTTTGGCGGTGGAGCTGGCCGGGGAGCGCTGTCTTGTGCCGCTGGAGGGCACTGTGCGGCTAAAGATGCGGCTCTGTCCGGGCGCGGCAGGTGTGCCCCGGACTCGGGCGGGAGGGGTACAGGTGTGCCCCGGACTCGGGCGAGAGGGGTACAGGTGTGCCCCGGACTCGGGCGAGAGGGGTACAGGTGGCCACCGCGGACTCGGCAGAGGACTCATCCCGCCCCGGGAGCGGATAGGAGCCCAGAGGCGGTGGAGGTTGTGCTTCTCGTTGTGGCTTTGGTGCCGCCGCTGGAATTAGCGGCGTCTATCGGCTTTTTGTTAATTGAACGAATTTATGGGCTTCCGGGAAAGCACAGCCTTCCCTGAGCTCCTCAGGGCTGGGATACTGCCAAGGACCCCGGCCCAGCGCCCCTCCATCTAATGCGGCACCAAAGTGCAGCAAGGTCCTGCACCTCTTCAGGGCGGAGAGAGCCATTCTCAGCATTCAGACGGAAGTTCTTGCCCCTCCTTCCAGGATAAGGAGAGAAATTAAGTCTACTGCTCTTAGGGATGTGTGTGTGTGTGTGTGTGTGTGTGTGCAAGCGCACATGGGTGCTTGGGACTGGGCTTGAACTCAGGGCCTGTGAGTTGTCCCTTAGCTTTTCCTCTCAAGGATGGTGCTCAAGCACTTGAGCCATAGCTCCACTTGCAGCTTTTGGGTGATTAATTGGAGGTTTAAGAGTCTCATGGACTTTTCTGCTCAGGCTGGCTTTGAATTACAACCCTCAGACCTCAGTCCCAGAATGGCTAGGATTACAAGGCATCACACACACACACACACACACACACACACACACACAATATTTTTTAGTATACGCCTTCATGTGTAAAATGTGGGGTATATTTGTGCAAATTTCTCCCCTTTTTCTTTTTCCTTGTTGATTCACCTCCTGGCTGTGCTAAGGACAACATTTGGCCTCTGGGTGGCACTAGCTGAACACCTTCCAGGATGATTCCTGAACTGGAGCTTAGGGACAGAACATGTACAGGCCAGGACTGATCTGCCAATGGATTCTGTCTTTGGGTGGTTACAGGACTGCCCTGGTCCCCAGTGACCCAGCAAGCGGAAAGGTCCACAACCTCTGAGCTCTCTGGTGAAGATACCAGGATTCTCTTCTCTCAGGGGTAGATAAGAAGTAGCTGTTCCTCCGACTGTCCTTTTAGCACCTGGAACTCTGTAAAGTCTTTTCTTTCTGTAGTGGTCAGATGATGTCCACCTTTGATGTCTTCCATCACCTCTGACTGAAATAAAAGTTGGGAGAGGGCTGGGAAGGTGGCTCAGTGGTAGCGCGTTTGCCTTGCATGCATGAGGCCCTGGGTTCGATTCCCCCCCCCAAAAAAAAAAGTTGGGAGAGAAACCTTTTCTAGAATCTTCTTTACAAATGACTGCATCAATCCCATCTCTGCCCAGCATCTGGCTTAAGGTTGTGGAAGATCCTAGGTTAGAAACTATGTTCACTCCCAGCCCATTATTTTTGCCATTTTAGGCAGATTCCTATACATAGTAAGAAAAATTTGAATTAGGGAACATTGGGGGCTTGGGCTTTAAAGAAAGCAGGGGAGAAAATTGAAAATAATTAAGGTTCTAGAGCATGGAAATCCTTTTTTTTTTTTTGGGTCCAGTCATGGGGCCTGAACTCTGGGCCTGGGCGCTGTCTCTCAGCTCTTCAGCTCAAGGCTAGCGCTCAACCATTTGAGCCACAGCACCACTTCTGGGTTTTTTCTTTTTGCTTATGTGGTGCTGAGGAATGGAACCCAGGGCCTCAGGCATGCAAGGCAAGCGCTCCACCACTGAGCCACCTTCCCAGCCCCTGGAAATCCTTTTTTAAAATTGTTATTATAAAAGTGACATACAAAGGGGTTATAGTAACGTAAGTCAGGTAATATTTCTAATTTTTTCTTATGTTCTTAAAATTTTTTTGTTTTTGTTGTCAGTCATAGGTCTTGAACTCTGGGCCTAGGCACTGTCCCTTAGCCCTTCAGCTCAAGCTAGCACTCTACCACTGGAGCCACAGTGCCGCTTCTGGTTTTCTGGTGGTTAATTGGAGATAAGAGTTTCACGGACTTTCCTGCCCGGGCTGGCTTGGAACTGTGATCCTCAGATCTCAGCCTCCTGAGTAGCTAGGATTACAGGCATGAGCCACTGGTGCCCGGCAAAAATTTTTTTTTTTTTTTTTTCTGTCGGTCATGGGGCTTGAACTCTGGGCCTGGGCGTTGTCCCTCAGCTCTTCAGCTCAAGGCGAGCGCTCTACCACTTGAGCTACAGCGCCACTTCCGGTTTTCTGGTGGTTTATTGGAGATAGGAGTCTCACGGTCTCTCCTGCCCGGGCTGGCTTTGAACCGCGATCCTCAGATCTCAGCCTCCTGAGTAGCTAGGATTACAGGCATGAGCCACCAGCGCCTGGCGTCCAGCAAAAATTTTTATTGATGTTATAATGGTGATGAACAAAGGGGTTACAGTTACATAAGCTATGTATTTCTTTTTTTTTTTCTTTTTCTTTTTTTGTCTCAGTCGTGGGGCCTAAACTCTGGGCCTGGGCGCTGTCCCTC
The DNA here is from genome assembly GCF_019054845.1 of Dipodomys spectabilis. Classification (NCBI taxonomy): domain Eukaryota; kingdom Metazoa; phylum Chordata; class Mammalia; order Rodentia; family Heteromyidae; genus Dipodomys; species Dipodomys spectabilis. Next base: position 5,255,652 of record NW_024870744.1, read on the forward strand.
AGCTCTTCAGCTCAAGGCTAATGCTCTACCACTTGAGCCACTGCACCACTTCCAGCTTTTTCTGCTTAGGTGGTGCTGAGGAATCGAACCCAGGGCCTCATGCATGTAAGGCAAGCGCTCCACCACTGAGCCACCTTCCCAGCCCTGAGGTATTGCTTTTTTTTGGGGGGGGGGGGGGTCCGGTAATGGGCCTGAACTCTGGGCCTGGGCGCTGTCCCTCAGCTCTTCAGCTCAAGGCTAGTGCTCTACCACTTGAGCTAGACCGCCACTTCCGGCTTTTCTTTTTTCTTTTTGCTTATGTGGTGCTGAGGTATCGAACCCAGGGCCTCAGGCATGCAAGGCAAGCGCTCTACCACTGAGCCATCTTCCCAGCCCCGAGGTATTTTTGGACAGTGTCACCCCTTCACTTTCTCTCTCCCAGTTTTTCCCTCCCATCCCCACCCACGAGTTGTAGAGGTAATTTTCAACACAGTGTCTAGTGACAATCAGTGCTGCATTTGTTCACCTTTGGTACCTCCATTTCTGTTCCTCCCTTTACCCAAAGACAAAAAGAAAAGAAAACAAAAACAGCAACAAAGGAAAAAACCTCTTGTTTCCATTTGAAATCCTTTTTTGATATTAGTGGAATTTCTGTTGTTCTGTGGAATCCTTCATTGCAATTTCTTGGTTTCACTGGTCCCAATTTTCAAGTCGTGTGCTGGCATGTGTGTCTTCATTGTATGTGGCAGAGGGCAGGAGTCCTGGGCCCTGGGTGTGTCTGCAGAGGATGATGGGAACTGAAATGTATTTTGGTTTTGTTGATGGCTGTGCCTGGAGGTATGCATCTCTGTTGGAGGAATGTAGCACTTTAGAAAGAATGGCTTCTTTCACCATACGGGGAGCTTGTTGCACAGGTTGTTTTTCCCACTGAATAGAATCAGCAATTTTTCCATTTAAAATGCAGAGACACAGACCAAACAAACACAACATCGGTGTTTTCCACCCATAGAATTTACCAGGACGTGTAGACATCCGTTATTCAAGAGCATGTCTGCAAGATGCCACAGTTAACCAAAGGAAAAATGAAAAAACTCAGGCATCTAAGCAGAATCCCAACCACAAACACTCAGCACCTAGATGCCTCATTTAAAACCCAGCCAAGTTATGAGATTTAATTGAATCAAGATAGCCACAAAAAGTGCTGTAAATGTTTTCATTAGCAAGGACCTCTCCTCTGTTGTACGCAGCTATTTTGCAATTTTCCAGTTTTTCTCCAATGTGACTTTCTGGAAGAATAAAATTAAATAAAGAACCAAGCCTTTCCCTTCTTGACTCTCATTTCTTTCGAATCCTGTGACTCAACATAGAATCCTGCAACAATGGCCTTCAAGGCTCCTTCACAAAACCTGTCAGGGTGCACCCTTCCTGCCATCGGGACTCGGCTGATATCCTGTCAATACAATTATGGGGAGAGACTGCTTGGTTTGCTCCCCTGACAGCCTCGAAGCTTCCATCACCCTGAAGAGGCAGGCGGCACACAGGGGTGGAATTTATTCCATTGAGCACCCTCAGAAAGTGCAAATGATCAGGCACCTGATTGTTTTCATAATTTATTACCGACTTTGTTTTTCTGTAGGGGGTTTTGTCACAAATAAAAAGTGCATGCATTTGTAAAATAGAGCCAGGCAATCACAGCATCTGGAGCTGGGAGGAAGCTTACAGACATCTGATCTATCTTTCCTTTTTGAGGATAGGAAGGCCCGCCAAGGGAAGAGAATCACCCAAGCTGCTGTGGTGTCAGAAGTTGGACGAGACTCTGACTGCGTTTTTATTTTTTTGTTTTGTTTTGGATTGTTGTTGTTGTTTGGGCTTTTTTTCTTCTTCTGGTACTGAGGTTTGATTCAGGGCCTCACTGTTCCCTTGGCTTTTCCCGCTCAAGGTTGATGCTCTTATCACTTGAGCCACACCTCTACTGCCAGAATTGGAGGAGAGTCCCATAGACTTGCCTAACTGGACTGGCTTCAAACTTCCATCCTCAGATCTCAGCCTTCTTAGTAGCTAGAATGACAGACATGAGCCACTGGTGTCTAGCTCAGTCCGAGTGTATTTGGTCGCATCTCTTGATTTATTCATTCATGACAACTCAAGTTGGCTATATACTGTATAACCAGCAGTCGCCAAAGTTCACTAACTAATTTCAATACCATCTCAATATTTCTTCCACAAGGAACTCTACTGATTTATTGGGACTTGGTTGACAGGCAAGAAATACTTCTTAAATGTTTATTAAGTGTCTGGAACCATCTTATGTTCTCATTGCCTACAAAGAGTTAATTGTGTAGTATTTAACTGGGGAGGCAGAAACCACACCCCCAACCTGAGTGCATGAGTGTGCACGTGCTCATCTTAGCACAGCATTGGCTGAGAAAGGTGCTCATGACATGCTAGCTGTTCTTATTGTTGAACACATACACATGTACACAAGAAGCCAGTCCATGTCATAGGTTACTCCTGTGAATTTTCCAGTAAACTATACTGCCTAGAGAGGCTCAGATTTGAAGAGAGGTGATATCCTAGGCAGGACTCAGCAAAGCTTTATGGGAGAACAGACCTGAGACTAGATCTTGAAGGATGAGAAAAGCAGGTTCATCTCAGAAGTGAGGAGACTGGAAAACAAACAAACAAACAAACAAACAAACCTCAGCTCTCTGGGACAAAATGATTCTTCCTGCCTCAGCTCCTTGGTGTTCACAGGTTTTCATCTTGACTCAAGTTCTAGTTCATGAGACTCAATGATGCTTCTGGAATCATCATCATGAGAAAGCGTTTATTGAGAACCAGTGGGTTTGAATGCATGCTGTACAAAATTAGATGAGCGCACCAATAGCTTACCATCTCTAATAAATATTGATGTTTGTGGACATAAACACATAGACAGAGACAATGAAAAGAAAGGTAAGGTGGTAAAGACACAGTTGTGCAAGTATCCCAGCGTGGGTCAGTATTTTATTATAACTGAGTCCTGCTTGAAAATGATACACTTTATCTGCTGGAGAGAATATACCTCTGATGGTTCTATCCCCTTTGCATGCAATTACAGTGTATCAGAGAATAAAATGTGAGGAAAGAATTAAAGATGAGCTCCTTGTAAGCATGGTCCAGCCTTGGCTTATTTGCTTAGGGAGTATGGTGTGTGTTTCCTGGCAGTTCTTTCACGTGGTCCCTGAGCTTTTCCAATCAAGGCTAGCCACACCTCACTTCCGGTTTATTGATGGTTCATTGGAGATAAGAATCTCAGAGACTTTCCTGTGGGGCTGGCTTTGAACCTTCATCCTCAGCTCTTAGCCTCTTGAGTAGTTAGGGTTACAGGTGTGAGCCACCGGCCACCTGCTGGCTATTATTATTATTTTTTCCTTCTTTTAAATCAAAGCCTTCTCATTCTCCCCATTTCTGGCAACCAGCAGCATCTTCAGTGAGCCTTAAACTAACTACTCTCCCTCCTCAGGACCAAAGCAGTTCCAGAGTGCAGAGCTGCCCACTCTGCTGGCTTTTAATGGATGCCTGGAGGGTTCTCTTTGTCCCCCTGAAGCAAGATCTAGATTTATCCCACTCACTTCAACCATCCGCCAGTTATGTGGCTGTCAGAATTCTGCCGTGGGATGGTGGGAAGACCCACTGAGCCGGTCAGTGGTCGCTTCTAGCACCTTCCAGGGCATTGCAGGCTCAAGTGCTGCTCACCGTATAAGTTAGGTTACTTGCTCCTTCCTTCCCTCCTTCTCGTAGATGCTATTAGGATTCAAATTCAGGGCCTTGCACTTACTAGGCAGGGATTATACCACTTGAGCCATTTTGTGAAGTTCTTGTGGCATTTTTTTTGGTACGTTTTTTTATTGTAAAAATGCTGTACAGAGGGGTTACAGTTACATGAGCAAGGTAATGAGTACATTTCCTATTGGGTGGTTTTGTTTGTTTGTTTGTTTGTTTGAGATAGGATCTCACTGTATGCCTGGGTTAGCCTGAACTGCAGTCTTCCTACTTGCGTTTCCCCACACAGCTGAAACCACAGATGTGTGCTACGGTGCCCAGCCATTGATCAGGGTGGAGTCTTGTGAACTTTTTTTGTTTTTGTTTTTCTTTTTGGTCTGGTTGTCTTCCAACTGTGACCCCCAGATCTCTACCTCCCAAGTAGCTAGAATTACAGACTTCAGCCACTGGACCCAGCTTGTTTTTCCTGTTAAAAATAATTTTTAGAGGGGACCAAGGTGAGCACAAAAAGGGACTGGCAATCATGCTGTGCAGTATATACTGTGTGGAAAATGAACTTTGTGACTTGTGGACAGGGATGGGAGAGGGAAACTGGGTGGAAGTGAAGGAAGAGGTATCATTGTCCCAAAGAGAAATTTACTCATTACCTGAATTATGAAACAGTAACTCCTCTGTACAACACCTTAATAAATATCAATAAAATTATATTTAAAAACATCAATGCTGGGATTTGATCTCAGTCCCTTATATAAGCTAGACAAATGCTCTGCCGCCCAGCTACAGCTCAACCCTGTTCTTATTTGAAAGACCAAGTTCTCTTTTATTTTCTCTTTTTTATTCTCCTTACAGCTTATGTTCAATTGTACAAGAGTGTTTCATTGTGATATTTTCAAAAAAAAGCTGAAAGTGGAACTATGGTGCCACTGTAATAGAGTGCCAGCCTTGAGCAAAAATGCTCAAGGACAATGCCTAGACCCTGATTTGAAGTTCCAGGACTGGCACCCCCTTACCCCCCAAAAAGCTCAAACTTACACAATGTTGTGAATTTATAATGACGCAAGTGTTTACATTTTCCCTCTTTGTGCTGTCATTGAAGAATACTGTCCCCACTCCATGTCATAAACCCTTTGGCCCTGGATCCAATTGGTATAGACTGGTTGAATATTGCCCCCATGTCTTGGGCAAGTAACTTAACTTCCTGATCCTTTCTTTGTTTTTAGAGTCTAAGACCTCCTTTATTACAACACAGCTTGTAATGATGACTGATTCGATGACATTAATGATACCATGGAAAAGATGATTATATTCTGCAATTACATCAGTTGTTCTTTTTTGTTTTGTTTTTGATTGGTGACTGGGTCTTGAACTCAGGGCCTAGGCACTGTCCCTTAGCTTTTTCATTCAAGGCTGATGCTTTACCACTTGAGCTACAGCTCTGCTTCAGGCTATTTGCTGGTTAATTGAAGATTAAGAGTCTAACAAACTTTCCTGCTCAGGCTGGCTTTAAACCACAAACCTTAGATTTCAGCCTCCTGAGTAGCTAGGATTACAGGCATAAGCCATGGCATCCAATAAAAAAAAATCCTTTCTATATCCATCTGTTTGTTTCCTCTCTTCTCAGTCAATGCTGTTTAAATTTTCCTATTTTCTTCCCCTTAGTGATGTAGCTTACATAAGTTTATTAACTTATGCCTGCAGCTTGTCTGTCTCTAGTCTGGCCCACATTGTAGCTCAATGAAAATCAAAAGCATTTCCAGGACCCAACAGTGCAGCTCAATAATTTATTAGGTAAACTAATTAGCATGAGGCTGGTTTGTTGACTGTCTCTGGAAGCAGGGCTTGTTTCCTTCCTCTACCAACTTTCAAAAGGTTTTGTTTTCTTCTGTATAAACTATGATTTAAAACAGGATTGAGCCAGGTGCTGGTGGCTCACGACTGTGCTAGCTACTCAGGAGGCTGAGATCTTAGGATCATGATTCAAAGCCAGTCTCAGCAGGAAACTCCGTGAGACTCATCTGTAATAAACTACTAAAAGAAAGCCAGAAGGGGCGCTGTGGCTCAATTGGTAGAGTGCTCTCCTTCAGCAAAACGAAGCTCAGAGACAGGGCCCAGGCCCACAGTTCAAGCCCCAGGATTGGCAAAACAATAAAACAAAACAAAACAAAATTAATTGTGTCCACCAGAAATTAACTCACAGTGGGCTAGAACCTTGTTACAACCTCGAGCTCTAATCTTGACACTAAATACTGCATTTCAGGTAAGTAAGTACATTTGCTTTACAAAGAAAATAGCTATAATTTTCCACCCACTAATATTTCTTGTGCCAGTACTAGGGCTTGAACTTGGGGCCTTGGTGATTTCTCTTAGGTTTCTTGCTCAAGGTTAGTGCTCCGCCACTTGAGCCACAGCTTGACCTCCACTTATTTTGCTGGTTAGTTGAAAATAAGATCTCTTTATTTTGTCTGTTGAGACCTGGCTTTGAACCTTGATCCTCTAATGTCAGCCTCTTGAATAGCTAGGATTACAGAAGTAAGCCAGTTCCACCCACTAATTTAAAGGCACATAGTGGGTGGTCAAGAGACAGACCTCAGTCACAAAGGTCATTACTGAGGACCCATCCAAAGGATTGTAGGCAGGAGAATGAGCTCCAAAGAGGGATTTCTGATTGTTTATTATAAACCCAACCATACACATTATGAGACTGAGGAGCCTGTGAGATAAGTTACATTGTGCTGGCTAAAATCCTCTGATTTTTGTCCAGAAGAGCCAGGGTGGATGATCGGAAGCCTGTGGTTTTGAGGTGTGGCCTCTGTGACAGACCACACAGCTACCAGGTGGCTGGCCATTTGTAACCACTATTTCTCCAGTTGACTGAAGCTCAGATAACACGTAGCAATCTTCCACGAAGACAGGGAGCCCCAGAAAGATGTGGACAGAGGTGATCTTTCAGCCATGGCATTTTCTATACAGGGAATTACAGGGTTTGCTAGCTGCTGGCCTCTGATGAACTTAGACATAAAGAATATTGGTGATGGGGGGCGGGGGAAGGCAGGAACTGCAGAAGTTGGGTTGGGCAGAAATGCAACTCTAGGATCTTTTTATAAAAAGAAACAATAAAAAGTGATAAATTTTGGAAATCATATTCAAGGGTTAGTGAGTGATAAAGCATCCTTTGTCTCTGGGTAAATCAACTTTGGAGTGGAAGTAGGGAGTTTTCCAAGAGAAGCATAGCACAGCCAGTGCTGGTGTAGGCTAGGCGCAGGGCCAGTGCTTGACCTGAGAGACCTCAGTTCTTCTCTGGCTATAGGTCACTCATTCACTAAACGTTGTACACTTCCCTTATGAGTTGTCCTGAGCCCAGCCTTCCTTGGCACGTTGGACCATTTGCAAAATGTTTCTGTTCCATACCCAGCTGTGTGTTCGCCATAGGTGCCTGCTTTCTCCCTGCAGCAGGAAGCTCAGTGGTCCTCACATCAGGATGAGTGCAGGCGCAGAGTCCTGCTGCCAGGAGGCTGGACAGTCCCCCCCTGGAAGAAGGGGCCACTGAGCAGGTGCCAGAGGTGGAGTGTGTGTGTCCGTGTTGGGTTGGGTGGTGGAAGAGACCCATCTAGGCAGAAGAAGGGGTTTTTAAAAGGCCAGGAGGAGCCTGGAACATTGGAAAAGGAGAGCTGTGGTGTACTGAGGAAGGGAAGGTGTGCGGGATGTCCAAAGCCACAGAGATCTGCAGAAGCCCAAGCCTGATAAAGGAGACAGAAGCCAGAGGCCTGGGGGATAGAGCTATGCCTTGCTCCCTGAGCCAGGCAGGCAGGCAGGCAGGCAGGCAGAGACAGACAGACAGACAGACAGACAGACAGACAGACAGACACACACACACACACACACACACACACACACACACCTACACACCTGCAGACCAGTGAGTCTGAAGGGTGGGATGGATGTGTTAATTCCATCCAGACCTCTTACCAGCCTGGATGTTGGGAGCATGGATGAGTGGTGGTGGTGGTGGTGGTGATGTGTGTGTGTGTGTGTGTGTGTGTGTGTGTGTGTGTGTGTGTGTGTGTGTGTGTGTGTGTGTGTGCATCGTCCTGTGATGATTCAAGGTTAGCGATCGCGACTTGTGTATTTTTTTTTTCTGGCAAGTTAACCAAGCTTGAGTGTGAACCGCTCCAAATTGCTACCAAGACGTTTGAGGGAACCTGCAGGTGTGGTTCTGAGGGGTCCCTTCGGGCTGACGGCTGCTGGGCTTGGCGGCTGCTTCTAAAACCTCTGTAAACTGTCACTGAAGATCTTGCTTTCTCTGTAGGCACCCAGTGGGCATAAAATCGGAGGTTTAAATAAGTCTTTCAAAAAAAATAAATACCAACCCCAAACCCCTCCCCTTCCAAAGGGAAAGTGTCTGCTTGGTAAGAGTGCTGCCCTTTCTCAGGCAGAACTGAGGGCAGGAAGCTCACAGGCCCAACCTCCCCACAGCAGGACTGGGAGGTGGAAGCTGAGCTCAGACTCCTGATTTCTAGGAAGCTCCAGGCTATGGATCTCTAAACCCACAGATAGCAGCTGCCTACTGTGTGGGCAGCCACTCCTGGGCCTGGCACTGTGCTGACCCATCATGGAACCGTCTCTTCGATTTTTTTAAAATTTTCTTAACTCAAGGTTGGTGCTCTACCACTAGATCCACAACTCTGCTTCCAGCTTTGTGGTAGTTAATTGGAGATGAGAGTCTCACAGACATTCTTGCCCTAGCTGGGTTGGAATCTTGATCCTCAGATCTCAGCCTCCTGAGTAGTTAGGATTGCAGGTGTGAGTCATCAGAGCACAAGGCTGACAATTAAGATTTAAGAAAAGGCAAGACATCCAGAGAAAAGGAACATAAATATTTAGGTTATTTGCAATGCATGCCTCTGTTGGCTGGGGAATGGGATGTCTTAGGGTGATTCTTCCATCCAGGCTAACCAGAATGGTTTCAAAGAGGAGGTGTCTCCTCTTCTCACACAGGGGCTCCTTCTCCTCCCCACCTCCCTAATCAGAGAGAGCAAATTGTTATCAGATTAGCGCCAGCAATGAAAAGCACAGTCCGCTTCTCACCCTCATAGTTAGCATTTAGATAGACTGGGACAGGGGCCCACACAATGAGCTTCAAAGCCTGGCTCAGGGCGGCGGAGGGATTAATTTCTTTAACCAACAGGCCTGATCTGGCCTAACTCATTACCCTGCCTGTCAGTGTGGATGTTGTAGGCGATTGAAGATTATACCATTTAGGCTTTTCTCTTGTTTTCAGCCCAAACCCAGGGCGATTGAATTACACATTGTGACAGACACCCCCCACCTCCAGTCAATACTCAGCGGCATGAGGTTCTAATTCTGCTTCATTTAAACTTCATCAACTTTTCCAATCAAGTGGAAGGATCTGAAATAGGCTCTCTGAGCAGAAAGGCCTGATTCCCTTTGTCAGATAATTTATTCTGTTTCCCAACCACCACCCCCCTCGCTCTTTTTCTCTCTGCAGCCCTGCTCCCCAATCCCCTTTCTCTGCCCCCTCCCCCCCATCCAAGACTGAAAATGAGATTACAGTATTTAAATGACTATGGTAATCAATCTAGGGACCCAGAGCTGAGATTGAGGTTAATTTTTCTTAGCAGAACAAAGAAGCATGATGCCTTTGGGGATACGGAAGTGCAATCTGGGGTTCTTGCTTATGTTTCCACCAACCCCCCCGAAATTGCAGTTTTAGGAGTCTTTTCTTGTTACTAACTAGGCACCAAGTGTGATTTTTTTTTAAGCCCCTAAGAGAGCAAAAATGTAATTTTGAGCTGATAAACAGCTAACGGCCTCCAATCAACAATTTTAATAGGAAAAAAAAAAGTCACTTACGCGATAGGAGTACAGACCTAACGAAAGAGTGATCATTTACGTTATTTATTTTGAAATGCACATGGAAAAATTTCCCACCGTGTTAGACCTAGTAATTATAGCCGCGCAACGCGCCCTTAAAGTTTTGAATGAAGAGTCTTGTCACTCGGGCGGGCTTCTCTCTGGCAGCTTGTGCTGCTAAAAAAGTTGAGATTCTTGTCATATTTTGGCTAATTGGAAACTGAGGTCATTATATCTTTGAAAGTCTACATGAAAGTATTTGTTCAATTGGTACCTGAAGCTGTTGCAAGCTGGCCAAGTCACTGCGGCTGGGGATCCCTCCCCGCCCTCCCCCCCAGCTTCTAAAATGGAATTGTGGAATCACTGTATGTATATTTCTTTGTCTTCCTTTGCTAACTGTCAGAGCTGTTTTACATGCTGCCACCAGTGTTACCTTTTATTTGTGTCAGGAGAAAGGGTTTGACAAGTTCGGTATACAATGTTCTTTTGGCAAGGCCAATTTTTCCTTGCAGTTTTGAGTTTTGAAATGAAACTGTCTTGCAATGGAATGAGCAACATTGTTTTTTGGGGGACAGGCTTATTAGAGGAGAGCTGGAGAGGAAAGAGAGGAGAGAAGAGGGGAGGATAGAAGGAGAAAGGACAGATTCCAGGACTTTCATTTCCTTGCAGGGCCATTTAAAGGCTTCATATGTTTTGTTAAAATAAAACAAAACAAAAAAGGTAGGATTTGATTTCAGTGCCTCCTGAGGGGAGCCGGGATGAGAATCAACCAGAATGTCTTCAGATAGGAATGCCTGGAATTCCGGTCTTCCCTCCTGAGTCTCCCCAAGTTATTAAAAAGGCTGGAATAAATTGTTGCTCTTCTGGATTATAATGACTTTCTTTCAGGCCCTTTAAACTGTGGTTGAGTTTCTTGACAGTCGACTGCATTTGCAAAGCAAAATATTTTAATAACCATCATCAGCCTGAGCAGTAACAGCAACAGTAAAGCCTTATGTAACCTAGTTTGCCAAGAGTGAATTTCCCTCCCACCCTGTCCCCTCCTCTCTGCACCTCCTCCTCCCTGCAACCCCATATCCACTCTCCATGACTGTTTGCTGAAAAAGGAAAAACCATCGCGCCCTTTGTGCTACCAAATTCATTTGGGGCTGTGGTTTATGGTGACATTTTTCTTTCTTAAAGCAAATATTGACTCACCATGGGGAAATTAAAACTCCATTAGGTATTGCTACATTGTACAGCAGGCCGCATTATAGCAGTCAAGCTACTATTAATTGGTTTCTTCCTCAGGAATAATTCAGGGAGGGCAGAGGGAAAGGGGAAAGAGAAGATGGATGGAACCCATAATTTCTTAAAATGACACCATCTAAATCAGCACAGGTGATCATTACGTGGTTATTCATCTAAATATAAAGAAGACGCTGCCTAATAATAGGATGAATTTATCAATATAAAAAGCCTGCACTTGAATTATTTCTAGGCTGGAGAGAGTACATTTTAAAACACAGGTGGAGCTGGATGCTAGTAGTTCACATTTGTAACTCCTAGCCACTCAGGAGTGCGAGATCTGAGAATCACAGTGTGAAGCCAGCCTGGAAAGGAAAGTCTGTGAGACTTTTTTTTTTTTTTTTTTGTCGGTCGTGGGGCTTGAACTCTGGGCCTGGGCGCTGTCCCTCAGCTCTTCAGCTCAAGGCGAGCGCTCTACCACTTGAGCTACAGCGCCACTTCCGGTTTTCTGGTGGTTTATTGGAGATAGGAGTCTCACGGTCTCCTGCCCGGGCTGGCTTTGAACCGCGATCCTCAGATCTCAGCCTCCTGAGTAGCTAGGATTACAGGCGTGAGCCACCAGCGCCCGGCTTCTGTGAGACTTTTATCTCCAGTTAGCCAGGAAAAAGTTAAAAGTGGGAACTGTGGCTCAGGCGGTAGAGCGTCAGCCTTGAGCAAAGATGCTAAGAGACAGAGCCCCAGCCCTGAGTTCAAGCCGGTCTTGAATGCTGGTGGGCCAGCTTTGCCCAGGGTTAGGCAACTTGGAACTGGAGCCCAGAAGGCCCTGTTCTGCTTTGTGAGCCAAGAAGTTTTTTCTCTCAGCTCTTCTTCTAGCCTGTTCATTGTTCCAATCTCCTCTCCCCCGTCCACCTGTGTAAGCCTGGCTGTGTAAGCCTCGCTCCACGCCCACCTGCTCCATCAGGCCCTCTCTCGTCCTTCTTGCATCTAGCCACTTGCCCTGGGTGTTAGTAACAAATTTGCCACAACGAGTGCATTAAGGACAGATATCCTCTCAGAGTCCAGGGGCCAGGAGTTCAGAACCAAGATGGGGCAGGGTTCACATTTTCCTGAGTGCTGTGAGGGAAGTATTTGTTGCTGGCCAGTCTTTTGCTTGTAAATAACCCTCCCTCCCTTTTTTGGTCAGTTCTTGAGTTTGAACTCAGAGCCTCATTCATGCTAGGCAGGTGCTTTACCACTTACGTCACACACTCAGCCATTTTTGCTTCATTTATTTTTCAGATGAGGTCTTGTGCTTTCTGCATGGACCAGCCTCAGACCACAGTGCCCCTACCTGTGCGTCTGTCTGTATGGATGCCGTGTTTACAGTCACATGATATTCTCCCTGTGTGTCTGTTTCCATATCTCCCCCACCCCCGCTTTTGGTGTTAGTACTGGGTCTTGAATTTAGGGCCTCACACTCTTGTTTAGCTTTTTCACTCTACCACAGCTCCAGTGCCAGCTTTTGTTGTGCTTAATTGGAATTGGAGATAGACTCGAGGATTTGTCTGTCTAGGCTGGCTTTGAACCTCATTCCTCAGGTCTCAGCTTCCTGAGTAGCTAGAATTATAGATGTGAGTCACTGGCACCTGGCTCCACTCCATTTTTTTTTTCTTCTGAAACAAGGTCTCACTATGTAGCCCTGTTGGCATGAAACTCTGTCTACCTACCTCTGCCTCTTGAATGCTGGGATTATAGGCATGCTCTACCATATCTAGCCTCAGATTCCATTTATATAAGGACACAGTCACATTGATATGAGATTAGGACCTCATTCTACTTGCGTATGATATCATGTTAACTAAGTATAATAGCACTGTTTCCAGATAAGGGGACATTCTAAGATAGTGGGAATTAGGTCTTCCATGTATGAATCTCGGGGAGACACAGGCCAACCCCTGACACCTCCATGGGCTCCTTGACCCTCAGTCGCTGAGCACCGAAGAGAAGCCGAGAGGTTCCTTCTCAACACTGCTGTGCAGGTGCAGAAGCGAGGCTATTCTCTTGCCAGCTGTAGTTCTGGGCGTTGAGACTCAGGCATGTCTGGTCCTGAGGTCCTCAGAATTTTGGGCTCCCTTATTCCCATGCTGGGACATCTTCTGTACACAAGCTGTGGTGGTGTTGGTTTGTCGATGTCTAATATGGAAACACACACACACACACACACACACACACACACACACACACACACAGAGTCACATACCACCTCCAGCTGTAACCAAGGCAATGGTTTTGCATTCTTTTGAGTACAGAGCCAAAGCAAGCACAGCCAAGATGTAAGAGAATGGAGAAGGACTTATTACCTACTCAGGTAAAGAGAGCAGACGAATTACCTCCTAAGCAAAGCCCTCCTGAGACAGAGGAAGCCTGGGGATTTTATTTATATGCATATTCACTGGGGGGGCAGGGGCACATTCCTGAGTATGCTCACTTTCAGGTCATACTTTGAGAAGGCAAGATGGAAGGCACATTTTGGGAGCACGCTTAGCTCAAGGCCATGGCTAAGATGACAGGCAGGAGTGCCTCTGGGCGTGCTCAGCTTATCTCCTAAAATTGTAGCTAAAAATAAAGGAAAGGACATTTGGCAAGTGCATTCATATAGAAGTTTTCCTCTAAAGGGGCTTTCCTTGATTAGCAGCTAACATAAGCACTGGCCCCTTCTTGTCCCACGTAGGTGTGACTCGCTGGGCTCGGGGCCTGTTTCTGCTCCATGAGTTGAGGTAAAGATAACGGGTCCTCATTAGAGGCAGCAGTACCCCTAGTGCTGAAGCTGAAGCCCACCTTGAGGGTGCTGTGGAGACAGCATTTGAGCTCTATGGTCTCCTTTCCAGTACATGAGAAGTAAACATAAACCTTCACTTCCAGGTTGGTGTCACCAATGGCAATTTCAGTGGTCTTTAACCCTTAAGTATAACTAGCTTGGGTCACTAACCATCTGTAAGATATTCTTTGAGGGCAGACTCTAAAATACTTCTTTTATTTTCCCACAGGGATATTTGTTATCCATCTATGCATCCATGCATACATCCACCTGTCCATCCACCCAGGCATCCATGCATACATCCATTCTTCCATACTTCCATCCATTCATGATGCATATATGTATGCAGCCATGAATCCATGTCTCATCTATCTATGCATGCACCCAGCCAGCCAGCCAGTCAGCATTCATTCACTGCCTAGTAGAAAGCTACTTTAAGAAATATCCATAGTGTGGGCCAGGCACTAGATTAGGCATTAGAAAGACATGGTGAGCAAAAGTCAACCTGGTCATTGCCTTTATGGAAGCTTAGTGTCTAATTGCAGATAAACATTCATCAGAGAATCACAAGTCAAGGTAAGGTTGTGGCTGTGATATAAGTGAAGAAGTTTATGTCCGTCTAACTAGAAGTCTTCCCCTAGTTGGGAGGGGAAGGAAGATCTCTTGGAGGAAGCCAACATTGGGCTGAGATTTAAATTAGCAGGGAAGGAGAAGGGCCTTCAGGGCCCTTGGAATAGCTCTGGGTGGACCGAGAATGAAAGTACAGGGACTATGGGAACTGGAGGCTGTTGGGGCAGGGACTAGAAGAGAAAGGTGGGTGTGTGGGTAAGAGATTTGGGTTTCCTGGGACTGGACCGTGTGGGAACTGGTTGTAGGCCCCTTAAAGAGTTTGATCTTTAGCCCAGAACAGTGAAGACCCAGTCAAGACCTTTACGCAGGGAGTGAGGACTCAAGCTGTTGGTTAGAGATCAGATTGGTTTGGGTGGAGATCAGATTGGGGGCTACAGCATGGCCTCAGGAAGACCCACTCACCCAGGTGAGCCCAGGCCCTTGAGGAGGCTGGGGAGGTGGAGACACGGAGGTCAATCACAAGGACTCGTGTATCTGTGGATAGAGGTGGGAGGGGTAATGCCTGGGTGGAAGTCATAGTTTGCTTTTGGGGATTTGTTGCTAGTAAGTGTCAGGCTTGTGGCAAATATCTGACGGTTTGCTATTTCTGCATTCCCGCCAGGACCACTCTTTTATTCTGTCTCCCCTCTATAGCGTCCATGCCCCACCCACATGGTTTCCTGTCTCTACTCCACATGCCCTGTGCACCTGGCAGGTTCCTACATACGCTTTACATCTTCAAGAAGTTTTCTCCTGAAAGTGCTTTCTCCTGTCCCAGTCCTTTCTATATGCCACTGTCATTTTGCACACTGCTGGCATTGTTGAAACTGTTTCCCACTACCAGAAGTCACTCAGGACCTGGTACTTGCTAGGCAAAGACTCTATAACATAAGCTCCTAGCTCCCCTTTTCTGCATTTAAATGGATTTTCAGATAGGTTGTTGCACTTTTGCCTGGGCAAGCCTTGGAATGTGATCCTCCTATTTCCACCTCCCAAGTAGCTGGGATTACAGGTGTGCCCCACCACACATGGCTTTTTTACTTCATTATTTCAAATTCTTGGCCTGTTTGCCACATAAAAGACTGAGTGGATATATAAGAAAATGGATGAATGGGGCTGGGAAGCTGGCTCAGTGGTAGAGCGCTTGCCTTGCATGCTTGAGGCCCTGGGTTCGATTCCTCAGCACCACATAAGCAGGGAAAAAAAGCCAGAAGTGGCGTTGTGGCTCAAGTGGTAGAGCACTAGCCTTGAGCTGAAGAGCTGAGGGACAGCACCCAGGCCCAGAGTTCAGGCCCCACAAAGACTGGACACAAAAAAAAAAAAAAAAGAAAAAGAAAAAGAAAATGGATGAATCAATGCATTAATGAGAGTTTCTTTAGTGAGAGGCAATGAGAGGCACTGCAGTAAACCAGGGGTACTTGCCCTGTGGTCCTATTTTTGTTCTTGACAAGCTACCATACAAATCCAGTTTCTTTATGACTCATCCATTACCTATAGGATAGCATCTAGACTGCAAAAATCTTGGCAATATATAATGGAATCTAGACTTTCCAATATTAGAGATAATTAGCACTTTAATACTGCTTGACATAGACACAAAGAAATATGAAAACAGGATTCATTCAGGAGTGAAAAGATCCGTAATTGAGACAAGCTTTATAAATCACACAGATTTGGAACTAGCAGTCAATAATTGGATTTTATTTATTTATTTCCATAGTGTTGGAGACCAAAACCAAGGGCCTCATGCGTGATAGGCAAGTACTCAACCAATGAGCCATGCATCAAGGTGCTTAACACAGTTGCTCTTGCTAAGGGATACTGAGTCCTTCCTTGGGCCCGTGAATTATCTGAGGGCAGGAAAGCTTGGCCTCCCAGCCTCCACTTGCTACCTCTGTCCATTTCTCTGAGCCAGGCTCTCCTGCAGTCACTTTTCAGCCATCTTAGACTCTAGGAAGACCCTTGCCACCTGCCAGGCATTGGAAATTCTTACTGTAACAAGGCCTGTTCTGAGACAGTGAGCTACCAGAGCACCTGTGTTTGCTCTCAGCCTCCTCCGCCCCCTGAACACACCCATGACTGGAACCATTTAATAATTATGCAAACCTCTCTTCCCCTGCCCTAGTTCTTTGTCTATTTAAACTCTATAGCTCATGTCTGTACCCAGAAGATGAACTGAAGTTCATCTTCCTTATATTCCTCGAGTTGCCTAGTAAACTTCCTTTTCTGCCCTTCCTTATAATTTGACTTTTTACTTGTAGTGTTGGGCAAGTGACTGGACCTGACCTAGGAAACCCAGATGTATGAGTCTAGGGCTTAAAATATCCAGTTTCAGCTGGGTGCCAGTGGCTCATGCCTATAATCCTAGCTAGTCAGGAGGCTGAGATCTCAGAATCACATTTTGAAGCCAGCTTGAGCAGGAAAGTTTGTGAGATTCCTATCTCTATCAAACTATTAAAAAAAAAAAAAAATCAGGAAGTAGACCAGTGGCTCATGTGATAGACGCTAGCCTTGAGCAAAAAGAAGCTCAGGGTGTTCTGGCCCTGAGTTCAAGCCCAGGACTGACTAACAATAGGGTCTGGGAAAGTGGCTCAGTGGTAGAGTGCTTGCCCTGCATGCATGAGGCCCTGGGTTCGATTGTTCAGCACCACATAAGCAGAAAAAGCCGGAAGTGGCACAGTGGCTCAAGTGGTAAAGCACTAACCTTGAGCTGAAGAACTGAGGGACAGCACCCAGGCCCAGAGTTCAGGCCCCATGACCAGCAAAAAAACAACAACAACAACAACAAAAAAACAATAGCCCAACAATCAAGAATTTAAAGGGACTTTATAACCATGCTCAAAATGTAAAAGACAGGATGTTCACAATGAATGAAAAGATAGGCAAAAGAACCAATAAACCTGAAATGAAAATTCTAGAAGTGAAAATACAATATCTGTAATAAAAAAAATCACTTAATGGTTCATTCAATAGCAGATTCTAGGTAAGAGAAGAGTCAGAGAAATTGAAGATCTGTTAATCCAAATTATTCAACTGAAAAGCCACTAAAAAAAGTGGGTATTCTTGCTAATGGCTCATTCCTGTAATCCCAGCTATATAGGAGGTTGAAATCTGAGGATTGCAGTTCAAAGCCGGCATAGACAGGAAAGTCCATGAGACTCTTATCTCCAGCTAACCGCCCAAAAGCTGGAAGTGGAGGTATGGTTCAAGTGGTAGAGACAGTGCCCAAGCCCTGGATTCAAAGTCCAGTTTATAATGTGGCATAATGGTCTTTATATGTGTCTGTGCCAGTCCTGGGACTTGAACTCAGGGCCTGAGCACTGTTCCTGAGTATTTTTGCTCAAGGCTAGTGCTTTTTCATTTGAATATATCTCTACTTCCAGCTTTTTTGTGGTTAATTAGAAATAAGAGTCTCTCAGACTTTCCTGCCCAGGCTGGCTTCAAACATGATCATCAGCCTTCTGGGTAGTTAGGATTACAGGCATGAGCCACCAACATAGTTTTGGAATAGTTTTGTTTTTTTTTGGGGTCTGGCCGTGGGGCCTGAACTCTGAGCCTGGGCGCTGTCCCTCAGCTCTCCAGCTCAAGGCTAGCGCTCTACCACTTGAGCCACAGTGCCACTTCCAGCTTTTTTCTTTTTGCTTATGTGGTGCTGAGGAATCGAACCCAGGGCCTCAGGCATGCAAGGCAAGTGCTCTACCACTGAGCCACCTTCCCAGCCCCAGTTTTGAAATAGTTTTGCATGTGATTTATACATGCCCTCCTACATACCTTAAAACATCTCTGAGCTAGGCACCAGTGGCTACTCAGGAGGCTGAGATCTGAGGATCATGGTTCAAAACTAGCCTGGGCAGGAAAGTCCGTGAGACTTTTATCTCCAATAAACCACTAGAAAACCGGAAGTGGCGCTGTGACTCAAGAGGTAGAGTGCTTGTTTTGAGCTGAAGAGCTGAGGGATAGCGTCTAAGCCCGAAGTTCAAGCCCTACAACCGACAAGACAAAACAAAACAAAAAAAACCTCTGAATTAATTATAATAATGCAGTATAAATGCTGAATAATTGTTATCATTTGGAAACAATGAGCAGAAAAAATGTCCATATTCCATATAGACACAATACCCCCCAGGCCCCCTGCCACTTTCATTTGGTGGTGAATATGGAGGGCTGACTACATTCTTTTGTTAGCTGCCTGGGCTTGTAGAAACTACAGCCTTGTGTGGCCTTTCTTCTCACCACTGTGTGCGAATGTGCTGTATGGGCCTTGTCCTGTCCCTTCCAGGAAGAGGGGCATCTGCCGCCCACCTGTGAGACCACTGCTCCCATGGCCTGGTCCAGCCTCTCTGCCCTCCACTGTGTCCTGCTGGTCGCTGGGCCATTCCCCACTCATCCTTTACATGCCAGTCCTCACATCCCTCCTCTGGACTCTTTCCAGACCCTACTTCTGCTCTGAGAAGTTGCTTGTGCCCCCCACCTCGGCCTCTAAAATATCCGATGTGTATTTCTGTCATTTCTATTACTTTGGAATGTCTGGTCTGTGGGCGCCTTCATCTTTTTATCTGCAGTGCTTGGCTCAAAGTAGTTTCTCAATACATGTTTGTCCAACAAATAGATAAATAATCAGCTTAATGAGCACCAGGGAGACTGTTTCCCAGTAAATGCTTGCTTTGGCATTCCTATGAATGGCTAGATTTATTTTTCAATTCAAACTGAAGACCCTGTTTTTTTAAGATTTAAAGGCAGGGTTTTCTCAGTGAAGGTAGGCAGCGCAGCACGCCTATGTGCACAGGTAGGTGAAACTGAGAAGTTGCCATTGGGCCACATTAAGAGGCCAAATATCTGCACCTACACGTTTGTGTAATTGAAACTCAACTCATATCAATGGCGCATGTGTCGCCGAGCCCCTCCTAGTCTAAGAGCAGCGGAAGTGTGTGCAGGAACCTGTTTGGTTTGGTTCTGGCCAGGCTTTGGGTCTCAATGAAGAAATCATCGCTTCATTCTGCATGGTCACTCTGTCAGATACCTGGCTTGCCTCACCAGCCTGGAGCACAAAAAAAAAGTCTATCCCAGATAGACTAGAGAGGACTTTGCCGTAACATGATATTGAGCTCTCTGATAAAACCCAATATTACGCTTGAATTACACTTGAATGCTTAGCAAAAGAAGAACATTGTTCAGAGATGCTGAACCCGGGCTGGGCGGATCCCTTTCTCTTGGACGGATCTCCTCCAGCCTAGGAGCTGGCCGGGTGGCTGGCTAGGCCTGGTGGGCTCTGGGGGCTGAGAATTGTCTTTATAAACTGAAGGGTAATCCTCTCCTCAACAGCAGGAGGGGAGGCAGCCCAGCCAGACTTTTCAACCCTGCTGATTATATGATCCTTTCTCTCCCCAGGAAGGCTAATGAGACGGAAAGAGAGAGAGGGCTAATGAAAATGTCACCACCACACGGCCCACTTGTTTATTTATTTATTTACTTACTTATTTAGTGGTATAGCTTTCATTCTGGGGGGGGGGGGGGAGGAAGAGAGAAAGAGAGGTGTTACCAAAAATTTATTAGAAGCCTCTTCCTTGCTTTGCAAAGAATGAACCACTAGTAGGCATATTGCTAGTGGCCTGAAATTTTATCTCTGGTTGTCAATAATAATAGTTGTAAGAATTCTAGGTACCTGTGTGTTTATTATGTCAGTACTAGGGCTTGAATTCAGGGACTTGGATTCTCACATGGCTTTTTTATTCAAGGCTGGCATTCTGCCACTTGAGTACTCCTCCAGTTCTGTGTGTGTGTGTGTGTGTGTGTGTGTGTGTGTGTGTGTGTGTGTGTGTGTGTGTGTGTGTGTGTGTGTGTGTGTGTGTGTGCGCGCGTGCGTGCGCGTGCTGGTCCTCAGGGCCTGGGTACTGACCCTGAGCTTTTGTTGTCAGTGCTAGTGCTCTACCACTTGAGCTACAGCTCTGCTTCCAGCTTTATTTTTCTAGTTAATTGGAGATTAGAGTCTTTCAGATTTGTCTACCCAGGCAGGCTTCAAACCATGATCCTCAGATATCAGCCACCTAAGTAGTTAGGATTACAGATATGAGGTACCCATGCCCGGCTTCTAATCTATACGTCCTGAATTATATCTCCTTTATTCTTTAACCTTATGGTATAGCTTTTTAGATCATGACTCAGGGAGAAATGAGTAATGTCACAATCACCATCATCATCATCAACGTCAATAACATTATCATCACCATTAGTATGAATATCATCAAAATGTCGTCAATGGTGGCTCACGCATGTGATCCTAGATACTCAGGAGGCTGAGATCTGAAGATCATGGTTCAAAGCCAGCCCTGGTACAAAAGTCTCTGTGAGTCTCTTTTCTCCATTTAACCATTCAAAAATCAGTAGTGAAGCTGTAGCTTGAAGTGGTAGAGCACTAGCTTTGAGCAAAAGAACTCAAGGACAGTGCCCAGGTCCTGAGTTCAAGCCCCAGGACCAACAAAAATAAACCTATCATCATCATTATCATCATTGTTAATATCAATACATCACTGTCATCATCCACATTATCAAATCACCATTACCATCATCATCAATATCAACATCACCAACACACCATCATCGATAGCATGTTGCTAGAGTTAATTGCATCAATATAACATCATCGTTCCTGTCATCAGTGTCAGTATCCCCGTCTCCAGCACCATCGATATCATCATCATCATCCAATACATCACTAGAATTAATGCTCACTGTGAGACATCATCATCAATGTCAGATTCCAGCGCCAATAGCATCCTCTTCATCAATGCCACCATCATCCTAAGCAGTGGCAGGAGCAGCAAGAAGGAGTTCACGTTGGCTGGGCCCTTTGTGTGTGTCAGACAAGAGTTTTACCTGCATCCCCTGCTTGTATTCTTCCAATAGCCCTACAAGAGTAGTTCCAACTGTTGTCCCCAACTCACAGTTAGGGAAACCAAGACTCAGAGAGGCTTAGAAACTGGTCGAAGTCACACAGCTTGGGAATGATAGAACCCAGATCCCCTCCCACCCATCTACTTGTTCACTTGTTCAATAACTTGTCCCATGTCATCAGCCAGCTACTGAGGCCTGGTGCCCACCTAACTCACATGTGAAGATTCCCTGCACACTTGACTACTGTCATTAGAGAAGGGGGAAGCAGAGATGCAGAGAGGCGAGGAAGATCTCATCGCTGAGGAAGAGCTAGGGGTGTCACTTAGTGGTAGGGCGCTTGCCTTGGATGGGGGGACACCCAGGGTTCCAGCCCCAGCTCCAAAAACACCCAAAAAGCTTACCATCTGAAGATGGCAGAGTGGGGCTAGAGCCTGGGTCTTGACCCTGAGGATCTGTGGGCTCTCTTCTCCATAATGCCATGGAGACTTAGCATTCTTTCGTAAATATACCCCATATGTGGCACTTTCTGACGCAACTTGTATAGCCCTAACTGTATGACAGTCGTGGAACTAAAAGGCTTGCTTGAGAAAAATCACCATTTCTGGCCAGATGCTCATACCTAGCTACTCAGGAGGCTGAGATCTGAGGATCATGGTTCAGAGCCAACCTGGGCAGGAAAGTCTGTGAGGCTCTTATCTCCAATTAACCACCAAAAATCTGGAAGTAGAATTGTGGCTCAAGAGTGCCAGCCTTGATTAAAAAAAAAGAGCTAAGGGACAACACTCAAGCATCAGTACCAGACCAAAAGGAACAACAACAGAACCATACCATTTCCATCACCAGGGCTGGCTCTCCTGGCTCCTTCCCCCTTCCTCTCTGCATCCAAAGGACACGATGCCAGGGTTGGCTGGGTGCCCACCCCTACCTCTGTTTTCAAAGTGAATTGTCAGAAGACAGACCCCACATGGGTGTCATTTGCATAGCATTTCTCGGGAGCCGGGGCTGTGGGCCAGATATTTTCACGCAATTCTGCTCATTATTTACGCAGACAAGGAGATATTTCAGTTAAAACTGCGCTCAGCTTGAGTGACAAGGTATCTTTCCACAGTGCGAGGTTCGGGGAAGGAAGTTGACAGCTTTTTATGTACAGCTACGATTCCACTGAAATATAACGTGTTTTTATTTTGAAACTACAAGATGACCTATTTATTAGCTGTGATTCGAGCTGAGTTTACATGCTCAGAACACAAAGGGAGAACAGCAGCCTGAGCGTCTTTTTATTGGGGGTGTGTGCACAGACTCCCCATCTCCCTCCTCCCAGCACACACTGGAAAACATTGAAAAGTGAGTGTTGCCGATTGGCGTGGACTTGTTTTCCTTGAAATGTCAGCCTGCCTCAGAATCACGGGGAAAAGTTGCCAATTACCTTAATCATTTTCCTCTGAGTGCCAGCAAGGATGCACTGGAGCTGCCTCTGTGAGGAAGGGAGAGCAGGGACATGGGGAGCCACACACAGCTGGGGTTCAAACACTCAAATACACAAAACTGCAGGGATATTTTTTTCCTCGGACTTGAACTCAGGGCTTGGGTGTTCTTCCTGAACTTTCTCCCTCAAGGCCAGTGCTCTGTCACTTGAGCCCATTTCCAGCTGTTTGTGGTTAATTGGAGATAAGTCCCATGTGTTTCTTGGTCTAGGCTGGCTTTCAACTGCAGTCCTTAGATCTGAACCTCCTGAGCAGCTAGGATTATAGGCGTGAGCCATTGGTACCTGGCCTGCTTTTTATCTTAAAGCAGGGGTTGGGGTCGGGTGCCTCGTCCTCCAAGCGTGGCTGGTAGACACGTGACGTGAGCCTCCTGACTTCTTCTAGAAATGCAAACTCTCAACCCTTGCCTCAGATCTAACCAGCTCCCAAGTATCCAAGTGTGAGATGCGCTAGACTGGCCCAGATGACCCTCCACCTGCCCATCTTATGGGAAGCTCACTTACTGGTTGTTATTTAATCATTTAGTACCTTTTATGTCCCAGGAGCCAACTTAGGTCCTAGAAATACAAGGAGGAGAGAGGGGGAAGAGGATAAAGAGAAGGAGGAGGAGGGTGAGAAGAAAAAAAGAGGAGGAGAAGGAAGCAGAAGAAGAAGAGGAGGAGGAGGAGGAGGAAGACGATGATGACGATGAAGGACGACAGTAGTTGTGAGCTTTTGGATTGTGACTTTTTGCCAAGTATCATGTTTTCCAGGTTCCGCTGCATTACAGCATGTATCAATATTCCACCCTATTTTACTTACCAAGTTATATTCCACTACTACACAGAAATAACATCATTCATTTGTTGATGGACATCGACTCTCATTAAAAACAACACATTTGCTGGGCGCTGGTGGCTTACGCCTGTAATCCTAGCTCCTCAGGAGGCTGAGATCTGAGGATCATGGTTTGAAGCCAGCCTGTGCAGGAAAGTCCATGAGACTCTTATCTCCAATTAACCACCAGAAAACTGGAAGTGGCGCTGTGGCTCAAAGTGATAGGGTGCTAACTACGAGCAAAAATAAGCTCAGGGACAGTGCCCAGGCCATGAGTTCAAGCCTATGACCGACAAAAAACAAAACCAAAACAAAATATTCTTGAATTTAAAATAGGCCGGTGTCTCTCTTATGTAAAATAGACAGTCTTGACAAGCTGATCCTTCACCAGTGTGGATTTTTACATTGTCAAAGCATCAGTCATTGAGATCTGTGTATGTGGCAGTTTTCTAGCGTGTTCACCAATACATATAAGCGTGCTTTCTGAAGGGTAGCATGGTCTATAAGGCTTGGACCAGAGTGTTACCTTGAGTGTAGGTCTCCACTCACATTCACAAACTTTCCAGAGCACACATCTGAAGAGTGGTTGTTGGCACTTGAGAATCACTTGCTTGTTTGGAGTTGCAAAGGGTACATTTTGAACACACACCACTATGTAACATCCATAGCAGTTCTGGACCCTTTCATTGATCAACGATTAAATTCATTCAATGGCCATCTGTGTGTGTGTGTGTGTGTGTGTGTGTGTGAGAGAGAGAGAGAGAGAGAGAGAGAGAGAGAGAGAGAAAACATGCATGTGCCAGTACTAGAACTCAAACTTAGGGGGTCTGACTTTTATTCAAGACTATCACTCTACCACTTGAGCTCTATTGGAGGTAAGAGTCTCACAGATTTTCCTGCCCAAGCTGGCTTAGAATCGAGATCTTCAGATCTCAGCCTCCTGAGTAGTTAGGATTACAGGGGTGAGCCACCAGCACCTGGCTCAGCAGCCATTTATTGAGGATTAATCCTGGAGATCCTGGAGAGGTGACAGTGGCCTCCGCCTTGGCCTTGAGGTCAGATGCTCTCCAGGGATGAGAGCTGAGCACCCCCACTTCTTCCCTCGCTGGGTTCTGAGCACCCCCTTTCCTTTCCCCTTCCCCACAGAGCAGGACCTTGCCACTGGGAGAAGAAGCAGCTTGCCGCGGGAAGCTGTGGGCACTCGCAGGTGCAACGGAAGGACATATTTGTGAGGATGAGCGTCCCAGCCAAGCAAACCTAGAGCCACCTGCAGTATTGCCAGGGAGACAAATGCCACATCTGGAAAGATATCTGCGTAAGCCACAGCTTGTCATTTGGGCAGGAAGTACTCTCTCTCCTTGGAGAATCTGCCTAATGATGGGCTGGAGGCATGCCAGGGAAGAGGAACGAGAGAAGCACAGCAGCACAGGCTCTGAACACATCCACACTGCTCTATGTCTGTGGAGTGCACTCTATTTCCACCTTTCTGCAGGCCTGGAGCAGCAGGGTCTGATTGGAGAGGGAGGCCCAGGCGAGGCTGGGAGGCTGATCCCGGCTCAGGGTGAGGTGGGCCCTCAGGGGCTGAGCAGAGATGGCCTGGAATCCTGCAGCATTCGCCTCCATTGTGAAGGGTAACGCAAACCATTTAGAAAGTGCTAACTTTCCCAATTATTTTTTTTTTACAACGATTGCACTAAGTTATACTTGACATAAGAATTGCCATTTTAAAATGGGCTCTGGTAGTTTGTGCCTATAATCTTAGGTACTTGGCAATCTGAGGATCATTTTTCAAAGCCAGCCCAGGTAGGAAAAGTCTGTGCCACTCTTACCTCCAATTAACCACCAAAATGCCAGAAGTAGAGCTTTGCTTCCAGTATAAGAATGCCAGCCTTTAGCAAAAAAGCTAACGGACAATACTCAGGCTCTTGGTTCAAGCCCCAGTACTGGCATGTGCACAGACAGACAGACACATGTCTGCGCACATACACAAACACAAATTGTCATCTTACTAAACATGGTGGTACACTCTTGTATTCCTAGCACTTAGAAAGCGGAGACAGGAAAATTTAAGAGTTCAAGGCCAGCCTGGGTTGAGAGCCTATCTCAAAAAAGAAAAATCATCACTGAGCTAATATCTATTTTTCAGTGTATAGTTCAGTGGACAGCCATAACTGCCACAGATCTCTCAAACTTCTTTTTTTTCTGTTTTTTGGTTTTGTGCTGGTCTTTGTAGGAGGGACCTTGTGTAGTCAAATTCCTAGACACAGGAAGCAGACTGAGGACTGCCCAGGACTGGAGAGAGGGAATGGGCTGGTAGCATAGGAAGGCAAGTGCACTTTTTTTCTAGATAAAGTTCAAGAATCCTTTGTCTTTTGGGGTCTGGCTTATTTCACCCATCAGCGTCCTCTGGGATCAGCCAGATTGCCATGTGGCCAGAACTTCACTTCTGGTGGCAGCTGGGTGGTGCTGATGGCCATTGATGGACACCGATCACTTCTGCCTTTTGGCTATTATGTATGAGTGAACAGTTTCCTGACTTTTGAAACAAAACTGAACATCTCACTAGTCTTGTGGAGGAGCTGGATGCAATCCCGAGTCTGACTTTGTCCACGGTCCACTCTACGCCATTGACTCAGTATTTTCCTGAAAAAAAAAAAAAAACCCCACAAAAAACCCGGCCAGGCGCTGATGGCTCACACCTGTCATCCTAGCTACTAAGGAGGCTGAGATCTGAGGATCTCGGTTCAAAGCCAGCCCGGGCAGATAAGTCCGTGAGACTCTTGTCTCCAGTAAACCACTAGAAAACCGGAAATGGTGCTGTGGCTCAAGCGGTAGAGTGCTTACCTTGAGCTTAAGAGCACAGGAACAGTGCCCAAGCCCAGAATTCAAGCCCCATGACCAACCAAAACAAAAAACACAAAACCCTCATGCGGGTGTCTGTGGTTCATGCCTGTAATCTTACCTACTCGGGAGGCTGAGAGCTAAGGATCACTGTTTAAAGCCAGCCTAAGCAGCAACGTCTGTGAGACTCTTATCTCCAATTGACTATCAAAAAGCTGGAAATGGCACTGTGGCTCAGGTGGTAGAGTGCCAGCCTTGAGTAAAAAAGCTTAGAGGCAGTGCCTAGGCCCTGAGTTCAAGCCCCAGGACAGGAACAACAACAACAACAACAAAAACTCCTAAGTGCTCCTGGGTGGTGACATAGCCAAAGGTATCAGGCCTCAAAACCTGTCAGCCCTCCGACCTTTCAAGGAGGGGAATGCAGAGAGTAAACAAGGTGAAATTAACCCATCATTTAAAAATTTTTAGAGTCAGGCGCTCACACCTGTAATCCTAGCTACGTAGGAGGCTGAGATCTGAGGATTGTGGTTCAAAGCCAGCCCAGGCAGGAAAGTCCATGAGACTTTATTATTTATTTATTTATTTGGGTCCGGTCGTGGGGCCTGAACTCTAGGCCTGGGCGCTGTCCCTCAGCTCCTCAGCTCAAGGCTAGCGCTCTACCACTTGAGCCACAGTGCCACTTCCGGCTTTTTTTCTTTTTGCTTATGTGGTGCTGAGGAATCGAACCCAGGGCCTCAGGCATGCAAGGCAAGCGCTCTACCACTGAACCACCTTCCCAGACCCCGTCCATGAGACTCTTATCTCCAATAAACCACTCACAAAACTGGTGCTGTGGCTCAAGTGGTAGAACGCTAGCCTACCACTTGACAAAAAATTAGGGACTCTCTACAAAGGAGAAAAGCACCATCTTGGGTTCATTTCAGTTTCCTTTCAAGCCTAACAAATAATTGAAAGCAAGATCTCTGTAGAAGCATTAAATAGGGGTCCATCTGAGTGGTGTGTGCGAGACTCAGTCCCCAGTCTGTGGCATGTGGGTGCCAGCCATGAGCAGGTGGCTCTCCCTGTGGGTGTCCCCATACACAGAGCCTTGCAGAGGTGGCTCAGTTCTGTACTGATTGGCACATCATTGCCCCAGAATGTGTCTACAGTTTTTTTTTTTTGGTTGGTGTTTGGGCTTGAACTCTGGGCCTGGGCGCTGTCCCTGAGCTCTTCAGCTCAAGGCTAGTGCTCTACCACTTGAGCCACAGCGCCACTTCCAGTTTTCTAGTAGTTTATTGGAGATAAGAGTCTCATGGACTTTCCTACCCAGGCTGGCTTTGAACCATGATCCTCAGATCTCAGCCTCCTGAGTAGCTAGGATGACAGGTGTGAGCTACCGGTGTCCAACTCCACAATTTTTGAGTCTACACTCAGCCACCAACTGCAGAGAATGTGGGAATGGGGTGGCGTGGAGGGGGCAGAGGGAGGGTGCTTCCAACATTGAGCGCAGCACACAGGAGCGGATTTCTACAAAGCTAAAAGGTAGAACATTTCAGAAAACTGGGCTGATTAAAGGACCACCCTGCTACTTGCTCTCTGTACTCAGCCGCAGAATATTCCCTCGTAAAACCACCCACCATTCAAAGGACGGCCTACTTCCGAGCACATTTGCTCAGCACTGTTATTGTTTGTTTTAAAGCAAGCCGCGGGCATGTGCAGTAGGTGCTGCAGGGAGGCGGCCACCTTGATGCGGTGGGAGACACTGTCAGACGCTTTGGTTGGGAGTGTGGCTTAATTAGAAGGCAATCCAGAGGTCCCGGCGTGTGTAAGGTAGTTGCTGTCTCCTGGGCTGAGGTCTAATTTAGTTTCTTTGGTTGAATTCAGAAACGGAGAGAAGGGAAATAACTCAGGCTGTGTGGATGGAGAATGCACGTGCACGTGTGTGTGTGTGTGTGTGTGTGTGTGTCTGTACACAACACAACTCAGATTGCAGCTCCAGATAGAATAGGAAACAGGATGACTCCCAAATTAAGAGTCAATAAAACTCTCTCTCTCTCTCTCTCTCTCTCTCTCTCTCTCTCTCTCTCTCTCTCTCTCTCTCTCTCTCTCTCATGCTTGGCATCAGGCAGTATAATGCCATTTGATTCAATCCGCCCTAATTTGACATGCAGCCCACTCCTGTCAGATACCCCAGCAGCTCTTTTTTTTTTTTTTTTTCACCTCTCTAGGCACCTGATTTGTTATTAATTTGTCCGTGCTGGGGCTCAAACCCAGAGCCATGTACATGCTAGGTGGGTGCTTTACCACTTGAGCCACACCCCAACCAGCCTCTGCTTCTTTGTGGCGCTGGGGTAGTGGCACACACCTCCTGGGGTTGTTGTGAAGGTTGAATGAGGACGTGTAAGACAATACTTGGCACAGTGCTCGAGACTTGCGAACTCCAGCCTTGTAATGAAGAGTTGGGAGGCAGAGGCACTCCAGGAGTCAGGCTCGCATGGCCAATGGCGAGGTCCAGCAGTCCTCACCGCGATGGGGCTGCCCAGGAGTGGGAAGTCAGAGAAAGTTGCTTTTGTTCTTTATTTTTAAAAGACTGGGGCTAAGAGTATGGCTTAGTGGTAGAGTGCTTACCTAGCATGGGAGTGGGGAAGCAGGAAAAGCAGGCTGGACATAGGCCTAGATGGTTAGTAATGAAAACAGGCACTGTAGCTGACTCCTGTGTACAGGCATGAGGCTTCCTGTTAATCCTTTTACCAGGCCAGGAGGCACATCTGATCCCTAACAAGCTACACATGAATAACCAGGAGCCAGAGGGTGAGACTGAAATGGATTGTATAGACCAGGAGCCTAACCACTCCACCTCACTTCCCTGCTTGGAAATGAATCTTGTTTAGATTTTGTTGTCCAGAGGATGCTTTGAAAGACTTTAAATAGGAGCTGAGCACTGGTGGCTCATGCCTAGCTACTCAAGAGGCTGAGATCTGAGGATTCAAATCTAGACCAAGGAGGAAAGTCTGTGATACTCTTTATCTCCAATTAACCAGCAAAAAGCCAGAAGTAGAGCTGTGACTCAAGTAGTAAAGCACCAACCTTGAGTGAGAAAGCTATGGGACGGCGCTCAGCTCTGAGTTTAAGCTCCAATACTGCCAAAACAAATGAACAAAAATAAGTATTTTACAAGGTGAGGAAAAGAAATTGAGGTGCTGGTGGCACCACACCTTTATTTCTAGATACATAAGAGGCTGACATCGGAGGATTGTGGTTCAAAACTAGTCTGTGCAAAAAACATTCATGATGCCCCATCTCAATAGAAAAATTGGGGTGTTGGGAGCATGCCTGCCATTCCATCTGTAGTGAGCAATGTAATTAGGATTTGGGGCCAGGCTAGCCTGAAAAAAGAGAAAGACTATCAAAAATAACCAGAGTAGGAAGTGGCGCTGTAGCTCAAGTGGTAGAGTGCTCGCCTTGAGCTGAAGAGCTGACGGACAGCGCCCAGGCCCAGAGTTCAAGCCCCACGACCGACAAAAAAAAAAAAAAAATAACCAGAGTAATGCCAGATGTAAGTGGCATTATAGTCCTGCCATGAACTCAGGAGGCTGAGATCTGAGGAATGATATTAGATGCCAGCCCAAGCAGACAAAGCCTCAAGACTTTTTTTTTTTTAATCTCCAGTTATCCAGCAGAAAGCTGGAACTAGAGGCATTACTCAAGCAGTAGAGGACCAGCCATGGGCCAAAAAAAAAAAAAAGCTGAAAGAGAGTATGAGGCCCTGAGTTCAAGTCCCAGACTAAGTAGGGCAGAGCTGGGGAAAATGGATATTCCCCCCCCCCCCCCCCCCGCCCTTCAGGTTGGATTGAGCTCATGGGGAAGGAGACATGGCAGAGGGAGCTCTTCTGTAGTTCATCTCTGATGAAAGTTTCTCTGCCATGAATATGCGATGCCGTCTCCAGGGCCCTGCTCTGGGAACATACCAGGCTCTGTTCCGGTCACCGTGGAGCAGGCAGTGAATGAACAATCCAGAAGCCATGGGAGGGCTGGGTGAAGGAGGAGAAAGGCTAAAGTTGGATCTGGCCATAACTTTTTAGTTTTTTCTGGTTTGCCCCTAAGAGAACTGTTTCATACCACCAGCCCTGGATCCACTAGCCCTGGATCCCCACCAGCCCTGGATCTGCTAGCCCTGGATCCCTACCAGCCCTGGATCCGTTAGCCCTGAATCTACACCAGCACTGGATCCTCACCAGCCTGGATCCCCACCAGCATTGGGTTCCCACCAGCATTGGATCCCCAGCAACACTGGATCCCCACCAGCCCTGGATCCCCACCAACCCTGGATCTGCCACACTGGATCCGCCAAGCCTGGGCAGAAAAGTCTACAAGTTGGAAGAAGTTGGATGTGGTGGTGTACACTTGTCATCTCAGCTATGATGGGAAGCCTAAAATAGGTGAACTGTGGTCTGAGTACATGCCTGAGCAGGAAGCAAGACAGACCCTGTCTCAAAAATAACCAGCTGGGTACCAGTGGCTAACACCCATAATCCTAGGAGGCTGAGCTCTGAGGTTCATGGTTCAAAACCAGACCTAGCAGAAAAGGCCATGAGACTCTTTTTTTTTTTTTTCTTTTGTTAGTCATGGGGCTTGAACTCTGAGCCTGGGCGCTGTCCCTGCGCTCTTCAGCTCAAGGCGAGTGCTCTACCTCTTGAGCCACAGCGCCACTTCCAGTTTTCTAGTGGTTTATTGGAGATCAGAGTCTCACAGACTTTTTTGCCTGGGCTGGCTTTGAACCGTGATCCTCATATCTCAGCCTCCTGAGTAGCTAGGATTACAGGCGTGAGCCACCGGTGTCCAGCTCATGAGACTCTTATATCCAATAAAGTACCCAGAAAAAGCCATAAGTGGTACAGTGGCTCAAGTGGTAGAGCACTATAGCCTTGAGCAATCAGAGGCTTAGGGACAGCGCCCAGGCCCTGAGTTCAAGTCTAGGATCGGCAAAATACATACATACATACACATACATACACACACACATACATACATACATATATACATACATAACCAGTGCTAGAAGGAGATAAGAATATGACTCTGTGGTAAAGGACTTGCCTAGCAAGAACAAAGCCTTGAGTTCAAAACCCCATTACTAGTAAAGATTAGAGAGACAGAGTATAAGAGAGAGAGACAGAGATTCTTGCTGTGGTGCACTTGTGTATGAGATGGGGTCCCTGCCTGCCCTGTGTACAGTGCGCCCCGTTCCAAAAGGAGCCGGGCAGCCATGCACTTCAACAAAGAACACTTGGATGGGAAGGTGGACCAGAGCTTTCATGACCCTTTTGGCCTCTCACGTTCTTGGAGGCTGAGCCCAGTTCCTTTTCTAATAAGAAAACAGTCTGGAAGCACTTGGTGATGTTGTGTTAGCGCACAGTGTGCACTGGAGCCGCCTGGATGTTCTTCTGCCAGGCTTCGTGCCACGGAGCTGAAGGGATCTGGGCAGCTCTTGAGACCTTGGCCTGGCCCCGAATGCTTCCCGCACTTAACAGCTTTAAAAATATATGATTGTATTGTTATTATCAAGGAGTTATACAGAGTTACTATTTCATAGGTTGGGTAATGAGTACATTTCTTTTTTTGGCCAATGTCACCCCTTCCTTCGTTTTCCCCCAGTTTCTTCCTCCTGTTCCTGTCCTCCAGTTGCATAGTTCATTTTCCCCATAGTGTGTACTGAAGAGCATGATTGCATTTGTTCATCCTTCCTCCCTCCCTTTTTTAATTAAAATTAAGCACATGCTTGTAATCATAACTACGTGAGAGGCTGAGATCTGAGGATCATGGTTTGAAGCCAGCCCAGGCAATCAAATCCATGAGACTCTCTTCTCTAGTTAACCACTAGACAGCTGAAATACAGCTGTGGTTCAAGTGGTGGAGCACCAGCCTTGAGCAAAAAAACAAACAAACAAAAAACCCTCAAGGACAGTGCCTAGGTCCTGAGTTCAAGCCTCAGAACTAGCACATGTGCGCATGTGCTCTCTCTCTCTCTCTCTCTCTCCCCCTCTCTCTCACACACACACACACACACACACACACACACACACACACACACAAGGAAAAAGGAGAAAAAGGCAAAATGACACAAGAATATCTTCATAAGAGGGCTTTAACCTAGGCTCTGGTGCTTAGAGAACCAAGTAATAAACCCCAATTGTATGCCTTGCTGTTTATTTCTGTAGCCGATCCTGTTTCTGGGCAAAAAGTGAGAAAACCTGGATGATGCTGGGCGTTTCCTCCTTAATTATCGTTTGGTGTCTACTTCCAAGGATTCAAGAACAGTTGGCTGTTGTAATTTACAACACTTTCTTTTGGAATGTTGTCCCTCACTGATTCAGAGGAAGGAAGACGTTCGTTTCAATAGATTTGCATTTTATCAGCCTGCTTATTTGCACTCAAGCCTAATAATAATAAATTACAGTCCTAATAAGTAGGTTGTCCAGGAGGATGGTAGTGACACCCTAATAATTGATGTACGTACTTTGAAATTTAGGGGCATCATAATTTATTGGGGTTCTTTTTTTCCTATCCAATTTGAGGAAAGACATTTGTGTTTTGTAAGCAATAAACTCCGCTATTGTATTTCTTGGCCTAGCAGAGAAAAACATGATTTTTTTGGTGCCTATTTTCTAGTTATTACTACAGGATCTTGTAGCTGCTTTATGGGAAAGAGTTTATCAATATTTCAATTATAAACTCCAATTTTCAAGGGGTTTGTAATTCATCTTTTAAAAGTCAGAACAGGCTGTAGAGATACTGTAGGTACTTTCTACAACTTAGCCCACGTGTCTTCTCCTCTTCCAGCTTTTAGGGTTAAATTTGTTTTTTCTTCCCCATACAAAAAGTACTGGGGCTTTAACTCAGCACCTTGTACTCTTGCTTGACTTTTTTCCACTCAAAGCTGGTGCTCTACCACTTGAGCCATACTTCTACTTCTAGCTTTTTTGGCTGATTAATTATAAATAAGAGTCTCTTGTGTTTGTCTGCCCAGGCTGGCTTCAAACCGTGATCCTTAGATCTCTGTCTCCTAAGAAGCTAGGATTGCAGGCATGAGCCACCAGCGCATGGCTTGAAGCATCTTTTTTCAATTGATCTGTTCAGGTGTTGCTGGGGCTTCTGCCCGCCACAGAAAGGAATCAGTGCTGGGTTTTGTGTCTCTAGTTTTGTTCAACTGCAAATGTGTCTGGGAGAGACCACCCATAAACCTCATTTCTATCAACTGTGTGACTATTTGGTATGAACCCTTTTTGAAACATGACTGCATGGTGAGTCCTCTTCTAGAAGCATTCTTGGTTATGTGACCACCATGTTGACCGTTAAGAAAGTGACAGGCCAGGCAGCAGTGGCTCATACCTATAATCCTAGCTACTCAGGAGGCTGAGATCTGAGGATCATAGGTCAAAGCTAACCTGGGCAGGAAAGTCCTTGAGACTTTTATCTCCAATAAACTGCTCAGAAAAAGCCAGAAGTGGTGCTGTGGCCCAAATGGTAGAGTGCCAGCCTTGAACAAAAGAAGCTCAGGAACAGAGCCTAGGTCCAGAGTTCAATCCTCAGGACTGGCAAAAAAAAAAAAGTGGCAGATCACCAGGCACCAGTGGCTGCTCAGGCCTGTAATCCTAGCTACTCAGCCTTGTACAACTAATGTATGCTAATTAAAATTATTAAAACAAACAAAAAGGACTCTAGGACTAGGATGTGGTTCAAAGTGGCACAGGACTTGCCTAGCAAGTGGGATGCCCTGAGAAACAAATGGGGAGAGAGAGACAGAGACAGACAGACAGAGACAGAGAGCGAGAAGCCCCTGAGCCTCTTTCCCATTGGGAAAGCAAGAGAGGGCTGGACATAGTGCAGGTCGCCTCTCTCCCCAATAAGGTGAGGCTGTGGCTGTGTTCCGAAGCCCGGGACCCAGGTGAGATCCTGTCAGCCCAGATCCCACGCAGAGCCCCTAGTCACTGGCAGGAAGCCACAAAGGTGGAGAAGGAGGAGGGAGCATTAAAATTGAGATTTTGCTATTATTTCTCTCTGATAAAAGGGTGGCGAGGAAGAGCTGGATTGTGTCACTGCCTAGTTTTTCATTTGTGTTTTTGTTGCATGCCTCAATATCTTCCTCCAGCTGCTCGTGTTGTCTCTTCTTTTCTCCTTCCTTTGATCTATTCGTTTTCCCCAGAAATGGGGTTTATAAATCATTGTAATGCAGCCTGGGGAAAGATGGTACTTAGGGCAGGGAGAAATACATTGCTGCTAACAGCACCGGCAGGGAGAAAAACTCCCGCCTGGTTGCCGGGTTCCAGCGACAGGTTACTGATGGTATTTGCTTTTTATGTCTGCTCGCGTGCCATCGGGGCAGGGCCGGAGGGAGCGTTCCGAGTGCCACCCTTGTCATATTTCAAGTCTCCTCCAGCAGTAGAAAACAAACTGCTCCTGCCTGCTTCTCAGGGAGGCCCAGAGAAAGGGAAGGGAATGGCAGGGACCAGAGGGAGCTTCAGGAAGTGTGTATCTGTGTGTCTCTGGATCTCAGCTCCTAAAACATCTCTCCTCCTTTCCGAAACCAGCCTGTGCCCCCAAGCTGGCCATAATGAATCTGGTATTCTAGACCGAGGGGTCCATCTCTCTCAGGCACAGTTAGAAGCCTAACAGCCGTGATCGTTTCTTGCTGAAGCCAGTGCCTCCCCTGCTCATCATTTTTTATGGTCCCATTTGCTCTGCAGCTCTGAGAAGCGTCAGGGCCGAAGGTGTGAGTCTTCTCCTGGCTCAGCCTTGTGTGCGTGCATGTGTGCCTGCACGTGTGTGTACATGAGAGTCAGGGCCAGGCAATGAAAATCCAGCCAGGCCCTAAATCAAAGCATAAAGATGGTCCTGTTGTGGGAGAGCTGGGCAGGTTGCACTGGCGCAGGCCTCTAGTATCCCCAGGCATGTGGCAGCACTGCCCATGATTCCAATGACAAGCTTTTTTCTGTCTTAGGGCTTGAACTCAGGGCCTACATGCTGTCCCTGAGCTCTTTTACTCAAGGCTAGTGCTCTACCACTTGAGCCACAGCTTCTCTTCTGGCTTTTTGGTGATTAATTGGAGATTGGAGTTTCAAAGACTTAAATGTTCAGGCTGGCTTTTAACTGTGATCCTCAGAGCTCAACCTAGCTAGGATTATGGGCAGGAGCTACCATTGCCCGGTTCTAAGCTCCTCATTTAACTTCAGTTGTTCTGAACTAGGGCAGCACTGTGGCTGGAGGCTGTGGTATCGGGCAGCACAATGTGGTAAGACACCCTGGACACTATAGAAAGAACTCTTCTCCTGGTTATATCTTTTGTTACCTTGGTAGCTGTTCTTTCGAGAAGGCAGTGCAATAGAAAAAAAAAAATGTAGTGTGTGTGCAGGAGATGAAAGTGTGAAGATCATGAAGCCCGCCGTCCGTCTGAAGTCACTCCCTTCCTCAAGTGTAGCCAGGGGTGAAGATGTGGGCAGATTTGCAAGTAGAAACTTGCCTTGGGCAGGTATCCAAAGATAATCTGGGTAAGTTGTGCTCAGCTTTCCTAGTAGTAGCTCACTTTACAGTCTTGGCACTGTCTTAATTTATCTTGAGGCAGCTGACCCAACTAGATGGGTTCTCTGAGTATGTGTGTGTGTGTGTATGTGTGTGTGTGTGAACATGTGTGTATGTAGCACATAACAGCATACTTGTGGAAGACTTTCAAGAAAATGGATTCCCCAGGTCTCCCAGTATTTATACTTCCATACAAGCATGGCCATCCTGGGTTTACTGACCGACCCTGCAGAGCTTCTGGAAGCTTCTCTGGCTGTGCCCAGGAGATGGGAAGTCCCTGAGTGCATTTCCTGCCCTGGCCCAGCCC
Source organism: Dipodomys spectabilis (assembly GCF_019054845.1). NCBI lineage: Eukaryota > Metazoa > Chordata > Mammalia > Rodentia > Heteromyidae > Dipodomys > Dipodomys spectabilis. The sequence goes on from NW_024870744.1 coordinate 5,291,794, forward strand.
CTCCCCCAGTCCCCTGCAGCTCCATGGTCACATCGCCAGGCTGCGCTTGCTTCTTTTACTTCTTGAGTCCTGGGACCTCGGTCAGTGACCTGACTTTCCAAAGCCTCTGTGAAATGAAAGGGAGAGTAGATGGTCTCCAAAATAATGTCTGCCAGAAGCTGAGCAGATGCCCTTCACAAGGTGGAGTAGGGTTTAGAAGGAAGGAGGTGCCAACTTGCCACAACAATGAAGCCCCTGCAAACAAATGCAGGAGAGGCTGCATGTGGGTTGTCAGATGATTCCGTTTCTAGGAAATAGATCCACGGGGACAGAAATTGCTGGGGCTGGGGGAGGGGGGGAGGGAAGAGGGGAGGAGGGATGCTTTGGGACGAGAAGGACCTACTGAGCAGTTTGGGGCATCCTGTGCCGTGCTGTGAATGTCCTAAGTGTCCCTTTAACTTCCAGTTGAATAAAGCAACAATTGTAAACTTAGGAACACTTATTGACAGAAACCATTCAGCCCAGTGCCTAGCAGACCCTGAGTGCAGCTCTCTTTTTTGGTGCCAGTCCTTGGCTTGAACTCAGGACTTGAGCACTGCCTCTTAGCTTTTCATTCAAGGCTGGTGCTCTACCACTTAAGCCACAGCCCCACTCCTGCTTTTTGCTGGTTCATTGAAGACAAGAATCTCATGGACTTCGCTGCTTTGAATGGCCATCTTCTGCTATCAGCCTCTGAGTAGCTAGGATTACAGGCGTGAGCCACCTGTCCTGGCTTGAAGGCCAGCACTTAAACACATGATGGCGAACTCGATTCACAGGTCTGGGGTCTCCATGCAGACCCTCGCCTGTGGCCACAGTGTGGCATGTGTGTGCACCCCGAGATTCCAGGTGATATGGACACAGGGAAGGTGCTTACTGACAGGCTGTGTGAGGTCCGTGAAGGCCGCCAGCCCCCGCTACTTCCTAGGGACACAAAACCAAGGGACAAGTTGTGGCCAAGGCCAGGCGGGACACAGGCTTGGCTTCTGTGTGAGGTGGAGACCTGGCAGTGCCAGCCCTGGTTCCTGTGGCATGGTCTGGGCTTGCTTCTTGGGCAGGAGGGCCTCTCCCTCCCCTGTCCCCCGCAGCTAACTGGGCAGCAACAGGAACCAACCGCTCGATTCATCCAACCCAAGGAAACTATAAATCTGGGGGCTTTAGTCATGTCTTTATGATCATTCAGCAAAGAGCGACAGAGGATTTATTCTGCCAGGATGGCTGAGGGAAGACTGCGGGGGGCTTGGCCTACCCAAGGCAGAACTGCTCCCCAGGGTCCCCCCGCCGGGGCCGCGTGATCAATGACACTGATGACCATAAGGAGGCAATTACTGGTGTACGCCACCATGCTTTGTTCGGGACAGGCTTCCTGGGAGACCCGCCACGGCTGCACTGCTGCCCGTGTCCTTGAGAACCCATAAGCATTTTTTTTTAAAGCCCCAAGAGTGCTTGCTGGTTCTCTCTGCACATGTTAAGGAGGAGGAGAAATCAAGGAAAAGCGAAGAGGACTCTGCTCTGCGGTCTCTCACTCACCGCGCTACCCAATATCTGTCGATTGAACATCTCTCTGTGCCTTCGTTTTATGGGCAAGAAGAAAGAGGCTCAGAGAGGTAGCGATTAGTGACTGTCACACAGCGCCATTCCCGGTTTCCCCATGCGAGCAGTTCACAGACTCAGTGTTGAAATCCCAGGAGGGATCTGGGGGTGGGGTGGGAGAAGGGGATGTTTCTTGGGAGTTATGCTGGGGGAAAAAATTAAGTGTATGCCAGTGTTCCTGTATTTTCTGTTGGTGTTTGTTTTGTTTTGTGGGTTTCCCCCCCCTCTTTCTTCTTTTTTCGTGGTGGCACTGGGGTTTGTGGACTAAGGGCCTTGCACTCACTAGGTAGACGCTCTACCTACCACTTGAACCATGCTCCCAGCCCTTTCTTTTTGCTTTAATTTATTTTTGTCAGGTAGGGTTTTGCTTTTGTCCAAGGGCTAGCCTCGCAGGGTGGTCTTCCTATGTCTGGCCTCCCAAGTATCTTGAGGTCACAGTTGTAGACAACTACATCTAGCTTCTTGATTGAGATGGGGGGGTCTCAATAGCATCTTGCCCAAGCTGGCCTCCAAGTGTGATCCTCCCAATGTCTGCCTCTCAAGAGGCCAGGCTGAGCGGTGGAGCTGCTGTGTCCGGGCTGGCTAATGGGATTCCACTTGACCACTTTGACGTCATTCGGCTGCCCCCGACTGGGCATGCTTTCAGAGTAAGTATGGCTCTTCCTCTTATTCCTGCTGCCTGGTGCAGCCTCTGCCGGTCTGACTCATGCCTCTCCTCACAGAACGCTTCCTCTGACACCCCATGGCAGGCCATAGTTCTCCCCATCCACCTTGCTCTTGCACGTGCTTCCCAGGGAGGTCCGAGTGCTCTGTCCTGCTGGGTCTGCCTTCCGGGTTGAGGGTAAGCCTCAGGTGACCAAGGATAATGCTCTCTTTTGCTGGATGCGCTGTCCCCAGTTCTTACATGTAGTAGGGCCTCATTTGATAAGCATTTGAAAGACTAAAGAAAGAAACATACAACTTGTGAATAAGCACACCCAGTACCCACGCCACTCAAGTGTTCACGGCTACCCTTTCCAAGTGAGTAGAAGCAAAGTACCTATGAAACAAACCCAGCCCTCAGCCCCCTCTGCCAAGTTGCCCTTCGTTCTTCTGTCTTTTTAAAAGTTTGTTTGGCGTTAGCTGAGTGCAGTGGCTCAAACCTGTAATCCTAGCTACTTGGAAGACTGGAGATCAAGGGATAGTGGTCTGAAACCAGCCAGGGGAGGGGTGGGAGTGGGGCAGCCTTGAGACTCTAGCTCAACCAGAGACTGGGTACAGTGGTGCACGCGCCATAGCTGGGGGTAGCAGCTTGTGCCTGTCGCCCCTAACACACAGGGAAGTAGCCTGGCCTGGACATCAAGGGGGAACCTACCTAGAAAATAACAAAAGCAAAAAGGGGCTGGGGGCCTGGCTCAAGAGGCAGTGCCTGCCTAGCAAGCATGACCCCTGAGTTCAATCCCCTCCCCCCCCAACACACACAAAAGAGGTTTGCTTTTGAGGTAGAGTCTTGTTGTATTGCTCGGACTGACCTTGATTGAATTCCTGGGTTCTTGTGGTCCTCCTGCCTCAGCCTCCCATGTAGGTGTGGTTAAAATCCTATTTATGATGGAGCTGAGAAGCTTTCTAAGAACAGAGAGCGGCCCCTTGTTAACCAAAGTGGTGGCACCAATCCCGTGCCTCTGGCCAGGGACAGGGACATGGCCAGCAGAGGGACAGTGGCCCAGCCTCTGCCATCACCCAGGCGCCTTAAAAAGAAGATGAAGGTAAGAGAAAAGCATCTTCCATTTCCCCCTAATTTGTAGTTTTCTGGTGTTAGCTCGGCTTATAAGACACATGCTCCCAATTAGCTGCTGCTCTTAATTTAAATGCTTCATAAATTATCTCCTGCGCGTGTGGATTATCACTTCATAATGCGAGTTAGCATTTAAATAAATAGCGGTGGTGTAGGAAATTAGAGAGGTTTACTTCTGAGGCTCTGGCATAATGAAGGAAAATACCGCGGGCAGCTGCACGAAGGGCCTGAGAGGACCGGAGAGGCAGAAACTGAGCATCGAGGCTCAGTGTGTGAAGTCCACTGCCTTCCAGCCCTTATTAGCCTTAGCATTTTCTTTCATGCCAGGGATTTCACTTGCCTTTTAGTTTTTTTGCTTGTTACGAGTGGCTCACGCCTGCAATCCTAGCTACTCTGTAAGCTGAGATCTGAGGATTGAAGTTTGAAGCCAGCCCATATAGTCTGTGAGATTTTTTTTTTTTTTTTGGTCGTGGGGCCTCAACTCTGGGCCTGGGTGCCGTCCCTCAGCTCTTCAGCTCAAGGCTAGTGCTCTACCACTTGAGCCACAGCAGCACTTCCAGCTTTTTTTGCTTATGTGGGGTTGAGGAATCAAACCAGGGCCTCGTGCATGCAAGGCAAGCACCCTACCAGTGAGCCACCTTCCCAGCCCCATGTGAGATTCTTTTTCTTTTTGGTCAGTCGTGGGGCTTGAACTCTGGGCCTGGGCGCTGTCCCTCAGCTCTTCAGCTCAAGGCAAGCGCTCTACCACTTGAGCTACAGTGCCACTTCCGGTTTTCTGGTGGTTTATTGGAGATAGGAGTTTCCCGGTCTCCTGCCCGGGCTGGCTTTGAACCTTGATCCTCAGATCTCAGCCTCCTGAGTAGCTAGGATTACAGGCGTGAGCCACCAGCGCCCGGCCCATGTGAGATTCTTATATCCGGTTAACCACCAAAAAAGCTGAAAGTAGAGTTGTGGAGTGACAGCCTTAAGCAAAAAACAAAGAACAAAAAGCAAACAACAACAAAAAAATCCCCAAACCTAAAGGACAGTGCCAGGCACTTTCTTCAAGCCCCAGTACCAGCACAAGGAGAGAAAAAATACATAGAAGAAATTGCAAAAATGGTAGTGAGAGACCTTGCATTCCTTCCTGCCAGCACTATTGTAAATAACGAATGTAATTGCAGAAGCAGGAAATGGATACAGTCTACTACAGGCTGTCCTCAGATTCCACTGGTAGCCTGCTACATGAAATACAGGACATCAGTGACATTTGAATTCCACTACCCACAAGGAATAACAACGAGTAAGAAGTATGACCCATGCAGTAACAAAGATGCCTAAGCAATATTTGGGACATGTTTATACTAAAAACAATTGGTCACTCTCCTCAGATTTCACTGACATTGTGTTTTTTTGTTTTGGTTTGGTTTTGCCAGTCCTGGGGCTTGAACTCAGGGCCTGGGCACTGTCCCTGATCTTTTGTTCAAGGCTAGTGCTCTATACCTTGAGCCACAGCGCCACTTCCAGCTTTTTGGTAGGTAATTGGAGATAAGAATCTCACAGATTTTTTTCCTGCCTGGGCTGGCTTTGAACCTCGATCTTCAGATCTCAGCCTCCTGAGTAGCTCGGATCAGTGTCTCTAACGTCTATATGCCCAGCGCTGAGCACGAAGCCCAGTGCACGTGACACCAGGCTGTCTAGGACGTGTTCTGAGGGCACCTGGGAAGTTCTGTGACTAGGTGGGCCAATTATTTGAAAGTTATTTGCAAAGCACTCTCTTCCTCCCCCTCCCCTCCCCTCCCCTCTCCTCTTCTCCCCTGGATGGAACTCTGGGCCCCTGCTTGCTTGGTAAGTACTCTACCTCTTGAGCCTCACCTTCAGCCCCTTTGTGCCTTGGTTATTTTCCATATAGGGTCTCTCTTTATACCCAAGAAGCCTGGCTTCGATCCTCCTACATGTGCTGGCCTGTGTCACTGGGGATGGTGACAGGTGAGTGTCACTGCTTCCCCTGTAGCTGGGATAACAGGCATGTATCACTGTGCCCCACCATTGGTGGAGATGAAGTTTTATGCCAGGGCTAGCCTTGAACTGTGAGCTCTGCCTCTTAAGTAGCTAGGATGACAGGCGTGAGCCACTAGGATTGGCTTGCAGTTAATTATGTAGGATGAAATGGAGTTGAAGTCTCACAGACTTTTTTTTTTTGCCCAGGCTGGTCTGGAACTATGATCCTCCAGATCTCAGCCTCCTAATTAGCCAGGACTATAGGCAGGAATCATTGAACCTGCTTCTTGCAATTTTTTTTTAAAAAGAAAATGGAGCCTTTATTTAATGTAGAAAGTTGAAATACCTAGGGTTAGTGATTCTTTTCTTGGTGGTGGTGGTGGTTGTGGGGCCTGAACTCTGGGCCTGGGCACTGTCCCTCAGCTCTTCGGCTCCAGGCTAGTGCTCTACCACTTGAGCCACAGTGCCACTTCTGGCTCTTTCTGCTTATGTGGTGCTGAGGAATCGAACCCAGGGCCTCATGCATGCAAGGCAAGCGCTCTACCACTGAGCTACCTTCACAGCCCACTTCTTGCAATTTTTTAAGCTATATTTATTAGTGTATATTAATGATGCAAAGGAGTTTCATTGTGGTATTTGATATTTTTAAACATGCGTAGAATGTACTTTGATCAAATTTACCTCCTCCCCCAAAAAAGATTTTTGCACTTATAAAAAAAAGTCTTACTTGTTTAGGAACAAAGTTTGGTCTGTATTTAAGATGTATATCTTTTGTTTGGGTAGGGAGGACATGGGGTCTGGTGAAGGGCTTGCCCTAGGAGAGTGTTTTTTCTGATCTCTTTGATGGCATTTTATTATTTGTCTTATTATTTGTGGTACTGGGGTTTGGATGGGGTCCTGTACTTTGTAGACAGGCACCCTACCACTTGAACCAGTCTCCTAGTCCTTCTTACTTTATTATTATTTTTATATTATTATTATTATTATTCATTTTTGCCAGTCCTGCGGCTTGAACTCAAGATCTGAGCACTGTCCTTGAGCTTCTCTTGCTCAGTGCTAGCACTCTACCACTTGAGCCACAACACCACTTCCAGCTTTTTCTGTGTATGTGGTACTGAGGAATGGAACCCAGGGCTTCATGCCTGGTAGGTGAGCCCTCTACCACTAAGCCACATTCCCAGCCCACTTTAATTATTTTTAAGATCGGGTCTTGCATTTATACCCAGGGCCAGCCTGGACTGCAACATTCCTATTTGTACTTCTTCCTACATAGCTGGGATGGCAGGCGCATACCAGTGTCCAGCTATTGGTTGAGATGTAATTTTGTGCACTCTTTGACCTCTGCCTCCTGAGTAGCTAGGATTACAGATGTGAGCCGCCGTGCTAGATCTTGGCTTTTCTGTTGGACTGTCACACACACGCACAGGCCTTGCTCACTGGCTCGCTCCCGCAGAGCTTTTGCAGTGGCTCAGCTGCAACCATGGACCCGCTGATCCAGGGAGGAGCCCAACTCAAGTGGAAGGAGACGAACATGGCGGCTCACCGCTGTGCATATCATCCAGTGTGCCGGAATCAAAGGCTGCCCTTAGACTGTTCCAGGGCCCTTTGAAGCTGGTAATGAAAGCATCTAAGAAAGTCTCAGCAGTAGAACCAGAGGGGCGTTCACAAACGAAGCTGCTGGAGAGGGGTGGCAGGGAACACTGAATGGGGTCCCGACAGTGGGTTTTTCTGTGCCGAGAGTACCTGAGGGAATTGCCAAATTAGCGTGGAGTGGGTCAGATGAAGGACCTCACTGCGGCCCAGGAGGCTCAGGGCCAGTTGGGTTGGGGGTGGTGGGGGGAGTATCAGAAGTGCCCGGGGGCATTTAGTCAAAACTGGATCCTATTGCATCTGTCTTTCCAACTGACCTACTAATCATCTTCCTCTAACTTTTATATCCCTGACCTTGTAAAAGGATTGCATCGAAGGCGTGCTTTAAGCTGCATTTTAATAAGTCAATAAGAAAGCTCAAAATTATTTAAAGCTTCTTAAAGAGGATTATATTTGATTTCTTGTGGGAATTCTGGGGTGTAGAATCATAAAGACGCTCAGACCTTCTAAGGTCGGTTTTATATGATGGAAATACATCATTTTAGGCAAAAACTTTTAACTATTTTGTTGTTCAGATAGAGATGATTCTAGACAAGAAGGCTCTCATCACCAGCTGGTGGCATTAGCAGACCTTGAGGTCTACAAGGGGAGAAAACTGCTGAAATCTGAACTCAGGGCCTGGGCACTGTCCTGAGCTCTTTTGCTCAAGGATAGCACTCTACCACTTGAACCACAGCTCTACTTCTAGCTTTTTTGGTGGTTAATTGGAGAGAAGAGTCTCACTTTTCAGCCCAAGCTGGCTTTGAGTTATGATGCTTAGATCTCAGCCTCCTGAGTAGCTAGGATTACAGGCATGAGCCACCAGCACCCAGTTTGGAACTGCCTTTTCAATTTTTCCCCTTTCTTTTCCTTTTCTTTCCTTTCCTTTCTTTTTCTCTCTTCCTCTTTTTCTTTCTTTCTCTCTTTTTCTCCCTCCCTCCCTTTCTTCTTTGCTTCCTTCCTCTCTTCCTTTCCTTATTTTTTTCTGCCAGTACTGAGGCTTGAACTCAAGGCCTGGGTGCTCTCTTTACCTTTTTTGCTTAAGACTGGCATTCTGCCATTTGAGCCACAACTCCACTTCTAGCTTTTTGGTGGTTAATTGGAGATAAGAGTCTTTCCTGCTTAGGTGGGCTTTGAACCTCAATCCTCAGATCTCAGCCTCCTGAGTAGCTAGGATTACAGGCGTGAGACACTGGTGCCCAGCTGGGAACTGCCTTTTCAACTGGGTAACAAAGGCAGAACTATCCTGTATTGCTTTTTCCAGATGTTCAGCCCAGGATGGACAGGTTGCTCAGGTAGCTGGAAGAGTCCAAGCTGAACATCAGGCATCTTGACAAGAGACAGATCTGGACCAGAGCTGATGTTTTATTCTTGTTTTTATGTTTGAGTCCGTTGCCCTTAGGCCCCTGCACTGAGGCTGCTTCTGCATTTGGGACCCTCATTGGACCCCAGGTGGGTTCAACTCCTGAGCCCCCCTGTTGAGGGGACATTGGGGTGAGAGGAAGCCTGACCAGAATGCCCCAGGTAAGGAAGACGTGGGGAGCAGAAGGCAGGAAGAGTGGGAAGCTCAGGAGCAGGAAGCACAAAGAATCTGCACGATCCCGGGCTGGTGAGGCAGTTTTGTGTGGAGCTCTCCACATCAGCTCATCTTTGAAGATGCTAAAACCTTCCAGTGTCAGCCTCTTGCTGATATTTGGAAGGTCCTGAGATTTGCTCTCCCAGTTTCAAACCTTCCCACCTCTCCACCATCTCCTTCCCCTCCCAAGTACAGAACCAGGCACCTGGTGCCCCACTCCCTGCTCTCCCTTCTAGTCCCTCCTGTTCCATGATTATGACTTTCCTAAACTGCCCTACTGAGGTCCATTAGTCCACAGCCAGCCGTGGTCCCTATTACCTGCCAAAGATGATAGCCCAGCACGGTCTGGCCCCGGTACTCACTGCCCATCCTTGAGGGATTTTTATGAACTTTACTGCCTAGAACTGTGATCCTCCTATTCCCAACCTCTCAAGTAGCTAGGATATTGAAGTAAGATACAGGTGCCTGGGTACTGGGGCTGCTGGGTTTCCTGTTCATTTCATATGCTGTGAAGAGCAGCCCCTCGTCTCTGGGTTCAGCATTTTTACCTCTTCTGGGGTAAGGTGTCAGGACCCCGTGAGGACCGGGAGCTTGTTCTCTTCTACAGTCCTGTGGTCTGTGATTCCTCCCTTCTGACGCTCAGGCCCATCTCCTCTGTGCCCAGCCATCTTGCATGTGTCCTTTCCACTGCTGGAGCCCAAGTGTGGTGCTTCTAGGAATGTCCCCTAGATTAACCACCAGGAAGATCTTACTCCTCTCCCTGTAGCTGAGTCCAAGCCACACACACCCAAGACACCTTCCCCAGGCTTCTGGGAAGGGCTGGATAGTGAGACTCTAGAACTCTGCCTCCTTCTTTTCTTCAGTCTCTGATCCTGTCTCACTGTTTATACTCAAGTCTGGAAGCCAGTCCCTCCCCTCTGCCCTGTTCTAGCTCTCTCTGCACAATGCTGTGTGTCATCTTTTTCTTTTTGAGTGTGTATTAGAATTTGAACTCAGGGCCTCAAGCTTGATGGGCTGGTGCCATACTGCTGAGCCATACCTCCAACTCTGTGTATTACTGATTAGTTTTTAATGGGTCGCCGTATCTGAGTCACAGTCTGCCTGCCTTAGGCTTCCTGTCCTCACTGGGATCACAAGCATGTGCTACTGCATCCAGCTTTCCTTTCATGGACAAGTTTCTTGGGCTGATTCAGGCTGGTCTAGAACTATAGTCCTAGAACTCAGCCTCCCCTGTAGAGAGCTGCGTGCAGCCGCACCTGGAAGATGGCGCCGGCTTTCCCGATGGCGAGTGCTCTCTGTGGTAAACAACTCCTTATATGGCTAAGGCAAAGAATCTGGCTTGCTTCCGCGCACCTGGACCTATTGGTGGATCCCACGTGGCGTATCAGGGTTGGCTACCCAGCGGGTACTTAAGGCTGTGGGGAATTTTCCCCGGGGTTGGGGTCAGAAGATTACTCAAAGGTCCTGAATAAACTGCAGAGAGAAGAGCTCCGTGTCGCGTCTTCCTTGCTGGTCGAGGTGGTCGTGGCACTCCCCCATTGCTTGGGATGAGAGGTGCTCACCACTACTTCCAGCTGTAGATTGAGAAAGGGTTTTGTGAGCTTTTTCTGCCTGCATTGGCCTCAAACTACGATCATGACAGACAGGAGCCACCAGTGCCCGAGTGCTAGGACCAGCACAGTGCCTTTCCTGTCTCACACTCCACTAGACCTCTGTTTCCAGATCTCTCCCTTGGGTCTCCCGAAGGCAGCTGTGGAGAAAAGAGAAAGAACTAGGGAAAGCATGGAGGCCGTAGACTCAGGCAGTCTGGGAGGGGTACTCAGAATCTGAACTACTACAGTCACCTGTTCTCAGACACTCGGTTTGTCCCTAGTTTAGAAGATGAAAAGCCCTAAACATTTAGTTAACATTCCCAGTACAGTTCTGCCCCTATCCCCACCTGCAGGGTGACCAGTCACCGGGAGCCCTGACCTGTCCTGCCTAATTAACCCCTCTAGGCTGGCCTAGGGCCCTGAGCCAGGCCAGCTGGTCCAGGCTGCCAGTGCAAGTGTGTGGGGACCCTGGACAAGGCAGTGAAGGCTCAGCTTCTGGAACAGGAGTTGAAGGTCAGGTGCATGGATCAGCCATGTCCTCAACTGAACCCTGGCTCCGAGGCTCCAGTTGGCCTCCCTGGTGGGCAAGACCCAACCGCCTCCCAACTCTGGGAGAAGTTCCTGGCAGCTAACCGCCGGGCTCCGTCGTAGGCTCTGCTTCTCTCCCATCTGAATCTGTGTCTTCTGCTATGACACACACCTGGTACCATGCCAGGGGTGCACTATGTTTTCTACATATCAGGAGGGGGAAAACTGTGAGAAAACGAGAGAAAGGTGACACTGTTCTAAAGGAAATGTGCTCATGACCTGACTCTGTAACTGTAACCCCTCTGTACATCACCTTTACAATAACAATAAATAAATGAGTAAAAAAAATTTTTTTTTGGGTCCAGTCGTGGGGCCTGAACTTTGGGCCTGGGCGCTGTCCCTCAGCTCTTCAGCTCAAGCCTAGCGCTCTACCACTTGAGCGACAGCGCCACATCTGGTCTTTTCTTTTTGCTTATGTGGTGCTGAGGAATCAAACACAGGGCCTCATGCATGCAAGGCAAGCACTCTACCACTGAGCCACCTTCCCAGCCCAGTGAGTAAAAATTTTAAAAAGCAGGGCACTGGTGGCTTATGCCTGTAAAAACTCAGGAAGCTGAGATCTGAGGATCACGGTTCAAAGCCAGCCCAGGCAGGAAATTCTGTGAGACTCTTATCTCCAATTAACAACCAGAAAAACCAGAAGTGGTAGAGGACTAGCCTTGAGCTGAAGAGCTTAGGGAAAATGCCCAGGCCCAGCATTCAAGCCCTACCACTTGCAAAAAAAAAACAAAAACAAAAAAGAATAAAAGGGCAGGAAAGCATTTAAAGCAGACAAGAGAAGGTTTATTTGAAAGCAAAAGAAACAGCAAAATGGACTCCTTGTCCAAGGAGGGGCCCCAGAGCTAGGTGTGTGTAGACTCTTCCAGGTGTTTTATATAGGGCCCCTTGTCTCCCCCTTTGGCTGTGCCCCTGGTCTGATTGGTTGAGGGGTAGACATGTGCTGTGAGGAGTCTTATGATTGGTTCCCCCCTCTCCACCTATATCTTACTGAGTCATCCCTCCTCAGTCCTTTCCTAGTATATCCACCTCTATTTTGGCTTGACAGCTTCCATTCTAGGTCCTCTACCCTCTACCTGAAATCAGGTGACCAGGCCAGGCCTGGCTACAATTGCCCACCCCCACCTAAACTGCGCTATCTCTAGCCTACAACTGCATCAGCAGGTTGCTGCCTAACTATAACTGTTACAGTCAGAAAATACCACCCGGCTATGTGCTAACTTTAGCGGTCAGCTGTGCATGCAGATGGCCCTGGTCCCATGATTGTATAAAATTGCCCCTAAACAAAGGACAGGCACTATTTCTCCCTCTCCCATGAGAGAAGTGGCCTTATCAGCTCTGCTGACAATAATCTCCTTTTGCTGTATGTGACTGTGTCCCTGTGGTCTTCTGGGATGGTTGCTTTCATAGGGTACTTGTGTCTTGCTACGTCATTCTTCCTCCATGTTGAATCCGCCCTGATCTCCATCTTCTGCCTAGCCAGGGAGACCTCACTTCCCCTCACACCATGCTGAGTTCTGTGAGTCCTTCTGGTAAGTTGTGGAAACAACAGCAGGACCTCTGAATGGCAGCTGAGCCCTTGGCCTCTGCCTACCCTGAAGTCACATCGCAAGGCTGCAGCCCTGTGGGTTTGGAGAGTTCAAAGCCCCTGGTCAGATCACTTGTTCTGTGATATGGCTTAGGAGATGGGCGCCCAGCCTCCGTCCAGGGATCCCCGCTACACACAGGCTTGGTTTCCCTAGTGGCTTTGGCAGTGCCCGTGGAGGTGGTGGTGGTGGTGTGTTCATGCCTTCCAGTCACAGGGAATAGGACTGAATTCCTCTCATCAGTAAAACCCCATTGGCTTCCATTACTTTGGGCAAAATAAAATTTGCTCGAGCAGAAGCAGAAGCTCCCTGTCAGCCCTGTCGATGCCAGGTGTCTGTTTGAAAAGATAAGAGGGACCAGGGACAGAAAAAAAATACAAGGTGCCTTCAAGGCAGGTGGGCCTTGGCATGGGTGCAGGCTCTGAGAGACGAATGAAGGCAAGGGCCTAGCCCTTTAAAACCCAAATGATGGGGTTCATTTGCATTTAGATCTCCTTGTTCCCTGTTTTCATCTGAAGACAAATCCTCACAAAAGGCTACTTAATTAGACCAAATTAAATTTCCACTCAGCAGCTTGTCATTCATTACAAAAATGCTGTTCTTTTCCTATTGTGGTAATTACAGGCTGGTCCTCCACCCCTCCACCCCCCCCCCCAAGTTTGTAATCAACAGCTTCACTAGCATTTCAGACTTAGTACTGGGAAAAAGAGAACCCTGGGGTGGCTCCTATCTGTCTGTTTTATAAGTTAGGTCAAGATCATCACTATGATCCAACAATACCACTCTGGACGTCTCCCAGAATATTATACTACTATATCCTGCACATCCATGTTCATTGCTGCACTGTTTACCATAGCCAAACTATGGAAAAAACCCAGATGTCCTACAATGGATGAATGGATTAAGATAATGTGGTATGCATATGATATATACACATATATGATATAAGATATACATACACATGATAGAATTTTACTCATCTATCAGAAAGAATAATGTTATATTATTTCCAGGGAAATGGATGGACTTAGGAAAAAATTTTGTTATATGAAGTAAGTCAGTCTCAGAGATACACAAACAGTGCATGTTTTCTCTCATCTATGGAAGTTAGATCTATAATATAAATATACATGAAAGCATATACAGGATTATGTGCATATATACACACAGTAGTTGACTAAAGGGTGATATACTCAAGGGTTTATTCCCGTGTTATAACTCCTCTGAGCGATGAAAAAAGTTTATTTAGCAAAGTAAGTCCAGGAAGCTGAAACGTATTTTTTTTTCAGGGGGTGGCAGATGAATGGAGGGTGGGCACATACAGTTGTCATAGTCCATGGACATGTGTGAAATGGAACCGTGTAAGCTGAGGGTGGGATGGGGTTGGGAAAGCTGGGAGACAATGAGGGAGGGGGTCACATTGATCAAGATGCATTGCACTGGGGCTGGGAAGGTGGCTCAGTGGTAGAGCACTTGCCTTGCATGCATGAGGCCCTGGGTTCAATTCCTCAGCACCACATAAGCTGGAAGTGGCGCTGTGGCTCAAGTGGTAGAGCACTAGCCTTTAGCTAAAGAGCTAAGGGACAGCGCCCAGCCCAGGCCCAAAGTTCAGGCCCCATGACCAGACCCCCCCCCCAAAAAAAAATGCATTGTACTCACCATCTGATTACTTGAATTGAAATCCTTTTGAAAATTTGGGCACTAGTGCCTATAATCCTAGCTACTCAAGAGGCTGAGATCTGAGGATCACAGTTTGAAGCTAGCCTAGGAAAGGAAGTCCATGAGACTTTTAGCTCCAATTAACTACTAAAATAAACAAAAATGCAAAAATGAGTTGGTGAATTGGGTGTCTGTGACTCATGCCTGTAATCCTAGCTACTCAGGATATTGAGCTCTGAGGATCAGATTTCAAAGCCAGCCAGGACAGGAAAATCCATGAGACTGTTATCTCCAATTAGCCACCAGAAAACCAGAAGTGGCACTGTGGCTCCAAGTTGTAGAGTACTAGCCTTGAGTGAAAAAGTTCAGGGATTGTGCCCAGGCCCTGAGTTCAAGCCCAGGGCTGGCACACACCACACAAAAAGATGTTCACTGGAGTCTTTTGCCCTAATATGTCTCCTCATTCTGAATTTTTTTTTTTTTTGGTTGGCCATGGGGCTTGAACTCTGGGCCTGGGCGCTGTCCCTTAGCTCTTCAGCTCAAGGTAAGTGATCTACCACTTGAGCCACAGCGCCACTTCCGGCTTTTTCTGTTTATGTGGTGCTGAAGAATCGAACCCAGGGTCTCATGCATGCAAGGCAAGCGCTCTACCATTGAGCCACCTTCCCAGCCCCCTGAGGATGGATTTTGCATGTAGCAATGATACAGTAGATCTGAAATCTTTGCCTTCGTCTGCAGCCCTGTCCCATGGAAGAAGCCACTGATGAAGTCACTTACAGTGCAGCCCCTAGTTCCACATTCATGTTGCTCCTTAATAGGCATGTATTCAGGAATCCAGACCTTTTCTGGTGTGGCTCACCCCCTCTTTCCAGCCATGATGGGGTGACCTCACTAGCTGCCCATTGTCCACACAGATGTAAAATGCAAGTGGCGCTATAGCTCAAGTGGTAGAGCGCTCACCTTGAGTTGAAGAGCTGAGGGACAACGCCCAGGCCCAGAGTTCAAGCCCCACGACCGACAAAAAAAAAAACAAAAACAACTATATAGAGCACTCAGAACCTCGGCGATTTAAAATGCAGGCACGTGGGGGGGTGGGGGGGAGGCTTGGCAGGCTGGGCCTGGCCTGAGGAGATTTGAGGGTCTTCACTGGGATTGTCATCAAGTGTTAGCCATTTACAGGAGTTATTGAGGTTCTGGAAAATACAAACCCAGGGGGATTCCCAAAATGGCTGGCAGGAGGTACTGGGGAGCCTATGGTCCGTGTTCCAGTGGCTTCTGTCTGGGCATTCTGCTAGAGTGCACGTGGGCATGAAGGCAGCAGCTGATCATGGGGCAGGTCCCCTCCTGTCTCATTAAGAATTACAGCTACTTATTCTGATTGTGGATAGTTGGCATGGCCATCATATGAAGGCCAGCAAAGAGCTTCACCTGATGCCAAGCGCTGGGCGGTGAGGCCCTTGTCCAGGGTCACTCAGCAACCCACATCAAGGTGGCCCAAAAGTGCCCAGACTGAGCTGCTCTGACTTTCTGAGCCTAAGAAGCAGGCCATGTAGTTCTAGAAGACACATGTGCGTTTAGATGCCGGCGACCACCCATGGAAATCTCTAACCCAGGGACCCTCACCACCATGCTCCCCTCTCCCCACTTGCTGTAGGTCTTTGGGCAGCAAGTTTTGCTGGGAGGGACTTCCCCACCCTGTGGCCACTTTTTTTGGTGCCAGTCCTACGTAGGGCTTGAACTCAGGGCCTGGGTGCCATCCCTGAGCTTTTGTGCTCTACTTCTGGCTTTTTGGTGGATAACTGGAGATAAGAGTCTCATGGAGCCAGGTAATCAAGGAAAAACATATTAAACACATAACAAAAGTGACCATAGAAACCAGGTACCAGTGGCCCACCCCTGTAATCCTAGGTACTCAGGAGGCCAAGATATGAAGATTGCAGGAAGTCTGTGAGACTTTTTTTTTTTTTGGTCAGTCGTGGTGCTTGAACTCTGGGCCTGGGTGCTGTCCCTCAGCTCTTCAGCTCAAGGCGAGTGCTCTACCACTTAAGCCACAGCACCATTTCCAGTTTTCTGGTGGTTAATTAGAGATTAGAGTCTAATGGACTTGCCTGCCTGGGCTGGCTTTGAACCATGATCCTCAGATCTCAGCCTCCTGAGTAGCTAGGTTTACAGGCATTAATCATCAGCAGCCGCAGTTTTTTTTTTAGGTTTTTTGTTTTGTTTTGTTTTGCCAATCCTGGGGCTTGAACTCAGGGACTGGGCACTCTCCTGAGCTTCTTTTTATTTTTATTTATTTATTTTTTTGGTCAGTCATGGAGCCTGAACTGTGGGTCTGGGTGCTATTCCTCAGCTCTTAAGCTCAAGGCTAGTGCTCTACCACTTGAGCCACAGTGCCACTTTGGGCTTTTTCTGCTTATGTTGTGCTAAGTAATCAAACCCAGGGCCTCATGCTTGCAAGGCAAGCACTCTACCACTGAGCCACCTTCCCAGCCCTGCTCTGAGCTGCTTTTGCTCAAGGCTAGCACTTGAGTCACAGTGCTTCTGGCTTTTTCTGTGTATGTGGGACTGAGGAATCCTACCCAGGGCTTCATGCATGGTAGGCAGCACTCTACCACTAAGCCACATTCCCAGCCCAGTGAGTCTTTTGTTTTTTTGTGTCCAGTCATGGGGCCTGAACTCTGGGCCTGGGTGCTGTCCCTCAGCTCTTCAGCTCAAGGCTAGAGCTCTACCACTTGAGCCACAGTGCCACTTCTGGCTTTTTTTCTGCCTATGTGGTGCTGAGGAATCGAACCCAGGGCCTCATGCATGCAAGGCAAGCACTCTACCACTGAGCCACCTTCCCAGCCCCCCAGTGAGACTCTTATCTCCAATTAACCACCAGAAAACTGGAAGTGGACTGTGACTCAAAGTGATAGAGCACAAGCCTTGAACAAAAGAGCTCAAGGACAGAGCTTAGACCCTGAGTTCAAGCCCCACGAGCCATTGGTGCCTGGCTTCTATGGTCACTATTGTTATGTGTTTATATACTTTTTTCTTGATTAGCTCCCAAATCCTGGAACTCCCTACCTGTCCCCTCCCCAATTTCCATCCATCACAGGCTCCAGGGTACAAGCATGGCAGTTTGCACTGCTCAGTGGTTGCTCTTCTGCAGCTGCTTAGGCCCCGCCATTGCCCTGTACAAAGCTGGTCTGGAGCCCAGCACATAACTACTCTGTGGACTGTGCTCCCACAGCCATGTTCTCTGCACCCACCCCGCTGTGGCTGAATCCATAGCCACCAGCCGCAGCTCCCAAGCCTCACCCAGCCTTATTAACAGACTTCCTCTTTAGCCACTTCCCGCCCCTCTGCTTCCTGCTTTGCTGACAGGTCAGCTGCCATTTTATGTTAAATTCCTTCTCATTTATTACAATGCCACTTTTTTTTATTGACATAGAAATAAAACTTACAATCAATGAGATATTATGAAATATACATCAAAATGGAAGTCTCCCTGGTGCTGGCGGTTTCATCTCTCCTCTGGAAGGAACAAGGTTTATGGGGTGAAGGGGGGGGCACTGAACATTTTTTTTTCCTATTACATGATTCGATTTTCAATGAATCTCGACAGAAAATGGAAACATAAATAGAGTAACCAAACAGAACCATGCCTGCAGCTGTCAGACTTAAAACAGTTCAGTTTGCCTTTGATTTCTGTTTTAAGTTTTGAAAAGTACATAAATCATGCTCCGCTTTTTCCTTTCCTTTCTTTCTGTTTTTCCTTTTTCTTTTCCTAGGGTGCGTGCCTCTCTCGTAAATCTGCTCACTGCAGACTTGGCAGCTTTGACAGTCTCTGTGTCACAAATACCCCGATGACCAAGTGGCAGTGGGGTTTATTTCCTGAGCCCCCGTCGCCCCGGACGCTGAGGCGGCTCAGCACCCACCGTGAGGCCACATCATCAAGGCAGGCTCAGAGAAGTTTCTTCCTCTTCTTTTTTTATTTTTATTTTTTTGCTACTCCAGGTGCATGAACTCAGGGCTTGGGCTCTGTCTCTGAGCTTTTGTGCTCAGGGCTAGTGTTCTGCCCTTTGAGCCACAGTTCCACTTCTGGCTTTTTGGTGGTTAATTGGAGATAAGAATCTCATGAACTTTCCTGCCTGGGCTGGCTTCAAACCTTGATCCTCAGATCTCAGCCTCCTGAGTAGTTAGGATGACAGGCGTGAGCTGCCAACTCCTGGCAAATTTTTTCCTCTTCTGAAAATAGTGTGGCACTGGAGACAAAGGCAGAAGGGCCCCTCCCAACTCCTGCAGCCCTACTGGGTGCCTGGCACCACCACTTGCTCTTCTGTCTCCATCTTGTCATTACCCCAGGACAGAGTCCTTTGAGGCCTGTTTTAGGAGGGAGGGGAAACAGACTGAAAGAGGTCAAGAGCCTGTTCAGGGTCACAAGGCTTGGAAGGGTCACAGGCAAGTGCTTTACCACTGGGTGACATGCACAGTCCACACTCCCCTCCCTCTTTCTGTCCCTGTGCAGTACCAGGGATTTGAACTCAGGGCCTTGTCAAGCCTGCTAGGAAGGTGGTCTACCACTTGAACCATGTTCCAGCCCCTTTTGGCTTCAGGTATTTTTCAGATAGTATCTCATCATTTTTCCCAGACCAAGATTCTCCCCATCTCTGTCTTCCACATAAATGGGGTTCCAGGCATAAGCCCCAGAACCTGGCTCCCTAGCTCCTGGCTCTTTTGTTTGTTCTTTGAGATATGTCTTTCTACATGAGCCAAGCTGGCCTGGAACTCCTGCCTCAGCCTCTCAAGTAGCTGGGATTACAGGTGTGTGCCACCACATCTGGTTCAATATTGTTTTCCTTGAAGATCACAGAACTCCCTTCAAAAGCACTGTGATGTGAGGCCTCTCATCCATGAAGCATGTAATGGAGCAGCCGCCCAGCCGGCCCAGAGTGAAGGCGACACACTCCTTCCCATCCTCTCATCACCATCCACGAGAGACACCGAGCAGGGCAGAGAGTACTCTAATGGGAAGTCACTAGGGGCCAGGTGCAGACGAGAGGGCTGCATGGAGGAGAAGGAGGGTAAACCGTGACTACAGCCTGTGGTTCAGGCTTCCAGCACTCAGGTGACAGGAAGCAAAGGAGGAACTGAGTGAATGGGGTCTGTCCGGCCCACACATCTTCAGTTTGTCCCTTTACAGACAAGTGTCTACAAATCTTGAGGGCTACTGGTCTGGATGACCATGGCCTACCATTTCCTGTCCATCGCAGCCCAGACAGAGCCCTGCTCCCCACGCCCCACACCCTCTCCCACAAGGGCAGCTGGGCGTGCAAGGCCGCCGCCGTCCTACCGGGAGACAGCAGAGGTCTCCCAGGACTCCCCTTAATCACTCAGTTGGGAAGCATTCATTTTCCTTCCTATTGTGATAAAATTCACATAAAAACTATCAACCAAGTTTTGTGTGTGTGGGTGTGTGGTGTGTGCATGCGCGCGTATGTGTGTACATATTGTGCATGTGCCTATCCTGGAGCTTGAACTCAGAGCCTTGGGCTCTTTCTTGGCTTTTTCCCTCAAGGCTGGTGCTCTACCACTTGAGTCACACCTCTACTTCTGGCTTTTTGCTGGTTAATTGGGGTAAAAGTTTTTCAGATTTGACTTCTGGCTGGCTTCAAACCACAATCCCCAGATCTCAGCCTCCTAAGTGTTTGGGGTTACAGGTGTGAGTTACAAGTGCTTTATCAACCAATTTTAAATTGAGCAATTCAGTGGCTGTAACCACTTCACATGGCACACCAACAGTGTCTCTGTTTCGTTAAAAGAGATTTCCCTCACCTCAGAAGGAGGCCGTGCATCTGGAACCCTCCTTTCCTGGCCTTCCTCCCTCCAGCTATAGCCAGCCCCTGTCTGCTTCTGGTCTGTGGGTGGTCGTTTGTGTCTGGCTGGCTCCTTCCTGAGCATAACGTTTTCAGGCCCACCCATGTTGTCACCGGTGGGGTAATCCTTTGTGCTTCTCATGGCTGAATACTCTTCAGGCAAGGTTTCTCCAGGCTTCCTCTTCCAGTTGTCTGTTGGTGGATATTTAGTGGTTTCTTTCTTTTGGCTACGGCGAGCAGTGCTGCTGTGGACACAGGTGCACGTGGTCTAGCTTGAGCACCTGTTTTGATTCCTTTAGGTCTGTACCTAGGAATGGAATTTGTTTCTCAGTCATTTGTGACTTCTATCTTTAACTCTTTGAAAAACCAGCAAGTAACTATACTCATTTTATAGCTGGTTGTCTAGCTCACGGAGACAGAGTTACTGGCAACTCAGAACTGTGGAGTGTCCTCTTTATTCAGAACCTGCTAAACCCTTTGCTAAGACTGAGCTAGGTGAAGTAGTACATGCCTGTCATCCCAGTATCCTGGAGACAGAGGCAGGACGACTCGGAGTTCAAGGCCAGCCTGGGCTTCATAGAGAGGTTAGGTCTCAGAAAGGAAGGAAGCACTTGTCCTTTCCCATGACTTTGCCCTGGCACTCCCTGAGCCGAGTGGCATCTCAGCCATACTTGGTTGGTATGTGAGGAGCAAGAGGCTGGAGGTGACCTTGCTCAAGGTCACAGAGTGAAGAAGCCAGAACTCCAGCGCGGGCTGTTTGGCCTCAGCTTCCATTCTCCATCACTCAACCGTCGTGCCCCAGGAAGGTGCCAAATGATTTCCGCTTGGATCGGATGTGGGGAAGAGGCTGGCAGCCACCATCTCCAGCCTCGTCATGCCAGGCACATACTGCTAGGAAAATGAGTTTTCTGCTTTGAGCATGCCGAGCTGGGAGCCATTGGGAGCTGCCTGCCCGGGGGGAGAGGGAGGGATCGACCCCCCACATTGACGATCGCCCTGAAAAAAAGCCAGGGATATGTGACTGCAGAGTCTCGGTGGTGATCTTCGTCCCTCTTGTGTCATTCCAGAACAGTCTGGTCACCTAGGTCAGTTTCTCCCTATCGCTGTGTCCTCTGTGTCCCCACAGGGCCGAGGCTGTCACAGCCTTTGGCCTAGAAACTAGGTGTGTAGTTCTCACTTTAAAAGTGATGGGCAAGGTTTTTTTGTTTTTTTTTTGCCAGTCATGGTGCCTGAACTCTGGGCCTGGGCACTGTCCCTCAGCTCTTCAGCTCAAGGCTAGCGCTCTACCACTTGAGCCACAGCACCACTTCCAGCTTTTTCTGCTTATGTGGTGCTGAGGAATTGAACCCAGGGCCTCATGCATGCAAGGCAAGCGCTCTACCACTGAGCCACCTTTAGTGACCCGATCATACAAATGACCAGGTCAAGACCACATGGGGGTGGCTGGTGGGCCATGTGCTGCTGCTCACCCCCACTCTTGGCTCTGATACCTGCCTCTCTTCCAGGAGCCTCTTGCTCAGCCCAGGAGGAAAAGTTTCTGTGAGTTCACCCCCAAGACAATGAGTGACGGCAGTCACTTCATAATCTCAGGTGACTCCAGGCCCGTTTATATTGCTTAAAAAACAGTACGTCCAAATCATGGTTATTAGTTCCTTCCAATCGCTCACATTTTGCTTCCCCCCCCCCCCCCAAAACATACTGTTTTCCCCCTCCTCCCTTCCTTGCCCAATCCACCTAAACCTGAGGCTGAGTTAGGGGCCCCCTGAGGCCGCAGGCTCTGAGCAGAGCAGCCGGGCTCTGCCCGCCCGCTGCCGCCATCAAGCTAAGTAGCAAATAAATCTCTGGATCTCATAAGCTACACAGCGAGATCATGTAAATGCAAATGAAGGAGCTGATTTCAAGCTGGCGAGGGGGAGGGGAGGGACCGCCTCTCAGCTAGGACATACATCAGCTGACAGGAGCACAGGCCTGGCCCAGAACCAGACCCACCCGGGGAGCCCCACCCACCAGGGCTCCCTACAGGACTGCCATTTTTGTTTTGTTTGGGGGGGGGCAGTGAGGAGTCAGTACTGAGGCTTGAACTCAGAGCCTGGGCACTGTCCCTTAGCCACAACTCCAGCTCTTTGGTGGTCAATTGTAGATCATCTCACAGACTTTCCTGCCTGTGCTGGCTTCAAGCTGCGATCCTCGGCTCTCAGCCTCCTGAAAAGCTAGGATTACAGGTGTGAGCCACCAGCACCTGGCTTGGTTTGGGATTTTTTTTAGTGATAAAAGTGAAATGTTGATGCCCTCTCCCCTGCTAATCATGTGCCCTCACAGGGCACAGCTACATGTTCTGTTTCCTTTTAGTATTTTCTCAAAGCTTTTTTTCCCCCAAAATATTTCTTTATTGAGATTATGTGACTACATAAGTTTCACAAGACTGGGGCCTACTTAGCTAAAGTCACAGAAACCTCTTAACCTTCACAATCATTATCTTCATCTACAAAGCTTATGAACACCATGAACTTTAACAATAAAACTACTTCTAACAAATTGGGTGATATGTACATTTCCTTCCTTAGTATCAGCTGTTCCCTCTTTCTCTTTCTCTCTCTTTTTTGTTTTTTTCCAGTAGTATTAGGGTTTGAACTCAGAGCCTTGCTCTACCATTTGATTCATGCTCCCAGTCCTTTTTGCATTTCTTAGTTTTTTAATAAGATTTTGGTTTTTCTCAGGCCAACCTAGACTGTGATCCTCCTGTATTTCCCACGTAGCTAGAATGTCAGGCATGTGCCATCACATTCAGCTTTTAGTGTTTGAGATGGTAGCTCACAAACATTTTGCTCAGCATGGCCTTGAACTTCAGTCCTTCCGATCTCAGCCTCTCAACTAGGCGTTAGTGTAGGTTTGAACCACTGTCCCTGCCTGTCAGTGCATTTTTCAAACATGGATGACAGCACTGTGTGTGTAAAATGTCAACTCCCGCCGTGTCTGCTTCTTTTCACTTGACATTATTTGCTATGACTTTGATCATATTTAGATGTGCTCTTCTCGTATATGTGTGTGTGTGTGTGTGTGTGTGTTTTAGTATATTATGCCGTGTTTAACCGCCACTCAGACAATGGTTCAAAGAATCGGGATACCCTAGAGTCCTTTGATCCGTAATGCACCTTATTTTACATGAATGTTTATCTGAGGCTCTCATTATGGAAATAAATAAATATCCTCTCTGCTAATAATGACCATCATTTGCATTTATATTGTGCCTTTCACTGGAGGATCTTAAGTTGTTTTACAATAATGAACTACCTCGCGCGCGTGAGCACAAATGCATGTGTGTGCATCTGTATGCACGGGCGAGCTGTACACAGATATTTATTTAATAACTACCGGGCGATTTCTGTGGGAAATCGCATCGCTGTGTCATAGTAGCATGCGGGACCGCGAGCGGAAGCTTCTCAACTTGTCCCCCAACACTCAGCTGTAGGTCCAGGAGCTGGGCTAAGCGTGGCTGCCTGGAAGCCAGGAGTGATGTGCATTTGAGGGCTCGATCTTGACGGAACAGACAGCTCAGATCTACAATGCAGGCCTCCAGCTCCTTAGTTGAAAACCTGGCATTTGGGAAATAACTAGAGCAAGGTCTAGTTTGGGCCAGTAACGCCAACAGAGACCACCCATTGCGCTTACTTGGCATGAAGGGGGCGTTAGTTCCCACTTAGGGAAAGTGGTGTGGGATGAGAAATGATCGCCTTGGGGTTTACAAGGCTGAGTCACTTGCTTTGAAGAAGTTGGCTCATGAATATAGGCGGGACCTTTGTTCCTGGGACCTCCATCATTTGCTCCCCCGCTGGCTGCTCCAGAGTCCCAGCCTGCCTGCCTGCCTGCTTGCCTGCTGAGCCCCAGCGCTGGTTTCTGGGGCTCCAGTCTTTCCTACAGGGAAAGGAGGGAGCCACTGTTGCAGAAGGAGCCAGGAGAAACCCAGGCCCCCCAGGGACAGGGAGAGAGATGGTTTTAATTAGAGCTGAGAGCTGGAAAATAAGACAGAGACGGATGACATCTTAATGAGGTTTAATGAAGCTGTCTGCTGATGCGGACAGCTGTCACCCAGAGCTGTACTGCAGCCAAGCCACTTGGTGACAGAGGAAACTCGGGGGAAAGGCACAGTTTGAAGGCAGCTAAGGGATGTGTGGCAGCCACACCTCATTTTAGACCTCCTGAACAAGAGACTCCGGCGAGAGAACCCAGTCTGGGTGACGGATGATTGTCTGCAGTTCCCTGCCTTGCAAAGCCACAGTGGGCCTGGTTAATAACCTTCAGGATTGCATGGGAGGTGCTTGAAGAATTCAGCCAGAAGAAGGTGACTGGCGCTGGCAGCTCACGCCTGTAATCCTAGCAATTCAGGAGGCTGAAATCTGAGGATCATGGTTCAAAGCCAACCCAAGCAGGAAAGTCTGTGGGACTCTTATCTCCAATCCACCAGAAAATCCAAAGTGGAGTCATGGCTCAAAGTGGTAGAGCACTAGTCTTGAGCAAAAGAGCTCAGGGACAGCGACCAGGCCCTGAGTTTAAGCCCCATGATGGATGGGAAAAAGGAGAAGGAGGAAGAGAAGAAGGAGGAGGAGGAGGGAAACAACATAGTTTTGTGGGAAAGGAAAAGCTGATTTCTATTTATTTGTTTTTGTAGCTAAATGACAGGTATGAGTCACAGGCACCCAATTGAAAAGCTGATGTTTTAATGATGATGGTTCTGGTTTTGTGGTGTTGGTCATGGGGCTTGAGCTGTGCCTGGGTTCTGTTCCCCAAGCTTTCATGCTCAAGTCTAATGCTCTACCACATGAGCACAGCTCCACTTCTGACTTTTTGGTGTCAATTGGAGATTAGAGTCCCATGGACTTTCCTGCTCAGGCTGGCTTTGAACCACGATCCTTAGATCTCAGCTTCCTGAGTAGCTGGGATTACAGGCATGAGCCACTAGTGCCCAATACAGATGGTGTTTCAAGAGTTCTCAGTAAAGCTGATCTGTGTGGTCCTGAGGAGCTGTCTATTACTCTTGGGTGTCCAGGAAGTATGGTTGAATGATAGGCAGGCAGACGTGTAACAAACACCACCAAACTGCTTTCCACTGTGCTTATACTACTCCACCAAGATCATCAGACCCTTGGCTGCTCCAAATCCTGCCAATAGCATTGAGATCTGACTTTGTCCACCTTGCCATACAGATCTTGGCTCCTGGGACATCCTTGTAATACAATACCTATTTAAGTCTTCTGCTGTTTTTTTTTTCTATCAGAGTACTTTCCCTGTTGATTTATGGCTGCTCTTTATATATGAAGGGCACAGAAGTTTCATCAGATATATGCATTGCAAATATCTTCTCTTACTTTGTGGCCTCAGTTATTTTTTTGTTTTGTTTATTTTTTGTTGCTTGTGGGGCTTGAACTCTGGGCTTGGGAGCTGTTCCTGTGTTCTTCAGCTCAAGGCGAGTGCTCTACCAGTTATCTAGTGGTTTATTGGAGATAAGAGTCTCCCAGAGTTTCTTGTCCAGGCTGGCTTTGAACCACAATCCTCAGATCTCAGCATCCTGAGTAGCTAGGATTACAGGCGTGAGCTACCAGTGCCCGGCTATGGCCTCAGATTTTTTGAGCTTGAGCCCTTTGAGCTTTCCTACATCACAGTCCTTGGGATACTCAACTGTCATCATGTGTCCTTTGTGGGTGTGTGACCATGAATGTCCCGAGCCCAGAGGTCTGAGCCTGTCCTGTTCTCCTTAGAGCTCCAAGCACAGCGCTCAGCACAGGTGACACACAAATGCATGTGGAGTGAAAGCATAAGCAACTCCTGTTGGCCAATGTCTTCTGCAGCTAGATTCCAGAAGCACCAAGTCCAAGGCACCTGCCCGCCGTTCCCCACTGCCCGCTCCCTGCTGGAGGGTGGCTGTCTCCTGCCAGCTGGAAGTCTGCCCACCTGCCTCTGCCCCTGCCCCCCAGGCGCTGCGCCTCTTCTGGGGAGGCCCCGTTTTAATTACCTTGCCACCGTCCCTGGGAAGGCCGCCTGGTTTCCTAAACAAATGAGGGGCCAGGGCTTTGTCTGCAGCCCAGAGTGAGCCTCACGGGAGGACTTGCGGCAGATTACCCAGCAGAGGTGGACACTCAGGACCCCTGGATCTAGACCCTCTGTCTGGAGTCTGGGATTTGAGATGGAGAGAAATAAGGAGCTGCTGGGGGTGTGGGGGGAGACTGAGGAGGACAAGGTCATGGAGGCATGCTGTGTCCTCCAAAACTCATAGGTGAAAATCCTGGAAGCCCCCTGCAGGTAATTAGTCATGAGGGGGGTCCGGGGGACAAAGCTGCTCTCCTCAGCCTGTGAGATGTGCAGTCTACACACAGGAGGCCGATGACATCTCCTGGGCTCAGCCCACAATGAGGAGTGCTCTAGGTCAACGCCAATCCCAGAAGGCTTCCTGGAGGAAGAGGCTTCTGTGCAGGGCATTGTTCCATACTTGCTCTGTATAATACAAAAGGCACAACCAGATGGTGTAGGAACTTAGGGTCTAAACAAGGTGGTCCAACCTGGACATCCTTGGAAATGAAGTTCATTCTAAGTCCCAAATGAACAAGAGAGCTTATATGCAGAGGGGCTCTGGACCCTGGGCAGGGCGGGACCCCCCTGTCTCATGGGGGCATGGCTCTGGAGAGAAGCAGTCTGGGAGGGCAGGGCAGTAAAGAGCTCCACTAGAGCCAGGCTGGTGGCTCACGCCTGTAATCCCAGCCACTCAGGAGCTGAGATCTGAGAGCCATGGTTCCAAAGACTCTTACCACCAATTAACCACCAAAAAGCTGAAAGTGGTGGTGTGACTCAAGTGGTAGAGCGCCTGGACCCTGAGTTCAAGCCCAGTCCCAGCACAGGTGCACCTGCCTGCCACATCCAGCCCGTCCCTCAGGAACCCTGGATAAGGCCTGAATTTATTTAGCTAGAAAATGGGAGGCTTGGCGAGGTTAATAGCAGGTCAGCTTCCTTCCTTACAGACCCCTTCTGGGAATCAAAGAGCCAAAGCATTCCGCCCCCTAGAACCCACTGTCCAGGGGCCGGGGTGGGGGCCAGAGGCGCCGACCTCATGTTCCCACCCCAAGGCGAGGAGTCAGAGGGGAGGGGCCATCTTTGGTGGGGATGGAAGAGCTACCTCGCCCCCTTCCCCCTCCTCCAGTGCCTCCTTGAACTTGCCCTTACTGCCCAGGTGCCACCAGACACAGGTACCCAGCTTGGCAGTGGCCCAGGCCCGCTCTCCAGCTGGCAGATGGGTCACAGAGCCCGGGCCCCGCCATCCCCTGCCGAGCATGCCTCAGTATCCCCGCCTGCAGCGGCTCCTTGGGGTGCGGGGAACATGCTCTTACCTCTCCCTCTCCTTCCCCCAACAGGCAGAGCTGGGCAAGCCAAGGGAGAGAAACTGCAGCCTGCCCGGTGTTGAATTCAACTACGGCCTCTACACCCGGGGCCTGGACGGAGGGGTCCCCGAAGGTGAGGCACAGGGCGCCGAGCCGGGTTGGCATGCCCCTCCCCGCCCTGAGCGCTCAGCTCCCGGCCGGTGGAGATGACGCCAGTCTGTGGCTGTGGCAGTGGCAGGGCCACAGGCCATGGATGGATAAATGGGGAGGACCACACAGGGACTAGGAATGGGGGGGCTGGAGGATCAACTAGGGCAGCCTCAGGAAGGGATTGGGGATCTGCCCATGCTTTATGCTGATGGAGCTTCGAGAATAGAACCAAAGCTGAGCATCATGGCTCACGTTTGTAATCCCAACTACTCAGGGGGCTGAGATAGTAGGATCACCATTCTAAGACAGTTTGGGGCAGGAAAGTCTTTTTTGTTGGTGGTGGTAGTGGTCTTGGGACTTGAACTCTGGGCCTGGGCACTGTTCCTCAGCAGCTCAAGACAAGCACTCTACCACTTGAGCTACAGCATCACTTCTGGTTTTCTGGTGCTTAATTGGAGATAAGAGTCTCACAGAGGGCTGGGAAGGTGGCTCAGTGGTAGAGTGCTTACCTTGCATGCATGAGGACCTGGGTTTGATCCCTCAGCACCACATACACAGAAAAAACTGGGAGTGGCACTGTGGCTCAAGTGGTAGAGTGCTAGCCTTGAGCTGAAGAGCACAGGGACAGTGCCCAGGCCCAGAATTCAAGCCCCACGACCAACCCCCCCCCCCATCCCCCCAAAAAAAGGAGTCTCGTGCCCAAGCTGTCTTTGAACTGTGATCCTCAGATCTCAGCCTCCTGAGTAGCTAGGATTACAGGCGTGAGCCACTGGTACCCAGCTAGGAAAGTCTTTTTATCCAATGAACCACCAAAAAAACAGAAATGGAGCTATGGCTCAAGTAGTAGAGCAACAGCCTGGAGCACAAAAGCGGAGGGACATCTTCCAGGCTCCAAGTTCAAGCCCCAGGATATACACACATGTGTACACACACACACACACACACACACACACACACAAAATGCAAGCCTCTGATGGCCCCACTGGGGTCAAGGCCAGACAAGCCCACTCCATGGCAGACACTCCAGGACCTGTGGGAATCCCTCTTTTTCAGGTCTCATGGTTTCCAGGGCATGCAGGGCCGTTACCGGCACTGTGGGATGAGGGAGCCCTGATTCTTCTCTGCCGCCTCGGGCTCTTCACCCCAGTTGTCTTCCTGTCCCCAGCCATCGGGCACTGGAACGTGCTTAAGCAGCAGCCCACCTGCCCCCAGGAGCTGACCCGGAACTACATCGCCATGAACCGAGGGGCGGTGAAAGCCGGCCTGGTGACGGCCCACGAGAACGTTCTCTACCGGAGGCTCAATGACATCCGCATCAGTGAGCAGGATGACAGGCGCCTGAAGAAGGAGCCACCGTCCATCCCTGCGGACATGACTTTCGGGATCCAGTCACGGTGAGGCCCCTGTGCCCTCCCCCGGGTCTGTGACGTGGCTGGGGGTCCTCATTCCTCGTCTCCATCAGGCAGAAAACGGAAGGGAAGGACTCAAGAAGATGGAGTGGAAAGTGGGGAGATGGATTACAGGACCCAGGTTCAATCCTGGCCTCTGGCTGTGATTACCGAGGGCCACGCCTCGGTTTCTGATACCCAGGGCATTCTGTGACCTGCTGCTCAGTGCGGAGCTGGGGCTCTGGGACCCCTTCATAAATGTCAGTTCCCACCCTGCAGTATAAGCTGCAGACTCAAGATCTATGACATTTTGGCTAGGAAGGTGCCTCAGTGGTAGAGTGCATGAAGCCCTGGGTTCAATTGCTCAGCACCACATAAGCTTGAAGTGGCGCTGTAGCTCAAGTGGTAGAACACTAGTCTTGAGCGGAAGAGCTGAGGGACAGCACTCAGGCCCAGAGTTCAAGCCCCACAACCAACCAAAATAAAACAAAACAAAACAAAACAAAAAAAAAGATCTATGACATTTGAAGAAATATTACCAAGATTTGACTTAGGCATCATCAAGTGCATAGACCACCAAGTGTTCATCTTAATGAAGTTTGCAAGTGGAAATGCTCCTGTAAAACCACTCATAGACATCGCTCAGTACCCTGGCTCACACCTGAGATCCCAGCTACTTGGGAGGGTTAGAGATCGGGAGGAGGGAGGTTCAAGGCCAGCCAGCAGGGGAAAAAGTTTTTGAGACTCCCGTTTTTTTTCAGCCACTATAGCTGGGCTTGGTGGCATACACCGGCCTCCTTGGGAGGGGAGGCTCCTGGTTCCAGGCCAGCTCTAGTTAAAAAGAAAACAGCAAACCCAGTTGGCCCACCAGGAAGCTCCAGAGTTACCTGGGAAACATCTGTTTGTTTTGTTTTACTGGTCTTGGGGCTTGAAGTCTGGGCCTGGGCGCTGTCCCTCAGCTCTTCAGCTCAAGGCCAGGGCTCTACCACTTGAGCCACGGCGCCACTTCTGGTTTTCTGGTGGTTCATTGGAGATAAGAGTCTCACAGACTTTCCTGCCTAGGCTGGCTTTGAATCATGATCCTCAGATCTCAGCCTCCTGAGTAGCTAGGATTACAGGCGTGAGCCACCAGCGCGTGGCAAAACATCTGTTCTTTGGTGCCATGACCACACAGACCAGGGAGTTTATTGCATGTTCTCAGCAGGTCCCTATCCTCACCAGCTCTTTTGAGTATACATGCAAGATCATTAGTCATTCTACTTGCATTTTTTCACAGTAGTAGGATTTATTGTTTGTTTTTCCAAATTTTTTATTGTGATTAAGTGGTTACATAATTTCCCAAGTTTCACAGTATTTGGGATAGTGATGCGTAGTTAAAGTCACAAACACATTCTAACTTTCATGGAGTAGTAGGATTTGAACCTGGGGCCTTGTACTTGCTAGGCAGGCACTCGACCAGTTGAGGCATATCTCCATACCTTTTGCTTTTTGTTTCACTAACTTTTCCCTGTGCTGGGCCGAGACTATGATCCTCCTACCCTTGCCTCCTGATTAACTGGGACTACATGCGTGTACTGCTATGCCCTACCTTTCTCTGTATATATATATATGTATATATATATATATATTTTTTTTTTGGTCAGTCATGGGGCTTGAACTCTGGGCTTGGGCACAGTCCCTGTGCTCTTCAGCTCAAAGCAAGTGTTCTACCGCTTGAACCACAGGGCCACTGGTTTTCTGGTGGTTTATTGGAGATAGGAGTCTCACAGTCTCCTGCCCGGGCTGGCTTTGAACCACAATTCTCAGATCTCAGCCTACTGAGTAGCTAGGATTACAGGCGTGAGCCACCGGCGCCCGGCTTCTGTATAATGTTTTGAGGAGCTGCCATGCTATTTTTTGTGTGTAAGCTACCCCAATTGTGTGTGCTTTCCCCTCTGCCTGTTCTTACCTGGCAAGAGCCTCTCGCTCTTCAAAGTTCAACTCAGCACCTTCTTTCTGGAAGCCTCCCATCTCCTGTGGCTTGTTTGCTAGTCAATCTGACCAGAAGTGCACTTTTTTTGTTGTTGTTGGTCGTGGGGCTTGAACTCTGGGCTTGGGCGCTGTCCCTGTGCTCTTTAGCTCAAGGCGAGCACTCTACCACTTGAACCACAGCGCCACTTCTGGTTTTCTGTGGTTAATGGAGATAAGAGTCTCATGGACTTTCCTGCCTGGCCTGGCTTTGAACATTGATCCTCAAATCTCAGTCTCCTGAGTAGCTAGGATTACTGGCGTGAGCCTCTGGCGCCCGGCCAGAAATGCACTTCTGTGCCCCAGCTTCTAGCGCCCTCAGTGGTTATTGGAGACACACTGGAACATTCTCCTGGACTGGATTATCTATCCCTGTTCATACCACCTTCCTGCCACTCCTCCTCCCTGCAGCGTCTGCCTCTTTGCCCCTGCTGATAGCCCTGTCCACACCTCAAAAACAGATCACAGGGTTTGTCTATGCTGGATACACTGTCCAAATACAGTGCAGTGTTGAGGGAGGAGCCTGGGCCAGGGCTGGCCTGAGCTGTTCCCCTCTCCAGCAGAAAGACCTGACTCATATGCTGTGTGACCTTGAAAATGCTCTTCGCCTCTCTGAACTTCTTTCTACTCTCTTGTAATTGGATAATTTTTTTGTCAGTACTAGATTTTTAACTCAGGGCCTCACGTTTGCTTTGCCTACTTGCTCATTCTGTTGGAACTCTACCACCTGAGCCACGCCTCCAGCTTGGTCTCCTGTCTGAAATAAGAACTTTCAACCAACTGATTACTGTGTCTGAAGTTTTAATATCACTTGCCCAGACTTCTGGTTCCTCCTCTATAAATAGGGCATCACACCAGGAATCGGGCATTTTGTGATTCTCAAAAACTGTGCAATTCGGGGCTGGGAAGGTGGCTCAGTGGTAGAGCGCTTGCCTTGCATGCATGAGGCCCTGGGTTTGATTCCTCAGCACCACATAGCAGGAAAAAAAAAAGCCGGAAGTGGTGCTGTGGCTCAAGTGGTAGAGCCCTAGCCTTGAGCTGAAGAGCTGAGGGACAGCGCCCAGACCCAGAGTTCAGGCCCCACGACCAGACCCCCCCCAAAAAAAAAAAAAAAGAGAGAGAATTTAGAAAGTTCAGAGAGGTGAAGAAAATGTCCCCAGATCACACAGCAGAGTGCTGGCAGACCCAGGCTGGCGGAGCCAGGCTGCAGCTGCCCTGTTCAGGGTTGACCAGAGCTAAGTGCAGTATAAAATACCCACAATGCTGCTAGGCACTAGTGGTTCAATTTTTAATCCTAGCTACTCAGGAGGCTGAGCTCTAAGGATGGTAGTTCAAAGCCAGCCCAAGCAGTGAAGTCTATGTGACTCTTGTCTTCCAGCAAAAAGCTGGAAGTAGAGGTATGACTCAAACATTAGAATGCCTTGAATGAAAAATGTTAAGGGACAGCACTCAGACCCTGAGTTCAAGCCCTAGTACCACCCCCTCCTCCAAAAGCCCATCCCCAGTTTGGGGTCCTGAGGCTACAGTTTTCCCTGGAGCCGCTGCTGTCAGACAAGCTGGGAAGGGACATGCATTATCATCAGCTTCTGATATAAAATCTTAAGTTGCTATAAAACTGAGCGGGTGAAATTCCAGGGCGAGTGTATGATGAAGGGCGAGTTCTATTTTCTAGGATAGAGAGTGGGCTTTGCATATGTAAATTGAATGGATTTTAAAATGGTATTTAATGACAATTTTCGTGGCAGACATTAACAATAATTGCTCCAAAATGAAAATGCTACATTAGGTTGTGGTAACCAGCGAATACCAGGGCTATAAAGCTTTATCTTTATCAACAACAGCCCTTCCCAAAGTGACAGGCCACTTAGCAAATGGCAGGAACAGGGCTTTTACCGAACACAGCCTCCCCCCAAGCTGGCTGAATCGGTATCATTTCGCTTTATTTCTTCATAAATGGAGGTTAAATGGTAGCTGCAAAAGCTTTTACTGAGATGCCCAGCTCTCCCGGCAACCCTTCACCCTTCCAATGGAAAGGAAGGGGCCGGGCCCCAAGCCCAGCGCCCCTCCCCATAATGGAACTATTACTTTGAAGTTATGTGGCCATGCCCAGTCCCTAATGATTGCCTTTTATACGCTTTGATTGTATTTATTTCTTTACTTTAAAAGCATGTTAAAAACCAAATCTGATTATACTCGACTCCCGAGGAATCCTTGAGGATGATTTGGTCTAATAAAAAAGAAACAAACGTTCACCATTCATGCAGAAGTACAGATGTGTTCACAGACATGAGGCCCTCAGTTCAAGCCCCAGTACTGGCACAAACAACCCACCATAATTTAAAAAGTAAACTCAGGCTGGGAAGGTGGCTCAGTGGTAGAGTGCTTGCCTAGCATGCATGAAGCCCTGGGTTCAATTCCTCATTACCACATACACAGAAAAAAGCCAGAAGTGGTGCTGTGGCTCAAGTGGTAAAATGCTAGCCTTGAGTAAAAGTAACTTAGGGACAGTGCCAAGGCCCTGAGTTCAAGCCCCAGGACTGGCAAAAAATAAAAATAAAAATAAATTCTTGGTATAAGACATGTCAAAATAACAATCATGATAATAACAATAGTAATAGGGGCTAGGAAGGTGGCTCAGTGGTAGAGCACTTGCCTTGCATGCCTGAGGCCCTGGGTTCGATTCCTCAGAACCACATAAGCAAAAAGTAAAAAAGCCGGAAGTGGCGCTGTGGCTCAAGTGGTAGAGTGCTAGCCTTGAGCTGAAGAGCTGAGGGACAGCGCCCAGGCCCAGAGTTCAGGCCCCACAACCGGACCCAAAAAAACAAAAACAAAACAAAAAGAATAACAATAGTAATAATTACCCGATTACTTCCCTCCCAGCTTCCAGCTCCCAGTTCCCAGGGCCTCAGTGCCTGGGCACCTGCTGTGGGATCTCCCACAGGCCCTGGCTTCCATCCCTAGCACCAGTTTGGAAAAGGCTGGACTTCTTGCTTCTCTAGACAGAGCCCTAGGTGGTGCCAGGGGCAGGGCCTCTCTGGGGGCGGGGCCTCTCTGGGGCTGGGGGTGGGGGCTTGGGGCAGGAGGGGCTCTCCTGGCCTGGCTCCTCTCCCTTCCCTATTTAAATTTTATTTTATTGTAAAGGTGATGTACAGAGAGGTTACAGGTACATATGTAAGGTATGAGTACATTTCATTTTGAACAGTGTTTTCTTCCTTGTTTTATCCCGCTTCACACACACACACACACACACACACACACACACACACACACACACTCCCCTCCCCCTCCCCCTCTCCTTTACCTTTTGTGCATCATTTGGGGAGACACAGAGTTCCCTGTGCTGGTGTAGGCCTTGGTCTTGAGCTCTTAGCGTGGAGCTATCACTTGTGTTGAATGACGTGGACATTTACACACCCTAGTGCTAATGCCCATGTCTTTCCCACGGGCACACACCTATGTGGGAAGGGAGGGGCTGTGGCCGCACAGTGGGGAGCTGGGTTGATTTCCAGCCTGTTGGCACAGCTGGGAAGGCAGCCCCTCTGGAATCCAGCATCTGGGCAGAGCCACACCCCCTCCCCGCTCCTGTTCACTCAGACCTCAGAATTCTAGTCAGGGAAGAATTTTAAATTCTCATTACCAGCGTGTAAGGCCCTAACCCAGATCTCAAAGCACACGGCGACCCAGGGTCCAAACACAGATATGTCTGGAGGCCAGACATGAAACTATTAAAGGAGCGCTTAATTATTGATGTATTTTAATAAGTGTTTGCAAATGCCCCCGGCACATCTTAATTGTTACTGCTTGTAATTGGCAGAGCATTGTCAGTTACAGTGAGTCAGGGATACAGGAGCTGAGCCCCGAGCCCGGAGCCACGGCGCTGGGAACAGCTGGTGTTCCAGGTGGATCCTGGGGACCCAGGGCTCTGCCACCGCCCTGCTTACGAGCCACGTGCTACACTGTGGGCAGAATTACCAGCAGGAGGATTCCATCATTCTGTCAGCGAGCAAGCAGCCCAAGCATTGGCGTGTGGCACAGGCCAGATGAATGCATAGTGCTGCTGTGTACTGTTGGGGTTACATGTCAGAAACCACCACAGGTGCGCCCTCTGTGAGCAACAGGGCAGCTTGCTGAGCACCTGCTTGCAATTCTTCATCCCCATCTGCAGAAGGGAAGACTGAGGGTCAGAGAAAGGGAATTGCTTGCCTGGGAGACTGGCTACAGCAAGGATTGCCTCGTCCATCGAGGGTTGAGGGGCCATCACTAGAGGGAGTACCCCCAGTTTTTCCTGCCCTGAAAGAGGTTATGAGACAGGACAGGGTCTGTCATTTTTTTCTCAGGTCTTTAGAACACAATCTGAAAATATTTAAAGCATCCATTGAGCTTCCTTTTTTTTTTGCCAATCCTGAGGCTTGAACTCTGGGCCTGGACGCTGTCCCTGAGCTTCTCTGGCTCAAGGCTAGCACTCTACCACTTGAGAGCCGCAGCACCGCTTTCAGCTTTTTCTGTGTATGTGGTGCTGAGGAATTAAACCCAGGGCTTCATGCATACTGGGGAAGCACTCTACCCACTACACCACATTCCCAGCCCTCAGCTTCCCTTTTGTTGTGTCATTGGTCGGTCAGCTTTCTGTGGGTATAACAAAATGCCTCAGGTAATCAGCTTAACAGGAGGAAAGGTTTGTTGGGCTCAGGCTTGCAGAGGTGCTGGCCCCTGAGCAGTTGGGCTGTGGCTTTGGGCCTGTGGTGGGATGGCATTGTGGGGTGGAGCCTGCTCCCCCCACAGGGAGGAGGGGAACAGAGAGGAGAGGAGGAGGAGGACCAGGCTGCAGTATCCCTTCTAGAGCTCACCTCCAGCTAGTTCTACCTCTTAAAGGTCCTACCACCTCCCAGCGTAGCCATGGGGGCCTCAGGCCTTTTAGCACATGGGCCTTTGGGGACCTCGCACCCCATCTCCCAAGCAGGTCATTTCTTTTACTTTCAGTGTCTTCCTAGTAGACTGATTCCTTTGACACACTGAGTGCTTTGGGCCTGCATCTGTTCACCCCAGTACTTAGTGCTGACCACAGTTAGTGCCTTTGCTGAAGAGGCCCTGAGTAAATGTTTGCTGAGTGAATTCGTGATCAGCTGGTCACATCCAGAGCTGAATGTTAGGCCAGTAGCAAAAGGCATCTTCCACAGAACCTTTAGTCCCGGCCTTAGTGCTGTCCATGGAGAGAAGATGGAAGCGCAGGGACTTCCTGCAGTCACATGTCACCCGCCTGACAGTGACATGCGTGAAGGATGGAGGAAATTTTCAGGCTGTTAAAAAAAAAAAAGCTTGCTCCCTGACAGGGTGTTGAATCTCCCTGCCACACTGATGCATTTTACAAATTTACAGCCGC
This sequence comes from Dipodomys spectabilis, assembly GCF_019054845.1. NCBI lineage: Eukaryota > Metazoa > Chordata > Mammalia > Rodentia > Heteromyidae > Dipodomys > Dipodomys spectabilis. Next base: position 5,327,933 of record NW_024870744.1, read on the forward strand.
CCCATTCATCAGTCTGGGCCTAGACTTGGTGGCCAGAACCCCAGCAATCCGTCCCTTCCCAAGACGGCCACGCCGGCAGCCGTGAGCCGAACTGGGCTGACCACAAGGGGGCGCAGCGAGAACTGGGGAAGGCTGGGCCTGGGAGCCACCACCTGCTCCCCAGTCCATGCCAGCCGCCCACTGCACTGCTCGGCAGGGGCACTGGGTGGTGGTTTCAGTCACCCGCAGGGACCAGGGTGTGGCTCCGTGGTAGAGTGAGGCCCTGCACTCTGTCCCCAAAATTATCTAAGTTTTATAGTTTGTGTGTTATATACCATATGTATATCATATTGTATATTATATATACATATATTGCCAGAGCCCACTACCATGCCTGGAACTGGGTGAGTTTGTTACCCAGACCTTGGGACAGTAATTAAAAATAAAGAGATCCAAGCTGGGCGTGGGTGGCTCATGAATATAATCTTAGCTATTCAGGAGAGTGAAACCTGAGCATCACAGTTCAAAGCCAGCTCAGGCAGGAAAGTCCATGAGACTCTTATCTCCAATTAACAACCAAAGAGCTGGAAATGGAGCTGTGGCTAGGTGGTAGAGAATTAGCTTTGAGCAAGACAGCTCAGGGATAGTGACCAGGGCCCGAGCTCAAGCCAGGACTAGAACACAGAAAGATACAGAGAGAGAGAGACAGAGAGAGGAGATACAGAAAAGGAATAGCAGAGCCGAAGAGTCCTATGTTATTAGCAGACTCTGCAGGGTCCTTGCCCTCCATCCACTTCTGCTAATTTTATGACAGAGCAGGGCCCTGACGGCCCCACAAAGACTGTGTTCCTTGGCTGTGTTCATAGAGGTAACAGTTCCCAAATGAAGGAAGTAACCTCCATGTTCAATGTGCTGCTTAGGTCCTACTTATAGCATTAAATTTTTTAAAAAGTGCAGGACATGCTGGGTGCTGGTAGCTCAGACGGCTGAGATCTGAGGATCAAGGTTCGAAGCCAGCCTGGGCAGGAAAGTCTGCGAGACTCTCACTTCCAGTTAACCACCAAAAATCCAAAAGTTGACCCGTGGCAAGTGGTAGAGTGCCCATCTTGAGAGAAAATGCTAAGGGAGAGCCCCCAAGACCCTGAGTTCAAGCCCCAATACTGGCACCAAAAAAATACAAAAAAGCAGGACACTGTCCGTTCAGGAGAAAAGTCTAGAAGCTGGAGAGTATATCAGAGGGGACCTGTCAGAGGCGCACATGACCTCTGTGTACAGAGAGCAAGACAGGAAGTGAGTCCTGCTCACTGGTGGGGGGGGGGGTGAGGGGAGATCAAACAAGGACCTGTGGAGGGTGATGTCCACACAGTGCTCTGGATGACCCGCGGTGCAGCATTGATCTTCACGCCTGCACTAGCTCCTTAAATGCACTCACTGCCACTGAGTGCAGATCATCGCCCGGTTTTATTGATGGGAAAACTGAGGTGCAGAGACTTACTTGCCAAATTTGGAACCATACCTTCCCATCTATGAGGAAGCCTGGAAGCCCTTCCTCCTCCCAACCTCTGTCCCTGATGGGCCACCCCGAGCTGTGGGGTGGGGCAGTTGAAGTGAGCAGCCATAGCACTCAGCAGCCAATTGTGACTCGCAAGGATAGGGACTGCACCCCCCTTCCCCCAGCAGCTCTATCCATCCACCCAGCAGTTCTCTGAAGCAGGTGCCTGTCCCCTTCATTGAAGCTGATGGAAACTGAGGTGTGGAGAGGTTGTCTTGAAAGGTGACAAGATGGATGGGTGGATTGAGGATGTGGCTCTGTTGACTGCACCCTAGTCTGGTGCAGCCGTGTCCCACTGAGACACAAGGCACCCCTCATACCTCTTTCTATAAACTTGGGTCTCACATGTATCCCAGGTTGGCCTGGAACTCATGATCTACCTGCCACAGCCTGCCAAGTGCTGGGATTACAGGTGGATGCACCATACTCAGTGTCAAGGGAGTTTTATCGACCTAGTCTCAGGGTGCTGGCTGAAAGGAGCTGGCATTCTGGAAGGAAGCCAGATCTCTCTGGGGTGGGGGCCTGTCTGCCCTGGCATCTCCCCGGACCCCCTAAGCTCCTGCTGCTGCTTCCTCTTCCAGAGGCAGGATGGAGACATTTTTCATGCTTTCCCTTGTTCCCTTTGGTTCTCCTGTGGCCCACACAGAGATTTATTCCTGGCCTGGCGCTCACTTACAGCATGGGGGACCGGCAGGGCTTGGGTCGGAGCTGATGGGCCCATAATAGATGGAGCTGCAGCTCCCCCAAGGCCTGTCCAGACCCGAACCCCATCCATCAGGAACTCCTGGGTGCCAAGGTCAGCACTAACGAGCTGCTGCGCCCCCTGGGGCCTCTCCAGTCACGTCCAGCTCTGCTTTGTTTTTGCTGGAGCTGGGCTCCACCAGCATCACACCAGCATGGAACCCCCGCCCCCCAGCCAAGCCGGCACCACTGGGCTCAGCCAAGCAGGACTGAAGCTGGAAGGTGCCATCTGGATCCGCTGAGAGGCTGATTGGAGGTGGTGGTAGATGCTGGAAACCTCAGCGCCCTGGGTTCGTTTTGATTAAGGATGATGATGATGATGATGATGATGATGATGATGATGATGATGATGATGATGATGATGATGAGACCCGTTTCCAGTTTCTCCAGTTTCATGGCTGTGTCACTCCCAACATAGCACAAGATCTCCAGAGCAGCCCTATAGGCTCTTATCCTCATTTGACAGAAGGGGAAACTGAGGCCCGGGGATGCAGGTCTATGATCGTGCAGTTGGGCGGTGGCTGTGTTGGCGTTTGTTTTAAACCCTCCCTCACCTGCATCCTACGGCATGTTTGCTTAGTACCCACCAGTGCTGGGCACAGAGAGGGAAGATGGCACCGACAGTGTCTAGGGACAGTGTGGCGCAGTTTCCAGGTGGGCAGAGGCAGCAGGATCCATGTGTGAAGGGCACTGTGGGAACTCCAGGTCCTGAGTGCCTCTACTCGAAACCTCCTGAGCCTCACCGAGCCTCAGTCCCTGTTCCTCCTGCCTCCAGCCTCGCCCTGCTTCTCCCTCCAACCCAGATACACTTCCCCGCCTCTGCCCTGCCCGGCATGGCTCCCCTCCCTTCCGAGGCTCCTCATCCTCCATCTCCTGTCCTCCCCACCAGCCTCCATGGGGCTCTTGTGCACCGGGGGGTCGTGGTGCCTAGTGCATGCATGGGCTACAGTAGGCTCTCTATGAATGCTCGTTGGCTGCCTACATGGAAAAAATGGCCATGCCACATGTTTGGGCTGAAGGACATAGGACGTGGCCACCTCGGGTCTGGGCTCTAAGCTTTAGCCACATCTGTTGAGACATGTTGATTCCTTTCCCAGGGCTCCTGTGAGAAGTTACCAAAAACTAGGTGACCTGAAACAGGAATTGATCCTCTTCTAGCTCGGACCCGTGGTCTCGCCTCTGTGCTGAACACAGTGACTTATGCCTATAATCCCAGCAATGCTGAAGACAGAAATAGGAAGATCTTGGACTTGCCTAGCAAGACACTGAGTTAAAACCCAGCTGGCACAAGAAGGGGGGTGGTATTTTAATCAGCCAAAATACACCAGGCACAAATGCTTGTTTAAGGAGCAGACATTTTTACCAACACTTTCTTTTGTGTTTATTAGAGAAATTCCTGGAAACTTCTCTTTCTAAGCAAACAAGTTCAGAATCTATAGAACTGACTTGCAGAAACTCACCTCTTAGATTCAACAGACACCATCGCATGCTGGGATTCACTTCTAGTCCTTTCTTTTGTTTTTAAAGAAACAATATAGGTGGGCACTGATGGTTCACGCCTGTCATCCTAGCTACTCAGGAAGCTGAGATCTGGGCACCACGGTTCAAAGCCAGTCAGGGCAGGAAAGTCCATGAGACTCATCTCCAATGAACCACCAGAAAACTGGAGGTGGAGCCGTTGGCTCAGAGTGTGAGAGCAATAGCCTTGAGCAAAAAGAGCTCAGACACAGCACCCAAGTCTTGAGTTCAAACCACATGCCCGACAAAAAGAAAAAGAAGAGACTATAACATATAAACACAGAGGGACACCCCTGTGTGCCCCCCTGGCCTTAAACCCGGCCTGAGCTGGCACTGTGATTCAAGGCAGACCTTCACTTTACACTGTTTGTGTATGTCACCTGTTAGGAGACTTGCTAGTCCCAGTGTGATCCCCTCCTTGAGTCCTTTTGCACAGCAGCATATGTTTTCACTCAGCACGTTTGCATTGGGGGCCTTGGCCCACCACCTTGGATATAGCACGTCCCTTTTTTTTTTTTTAAAGGACCCATCCTGGGGTTTGAAGGAGGCATCTGCTGCTTGAGCCACACCCCCAGCTGGTTCACGACACTGTTCTAATTAGGTTTTGCTTTGTGCCCCATCCAGCTTGAACCATGAGCCCCCTACTCATGCTTCCAGAACAGCTGGAAGGACAGCTGGGTACCACCAACTCTATTTTTTTGGGGGGGGAGGGTCCGGTCGTGGGGCCTGAACTCTAGGCCTGCGCGCTGTCCCTCAGCTCCTCAGCTCAAGGCTAGTGCTCTACCACTTGAGCCACAGCTCCACTTCCAGCTTTTTTCTTTTTGTTTATGTGGTGCTGAGGAATCGAACCCAGGGCCTCAGGCATGCAAGGCAAGCCCTCTACCACTGAACCACCTTCCCAGCCCGTACCACCAACTCTAGCTACCGAGTGGGATGGGGCACACACAGCTCCAGTGTGTGTGTGTGGGGGGGGGGGGGGTTGTCTTATGAATTTCTTGCCCAGGCTAGTCTTGAACTGAAGTCCTCCTGGTAATTTTCTGAATAGTTGGGATTACAGTCATGAGTCGCAGTACCTTGTCCATCATGTTGAATGTCCTCCAGGAAACAAGCCCCTGTAGAGCGGATACACAGCTGTGACTTTCCTGGGCAGGTGACCGGGGACTGCCTCCCACGCTACCCCTGCCCCCAGGGGCCCATCTCTGCAATTCCACCTCACTAGTGTAGCAGTAAGGGTCCTGTGGGAGGACTGGGAGTTGGGCAGTGCCTGGAAGAAGCAGGCCCCCGTGCTGTTCTTCCTGCTTTGGCAAAGTCCAACCATCCAGCCGTCGTTCCTTCTCTTAGTTTCTCTTCCCAGTCTGGATGCCCCAAGGCCTCTCACCTTTACCCTCCCTCCCCACCCACCACCCAGTGGTCACAACTTAGATTTTCTCAGTTACTTCCCCCCCACCATCTCCCCCTCTCTTCCCCCCCCCCCCCCCCGCCCCCTGCAGCTAGGCCCCAGTGTTGGAGTCACTAATTGAATTCGCCCTTGTGAAAATTGTTAACAAATGCAAATGAGCTCTTAGACAAATTTAGAAGTCAGGGCTGAGCTGTAACCCAGCAGTCATTAGCTTTTGTGTTGTAACCACAAACAATTAAGAAAGAATGGCCAGCCCTGAGGTCCCGTGCCTAATTAGCCTTCAGAGCCCTGTCAGGGAGGCTCTGGGCGCTCCCTGCCCCCTCAGTGGCCCTCAGGAATCCAGGCCCTGGAGCAAAGGCAGGACAAGCAGAAAAGAGGCGGGTGGTGGGAGGGGTGGACAGCAGCTGCCCGGGGGCGCCCGGGGGCGGAGCTGGCCAGTCAACCGTCCCATTCAATGCCTCTACTGGAGACGGGGCACGGGGGCCTGCAGAGATTCCTCCGCACAGGAAAGGCTCAGAGCTGCAGTCCACAAAGGTTCAGGGGTGCCTCTGCTAGGATCACGGGTTTAGGGTGCACCCTGTTAAAATGTGGGTTCATTGGCCTCACCCAGGCTAGAGGGTCCTACTTGTGTGCATGCGCACATGCACCAATCCTGGGGCTTGAACTCAGGACCTGGGTGCAGCCCTTAGCCTTTTCTCTCAAGGCTGATGCTCTACTACTTGAGCCGCACCTCCACTTCTGGCTGTTTGGTGACTAATTATAAATAACAGTCTCAGAGACTATTCTGCCTGGACTGGCTTCAAACCAACCTCCATCCTCAGATAGCCTCCTGAGTAGCTGGGATTACAGGTGTGAGCCACTGCACCTGGCTGAGATTCTTCACTTCCTCATCTGAGAGTGGCATGGGCATCAGGAGGGCAGAGAGATCGTGTTGTCAGACTTCTGATCGTGGTTCAGGGCCCATGCCCTAGGTGTGTGGGAGCCGCGCCCTCAGGGTTGCAGACCCTGGGTGCTCCTGCAGACCCTGGGTGCTCTGGTCTTTGTGGGTCCTTCCCTCCATGTAGAAAAGAAAAGGGTATGTTGTACCTGTACCTCGTTGCAGTACCCGCACCAAGAAGACCACCGAGAGTCAGACGTTCTGAAATGCAAAAGCAAGGCTTTATTCAGGCAGGCTGCAGCTCCGGCTTCATCCTACACACCGACTCAGCGGAGCTTAGGAGGAAGGCCCTGAGCTGAAATTTCACAGGGCTTAAAAAGGCAAAACCACAAAGTTACAGCAACCAGATGTGTTAACAGGACATTCTAGGGCGATAAGGGGTGATAGGGGGTGATCAGACCGTTTGGGCCAGGGCAATAAAGGGCAGGGGGTATCTGTGAAGTGAGGGGAGTTTGTGGCCACAGATAACTGTCCTTGGGATTTATGTGAGCTCTGGTTAACTTCGACACAGATATTCCTGGAATTTATGTTTGCTCTGGGTCACTCATAATTTAACATAAATGACAGAATGGCCGCTGCCTCAAAATGGAGTTACTTCAACTCTTCAGGTATTTTCTGGCTCTGCTGGCACAGGAATAGATACAATGCTGTGGCTGGCCACAGTGGCTGATGCCTGTAATCTCAGCTAGAATAGGATTAAGATTCAAGGCTAGGGTCTGGGAAGGTGACTCAGTGGTAGAGCACTTGCCTTGCATGCATGAGGCCCTGGGCTCTATTGCTCAGCACCACATAAGCAGAAAAAGTCACAAGTGGTACTGTGGCTCAAGTGGTAGAGTGCTACCCTGAGCTGAAGAGCTGAGGGACAGCGCCCAGGCCTAGAGTTCAGGCCCCATGACCAACCAAAAAAAATAAATAAATAATAATAATAATAAGATTCCAGGCTAGCCTGGAATCACCTCAACAAGCTGGGTGTGGCCCACTGTGGTCCGAGGCTAGCCCCAACAGGGACCTTATCTGAACAATAACTAAAAATAGAGGGTGGGGTGCTGAGGGTGTGACTCAAGCAGTAGAGTACCTGCCTAGCAACTGTGAAGCCCTGAATCCAAACCCCAATAATCCAAGCCAGCTCATTTACTACAATCTGGGTTGAAAAGAAATGAAGACCTATTTTGTGCCCCAGGAAGTGTCTTGGGGCTCAGGCACCATGTTTCCCGAATCCAGCGGAGGCTTTGAAAGATTTCCTCTCCTCACTCCCCTCCTGCGTCCCTCACTCTCCTTATGTGCACAGATCAAACGGGAAGGCCGAGGGGTGTCTTACTGGCGCTCTGTTGGTTTAATTGAACACCCGAGGCAGGAGACTGATGCAGATAGACAAGTTTCTGGCTTGTGGTTCTGGATGCGTGGTTCATGGCGCTGGCGTCTGGTGAGGCCTTCCTGTAGCCCCGCAGTGTCATACAGGGCATTGCAGGGGGACAGAGGCAGCCCAAGTCTCTCTTGCTCTTCCTGTGAGGCCACCAACCCCCTCACAGCTTCATCAAACCCTAACCACCATCCAAAGGCCCCTCCTGCCAGTGCCATCAGCCTGTGAATTTGAGGTCCAAGTTTCCAACCCATGTTTTGGGAGGTCCACTTGGACCATGGAGGAATGGAAGCCAGAAAGCTCCAGACTCCACAAAGGCTCCCCACCGTGCCTGTTCCCATGGACCGCACATCCCCACCTCTCTACCAGAAACAATGGGGTAGACTCACCTGTGATAGGTCTCTGAGCTCTGGGGAAGAGAAACAGACCGTAGATGTTGTTTAAGAAGTACAGATTTAAGGTCAGGTTAGGCAAAAAGTGTAAAAGACCTCTATCTGAACCAAGAAAAAGCTGGGCATAGTGGTACATTCTGGTTATTCTAGCTATGTGGAAAGCATAAATAGGAGGAGTACGGTCCAGGCCAGCCTGAGGGGAAAAAAACAAGCCTTTGGGAAAATAAGGAAAACAGAAAGGACTGCTTATGGTTCAAGCGGCGGAGTATATGCTCAGCAAACGAAAGGCCCTGAGTTCGAACCCCAATGCCAAAAAATAAATAAAAGGAAAAAAAGGCAGAGACCCAGGGCCTAGAGTTACAAATTCATAAGCCTACAAGAGAATAGGGGCAGAGCTAAGGCAATGGGCAATGGTGGAGACAAGGCAAATTCAAGGAGAAGCCTTCTCTAAAGACAGCAATTCATTCTTTCCTCCTCCCTCCCTTCACTGGAGGCAAAGACCTTGGTGGTCATGGGGCCTGAACTCTAGGCCTGGGCACTGTTCCTCAGCTCTTCAGCTCAAAGCTAGAGCTCTACCACTTGAGCCATAGCACCACTTCCGGCTTTTTCTGCTTATGTGGTGCTGAGGAATCAAACCCAGGAACTTGTGTATGCAAGCACCTTCCCAGCCCCTCATTTATTTAGTTATTTTAAATGAAAGAGTAGAGCACTGGAGTCTCACATCTATATTCCTAGCTATTCAAGAGGCTGGCTGAGCTCTCAGGATCATGATTTGAAGCCAGCTCAGGCAGAAAAGTCCATGAGTCTCTTATCTCTAATTAAGTGCGTGTGTGTGTGTGTGTGTGTGTGTGTGTGTGTGTGTGTGTGTGTGTGCGCGCGCGCACACACACACACACACACACCATGGAGCTGTGAGTCAAGTGGTAGAGCGCTAGCCTTGAGCAAAAAAGCTCAGGAGCAGCACTTAGGCCCTGAGCTCAAACCCCAGGACTATCACAAAAAAAGGAGGTTTGGCACAAGTGGTAAAGTTCCTGTCCAGCAAATGCAAAGTTCTGAGTTCAAATGCCAGTTACACCACACACAAGACAAAGGACTTAGCAGTAGTCTTGGTAGTGTGGAGGGAAATTTATTCCAAATCATTTAGAAAATCAGGAAGTCGTTTAAGGATTCAGGCGGACCTGTTGCAACAATGAGAAGTACAAAATGTCATGTCAAAACCAGCTTTACAATGTCGGTGTTGGGGGGAGGGAGGGGGGTATGATTGGGTGGGGGGGAGGGGGGAGGCTGGGAAGGGAGGTGAAGGGTAAACAAAGGAGGAGGCTGCAATGCTTGGTAAGAAATGTATGCATTATCCTGCCCATGTAATTGTAACCCCTCTGTACAGTATGTTCTCAAATAAAATAAAATAAAATTTAAAAAAAAAAAAGAAAATCAGGAGTGAGGGGCTCTATAAATACTTCTTGGCAGTCAGACCTGAGCCCATTTGGGAAACCGAAAGGAAAAGCATTCCTTCCTGAGCCAGCTGTGGTGCCATCCATGGGGGTGGGGCAAATCCAAAGCTCAAGCTCAGCGTGGGGGGTCCCAGAGGAGGGACAGGAGGTGCCACATTGGCTACAGGCTGTGTTTCTGTTTGTTTTGGGTTTCAACCCAGGGCCTGGCCACTGTCCCTCAGCTTCTTCACTCAAGGCTGGTACTCTACCAGTTGAGCCACACTGCCACCTCCAGCTTTTTACTGATGAATTGAAAATAATTTCACAGACTTCCCTGCTCTGGCTGTCTTTGAACCTCAGCCCTCAGATCTCAGCCTCCTGAGTAGTTAGGATTATAGGCATGAGCCACTGGTATCTGGCTAGGTTTTTGTTGTTGTTGTTGTTTTGTCAGTCATAGGGCTTGAACTCTGGGCCTGGGCGCTGTCCCTCAGCTCCTCAGCTCAAGGCAAGCACTCTACCACTTGAGCCATAGCACCACTTCCAGCTTTTTTCTTTTTGATTATGTGGTGCTGAGGAGTCGAACCCAGGGCTTCATGCATGCAAGGCAAGCGCTCTACCACTGAGCCACCTTCCCAGCCCCCATGGCTGGGTTTTGATCAGCACTCTGAGAGAAACCAGCCTGCCAGCCTCTTCCTCCTCCAGAAGCGCATGGAGCTCCATCAGGTCCCCTTCTGAGGGCGCCCAGCCGGTCCCCTGTATCCCTTGAGGGTGTGCGGATGCCAAGCCAGCACCTCCTCCGCCCCCAGGGAGCCGAGACCGCCGGCACCTAAGAGATGGATTTTAATTTTATTTTAACAAAATAGCTGTCTCTCACTGGAAGGCACATGACCAAAGAAAGGCTCCCGTCTTGAGTGGAACTGCGTTGCTCAGACCTCCGTGCTGTCATTGATTTTCCAGGAAGAAAAAAAAATCGCCTCTGGCTACTAAACTGAATTAGTAGTCACTGATGACCAATTATTTTAGCCCACTGCGAATGGGAGAGGCGAACTGAAATCCAGTTTGTCAGACCTGAAGCTCCCTTCTGAAACGCCTTTCAACAAATGTGTACCTCCCGTCCCTCTCGAGGAGCCTCCGCCCTCCTCTCTCCCGCCAACTTCTCCCGCTCTGAGAAGTTTTAATGAGCCTGGCAGATGAAGACGACTTGCATGAAAGGGGCTCCTGTAATCCACAGAGCGTTCTTGGCAGACAGCGGCGGGCCTGGGCAAATCAGAGCTGTCAGCCCCCACCTCGGCCTGCCCACCCCGTGCCACACCGCACCGCACGTGTCAGCCTCATGTTTGCAAATGATCATTTCCATTTCTCTTTTGTGTCCCTCGGAACCCTTGGTCTGGGGCATCCGTCGCCAAGCCTGGAGGATAGATTTGATGAAACTAATCGGAAGTTCTCCAACATCCCTCCAGAGTAGGAGCTGATTTTTATTTTACTCCCTATTTTCTGCTCTCTTAGACTTAGTGACGAGGTGTGGCTGTGAACGGGAGCTTTTCAGAGGGTTGGGTAACAGGTGATTTGTCAGGCTCTTAACAGGGCAGCTGCAGCAGTGTGGAGATGGCCACCTTGCCAGAGGGAGTGCCCAGGCTAGCCCAGGGCTGGCTTTAGACCAGCAGAAACGGCAGACAGAAACCCCGCAGCCTGAGACCCCCGATGGTCCCCGCGGAGAATCAACACCTCAGAAACTTTCCTACATAGGAAAGTCTTCCAGCCAGTCCAAGCAGCACATTCGCACCATTCATGCCTTTCCACCACTCCTGAGCACAAAGCAGGACAAGCAGACAGGCCAGTGGTCACCCCCAGCCATGAAACCACAGGCCATCCATACCAGTGGCTCACGCCTGTGAACCTAGCTACTCAAGAAGCTGAGACACAGGTACCATCAGGGCCAAACTTCCCAGAGCCAGATGGGAAAGGGGACACTGTGGCAGGCACTCTTGATCTTGCCTAGCATGCGGGCCCCCCAGAGAAGCCTGCAGCACTAAAAGCGCCAGGAGGCAGCTGGGCCTGAGGCTTTGCAAAGGCCCATGCTAACCACCCCCCACCAGACGCTCCCCGCAGACCCTGGCAGCGAGAAGCCCAGGGGTCAGATAGAAATCAATCACTATGCATTTCCCCAAAGCCTCAGCGGCTTGAGCAGCTTGAGCCATGGGAAGGCAGGGACAGGGATGCTGCAGGGTCTGGTGAGAGGACAGTTGCTGGGAAAGTCTGAGGATCGCCAGGCCCCTGCATTTGGCCTCTGTCTGCAGCTGGCCAGCTGCACAGCCTTGTCAGCCTAAGCCGCCTGCCCTTTGTGTATGGGGAGCTGGATTCTCTGCACTGGAGACGCCGTAGCCCGAGGGCTGGGAGTCTGGGCTTTGCTGTGGATGTGGCCAGGTGACCCTGGGAAAGCTCTTTGACCAATCTGGGCCTCTGCTTCCCTTTTCCATGTTCACTTAGTGAGGATGAATAATTAAGCTCTTCTCTGTGAACTCCTCCACCCCCTCAAAAGTGAGGTTCAGAGAAAACTATAATTGTTACCACAGGGGCCTCAGCCCACGGCAAAACCTTTATGGGGGATAGTGGTGCTTTTCTTTACAATGAAGAACTTCATTGACTTTTGCGTGTGTATGTGTGTGTGCATGTGCGCACAGGTGCTGGGGCTTGAACTTGAGCCTAGGCACGGTCCCTGAGCTTTTGTGCTCACGGCAAATACCTTACCACTTGAGCCACAACTCTGCTTCTGGCTTTTTGGTGGTTGATTAGAGATAAGAGCCTCATGGACTTTCCTACCCAGGCTGGCTTTGAAACTCAATCCTCAGCTCTCAGGCTCCTGAGTACCTAGGTTTACAGCCATGAGCCACTATCTCCTGGCTTGAATTAAGTTGATTTTAAAGGGAAAATACCTAGTTACTCACGAGGCTGAGGACTGAGGATCTCAGCTCGAAGACCAGCCCAGGCAGAAAAGCCCATGATACGCTCATCTCCAACTAATCACTAAAAATCTGGAAGTGGAGCAGTGGCTCTAGTGGTAGAATGCCAGTCTTGAGTGAAAAAGTTAAGGGACAGGGCTGGGAAGGTGGCTCAGTGGTAAAGTGCTTGCCTTGCATGCATGAGACCCTGGGTTCGATTCCTCAGCACCACATAAGCAAAAAGAAAAAAGCCGGAAGTGGCGCTGTGGCTCAAGTGGTAGAGCGCTAGCCTTGAGCTGAAGAGCTGAGGGACAGCACCCAAGCCCAGAGTTCAGGCCCCACAACCGGACCCAAAAAAAAAAAAAGTTAAGGGACAGTGGCCAGACCCTATGTTCAAGCCTCAGTATCAGTACAAAAACAAACAAAAAAAAAAACTGAGCTGGGTGCCGATGGCTCAAACCTGTAATCCTAGCTACTCAGAAGGCTGAGATCTGAGGATCGTGGTTCAAAGCCAGCTGTGGTCAATGTGTTGGCCTTGAGCTGAAGAGCTGAGGGACAGTGCACAGGCCCAGAGTTTAAGCCCCACAATCGACAAAACCAAAACCAAACTGAACATATAACATAGCAGCAAAAGATAAATATGGAAGAAAATAAGAAGAGTGAATCCTAAAGATGCTTCCTGCCTTTTCCTGCCAAGCATTGTAGTTTCCATCTGTAATCCCAGCTATCTGGGAGGCAGAGATTGGAAGGACAGAGACTCAAGGCCTGTTTCTATAGTCACCTCTGTCTCTCTCTCTCTCTCTCTCTCTCTCTCTCTCTCTCTGTCTCTGTCTCTGTCTCACTCCCTCCTTCCTGGCTGCTATGAGGTAAATAGGAAGAAACCCACAGCGATCCTCAGAACTCAGCCTCCCGAGTAGCTAGGATTACAGGTGTGAGCCACTAGTGCCTGGCTGGCCCTTTCCTTGTTTTAAGTTGTTTTCCTGGGCACTTGTCACGCCATTGCACTGGTTAATACGTCCAGGCTAGGAGAATTATGGAAACTTCCAGCTTCATTGGGAAACACATTTGTGGTCACTCCATGCTGGCTGCTCAATGGGAGGGGCTGAGAATGAGCTGTACCCACCCTGGGCCCCATTTCTGTGCCCTCTCCCAGCCAAGATGTGTCTCTGTGTGTTGGCACAAAGCGCATGGGATTCAGTGATGTTTTCTATTGTTTCTTTCATTGCTCTTTGAGTATAACTCAGTGTGAACCCTCTTTATTTCTGTTTGTAATTAAAACCTGATTTGTAACCAGGTCCTGGCTGCTTACACCTATAATCCTAGTGATTCAGGAGGCTGAGATCTGAGGACTGAGGTTCAAAGCCAGCCTGAACAGGAAAGACCATGAGACTCTGATCTCTAACCACCAAAAAAGCCAAAGTGGAGCTGTGGTTCCAATAGCAGAGTACCCACCTTGAGTGAAAGAAACAAGTGAGAGCGCAAGCCCCAGACGGCAAAAAGACAAAAGGGGGGAGGTGGAGACATTGTTTTAAAAGTTTTAGAATGTTCTTGAATGTTTTCTGTATCACAGTTGGGAGAACTCATGTGTGAGTGCCCAGGCCTGATTCCTCAGCTATATTAAATTATATATATGTAAAGCCAGGCGCTGGTGGCTCACGCCTGTCATCCTAGCTACTCAGGAGGTTGAGACCTGAGGATCAAGGTTCAAAGCCAGCCAGGGCAGGAAAGTCCATGAGACTCGTATCTCCAATAAGCCACCAGAAAACCGGAAGTGGTGCTGTGGTTCAAGTGATAGAGTGCTCACCCTGAGCTGAAGAGCTGAGGGACAGTGCCCAGGCCCAGAGTTCAAGACCCAGGACCAATAAAAACAAACAAATAAACAAACTATGTATACTTTAGCCAGCTTTGCTCTTTCAGACTTTTCTAGCATAATCACTCACTTTGTTTAGGTTTCAAATTTATTGGCAAACAATATTTTACATAATATCTCTTGAGGCAGTACTGGAGGTTGAACTCAAGGCCTTGTACTTGGTAAACAGGCTGTCTCTACCACTTAAGCCCCATTTCCAGTCCTTTTCTGCCTTAGGTATTTTTGGATAGGGTCTCCATGTTTTGCCCAGGACCAGTCTCAGTCCTGGATCTTCCCACTTCTTCTCCCAGGTCACTGAGATTACAGGCATGAATAACCTCACCCAACCTAGTTCTGTGCAACTTTATTACACATGTAAGTGTGTAAGATAATCAAGAAATTGTTCCATTACCACAGAGATCACCCTGTACCAGCCTTCCTTCACACCATTCCCTACTTCCTGGAAATTTTCAAGAATGATATATATATGAAATCAACAGCCTTTTTCACTCAGCATAAAAACCTAGAGAAGCCAGGCACCAGTGGCTCACACCTGTAATTCTAGCTACTCAGGAAGCTGAGAACTAAGGATCATGGGTTAAAGCCAGCCCAGGCAGGAAAGTCCATGAGACTCTTATCTCCAATAAACCACCAGAAAACTGGAAGTAGCACTGTAGCTCAAGTGTTGGGTAGAGTGCTTGCCTTGAGCTGAAGAGCATAGGGACAGCGCTCAGGCCCAGAGTTCAAGCCCTACAACCGACAAAAAAAAAAAAAAGTAGAGATGCCGGGTGCTGGTGGCTCACACCTGTAATCCTAGCTACTCAGGAAGCTGAGGACTAAGGATCATGGTTCAAAGCCAGCCCAGGCAGGAAAGTCCATGAGACTCTTTTTTTTTTTTTTGGGTCCGGTCATGGGCCTGAACTCTGGGCCTGGGCGCTGTCCCTCAGCTCTTCAGCTCAAGGCTAGCGCTCTACCACTTGAGCCACAGTGCCACTTCTGTCTTTTTTTTTCTGCTTATGTGGTGCTGAGGAATCGAACCTAGGGCCTCATGCATGCAAGGCAAGCGTTCTACCACTGAGCCACCTTCCCAGCCCCTCCATGAGACTCTTATCTCCAATAAACCACCAGAAAACCAGAAGTGGTGCGGCAGAGTGCTAGCCTTGAGCTGAGGGACAGCATCCAGGCCCAGAGTTCAAGCCCCATGACTGACAAAAACAAAACCTAAAGACCCCTATGAGCTGTGTCATGTATTAATAATTGCTTTTTATGGCTGAGGAGTATTCCATAGTTATATATAGGGTTTGTATGGTCTAAGGCTTCCATGATTCAGGACTCACTGCAAGGCAGAGGGGAAGTAAGTGTGTGCTAGTTGGGCAGGAGAAGACCCTAGGCAAGGTACAGGGCCCGGAAGGCCAGGAAGGATCTGAGGATGGGCCAGATGTCTTGGAGAGGTGGCTGGGTGCTCCTGGACTTGGTCTGAGAAATGGAAGGAGTGAGGGAATCTGATTTATGTCCTAGCCTCTCTCTCTCTCTAGCCTCCACTCCTGTTTATCCAAGTTAAGAAGCCAGACCAGAAGTAAGACCAGCCAGTGCCTTAGATCTGAGCAGAGCTTGGCAGCTGTGCCAGGCTCCAGCCCCACCTGCCTCTCTCTCCCAATAATAAGAACCTCTGGCCAGAGGCGGTCATCCAGGCCGCAGGACTGCCAGGGCTGGTTCTGGTGATGGATATAGCAGAGGCTGCCGGGAGGAGAGCCCTTCCCTTGGACCGGCCTCTTGGGGTAGATATTTTGAGATTACGCACACTCGTAGTGTCATTAGAAAGCACAGCTATAAATTAGGCTGCTCAGGGGCATGGGGTTTGTAATAATTAAGTAATAAAAGTCGCCACAGGGGTAAAGGAGCTAGAAAACAAAGAGCCAGTGTTTATAGATGCACTGCTGGCTGTTCAGTGAGGGACCTGGGCATTTCACAGCCACGGAGCCTCTGCTCCGATAACTCAAGTTCCTCCAGACCATGCGTGAGGACTGCCGGGTCAGCCCAGGCTCATCTCATGGCTAACCAATTATTGCCAACTGGCATGAGACCCCCAAAAATCAGAACTGGAATGTTTCAAGACACGAGCCCTTTGTGTATGTGTGTGTGTGTGTGTGTGTGTGTGTGTGTGTGTGTGTGAGTGTGTGTGTGTGTGTGTGAGTGTGTGTGTGTGTGCTGGTACTGGGGCTTTGGGCTGAGCTAAGGGCCTGGGTGCTGGCCCTGAGCTTTTGTTTAAGGCTAGTGTCATACCACTTGAGCCTCAGCTCCACTTTTGACTTCTGGTGGTTAATTGGAGATGTAAGTCTCAAGAACTTTCCTGCCCAGGCTGGTTTTAAGCCGTGATCCTCAGATCTCAGCTTCCTGAGTAGCTAAAATGACAGGTGTGAGCCACCAGCACCCAGCTTGAAAATCTCACATTTTTCTAAATGTGAGATATCACGACTTTCAACCAATGGCCGTCACTTCAAAGATTTTAAAAAAAAAACTGGTGTATAGGCCCAATGAAAAGCCAGGCTGAGTGGTGACTGCCTATAATCCCAGCTAGGCAGCAGAGGTGGTAGGATCCAGGTCTGAGGCCCACCTTGGACCAAAAAAGCATGATGGGGTTAGGGATTTAGCTCGTGAAGAGCACTTGCCTGGCAGATGCAAGGCCTGAGTTCCTCAGCTCTGAAAACAAAACAAAACCAAAAGAAAAAAACATGAGATCCCCTCTCAAAAGTAAGTTAAGCGGAAAAAAAAAAAAAAAAAAGTAAGTTAAGCGATGAAAGGGATAGGGATGTGCTTCAAGGGCAGCACACATGCCTAGAAAGCATGCGGCCCCGGGGTCCACCCTCCCGGAAGGTGTGTCAGAGGGGCTTTGGCCCTCTCTGCTGCTCTGCTCGTAGGCACTCATGCACGTGCCTTGCCTCTGTCAAGATTTTGGGTGCTGGCCAGAGCCTGGCACAATCTTGGGGTGAGCTCTAGACATGGAGGCTGCAGGGAGGAGGGCTGACCTTCCTTTCTCGGCCTCTAACCCTGCCTGGCCTTGCCTCCCCCAGGCCGTCGACGCCCTTCTTCGATCTGCTTCAACATCGCTACCAGCAGCTGTGGGTGCAGGAGCAGAAGGCCACGCAGGCAGCCATCAAGCTGGAGAAGAAGCAGAAGGTAACCGCCCTAGCCCCAGGGCCGGCGGCTGCAGAGGGGAGATGCAAGTGGCTGGCACCACACTCCACACTTGTGTGGTGTCTTGTGTCTAGCTAGGAACCCATCAGGTATTACTGAGTCTGGCCTATGAAGATGATCAGTTTGTAGGCTGGACTGCCCCGGTCCCAGGGGTAACGTGTCCCTACTGTAGGTCTGTACACTGCTGCCAGGGTACCCCGGATTTGATCACCACCATTCAAAGGCCGCTCTGCTCAAAGCCTGGAGCCCAGCCAGGCACCGGTGGTTCACGCCTATAATCCTGGCTACTCAGGAGGCTGAGATCTGTGGATCACAGTTCAAAGCCAGCCTGGGCAGAAAAGTCCATGAGACTCTTATCTCCATAAACCACCAGAAAACCAGAAGTGGTGCTGTGGCTCAAGTGGTAGAACGCTTGCCTTGAGCTGAAGAGCTGGGAGACAATGCCCAGGCCCAGAGTTCTAGCCCCACAACTGACAAAAAAGAAAAACAAAAAACCTGGAGCTCTTTCCCAGCAGGGGGAATGGACTGGCTTGAGTCTAAAGACCCACTGGCCAGCTGTTGTGGGCTAGAAGGTTTCTCTACTTTGGTAGCTTCCATACTGTTTGAGAGGGCTTGTAAATTATTCCCACTCTAATCCTAGCTACTCAGGAGGCGAGAACTGAGAATCCTGCTTAGAAGCCAGCCAGGCAGACAAATCCATGAGACTCTTATTTTCAATTAAACAGCAAAGAGCCAGAAGGAAGAGGGAGAGAATGCAGTCATAAAACTCAGTGCCTATCCTATGAAATTACGGGAATGGAGGGGAAGAGTGGGGCTTGGGGGGCGTGTTGGGGGAGAACAATGGAAGGAGTGACATGGCTCAAGACGCATGGGCTTCATAAACTGATTTGTTGAGTGGTAACTCCTCTGTACAGCTACTTAAAGATAATTTAAAATATAATTAAAATGTTAAAGTGGAAGTGGAGGTATGGCTCAAGTGGTAGAGTACCAGCCTTGAGCGGGGAGGGGGAGGGGGCTTCGTGAGAGCACAGGCCGAGTTGATGGTGATGATGATGATGATGATGATGATGATGATGATGGTGGTGGTGATGGAACTGATGAACAAATCAGTAAAGAGCTTGCTGACGTGATGTGTTTATCTGGCTCACCAGACCAGGAGGAACTTGTGCTCATTTTGGTTGGTTTAGCCGTGGACGGCAGTCCTGCGCGTATGCTCAGTCAGCCGGCCTGCTGTCACACCTCAGGCTTCACAGCCGTTGAGACATCTGCTCCAGCTAGCTCTGAAGGTCATTTGGGGTCAGGTTCTAGGGGCCTCAGTGATCCTGCATGAACCCTGTCCGCCTCCTCGCCACACCATCCTCGCATGAGATCAGAGGCTGCTCCCTCTGAATCTGAGGGCCACAGCTCAGTCTTCAGCAGACCCCGGGAGCTATAGGACTTGCATTATGGGCTTGTGGAGAGTTGTTAGTGGGCACCGAGCATATGAGGTAGAGTGAGCCCCCTGAAGAGACCTCACACGTCTCTGTGCCTGGGTGGGCCTCCTCTGTGGGCCAGCCCACATTTTCATCACTCAAACATGGTGGAGACCCTGTGAATCTCAGTTCTGTTGATCTCTGAGGAGAAGTTCAAGGATGACAGGACTTCTTCCCTACTCTGGGAGCTGCTGCTTGGCCCCAAGCAGGGTCCCCAAGTGTCCTAGGGCCACACCGGAAACCAGGATCTCATGGCCAGGGAATCCTATGAACCCCTATCCCCACCTCATCCCCCAGCCCACAAGCAGCCCCCCGGGGCAGAGATGAGGGGGAGACCGCTGTTAAACATCCTCAGAGAACGAGCTGGAGCAGGAGGGAGGAGGCCCCGCGGTCCCCGTTCATTGCCAGGGCTTCCACAGCCAGGGGAGGCTCTCACCTATGTGATCGCCCGCAGGTGGTCCTGGGGAAGCTGTACGACACCCGGAGCAGCCATCTGCGGAAGTACAAGCCCCCCGTGAAGCTGGACAGCCTCTGGCACATGCCTCACTTCCAGAAGGTCAGTGTCTCCTTCGCAGTCGCCGTCCTGCACCGGAAGTTCCGCTGGTCCTCCAGGCCTGTAGCCATTGGGTGAAAGAGACAATGGTGGCAGTGATCACGGCTGACACTTTTGGGGAGCTTCCTAGGTGCCAGGCACGAGCCCTCTTCACTCAGACTCTTCTTATACACAGCTGCAGCACCCGCCTATTGGGCACAGGAGGAAACAGGGCCAGTAGTGGGCACTGGCAGGGCCACTGGCTGATCCTAGCCACCTCACCTCAGAGCTGGGTATCAGTCCACCCAGGGCAGAGGCTTTCTGGATCCAATCTCCCTTCTGCAAGGACAGGATTACAGACGCAATGACATGCAGGCTTATGGATGCAGTCACATGCAGGATTACAGATGCAATCAATCACCTGCAGGCTCTGGACTCGGGGATGTAGACAGCCCTGTGCCCACCTTGTGGTGCTGGCCTAGGGAAAGAGGAGCAAATGTCTGTGGGTGACTGGTGTATGTGCATAGCATACAACCACAGTGACAGACAAGGCCCCGGCACCGGGCCGTGCTCTGGCATGGGAGCTGAGCCCCCGTTCCTCTGGCTCTGTTGTCCTGTAGCACCCAGGGCAGGTCAGCAACTTTCAGCAGGGAGAAGGCAGTGTGGGAGGCAGCCAGCATCGCCAGAATGAAGGGGGCCACCTGTGCCCAAATCGGGGAGAAGGAGCCACTGTAGCAGGCCACGAGGGACTTGCCTGGTCCCAGGAAGCCAGCTGCATGAGGTAGACAGAGAGACAGACAGACAGACAAGACAGCCTGGCTGCTGTGTCGTGTGCATTGAAATACACTGTAGACACTGAAGGGGGCTACTGCCTTCCTGAGCCTAATGCACTTGAACAAGCTTGGCTGGCAACCCGCCTCCCGCCCCCATGGGTGGCCTCTATGTCCTCCTGCCCAAGTGGGCTCTCAGCATATGTCAGTGACCATGTGCCCTGCCGCCCGTCAGCCCCGCTGCCTCTGCGATCACAGCAAATGTCACGGAAAGAACATGAGCCAGCGCGTTCCCGAGGCCGTGGGGTCACCGCCATGCTGTCACTTCACAGCACCTCACCTCCTCCCTCCTCCCTCCCATTTCTCTGGCTCGCTCAACCTCCTGCCTGCCTCTGTGTGTGTGTGTGTGTGTGTGCGTGCGTGCTCACACGCACACGTGTGTGTATCCATGCCTGTGTGTAAGCCTGGGGATTGAACTCAAGGCCTGGGTGCTGTCCGTTAGCTTTTATCTCAAGGCTGGAGCTTTACTACTTGAACCATAGCTCCATTTCTGGCTTTTTAGCGGTTATTTGTAGATAAGAGTCTCTTGAATGTCTTGAATTTGTCTGCCTAGGCTGGCTTTGAACCAGCCTCCTGAGTAGCTAGGATTACAGGCATGAGCCACTGGCACCCGGCCATTCTGCCTTTTAAAACACATCAGCCCGTCTGCCCACCCTGGTCCTCTCCAGCCCTCAGCAGCCCACAGTCTCCTCCCTGGATCCCCATCTGTGGTCAGTACTCCTGCAAGGGTACCACCCAGCCTGGCTCCAGTGGGGACCCTGGGCTCCCGGGCACTGCCATTATGGGATGTCAGGAAAGAATGCCCAGCGGGAGAAGTTTGCAGAGGCCCCGCTGCGGGCCAAGGGCTGGCACACCGGGGGCCCTGGCTAGGAGAGCAGAAGGAAGACCCCCTATAGGAAGCAGATCCAGGGGGAGTTGGAGGCTCCAAACCCCAGGGTCTCCTACAGCTCCTTCCCTCCACGGAGCCCTCTCTCCTCAGCCCCAAAGGGTTCCTTTCTCCCTGTCATGCTCTTAGCCATTCTGCAATGAACCCATCAATCAGGGATACTTCCCGATGTCCCCAGCGAAGTGTGAACCCGCAAGGACCAGGCCTGCCAGGGTGCTTAACTCAGAGGAGGCGGTCACTAAACAGCGGGAATGAATGAATGCTTGAATGAATGGCCAGCACTGCCCAGACCTGACCCCTTGGCTCCCCAAATGCCTAAGCACTTCCCACCACCACAGATGGGGGCCCGGGGGAGGGGGTGGACTCAGAAGCTCAGCCAGTGCCTGCGTGGGGCAGCCGCTCCACCTCGGCTCACGAAGGCCCAGGAGGGGCTTTGTCTGGGTCTTGTGCTGCCCCTGGCCCTATTGTGGAGAAGAAAAAAACAAAACAAAAAAAAAAAGGCTTCCCAAAAAAGTTGCACATGTCACAGTGATGGATATGCTAAGTGGACTCTCCAGCTCGGAGCAGATGTCGGCGCTGAACTCTGTCAGAAACAATTAAACACCTTTCACACCGAAATGCAGCAGGCAGGGCAGCCGCCACCCTGTGGGCCGGGTCACCATGATGGGTGGGGGAAGACCCCAGCCCCCCCCCCCCCCCCGCCCAGGCGGGGCTGGCACCGCTGAGAAGGTGGACTAGGTGTCCAGTCTAGTCCTGTTGTGGGCAGTGTGTGCTGAGGGCTGCAGGTCAGGGTGGTAGCGGGGAGGGCTGGGGCTTGCCTGTGCCTGGGAGTGAACCCCCAGGGTCAGCCAGAGGGGGGTCAGATTGGCATCTGCCCTTTCCTACCTGTCCTGTGATTTACTTCCTCCCCGGCAGGGCAGCTTAGGAGGGTTTGAAGAGCGCATGGGAGTACCCTGCTCAGCAGGCAGCTGGCCCACAAGAAGCCACCAATAAATGGCAGCTGCCGAGTGGGTGGTGGTGCCGATCATTCATTCACTCATCACCCACTCGTTCATTCATAAGTATCTCTCCCTCACACACACCGCCGCATCAATGGAGGGATGGTTTGAAAAAGCCCATTCCTAGGTGAGATGTTAAAATGGTCAGGGACATTAAGCTTAGCTGGCACCCCCACATTTGGGATATGGGGACCATGCCCATAGTGACACCCCTATTTCCCATCACCCCAGGGTAGGCTGGCGTGCCCAGTTCACGTGCTCTCCCCAGACCAACTGTCTGCCTCACTGGACCTGAGGAGAGGGGATACAGATCTCTCTTTTGTTGTTACTGAGCCCTTTCTGAAGTCACACGGTTGCTGGTCAGTCTTCCCACCCTAAGACACAGGCCAGTGAAAGCCAGGACTCGGGCCTGTAATGAGGGCCTCCACTGAACATCGCTGCCGGAGAACCTGGGCTGTGCAATCCCGGCTGGCCAGAGCACCGTCTACCTTGCTGTGTCTGTGTCACACTCCCGGTGTTTGGGGGCTCCCCACATCCTGTGGCGCTGGGTGAAGCGGGGTGTTCTCCCTTTCTCTCACAGGCTTTCCGGTAAGGTTTGGGTGTGGGCAATAAGTACATATATCTTTTATAAAAACCAGCCACGCCATTTTACAAATATTTTAGCTGGAAGCTGGGCATGGGTGGCTCACGCCTGTAATTCTAGCTACTCAATAGGCTGAGATCTGAGGATCACGGTTCAAAGCCAGCCCTAGCAGGAAAGTCTATAAGACTCTTATCTCCAATAAACCACCAGAACCGGAAGTGGCACTGTGGCTCCAGTGGTAGAGTGCTCGCCTTGAGCTGAAGAGCTGAGGGACAGACAGCACCCAGGCCCAGCGCTCAAACCCCACGACTGACACACACACACACAAAATTTTAGCCTGGCCTGGAAGTGCATGCCTGTAATCCCAGTACTCAGGAGGAGCATGAGTTTGACACTCTATCTCTTTTTTTTTTTTTATTGTGAGAATACTGTACAGAGGAATTACAATTACATGGGCAAGATAACGAGTACATGTCTTATCAAGCATTGTTGCCTCCTCTTTGTTTCCCCTTCCCATCCCTTCCCATACTCCACCCACCTCCCCTCACCCCATCCTTCCTCCCTCCCACCAAAGTTGTAAAGTTCGTTTTTTGACATAACAACTTGTGCATCTCATTGTTGCAATGGGTCCACCTGTATCCCTAGTTAAATGATTTGTTTTTGTCCTTACCCTCCACAAATTATACCAACATCAAATACAGTGAAAGCAGGGGTTATACTGTGGGGGAAGGACATACAAAGCAACATAGAAATCATCTTATAAATATGTTAGAAACAATTGCATGAAAGAAAAAAAACATTTAAATACTTATCTTGGAGTTCATTCCCTAACATCAACTTATCTGACCTTTTCTGCTTGACTCAGACATATACTAGTTATTGCAAATAAGGGAAGCCATGGGACCTATGTTTCTTTGGGCCTGGCTTACTTCACTTAATATAATTTTTTCCAGGGGCTGGGAAGGTGGCTCAGTGGCAGAGCGCTTGCCTTGCGTGCATGAAGCCCTGGGTTCGATTCCTCAGTACCACATAAGCAGAAAAAGCTGGAAGTGACGCTGTGGCTCAAGTGGTAGAACGCTGGCCTTCAGCACCAAGAGGCTGGAGGACAGCGCCCAGGCCCTGAGTTCAAGCTCCAGAAGCAGCAAAAAAATATAGATAGATAGATAGATAATTTTTTCCTGGCAAATGGGGCAATGTCGTTCTCTTCAGATCGTATGAATCTTTCACCTTTCATTCTATCTCTTAAAAAGAAAGAGGAGGGCTTTAGAGGAGAGTAGGTGGCACTCTTCCCCAGTCTCTTCCCAGCGGTCCACCCGCTTTGAGACAATTCTTCCTGTTGTCTCAGAATACTGGGGTGCTTTAGGCCACACCTGGTTTCTCGTGGTTGTTTGTGTCAGGCCTGAGGGTCAAGCAGACATTGCTGGGCCTGCTGACTTCTGGAGGCTGGATCATTTTTTGACCAAGTCCAAGTTAGAATTTCAGTCCAGTGATCCATGCGGAAGAGGCTTTGCCCAAGCACCTGCCGGCCCCCTGCACCACCCCCTCCGCCCTTCCCACAGCTGGGTCTCCCTGCAGCGCCCCTGCACCACCCCCTCCGCCCTTCCCACAGCTGGGTCTCCCTGCAGCACGGGTCCCACCGACATTTCATAGTCATTCAGTCACTAACGTATGAACAAATTGACTATATTTTCACTTGGCTTTTGGTTTTAGCTCTACTGCTTTAGAATAATGGCCCAGGCTATTAGGCTAACAGCTAGATTTACAAGCTCGTGTGCTCTGAGCGCGCCTCTCTCTGTGGAAGACTAACCCTGCCTCGGGTCTCCTGGGCCCCTGGCTTCCTAACAGGAGCTAGAGATGGAGGAGAAAAAAAAAATCTATCAGCAGCCAGCCAAGCAGCGACACCCAGACAGAGAAGCAGCTGATTAGTGAAAGCTGCTGAATCTAAGAAAAAGGATTTTCTCCACCACCTTTGAACCCTCTGACAAATCATAGCTGGCTAGAAAGTTAACCCTCTGTTACACCCCAGAACGGCTCCACCCCACTGCCTGGCCTCTGCAACCCCAGAGTCACGCTTTCCAACCCCACGGGGGGCGGAAGGACAGATGCCAGATCACCTGCCCTGCTGCTGCTGGTGTATTTTAAGAACCCTGTCTCTTTGGCATTGGAATTCAACTCCTGCAGGGTTGCTTGGGAGAGGGTGGGGAGCGCTGGCATGGATGTGTCACATGCAGAACGGGGGGGGGGGGCGATGGGAGGAAGAACGGGGCCGGTGTCCCTCCCTAAGGACAGGTACCCCATTATAAACCCACCGCTGCCCCGCGCTGACTCACCCGTGCAGGAGCAGGGGCTTCGCTGGCTTTACATAACCCACCACCTCGGGGCTGCCTGCTCAGGGGGTGACATTGCTGCTCCAAGGCACAAACAGCCAGAGCTGGAGGTGTGGGGATGGGAAACACAGGCAGGAGTTGTGCAGGAGTGCGGCCGAGAGAAAGAGAGAGGCAAGTTCCTAGAGTAGTGGAGAAGTCTGAAAGTGTCTGCGGCAGCACTGTTCAGGCTTGGAGCTGGCCAGGCGGGCACTGTTCAGCCCACCCCTCACCCCCTCCAACTCCCGAGGTCCCCCCCCCCCACACACAGTAGTTGTGTACAAAACCTACCAGAAAATGGAGTCGAACTGCTTGCTTTAGTATCAGGCCAGCTCCCTGATGCCTAACTTCCGAGGACCTTGTTGAAGTCCCCCTGGGGTCTCTCATCTCCCCCATGTTCCCACTTGTCAGCCTCTGTCGTCCGGGACCCCATGGTGAGTGCAGCCAGCAGCAGGCCCATGAGATAAACTGCCCAGCGCGGCTTCCTGGGACAAACCTGGGGCTCATGGAGCAGCAGGTGAAGTGCATCACAACATGACAGGATCACCGGCTTCCCTCGGAGAGAGTGGCAAGGCCCACTACACCAGGGAACAACCCTGGGGAAGAAGGAAGATGCTAGAAGTGTCTAGACTATTCCTTTCCTCTGCTCAAAGAAGTCCCAGGAAATGGTGTTCTAGAGCAACACAAGCAAATGTGGGTAGTTGGATCAAAGGCCTTCAACCAGAAGCACCGAGGGAGAGAGTGGCTGTGAGGATGGGCCTCCCAGGTGGCCGCTGTGACAAGGACATCCACTATCCATCCCGAGCCTTCCCAGACGCTGGCCTGGGCCGCTGGTACATCTCTGTGTTAGAAGGAAGAGGAAAGCGAGGGAGGGGAGGAGAGGGAGCAGAAGGGAGGGGAGGGGAGAGGAAAGGAGGGGAGGGGAGAAGACAGGAAGAGAAGAGAGGGGAGAAGGGGGGGGAAAGGGAGGGGAAGGGAGAGAAGAGGGGAGAGAAAGGAAAGGAAATGAAAGCAAAGCAAAAGAAAGAAAGCTCAAGCCCCAGCTCCTGGCCGGCAGGTGGCTGAGGTCAGGGCCCAGTGGAAGGGTAGGGAAAGGAAGGGCAGTCAGTGGCAAGGGCTTGATGAGTGTCCAGAGGGTCGTGGCCAGCCCTGTTCTGGCTGATTTAAGCCTTTACAATAAACCACACACTTCCCACGGCCCTGAAAACCATTAGACCCTGATAAACTCCCCAGCATCTTTGAAATTGGAGTTTGGCCTCAAGGCTAAAGAGGAGGAGGCCCGTTGGCTCCACATACAGCCTTGCTGTGTTGGAAGTGGGAGGCAGACAGAGACAAAGACAGCCGGGAGGGGACTGGGAGGGGGCGGGGGGGGGGGGGCTGAGTCTGCACACACAGGCTTTCACAGACAGCCTGCCTCGGCCTCTACATCTGCTAAATGGGCATACACAGGCGTAACCAGCCGAACACGTACAACCTTGTGGAGAAAATGCTTGGCCCAAATCTGGCAAGAGGACAGTCAGCTGCAGGATCTGTGGATGAGAGGAGGCCTGGATTCTTGCTTGGTCATACCCAGGATCCTCTGAGGACAGGTGTCAAATGGAGGCACAGTGGCTCACACCCATAATCCTAGCTACTCAGGAGGCTGAGATCTGAGGGTCCAGGTTCAAAGCCAGCCCAGACAGGAAAGTTCATGAGACTCTTATCTCCAGTGAACTAGTGAAAAGCCAGAAGTAGAATTGTGGCTTGAGTGGTAGAGCACCAGCCTTGAACAGAAAAAGCTAAGTGATAGTGCCTGGGCTCTGAGTTCAAGCTCCATACAAAAAGAAAAAGAAAAAGCTAAGCAGGAATGAGAGGTCCTGAATTTAAGTCCTGATACCTGCACAGATAAAAAAAACAAAACAAAACAGATTCCCATCCAAAAGCCTGACCGGGCCTGGAGCAGCCAAAGCTGCACTTTGGGGCACAGGTGCTCGTCTACACACGTGCTGATGGTGTACTTGAGCCACTATGATGAACTACTAAGGCTAGATGGCTTCTGCAACAGACATATATTCTTGTGGTGCTGGAATCAGAAGTTCAAAATCAAGTTGCTGGTGTGGTGGGGTTCGGAGGGACTGTCTCCTGGTTCACCATCCGCTGTCCGGTCACTATCCTTGTGGCGGGAGAAATGAAGTCTCCAGTGTCTCCCTTTCTAAGGGCACTTACTCCTCATCCAACCCTGACTACCTCCTGAAGACCTGGACATCAGTACATCAATGCCACTGGGAGGGATTTATGTGGTTGATTTTGGGGTTTTTTTTCAGGAGTGGCGGGTGGGTGGACACATTCAGTCCAAATCAGGCTCCATTTGTCTCTTGCTTGTATTTCCTGCTTCTGGGTGGTGTGTGTGTGTGTGTGTGTGTGTCTGTCTGTCTGTCTGTCTGTCCTAGGGACCTGGGCACTGTCCCTAAGCTTCTTTTTGATCAAGGCTACTGCTCTACAACTTGAGCCACAGCACCACTTCTAGCATTTTCTGAGTAGTTCATTAGAAATCACAGTCTCATAGGCTTTCCTTCCCTGGGTTGACTTTCAACTGCAGTCCTCAGATCTCAGCCTCCTGAGTAGCTAGGATGAGAGGCATGGGCCATGGGCATCTGGCTGTATTAACTGCTTCTGGAACCCTGTACAATTAATTGCTGGCTCTCCCTTCTACAAGACGGTCCAAGGAAACCACAAAGCCAGAAGTCGGAGGTGCTTTCAGGAACAAGCTGAAGTTGAGGCTGGCTGCCAGTATTAGTAGCAACAACGGCAACAACCATGCAGGGCTTGAGTGCTGCTCTGGGTGCCAGGGACCACACCAGGCGCTCGGCAGTGACCCGGTGATGGGTAGGAGGAGTTCACTATGAAGGTGAGAAATTGAGGTCCATCATCACTCAGCTGCCAAGTGCTAGGGCCAAGATTGCAACTCAGCTCTATCTGACGCAAAAATCTGCATTCCTGACCACAGAGTACTTAGTGCCACCACCCCGTCCGTTGAGAGAAGACCCGCTGGCACGCTGGAAATTGCTCCTGTGTACTCCATGTGGTGGAAAACTGAGCAGCTCAACTTAGGGGCTCAAAAGTCTCCACACTTCACTCGAGGTGGTGTCTCTTCTACACGCCATCTTATTTCATATCATGTACCACCCATGGGAACCTTCAGATCACTTGAAAGAGGCCAGGGTGCCGCTGCTGGGGGGAACAGAACACTGTGTCCACTCAACGTCTCAGCTGGGTAAAGCAGATAGAAAGGGTTATTGGCATGCCTGGGACTCACATGCATTTCTAACAGTACTAATGTCTCATCACAAGATCCTAACCCATCAATCCATCTGTCCCCCCACCCATCCATCCATCCATCTACTCACCTATGCACCCATTCACCCGTGTCTGAACCCATCCATTCATCCAGCCATCGTATCTATCAGTCCAAAAGGCCAGCATCCATCCATCATCCTGGCCTTAGGCATCCATTCATCTTTCTCTCCGTGCATCATCCACCCATTGCAATGCATGTATCCATTCATCATCCACGTATCCACTCATCCACCTCTCCATCCATCCACTTACCTATGCATCCATTCATCAGTCTCTCCAGCCAACTAGCAGTCCATCCAGTCACCAGTCCATGTATCCATCTGTCCATCCTTCCATCCATCCATTTATTCATCCACCCATCTACCTATGCATCCATTTATCTCTCTTCCCATCCATCTATCTCCATCCATCCAGTCCATATATCCACTTATTCATTTGTCCATCCATTCATCCACTTGATTATGCATCTATTCATCTGTCTCTCCATTCATCTAGCCAGCCAACAGTCCATGCCTGCATGCATCATCCATCTACTTATGCATCTATTTATCTGTCTCTCCATTCATCCATCAATCTATGTATCCACCCATCCTTCTAACCATCCATCTATTGTTCCATCATCCATTCATTCACTCATCCACCCACCCATCCACCCATGCATATATCCCTCTATCATCTCCCTTTATGTTTGTCCACCCAAGATCTAGTCAGTGTCTCCTCAGGGTCCCTAACAGTAGAGTTACTCCAAGACTCCCGCCTGCTGACATGTCACCCATTCTTCCACTCCTACTTATGACCTGGCAGGATCTACTTGTCGACCTCCACCAAGATGCCAGGAAAATCCATCTTGATCACTACTCCAGAAAGACAAAGGGGGAATAATAACATCAACCCCACTTCAATACACCCTATTCCTGTGGGCAGAGACCCTATCCTCTGAATGTTGCCTCAGCTACCTGCAGTAATGCCGACTCTCCTGCATCCTATCTGAATAGGAAACAGCACCGCTGGTGCGCACCATGCAAACACTACAGCAAAGGACTTCATTTGCAACAGAGCACAAAATCAAAGACTCTGTCAACCGAGCAACCACGCGCCTGGATAACCACCTTCTGCTACCTGTGCAAGCCCTGTCAGGAAATTTCCAGAGAAAATAATTAAGGAATCCCCATGGTCCGAGCTCTGCAGCCTGCTCTGGAGCTCTGGAGTTAGACGCTCACTGGGGATCGGGTCACCCTCCAGCCCGCTCCTTCGTGGAAATGAGTGGGGTTGGTTTGAACACGCTGGCTGGTGAGGCTCCCTGACCTGGCAGGCTCTAGAACTCCCCTCCAGCGTGGCATGGGAAGCTGGCCCCGACTGCCAAAGAAACGTAGGCAGTAAATGAGATTGTGGCTTTGTAGATGGGGTGAGGCTCATATACAAATGTATGGACTTCTCTGAGATCTCATGGGCTCCAATTAATATTTACCATGGTGCACACAGATCCCACCAGCTCCCAGCGCCGGGGCCTCCCCGTAGCAGCTCTGTGTGCCAGTGGCGGGAGGCCCACCAGGGGCTTAGCCTGCCATTTACACGACTGGGAGCTTTTGTTTTATGTTTTTTTCTTATTCCAGGATGGGGTTTTGAATTCAAGGTCTGGATGGTGTTTCTGAGCCTTTTCACTCAAGGCTGGCACTCTATTGCATGAATCTCACAGTTCTGCTTCCAACCTTTTGGTGGTTGCTTGGAGATAAGACTTTCCTGCCTGAGCAGGCCTTGAACAATCCTAGATGTCAGCCTCCTAAGTAGCTAAAATTGCAGGTGTGAGCCCCAGACGCCTGGCTTAGCGGTGTCTTCCTAATGGGATGATAGGATTCGTGATCAGGGTGCTCAGTACCATAAGCTCTGCTGGGCCCAGATCCCTGGGCTTCCCCTTCACAGACACCCTTCTGCAGTGCCTCCATCAATACACGGCTTCCTCTCAGTCCCTTAGCTCTCACTTGAGCTTAAAGAGAAGAAAAGTCATGCTTTTCAGCCAGACACAGTAGCTCACACCTATAGTCCCAGCTACCCAGGAGGCTGAGATCTGAGGATTGCCATTTGAAGCCAGCCCAGGCAGGAAAGCCCATGAGAATAACCACTAAAACCCCCAAAATGGAGCTGTGATTCAAATGGTAGAGCACTAGCCTTGAGCAAAAAATTCGCAGGGACTGCACCCAAGCCCTGAGTCCAAGCCCCAGTAACCCCTCCCCTCACACACACACACACACACACACACACACACACACACACCAAGTCACATTTCTAAGTTGGACAGGCAGACTATGGCAAAGGTTCGGGCACCCGCGGAGCCCCTCCAACTGGACCCCGCTCCTGGGAGAATAGAACCCGGCACACTGCTGTCATCTGGGCTTGGAAGATGGGGACACACACTCCCTAGCTTGCAGTCAGCTTGTCACCCAGTTTGTTGACACCACCATTGAAAACAGGCCTCTCTGCGGTGGCGAAGGCTGTGCCTTTGAAAGGTGGAACATCTGGAACCCAGAGGCGTCCCCAGGCCTCTGTCCCATCACTCGGTGAGGGCCAGGGGTGCAGCCGGGCGAGGCCGTCCGAAGCGCCCCTCACCTGGCCCTCCGGTGTACCGCCTCCAATTAAATCAAAACGGTTTGTTTTTAATGGTCTTTTACACTGACAAGTGGGCGATCATTCTGGACCCACTAGCTGTCAGGGAGCCGAGGCAAATCCTCCGTTGATAATGCCCAACGCTTCCAATTAGGAGCCAGGGCCGCTCCTGGCGCGCTAACGATTCCCCAGCCGCGCCCCGGGTCCCTTTGGCACTGGCTGTTTCTTCTGCCTCCTCCACCGCAAATTACTGACACAAAACGGAAGGCCCCGCGTCTCCTCCGCCACGCCAGGCCCGGGCCCTGTTGGGTTTAATGAGCCGATGGAAGTTTCGCAGCTCCAGCGTTAAATTCTTTTCTTGTTTGACAGCTGCTCGGCTAAGGCAAGTGTTGACCTTATAAAAGATTTAGTGTTTCTCATTATTTTCTGTCAAGCTTCACAAGTGATGGCTGGGCGGTGATCATTTACATCCTGGGGTGGGTGGGTGGGTGCCAGCATATGTGTGTGTGTGTGTGTGTGTGTGTGTGTGAAAGAGAGAGAGAGAGAGAGAGAGACGCACAGGGTACAAGGTAGAGATGGGGCCAGGAGGGGCCTTGCTTCCTCTGGGTCATATCCAGTCCCCTTACACAGCAGCTTCTTCCAGAATGTCATTTGTCTTGGGCTGAGATGTCTCAAAGATGCCAGGCCACAATGATGAATGCTTTGTGGGTTTTTGTTGCGTCGAGCTGGAGGTGCTGAGAAAGGGCAGAGCCACCGGAGCCCTTTGGGACCAAATCTGGGAGAAAGGCCCCTCCATGCCAGGCTGGGGGCCCAGGATGGCCTCGGGGTCACACATAAGATCTCCATTCACAGGGGATCCTCTGTCCTTACACACAATGGGCCCCAGGTCAGTGTGTCTGGCCAGCTGCCTGCCCAAACTGTGTACAAAAAAAGGAAGGCTCTTGAAAGCAGAACCATTGCCAGGCACTGATTCACACCTGTAATCCCAGCTACCCAGGAGGCTGAGATGCGAAGATCGTGGTTCGAAGCCAGCTGGGGCAGAAAGATATATGCGACTTGTATCACCCATTAGCCAGCCAAACACCGTTAAGTGGAGATGTGGCTCAACTGGTAGAGCACCAGCCTTGAGGGAAAATGCCGAGCAAGAATGTAAAGCTGTGGGTTCAAGCCCCAGTATGAGCACTAAATTTAAAAATATATAATAATAATAATAGGCCTCTTAAAGGAAATGACTGGCACCAAGTATTCTCTCTTGAGATGGCTACAGGAGCGTCTGTTCGCCCCGGTTCTGTCCCAACACCCATGTGAAGCTGGAGCAGATGCGTAACAAGGCCCAGGGAGTCTGCGTGGAAGGCTTCTCGGCCACCGCCGCCCTCCTTGCATCTTGTAGTTCCTGTGACCTCCTCCCTCCCCTCCCGCCTGCCATCAGATGCAGGCGGCCTGAAGAAGGGGCAGTCTGTCCTCATGGACACGGTTTTGATCTCTTAGAGGGACAATATAAATGAATTATTATGTGGTCTTTACTATTTATTTCTTTGTGTGCTGCATTAAAATGAGATTTATCCAGGCACCGGTGGCTCATGGCCATAATCCTGGCTACTCAGGAGGTTGACATCTGAGGATTGGGGTTCAAAGCCAGCAGCCCGGGCAAACAAGCCTGGAAAACGCTGACCTCTAATTAATTAGCAAAATAGGAAGTGGCTCAAGTAGTAGAGCACCAGCCTTGCATGAAGAAAGTGGAGTAAGAGCTTAAGGCCCTGAGTTCAAGCCCCAGTATTGGTATGTGTGTACGTGTGCACACATACAAACACACACACACAACAAGAGACAGGCAATGCTTTGATATTTAGGAGGATTGCAATTAGAAGGCATGAGATTTTTTAAGTAAGATTTATATATAAAAGGAAGTAAAGTATGAATTACCAAAGAAAAACATATTAATTCAGACTCCACCAAAATTAAAAACTTTGTGTTCCAAAGAATATTATCAGCTGGGCGCCGGTGGCTCACGTCTGTAACCCTAGCTACTCAGGAAGCTGAGATCTGAGGATCACGGTTCAAAGCCAACCCCGGGCAGGAGTGAAACTCTTATGTCCAATAAACCACTAGAAAACCAGAAGTGGTGCCGTGGCTCAAGCAGTAGAGCGCTTGCCTTGAGCTGAAGAGTGCAGGAACCGCGCCCAAGCCCAGAGTTCAAGCCCCATGACCAACAACAACATCAAAAAAAAAGGGCTGGGGAGGTGGCTTAGTGGTAGAGTGTTTGCCTAGCATGCAGGAAACCCTGGGTTCAATTCCTCAGCACCACATACACAGAAAAAGCCAGAAGTGGTACTGTGGCTCAAGTGGTAGAGTGCTAGCCTTGAGCAAAAGCAGCTCAGGCTCTGAGTTCAAGTGTTAGGACTGTTAAAAAAATATTATTGAAACAGTAAGAAGCAGACTTACAGAGAAGAAGGAAATGTCTGCAGTTTCTGTGTTGGTAGTGGGACCCGTACAAATGGATATTCAAGAAATATTCTTACAATTCAGAACGAGAAGGGTAAATATCCCAGTTTCCAAGTGGGTAAGTTATCTTAACAGACATCGCTCCAAAGATAACATACATGTTGCACTAAGCACTTGAAAGGTGTTCTGCCCTACTAGCCATGAGGGAAATGCAAATCAAAGCCTCAGCCAGGCACTGGTGGCTCACACCTGTAATCCTAGCTACACCGGAGGCTGAGATCTGAGGATCGCAGCTTGAAGTCAGCCCAGGCAAGAAGTCCAAGAGACTCTTACCTCTCCATAACTACCCAAACAAAAACCAGAAGTGGCACTTGGCTCAATGGTAAAGCACTAACCTTGAGCAAAAGAAGCTCAGGGATAGAACCCAAGCCCTGAGTTCAAGCCCTAGAACTTGTGGGAGTAAAATGAAGGAGGGGTAACAAGTTTGACAAGAAATGTACCACTACAATGTTACTGTAACCCCTTTGTATATCACCTTGACAATAAAATCAAATTAAAAAACAGTGAGGGTTGGGAAGGTGGCTCAGTGGTAGAGCGCTTGCCTAGCATGTGTGAAGCCCTGGATTCAATTCCTCAGCACCACATACACAGAAAAAGCTGGAAGTGGTGCTGTGGCTCAAGTGGTAGAGAGCTAGCCTTGAGCAAAAGAAGCTCACAGACAGTGTCCAGACCCTGAGTGCAAGTCGCAGGACTGACAAACACACACACATACACACAGTGAGATACCAATTTAAACCTACCAGGGTATCTAAAATTAAAAAGATAATCACAAGTGCTGCAAGGATATAGAGAAACAGGATCACCCAGGCAGTAAAAAAAAATAAAATAAAAATAGACACAAGCACTTTTAAAAATACTTTGGCAGTTCTTATTTCTAAACAGAGTCTCCTATGGTCTAGAAATTCCATGAATAGATATATACTCAAGAGAAATGAACCTGGTACCCATAATCCTAGCTACCCAAGAGGCTGAAATCCAGACAATGCAGTTTGAGGCCAGCTCAAAAACAGTAATTCATGAAATACTAGCTCAGAAATGACTAGCAAAAATTAAGGATGAAAGTGTTGTTC
Source organism: Dipodomys spectabilis (assembly GCF_019054845.1). Taxonomy (NCBI): domain Eukaryota; kingdom Metazoa; phylum Chordata; class Mammalia; order Rodentia; family Heteromyidae; genus Dipodomys; species Dipodomys spectabilis. The sequence goes on from NW_024870744.1 coordinate 5,362,397, forward strand.
AAGTGGTCGAGGACCACAGCTCCAGTGAGGCCCTGGATTTTACACTTCAATACAGCCAAAAAGAAAAAAGACAGCAAATGTATACCCACACGATGATATATACACAAATGTTGCTAGCAGAAAAACAAAACTGACAACAACTCTAGCATCTATCTAGCATCTACCTACTGATGGAATCTGAGTGAGCCACAGCTGCATGACCCTGTGTATACAAAAGACAGGTCACTTGAGGAAAAAGAAATAGTCCCCTGAGTGGGAAGAGCGCGCGTGAGCCGGGACTGGGGCAGGGGCTCAGATGATGGGTGGGGTGTGCCCTCTACTCCCCATCCATTCTGCCACTCGTTTGCATGGTAAGCCTCAGCTCAGACACAGATAGCCTGACCTGGAGGCGCGCCGCACGTGCAGACACACACCCCTGCACCTAGCCCCCATATTGGAATTGGTGTCCCCCAGTATTTATCCACCAGCAGCTTTGTAGCACACCGTGGAGCCTTGGGATGGTCTGGAGGCGTGGCCTGCCCGCTAGGCATAGCAAATTGATTCTCATTTCCAAAAAGAACAAAGGAGCCAGACGAGCTGGTGGCTCACGCCTGTAATCGTAATTACTCAGGAAGCTGAGATCTGAGGATTGAGATTCATAGCCAACTCAGACAGAAAGTCTATAAGACTTTTTTTGTTGTTGTTGGTCATGGGGCTTGAACTCTGGGCCTGGGCACTGTCCCACAGCTCATCAGCTCAAGGTGAGCACTCTATCACTTGAGCCACAGCGCCACTTCCAGTTTTCTGGTGGTAATTGGAGATAAGAGTCTCACAGACTTGGGCTGGGAAGGTGGCTCAGTGGTAAAGCGCTTGCCTTGCATGCATGAAGTCCTGGGTTCGATTCTTCAGCACCACATAAGCAAAAAGAAAAAAAGCCAGAAGTGGCGCTGTGGCTCAAGTGGTAGAGCGCTAGCCTTGAGCTGAAGAGCTGAGGGATAGTGTCCAGGCCCAGAGTTCAGGCCCCACGACCGGACCCAAAATAAAAAAGAGTCTCACGGACTTTCCTGCCCAGGCTGGCTTTGAACTGCAATCCTCAGATCTCAGCCTCCTGAGTAGCTAGGATTACAGGCATGAGCCACCAGCGCCCAGGTTCCATGAGACTCTTATCTCCAACTAACCAGCAAAAGGCCAGAGGTAGAGCTGTGGCTCAAGTGGTAGAGCACCAATCTTAAGTGAAGTAAACAAGCGAAGGTGTGTAGACCTCAGTTCAAGTTCTGATACCAACATGCATGCACACCCCCCCCCACACACACACACACGCACATCCTTGTTTCCTGTGCCCAATCAACCAGTGAACACAGACCTGGCTTCCTCTTCTGGCTTCTCTGCTGTGCCACCTAGGCTGGTGTCTTAACCTCTCTGAACTTCAGTACTCCTCTTGGTCCCTCACCAATCTGTGCTTAGGGACTGGTGTTACCCTCCACTCCCCTGGCCCAGCCTGTTAGACCGAGCACCATTTTTATAGCCAGCATTAAGATATGGCCCACGGCGGGGGGGGGGGGGGGGGGAGAAACACACGGTTTGTGCAGTGTGGGTTTGAGCGTGCATTACAGTCACAGCGTGTGTGCAGTGAGGGTCAGGCTCCAAGTCCCGTGTGCCATCTATTTTCGGACCTCGGAGAAATTAGAGGCAGTAGCAGAATAGCAATTTCGGGGACCAGATGTCTGGGGAGAGATTGTTGCCCTCATTAATTACTTAAAGTACAACCTGCTACATGAGAGCGGGGAATCCAGCCTGCCCTCCCACCAGGCCGCCTGCCCTCCCACCAGGCCGCGCCGCGCTTGTGTTCACCTGGGGCCTCTGACCTCCAGCTGCCCTGAACTTGACAGAAATTACCGACCTGGGGCTGATCTGTAATTTTCAAGTGTCTCTCATTAGAGGAGACAGCCCCCTCCATCTTCTACAGAAAACCTCTCCCAGGCTCCAAGCACTTGTCACTTTAAAAAAAAAAACTACACTCAAATCTCTGGGGCTGTCATTTTTTTTCTCTCCTAAGCTTTTTGGCAGGTTCTTCTTCTGTTTTCCTTTCCTCCTCTTTTCTTTTTTTAAATCTGGCTGCTTTGCCGGCAAGCCTCCCCTTTGTCCTCTCCGTCCCCAGACCTTGTGGGCCAGAGGCCACAGAAAGGCTGCTGACTTTGCCTTGGAATGGCATTTGCCTGGTGTTTGTGTGTTTGGTGTACTTGGGTTTTGAACTCAGCCCCTTGCATACTAAGCAGGTGCTCTACCACTTGAACCATACATTTATGCATCCTCTTTTTGTTGTTGTTGGTTGTGGGGCTGAACTCTGGGCCTGGGCGCTGTCCCTCAGCTCTTCAGCTCAAGGCTACCACTCTACCACTTGAGCCACAGCGCCACTTGCTGCTTTTTCTGCTTATGTGGTGCTGAGGATTCAAACCCAGGGCCTCATGCATGCGAGATATGAGCACTGTACCACTGAGCCACCTTCCCAGGCCCTGTGCATTCTCTTTTTGCCCTGGGTTAGCTGGAATAGTGATCTTCCTATCTCTGCCTCTAAACTAGCTGGGATTACAGGCACGTGTCACTGTGTCCAGCTCCTTTTCCTAGCCATCATGTACACACACACACACACACACACACACACACACACACACACACACACACACACTTCATACTCAGATCCTTCCATGTGTCTCTAACAGGGACGTCCAAGCAGCTGGCCAGCCTGGTCCTGGAGATCAGGCTCCAGGACAAACCCACTCCCTTCCCTGTGAGCAGTCCACAGCTGTGGCTGTAGCCAAGGCCTCTAGCTGAAGGAATAGAAAGCAAGCGAAAGGGAAGAAAAAGCAAACTGTCATCCGGCGTGGGCCATCCCGCCGGCTGCAGGCTTTCCCTGCATGACCACGGCCTCTGCTCGCTCCAGCGTGAGCCCCGCACTGTCACAGTCCACGCCTCACCCGCCATGGGGGAGCTCACCCGCCACGGGGGAGTGTGCCTCAGCCACTGTCACAGCCATAGGGCGTCCACCTTCACCAACCGCAGCACCGGCTGGCGGACTCGGACCCCAAACTCCAGAAAGTGAAGTCTGGCAGCAAAGAGACCTAGTGCTAAGCATGGTGTCGCTCAGGCAGCAGAGCAACTGCGTACCAAATAGGAAGCTCTGACCAAAGCCCAGCACAAAAAAAAAAAAACAGATAGAGAGGCTCCGGGCTAAGCAGACAGCTTCAAGGAGACAGTGAAGTTAGGGGACATGATAAATGTCTGAGGAAGAGCGATGAAGACCCGGCTCACTGGAAATGCACGCAAAAGCCTGGAATCCTAGACGTCTGGAGGCTGAGAGCTGAAAAATCTCAGTTCAAAGCCAGCCCAAGCAGGAAAGTCTGTGAGACTCTTTTCTCAATTAGCCAGCCAATGCCAGAAATGGTGCTGTGGCTTACATGGTAGAGCACCAGCCTTGATCTTGAGTACACAAGACCCTAGTTGAAGCCCCAGTGCCAGCACACAAACAAACGAAAAATCATAAAAGAAGGAAGGGAGGGAGAGAAGAAGTAAGGAAGGAAGGATGGAAGAAGGAAGGAAGGAGGGAGGAAGGAAGGAAGGCGGGAAGGGTGAAGGAGGATGGCAGGCAGGCAGGCAGGCACTGATGCTCTCCAGTGTGTCTGCAAGTGGAGTCCCAGGCTGCGGTTCCAGGGCGAAGGTGGAGACCAGTGGAGCACAGAGCACAGTGCTTTGAGCACAGGGCCGGCTGTGGCCTCAGCTCAGCCCAGGCTCACCATGGCTCTGGTCCACCTTTGGGCCAAGTCTCTCCTGAGACCTGGTGCCGCTCACGCCCAGCCTGGCCTTGCTGTCCCCCCGCCACACTGGCTTGCTTTCCTTCCTCTGATTTGCCCGGATTCCTCCCAACCCCTGGGACATCTTTTCCTCTTCCTTTCCTCCAAGCAAGTTCTCCCGTGCTCCTTAGAGAACCTGCCTGCTCTCCATAAAAACAGATTGCTCCAGTCCATGATTCCATGATCTGTGTGTGTGTACGCATGTGCGTGCACGCACACGTGCACACATACATGTGTACCGGAACTTGAACTCACAGCCTCATGCTCTTAGTTTTTTCATTCAAGGCTGGTGTTCTATCACTTGCACTATATCCCCACTTCTGGCTTTTTGTTTGTTAATTGGAGGTAAAAAGTCTCATGGACTTTCCTGCCCAGGCTGGCTTTGAACCAGGATCATCAGATCTCAGCCTCTTGAGTGCTAAGATTACAGGCATGAACTACCAGCACCTGTCTATCCACAGTCGTAATACAGTGGCTCTGACACAATTAACATCCACCCGTTGTGTGTTTCCTGTGTATAGTCCCTGCTGCATGTGACGTGGCCTCTGCCACTGGGCCAGGGCCTCTCCCGTGTCTCCGGAGCATGGCCCTTCCGTGTGCAGTGCTATTTCAACCTGGGCTATGCTCCCCGGCTTCAAGCCGGACTGGAGCCTTCACCGGCCTGCCCAGCCCCGGGGCTGCATGCCGGCCGTTTACCTCCATCGACCTTCGAGCGGCTCGGAGCTCCGCTCGGCAGAGCTGTCTCCTGCCAAAGCTCCATGCGGCTTCCTAGCTCCAGGCAGAGACAGACTGCAGATGGCTTAATTTAGAAGCATCTCGGAAGGAATTCCTTCTCTGTAGCTCTTCATCCTTGGACTCCGGGGCGCTGCAGGTCGTGATCATGCGGGGCTCCTCATGTGTGGCTCCACAGAGTGCGTGCAGGCAGGAGGGTGGACAGGAGCCCCCGCTAGCTGCCTGCAGCCTCCCCTTGACCCATGAGCAAGCCAGCCAGCCAGTCCGCTTCATGCTGATTGGGCTCTGGGCCTCGAGTCCCAATGCCCTCGCTTTGACCGGTGCGATTGGGGCTATGGCTGAGCCCCAGAGTCTCTGTTTTCCCACCTGAAGAATGGAGACAGCCAGCCCAGCACTGGTGGCTCATGCCTGTAATCCTAGCTACTCAAGCACATGAGATCTGAGAATCGTGGTTCGAAGCCAGCCCAGACAGAAAATCCCATGCAACTCTTATCTCCAATTAACTAGCAAAAAAACTGGAAGGTGCCGGGCGCTGGTGGCTCACGCCTGTAATCCTAGCTACTCAGGAGGCTGAGATCTGAGGATCGCGGTTCAAAGCCAGCCCGCGCAGGAGAGACCGTGAGACTCCTATCTCCAATAAACCACCAGAAAACCAGAAGTGGCGCTGTAGCTCAAGTGTTAGAGCTCTCGCCTTGAGCTAAAGAGCTGAGGGACAGCGCCCAAGCCCAGAGTTCAAGCCCCATGACCGACCAAAAAAAAAAACTGGAAGTGGAGCTGTGGCTCAAGTGGTAGAGCACCAACCTTGAGCAAAACAGCTCAGGGGCAGTGCCCAGGCCCTGAGTTCAAGCCCTCGTACCAGCCGCTGCCACCAAGGAAAGGAAGAATGGAGGCAGAGGTAGCGATGATTGTCTTTTTCCGGTTCTTCTGGGGTACGTAAGCACACCATGGCTGACACCCACAGGGTCTGGTGCCGCTCTGCTGTGGACGAGGAGGGGTGGAGGGAGCAGGCCAGGGCTGCGTGGGCCGCTGGTCTTGCAGAGGGGCCCAGTTGCTGCCCTCTGAGGACCAGAAGGGCCCTCCCCCGTGCTCCTGCGCTGGGTCTGGGATTCACGGGTCCGTGGGTGCAGGCAGCCCCAGCCTCCCTGCCCTTTCTGTAGTCCACTCGTGTTGGCTTCCAGGGGAGCCAGTGGCGCCAGGCCCTTTGGTGTCTAGCTCCTGACTGGAAGCCAGGCCAAGCCCAGGAGGCGTGTGACCCCACCCCCACCCCCCATTCTGACTCTGTTTCCCTTCCAAGACCTCAGATCCCAAACCTTCCAGGTCCATTCAAGTCCCAGCTGGACCAGGACACCTCCCCTGACACCTGACACCAGGAGAGCGCTGTCCCTTCCTCTCCTCCATGCGTGTCCTGGCCTGTCCCACCGAGGTCAAGCACTCCTCAGACGCCCGGCTGCACCTTGGCGAGGCCAAGAATCCCCCCATGTCTGATCCCCAGCAGTGAGAGCTGTGCCCACCCAGGAGCCAGCCGGTGCCGTGGTGCGTGGGGAACAGAGCGGGCGTGTCACCAAGGACACTCCCGCCCCCACCTGTAGTAAAGGTGGGAGCTGAGCGGGCCACACACACACACACACACACACACACACACCCGCCACATACAAGCTTTATAATGCCTGCGCTAGCTGAGCGGGCAGGTGGACTTCAGTACTCAGTGATGTCATTGAGTAAATCAAGATTGTAGGACATTTTCAGTGAGCCACACCTCCCTTTCAGCTTTCTGTTGATTAATTGGAGATCAGAGACTCTCAGACTTGTCTTCCCCGGCTGGCTTCCAATCTCAGCCTGCAGTTCTCAGCCTCCGGAGTACCAAAAGGATTAAACAAACAAACACGGGATTGCAGGAGTGGCTCAGTTGGTAGAATGCTAGCAAATGAGCCAGAATATTAGGTACCAAGTTCGAGTGCCAGTTTCATACCTAAACAAAAAGAAAAAAACACCCAAGTATTCTTTCTCTTAACTTTTTTTTTTATTGTGAAAATACTGTACAGAGGGGTTACAATTGCATGGGCAAGATAATGAGTACATTTCTTATCAAGCATTGTAGCCTCCTCCTTTGTTTCCCCTTCCATCCCTTCCCATCTTCTCCCCACCCCCCCACCCAATCCTCCCCCCCCCACCAAAGTTGTAAAGTTCGTTTTTGACAAAATGACTTGTACATCTCATTGTTGCAATAGATCCACCTGTATTCCTATTTAAACGATTTGTTTTTTCCCTTCCCCTCCACAAATTATACCGACATCAAATACAGTGAAAGCAGGGGTTATACCGAGGGGGAGTTAACTTTTTTTATACATATTTTCATAGTAAAGATACTATACAGAGAGGTTCTTTCTTCCTTTCTCTCTCTCTCTCTTTCTTTCTCTCCTTCCTTTCTTTCTTTCCTTCCTTCTTTCCTTCTTTGCTGTTGTTGGTCATGGGGCTTGAACTCTGGGCCTGAGTGCTGTCCCTGAGCTCTTAAGCTCAAGGCTAGTGCTCGACCCCATTGAGCCACAGCGCCACTTCCGGCTTTCTGGTGGTTAATTGGAGATGAGAGTCTCACAGACTCTTCACCGAGCTGGTTTAGAGCCTCCATCCTCAGATCTCAGCCTCCTGAGTAGTTAGGATTACAGGCAGGAGCCACCACTGCCTGGCTTGTTGTCTTTGTTTTGAAACGGTTGGGGGGGGGAGGGGGTTGATCTAAGAACAAGACCATGATCTAAGGAAGATAGGTCACCCTGGGTGCAGAGGGGTGTTAAGAGACTGTGTGGAGGCTCTACCCTGGCAGACGTGAGCTTTGCATGACAAGAGCCCCAGGGTGAGACACGCACACACAAAACCCCTGAAGCCCAAGGCCTGCCGGCTTCACCCGCAAGCCCCTGCACAGGCCTCTCCTCCCAGCCTGGCTCCCAGGGGCTCCTGCTGCTTGCCCTCCCTGCACGGGGGCTCACCGTGTCGCCTGCAGAGCAGGAGCTGCGCAGCTGTGGCCATGGCCGCCCGGGATTAGGAGTTCCACCTCTGTGCCCAGGCCTGAGGCAGAGCTGAGGTAGACGTGAACGAATGAGTAAGAGAATGAAGGAATGGGTGAACAAGGTGGTGAATGAATGGAGTGAGCAGCGAGCCTGCGCCCTGTCTTCCCTGTGCCCGCCCCGCCTTCCCGTGGACAGTGGGGAGGTACGGTGGGCACTGCGCATCTCGATTTGCAGGGAGGCCACAGGCCCCGTGGACCGGGGGGAGACACAAAAAGTCTTCTAACCCACGCCAGCCTTCACGGTGGAGAGCAGGCTGAGGACTGATGGCAGGAAAATCTCACCCTTTTTGTTCTGCAGGGTTGGGTCAAACCCGGGTCCTTGCATGCTCTAGGCGAGCGCTCTGCTGCTGGGCCACCCAGCCACACGTGCACACGTGGCTGACCGTGGCGTCTTCACTACTGGGATGCCACACTTGACTCTGTCTCCCTTGCATGGTTTCAGTTGGTTTGGTTTTATTTTCCAGCAAGGCAAGGTGAGACTCCTTAAGCTCTGTTTCTGGTGCCTTTGAGGGGCACCCCCGGCCCTCAGGCTGCCAAGAGCCCCCTGGGGTAGAGCTTGATTGAGGGGGTGGGGGGGGGAGGCCAGTCCTAGGGCTTGAACTCGGGGCCTTGGCACTGCCCTTCAGCTTTTGTGCTCAAGGCTGGCACTCACCACTGGAGCCACACTACATCTGGTTTTCTGTGTTGAATTGGAGATAAAAGCCTCATGGACTTTCCTACCTGGACTAGCTTTGAACCACGATCCTCTGGTCTCAACCTCCAGAGTAGAGAGGATTACAGGTGTGAGCCACTGGCGTCCGGCTGTTTCAAGTTTTAGTTGTAGAGAATCAGCAGGCGTGGGTGACACCGGCTACTGAGTTCTACAAATGACCCTAGCTCACTGTCCGGCGTCATGGATTACACGAATGTCTGCCCCAGCCACAAACCAGACAGGACCTCACGGCGCTCCGTCTAACATCTCCCCTCTGGTCTTTCTTTAGCATGGAGGCAGGGGTGGGGCGAGGAGGGAGAAGCAGCTCACCCTCCTGTCTTCCTCCCCTCTGTGCGTAGGCCGTCTCCCAGCTGGACACGTTCCCCACGGAGGCCGATCGCCAGCGAGCCTTCAGAGCGCACCGTGAAGAGCAGGCTGTGCGCCAGGGGACACTGCGCATGGGCAACTACACCCACCCCTAGAACCACCGCCCCACTCCCTCTTCTCGCCCCTGCCATCTTGCTGCGGGGCCTGCCAGACCTCCGATTCAAGTCCTAGAGATGAATTATTTTGGGAAAGACTTCCCCTTCCGTGAGTGGCCACCCCCTTTCCCCCTTCTAGGGGGACCCCCTCCCCGGCCGGCTCACCCTGACCCTCTTTGCCAGCTCCCAGAGTTTGTGTTTGGAGAAATCCAAATTACAAGGCGGTGTTTAAAAACCCAAGCCATGGGTCAAGTCCACGGCTCTGCCAGTTTGGTGTTCACAAGGATGGCGGGTGCCATGCTTGGAGTTTCCTCACTTCAGCTCACTGCTCTCCTGGGATGTCTGGGGTCTCATCCGGGCAAAATGGTCTCTGGGACCCCTGGCAGCAGGAGAGCCAGAGGGTCATTCCCCAGGCCAGTCCCGCCCCCTGGGGCTGGGGTCCTGTCAATCAGGGTGGATTTCCACAGGGGTGGACTGGGGTGCAGCCCTCCCCCCCCAGAGGTCACCTTTGTTGTCTTCCCCCACAAACAATATGCTGATCTATTTTAAAGTTAAAATTTGTCCTCTTCCTCCTGAGTCGTTATTTGGGAACCAGTAACCATGACTGAGTCACACACCTACGCCAGCGCATGAGAGAGGGGTGCCTGGCCAGAGGCCTGGGGTTCTCAGTGCCTTTTTTCTTTTTCTTTTGGTGCTGGTTCCAGAATTTGAACTCAGGTCCTTGAGCTTACTACTCAGGCACTGTACCACTCGAGCCATGCTTCTAGTCCTTTTGACTTTGCTTTTTTTTTTGGTTGATCATGGGGCCTGAACTCTGGGCCTGGGCGCTGTCCCTCAGCTCTTCAGCTCAAGGCTAGCGCTCTACCACTTGAGCCACAGTGCCACTTCTGGCTTTTTTCTTTTTGCTTATGTGGTGCTGAGGAATCGAACCCAGGGCCTCATGCATGCAAGGCAAGCGCTCTACCACTGAGCCACCTTCCCAGCCCGACTTAGATTATTTTTAAGATAAGGTCTCACTTTTTTTTTTTTTTTTTTTGTCTGAGCTGGCCTTGAATCATAGTCCTGATCTCAGCCTCCTGCATAGCTAGGATGATAAGCACACACTGCCATACATAGCTGTTGGTTGAGATAGGGTCTCTTGAACTTTTTGCCCAAGCTCATCTCCAACTTCAGTCCTGATCTCTGCCTCCTGAGTAGCTGAGGTTAGCACTTGGGAGGCTTAGGCGGAAGGACCACAAGTACAAGGCCAGCCAGCCTGGACTACACAGCATGTCAAAAAGCTCAGACCAGGGCTGGAAAGGTGGCTCAGTGGTAGAGCGCTTGCCTTGCATGCATGAGGCCCTGGGTTCGATTCCTCAGCACCACATAAGCAAAAAGAAAAAAGGCCAGAAGTGGCGCTGTGGCTCAAGTGGTAGAGTGCTAGCCTTGAGCTGAAGAGCTGAGGGACAGTGTCCAGGCCCAGAGTTCAGGCCCCACGACCGGACCCAAAAAAAAAAAAAAGCTTAAACCAGCAGGGTACTCCTGGCTGGAATCCTCGCCAGCCAGAGCGGGAAAACCTGCAAGACTCCATCTCAAAAAAGCAGGAAAAGGCAGGAGAGAGTTGTGGCTCACATGGTAGAGAGCCAGCTCAGGAAACAAGCAGGCCCAGCACATGTGAGGCCCTGAGTCAAACCCCAGTGCCAGCAAAAGCAAAAGACACAAAGCCAAACCGTCTCAAGCCCGAGCTGACCAGGCCTCCCTCGCCTTCCACCTTGAGACCCCGCCTCCTGGGCCTGCAAACCGCAGCCGCTCCCTCACTCCTGCCTGCCTGGCCTCACCCCTCCCTGGCGTCCATCACACCTTACAAAAAACCCAGGTCCTGCAGAGGTGCCAGGCCCTTCGCTTGCCTCCCACCTGGCACCTCCAGCTCCTTCCCTGCCACCCCTGTGCTTGCTGTCTCTCCCCATGCTCCCCTGCCTGCAGAGACCTCCTCCGAGAGGCCATACCCGCCTGTGCAGGTCTGCTTCCTAGTCAATGTACACACACACACACACACACACACACACCTGCTGCATCAGAAGCCAGTTCCTAACCACACCACCTGACCCCTTGCATGTTCCTGGCTTGGCCAGGCCTCACTGGACCCCTGCCTGTCGCCCGTGGCCAGAGCTACAAGGAGCAGCTCTGAACAGCCAGGCCTGGGGCAGGTGTGGATGGAGGGGGCTGGTCACAGAGGTGGGCAGCATACCACGTGGCCATGGCTTAAAGATGAAGCCCTTCAATGTGACCTTGGGAACATCCTGACCCCGCCAGGCCTCACCCGGAGACAGGACCTGACATCCCAGGACACTTCCTTGGGCCGAGGTCAGCAAGGGACTGTGGAGAGGGGACATTGTGATTCCCTCCGCGCCGCACACTCTTTCTGTGTGCTAGGGCAGGGGCTGAACTCAGGACTGAGTGCTGTCCCTGAGCTTTTCCATTCAAGGCTTATGCGCTACCACACAGGCTGGTCCTCAGATCTCAGCCTCCTGAGTAGCTAGGATTACAGGCGTGAGCCACTGCCACCCAGCTCGGTCCTGGCACTTTTAAGCTATAGATGAATAGGAAATCTTTTTTTTTCTATTTTTTGGGGGGTCTGGTCGTGGGGCCTGAACTCTGGGTCTGGGCGCTGTCCCTCAGCTCTTCAGCTCAAGGCTAACACTCTACCACTTGAGCCACAGCGCCACTTCCAGCTTTTTTTTCTTTTTGCTTATGTGTGCTGAGGAATTGAATCCAGGGCCTCATGCGTGCAAGGCAAGTGCTGTACCACTGAGCCACCTTTCCAGCCCCAGGAAATCTTTTCTTATTACTAAAGCAAGAATCTAGAATCCTATGATTGACTAGGGGCAGGTGTTCAGAAGGGTAAATGCACTGGGAAGAGCCTGATGCTTTGAATCCAGGCCACCTGTGTGTGTGTGTGTGTGTGTGTGTGTGTGTGTGTGTGTGTGTGTGTGTGTGTGTGTGTGTGTGTGAGAGAGAGAGAGAGAGAGAGAGAGAGAGAGAGCGCACATCAGTTTGCGATACTAGGACTTGAACTTAGGGTGCTATGCCTGCTTGGCCAGCATACTTCCACTTATGCCATGTCTTCAGACCTGCCTTTTGCTGGTTATTTTGGAGTCTCATGGACTGTCCGCTCAGGGCTGGCTTGGAATGGCCATCCTCCTAAAGTGGCTAGGATTTATAGTCATGAATAACCAATACCTGCCCCAGGCCACTTCTGTGCTCTGAAGTCCTCTTTGGCAAGGCAGAAGTTTCCAGAAGGACCCAGAATTGGCTCTGTGCCTCAAAGGACAGGTGACTCCCCCTCCCCCCGTGGAAAGTCCATGACATCACGTGCATGCAGCCATCCCATAACCGCCTTTCTGAGGGTCTGACCGAGAGGCAGAGGGACTCCAGATATTAACTCTTCAATCACCCCATGCACCAGTGACTCCAGGGACTGTCACAGACGCCCGGGAACACCAGCCTGGACGGACGTCCTCCAGGGTCCTCAGCCCTGGGTCCTCCTGCCCTGGCCCACGGCGCCTCTGCAGACACCCCCCCCCCAGCTCCTTGTCCTACAGCGCCACCTGCTGGGGAGTTGGAGGCAGAGGCTCTGCCGCTGTTCAGACAGTCCCTCCCTCCAGGGCTTGCTTCTTCCTTACTTAAGCCCCAAGTGTGACTCCGGGCTGGTCCCACCTCCTTGGGTATGCCTGTCACACTAGCCAAACCTCTGTCCTCACCTGAGCCTGGTGTGGGGGGACGGGGGACGGGGGGTAATTGTGTATCCATGTCTGCTCATCTGACCCAGCATAGAGTACTCCAAGATTCCAGCCAGGGGGACTGGAAGCTCAGCTTACTGGCCTCCCTCCCTAGACAACCTCTACCCACGATGGAAAGAAGACCACAGACCACTGGTATCTCCCGTGTGTCCCAGAACCTGACCCTACAAAGGTCTTCACAAAGTCCTCGTAATTACATCCCATAATGCTCTGTGAGGAAGGTGGCATGGAGGCATGGAGGGTCAGCCTCGGGCCTGACAGTACCCCAGGAACCAGAGACCGGTGAGCCACAGGACCAGCTGATCTGGACCCTCCTCTGGGCTCCCTTCTGAGATGGAAGACTGGCAGTGCCCTTGCCATGAGCACTGGCAGGAGGCGGGAGCAGGGGAGGGGACAAGGGTGTCGAGAGTGTGAGTCCTAAAGGACTCACAATTCTGGAAAGGGCCTGAGAATATGTGGAAAGTCACCAGGGAAGAGAGCTTTGGAGAACCAGTCAGAAGCAAGGCCGGGACCAGCACAGACCTCCTCCTGTTCTGAGCCCCTGGAACTCAGCGGGGCTGATCCACAGAGCCCAGGTGTCATTCACCCATCTGTACACTCATTCATTCATGCACCTGCCTCCTGCCCTCCCTCCCTCCCTCCTCTCTCTTTGGTATAACCAGATAATTCTCTTGGCCAGAAGAAAGGAAAGGAAGTTATAAAGTCTGACTGTGGCAAAGGATTCTCCCCAGTGGAGAATCCACAGGAGTAGTCGTTAATGGTTGTGTCTGCTACTTGCCTTCCAGAAGCTTCTAGAAACCAGAAAGGGAAGCACTTCCCAGGAGGTTTCTGACCCTGGCCTTTTTCTTTTTCTTTTTGCTGGTCCTGGGGCTCAAACTGGGCTTGGGCGCAGTCCCTGAGCTCCATTTTGCTCAAGGCTAGCGCTCTGCACTTACTTCTGGCTTTTTCTAAGATTTAATTGGTGATTAAAGTCTCATGGATTTTCCTGCCAGGCTGGCTTCAAACCTCAACCCTCAGATCTCAGCCTCCTGAGTGGCTGGGATTGCAGGCATGAGCCACCAATACCTGGCCTTTTAACTTTCATTTTTTAAAACACACTCTCCTGATATAGGCCACGCAGGTTCAGTTTTGAGATCCTCCGGCTCCAGGCTATGAGTGCTGGGATTACAGAAATCCCGCCCAGCCCTAGCTTGGATTTTGGAGTCGTCCATCCAGAACCTCAACTAGTGCTGGCTTAGAAGCAGCTAGACAGTGGCTCTCCCGCAGCCAGCAGAGCGCCTGCTGCGCTGCTGGGGTCCGGCCGGAAGCCAAGGCCGGTCCTTTCTTTTACCCAGGCGCCAAACTAAACTTCCTATCCGCTGGGAAAACCCTTTCATGCTGAGCTCATCTTTAACGGGGACACCCCAGGCTGGCTTTTTATACAGGTTCTTAGAACTGAGTTCAAACACATTCTAAATTTGAATCTACAAATGGGAAATTGTCTGTGAATGTGATATATATTTTTTTGGGGGGGGGGAATGGAACTTAGGGCCCAAGCACACAGGCAGGAGCTGCGCCTCCGCCCTCCGAGGCGGCTCAGATGATGGCACCACCGCGGTCCTCATTCCTCATTCCTAGACTCAGGCACAAGCATGGAGTGCCGTGTGCCATGCAGGAGGGAGGGAGGGAGGGAGAATGTTGTGTTCCTGGTGTCAGGAGCTCCCATAGGGTTTTGGTTGTTGGTTTATGATTGGATGGGTGGTTGGTTTGGGGCGCAGTGCGGTACCATTTGAGTCATGCTCCCAGTCACTCGGCTCTAGTGTTCAGATAGTCTTTCGCTTCAGCCCAGGAGTCTCCCAACTCTGCCGGGAGGATTACATGCCTACCTTGTCACACCATGTCCAGCTTGTTCGTCCTCACGGGATCAAGCTAACGGTTTCCTTAGCTGGCCTCCATCCTGGATCCTCCCTTAGAGTTTTGACCCAAACAAGCACAAGGAACATCCTGGGCTTGAGGCGTGTCTGGTGCATCTTTTGCCCAACCCACTTGTCTCCGGAGCAAAGAGATGTGGATCTCCTGGCCCAGACCAAACAAACCAGACCAAAACAAACAGGAAAACAGCCTGGCTTTGGTTTGGGCGGAGAGGGAGGGAGCTGGCTTTGGGAGGCTGGCGGGGCCAGAACACACTGGGGTTGAGACCAAGCATGAACTCCAGCCCAGCTAATATGGTGGTCACTGGGGCATGGATTGCATAATTTCTCTTCTTTTGGATCAGAGCCAAGCGTGAGGATTTCGCATAACTATGGGAAGAGAGGAACATAGCCCCCATCTTTGGACTGGGGGAGACATTGAGGGGAAAGATAGTAATGTGCTTTGTTTTTAATGTAGTTTTCTCAGGGCTGTTGAGCTGGGTTGGTCTGAGACAGGCGAGAAATTTGGGAAGCAATAAAACGTTAGCAAGTAAGACATTATACTGCCATCTTTTCAACCAAACGTTAAAAACTCATGATGGAGGAAAATGTCATTTATTTATTCATTCGTTCATTTATCTACTTATTGTGTAGCACTAGAGTTTGAACTTGGGGCCTCGGTGGAGTCCCTTAGCCTTTTCACTCAAAGCTGGTACTCTACCACCTGACCCACACCTTCTCTTCTGGCTTTTTGCTGGTTACTTGCTGGTTACTTGGAGATAAGAATTTTGTGGGCTTTTCCCTACTGGGCTGGCTTTGAACCTTGATCCTTAGATCTCAGCCTCCTGAATAGATAGGATGACAGTGCTCAGCAATATCATTCCAAAATAAAGTTTTGTGTAACAACTAGCCAAGTCCTAGTCGTGGGTTCTAGAGAGGTTTGTGAGCGTCCGGGTCGTTCTGGAGTCCTTATCCCTAACGACCACAGCCGAGCCACTGGCAGTTGGAAGAACCACAAACCACCATCTGCCCTGGAGCTGTCCTCAGAACGCAGGTGAGCAAAGCCAGCAGGAAGTCCTTTATCTCCAGCTCCAGCTCTGTGGCTGAGCAGGTCAGCAGGGCACAGGGTCTCCCAGCTCCACCCCTGACCCAAAAGGCTCTGATGTTGCTGACTTTGTACCAAAGTAAAAGCTGAGGTGGTGGTGGGAGAGGTGAGCTGCGCACGCAGAGCGCACGCAGAGCCTTCTGAGGTCTTGTCCCGGCATCTACCCGGGCGGCTCCTGCCTCTCCCACCGCTGATCTTATATGTGGTAGGGCTTTGAGTTCAACAGAGGTTTAATTATTTCAAAGAGAGCCAGGCACCGGTGGCTGCGATCCTAGCTACTCAGGAGACTGGGTGAACTGTGATGTGAAGATCACAGTTCAAAGCCATCCAGGGCAGGAAAGTCTGTGAGATCCATCTCCAATAAACCACCAAAATACCTAAGTGGTGCTGTGGCTCAAGTAGTAGAGCACTCGCCTTGAGCTGAATTGCTGAGGGACAGCACCCAGGCCCAGAGTTCAAGACCAACAAATATATATATATATATATATATATATATATATATATACACACATATATATATATACACACACATATATATATACGTCTATATGAAAGCTGTTGTCTAACTGGCTAATAAATCTCAGCGATGAGCAAGATTATAGGACGAGGATGTTAGCAGTTCCCGTGCAACACAAAAAGGCTGGAGCAGGATCATGGGTCAAGTGGTAGAACACCTGCCTAGCAAGGAGACCTGAGTTCAAATCCCACTGTTGCCAAAAAGAAAACAAAAAGAGGAGGCGGGGGAGGGAGGGAGGACGAAATCTCCAGGGCAAGTAGGTTTTAGAATCTGAAGCATGAAATTCCCAGCCAAGACGAGGATTGGGGATCCAGGGCCCCTGGGAGAGGGGTCGGGGTGGGCGCTGGGCTTGGGCTGCCGGGTGCACCCCGTGGGGCTCAGCCGTCCTCCCCCCTGCAGGCCCCGAGGGGGGAGGAGAGGAGGGGGCCTCGACCTGGGAACGCCCAAATAAGGAGAAAAACAACACAACGCACTCGGTAGGTGAGGGCCAAGCCTAGAGTAATTGCCAAGCGGAAGAAACCGCAGCTTCACTGCGTCCTGACGGCCTGGGAACCGAGGGAAGCGGGGCTGCGGGAGGCCGGGGCTCCCCGCGGGCGCGGCCCTCCTTCCCGCACCCCGGCTCCGGCGGGGCCGCCCGGGCCTCGCTCCCGACACCAGCCCCGGGCCTCGCTCCCGACACCAGGCCCGGGCCTGCCCGCTCCCTGCGGGCCCCGCCGGCCGGCCCGGGGCCCGGGAGGGGGCGCCGCCCCCCGCGGGGGCCTCGCGCGCTTCTGCCGACGGCGGCGTCGGGGAGGGAGGGGCCCTGCGGGGCCGCGGCCGCCCGCCCGGCTCGGCTCCGGGCCCCGCCCTCGCCTCCCCGACAGCTTGCAGCCGAGCCGGGCCGCCGTCCCCCGGGAGCGGCCGGGCCTCGCCCGCGGCGGGGCCGCCTCCAATCTGCTGGCGGGCGCCCGGGGAGCGCGGGGAGCCGGGCGGGAGGCCGCGGGAGGAACGAGCTTGGCGGGGCCGCGCCAGTCCCATCGCGGGGCTCGGGGGCAGCGGGCGCCTCGCGGCTCCGATCCGGGACGCCGGCGGGGACTCGGGCCCCGGCCGTTTTCCAGGGGCCCGGGCGCCCTCCGGGCGGACCCGGGGGAGAACAGCGCCTCGGCCCGCCGGTCCCGCGGCGCAGGCCCGCGCGCTCCGCTCCGCTCCGCGGGTCTCGATCCCGGCGCGTTCCGGACCCGCCAGCGGCGCGGCTCGGGAGCCCGGCGGCGGGCGAGGGGCGCGCGCGACCCCTCCTAGGAAGCGGCCCCCTCCGGCGAGCCGCGCCCGCCGCGAGCCGACGTCGCGGGAGTCTGCAAACTCGTACGCGGTCCCGGTCCGAGTGAAAAGCGCCCCCGGGGGCCGCAGGCCCCGCCGCCTTCCGGACGGACTCCGGGCCTGGCCGCCCCGGGCCGGGGCCGCGGGGCCCTCGCAGGCCCGGGGAGAGGGCTGCACACTCCCACCCGGAAACGTCTAGAACCAGCGGAGACGCCCCTGAAACACACCCGCGAACAGTCCCTCTCCGCGCGAAGAAAGGGACTTCTTGCACGCACACACGCACGCACACTTCTTCCCCGCTCGTAAGAAAAACGCGGGGGAGGACAGAAGGACGGGGTGCGGGAGCGCGGCGGGCGGGGAGCGCGGGCGGCCGCGGGAGCCCCGCGCCCCGCGCCCCGCCGCGGGCTCCGGCCGCCTCCGCGCCGGCCCCGCCCCGCGGCTAATCACCCTCATTAGGGGCTTCATCACCGGCCTAATGAGAGCAAACCGCGTGGAAATCGCCGGTAAACAGTTGGGGCTGCGCGGTAATTAATTCAGTGTCTCTTTTAATCAAACTGGAAAGGAATCGGGCCGCGGCTGGCGGGGCCGTGACGTCACCGCCAAAATCCGCGCGAGCCAATCAGCGGCGGCGCTGCGGGGGCCGGGGGCGGGTCCCCTCAGAAAACACAACACGCCAGGAAAGAGAAACAACAATGAAAAAATCCCGGCCCCAAAGTAAAAGTGACACAAGTTCGTTTTTGTAAAGCCGGGGGGGACGGCGACGGCGCGCGGCGGAGGCGCGGAGAGCGGGAGCGGCGGCCGGGAGCCGCGGGGCGCTGTCCGCGGTGCTGACGGCGCGGGGCGCGGGCCGCGGGCCGCGCGGGGGCCCCGCAGGTGCGGGGCGTCATGGGCCGCGCGCCGCCGCTCTCCGCGGTGCTGACGGCCGCAGGTGCGCTCGGCGCGGCCGGCCGCTAGCCCGGGCCCGGCCGCCGCTCTCCGCGGTGCTGACCCCGCCGCCCTCGGGCCGCCGCGGGCCCAGCGCTTCGGGGCTGGGTTTGGAAGCCGGTGGCTGTCTGGGCTCGGGCACGGCCGCGCGTCTCCGGGGCCGGAGGGGCCTGTGGCCGCGCGGCTCCCCTCGGCTCGCCCCGGCGCCGGCCCTCCGCCCCTTCCTCCCGACACTCCCACCTCCCCCCCTCGGCTCGGCGGCTCCGCGGGGCCGCACCTGACGCGCTCAGCCCTTTTTGGATCCAATGCGCGCCGGAGGCTGGCCCAGAGCTCCCGGGCTCCCCCGAGGCTGAACTCCGTCCAAGGCGCCCGCGGCCCGCTGCCCGCCTGCCCCATGCCGGCCCGCAGCTAGGGGGCCGGGGCGGCGGCGGCCCGGGCGGCGGGTGGGTGGGGCGCTCCGGGGAAGGACCGCGCGCGGCTCGGCTATGGAAGGCTCCAATGGCTTCGGGATCGACTCCATCCTCTCCCACCGGGCGGGCAGCCCCGCCCTTCCCAAGGGGGACCCCTTGCTCGGGGACTGCCGCTCACCCCTGGAGCTGAGCCCGCGCTCGGAAAGCAGCAGCGACTGCTCTTCGCCAGCCTCGCCGGGGAGGGACTGTCTGGAGACGGGCGCCCCGCGGCCCGGCGCCCCGCCGGGCCCGGCCTTGGACGCTCACCTGCCGCCCGGGCCGCTCTCGGCGCCGGCCCAGTCGCGCACCGTCACCTCCTCCTTTCTGATCAGGGAC
This sequence comes from Dipodomys spectabilis, assembly GCF_019054845.1. Lineage (NCBI taxonomy): Eukaryota > Metazoa > Chordata > Mammalia > Rodentia > Heteromyidae > Dipodomys > Dipodomys spectabilis. The sequence goes on from NW_024870744.1 coordinate 5,381,485, forward strand.
ATCCTCGCCGACTGCAAGCCCCTGGCGGCCTGCGCGCCCTACTCGAGCTGCGGGCCGCCCGCGGGCCCCGAGCCCGGGGGCCGCCTCTCGGCCAAGGCCGGGGAGGACTTCCGCGAGAAGCTAGACAAAAACGGCAGCACCACGTCTTCGGATTCGGAATACAAAGGTAAGAAAGCCCGCGACGACCGGGCACGAGGGGGGGGGGGGCACGGGCGCTTCTCAAAACCCGGGATCCGAAACGCGCCAACGAACGCGCCCGGCCCTTCCCGCCCGCTCCACGGGCCGGGCCTCCGTGGAGACCCGGGGCCGGCAAGGGGCCCCGCGTGCCGGACGGGCGGCGATTCCACAAGCCCACCAAGCAAACTTTCTCAACTTCCACCTGGCCCGCTGACCCCGCCAGCGGGGCCGGGCCGAGCCGCCTGCCGGGCCGGCGGGGCGGCGGGGGTGGAAGCGAGCCCTGGGGCCCGCGGGGAGCTTCCCGTCCTCCCCGAGTCCTCCCTCGCCGGGCCGGGGAATTTTGAAGAGGAAAAGCTCACTTCTAGAGAGAAGCCGCGGCCCAGCTACTGGTCGGAGCTCGCTGGGTCCCGAGGTCCGGCGGGGAGGGAAGGCCCCAGGCCGCGCCGTCTCCTCCGTGGGTTTGGTTTTAAGTGCTGGAGCGAGCCCCGAGCCCCAGGTCCCGAGCGGCGGGGCGCGCGGTCCCAGCCCCAGCCCGAGCCCCAGAGCGGGGCGGGCGGCCCCAGCCCCGAGCCCCAGTCCCAGCCCCAGCCCCGAGCCCCAGAGCGGCGGGGCGGGCGGCCCCAGCCCCAGCCCCGAGCCCCAGTCCCAGCCCCAGCCCCGAGCCCCAGTCCCAGCCCCAGCCCCGAGCCCCAGAGCGGCGGGGCCGGCGGCCCCAGCCCCAGCCCCGAGCCCCAGTCCCAGCCCCAGCCCCGAGCCCCAGTCCCAGCCCCAGCCCCGAGCCCCAGTCCCAGCCCCAGCCCCGAGCCCCAGTCCCAGCCCCAGCCCCGAGCCCCAGAGCGGCGGGGCGGGCGGCCCCAGCCCCAGCCCCGGTCGGACGCCGCCTCTCCATTGCCCCCCCCATCCCCACATTGGTTTTTGTTATTGTTCCTTTTTGTTCCATTTTAACCGAGGAGCTGGGCTAAGAGGAAAGAAGCAGGAACGGAGAAAGGAAAAATGGAAAAAGAAAAGGGAAGAGGGAGAGAAAAGGTTCCTTAATTTCGTTTTAGAGCCTTAGCCGCTGTCCTGACTCGGGCTGTCGGTGGGCGCAGAGGCAGAAAGTTCTTTGTAGGAGGAAAGCGAGAGGCAGATGCTGAAGGAGATCCCGGCTTCAGAGCTCCTCGACCAGCAGAAAACCGGGGCTGTCCGGAGGCTTTTCTCTATCCAAATGAAATCCAAATGAAAGCCCTTTGCAGCTGCTCCTTCGTTAGAAGGGCCGCTGGTCGTGCTTTGCGGGCCTGCCTGCGTCTCCGAGCTTCTATTTGTACCAAATATTGGGGAGGACTCGTTTAACTTGTGCCTCCCAAGCCAACATTCACTTGGTGGCAGATTCTAACTCCAGGGAAGGAAACTATCTTTATTTCCTCCATGGACCTGGCCAAGCTTGCTCCGGCTGGGCTGGACCTATCCACCATCTCTAAGAAAATGTACAAGTTGAACTCCAGCACGCAGGGAGAGGCCATGGCTCAACCAGCACCTGAGTCTAATCACCTTTCTCTCCTAGGGGCCTGCTTACAGAGGCAAAAACAAAACAAAACAAAACAAAACAAAACTTGCCTTGGAGAAAGGCAAGGGAGGGGTTAATGTAAATATAATTTACAGCACCACATTGTATTATTTATGGGCTGCGGCGATTACCAGCCCCAGCTTTGTAGCTGAAGCTAGAGGTGCACCGGGCACCGGCCGGTGCCACATGAACAGTTCAGCTCTTTTATGTCTTTGCTCCCAAGTAGGTAGGATTTTGAGAAGAGGTTCCGTTTCGTTTAAGATCATTGGAATATCAATTTCCCTCTCCCGACCCCGGTGATATCTGATCAGGGAGGTGATGAGGACTGGCTGTGTCCATGTCCTCTAAATAGAACTGCAGGAGCCCTGGAGAGGGAGGGTCTCCTCCACAGGCCTTCACACCCGGAAAAGTCTGGGAGTGAGAACGGCAGCTGGAAGCCCTGTCCAGGCTGGGCCCGGAGCAGTTCTCCAACACGGAGGTGACTTTGTCAGAGTCTAAGTTGGGAAAGTCTGAGAGACTGTGCCGGCCAACTGCTGGTGGAGACATTTATTGGGGAGCAGGCCAATCTCACCCCCAGTGCCTGTACGAAAGGCTCTTCATAGGCAATAGTGAAGGAAGCTGACACCTGTCCCCCAAGGTGCTGGAAGAAACTAAAACAACGCTGCCTGACTGTTGCACGCCAGCCAGGGCTCGGGACCTGAACGCCGCTGCCGCGGCGGCTTGGGGACCAGATTCTGGGAAGTGGAGGCCGCCCGGCTGAGCCGGGCTGGGGGCGATCGGGGCGTGGGGAGGGGGCCCTCCAGGCCCCGGCCCGCAGCTCTGGGGGACCTGGAGTTCCACAGCCTCAGTGGCCGACCCGTTCTCTCCAAAGGGGGATCTCCTCGGTCATCGGGAAATGGTCAGAAAGTGAAAGTTCTGCACGGTGGAGTCTGAGGCTTGGAGAACGGTTTCCCCAAACCTGTTCGCACTTTCCGGAACACGGAACACGGCTGCGTCTGCGGAGGGTGGGGGGTCCCGGGAGGCCCGCGCCCCCGCCCGGCGCCCCGCGCCGCCGCCTCTCCCGCAGGCCCCGCGCCCTCTGGCCGGGAAGGGCGGCCGTTCCGGCCGGAAAGCCCGGCTCCCTCGTGGCTCAATTAACCGGATTATTGTTTCCCACAGAGAGAGATGGCCTCGCGCTCAGCTGCACGCGGTGACACTCGCCGTGGAAGGGGTGCGGGCGGGGCTCGGCCCCTTCCGTCGGGTTGGGTTTAGGGAGGAAGAGGAGGAGGAGGAGAGCCGCGGTGAACTCGCTCCGTGCAGCTCGTGTTTTCTATACGAGCGAAAGCGGGAGGAAGAAAACCTCCCGGTGGGCCCAGCCCGGGCCTCGGGGGCCGGGGCCTTGGGATCCGGGTCGGGGCCTTGGGGGCCGAGGCGGAGCCCGGGGCCGAGGCTGGGGTCTCAGGGGCCCAGGGCCGGGGCCTCGGAGGCCGGGGCCCCCCTCCCGATCCCGGACCCCGCGCCCCTGGCCACGCGGGCGCCGCGGCCCGGGCCTGGGCGTCGGCTCCTCCGCCTCACGGCCCGCCGTGCAAACCCGGCTCCACGGATCCGACCCCGCGCGGGGCGCCCGCGGGGTGTGGGCGCCGGGACTCGATCCTGGGGCCAGGGGGTCGCTGCGGGGTGAGCCGGTGTTTGTCCCCCAGGCGAGTCCTCTCCCCAGACCCTGTTCTCCGCTCCCTCCCTTCGCCCCGCCAGCTGCGGCCCAGCCGGGGCGTCCACCCGCCCGGCGAGTCCCCGCGTCCCCGGGCTCGGCCTGGTCCCCGCCCCGCCCCGCGGGGACGGCCGGCCGGGCCCTGAGCGCCGCCTGTCCCCGCAGTGAAGGAGGAGGGCGACCGCGAGATCTCCAGCTCCCGGGACAGCCCGCCCGTGCGCCTCAAGAAGCCGCGCAAGGCGCGCACGGCCTTCACCGACCATCAGCTGGCGCAGCTGGAGCGCAGCTTCGAGCGGCAGAAGTACCTGAGCGTGCAGGACCGCATGGAGCTGGCCGCCTCGCTCAACCTCACCGACACGCAGGTCAAGACCTGGTACCAGAACCGCAGGTGAGGCCGCGCGGGCGGGGACGGGGCCGCCTCGGGGAATCCTCCGGAACGAAACCCCGGGCCCGGAGGGAGGCGGCCGGGACCGCGCAGGGACCGCCGGCCGGGCCAGGGGGCCGGCTGCCGGTCTGAACCCGTGTCCCGGTCCCCGCCCGTGCTCCTGGGATATAGACACGCGGGGATGGGGGGGGAGCGGGCGCCCGGCTCGCGTGGTGACACTCGCACACCCGCCGGCCCGCGTGGTGACACACTCACACCCGCCCCGAGCGGGACAGGACCGGCGCTCTCCATAAACCAGCCACGGAGCCCACAGCCCTATTAATAATGGATACCGATTACTGCTCCAGGCATCAATAATTAAGGCCCGTTTCAGTAATTACACAATTATGATGGCGATGAATAATTCAGGGAGGGAAATGGGGGTGCTGTGGCCGAGCCCCCCTCAGTGGGGCGGGCCTGCCAGCCAGGCCTGCAGGTGAGCCGAGCCGAGCCGAGGCCTGCTAACGCTAAGCCCGCCCGCCCGCCCCAGGCCCCCGAGCCCGGGTGTCTGAAGTTCGCGCGCGGGGCAGCCCCGGGCCTCGGGCCGCTCCCGGGCTCATTCTGCTGCGCTGTCTCCAGTCGCAACCCCGCCTTCGGTAGAGCCGAGGCGTGGGGTTGCCCCTCGGTGACCCCGCAGTCACAGGTCCTTTGGGGTCTGTGTGAGGGAGCCCCAACCGTTGTCTCCAGGAGCCTCTGCAGCAACCCGGGGAGAGAGTGGCCCGTGGGCTTCGGGGCCGGGCGGCCAGGCCTGGAGCAGGCGCTGAGCTCTGCCCACTTTTATCTGCTACGTGGGGCGATGGTCACGGCAGGCCACCCGGGTTTTAATCTCTGTCTTCTTTGGCCCGAGATCGGGACTCGAACTTGTTACCTGGAGCTTCCACTCATTGGCTGGGGCTCTGTGCAGTGGGGACTGGGCCGCGCGGGGCCGCGCAGGCTCGCGAGGGCCGGGGGCCGGGGCGCGCGTGCCCGAGCGCCGCTCAGGCCAGGACGCGCGTGCCCAAGCCCCGTGCAGGCCCCGAGCGCGTGCCCGAGCGCCGCGCAGGCCAGGACGCGCGTGCCCGAGCGCCGCGCAGGCCCGGGGCGCGTGCCCGAGCCCCGTGCAGACCAGGACGCGTGTGCCCGAGCCCCGTGCAGGCCCGGGGCGCGTGCCCGAGCCCCGTGCAGACCAGGACGCGCGTGCCCGAGCCCCGTGCAGGCCAGGGGGTGCGTGCCCGAGCGCCGCGCAGGCCAGGACGCGCGTGCCCGAGCGCCGCGCAGGCCCGGGGCGCGTGCCCGAGCCCCGTGCAGACCAGGACGCGCGTGCCCGAGCCCCGTGCAGGCCCGGGGCGCGTGCCCGAGCCCCGTGCAGGCCCGGGGCGCGTGCCCGAGCCCCGTGCAGACCAGGACGCGCGTGCCCGAGCCCCGTGCAGGCCCGGGGCGCGTGCCCGAGCCCTGTGCAGACCAGGACGCGCGTGCCCGAGCCCCGTGCAGGCCAGGGGGTGCGTGCCCGCGCGCCGCGCGCCGACCCCGCTGACTGCGTGCCTTTCGGTCCCCAGGACGAAGTGGAAGCGGCAGACGGCCGTGGGGCTGGAGCTGCTGGCGGAGGCCGGCAACTACTCGGCGCTGCAGAGGATGTTCCCGTCGCCGTACTTCTACCCGCAGAGCCTCGTGTCCAACCTGGACCCCGGCGCCGCGCTCTACCTGTACCGCGGCCCCAGCGCGCCGCCGCCCGCGCTGCAGAGGCCGCTGGTGCCCCGCATCCTCATCCACGGGCTGCAGGGCGCCAGCGAGCCGCCGCCGCCGCTGCCCCCGCTGGCGGGCGTCCTCCCGCGCGCCGCGCAGCCTCGGTGAGCGCGCGCCCGCCCGCCGCGCGCGCCCCCGAGTCCCCGCGGGGCCCCCCGGGCGCGGGCGGGGGGGGGGACGCGCCCGCCAGGCCCCCGGCCCCGCCGCCCCGGGGCCGCGGCCGCGCTGTACATACCGTGTGCAAAGTGTATATGAAGTTATTTATTCGTGACCCATGCGCCCGTGACCGTGTCCGTGACCCAGTGAGTCTGTGGCCCGCGGGGCCCCGTCCCGGGGCGGCCAGGCCCCGCGGCTTCTCCTCTTTTTTAAATGTGAAAATAAACTTCTTACAAACGGTCCGCGCCGGTGCCTGGGTGCGGCCCCTCCCCGCGCGGGCCCGGCCGGGTCCCCCGCGCGCCCGCGCTCCTCATCCGGCGCCCGGCTGCCCGCGCACGTCCGGGGGGGGGGGGGCGGCCCGGGCCCCGCCGGCAGCTGGTGACCGGCCCGCGGGGCGCGGGGCGCGGGCGACAGATGGGCAACGAGGCCGCTCCCCGCCGCCCCGCCCGCCGCCGCGACCCCGGGCTCCCGTGCCGCCGCCGCGGGCCTGGCGCCACCTTGGGGGACCCCTGTGCTCCCCGGTCAACAAAAGGGCAGCCGAACCCCGGGAATGCCCGGGCCCGACCTTCCCACCGCCCCGGCCCGGGGCTCCAGGACCTGGGGGAGGCGAAGGGCGGGGTGGGGGGGGGGGGGGGAAGCTCGGGCCCCCGGCCGGGCTCCGGGCCGCAGATCACTCGAGCCGGGGTCACCTCCCGCCTCCCGCGGCCCGGCCTGCTCCTGGAAAAGTGGGCGCAGGTGCGCCCCTCCCCGCCACCCGCCGCCGAAAGCCCGGATGCCTGCACCCCAAGGGCGCCCCACCCCCTCCCCGGCGGGGCCACCGTGGGGGAGCCGGGTGGCTGGTTTGGGGGTGCGCGTGCAGGCCGGTCACCCCCCAAAACGCCGGTCCGCTGCGGTCCCCGCCCCGCCCCGGGCGGGCTTTTCTTGCGGGGACGGAGAGGGTATTATTCTAATTTTGCAAAATGCACAGCAGCTAATTAAGTCAAGGAGCCCCTCGGCTTTTGCATGTGAATGGGGGCTGGTAAATCCCCAGCTCCGCGGCGGCGGGGGTCGCGGGGGACGGTCCCCAACTCAGGGTTAATGAAGTAGGCGAGGAGTCTCTCACAGCCTCCTGCAAACAAAACCCCCCAAGCAACAAACCCTGCCCAAATCCTACACGGATTGACTTAAACCCAGGGGGATAAGTGCTTTAAATTAATCTCATTGAATAAGAATGAGACCAAACAAAACTCTTTAAAATCATATTAAAAATCTATCAAAGGACAACTTGCACTGGTTGCTTTTCATTTTGTGGAAGTGGAGGAGGAAGGCAGAGCCACCACCCTCACATTTACACAGCGCAGTGTAAACCGCACACACATTCTCCACTATGTAATTGTCCTTGTACCGCAGGGGCGACTTCGCAGCGTACATTAATGAAGAACAAGCCTTCCCTACAAGTTTATAATGACAATATTCTAAATTGTCCCGCACGTCGCATCGGTAATAATAACTCCACCACCTCTGGCAGCAGCGAGGTGGGCTCCTTCCATCCATTTAAAAGGCTAAATTGGCTTCTCAGTTCCCAACCTTGGGGCTGGGTGAGCGCAATGAAATAGAAGGCAAAGAGGGAGCGGGCAACCCCAGGGGAGTGAGGAGCCATTTTCTGGGCTCCTTGGCTACCGTGAGCCGCAACAAAGCTTAAGAGAATTTCAACCCTTTCCTCCGGAAGCCGAGCCTTCAGAAGCCCCAGGCTTCTGGGGGGTGGGCGTCTGGCTGGTTTTAAGGGTGCCATGACCCCCTCACCGATGGACTTGGCTCTGTTTTTCCTGATGGAGCATGTGAAGAGATAAAAGTTTAACGGTGACTTAGTTAAGCTCAGCTAAGCACCGTTGCAAGCTTATTAAGTTTTCTGGGGGAAAAGCCCTCGATTTCTGTCTCTGGGTGGCGGTGACTGGGTTTTAAGGGATTGCACTGTGTGGAAATGCTAATGTGCCTGGCTTGGGAGATTTCTATTTCCTGCTCTACACCAACCCACCTTTCACTCCAGGGAAAAAAAGGAAAAATGAAAACTTGCTAGGCTGTCCTGGGGGTGGAGACATTCTTTGGATGGCACTGGCTGACCCAGGCCTCTCCAAGGCCCTCAGCTCTCCCGTGCATAGAAGGGCAGCATGGGGATGGGAGAGAGGTGGACAGCTAGGGTTACTCCGGGTTCCAAAAATAGCATTTTCTGGGGCTGGGAAGGTGGCTCAGTGGTAGGGGGCTTGCTTCACAGGCATGAGGCCCTGAGTTCCACGCCTCAGCACCACATAAGCAGACAAAGCCTGAAGTGGCGCTGTGGCTCAAGTGGTAGAGCACTAACCTTGAGCTGAAGAGCTGAGGGACAGCACCCAGGCCTAAAGTTCAGGCCCTACAACCGACTAAAAAAAGCCCCAAAATAGCATTTTACAAGCCCACTGGAGGAAAAAGCTATAGCTTCAGCGTTCTAGTCCAATTCCAAAGTCTCTGATTTTAATGTGGCAACCAGCCTGATGTCAGGGAAATGGTTAGCAAAGAAAAATAGCAAAGAGCCATGATTAAAAATACACACAAAATTAGAATGTGTTGTGGAATTAGGCTAAAGCTTTGCCTAATTGATACCTGAAATGTATAATCTGTCAAGAGCAGCAAAAAGAGATTTATTTTAAGGTTATTTAAACTTAGACAATATTAACCCTAAATCTGCTAAATCCATGTTTATTAACTAGGTGATTTATTAATTTTGCTTAGAAGCAGGCCCACTAGTGTTTCTGGAAAGTTACCTCCACCTTCACAAGTGTAAAAGTGTAAACATCACTCTTCGGGAGGAGTCTGACCTGTTCCTTCGGGAATGCAGCCCCGTGCAATGTCCCAGGAGGGGGTCTCTGACCATCCCCAAGCCCCATCCTTCCTTTTCCTGTCTACACTGCTAACCCAGGGAAATAAAGGGGGCAGACTTGCCCTAGTGGGCGTGACATGTGCTGTGGTTTTTATTGGTGTAATTATTGTTACAAATTTCACCAGTGGTTCCTGCTAATTCTCACCACAGCCTGGCCTGAGGACTACGTTTTCGTCACACAATTGTCTGGATCAAACTCATCTCCGCAGGCCCGCACCCCCTCTCCTGGCCGTTCAGCTCACGGGGCTCAGGCGTGTCCCTGGGCGCCTCGGTCCCAGGCTTCACAGATCTGCCTTCAGAAGCGGGGAGAACACAGCACGGGCTGAGATAGAGCCGTGTTACACTTTAACCCTTTCTCTTGTGGGCCTCTCTGTAATGTCCAAATCTTACATTTATTGGGAAATCAATACGCTCCAGGGGTCTTCTTTCAAACCTCCCAGAAAATACAATGGGGGTCGAGGGGATCTGGGGTCTGGGTCACAACACAAAGGCCCCAGACCTTTCTTAAAGACAAGCTGGGATTGGATGGGAAAAAGCAGCTCGGGCGCTGGTGCCTTCTGACTTCAAAGGCAAATAATAAAAAGGCAACAGTAAATCAATTAGCCCTAAGAGAGAGAGATGTGTGGACATGCAAGGGGGAGGGGCGTGGACAATGCAGTTTGGAGGAGGACGCGCCCACCAGCACTGCCAAGGCCTGGGGCTCCCACCCACACCGAAACTTGTGGTTCAGGTAACAAAGCATTTGTATATTAAGAAAGTAAGTGACACATACTTTCCCCTTTTACATAAGCTCATTTCCAGTTTTTAAAACCCGTGCCAATACACAACACAGCGGTGGCGGTGGCGTTGCCCCAGGAAGCAGCTTCTTGGCAGGTGTGGTCTGGGGTGTCTGGGGCGGTGTCTGGGGGACACAGCGGTGGACTGGTGTGGGGCTCCAGGCCTTGGCGACTGGGCACGCAGGGTGGGGTGTCATTCCTTTCTCAGAGGCTCCTCAGAACGGGACAGCAGTCCAGATCGATGCACAAAGGCTTGCTGAGCAGCTTTACTGTCCTGGGTTGGCCTCCAGGTTCTCTGGGTGGCGGGGAGTGGCTTCAGCGTTCCCACGGCCGCGGGGCCTCCTGGGCGCCTCGCTTCGAGGCCTGGGCACTGGCCCCCAGCCCACTTGAGTATTCTGAGCGCAGGAGCTGGGCGAGGCGGTGTTTGCTCTGGGTCTGCTGACGAGGGTCGGGCCTGGGGGACGGGAACAGAACAGCGAGGGAAAGAAACTTTAGTATTTTTTTTTTCTTTCTCATTTGGAAAGGCTGACGGCAGCTGGCTCTGAGGCTGGGAAGCTGACATTTTTGTATTAACAGAGGCGCCATGCCTTCAATAGCGCGCGTTTTGATATTCTATGCACCAGAAGATTAGATACAGCGCTGACAGATTTTCATAAGGGTGGCAAAATATCATGGCATTTTTAAAAGTGAAGCTTTGTTCTGTGTTGTTTTCATGGAAAAAGAGAGCTCTGCACCATCATACTGATGGCAAATGAAGTGTGTGATACCGCACTTTGCCAAAGGATGGGGGGGAACCCCAAGCTCCACCCCGCAGCGTGAGAGCTCCCTGCAGCCTCCCACCTGGCCCAGGGCCTTGGGCCTCTAGGGCAGCAGGCTGGTCCCCGGGGCCCTGCGGGGAACTGAGGAAACCTTCCTAAAATGCTTGTGACCCATGCAGAAGGCAAGCCCAGGGCACAGTCCAGGCCCGGGCCAAGGTGCCCGCTGGAGTGGGGAACTCTGGCAAACTGCTCTGGGAAGAGCAGACCCATAAGAGACCCATGTGACCGCACGCGTGTGACACTGAAGAATTTAAGACGTTTTCTAAGTGGGGATTCCGCCAACAAGGCCGCACGGGCTGCGGGCGGGCGGCGCGGGGCAGGGCTGTAGGCAGTGCGGAGGCGTTCTCACCAAGGCAGCAGCTGGGGTCTGAGGCTCTTTACAACATCTCCTCTGCTGCAGTCATCAGAATAAATAGACCTGAAACTGTGGTCAAGTAAGCAACAAAACCCAAAGCCCAAGAATGGACTGGACGATGAGAACTGAGCTCCGGGGACTGCGATCGCACAGGGCACAAGGCACGGATTTGGCGAGACTGGAGATACACCAGGCAGGACCAGGAAGGACTTACGCTCATTATCTCCTCTAATCCTCACCTGATGAGGTGGGCCTTATTATCCTCAGTTTACAAGGGCAGTCGAGCGAGGAGGGAGGCTGCGTGGCCAGCTCCCTGCGTGGGGAGTGGGGGCAGTGGTGGGAGGATCTGGCTGAGCTCTGAGGACCTGCTCTGACCTGGGGAGTGGCTGGAGAGATGGTTTTAATGGAATGGAGGAGCCAGGGGTCAGGAGAGAGGAGGGGGGGGGGCCTTCAGAACCCGCTCTGCCACCCACTGCTGAGAGCCAGGCTGTTTCCTCAGCTGAGAAATGGGGACACACGGAGGACGGAGCTTGCGAGGCTATGGAGGACACCTGCCACGAGACTGAAGTGCCAGTCTGTGCCTGGTGCACGAATCCTGACCATCACGCACAAGCCAGGACTCATCCTGGGGCCCCCGAGCTGGGCTAGGGCTCGTCGGGTCATGTCCCCCACTTCCTAATGCGCAACAACTCCAGACCGTCTGCCCGCCGCGTGGACCGTGCACACGTGGTGCCGGCGGAGGTCTGAGCTCCGAGGACCCCGCGTGGTGCTCGCAAGCCTCCGACCTGCTCTGTGCAGACGCGCGCTCTCCTTGTTGGCGGTTTATTTTTAGGCTGCGACAGGAAGGACCGCTTTTCCCTCCCTCTCATTTGAAGCCAGGGACTCACGATGTGTAGAATTTTAAGCGTAGCAAGCTGAGTTTTAGCACACGCAAAACTTCAGTCTTACTATTCTCGCTCCCCGCACAGGCAGCAGCCCTGCTGCTCAAGAATCACAGTGAGCACGATCCCACCCGCGTGATCTGCTCATGCATGGCCAGAGCCAGTGAGGAGGCAGGCCTCTGTCGGTGCCACGGCCCGAAGTCCGGAGCACCCACCCCCTTGACGCAAGCCCTTCTCCTCCCAGAGAACCCAGCAGGGCTGGAGCAGAGGCCGGAAGCCCTAGTGGGTATGAGACACCTAACGGGAATGTTTATCAAGGACCTCCAGGGCCACATGGGGGTGCCGTTGGAAAGCGTGTCTTGGGGCTGAGGGAGAGCGAGGGGGGTGAAGTGTATGCTTATGGGTTTGACCCCCAGATGTCGATCTCGAGGTGAGTTGGCTCCCTGGACAGCTGCTCCGCCTCCCTGGTGCTGGTCCGCGCTTTTCACTGGGGCTGCAAGCCCAGCCGTGCGTGCAGCAAGCAGAGGCGCACATGGTGCAGGCCCAGACCTCTCTCTCAGTGGCCTGGCCACCTCCAAAGGCCACCATGCTGTCACAGAGGCATGGATGGCCATGTGGGCCGCGGCTGCCAGTGCCTGTTTCAAGGCCCACAGTTTGGCTGGGAAGATGGGCTGAGCCAAGCCCCAGCGCGATGGCACGCACGCCCCTTCTGCCAGCTCTTGCCCTCTCTGCCCTCCCCTAACCCACATCCCTCTTGGTTGGGTTTCCTGAGCACTGGCTGGGTAACCTTGTAGGGTTACCAAGCAAGACGCCGATTAATCTAACCCGGGATCCCCTAGCACGAGGCTCTTGACCACCCCACATACCAGGCCGGGGTGCTGAGCAGGACAGGCAGACACCACTGACACCGATGTGCGAGATGAAACCGCAGCCTAGCCAGTCAGAATTCCCGCCTTGAGGAGCACTAGGATGGTAGGGCCTTCTCCCAACTTGATTGACACACACAGGACTGTCCAGCAAAGGGCTGTTCTAACACAGGATGTAAACAGCATTCTTACATTGTTATTTACGTGTTTTTAGATCTTTTAGAATTATGTTATGCAATTCCTTGTATAAAACATTTCAAATGTGAACGAGAGGACTTCTAACCTCAAAGGCTTGGAAGGATTCAAGACCTGCGGACTTCAAAGACACAGCTTGCCAGGCACTGGTGGCTCACACTGTAATCCTAGCTACTCAGGAGGCTAAGAGCTGAGGATTGTAACAGCCTGGGCAGGAAAGTCTGTGGGACTCTTATCTCCAATTACCAGAAAACTGGAAGTGGCGCTGTGGCTCAAGTGGTAGAGCGCTCGCCTTGAGCTGAAGAGCTGAGGGACAGCGACCAAAGTATAAATAAATAAATGAAATAAAAATAAAATACAAGACACAGCTTATACAAGAGGCAGATGAGCCGGGCGCTGGTGGCTCACGCCTGTAATCCTAGCTACTCAGGAGGCTGAGATCTGAGGATCGCGGTTCAAAGCCAGCCCGGCAGGAGAGACGGTGAGACTCCTATCTCCAATAAACCACCAGAAAACCAGAAGTGGCGCTGTAGCTCAAGTGGTAGAGCGCTCGCCTTGAGCTGAAGAGCTGAGGGACAGCGCCCAGACCCAGAGTTCAAGCCCCACAGCCGACCAAAAAAAAAAAAAAAAAGAGGCAGATGACTTGCTCAATCTCATTTTAGACGATGCGGAGACCTCATTACACACACAAAAATAAAACGCCTGTGTGTACGGTGCACACAGGGAGGTCCGAAGGCCGGGCTAGCCTGGCCAGCTGGTCACTTCTGGCTCCCTCGTCCTCAGTTTTCACAAGGAGCATGCATTCCTTACATCATCAGAAAAAAACAATCAGCACATTCACTTCAGGGGTTAAAACGGTAGGATTCTGCCTTATGCCCCAAGTCCTGAAGTATTTCAAGACTGTGTAAAAGCCAACAATGCGGGGTCCCAGGCAGGCCCGAAGACCGTGGCCCCACGACAGGAGGGGTGCCAGGAGCTTCTGACGCCTTGGGACGGCCGTGGGCTGGCAAGGGTAACGAGCAGGTCTGGAGGGCCCGTGGCGAGACGCAGCCCCCACGCAGCCCCGCGCAGGAGCGAGGCCTGAGGGGGAGCAGGCCACTCCCACAATCACTCGGTGGCCATCCCTTCTCCATGCCTCGGTGACGCGACACCTCCTCTTCACAGGCAGGCTGCTGCCCACGGCTAGACGTGGGACGGGACTCTGGAAGGCCCCGCGCTGAACCAGGCCCCTCCTGCTGCACCAGGGGACGCTGGCCACCCACGGCAGGCCTGCAGACAGCCACAGAACCCACTTCTGTCCACGCAACCGCCAGGGCTCCTGCTCTGTCTACCTCCCTGGTCACAGGAAGAATGATCTGCTCCATCCCGCACGAGAAGTCAGCAACTCCCCAACAGGGCCAGGCTTCCTTACTGGTCACCGGGGAAGGACCCTGCCTTGGTCTCTATGGAGAGTACTCAGACCCGAGCCCCCAGAGAGACATCGCATCAAAGGACTTGCATTCCATGCGTGCACGCGAAGGCTCTGGGCGCGAGGAGATGCACCTGTCTTCTGGTTAGCAAGCCAAACATCCCAGCCACCATGGCTGCTTGCAGAGTGAGGACGGCGCTTGAAAAAGAGCCCTGTCTCACGGGCCATGGTGACAGGCAGGATCAGCTTGGGAGCCGTCAGCTCGGAGGGGCGTGTGGCAGGGGGAAGTTGGGGGCTGGCACGTCTCTGGAGCAGGGGCGGGCTAGCAAGGAGTGCCCACGTGCCTGTTGCACGCGGGCTCGTCCAGGGACTTCTAACTGCAGTGCTGGGACGGCTCCAGCGGCTACCTCCGCTGCTACCGGCATCCTCCGGGGAGAGGCTGGCTCTGTTGTCAGCCCTGGCTGTGTGACGGAGAGCGGCCCCGCGGCCCCCGGCTGTCTGCAGGTGACCCAGGTGTGGAGGGAGCGCAGGGTCGCTGCGAGATCCCTCTAATCGCCTCATTAGCAGGGTGGGGATGAGGTGTGTTTGTTCCACGAGGAGGCAGAGAGCTGGTAATTGCATGGTGTCAGGTAGAGGAAAAATAGTGGTAGAAGCGAAAGGCCAGATGTAAGAAGCTGCGTGCGCAGAGCTGTAATTACAGCACAGCTCAGACAAGATGGACACGCGGCGCCCGAGCAGAGACGAGCGAGCGGAGGGCGCGAGACAGCACGGTGGTCGTGTGGAGGGGCCTCCGAACACACGGTGCGCTCCGTGCCGGCAGCGCAGGCCGAAGGGCACCTCTGCCGCCCCTTCTTCCAGTCCGGACAGGAATTTCTTTTTCTCCCCGGTACAAGCGCAGGAGGTGACGGGCCTCTGCTTGGAAGTCACCACCCGCCCGGCTGTGTGAGGGTCACGCCCCCGGGGCTGGGCCGGGCTGGAAGCGGGCGGACGCTGGGTAGGGGGTGCTCTGTGAGGCGATGTGTGCCCTCAGGGCCACCAACGGCCACGGGGTGCCCACGGCTCCAGGCAGGGCTTGAATTCTCGGCTGGGTGCTAAAGGATTTACCTTTCAGACCAGAAGTATCCCTTGCTTCCCTTTTCTACACTTCCTCTCAAGAGTTAAGGACACTTGCAGTTTCTACTCCTCCACTCACGACAATTCCTGAGCATCGAGTGAGTGCTGAGATCCAGCGAGCAAAGGCGGACAGGGGTTCCCGCCAAGGTGCCCTCGAGGGGAGGGTGCGCGCAGGTCAGAGGTCAGAGAAGACTAAGGGAAAGACAGGGAGAGGAGGGCCGGGAAGCTGGGGATGGGGCTGGGAGCAGCTGAGCGGTGGGCAAAGGCCAGGCGTCTCGGGGCCTGCAGAGACGCTGGGGCTACAGGTAGGGTTGTAAGGCAGAGGAGGGCAGGGCAGCACCGCTCCCCGGGGAAGCGGAGGGGCCGCAGGCTGCTTCTTGCGCGCCCATGCTGCGCTGGGCGGCGCAGGGGCCGGCTCAGGTGCCCCAGATCGGCAGGGAAAGCAACGCTCCCGTTCCAAGCGGCCGTGTCCAGCCTCGGATCTCACATTTGGCCAATCTGTTTTTTGCAGAATAACTGGCTCAATGAAATGGAGAAAATTTTCACAGTGGGCAAGATTCCAGGCTTGCCTTCAGCTAATTAAGTGATATTAGGGAGGTTGTAAATGCCACGTAAAAACTGGCAGGCAAGCTGCTCCTAATGATGCGAATATTGCTTTACAGGGAGAGCTGCGGCTTCTGACTGGGCTTCCAGGGACTCGGGTCTACCTTCAAGGTCGCTCCTCATCAGACAAGCGCAAGGGTGCTAGGGTGGTGGGTAACGCCACACCCTCCTCACTCCACCAACGCCAGGGGTCCCCGGGATGCTGGAGGGCAGGGAAAGCAGCAGCTACGGGGTCCCTGGCCTGGCTGTCAAGTGTCCCCACTTCTTCACACCCCTAACAATGCGTTCGTTCACACACAGTATCTGCTTTGATCCACAGGCTCGCCTGAGAAGCCCAATAATGGCCTCTGAGAGACAGGGAAACAGGCACAGAAAGGCCAACTAACCTGCCCAAAGGTGCACAGGATCACACTTCACTTCTGAGACATTCTGACAGCAGGGTGTGAACAGCAGGGAAGAGGGAGCCACAGGAACACTTCTCAACAGAGCACTGTACAGAGAGCACTTAGTATATTACAATGACTGCGTGATCCAGGGCGAGAACCCAGAGTAGTGGACACAGCAAAGGCCTGCAAGGGAGACAATGCATCTCTGCCCTGAGCCCTTCCACGTGAGTTCCACGTGAATGCAGGGAAGCCTGCACACGGGGCTCAGACTGTGGAAGCAGGGAGGCTGAGGAAGTACTTTGCAGCACTGGGCACACAAGCCCTGCAGGTGCCAGGACTTGGCCGGGCCAGACCTGCACAAGCCCATCGCCCCGACGCGGCCCAGAGTACAGACTGCACACAATCGGAGGGCCCTGGGAAGTACCAAGGGAGGGAGGAGGGCCCTGGTGTAGACCGCCGTGTCCCCCCCCCCCCCCCCCCAATCACATCAGGAATCACCAGGCAGCATTTTGGTCAGGATGGTTTGAGAATATTTACACAGATCATTTCTATCTCTTCTAAGAACAGTCAACCACTAAAGTTGCTGTTTATTGCTCTAAAAAGGAAGGAAATGGACAACGGGGACAAAAGGCTGGGGTGTGGTAATGACGAAGCTGTGGCTGTCTCCAGGCTCAGACCGCACTGGAGATGAGACAGCCGGAGCTGGGGTTCAAGCCTCTTCTGGGGTGCACTAGATAATTCCTGAGACAGGCGGCTTACAGGCCCTGTGTGACGCAATCCTAGACTCTGGAGTCTTTCCCGCAGGTGTGGTGCGGAGGGGCTGCCCCTCGCCAGTGCAGCCTGGCCGCAGCTCACGCCCCTCCACGGCAGCCGCGCCGCGCCTCGGCTCCTACGAAGATGGCCATCGTGGGAAATGTTTCCACCTGCGCTGCCCGGGAACTGCTGAGTCTACAGTAACCACATTTCACGGGAGGGAAGCGCCGTTCGTGGTGGGTGTTGCTTGGGGGCCACTCAATATTTTACCAGCAGTAGCAGGTACCTGTGTATGTGTGCATGTTAGGTGGTGGCGGGGGGCTGCCTTGACAGGCTGTGTGCAGTGTCAGAGCGGGTTGACTGTGTTCCTGTGTGCGGGGGGAGACACACACCGTTCCCTTCAGACTGCAGACTAGACAGCCCACAGGGCTGGTTATTAAGACCTCATTTGGAGACTTTCACTATTCTTTTCTTGTTCTGAGAAGTGGCCGAGCAGTTATGGGTAAAGGCCATCTAAAAGGCCTTGTTATTGCACGCAGACCAGCCATGTGGACTTCCTGTTTGGGCCTGCCAGAGGAGGCAGGCTTGGGTGCAGCTGAATGGCTTTGGGCAGATAGCATGGGTCTGCACGTGGTGTGCGACTGTCTAGGCAGTGAACCGTCAGCTGGGCCGCAGCAGTTTTAGAGAACGTAGTCTACTATTCTATCCACTGCACCAGCATGAGAAACCATTCTTTCTTGACAGACGCTTGCAGAGAGGATGCAGCTCACAGCAGCGACCAGGGCTAGGCTCTCCGCCGCGCGTGGGGTTGAGCGGACTCTTTCCCCAGCAGCTGGCATGCGCTTGAGCCCGGCCGAGCGGTGGATACTCAGGTTTTTCTGCGCTCGCTCTGGCCACAACCATCGGGCACATGTGCAGAGTGGCGGCAAAGCCCTTCCTTCTCCAGGAGGGACCCAATTTCCCCCCAGACAAGAAGGTGGCCACTGCCTCTTGGGGCTGCTGCGGGGAGGCGGGAGGGGAAATGCCTTCAGAAGAAGGGCTCCGCGACAGCAAAGGAGCTGCACCAGCGAGGTGACACGGCAAGAACAGAGAGCAGCAGCGTGACGGTGGCGTAATCCTGTGACACACTGCTGTCACTCAGCGCCCCGCTCCCTGCCGCGCCGGCCAGACATCAAAGGCTGCCCCATACCATCTTACATGCTCTTTATCCGCTAATCAGCCCATTCTTCCCTGGATAAAGCCTGTTAAATCCCCGCTCGCAGGGTACAGTGGTCATGGTACCCATCTGCTAGCCAGGGTCGGCGAAGGCAGCAGGCGGAGGTGGCGCTCTCTCCCAAGTGGTTTCTCAAGGTAAGGACAATGCGCCCCAATTCCCTTGCCTGGCTGCCTCCCGCTCTGCCTCCTGGCACCTGGGCAGGATGCAGGACGGCTCTGTCTCCAGAGCCGCTACCAGGATTAACACTTGCTAATGAAACTTCAAATCATAAAGCGAGGTCCTTTGCTGAGAATAAATATTGGGGTTGGACTCATTTGGGGGGAGGGGGAGGGGACTGAAGGAAGACAGGTGCTCCGCAGCCCGAAGGCGGGGCAGGCGCAGGTCCTGAGTGGGCGGGACGCACGGTCGGGGTTTCTCCGGACAGGCCATCGTCACACGGGGCCCGGGAGGCCTCACATTTCCCACACAGACAATGACAGGTGCAGGCAACACCAAATCCAAAGGCCGGGCAGCCGTGCTGGCGCAGCCTCGGGGCCTGGGAGGGGAGCCAAGGCGCCGTCCCCAGCTCCGAGGGCCAGGGAGAGAAGCGGGCGGGTGCACTTCACCACCGCCCTGGAGAACCTGAGCTGGGGGCGGCTGCCCTCAACCATCCACCCACCTCTGCCCGGACAGGGCAGGCACTGCTCCGAGGAGAAAAATCCAACCCTAAAAAGTCCGAAAGTGGAGGAGGTAGACTCAGGCCGTGCTTGTACCTGCGAGAGCTTTGCAGGGTTCCCCAATCCAGAATCCTGCTTCCCGCAGGTGGCCAGAGCAGTCGAGGGGGTCTCCACAACCCTGTGAAACGGCTGACGACATGCGCTTCCTCCCCCTTTTGGAGGTGAGGACACTGAGGCTCTGGGCCACTGGACAAGATACGGACCTCTCCTCACATCAGAGCAGAGCTGTGGCTGCAGTTCAGGTCCCCTGGGTCTGAGACTCCGCCCCACACAGCCCCTCCCTGTGCCAGGGCAGCAGCGTGGCTGGAGTCCCAGCACCTGCCGGCAGATGAGCAGGACAGACACTGTGTGGAAACACATAGCAGGGCGCGGTGGCACCCGTGTGCGGTGCTTGTCACTAGTGAGCAGAAAGGGCTTAATACCCAGGGCCTTCGAGAACTCCCTATGAAATCAGGGAAAGGAAAGACATCACGGCCGGAACGCACACTCAGTGTGGCCTCCTGCTCCCAGGTCACACAGCAGTGGCCACCTACCCCAAAGCTCCCTGCCAAAGCTTGGGGTCTCTGGCCTACGGCCAGAGGCTGAGCTGATGCTAAAGGAACACCATGTCTTTGAAGAGACCAAGAAAAGCTTGTAGAGGCTGGGGGTATGGCACAGCGTGAGAATGAGGGTGCCCTTGTTTGATTCTGCACTATCAGGGGAGAAATCAAAAGATAAACTTTTTACAAATGAAGTGTGAAGAACATTTATCTCAGCCTCCTAAGTAGGCCTGAGCCCAGCCTCCTAAGTCCAGCCTCCATTCTGGGAGGGCTGCAGCCTTACTCTGACTCTTCTCTCCAAAGACTGCTGGACAGCTCCAGACAGGCTCTTTTTGGGGGTGACGAGGAGAACCCATGCCCTTGCCACCCTGAGCCTGCGGCCAGCACGCTGACCTCGGCAGCCAGCTGTCAGAAACCTGGGCACCAGCAGCTCCTGGAACCTCTCCCGTCTCACCAGGCCATGGGACACACCGGAAGTCTCCATGCCAGCCTCAGACGCCTTCCAAGGTGGTGCTTCTGAAGCCCCCCGCTCTGAGGGACATGACAATCCGATGGGCCTGTCTTGCTGCTGGCTAACCCCTACCACCCCTGGGCCTGGGGAGACACCCAAGAATTTGTGAAGGATTAGGTGTCTTTCCTTATTCTAAATGCTAAGTACTGAGTGACAGACAGGCAGGGGTGGTGTTTAGCAACCATGGGCAGAGATGGAGGAGCTGGCGCTGACTCACCTGCCTCCCACATGGTCTCCCGTGGCTCTCAATGGAGCCATCCATGGCCCCTGTCCGACTCTCAGCCGTGGTCAGGACACTCAGCTAGCTCACCTTTTTAAGTTTGCCTTCCTCTTCTTCACAGTGGAGACACTGAGGTTTCTGGGGGCGTCCCGTAGCCCGAAGCTCTTCGCCACGTGCCCAAGGTGGAGGGCCCGGATGCAGAAGATGTGCTTCAGCTCCCTGGGGTAGGTGGCATAAGCCCGGATGAAGGACTGCAGAGCTGAGAGCGGAGGGGAGAGGGCTGTCAGGACTGGCTCCACAACCACCACTGCTGGGCCAGCAGCGGACTTGGTCATCCTTACCTTGCCAGGCAACAGAGCAGAACCAGAGCAAGCCAGCACGCCCAGCCACAGCCTAAACTTTGGTGCACTCTTGAAGATGTCTCTACCAAAAGTACAGTCACAACGAGCACTTGAATGAAAGCACTTCTGACTTCCGTGCAGAGCGCCCAGCAACAGGGCAATGCCTGCCTTCCCCTTCTCAGTCTCCAGCTGTCAGAGAAGCGGCAGGTGCTTGATGAATGTTGGCTGCATACATGAATAGTGAGAACGGGGACAGAAAGGAAGAAGAGACCAACGGGGCACCATTTCTCATGAAAAGAAGAAAAGGTAGATACGTTTGTATGAGGAAGAAAACGTCCTAATACAATTTCAATTATTTCTGAACTTCTGTGTGGAAGTGTGAAGGTTTGTCCCTGAAGACTGTCAACAGCCTAGAGAAGTCCCTCCAACAAGCGGTCAGCAAAGGTCTAACCCTACTTGGAAGGCAGGTCCTCACCCGCTGCAGCCAGGGAAGATCCAGGCCTGAGGCCTGGGGTGGAGCTCTGGCTGCTTCTCAGCGAGGCCTTCCTTTGAGGAAAGCCTTTCCCCTTTCTCCAGAGAGGCCATGCAGCCGCGCGCTCCTCCGGCCCCTCTGCTCCTTCACCCTCACGCCTTGCTCCCCTTCCACCGGAGCTGGCGCCCAGCCCCGCGCTGCCTGCCTCACCTCACTGGGTGAGCCACTGGACTGGCAAGTTTGCCCACAGCTTAGGCGTAATATCCCGGCGGCACCTGGAGATTGGCGTGTACGAACAGTAATAAAAAGTGTCATTTTAGCAGATCAGCTCCTGGAAGAATCCTGGGAATCCATCAAAGCTCTATTTACTGAGCAAAGTGAACTCCTTTTCCCAATCGATGAGAAATAATAACCACAGCAACTCCTCTGCACCCTTCTCTTAAATCTGTGCTTGCTCCCCTTTTAATGGCCAGGGACTGGCTTTTTCAAAGAGAATCTTTAACACTTCAAATGGTCTGCACTGTCTGGAGGGCCACAGAGCTACACACTGCTGTTCTCAAAGAAGGCTCTTCCACACAGTGATGCTGGAGAGCCGACCCTTTCCTCTGCCTCCTTTTCTTTCCCCAGCCTTAACCTTTATACAGTATCTAGTGAACCAAGCCAGTCCAAGAATCTGCCCTTTCAAAACCATGATTAGGCCTGGGAAAGTGGCTCAGTGGTAGAGTGCTTGCCTAGCATGCACGAAGTCCTGGGTTTGATTCCTTAGCACCACATACACAGAAAAAGCCGGAAGTGGCACTGTGACTCAAGTGGTAGAGTGCTAGTCTTAAGCAAAAGAAGCTTAGGGACAGCGCTCAGGCCCTGAGTTCCAAATCCCAGGACTGGCAAAAAAAATAAAAACAAAAGAGAGCTGTACACATAGCCACCCGTCCCCAGAGGTGCCCAGCTCCCAGCTTCCGAGGAAAAATGAGTTTGCTGAGCAAGGGCGGAAGCGTTCTCTCCCCAGATGAGTGGTCAGGCAACGCCTCCCACCCTGTGTGGTTAGGAAACCTGCTTGTCCTTCAGGCTCGTCTCGCCGGCAGACCATGTGGACTCTTGTGCTTAGATGTTCAGAGACACAGAGAACGCCGATGAAGCAGGGCTGGAAGTGGCTCATGTGGGGCCAAAACTACACCAAGTGAAGAAGTATGGAAAGGAGCCATTTATTCAGGGTGACAGGCAATTAAGAGTTGAGGACTCCAGCTGGGTGTTGGTGACTCACGCCTGTCATCCTAGCTACTCAGGAGGCTGAGATCTGAGGATCATGGTTCAAAGACAGCATGGGCAGCAAAGTCCATCAGACTCTTATCGCCAATAAACCATTCAGAGAACTGGAAGTGGCACTGTGGCTCAAGTGGTAAAGCACTCACCTTGAGCTGAAGAGCTGAGGGACAGCGCCCAGGCCCACCACCAACCAAAAAAAAAAAAAAAAAGAGTTGAGGACTCCAGTAGCAGGAGCAACAGTTTAAGGTGCCCAGTTAAGGGAGTGTGTTGAAGGGCCCCTCATGGATGCAGGCAAGGGGATGAGGGCATGCACTGAGGGCTCTAAGATGAAGAAGGGAGTGAAGAGCACCACCCCAGAGGGAAGAGGAGGCCCTTCCTCTCTCCCATTCTGTGCAGGGTCAAGGCAATGTGGCTTCCTACCTTACACCATCAGGGACAATTACCTGCAGGACTCTGACAAGGAAGCAGTATTGTAGGTTCTCTCAAAGACTAAGCATTTGGCAAAGTGCCCAGTCCACAATGCGCCAGCCGGCAGACATGTCTGCACCGACAAGTGTCCCAAGTGGAGCTCCACTCTGCAGGGAGTCCTGAAATGGAGGCCGAGACTCCAAGGGCGGCCTTCACAGGAAGCAGAGGACTTAGCATTCTCAACCTTTTGTTCAGAATCTGGAAGTCAAACTTGTGATACCATAGTTTTACCATAACCTGAATCCCTAGCTATCAGGTGCAAGAAATGAAGGAACTGAGGGAAAAAAAGGCCAAGCAAGAGCTTCTGGAGACTGACACCAATCAAACATGGGACATTAACAGTGATGGCGTCAGAAAATACAAAAGGAAGACAAATGCATCCTTGGCTCAGTTTTCAACTAGTTTTCTGCCATAAAGGCAAAGGCCAGGGCCAGCTGCTTTGCTAACTACTCACAAAGTAGGTTCTGAAATGGCATACAAAGGAAGCAAGTCAGTTCCAGGGAATTTGCATATGCAGACTGAAATGCAAAAGACGTATAAACTTTTGGGGCATATCAGTGGCTCCTACACTGTGAATCCAGTCCCGTCACAGGGTAGTAGACCTCCAGGATTCACAATCCGAAGTAACTGGAGGAGTGAAGCTGGGTGACTGGCTGCTGGAGGCACGGCAATGGGACAGAGTCCCTGCACGACACACAGGCCCTCCGCCCAAGCCACCAAAACCAAATAAAATGAAAACATGTCCAGAAACAAAGTTGGGCAGCCAACTTTTCAGAGTAGGTTTGGCTCTTGCCCTGTATCAGTCTGGTGTGGAAACCAATTAGCAAGTAAGAGAAATGATGTACTTAGTGCCTTCAAGGTACCTGAGTGTTGGGGAACCATCCTGCTCCACGGTGTGTGTGTGTGTGTGTGTGATGTTGGTATTGAGCCTTGAACTCAGGGCCTGGGCACTGTTCCTTAACATTCCTGTTCAAGATTGGTGCTCTGCCACTTGAGCTACAAGGTACACTTACTTTCAGGTTTTTTTTTTTTTGGTCCAGTCGTGGGGCCTGAACTCTGGATGTGGGCGCTGTCCCTCAGTTCTTCAGCTCAAGGCTAGAGCTCTACCACTTGAGCCACAGCGCCACTTCCAGCTTTTTTCTTTTTGCTTATGTGGTGCTGAGGAATTGAACCCAGGGCCTCATGCACGTAAGGCAAGTGCTCTACCACTGAGCCACCTTCACGGCCCCACTTTCAGGTTTTTAAGTGATTAAATGGAGCTAAGAATCTCAGGGACTTTCTGGCCAGGCTGGCTTAGAATACTGAAATTCTAAGATCTCAGCTTCTGAGAGTAGCTAGGATTGCAGATACAAGCCACTGGCACCAGCTTCTGTTCTTCTTTAAACAGAAGATAAGTAACTGCTTGCTTCTTTTTTTTTTTTGGGTCCAGTCGTGGGGCCTGAACTCTGGGCCTGGGCGCTGTCCCTCAGCTCTTCAGCTCAAGGCTAGCGCTCTACCACTTGAGCCACAGCGCCACTTCTGGCTTTTTTTTTTCTTTTTGCTTATGTGGTGCTGAGGAATCGAACCCAGGGCCTCAGGCATGCAAGGCAAGCTCTCTACCACTGAGCCACCTTCCCAGCCCAACTGCTTGCTTCTTGAACAAGTTCAGTGAGCAGGATGAGGGAAAACCCCAAACCACATTGTCTAACAGCCTCTGTAATTTCTACTGCAGCGATCCTGGTATCTGCAAACTGCTGTCATTGTGCCAGAGCACCCCAACCTCACGGACACCAAAGCCAAGGTGATGGCAGGGGTGACAGCATTTTCATTTATTTATTTACTTACTTATTGGGTCCTGGAGATTGACCTCAAGGCCCTGCAATGCTAGGCAGGTGTTCTACCACTTGAGCCACACCTCTAGCCTTTGAGGTTATTTCTTTTCATTGTAACTTTGTTACTCTAGGAATTCAAGGCTGGCTAAGTCTGCTTTACTTTCTTCAAAGGCCAAGACTCTGTAAGGTTAACATGGTGACAAATACTTTCTTCATGTTGAGACATCTCAGTATTTCTCCAGAGGCAAGTTCCTGGGAAAACCCTTGGGCATTGGTAAACTCACTTTTGGCAAATACTAAGACAGCGAAATATTAGAGAAAAAGAGAAGGGCATCACCAATTACTTATCAGTAGCTATTACTGGGACTTTTACTGTGTGCAGTTCTGATTTGAGTTTTATGGTTAAGTAAAAACTGCTTTAATTATGTATTAAACGTATGATTAGATACTTGATACCCTTCAAAACAAATGTTTGGTGTTTCTGGGGCCTTATGGATCCAAGTCAAGTATATACCAAGCACTGCGTTTGTATATACCCATGCACTGCGTTTGTATATACCCACGCACTGCGTTTGTATATACCCACGCACTGCGTTTGTATATACCCAAGCACTGCGTTTGTATATACCCACGCACTGCGTTTGTATATACCCACGCACTGCGTTTGTATATACCCACGCACTGCGTTTGTATATACCCAAGCACTGCGTTTGTATATACCCAAGCACTGTGTTCGCCCGGCTTTTCTCTCCATTTCCAGATGGCCGTGCTCCCCCCACAACCAGTTTCCCAGCTTTCATCCTTGCCCTGAAGGTCTACACAGTAGCCAGGTAGGTAGCCTTTCCGAAGCGGGGGTCTCGTCATACCGTGTCCCTGCCCAAAGCCCTCCAATGCCCCACTTCACTCAGGGTAAAACCCGAAGACCCCGCAAGCCTCAAGCGCTGTGTGGTTCTTCCTCAGCCCACGCCCATGTGCCTCCTCCTGGGCGGTGAGGGGCTGGCGGGCCTCTGTGTGTGGCCTGCGGCTCACCCTACTCCGGGTTTTTATTCGCTGTGGCCTGCTGTTAAAATGTACTCTGCTCTCCCACTCCTTCCTCTCCCTCATTTGCTCTATTTTCCACAGTTCTTACCACCTTTAACAGTCTGATTTTCCGCTCGCTGCTGCTCCTGCTCCTCACTAAGCTCAGCCCCACGGCGGGGAGGGAGTCTCCTGCTCTGACCCTCATGCAACTGCAGCACTACAACAGGCCATGCCAAGAGACACCTCTGAGGAAAGAATCCTGAACAGGCACTTCTAGCTAGGAATGGTGGTACACAACTATAATCCCAGTGCTAAACAGCTGAGGCTGGAGGATCAAGAGTTCGAGGCCAGCCTGAGCTGCATAATAAGACCGTGTCTCAACAAATAAACAAATAATACCCCCCCAAAAGGGGGTGTGTGATGCTACAGAGTTTCCACATTGGTAAGCTAGCCTGGGGTTTTTCTCAAAACAGCAAGCAACTAACAGAAAGAACTATGATTCTAGCCGGGCGCTGGTGGCTCATGCCTGTCATCCTAGCTACTCAGGAGGCTGAGATCTGAGGATCGCGGTTCAAAGCCAGCCCGGGCAGGAGAGACCGTGAGACTCCTATCTCCAATAAACCACCAGAAAACCGGAAGTAACACTGTAGCTCAAGTGGTAGAGCGCTCGCCTTGAGCTGAAGAGCTGAGGGACAGCGCCCAGGCCCAGAGTTCAAGCCCCACGACCGACCAAAAAAAAAAAAAAAAAAAAGAACTATGATTCCTCTAACTGAGAATGAGTGTAATGAGCACGTCAGTCACCAGCCAGGACATCCCACTAGAATAAAGCACATGGTTTGTACACCCAACCCTGCGCTGCTCACTGTCCAACATGAACTGCTAATTCCATACCTCATGCTAGATCTCAGGGGCCAATTTATACTACAGAGGTCTGAATAGCAAATGGCCTTCCTCAACAGTCGGCTCAGTTTTCTTTGTAACTTCAAATAAGAACTGCTCAGGTCTAATACTCTCAGCCCTTTCCTTCACTTCTAATTTCCATCCCAACTATTTCTACTGACGTCATCTCTCTTGTATTTGGTGTTCAAAGACAAAAGAGAAAAACAGTTCCCCAAGATCTAAGTTGTTGAGTCAAAGTTCTAGTCCTTCTATAAGCCAGATAAAGCCCCATTTGTGCAAGAGACGGAAAAGGGTGAAATTAACATTTAATATCACTTTAAAGCCTTCCATGCCTACTGCCAAACCCTGTAGAATTATGGAGCTGGAAGGGGCGGGAAAGCGCTAGAAGAAGCTAGAAGGTAGAGATCCGGGGCTGACCTTTTAGCCATGCCAGGTGAGCAAGCGAGGGCCCATGCTGAGCGATCCCTGCCCAAACGACCCAAGACATCAACAAACCTTTTTTTGCCCAGGAGACTGTCTTCTTACTGGAGTGCACATAATCTTCGAACACTGTCTGCAAGACTGTGGCTCGCTCTCGGGTTTCCTGGGGGCCAACGGCCTGGGATTTCTGGGAGGGTGACGGAAGGATTAAAGGAGAGACAGAGTTGAAGTCAGGAATAATGAAGCAGTTTATAATAGATTTAATAACAGTAAAATCACACAGTAACCACCCAGGGGCCAACGAGGGTAATCCTTTCAATATTACTAGGGAAAAAAGGGAGCTATAAAGATGTTAAAGTCAGGCAAAGCTGAGGATGGCTCTGTGAAGGAGAAGATCAGGTCTGTTTATTTATTTACCTACTTTTCCTCATGACCTCTCATCACTCACGCTGAAAATGGAAGACCACTGGAGACACGACAATTTTCTAAGTCTAATTCAGGCACTTCAAACACCACCGAACACAAATTGTTTTCAAATTTGTTTCTCCTACAACTCCCCTCCGCCCCCAACATCAGTGGAAAATTTCAAAGCATTCCAGTGACCTCCCTAAAATTCAGCCTTTCATAGTAATTCTTTTTTTCTTTTTTGCCAGTCCTGGGGCTTGAACTGAGGACCTGGGCACTGTCCCTAGGCTTCTTTTGCTCAAGGCTAGTATTCTACCACTTGAGCCACAGCGCCACTTCTGGCTTTTTCTGTGTATGTGGTACTGAGGAATCCAACCCAGGGCTTCATGCACGCTAGGCAAGCATTCTAACGCTAAGCCACCTTTCCAGCCAGAGTATTCTTGTCTATGAGTTCCAGCATGTTTCCCTCTTCACCAGCGCTTCTGATCTGTGCCCTAAGCCCAGAACCAATCGCCAGCTGTGTTCCCAGAACTATTAAGGAGTGGCCCTCCCAGCAGGCCTCATGTGAAGACAGTCTGGATCCTTGCGGCAAGACACCATTATCCATGGAAGAACTCAGCAATGGAAAATATTTATAAAACAACTTCTTCTTCTTCTTTTTTTCTTCTTCTTTTCTCTTCCTCCTCCTCTTCTTCTTGTCGGTGCTGGGACTTGAACTTGGGGCCTAGGTGCTGTCCCTGAACTTAGCCCCAGTGCCACTTTCAGCTTTTTCTGAGTAGTTTTTTGGAGATAAAAAAAATCTCACAGAATTTCTTGCCCAAGGGCTGGGAAGGTGGCTCAGTGGTAGAGAGCTTGCCTTGCATGCCTGAGGCCCTGGGTTCGATTCCTCAGCACCACATAAGCAAAAAGAAAAAAGCCAGAAGTGGCGCTGTGGCTCAAGTGGTAGAGTGCTAGCCTTGAGCTGAAGAGCAGCGTCCAGGCCCAAAGTTCAGGCCCCACCCACAACTGGACTCCCCCCCACCCCCCCCAAAAAAAGAATTTCTTGCCCAGGCTGGTTTTGAACTGCAATCCTCAGATCTCAGGCTCCTGAAGAGCTCGGATTCAAGGTATGAGCCACTGGCACCCAGTTGACTTGGTTATTTTCTAACCTGGCACCAGTGCTCACACCTGTAATCCTAGCCACTCAGGAGGCTGAGATCTGAGGATCACACTTCAAAGCCATCCCCAAGCAGAAAAGTCCGTGAGATGCCTATCTCCAATTGACTAGTGAAAAGCCAAAGTGGACTTGTGGCTTAGATGGTAGAGGGCCAGCCTTGAGAGGGGCAAAAAAAAAAAAAAAAAAAAAAAAAAGAAAAAGAAAAAAGAGCACAAGAACTTGAGTTCAAACTTCAGCTATCTCCCCTACCCCATATGCAGTTATTCTCATCCTTTAAGAAGCTCAGAGCTGTGTGCCTATGCCTCACACCTGTAATCCTAGCTACTCAGGAGGCTAAAATCTGAGAATTTAAATTCAGAGCTAGTCTGGGCAGTTAAGTCCCTGACACTCTTATCTCTAACCATCAAGTGGAGTTTTGGCTCAAATGGTACAGTGCTAGCCTTAAGCAAAAAAAGCTAAAGGACAGTCCCTAGGTCCTGAGTTCAAGCTCTAGTATTGGTGTGCGTGCACACATGCATGCACATGTTTACACACACACACACACACACACACACACACACAGCCCAGAGAAAAGATTCCTTTTAAAAATACTTCCAGAAAGCCATTGTATTTATTTACTTCCCATGTCTTTATTAGGTTCTGGCAACACTGGGGTTTGAACTCAGGACCTGGTACTTGCTTCACAGGCACTCTTACACTTGGATTATGCCCCTGCTGAGATCCTGTATCTTAAAACAGGTATAGATGCTTTCTACTGAATGAGAACCTAAGACCCATGGGGCTATGTAGTCATGTGACCCTGTGATGGCACCACTGTGCCTCTACCACACTCCCAGCACCCAGTGAGGGTCACGCCGGAAAACCCAGTGTGAGCTCCAGGCCTCTCACTTTTAGAGGACAGGGTTTGAGGCTGGTGTCGGACCTGCCTATGCGCCCCAACCCCCGCATCCACCTTTAAAGCAGGAAGAAGAACAAAGGGGAGAAGAGGAAAGGCCCTAGGCTTCGGATCTCCGCTCACCTCTGTTTTTAGTGCAGTCCCATCTCCCACTATCTGTTTGGCTGATGACAGTCTAGCTGACTTCACAGTACATGCTCCCCTAAGGGTGCTAGCTGCCGAAATGGCGGGAGAAGATTCACTAAGGAGCTGTGTTACCAAAGTGGACATTTGCTTTTGTCGTCACCAACGATGTCCCCCCTTAACTGACGAGGAATGCAGCTTCCCGCTGCCCTCCTTTCCTTAAGCCACCCCGGCTGCACAACTGTCACCTTGCTTGCAGTTTTTTTCTTTAATATGAATGTGAAATTAGTGAGGATGCCCTTTCCCCTGGCGGACAGAATCCTCTGTTATTAAAAAGTAAAGCACTTTAATAATGAAAACTTTTCCCTCTTTTTCCTGTGTTTTAACTGTTTAAAATTAATGAGAAGGGCAGAATGGTTGTCAAAGCGATATTGAAAGCCGGGCAGCCAGGACCGAATAAGCACAAAAATCCCTCTAGAGTGTTAAATAAACAGAGCTGCAGCCCTCTACCAATCCCTCTGTTGGTTATTGTATACATTCTGTAACAGCTCTCAGAATAGATCTGAGAGCCGGGGAGGCAGAGAGGGTTCAGAATTCCAATAAAGGCCTCAAATTAAAGACAGCCTGGTGCGAATTCCAGGAGAAAATTAAAGAGACCTCAAGCTTAAGTGACAGGTGACTTGCTTCTGTGTCACAACTGTCAGGGGATTTAGTGATAATATGGCAATATATTACAAAGGGCTTTTCTTATTCCCCCCTTTAGGTTTCAAAATGAGGTATCTTTTCTTCCCACCCCCCCAAAAATTACATATATATAATATGAGTGTATATACAAGTGAAATACGTAGAAAAAAATGAGAAATCTAGGCTCACATTTGAAATGATGGGGTCAGTTTTAGTAAAATATAAGAAAAAGTTAATGACAGGAAACATATTCTTTGGAAAAAACATGCCTTCCCTCCCTACCACCACTTCCAGAAATACTTTAAGGCCACCCCTCCTGAGGAGCAGCAAGGTGCTGTTCAGCTGTCTTCTGGGAGGACAGACTAAATTTAAACTGAAGACAGAGGGGGCAGAGTTCGGCAGCACCACCTCAGCCTCAGACAGGTAAAAGCTGCCATAATGAGGGGGGTCAGGGCCCCCAGGCACACAAGTACCCCAGGAACAGCTCTCCCACCCTCAAAGATACAGGTCTACTCCCCGGTTAATGAGGCTCACCTCCAACTAGCCTACCACGGGCCCCAGGTAGTTTAGAAAAACACATATCTGACCATTCATCCACACCCAGGGAGCCTCTTCTCGAACACCCTACTGATCTAGGAAAGAGCAGATCATCTTTTAAAAAGGATGAGGCAGGGGCTTGCATCTGATTTTAATACCTAACAATGCTGACAACAAGCTTACAGGACAACCTCTCCCTGCCCCCCAAACACCCAAACAACTTGCAGCAAAAACACGGTAGGTGTGTGCACATTGCCGATGAAGTCTTCCCGTCTTTCTAAGATAAGGACAGAGGTGTGTGCATGTACGTGTGTGTTTGTGTGTGTAAGTGCACTGATATGGCCAACTCTAAGATTTTTAACTAAATGGAAGAGTTTTGTTTTAATCACTTTCCTGCCATGCTGAGCTTTTACCCCATGGTCTCCAGAACTTTCTGAGTGCATTCTAGTCAAGTTGAAAGATCAAATTTATTCTCTTTGTAGGTGGGTGAATACTCACATACTCAGACGCAGCTGTATATATATTTTATATACCTAAATATGAAATATACATTTTACAGATGCTTCACTCTCTTTCTGTTCACAGAAGCCCCAAAATGGGTGTGCCAAAGGGACATTTCCATGGACTTCAGTCAAGCAGGGTGAAGAAAAGGGGCATTCTAATGAGGTGGCAGTGTTACGCGGGAAAGGCCCAGCTCCTGAGCCTCGGTGCGCACGCCTGACATCAGAGCGCTCACTGGAGCAATGCCCCAAATGTGGAGAGGCCAGGACAGACCGCATTCACCTGTGTTCTCTTCTCACCACACCCCTCCTCTTCTCCCTGCTTGTTTCCCTTTCTCCTTACTATTTTTCTAGTGCCAGTCCTGGGGCTTGAATTCAGGGCCTAGGTGCTATCCCTTAGCTTTTTTGCTCAAGGCTGGTGCTCAACCACTTGAGCAAAAGCTGCATTTCTGGCTCTCTGCCAGTTAATTGGATAAAGTCTCATAGACTTTCCTGCCTGGGCTGACTTTGAACAGTGGTCCTCAGATCTCAGCCTCTTGAGTAACTAGGATTACAGGTGTGAACACTAGTGCCTGGGAGACAGCATTTCTTAAGCCAAAAATCGTGACAAGTTGTAAAATTGGTAATACAGACAACTTGATTAGCCTGCCTTCCTTCCTGCCCTTCTTTTAGGGTGGTGACTATCACTAAGCTACACCTTCAGCTGCTTTTTACGCTGGTTATTTTCTTTCATTTTTTCCTGTGCTAGTACAGGGAGGTTTGAACTCAGGACCTCTGCTCTGACCTAAAATTTTTACTCACAGTGCTCTACCACTAACAGTCTAGCACTCTACTGGTAACTGGAGATAAGTCTTACAGACTTCACTGCTGGGGCTGGCCTCGAACCCTGATCCTCAGATTTCAGCCTCTTGAGTAGTTAGGATTACAGGTGTGATCTAGTAACATTCAGTTTACATTGGTCATTTTCAAGAAGAGTCTCTCACTTTATGCTTGGGCTGGCCTGGGTTTCGATCTTCCCACTTGCATTTTCCTCGGTAGCTATGAAAACAGGCATACAGAACCATGTGGACCCACTGGTTAAGATGGAGTCTTACCAACTTTTATACTCTGGCTAGCTTTGAACTACAACCATCAATCTCTTGAGCCACAATGGTTAGTTTTTCTTTCTCATTCGAGCGTAACACCAAAGTTATATTTGGTCCTATATGCCAAGTCAAAGTTGATATGGCATCTATAATAATGTGTGACTAAGTAAGTTTCGCAAATTTCTACTTACATCATTATCAGCAAAAATCCAACTTTGCTCAGTTTTCTTTTTTTTTCTTTTTGTCCGTTATGGGGCTTGAACTCTAGGCCTGAGCTCTATCCCTCAGCTCTTTACCTCAAGGCTAGCACTCTACCACTTGAGCCACAGTGCCACTTCCGGCTTTTTCTGTGTATGTGGTGCTGAGGAATAGAACCCAGGGCTTCATGCATGCAAGGCAAGCGCTCTACCACTGAGCCACCTTCCCAGCCCACAACGACCAAATCTTAACACTACAAAAGCATTCAGCCCACTCTCACCCATCAAGGCAGCAGCTTGGGAAGAAATGATACAATCTCAGGTCTTAAGAATTTATGTGGCCTAGCACCATCCAAAGTACTTTCTGCCCCGTTCTATCGAGACCTCACCGAAGCCCTGGAGATGGGTGCGCTCCTGTAACTACTACAGCTGGGAAAACGGAGGCCAGGAGAGGAACATTTGTTCCAGGCTGCAGAGGTGTCAGCTGTGAAGCATGTCTGCCTGACTCTGGGACTTGGCTTTTCCCGAGGACCTTGTGACAGCTCTTTGGGCTCAGGACATCTTTAAGGCTGGCCTCCAGCCAGGAAAAGGCTTAAGGAGAAGAATTGAGGCTGCAAAGCCACAGAAGGGCAGATGTTAAAAAAGAAAAAGAAGAAAGAAAATAAAAAGAAGACATGGCCTATTGCTGAAAGGCGGAGGGAAAGGCAGCTGCTGTGCCCCTTCCTTCGGGAGGGGTCACCTCCCTGGGGAGAAAGGTCTCTGTTCAGGGATAAAGACAGAAACCCCAGCCTGTCCCACACATGGCATAGGAAAGACCAAGCCCGGATGGAGTGGTTGCCAGTGTTCCACAAGAACTGTACCTCACTCATGTAACTGTAACCACTCTCACAGCATCTTTACAATAAAACAGCATTAAAAAAAAAAAGCCTGATCCAACGTTCCCATCTTCCTTTGCTCCTCGCAGGAAGGTGCAGTTGAAGAGGGTGCTGGGACACCGGTGGCTGCGTGTGGGCTGCAGCTCCACACCTGCGACTGCCCTCTGTGGCGCCAACAGCAACGGGTGTCACTGGAGCGGCGGCAGCCACCGCGGGGTAGGTAGTGTAGACCCTGGGTTTGGTCCTCGCCGCCCTCTCAGCTCCCTGTGAGAAGAGCACTACAGCTTTACTCTCAGCATTACCCAGGAAGAAACTGGGGCGTAGAAAAGCCCAGGGTTTCCCAAAGCCTTCCAGCTGGTGAGAGGCCAGGATTCAGACCCAAGGCCCTGCTCCGAGATGCTACACAGCCCTGATTCCTCCACCTGTGTCCAGTCCCTCAGAATGGAGCTGCTGCTAACTGTGAAGGTCCGTGGGGTCCGGGCCATTAAACCGGAATTTGCAGAAGTTCCAGAGGAACCCAAGTGTGACAAGACTAAATGACACTTGTGTGGTGTCTGGTCCCTTCCCCTGGCATGTCCACCACGAGGGAGACCTGGAGGCGACTGTGGCACAAACCACATATCATCAATTGGGTCTTTAACAATGACTGTATGTGTCCTACTGTGGTTCAAACTCAGGGCCTTACATGTTCACTTGGCTTTTGCATTCAAGGCTGGCACTCTACCACTTGAGCCAGAGCTCCACTTCCAGTTTTTTGTTTTGCTGGTTAACTGGAGATAAGAGTCTCATGGACTTTCCTGCTCAGCCTGGCTTTGAACCTGTGATCCTCAGATCTCAGCCTTCTGAGCAGGTAGAATTACAGCCATGAGCCACTGGTGCCTGGATTAACAGAAGCTTTGATCAGGCATAAGGATCTCTGATGTAGTACAATTTCTTGATCCAACACTTCATTCCTATGGAAATGGGTAACATTATCTATCAAAACAAAACAAAATGATACAAAACAACCCGGGAACTAGGGGTACTGGTGGAGTATAATATACACAGGCCCTGGGTTGGCTCCTCACACCTCACACTCCCACCACATAAAACAGTTCAGTTCCCCTCCCCCATTTTTTTGGTGCTGGGGTCCTGGGGCTTGAACTCAGTGCCTGGGCACTTTCCTTGAGCTTTTTTTGCTCGAGGCTAGAGTTCTACCACTTAAGCCACAGCTCTACTTTGTGCTTTTTGCTGGCTAGTTGGAGATGAGTCTCACAGACTTTAAATGCCCAGGCTAGCTTCGAACCCTGATCTTCAGATCTCAGCCTCTTTGAGTAGTTAGGATTACAGGCACGAGCCACTAGCGTCTAGACTTCAATTCCCTTTTAGTAGTATAGTCCATGCCACTGGAGGCATGTGGAGGACTGTTAAGTCCATGCCCATGAGCACACCTGTGGGAGCTCATTTGCCTCAAGTCTCAGTCTCTTCACCTATAAACAGAGGCCACGTATACCATTTGGGGTTGCAGGGGAAACTATACGGGGCCTCAGCCCGGCCCTGAATGATACACGTAAGGGCAGCACTCTGTATGGCTATCGCCTCTCATCTAAGCAGGTAAATTTCCTCAGGTGTGCTCTGGAAGGAGTGAGCTTATGTCAGGGTTAGTCAAATCCATCCTCTGCCTCAGGGAGAATATCGATCCAGGTAAAGGCACACACTAAAGCATAAAAGAAACACCTTGGCTTGATCTATGTGGCTTGATTTTCTACTCTGTCCTCAGGCAGAAGAAAACAAATGTAATTTATTCACATAATTAAAATTTGATAGACAAAATTACGTGGAGTGACACTACACCGGCATGTGAATGTGACACCCTGAGTGACGGGCTGGGGGCGAGGCCTGGACAGGGAGCGGTGACGGATGTTCTGAGCTGTCTGCCTCGGCTCACAATCTCCATATGGAACTGCACAGATAATAGAAATTTTTCTTCTTAATGATCTCAACTTTACTTTTCCTGTGTGGATAGGACACACATTAAAAAATGGATGAACGAAGCGTGTGTGAAAGGAGACACAGAGATGCTGATGTCTTCCATGCTGTTGTGGACAGGCAGGTCCACCCAGTGGTCCTGGCTGATGGATCTGGAGAGGGACCACCGGGGTGAGCGTGTAATGCGGCCTCCAGACCCTTCCCGCCCTCGGCCACCTTTCCATGGAGCCTGCTGCTGGCTGGCAGACCTCCAGAATGGACGGGAGCCCTTAACTGGATGAGACCAGAAAATCCATCCAGAAGCGAAGAGGAGAAAAAACGCACAATCAAACATGGCTTCATCTAATGTTCATGATGCTGAAAATAAACACGCTGCTTGGCAGAAGAAATCAACAATACACTGACTCTCTACCATCCCAGATTAAGAAAGGAGGCATGCCTGTTAAGCACGAGTACTCACATTCGCCTGGTTGCCCCTTCGTCTCACTTCAAAACGATCATCCTTGGTCAGGACAGACAAAATATCTTCCATCTTAATCTCAGAAACACTGTAAAAGGAAAGGAGTCACCAAAATAAATTTTTTACTCTTCCTCAAAACGTATCAGATCTTCATGCATAAAACTTGCCTGTTCTCAATCTAACTTGACACAAAACAGAAGTACCATCCATTTAGAGATATATACTTCAGAGATATCAATTGTGTGTGTGTGTGTGTGTGTGTGTGTGTGTGTGCACGCCAGTACTGGGGCTTGAACTCGGCTTTACACTGTCATTTGGCTTTTCCACTCAAGGCTGACTCTACCACCTGAGGAATACCTCTACTTCCAGCCCTTTTCTGGTTAACTAGAGATGAAAGTCTGCCCAGGCTAGCTACAAACTATGATTCTTGGAACTCAGCCTCCTGAGTAGCTAGGATTACAGGTGTGAGCCACCAGTGCCCATCTCCCTTCTTAACAGATCTTGTAATAGTAAACAGAGAGGCTTGCTTAGGGATAAGCTACCTTCGCATGAGATGATGAAATAAACATTTTATAGGGTCTGTTTAGTTCTGTGTTTAAAAAGAAGGTGGGAGCTGGCGAAAATGCATCCGCAGCATCCCTGCTCCACATGCTTTCTAATGAATGCAGACACTTGCTCTGCGAAACTTGAGGGAAGTCAGGCCAGCTTCCCTGGCTCCAGGGGGTCTGCAGAGAGTTCAGAGCACAAGCAGACTGACCACAGTGAGAGCCAGGGAGGAAATGTGCATGGCTGAGACACTTCAGGGAGGGAGGGAAAGGGAAGGAAGAAACTCAGGGAGAAAAACCGCAAAAAGACAGATGATTGTGTTGTTGGTTTCTTTTCTTCTTTTTTTTTTTTTGAAAATGTAGCAGCAAATTAAAACATGAATAGCGACCTCTTATGTGGGACAAGACAATTCTGTTTCCCCAAAGGTTCATCTGACAAGACTATGAAGGGAAACGCCATGTCTGACAGCAGGTATGGAGATGTGCCACCCCCTCCCGAGCACTCCGCCTTGGCCCCTCAGCGCGAGCTCCCAGCCGTGCACCAGCCAAGTCTTTCTGCAGCAGACAGAGACAAGTGCAGAAGGCAGTGGATGTGGAGGGTGGGAGGCAGGGGGGAGGTGCCCTCACCCCCCGCAGGGACCCCATGGGAATGGTCCCCTGGCCCCTGGGGCTGACAGAGAAGTATGGCAGCTGAATGTGCTCTTTTCCCTGGAAACCTGAAGGTGAAAATATGGCCCAGAACTATGGTGTTCTCTCTCACTGGCTTCCTACTTGCCACTTGCTCGGTGAAAGGGGGTGGGAAGAGAGGAGGACGAGGAGGAAAAATACAAATGAAAAAGAAATAGAAGGACTTGGGCGTGGAATCTTAAAATGGAAAAAGGAAAAAGAGTAATGCCACTCACAGCCAGAAATGCAAAAACCACGGTGAGGAACTGTGCATCCGCGCACAGAGGGAGCGCCGCTACTCAGACCCAGCGGGCGCCAGGCAGACCTGGGGGCCCACGCGCCCAAGCAAATTGGGTAGGAACCGAGAATAAACTGGAATGATTTACAGTTTAAAAGGACCTCCTTCCTATTTCTAAGAAATCACTGCTTCCAAGGAACAAAGGAAGCCCACTGTGATTATTTATGGTTCCTATCAACAGATTTGAATTACCCCACCTTGCTGGGGAAAAAGATAGAAAAATAAATCCAGGGAACTGTCGCACACCAGATCTAAGAAATACACATTTGATGAGGTATTTACATTTTAATAACGCAGCAATGACTTTCATTAGCGATACCCTTAAAGGGGAAGTAGAAAGTTAAGGAGTTGGGAAATACAAAGAAGTCAAAAGGACATAGAGGCAAAGCAGCGGCACAGGGCACCTGTCTCTTGCCCAGTCTGCTAAATTAAATTGTCAGGGTGAGTTCCACAGTGCCTGCACATGAAGGCAGCCAGCAATTTGTTGTGATGCCCTTGCTGCCGGGAGCCTCGGCCTGCCTTCCCGAATCTTCCCTGCAATTCATCAGCCACCCAGTATCCCGCTGCCTGGCTCCTGCATTCTCAGGAATGGCACAATACACACACGCACACACACACACACACACACACACGCACACACACGCGCACACACACACACACACTCCTCCCTCCCTCCCTCCTCCATTTCCTCTTTACTATTTCAGGTGCTCCTTCTGGATTCCTTAAATGTTCCTGGCTGCTTCTTCCCACTGCATCTTCTGCAACCAGCTTTACATCAAAGATATAGTCTGTACACAGATAAGCAAACCAGGGTCTTTCCTCAGGCAGCAATGGGATGTGTGATGCATGGCTACCAGGGAATAATGTGGCCTCCACTCTCTGGCTAGCCACAGGTGGGTGAGTGTTCAGGGTAATGGCATCAAGAAGGGCTCGTGTAGGACCCATGTTCTGGTAGGAAGGTTCTTACACAGCCTGGCAAACCTGTCCTGAAAAGCCTTCCCTTCCTTGCAGAACTGTCCTGGCTCCTCACAAAGGTTAAGGCCAACGCACCAGCTTCCCTGGGTGGCCACTTCTTTTGTGCAGAGACTTCATGCTGAGTCTCGCACAGCACTGCTTGCTGCTCTCCTAGACCAGCTTGTCACGGACAACACCGCTTGCTATGTCCTTAAACTACACCGGCTCTCCAATAAGGCCCGATTGTGCGATCACTGCTTTTCGCTTTTTAATGTTAGGTTCCTGTCTGGCCGCTGCAGAGACTCGTCTGAAGGTGACAACAGAGGCATGCCTTTCCCAGCTCTGGTCTGTGACCCCTAAATGTGCTCCTTCATTTTGTGAGGTCATTACCAAGTGTGGGGGCATGGGGAGCATTCCGTGTGGACAATGGGAAGGGACGGCAAAGGAAGGTGCCTGCAGGTCTAGGCTAGTAGGGGAGGAAAAGGAGACAAAGGTGGAGATCAGCAGGCTGGTGGGTGCGGGGCTGAAATGTTCTACTGTGGCTGGAACCTACCACGGTACCCCAACATGCTGCTCCCCAAACACTTTGTGTATCCAAAATCCCTAGGACAAAGTTTGGCAAGAAAGAAGGAGGGTGAGGAGGGCTGAAGGTAGTCCTGCAGACCACCTCAAGACCCCAGCTCCCACATCTGCTAAGACATTCTGTTCTAAAGTATATAATACAACTTTTTCAGCTTTGTATTTTAGGGGATTCTTGTGGTTTTATATGTTTGTTTGCATAAAATACAGAGCTGGGTAAGAAGGAAATCAGATTCAGTCAGTAGCACAGTGGAGCATATTCACAGTCCAGTGCTGGTCCTCAGGACCTGGGCAGCCAGAGCTGCTGTTGGGCATGACGGGTGCCATACCCTAGGCAGACATACACTCACATGGTGCTTCCAAGAACCCTTTTATCCATGTGCTATGCTGGAGTATAAGTTCTTTTAAGTAAATCTGTGTCAAAAACTGCACATTGCCAGGTCCAGTGGCTCACGCCTGTAATCCCAGCTAAGGAAATGAAAGCTAAGGAAATGAAACCTGGGGAATTGTGGTGCAAAGTCAGCTTAGGCAGTCAAGTCTAAAAGACTCTAACTCCAATTAACCATGGGAAGGCTGGGACTGGAGGTGTGGCTCAGGTGGTCTAGTGCCAGCCGTGAGCAGGAAAGCTGAGTGAGTATTCAAGCCCAGTACCAGAAACAAAACAAAACAACTCTCATGTACCCATCATTGGGACCTGTGTCTTCCAGTGCCATGGAATTTAGGGAAAATAAGACAAATGCACGTCTGTGGCTCAGGCACATCATTTCCCTGTGGCTGTCCTACCACTCCTGTAGGGTCAGCTGGCCCAGGCCTGGAGTCCTGGCTTTCCACAGGAGCATGAGATTGGTTACTGTGCCACACCCAAGACAGCAGCAGGGTAGAGAATGTATTTGGCTGCTTTGAATGCCCCCCCCCCCCCAATCTCACTCTAATCTGGCTTATTTTCCTGGGGGAAAGGAATTGTGAGATCAGTAAAAAGTGTTTTTGTTTTTGTTGGCTAATATGGGGCTTGAAATCAGGGCCTGGGCACTGGTCCCTTAGCCTCTTTTGCTCAAGGCTAGCTAGCACCACTTCCGGTTTTTTCTGTTTATGTGGTAGTGGGGAATCGAACCCAAGGCTTCATGCATGCTAGGCAGGCACTCTACCACTGAGCCACCTTCCCAGCCCAGCATCATTTTAATGTTTTTTACAAAGCCAGTTTTTTTTTTTGGGTCTGGTTGTGGGGCCTGAACTCTGGGCCTGGGCGCTGTCCCTCAGCTCTTCAGCTCAAGGCTAGTGCTCTACCACTTGAGCCACAACGCCACTTCTGGCTTTTTTCTTTTTGCTTATGTGGTGCTGAGGAATCGAACCCAGGGCCTTGAGCATGCAAGGCAAGCGCCCTACCACTGAGCCACCTTCCCAGCCCCTACAAAGCCAGTTCTGAAGCTATAAAACAATAAGCACAGAAATAAAATGGGGTTTTCAAGACACTGCTGGCTTGAGGCCGTGCACTCCCACTGTGGAGAGGAGAAACGAGACATAGACTTGTGTCTTAAAAACCAAGTGCGACAGACGTCCTGTGACTTAGCATGGCAACGCGATGCAAAGTGTCAGGTGCTGATGTAGTGAGGGTTTGGGTGTTTGCCACTGGCTATTCTGGGACTCATTTAGGGATCACAAGGGTTAATGGCTCTTCAGCAGCTTACAAGGTCTATCCAGTGTAAAAAGCGACAGAAAGTTAATTAGGTGAGATCAGCTGAAACCCCGTTCAGGTTTCTGACTCACTTGATTTTGTGAGAAGCCAACGAGTTGACATATTCTGCCTCCGAAGGCGCCAGCATGAGCAGGCTGCTCCCAGTGCAGCCAATCCGGGCGGTTCTCCCAATCCGGTGGATATACTCTGCAGGTGAGGATGGAGCGTTGTACTAAAGAGGGTAACAAAAACGAAGGCATTCACAGATCAAGGGACTGCCGTTAATTGGAAGTGCAATACCCCTCACCTGCCTCCAGGTAGCCCGAGAATGAGAATCCGGGGCTATGGTTACTCAAACACAATCACAAGGAGAAGTCACTCAACCCCGAGACTCCTGGCTACACTGAAATAACAGGGCTCTGACATGCACGTGTGAGCGGTGGCCAAGTCTCACTCCAAGATCTCCTTTTTAATTTTACTTCTCCACAGGTCTCTTCATTTTCCTATTTGCATCTTTTCACCGAGGTGACTGTGCAAGCTGAGGACGCAGGCCTGACGACCACGTGACCTTGGCCTACTTCCTCCGCAGACAAAGCAGCAGGCATGAGGTAACAGAGGAGGCTGGCAGCCTCGGATGAAGCAGGCCAACTGCAGTGCTGGCAGAGTCTGCTCCGCTGCCCGGCTCAAAGCAGGTCCCAATGGGTAGAGCAGCCGGGCGGTGGTGAGGCAGGCTCCCTGCAGGCAGGGCAGGCTTCTGCTCCCAGGAGGGCGTTCCTGACTCAGGAATAGGGGAAGGCCCAACTCAGCACAACCGATCAGGCGGTGGATGTTTTTTTAGGACTTGCACTCAGGGCCGGAGTACTGTCCCTGAGCCTTAGTGTTCTACCATTTGAGCCACAGTACCACTTCTGGTTTTTGGTGTTTAATTGGATACGAGTCTCAGGGACTTTCCTACCCGGCTGAGTGCAAACCAACACCATTAGATCTGAGCCTCCCGAGCAGCTAGGATTACAGGCATGAGCCACCGGCACCTGGCTTCAGTCAGCGTATTTTATGACATCTTCAGCGGTGACTCTGTCATCATTAAACCTAAGTGACCGCCTGTTTTTGTTTTTCTTTGCTGCTACACAAATCAAAGTCAGAGGACCATGGTGAATGTACTACGGAGGAGGCTGTGCACAGTAAACCAATCAACATTCACGGTCCGAGGCTCTCCGTGGCCGTTACAGGGCATCTGCACATTTAGATCATCCTGCCCTCTTCTCTTCCACTTGCTCTGGCCAGCAGGAAAGAAGACACAAGGCCTCTACTCCCAAAGTAATTGTCTGTGACAAGCAGATCAGATCTGCTGGCCAGAGACAGGAATGAAATCCCACCCAAGCGTGAATAAACCATGACTCACGAAAACAGGCCACGTGTCACCCGGCCCTTACACAGGCTTAAAAATGCTATTCTGCAGACTAACAAAAAGGAAAGACAAAACTAAACCCACTCGACTCTAGTGCTAGCACCTGTACCCTCTGGCGAAGCATCTAAGGCTGGAGGTATGTGTAAGGTGCTGTCAGGAACTTAATTGCTCCCTGCAGGTCAATGTACATGGACACGGTTCTCAGGACAGCTGAGCCATCTCCATCTGGATGCAATGCAGCCTCCTGAGGGCCCAGATAATGCCCTGTATTTTCAGGCTGTTGAAACTTTGGTTTGTCACACGAATTAAATCTGGGAGGCAGGAGAGATCGCTACCTCCCGCCACAACTGCACTTCCTGGCTCTTCTGCTGCAGTGGGTAGGTGGGCTGGGTCAAGGAAGATGTCAGGGGAATCATACAGACAAGGCTGGTTGCTGCCTGGTTACCAGGGCAACACCCAAGAGGGTAGCAATGATCCTACTTCAAGCCAGTGCATCTGCTCATGACCATATTCCTGCCTGAAGCCCCTATCTTAACAACTACAAAATTACCT
Source organism: Dipodomys spectabilis (assembly GCF_019054845.1). Taxonomy (NCBI): domain Eukaryota; kingdom Metazoa; phylum Chordata; class Mammalia; order Rodentia; family Heteromyidae; genus Dipodomys; species Dipodomys spectabilis. Next base: position 5,423,697 of record NW_024870744.1, read on the forward strand.
GAACAATCCACGTGACTTGTGGGAGATCTAAGCCCCGAGCTGCAACATCCTTCAAAATAAGACAGAATACAGTTTAAGACAGTTTCTGAACTTTTTTGGGGGGAGGGAATTCATGGATACATTTGATAATGTAAATTCTGAAGAGGGATGTTCATGGATATATTTGATAATATAAATTCTGAGGGAGCTTGTCCATCCTACATGTGCACACACATACAAACACACAAGCACAGATACACTATTTGCACACAATTTCAGGGAGCTCACAGATGCACTCAAGTCTACTGGTGCTTCAACCTCTGATTTAGGACCCACTAAAAGAACACAATCTACAGGGTAGCCCAAGAAGTTAGACTACAACTGTCAGTGTGTGTGTCAGGGAGAATTCTGAACACTTTGCTGGGAGTAACAGTACATGTCTATAATTCCAGCACTCGGGAAGCAGACGGGGTCTTGACTTTGAGATCAGCCTGGGCTGCCTAGTGGGAAGCTTTAGCAAAAGAAAAAAAAAAAATCCAAAAAACTTCTAGCGTGTTTTCACTAATTTACATTTTAACAGAAAAGTTACTCACACTTATAGGGCTGGAGCTTGGCAGCAGATGCCCTGGGTTTCCATCTCCAGCAATACAACATAAATAAGTAAATGCCACTTACAATAAATGCACCCATGGGTTATTACCCCAAGCCTTGTCCATCAGCAATGCCTCACCTAGCTCTGCGCTTGCCTCTGGAATGTTCCTCCTAGAGGCTGACTCTAAAGGGAAGCTGCAAAGCATGTATGGAGGCCTGTTGCTGCCGGGCTCAGTAATCTGGGGTCCCTTCGGATGGCTGTGTCAGAACACGGTCCAAGCCAGCTCATCATTCCAGACACCTCACTAGACATCAATAGAGATTAGTTTTTCTTTTCGACTGGCCGTCTGAATCTCACAACAATCTGGCAGAGACTACAAAGTGAAATGTCCAGTCTTCAGCAATACTTTGCACTCAGCATTAATCTTCAAGTGCAGATGCCGTAGTAGACCTCACCGGACAGCACTGCCAGCCGCTTGCTCTGCACCACTTGCTGCATTTACTGTTTACCCGCTTATCTGGAGTAACCCTCAGAACTATGGCCACACATGACCGATGGAAAAAAAACAAGATCCAGGGATGGAAGTAACCTGTCAGGGACCCAGCTAAGTGGAAGCAGCCTCAGGTCAGGCCTGCTTTACTTTCCCAAGGTCACGTTAGATCCCGCTGCCTGCTGCCACGGAGGGAGGTCCCGCATTCTTCCGACAAAGCTGGTGGGAGCAAGAGTGCACAGAGCCCTGCGGCGGGGAGTGTGTAAGATCTAGCCAAGGTCACATGCACCTGCCCTTCAATCCTGAGCAATCGCACTGCTAGAAAAACACGTTAACACTTCCAGGCTGGCTATTCATTCAGCACTATATGAGGAGACAGGTTAACTAAAAGAGCTACGCTCCAAATAAAGTAGCATACAGTAAGGAGAGAAACAAAGATTTTCACGTACTAAGTGAGAATCTCCAGGATGTATTCTGACTATGTAATGCATAGGAAATGGTTTTTCTGCCAAAGGCCATTTGCATGCTTATAACATCATTTTCAGGCCATACAAAATTATCAATACTGGCAGACAGGTGTGGGCAGCTGACAAGTGTACAAGAAGCAGGCGAGAAGCATATATATCTGACCTGTCATATGCCAAATGGTGTCACGGGCCATACGTGACACGTGGTGTACAGTGTGCTTTTGGGTAAGATTTGGGAAATAGAAACATGAGCTTCTACTTCAAAGACAAACCACCAAGGGAAAAGGCCAAAAACCTGTAATAGTAATCATCTACACACAGGGAAGAGAACAGGAAGAAGAAGACTAGGATGCACATTAGTCTGCTTGCACATTAGTCTGCTTTAATGAGATAAATAATTTCGATGCTGCAATCATGTAAGGCAAGTATGATGGCCACTGTCATGAAGCAGAAAATACAGATACTATCTTAAAAGAAAAACACGACAAATACACTTTTCTTTGCAATCCAGGAGTAATGGGCCAGGCACGCTAGCGCAGGCCTCTTTAGACTTACTTAACTTGGAAGGGAACCTTAGCCATTTACTGACTTACAGCCTGTGAAGGCTGCCATTTCTCAAGAGTCCAGGTATCTCTAGCCATCACTGCACTGACCCTCATGGTAGGGGCTTAGCTGGAGCAAGGCCCCTCTGGCATAGACCCAGGCTTAGAACAGCGTGGGCTTCCTACAGCTCCACAGCTGTCCAGGTGGCCTGTCCTGGAAGGGCACTGCCGCGTTCCCCACTAGAGTCAGTGGTGCCCCTGCCTCTCTCTGACATGAGGAGGTTAATGGAGGAGGTGACACCAAGGGGCCACATGAACACCACTCCCAGAAGCATTTTACCCAAGGCTTCTACTGATGTTCCTGTAATGCGCTCCACACCTTCCAGCACTCACCAGGGGCCCAGCCTTCCCCTGAACCTACCAAGATCAGCTGGTGTTGAGTGTGTACGTCGAAATTAATGTGTAAGTGTGTCAAGCATGCACAAAAGTATTTCAGGCAGCTTCTGTGTATTCTAAGAGCTGAAGACAGATGTTCCAGGGCTCATAGCTTTGAGAACACAATTTAGGGAGCACTCTATTTATGGGGAGCTGCTTCCTACACTATCACAGTCCACATTCTTACAAAAACTGAAGGTTCTTCTATCTGTGAAGCTCCTTAGAAATGATTCATTGTGGGGCTGGGAAGGTGGCTCAGTGGTAGAGTGCTTGCCTTGCAAGCATGAGACCCTGGGTTCAATTCCTCAGCACCACATAAATAGAAAAAGCTGGAAGTGGCACTGTGGCTCAAGTGGTAGAGCGCTAGCCTTGAGCTGAAGAGTTTAGGGACAGCGCCCAGGCCCAGAGTTCAGGCCCTACAACTGACCAAAAAAAAAAAGAAATGATTCATTTTAGTTAAGTGCTCTGCAATGGTAGATACAGACAGTGGGCTGCCTGAGCTTTGCAGACAGACTTAGTAACAAACTCAATACTCAAGGTTTAGTACATTCTACCAGGAAACTGACAACACTAAAATAGCATATAGCATTTGAGAAACTCAAGAGTCCAAACATATTGAAACTGAGCGATGAAGCCCAAGCCTGGGCTGCTTTCGAACTCATGAAGCCCCTGCCTTCGCCCTGAGTGCTTGGGACTGCAGGCGTACACCAGCTATGTCTCCTGCTTGTGTGGGGTGGAGTGTTCCTGAAAGCCACACACTGCCTTACTGGTGTTCTCTAATCCAGATTCAAGTTTGCCAATGCCTTAGATTACTCTCAGCCCAGGTTCCAGAGAGGCAGAGGCGGCACAGCGCAGGTGCGGAACAGGCAGCACGGGCCCACCCACGCTGGTAGCATGAGGAGTTGGCCAATCTACAAAGGATGACAGCCCTCAGCCCACCTATGGTGGGTGGCTCTAAGACCACCCTGTCCTCCTCAGGAGGTTGTGAAGAACACAGGCACAGTATACACGAACAACAGTCTAAGACCTGTAAATCCACAGTTTCCCACTGAAGGAATAAGGGTGCAGGCAATTCAGTGGTGGACTTCCTTCTCCATTCAGCCCCTGGGCAGGGCCTGCAGAGAACAGAAGCAGGTGAGGCCCCCAACTTCCTATAAGTCTGCCAGTTCGCTGCATTAGATGAACAGGAAACTCATCTGCAGAAGACCTGCAAGGATTCAGTTCTCTGTCCTCTCTGCTCTCAGAACTTAAGTCTGACTGCACTCATTTTTATTCCTTCAACCTAATTAGGGCAAAAGAATCACTAAAGTCAGCTCTGAAAGACACTCACTTGTGAGGCCTTGCAGGCCGGGCTCGACAACTGGCTGGCTCCACGAGACCCAGGAGTACAGATGGAAGGCAGCTTGCTCAGGTGCCAGCCTGTCAGTTGGATTAAAATGACTCATTTATTTACCCAAGAACCTCACAAAGTGCTTTTACTAACAGGGAGAGGGGGCCTGCCGTCTCTCTGAGAAGGGACGCACAAACTCGCCTCTGACGCCTTCCTGGCCTGCCAGAAGTCATTACTGCCGTGTGTGGAAAGCCATCAGCAGGGTACAGGCCCCTGTTGTCCGGGTGACAGATTGGGCTGCGTAATCAGAGGAGGAAGGGGAGAGTGCAGAAGCTGTCAGAGGCAAGAGATCTTGGCTAGAGCCGCCAAAAAACTGGCAACACGAGTTAGCGTAACTGAGTAAACATCAAACAATCTCCAAACGATCCTTCTACGAACACCAGTGAAATAAAGTGGAAAAAATAAACTTTACCTGAAAAGCACCCCCAGAGAAAGGCAAAGAAGTCTACATCTGTTCAGGGCGCTGACCTGACATTCTCGTGACTTCCAGAACAGCTCCTTTGTCTCCTGGTGCCTGGCATGGTGGAAATTCCCCAGGAGGAGAGGAAATTAAGAACGGCACAGACACAGCAGCGTGTTCAAGAAGGTGGAAGCAGCTCAGGGGATTTAGATGAATCTCGAAAAGTGTGGTGGGAGCCGGAGCTCGATCCGCCCATGGCAGGAGCACCAGGCTGAGCTGGACCCTCTCCTTTCCGAGGACGTCACTATACTCTGCCCGTCCAGGACAAGCAAGAACAAATACACTGAGAGAAAGCCTACTGCTGGCCCTGAGCCCATGAGGTGACTAGAAATCCCACTGCAGCAGAGTGTCGTTGTACAAAGGGGCACTGAAGTCTGGTCTCCTCCATCAGCTCCGGGAGAATTCCCCCAGAAACAAGAAGACATACTATTTTTATAGATACTTGAATGCCATATCTGATTCCTTTGGTATCTTAATTCCACTTGGGAAAGCCGGTCTTGAACTTCCAACAAATTCTTCCCTCCAGTCCCCCCCCCCCGCCGTAACTTGTCTCATTTTCCAGAGGATGCAAAATCATATCACCACAGCAAGGAGGGGTCTTTTACCGGTCTCCTGGCCCCACTGCCCTCCGGCCACGGTCCAGGTCCAATGCTACCAAACAGTCCTCAGAAAGCTGCTCGAAATGACAAAAGGGCCTTGCTTTTAAGATGTGTATAATTAAGATGAACATACACATACCTTCTAAATTGCTGCTAAGAAGACAGGGGAGAAAACTGTCAGATGGTGAAGGACATAGTGCCATCAAAGGCTTTTGTATGATTACATCACCATCCCAAATTTTCTCTGGTCATACTAAAAGGATCTTGGGGTGACAAAGTAAAGTGGCTAAAGCTATGGCCTAAAGAGGGGAAAACCCCCACCCAACAATGAACAACAGGATTCCATTTATCAAAAGAAGCCAGCTCTCCATCTGCCTCGTCCTGCCATGGCCCTCATTCCTCATTAACACCACGGAGGCTCCCGGAGAGTGCTCAGATAGCCTGGCAAGCAACAGGCTACTTAAAAGGACACAGTGACAGAAACTCCTCCGCCTGAGCACCATCTATCACGGTGTGTGTGGCTCTTAGATGCAGAAGTGGTGAGCTAAAGCAAACAAATACATGGCTGAAGTGGCAGAAATACTGAGGGCTAGGAAGAACTCACCACTGGGAACCTGTGGCCGTATTTTAACTTAGAAAGGAGCCTTAAACAGTCCTTATCCAATAATCTTGGCAGAGTGAAGACACGGTGAGCCCAGGAAGACCACACGCCACACACGGGGGATGACCTGAGAGGCCAAAAGCCATGACTAAGAGGTGGCAGGGAAATCAGATGGTGAGTGAGAGCATTCACTCTGCATGGGGTAGGGAGAGGGCTAAGGGTTCTGTACTCTCCCCAGACCACTGAGTTGTCTGTCCTGGTGACACTGTCAGCCAGATGGAACAGGGAAGTGGTCACCCTCACCATGATAATGACAATTTGCCTTGTGAAGGTTACAATGTGTTTGTGACTTTATGTATCACTATACCATAATACTGTGAAACCTGAAATTTATGTCATCACCTAGGAGCGATGGGTGACAATGCTGTCAGACACCTTGTACTCATATACTGTTTTGTGGAATGGGAACTTCTTGGTAAACTACTTAAAGATATAATAATAAAAATGTAAAAAACCAAAAAACCACATCTCAGAAAGAATGAATTTTTTCCCATCATAGTTACTAAAAATGTAACTCAAATGTGGAATTTCAGAATTCTGATACTACAGCCTAGCTATGTCTACAGAGTATAGCAACTTTTGCAAACCAGTAATTCCAGGATCTGAAGGGTGTTCCTACCCTAACCCAAATTCCGATTTTGTGTTTCCATAGAGACAATCTACAGCACTTACTCTTCAGAAAACCCTAGGTGGAGAAATCCCAGATGAAGAGGTGAGCAGCGCTCAGTCTGAGGAACAGGCATCCTCTGGCAGATTTCAGCGTAGAGCTTCTGGAGCCCCTTCTTTCCACTCAACTGGACCACAAATGCCGAGTGTCTAACTGTGTGCTGGCTCTGGGCTAGATAGTGGGGTACCCTAATGAGGAACCAACTCCTAGTCCCCAGCACTACAGGCCTCAACACACAATCTGACACGATGGCATCTATAGCAGGTGCGCTCAAGGCAGAAGTGCCGTCTGCAACACGCATGCCTGACCAGGAAGAACCGGGTTTAGGGTTCATTTTCTGGGAATGTGAAGGAAAGCTGAGTCCAAGTGAGAGCTAGTCAAAGTCAGGGTAGGTTTTTCAAGAGAAGGAAGAGCATATACAAAGGCTTAGGGTAGAAAAAGCCTGAATGACACATTTAGGGAACTGAATGAGGGACCTGTAGAGCTCCAGGCTAGACAGCAAGAAGGAGGTGGGGTGAGAGGCAACAGGAAGGTGTCAAGTTCCAGAAGAACCTCATTGCTGAAGATAAGGATATTGACAATTTCCTTTTCAAGCAGATACTTGGATTTAATCTTCACTTTAGGAATTGTAATATGGTTTAGAACACAAGTGCCTGACTTATGGGCTGGCTTCACAAAGGGAAGGGCTACTTGCTTAGAAGCCAGTCTCCTTAGGAAGCAAGTATCTAGGATAGACTGCCCTCAGGGATGAACGGTGCCTGGGCAGCAGAGTTCCTCTGTCACAGCAATAAGACGGCTTCCATGCAGGCTTTATTGTAGAAGAGCCTGTGTGTGCATGCATGCACATGCATACATGCACACACGTGCACGTACACACGTGCACGCGAGTGCACGCACACACACACACACACACAGAGCTGACCTTACCTTTAAAACTGAACAGGTAACAGTACCTTAGGAAGTAGCTATGTTAGAGGCTGTGCAGGTGGCTCAGTGGTAGAGTGCCTGCCTCACATGTATGAGGCCCTGGGTTCGATTCCTCAGCACCACATAAATAGAAAAAGCTGGAAGTGGCACTGTGGCTCAAGTGGTAGAGCGCTTGAGCTGAAGAGCTGAGGGACAGCACCCAGGCCCAGAGTTCAAGCCCCATAACTGACCAAAAAAAAAAAAAAAAGAGCTATGTTAAATGAGGCATTCAGATAGTTAAGTCTTTGTCTCTGAGGTATCATTATTACATATACAGGAGCATCTCCAATAACCCCTCAGGTTCATGCTGCACAGGCAGAGAAGATATTCTAACCTGGGGAGGGGAGGCAACAGTGGCGATGGGAAGACCACTGGAGGGTGAGCTTTCAGTCTTGAAAGAGCACCAGAGATGTGCAAGGTCAGCGCTGTGCTGCAGAAGCTGCAAAGCAAGATGAACTGGTCCTGAAAACTGCAGGGCAAATGACACTTTCACCTAAATCCAACAGATACTCCAGTGCAGCTACCATCCTTCAGGGTGAGCAGAGGCAAGCAGGGTCATTTTGTAGTGGAAAGACTTTCTCAGCTCTAATTACTCCCGATAGCTGTAATTTACAAGTTTTTGGTGGCTAGAAACTGCTAAGATTCACACCTTTTCAGACTAACAGCTGCCACTATTAGTGAGCAAATTGCCAAGTCTTCTGCAGTGGCAGCCAGCTCTGGGTGGCAGGCAGGTGACAAGCCAGAGGTGTGGAGAAACCAGCCACACCACTAGCCCCTAATATTCCAGCTCTCTGGGGGGCTGGACACAGAACAGTCAAGAAACTGAACATGACAACCACCATTACAGAAACCAACCTTCAGGTGGAGCAGAGTGACGGACACATACCGTGCAGAGGAGGACACCTGTTTGGGCATGGGAGAATTCCTGAAACACTGCTGTTCTCTCCTGCAAAAACAAGGTGAAAAAAGGTCTTACAGACTGAGACAAACTCCAGCACGGTAGGCTTAGATTTCCATGGCTTTTCTGCTTTTCTATTGCAGTAGCTGCTTTCAGGTATAGAGTAGCCTGACAGGAAAGAGGAAGAAGCAGATTCTACCATGTTCTATAAAGCCTCTGTGCTCACAGACTGGATCCTGGAGATGACGGTGAAGAAACCGAGTTCTCATGGTAGCAAGCTTCAACCATTCATTGTAGGGTGAGGCACCTTGCTCGCAAACAGCTCATAGGATGAGCAGGGGACCAAGGCCCCACATCACAAATGATTGAGAGGAACGAAGAAGCATCAACTGTTTTCTTACAGGGCAAAACTTTTGTTTTTTGTTTTTTGGTTTTTTTTTTGGGTCCGGTCATGGGGCCTGAACTCTGGGCCTAGGTGCTGTCCCTCAGCTCTTCAGCTCAAGGCTAGCACTCTACCATTTGAGCCACAGCACCACTTCCAGCTTTATTCTTTTTGCTTATGTGGTGCTGAGGAATCGAACCCAGGACCTCATGCATACAAGGCAAGCGCTCTACCACTGAGCCACCTTCCCAGCCCAAAACTTTTGTTTTTTAAAATTATTTTTATTATTTATTTTGTGCCAGTACTGGGGTTTGAACTCAGGGTTTGAGCACTGTCCCTTAGCTTCTTTGCTTAAGGCTGGTGCTCTATTACTTGAGCTATACCTCTACTTCCAGCTTTTTGCTAGTTAATTGGAGGTAAGAGTCTCATGGGCTGTTCTGCCTGGGCCAGCTTTGAACAGTGGTCCGCGGATCTCAGACTTCTGAGTAGTTAGGTTTATAGGCAGGAGCCACTAGTACCCTGCTATAAAACTTATTAAAAAAAAAAAAACTGAATGAAACTCTGTATATCTGATTTGATTTATTAAAATGACATTCAGTTGTAGAAAAAGTAGACTTCAGCTCAAGGCTAGTGCTCTACCACTTGAGCCACAGCGCCACTTCCGGTTTTCTGGTGGTTTACTGGAGATAAGAGTCTCATGGACTTTTCTGCCCTGACTGGCTTTGAACCGCCATCCTCAAATCTCAGCCTCCTGAACATTTGTTCTAGTAATGTGCTTTTATTATCTATTAATTGAACACAAGCACTTTTTTCTTTCTTTCTGTTTTTTTTAGTTGGTTGTGGGGCCTGAACTTGGCCTGGCGCTGTTCCTGAGGTCTTCAGCTTAAGGACAGCGCTTTACCACTTGAATCACGGTGCCACTTCCAGCCTTTTCTGCTTATGTGGTGCTGAGGAATTGAACCTAGGGCCTCATGCATGCAAGGCATGCGCTCTACCACTGAGCCACCTTCCCAGCCCCACAAGCACCTTTTCATGCCAATAACTACCCAAAGACCATAGCACCCTGTGGTGAAATAATGGAGTTTAACTGTGCTATCACATCAGTGACCAATGCCCTCCTACTAGCAACTGATCTTGTCTACAATCTCTCCCTATTACAACCAGTGCTGAGACAAGCAGCTGGTACCAGTCCTGAGGCTTGAACTTGAGGCCTAGGCACTGTTACTGAGCTTGCTTTCTTTTTTCTCAAGGTGAGTGCTCTACCACTTGAGCCACAGTTCTACTTCTGGCTTTTTTGGGCAGGTGGGTGGGAGGGCTAATTGGAGGTAAGAGTCTCACAGACTTTCCTGTCTGGGCTAGCTTTGAGCCATGAACCTGGGTTATCCCTGAGCTTCTTTCACTCAAGCGAATGCTGTACCACTTGAGCCACAGAGCTACTTCCGGCTTTTTTTTTTTTTTGGAGTAGTTTAATGGAGATATGAGTCTCATGGAGGTTTTTGCCCGGTCCTGAGTAGCTAGGATTACAGGTGAGAGCTACCAGCACCCAGCTCATTACGTTTACGGCTAACACTCTACCACTTTGAGCCCAATATCACTTCCAGTTTTCTAGTGATTAATTGGAGTTGAGTATCATGGACTTTCCTGCCTGGACTGGCTCTGAGCTTTGATCCTCAGATCTCAGCCTCCTGAGTAGTTGGGATCACAGGGGGAGCCACTGGTGCCTGGCTCCTATGTACATTTTTCCTTGTTTCCTGGCCAGGTAGCACTGAGTGTGCTTATCACAGCACTGCCAGCAATGGAAGACCCGTCAGCAAATAGAACCAAATGATTAAAAATTGGAAAAACATAAAAAGTGAGGTCTCTCCTTCCACTCAGGCACAGCCCACTCCTTGGACATCTTTTTTCTCTCTCACATGTTATCTGTCATATGACTGGAAGCCCCCACCACCTAGATTAATGGACTGGACAGAGACAGAGTTACCACTGATCTTTACCAACAGCTTGCTTTTCACACTGAACTGTCCAGCCCTGAGGCGTCCCTGTGAGAAGTATTCTCCTCATTTTCATTTTCTGGGCACTCGTCGGACATGGGCAATGGTTTCACTGCAGCCTGAGATGACACTTACCCGTGGTACTCACATGCAAGGACAGGCAGGGATGCTATTTTCTGCCTTCCCTCCAAGCTCATGAGGAGGCGGTGAAGGCTAAATGGTAATATTGCTAAACCATGAAAAAGCTACATTATTCCCAGGAGATTAAAAAAATAAAAATTCAACCTAATAATAACAGCACCTACCACTGAGGCTATGGCGCATGCGAGGCCTTACACCAAGGGCTGTGTCTGCAGCACAACCCCAGGACTATAGTATCACTATTGCTTCCACTTTAGAGACGTGGCAACAGAGGTTCAGAGAGGCTCATTGCTCTTCTGAGGTCCCACAGTCAGTCAGTGACAGTGAAGACTAGAAATAAGCAGCCTGTCCCACAGGGCACACCTGCAGCAGGCCATGTCAGCATCATCACCATGAGATCACATAGCCAGACCACCCTTCCCATGACCTAGTAACAGTCCTAGGCTTCCCAGTCCATGCAAGCTCCGTCATCCTCAGACCTGTCCTGAACAATGACTCAGGTGATGAAACCAGGGGCCAGGAATGTGGCTCAATGGTAGAGTGCTTGCCTAGCATCCATAAAGACTGGGTTCAATTCCTGACTACCACATACACAGAAAAAGTTGGAAGTGGTGCTGTCGCATAAGTGTAGAGCTCTAGCTTTGAGCACAGAGAGGCTCAGGGACAGACCTAGGCCCTGAATTCAAGCCCAGGACTGGCCCCCCAAAAAGAATGAAACCAACAAATTCAGGTGAATCAGGGAGTTGAAGGAAAAAGCCATCAAATGAAATTTTCTGCCATGGAGCTGGGAGCAAATGAGCTGTGATCAGGAGTGACAGAAGGCAAGGTCACCTTCATTTCAGTAGTTTCTAAAACCAAGGAAGAAGGGCTGGACAAGTTTACAAACAGTTCAGACACGACTGTCTTTTTTTGCTTTAAAAGAGCTGGTCCAGTCCATCTACCTCCGATTTCTGGTTTTCTTCCATTCTTTCTAGTTTTGCGTGCTGCTGAGTAACCTCTCTTTGAGGACAAGGTGGCTATTTCCAAGCTGCTGATCCTTCCTTTCCAAGTTCCAGCAGGGCTCCGCACCGCCATATTCCACCCCGTCCCCTCAACGGATGGCCTCATTAAGAGCCATGGAATGAGACTCGTAGGCAAATACTAAAAAGGAGGTGGAAGAGGTTCTCTTCCTCACAAACACAAACCTTCCTGTGCCCAGAAAGAACTGTACCTGGAGCCCGCTGGTGCGCAGTGCCCTCTCCCAACCCAAAGTGCTCTGAGTGCAGCGCTGTGTCTTGTTGACAATGACAGCAGTCGCGCTCAGCAGTACCATATGGGATCCACAATTTAGCTCCATTAATGCTCTTAATTTGAAGACATCAAGCCCTAATTACACACTGGGTACTAAAAAGGCAAAACCCTTCCCTGGTGCCAGCTACTTAGTGGTACTGTTGCCGTAACAGCTGGCTGAGGTAGACGCAGGCCAGGCTGGGCCTGTGAGCTCTCAGGTGGAAGAGGCCAGCTCCAGAGCAGGAGAACCGGGAACAATAGGACCCCATCCACCCGGCGGGGGATTCTACTGGTTCCCTCCATGTTTGGCTAGTTCTCCCTGGTCGGTGGAGTGTGTGAGGGACACAGGGAGTGCCGAGCGTGGGGGGCCCATCGCCACATGGGGAGGGGAGTGCTCACCTCCTGCTCCATGTTGCCGTGCAGCCGTAGGAATTTTAATCTTGAGGAGGCAGATGGCAACCTCCCTGATGCCGCCGCCGCCGGGGCCCCCGAGCGGCAGAGCAGGGTGCGGAGGAAGAGGCTGTAGTGGAACTCCACCAGCTCGCAGCTCGAGAAAAAGACAATCATCTTCTGGTCCTTTTCAAACTGTACCAATACAAAGGGGAAAAGCAAGCAGACCATTTTAAGCTGGTGTGACTCCAAAATGAGTTCTTTCTCAAAAATACATGTTCACGTGCCCTGATTTGGAGACACTGGTGACACAGCTTTGAATTATTAAAAAGAAGAGTAACATCGATACTCCACTGTACAAACACCGCATGAAAGGAAAGAGACATGGTTCTAACCTCAAAGAGAAAACCGAATGTCCTCTAGGCGCAGGCCTGCCTTAGCTCTGTCCTTTATCCGCTCTGGGCTTGTTAGCTGGAATGGTGCTGGGTATGGCCCTTTGCAGAAGCAATGCATCTTGAAGCTTCACCTCCAAGCCCCACAACTTAGCATCTTACAACATGACCACACCCTGTCTCATGAATCTGGTACACACAGACACCAATATTGGGATCTGTCAAGAATACCAAGCAGGGCTAGGAAGGTGGCTCAGTGGTAGAGTGCTTGCTTTGCATGCATAAGGCCCTGGGTTCGATTCCTCAGCACCATATAAACAGAAAAAGCCAGAAATGGCACTGTGGCTCGCCTTGAGCTGAAGAGCTGAGGGACAGTGCCCAGGCCCAGAGTTCAGGACCCATGACCGACAACAACAACAACAAACAAACAAAGAATGCTGCACTTGTCTCCCATCCTGCACACTCCCACTGCCTCGGTTAACCTTCCCGAGAACAGTCTCAAGGGCTGCATTTATGTCAGATGTCTAGTTCAGCACTGTGACTATCCTGGCCCACAGATGCTCTTTGGTAATTCTGGAGCTTCTAATTAAATGGTTATATATTAATGCCTGCATCCATGGGCTCAAGAGTTAGAACACACGTGTCTGTTCTTTGGGTCAGGCCAGGTCTAGGCAGCAGTCCTACCTTGCATTTCTGTAGAACAAAGGCCGCCAGACAGACCAGCCGCAGCTTGCTGGGAATCAGCATCACATACTGCTCGAGGCTCTCGGGTATGGCGAAGCTGCCCTGTCCGTCACGCGTCTGTGGAGGGATGGCTTCAGGGGCCACTTTGCCCTCTCCCTTACACGGCTCATGGCTTTTATCCAGGACAGAAATATTGACTGGATTATGCAAGCTGATGTCAGCTAGCCGTGCTACACCTTGGGTAACAAGTAAAATGAACAAAGGAAGTTGGTCACACATGCATACTGCTACAGCACCCACCCAGGTGGAATGTAAGAATAGCCAAGCATGGATGTGCTCTGCTGCCACACTAGTGAAGAACACAGCCTAATGAAACTCGTCCATGGGAGACCAAAGGATGTCCATCCAAAAGAATATCTGAACCCGTGCATGCCCACCTTTACCCTCCAGAAGAATGTTCTGGTCAAGTTACAAAAAACTTGAACTAAAATGGCTTCATTACAGGCTTCTGACACAGGCCTTCCCAGGGCCTTCATTCTGTGGCCTGGTAAACCAGGCGAGCCACACAGAAGGCCGTGGAAGCGTGCATGCAGTCTACCCAATGACCTGCGCAGGGTGAGTTGGTTAAGTGGAATGGTTTTCCAAGCCTTCATCTTCCCATCCAGAGAACAGCTAAGAATTTCCATGTCCTGAGTGTGGGAGGCAGAAAGGAGCCAAGCCACACTTCCAATGAGGAGCAAAGCACACATGGAAAGGAGCCCTCACCCTGAGAGCCAGGGCTCTCTTCCTCCGAGCCTGTCCTCCTCTGCACCCTCGTGTGCACAGCTGCAGCAGGGTTCCACCTGAGGTGGCTCCGTATCTGGGTCTGGCCTCCTCCCTTCCCAGGCCCTGGGGAACACATTCTAGTAGTGCACGAGGGTGGCAAGGAAGGCAAGAGAGTACAAATAGTCCCCATAGACACCTGTTCCCCTCCCTCCCCCAGACTGAGCAGCGGTCACTGCTGCCAATCAGCTCTTCCTGGGTCCTCCCTCCTTAAGAACAAAGCAGGACAGGCACTGGTGGCTCACACCTATAATCTTAGCTACTCAGGAGGCTGAGGTCTGAGGTCAGAGTTCAGAGTCAGCCCAGGTAAGTGCATGAGGCTATGATTTCCAATAAATCACCAAAATGCTCAAAGTGGGAGGGTGCCAGTTTTGAGTGCAAAAAGCTAAGGGAAAACATCCAGGCCTTGAGTTCAGGCCCTAGCACTGGCACCCCTGCACGCGCACACGCACGCACGCACGCACGCACACGCACACACACACACACACACACACACACACACAGAGGAAAGCATGTCTTCGTCACCTTCTGTGAGTGTGGCTGACAGTAAGACGTTCTGCCGCTTCTGGCACTCCGCATTGACAGCATTGAGTATTACTGTGATGTCCTTCTCAAACCCCAAATCCAAGAGCCTGTAATTTTGAGAAAAGAACTGTAACCTACACAAAGAATCAACATGATGCTAAGGGCTACAGTGGGTGCCACCAAGATGGAGGACACAGCCTTTTCTCCACCTGCCCTGCCCCCAGATAACCTTCACCTGTCCGCTTCGTCCAAAATCAGCCACTGGATCCGGCTAAAATGAATGTTCTTTGTGGATTTGATATGATCCACTAGACGTCCAGGAGTCGAGATAAGGATATTTATTCCTTTTCGGAGTCTGTTTAAAATGATATCAGAGGAGGTAAATCAACCAGGGCTACAGAAAACATAGAAAAAAGGCAAAAGAGAAAAAGGCAAAGTCATTCTTCATATAACCTAAAGTCAGAGCAAACATAGGGACAGTTGATAAGAAGATACACCTGAGCTTGATTCCCTCTCAGAATGAAATTAAGATCTAAAATTAGAGCAAAAAGACAAAACTTTGGAAGGGATGAACTGTGTAACTCAATGTTCTTCTTCAGACTCATAGATGCTCTATAGAATGTTTTAGATAAATGGCCACTTAGCCAGACTTCTGTGCCAGGGAATCTCCTACCATAGTGAGCTAATCTACATAGTGTGTTAGAATTGTTAGAATGCTTTTCCTTCCTCTTTCTCTTCCTCTTTTTCTCCCCTTTGTTGTAGTACACCTGAGCCATGCTTCTACCTCTGATTTTTGCTGATTATTTTGGATAGGGCCTAGCGATTTTTTTTGCCTAGGGTGATCATGAGCAATAACCCTCCAGATCTCAGCCTCCTGAGTAGTTAGGAATAGAGGGCGTGAACCACTGGCAACTGCCTAGAATCTTTTTCTTATACTAAGCCCTGTAGGTAACTTCCACAAAATGGACATAAGCTTTGTCCCAGACTATGGACAGTAAGTCTAATTTCTTATTTCTCCAACAACCATATCCTATTATTCTATAGTAAAAGACAGAATGAAAATTTTAGCTGGGGGGCTGGGAAGGTGGCTCAGTGGTAGAGTGCTTGCTTTGCATGTATGATGCCCTGAGTTTGATTCCTCAGCACCACATAAGCAGAAAAGGCCAGAAGTGGTGCTGTGGCTCAAGTGGTAGAGTGCTAGTCTTGAGCTGAAGGGCTGAGGGACAGCGCCCAGGCCCAGAGTTGAGGCCCCACAACTGGCCAAAAAAAAAAAAAACAACTAGCTGGATGCATTTTCTTGTTTTCTTTCCAGTAACCTACAGTCATGTCTACGTTGCATCAATGGAAGAAAGGATAAAGGGACTATGCAAATCACACAGGAACCTTTGAGGGGAAGAGCTTTGACCCCTTTGTTTCTGCTGGCACGAAACTAAATGGCTGGAGCTTCAGCAACTATCCAAGAGTAAAAGGTAAACTTCTAAATGGAAGCCTCCCATGGGGGCATGAGAAGATGGACAACCTGACAAGATGGGTCCTGACGCTGAGCACGGTGCCAGCCTGGCCTGCCCTCTGACAGCTTGAATGTGAAAGCAAACCATCTACATTGTTTTGCCACCTTTCCACTGTTTTATTTACAGCTGAATTGATCTAACGAATAAGTAATTTTTTTTGTTTGTGTGTGTGTGTGTGTGTGTGTGTGAGTCCTGGGGCATGAACTCTGTACCTGGGCGCTGTCCCTCACCACCTCTGGCCTTTTCTGCTTATGTGGTGCTGAGGATTGGAATCCAAGGCCTCAATGCACTCAAGGCAAGCACTCTACCACTGCCAACTTCCCAGCTCCAATAAGTGTTCTTTTTTGTTTTGTTTTGTTTTTTGTCGGTTGTGGGGCTTGAACTCTGGGATTGTGTGCTGTTCCTGCACTTTCAGCTCAAGGCAAGCACCATACCACTTGAGCCACAGCTCCACTTCCGGTTTTCTAGTGTTTTATTGACGATAAGAGTCTCATGGACTTTTCTGCACGGGCTGGCTTTGAACCGAGATCCTCAGATCTCAGCCTCCTGAGTAGCTAGGATGACACGCGTGAGCCACTGGCACCCAGCTCTCCAATAAGTGTTTTTAAAAAAGTATACAGACAGTTTGGGATCTGGGGGTGACAATTTCTAACAACATCCACTGAAGATCCAATTTACAATTGGCAATCAATATGTTTACCACATTGCTAAGTGCTATGGAAGTTCATGATCTTATTTCTGGAAACTGAAAATTCAAACGCCTAGTGGACACAAGAGTCATACCTAGAATGCAAACTGAACCAAGGCACCTGCAGGGGACCAGGCGTGGGAGGGAGAAGGAACCAGCACGGTGACAATGACATCAGGGACAATCTGCCTGTAGGTCTTCAGTATTTCAAAAAGCAGAATGGCTAGCCATGAGCACTCCCTGCTGCTGTGCTGGGAGCAGTAGACACAGAGGTGTGCTCAGGACTGTCTCCAGGTGTGGAGGCCATACCTTGCAGGGCAGGAAGATTGGATTCTAAGAGGAATGAACAACAAACAGACTCTTACCGGGCCTTTTCTGATTTCCTCTTTTCTCCACCCATCAACACTCCAGGCACAATCCAAGTAAAAGGCTGCAGAAAAACCATACACCAAATTCAAACAAAGACAGACAGAGAGAAACTGAAGTTCCTAGTCCTTCAACAGGCAGAAGGACACATGTGCCCACTGCTGGAGGCACTATGGTACAGACAAAGCTCCTGGGCACTGCTTGGTGTATAGTTTCATCAGCTGTAGCTGAGACTGTAACTTTGTAATAGCTTTCCACGCTGTCAGAGACAAATGTGAGCTTTTAAAAGGATCTAAGTAGCAAGCTCTCTAGCTTTTTCTCCTGAAATCTACCTAGAAAATAAATTTCACTAAACCCACTGCCTTGGAGCAGTATTATTTAGATAAAATCTAGTCATATAACTAGGGCACTAGTGGCTCACACCTGTAATTGTAGCTACTCTGGAAGCTGAGATCTGAGGATCACAGTTCAAAGCCAGCCCAGGTAAGAAAGTCAAAGACACTCTTTATTTCCAATTAATCACAGAAAAACTGGAAGTGGTGCTGTAGCTTAGGTGGTAGAGTGTTTGCCTGGACCAAAAAGAGCTTAGGGACAGTACCCACACCCAGAATTCAAGGCCCAAGAGTAGGGGGAAAAAAAAAATCTAAGGATATAATCTTTACCCTGTCCCCAATAAAAGAATAGATCAATCCAAGATCTAATTTGGTGGTTGGCAATCCGTGATGCCACAACCTTCTCTGTCTTCTTTCTTAAATCCTACTTGCAGCTTTTTATTACTTTCCATGGATCACCTGAGGGATGGACCCACAAATCTCTATGATTAGCAGATTATAGGACTCAAAGCTCCAAGAAACACTGGTAATTTAGTTAAGCTAGAAATCAATAGTTACTAAGGTTTAGATCAGTAAAAACCAACACACTTATATCTTCAGAAAGCAGAGACATGAGAAGAGAAAAGTAAGAATTCCTATTTCTTTGAAAATAAAGAGTATCATATATTAGGTCTTTCCTCCAAATGTCAAAGAAAGAAAAATATAAAACTGACCTCATGGCTTTTCTTACCTTAAGCAGTTTCTGGACAATATCAAAGCTTTGTAGAGCCAGCTGTAAATATTAAAAAGTATAGTGATGAACAGGGACACCTATACCTTTTTTTTTTACTCTAAATGGATTAGGATTCAAACTTGGACCTCAAGTTACAACTTAAGAAAAATAATGCACAGAATCTACACAGAAAGTATCTTGGCTCTGCAACCTGCCTGTTTAGGGAACGAGGGTAAAGACAGCAGATCTATTCCTTGGACATGTACAAAAATAGTGTTTTGTGCTCCCTCTGCTGGCTCAAATTCCCAGTGTGTCACACAGAAGTTCAAGTCAGCAGTGCACAAAGGTGGAAGAAAACAGTTGGCTTAAACTTAGCTTTCCTCAGAAAAGAATGTAGCATGCATAATACATGCAGACAGCATGCTTTAAGGTGCCAGACTGCCTCCTGAGACTATGTTATGGCTTACTTGACGACTGGTCGATAACCCTAAAATTTACACCCCCAAGTTTACAAAACCTAAACAAACCCAGCCAGCCCAATGAAAACCAGAGAAAGTGAAAATCAGTAGATCATAACCATTCACCACCATAAAAGCCTCTACAGAACACTACTGTCCAAGCAAAGAGACTCAGTTTGCATGTGTGGACTATGCATGGAGCAGCTCAGTAAAGGAAGACCCTTGGTGTGCTGGCTCCTTCCTGGGCCTGGGCAGGCAAAAAGGCTGCCCGGGAACTTCCACCTCTTGTGACCAATTCTCCGTAAGGAGATTATGAACATCTGATAGAGTAAACAGATGCCCTAATCGAAAATGCTCCTGTGGGCAAATATCAGAGATTTCTACTGAGAAAGAAGAAATCTATCAAGAAGCTTAACTAGTACAAATAATTTAAGGGGAAAAAAAAGAGTAGCAGTAGCTGCTTAAAAAAAAAAAAAGTGGGCTGGGAATGTGGCTTAGTGGTAGAGTGCTTGTCTTACATGCATGAAGCCCTGGGTTCGATTCCTCAGTCACATACACAGAAAAAGCCGGAAGTAGTGCTGTGGCTCAAGGGCTAGAGGGCTAGCCTTGAACAAAAGGAGCTCAAGGACAGTGCTCAGGCCCTGAGTTCAAGTCCCAGGACTGGCAAAAAAAAAAGTTTCTTTTCAGAGCCAACTGATTTTGGTTCTGAATTACTTTTTTTTTTCTTCTTTTTCTTTGTGGCACTAGAGTTTCAACTCAGGACCTTGTACTTGGAAGGCAGATACGCTTACAATCAAGTCACACTTTCAGTCCACTTTATTTACAACTTTTGAAATGCAAAATTGCAATTCTTTTTTTTTTGTTGGTCGTGGGGCTTGAACTCTGGGCTTGAGTGCTGTCCTGCGCTCTTCAGCTCAAGGCGAGCGCTCTACCACTTGAGCCACAGCGCCACTTCCGGTTTTCTAGTGGTTTATTGGAGATAAGAATCTCATGGACTTTCCTGACCGGGCTGGCTTGGAACCATGATCCTCCGATCTCAGCCTCCTGAGTAGCTAGGATTACAGGTGTGAGCCACAGGCACCCAGCTCAAAATTGCAATTCTTGGAAGTAGAGCTGTGGCTCAAGTGGTAGAGCACTAGCCTTGAACACAAAAGGTAAGGAACAGCATCCAGGCCCTGAGTTCAAGCTCCAGTACTAGTATATTAAAAAAAAAAAAGCCGGGTACCGGTGGCTCCTGTAATCCTAGCTACTCAGGAGGCTGAGATCTGAGGATTGTGGTTCAAAGCCAGCCCAGGCAGGAAAGTCCATGAGACTCCTATCTCCAATAAAAAACACTAGAAAACCGGAAGTGGCCCTGAGGCTCAAGTGGTGGAGCGCTCGCCTTGAGCTGAAGAGCGCAGGGACAGCGCCCAGGCCCAGAGTTCAAGCCCCACAACCAACCAAAAAAAAAAAAGAGCAATTCTCTTAATACTTTCTATAGGTACCAAAATTTAATAGACTTACTAGATTTTAGAAAACAGGCAAGAACTTTTCCATATTCAGCTTATGATTTTCAAGGAGTATTTTAGTTTTTCTCTTTGAGAGGAAGCAGCAGGAGGGCTCCCATCAAAGCACACAGTGCTGTAGTGGTTATGTTGTAGAAGGGAGAAAAGCGGTAAGCGCTTGACGTCAATAGGCATCACTGAAAGTAAGTGAGCTACTTACCTCTCTCGTGGGCACAAGGACCAGAGCATAGGGGCCGTCACTTCGCTGTTAACAGAAGAAAGAAACACACCATGAGTGGGGCCTACCAAGTCTACATTCCAGATGGATGAACTTTAGCTACAAAACACCAGAAGCATTTCACAGAAGGAAAAGATGAGATAAAAATGCTGCCATCGGCTGGGAATGAGGCTTAGTGGAAGAGAGCTTGCCTAGCATGCATGAAACCCTGGGTTCGATTCCTGAGTACGACATGAGCAGAAAAAGCTGGAAATAGTGCTGTGGCTCAAGTGGCAGAGCACTAGCCTTGAGACAGAGAGGCTCAGGGACAGTGCCCACGCCCTGAGTTCAAGCCCCAGGATCGGTAACAACAACAACAACAACAACACTGCTGCCATCATCCCCACAGCTATGTAACATTATTCAAGTAGGCCTGGCCCCTGCAACCACACAAGAGGAAGACATAGGCTGTATATATTTGGAAAGGAGGCAAAATGATCACCAGTGAATGATGTTACTTCAAGAGGAAAAAATAAATAAAACTCAAGAGAAACAATTGAGATGGTACTATAAAAATGTATTTCAGTCAAGTAGCTGAATGTAAAATTAACACATAAAGATGAGTGCCGGTTGGGGCTGGGAAGGTGGCTCAGTGGTAGAGCGCTTGCCTTGCATGCATGAGGCCCTGGGTTCGATTCCTTAGCACCACATAAGAAAAAAGAAAAAAATCCAGAAGTGGAGCTGTGGCTCAAGTGGTAGAGCGCTAGCCTTGAGCTGAAGAGCTGAGGGACAGCGCCCAGGCCCAGAGTTCAGGCCCCACAACCGGACCCTCCCCCCCCAACAAAAAAACAAAGATGGGTGCCGGTGGCTCACACCTGTAATCCTAGCTACTCCGGGGGCTGAGATCTAAGGATCGTGGTTCAAAGCCAGGCCAGTCAGGAAATGTCTATGAGATCTTATCTCCAATAAACCACTAGGAAACTGGAAGTGGTGCTGTGGCTCAAGCAGGAGAGCGCTCGCCTTGAGCTAAAGAGCACAGGGACAGCATCCAAGCCCAGAGTTCAAGCCCCATAACCGACAAAAAAAGAAAAAAAATTAACACATTAAAAACCAACAGTCTTTCAGTACACAAAGTTTGAAAATACAATGAAAAGAAAGTTTTCACTTACAATGTCAACAAAGACTAAGATTTAAAAATCTGCAAAGCTTGCCAGGTGCTACTGGCTCATGCCTGTAATCCTGAGACTGAGATCTGAGGATCATGGTTCAAAGCCAGCCCAGGCAGGAAAGTCCGTGAGACTCTTATCTCCAATAAACCACTCAGAAAACCAAAAGTGGCACTGTGGCTCAAGTGGCAGAACACTTGCCTTGAGCTGAAGAGCTGAGGGACAGCGCCAGGCCAAGTTCAAGCCCCACAACCAGAAACAAACAAACCTGGAGCCAGGTGCCAGGAGCTCAGGTCTTTAATTGTAGCTACTCAGGAGGCTGAGATCTGAGGACTGCAATTTGAAGCCAGTCTGGGCAGTAAAGTCTGTGAGACACTCATCTCCAATTAACTACCAAAAAGGCTGAAGTGGGGCTGTGGCTCCAATGGCAAAGCAATAGCCCCGAGTACAAAAGCTCAGGGCAGTACCAGGCCTGAGCTTAAGTCCCAGAACTGGTATAATAAGTTAATTAAAAATAAAATTTGAGTGGGCTGGGAAGGTGGCTCAGTGGTAGAGTGCTTGCCTTGCATGCTCGAGGCCCTGGGTTCGATTCCTCAGCACCACATAAGCAAAAAGAAAAAAGCTGGAAGTGGCGCTGTGGCTCAAGTGGTAAGAGCGCTAGCCTTGAGGGACAGCGCCCAGGCCCAGAGTTCAGACCCACGACTGGACCAAAAACAAACAAACAAAGAAACAAAAATAAAATTTGATACTACTGTATACCTTGTGCACTATTACAATCTATTCAATAATGCATGTGTATATGTATGTATGTATGTGTGTATGGTGTGTGTGTGTGTGTGTGTGCGTGTGTGCGTGTGCGCATGCGGGTGCTAGGGCTTGAACTCAGGACCTGAATGCTATCCTTTAGTTTTTTCACTCAAGGTTGGTGCTCTACTGCTTGAGCCTCACCTCCACTTCTCGCTTTTTAGTGGTTAACTGGTAAGAATCTTATGGATTTCTTCTGCCCAGGCTAGCTTTGAACCATAATCCTCAGATCTCAACCTCCAGAATGCTTGGAATCACAAGCATGAGGCATCAGTGCTTGGATCACTAATATATCTTTAACTGTATGGCTTTAAATAATTGGGATGCTTTTCATACATGCCTTAGCATGTACAAGAGCACAGGGATGTGTGCACACACCGCTACTGGATACAAGAGCGCAGGGATGTGTACTCACTGCTAGTGGACACAAGAGGACAGGGATGTGTGTATGCCCGGCCCTTAGACACGACAGTACAGGGACTTGTACACATGGCTCCTGGACAGAGAGGACAGGGACACACACATAGGGCTCCTGGAGTATAAACTGCTAGAACCTACTTAGAGATCAGCTGTAGCACTGGCTACAAAAACAGAAAGGCAAATCCCACTTCCAGAATTTTTTTTACACATACACGTGTGTGTGAAGAAACAAGATTATTGTACACACTGCACAATATTTATGATAGCTTTGTTTGAAGCAAAATACTATACTACGTAAAGTTCACCAAATAATAAGGAATAAGTCAGTAATTTGCAGTACACAGTATAATGAAGCACTAAGCAGCCATGAAAAAGAACAAGGCAGCTCAATGTAGTAGTAGTAAGAAATCATAAAAGACAAGAGTGGTACAATGGTGTGTACTTGTAATTCTAGCACTTAGGAGGCTGACACAGAGGATCTCAAGTTTGAGGCCAGCCAGGATAACAGAATGAGACCATATTTTAAAAAAAAGCAAGATATGGGGGGCCGGGGGGGAGGGGGGAGGATGGGAAGGGATGGGAAGGGGGAACAAAGGAGGAGGCTACAATGCTTGATAAGAAATGTACTCATTATCTTGCCCATGTAATTGTAACTCCTCTGTACAGTATTTTCACAATTAAAAAATAAATAAATAAAAAAGCAAGATATACATCATAACATTCATACATTGACAAAAATTTCACATAAAAATTTCAATTTAAGCCAGATGCTGGTGGCTGACACCTATAATCCTCGCTACTCAGGAGGTTGAGATCTAAGGTTCAAGGTTCAAAGACTGCTGGGGCACGAAAGTCCCTGAGACTCTTATCTCCAATTAACCACCAAAAAGCCACAAGTGGAGGCATGGCTCCAGTGGTGGGGCACCAGTCTTGAGCAAGAAAGCCAAGCTAGTGTATAAGGCCCTGAGTTCAAGTCCATCCAAAAACCACCGCAACACAACAGACTAGACCTGGGAGGAGCAGCAGACCAGGTACCAAACAAGCACGGCATGCTGAGGCCCTGCAACTTCAGGGATGGAGGAGGCACTGGGGCACAGAATGACCAATTTTCACTCTGTATATTCTTTTCTCGGTACTGTCAGTTTTGTTTTGAATTTTCAGATGTATGTAAATAATAAGTTAACCAAATGAACATGATGAAGGCCCCAATGGGGCTTGTACATCCCAAGTGCTCACAAATGCTAAATGAAGAACTCAGAATGTGATTGTAGAAAGGGTGGATTTAGCAGAAAATGCAATTACAGCTCTGGCTTTCATGTTCTGTGTGGGACACATTTACCCAGGCAGAGAGAAAGGATTTAGGACTCAGACTGGAGTAGTCGCTACTCAACAGCAACTTTGTGAGACTACGCTGGAGCCCAAGCTACAACAGCAAACAAGCTGGTACAAGATCAGCATGCGTTATGTGATGGGAAGGCTCTGACATTTCAAAATGTGCTTCTACATAGAGAAGAAAAAACAATTTCTCGTAAGTGAAGGATGAATGTAATATTAAAAATCAGAGCCACGCCCAGCACCTGTGGCTCAAGCCTACAATCCTAGCTACTCAGGAGGCTGAGATCTGAGGATTGAAGTTCACCCAGAAAAGTCCATGAGACTCTTGTCTCCAAATAACGACCAAAACATTGGTGGGCACGCACATGCACACGCACACACCAGAATCAAAATAAGTAGAGGAGAGTGAATGCAGAAAAGCAGCCCATTCTCCCCCCACCACTATGGAAATGTAAGAACCCACTGGGCACCTTGAAATTATGGCTGTTCCAGTAAAGTTCTAAGAGGACAAATCCTGTTACAATAAACTCCAAGGAACTACACTAAATATTTGAAATAAATGAGTTACATTGGGACTTGGGAAATTGTATTCATATAAATCATTTCAATTTTTTTTTTTGGCTGGTCCTAGGGCTTGAACTCTGTTCCTGAGCTTCTTTTGCTCAAAGCAAGTACTCTACCACTTGAGCTACCGTGCCATTTGCGGCTTTGAGTATTTTATTGGAGATAAGAGGTGTACGGTTTCTTGCCCAGGATGGCTTTAAACCCCAATCCTCAGATCTCAGCCTCCTGATAGCTAGGATTATAGGCGTGAGCCACTGGTATCTAGCAATTTATTTTATTTTATTTTTTTAAATAAGAGCTCTCTCACTAGTGGAGGTTGGCCTTAAACTTGCCATGTAGCCCAGCATGGCTTAAATTCATGATCCTTCTATTTCAATCTTGTGTGTGTGTATGTGTGTGTGTGTGGCTTGAACTCAGGGTCTCAAACTCTTGCTTGGCTTTTTCTCACAGGCTGGCATATTACTACCTCTTCTAGTCTATTGCTAGCTAATTAGAGGTAAGAGTCTCATGGACTTTTCTGCCCAAGCTACCTTTGAACTAAGATTCTCAGATTTCAGTCTCCTCAGTAGTTAGAATTACAGGTGTGAGCCATCAGTATCTGGCCTACTTCAAGTGTGTGTGTGTGTGTGTGTGTGTGTGTGTGTGTGTGTGTGTGTGTGTGTGTGTGTGTGTGTGTGTGTGTGTGTGTGTGTGTGTGTGTGTGTGTGTGTGTGTGTGTGTTTGTATTCACCAGGTGTGAGCCATCAGTATCTGGCCTACTTCAACTGTGTGTGTGTGTGTATTTGTGTTCACCAGTACCGAAGCTTGAACTCTGAGCCTGGGAGTTGTCCTTTAGCTTTTTCATTCAGGGCTGGCACTCTACCATTTGAGTCACTTATCCACTTCTGGCTTTTTGGTGATTAACAGAAGGGTCTCATAATTTTCCTGCCCAAGTTCATCGTGAACTGTGATCCTCAGATCTCAGCCTCCTGAGTAGCTAGGATAACAGGAATGAGCATCAGTGTGCAGCTACAAAACACTGTTTTAAATATAGGGTTCAGCCTTCCTTGTCAAAAGTCAAGGCTGGAATTTAAGTCTCCATGGTTTCCAACATTTCCAAGACAATACCATCAAGAGGTAGCTGCAAACAGATACTTAGCTGGTGCTAAGGTTGCAGGCGGTCCTATGCTGGGCATTATGTGAGACAGAGAAGGCCCCTAAACAGGACAGGAGCCCGCAAAGAACCATGCACAAGGAGACAGCCTGATCCTGAAGCCACACAGGAGTGAGGTGCAAATCCAGCTCCACCAGGACGTGTCTAGTGGCCTTGGCTCTTTTCTCTGTGTATCAAGTCTAAGACAGTGTTAACACCTACAACTCAGGCAGCAGAGGGTAAAAGATGGAAGGCAGCGGCGTGCAGGGCTGGCACAATGGAAGCATGTGAGAGCATGCTAGAAGGAGGTTCATTCTATCCCACTCCTGGCGTCTTCAGAGGCATCATGTTCATATAGAGTCAAAGCAGGGGAGGAAACATGGCTCGGTGAAGACAGCTCCTTTTAGCCCAAATGTTGTCACTCTAGTTGAAGCAGTGGCTGCTTCGCCATGGAATGCAGCAAGAAAGCACATTTTATTTTATTTTTTTGGGTCCGGTCGTGGGGCCCGAACTCTGGGCCTGGGCGCTGTCCCTCAGCTCTTCAGCTCAAGGCGAGCGCTCTACCACTTGAGCCACAGCGCCACTTCCGGCTTTTTTTCTTTTTGCTTATATGGTGCTGAGGAATCGAACCTAGGGCCTCAGGCATGCAAGGCAAGCACTCTACCACTGAGCCACCTTCCCAGCCCCAAGAAAGCACATTTTATACTCACCTGTATTTTTGACCTCAGTGCTTGAAGGGACTGGACCAGAGGGATGCAATACGCAAGAGTTTTACCTTTTAAAAGAGTGGAAAGCAATTAGAAAGGAAGCAGGCTCTGCTATTTTAGTTCTAACTTCTGGGAGAAAGTAAATGGTACATCCTACATCTAGGAGGTGAAGAAGAATTTCACCTGTCTGCCAGGACTCCTAATTTATTAATATGTATATATAACATAGATATGTGTAACATATACGTGTGTAATACATATATATTATATACATAAAATTTTTGCCAATCCTGGGGCTTGAATTCTGGGCCTGATCACTGAGCTTTTTTGCTGAAGGCTAGCATTCTACCACTTAAGCCATAGCTTTACTTCCTGCCCTTTGCTGGTTAACTGTAGAAAAGTCTCACAGACTTTCCTGCCCAGGCCCGCTTTGGATTACAATTCTCAGCTCTCCACTTCCTGAGTAGCTAGGATTACAGCTGTAAACCACTGGTGCTTGGCAGGACTTCCAATTTTGCTTTGTAAATTCAGTTACCTTTTAAAAACCTAATCTTTTATCCATCCAGCAAGGGTAGTTGTATTTCCCAAATAGCACAAACGCTCAACCATTGCTCAACCTTACAGTTGTCTGTCCAGCTAGCGTCCAGCTAGCAAATGCCTCGGTAAGTCCTCCCTCACCCTGCTGTGAGCTGCGGTGGCCAGCCCACCTCCCCTGCAGTGCTGGTGTGCTCAGGTACATCCTGGAGCATTTGCTGAACACAGAACTTTAAGTTTCCAGACCTCTCAACCTGGCTGGGATTGCAGGAGTGTATGACAGGACGCCACAAGGGCAGAGAGGTAGTCTAGGTAATGTTCTGTTCCAAGACAGGGGCTGTGTTCATCAGACTGCTTTTAGACAAGGTCACACACACATGCACTCATGAGCACAGACATGCATGCATGCACTCATGAAAGCAGCTCTGGCTGTAGATTATAGGATAGGCAAAGCTCTGAACTAGCAGGGCTCAGATCCTGCTCATCGCTCCTGACCACAGCACCAGTCTTCCTTCCACTATGTGCACACACCTAACTGAAAGCCAGCATGCCCTCTACCCGACATGACAGAACAGCCACCACCACCAGCACCACAGCCATCTTCCTGTAGAGACTACAGCATAACCACAGGCCTAGTGCCACAGAACCAAGGGCAGCGAACAAACAGGGACTGACCTGAGCCCGTCTGGGACCGCACAAGGGCATCTCTGCCTTCCAGCAACACAGGAATGCTCTGCTTCTGAACACTGGGGCCACCAAAAGAGAGAACACACCTCATCTCCACCGTGTCACTCTTCCACACAAGCAGCAGACACATGGGGCACACGACATGCAAATGCCCTGGGGTTGGCTTGGTCTAGAGATTTTTGATGTTAAGTTCCATTTCTGGAACTTAACTTAGATTGGTCATTGTATTAAACTAATTAAATTTAAAAAAAACTGGGCATTAACAACAAAGTGGAGTTACCATAAAAGTATTCTATACAATCTATTGCCCTCTGCAACATGGAATTTGGGACACAACAAAACTCAGAGGAAGATTTCCGCACAGAAGAACAAAGGAAGCTGGGAAGCTAGCCAGACATCCAGTCCCAGCTTTCCACCCTCCAGAAGACTGCCACCGACACACAGGGTACATCTAAACGTGTGTCCTGGACACGTGGGGTTACATCTACACACGTGCCACTGACACACCAAGAGCTGTCTACATGTACATTTAAAACCAAGCAACAAAACAATGGAGAAATCATTTAACTTGGTCTGATGAAACAAACACCCCTCCTTCCCCCCAATACTAGTGGTAATCGGTTGCTTGTTGTTAAACACTCTGATTTTTACTTACAAAAAAAGGGAGGACCATTCTTAGAGTAGAACACATTATTAAGTTCATGATTTCTATTTTCTAGGAGTCACCACGGAAACCACTTAAAACGCTGTTCCACTAACCCATTACATCCAAGCAAGTATCTATTACTCTCTTTTTGGTTGACTTTATGCTTACTAGTAAGAAAGCACAGGACTAAACTATCTTCAGGACCACACGGACAGAAGTGGTCCTCTGACCAGGTATGCACTGGTTTATAGCCAAGAGCGGAACTCTCTGGAAACCCACCTGGTTGGCCCATTACAGGAGAAGGGCACAGGCTCTATGTCATGTGAAGTCTGTATGGTCATTAACTCTGCGATGCTTTCCAAGGCCATAAAAGTGAACTTGCTCTGCCCTCCACATAGAATTCGGATTTCTTCTAGCTATACCTAATGAAGCCCTAAGAAAATCAAAAAGTAGCCTGCAAGTCTTACCTAGTCATGCTGGAGATTTTTAAGACTGTATTTAGTGTGGAAATCTGAAAGAGAAGATGGAAAATAAGTACTTTTTTTAAAAAAAAATCAGTATTTTAAAACAAATATATTTAGTGGAAAGACACAAAAAAGGGCCAAAAATTCTAGGATGTCACTGAGCAGACGAGGTTTCACCACCCCAGTGGTTTTCAACTGGAGAACTTCTGTCTTCTACCTCTACACACAGCAGTATCTGAAGGAATTTTTACTTGCTATGGCTGGGAGGAGATGGCACCAGTACATGGTGGGTCTAGGCCCAGCATGTTGCTAAACATCTAACAACATAGGACAATTTCCAAAACAATGAGTCATCTAGCCCCCAATATCCTAGTACTAAGACTGGGAAACGCTGCTCTAATAAACCTATCAAGCTGGGCACTGGTAGTGCCTACTTGTAATCCTAGCTATTCAGGAGGCTGAGATCTGAGGAGCGTGGTTTGAAGCCAGCCTGGGCAAGAGGGTCCATGACACTCTTATCTTCACTTAACTACCAAAAGAAATCCAGAAGCAGAGCTGTGGCTCAAGTGGCAGAGCACCAGCATTGAGCAAAAACAGCTCAGGACAGTGCCAAAGCCCTGAGTTCAAGCCCCAGGACTGGCACCGGAAAAAAAAAAAAAAAAGAAATGAAACCTGTGTAACCCATCCTAAAGAAGCTTTCTCTCTTTGCTTATTCATATGAAATCTAGAATATTCATTCATGGTATTAAAACAAAAAAAGGGAGGAGTGTCCATTTGCTTGTAGAAAATGCATCAATAATAATAATAATAATAATCTTCTCTTTCATCAAGCTCTAAGACTTCACACATCCTTTAACAGCAAGAAGCTAAACTCAGTTCTTTTTCTTATGGCCACTGTGATCACGAACGACTTTACCAAATCTAGCTAGTAATTAGGAAGTTGTTTTAAGTTCAGTAAGTGAAGTAGCAGTCTGGGACTTTATTGGGTAAAGGACAGTCTCCAGTTCTTTAAAGAAAAAAAAAAAAAAGTAAGGGAATGGGGTGAAGAGTATTCCTCAACTCTCCAGGGAGAATGACCTGTCAATCTGGGTTCATTCGGGTGAGTGAGAGCAGAAACAAAGGATACTTACAAGATGCGGGTGGAGGTCCAGCTGGTGGAAAGCCTCTGGAGTGAACACTTGCTCTCGCTCCTGCTTTACTACAGGTCTGCAGAAGATGGACAAAACCAGGCCAGTGCCAAGGTCAGCAAAGCAAGAGGCAGACACATGCAGCTCCTTCAGCCCCAGCACACCCCTGCCCGCACCTGCCCGCACCTGATGAGTTGGGGAATCTCAGGGTTGTTTTTAAACAGTGACGAGGTCTTAATGCATGGCTTTTCTTCTTGCTTTCCACCATCTGTGCTACTAACCATCTTCTTTGGAGAAAATATTTTTTTTGAGTTCCCCTTACACTTCCTCTGAGTTTCTTGAGCACTAGTTGTTTCCGTCGAGAGAAAGGCGGCTCTGCTTCTCCGTTTCGCTGGAGGAACCTCACTGGACTCTTGGTGTTTTCTCTTGGTAGCCTTTGCTTGCTGTGTTGTTCCCAAAAGGAAAAATCAAGAGGAGGTGTGCATTAGTCCATGAAGACAGCCCTCGGAGTGAAGCCTGACTGCCCACAGAATCGCATCTCTTCCTGCAGAGATCATTATGCCCCATATGCCAAGCAACAGTTCAGAGTTTGCCATTGGATTCTTTGATGGCTTTTTCCAAAATGGGGGTGGGGGTGGGGGTGGGTGGGGGAGGTCACCATCCACCTTAAATGTGAAGTCAACCAACGTGAGGGTGAGGATCAGAAGAGGAAAGGTTTTTCTGAGCTGATGTTACCCAATTCAGTTTGCTTTAGGGGAAGCAGAGCCCACCTGATGAAGTGTACAGAGTAAGTCAATTCACACCCTAGGAATGCGTGTGCATGAGAAGAACAGAGGGCAGGGGAAATGAATCTTCTCTCCAACAAAGCAAGGGTAGACTAGACAGGAGGGCAAGTGGAATGCCACATCACAGCTCATGCCCAGGAAGCAGAAGCCATCATTACTGCTCTACCCTTGTGCTTGGATCTGTCATCCTCTCCCCTCAAGCTGCTCCTCCAGATTTAAAGGGTCTGGAGACGGTGCCTACTCACAGTTCCCATTCCAAATGAGAATGCTGCTCCATTCATCACACCACACCATTTCCAGCCTTGCCTTTCTAGTCCCTGCCTGATCGCCCACCACAAGCCATCTACTACTAAGGACTTCTTGCCTGTTGTCTGATCTGCTGTTCATTTCTATAATGTGAATGGGAAGTCCAAACTTCCCCTGGCAGAAGCAGCCAATTCCTGAGGTTTGGGTTGTTGGGTTTCTTTTTTCCTTTTGGCCTTTTCTTCCAGTTTGTAGACGAATATCCCCCAAGCGGCCATTGCCTACTGTTTTGGAGTTTGAGACTTTAATTATCCTCTTTGCTGGAGATAATGACTTATGCTTATACAGTGTCTGCTTCAGAGCAACCTACTAATAAAAAAGTTCTTAGAAAAGAACCAACATCCATAAGGATTCCTTTATCTAAGTAATTCAGGAAACACCATTTCAAATACTTAATAAAGTATGCCTGGCTGATTTCACTTTACAAACTTGTGAAGTCCTGAGTTCCCGAATTCCAGCTTTAAGAGAGACAGTCAGGTTTCACGTCTGTTGAGTCATTTGGAAAACAGCGTGAATCTTGGATTTTTCTAGACCTACATGCTCTCTGTAAAGGCACAAGAGGCCACCCATTCCGGCCACCCCTGCCACGCCTGGGGTCCCTGTGACAGGTTCGCTGGCAAGTGGCCTGGCCAGTCTACACAGGAGCAGCCTCCCCTGCTCCTGACCAAGTCTGAGGATTGAGAAGCTTTTCCACCACCCAGCCAAGATCAGCCTCCTTGAACAGTACCTGCTAAGCTGAAGAAGGCTTTCTGCAGAGACATAGGCTACTTCCTCAGGAACATGTCCTTCTGACCACGTAACTCTTCTCTCTTCTTCATGCTCAATACCCCAGGTTCTACTAACACTGTAGGTACCTTATCATCCTAGTCACCATTTATTCCCATGCCGGTGTCTACAGTACTCAGAGCAAAGCATACTAATTAATGTTAGACATGCTTCCCACTGCTTATAGGCTAAAACCAAAACTGTACAGTTAGAAGCCTATGCAGCCATTTCTCCAGTTGCTGTGTGAGCTGCCTTAACCCCATGACAGCACCACGCTACTTCCCTCCTCAGGCCTTGGCACAGAGCCTCGCCCGGCTCTGAAGACTCCAGCCTCCTTCTGGCTGGCCAGCATGACTCAACTTCAGTTACTGGCTTTCTTATTCCATGCTCAAAAGAGCCTCTCCTACCTGGGTGTTGGTGGGTCACGCCAATAATCCAAGCTACTCAGGAGGTTTAGGATCTGAGGATCTCAGGCAGGATAATCGGAGACTTTTTTTTTTGTCGGTCATGGGACTTGAACTCTAGGCCTGGGTGCTGTCCCTCAACTCTTCAGCTCAAGGCTAGTGCTCTACCTCTAGAGCCACAGAGCCACTTCTGTTTTTCTGAGTAGCTTATTGGAGATAAGAGTCTCACAGCCTTTCCTGCCCGGGCTGACTTTGAACTGTGATCCTCAAATCTCAGCCTCCGGAGTAGCTAGGATTACAGGTGTGAGCCACCATGCCTGGCTTTCTGAGAGACTCTTATTTCCAATAAACCACCAGAAAACCAGAAGTGGCGCTGTGGCCCAAATGGTAGAGTATTTGCCTTGAGCTGAAGAGATGAGGGACAGCGCCCAAGCCCAGCCCAAAGTTCAAGCCCCAAGACCAGAAAGACAATACAAAACACAAAAAAGCCTCTCCTGACCTCCCTGCTCCGTGTTCTCCTTTGTAGCACTCAGCACAATAAGCACAACGGTTACTTGCCCATTCGACTGTTGATTCCCTGAAGAAATGCCCAGACTGGCTGCACAGCACTGCTTCCCTTACAGGGTTCATGCCCAGCACAAAACAAGCAGGCAGTAAATAATAGTTGCTACAATCTGCATACTGTTTCCTTCTTGCTCCAACAACCCCAACTACAACTTACTCATTCAGCAATTGTCAAGTACCTTGGTTTAAGGACACAGTTCAAAGATTAGCCAAGCCTCTAAAGAAGCTACAGACTAGCAGGAGAGATCAAAAGTGTAAAAACCATAAATCCAAACCTGTATTGATAAGTTTATGCAAAGAACCATGGGAGCAAAGGGGGGGGGGGACAGAAAGAGACAGACAAACATAACATGGCTTGTGGCAAGGAGAGGGAGGGAGGGTGAGGACATTTCTGAGGTGGCATGTGAGCAGAGAGGAAGCAAGGACTTATCTGGATTTTCTAGAAAAGAGCTGAATGTTAGCAGTCATTTCTCTTTAGGTCTTGTTCTTGTACCTATGAAAGGAGAAGATTATGGTGGATGATCTCCAGTCAACCCCAGGCCTGAGTTTGAGTTGTTGTGTTGTTGTTTCAACAAACATACTATGTAGTTACTGTGTGTCAGGGAGTCTATCTCACTACTGCAGACTCTGATAGCTTCTTTAGAGTACATGAAGGCAGAGCTGTGAGGTCATTTGTCCATGATCACTGAGGGAACCAGGCTTTTCCTAGGCATTATGCCTCTGTGCCAGGTTCC
This sequence comes from Dipodomys spectabilis, assembly GCF_019054845.1. Taxonomy (NCBI): domain Eukaryota; kingdom Metazoa; phylum Chordata; class Mammalia; order Rodentia; family Heteromyidae; genus Dipodomys; species Dipodomys spectabilis. The sequence continues at coordinate 5,457,348 of NW_024870744.1, forward strand.
TGACAACGATGCTCCAATGCCTTATTAGTTGCATACTACTTGATTGGAAAACATCATGTAGTTTGATTCCTATTGTGCGCTGTGGTTTTCAAGGATACATACCAAAATGCTAACGAGTTATCTCTGCGTAGGGCAATCATGTGTGTGGTTTATCTTCTTTCTCAATTTTCTAACATGAACTTGTGTCACTTTAATAATCAGAAAATAGCCTTAGAAGATAGTCTGAACAGTGTCAGGATGTCACGCATAACGTTAGCTTGTCAGAGCCCTTCAAACCAGTCTATTAGCTGCATACACACTGAGTCCAGGTTCCCAGCTCTTCTAGTCAGAGTATCCACCACTTCTATTCAAGACATTAACCACAAAGCCACTGTATTGCCTTTATAAAAAATACGGTGGATTAAGCAATCACCAACTCAAGACAATCTATGCTTACTTACTTAATGCACTCAATTTAAGTCTGGGGATGCTGTTGGGGATAGAGCTCAGTCTCCCGAACGCTAGGTAAGTGCTGTACCACTGAGCTATGTCCTCAGCTCCCCAATAAAGTTTTAGTTAAGAGCTTTCTACATGTTAGTTTTTAGACTCTATTGAGCTCCTGGTGTAGCAACCTATTAGACAAAACAGAGCCCCCCCCCCCCTTTTTTTTAAGTGCTGGGACTTATGAAATGCTTCTATGGGACCACCAATATATATTATCTCATTTAATCCTCATAACCACCTCATGTGAAGTAGAAATTATCCTTCTTGTTTCAGGATGGGTAAGGTGAGGATCAGAAAAGTAACTTTCCTTAGGTCATATGCCTAGTATGTTGCAAAACTGGCAACTAATCTCAGGTCTACCTTGCTCCAGACCACTGCTGTGATCTGTCCATCCCTCCACCCCCTCCCCAATATGACTTTCATGTATTTCTCTTCTCAAACAGATCTGGCGAGCTCATTGGCCGGCAGAAGACCCCTTACTCCCAAGGCTTATTACAAATACACAAATCACCAAAAAGAATCTGAATAGTGGGTATTTTAGACAGTGTGTTTATAGGATATCAAGAAATTATGTTCAACACACCTGGCGGACCCTAACTAACCCTGACAATTGATTTTTCAAGGGAATCACACACACAGCTTTTTAGAAAAGAAAGAAAAACTCAAACCCTCCCTTGGCAGCAAACGGTATCTTTCCTGTTCGTTTGTAATTTACGACTGTACACAGACTTTCCCAGTCCTCCTCGGGTAGACGAGCCGCTCAGCCTGGAAACGCAGCTTTCTGCTGCTTGGTTGGGTTAACTGTAAAAGCATCCTTCGCCTCTCCAGTAAAGGGAAGACACTGGCGAATCGCGTTTTCTTTCTCTCCTGCACTGCACGTGGATGGCAACCTGTGCCATTTAAAACAGCCTCTCCGAGCAAATGCCAGACCCGCTCCCCGTGCTGGGAGCCGGCCCGGGGCTCGCGCCCAGCCGTCACTGTCCCGGGAGGGACGGTCCGCGGGGCGGCACGCGGCATCGCGGGCGCCAGCCGGCCAGCCCGCGCTCCCGGCCCCGCGCCGCCTCCCCGCCGCCGCCTCCCGCCCCAGAAGCCGCCGGTCCCCCGAAACCCCTGGCTTCCGCCCCGACCGGCGCCGCACAGCAGTCGGAACTCACCCGCCTCGCCGGGGCCCGGGGGGATCCGGAGGTCGTCCCGGCGGTGGCGACCCTCGCTTCGGGCCGGCGGCGGAGCGAGCCGCGGGGCGCGGCCATGGCCCGAGCCCCGGGCTCCAGACGAGCGGCGCCGGGCCACGTGGACGCGAGGACCCCGCCGAGCCCGGCCGCCGCCGCCCCTTCCGGGTGCGGGAGGCGCCGGGAGGCCGCGGCGCCGCGGGCCGGGCCGGCTCCGGGCCCCGTCTGCGGCCGGAGGTGCGCGGTCGCTCCGATCCCGCGGAGCTCTGAGGAGCCAGAGGCCGCACGCCGTCCCGCCGACGGCCGCCGCTCCAGCCGCCTCCTCCCCGTAGTAACGGGCGCGGAGCTCGCGGCCCGGGGTCCGCCGCAGGCCCCGGGCTCGGCGGCCGGGAGAGGGAGTCCTCGAGGCTCCGCGTCCCCGCGCTCTCGCACGGCCCGGCGTGCTTTCTAGACAGGCAGCTCCGCGGCCACCTGGCAGGACTGCGTTGCCTGGCAACGGCGGGGTCCTTCCTGGCTCGGCGGCGCTCGGGGCCTGCGGGGAGAGAACCGCCGCGGAGGGCGCTGGGGGTGGCGGCTGCGGTGCTGCAGGCGGCCGCGGGACGGCGACGCGGGCTCGGGGCGCCGGGGGACCCCATCTCTGCGCCTGAGGGAAGATGGACCCGGCCGACCCGGTCCAGGTGGAGCCCGCAGACGACGGGCCCGCGCCGCCCGCGGAGGAGGAGGGCGAAGGGGGCGGGAAGGAGTCGGCGGCGGACGCGGCCCCTGGGCCCAGCGCCGCGTTCCGCCTCATGGTGACTCGGCGGGAGCCGGCCGTGAAGCTGCAGTACCCGGTGAGCGGTCTGGAGCCGCTGGCCTGGTCGGAAGACCACCGCGTGTCGGTGTCCACGGCCCGCAGCGTCGCCGTGCTGGAGCTCATCTGCGACGTGCACAACCCGGGCCAGGACCTGGTGATCCACCGCACCTCGGTGCCCGCTCCTCTCAACAGCTGCCTCCTCAAAGTAAGCCCGGCCCCGGCCCCGGGGTCCTCTCCGGCCGCCGTCCCGCGATCGGCCACCCGGCCCGCCGCGGGGCCGCGGTTACCCCGGCCACACCACCCTGGGGGTCGTGAGGGGCCAGGATCGCCTCAGCTTTGAGGGTGAAACCTCTACAGCAGTTGGCACCGTTTCTCGGATCACGTCCCTCCCCGTCCACATCCCAGTCCTGCGGGCGCCCCTCAGGACGCGATCCCGCCAACCCTCGCTTCGCCCCAGCATCTGGCGGGCAGCTCAGCTATCTGATTGCTCCCGGGTGCTGTCTGAGACTCCACCCCCTGTTGACCCAACCCGAGACCTGGCTCCTATTGTCTGGGGCAGACTCGCCAAGGCCCTTGGTTGGCTTTGTTTACTGTTTGGGGCCCTCCTCTCGCGCCTCTTTTGCTTTAGAGTTGGGAAACTGGCCCATTCATTGTTTTACGGGTTTGAATCGTTTTATTGTGAACGATCCTTGTGTCTCACCTGGGGCAGACAGACGGCTTATACTCCTGTTGTTCTTTAGCAAGAGTCTGGGGGGACGTAGATTGGAAGATTAAAGCTTCTGCAAACAAAGGCAATGATTAAACTGGAAGTCGGAGGTCTCTAAACTCACTGCTTTCGGCTTCCCCTAACCTAAGTTTGCATCAGAACTTCTGAGTTTCTAAAGTTTTACTGTGTTGTTGTTCTATTGGGTGCAGGTCCTGGGGCTTGAAATCCAGGCCTGGGCTGTTAGCTTCTTCATTCGTGGCTAGTGCTCTATCTCTGGAGCCTACTACAGCTTCACTAACGGCTTTTTGTTGGATAATTGGAGATAAGACTCACAGACTTTCCTGCCCTAGCTGGCTTCAAACCACAATCCTCTGATCTCAGTCTTCTGAGTATCTAGGATTGTAAGCATGAGCTACTACTGCCTGGCTAAGTTTTACTATTTTAATACCATCATTTTCAAACTCACTTTAAAAGCAGTAAGCCATATTGTACATTTCAGTAGCCTGGATAAAAGCTTTCTATTTTTTCTGTATAGCTCTGCATGCAAATACAGTAGGTGATTTGCAAAGGTATATGCTCATGGTTCTGAAAGTAGAACAGTGAACCACAGTCCCTACCCTCAGGGAGCTTATACTCTGCCAAGTCATAGACAAACAGTACCAAGCAGTGCCAGTTTATTTGGTAGTGAGGTTTTTCTGAATTCCTATTCAGAGCTCCGAGGTTTTAGCTGTGGGTAGAAGGCCAGTACACTTAGCTTTCAAACACAGCTTAATATTGAATTAGGTCCTTTAAACTTGTATGTGTGCCTGTGCTTGTGCAAGTGCACTGGTACGGTGGCTTGAACTAAGGGCCTACTGCTCTTAGCTTTTTCTACTCAGGGCTAGTGCCCTAACACTTGAATCACACCTACATTCACTTCCTGCTTTCTTGCTAGTTAATTGGAGATAAGAGTCAGTTAGGGCCGGTTGGAGCCTCAGCTCTCAGCCCCTGGTAGAGCTAGGATTACAGGCTTGAGCTACTGCTAGGACTTTATTTTTTGAAATTCTCACTATGTAGCTTGGGCTGGCCTTGAATTCCCAGTCTCCCTGTGTCTGTCTCCTGAGTGCTGGGATTACAGGTGTGTGCCACCAGAACCTGCATGAGTTTTAGGTCATTAGTGAACTTCAATGATTTAGTACTCAAATTTCTTATAGATATGAATGAATTGGCTTAAGTATAAATAAATCAGTTGGACACATGCTAGCAATGCTTTGAAATTCAGTTGTACATAGCTGGGAGGCAGAATGGTATTCTGAAAGCTGTCTTCTCTGCTGAAAAACAAACTTTGTATGTTCAGGGATGTTCATATGCACAGTGCCTAGAGAAGCATGTCTGTAGAGTAGAGATTAAGTTCTTCCTCAGAGAGATATTTAAAGGTTGGAGGGAATAGTGAGGGAAGGTGTTTAAATTAGGGGAGGTCATCCAATGGTTGAATCTGCTGCAGTGCTGAGAGAAAGTAATGTTTAGTTTCTCAAAGGAAGGAAGGAAAGGGCCTTGGCAGATGGCAGAATTGAGACATCCATCTTGTGCCCATGAACCTTTACTCACAGGCATAACTGTTGTTTGGATGGTGGTCATGATTAGTCCACAAATGAGCTCGGTAGTCCTTATGGAGTCAGAAAGTAAGTGAGCCCAGTTTGGGAACTGTGGAAGTTCAGTCCAAGAAGTCCCTAAGGTGCTGTTCCTTAGGGGTCCTGGTATGGTTTAGAACTGGAATCTACTGAGTTCTAGCCCATGGCCTCTAGGCCATGATGTGATTATCTCTAGTAGGATGAGCCCAAGACAGGCCTATCCATAAAGGAGTAAGAATAATAAAGTCGATACTGTTTGGGTTTTTTTTTCTTTTCTTACACATTGTATCACTTATCATTGATTCCTGGCTCTGAATGTGTAAATGGCGCAAAATAAATAAATAAAGCAGCCTGCTGCAGGTGACTCACACCTGTTGTGCTAGCTACTCAGGAAGCTGAGCTCTGAGGATCCAGGCTTGAAGCTAATGGGACAGACAAATCCAAGAGACTCTTACTGCCAGTTAACCAACAAAAGGCCAAAAATGAAGGTGTGGCTCAAGTGGTAGAAAGCCAGCCTTGAGCAGAAAAAGCCACTGAGTTCAAGCTCTAGTACCAGGACAACATGCATACACACAGAAAATAAAGAAGCCATATAGGTATAAAAAATAGGTCTGGGTTAATTGTGGGTATCAATGTGAAGACAATATACTTAGTATTCTAATAAAATTTTGACTCAGTTTGCTACATTTGACATGTGCCACAAATCCTGTTTAACTAGTAATAAAAAACACATAGCCCTCTGATAATTGATAAAGAACCTGATGAAGAAACTTCTGGAAAAAAAAATATATAAAGCTAGGGATGTAAAGAAGTTGAATATTTTGATGCACTACGTTTTGGGTGTTCTGGGGATTAGAATCTCCTCCACGCTGCCCACCTTGCCCAGATACCACCACCTGGATCTCCGTGCTGTGTGCAGCACTGCTGAAGTGTGCTGTCAGCCCTTCTGAAGCTTATGCTGTGCTGTTTGGATTATGATTTCTTTTAGAATATTGTGCAGCTAAATAACAAATCAGATGTTACCAGCTATTGGTAAGTTACTATAGTGGGTACTGAAGTTATAGAGCTGAGTGATAGAAATCTGGAAAAGCAATGAAATACTCAAGGACAGGTCATAATCTTTCTTCTCATTGGGCTACTGATTTAGTGTGTACTGAGTTGTGGTCTGTTCCAAATCCCACCTGAATTTGTGTGCTTCATTGTATTGTGCATCAGATGTTAGGAGTTTTAGAACTGTCTCGTCTTCCTACAGAATACTTTTGCTATTAGTACTGTTTACTTGATAGTTAAATGTTTAACTTGGGACAGGCCTCTGTGCACTGGAGCATTTATGTCCTTGGTGCTTGTTTTGATAGCTAGTTTTGTGATAGGGAGAGTTGGAGGAAGTGTAGTAGACTAACCTAATTGGAGTGTATTGTGGTAAAGGTTACTCTACAAAACCATCAGTCAGGCTTTTCCCTGCTGGTTAAGAACCACGATCTTCTGATCTCCGTCCTGCCAAGAACTCTTCTTCTATTGGGTGGGACACAGGCTTGCTTGAGCTTCCTTTGTCTCTTCTTGCACGGCTGCTTTGGGTTACAAAAATCTGTCAGCTTATTTTTGTTCTGCAGTAGCTTTTTGTGGGTTTCACCAATTCTAAGGATTATTATTTAACCTTCAATGTTTTAGGGTTTTATGAACAATTTCCTTACCCTTCATTTCATGTACTGTTTGACATCTCTCCTGAATTTTACATGCTTATCGTGTAACACTAATCATTAACAGTTGCTTAACACTCAGAATACTAACAATTATCATAGCTAATACTTACTGTTTACTATATAGTTTGAGTATTCTGACTTATTTAACTTTCTTAACTGTGTGAGATGTGAGGAAATCAAGACCAGAAGATGGAAGCTGTTTGCATGCAGTCAGGGAGCCGGCGCGTGACAGAGCCAGCGTTTGAAAGGAACCCAGGTAGTCTAGCATCTAGCACAGATTTCAGTCACTGTACCATGTTTAAATGACACCTACCCATCCAAAGCTTGGGACATACTTGATTGTCTCTCCAGCCACCTGTATCTCATTTAGTTGAAATGTCTAGTCTATATTTCTCCAGTGGATCCAGACTCTGTCCAAGAGACTACTGTAAAAGCAGATCTTAAAATGAAGATGTCCTGCCTAATGCACCATTTTTCATAGTATTCCTTCGGGTTAAAAAGGATGAACAACTTCCCAAAAATGTTCCACTTTTTTTTAAGTGTTTCTCTGACTCTTTATACAGGAGGTCCCTGACTAAGGCACTTCATGGCTTTTGTGACTTTCCCGGGAGGTGTATCATGTTGAGCATGTCCAAAAGTGTTTTGGCCACAGAGCTCTTTCTCAGGGAACAACTGAGGGTTAGGATTCTGTGAGTCACTGTAACAAAAGTTAACTGGGCACTGCTGGCTCATGGCTTAATCCTAGCTTCTCAGGAGGCTGAGATCTGAGGGTTGTGGTTCACAGCCAGCCCTGGTAGGAAAGTGTGTGAGACTTATCTCCAATTAACCACCAGAAAACTGGAAGTGGTGCTGTGGCTCAAAGTAGTAGAGTGCTAGCCTTGAGCAAAAGAGCTCAGGGACAGTTGAAACCCTGGGACCAACAAAAAAACAAAAACTGAAGTTAGCCAGCTAATTGGATTAGTGGGCAGCTAAATAAAATGAAATTACATTTTACTGTCCAGCAAGTTTAGCAGAAAAGAGGATGAGTAGATTAGCCCAGTTACCCTTTGCTAGTTCCTAATAATCGCTTCTTATTATCTCTTCCACTCTTCATTTGTTAATACACTGAGGAACTGGATTCCTAATCTAGCTTCACAGTCCATTTAAAATAATTTTTATTATGACTGTATATGTCTTAGACTTCAATTCCCTTTTAATTCTGTTCTCCCCTTTCCAGTTTGAAGATCAGCCTCTGTTAAAAAGAAGATTGAGCCATGGATTCAAACCTGTAGTGCTAGTAGCTTGGGAGTCTTGAGATTGGGAGGATTGAGGTTCTGGACCAGTCTGGGCAGAAAAATTTGCAAGACCCCTTTTTGGTAGGGAACCAGACACTGGCCAGTACCTGTTATCTAGCTACATGAAAAGCCTAACAAAGGGAGATTATGCCCAGGCTCTCACTCACGTAAGAAATAAGACTCAAAAGTTAACAACAACAAAACAGAGCTGGAGTTATGGCTCAATTGGTAGAGTCCCTGCCTAGTAGCATGAGACCCTGAGTTCAAAGCCCAGTATTCTCCCTCATCCCCACCAAAGAGAGATTGACACAAAAAAAGAACTAAAAGAATTTGTTAGCCGATGCTGATGGCTCACGCCTGTAATCCTATCTACTCAGGAGGCTGAGATCTGAGGATCACCGCTCAAAGCCAGCCCAGGCAGGAAAGTCCGTGAAACTCCTATCTCCAATAAATCACCAGAAAACTGGAAGTGGTGCTGTGGCTCAGGTAGTAGAGCGCTAGCCTTGAGCTAAAGAGCTGAGGGACAGCACCCAGGCTGAATTCAAGCCCCACGACTAACCCCCCCAACCCCTCCCCCCCCAAAAAAAAACCAACTTGTTTCCTCCTTTGTCCTTTTCTCTTAAGACACTGGGTCAGGTTCTTCTTTAGCATAACAGAAACCATCTTTTGATTGAGTTCTGCTCTTGAGTCATTTATCTTTTTTCATTGTTAATGTCCCTCTAACAGCTGGTTGCTATTGACATGTGTTTTGGACCTGAGTGAGAAAAGCTGGGATGACCTCAGACCTTGCAGAGAGGGTTAGACCTGGTAGGATAGATGGAGAGGTGAAGGACTAGACAAGAAACCAGCACAGACGGGGGCACAGACAGTGTCCTGCCCAAGACTTCCCGTGGAGGAGCAGCTTGGTCACAGCCGTCTTACACTGCAGCAAGAGCAGCCAGTGCATCTGGTCTTGGCTTTTGCGGTTTTTTGTTTTTTTTTTTTTTTTTTAGTGGAAATAACATTTAAAAAATCTGACGTTGTACGGATATTGTAAATATGCAAATATCTTGTATCAAAGATAGATATTAAGACATTTCTTGCTTTGTGAGTAGCTCAGCCAAGTGCAGTTTACCCTTAAGAATCAACTGTTTCTTCTTGTCAGTTCTGAGAATATAGGAACCAGCCCATGAATAATGACATTTATTCTGATCCTTAAAAAAGAATTGTCATTTACTTAGTGAGTGAGTGCTCATTTACTCTTTAGACATGTACTTGATCTTTTATTTTTATTATCTATCTATTTGGGGATTCCCCTCCTCCCCCTAGTCCTGGGCCTTGAACTCCGAGCCTGAGTGCCATCCCTGAGCTAGCTGAAGGCTAGCACTCTACCACTTGAGCCACAGCACCACTTCCCGCTTTTTCTGTGATTAATTGGAGATAAGAGTCTCAGGGACTTTCCTGCCCAGCTGGCTTTGAACTGTGTTGGGGATTTTTTTTAGATAGGGTTGCAGCATGTAACTCATGCTAACCTCATGCTAACCTCAAACTGGATTCTCCTGCCTCAGCTGGGATTTAGACAGGCATTACTCTGCCTGGCTAGTTGGGTCTCTTAAATGTACATCATGTCAAAATTTGGCCAAATTCATTAAAATAATTGCATATATATTGAAATTAACTCAAGGTGAATATTTATCTGATATAGTTTTTATATCTCATTTTCAGGTTGGCTCAAAAACAGAAGTTGCCGAGTGCAAGGAGAAATTTGCCAACTCTCGAGACCCTACCATCAGCCAGACTTTCATGTTGGACAGAGTGTTCAACCCTGATGGGAAAGCCTTGCCGCCAATGCGAGGGTTCAAGTACACTAGCTGGTCTCCCGTGGGTTGTGATGTGAATGGCAGGTGCCTTCTAGCGGCACTGACCATGGACAATCGCCTGACTGTCCAGGCGAACCTCAACAGACTCCAGTGGGTCCAGCTGGCGGACTTAACTGAGATTTACGGAGAGCGTCTTTTCGAGGCCAGCTATAGGCTCTCTAAAAGCGAGGCTCCGGGAGGCCATCTAGGGGATTTTGCTGAGTTCCAGAGGAGACACAGCATGCAGACCCCAGTGAGAATGGAGTGGTCAGGCATCTGCACCACTCAGCAGGTCCAGCACAACAACGAGTGCCGGGATGTGGGCAGTGTGCTCCTAGCCGTGCTCTTTGAGAATGGCAACATTGCGGTGTGGCAGTTCCAGCTGCCCTTTGTGGGAAAGGAGTCCATCTCTTCGTGCAACACGATCGAGTCAGGAATCAGCTCTCCTAGTGTTTTATTTTGGTGGGAATACGAGCACAATAACCGTAAAATGAGCGGCCTTATTGTAGGGAGTGCATTTGGACCAGTCAAAATTCTCCCTGTCAATCTCAAAGCGGTGAAAGGCTATTTCACTTTAAGGCAGCCTGTTGTTTTGTGGAAGGAAATGGACCAGTTGCCTGTGCACAGCATCAAATGTGTGCCTCTCTATCACCCTTACCAGAAGTGTAGCTGCAGCTTGGTGGTGGCTGCCCGCGGCTCCTACGTGTTCTGGTGTCTTCTTCTGATCTCCAAGGCAGGTCTGAATGTGCACAATTCCCATGTCACCGGCCTTCATTCTCTGCCCATTGTGTCCATGACCGCAGACAAGCAGAATGGAACGGTGTACACATGCTCCAGCGATGGGAAAGTGAGGCAGTTGATTCCCATCTTCACAGACGTTGCCCTGAAGTTTGAACACCAGTTAATTAAACTCTCAGACGTGTTTGGCTCAGTGAGGACTCACGGGATAGCTGTGAGCCCCTGCGGCGCCTACCTGGCCATCATTACCACGGAGGGCATGGCCAATGGCCTCCATCCTGTTAACAAAAACTACCAGGTTCAGTTCGTTACTCTGAAAACCTTTGAAGAAGCTGCTGCTCAGCTTCTGGAGTCTTCAGTCCAGAATCTCTTCAAGCAGGTCGATTTACTAGACCTTGTACGCTGGAAGATATTAAAAGAGAAACATATCCCCCAATTTTTACATGAAGCTCTGGAAAAAAAGATCGAGAGCAGCGGGGCCACTTATTTCTGGCGTTTTAAGCTTTTCCTTCTGAGGATTTTGTATCAGTCCATGCAGAAGGCCCCTTCAGAGGCCCTGTGGAAACCCACCCAGGAAGACTCCAAAATCTTGCTGGTTGACTCACCTGGGGCAGGCAATGCCGAGGATGAACAGCAAGAGGAAGGCACTTCTTCCAAGCAGGGGCCCAAGGCAGGCCCACAGGAGAGGAGCAAAGAGGGCGATGGAGAGGACGCCCCCGATGACAGCCTCCCCCTGACGGGAGATAGCGGGAGCCAGGAGCATGTAGAGGAGAAGCTTCTTGAGATCCAGGGGAAGATCGAGGCGGTGGAGATGCACCTGACCAGGGAACACATGAAGCGAGTCCTAGGTGAAGTATACCTCCATACCTGGATCACAGAAAACACCAGCATCCCCACCAGGGGACTCTGTAACTTTCTGATGTCTGATGAAGAATACGATGACAGAACAGCACGGGTAGGTGTTCATCACCAAGACGGCAGGCTAGTGCTCTGAATGCTCTGCTTTCTTCCTGAGAGAGAAACTCAGCTTTTGCTTTGGCATTTTTGAGGCAATTGATTGGCATGAGGTGCAGCAGAATGAGTAAGAAATGTAGACTAGTGTCAATAACATAGTCATAGCGCACAAAGCATGTTGCCATCCTTCTTGCTGTGGCCTTGATTGACACGCTGTGCTCACTGATGAGATTTCCAGGCTGCAGATGAGCTTGAGGCCACCCTGAAAACAGTAGGCTGCGACGGCGCTCAGAGTGGAGATGCCCACCTTTGCTGTTTCCCTCCTATCTGGGGCGTACAGAGTCCTTTCTGTCTGAAAGGACTTGAGAAGGTCTGATTTTGTCAAGGAGGGCATAAAAGGAAACACTGTTACTTAGATCTGGCTTTCACAAAACAGCATTATCTTTATTTTGGTACTGGAACAATCTTACATTATTTTCTAACATGTATTCCATAGTTCAAGGTCCCTAAGGGGCCACTAGGGCTCCAGGCTTAGGGAGCAGGGGCATACAGGCTGTTCTCCAAGGTGCCCCGCACGCATTATCATTCTGTGGCTTCTGTGAATTCCTGCAGAAAAGAAACTGTTACTTGAGCTGAAGAGCTGAGGGAAAGCACCCAGGCCCAGAGTTCATGACCGCCAAAAAAAACCCGTTACCTTTGTCATTCAGACTTGGTCAGGGGAACTCTCTCACAGTTGCTAAAATCCTTACTCCAGGGAGCACACTGTACACCCAGATATTCAAAACCACGAAAGTCTGCTTGTTTTACTCTGAAAGTGGACACTTTTGCCTGAAATCTTACTTAAAATGTTAATTGAAAACACATATTACCATTTCTGATGTTAAATTGTTCACAAGTTACCTGTTGCATATTCTTGGAAAACGTTTGTGTACCCTTAAAATTGCTACTCCTGCCATGTTTGCAGTGACCCTAAAAGTAGTGAGGGGTACTAGTCAAATCAAAGTCAGCCTTGCATTGTTTCTCTGTGTTCTATATTGTAAGAACATTCTGGTGTTCACGGTGTCCTGAGACTGTCAGGATTATAATGAGATACTAGATACTTACGTATTCTAGACTATAAGTCGTGAAGCTTGTTTAGATTGGTCTAGAATTCTGGTCTAGGTGCCATGAGATTGGGAACCTGTATTGAGCATGGTTATATAGTTCCAAAAGAGACACAGTATCAAAATGGGAAGATTGAACCCCACCCTTATATATCAACTGAGTTTTGATTGAAGACCATGCATTTCATGTCTTGAAAAATCTGTGTGCATAAAGAGGACCTTTTTAACCCAGGATGTTGATTTTACTAGAAGTTGTAAGTCATTTCTCACTCAGCATGGCACACTAGTATAGTTGAATCTCTCAGCCTTTCTTCATTATCAGCTGCCCCTGGAGTCCCCTTTCCCCACCACATTGCCTCCTGCCCATGAAATGTTAATGCCACAGATACAATGTGTGTTTCTGTAGTGTGTGTGTGCTGTGCTTTCTATGAGGGAACGTTTTGTCGTGTCACCACATTGGCAGTGCATGAGTCCAGCAGTTGGCTTCCATGATCAAAGCCATCGGGTGCAAATAGAAGTGGCCCTTCCTTGGGGAAAAGTTCAGCACTTCTCTCCTGGGGGGCAGGGGGACTAATTCTGAAGGCTAGAAAACAGACATCAAAAGTAATGGACTTTAAATTTGTAAATTACTTACCCAAGAGGTAGAGTGTCTAGTTCCTTGACTTCTGAACTGAAATTTAAAGGAATTAGTGAATTCACTCCAAAACCAAAATCTTGTGAATTCTTCCATAAGACATATTTAAGTGTGAATGAATGCATTAGGACTTCAAAGGACACGATTTGCTAGAAGAGATGGCTCTTAGGGTTTGGGGTAGCTCATGCCTCCCAGTGACATAGACAGTGGGAGGGGTTGTTTAATATTGAATTTTTTTACTTCATGAACCTTTTTTCCCCCTGATACTGGGGCTTGAACTCAGGGCCTCTTGCTCTTTTTCACTCAAGACTGGTGCTTTACCATTTGAGCCACAGTTCCAACTTCTGTCTTTTTGCTTGTTAATTAGAGAGAAGACTCTCACAGACTTTCATACTTGGTCTGGCTTCAGATTGCAAGCTTCAGATCTCAGCCTCCAAGACTAGTCATTTGCATACTCCTACAAAGTCAAATGTTAATAATAGGTAAATATTTGCTTCTAACAGATGTAAAGCAACCAGAACAAGTCAGGTGATGAGTGTGATTTCCCCCCCTCCCCTTTTAGGGATTTATTTTGCTCGGTGTCATAGATTTCAGGCAATCATGGCAGAACAGAATGAGTGTGATTTTCAGAACAGTTTCCCTCTGTGGGTGAAGGTGTTGCAGGGCCCCCGAAGGCACTTACTTTCTTTAGCTGGTGGACCTAACTGGAGGGTCCAGCAAGTGTGGCTTGTAGAAATGCCATCTCCTGCAGCTTGCACAGGCCTGCATGTTTCCATCTTAAATCCCTTGGTCTTGGTAGCATTGCTCCTGGACCCTGTGGTCAGCTGTCACTGCTGCCTGCCGTGTCTTACAGGTGCTGATCGGACATATCTCCAAGAAGATGAACAAGCAGACCTTCCCCGAGCACTGCAGTCTGTGTAAAGAGATCTTGCCGTTCACAGATCGGAAGCAGGCTGTCTGTTCCAATGGCCACATCTGGCTCCGGTAAGCTCCCACTCACTGCTCAGCTTTGTGCAGCGCATATGCCCAAGGTACACATGCATGGTCCACCTCATGGAGGACGGCTCAGCCCACAGCCCGGCCTGAGGCTTCGTCGGTCTTCCTGGAGCTGGACAGGCTTCCTGGGCAATTGTCTGCTGATAGGCAAGGCCTTCATTATACTTTGGTCATCTTGTTTCTTTGGAAGTCATGTTAAGCTTCTTAAAGGTATTGTAAATAATACCTGCCTTCACGCGTGCTTACACAAATGTTTTTTGTTTTTTGTTTTTTTTGCTTGTTGATTTTCATAATAAAAGGTTGAAGCCTTCTCTCCTCCTCTCCCTGTTTCATTGTAAGAGTTCATCTTGGTGTGTCCTTGTTGTACTCTACCTGTGAGCTGTGTGTGACAGTCTGTCACCCTCTCTCCCTGAGCCACGTCATCACCTGCCTTTCGGGAGACTGGACTCCCAGCTCTCGTTTCCAGTTGTCTTTGCTGATTCTTCTTCACCTTCTCCTGTCTGTTGTTGGGCCTATCTTCCTGTCAGCTGTCAGCACTCAAGGCTAGGGAGGGACCCCTCAAAGCTGGCTGCTCACGGATACTCTGTGGCTCCCCCTCAGTCCAGCCCTGTGTCCTCACAGCCTGCCCGCCCGTCTATCCAGCATCCGTCCTTGTTTGAGCATTCACTAGGTGCCTTACCTGGTCTTTCTCACCACTTTGTCCCCTTGCCAGCCCTGGCCCAGCTCACTCACGACACTTGGGAGTGAAGGTACCTACCCCCACCCCCCACCCCTGCGAGCGCCTCACCTCCTGAGCCCTCCCGTCTGTTCTCAGGGACTTGATCGTGATCAGACTGTGCTTGAAGCTGTCCAGTAGGGCAGGGATGGAGCTCTATTACAGAGCCTTCCTGGCATGTTCACCCCCCGAGGCACAGTTCCTAGCCCCTCAAAAAGGAAAGGAAAAAGGCCGCCCATTTCTGATGAGTAAAGGCTAAGATCCTTCCAGTGGCCGGCCAGTCTGCACGCAGCCTGGGTGCCCCGTCTTCCCCTCCAAGCTCTGACCCCCTGCACTGGGTTTCCCCACCCTGCTCTCTCCATGCCAGGTGGGTACATCATTTCATAGGTCCCACTGGAGGGCATTCCCCGCGCGGCGCTCCCCCGACCCAGCGCCCTTCCCACCCCATCTGCATGGCTGCCTCCAGTGCCCTTTTCTCAGTGTGCCCTTCCTGGCACCACTCGGCACACCCGTTACCCCCTCCCGGCGTTCTGCATTCCTGTTCCTTGCTCTGTTTTCCCCTTAACAGTTCACTATGGTCTGCAGTTCCAGTTTGTTTTAATGAGCAGCCGGGGCTGCTGCTTTCCTAGCCTTGGTAGTCTGCTCCTCTCCCCTGACAGTGCGGTCTATGCTTTCAGGTGCTTTTTAACCTACCAGTCCTGCCAGAGCTTGATCTACAGGAGGTGTTTGCTGCATGACAGTATCGCCCGTCACCCAACTGCAGAAGGTGAGGGCCGTCCGAGCCATGGAGGAGGGGACGGGCCCCGGGCAGTGCCGTGCTGCGGTCAGCGCCACGCTGCTTCGTGATGTGTTTGAGAAGAGCAGACCCGTCCCATTCTCTATGGTTACCCACGTTCACAGAAAGGCTACCTCCTTTCTGTCTCTGCTTGTAATGGCATTTTTGAAAGATTACTATTAGTGCCATTTTCTGAGAGATTATTTTGACATTAACAACTTACGAGCTAGGCATGGTGGCACAGGCCTGTAATCCTAGCAAGTCAGCAGGCCAAGGCAGGCAAGCCAAGGGTACAAGGCTGGCCTGGGCTACACATGAGAGTCAGACTCAAAAACAAAGCCGGGCACTGGTGGCCCACACCTGTAATTCTAGCTACTCAGAAGGCCGAGATCTGCGAATCACTGTTTGAAGCCAGACAGGACAGGAAAGACCCTGAAACTCTTTATTTCCAACTAACTACGAAAAAAGCTGGAAGTGGGGCTGTGGCTCCAGTGGTAGAGAGCTAGCCTTGAGCAAAAAATTTGCTCAGGGACAGCACCCAGGCCCTGAGTTCAAGCCCCAGGACAAACACCAAAAAAAGAAAAAGACTCACCACCACCACCAATGTGGTGTATGAACTGTGCACTTAGAATAAGGAATATCCTTTTAACTTGAGTAATTGTAGCTTTATGAAATATACATCCCTTGCCCTTGCGTTCCAATTTCACCACCTGCTGGGCTTTCATCCAGCCTCGCTTCGGAATGAAAGAGCAGAGGAGTGCGTGCTCCGTCCAGCTCGCAGAGCTGGAGGCGGATGGCAGTCTGCCCTCATGGCCATCTCTTGTTTGGGCTTTCTGAGACTAATGCTTGATCCCACTGCCTTCCTTTTGCAGATCCAGACTGGATCAAGAGGTTGCTGCAGAGCCCCTGCCCTTTCTGTGATTCTCCTGTCTTCTGAGTATCAGTGGTGGCGGATGGAAGGGCGCGAACTCTGCTGTAGAGAACACCCTAAACCCAAGGAGTGGGTGTGGCGCATGGGGTGCGGGCGCCCACGAAGCCTGGCCCCAAGCAGAGAGGCTTCCTCCTGACTAAAGAGCAAGGCCTCCTTGGAAGCGCACTCTCAGCGGCGCGCTCTCCAGGGACTAAAGAATAGCTTTTAAATCACTTGGTATGGAGAGTGTGCGGCTTTCAAATGGGCAGCAGCCCAACTCCTTACCCGGCCGACTGCTGTGGCTCCAGAGAACTTAGGTTGGTTGGCACCTGGCATCCTATGAACCAACAGCTATTAAAAGCATCTGAAACAGTGCGTGGGCTGGTATTTTGCTGTCAGTAAGTAGCTGTAGCTCTGTCCCATGGACTTGTCATGCATATGGAAGACATTTTCCTAAAACTATATTTTTAAGAGGTTGGAATCAAGTCTGAGAGGGGTGTTTTTTATTTCTTTCTGTGATGATCAGGTACCTGTGTGTGTGTGCCGTATCTCCTTGTCTCCACACGTGGCTGAGGCTTTCTGGTGGGAGTGGTGAGATGCGGGAGCGGCGTCACCCAGCCAGGGCGGGTGTGTCTCAAGGGGCACTCAGAAATTGCAGGGGCGCCGCGGTGAGCCGTGTGTGAGGGTGTGCTGTCAAGGGTTTTTTTTTTTTTTTTTTTGTCAGTCGTGGGGCTTGAACTCTGGGCCTGGGCGCTGTCCCTCAGCTCTTCAGCTCAAGGCGAGCGCTCTACCACTTGAGCCACAGCGCCACTTCCGGTTTTCTGGTGGTTTATTGGAGATAGGAGTCTCACGGTCTCTCCTACCCCGGCTGGCTTTGAACCGCGATCCTCAGATCTCAGCCTCCTGAGTAGCTAGGATTACAGGCGTGAGCCACCAGCGCCCGGCTATGTCAAGGGTCTTAATGTCACATTTTAGCCGACTGCCAGTTTCCCAAGTTGCTGGGGTCCCGGAAGAGAGCAAGCACTGCTGGCAGTGGGGTAGTGTGGTAGATTGCCCACCCATCCTGGGGGTTTGAGGAGGAGGGGAGAAGCCGAGGTGGGTGAGCTCTGTAGACCTGTGCGCCTCCGTTCAGCGGCGGGACGCAGGGCTGAAAGCTGCCCAGACTCTTGGGTTCTTAATCAGTTTCTCCAGATTGCTTGGCGGGTCCTCTTATTCTAAGAGCTGGCAAAGAACATGCTAGATGCCTGAGCCTGTGATGTCATGGCATGTTTCCACTGCTGTATGCCCCAAGAGCTCTGCAAACCCAACTCCATGCCTCCTACTGCAGCCCCGGTACGGATTGGCACTTCTGACCATTTCACTCGTGGCTTCTGCGTCCCTCGGCCTTGTGCTTCACTATTTTTATGCACTTAAACGCAGCTTTCCTCTGCCTCGACGTCTCTCTGCATTGGTCTGTCCTCCGGGTGCCAGTGCTGTGGCTCACGCTGGTGCTGGTCTGGTGACAGTGTCAGTATTTTTTTTTTTTCTGAGTTTGCTTCAGATCTCTATTCCGTTGCTTGAAGCAGTGGAGCCAAAAAGTGTGATCTGTGGAGCTTTTGTAGCTGAGTGTGATAGATATTTCTGTTTCTTCTTTCTGCCCATAGTGGCTGGAAATGGCTTTGTGGTCTGCAAGGTGAGGTTTTGGTGACGTAGTCTCTGAGTGAAGCATTAGCATAAGCTTGGGGCCGTCACCTGTGTGAGGTGCTTTGAGCCACCACTCCTTTTGGAAGGGAAACAGGATTTCACTGTGTTCTCAGTGGCCAGCAGCTGCATGGTTCCTCCACCTCCTCCAGGAGCAGAACGCCTGGTTGAGCCTTCCTCACTGGAACTCCTCATGATTCTAGAAGGGTCATCTCAGAGAAGGTTAAAGTAGCTTGGGAGTGTTCACCGCCGCTTCGCCCAATTGAATCATTGTTCTGAAAGCCAAATTGCACTTGAGATCTTGATATCAAGCCCTCCTCAGATTCACACTGCAGCTTCCTTAAAATCAAAGGCCAGGCACCTATGGTTCACGCCTGTCATCCTAGCTACTCAGGAGGCTGAGATCTGAGGATTGCGTTCAGAGTCATCCCTGGCAGGAAAGTCTCTGAGATTCTTTTTTTGTTTGTTTTTGTCTGTCCTTGGGCCTGGGCGCTGTCCCTGAGCTCTTTAGCTCAAGGCTAGCACTCTACCACTTGAGCCACAGCACCACTTCTGGCTTTTTCCACTTATGTGGTGCCGAGGAATCGAACCCAGGCCCTCATGCATGCTAGGCAAGCACTCTACCATTGAGCCACTTTCCCAGCTCCTCTGAGATTCTTATCTCCAATTAACCACCAAAAAGCTGGAAGTGGAGCTGTGGTTCAGGTGGTAGAGTGCTAGCCTTGAGCAAAAAAGCTAAGGAATACCATCCCATGTACACACAGACAGACAGACAGACAGACACACACACACACACACACACGGCAGAGTCTGATCAGCCCTAAGAGCAAGGCCTCCAGAGTTAGGCCTCCAGGCCTAACTGTGGAACTAGAGCTTTGAATCACTCACCACCGTAGTTAGCAGCATGTTTGCCTTAGAGGGTAACATGCAGAGGTGGCCTTGACAGGTTTACACTTCACCTCCGAAGATGTTGCTTCCTCCCAGCCTGGCCCGGCCCACCAGACAGAAATTCCTTCTCATTGCTCTGAGAGCTGTTTGCTTTGATTCTGTTTCTCTACTTGGGCACTGTGTCTTATACACGGGTGTGATCGATACAGCAGAGGCCAAGGCAGCTTGAGGTGAGAGCAGTATCCTGATGAGTGCCATCTGTCACGTGATGTTGAATTGATGTCTAAAATGGTCTTAATGGATTAGAAGCTAGTGGTCGTGACTTCATTCCTGTGTCACCAGATATGGTGATCCAGCTCTCCTTGCAGCCTGTGTGGTACTCAGATGCTATAACCAGACATTGGTGCCTAGAAGAGGGAGGTTTTCCTCTGTCAGAATTGGTGCCTGGGAAGTCTGCTAAGAGACATCTAGAGACTGGTGGGCAAGCCCAGGGGACCTGCGGGCCCATGCTGCCGAGCGCACACAGCAGAACCTGGCCCGGCGTCCTCCAGAGCCGGAGTCGCAGTGCTCCATGTCCACTGAGGGTCGCAGGGATTGCTAGGACCAAATGGACTGTACAGAGCCCATTTTGAGATGGCACACTTTTCTAGAAAACTGGATGGGAAATGCAAAGCAGGAAATTCTTTACTCTTATTCCATGAGTTCCCTCCTTCTCCCCCCCTTTTCCAGGGCTTGAGCTCAGGGCCTAACACACTTCCTCCGCTCGTTCACACCCATGGCTGGTTCTCTACCACTTGAGCTACACTCCCAGCCTAACTAATTAATTAGAGGTTGAGTCTCAGGCTTTTCTGCCTTGGCTAGCCTTGAACCAAGACCTTTGCTCCCCACTTGCTGAGTAGCTAAGATCAT
This sequence comes from Dipodomys spectabilis, assembly GCF_019054845.1. Classification (NCBI taxonomy): domain Eukaryota; kingdom Metazoa; phylum Chordata; class Mammalia; order Rodentia; family Heteromyidae; genus Dipodomys; species Dipodomys spectabilis. Next base: position 5,477,223 of record NW_024870744.1, read on the forward strand.
GGACATTTTGCCTCTGCCTCAGAAATAGCGTCTCACGTCTTGCCATCAGACGTGGGCCTGCCTCTGGACACTTCTGCTCGCATGTCCCAAATAGCACTGCCCGTGCTGCTCAGCGTGTTCCGCTCAGATTATTGCGTTGTCTCTCCTGTTGAATTATGTATTTGCTGGAGTCGTCTGCTTGTTTTTCTTGTTTTCTAATAATTTCCAGAGAAGTGTTCATCTAGACTTCAGAGGTCAGCAGGTCCACAGCTGTTTCACTTTACAACAAACAGGACAGTAAAAGCATCCTGTGGAGGAACTGCAGCTTTGACACTCACGGCATGTTTAATTTCACTTATTTCTTTCCCTCTAGTCAAATTAGGTAGGAGTACTTAATAGAATGTTGTGCTGTTGCCACCTAAAACTTCCATTGACTTTTTACTGCAAGCACTGTGCATTTCTTGAGAATGTGTAACAGCGAGTAAATTAAAAGGCTTCTTGGATGGCTTTGTGTGGAGTGAACCGTGTGGCTGTTTTCTTAGGACCTGGCCTAGTGGCCTCCTTGCCAGCCTCAGCCCAGAGACCCACACCCACTGCCCCCGCCTCCCGCCCCGCCCCTGCCCCTGGACCGAGGCCTCACACTTCTTGGGTTTCCCCTGGTGTTAGGCTGCTGAACCACAGCAGGGATCCGTGTGACCTTGGAGAAGCGGAAGTGGCACCGGCATCTTTGGGCTGCCTCTCTGGCTTAAGCTTAGTGTGCCCTGGAGTCTGTCCTCAAATTTTCCCAGTCTTTGGGTGGCCTGCAAGTCACCACCAGCTGTAACTTAATCAGTGCTTCAGAACTGGCAGGAAGCGTGGAAGTGGCGCCGCTGCCCTGCGTGGGGAGCGTGGCTAAGTCTTCTGTGCACTCGGCCCTTGTACACCACGACGCGTTCGGGACTCTCATCCCAGGGACTGCTATCCCGTCTCCCTGGGGTCCGTTTGTTCCTGTCACCCCAGGTGAGAACGCGGTCTCCAGACCAGATTCCAGGCGGTCTCTGCTTGCTGTGACATCTGCCAAAACTACCAATTACTATTTTTCAGTGTCAGAGGTTGTTAGACCCACTGGCAAAGGTCAGGGCTCACTGACATTTTCCTGCTGCTTCCTCTTAAGAAGTTTTTGAGACTCATACTGTGGAAAAATGTAGGCTGGACTGACTAGCAAGATTGATTAGCTAGGCTGAAAGAATGGTAAAGGTTAGTACTTATTAAAATAGATCATTGTAACTACAATAGCATCAACCAAGGTGCAGAAGGACCCTGTTCTTGGTGCCCCGTAGGGGGACACAGCTCTGCCTTGGGAAGCTGCTGCAGTCCGAGCAGCTGGTCCCGGAAGAAAGGAAAAACTCCTTTCAGTGTTGAAATAGTGAAATCGTTTACAACAAACATTTCTTTTCTGAAAGAATGGATTAGTGTTTTTTTTTTGGGGGGGGGGGGGTCCGGTCATGGGGCCTGAACTCTGGGCCTGGGCGCTGTCCCTCAGCTCTTCAGCTCAAGGCTAGCGCTCTACCACTTGAGCCACAGCGCCACTTCCGGCTTTTTTCTTTTTGCTTATGTGGTGCTGAGGAATCGAACCCAGGGCCTCATGCATGCAAGGCAAGCGCTCTACCACTGAGCCACCTTCCCAGCCCCCCCCACCGTGTTAATTTTTTCTTGTGCATGTGTATGCACGTGTGTGTATGCACACTGGTTACTTTTGAGATGGGTATTGCTTCTTGCCCAGGCACCTGCATACATCTGGTCCTATTTGTCACTCCCCACCATAGCTGGGATGACAGGCATGTGCCACCACGCCCACCTTCTTCCACTGAGATGGTTTGTGGCCCAGGCTGGCCACAAACCACATTCTTCCCAATATCTTGGCATCCCACGCAGCTAGGGTTCCGGGCTCCTGTGCCTCACAAGTGTTAAAATAGCTCTAAATGCTAACGCTTGGAGCGGGTCTCCGTCTCCCCGCCTAGAAGAGGTTAAGCAATAAGATACTGTTTCAAGTGTTAGTTAGCAGCCTGAAAGGTGGCAGGGCTCTGGTTTAAACCTCGTAATGGTCATTTCCTGTCCCTGTTTGGCTCCTTGTCACATCCTGCCCCCTCCCCAGGGTTGTTCACAGGAGAAATGCTGGTGAAGGCTGAGCTGAGAGGGTTAATCCAGAGTCAGCGCAGACTCAGATGGCCAAACAGGCCGGCAGACCTCTGCCTGGCTTCTAGCACCTTGCCGAGTCTCGCGCAGGTGTGCTGTTCGCTGTTCTTACCGAAGTGGCCTAGTGGTTAGCGACTTTGTGAGCCGATCCTCCCCCTCGAGGCTGCAGGATGGAAGATGCCTTTTAGGCATCTGACGGGAACACGTGGTTTTACTCTAGCCGATGGAGCTGCTCTTTCTTAAAGCTAAGGCTTTTGGAGTTGACCTCTGTTTTGTGTCTGTTAACCTGGTGTCCAAGTGCAAAGCATAAGTAATGATGATGCGTGCGTGCACGTGCGCATGGTGGACAGTGACAGTGCGTGCGCATGCATGGAAGGCAGTGGCAGTGTCTGCGCATGGACTCTGTTGTAGCGTTGTTGCGCAGCTACAGTACTGTGCACCGCTGCCCTGATGAGGCAGCCTTGCTTTCCTGTGAACTCACCCCGTAACACAGGAAAATTCCCTGTCAGAGCTGGCTTTGTGGGCACTCCTGTAATCCCAGCACCTGGGAAGCTGAGGCAGGAGGATCTCAAGTTCAGGGCCAGCGCTGGCTACTGAGTGAGGCCCTCTGTTGGAGCAAAGTCAGACAGGCAGCCGGGAGAGGTGGTGATGGCTGGAAATGCAGAGGGCTGGAGGCAGCTGTCTGTGTTCTGTCTCTCTGTGACACCAATTAATGCAGGAAATGTAAAGTGCTCTGTTGTCTTTTTCAAGGCTTGTCTCCGATCTGTACTTTGATACATGAAAGTGAACACCACGCTTGTTGATATGGAACTAAGTATAGGTACACAAGTCTGTCTGTGCACAGTAATCTTTTACGTTTACCCAGTCAGTGCCCGTGCTCAACTCGGTGCTCGGCTTTGAGCTGTGTCTGCGTCTGCACCTGACTGCCTGGCTTGGAACAAAAAGAAAAACTTACCGGGTAGAAGGGGACACTTTACAGTTCTAGCATCTGATGAGGCGGGTGCTGAGACTTCTGGGTTTGAAGAGCAGTAACACCTTGTGCTTGGAATAACCCTCCGTCCAGAAGCACCAGCCGCTGCGTCTCCCACGGGGCTGTGTACTGAGGGTCCAGGGTCACGCTGCGCTCCTGCCTGGGCCGCTCTCCCCCTCCTCCCCTTCCTCACTCCAGCACCTGGTGCCTTTCAGGCGGGTGCTCGTGAGCCTCCAGCCTCTGCCTCCGTCAGTCAGCCACACAGCCACCCCGCGTGGGAGTGTCAGGGTGTCGGGACGTGGCAGGTGGGACGGTTGAGGAGGGGCTGTGGTGGTTTGGGAGGCCTCTTGCTGGTCGGGGCCCAGCCCCCTGGGCTTAGTGAAGAGAAGCTCGTCAGGGGCCCTCTGACCAGATCCTGGCCGTTCTTTGCTTTTCCCGTCCCAGGCCGCCTCCATCCCCCTCCCGGCTCCCGTACCTCTGGTCTTGTGAAAGTTGCTGTGGAGACCTAGTGCTGTACATAGGGCATTTTTGTAAATGTGAAATAACCTCATATGTTGAGTTTTGTATGCAGAGCCACTAGTATTGTTATTTTGGCCACTTTTTATATTCAAAATAAAGAAATAACATTTATGTCGTGTGTGTTCTGCTTTATGAGCTTCCCATGGTTTAGCAAGGCTGAGACACCTCTGTAGGTTCTGTCACCTCTGCCAGGGGCCTGCGACTGCCACCAGCAGCCACTTCAGTGCCCATGCAGTGCCTGTGGTAGTCTGTTTCAAAAAAAATACCCAAGCCGGGCGCTGGTGGCTCACGCCTGTAATCCTAGCTACTCAGGAGGCTGAGATCTGAGGATCGCGGTTCAAAGCCAGCCCGGGCAGGAGAGACCGTGAGACTCCTATCTCCAATAAACCACCAGAAAACCGGAAGTGGCGCTGTAGCTCAAGTGGTAGAGCGCTCCCCTTGAGCTGAAGAGCTGAGGGACCAGCGCCCAGGCCCAGAGATCAAGCCCCACTGCCGACAAAAAAAAAAAAAAAAAATACCCAGAACTACCTGTAAGAATGTCAGACCAAGCCGGGCACTGGTGGTTCACACCTGTAATCCTAGCTACTTAGGAGACTGAGATCTGAGGATTGAGGTTCAAAGCCAGCCCAGGCAGGAAAGTAAGTCCCCATGAGACTCTTACCTCCAATTAACCACCAGAATACCAGAAGTGATGCTGTGGCTCGAGTGGTAAAGTGCTCGCCTTGAGCTGAAGGGCTGAGGGACAGCGCCCAAGCCCAGAGGTCAAGCCCTACAACTGACAAAAAAAAGAATGACCACATTTTATACTAGTTACTGGGAGCTGAGATTAGGATTATGATTCTAGGCCAGCCTGGGCCAAGAGTCTCCAAGGCTCCATGTCACAGGTAGTCAAGCGTGATGGCCTGTACTGACACACTGGCCATGACAGAAAGCAGATTTTGAAAACAGGCAGATTGCAGTCAGGGACATGGCAGGTAAAAAGCAGGGCCCTGCTTCAAATGGTGTAGAAGAGGGCTGGAGGTGTGGCTCAGACAGCGCCCACCTAGTAAGCAAGCAAGAGCCCCTGAGTTCAAAACCCCAGTACTGCCAATGTTTTCAACAATGTGTTTGGAGAGCTGAGGCTGGGACCCAGGGCCTGCTCCACCACCAGCCGCGTCGCATTTACCCTGCCAGCTAGCCAGCATTTGTGAGGAAACCTGCGTGGTGTGCTCTGTAGAAACTGGAGGAAGTGCCATTGCCCCGGGGGCAGCAGCCGGGGTAGGGCCACCTGCGGCATCGGTGACCCTGACCCCTTTAGGCTAGATTTTTTTTAATTTTTGTGAAGGGGGGGAGGCTGAACTCGGGTCCTCCCACGTGCTTGGCTGGTGCTGTACTACTTACTTGTGCTGGAGATGTACACGCTTGTGTGGGCAGACCGCAGCCTCTTGAGTAGCTAGGATTGGGATTACAGGAGTGAGCTGCTGCACCCTGCTCCATCCTAGCTACTGTTGGGCAGACCTGAGAATGAACTGTCATGATACATTTGTTTCTGGATGACAGTCCCTCTACTTATGTGGCCTCTTTAACACTGTCCACAAATAAGCTGGGCACCGGTGGCACTGGGAGGCTGAGATCTGAGGATTGAGGTTCAAATCCAGCCCAAGCAGGAAAGTCTGTGAGACTCATTTCCAATAAACCACTCACAAAACCAGAAGTGGTGCTGTGGCTCAAGTGGTAGAGCGCTTGCCTTGAGCTGAGGCGCTGAGAGACAGTGCCCAGGCCCAGAGTTCAAGCCCCATGGCCAACAAAACAACTGTCCACAAATGATAGCTCAGGCCGCCCTGCTGGCTGGCAGGCGCCTGTCAGCCGCATGTGCTGCTCCTGGGGCTCCAGGCCTTGGCATCATGGTGCCCGTGGGGCTCCCCTCATCGCTGGGGAGCGCGGTAAGGACAGTGCAGGGCTGGTTCTCGCTGGTCGCACTGCAGTTTCACCCCAGGTGAGGTGAGCTGGTGCTTCTAACCCTGCACAGCTTCATTCTCGGGCCGCCTCCCAGCCCAGCCATCTGAGCCCCACGCCTCATGGCCTGCTGGGGGGAGGGCGCACCCCAAGACCTCTGGCACACCCCGAGACCCTTGGTATCAGAGGTGGCCCAGGACGGCACAATCAGGATGGCAGGTGCAGTGGTGCAAGCCTGTTAATCCTAGCTGCTCAAGAGGCTGAGATCGGAGGATTGCAGTTTGAAGCCAGTCAGCAGGAAAGTGTGAGACTCTTGTCTTCAGTTAACCAGCAAAAGGAGGGAGTGGAGCTGTGACTCAAGTCATAGAGATTTGAGGGGGGAAAAAAGGGACCCTCAGGGACAGCACCCAGGCCTTGAGTTCAAGCCAGGACTGGCACAGATGGATCCCAGACCTGTCCGCGGGCAGCAGAGTTAGCATTAAGTCCTTGTCTATGCAGTTGCAGCCTCTTAGACGGGTCATGGTGTCGGGGCTGAGGCAGGGCTGGGCAGTGGGCATCTGCCAGCAGCGCCCCACCCATGCCAGCGCCACCCGGCTCAGGCAGGGCAGCCTGACTTCTCATTTGTGGGCCTGGATGGCACCATTTCCAGGGGTGGGGGGGGGAACCTGGCTGAGGGCAGAGGACTCCCTTCCTGCTCAGGCTCTTCCTCCCTCGGGGCTGTGGAGGGAGGGAAAGGATTTTATCAGCTGCCTGTCCACAACCCTTCCATTTCCCCAGCACCTTCTGGTGCAGGCATGGCAGCCTCCTGCACGTGGCCTGAGGCTTTGGGGGTCTCTTCACATCTTAGGGTCAGTGTGGGCGCCCTGCAGGCTGCTGGCCTTAGGCCAAAGCCAGCAATGCTCCAGTGAATATGAGCGTCCAGTTCACTCCCTGCACATGCCTCGTGTGTGTGTGTGTGTGTGTGTGTGTGTGTATGGGGGGGGTGAGGGTTCAAATCCATGGCATAGTGAACCAAGTGCTTTGTCGTGGAGCTGTGTCCTCATCTCCCCTTCCCATCCTTTTGATGAGGAAAACAATAGCTTTCCCAAGACATCTCATTGGCCAGGGCCAGGCCACGCCCCCACGTGGCAGGAAGGCTGGTTCCCTTGGAGCACAAGCAACCTAGGGAAGGGATGGCCGGGAGGAAGGAGCCGCCTGCGTCTGCCCTGTGCCAAGGGCACTTGGGAATAAGTGTCCTTGAACGTGTCTTCTTGGTGTGTGGGAGTCACCACAAGAAGGGGAAGGGAAGGGGCTGTGCAGTTCACACACACACACACACACACACGGGTGGCACACCTCGGCTCTGCATGCTGCTGCCCTCCCTGAGCCACAGCGGATCTACCTTCCCGCATGCTTGTGAGGAAACGCAGCCATGTGTCCTGTAAAGATCCCTGGGACTGACAGAGACCTCAGCACACTGAGCTCCTGCTGCAGCAGTGCTGTCAGAGCCCTCCAATGGCCCCTTCCAGCACTCTGTGTGTGTGTGTACGCGCACGCGCACACACACGTGGCATTTCCAGAGATGATTGACATTTAAGACAGCCCATGAGGGGGAAAACTATCCTGAGTGTGGGCAGTAGTGTCCAGCAGGCTGACACGCAGTCCTGCCCTGCGCGGGGGGAGCCGCCTTGCTCCCCGCCGCCATGCTCTGCCTCAGACCCGACCGCACTCCTGAAGCCTCCAGGGAATAAAAGGGCGAAGTGCTTTTGCAGGGGTTTTGTCGGTAAAGGAAACTGCCAGAACTGCATGTGTGGTGCAGATGGTAGAGCTCCTGCTAGCGAGCACGAGGCTCTGAGTTCAAAACCCAGTACTTTCCAGTGAAAGGGGGGAGGGAGGAGAAGAGGAGAGATGAGAGGGGGAAAGAGAGGAGGGGAGCAGAGGAGTAGTGTTACAAGGTGGACTTTCTGCCTAGCAAGTATGAGGCCCTGAGTTGAGGTGGGGGGAGGGAGGGAGGGATGGAAGGAGGGGCTAATACAGACACAACAGAATATCCAAAAGAATTAGGATCTCAAGTCATACCTGCACACCCCTGTTCACAGGAGCATTGTTGATAATGACTACAATATGGAAACCTAAATGTCTACTGAAGGATGAATAGAGCAAATAGAAGATTTTTCTGTCTTTAAAGAAAAAAAGAAGAAATCCTTGCTGGGCACCAGTGGCTCACACCTGTCATTGTAGCTACTCAGGAGGCTGAGATCTGAGGATTGCGGTTCAAAGCCAGCCCAGGCAGGAAAGGCCATGAGACTCTTATCTCCAAGAAACCACTCAGAAAACTGGAAGTGGCGCTGTGGCTCAAGTGGTAGAGTGCTCGCCTTGAGCTGAAGAGCTGAGGGACAGCGCCCAAGCCCAGAGTTCAAGCCCCAAGATTGACAAGAAAGAAAGAAAAAGAAATCCACCCAGTGCTGTAACACAGATAGACCTCGAAGACATTATGTTAAATGAAGTAAACCATGAAGAACAAAGACCCCCATCTCAACTAGTAAAAGCTGGGGGTGGCTCTCACCCCACTTAGGAGGCAAGTGTGAGAGAAGTGCAGGCAGGAGGATCGTGGCCAGCCAGGGCATGAACTCCAGGTCTCACCTGAAGACTGAAGAAGCACCAAGGGCTGGAGGCATAGCTTGAGTGGCAGCATCCATCTGCCTAGGCAGCACAAGGCCTTTGAACTCCGGGCCTGGGCGCTGTCCCTCAGCTCTTCAGCTCAAGGTGAGCGCTCTACTGCTTGAGCCACAGCGCCACTTCTAGTTTTCTGGTGATTTATTGGAGATAAGAGTCTCAGGGAGGACTTTCCTGCCTTGGCTGGCTTTGAACCGTGATCCTCAGATCTCAGCCTCCTGAGTAGCTACGATGACAGGCGTGAGCCACTGGTGCCTGGTGGCATAGGCCTTTAGTTCAAACCACAGTGCCACCCAAACCAACCAGACAAAGCAGCTTCTAGTTCACCTTCTTCCCCTCATGTGGAGGGGGTCTCCCAGTACACTGTGATGTTTCAGGGACTTCTGGGAAGAGGAAGGTCCCCAGGATGCCCAGACATCTCCCTGTCTGTCTGTCTCTTCTGTCATAAAGCACACAGTGCATGCCTCAGCCATCTCCCTGGTGCTCCAGTGCCCAGTAAATGCTGGCTGAGTGATCAGGGTGCCTGGCGCCCTGCACTGCTTGCTCCCAGCCAGCAGGCCAGCTGCACTCTGAGCTCTCTTCCCTGCAACCCCAGGACACGGCCCAGGGTGGCCCAAGACAGGGCAGGGTGCCCCTGCTCTCAGGTGCTGGGGCCCACAGTAACACACCTGGCCAGCTGTGCAGCAGGAGGTGGTCATGGGCAGGGCCTCACCCGTGGGGAGAGGCGGGCTCTGCTAATGAACAGGGTCAGAACTGACTTGTTCTCACCCAGGCCCACCTTCACTGTGGTTAGCTTCACGCACAGCCAGCTGGACTGGAAATGAACATGTGCTACCGGCCACGGGGGCCTCGCGGGCCCGCGCAGACCCATCTCCAAGGGGTGGCTGCCCCCTGGTGCTGGATGCTGGTCACTGCTGCCAGGCCATGGCATCCAGCAGCTCTTGGGAGAGGGGCCTGATGCCCACTGTGCCCTCCTGAGGGACAGGGCAGAGGGCAGGGGGGAAGAAGGGGGGGAATGGGTGAGGAGGACCAGGGAGTGGGCAGGGGGCCAGAAGAGAGGAGGAGCAGGGAGGAGGGGACAGGGCAGAAGGCAGGGGGCAGAGGAGCAGAAGGGAGGGGTACAGGGGGGAGGGGACGGGGCAGAGGGCAGGGGAGCATAGGAGAAAGGGGGAGCAGGGGTGAGGGGGCAGGGCAGAGGGCAGGGGGCAGAGGAGAAAGGGGGAGCAGGGGTGAGGGGGCAGGGGGCAGGGGGCAGAGGAGAAAGGGGGAGCAGGGGTGAGGGGGGACGGGGCAGGGGGCAGGGGAGAAAGGGGGAGCAGGGGTGAGGGGACGGGGCAGAGGGCAGGGGAGAAAGGGGGAGCAGGGGTGAGGGGGCAGAGGAGAAAGGGGGAGCAGGGGTGAGGGGGGACGGGGCAGAGGGCAGGGGAGAAAGGGGGAGCAGGGGTGAGGGGGCAGGGGGCAGGGGGCAGAGGAGAAAGGGGGAGCAGGGGTGAGGGGTGAGGGGGCAGGGCAGAGGGCAGGGGAGCAGAGGAGAAAGGGGGAGCAGGGGTGAGGGGACGGGGCAGAGGGCAGGGGAGAAAGGGGGAGCAGGGGTGAGGGGGCAGAGGAGAAAGGGGGAGCAGGGGTGAGGGGGCAGGGCAGAGGGCAGGGGAGAAAGGGGGAGCAGGGGTGAGGGGTGACGGGGCAGAGGGCAGGGGAGAAAGGGGGAGCAGGGGTGAGGGGGCAGGGGGCAGGGGGCAGAGGAGAAAGGGGGAGCAGGGGTGAGGGGGACGGGGCAGAGGGCAGGGGCAGGGGAGCAGAGGAGAAAGGGGGAGCAGGGGTGAGGGGGCAGGGGGCAGGGGGCAGAGGAGAAAGGGGGAGCAGGGGTGAGGGGGCAGGGCAGAGGGCAGGGGAGCAGAGGAGAAAGGGGGAGCAGGGGTGAGGGGGGACGGGGCAGAGGGCAGGGGGCAGAGGAGATAGGGGGAGCAGGGGTGAGGGGGGACGGGGCAGAGGGCAGGGGGCAGAGGAGAAAGGGGGAGCAGGGGTGAGGGGGGACGGGGCAGAGGGCAGGGGGCAGAGGAGAAAGGGGGAGCAGGGGTGAGGGGGGACGGGGCAGAGGGCAGGGGGCAGAGGAGAAAGGGGGAGCAGGGGTGAGGGGGGCAGAGGGCAGGGGGCAGGGGGCAGAGGAGAAAGGGGGAGCAGGGGTGAGGGGGGCAGAGGGCAGGGGGCAGAGGAGAAAGGGGGAGCAGGGGTGAGGGGGGACGGGGCAGGGGGCAGGGGCAGGGGGCAGGCGCTGCCTGCTGTTGAGAGCCTGCGTGGGGGGGGAGCTGAGGCGGGCCCATGCAGGAGCAAGATGCATCTCAGCGAAGCAGCAGTGCTGTCCCGGCAGGCAGGATGTGAGGGGCTGCAGGGCGGGCGGGGGAGGAAGGGGGAGGAAGGGTGAAGGTGACCTCCGCCCACCCCCAAGGAGAGTACGGGACTTGGGACCTTCCTCCTGCTGCCACGGGGCCAGCCTTTGGCTCCAGTCCAGATTCCTCATCTGGGGATAGAGAGGACATGGCCCTGATGGAGGTTCAGAGGATGAGGTTCAGAAGCAGCACCCATGTCTGAGCAGGACCGGGAGGCGGGCCTAAGGCCGAGGGCAGGTGGGAGCTGTGGACAAAGGACCCAGCCCCATGCAGACGTCCATCCCAGAGGGGGCTCCGAGTGCTGCCCCCTTCCCTCCCCTCCTCTCCCCTCCCCTCCCTCCCCTTCCCTTTCTTCCCTCCCCTTCCTTCCCTTCCCTTCCCCTCCCTTCCCTCCCCTCCCTTCCCCTCCCTTCCCTCCCTCCCCTCTCTTCCCTTCCCTTCCCTCCCTTCCCTTCCCTTCCTTCTCTTCCCTTCCCTCCCCTCCCTTCCCTTCCCTCCCCTCCCTTCCCTTCCTCTCCTTTCCCCTTCCCTTCCCCTCCCCTCCCCTCCCTTCCCCTCCCCTCCCCTCCCCTTCCCTCCCCTCCCTTCCCCTCCCCTCCCTTCCCTTCCCCTCCCTCCCTTACCTTCCCTCCCCTCCCCTCCCCTTCCCTTCCCTTCCCTTCTCTTCCCTTCCCTCCCCTCCCTCCCTTCCCCTCCCCTCCCCTACCTTCCCCTCCCCTCCCCTCCCTTCCCTTCCCTCCCCTCCCTCCCTCCCCTCCCCTCCCCTCCCTTCCCTTCCCTTCCTTCCCCTCCCCTCCCTTCCCCTCCCTTCCCTTCCCTTCCTTCCCTTCTCTTCCCCTCCCCTCCCTCCCTTCCCTTCCCCTCCTTTCCCCTCCCCTTCCCTCCCCTCCCTTCCCTTCCTCTCCCTTCCCTTCCCCTCCCCTCCCTTCCCCTCCCTTCCCTTCCCTCCCCTCCCCTTCCCTCCCCTTCCCTTCCCTTCCCTTCCTTTCCCCTCCCCTCCCCTCCCCTTCCCTTCCCTTCCCCTCCTTTCCCCTCCCCTTCCCTCCCCTCCCCTTCCCTTCCCTCCCTTCCCTCCCCTCCCTTCCCTTCCCCTCCCCTCCCTTTACTTCTGTGGTACAGAGCTTTGCACTTCTGGGCCTTGCTTGCTAGGCAGGTGTTCTACTGCTCAAGCCACACCCCCAGCCCCACCTTCCGGGGCCTCCCCTCTCCCGTGTTCCCAGACCCCAGAACGAGGCCACCTCCCAGACACGGCGCCTTTGGGGCCCACCAAGCAGTGCCCAGCACTCTTTATTATCTTGGTGGAAGGTTCGTGAAGGAGCCTTTGCTGTCCGCCTGCCCCTGCCTGCCCCTCCCTGCTGTGGCCGCTGTGGCAGGGGGTCAGGACACTTTCTCAGGCAGGGGGTTGATGACCCCACTCTCTATGTACTCGAAGACGGTGTAGGGGTCCTGGTCCCCGTTGAGGGTGATGGACTGCTTGTAGAACTCCTCCAGCTCGGCGGAGTTGCGGTAGAACAGGTCCATGGCCAGCTTGACCTGGTCCTCGGCGTCCTTGGGGTTCTGCAGGAGCCGAGCCTGTACCTCCATGGTGGGCGGGGGCTTGTACATGAGGTGGAACCTATGGGGGGGTCGGCACCCGTGGGCTGACATGCACCCCCCACGCTGCCCTGCGCCCGCGCCCCATGCCCGCGCTCAGAGAGCAAGCCCTGCCCTGCCTGCCCAGGGAGGCCCCGCGCCGGCCACGCCGGCCCCTGCAGGAAGACAAGAAGGGCCAAAATCTTTCCTTTCCCTCCTTCCCTCCCTCTCCTTCCTTCCATCTTCCTTCTCTTCCTTTCTTCCCTCCCTCCCTCCCTCTGTCCCTCTGCTGTGAGCCCAGCTTTCTACCTGTGGTGGCCGTCGCGCCTCCCCGCTTCCCCAGTGCAGCCATCCACACACCGAGGACTGGCTGGGGACCCGGCACACAGTAGGTGACACAGTGTGTTGCTACAGCGCCTTGGACATTTTTGGGGTGACTCTTCAGGCAGAGAACCAATATGCTCCTAAGCCCTAACTCAGTGACGCCTCTTGTTGCTCCTGCCTGTAGTCACCGCATGGCCCTTGGAGCAGGTCTGCCATGGGACAGGGCTGTGGCGGGAGGCCGCTGGAGACACCCGGCCTCTGGAGCCCTGGGCAGCCACCCCCCAGGACCCAGAACAAACCTCTCTCCTGTGACTGGATCAATCCTCCGCAGAGTCAGCCGCTCCAGGATGGAATCTAATGGCACATTCAGGAAAAACACCCTGGGGAGAGATGTTTCAGATGTATTTATTATGCGGGTTTATTTGGGGCTGCTTTGATGCGTGGGGGTGTGGGGACGTAGCAAATAGCTGGCCATAGAGCATAGAGCATGCCTTCCCAGCCACTCTTCATCCAATTCAGACTCCAGGCCCAGGCCTGGGGCAACTAGAAACCCCCTTCTAACCCGCAGCCCGCCCACGTTAAACACAGTGAAGGCTCTGGGCCAGGCCCCCCCAAACTCCCCCTGTCCTGAGCATCCCTGGAGCCCTCCCCACCCCGCAGGGCCTGGAGAGGGGGGGAGCCTCCATGTCATCGCTGGCTAACCCCGCAATCCCGTCTTGGTACGATCAAGGCAGAACAAGCATGTGGCCACAGGGAGGCAGCGCCAGGCTGGGCACTGTCACGCTGGGGCCAGGGTCCCCTCCAGGCAGAGATGGGGGTGGGTCTGGGGCTGTAATCCTAGCTACTCAAGAGGCTGAGATCTGAGGATCCCAGTTCAAAGCCAGCCCAGGCAGGAAAGTCCATGAGACTTATCTCCAATAAACCACCAGAAAATTGGAAGTGGCGCTGTGGTTCAAGTGGTAGAGCATTCTCCCTGAGCTGAAGAGCACAGGGACAGCACCTAGGCCCAGAGTTCAAGCCCCATGACTGACAAAAAGAAAGAAAGAAAGAAAAAGAAATAAACTACTGGAAATTGAGGGCTGGGAAGTTGGCTCAGTGGTAGAGCGCTTGCCTTGCATGCCAGAGGCTCTGGGTTCGATTCCTCAGCACCACATAAGCAAAAAGAAAAAAGCCGGAAGTGGCGCTGTGGCTCAAGTGGTAGAGCGCTAGCCTTGAGCTGAAGAGCTGAGAGACAGCGCCCAGGCCCAGAGTTCAGGCCCCACGACCGGACCCAAAAAATAAATAAATAAATAAACTACTGGAAATTGAAAATTTAAAGTATCACTTATAAGCAGATAGAAGAAATAATAAAAGAATACAAATCTCTGTATGCTGAACCACTGATGAGAGAACTCAAGAAGACAAAGGGGAGCTATTCCGTGCTCATGGATGCGCACACCAGCACCACAGAGCGCCGCTCACCCTTCTAATGACCAAGAGCCACTGCGATCCCAACCAAAACAGCAATAAGTTGTTCTATATGGTGTGTGTGTGTGTGTGTGTGTGTAGTCCTGGGGTTTGAACTCAGGACCTGGGCACTGTCCCTGAATTTCTTTACTCAAGGCTAGCACTCTACCGTTTGAGCCACTGCTCTACTTCTGGCTTTTTGGTGGTTAATTGGAGGTCAGAGTCTCATGGACTTTTCTTGCCCTGCCTGGCTTTGAACGGTGGCCATCCTCAGATCGCAGTCTCTTGAGTAGCTAGGATTACAGGTATGAAGTTAATTCGAAATTTGTGCAGCCAGAAGTTAACTATAAACTTGGTGTGGGAAAGAAAAGGAATTAGAATTATTAAAACAATGTTGAGCCGGGCGTTGGTGGCTCACACCTGTAATCCCAGCTACTCAGGAGGCTGAGATCTGAGGATTGCGGTTCAAAGCCAGCCCAGGCAGGAAAGTCTGTGAGATTCTGACCTCCAATAAACTACCAGAAGACTGGAAGTGGAGCTGTAGCTCAATGGTAGAATGCTAGCCTTGAGCTGAACAGCTGAGGGACAGTGCTCAAGGCCCAGAGTTCAAGCCCCATGACTGACCAAAAAATAATAATAATAATAATGTTGAAAGGGAAGAACACTTTGATCCCAAGACTGCTACAAGGCTCTAATAATGAGGACAGTGTGGGTATGAGGAAAGGAAGACATGGAGTAGAAACAGACTAGAAAACAGAATGGAGTTCAGGAAGGGTCTGATGAATATGAATTTGGCCAATTACTTCTCAATAGCAGCCACGCCACAGTTCCGTGGTGCCGGAGCTCCTGTCTACAAGTAGAATCAAAATCATCTTGACCCATAGGTGCTATATCCCAAACATAACTGAAAGCGACTCAGAGACCTACATGTAAAACCTAAATATCAAACTTCGAGAATAATATTTTTGTGATTTTTGCACTGGAGATCCTAGATATGACATTAAATTCCTGATCTGGAAAAGAGAACATGCACAAGTCAGATTTCATTAAAAATCGAGCAAGCCAAGCACTTTTAGGTTCTGTCTTAGTCTGTTTTCTGTTAGGTACAGAGTGCCGTACTTGAGGCTCAGTCGTTTGTACAGTGAAGGTGTTTCTGTAGCTCACAGTTCTGGAAGTTAAAGGTAAGGCGCTGACTTCTTTGCCTCTAGTCCAGTTACTGCCCAGCCACCCAGTCATGATACATCCCATCTGATGGCCACACCCAATGACCTAACAACTCTCATTAGGCTCCGCCTCTTAAAGGTCTCAGCACCTCTTAACACCTCCACACTGGAGACCAAACTTGCAATGCAAGCAGCTTTGGGAAGCACATTCCATCCACATCAGCCGTGGTAGGTCCATCCCTCTGAGACAGCAGGGCGAGCTGGGGACAGGTGGACAGTGCCCATTCCTCCTGCCAGGACTGTACTAGTTGCTAAATAAATGCACTGTGAGCAGATGTGGGGGTATGAGCAGGCCTGAATCCATCATATAGCAAAGTACTCCCCAGGCGAGCGTCCTGGTCCTCCCACAGGGTCTGTGTCACGAGCACTGGCCGCAAAGCTTCTCTAACAGCCATGGGAGAGCCCGTGCCCAGGAGACAGTGATGGTGGAAGCATCTGGACACAGGCCACCCTGTGGCCTGGAAAAGAGCCTGGCTAGGGTTTTATTTTTACTTAGTTACTTGTTTGCTTATTTTTGGTCGGCACCGCCCTCGGCTTGCTTGGCTGGTGTTATACTTAAGTCATGTCTCCAGCCTGGCTTTTTGCTGGTTATTTTGGAGATGGACTCTAGCAGCCTGGGCTGGCCTCATCATGAGCCTCCAGATGGCAGCCTCCTCAGTTGGGAGGATTACAGACATGAGCCAGTGGAGCCCGCCTGGCTCCTGACTGGGATGCTAAGTGCTCGTTGTGTATACCTGTTCCTCTGACCAGAGGGCCACTTGAAAACAAAAGCTAACATCTACACCTCATCTTAAGAACCTGAGCACCTGCCGTGTCCTGGCCCCCAAGTAGCAACGGCTGTTCCCCTCATTTTCAGCTCCTATTGCCTTATAAAAAAGAGGCTCCCACCATCCATTTCTTGCTTAAAACGGCGTAATTGACAGTGGCAGAGCCACCCTGGCTGTGTCTGTGGATTCTCAGTGACCGTCATTAACTGGCAATCAGGAAGCACTCCTGGCAGGTTACCAGCGCCGCCCAAACACAGCTGATGTTTAAGAGAATGTCCGAGGCCTCAAATTCCTGCATAATCCACCCTTGCTTTAAAGCTCTTAAAAATCTCAGCTCAGCACCACTGGGAAGAACAGCATCGCTGATCTGTACTCAGCCACCCAGGCTCCCAGACAGGAAGAGCAGAGCTGGAGTTCCACAAACGCTTCCGCAGGAGAAAGACACAAAGAAAGTGGACTGGCAGAAAGCCGGCTGCCGCCACAGGAGCAGATGCGGTGGCTGAGATCCTGGCCCATCCTTGGGGTGTGGTGGTACAGGAGGTGTGCTGCACAACCTGATGTCTCCTGGTACAAGTACGGCCACACCTTAGTCCTGGCCAGGAAGCAGGGCCCAGGCCTGAGGCCCATATCCCTAGGGGACACTGGTCCTTAGCTTTTTTGCCCAAGACTTGAGCAATGACTCTACTTCTGAGTTTTTGGTAATAATGGAGATAAGAATCTCATGGGAAAAAAAAAAAAAAAAGAATCTCATGGACCGGGCTGGGAAGGTGGCTCAGTGGTAGAGTGCTTGCCTTACATGCATGAGGCCCTGGGTTTGATTCCTTAGCACCATATAAGCAGAAAAGGCCAGAAGTGGCACTGTGGCTCAAGTGGTAGAGCGCTAGCCTTCAGCTGAAGAGCTGAGGAAAAGTGCCCAGGCCCAGAGTTCAGGCCCCACAACCGACCGGAAAAAAAAATCTTATGGACTTTCCTGCCCTGGCTGGCTTCAAACCATGATCCCCAGATCTCAACCTCCTGAGTATTTGGCATTATAGGCATGAGCTACGGGTGCCTGCTTCTTCTTCTTATTAAAAATGAACTTCCAAAGACCTCAACATCAGACCTGAAACTTTGAAAGTACTGCAAGAGGGAGTGGGAGGAGCACTAGTACTTATAGGCAGAAACTTTTTGAAAAAGAGTCCCAGGCGGCACAGCAGATAGGAAAAACATTTTGTCAAATGGGATTACATCAAACTAAAAAGTTGCTGCACAGCAAAGGACATAGCTACTAAACTCGAAAGACAACCAAGAGACTGGGAGAAGATCTTTACCAGCAACACATCTGGCAAAGACCTAACACCCAAAATACACAAGGAGCTCAAGAAAGTAACCCCTCCCAAAGCTAAAAGACCAATCACTAAATGGGCAAAGGAGCAGAGAGAGGCTTCTCAGAAGAGGTAAGAATGGCAAAGAAACACACAAGGAAATGCTCATCGTCCTGGGCATTATCAAGGAAACACAATTCAAAACAACTCTGAGATACCACCTCACTCCACTTAGATTGACCAAAATCGTGAATTCAAACAACAATTTTTGGCAGGGAAGTGGGGAAGAAGAGTCCTAACGCACTGTTGGTGCAAACATGATCTGTCACCCATCATGTGATCTGTCACCATCAAGGGAGTTATGTTCCACAGACCCCTGCGATAGCCACTGAAAATCCACGAAGTAGCAGCATTAAATATATATATATATATATATTTTTTTTTTTTTTTTGGTTGGTCATGGGGCTTGAACTCTGGGCCTGGGCACTGTCCTTGTATTCTTCAGCTCAAGGTGAGCGCTCTGCCACTTGAGCCACAGCACCACTTCCGGTATTCTAGTGGTTTATTGGAGATAAGAGTCTCATGGACTTTCCTACTGAGGCTGGCTTTGAACCTCAATCCTCAGACCTCAGCCTCCTGAGTAGCTAGGATGACAGGCGTGAGCCATTGGCGTCCGGCTATATTTATTATTTATATATATTTTAAGGCTTTATAAACCCTTCCCACTCTTCCTATAAACCTTTCCCACTCTCTTATTAACCTTTCGCACACTCTCACAAACACTTCATATGCTCTTAAACACTTTCTACACTCTTAGACCTACATAATTTTAACAATATATATTCTATATATGCTGTTTTATATATATATATATATTCTATATGGGTACTCGCCAGTGAAGTACAACAACCCGAGTGGTGAAGATCATGACTTAGCAGCTGTGCAGTGCCGATGGCGCTGAACGTGATGACGAGGTGAGTGCACTGCACAGCCAAGCGGAGCCCGGCAGCTCCTCCGAAGGCTCCGCTCACCAGCGCTTCACAGGTGGTGCGGCGTCTTCACCCTGGGCCGTGACTTCTATTTCCACTGCAGGTGTAGTTGTAACTGATCTCTTCAAGTGTTGGACACCGCTATGGGGAGTTGCTGGTGCTGATTTTCTTCTGAGTGAGGAGGTTTTTATAAACTGACGTGCGGCTCTTGATTGTATTTACAAAGTGCAACAAACAGCATCTGGGGGTGTCATTCCTCAGCCACTCCTCAAGTGCTTTGGCCATTCTGACCATGGCCACCTCCTCCTTTCCAGCCTGTAGACAATCGAGTGTTAGGCCAACCGCCGCCTCCTCTCCAGCCCGTAGTTCATCTCCTTCCTCATCCTCTTCACTTGCTCACTTCCTCTCATCCATGTTAAAAACTTGTTCAGAAGCTGGGCATTGGTGGCTCACACCTGTAATCCAAGCTACTCAGGAGGCTGAGATCTGAGGATCATGGTTCAAAGCCAGCGTGGGCAGGAAAGCCCATGAGACTCTTATCTCCAATGAACCACTAAAAAAACCAGAAGTGGCGCTGTGGCTCAAGTGGTAGAGTGCTCACCTTGAGCTGAAGAGCACAGGGACAGTGCCCTGGCCCAGAGTTCAAGCCTCACGAGTGACAAAAAAACAAAAAACAAAAACAAACAAACAAAAACTTGTTCAGGCTTATAGCCCTTGATGATGGATTTGAACATGTTCATACACTCCTTGGCTCTGGCTTTATCCACAGAGACAGCTTCTCCATGCAGAGAAATGCTCAAGTCCAAAGCTGCTTTGAAATTTGTCAAACCAGCATTGCTGACACAGAGTGGGGTTGGTCTAGTGGGAGAAGCCATCCTCATCTTCACCTTCATCACGGATGTGACGCCCATGCTTTCCACCAAACTATCATGAAGTTTCCTGGCCTTCATCTGGATGGTGCTGGTATCCAGCGAGATCTTCTTCCTGCAGTTCTTTATCCACAGGGCCGAGGCAGACTCCATCCTCACAGCGGCCTTATTGCGGGAAGTGACCACCTCTTTCCACTCTTGTTAAAAGACATTGTTGCCACAGACCTAAATATTCTTGTCGTCTTTCTTTCTGTAGTCAACAGTAGATTTGTTGATCCTGTAATGGCGGCCGACAGCTGCATAGCTTTTGCCTTCCTTTACCTTGTGGAGAAGTTCCACCTTTTCTTTGATGGTAAGCATTTTCCTCTGGCACTTGGCTCACTGCCAGAAGCCTTAGAAAGTGCAGAACATTGGGTGGCATCGCAGGGCTTGAAATAAATTGACTTTTACAAAAATTTCACAAAAACACAATACCACAGAGCAATCAGATGTCTATGTAAAGTGGACAAGGAGAGATGCTAAACACATATGGGCACAGTTCGGGAGCGCAGACTAAAGCTATGGTTACTGAGCCAATCAACATTCAGAATACAGAACACAATGCTGTGGTTGGCCGCCTTCCATTCCATCAGCCAATAGTGTGCTGTGTACAATCTCATGCTGGCAAACTTGTGCAAGCAGAAGCGGCATACTGTATTTCCATTGTGGACAGTAAGTATTCATCTGCTGATGAAATACATACTGTATTTTATTTTGATTTAATATTCTTTTAATGTGTTTGAATGAACATCTTTATATTTTATAAGTTTAAAATTTTTTAGGCAAAAAATATGTATATATACATATATATATATATTTTTTTTTTTTTTTGTCGGTTGTGGGGCTTGAACTCTGGGCCTGGGCGCTGTCCCTCAGCTCTTCAGCTCAAGGCTAGTACCCTACCACCTGAGCCACAGTGCCACTTCCAGTTTTCTGAGTGGTTTATTGGAGATAAGAGTCTCACAGACTTTTGTGCCCAGGCTGGCTTTGAACCGTGATCCTCAGATCTTAGTCTCCTGAGTAGCTAGGATTACAGGCACGAGCCACGGGTGCCCGGCTAGGCAAAATAATTAAAATCATATATGTTATATACCACAAAATCCTGTGTATAGCAAAAACTTCATGATACAGAATTAGATATATTTGTTTTCTTTTAAACCTGTGACACAGTGAAGCCGTAATAAGTGATATAGAGAGGGACAGCTGTGCAACTGTTCTGGACAGCAGTCTGGAGGTTCCTCAGAAAACTAAACATAGGGGATGGGAGTTAACCCGTCACCAGCCAACCAGCCGTGCTGCCTTGTGAGGGCTAGAGACAACGTTCAGATAACCAAAGTAAAGTGTGTTGGATAAAAATAGATTTTTATTAATTCAGCCCTACCAACATTGCTGTATCCTAAAGTTCAATCAAATCCCTTAATCTTCTGTATTGTGATATTGTATTAGTTTCTTTTGTCCAGATACTTCAAAAAGAAAGTGGTCTATTTGAATTAAAAAAAACAACAACAACAAGCACCAAACTAAACATAGATCTTTCCTATAACCTAGCCACACCACTCCTGGGCATCAACCCAGAACATCACAAGCTAGGACACCATAGACACACCTGCACATCCATGTTCACTGCCTCACTATTCATAATAGTCAGGTTATAGAAACAGCCCAGATGCTCTACAATAGATGGGTGGATACAAAAATTGTGGTATCTATACACAATGGGATATTATACAGCCATTAGAAAGGATAAAATAATGTCATTTGCAGAGAAATAAATGGATCTAGAGGGGGCTAGGAAGGTGGCTCAGAGTGCTTGTCTTGTATTCATGAAGCCCTGGGTTCAATTCATTAGCATCACATAAGCAGAAAAAGCTGAAAGTGGTGCTGTGGTTCAAGAGGTAGAGCACTAGCCTTGAGCTGAAGAGCTGAGGGACAGCATGCAGGCCCAGTTCAGGCCCCATGACCAGCAAAAACAAACAAACAAACAAATAAGTGGACCTAGAACAAATCATGTTAAGTGAGGTAAGCCAAGATCAGAGACACAAACAGAATATGCACATATTTTCTCTCATATGCACAAGTTAGATCTAAAATGTACCGGGACATGATAAATTATACAGGACTCCAGACACCCACACAGTGAGACCGGAGGAGGATACACTTAGGAGAGAAACACAAAGGCACAATACCTATGAGCCTCTGATCATATACATATAGGGTAATATTTATCGAAATGAACGCAGGGAAATGGAAACAAGAGGTTTTTTCTTCATTGCTGTTTTTACTTTTCTTTTTGTCTTGTGTATCTGTCTTTGGCAGTGTAAGGGGAGGCACAGAAGTGGAGGGACAAAAGGTGAACAAATGAAGCAGTAGTACTCACTAGACACTAGGTGGGAAATGAACTCTATAACTTGTGGATGGGCGTGGGAGGGAAAAATTGGGAGAGAGTGAGGGAAGGGGTGACATTGTCCAAAAAGAAGTGTATTCTTTTTTTTGGGGGGGGGTCCGGTCGTGGGGCCTGAACTCTGGGCCTGGGCACTGTCCCTCAGCTCTTCAGCTCAAGGCTAGCGCTCTACCACTTGAGCCACAGCACCACTTCCGGCTTTTTTTCTTTTTGCTTATGTGGTGCTGGGGAATCAAACCCAGGGCTTCAGGCATGCAAGGCATGCACTCTACCACTGAGCCACCTTCCCAGCCCCAAGAAATGTATTCTTTATCTGACTTATATAACTGTAACCTCTCTGTACATCACCTTTATAATAACAATAATTTTTTTTTTTTTTGTCGGTCGTGGGGTCTGAGCTCTGGGCCTGGGCGCTGTCCCTCAGCTCTTCAGTTGTAGACTAGTGCTCCACCACTGAGCCTCAGTCCCACTTCCGGCTTTCTCTGCTTATATGGTGCTGAGGAATTGACCCCAGGGCCTCATGCATGCAAGGCAAGCACTCTACCACTGAGCCACCTTCCCAGCCCCAACAATATTTTTTTTAATCAAGTTCCAGTTTTTTAATTCTATTTGACCAACACAATTTGGGCAAAGTACATGTGGCCTTTATAGGCCAGGCTAAGGTTAAATAAACATTCACAAGAGAAAGCAAAAAACTGTGTTCTGACCATTGGTTTACTTCCCCAAACCAAGCTGCACTTCAAGAGAGCATGGAAAGAGGGCCAGGAAATGTCTTCCTGGGAGCCTCTTTTTAAGATTAAGATTATTTTCAAATGAAGAAACACTGATTTGTAAATGCTTTTACAACAAATAAACCACAAGGCACAAGTATGCTCATGACATTAACGGAAAAGAAGTCAAAATTTGGGCAATATTGCTGGGTGCTGGTGGCTTGTGCTCAAAATCCTAGCTACTCAAGAGGCTGAGCCCTGAAGATCGTGGTTTGAAGTCAGCCTAACAGGAAAATCTGTGAGACTCTTTTTTTTTTGGGGGGGGGGTCCGGTTGTGGGGCCTGGACTCTGGGCCTGGGCGCTGTCTCTCAGCTCTTCAGCTCAAGGTTAGCGCTCTACCACTTGAGCCACAGCACCACTTTCAGCTTTTTTCTTTTTGCTTATGTGGTGCTGAGGAATCGAACCCAGGGTCTCAAGCATGCAAGGCAAGCGCTCTACCACTGAGCCACCTTCCCTGCCCCTCTGTGAGACTCTTATCCCCAATTAGCCAGCCAAGAGCTAGAAGTGGAGATGTGACTCAAGTGGTAGAGAGCCAGCCTTGAGCAAAAAAGCTAAGAAAGTGCATAAGGCCCTGAGTTCAAACCCCAGTTACCTGCACACAGGTGCACATGCGTGCACACGCTCATGCACACATACACACACACACACTGATCTCACTTATAGAATGTATAAGTGGGAAAAGTGGGGCGCCGGTGGCTCACGCCTGTAATCCTAGCTACTCAGGAGGCTGAGAGCTGAGGACCACGGTTCAAAGCCAGCCCAGGCAGGAAAGTCTGTGAGACTCTTACCTCCAATAAAACCACTAGAAAACCGGAAGTGGCGCTGTGGCTCAAGCGGTAGAGCACTCGCCTTGAGCTGAAAAGCTGAGGGATCATGCCCAAGCCCAGAGTTCAAGCCCCATGACCGACAAAAAAAAAAAAAGGAACATATAAGTGGGAGGCTGACATGGAAATATCCCTGGAATCCAAGAGTTCAAGTTCAGCCCCATTTCAAGGATGATTGTTCCTGAGCAGAGAACTGTGGAGAGCCTTTCTCTTTTATGCTCCACTATATTAGAATCTTTCTATTTATGCTGGGATTGAACCCAGGACCATGTACATGCTAGGCAAGTGCTTATGACCGCTGAGCTATAGCTCCGGCCCAACAAAACTATAACATACGATCTTTTTAAGGTAAAAAAAAAGATAAACTTGTGATGTGTAGGGTTTTGTTCTGTGCATCAGAAGCAGAGGCCTGGCTTTCTCTGAGCCAGGTCTAGGCCTCAGGGCAAGAGGAAGGGCAGGAAATGGAGGTGAAATTCTAGAACAAGCCTTTGCGGTGTGGGTGGGAGCTGAGCGCACTTGCTCACTGCTTCCCCCATCTGTGGTTCCCTGGTTGACCAGTTCCCGGGGGAGGAATGGAGTTCCTGATTTGTAGCATTTGCCCATTCCTCTGGTGTAAATTTTCTGGGCACAGTGAAACGCCAATTTCTGTCCGTCAGTGGGATGGTGGAAGTCAGGCCTGAGGGGATCCCAGGCGCTGGGCAGGGTCCCGCTCCCCTTCATGGGCACAGGCTGTGGAGTACTCAGAACTTACCCCTCACAACACCCTGGCAGGCAGAGGTGCTAAGCCAAACCAGCCAGGGTGTGGAGCCCTGGACAGGGCGAAAAAGGGGCCGCTCTCCACTCCCAGATCTGTGCCCTTCCCCTTGGTCTCAGCAGTGCTCCCAGCTCTGAGCCGTGCGGAGGCCCATGGAGGAAGGTCTGACCCTCATCCCTGCCTTCAGGCTGAGCACCCCCGCCTTGGCCTCTGTCCTAGGGGTCTGTCAGCAGACCCAGGCCCTGTAGAATCTTTATTTCTTCCCCACCCAAGCTAGAGCTTTTCCATCCAAAAGCATTTTGCTTCTTTAGCATCGATTCCAAAATCTTTTCCCTCCATTCTCCACCATCACCACCACTGCCACTACCACTGCTAACCTTTGCCAGTGCCCCATGCCAGGCACCAACCCCCCCCATACTCACCCGCACACCGTCTCCCTGTCCCCCAGGAGAAGCACCTGTCCAGGTACTGTGGCCCTGTCCCTTGCATGGACCTGAGGATAGGCCTGGCCTCCAGGCTGGACTCCAGGTCTGCTGGACCACAGGGCACTGTTGCTACTCTACTGTGTTCCAATGTGTGGGAGGTGCGCTCCATGCCCTGAAGTTGCCAGAACACTCCAGAAGACTCTGGGAAGAATACATATTGAGCCATGTGGACAGCCCAGCTCTCCCCAGGGTGGGTTCGCCCTTCAGCTTGTCTTACATTAAGGACATCCCCCTCCAGGGTGTGTGGGGGGAGCAGCACAGCTGCCTCTCGGGGCAAAGGCCGGCCTTTCCTCCTACCCACAGCTGCCTGCCTCACCTAGGAATCTGCCACTGTGATTGTTAAATCCATGCCTTAATTACTCCACAATTATGTCTAATCCTTGCATAGATACTGCAATGGCATATTCGAAAGAATTCCCTCACCGTAAGTTGAGCTGTTGCCAGAGCTCTCGGTTAAAAAGTGAGAGATACCTGCAAAAAAAAAAAAAAAAAAAAACCCACCCTGCTTTCAAAGTAAGAAGGGAAGATAGCCCTTCTCTGTCCCGTCACCCAGGGGTCTGGGAGCGTGAAGGGGGGCAGCAGAAACTCCCATTTCACAGTCGGAAGGAGAAGATGCTCTTCAAATCTCCAGTCTAATAAGTTTCACCTCTGTAAAAACAAAATCTGATTAAACATGTATAACCAGTGGTATTAATTAAGGGGGAAGAGTCCATCAAGAGCACCCCAATATGTTTACAGTGTCCCCGGGAAACTGGGGAAATTCACAATCAAGTGTGTAAATGTTCTAAAAAAGGGTCTTGAATATTTTATGAATATTTGTCATAAAACAGAAATAATAACCACTGTGCAGCGCTATTAGAATTAATATTTATGCTGCCCGCCATGAAATATTCATGGGGACAGAGAAAGGGGGGCCGAAAGACAAGAATTAATTTACACTGGGCTCGGTTTACCCGCTGGCTTGATGTTTAAAGATGGTTGACAAGGCTCCGCATGAATCCGCCAGTCACTTCACCACGTCGGTGGAGTGGAGGGGGTAGGGACGGGTCCGGGAGCTGACAGCTCACAGATTGAGTTTCTGACAGCCCTTAAAAAAAAACCCTAAACGGCCCCCCACTTTTTTTCCTTCTTCCATTGCCCAAGGCGCTCTGTTCTGCCACCGTTCATCCGATCTCCCCTTCCGTCTGCTGGAATTAACGAATTAATGAGCGCGATACGCTTTACGGCGGGGCCCTATGAATGTTTACAGGCGATTAAATTATAATGCGGGTGGCTGTATAATTCATGAACCAATTAAAGGAAGTGTTAGTTGATTTGATGGGATGAGGACGTACAAAACGCATTTAACTAATGGGGAACCGCGGGCTGCCTAGGGCCGGCTCCCTCTCTCGGATTACGCGGCTAATTGCTCGACTTTGCGGGGCTGTCACAGATAGCCATGCATATTTCATTGTTCTCAAAGACTTCAATCGTTTGTGTCCTGTTGCGGCTGGCTGTAACGCGGAGAAGCTGGGCCAACCTTGGTGT
The DNA here is from genome assembly GCF_019054845.1 of Dipodomys spectabilis. Taxonomy (NCBI): domain Eukaryota; kingdom Metazoa; phylum Chordata; class Mammalia; order Rodentia; family Heteromyidae; genus Dipodomys; species Dipodomys spectabilis. The sequence goes on from NW_024870744.1 coordinate 5,503,137, forward strand.
AGTTACAGTGCCCGGCCCGGCCTCACCCGAAACCCAAGCGGGGCTGGCGGAGCTGGCAAGCCAGTGCAGTGCGTGGCCGCCATTAGGTGATTAACAGGGCTCAGTGGGGGGGGGGGGGTCACCTTTTCTGTTACTGCAGGACACAGCTCCCCGGCTGCTGACCTCCGCGCCTCCTGGGCCCTGGACCACTTTCTCAGGGGAGGCCAGAGGCCAATTCTGATTCGGAAACCCCGATCTCCTGTGTGCCCTCTCCAGCCACATGCCCACAGTCACCCAGGAACCCAGTTCCCCAGGGTGGCCCACCCAGGGCACGTCCCAAGCTGAGGGTTTTCTCCTGCCTGACTTGATCCCCCAGCACAGGTGGCCACTGGGGGCTTCATTAAATGCAGTTCGTGGCAAACCTGGAGTTAGACTTGAATTTCTGTCACCACATCCTGGGAATGCTCTGGGAAGGAAATGAGCAGAGGGCAGACGCCTGCCCCACGTGGGACGGAGGGAGACCATCCTGGAGGAGGGAGCCGAGGAGCAGCGGCTGTCTGCAGACCAGCCCCCCTTACTCTGCAGGGAGCCAGGAGGCCCCCCCAGGCTCCTCCCAGATGGTGGGAGCCACACTGCCAACTGGCTGGTCCCCAAATCTTGGGCTTCCAAGTCAAAGTCTGGCTTTCACACCATGAGCTAAGTACAAAGGACCCCAGGGTCACGTGCACACATGTACACTAACACACCACGCACACATGCACATGAACACACACCGCACACATGTACATGAACACACAGTGCACACATGTACACAAACACTGCACACGTATGCACACAGTGCGCACATGCACATGTACACAGCACACACATGCACACAAACACACAGCACATGTACATGAACACATGGCACACATGTACATGAACATACCACGGACATATGCACACAAACACACAGTACACACACATGAGCATACCACACACATGCACACACACAGCACATATATGTACACATACAGCACACATACAAAAGAACACACAGCGCACATATGCATATGAACACACAGCTCACACATGTACACACAGTACACACATGCACACAAACTTACCATGCATGTACATGAACACACTGCACACATACGAACATACCATGCACTCATGCACACGAACACACTGAACAACCTATACATGAACACATAGCACATACATGCACACGAATGCACCGTGCATATGTGCACATGAACACACCACACACACATGAACACACTGTGCACACACGCACATGAACACATCATGCACACATGCACACGAACACACTGTGCATACATGTACATGAACACACAGCACATACCTACACACAAACACACCGTGCACACATGCACACGAACACACCACATATGTGCACACAGGAACACAGTGCACACATGCACAGGCATACACCATGCACACATGCATACAAACATACCATGCACACATGCACACACATGAATGTGCACTCAAACACCCCCACAACACACATATGCGCACACAACCACATATACACACAAATACAGGCACACATATATCATGTACACATGTGTCCACATGTACACACGTGCCCAGATGTGCACACATAGGAGCACATGCAAACACATGCACAGGTGCACAAAATGAGCAAATTAAAAACCTATAACTCGCACATTGGTTTCTTTGCGCTCATTTGTACCGGGCTGTGAGGAGGCAGGGCGGTGCCAGCGGCTAGGGCTCCAGGGCCTGCAGCCCTGACCAAAGTCACACACAGATCTGTGTCACCTTGGGAAGCCCACGCTGCCCATTTAGGGCTGGGAAGGGATGTTGACAAGGGGTGAGGACAAAGCAGCTAGCCTGGGGGCTTGGAAGAGGGGCTGGCTGAACTGTGGTGGCTCACCCAGGGCCCTGCCTAGGGGAGGGCGCCACTGGGGAGCCAACTCAGCTCACTCCTCCTCCGCTATGGGCTGGTGTCAGAGATCAGCTTTGCCCCTGGCTGCAGAGGGCATCATGCCATCAAATCAAGCAGCCGGTGACATCTACCAGGACACCCTCTGCAGCCAGCAGGACTTCCTGTGGCATGCACAGGGCTTCTCTGGAGCTGGACCCAGGGCAGAGGGGCCCAGGGGCCCCATATGCAAACAATACCCATCTTCAGGATGGAGTAGGGTCGACTGCCAATGGAAGGAAGGAAGGTAACTCCATCCGTTATTAGTGGGGCTCAGTGGGAATGTAACTAGCAATTATTAGTCAAGTTAGGTTTAACACACAGCTTAAAATAAGTGACCATTATCAGGTGCAGTGCACGTACATGTTTTATAGATGCTACTTTATAGTATCCTGTAAGATAATATGTTCAATGCACAAATGGGGAAACTGAGGCCCAGAGGAGCCAAACATCTGGGTTCAGAACTTCTTCTAAGCAGATACTCCTAGTGCAAAGATACCTGGGCAAGATTTCCCAATGTCAAGAACAGCAAACAAACAAACAAACAAACACACCCAGAAACCCAGATACAACATATACGTCCACAAATAGGAGGCTCAGCAAGAAACTGTGACTCCTACACCGCAGGTCAATGCAGGTCATTGAAGATGGAGAGTACAGGCGTGTGTGTGTGTGTGTGTGTGTGTGTGTGTGTGTGTGTGTATTTTTTAAAAGCTATATAATCACATGTACAGCAAGAGCCTGTCTGTGCCTAACAAGGCAGGTGAACTGGCATATGATTGGCCATACTGATTATTTGGGAAAGGGTCTGGGTGAGGGACAATAAAGGGACTTTTTCTCTACACATGTCAAATATGCTATTTCTACAATTAGGAAAAAATCATATAATATCCTAAGAAAAGGACATCTGCATTCTTTTTTTTTTTTTTTTTTTTTGCCGGTCGTGGGGCCTGAATGCTGGGCCTGGGCGCTGCTCCTCAGCTCTTCAGCTCAAGGCTAGCACTCTACCACTGGAGCCACAGCACCACTTCCGGCTTTTTCTGTTTATGTGGTGCTGAGGAATCGAACCCAGGGCCTCATGCTTGCAAGGCAAGCGCTCTACCACTGAGCCACCTTCCCAGCCCCGACATCTACATTCTGAGTGCGGCTTCAGTCTTCTAGCAGAACCTTGACATGAAGCCAGTGCCCCACTGCAACAAGAATGGGCAGACCAAGCCCCACAACCACCAACCAAGGAGGACAGACAGCAGGCAGGAGGGTCCCTGCTCAGGCTCGGGCCTCCCTGGCTCCCCAGTACAAGGAGCCAGCCTGTGGCAAATCAATGCCTCCCTTAGGAACGTCAACTATTCCTCATCTCCTTCCTTCCCTTCTTGTCTCTCTTTACTTCTTTTCCTTTCTTTCTTTTCTCACTTCCTTCCACCCACAAACACATGCCCAGTGTCTCCTCTGTCAGTCACCACTGCCCTAGGCCTCAGGAGTCTGGGGGCACATGGGCTGGCCACGTTCCTGCCCTCCCGCAGTGCACTAGGGCTATTTGCAAACAGATGTGTGGAGCCAGACTGTCCTGGCTACTGGGCTGCGTGCTCAGCTAGAAGACTGAATCGACAACAGAAAAAGACCAGGCAGCAGCTAGTAGACTTGTGGTGTGTGTGTGTGTGTGTGTGTGTGTGTGTGTGTGTGTGTGTGTGTGTGTGTGTGTGTGTGTGTGTGCAGCACACACACATGATGGCTCACACGGACAATTTCCCAGGAAGGCAAGGTAGAAATTGGCTGATACCCTCAGTGCTTGGGGGCATGAATTTACTGAGCCTTCTTGCCCAGAGTGATGCTATCTGTGGGTCTTGCTGTCTCTCTGGATGTTCCTGCAGGATCGACACCTTGTAAACAACTCTGGCTTTCAGAGCCCCGGGCAGGGAGGGGCAGAGCCCACAGCCAGCCTGGGATGCAGCTGGCAATGTCGGCCCTGCTTTACGAATGAGGCACCATTTGCACCTGGTACCAGCCAGTGGACTGGGTGCCCACTGGATACACTTAACTTTCCAACCAGAGATGTCCAAGTGCTCTGTTGCTCTCGGATTTACTCTTGCTTTCTCTTGACACAGGCCTATAACTTATTTTGTATTTTCTTTTAGTTAAGATAAAACTCAGCCAGGCAGTGGTGGCTCATGCCTATAATCCTAAACTACTCAGGAGGCTGAGATCCGAGGATCACATTTAGACGCTGTCTCAGGTAGGAAAGTCCATGAGACTTATATCCAATTAACCACCAAAAAGCCAGAAAAGAGCTGTGGCTCAAGTGGTAGAGCACTGGCCTTGAGCACAAAAGCTCAGGGATAGCACACAGGCCCCAAGTTCAAGCCCCAGGAAACTGAGGTTACAAACCAGTTGGGGTGGGAAAGTCCACGAGATACTTATCTCCAGCTGATCCTCAAAAAGCTGGAAGTGGAGCTGTGGCTGCCTTGAGTGAAAAAGCTAAGGGACAATGCCAGGCACTGAGTTCAAGTCTAGTACTAGTGCGCGTGTGCGCGTGCGCATACACACACACACACACACACACACACACACACACACACACACACACATACACACACACAGATGAAGTCCATAAAAAATGAAGTTCTCCATTTAGAGTAAACAAGTTGCCAGCATTTTGTTACAAATGATGTACAAGTAGCATCGGTCTAAGTCCAGAACATTCTAAAACACATGGGCTAGGTTCTCAGCGGACAGCCCCTCCTGATCCCCTTGGCAGTGTCTGGCCGCTGGGACTCTGCGGCTGCCTCTGATGTGGACCTGTGAGGAGCGCGGAGGGCGCGCCCGCCCGCCCGCCCGCGTGGGGCTCTGGTGATGGGCGTTCACTTGGTACAAGATGCTCTGAACTAGAGAGAGTGGAAGGAGCGGTGGCGCCCCTGGGACCTCAGAGCAAGGAAGGACCGGGTGGAGGCCACACGGTTTTGCTGAAGGACTTAGCTCAGGCCTAGGATTTAGTTGCTTATGGACCTGGCCACGCGGCTCCCCGCTGTCCTGGCTCAGCCTTCCGCCTGGGATGACCCTCCCAGGTCACCGCAGGACACACAGTGACCCTTCTTGCTGAGATGCTGCTGTCTCCTGTGCCCCCCATGAGGGCAGACCCCGCCCCGCCCGGGTGGCCTCCCCTAGGAGATGGCCATTCGTGGTCCACATCACCCACCCTGAGACCAGCCCCGCCTGCACCAGGGTGCTCCTGTGGTCTGGGCTCTGTGGCTCTGTGGCTGGCTCTGGAGTACTGTGGGCACTCCATAAATGTCCACTGACTAAATTACTGCTCTCAGGAACCCCATCTTCAGAAGTCGGGGGAGGGTCTTTGAAGAATGGGTTGGTGCTGAACATAGCTAGGGAAGGCCACAGCCAGACCACCCAGCAAAACCGGTGCAGAGAGCAAACATCGCCATCTTTGCATTTCCTCTTCGGCCTGCTTCCTCTGCCTGCCTGTCCTGGCCGTACTGACACTTTTATCGCGGGGCCATCCTGTGCCATCTCCCAGGGGAGGCCAGGCCCAGGAGGCTCTCCAGGGACCAGGCTCCCCTGACCTCAGCCTCCTCTCACAGCCTGGGCAGGCCTCTGTCCTCTGTCCTCTTCCCCCCTCCACACGTGCCGTCCAGCATGGAGGAGCAGAGGCCTCCCTGCAGCCCCCTCAGCACACCAGGACTTTCCTGAACATCCCACTCTGGGCACGCCCTGGGAGCCTCCATCCCCACTCTGGGTATCCTCCATTCCTCCTAACATGACTGGAGGCTCTGGCCTGCACACCAGCAAACACACAGCTCCTGGTTCTACCGTGTCAGTATGACTGGCCGACATCACCACACCAAGGCCTACAGCCCTCCCACGGGAGTCTGCACCTAACTTCAGCTGCGTTCAGAGACACCAATGGAAATGCAGGACCAGAACCTCTGGGACTTCCTTCAGTCAGCACCAGAACTCTTGATTTGGGATTGGGAATTGAGGAATACTACCTGGGAGGTCTAACTCAACGCTCCACCCTCTGGCCTGGCTCAGGGGAGAGAAGATGGCTCCAACTGCCTACTGATAAGAACCAAAGTTAAACAAACCTGAGAGAACTGGGGTGGGGGTGGGGTAGAACCTGAATTTCTAGAGAAAGTTCTTCCCTGTTCTCTGCTGGGAAGCCGGGTATGGTAGCTCATGCCTGTAAGCCCAGCCATACTGGAGGCATATGAGGTCCCAAGCTCTCACTTCCTGGCTGGGACACCTGGGCCAATCCTCCTGTCTCTCCATGGCTGGCTTTTTCATTCAAGCCTGAGCTTAAAACCACCTCCTCAGAGACGTCTTTCCCATCACCCACACTCCCTGCCCCTCAGCCTCCTCCATCATGCGTTGACTCCCATGGGGTCTTGGTGGACATCCTCCTTTGCCTGCCGTGGGGTGTCTGCGCCTTCCTCAGGACAAGCCAGTTTTCTCTCTGGAAGACATTGGTCACTCTCCCTCTAGTGGCCCTACTGTGCGGCACCCACTGTGGGGACCAGGAGATCCCTCAGTGTCCACAGCCATCTGAGTTAGCCCGCCATGGCTGGAGTCCCCCTCCCAAGCCCAGCGCCCCACTGAGCCTATTTCTGAAGGACCCACAGCAGGCAGAGTTGGTCCACGACTCCCTGAGAAAGAAGCCATTGTGCTCAGCAAAAGTCCCCAGAGTGAGGTGTTCAGTGCAGTGCACACCATCAAGGGCTGGGTGGGACACAGCAGGGCCAGGGGCAGCTCTGAGCACACCATGTCCAAGGTAATTTCTGGCTCCAGATGGAAATGGCCATTTGCATCTCTTTCCTGTGAACAGGACTGCAGATGCAAATGGGAACCACAGATGGCTGAGAGAACCCAGGGTGGTTGGGAGCAGGCCTCTGAAGCCAGACAGTGCCTGGACTGGCTCAGCGGTCTGGATAATTACATCCTTCTGGAAGATCAGTGAGCATGCAGATAAGGGTGCAGGATGAAGCCCCGCCCCTTCTGATTGCACCAATCAGAGCCACGTGTCTGAGCTTCCATCACACAAGGCCAAACTCCACTGCCTGCTCCTCCAGGAAGGCACTCACAGCCCAGGCCGCTTCTTCCTCCTCTCCCAGCGGCACCTGGCTTATCTAATGCACCCACCGGTGGTTTCCAGTATGACTCAATTTCCCTGTAACCTCTTACAGGAAAAGGCCCTGTGGCCAAAACGCTGCTGCTGACCTGCTTAGCCATGTTTCCCTGCTGTTTTGATCAGCATCTTCCTTCTCGCTTAGCTGATAGGTGCAAGCACTTGCTGTGGGCCAGGGTATCTGGATTACAATCTGACTGCCTAAAATATCTGAGTGGCAGAGACCTGGCTCTCTGCAGCATTCCAGCATTGCCTGCACTGTTTTCTTGTTTAGGGTGTCCTACCCTGGGCCTTGAGGTACCAGGGGGAGAGGAAATGGCTGCAGCGTAGTGGGCAGTGCTTTCCCATCTGCCTAGCCAACAGCACTGGTTGAAAGGCAAAGTTGAGAGAGTTCCAGGCCCCTGGCCAGCAGGGACCCCTGCTCAGGTAGCTGAGTGTTTGTGAGATCAGTAAGCACCTGTCAAAACAACAAGCCCAGCAGCTGCTGCATCCTGGTACCCCAGGGCCAGAGAGTCCCAGGAGGCTCCACTGCGGTCAGCTTGGGCCAGCAACTCTCCAGTTCTCCAGGCTTCCAGCAGGTCTGTTCCATGTGCCCCTTGGCTTTTTTCTCTATGGATAGCTTTTCAGACACCAAGATAATTCTTCCTGTCCAGACTCCTATTGGTCCATTTAAAACTCTAGTTCTAGGGCTGGGAAGGTGGCTCAGTGGTAGAGTGCTTGCCTTGCATGCATGCGTCCCTGGGTTTGATTCCTCAGCACCAAATACACAGAAAAAGCTGGAAATGGTGCTATGGTTCAAGTGGCAGAGCACTAGCCTTGAGCTGAAGAGCTGAGGGACAGTGCCCCGGCCCAGGGTTCAAGTTCCACAACTGACAAAAACAAAACAAAACAGGGCTGGGAAGGTGGCTCAGTGCTAGAGTGCTTGCCTTGCATGCCTGAGGCCCTGGGTTTGTATTCCTCGGCACCATATAAGCAAAAAGAAAAAAGCCGGAAGCGGCAATGTGGCTCAAGTGGTAGAGTGCTAGTTTTGAGCTGAAGAGATGAGGGACAGCGCCCAGGCCCAGAGTTCAGGCCTCACAAGCACAACCGGACCTCCAAAAAAAACAAAACAAAACAAAACAAACTCCAGTTCTAGGCAGGGTGCCAGTGGCTCATGCCTGTAATCCTAGCTACTCAGGAGACTGAGATCTGAGTATTGCGGTTCAAAGCCAGCCTGACCATGAGAGGCCATGAGACCCTTATCTCCAATAAACTACCAGAAAACTGGAAGTGGTGATGTGGCTCAAGTGGTAGAGCGTTAGCCTTGAGCTGAAGAGCTCAGGGACAAGCCCAGAGTTCAAGCCCCATGACCACTACCACCACCACCACCAACAACAAAAACACTCCAGTTTCTTTGTTCCCCTGTTATAGAAAGAAACAAAAACTCCAGCAGCTCATCTACTTTTTTGGGGGTGCTGGGGATGGAACTCAGGACCCTGTACCTATGAGGCAAATGCTCACCACTGAGCCAGCCCCACCCCCAAGACTGGCCTCTCCTACCTTGTCCAAAAGTTGCTCCCAGATCCAAAGAGGCCCAGACTGATGCTCCACCTTCTGGGGTGGCAGGGAAGGTCACTGTGGACATCCAGGACGCCCCTGGCAGGGATGAGAGGGGGGCGGGGGGGTGGGGGGAGGGGGAACGCGCACAGGCTTCCAGAAAAAAAACATTAAATGAGCTGCCTACAACTTTAAAACTATGGCTGCTCTTGGTAACAAATTCCTTTTAAGCCATCTTCCCCGCCAGCCGCACATCCACAGGTGCTATGTGGAGGGAGAGGTCAGCAGGCAGGAATCTCCCTTCAAAGACACCACTCACAACGCCTTTCTGGCCAAGTGGGCAGGCGCTGGGTGGCCACACGCTGGCGCTCACAGTGGGCTTTGGTGAGCATCGGGTGGGTATCACCCACGTTATTTCTCCCCACTGCCATCACCCCAACTCTGAATCAAAAGGTAAGTGAGCTGACCAAGGTCATGGGGCCAATACACGTAAAGACAGGAATCAGACCTGGGCTACATGTTGTGCGGGAGCAGCGGCTCTTTCATACCCACACATCAATTTCCCCCAGGTCAAGGGGCTGCCCAGGGGTCAGGGGCTTTGGGCACACTCCCCACCCTCGGACCACCTCCCCCTGTGCACTGTGAGGCTTGGTTCTCTAAGCCAAGCTGCCAGCTGGGCCTGGCACTCTTGAGTTGCTGAGTCGGTGCTGTTGAGGCCGATGCCTGACCTGCACCCAGCTAGCAGCACCCAACACCACTGGTTCAGAAAGCCTCAGGGCCAACGCCCAAGGCCAGGACAGAGGCAACACAGAAAACAAGGACTGCGTAGCTCTTAATGTGTGCTCACACCCATAAAACAGCTCACTCGAGATCATCATCAACCCGACACGCATAACTGGCTGGATTAGTGTCTAGAGAGTTCTGGCTGGCTGATTTTATCTGTTCTTCTAACTACTCCACAACTAAATGTTTCACCCAGCCATTTCCTCCCCCAAATACTTACTTCTCAAACGTTTATTAGCCTTTCTATCATGATCAAGATTTTATGAGCACTCTATTCCAACGGCGAATTAAATACATAATTCTGAATCCATCATCTTCTAGTTTGGTGCTACATTTGTCTCTATTATGCCACAGCGGTTGCCGTGGGCACCCGACAGATAACAACCGAACACGTTTGTCCAGAGGCAGCTAAAGTGACTGACATCTCAATACAGAAGGGGGGGGTAATTACCACGAACAGCAGGAGAGGCCCCCACAGCTCACTGGGGTGATGGAACGGCTGGGGAGCAAAGGGCAAAAGCTCAAGAGGGGTTTCCTCTGCCCCTCACCGCCCTGTGGAGAGACTCTTCAGCCCATAGATCTCTGGAAAGGATGGCCACTCTCTCCAGGAACAAGACAGATGAGAAGAGCCCGCTCCTTCCTCTGGTGGCAATAGCCATTCTCCAAGGAACGGCCAGGCTATGCCTTGGGGCCTATTGGTTAATTCAGTTCTCAAGGGAAATTGTTCCAAGTCATAATTCACTCCCGTTCACCTGGCTGCCTAGCTGAAGCAGCTTACACAGCACGAACTGCTGGTCCCACTATGCAAATGAAGAAACAGAGGCTCTGTGGGGCAGGATCACAGGGAGATGGAGCTAGTCCTGCCCCAGGCCCTTTGCTCTTCCTGCTCACTTTTCACAGAGCATTCCTGAGCTTCCCACTCCTCCTTGGGGCCAGCTCACAGGTGACTGTGCCCCTCGGGGTGGCGTCCTCTGAGAGCACATGCTGGGTCTGGCCCCCAACACATGGCCGCTAAATACTTGTGGATGGACACAGATTCACACTGAGGTCTATCTGACTCCAAAGCCACCTAGGAAAAGCATGGATGCCTGGGAAGTTCTAGCGCCCACCAGCTAGCGGAGAGAGGCCGGGTCAGGAGCAGAGCTGACGGCAGTGGGGTGTGGGGGGGATGGGGGAGGGGGAGGGGGAGGTCCTACCCCCCCATCCTGAATCAGCCCCACACAGATAGGCCTGGCCCAAGGAACGACATAAATTATTGTCATTAGTCAAACGTATGCTGCGTGTACATCAAAGAGAAACCACTGCACGCAACATGGCCCTTCTTAAAACAACAAAAACCAGAGCCAGCCACTGGTGGCTCTCACCTGTCATCCTAGCTACTCAGGAGGCTGAGATCTGAGGATTGCAGTTCAAAGCCAGCCAGGGCAGGAGAGACTGTGAGACTCTGACTGTGAGGCTCGATCTCTGAGCCTGGGCACTGTCCCTCAGCTCTTCAGCCTTCTACCACTTGAGCCATAACACCACTTCCAGCTTTTTTTGAGTATGTGGTGCTGAGGAATCGAACCCAGGGCCTCATGCATGCGAGGCAAGCACTCTATCACTGAGCCACCTTCCCAGCCCCGGCAGTGAGACCCTTATGTCCAAAAAACTACTCAGAAAAATGCAAAAGTGGTGCTGTGGCTCACGTGGTAGAGTGCTGGCCTTGAGCACAGGAGGCTCAGAAACAGTGCCCAGGCCTTGAGTTCAAGCCCCAGGACCAGCAAAAAACAAAAACAAAACAAAAAAACCCACGAAACAAAAATGATAGGCATGCTTGAAAACCCACGGTTGATCCAAAGGAAAAAAGTAAAATCTTACAATGCTAGACATTTCCACAGCCTGAGCATGCGGGTGTGAGCTGGGCTGGCTCCAGCAGGGCTGTCGCTGCGCCAGCTCTGGGCTGTCAGGCACATTGCTAGCTCAGATGTCCCTGTAGCCTGCAACCTGGGTCCTTAAACTTCAGCCAGCCTTTGGGTTTTTGGATAGAAATGTTCGTTCCACATGTCCACCGCCTCAGGCACACATTCTTGGTCCCCACCAGCATCAGTGTCTGTGAACAGCACACGTATATCTGCATCCTGCAAGTCTGCTTCTAGGGCTGATTTTCTTTTGGCAGTACTAGGTTTAGAACTCAGGGCCTTGCACTATTCCACTTGAGCCATGCTCCTGGCCCTTTCTAAGGTTTTTATTTTTTATTTTATTTTTTGTCAGTTGCAGGGCCTGAACTCTAGGTCTGGGCGCTGTCCTTCAGCATTTTAACTCAAGGCTAGTGCTCTACCACTTGAGCCACAGCACCACTTCTGGCTTTTTCTGCTTATGTGGTGCTGAGGAATCCAACCCAGGGCCTCATATATGTAAGGCAAGCGCTCTACCACTGAGCCACCTTCCCAGCCCCAAAATTTTTATTTTTATTTTATTTTGTCAGTTGTGGGGCTTGATCTCTGGGCCTGGGCGCTGTCCCTCAGCTCTTCAGCTCAAGGCTAGCTCTCTGCCACTTGAGCCACAGCACCACTTCTGGTTTTCTGAGTGGTTTATTGGAGACAAGAGTCTCATGGACTTTCCTGCCTGGGCTGGCTTTGAACCATATCCTCAGATCTCAGCCTCCTGAGTAGCTAGGATTATAGACATGAGCCACTGGCACCTGGCTGGATCTTATTTTAAGAAGCCTTCTCTATCTCAGGGTCTCAAGATGTGTGCTCTTCTCTGAGGTTTACAGTCTGTCTCTCACATTTAGGCTGATAAACCCCTGGACCAGACTGTCACAGGCAGGGAGAGATTCCTGAATGGCTGCCCAGTTGTTCAGAACCATCTGTGGGAAACCCACCCTTTCCCATCTCTGGGCCATCTGTCCTCCTCAAGGGTCCGTGCGAGTGCAGTGGAATCTGATTCTGCGCTCTGAACTGTGGGCTTTGTCCCATTGGTGAGTGGATTTAATCTCAGGTTTATAGCTGTGTCTGGTAAACCTCACACTTTTTCTTTGCCAGTACTGGGGCTTGACCTCAGGGCCTCACACTCTTGCTTGGCTTTTTATGCTCAAGGCTGGTGCTCTACTGCTTGAGGGCCTCCACTTCCAGCCTTTCGCTGATTAACTGGAGGTAAGAGGCTGCCTGGGCTAGCCCAGAACCTTCATGCTCACAATCTCAGCTTCCCAAGTGGCTAGGATTACAGGTGTGTGCCAACAGTGCCTGAACCTTGACTGTTTGTTTCACAATCTCTAACTCAGTGAGCTGCTCTAAACTTGCTAAAGTCTTACTAAAAACGAATGGGTTTCCATAGGACCTTCTGGGCTTTCTTAAGGCAGACAAGCCTAACAAGTGCCAACAGTGGCTCTGACTCTCCCATCCAGGTCTTCCACCTTTTCTTTGCTTTCCCTGCCCTTGCTGTTCTGCGGCACAGTGCTGGGTAGCTGTGGTCCTGCTCTGGGTTTTAAAGGGTCAAGTCAGCACTGCACTACTCAAATCTGTGTTTGCTTTAAAAGATACCTTTTATCAGGTTAAGGAAATTCTCTTCCATTTATAGCCAAGATTTTTAAAATCAAATATTTTGTCTCCATCTTGTGATGTATTACTGTGTAGAGTCAATGTAGGTATGTATGAATGTATGCATGCATGTGTATAGGTATGTATGTAGGCATACATCCATACATCCATCATCTATGAATGACAGGCTGGCCTGTCATTCCACGTAGCCCAGGCTGGCCCTGAACTCATGACCTTCCTGCCTCAGAAGGCTGAGTAGTTAGGACCACAAGTATGATTCACTGTACTCAGCATGTACCATGTCTAATTTTCTGGTGCGGACTCTTCCTTGAAGGTCTCCACATACACCCGGACTGAAATGGCTAATATTTCACTTAGGGTTTTGGTAAATATATTTATGAGTTTAGAATTAGGCTGGTAATTTTTCATACTTATCTTGTTACTCGGTTTCATATGAAGGTTTTATCAGACTTACTAACTGTATGTGTCCTGTGTGCTGTGTCCCTTTTTTATCTTTCCCTAGTACTAAGGGGAAAATAGATTGCTTTTTCCTTCCTTTCTTTCCTTTTTATTTCTTCTTTTTTTTAATACTAGGGTTTTAACCAGAGCCCTTGCACATCCCAAGGTTTAGTTTTTGAGAAAGGGCCTTACTGCTACCTCTGCCTGGGCTGGCCTCTAATCCTCAATCCTCAGCTTCTGCCTCCCAAGGAGCTATCTATTTCTTCTTATGACAAAATTGCTAAGACTTTTTATTTTTAAGATTTGTCCATTTTGTTGATGGCAACTTTTTGCCATATATTTTTCTTATTACTTCAATGGTTACATTTACAGTTATGCACAGTTTCATTTGAGATATTGTCGGCACCTCCTTTCTGTTTTAAATTGCCCAGTCTAGACACAGTTTTCAGCTTTATTAATTTTGTTAAGCACTGCCTTCTGGCCCACTGCTTCCTGCCACTCTCTGACTGGAATATTTCTCTAACCTAAGTCAGAGCTTCATCTCATTAATTTTCAGTTATTCTTTTGAGATTTATTTTTTTCACTGAATACCCATTTGTATTTCTTCAATACCTGACTCCTTCAATTTAAAAAGTAATAAGCTTTTTAATTGGCACAGCAATTCCATTTCTATGAATTTCTCCTAAGAAGATGACTAAAACATATGCAAACACAAAAGCAAGAACAAGTATGTGTGTGTGTATGTGTGTGTGGATATATGTACTGTATGCATGCATGTCATGTTGATTGTACATGTGTACATATGCACTGTACATGTTGGTGCACACACTACCATGTGCATGCGTGCTACACATGTATGTTTGCATGTATGCATTGTTGTGCATGAGTGCACAGTAGTATATACATATGTGTGCATGTGTGTATGTGTGCCCACTAGTGTGTGCACATGAGTGTACACTTGTTTGTACATATGGGTTTCTGCACTGTTTGTAACAGAAAAACAAATGTCTCTCTACAGAGGACACTTAAATGCATTGCCACATAACTTCACATGAAACAGGAACACTTAGTGACTTTTAGTTTATGCAATGAAAATATTTTGTTAGATGGAAAAGTAAGTTACAGAAGGATGGACTGGTGGTTTTATCTTTTGTTAAAAATCTTCCAGGGGCTGGGAAGGTGGCTCAGCGTTAGAGTGCATGCCTTGCAAGCACAGGCCCTGGGTTCAATTCCTCAGCACCACATAAGCAAAAAGAAAAAAAGCCGGAAGTGGCACTGTGGCTCAAGTGGTAGAGCGCTAGCCTTGAGCTGAAGAGCTGAGGGACAGCGCCCAGGCCCAGAGTTCAGGCCCCATGACCGGACCCAAAAAAAAAAAACAAAAAAACTTCCATGTCTTAAAGCCCTCTGGGAGGTGACAGGTCTCATCCTGCCCTGGAGCTGGGGTCACAGAGGCAGTGCCCTGCCCTTCCTCTCTGCCAGATGCCCATGAGCCTGGGGAAATCAAAGGACTCAAGTGAAGATGGATCAGGATTGCTCCACCTCTGAAGTTTAAGGCTGGCGGCTGCTGACTGAGCAGCCCTGCGGGGGCGGGGGGGGGGGGGGGTGGGACGGGGATGTGGGGGGATGGGGGAGAGTATGCTTATAAGAAGTGGGGAACAGAAGGGCACCAGCCTTTAGGAAAGGATTTTGGGATATGTTCTTTGAGGTGACTGATTGTGAGCTTGCCTCTAGCCCAGACAAGTGGTAGGGGAGCCCAGAGCAGGGGCTCCCCTTGTCCCAACTCTCATTTTTTTTCAGACATGGAGCGGAGCTTTTCCTTTCCACTGACTGCCACTTGCCATTCCTGCCTGGTGACCAGATCGCTGTTAATTAATAAAGCTGTCAGGTGAATGGTCCTCTCTGGTCATTAGGATCCTTTCAGAAAGACAATCCTGCCATCATCACCCATCCGCCCCTCGGTGCAATTAACTTAATGCTATGCAAATGAGAGGCTCTTCTCATCATTAGCTTATAGCCCACGAATCTTAATCGCATAATTGGGCCTTCAACAGAGTAATTAGACACGATTTCGTCCATTAGTCTTACAAGGCTAATTACTGTTGCGGGGAGGGCAGGGGCTCCCAGAGCTGCTCCAGCTCAGGCTAATGGTTAAAGCAACCAGAGCAGCCTCCAGGTAAAGGCCGTGGTCACCATCCACCATCCACCGTCTGCCCAGGGGTAAGGGAGGCGGCTGGGGAAGGAGATGGGGTGCGGGAAGGCCTGTGTGTGGGTGTCACTGCAAGGTGGCTTCTGTGCCCCTCACCTGTGTGTTCGATAGGAAAAAAGAGCCTGGCATTTAAGAGCATAAGTTAAAACAAGCACACACAAAAACAGAGAGGATGGGGAGGGAGGCGGGAAATATGGTGTGGGGTAGGGAGCGGGGCCCAGAAGCTTCTAGAGGTGAGTTCTGTGATTTGGATCTCAGATTGAAGAAAGAATGAAAGAGCCTGGCTCAGACAAGCTGGGCAAGGGTCAGGCTGGGGTGCTGGGAACCCCTGGGCCCTAAACTCAAGCCCTGCTGTAACCAGAGGAGCAGGCGTGGGGGCCAGTAACCACTCCAAGACTGAATGAGCAAGAACCTGAGTCTGGCCCCCCATATGGGATCACTAGCTGTGCCATGCCCTGGCTCTGGAGGGTTTAGGAAATTGGACGTAGGCAGGTGAGCTGAGGTGGGGCAGAGTGAGAAAGGCCGAGCTGGGCCCTCTTGTCTGGAAGTCCTTGGGTATGTTGCTGAAATCCGTCTGGAGACAGAGCCCCCAGAGGAAAGGAGGTGGCGCCATCTTGGAGCCCACATGGAAGTTCTCCCCAACAGCTCCCAGGGGTTGCGGGGTAGGGAGGCTCCACGGGGTGTCTGGAGTCTGCAGAAATCTCCAAGTCAACAGGGAAGCAGCAGCCAGAGTTGTACAACCTCATAAAAAGTGAAGCTACACTTCTGTTTGCCGAAGACTTTTCCTAAAAGTTTTTGATATTCAATGGTTTCCGTGATATTTAGGAAGGACGGCCTCGCCCTTTCAGCCATGTGCCACCTGCATGTGGCAGAGGCCCGGGCTTCTGCGCACAAGGCTGGGTTCAGCAGTTCAGCACTTTATTTATGCCTCTACGGAAGCTGGAAATTGCAGCCCACTCTGCAAGACTCCTCCGGGTACAGAAAAACAAACATGATTTCCCCAAGCCGTCTCTGTACTGCTGGGCTCTTGCCTGACTCTGGGAAATGAATTTAAGCTAACGGTCAAGCACTACACCTGCCAAAAAAGAATGGGGTGTCTCCATCAGAGCGGCCCTCAAATGCCAACTGCCCTGGGCTCGGTGCTGTTAAAGGTCAGCTGTCACTCTCCACCCGAGGCAGGAGATTGCTTTGGATCTCTGATTTCCACAGCGTGGCAGGCATGTTTATCTTTACCGATGTCTTATTCACCACCAGCTGGGCTGACCTGTTACTGACTGGATGCAACTCATCGGGCCTCTAATGAGCACTTGGAATCCACAGGGGGAAGGGATAGAGACACGTTGTTGATGAGGAAATCGCAGTCTTTCAAGGACTGCGTGGAGAAATGCCTGGCGGTCATCAGATACTGAAACAGGAAGCCATCCCCTCCTCTCCAAGTGACACATTTACTAGGAACCATGTACTCAGAGTAGGGAACAGCAAAGTACCCTGGACACCTTCCTTAGAACTCACAGGGTGGCAGGGAAGGCAGGCAAGTAGTGAGCTATGGCGCCTGTCAATGTCATTAGTGCCTAACACAAGTATTCACCAAGAAAATGCCATGCAGGCCGGGTGCTGGTGGCTCACACCTGTAATTCTAGCTACTTAGGAGGCTGAGATCTGAGAACCACAGTTCAAAGTCAGCCCAGACAGATAAATCCAAGAAACCCTTATCTCCAACTGACGAGCAAAAAGTCACAAATGGAGCTGTGGTTTAAATAAAAGAGTAGCAGTCTTGAGTGAAAAAGCTAAGGAACAGCACCCAGGCCCTGTGTTCAAGCCCCCTCTCTCCTAGTACTGGGCAGGGGAGGGGGGAGAGAATGGCATGTATGTCCTTTGTTATGCTGTCTGCAGGACTGTTCCTCAGTGGACAGGCTCATCTCTCCAGGGCCCACCACCAAACCGAGGCAAACTGTTATTCTCCAGCTGTCCTTTGGGGATCCCAGGTCTAAGCCTTTGGTTGCCTGGCCTCTGTCTCTGGGAGTCACAGTAATTTAATCCTAGAGCCTGCGAGTGAAGCCACAGAGGTAGGGGCCATTTTTTGTTTTTTTTTTTTTTTTTTTTTTTGGTCATGGGGCTTAAACTCTGGGCTTGGGTGCTAGCCCTCAACTCTTCAGCTCAAAGCAAGTGCTCTACCCCTTGAGCCACAACGCCACTTCCGGTTTTCTAGTGGTTTATTGGAGATAAGAGTCTCACAGACTTTCCTGCCTGGGCTGGCTTTGAACCTGGATCCTCACCTCAGATCTCAGCCTCCTGAGCAGCTAGGATTACAGGCATGAGCCACTGCGCCCGGCTGGTAGGGGCCATTTTTTATGTCCTTGCTTCTAAAGTCATTGCGCTTCTGATCTGAGACAGACAAACACAGTCACAAACTGCCATCAGCTAAGTGTTCACCCAGTAAGAAAGCAGCATGAAAAAAAGAAAGAAAGAAAGGAAGAAAGAAAGAAAGGAAGAAAGAAAGAAAGAAAAGAAGAAAGAAAGAAAGCAGCATGACCTTCCACATCTCCTCACCAGCCTTGTTCTTATGCAAACATTGGAAGTAAGTGGTAAAAGGTCAACAGTCCCTACGCAGGAAAATAATGGCAGCACATTTGTCTTTCCACTCCAGTTCTTACTGGAAGTTTACAGTGCTGCAACTCCAGCGGCTGTGGGCTGACGGCTCTCTTCATCATGACTGGCCGGCACCTTGGGCTCCAGACCCAGGGTGTCCATGTCTCTCAGCCCCAGGCTGCTGGCTCAGCACCACCAGCTCACCAACCTTGCCTAGCTCGGGTGATGAGCTGAAAGTTTGGGCCAAACAAGACCAGGAAGGAGAGCTTAGCCTTGCTCCAGAAGCCTGGCACCTGCGCTATAGTGGACAGTGGCTCTGGGAGGACCCCAGCAATGAGCCGGTGACACGGGAAGGTGGCACCTCTGCCCTGCAGGGCCTGGCCTGGGCCAGTGGCTGAGAAGGTCTAGGACCCACACATGGTGTCTGGGCTGTGAGGGATGCAGGGAGTGTCTGGGGGTGTCTAGGGTATCTGGGATGTGCCTGGGATGTGTCTGGGGGAGGAGAAGGGGTGGACAGTATCCAGGTAGAGCTTTAATTTTGCTGAGACTCCCTCCTGAACCATGGCAAGGTCAAGGATGCAGAGTTAGGACAGGCCCAGGCTGCCATCTGGCCCCATGCCCTCCTAGGGCATGGTACTGTGGGACTCCCAGAGGGCTGTCTTGACCCTGTTTTAAAGTTAGGGTTGAAGACTGATTGCCCTCGGCAGGCAGTGTGCAAGTGTACCCCAACACTTCCCCTCCCAGACTCCTCTGTGCCACCCAGGGTCAGCTTGCAGACTTCTGGGGACAGCCCTGCTCCCCGGGAGCCTTGAGGTCCATCAGAGTGCAGCTGGTAGCTGCCAGGCACATGCCTTGCTGGGGCCGCCTGGCAGTCCCTCTTACTCAGAGCCACCTTTCACGGTCTGAGTGCTGCATGAAAGAGCTCCTTGTTAACCAGCAGGGGCAGGGGATGGAAACCCTTACAGACTGCCCGACTTTCGGGCTCCTCCACCAGGATGGCTTTATGGGGGCTAGCTCCACAGGGTCTGGGTCAGAGGTGACACCTGGTCTCTGGGGAGCATTGCGAGCCCCAGGGTTCAGCAGCGACCAGAAACCAGGGCCCTGGGTGCAGCTGCTCAGAGGGGCCACTGCTCTAAGGAACCATGGCTGATACTTGGAACTCTGGAGAAGAGTGCGGCCAACGGGAGTTTTCAGAATCTCTGAGCTCTGTGCCGTGCTGTGCCCGCGCCTCCTACCCTGCCGCGTTGGCCTCCCCAGAGGTCCAGAGGGTGAGCAAGCTGCCCTGGTGAGAAGCAGGTGGGAGAGATGAGCTCTGCTCCCTGTCCCTACTCCCCCAGAGACCCTGGGGTGCCACTTCCAATCTCTGCTTAGTTGTGCAGGGCACTTCCCAATTCTTCAACCCACCCATATACTCCCCCCCAGCAAAGGCAGGCTTTGCCCAAGGCTAATGCCCAGGGCAGGGCTGTGACCCCATCTGATGGCTAAGGAAACCAAACCTCCTGCCCCCTAGAGCACCTGGGCCCGGGTCAGGAATTCTGGGGGCACTGGAGTGTGAGGGATGGCTGCTTAATCTGTACAGAAACAGATAACCCCCCCAAGAAGCAAGGCTGAGGGGTACTCCCCCACCCATGACACACTTTCCGTCCCTCCCTGACCCCAAAGATGTGCATTTGCAAACTCGCAGTGGACATCTGCATGGAGGGGCAAAGAGAGGTAGCAGGCCTTGCGGTACCCCTGTGCGCACGCCAGAGCCACGCGACACCCACGGTGCACGGCGTACAGGACGGGCGGTACCCACGAAGGCAGCGAGTGATATGTATTCCAGCCCATGTCTGGTAAACTCTCCGCTGACAGCAGCCAGCCAGGGTCACTGGGGTTCTATTAGCTCAATTAATGAGGAGTAAGATAAGGCTCGCACCCTGCTCAGCGGCGGCTCAGGCACAGGCTGCAGTAATGGAGTTATTAACCTCCGCCAGCGCTGCGTTTTGCTGCACGGCCCCACTCCATTTCCTTGTTCAGGCTCCATTAATGGGCTGTTCATTATCCCTAATCCACGGAAGGATCAGCTGCAGAAACGTGAGAGCTTTCTGGAAGGACCAAGTGATAATGAGAGGGAGAGAGGAAGATAGGTAGAGGGAGAGAGGGAAAGGGGGAGAGAGAGAGAGAGAGAGAGAGAGAAGAGATGCATATGTGCATGCAAGAAATCCTACTTTGCATTTTAATTTTTCTTTGGTCTTACTGCTGTCCTCTTGAGAAATGACAGAATTCTTCGTACTTTGGAACCATTAGAAATGGCGAAGTCATTTACCCAAGGCCTTTGGTGTGTCATCCCCCCACAGAGACGGTCATGTGGCATGAGGAGTAACAAGCTTTTAAATCAAATTACAGTGCTCTAGCAAAGGAACTATGCACCAATGCAGTCTTTATTTTCAAAGGGTACCACAACGTTTCATTACTTAAAATTTAACAGAATCAAGACTGCAAAATCAATCCAGAACCAAAATTTAGCAGAATTTTTCTATTCTGTAGATAAAACCCAGTGTCTCCCATATGCTAGGAAAGTGCTCTGTCACGAGCCACACCCTCACCCTAGTAATTTTACCAGCGTTATAAATGCTTTGATTAAAAAGTTCTTGCAAGCCAGGTTGTACTGGTGGCTCATGCCTGTAATCCTCACTATTCAGTAGGCTGAGATCTGAGGATCACAGTTTGCAGCCAGCCTGAGCAGGAAAGTCTGTGAGACTCTTCAATTAACTGGTGAAAAGCCTGAAGTACAGTTGTGGCTCAAGTGGTAGAGTGTTAACCTTGAGCAAAAGAGCTCAGGGACAATGCCCAGGCTCTAAGTTCAAGCCCCCGAACACACACACACACACACACACACACACACACACACACACACACACACACACACACACATTTTTGTTTGCTGGGGCTCAACTGGACCCTAAATAACAAGGCAATTGTTTGGACTATTTCAGGATTGTTCCGCACTGGCTACATTCATAGACAAGGATGGCCAGTATCTTATGATTAGAGAAAAAAGTTAAAGAACAATGAACTGTTTGTGGCAGGCAAAGCAGATGCTCTGGAGGGCTGTCCCTGCAGAGTGACAAGGTTACCATCTAGCACGTGACCTTTCCCTTCTTCACTGAGCCGGGACTCCAGGATACTCAGGAGGGTGAGATCTGAGAATCATTTGAGGTTCAAAACCAGCCCAGGCAGGAAAGTCGTGAGACTCTTCTCTAATTAACCAGCAAAAAGGTGGAAGTGGAGCTGTGGCTCAAGTAGTACCATCTTGGGGCAGAAAAAGCTAAGGGACAGTGCCAGGCCCTAAGCTCAAGCTCTAGTACCAATACACACACACACACACACACACACACACACACACGTAATTACTTTTGTTTGAAAGATAAGGAAACAGCCTTTCTAAGCTGGCCAGAGAGAGGATTGCCAGTCCCATTGAAGAAGAGAGATACCCTGACAGCTGGAAGAGCTGGGCTAAATGAGATATCAAAGAGGGTTAACGTCAGGTCCCGCCCCTCAGCCTTGCTTCTGTGAAAGTGGAGAGCTGGGAGGAAAAAGGAAGGGGTGGATGGATTCTAGGCTGTAAGAAGAAGACTGCTGTAGGTGGAGAGTAAGAGGAGACTGGACTAAAAAATGAAGATAGGGACAGAGGACGGGGAGAGAAACAGGAGAAAAGGATTCTTGTCGGCTTAGACTAGAGGTGTCCTAGTGGAACCCCAAGGGTTCCTGGCCTCAGGAAATCATAAAAGAAGGCTTCCAGACAGCCTCCCCCTCCCCCCGCCCCCGCCCCCAGTCTGGAGGGCCCGGGTTCACCCAGCCTGCAGCCCTTGGCTGTGGTCCCAGCCTGGGTCCCCTCAGTGGCTAGGCTTGGGCTCTACCGGAGGAAACAGCTGCATATGAAATGTCTGTCTAGCAAAAGCCAGCCACAGCCAACTCAGAATCGGTGGGGCCCAAAGCCATGTGGAGACACCCTTCTGCCTTCCCAGGAATGCCTAGACGTTGGGCTCCTCTGGACCTGAGAAATACATCTGCCTTATTTCAACAATCCTAACCAATACCAGGATGCTGCCCCCTCAGCTTTGAGTCTGCCCAGCACAGCCTAGACCCCAGGTGAGAGCAAGGACAAAACCATTCCCTGAAGATCCAGAAACGTGGTCCCAAGGGAACAGAAAACAGGAAAAAAAAACAATGCTAGTCTGCTAAATCTCATGGCCACCGCCCTCCCAGGACCTTTTCTCCCTTCTTTGTGCTTCCTTTTCTGGGATTCTCTTGGGATCAGGACAGAGACCTTGAGGGCAGGGTTAAGGACACCAGCAGCCCCTTTCTGTGGGGAGGGAGAGCAGGGCGCAGACGGCCAGGCCTGTCTGAGCAGAGCGCAAGCCCCACCATCAGTCAGAATCCTATACCCCCTCTGTCTGCAGAACACATTAATTTTAAAAGAAAATACCGTGTTGCAAGCGTACAGCATGAAATGAATTATTTTATAGCCAGGCAGAGGGCAGGTTTTCTGGATAGCTCTTTCTTTGTTTCTTTTTTCTTTCTATTATTATTATGTTTTAACAAACTTTATAGCCCATTTTATTTGTTCTCAAATAACTTTTTCTCCTTCCTTTCGACACATCAATTACTGGGTTTGTCTCCCTCACCGTGTGATGCTGGAATCGGAGATTGATACTGCTCAGTGGAATATAATTTAGTAGTATGTACCATGGGTTTATGAGTAGGAATCTGACAAAACATTGCCTTTGAACACTTGCCATTTATTAGCTCCAAGAAGAGATTTATACTTGGCAAGGAGACAATAACTTTGTTTTCTGATAAGCTAAAGAGATTCTATTTTTTGAGTCCAACACACAGAATAGCTTGTCCTTCCCCAATAACTCTACTTACTAGTGTGAATATATTTTAATAATAAAATTGATATATATGTAAATTTATTTTAATCTAATTTCATTGAGCCCTTATAAAAAAGAAGGAGGGGGTGCTTTGGAGATTGTTTTTGTAGCTGAATTATAGATTTCTGTATCACATCCCCAGACTGATTTTGTGGCTATAATTCTGTCAGGATTTCCTCTGGCTGACAACTCAGCCACACCAGGCTGGAGTGTTTTATAATGGCATCGTAACAGAACCAGAATTACAGCTGTGGAATTCATCCCTGTGCTGGGTGAATATGTTTAGAATATTTCTCTTTCTTAGCCTGTATCTGAACTTGAAGATTTATGGGTAAAATTATTTCCCAGGTCAATTACTGAGTGTTTAATTGAAAGTTTAGGTGGTGAGGGTAGAAAAGACTGGGTAGAAGAGGGAGGAGGAGGGAGAGGGAGGCAAGGGGAGGGAAGGAGAAGAAGGGGGGAGGAGGAGGGACAAAAGGGGACTGATGGGGAGGAGGAAGGGAGAGGAGGGAGAGGCGGGAGAGGGAAGGGGATCATCCCAGGTGCTGGGGAAAGCCAAAGGGTGGTTACAGACTGCAACCAGCGAAGGAATACACACCTTGGAATCAATGTCTTTCCTATTTCCTGTCTGCCTTTCCTCCACATCAAATAAACTATACTAAGCAATATTTACTAAGTTTTTAGAAGTGATTTTTACTCCTGTAGGTGCAGGGGAGGGGAGAGAAGGGGGTCAGCACTGCATTCCTTCCTTTGTTCCCTCCCTTCTAGGCTTAGTCAAAGGCTTATCTTCAATCCTGAGCCTGGCACTGGCTGCTGGCCCTGTCTGGGGGAAGGGATGGCCCCGGTGCTCTCCATCAGGACTGTGCAGTGGGGGACAGCTTCAGTCTTCTCAGGGGGAGCTCCCCAGCCCAGGGGAGACCAGGGGACCCCCTGGAAGACGTCCACCTCTTAACCCCACCTACCCCACAGTCTGAATGGCAGAGGAGACGGGATAGCTGAGACACCTTGCATGGCCAGATCGCCCCAGATTGTCTGGGGTGTGGGGTCTAATCTCATGGGCTCCCAAATAACAGGATTCTTCCTGACTCTGTTCAAGGTGTCTTCTGCTACACTGTTGCTGGCTTGAAGATGGGGGTCCACCTGTCAAACTGTATGGCTATTTCCAGAAGTTGGAAATGGCAGGGAAGGGGCTATCCCCAGGAACCTCCAAAAGGGAACGAAGAAAACATTTTAGTGGTTTTAAGCCAAGCCTGTGGTAATTTATCATGGTACCTACACGAAGCTAGCATTCCATCACATTCCTAGGCACAAAATAGGCCTACTCAGTGACAAATGACTTGTAAAATCTTTTGTACAGATGGTACTCAAAAAGGAAAGAGAAGTCATAAAAGTTGAGAGAGAATATTAATATGCTTCAGAAGAAAAAATACCCCTCAAACATAAGAACATGTTAGATAAACTTTATCAAGATACTACAAATAACTTAGAGAAGACAGGCTCTGTAATATAAGAAATCAAGTAAAATATGATTTTTTTAAAAAGAAGATATTAAAAAAAAAAGCTGACAAAGAGAAAAAAAGCCTAAGGGGAAAAATGAAAGCATTACAGAACAACAAGGAGTAAACATAACCAAATAGTCAAAGTTGTCATGAAGGAAGGAGAGAGGTAAAAGATAAAAGTGACTAGAGTAGTCTTAATATGGACCCCAGATGATAAATATCCATTACGCACAAAAGTAGACTTTATGAAAAAGAAAGCCAAGCCGGGCACTGGTGGCTCATGCCTGTAATTCCAGCTACACAAGAGGCTAAGATCTGAGGATCATGGTTCAAAGCCAGTTTGGACAGGAAAGTCTGTGAAACTCTTATCTTCAATAAACCACCAGAAAACCAGAAGTGCTGCTATGACTCAAGTGGTAGAGCACTAGCCTTGAGCTGAAGAGCTCAGGAACAGTGCCCAGGCCCAGAGTTCAAGCCCTACAACTGACAAAAAAAGAAAAAAAGAAAAACCAAGCAAGTGAACCAGAAAAGTAAATAGATAGATAGATAGATACATAGATAGATACATAGATACATAGATAGATTTATGAAGAACATTTCCCCAAATGACAGAAAGGGGAAAGGATTCATAAGAACCAGATAAATGTGATAAAGGGAATCAAGGCTGGACCTGAGACAGGCCTGGTGCCTCAAAAGGAGCTCAGAGGGAGGGGAGGGAGGAGGGAAGAAGAAAAAGAGAGAGGAGGGAAGGAGGGAGGCAGCATCACCCTAACCATCCAGACAAAAGAACACATTACCTATAATAAAAACTGGTTTCCAGAGTCAAACCCAGAAGACATCAGGGGTCAGACACCGGGGACATGATTTAGAATACTCGTGTGTGTGTGTGTGTGTGTGTGTGTGTGTGTGTGTGTGTGTGTGTGTGTCTTGGCTGGAGAACATAATCAAAGAATTCTCCACCAGATGTTGTTTACAAGTGAAGATAACAGACAGACATCCTCAAATACACAAGAATTTAGGAGATCTAGTCTTTATGTTCCCCTGCAGGAAAAGACTCAAGGACATATCCATTCAAATAAAAGATGAGTCAAAGCTACTAAATAGGAAGGCTGAATTAGGTCACCAGCTGGTATGGAAATTGTAACCCACTTTCACAGAGAATGAAATCTCCATAATTACAGTTATTATAGCTAAAAACAGAACATAAGTTGCTATGTTTCTAGAAAGAAAAGCTTAATCAGTGTGGGTTAAAAACAATAATCAGAGTATAACAGGCTAGCACATGGTGGCACATATCCATAATCTCAGCACTCAGGGCTGAGGCAGTTGGATCTCAAGTTTGAGACCAGCCTGGGTTACAGTGCCTCCTCACCCTCAAAAAGAAAGGAGTGAGCCGGGTGCCAGTGGTCACGCCTGTAATCCTAGCTACTCAGGAGGCTGAGAGCTGAGGATCTCAGCTGGAATCAGTGTGGACAGAATAGTCCTAGTGAGACTCTTATCTCTAACTACTCGAAAACAAGATGGAACTGTGGCTTGAAGTGGTAGAGCACGAGCTTACTAGCTTTGAGCAGAAGAGCTCAGGGACAGTGCCCAGGCCCTGAGTTCAAGGCCCAGGAGTGGTACAAAAACAAACAAAAGCAACAACAACACACATATACACACACAAACAACAGAGGAAAGAAAAAAAAAATGACTGAAAGACAAGAGGAATCAGGGTACAGGTCGAAAGGGCAAATTCTGTTACCTATCAAAGCTTCACAGAAAAGTGACCAGGAGGGAGGGGCTCTGCTGTTGAAGGCAGAGGAGAGGAGGATGTGGATGAGCAAGTGAGGAAGGCCACCAAGGAAAGGCGCTGAGGCTGGAGAACCGGTGGACCAAGGGCAGAGCTGTGCTTCTACCCAAGCTTCACCAGAAAAGCCTCAGGGGCGCGGGTGCAGGCCCTGGGCGTGGGCACCACGTGTCCTGGAACCCACTGTGACCACAGGGAGGACAGGCTGCAGAATCAGGACAGGAAGTCCTGACCGCCTCACTCTCCTAAAGCCACTGGCGTAGAAAGTAAGGATCTCTTCCCAAGAAAGGAAATCAAATCCAAACAAAACCCCCCAAAGTCTACAAGCTCTTTGGACTAAAGAATGCCAAGTATAGGGACTGGGAAGGTGGCTCAGTGGTAGAGCGCTTGCCTTGCATGCATGAGGCCCTGGGTTCGATTCCTCAGCACCACATAAGCAGAAAAAGCTGGAAGTGGCGCTGTGGCTCAAGTGGTAGAGTGCTAGCCTTGAGCTGAAGAGCTAAGGGACAGCGCCCAGGTCCACGACCGACAAAGAAAGAAAGAGAGAAAGAAAGAGAGAAAGAGAGAGAGAAAGAGAGGGGGGAGGGAGGGCGGGAGGGTGGGAGGGCGGGAGGGAGGGAAGGAAGGAAGGAAAGGAAGCAAGTAAGCAAGCAAGCAAGCCAAGCACAGTTGAGAAGCCGAGTCTGACCCTAAACCAGAGATGGGTAAACACATGTAGAGTGAGGGAAAGAAAGCAAGCAAGCAAGCAAGCAAGCAAGCAAGCAAGCAAGAAAGAAAGAAAGCCAAGCACAGTTGAGAAGCCGAGTCTGACCCTAAACCAGGGATGGGTAAACACGTGTACAGTGAGTGAGGCCTCCTCCTGTGCCTGCCCCCCCCCCATCTGCAGGCCCTGGGAGGGGGAGGGCATTTACCCTGCATGGAGACCACACAAGTCCTAGCTGGGGCGGTGGGTATCGTAGAGAGGTTGGAGATGTTGATACCTGGCCAGTGGACTCTTCACAAATGGCTCAAGTAGGTCATGCTACCTTGAAGGTGAGGAGGGCTCTGGGCTCTGCGATGAGCTCAGAGCTTCTAGATGGTTTCCTGGCCATTCCTCTTACACATGAGTGAACCACCATGATTCAACATCTGGGCGGGGAGAAAGACCCACTAAGGAAGAAAGCAACAACACTTGGGAAGAAATCCTCACTAGTGACAGGTGCTGGTGGCTCACACCTGTAACCTAGCTACTCAGAAGGCTGCGATCTGAGGATTGAGGTTTGAAGCCAGCCCAGGCAGTAAAGTCTGTGAGACTTTTATCTCCAATTAACCACAAAAAGCCAGCAATGGAGCTGTGGCTGTGGTAGAGTGCTAACCTTGAGCACAAAAGCTCAGGTACAGCTCGAAGGCCCAGATTTCAGCCCCAGGCCCAGCAAAACACACACACACACACACACACACACACACACACACACACACACACACACTAATAAACCTTTCACTAGTAACATTATATAGGAAGAGAATAAATTATCTTCATTTCCCTCCAATCAAACCTGCCATTAACATTTTTAAGGTATTTTAAAAAATTATGAAGCAGGAACAAGAAACTATGAAAGGAATAATCAAAAAAGGAAAAGTTAAAAAAAAGAAAGTGAGAAAAGAAATAACCAATTCTTTAAGGATAGTTGGTAGAATGCTAGCCAATAAGCCAAAGTGTCAAGTACAGAGTTCAAGTCCCAGTCATGGGCAAAAAAGAAATGAAAGAGAGAGAGAGAGAGAAGAGTAATTAAATTTATAAAAGTAAATGATAGGGAGCTGGGAAGGTGGTTGGTGGTAGAGTGCTTGCCTTGCATGCATGAGGCCCTGCCTAGGTTCAATTCCTCAGTACCACATGAGCAGAAAAATCCAGAAGTGGTGCTGTGGCTGAAGTGGTAGAGCACTAATTTTGAGCTGAAGAGCTGAGGGACAGTGACCAGCAGAGTTCTAGCCCCACGACCAGCAAAAAAAAAAGAAAAAAAAAGTAAATGGTGGGCTGGGAATGTCGCTTAGTGGTAGAGTTTTTGCCATTGTATGCATGAAGCCCTGGGTTTGATTCCTCAGTACTACATACACAGAAAAGGCCAGAAGTAGTCCTGGCTCAAGCGGTAGAGTGCTAACCTTGAGCAAAAAAAGCAGCTTAGGGACAGTGCCCAAGCCCTGAGTTCAAGCCCCAGGACTGGCAAAAAATAAAAATAAAAAATAAATTGGTATCACAGCAGGAACCAGAAATTCAAAATAAGGTTGGAGAGAAAGTTGTGCAAACCTCCCAAACAAGTAGATGAAAACAAACAAATATTAACTTCTGAGAGAGAGAGGGGAGGGGGAAGGGGGGCACGCAAAGCATCAAGAATTCAAGAGTCAGATTGGTACTCGATTAACAGAACACTGGAGATTTGAAATTCTAAGGAAAATTATTTTCAACTTCATCCAATCAAACTATCCAACAAGGTTTTTTGTTTTGTTTTGTTTTGTCAGTTGTGGGGCTTGAATCTGGGCCTGAGTGCTATCTCTCAGCTTTTCAGCTCAAGGTGAGTGCTCTACCACTTGAGCCACAGCTCCTCCCGTTTTCTGGTGTTAATTGGAAATAAGAGTCTCATGGACTTTCCTTTCCTGGGCTGGCTTTGAATGGTGATCCTCAGATCTCAGCTTCCTGAGTAGGTAGGATTACATGTGTGAATCATCGGCACCCAGTCTAACAAGTTTTTTAAACAAAAAAATAAAAAGCCGGGCACTGGTGGCTCACATCTATAATACTAGCTACTCAGGAAGCTGAGAAAAATCCATGAGACTCTTTTTTTTTTTTGGTTGTTAGTCATGGGGCCTAAACTCTGGGCCTGGACACTGTCCCTCAGCTCTTCAGCTCAGGGCTAGTGCCCTACCACTTGAGCCACAGCGCCACTTCCAGCTTTTTCTACTTACATGGTGCTGAAGAATCGAACCCAGGGCCTCATGCATGCAAGGCAAGCACTCTACCACTGAGCTACCTTCCTAGCCACTCCATGAGACTCTTATCTCCAATTAACCACCAAAAAACTGGAAGTAGTGCTGTGGCTCATGTGGTAGAGCTCTTGCCTTGAGCTGAAGAGCTCAAGGACAGTGCCCAGGCCCAGAGTTCAAGCCCCACGACCAACCAAAAACAGAAAAAAGACTGGAAATGTCTCTATACATCACTTTGATAATAATAATTTAAAAGTTAAAAAAAATAAGATGTGTGAAATGGAATCTTTTTTTTCTATACACTAATGTGCTCCTCTGAAAACTAAGGTTCTGACATTAAGGAGGAAGACAGGTAGGATGAATTCCAGAATAGATAGCTAGGCACCCACCCATCACAGTCATTTCCACCAAGATTACATTTCACACTGAGCACCCTCCAACATAAATCTCTATGTACTAAATAACATAGTACCAGAACATATAAAGCAAAACTGTAAGATACACAATCAAATGAGTAGAAATATGCTATTAACAGGAAGCTAGCAAATGGTTGAGCTCTTGACAGGCTGCTACCAACACTGTCAGCAAACAGCAGCATCAAAGCAAGAAAGGTATGGGAAAGCTAAATGATAAGTTAATAGGTTTACCTAACACATCTTTAAGCTAAAAATACATTTTATCATCAAGTACCTACCAAATATTCACAGAATAAAATTTCAAAAGTTGTACTTAAACAAATTTTCTATTTTCTGTATTAAAATGTAAAACTAATGCTAAAAATTAAAACACCAAAAGGCCAATGAATTTTCAAACTCTTTTGAACAACTCTCAAGTGTAAGAAAACTAAACCATACTTTCAAAAATACTTTAAAAATGAAAAATATTAAAAAAAGTTAAATGGAAACATTGAAGCTGGGAACTAGTGGCTCACGCCTGTACTCCTAGTTACACAGGAAGCTGAGATCTGAGGACTGCTGTTTGTAGCCAGCCCCAGCTGGAAAGTCTCTGATACTTTTTTTTTTTCCTGGTTGTGGGGCTTGAACTCTGGGCTTGGGCGCTGTTCCTGTGCTCTTCAGCTCAAGGTGAGCACTCTACCACTTGAGCCACAGCGCCACTTCCCGTTTTCTGAGTGGTTTATTGGAGATAAAAAGTCTCACAGACTTTTCCTGCCTGGGCTGGCTTTTGAACTGTGATCCTCAGCTCTCAGCCTCTTGAGATAGCTAGGATAACACGCATGAGCCACCAGCACCCGGCTTCTGAGACTCTTATCTCCAGTGAACTACCCCCTAAAAAAACCAAAAGTGGAATACTGGCTTCAGTGGTAGAGCACTAGCCTTAAAGCAAAAAAACTCAGGGACAGGGCCCATGTCTTGAGTTCAAGTCCCAGGCCCAGCACGCGCGCGCGCGCGCACACACACACACACACACACACACACATACACACACACACACTGGTGGCTCATGCCTCTAATCCTAGCTACAGGAGCTATGATCTAAGGATTGCAATTCAAAGCTAACCTAGGCAAGAAAATCCATGAGACTTTTAACTCCAATTAACCGCAAAAAAGCTATTAGCCTTGGGTGAAAAAGCTCAGGGACAGTGCCCTGATCCTGAATTCAAACCCCAGTATCAGAATACACACATATATACAAAGAAAATATTATACTTGAAAAATATGAACTATGGCTAAGGTTATACAGAAAGGACAATTCAAAGCCTCAGTCACAGCACAAACAGAAAAAAACAAAATCAACTCACCACAGAAGATGTCATTAATCAAGGAAAAACTAAATTTAGTGAAAACAGAATACTGACAAAACAGTAGAATGGATAAATAAATCAATTATTTGAAGCTTCTTGGGCAACAAAACAAAATAAAGAAACCTCATTAAAAAGTCAGGCTACCAGTTCAACTGATCTTCAAAAAGGAAGAAAACCCAAATACATAAAATTAGCAATAATAAAGAGAAAATAACCACAAAATACAGAAGAAATTGGAGTGCCTCATGAGATATGCAAAACTATGCTGAGGCAGTTAAAGACCCAGGGGACGGGGACGATTTTCTAGGAGAAATACCAATTGCACAAGAAAAGGAAGAAATTAAAATAGACCAGACACTATGAGCAAAATCAATCAAGTTGTTGACAAGCAATTGTTCCCAAGTGCCAGCTCCAAGGAATAAAGCTGCCAAAGTTCTAAGAACTCTTCCCGATGAGGAGGGAGAATGACACCTCTGAAATGATCATCACATTGTGGATGCCAGAGCCCAGAGCACAAAAATGGATAAACTCACCTGCATTATAGGTAGACCCACTGGTACCATTTACATCTATACATATAGATCTAAAAAAATCTGCCTGGTGGCTTACCCCTGTAATCCTAGCTACTTAGGAGGCTGAGATCTGAGGATCGTGGTTCAAAGCCAGCCCAGGCAGGGAAGTCTATGAGACTTATCTCCAATAAACCGCCAGAAAACCAGAAGTGGCCCTGTGGCTCAAGCCACAGAATGCTCACTTAGAGCTGAAGAGCTGAGGGACAGAAACAAGGCCCCGAGTTCAAGCCCTACCACCGACAAATAAAAACAAAAACAAAGACAGGGCTGGAGATATGGCCTTTCTGTATCACAAGAGCCTAGCAAACCCAAGCCCTGAGTTCAAATGCCTAGTAGTGCAAAACAAAACACCAACAAAATACAATGTTCAGTCTAGTTTGGAGACAACTGTTAACCAATGGGGGGAAAAAGACTCATGTAAATACCAACCACATCAAAATAAATACCAACTACATCAAAGGGTTAAGTACAAAGCCAGAGAAATGGTTGAAATGGTAGAAGAAAACACCAATTGATTTGCTCAGTTCCCCTAAGACGAGCTGGGCCTTAACCACCATCTTATGAATCAGGAATGTAAGAGCTGGGATTTGAGCCCAGGCCTGACTTCTAGTCCACAAGGCAATGGGTGGAAGTTAGACAAGTTCCTATAGCTCAGGGTCACTGGAAGGCTCCTGCGGGCAAGAAGCTGCCCAGTGGAAAAAGTGAGGCGAGCCCCTGGGGGGGCAGCGTGAGACAGCTCACCTGTTAGGACTGAAGCCCTTGGTGCACAGCAGGTGGGCCTGGTCTAGGTCTCTCGGGAAGTCATGCAGCACCCATCCTTTCTGAAGGCAGTCCTGCTTCTCCAGGCGGCTGGTCAGCACCTTCACCACCAGACTGTCAGGGACTGAAAGGAAGGACAGTGAGCAGCTGCTGGTCCACAGGCTTCTTAACCTTCTAGAATCAAGGACTGAGCTGCTGAGGGCTGGGCTAAAGTGGAGCACGTGGAACCAGCTGGACAATGTGTAGCCATAGAAGACAAAGGCTCCTGAGCTGGGCAGTGTGGTGACCTTGCCCTGACCTTGACATCCTCCTCATGGGAAGCCAGG
The DNA here is from genome assembly GCF_019054845.1 of Dipodomys spectabilis. NCBI lineage: Eukaryota > Metazoa > Chordata > Mammalia > Rodentia > Heteromyidae > Dipodomys > Dipodomys spectabilis. Next base: position 5,535,870 of record NW_024870744.1, read on the forward strand.
GTTGTTCCCAGCCCTCCAGTGACATGTAGGCAGTTTATGCCGCCTGTCTTAATCTGATCTGGCAGTTGTAACAAAAATGTCATAAGCTGGATAACTTAGAAACAACAGAAATTCATTCTGCACAATTCTGAAGGCTGGAGATCTAAGATCAAGGCACGTTCAGGGTTTGGTAGGGCCGACTTTTCAGGATTATGGACAGTGCCTTCGTACTGGTCCTCACGTAGCAGATGGCAAGGTGATGGTGGGGTGTCTCTGGTCACTTTTACTTTTATTTCATTTTGTACCAAGCCTAGGGCTTGAATTCAGGGCTTGGGCACTGGCCCTGAGCTTTTGTGATCAAGGCTACAGCTCTATCACTTTGATCCACAGCTTCATTTCTGGCTTTTTTGGTGGCTAACTGGAAGTATGCGTTTCACAGCCTTTCCTATCTAGGCTGGCTTCGAACTGCAATCCTCAGATCTTAGCTTCCTGAGGAGCTAGGACTGCAGGCATGAGCCACCTGTACCCGGCTAGGGTCAGCATTATAAGGGCGCAATCCCCATTATGGGGGCTCCACCCTTATGAGTGAATTGCTTCCCCAGCATCTATCTTCCTCATACCATAACCTACTGGGCTGGGTTCCACCCGGGGAATCTGGGGGAAGACACATTCAGTCACGGCAATGCACAAAGCTCCAGTTTTGGCTGCAAACCCTTTCCAGGGAAGCTGGGGCCCCACCTAAAATTTTAGTTCTCAGATGGGAAGGAACCAGTGCGCTGGCTGCTCTGGGTTCACTCCCGTCCCCTCCCGCCCCCATCCTCCCCTCCTCCATCTTAGGATCCAGGCTGTCTCAAGAATCACAGCTCTACTTACAAGGAGAGACTGAATAAGCCCCACAGAAGAGATTTCCAAGCCTCTTGTTTACATTGCTGCAATTGACATTTTCCTGAAATTCATACCTCTCTTTCCAGAATCATTAAACGGCCCATGTTGCTAATGTAGTGCGTTCTGGCAATTTGCTCTGCATTTCCTGCTCTTTGCACTCATTTTCCCAGGAATACTGGGTAAATGTTACCACTGTTTGCTGTGAACATGGCCCAAGTGAGGCTGCTCTGCTAAAGGTGCAGCCATTGAACATTGGAAGTTTCTCTAGAAGCTTCCTCCTACCAACCATGCTCTCAGCATGCCCTAATGCACACGTGTGGGCCTCCTCAGGCCCAGGCTGTGGGGAGTGAGAGGTGATCGGCCTCCCAGAACCTCCCTCCACCCTGTGAAGCACAAATCTAAGCTATGTGCCTCTCCTGAAATGTGGTCTTTTAAGCCAGTGTGGTGGTACAAGCCTGTAGCCTCAGCTACTTGGGAGTCTGAGGCTAGAGGATTACAAGGTGGACACCAGCCTGGTCAACTTGGTAAGACAGACTGTATTTCAAAATTAAAAAAATAAAGAAAAGGCCAAGTGACAGCGACTATTTCTGTTAAGACTAGCTATTCCGAATGCTGAGATCCAGTTCAGCTCAGACAGAAAAGTCCATGCATTTCCAGGGCTGAAGGTGAGGCTTAAGTAACCGAGCACTAGCCAACAAGCAAACTGTGTGAGCTCAAGCTCAAGACTGAGTTCAAATACCAATACTTCCAAAAAATAGAGAAAGAACACAAGCATACAAGCTGGTGGGCTGGAAACATAGCTCGGGGTAAGTAGAACTCTTTCTTAGCAGGTATGAGCCCTGGATTTGATCCCCAGTAACACAGGATGGCGGGGCGGGGGGAGAGGATGTCATTCTTCTACCTCCTTTATCTCCCAGTCAGGAGAGAGCAGAGAAAGGATTCTGCCTTAAGAAGAGCCCTGGAAGCTGGGCACCAGTGGCTCATACCTGTATTCCTAGCTACTCAGGAGGCTGAGATCTGAAGATCACAGTTTGAAGCCAGCCTGGACAGGGAAGTCTGTGAGACTCTTATAATTCAATTCATCACAGAAAAAGCTGAAAGTGATGCTGTGGCTCAAGTGGTACAGCGCTAGCCTTAAGCAAGAGGAGCTCAAGGACAGTGCTCAGGCTGAGTTCAAGCCCCAGGGCTGGAGAGCGAGAGAGAGAGTGGCACGAGAGCGAGCGAGAGTGAGAGAGAGAGCGAGTGAGCAAGAGAGAGAGAGAGAGAGAGAGAGAGAGAGAGAGAGAGAGAGCGCAGAGCCCTGGTAGACAGTATGATTGACAAGTGGGTGGGGCTGTCTTCCCTTGCCTTCTCCCCACAGGACCAGCAGAGCCTGCAGGTGACCTGGAGCCTGCCTTCCTCCTTGGAGAAGCTCCCCAGGCTTCCCTACCCTGCCTGGTCCCCTTCATCATAGCAGCCCTGGCCTGGCCTGCACCATAGGTCTGTGACCCCCCACCCCAGGTTCACCTGTGCTCTGGTGCCCCTCATTTGTAGCCAACACTCTAGGTAATTCTGTGCATAATGTCTGGCTCTCACAGGTGCCAGGGGAGCCCGGACCTGTTCTACTAAATTTGTCCAAGCCCAGCACACAGTAGATATGGAATAAACAGGCGGTTTCCCTTCTCAAATGGCACTGCAATGCTGAGCACAATGGCTCACACCTGTAATCCTAGACACCCAGGAGGCTAAGATGGGGAGAATTAAAGTTGGGAGGCCAGCAGGGGGCAAAAAAAAGTTCCAGAATCCTCATGATAATCAATAAAGCTGGGTGTGCTGACATGCACCTGTCACCCCAGGTATAAGGGAAATGTAAACAGGAGGATAACAGTCCAGGCTGGCCAAAGCATAAACACTGCTCTGGATAAGTGTCATCCCAGCTACACAGGAGGCTGAGATCTGAGGATCTTGTTTGAAGACAGCCCATGAAGTAAAGTCCCTGAGATTCTTATCTCCAAATCAACTACCAAAAAGCTGGAAATGGAGCTGTGGCTCAAGAGGTAGAATGCTAACCTTGAGAAAAAAAAAAAGCTAAAAGACAACACCCTACACCCTGAGTTCAAACCCCAGTACTGGCACAAACAGTAACAACATGGGACTCTATTTTTTTTTGGTTGGTTGTGGGGCCTGAACTCGGCCTGGGCGCTGTCCCTCAGCTCTTCAGCTCAAGGCTAGTGCTTTACCACTGGAGCCACAACACCACTTCCGGCTTTTTCTGCTTATGTGGTGCGGAGGAATCAAACCCAGGGCCTCATGCATGTAAGGCAAGCACTCTACCACTGAGCCACCTCCCCAGCAATCACTCTACCACTGAGCCACCTTCCCAGCCCCAAGGATTCTATTTTTTTTTTAATGACATCAAAAAAGGTCTGGGACATGGATCAAGTACCTGCCTAGCAAGTGCAAGGCCCTGAGTAGTCCCTCCCAAGATTTCCTTCCTCTCATTTTCATTATATCACCTTAGCTCCTCCATGATCATCTCCAAACCCAAGTTCAAACCCTACTACGGGTGTCAAAAAAAAAAAAAAATGTTTGGAGCTGGGCATTGGTGGCTCACGTCTGTAATCCTAGCTACTCGGGAGGCTGAGATCTGAAGATCGAGGTTCAAAGCTAGCAGAAAAGTCCATGAGACTCTTATCTCCAATAAACCACCAGAAAACCGGAAGTGGCGCTGTGGCTTAAGTGGTAGAGTGCTCGCCTTGAGCTGAAGAGCACAGGGACAGCATTCAAGCCCAGAGTTCAAGCCCCACGACCTACAAAAATAAATAAATAATAAAAAAATTGTTTGGAAGGTCATCTCACGGTTGGGTCTGGGTCCTAGGTGATATAGTTAAGGTCATCCAATCAGTTGGTGTAGAGGTGGGGCAGCACCATGACTGCCCACAAGGCCCCAGCTGTGGCCTTGCCACACTGCCTGGGGGCCCTGGAGTCCACGTCCCTAGCCTCAGCCACTTACAAACCAGTGCAGGAAACTGCATCGGCCAGGGAGAAATCTGACCAGAGGGAAGAAAGGACGACAGACCGCAACACAAAGGCTTCTCTCCCAGCTCCTCCCTCAGCTGACAAACGATTCCTGGAGGGACTTGCCCAGTCTATTTCAGAAGGAACACCCGACTCTCACGGACAGCTGGGGCAGATGTGCTGTGTCTACCAGTAGAGGGGAATGTTAATAAAAAGCGGCTCATCCGTGCTGTGAAATACTATGCACCCTCTAAAAAAACTAGTTACCTTGGACATGGTGCTGTGGCTCAAAGTGATAGAGCACTTTCTTGAGTGAAAAAGCTCAGGGACAGCACCCAGGCCCTGAGTTCAAGTCCCACAACTGAAAAAAAAATATATAGATATACACATACGGATATGCCTATGTATTTTTACCTTAACTTGTGACAGAATGGGGGGAATGTGATAAACAAATATCTTCTATAAGCAGCTAAATTTTAAACATGTGCATGTTTAGATATTATTATATATTTAAATATGCAATATAAATAATATGTATTATAATATGGACATACACGTGTATATATGTATATATAAATACACCCAGAGAGATGAGAGCCAGGCACAGGATGCCTGGAAGTGAGATGCAACCTCTCTGTTCGTGGAGCTCAGGGTCCCTGCACAGAGAGGAGATAAGGAGACAGTTCAACAGGATCCTGACTGAAAGGCCCAGGCCCCCTCTGCTGGGATGACCCTGGAGAGGTCAAGCCCTCTTTAGTGCCTGTAGTGGTAGGGAACTTTCTGCCCCAGCGGCTCCCTACACAGGAGCCTGCCTCAGCTTCCAAGCGAAGGTAGGTAGATGTCTGGGTTTGGGGGTGTGGCTTGGTGCCCTGGGCTGGTACCAGATTCAGAGGGGTGTCAGGGCTCACTGTACTGCCAGAGATCCCCAAAGATGTACTCTTCTATTTTTTTAATACGCGTTAAAAGTCTTCTGTTAAAAAGGAGTTTTTAAAAGGTAACCACTGCCGGGAGGAGGTCATGCCACAGGGACAAGGGACTCCGGGAGAAGCCACCGCGGTGGCTCGGGTGCTCCTACACTGGCTCCATCTTTTTTTTTTTTTTTGTCGGTCGTGGGGCTTGAACTCTGGGCCTGGGCGCTGTCCCTCAGCTCTTCAGCTCAAGGCGAGCGCTCTACCACTTGAGCTACAGCGCCACTTCCGGTTTTGTGGTGGTTTATTGGAGATAGGAGTCTCACGGTCTCTTCTGCCCGGGCTGGCTTTGAGCCGCGATCCTCAGATCTCAGCCTCCTCAGTAGCTAGGATTACAGGCGTGAGCCACCAGCGCCCGGCAGACGGCTCCATCTTTCTCTTAACTCCACCAGCTGGGCAAGCTGTGAAGCCTGGCATCATGGCATTTGCCCAAATCGGCCAGTCTTGAGTATTCTTGGGAAAGCTCCAGTCCTGGAATAACACGGAATAGGAAAATCCACAGAGCCTCAAAGGGTGGTGCGGCTGAAGCGAGAGATGCCTCTCCCTCATGCAAGTGTCCTCCAGGGAGATTGCTTGGGTCCCCTACTCGGGATAGGGTGAAGGGCGCTGGGACATGGCTGCCTCCAAGGCCACCCACCCTCCCGGACAGTGTCCCTGGGCAGCGACAGTGGGCAGAACCCCAGGGGAGAGGGGAATCCTGAAGACCCAAACCAGCCCACATGGGCTGTGCCTGCCTTGCCTCTGCCTCTCCTTTCCCTTCTCCTCCCCCTTCTCCTCTCCTCTCCTCTCCTTCTTTGTGCCTTCTTTCCTGCAGGCTTCCACCCCTTGCTCATCCCGCAGCAACGTGTTCTTTGGGGAGGACTGCACTCTCCCTTCTGCAGGGAGTTTAAAGTCCCTGGGTAATATGTCCATTATCCTCTCTGCTCCTTTCAGAGAGGCCCAGCCAGGCTCAAGTCTCCCACCATTAAGTCAGACGCCTGGGGCTTGATTTCCCAACGTGACAGTTAACATCTCTCCCTGCCTGCAAGTAACTGCCAAGGGCAACCACTCTAGAATGTCCTGTCAGCCCCAGGTTTAGGAAAGTGCAAGATGTGAGCATACCATTATTCCCGGTTTTAGAAGTTTGCTTTTCTCTCCCTGCCCTCAAGATCCTTGGTGGAGGCCAATCCTGAGGCTGACCTCAGTCCAGGGACCCCTGCAGCCTGGGTGGGCCTGGAAGGGGGCTCAGTGCAGGCTCTCTCACAGGGTGTTTCTAGGCCCACACCGCTTGGGAGCCCTGGCCACTGCTCCTGTCCTGTCTTAAAGGCAGATTCTTGGTGAGAGACCCCAGCCTCACATTCAGCCCCTTCCCATCAACTCTGGGCTTCAGCTAGGAGCTGGGCCACTGCTAACAGAGCCTGGCCAATCTGATTTCTCCTGGCAGTAGCTCTGCCCTCAGCTACACTCAGCTGGGACAATGCCTTGTGGGACTGAGGGCAGCGGAAGGGGGGTACCCATGCACTACCAGTTTGCCCTGGAGACTGGAGCTCCCCTGTCTCTCCCCTCCCCCCCCCCCAAACCAGGTCACACCAGCTGCTGTCTGTGGTCCACACATCACAAGGCCCCCTGGCCTTTTGGCCTGTCACTGTGTCCCAGCCTGGGAGCGAGGTTGGGTGGAGGCCGGAGAGGGGCCCTAAGGTTGTTGGAGCTGGCTTAGAAAGGTGAGAGAAGGCAGGCCATGGCTCCCGCCACAGGTGTCTGGAGGTGAAGGCTCCACAGGTCTGGTAGGCAGACACTCCCTGGGGCAGATGGGAAGGAACCCAGCCACACCTTCTGGCTGGAAAGCCTCCTCTCTTTCAGCACCCCAGCACAGCTGCGGGCTCCCGGGCTCCAGGTCCTGCCGACCATGAAGGGGTCCCCAGGGCCCCCGGCAGTAAGTCAGATCCGGAGAGCTTACAAGACAGGAGTAATTTAGTTTTTGTTTTAATTTCTATTCTAGTGCTCACGAGGAAAAGGACTTATCACCACCACCCCTGGGCCCATCTCCTCCCTAGAATTCTGGGAGCTTTGGAGCGAGTGTCACACATCACTGGGATCCAGTGAAAGTTAAATTGATGATTTCTGGGAGATGGGGCCGACTCCTGGTAGCAGAGACCTGCGAGCCCTCACCACAGCTGGAACAGAAATTGGCACTGAGGTGCTGGACCCAGGGCCAGGTCCGCTGTACTAATGCTGTTTGTTTATGATGTACTGCCACCTGCTGGTTGGTTTTGGTGCTGCACCCAAGTGAGTCTTGAAAAGCTCTACAAACATTGGTGAAACCGCCAGGGAGGGAGAGACGAGGATTGTGTCAAGTGTGCAGGGCAGAAGCTCGCTGGATCTAGTTGGCTCCTTGGTAAACTGAGGTCATTTGCCCCAGACAGACCTGTCTTGCTAGGCTTACTCCTCCAGGTGCAAGATTAGAGAGATGTGTTTGCTAAGATCTGAAAGTCTATAGTCTAACATCTATATTGCTTACTAACAACAATGAAATTACCAGAAAGATAACAGTGCCAGGAAAGAACAACAGTTTAATTCTGGATTTTCCCTTGGAGCTCTGACTGACTAGAGGGTCCCCCTGAGGTTCTCACCTCTGGAAGAGTGGCGACCCACTTCCAACCTCTCTCTTCAGGGTCCACACAGCACTGGCATGCTCACAGCTGGGTGGCAGCACTGCCCCCAGGGACATCTCCGTGTGTCCCAGGGAGTGACATGTCACATGAGTAAAAAGAGCACTCAAGCTGGCACCAGGGGCTCATGCCTACAATCTAGCTACTTACGAGGCTGAGATCTGAGGATCACAATGTGAAGGCAGCCTGTGTAGGACTATCTCCAATAAATCAGCACGAGCTGACATGCAGACATTGCTCATGTGGTGAGGCCTGAAGTGCAAGCTCCAGATACCAGCACACACACACACACACACACACACACACACACACATATACACACACGAAAGACCACTCAGGGGCAGCCATTTTTCTGTAAATTCCCTCTACTTCACTTGCCAAAGTAATATAAAAAAGTACTCAGCCACAGTGCATAACAACTTGATGGCTATTCTTATTTCAAAGTGCATTTTTTACATCTTTCAATGTAATCTAAGAATATCTGGAGAAAAGCATGTGCGTGTGTACATGCATATGTGTGACATATTAAATGAACTATACCACACTACACAACACTACAACACTGCACACTACCTGTGGAGTTGAGGATCTCATCTCCCTTCCACTCAAATGGGTGGGGCTCAGAAGCAGTTATTTCTCCCACACCTCACAGGCAGCAAGGAGATCTGGGAGAAGCCAGCCAGCAGCCTGGGAGAGCAGGCCTGGTGCTCTGGGATAGAGAAGGTGCCACGGGGAGCCTACAGAACAGGGTATGCACTACGAGGTGGACCCATGGGCCTGGCTCTGGTCCGAGGGTGCGCTTATGTGAGTACAAGTATTAATTCACATAATCATAACAATCCTATGAAATAACACCCTATTTTTCAGACTGGGAAACTGAGGCGCAACAAGAGAAACCCATTTTGCCAAGGCCACACAGCCAGAAGGCAGAAAAGCCCAGACTGGCACCCAGGTCTGGGGAGGCTTCCTCTCACTCTGTGCCCTGCCACACTGCCCGTTTAGAAGGACCGGCGATGGGAAGACCCAGAAGCCTGAATTCTGTCTGCAGCCAGTCCACTGGGGACCATGTCACCTCCCAGTTGGGGTTTCCTCCTCTTGAGAGAACAGGACTGAACCTCCAGGTCTCTGGTGGCAGCAAACCACTGAGCCACACAGAAGCTAAACATTTATAAGGCCATGTTCTACCTCAGCCACGTGATATGGCCAAGTCCTGAACAAAATAGAGTGTTCAGAACAGGCTTCATCATGGGGTAAAGATGTCTGCACCTTCATCAGCCTTACCACTGAGGGATGGGGCTCATGGCTCTCCCTTTGAGTCCAGGCTGGCCAGTGAGGCCAGCCTGATGCTGGGTAAAGTGGGGCGGGGGGGGGGGGTACCTCTGAGGTTAGGTCGTATGAAGCCTGGCAGCTTTCCTTGTCCTCTCCCCCCAGCCATGGCCACCCTCGGATCCTCGGATGCAACCTGCAGCCGCCATGCTGTGAGGAAACCAAGCCAGCTGGAGGAGGCTGCAGGGAGCAATACCTGGCCCACCCCAGCCTGTGATCAGCCATTGGGGAAGGGGATGGGGAATCCATGTCAGGCACATCAGTATACATATGGAGGAGAGGCAAGGAACTCAAGAGGCAGGGCCCGACGGGCCCAGACAGCAGCAGTGGTCTGCCCTCCTGTCCAAGCCCCAGCCCCAGGCCCTGTCCAAATCCTCACCCAGCAAACCACGCACTAAATGACCAGTTGTCACTGAGGCCATGGAGCGGTGGACTGGCCTGTTACCACAGGCCACTGGGCAGCAGTTGTGACAAACTGGAGCAGGGACAGTTTCTGTTGGTGACAGAGACCAGGCATCCAAGGCTGAAGGTGGCCGCAGGAAAAGAAGAAGACATCGAAACCTGCATCCATGACATCCCTGTGCCGGGGCCTTGTCACCGCGCCACAAGGAGGATGGCATGTCTGCCACTGTGATCCTGACAGGAGGCGAGCGACGGTCCCCTGTGGGTGAGGTGCCCTGCTTGCGTGGGCCATTGTGTGGACACGCTTCACCGCACCCACTCTGAAAGTCCTCCTTTCAGAGGGAGCTAAGGCCCCGAGAGGGTGAGCGTCTGGCCAAGGTCGCACAGCTGGGTGGCAGCACACTGTACCCCTGCTCACCATCTCGCTAGAAACCCTTCTGGTTGTGCACAGTCCGTGCCACCAGGACGAGTGGGGTGTCATCCACATGGAAGCATGGGCAGCAGGTCATTTCTGGGCCCTGGATGCTGGGGGAGCCCTTCCTGGTGCTCCTACCAAAGTGGCCTGGTCAGCGGCCACCTGCCCGCTCCCTAACACACATCAGACCCGCCAGGCCGGTGCTGCTCTGCCACCCAAGGAGCCGTCAGCCAGCACTGAGCACCAGCCAATGGGAGATTTGGGTGTGGGGGTGGGGGGATGGGGATGGGCAGCTCAGACGAGGTCCTGCTCGCCCCCCACAGAGGCTGAGGTGGGGGCAGAATTATGGAGCCAAGATCAGGGAGAGGTCGTGAGGGAGAAGTCCTCCTTCCCTGCTCCAGCCCTGGGTGCCAGGACCTCCTGTCTCCAACCCACCTCCACTCCTCAGCCCACCAGTCCTGTCTCTCTGCCCAGGGTCACCCAGAGCTGCATAGACAGGTGTGGAGCTGCAGGGCTCCCTTCCTCTGTGCCAGGTTCGTTTACATGGAGAAACCTGGGCGCCGGCTCGAGGTGACAAGCTCCCGCAGGCCTCACTCACAGTCCTTGGAGGAAGAAGCAGTGACATTCCCTGTCAATGGAGGACATTCCCAGAGGGCAGGGGACTCAGCAGCACTGGCCTTGGGGCCTGCAAAGGGCTTGATGCAGCTCTGGCCCTGCCAGGGTCTGTCCAGACAGGCGTGCTAGGAGACGCCCTTTCTGGAGAAGCAGGGCTGGGCCTCAGGGGTCCGGCCTGTCCAAGACGATTTCACAGCTCAGTGCGTTGGAGGTTTGCTCTTCTCTGAGGCCATGGGGGCTGCCCGGGAGGGCACACACTTCCAGACACTCCAGGTAGAGCAGGAGGACACTTTGCACTTCTGGGCTTTCCGTGGACTTCCCACAAATGTCTGGGTTTGTTCTGTCTAGTTGTAACCACATGTCCAGGAAACTGAGCTTTCTGTCCACAGGAAAATCTGGGGCTGCTCTGTGGTGGTAAGAAATCACACCAGCCAGGTGCCAGTGGCTCACGCCTGTAATCCTACTATCAGGAGCCTGAGATCTGAGAGTCATGGTTGTGAGCCAGCTGGGTAGACAAAGCTGAGAGACTCTTATCTCAGAGTAACCAGCAAAAAGTCAGAAGTGAGCCAGGTGCCAGTGGCTGACACCTGCACTGTAATCCTAGCTACTCAGGAGGCTGAGATCTGAGGATTGGGGTTCAAAGCCAGCCCAGGCAGGAAAGTCTGTGAGACTATCTCCCATGAACCACCAGAAAACCAGAAGTAGAGCTGTGGCTTAAAGTGGTAGAGTGCCAGCCTTGAGCAAAAAAGCTCAGCGACAGTGTCTGAGCCCTGAGTTCAAGCCCCGTACCAACAAAAGAGTGAGAAGTGGAAGTATGGCTCAATTGGGACAGTGCCAGCCTTGAGCAGAAAAGCAAAGGGCTAACATGAGGCTACCTGCACAGAGGCACAAAAGCAAAGCAAAGCAAAGCACACCAAAGCACCAAAGACACTGGCTGGCCTTGCTCCTGCTGCACACATTCTTGGTGGAGAAGAATGGGTCTAGAATCCCTAACTGCCTCAGTTTCTCCACTGAATGTCCACTGGACACCTTCATAACCGGTTCTCACCTGGCTTCAACCCCACTGGCAGGCATTCTGATCATGCACAAAGACAACAGTGTACTTTCACAATCAAAGTCTAGATGGGAAAGAAAAAAGGAAAAGGGAGAGGGGGACTCGCGTGGGCCACAAACCTGTTGATGAGGAGGGGGACACATATTGACCCCTCCCCTCCCACCCCGTGATAGAACTGTCCTCACAAGAGAGGCCCTGGGGCCTTCGGAATGCAAGCAGCTCTCTCCCCGCCACTGCCCTGTTTGGCTGGCCTGGCCAGCGGAGGCTTTCTCTCAGGCTGAAAAAGACTCCTACCTATTTTCCATAAGGAATCTTTGTAGCAGTCCCAGTGGATAAGCCGAAAGTTTGACTTGAAAAAGGAAGCTACTTCAAAAGCATTGTCAGCTGGAGGTGAGGGTCCTCACAGACGCATACATTACGGGGCGGGGGCAGCTGTTAGCCGACCTCTGGCCCCTCCAGCGAGGCCCCTGGCTGGGGAAGGCATGGCGAGGAAAACCCACACGCAACAGAAAAGTAAATTAATGTGTTTATGACTTACTGCTTGGACTGTGTGTGTGCACACACACGTGTGTGTGTGTGTGTGTGTGCGCGCGCGCGCGCACATGCGGAGAGAAAATGAAAGAAAAATGTAGAGTTTTTTTCAATAATAAAAAGGGAGTTGCTCTGCGGGGCCCCTAAAGCTTGTGAAAAATTAAACTCGACGGATTCAAACTGTCCTATTTCCACTTCAAAAGGGAAGAGGCACTGAGCTCTTCCCAACTTAGCTTCAAACGCCCAGCACCCTAGAAAGTTTCTGTTAAAAAAAAAAAAAGGCTCCCGTTCCCCCAAGCACTGTACTGGTTACGGTGCCCACCGTCTCTCCCTCCACTAATTATACCCCTGTGAGTCTATTAATCAATCGGTAAATTATTTAGAAAGGCACGCGCCGTCTTCAGCTAGTACAAACACGCTGCGTGGAAGCTGGCTGGTAGTGAGCGGGCAGGGGTCCCCCAGGGTCTCCCCGGCTAGCAGCTCGCCCAGGCTGCACTGCTCAAAACAAGAAATCGCAGCCGCTTACCTCCTCAGATGGGGAGCTTTACGTGGTCTTTCAACTCAGCAACTCTTTGCAAGTTTTTAACAAAAGAGAAAAGCCGGCCTATTGTCGAATCTTTAGTGTGCATTTAGTGATGAGAATATTAATTCCTCCTTTAAAACAAAATAAAAATGAAGCACTTCAGCTGGGCTGTGATCTAGGCCACCTGGGACCTGGGCCCACAGACGGGTCTCAAAATCACTCATAATCAGCTCCATGTGGGGCTGGTGTGGCGGGCTTGTGTCTCCCTGGCTGGTTTTGCTAGGGTGAGGACTCATTACCACAGTGTGTCAGCAAGCCTCGCATCTGCCACCTCTGCTCAGGTTCTATTAGGCCGTTGGGGACCTTTCTCCAGGCAGAGACACTTAGCAAGGAGAGGCTGTGCAGGAGGGGACACAGGTAACACTCCATAATGATCTGTCTTCTGCGTTACCTCCTCGGCTTTTGGGGAAGTTAGCACACCAATTAAATAGCTGTGTTCTCACCTAAAGCAAGCACATGTCTGGCGTGTGTCGGAATGCAGGCTGTCCTAGAGGGAACCTGGTTCACTGTGGGGTTAAGCAAGCACGTGAGTTAGGACCAAAAGGCATCCTGACCAATACCCACTGGGCAGAGCTGCCAGACTGGCCCTCCCACTCCTGCAGAGATAGGAAAAGCTAGAGTCCACCACAAAACACCACTGTGGGGACACACCGTGGCTGGCAGGGCCCTGACGGGACACTTTCTGAATCCACTCTACACACACTGAGATGACCATCCAACACCCAGTGCAAGGATGGAAACCAGGACAAGCTCTCATGTTTCTCTTGTTCAGTAAACCCCAGATGATATTCAGGAATGAAAGCGGGGCCAGATGCCGTTGGCTCACGCCTGTAATCCTAGCTACTCAGGAGGCTGAGGTCCGAGGACTGTCATTCAAAACCAGGAAAATCCATGAGACTCATCTCCAATGAACTGCCAAAAAAACTAGAAGTGGAGCTATGGCTCAAAGTGATAGAGTTCTAGCCTTGAGCAAAAAGGCTCAGAATAGCACCCAGGCCCCAAGTTCAAGCCCCAGGATGAACCAATTGAAAAAAAAAGAATAAGAGAGCTGGGGTTGCCCTGACTGTCCCAAATGGAAAAAGACAGTGGCCTGGCACTAACTGGACCGCCATCTCAAAGCAAAGCAGACGTCCTCTTCAATGGAATTGGAACAGTGGAACAAGGCCAGCAGGATCCTGGCTTTGTGTTGTGTGAAAAGTGCAAAGCCAGACATTCCAAAGGGCACAAACTTGGAGACTACTCTCCTGGGGAATCTAGGCTCTGGAATTCCATGTGACGCCTTTGATGGGAATGAAATGGTGCAGCCAGCCTGCCCCAGCTGACTCCTGGTCAGGTTGTAATGTGCCTCTAAATGGGGAGAAGGAGCCCCGAAGGTCCTGCGGCGCTGGCGGCCACTGGGAACGCTGGCTGACTTCAGCCGGCGATAGAGACCCAGTAGCTCACGTGCCTGATTTTGGAAAAGGAAGTCAGCCTCCACTGTGACACGTGTGTCGTGTCCTATTGCATGGTGTCTGCCATGGGGACCTAGGCATCAACAATCTCATTTTAAGAGTTACGGAAATGGCTGAGAACTTGTTTTTCCAAAATCCCAGAATTGTTTTGACTTGCTTCTCATCCAGGTAGAAGTGACAGACCCTTTCCAGCGGTGAAGGCAGCGACTGTTGTGAGGGCCAAACCCCGATGGCTTTTGTGGAGGCTGCCTGCATCAAGAGCGCCGTGCGCACAGCCCTGGGGAATGAATTTGTTCTGTTCACTGCAGCTAAGTTGGAATGAGTTTAGGAGGTCAGACCTATATATTTCCAAGTCCAGAGCACGGAATAAACATTTCCCCGTCCCTCTGTCCATGATGCCGTCACCCACAGCCTGGGATCAGGAGACGGGAGTGGAGCTAAGATGGGGCTCTGGGGTCCCTTGCCAAGAAAACAGTGCACTTATTAATTTTGCTGCCGACTCGAAAAAGGAGGTGTTGGCAGCACCTGTGAGGACAAAACCAGAACATAACGGAGCCCGTAGAGGTCACGGCGGGGACGAGCCTTGCAGAGGCGGCAGCTCCATGGGGAAGGACGACACCTGGACTATGGGGGTGGCAGGACTCCCCAGCAGCGACAGAGCTGTGGGGCTCCAAGGTGAATGGAGAGAGGGGCAGAGCCGGCCAGGCCCTGGGCACCCGGAGGCTAGTAGCTGGAGCAGGAAGAACAGCATGCCCAACGGAGCAGTGTGTGCATGGGGGGTGACATGCACCAGCTCAGAGATGCCAGGGGCTTCGGACGCTGGTGCTGAGGCCTCTGTGTCCCAGCCTTGGAGGGTTTGGATGTCCTCTGTGAGCACTATGGAGAGGAGGTGGGACTGGTGCTCTCCTGCCAGGATGCCAGCTGGCCCCTGGCACACACAGGTATCAGAAATGCGCCTGGGAATCGGCAGAGCGAGACTCGTGGTGCCTCAGATTGGGGAGGAATGCCCCCAGACTCCCTCTTCTGGATGACTGCAGGCTGGGGACTGTAGCACTCTGTCCCTGAGTATTCGGGAGAGACCTTCTTCTATAGCTACTGCTTGGCCAGGGATCTTTGGGTCCAGTTGGGGCCCCTCTCCCTGTTCCCATTGCCAGGATGTGGCATTTGTTGGCTTTTCCCGGTCCTGGCCTTGGGAAGCCTAGCTGCTACCTCTGACCCAAGGGAATCTCTGCCTGATGGTCCCAGCCTATGGCACACACCTGCGGCTTTGAGGTCTGCCTCTTCATGGGTTCTCAGCTCACGGGTGGGGAGGAAGAATGACCAGTGCCATCCTCTAACACTAACGGCAGTGCATGCCGGTGTCACGAGGTCACAGTGTTCTGGGCAGGGAGCTGGGCAGCCTCGCCAGGCTGTGGGTTGACTGTGCAGCTTCCCTGTGCAGTCCCATCTTCCCTTCCAAACTGAGCTCTGTGGAGAATTGTGTCTGTGTTCTTCCTGCCTCAGCTGGCAGGGAAGTGGCTCTGCCGCCTGGGCGGTGCCCGCTCCTCCTCTGCGCCCGGAGGGCCGTGGATTTCCTGGCAGCGTTTCCCCAGCCCGCTAATGAAACCCGGTTAGTGGTTATGAATGTAAATGCATTCCTGTTGTCCCTGCCAGATCAGGATTAGCGAGATGACAGAATTTATTGCTTCTGTTAGGAAGATATGATATTGGTGGTTGTTGTGTTTTTAATTCTGTAGGAAGAACAAAAGTATAGTGCTACATAATCTAAATCTAATCTAATCTAATCTAATACAATCTAAATATAATATAATCTAAAACATAAAGCTGTAGAAGAAAAAACTTCGCACAAAACACTGAAGAGGAAAGCTATTCAGGTCTAACTTAGAAGGAAACTGGAAAACGTGTCTATAGTCTCCTTTGTATTCAACCAAAACCCCCAAACCAAAAGCAAACAAAATCTCTCATCTGAACCCCCACTGAAGGGACTCCTTGGTTTGGTTTTGGTGGGGGGCCGGGGAGGGGGGTAGGTACATGTTAATGAGCTTGGGCTCATGGCAATTCATTTGTCTCTACAAAAGGAAGTAACCATTGTTCCCACTTACCCTCAGATATGGTCTGAATAAGTAAAAATACAGTGCTCAGCCAGGCACTGGTGCTCACATCTGCAATCCTAGCTACTCAGAAGGCTGAGGTTTGATGATGGCAGCTAGAAGCCAGCCTGGGCAGAAAAGTCAGTGAAACTCTTATCTCTCATTAACCAGCCAAAAGCTGGAAGTGGAGGGGTGGCTCTAGTGGTAGAGTGCTAGCCTTGAGTAGAAAAAGCCAATAAAGGGCACAAAGTCCTAAATCCAAGCCCTAGTATCAGCACAAATAATAATGATACTTATCTCACATCTGGCTATAAGAGTGGAGGAAGCCGAGCGCCGGTGGCTCACGCCTGTAACCCTAGCTACTTAGGAGGCTGAGATCTGAGGATCGCGGTTCATAACCAGCCTGGGCAGGAAAGTCCGTGAAACTCTCATCTCCAATAAACCACCAAAAAACCAGAAGTGGCACTATAGCTCAAGTTGTAGAGTGCTAACCTTGAGCTGAAGAGCTGAGGGACAGTGCTCAGGCCCAGAGTTCAAGGCCCACAACCAACAAAAACAAAACAAAACAAAAAGAGTGGAGGAAGACCAGCAGGCCTGTGCTCCAGGACCCCATAAAGCAGCAATGGTTCCCATCCTCCTCTGTCCTCCAGGGGGCCAGGGAGCTCCAGGACATCCAGACTAAAGCGCTCTGAGCAGGCCCCATTCTTTCCCACAAAACAGCTAAAACTAGAAAATTATACAGTGACTTCCAATATAGATAAAATACAGAATGCAGGTTTAAAGAAACTCAATGGGAAAAAAATTAAACCTAATATTAAATGAATACTTACAAAGCAATTAAGACAAAAAAAAAAGGCTTCATTGAAAAATAGGTGCTGTAGTTCAGTAGTAGAGCAACTGCCTGACATATGTGAGATCCTGAGGTGCACCCCTGAATCATTAAACATAAGTAAATAAATATGCAGAAGAAATTAAGCCAATAGACCAAGGATATAGAGACAATTTACAAAAGATGAAAAGCATGACCAATTTTGCACCAAAATATGTTTCACATTACCAATCTCACAATGTAATCACGAAGACCACAATGAAAAACAAATTGGCAAAGGTTCGATTATTACCTGTGTTGAGTGGAATAAACTTGACAGCCCCCTGCATGAGGATGGCCACATCCCGGCCCCAGTGATGAAGTTACACAAAGTTATCGGAATCCTAGCCTGGGGGATAAAGTTAGGGATCCTGGGATGAGAGATTGTCCTGTGCGACTGGAGTGGGCCCAATGCAATGACAGGGACGTTGGAAGAGGGAGGATGAGGGTCAGTCAGAAGAGACGTAACAAGGGAAGCAGAGGTCAGTAAGACACAGAGAGAGAGAGCTGAAGATGCTACACTGCTGGCTTTGAAGAAAAAGGAAGGGAGCCAGGAGCCAAACATTGCAGGCAGCTTCTAGGAGCCAAGAAAGGCAGAGAAGCCTTCTCCCCTAAGCCTCAGGAAGGAGCAAAGCCTGGATAACACCTTCTGACTTCCAGAACTATAAGAAAATAAAATCATGTTGTTTTAAGCTGCTATTACGGCAGCTATAGCAAAAAAAAATGCACTGACAAAACACAGAGACAGTGAAGAGGAGGAGAAAATGGGCATATGGTGACCTAGGAGTAGTCACACACCACTGTGAAAGGACTTGGTCTTTGATCTAACCCATTAGATCATCCTAAGGTATTCAGGGATGTTTCTAAAGCCGTGTATCTGAGAAGATATACACTAATACCAAAGAACTGCAAATTTAGAAAGCACTTAAATATTTACTTTTTGTAATTTTACATTTTGTAAGCAATTGCAGGTGTACAGAAGGAGAATCAAAAAATTCCTGTGCTCCCTTCCTTGGATGCTCTCCTTTGCCAGGTACTATCTGTTTCAGAGCCAGGAAGTGCTTGTTAATAGGGAAGGAAGTTTTCACCCAGTCATGAACGGGGCACTAGCCACAAAAACTCAAAACCAGGGGCTGGGAAGGTGGCTCAGTGGTAGAGCGCTTGCCTTGCATGCATGAGGCCCTGGGTTCGATTCCCCAGCACCACATAAGCAAAAAAGAAAAAAGCCGGAAGTGGCTGTGGATCAAGTGGTAGAGCGCTAGCCTTGAGCTGAAGAGCTGAGGGACAGCGCCCAGGCCCAGAGTTCAGGCCCCACGAACGAACCCAAAAAAAAACAACAAAAAACTCAAAACCAGCAGGAGACAGTGGCTCACACCTGTAATCCTAGCTACTCAGGAGGCTAAGATCTGAGGGTTGCTGTTCAAAGCCAGCCTGGGCAGGAAAGTCTGCATGATTCTTATCTCCAATTAACCACCAGAAAACCAGAAGTGGCACTGTGGATCAAGTCGTAGAGCACTGGCCTTGAGCTGGAGAGTTCAAGCCCCACAAGCTCTCCTCTCCCCACCCCACAAAAACCCCTCAAGGGCTAGGAAGGTGGCTCAGTGGTAGAGCGCTTGCCTTGCATGCCTGAGGCCCTGGGTTCGATTCCTCAGCACCACATAAGAAAAAAGCCAGAAGTGGCACTGTGGCTCAAGTGGTAGAGCACTAGCCTTGAGCTGAAGAGCTGAGGGACAGCACCCAGGCCCAGAGTTCAGGCCCCACGACCGGACCAAAAAAAAAAACAACAACAAAAACCCCTCAAAACTGTATTAATCTATGTTACTCTAGCATCCCATATCCCATTCCTTCAGCCTCTGTGGCTACTAGCTACTGCTGCTCCTCCCCCACCTTCCCCAGCACTGGTGTGTAAATTCAGGGCCTTAAGCTAGCTAGACAGGTGCTCTACACTGAGCCACTCTACTAGTACCTTTCTACATTGGTCTTGCCTTTATGCCTATACTGGCCTGATTGTGATCCTCCTATTTTGCTTCCTTTTGTTGTTCAGATGACAATCACACACCACCATGCTCAGCCACTGTATTTCCCTGTAGCTGGGATAAAAGGCACATGCCATTGTGCCAAGCCATTGGTTGAGATGGATTGTCTTGAACTTTTATGCCCAGGCTAGCCTCAAACTGCCATCTTCTAATTTCTACCTTCCAAGTTGCTCAGGTTACAGTCTTGAGCCACTTCTCCCACTGCTGCTTTTAACAACAGCAGCTGCCCTTGGCACTGTCTGTGGGCAGTCTAGTCAGCACATGTGATAAACCTGAACGCTGGAATTCCTATCTCCATCTTAAAGAAGCCCAGGCCTTTGAGAAAAGGGCAGAGGTGCTGAGGCCTTGTGACCGGTGGTGCAGGACAAGCATCTGAACCAGACAGGGAAATCCCAGAGTGCACAGTGGATTTCCCACTGCGTGGCCTCCACCTCATGCTGGACACGACTGCGGTCAGCAGGAGCCCTGGCTGTCCTGCCCCTGCACTGGCCACTGCAGCTCACGAATCCCATTCTACCTTACTTGAACCTCACTTGGAGTGCCTTGTGAGGGGTTTGGTCAGATCTGCCAGTGAGCCCTTTCAGCTGGAGGTTAGAGTGAGCAGCATGTACCTGTGGGCTTCCAAGCTCACTCCTCCTAGAAAGTGGCCAGAGGAGGCAGCTGGCCTCCGATGAGCAAGTATCTCACTCAATGTCCATTCCACACAGCAGACAGCTATGTCATGGCAGTCCACTTTCTCCACAGTAAGTATATACCCACACCAGATGTGATCACTGAGCTTGCATGAGGGTGCAGTACCCAGCCCTTGATACAGAGGAGGAAGATGTGGGTGAGTGGAAAATGCACTCACTAGGGCAGACACTTAAGGTCTAGCAGAGTCCAGGCACTGACAGCCACATGGCCTCAGGAAACCTGACTAGAAGGAGCTCTAAGGCTTCCCCGCTCCTGGAGGTGGGATCTGAGAATGCTCTTGGGTGACAGCAGGGATCTAGAAAGATTACCCAGTTCTGCTTTCTGATCAACCCCACTGAGGACCAACAACCCATCCAGCCTCAGCTGCAGTGCTGTCCAAGTACTCTTTTTTTTTTCCTGGTCATGGGGCTTGAACTCTGAGTCTGAGTGTTGCCCCTCAGCTCTTCAGCTCAAGGCAAGAGCTCTACCACTTGAGCCATAGTCCCATTTCTGGTTTTCTGGTGGTTAATTGGCGGTAAGAGTCTCGCAGACTTTCCTGCCCAGGCTGGCTTTGAACCATGATCCTAGATCTCAGCCTCCTGAGTAGCTAGGATTACAGGCATGAGCCACCAGCACCCAGCTCACTCTGACTTTTTAGTAGCTGATTTTTGTATTTCACTCCAGGAAGGACCTGAGAAGTAGTGGCTGCACTGGCTCTGGATGTTAAATGTTTTCAGGTAGGAGAAGCAAAGCTTCCCAAGAAACAGGACTTCCACAGGGACAAGCATACCACCACCACACACTCAGCTTCCAAGACCAGGGGTAGGCGCTGAGCAGCATTTCTAAGGAATGAGGCCCAGAGACTTAGCTTCCAACACCCAGTTCCATTTCCCAGCTGCCTCCCTCAACCTGGCGGCTCCTCACACCGCAGGCCCGGCCAGCCCGGAGCCCAGAGCCCGCAGCACAGGAGCGGTGAGCAGGAAGTGGGGCGTACCTGTAATCTCCTTGTCAAAGTAGGGCTGGATGAGATTGCCCAGGTTTGACTTGTCGGCCACAGCTTCTTTCAGCAGCTGCCCACAGCACACTAACAAAGAGAGGGACAGAAAGGACACCGTTAAATTTTAACTAGAAGGAAGAATGAAGGAATAAAACAACAGAGCAGTGTTGACTGCTGGGGGAGAAAAAGGTCACTGAAAAAAAAATGAAAGGGTGTGTGTGTGTGCGTGTGCGTGTGTGTGTGTGTGCGTGTGTGTCCAGAGGAAGTCAACATCAAAAAGGAGCAGAGAGATGTGGAATAACAAGGAATGCATTTGGCAAAGACATTAATAAAAGGACAGCCGGGGAACACACTAACCAGGGTGTCGACAACCACAAGGCCCCTGCAGGACCCTGGCCACACCCGGAGTTGCTCCGCTGAATGCACACGCTCAGGGTCACTGGTCAGGTTCCACACCCGGGTGGCGAGCTGCCTCCCCTGGCTGCACTCACCGTGCACACAGAGAAAGTGGGGGACTGTGGAGCTTACACGTCCCTTCTGCTAAGTAAGGTGCTCCAAAGATGACGGTAGGGCTGCAAAGACCACTAGTCCATATGCTGCACGTCCCGAGTCATCATCGAAGGCAGCACACTGGAGTCGCAGGCTGTCCCGTGGGTGCCTTCCCGTCACAGCGTGGCCTCGCGCTTCACCTCCCCACTCATCCCCAGCCCTGCACTGTGCTGGCACATGGGAGCAGTTTGCCAAGAGAGGCTGAATGAATCAATACAGGCTAGTATTTTCCAGAATCTTCTAGAATCTTCCAGGCTAGGAAAGCTCTTAATAACCAATGTCAGAAGATTTAAGCTGAATTTTCATGAGTTGTTCATTGTACAACGTGGAAGTTCTTTTTACTTTTTTCCCTTTTTTTTCTTCCCTTCCTTTTTTTTTCTCCTTTTCCTTTTTTTTGCCCCCTCCCTCCCTCCTCCTCCCCCCTCCTTTCTTTCCAGTACCTAGCCAGAATTTCAACTTCTTTTGTGTGCCAGTCCTGGGGCTTGAACTCAGGGCTGGGTACTATCCCTGAGCTTTTGTGCTCAAAGCTAGTGTTCTACCACTTGAACAATAGCTCCTCATCTGACCTTTGGTGGTTAATTGGAGATAAGAGTGCCATGAACTTTCCTGCCTGTACTGGCTTCGAACTGTGATCTTCAGATCTCAGCTTTATGGGTTGCTAGGATTACAGGCGTGAGCTACCAACACCTGTCTAGAATTTCAATTTTGATGACAAATCTTCACATATTCAAGAATCTTGAAGCTCCAAGCAAAATAACACAAAGTAAGCCACAGGGGCTCTTGCAGCACGGCTCGAGTGGTAGTAGGGCACCTGCCTACCAAGTATAAGGCCCTGAGTTCAAATCCCAGTACCATCACCTACACACACACACAAAAAGCCACAGTTTATACACTGTAGCCAAATTGCTAAACGCTATAGAAAAGGAGAAAAATACTAAAAGGAACCAGCAGGGGAGAAAAGATGCTTCACACAGACAGTGACAATGGAAAAAAAAAAAAAAATCGCCTCTGAGTTCTCATCAGAAGAAATGCAAGCCAGAAGACAACAGATTGACACCTTTAAAGGCTAAGAGAAAAGAAATCTGACAACATAGATTTCTATATGCAGCAAAAAATCCTTCAAAAATGAAGGCAAAGTAATGATATTTTAGACATATGAAAGCTGAGAGATTTTGTCACCAGTAGACATTGACTAAAAGAAATGTTCATGGAAGTTCTTTGGGCTGAGAGGAAATGATATGGGACAGAAGCCTGGATCTAAACCAAGGAATGAAGTGTTGATGTGTGGGGGACATAGAAAAGTCCTCCACCCTATTTTTAACTTATTTAAAACACAAATGGGGAATGGAGGCATGACTCCATGGTAGTAGAGGGCCAGGCAATGAGTGAAAACAAGTGTCTGATACTGAGTTCAAGTCCCAGTTGAAGACAAAAAGGAAATAAATGAAGGCAGGAAGGGAGGGGAGGAAGGAAAGGAAGGAAGGGAAGGGAGGGAGGGAGGGAGGGAGGAGAGGAAGGAAAGGAAGGGAAGGAAGGGAAGGGAAGGGAAGGGAAGGGAAAGAAGGAAGGAAGGAAGGAAGGAAGGAAGGAAGGAAGGGAAGGGAGGGAGGGAGGGAGGAGAGGAAGGAAAGGAAGGGAAGGGAAAGGAAGGGAAGGGAAGGGAAGGAAGGAAGGAAGGAAGGAAGGAAGGAAGGAAGGAAGGAAGGAAGGAAGGAAGGAAGGAAAGGCAAATGACTCAGGATGGGCAAGGTGGCTCATTTCTATAATCCCAGTTACTCAGAAGATGGAGAATGGGAGGACTGCAATTTAAAGTCAGCCCAGGAAAAAAAGCTATCAATATCCCATCTCACCAAAAAGTGAGGTAGGAAGATATTAGTCTAAGGCTAGTGCAAGGAAACAAAGACTCTTTTCTTTCTTAAAGGGCTGGGGGGGAAGGGGCATGGCTCAAGTAGTAAAACACCTGCTTAACAAGTGTGAGGTCCTGATTCAATCCCAAGAACCACCAAAAAAAGACAAATAACATAAAAGAATGTTTGCAGCAAATTTTAACTTTTAAAATGTACATAGAAATTAAATGCAGAACAAGAACACAAAGGACAGAAGAAAGCTAGACATGTACAATGTAAACATCATACATGTAAAGCTATAATATTAATTCAAAAAGGACTATAAAAAGTAAAGATGCACCACTAACAAAATAAACCAAAGAGCTATACCTAAAATGTCAACAAAGGAAATGAAATATATTATTTAAACTTAGTTGACTAATCCAAAAGGTGGCAAGAAGGGACAAGCCAAGAGCCAATGGCCACAGGAAAATAAAACACCCAAGGTTTACATGGGAGGATTTGTAACCTCCTATGTAAGATTCTATTAGAGGGAAATGGATGAAAAACTTCAACTAAAAGGCAGAGAATGGCAAGCTAGATTTTTTTGGGGGGAGTCCAGTTGTGGGTAGGGCCTGAACTCTGGGCTGAGCACTGTCCCTCAGCTCTTCAGCTCAAGGCTAGCACTCTATCACTTGAGCCACAGCGCTACTTCTAGCTTTTTTCATTTTGCTTACGTGGTGCTGAGGAATCAAACCCAGGGCCCCAGGCATGCAAGGCAAGCACTCTACCACTGAGCCACCTTCCCAGCCCCCAAGCTAGATTTTTTTAATGGCAAAATCCAACTCTATGCTGCTCCCAGACACATTAAAAAAATAGGCAGATAATTTAAAAAAGAGGCATAAACATGCCAGGTGCTGATGGCTCACACCTGTAATCCTAGCTACCCAGGAGGCTGAGATCTGAAGATTTCAGTTCAAAGTCAGCCCAGGCAGGAAAGTCCATGAGATTCTTATCTCCGATTAGCAGCAAACAACCAAAAGTAGTGCTGTGGCTCAAAGTGGGAAAGTGCTAGCCTTGGGCAAAAGAGCTCAGGGACAGTGCTCAGGCCCTGAGTTCAAACCCTGTAACTGACAAAACCAAATTTTAAAAAAAGAGGGAAAAACAAACATTGCACAGACAGTATGGGACAGTTACATCAGCGATATGGATATCAGACAAAAACACCTAAAGAAAATGAGTGTTAGTTACTAGGATCATTTCCCAACAACAAGAAGGTCATCACATCAAGAAGACAGAACAACACACTGAACAAATCACACTGGCAGAAAATGGACAACATATAATTAGAGTTGGAGCTTTGCATGCATCTGTGTCACTAACTGAAACCACAAGCAGACAGAAAGTCATTCAGGACATGAACAATGAATCTGTTATCTTACAATAATTGGCATTTATACAATACTAGATGCAACAAGCAGAATACATATTCTTTTTGAATACATATGGAATTCCCCCAGTATTAGACCATCTGCTGTGTTATTACAAAGTATCAATAGGAACAGGTCGGGTCTATCACTCCTGTAATACCAGAATTCAGTTGGTGGAGGCAGGAGAATCATGAGTTTGAGGCCAACCTGGGCTATATAGCAAAACCCTGTCTGAAAAAAACCAAGGTTACGGATAGCACTTGCCTGATGTGCAAAGACCTGGATTCAATTCCAGTATAGTAACACACACACACACACTCACACACACACATTTCAAAGAACAAAAATAACATAAGTATATATTTTTGCCTACAATAGAAATTAAAATTAGTAATTAAAAAATCTGAAGAAATCTCCCAATATTTGGAAATACACAATATACTTTTAAATAATACTTGGATACCCCCCCCCAAAAAGCAGAGAAATTAAGAAGTTATTTTCAAGTGAATGTTAATGGAAATGCGGCAAACGGAAATAGGGTACAGCTGAAGCAAGTATAGAACTGTAACTGCACCGGCTGCATTAGGAAAGGATGGCTTATGACCCCACAATGCCCCTGACAGTGGCACTGAAACAGCCTCCTCTCTCCTCCACCCCCGCCTGGAAGGAGAGCACCATCACATCTGTGGCAAGGAGGAAACTGCCATCTTTTGTTGATGTGATACTGCTGTGTTTCCAGCCATTTTTCACTGGTTATTTTCAGGACAGGGTCTTGGCTCCCTGCCTGCCTGGGCATGTGCCCGAATCTCCATCTACCTGCTTTCAGATGGAGCCCATTTTTGTTGGGATAACAGGTACATACTGGTGCCCAGCTATGAGCTGAGAGGGCCTTGTGGAGTTCTCTGCCTGGGTTGGCCTCCCCCTCAGCCTACCGCCTAGTTAGATTACGGGTGGTAAGTCCCTACCTAACCGTGACTGCCCTCTTGCTGTGGGATTTGATGAGGCATCTGGAGAAGAAATGAGAGTGATGGAGCAAGGCTGTGGGACAGCAGTGGTATCAGCTAGGGCTCATCTTGCTCCTCCCCTGCTGAGATCATAGGTCTAACTGCGTGCCTGAGTTCTTCCCCAGACTTTTCAAATCTGACTGTCCCTGTATGTCTGATAAAGTGCATCATATGTAGCAGACACTTGATACCATAAGTAACACTAGCAGTATTCTAATAAAATCTTTTGCGGTTATTTCTGATTGTAATATGCCATCTCCAGGATGGTGGTCTATTCATTCGGTAACCATCCGTATTTGATATACGGATGTTTCTTCAGATTCTGTATGAACACTGAGCAACATAACAGAATGAGTGACTTGCTTTCTGCCTCTCCCTCAGTTAGCATTACGTCACTGATACTACTTTCCAAGTTTCTTTGTGATAGTTGTGGTTGCCTTTCGTTTTCCTTTTGAGTTCTTCTTGTCTCTCATTGCATATTTGGGAATTTCAGGTGAATCAAATTTAGGCGTGGAATCAACAGATTCAAAAGACTTGCATTGTTAACATCTTAACAACAGAAACTTTTTTTTTGGCCAGTCGTGGGGCTTGAACTCTGGGCCTGGGCGCTGTCCCTCAGCTCTTCAGCTCAAGGCTAGCACTCTACCACTTGAGCTACAGTGCCACTTCCGGCTTTTTCTGCTTATGTGGTGCTGAGGAATCGAACCCAGGGCCTCATGCATGAAAGGTAAGCACTCTACTAATGAGCTATCTTCCCAGCCCTAGAAACTTTTTCTTTTCAAAAAACTGTGTTTATGTTTCCACCTATTTCAAATAGGAGCTTGTGGATGAGCATTGGTGGCTTGTTTGGAGATTTGCTCTCCTGACTGGGAGGTTTATAAAGAAGGAGGTTAGGCCCCAAGCCAAGGCCAGGACCCCAGGGAACAGGAACTGCCTGAAGCTCTGGGTCCCAAAAAACCTTTGCAGAGAGATGTCAAGACCACTGTACTCCCTCTCCCTGCCTCAGGCCCTTCCACTGGTTAACTTAAATCTTGGATATCTTGCATTTATCAAGAGCACCTTTGAGAAATGTGAATTTCTGAGGTAGTCTCCAAATGCCCAATTATCTAAGAGCCCCAGGATGGCTCTTTCACTACAAAGCAAAATTCATGATGAACTTTTTCCACTTTTCTTTTTTGGAAAATCCAAGGCAGGTTATCTTCATAACTGGTACACAGGAAGCATGGTTGGTTGGTTGGTTTGAGATAGGGTCTCACTGACTACTCCAGTCTGGCCTAGAATTTAAGATCCTCCTGCCTCAGCCTCCCCAATGCTGAGATTCCAGGTGTGTGCCACCAATCCAGTAAAAGTATTTTTAAAAAAACAAAACACCTTTTCTGGGTGCAAGTGCTTGCTAAAGGACACATGACACAGGGGGGCAGTGATTTAAGCGCATCAGGGCTGTGGAGGGAGGAGCTCTATGCTTTTGGGTCCTCCCTCGGCTGGCAATGCTTTCGTCCCCATCCTCTTCAAGTCTGCGCGTGGCAATCAGCGCAGACCTCCAAGGGAGCTGTGGGTGCAGCTCAGGTAGACTTCTGGACATTGGTAACCAAGAAGCCATACCTACCTTGTTAAAATATTCATGAGACATGAAAGAGAAGGAATTACTCAAATAGTTCAGTTTTTCCAAAAAGAAAAGTATTGCAAGAAAAATAAATTTTTTTATTCCTGAAGACCACAGACTTTTCCACATTAATCACATCTGCAGAATAATTATTTAGTTCTCCGTTTTATGGGTGTGACTAATTCCTGGAGTGTCTGAGACTTTGAAATCTTAAGCTAGAGGAACCCTAATTGAAAAGAATTTTCATTCAAAACATGATCCTTCTGGGATGGTACACACAAACACATTTGTGTATTTTCTTCTGCATGGTGTGGACATGTAATTTGGGTGTGTATGTATATGTCTATTTGTATAGTTGGGGTGCGAGTCTCATGTTCCCCTAATAAGCAGAGGTTATATAGGGTGTGGGGTAGGAGGGTCAGCCCCTTAACTCTCTCCCATCCCACTCTGGGTCTGCTACAGCGTCTTCTTCCTTCCAAGCCCTTGATCCTCCTGAGCGTGGGCTGGCCCCCAGGGCCGCCTGGGACCGCCTCCACAAAGACCTGGAGAACTGATTTCAATATTTTCTCTCCTCCTGGTAAAATATTTATTAAAACTGTGCAGAGCAAGGAGTCCTCCTCTGCTTGCTTCAGAAACTGTTTGCCTGTAAACACGCTGACCTGGGCTGGGGGAGCCGAGCGAGAGGAAGAGACCAATGCCCATTATGTTCGGGCTGAGGCTCTCGGGGAGGGAGAAGCCCAGGGGGCTGCCCAGAGCAGACAGCAGAGAAACCAACTCCAAAAGACATAAAAAGAAAAAAAGAGGACTAGGAAATATCCCAACTCCTCAAGCTGGGGTCAGGTTTTTATTGGTGAATGTCTTTATGGCAGTCTTCTTTGGGAAGAAAGCATTCTTAACCTACAAAGACAAACTAAGTGGAAGTAGTTAAGAGCAGAGAACAAGAAGGAATGCCGCTACTGATCTTTCCTCCCTCCTACCAGCTCAGAAATGAGAAGGCAGGAGAGGGCAGGAGACAGGGAAGATTCCAGAAGCAGCACTGCTTCCATGCACTCACCGTTGACGAGGCCATATTTCTGGGCCAGGAGGGCGGCCTGCAAGCTCTTCCCGCTGCCCACGGGCCCACACAGTAGCACCCTGGGCGTGAATGGGGCATTGGTTCGATGGTTGGTTTGGACGTAGGTCAGTGCTAGAAAAAAAGAGGACATGAAAATAAACCACTCAGGACAAAATGCTGAGGAATCCTGTCCACACCACTACCTCTGCTTTGGCTCTTGCATGGCCATAATGAGCTTTCTCTTTTACAAAACTATGGACATCCTCTATGTATCTGACCCTCAGACC
This sequence comes from Dipodomys spectabilis, assembly GCF_019054845.1. NCBI lineage: Eukaryota > Metazoa > Chordata > Mammalia > Rodentia > Heteromyidae > Dipodomys > Dipodomys spectabilis. The sequence goes on from NW_024870744.1 coordinate 5,564,140, forward strand.
AGAGCAAGGCAGTGAGGGAGGAGTCACACTCTGGGCCAGGGCTGTGGAATCTACAGGAGCCCTCTCTGAGCTCCGCCCTGGAGTTCCTCCTCAGCATGGAGTGGGCCACTAGAGCACTGGGTTGGGTATGTGTGGGCAGGAAGCTGGCCAGGACTATCAAGCACTGACGGCTGGGTTTAGAGGTTCCCAAACTGCATCAGACTGAGCCTCTAACCCCAGAGCAGGCTGGTCTCCTAGGGGACACAAGTGCTGGCTTTCTTTGATGGCTGTGCCAAGTGTCAGGCACTGGCTTTGATAAGTGCATCACACCCTTCGGGAGGGCCCCGCACATGGTGACTTCTAAAGGACTCACGAATTGGTGGAGAATAATTTGTGCAGGCACATTACAATGACAAGACTTTGTTCAAAGTCTCCAAAAAGAAATAGATCATAGGAATGGGCAGATGTGGCCACATGGCCCTGGCCTGGGGTGTAAAATGGAATCCAGCATCTCCAACAATAACCGACCTGCACCATGGGGTACCAGGGACCCAGAAGTCACTGGGTGCTCATCCAGCAGGGCCACCCGCTACACCACAGAGCACAGAGGACAATGCAACTTACAGGCACCTGCAGGGGAGAGCCGCTCCCCAGGTGTCTGGTACCTCTCCCCTTGGCACTTGGTCCTTTGGGACCAGGTGGGGTTCTATGGTGGGGCATCTGTGCAGGATGTTAAATGACCCCTGGCTTCCATGGCACTAGGTGCCAGTAGCACAACCAGACAGATGTTTCAGACTTCGGCCGATGTCCTCCCTTTGCTGATGGAGGCTGGGGTGAGATCCATTCTTTGTGCAAATTCCCACCTTGGGAATCTGCAGCATTCTCTCATTGAATGGCTCATGTGTGACACTACAATCCTCTCTTTTTAGAACTAACAGGGAAGGTAAGTTCAAGCTGGCAGCTGCCACCAAGACTGTCATCATTATCATCACCATGACTAGCCTGGCTCAACTGCTAAGCCAAATACTCAGCAGGCAGTGATGACCCACAATCCCACGCGGGAAGGATAATTCTTATTCCATTTTACAGATGATTCCATGACGCTTAGAGAGTTGGTGGAGTTGGGCACTTTTCTATTTCCACTGCCACAAGTGCCACTGCCCACCTGAGAGCCATGAGCAAGAGCTACGAGGGAACTTCCATACCCACTGCCTCTGACAAGCACAAATACTACTGGCAAGGCAGCCTGCTTACAAATGATACTTAATTTACAGTAAATAACTAAGTTAATTAGAAGTAATGATCCCCCAGACAGTCTCAGCATCTAATTATTATTTTTAGAAATATGTGGTTGCGAGATGCACTACAGAGAGATTAAAAAAACAACACAGAGAGAATTTTGCATTCCCATTTTCAATTTATCTCTCCACATTATTAATTAATAATAATTAATATTCAGACACTCACATTTTTATTTACAATTCTGGACATGAATTCTTTATGAACAACCATATGAACTTTTAAATTTAATTAAGTAATTTGGAAGTAATTAATGTGTAAATTCAGAATCATGGCATAAGATAAATGTGGAGGGTGTTTATCTTGAGAGTGCAGTGTCTGTCTTTAAAGACCCTTCTGAGACATAAAAGCACTGGAAAATTAGAAGGCCATCTAGGCCTGGAATATTTAAAGCAGTGTCATTTTCTAGACACTCTCCCACTGGGAGCTGGCAGCATTGAGAGGAGGAGCTCTCTGCGGAGTATGTAACAGGAGAGGGTGGCGGAAGGGTTGGCAGGGATGGCGTTGAGGAGCTCCGACCACCTCCATGAAAACGTCTTGTTTGAGATATGTAGCCCATGCTAGCTTCAAGTTTGCTTTCCTTCTGCTGCTACCTCCTGAATGCTGGAATTGCAGGCATGCACCATCACACCTGGCTTATATCAAAACCCTCTTAACTGTCTGTGATGTCATTTTATTGTGCCAAAATGGACTAAATGCTTCATTTACCTGGTGATGGATGGAAGAGGGTACCTGGATTTTTGAGACAGAGTTCTATAAGGCTACTTTAGGATAGAATTATCCCACCTCCCCTAGCCTTTTTGGACAGAATGCTGAATAACAATGTACCAGGAGTGTCAAACAGGCAGTGAGCCCTGCTCTGTGCTGGGCACAGGACTCGGTAGCAGGTATGTGATTTAGAGACTTGTCATCTGGGGGGAAGGCACGTCTCCTTTCAGAGAATACTGCTGCTGTTTCCCAGTTTAGGGCCCATCTATGACCTGATCCCTGGGATCCCAGGCACGTCCTGGCCACTGGCATCTGCTAGCATGGGGGAAGCTGGGATGTGGAGGGGAGAGGCAGGCAAGCCTGGCCCTTGAGTCATGGTGCTTGTGTTTACCCTGGTAGAAGACATCCACACATGGCTGATCAGCACTGATGTTTTTCAGGATTTTGGGGTAAGAGGGCAGGACTCTGACAATGTTCCTGTGATAGTCCAGAAGCTTCTGAGCTGTCTCCTGCTCTGAGATGCCTTTCGGCTCAATCAGGCGGTTCTGGATTTCAGGCTCAGAGGGCCAGTCGAAGGTGGTGTGGTAGATCTCTACCAAGAGAGAGAACAAAGTGAGACTCCCTGCCCAAAGGTGGCTGTGGGCACACATATCTGGCTGGATGCTACTGTCCCAGTGGCTGCAGCCTGCCAGTTCCCATGGTGTCACTGATTGCAACAGGCCTGTGTTACAGTGGTCTCAGTTCTGAGCCAGTTCATACTATGTTTATGGTTGCTAGTATGCTAGTTACAAGCACAGTCACCAGGACCCAGCCCAAGACTAAGGGCTCCATGACCCTCCAAGTACTGACTCCTGGAAGGGCTGCAGACACACTGCAACTTCACAGAAATCTGGGCACACAGTAGGCCTTGTGTTTTCATTCCCAAATCCAGATGAGGAAACTAGAAAGGGGCAGGGCCAGGAAGCCACAGGCCCAGGTCTACGAAGACCACTCTCCTTCTCATGGCCCCTAGCCCCTGTGAAGCCAATTGGTTCCATAACACCCAATACCCTACTGGGTCCCACCCCTGAGCATCCATCAGTTCCCCAGATAACACATCCCTCTCTTGTATGCACTGCAGGGAGGTGGGGATGCACTCAGGCCCTGAGCCAGGAGGCCAGCCCAGTTGCCCCATGGCATAATCTGCACGCGAGCCTGGTGCCGCCCGGGGCAGGCCCCTCCATTCACTGTGTGTGCCTCTGCATCCTCCTGTGCTGGACCTTGTTTGTGTTCCTGCACTTTCTGGCTCAGAGATTCTGCTGGAGGCTCCTCTGCCTGTATAGCCTTTCTGGCACACGTGGCCTCCTTTGTACCCTCTGCGATGCCCTGAGCAGAGCCAGTGCTCGGTGAACTGCAGGGCAAAACAGTAGGGTGGGGGGAGCCTGTATTCTGACTGCTCCAGAAATCCACGGGGATGGGTGCAGAGGCAGCCATACCTTCCGTGAAAGGGTCGATCCTCTTCCCCAAGTTTCTCTCAATAAGGACGGTGTCTGGCGCATTCAGCACAACTAAGAAGAGAAACAAAGGAACAAAATCAGGGATGCCACACAGTTGTGTCTTGTGGACTTTTGCTGTCTAATGATGTGAACACCACTAACCTCCCAGAATTCCTAAAAGAAACAACTTCTCAGCACTAAAATGCAAAGAATGTTCTTTGAGGAGCTGCTAATACATTCTCTGTCCTAACTGACATGGAGGCAAACATCCCTGCACATCTGCTCTGCCACATTTTCCGGTGTTTGCTGACTATTCCCTGAGAGTTTGGAGACCGGGGACAAGGAACCATCCCACCTTTTTTCAACCACAAGCCTGAAGTGCGTTCAGCCTTGGGGAAACTAAAGCTACACTGAACTCAACACGACTTTTTCTCAGGGGTCACAGACCCCTCAAGCCCTTCTGTGGGTAGTGGCCAGGCCGGGCCCAGGGTAGGGATTGGGAGCCTGTGACAAAGAACAGGCCACCCACCTACATGTAGGTGCAGGGCAGGGCCCACCCTCCTGGACCAGCCTCAGTGGGGGCCCCCAGTACTTACTGACGTGCCTGGGCGCAAGCCCGAGGGTCTGGATCATCAGCACCTGCTCCCGTGTCTCAGGGATACCATCCAGGATCCAGCCCTAGAGAGGAGGTGGGTTTTTTTGTTTTGTTTTGTTTTATTTTGTGTCAGTTGTGGGGCCTGGGTGCTGTCCCTCAGCACTTAAGCTTAAGGTGAGTGTTCTACCACTTATGCCACAGAGCCACTTCCAGTTTCCTGGTGGTTAACTGGAGACTTTGCTGTCCTGGCTGGCTTTGAACTGTGATCCTCAGATCTGAGCCTCCTGAGTAGCTAGAATTACAGGCGTGAGCCACGGGCACCAGATGGAGAGAAGAGGTTTGGAGAGGCACTTTCCTATTTTTATTTTGAGAGTTTGGGGAGAAGTATTTGGCAGATCAATTCATGCAACAGCAGGCAACAATGGATTCCTTTCCCAAAATGTCTATTCATGCCAACATGTGGACTCCTTGAGGTTTCAGCTTTTTATTTATTCACAGAGCTCTTTACATATTAAGGCTCCTAGCCCATGTGAGCAAACAGCCACAAACCATTCACGGCAAGCAATGCTGCCAATACTTTCTGAGGTTTGTCTGTGACATTTTAATCTTGTATATAGTGTTCTTTGAAATATACTGGTTTCCAGCTAAATCAATCACTGCTTTTCCTCTTTGGATTCTGGCATTCATGGGTACAGGGGGGAAAAAAAGGTGGTTTGCCCTGCCTAAGCCCATAAATATTCACTTGCATTTATATTATGTTCTCTGATGTTAGTACTCTTCACACTTCAATATTTAATAGAACTGCATCTTCTTTTGTGAATCCCTAGAAGCTATGATCTAAGTGTTTCCTGTGGCTCCCCAGCTGGCCTAGCCCATCCATGACACAGCATCTCTCTCTCTCTCTCTCTCTCTCATATGTCTCTTTTTTTCACAATCTAAGTGTTGATGTGACCTTGGTTCAGGCTCTTTCTGCCTATAGATTATTAAACTATTTGTATTTAACCTTTTAAATCACTGTTTGATAATTTATTGCTATACCTAATAGAATATGCTCCCCTAGTCTTTTTTCTTAAGCCTCGAGAAATACTTTGGCAGGTTCCAAAATGGAAATGCTCTGAGGGTTTTGGAATGACATAGTGCATGGATTAATTCATGAAGAAGCGACACTTCCCCGGTATCAAGTTGATGTGTTGTTGTGCCATTTGCTTAAGCTATTTTCTTACGTCCCTCAGCCATGTTAACATTAAACAATTTCTGAAGTCCTTTCAAGTCCTGGGAGTCTAGACACACACACACACACACACACACACACACACACACACAAACACATTATAATGCTTTAGACTTCATATCCAGATAAAGCAAGTATTGCAATTGTCAATAAAACAGCAAACTGCTTCAAGTTCCTATTGTGTAGTGAAGGGGAGTAGCCACCTTGAATTGAAATTGACTTTTTAATGTTTATACTCCCTCCAAACAAGCTCGCCCTCTCTCCAATCCCCCCTCATCCATTATGAGAACTTGGTGTTGAGGTGGGAGGATGGGCTGATGCGCAGGAACTCTGGCTCAAGGGCCTCAAAACCCACACCCCTCTTTTCCAGGACCCAGTCAAAATGCTGGCAGAAGTAGCTTTTGTATTTTTTTTAAGTGCCTGCATTCCTTCACTATTTCAGTATATACGTTGCCATGCCTCAACTGCTAGTTTAAAAAAAACAAAAAAACTAAACAAATTTTCAGCCTAAAAAGTGTTGGAAAAACCAGGCAAACTTTCATTAATTTCTTAAATTATACAGGAAAACACAGCCACTGAACCCTGGTTTCTCAAACTAATGAAGCAAAAGTACAAAAAAAATTTTTTTAACATCCTTTTGCTCCCTCAAGTCCTCGTTAGAGCTACCCAAGTGCTAGGCTGCGGCTTTTTTTCTTTCTTTTTTTTTTTTTTGAGAGCAAACATCTACAGATGTGAGCAGCTCCACATGAAGCAGAGCCCAGCGTCGGAGCTGCAGGTACCAGCTCCCTCCCTCACAGGTCCAGAAGTCGAACCAACATTTCCTAAGCCTTAGCTAAATTCCTACCTTTTGATTTTCTCTTGATTTGGAGGGTCCTGGAAAAGAGTCACAAGCCCACTGATTGCCTGTACAACAAGGGCTGGTAATTTGCTTCGAGTGGCTTTTTGAAGCTGGAAGAAGGCTGGAGCTCATCTTTGCTCAGCACTGAGAAAGACCTCTTCTTTTAATATTGCATTAACTGAGCAATCATTATAATCTCACCCATAAATCTGCAGTGGATATAAATCAGTATGTGGTCCAAAGCTTTTAGAAGTATTCAGAGGAACAGCACTCCCTGACTTCACGCTGGAAGAACCGGGCCTTCCAATTACTGGGAAAAGCGAAGCAAAATGAGTTACATCTCCCTGATTAGTCGGGCCTCGCTGGTGTCATTCTGTATGCAAGATTTTAGGAAGAAGGCAGCTGGGGCTCAGAAATGGGGTCCAGGCCACCACCTCTTCAGGGTTGTTCTAACCTGGAAGTGTAGAACACTCATGAGGCACTAAGGGCCCCAAGGACCCCTGGAGTGGTCCCTGTCCCATGGGGGGGGCCTCCTCATCCCCTTGCTGGTCCCAGTGGCCCACACAGGTCCCTCTGGGAGGGAGAGCACATTGGTGAGGGGAGCCCAGGCTTAGTTAGCACTCAGAAAGGATATTCTGTCCTAGAGAGTTTGTACTGGCTGAGGTTATTTGCCCAGTTGCAAAATGGGCTGTGCATTAGGGGAAACAGCTACTTTGATGGCTGTAGATTTTTGGCAAAGCCAGGAGTCGTCCATCAGAAACTTTCCTCCAACCACCACCACAGTGGGACACTAAGATGTTCGCCACAACCCTGCACGGCTGGGCTGGTGGGTCTGATGGCCAGGAGGGGCCGGATGCAGAGATGCAGTCAATCCCTAATTAGAATACATTATCCATCTTCCTGACACTTCAGTGAAATATCTGTTCCACTCTGGAGCCGCAGCTTTGTTCAGAGCAGGTTAATTGATATTCTGATGCCTTCACTCGCCATACCCCCGTGGCTTGGTTCTGTTTTATCACACATCAAAAAGGCCGTATGCTCAGGGCGCTCGGGGCTCCGGCGCAGAGCTGGAGGTCTGCACAGCTGCACGGGGCACGCTATCACAGGAGGGACAAGCACCGAGCAGATGTCACAGATGAAAAAGAGGAGAGCAGAGGAGCCGGGCAGCCTAGGGATCTTGGCAGGGCTCAGCAGAGCACGGCCTGATGCGGCAGGAGCCGTCCCGCTTTGTGCGAACACTGGCCTTTGCTGCCCTCCTGACTACTATTAAAGCACAATTAACAACGGCACCGGAGAGCCTCTGCTGCCTTCTGGGCAGCTGCCCTTTTTATGCCTTGCCCTCCTCCCCTCCCAATGCCAGAGTCCATGTTGGGTGCTCCCCTGGGTCTTCTCCCAGCACCCCAGCAATCCCAGCTTCTAGCCCTGGCTGTGGACTCTGCACCAAGGCATTCCCCAGAGCTTCATGCTGATTCCTGTGGGGGTATGGGGGGGGGGGAGGGGCCGGGGACAGAGGCTTGGAGTCCATCCATCATATTCACATGGCTCAAAGCTGAAGCCCAAGAGGCACCACAAAGCCAACGCCACCCTAAAGAAGTAAAGAAGTAGTATGTGGGTCCAACATGCCAAGGAAGTATTTCATAAGCCAAAAAAGTAATACATTTCCAAAGATCAAGTTTAGGGTACTGATGTTTTCTAAAGCCTGTCAGTGAGAACAACATAACAACAGCCATCTGCCCTCCATCACAAGAGATACCAGAGGATCTCTACCACCCCAGGGGACCGATGCCTGGGACTGGATTGAGCCAATCTCTCTCTCTCTCTCTCTCTCTCTCTCTGAGTACTGACAGATCTTAGCAATGTCTGCATATGAGGGGTTTTCCTTCGTCAACAAGGAAGAGCTTTGCAGCTTCTTTGCGGTTTGGCCAAGTGGCCAGCAGCAGCACTTTGTATTTGGGGCATCGTTATTAAGAGAAGGCTACCAGAATTCCAGCCCCAGGACACATGGTGTGATGACTCAGGCTGTTCTGCAGCTAGGGCCATGCGTGTGGACGCACTGGACAGGAGGTGGTTCTCACCTTGGGGGAGCAGGACAGGACAAGCTTTCGTTTGACCTAGAACAGTCTGCAATGTAAGACTTATACGTGGCTTAGCTCTGGAATTTTCCACACAATCCTTGACCCCAGGTGACCAGAACCACAGAAAGCAAAGCCTCAGCTGAGAGGCACATCCTCAAACTTGGGTGGGCCAGCTACTTCGGCTCATCCAGACACGTGAATGGCTTGGCCTGCTATGCCACCCTAGGAAGCCAGCAGAGTAACTCAGTTAACAGATGACCAGCCAGGACGTGCATCCTCAAGTTTAATCTCAAACAATGCAGGGCGCCTGTGGCGGCTGTGTTTGATGTGTGCACTGGCAGCAGGTAGCAGGACGGGTAACTTCTCAACTTGTTCCCTGCTCTGACTTCACACAGAGCTGCTAATCTCACTCACACCTTGAAGCATGCAGGAAGTCCACCACACTGGTGATGTTCCATGCAAACCAGCAGGCGCAGGTTAAAAGTCCCCATCTTCAGAATGGTCCAGTGTGGGATTGTTCACTGGGCTCCATAAAATGTTAAGGTACTGGGGTCTGATCTTAGGGCCTTGCACTTGCAAGGAAGACACTCTACCGCCAAACCATGCCTCCAACCCTGCTTTTCACTGGTTATTATTATTTTTTATTACTACTATCATTTGCCAGTCCCAGGGCTTGAACTCAGGGCCTGGGGACAGTCCTTGAGCCTCTTTGTGCTCAAGGCTAGTGCTCTACCACTTGAGCCACAGTATCACTTCTGGCTTTTTCTGAGCAGTTTATTGGAAATGAGTCTTACAAGCTTTCCTGCCCAGGCTTGCTTTGTACGGCAATCCTCAGATCTCAGCCTCCTGAATAGCTAGGATTACAGGCGCAAGCTATCAGCACCCAGCTTTACTGTTTTTTTATTTTGTTTTTGTTGGTCATGGGGCTTGAACTCTGGGCCTGGGTGCTGCCCCTCAGCTCTTCAGCTCAAGGCGAGCACTCTATCACTTGAGCCACAGCGCCACTTCTGGTTCTCTGAGTGGTTTATTGGAGATAAGGGTTTCATGGACTTTCTTGCCTGGGCTGGCTTAGAACTGCGATCCTCAGATTTCAGCCTTTTGAGTAGCTAGGATTACAGACATGAGCCACCAGTGCCCAGCTTCACTGGTTATTTTTAAGATAGGATCTTACTTCCTACCTACTTCCTACCTGGGTATACCTGGACCTCAATTCCTTATTTTAGTAGATACTGAGATGTCAGGCAAGTACCACTGTACCCACCTTCCCTTTGCTGAAATGAAATCTTGTGGACTTTTCTTCCCCTGGCTGGCCTAATCTCAGCCTCCTCTGTGGCTTACGATAACAGGTACATACAATCTTGCCAAGGCTGGCCTCATAGCACAATTCTTCTGTTCTCTGCTAGGATCAACAGGCATTTTGTTCATTCTTAAGTAGCTAATTGGCACTTTAAAGTCCAATGTCTGTGGGGTCCCCGGAGCCAGTCTGCAGGGGGACACCATCCCAGGAAGGGTCAGATGATGCTGAGAGGGCTCGATAAAGGGAAATTCTCTTTGTAACTCACATTTAGTTCTCTGCATTCTGGATGAAGGTGACACACACTGATGCCCCAAAGGCAGGCATTTCCCCACAGACATGTCTATCCATGGCGTAGGCCAAAGCAGTGGGTTTGGGGTCACACAGCCTGCACCCCTCTAGCTGTGTGACCTGCTACCTGTCCCTTCTGCTCCTGAGCGTCATATCCCCTCTCCATACAATGTGAACAGCAGCAGGAATCTATGTATCGCATGATTCATGGGACAATTAAACAAGGGCTACCCACAAGAAAACAGCAGCACCACAAAACAAGTAGAGTGTCTGGTGACAAAGAAATGGGCCAGAGTTAACTAGGCACAAGCACACGTGTGTGTATGTGTGTATGTGTGTGTGAGAGAGAGAGACAGAAACAGAGACAGAGAGACAGAGGGAAGGAGAGAGATGGCTATCATTTTGAGAAAGGTAGTTAATCTTTTCCAGCTTACATTTGCAGAAGGCAGCATAAAGCAGCTGTGTGAATTGTGGTCTCAGCAGTAGAGCAGAGGACACCAGCTGAAGGATGGACCTGAACTAGGGCTTGGGATGAGCACACTTCAGTCAAAGTAAGGGGTCTGACCACTGGACAGCATCTTCAGGTTTCTACCGCGTTCCTGCTGCCGTCTCTGTTTAACCAGCTGCCCCTCCGGACAGAACCGTGCTGCTCCTCTGGACACTTGCTCAGAACTACCTGAATCAAGAGCTGCAGATAGATGCTCTGTCCTAACCATCTGCTCACAGGGGCGGACGCAGCACCACAGGTGCCACTCTGGGAGGCTCTATGGAAGGGCAGCAAGTTGTCCCTGGGCAACATGAAACCTCATCTCAGCCAATTAAAAACTGGTGCTGTGGAGTGTTTTTATCATTCCAGCTACATAGGAAATGTAAGTAGCAGGACTGAGGTCCAAGCTAGCATGGAGAAACAACAAGACTCTATTTAAAAAGTAACAAAGGCAAAAAAGACTGGGGGAATGGCTTAAGCGGTAAAGCACCTGTCCAGCAAGCACAATGCCATGAGTTCAAGTCCCAGTGCCATCACTGAAAAGACCAAAAATAACCAAGAGCCTTAAGAACAAGATGATGAAGAACTAGCTACCTCTGATTTCCAACTGTCAGGAGCCAGGCCCAGACCTCTGCTTGCCCTGCTTCTGGTCTCTGATTTACTACGCACTTGCCGGGTTGAGTGATACTCCTGCTGGCTCTGTGTTCCCGCCCATTTCCACCATGCAGTGCTCTCCCATCCCTCCGCTCCTGAGTCCCTCTGCATTTGCTCAAACTTCAAAGTCTACCTGCATTCTGATGAACTGTTTCTTGCCCTGGCTGCAATGGGAGGAGTCAGAAGGTGTGACCATGCCCATGAGGCATCGCTGGTTTCATCGGCTCAGCTTGCAAGCAGGCAGTCCAAGCATGTCCTCAACCAGCCCTGGGCCACACCAACCAACCAACCAACCGTGGCCTCAGCACCAGCACCCAGCAACCTCCACACCTAGGAGGCAGCATTCCCCTGTCCCAGCCCTCACCATGCTGCATGCCAAGTCTTTCTGAATGGAGCTCACTCGTCCTCCTCTACAATCCTGGCTCCAGCTGTACAGAGAGGATCACGCAGCCCTGAGGCTCCTTGGAGCTCTGGGTCATGCTCCTCGGAGGATGCTAGCGACTCTCCCAGTGGATGAGGGCTGTGTGACTGATACCAGCCTGCTGGCACCACAAGGAGATGTAAAACATGCAGCCGTGGGTCCTCTGAGCCAGCACCCAGCCCTCTACTTTACTAACATTTCTAAAATGCAGATAGCAAAGCTGGAGGCATGGCTCAGTGGTAGAGGTCATTCTAGAAGGAGGCAGTGGGTTGGAGGGGATGCAGACAAGAACCCAATGCCTATTCTACAAAGCTAGGTGGAGTGAGGGAAGGAGTAGGGAGGGAGGGATGGGTGAGAATGCTGAAAGGGGTGACATTGATCAAGATATATTGTATTCACAAACCACTTTATTAAATGGCAGCTCCTTAAATGATAATAATTAAAAACCCACTGACTTGTGTCCTAGACAGGGAATGGTAGATCCACGGCCAAAACAAAAAAAAGAGTCTAGAAACCCTCCAAGTAAAGTTAAAACTTTGTTCAACAGCTGAAGGTTGTTCCATCAACTCCCCTTTGCTTTGTGAAATCTCCCAGGCTCCAACAGTAATGAGAGCTAAAAGAAACTAACGTGGGGCTAGGAAGGTGGCTCAGTGGTGTGCATGAGGCCCTGGGTTCCATTCCTCAGCACCACATAAGCAGAAAAAACTGGAAGTGGCGCTGTGGCTCAAGTAGTAGAGCGCTTGCTTTGAGCTGAAGAGCTGAGGAACAGCATCCAGGCCCAGAGTTTAGGGCCCACAACCAACCAAAAGAGAGAGAGAGAGAGAGAGAGAGAGATAAGAAGAAAGAAAAAAAGAAACGAACGGGCAAACATCAAATAGAACTGATATCTCCCATGCCGAGGACAGACGCCTCAGGCGCTCCTGCAGAATGGGGGCTGCAACCCTGCTTCCTGGGTTGCAATGGACTGGGATTCTGCAAAATGGTCAGTTTGCATCTAATGAGAGTATGTGGACCGGACATTTGGAACCTCTTGCATCATGTTTCTGTGGGTGAGTGTTTGCATTTCCTACATGGTAATCCCCTCCTACAGTTGGGCACCGCTGCAGCGCTTACCACCTGCTCACCCTTCCACCCTTCAGGTCTGCCAAACGCAAAATGGTGCCCAGTCTTCCTCCCTAGAAACTTCATGGGGATAGAATCCAGGCATACAAACATTTCTTCCTCTTCTCCTTGCCACCTACATTCTAATCTGTGACTTTCCAGCAAGCTGGTTCTGGTGACACAAAAGGGCCTGGCATGGATTACAGAGCAGGACAGAGGCCCAGCCTGGCAGCCACTAACCAAAAGCTTTGATGTGGTGCCCTGCAGTCCCAGGGTACTGGCCAGCTCACCCCAGCCACATCCCTGCTTCCACCCAAGCCTCAGTCTCCCCTTTCATGAAAGGCTTTAGGTAGGATGGTTTCTAAACAGCTTTTAAAGAGATACTGACAAGGAAAATTGAAATACATACAAAAGACAGGATCATTCTACATTAAGCTCTTATTTAATGTTTTTAAAGTGAATGTCCTGGTGAATAATTCTTATTACCAGTCAATCAATGAGATAAAGAAAAAGAATACCGAGCCAGGCACTTGTGACACATCTGAAATCCTAGCTACTCAGAAGGCTGAGATCTGAGGATTCCAGTTCAAAGGCAACCTGGGCAGAAATGTCTGTGAGAATCTTATCTCCAATAAATTACCTCTCCCCCGCCCCCCAAAAAAGACAGAAGTGAAGCTCTGGCTCAAGTGGTAGGGCATTAACCTTGACCAAAAGAAACTCAGGGACAGTGCCCAAGCCCCAAGTTCAGGCCCCAGGACTGGCACACACACACACAAAACAAACAAAGACCAACACGGGAAAAGTTCACTGCATATGCATCAACATCAAATCAGACAAGTTCTCTAAAGCTTGAACCAGGCCCCTCATGGGGCAGTAGGTGTAGGGACCAAGGCTAAGTGGAAGACTTGAAAGCATTCCTAATGGAAATTCTTTTAAGAAGCAAGGAGGGAAGTCACTAACAGCGCTCCACAAGTCACACAAAACCACATAGGAGCCGGGCGCTGGTGGCTCACACCTGTAATCCTAGCTACTCAGGAGGCTGAGATCTGAGGATCACAGTTCAAAGCCAGCCCGGGCAGGAAAGTCCGTGAGACTCTTATCTCCAATTAACCTCCAGAAACCAGAAGTGGGCTGTGGCTCAAGTGGTAGAACAGTAGCCTTGAGTTGAAAAGCTCAGGAACAGCGCCCAGGCCCTGAGTTCAAGCCTCACGACCGACAAAAAACAAAACAAAACAAAAAACAGGGCCACTGCCAAGACAACCTCCCTAAATGTGTGCCTACTGCTGAAACTTCCTTAAACCTTCAAATTTGACTGCCTACTTCTGCCGGATTTTAAACACCTTCCAGTCCTGAGGCCAACAGCAAATTGGACAGGATTTCATTGCCATGGTGACACAGAACTGGAGAATGAGCCAAATGGCATTCATTCATTCCATAAATATTTACCGAGCATGGGGTCTATGCCAGGTGCCATATGAGTGGCTGGAGGATTCTGCCCCTGACCTCTCACAACTCAAATTCTTAATTCTAAGTGTGAAAATGCCCAGGAGGAGAGAGGGTGCTATGGGCATGAGAGACAGGGACACTAGATTTGGGGGGGGGGGGGGGGGAGCTTGAGGTCTTCCTAAAGAAGCAACTTTAAGTAGAGCCTGGGGAAGAGAAGGGGTCATCTAGCTTTGGGGAAGGGAGTGGTGCTCGGCAGTGAAGAGGGAACTGTGAATTTTGGTCATATTGTTTCATAACAAGCTCAGTGGCTTCAAACGTCCCACTCAGTGTATCTTAGTTTCTGTGGGTCAGAACCTGGCAGATCTGCTCAGGCCTCACAAGGATGGGACCAAGTGCTGGATGCAGAGTTCTCATCTGGAGGGTCTACTGCACTCATTCAGGCTGTGGCAGGACCCACCGGCTTGCTGCTCTGGGATGGAGGGCTCTGGCTGCTTGCTGGCTGGAGACTGCCTGATTCCTAGAGGTCACCTTAGGAGCCTCTTCCTGTGGCAGCTTCCTTACCAGCAAGGACTCTCTCTCTCTTCTGTCTATCAGGATGGGGCCGGGGGAGGTGGGAGACATCTCCTGGCCTTTGCCCAACTCTGCTTCCCTGCTGCACTCCAGGGAAAGGGGTTTCACAAGGCAGGACACCAGTGGACAGCATCTGCTACTGTAGACCTGGGCCCTGAAGTGTGGGAGGCATCAATCTGGAGGAGGAGAGAAGGGCTGGGGTGGGGGGCAGTTGAGAGGGTGGAGGGATGGAGAAGGGCGCAGCCAGCCCAGGCCCTGTGAAGCCCTAAGGATAAACACCAGGGGAATAGGAAGCCAGGCATGGTAGGGCACCATCTGTAATTCTAGCTACTCAGGAGGAGATCAGGTATATAGCAGTTTGAGACCAGCTCCGTGAGAAAGAAGTTAGCAGAACCCCAGGTCAGTTAATAAGCTGTGTCTGGAGGGATGGGCCTATGGTTCCAGCTATGCAGAACGCATAAACAGCAGGAGCTGGTAAAGTTCAGCCTGGCAAAAACACAAAGTCCAATTTAAAATAGTGATTAAAACAAAAACAAAAACCTAGGGGCTGGGTGCCAGTGGCTTACGCCTGTAATTCTATCTACTCTGGAAGCTGAGATTTGAGGATTGCAGTTCAAAGCCAGCTTGGGCAGAAACGTCCACGATATTTATCTCCAATTAACAACCAAAATGCCAGAAGTGGAGCTGTAACTCAAGTGGTAGAGTGCTAACCTTGAGTGAAAAAGCTAAGGGACAGTGTCCAAGGTACTGAGTTCAAGATTCAGTACGTGCACAAAAAAAGATCTGGGGGCATGGCTCAAGTGGTAAGGAATCTGCTTAGCAAGTGCAGGGCTCTGAGTTCAAACTCCAATACTACAAATAAAAGGGGGAGGGAAGCAGCAGAGGACCATCTGAGGCTTTTGTTGTTTCTTTGTTTTTGTGCCACTCCTGGGGCTTGAACTCAGGGCCTTAGTGCTGTCCCTGAGCTTTTTTGCTCCTCTAGTGCTCTACCACTTGAGCCATAGCTCCACTTGCAGCTTTTCAGTGGTTAGTTAAAGATAGACTCTCAGAAACTGAAATAAATAGAACATAGACAATGATTTTGGTCAGCATAAAATTGAGAATTTCAGCCATATGCTTGTGGCTCACATCTATAATCCTAGCTACTGAGGAGGCTGAGATATGAAGCTGAGGATCACAGTTCAAAGCCAGCCCAGGTAGAAAAGTCCATGAGACTCTTATCTCTAATTAACAACCAGAAAACTAGAAGTGGCACTGTAGCTCAAAGTGGTAGAATGCTAGCCTTGAGTGAAAAAGCTCAGGGACAGGACCCAGGCCCCCAGTTCAAACAACACGATTAAAAAAATAATAATTGAGAACCTCTCTGGTGTTGATCCTTTCCCTGCAAGTTTCCAGAACTTTCCTTATTTCTTGGTGGGGAGGGGTGGAGTGGAGGGGACTAGAGCTTGAGCTCAAGGCCTCAGAATCTTACTCTTGCTCAGAGCTGGTATTCTCTAGTTTTTGCTGGTTAATTAGAAATTCAAGTCTGGAGGATTTGTCTGCTTCACCTAGCTTCAAACCTTGATCCTCCAATCTCAGCCTCCTGAGTAGCTAGGTATGCAGGCATGAGCTACCCAGAGAGTACGCTACCTTATTTCTTGGCTCTTCTTGGTGTTAGAGAAGAGGTCTAAAGGCCTGAGCCCATTCTGACTTCAGAGGTTGATGTCCTAAGGAGAAGCTAATGGTACACCAACAGGTAGAGCCCAATTTTCCTGTTGATAGTTCCAATACAAACTGCTAATTTCTCCTTCTCTGGTGCATCTGATGGTCACTTCAAACAAATTCTTCAAAAAGATTACATTAGGGAAAGGAAGGAAGAAAGAAAAAAGAGAAGGAAGGAAGAAAAAGAAAGAAAAGCCCAGTATTAACTATAGATTCCTGATGGGTTATGATTAGATTATTTTTCCCTAAACACTATCCCCTGCATTCTTTTTGTGCTCTAAATTACCAATTCTAGTCCCTGTGTAGCTAAATAATAATAATTACCATATAAATGAATATGCATATGTGTCATTTTTCTCCCTAAAAGCAAGAAAGCCTGTTTGTTTTGGCGGAGTGTTTGTTTTGCTTTTGAACAACCAAAGCACATAATTAGACACCTCACCTCTCCCTCTGGAGATCTGCCTCCACTGGGATGAGATGAAAAAGGCTCTGGATGCTCCTTGAAGGTTAGAGGAAGTTTTAAAACAAATTGAAGGAGATCTTTCTTTCCTCTGCAGATAACAATGGTGTGGACATGATCTAAATCACACAACTGGGTGGCGAGGAGGGACTTGCTTGAGGATGGCCCTGTTGTGTGGCAGATGCAGGAAAAGGCCAAAGGGAGCAAGCTCCCACACAGCAGCACAGACCGGGCCTCTGCACAGACCCGGCCTCCGCAAGCAACATAGGCTTCGAATCAACACCATGCCATTTTTGCACTGCGGGTCTGGGACTTGCGGTGGGACCCTCCACAGGATACAGAGCCTGCCCAGGTCCTGAATTCTGGATCTATGAAGGAGGGGGTGGTGTACAGCCTCCATGGGGAGCACAGGGACAAGTACTCAGCCCTGGTCACCTTGCTGCCTCTAGATTAGTGGTGGCTACCAATGGTTTAGGAATCAGCCTCTCTTCACAGCGTGAGGCACACCTGTGATGATGGAGCAGACAGCTGCCATCACCTCAAAATAATCAAGATTATAAACATCCACATGATCAGTAGTATTAACTACAACACAGTATAATCATGTGGTACGTGTAACTGACAACGCTGGTTAGAATACACAATGAGATTAATGATATTAGCATGTTGGTAGTGGTGGTGGTTCTAGGGCTTGAACTTGGGGCCCGGGTGCTGTCCTTGAGCTTTTCTGCCCCTTTGAGCCACAGCTCTACTTCTGGTCTTCTGGTGGTTAATTGTTAAGAGTCTCAAGGACTTTCTTACCTGGGCTGGCTTTGAACTGTGATCCTTAGCCTTCTGAATAGCTAGGATTACAGGTGTGAGCCACCAGCAACTGGCAGCATTGTCATTTTGAGGGTAGTGGCTGTTGGCAAACTCAGGACACCTGGTCTCACACTTGGTCTACAATGTAGAGGGGAGGAGGAGAAAGAGGAGGAGGAGGACGGGGAGGAGGAAGAAGAAAAAGAGGAGGAAGAGGAGGAAGAGGAAGAGGAGGAAGAGGAAGAGGAAGTAGAGAAAGAGAAAGAGGAGGAAAAGGAGGAGGAAGGGCGGAGGAGGAGTTAGAGGAGCTCTAGCAATCCTCTCCTGAGAAGTAATCTGGATTCCATGAGAAATGCCTTTATCCCTTCTGAGGACAGAGGGTGGATTACCTAAGGCCTCCTGGGGGGCTCAGCACTGCCTCCCTACTCATCAGCTACATGAACCTAAAGGGACAAACACAACCGCAAGCAGAGGAAGTTGTTTATGAGCCCACGGCCTCACCCCCAAGTTGTGCATGGAAGGGTCTGACCCAGAACAGCATCCCAAAGACAGTGAGAGATGAATGCCAGCATAGACCCCTGCCCAGGGCCTACGCAGCCAAGAGCAGCACACACAGTCATGGCACAGTCATCACAAAGCTTCTGGAAACAAGACCCATGCTACGTGTAGGACCCAGAGAAGGCTGGCTGGAGCTCACAGTTGGACCCAGACTGAACCAGTCGGGTACCAAGACAAAAATATCAACATTTGCCATAGGATTTCAGCCAGCACCCAGAATCTCATAATAGCACATGAAAAATGTCCAGGAGACCAAACACTAGTCCAAGGAGAATCAGGCAAATCTCAGCTCACGGGGAAAGGACAAACGCCATCAGCGCTGGCATAACTCAGATGGCCGTGATACTGGACCAAGACTAAAGCAGCTAATATCACAGCTGCCTTAAAAAAACCTGGCTAGTTGAAGGATACAAAGACAGGCAGTCTTGGGAAAGAAATAGAAGGTAGAAAGAAGACCTAAGTGGAATTGTTAGAACTGATAAATAATAAAATAAAAGAGAGTAGAGTCAAGGGCCTAGCTGTGGTTCAATCCAGATGATCAACTCTGATAATCAGAAAATGAAAAATTAAGAATAGGGCCTCAGGGCCTGTGGGACAAGCTGGTGCCAGCAGAGTGCCACAAGGAGAGGAGGAAGAGCATGGGTGAGCAGGGGGGCTCAGCTTGACGCCATGAGGTGGCCCAATGGGACAAGCATGGAACCAGCCATGACACTCCGCCTGCCTCTTAACCAATATTGGGAAAGGCCAGGGGCATCCCAGTTAGCCATGGCCCACCTCTGTCCAGCTCAGAGGCACCTGTCTTGCTGTTGCCCAATACTTTGTCCCCAAGTCCCCAGGAAGTCTCAGTGTATGTGATCTGACTCTGTCTTCCTCTTGCTCTGGTTTCAGGGTGGCTTGTAGTCCCCCACACAGGTTTTCTCCAACAGTACAGAAAATTATTTGATGAAATCAAGGCTAAATGTGCAATAGCTCCACTAGGCCCTGGGTGTCTTCACATGGCATGCTGGTGGCTTTAACCACTACCACCATCCCCACTTTTTTTTTTTTTTTTGCCATTGTCTATTGATTGGATGCTCTCCCATGGCCTCTCCTAGTGGGCTCTTTTCCAGGCTCCCAGTTACTTCTCCTATACACAGCCACAGACATCCACCAAGCTGCTGCAGATCTGCCTCCCAGCCTCCCAGCCTCCCAGAGTCTGGCCACCCCACCCAGGAGGCCCTGGGCCTTACCTTCTGAATGCAGTCCTCATCCCCCATACGCTCCTTGATGAGTGAGATGAGCATATTGTTGGGAAGCTTCTAGAAGAAAGACAGCACAGCGACACAGCGTGAGACTCCCACTGCCTGGGGCACTGGTAGGTAGAGGCTTGTCAGTGGCCCCCCCCCCCCCCCCACACACACACTCCCTGCCCTGTGACACGGGTGCAGTACCCCGCGGCATGTGTAGCTCACACACTACCCAGGTAAAAGATCCCAGAGAGAGGGAGTGAGGACCCCAGCATGCGCAGCAGACAGGCACAGAGAGGTGGACCACCCACAGTTCCCGTGTTGGGGCCTTGCTGGAGCTGGAATGCATCCGACAGGAGTAGGCCAGACATAACACATGAGGAGGGGTAAAGGGTGGTCCTGGGGTAGAAGACCCACAGCTAAGAGGCAGGGCTGGATAGAGCAGCAGCTCGGGGAGGCCTTGGGGCTCAGACACCCAGGGGCAGGGTGACTATGGGCAAGTCTTGACCTTCGTAAACCTCATATACCACATCAATAGAAATTGGTAGCAAGACCTAGGCTTCTATTTTTTTCCACGTGCCTGCTTCCTATTACATAGTGCCCCAGACTTCCCCTGAGAAGCCACGCTGTTACCCTTTAGGCTTTATGATTAGACGACAACCTCACGTTCAGATTCCGAAGAGGAACTGTTGATTAACATATCCTATGTCTGACACTGTGACTTATCCAAACACTGCCTCTGATCCAATCCCAATGGGTCATTTTTCAGGTTCAGGATATCAGTGTAATCAGTAGGAGCAGGAATCCTTGCTTTCTACCATACTGGAAGGTGAGAGAAGACCCGGAGCTGCAGCAGCCACTTGTAGGTATGAGGTATATATAAGGGAATGAAGCCAAGCTCAATCCCAGAGTGGCTTTTCCAAGGGTATAAGAACGGGAGATGAGTGGACAGGGAGGGAATGCAGGATGGGGCACCTCTGTTAGGACTATAATGTGTTTGCTTGAAAGTTACAGGGCCACCATGGCTTCTATGAAGTAAACAGCAGAAGAAAGAGAGAATGAATGAATGATACATAGGGAAAGGAAGAGATCTGAGAGGCCAGAAGGCTGGGCAGCATCCAGTGTCTGGACCCAACACCTCCTGAGAGTTCTCTTCCTCTGTGTCCTCACAGCAGACACAGCCCTGACTCTGCACTTCTTGCTTAAGCAGGTGGTTCTGGCACACTCCTGGGAGGGTCTGGGAGAGCACAGTGGGTCGGGAGAGCTGAGAACCTGCACTGCTAACACGTTTCCCTGCCGTGCCCCGCAGACGCTGCTGGACCAGGTCGCAGCTGGAAAACCACTGGGCTAAGCAGAGGCCCCCGCCACCTCCCACCCCAGGCCCAGGGACTGCTGGAGAGGCTGGTGGCCTCTTCCTCCTAGCTGTCCAAAGGAACTTCCCAAAGCTGGCAGGAAGTAGGTGGGACAGGCAGGAAGCAGAAAGCATCCTTGTCCTCCCCTCATCCCTTCCTACCCTTCCTGGCCCTCCCAGCCCTGGCTCCAGGCCTCCCAACGCTCCCCCTCCCCATCCCCACAGCACCCACTTGGGAGGCAGCAGTCAAAAAGGCACGGGACATGGGGTCCCCTCTAGTTCACGGTGACACAAGCAGTCTAAGAACATGGGTTGAAAGGTAGCAGATCTGGGTGGGGCACAGCACCCCACAACCACTCAGCAGGGGGCAGGCAGGCAGCTTTGAGCAAGGCCCGGCCTGAGCACCCCGCACCGCTGCCTGCCACCGCGCTGTCTTGAAGCCAGCTTTGATGTGTCACTTCAGCACCAGGCTTGCTGGGACTGCTTCTTGAAGCCCTGCCAAACTGTCTTTGCAGGAATCGGGCTCCCTCCTTCCAGAGGTCTGTGATGCTCTTCCATCCCAGCCCCCCAAGTATGGCTTTAGGGGGAAAATCAGGGACATGAGAATCAGGGAAGGGGCCCCATGTGGCCCAGCCTGGCCCTCGTCTGGCGGCACGGGGACAGCACAGCACAGGGCAGCTTCCTTGTCCTCAGAGCAGGTGGCTTTGTCTGCCCCAGTTTGGATCTTTCCTCGTCCCCTCACCAGCACCCAGGGCTGGCTCAGTGGTTACTGATTTGGTACAGACTGAAGAGGGCAACTGAAGGGCGGGGGCAGCACCAGAACAGCCAGGGATGGAGGAGATGCTGCCCGCCCTGAGGCGGCTGGTGAGGGCTGCACTGGGCCCTGCCCCCTGGAGCCCCTTGGCTTCACAACCAGGCCTTTTCCACTGTAGTGAGCTGTGGCACCTTGGTGGGTGGCACCTACTGAGAAGCTAGAGGCCTTCTGATCCATAGTATGGAATTCCAGAAATTCCCAGAGTTAGAGGGGAGGGAAAGCTGAGATGGATCTACCCCCCTGCCTGTCCTCCTCCGGGAAGGGGACGGAAGGAATGACGAACACTTGGACTTGAGTTCTCCTGGAAACTAATCAAGAATCCTTTGAAGATATTGGCTGCAATGGCACATGCCTGTGCCTCGCCACCTCCTGCGGAGTCTGCGTGAGAGATCGCGTTAGACAAAGAGCTTCAAGGAAGCATGCCTGCAGGAAGGGGGTGTTGGTTCAAGGCTTCCCATACACTTGGCTGCACCTTTATAGCCTCTTCCTTTATTCTTACTATATTCTTCTTGGCTGTACATTCATTGCCTTTATTCTCGTTTTGGCTATTTTTCTATTGATCCGCGAACAGAGCATGTTGTTTCTTTCCAGTCCAATAGAGATGGCTTCTCTAAATAATAAAGACTAGGACCAAAGATTAAATGTGGGCAATGCCCCAATCAATCTATCATCTGATGTGACACTGCCTCCAGAAACTCCTACAACTTCACAAACAGTTTTGCGGCTCACTTACAGTAAATATAAAAACTTAAAATTTCCAGATATGTTACAATAGGCAGAATTAATGAATTAAACTAAGTTAGAAGGAGTTATCCCAGAAGCACAGAGAGTTATAGAAAAAGGGACCCCTGATAATAAAAGGAAAAGAAAGATTCCCCCAACAGTTATGATTAAGTTTAGTCCAGCTTACGTTATAGGGAATAGATGGTGGTTTCCCACAAAATATAAAGTTAGTGACATCACATTTCCTAAACCAACTGATGAACTACTGCCTTATACAGGAGCTTATAAAGATGAAAATAGATAGATTAATGTAAAAGGAAAAAGGGTATTTTGGAACTCATTAGATTTTATGCAAAGATTAGGTAGATCTAGACCATTATGGTGTTTAATTATTAAAACAACAATAAGATAGTTTAAAATAACAATTAGAAATTTATGTGAAGGGCTGGGAAGATGGCTCAGTGGTAGAGCACTTGCCTTGCATGCCTGAGGCCCTGGGTTCGATTCCTCAGCACCACATAAGCAAAGAGGAAAACAAAAGCCGGAAGTGGCATTGTGGCTCAAGTGGTAGAGCGCTAGCCTTGAGCTGAAGAGCTGAGGGACAGCGCCCAGGCCCAGAGTTCAGGCCCCACGACAGGACCCAAAAAAAAAAAAAAAAAAAAAGAAATTTATGTGAACAAATATTGGGATTAAAATTATAGAAAACGGAAAATGCCTGACTCAACCTAGAAGTGTTTTTTTTTTTTCCCTTTTTTGCCCCCCTAGAAGTGGTTTTTAGGATGGTTTCAAAGGGACTTGAAAATATATGGAAAAAATAAAAAGAGTACAATATAAGTACAGCCCTGTCTTAGGTTTGTTAATTATTAAACATAAAAAGGCTGAATAGATGACGTATTCTATTAAATAATATGCTAGACTTGTTTCGCACCACTTAGCTTAAACAGTTAGTGGGATAGTCATCAATTTTTATGTAATCCATCAATGCTTTGCTTTTCTTAATTCTTGATTATGCGCTTAAATAAACAAAGAATTTATGTCACAATCACACACTGTATAAAAATGTTAATTCTCCTCAATAAAGATACACTCAGATGCAACTCTTTTGAGTCTGTGTCAGTTTGTCACTTCGCCGACTCCTTGCCCACCTATCCCGAGATCCCTGTCCCGTCGGTCCCAATGCTCCGGCCGAGGTGGTCCGTTGCATGCCTGTAATCCCAGTTCCATGGGAGCAGAAATCAGGAGGAGCAAGATTCAAGGTGATGAATGAAAAAGCTGACAGCTCCAGGCCCTCAGTTCAAGCCCTACAACCAACCAACCAACAACAACAGAAAAGAGGTGAGCCCAAACAGAATGTTAGTAAGAACTTAACTCCCTCAATAACCCAGGAATGGTGGTATACATCTGTGGTCCCAGCTACTGGGAGGCAGAGACAGAAGGATTGAGATTCAAGGTCAGCCCAGGCAATAGTTAGCAATCTCATATCTTGAAAACAAGCTGAAAAGGCACAAGGGACTGGGGCATGGCTCAAGTGCTACACTTGAGATCCTGAGTTCATTCCCTAGTACTTCCCCCAAAAGTCTGTATCTTTCTGAGTGTGGAAACAAAAGGCCACCAGGTGAGAGGAGTGACGGCATCTCAGAGCTTGCTGTGATAGGGATGGACAGCCATCCGGGCAGGCAGGAGTGTGGGGGCAGGAGGGGGAATGGCTGGAGGTCACTGGTGTGGGGAGGCTAGAGGCTAACCGGTATCCTAAGACAACAACAGGGACAAAAACTAAACAGAAAATTGTTGGTTGTTAACCATGTGCTGCCAGGTTGGGTCTGACAGTTATTGGCTGGCCTCTTGGACTGTTGGTGGAGACAGCAGGCTGACTTACTGTGCTGTTCACTCCCTGTAGGCAGCAGGCTGGCCTCCTGAGCTGGTCACTGTAGACTATGGGTCAGTGATTTCTGTGTCTGGCTACTGGCCAGACTGAACATCGCCAGGTAAAATTAAATGCTATATGGGTTTGCTTCAGAACACCCAGGTCAGGGCAGCCAGGGAGGACAGAACAGGAAGCCAGACACAGTAAAGCGAGAAACACAGAAAAGCTAGCTCCATCTCTGCATGCCCTGGATCCTCCAGATCCCAGTGGCAGCTCTGCCTTGGCTTTGGACATTGCCTGACTCCAGGCTTTGGGTTTGGGACTCTGTCTGACACCAGACAATCTGAATACTCTCTTTGCTTTTTCTCCTGCAGGGCTCGGGGAGGATCTAGGCCTCATACATGCTAAGCCATGAAGCCACACCCCCGGCCCCCAGCTCGTAACTGCTCCCAGCCCAAGCCAGCACCTAGATCTTGGCAGGTGGGGAGGATCTAATCTAAGTGAACTGGTAAATGAGCCAGTCAACCTTGCCACCAAAGATAGGGCTGAAGCAGTTTGTCCTCCTCTACCCTGGCTGGTGCTCAGTTTGGCAGTACTGTCTATCTCCCCTGGCTGGCAGCTTCCAGGGGTAAGGTGTTTGTCTGTGGTTCTCCCAGAGCGCCACAGAACAGCACCTAGTAAACAGCAGGCAATTAGGAAATGTCTACATGGAGATGGTTTGGTGAACATCAGAAATGTTAGAATTTGGCTGAGAAAATTAGGTATTTGAAGGGACTATTGCTACTGGCAAACTGCAGTGTAAAGACTCAATCAGCAGACAATCTGAAGATGGTAACTAATGAGGCCTGGCTGCAGATGAGGCCAGGCCCTGCCCCGCCCAACACACCCACCTGGGCACTCGGGACAGACTGCTCCGTGATGAAGCTCCATCAGCATCCTTGCCTTTCATCTTCTCTCCACCGTATTTCTGAACCAGGAACCCCAACAAGACGCCCTTGAAAGCATTCGATGTGGTCTGAACTTCGCTGGTAATTAGTGTAACGAAGCCCGGGAGGAGTTGCCTTGCCTCCCTCCTCGGGGCTCAATCCTGGGAACCTAATGAAGCATCTTTAGCCCAGAAACAAGCAGGGAAAGCAGGAGCTTTCCTGCCAAGCCTGTGTCCCTGCAGCTGCAACTACAGCTCTGCTTTGCCCGGGGCCCTGGGGAGCACTGGGGGGAAATGACTCCACTGTGTGAAGGACCTTGTTGAATGGGGTCTTCCCTCTCCAGCAAGTTGTCACAAACCCAGGGCTGAGTGTCTCCTGTGGCCTTCCCTCCACCTCTTCCCAGTCCTGAGCCAAGGCCTCACCCAGCGCCAGAGCTGACTGCCCAGGATGCCTGACCAGCTGGCTCCAGAGCCCCTGCCTCAGACTTTGGCCTTCAGCTGTTTCTGTGGCTGGTCCGAATGAGGACACAGGAGCTAGGATGGAGTCACCATCAGGAGTGCCCAAGAGCAGACTCATGACAGACAGACAGACAGACAGACAGCAGGGAAGCTAGGGAGCTGCAGAGAGAGTGGTGGTAAGAGCTCAAGTGCCCAAAGGTGCTGGGAGCAGCCAAGGTGCTGCACAAGTGGCCCCGCGGGTCCCAGGAGCCCTGGTGCCCCTGCAGGCCCCTTTCTCACTGGGCAGCCCAGAGGCACTCCTGCTACTTGAAGCTAGAGGCTAGCCAGCAACATCTTCCTGCCGGCACCGTTCGCTGGTAGCCCACAAAATCTAGAGATTCAGTCCAAGTTCTTGTGGGTTTTTTTGTTTTTGTTTTGTTTTTGGTTGTGGGGCTTGAACTCTGGGCCTGGGCGCTGTCTCTTAAGGCAAGCGCTCTACCACTTACCCCACAGCGCCACTTGTGGTTTTCTTGTGGTTCATTGGAGATAAGAGTCTCACGGACTTTCCTGCCCAGGCTGGCTTTGAACTGTGATCCTCAGATCTCAGCCTCCTGAGTAGTTAGGAATGACAGGCGTAAGCCACCTGTACCCGGCTCAGTCCAAGTTCTTGAAAGAACATTGGCTATTCACACGTATGGTGAAGACCTTGTGGTTGAACAAGCACTGGAAGGAGAGCTCTCCAAGGCTGGAGCGGGACCAAGCGGTCTCACCCAGGGTACGCCCTGAGCCCTGAGGTAGCCACAGGCTTGGATTAACCACTATGCAAAACAAGTGGTGACCTGGTGCACTGGGCAGGGACACTCGAGTCCCCACCCTTCGCCCTTCACGCTCACCAGCTCGCTCAACTTTTGTCTGTCCTGAGGGCTCACAGACAGGGCAGCCTGGCTTCCTCAGCCACACCCTGCACCAGCAGGGGAACACTCCTGAGAACCAGGCATGGAGCTGAAAAGGCACGTCCCTGCTTTGGCACATCATAAGCCAAAGAGATTTTTGAAGAAATACTTTGTGTTTCTATCTGGAGTAACCAAAAACCAACCATGCATCCAAGCCTCGTGGTTCCTTTTTGCGGGCAGGGAGTGAGTGGGGTGTTACAAAGAGCACGTGGATCTTTTTGGAGCATCCCACCAGATGGGTGTGAGCCAAGCAGAGCAGAAGGGATCTGTCTGCTCCTTAGGGCAGGTGCTGTCCACAGGGCACCTGAGCAGTGGCAGAGAAATGTCCCTCCAGGCCAACATCCCTTTAAATTCACAGTCCAGCCCAGCCCAACACATCCTGGTGATGGCCTCCAGGTCTACCATCTGTGGGATGGACATGGGCACTCTGCATCTGCCCCGACAGTTGGCTGACCCGAAGAAGAAAAGGAGCAAGCCTGGACCATCAGGACTCCACCTGGACAAATAAAGCTTCCCCCTCCCACTTCAGTTCACCAGCGGTCCTCTTCCCATGGGATGCAGGCTCTAGTGTGGAATTCTCTCCTTCCTGCCATTACATCCTGCCTTTTCTCTCTGCTTAACCCAGAAGAAAATGGAACTGGCCAAGCAAGAAGGGGCTGGAAGGAGAGTGTGTTGGGAAGTACCCGGCCCCCATTCTACACGAGGCCCCCTCTCTGCACCTGGCTCAGACCTACCTTGAATTTCTGGTAATATTTCCTGGCTTCCACAGCATTGGGAGAAAACTTTCTTGCCATTAGGTTCTCCTTGGTGAGGAGATTGCTGTTCAGATGTTTGGAAAGCCACATTGCCTGAAGAAAGGAAAGCAGAAAAGACAACTTCAGTGATAGCAATAAATACACTAAGTCCATTCCAGGCCTAGTGTGGTGGCATACATCTGTAACCCACTACTCAGGAGGCTGAGGCAGGAGGATCGTGAGTTTGAGGCCTAGTGGGCTACAAAATAAAACTGAAAACAAAAAGGAGCAATTCCATTCATGGGGAAGAGAGCCATCCGTGACTGTAGGGGTCCCCCAAAGAGCCAAATCCACACGGAATCTCCCAGCCTAAGATTCCCACTTGCCTGTACCAGCCCTGGCCCTGCCTTTCAAGGTTTTGTGGATCACAAATTTTGCCAGTACTGGGGCTTGAACTCTTGGCTTATGTTCTTGCTCAGCTTTGTGCTCACTGCTGGCGGTCTACCCACTTGAGCTGTGTGACTGCATGCACGATGGCCAGACAAATGGCAAATCCTTTTCTCCAAGTCTATGGCCAGATCTTATTTTCTGAAATGTCTTTAATAAGCAGAATTTAACCATTTTAATTCTACTTTATTGATTAAAATTTTATTAGTTTAGGGGCTGGGAAGTTGGCTCAGGGGCAGAGCGCTTGCCTTGCATGCCTGAGGCTCTGGGTTCGATTCCTCAGCACCACATAGGCAAAAAGAAAAAAAGCCGGAAGTGGAGCTGTGGCTCAAGTGGTAGAGCACTAGCCTGGAGCTGAAGAGCTGAGGTACAGCGCTCAGGCCCAGAGTTCAGGCCCCATGACCGGACCCCCCCAAAAATTTTATTAGTTTATTTAAATGCCTTTACTTCCAACATTTTTCTAGTTAACTGGAGATAAAAGTCTGCCCAATTTGCTGTGAGGACTGTCTTCCAACTGAGATCCTCAGATCTCAGCCTCCTTGAGTACCTGGGGTTATAGGTGTGAACCACTGGCACTTAGCATAGAAAGTTTTTAACTCTGGGAAAGGAAATACGATCACAACTCTTAACTTAGCATTCACTTTCACTTTTTCTTTCTGTTGGTCGTGGGGTTGAAATCAGGGCCTGGGTACTGTCCCTGAACTCTTTCACTCAAGGCCAGTGCTCTGCTACTTTGAGCCACAATGCCACTTTCAGTTTTCTGGTGGTTCATTGGAGATAAGAATCTCAGGACTTCCCTGCCTGGGCTGGCTTGGAACCATGATCCTCAGATCTCAGCCTCCTGAGTAGGTAGGATTACAGCCACCAGCCACCAGTGCCTAGCCTCATTTTTTTGGGTCATGACATGCTCTGGTCAACTGAATGTTCAGCTCCTTGGTGACTATTGTGTATACTCTACAAGAGAATAACTTTGCAGAAGTGATATCCTCAACTAAGGCCTGAGAACAGCAAATTCACCAATAGGCCTGACCTTCAATACCAGCTGCCATCTGCCAGGCCAAACCCTATGCTCTCTGCACCTTGGGATTTGACACACCCACTGCCTAGGTGAATCTGCACGAACCCTCGTCTCCCAGTCTGCAGGTTCACTACATCTTAGATTCATACTCTGAATCTATTCTGAAGCTATGTCTCCTGTTTGAGGAGGGTGAGATGATTCCAGGGGATCTT
Organism: Dipodomys spectabilis; assembly: GCF_019054845.1. Taxonomy (NCBI): domain Eukaryota; kingdom Metazoa; phylum Chordata; class Mammalia; order Rodentia; family Heteromyidae; genus Dipodomys; species Dipodomys spectabilis. Next base: position 5,592,826 of record NW_024870744.1, read on the forward strand.
TTACACTAAGGTATAAAATCCCTACCACTGAAGTTCCTCAGTGAAATCCCTGCTCTAAGTGCAGAAGAGAGAGAGGAGAAACAAAATCACACAAAAAGGGTAAGTTGAGGCCTGTAGATGTTCACTATTCTCTGGTCCTCTTGTATAGCTAAAATAGTTCATTAACCAAACTTTCAAAGTGGGGAATATTTGACAAAATGAATGTGAACCATCTGCAGCAAAGGGTGTGGCGCAGGTGCATGTGTGCACACGTGTGTATGTGTGTGCTTACTGCAAATTGTGTGTTTTCATTGTAAACTGAAAATCAAATTAAAGTTGGGGTCATGGAAACAAGAGGCAAATAAAACCCGAGTTCCTAAGGAAAAAGTCCCTGTGCTTGGAGCCTGCTCTTGTCAGTGAATCCTTCGTTGTGATCAGAGAAGTACCAGAGCTGGGAATGAGGAAAAGGTGGTGTAAGGAAAATGGAAAAGGAATAGGCCAGACTCCATCGTCAACAGGTGAGGACAGGAAGGGGCTCCTCAATAAACAGTCCTCCCCTGCTGATGATCCAGTCCAGCCTATCCCTTTTCCATTTTCTCTATATTTGGTGCTGAAAACCCAGGAGAGAAAAAGTGCCAGGAGTAACTGGGTCCCCTCCACTAAGGGGCAACCAGCCTCCTGGCCACTTCTCACTGAGCCTTTCCAGTATCTTGCCTCTTTTTCCAAGGCCTTCCTCCATTGGGAGCAGAGAGCCCTCTGAGCTTACGTTGATTTAAACAGCCACCTGAAAGACCTTGTGGCCTTTGCCTATATAAGCAGTGCATGGCTGTGTGGCTTGAGGTATTATTGGTCCTCTGCGTAAACTCAGAGAAAGCCTTATCTCTCCCCCACTCTCTCTCCTTGTCCCAGGACTCTGCATCTCCAGGCAGAGGCTCCCTGCCTTCTGACAAAAACTCTACCCACTAGCCAGGAGCCTTCAAGACAATGTAACCAGCCCTTGTTCATAGTGGAGGTGCCCCAACACGAACTTGCCCTCCCTCCCTTCCTGTCTGTGGCATCCCCAAAGACTCCAGGAGTCTCACCCTTGCTTGACCCCCTGACGCCCTTTAATTAGGACTTTGGGGATACCCTCTCCTAATTATTGGGATCTATCCGTCTTCCTTCCCAAAGCTTTAGGGGTGCCTACAAGCATTGGGAAAGGCCCTGTAGTCCTACCAAATTATCCCAAATGGGCTTTGGTCTCCTTGGGATCAAGGATGATGTCCTTGGCCAGGCCCACAGTGGAAGCTGGGTGTGGGGGCTATTGTATCCTGGGGACCAAGGTCCGAATGACCTGCCTGTAGACAAGCATGTGAGCACACATCTGGTGTTTTGCTTGACCCTGTGGAATAAGGCAGGACTTAGTCCTTCAGGTGGTGCCAGGGATAAAAGCCCTTATCAAAGGAGCCTCATGCTGAGCAACTGGACTCACTGAGAACATGGCTAATAGGTGTCACTCCTGGGAGTTCCCAGTATCAGGATCACTGGGGGCCTTTCCAATTGGTTGGGTCTTGCTCCAGCAGATTCTGATAACGCCATCATAAGGCAGTCCAGGGACCAGCATTTTCAAGCATCTAGGCAATGCTAACAGTGGACAGACCTGCAAGCTCTGGGTTTCTAACAATGACACATAACATGGTGATTCAGGTTACAGTGGTCGGGTCCAAGTGGGGAGGGGCTCACTAGAGAGAGGAGTAGAAGGTGACAGTCTATACAGAGGAGTCAGACAGCCAGAAGGATGGAAGAACAGATTGCTGACAGACCAGCTCATTCTAAAGGTATGGCAGAGTGTCTTGTGCAAGAATCAGCTATCTTAGTTTTTTGTGTGTGTGTGTGTGTGCCAGTTAAGCCAGGTGCTGGTGGGTAACACCTGTAATCCTAGCTACTCAAGAGGTAGAGATCTGAGGATCACAGTTCAAAGCCAGCATAGGCATGGAATTCTTACCTCCAATTAACCACCAAAATGCCAGATGAGGAGCTGTGGCTCAAGTAGTAGAGTGCTAGCCTTGAGTGCAAAAGCTCAGGGACAGGGTTCAAGCCCTGAGTTCAAGACCCAGGACTGCCAGTTAATTGAGGAACTACCTGCCTCATGAGCAAGGACTTTGTTTTTAGGGCAGAGCTCCATGGTGCTCACTAACAGGTTTTTAAAAGGCAGAAAGAGTCCCATCTCAGATGATTAAAATTTGAAGCTGGGAGCCAGTGGCTCATGTCTATAACCCTAGCTACTCAGGAGGCTGAGAGCTGAGGATTGCGGTTCAAAGCCAGCCTGGGCAGGAAAAGCCATAAAACTCTTATCTCCAATAAACCACCAGAAAACCAGAAGTGGCGCTGTGGCTCAAGTGGTAGAGCACTAGCCTTGAGCTGAAGAGCTGAGGGACAACACTCAGGCCCCCTGACTACAGTTCAAGCCCCCTGACCAACAACAACAACAAAAAATTTGAATACAATTTTGATACTTAAAAAAAATGGAGCTGAGGGGCTGGGAAGTTGGCTCAGTGGTAGAGCGCTTGCCTTGCATGCCTGAGGCCCTGGGTTTGATTCCTCAGCACCACCTAAGCAAAAAGAAAAAAAAAAGCCGAAGTGGCACTGTAGCTCAAGTGGTAGAGCGCTAGCCTTGAGCTGAAGAGCTGAGGGACAGTGCTCAGGCCCAGAGTTCAGGCCCCACAACCAGACCAAAAAAAAAAAAAAAAATGGAGCTGAGGGCTGGGAAGGTGGCTCAGTGGTAGAGCGCACGCCTTCCATGCATGAGGCCCTGGGTTCGATTCCTCAGCACCACATAAGCAAAAAAAAAAAAAAAATGGAGCTGAGGTCTAGGTCCGCTGAGCTCAGTGACAGACTCCTTGCCTAGCACATGGAAGGCCCTGTTTCCATCCAAAGCCCTGGAGGGCGGGTGTGAGGGGAAACCAGTTCCAGCTCTGGACATGTCTGCCTCAAGAGAGGAGACAAGGGCCCTGTGGGATTGAGGTAACTGCTGGACCTTTGGAGGGTGGGACAGGTAGGAGAGGGCATGTCCCAGGGCCTGGGCACTGTCCTTGAAAGTCTCATGGACTTTCCTGCCTGGGCTGGCTTCAAACCATGATCCTCAGACCTTAGCCTCCTGAGTAGCTAGGATTACAGATGTGAGCCATTGGTACTCTATTTGCTGGATCTTTAATACTAAATTTTCTTTCAAATGGAGAGAGAACAAGGCCAAGGTGGCAAGGTGATAAACGTCCGTAAATTCCGGGACCTAGGCACATGAACACTTGTGCTGGTTTCTGTGCTTTCCTGTTTGTACACATGAGTACTTGTGCTGGTCTCTGTGCTTTCCCGAGTGTTTAGACTATTTCATAATCAAAAACTGTGAGAAGGGATCAAGATTCCATGCTAGAAGCCTCTGTAATGTGTATGCTGTTGAACCCAGCCCTCCTGATCAGAAAACGCACCCCAAGGCTATAGCTAAGAGTACAATTACTTCGGGAAGGGGTGTTCATAAGAACATTCTGGAAGGGCTGTGCTGGGGTGGTTGGGGCACTGTGTTTTTGTGTATTTTCTAGGTTTCCTACTATGAACTGTTCATAGCCTTTTGTAACGAGAAGGTATGAAGGAAGAGAAGCTGCCGGGCTGGGTTATACAGACAATGCATGCAGGCCCAGCACCTTGCAGCTGGAGCGTAAATGAGGGATGACAATAACACAACACTTAATATGTGCACTTACTATGGTTGTTTTCCCCGAGGCGGGTGGACCTAATACCACAATCTTCGGCACTGTAGAATAAAAAGATTTGAATGTCACCACTCAGCATGACAGAGCAGCCTCCCTGGTGGTGGCACTCGGGTGTATTTATTTCTTTCCTCCCCAGATTTCATTTCTGCTGTTGACATGGCCATTTGTAACCCAGCAGCCGGGAGCCGCTCCTACCAGGAAACTTGTCTGTGTTTAGAGGTAAGCGATCACTGAGATGGTTTATTTTTCTCTCTCCATGGGGACATGGACACGGCAGCTTATTTGCCAAACTAATAAATATCAAGAACAATTGGGACTTCAAACACCATAAAGCATTTTAAACAGGGACTTTGTCTCAGGGACATTCTCTCAAATAAAGTTGTATTTTATGTAAATTGACCTTCGAAGTTATGGGTATATATATTTTTTATTTATATATATATATATGTGTGTGTGTATATATATATATATATATATATATATATATATATATGCCTTTTTATTTAGCAAATCGTATCCCCCATCATTTTACAGAGGAAAATAATGGAAAGAGGCCTAGAGTGCATGAACCAGATTTATAAAACCCAAGGCAGGAAAGTATTTGTTTTCAGAAATGGGTATTTCTATGCAAATGAAAAAAAAAAAAACCCCAAACCTGACATCTCATTTGCAGATTCCTAAAGCAGCTACCAGAACACAGAGTAGGTGCCAGCCACTGGAAAGGGGCAGACCACCACGGGGACAGGTGATAGAGGCCAAGGCACAGGTCAGAGGAAGGAAACAGGATGCCAAGTTCAGTCCCAGATCAGTGGTAACAGCTTGCTGAGCTGAGGTCCCTCCCCATCCCCATGAAAAGCAGGTAGGGGACACATGAACTAATAGGTCTGACCTGTCACCATCTGGGCCTGAGTGTTGGGCCAATGGAGCTCATTTTGCAGATAAGGAAACAGGTCAGGAGACACCCAGGGTCTGGCTGTTTCTTCCATGCAGGACCTAAGGGGCCCCATTCTCTGCCTTGGCTGGTTGGCTGGGCAGGGCCTTCCAGCACTCTCCCTCTGAGTGAGAAAAGCCATGTAGAAAAACTGCTTTCTCGGCCAAGTCTGATGATGAGGTGACTTTGGGAAAACTCACATCCTCCAGGGAGAGGACAAGGAGGTTGGCACTGGAATGTCATACAAGGTTTAGGGGACCACAGGAAGGGCCATCAAAAGGAGAGGGGCCTCTTCTAGCCCTGGCAGGGAGGCTCCCTTGGGTCACAGGGAGGACACTTGTGTGGCCAAAGTCAGAACAAGGGACTGGCGGAACGAGGGGGCATCGGCCTGTTGTTCATCGCCCCATTGTGCTAAGGGGTTTCTAATCACAGGTCTTCATCAGATGCAGCTGGGTTCGGGCGCCAGAGAAGAAAGGAGATTCATGGCGACCAGGGCATCGAATCCCCAGTAGCACTTTCTTCCTGGGAAAGTTGCTGGGCCAGAGCTGCAGAGAAGCCCTTCCCCTCCCAAATTGTACTCGTCTCTGAAAATACTTTAAAAGCGGAACATCCGAGGGCTTTCACCCCACCTCATTTCTCGTACTCATTTATGTGATTAATTTCGGTTTCTTAAAATCTAACACCTTGAAACTCCAGCCCAGCTCCTGAGTAATTATTTATAAACAGTGTCATAAAAGGCTGCTCGACTGCCAAGAGTAATCAACTTCCCCCAGCTGCTTCAAAGGAAATCAAAGAGCCCTTCCATCCACGAAGCCTTTTGAGGTTTAACTAGGAGCATGATTTAAAATTCACAAGAAAACCCTTAGGTATTGGGGCTCTAATACACAGCTTTCCTGGACAAACGTTTGATAAGAAACGAAATACACCATTATATCCACCACCGCCTGTTTTAATATTGCCCAGGGCCACTGTAAATGCTCACTTTGTACTAAATCTGCTTTTCTGGTGGGAAGGGATGCCAGCACCGGGCCCGGCTGGCTCTGCTCCCCAGGTGCTAACAGGTGGGATGAGCTCTGAGCCTTCCCTCCTGCCACACCAGTCACCTGCCAGTGCTCCCACGGTCCAGCAGCAGCAGAGCTGAGGTCCTGGCTCCAGGTGACACGGCCACTGTGTGGTCAGAAGGAAGCATGACAATCTGACAAGTAGCCCAAGGTACTGGAAAATGCTTATAGTACTCTTCCATGGCTTCTGCACTGCAACCTAAGAGGCTGGGCTCCAATGGATTCCGTGCTTCATCCCACTTTTGGAAAGGTCACAAAGGCGGCTGGCCTCCTGCACCCTATCCTCCACCAGGCTCTGGGGAGGCTCACACAAGGGGAGAGGGGTCCACCAAGTCACTGTCCTCTTTCATTAACTGGCTGGGAAGGGAACTGAAGATGACCCAATAGCCAGAAATGCTGCAGGCCCAGGGCCTGGGCTGCAGGGACAAGCTAACCTCCCCTCAACAAGGGTTCCTGGAATCTTGTGATTGTACCTGGAAAGCATCACTCCATTCAAGAGACAGACAAGAGGCTGAGCACAGCCAGGAGCCATGATGCAGAACAACATGGAGGACAAGGTAAAGGATCTGCGGAAGGCAGCCTTTGGAAAGCCAGGAGCCCCTGGAATGCATGCAAGGAGGTAACACAGGGACCCCCACAAAGGAAAGAGGCTATCCAGTGGTCATGGCTACACTGCATTAAACCCAGATGACAACACTCAAACTTGACAACCTGGTACAACAATGTGTTTGACATTGTGATGTCAATCTGTGGCCAGAGTAGTAGGAGATAGAATCTGTCTAGGTTCCATGTCCAGGTTGGAGGCCTAGAGAAGCCAAGTGGGGGGGGAGGGGGCTGGCCTGAAGCTCAGGGCACACACACCCCCAGGCAGGCAGGCAGCCAGGCAGGCAGGTTGTGCCAATTAACAGGAGAAATTGTCAGTGCGACCTAGTCATCATCACTCATAATGTGTGTGTGTGTGTGTGTGCGCGCCTGTACACATGTGCACATGTGTCAGTCCTAGGGCTTAAACTCAGGGTCTCATGCCCTCACTTGAGTTTTTTGCTCACAGCTGGTTACTCTATCACATGAGTTATACCTTCACTTCTGGCTTTTGTGGATTAATTACAAGGAGGAGTCTCAGGTTTTCCTGTCCAGGCTGGCTTCCAAACTTGATTCTCAGATCTCAGCTTCCTGAGCAGGATGATAGGCGTGAGCCAGGGCCTAGCTCACAACTTTTTTTTTTTTTTTTATTAATCTGGTCGTGGGACCTGAACTCCGCGCCTGGGCGCTGTCCCTCAGCTCTTCAGCTCAAGGCTAGCACTCTACCACTTGAGCCACAGTGCCACTTCCGGCTTTTTTACTTTTTGCTTATGTGGTGCTGAGGAATTGAACCCAGGGCCTCAGGCATGCAAGGCAAGTGCTCTACCACTGAGCCACCTTCCCAGCCCTAGCTCACAACTTTTAATTCAGGAAAATCCCATTTAGCTTCCCACAAGCCAGCCCACACTCTGGCATCCAGGGAGATCCCGGCTCTCATTCTGCCAGTCATCTCTGACTGGCTACCAGACCTCTCCTGAGTGTTGGGCTAATGGTGCTTACTTTGCAGATATGGAAACAGGCCAAGAGATATCCAGAGGCTGGCTGTCACTTCTGGCCACCCAGAAGCCTGCAGGCCCTGGTGGGGGCAGGGCCTGCAGCCCCACTCTGTATTACCAGCAGCCTCTGGTGGGGGGCGGGCCTGCAGCTCCACTCTGTATTACCAGCAGCCTCTGGTGGGGGGCAGGGCCTGCAGCTCCACTCTGTATTACCAGCAGCCTCTGGTGGGGGGCAGGGCCTGCAGCTCCACTCTGTATTACCAGCAGCCTCTGGTGGGGGCGGGCCTGCAGCCCCACTCTGTATTACCAGCAGCCTCTGGTGGGGGGCAGGCCTGCAGCTCCACTCTGTATTACCAGCAGCCTCTGGTGGGGGGCAGGGCCTGCAGCCCCACTCTGTATTACCAGCAGCCTCTGGTGGGGGGCAGGGCCTGCAGCCCCACTCTGTATTACCAGCAGCCTCTGGTGGGGGGCGGGCCTGCAGCTCCACTCTGTATTACCAGCAGCCTCTGGTGGGGGCGGGCCTGCAGCTCCACTCTGTATTACCAGCAGCCTCTGGTGGGGGCAGGGCCTGCAGCCCCACTCTGTATTACCAGCAGCCTCTGGTGGGGGCAGGGCCTGCAGCCCCACTCTGTATTACCAGCAGCCTCTGGTGGGGGCAGGGCCTGCAGCCCCACTCTGTATTACCAGCAGCCTCTGGTGGGGGCAGGGCCTGCAGCCCCACTCTGTATTACCAGCAGCCTCTGGTGGGGGCAGGGCCTGCAGCCCCACTCTGTATTACCAGCAGCCTCTGGTGGGGGCAGGGCCTGCAGCCCCACTCTGTATTACCAGCAGCCTCTGGTGGGGGCAGGGCCTGCAGCCCCACTCTGTATTACCAGCAGCCTCTGGTGGGGGCAGGGCCTGCAGCCCCACTCTGTATTACCAGCAGCCTCTGGTGGGGGCAGGGCCTGCAGCCCCACTCTGTATTACCAGCAGCCTCTGGTGGGGGCGGGCCTGCAGCCCCACTCTGTATTACCAGCAGCCTCTGGTGGGGGCGGGCCTGCAGCCCCACTCTGTATTACCAGCAGCCTCTGGTGGGGGCGGGCCTGCAGCTCCACTCTGTATTACCAGCAGCCTCTGGTGGGGGGCGGGCCTGCAGCTCCACTCTGTATTACCAGCAGCCTCTGGTGGGGGGCGGGCCTGCAGCCCCACTCTGTATTACCAGCAGCCTCTGGTGGGGGCGGGCCTGCAGCCCCACTCTGTATTACCAGCAGCCTCTGCGCGGCCTCCTTAGCTTCCACGCTGCTCTTATTGCCCTTTGGCTTCACTTCTTTTTCATCTTGCATTCACTTCTCTTTATTTATTTTTGGTGGTACAAGGGTTTGAACACAGGGCCTTGTACTTGGTAGGCTTGCACTTACCCGACTACTAGAGCCCTGCCCCTAGCCCTTTTTGACTTATTTTTCAGGCAGTTTTGCCAGGAAGCCATTCTTAGACCTTAATACCCCTGTTTACATCTTGCCCATAACTGAGATTACAGGTAAGACCACCATATCCAGCTATTAGATGAACTGATGGCAGGCAGGGATGGGAGTGGGGGTGGGGAGGAGTGTCTTACTAACTTTTCCTCCAGGCTGGGCTTGAACCATGATGCTCCCAAGCTTAACTTCCTGAGTGGTTAGGATTACATACATAAGCCACTGCAACTGACTTTTTTATTTATCTTGCAAGTCCTGGAGCTTGAACTCAGGGCTTGAGCATTGTCCCTGAGCCTCTTTATGCTCAAGGCAGTGCTCTACACTTGAGCCACAGCACCACTTCCAATTTTTTCTCAGTAGTTTCTAGAGATAAGTCTCACAGACTTTTCTGCCTGGGTTGCTTCAAACCAGGATCCTCATATCTCATCCTACTGAGTAGTGAGGATTACAGGCATGAGCCACTGGAGCCTGATGGCATTTTTTAAAATGATGACTTAGCATCATTTTTCTCCTTAGGCCATGTGACCCCACATGGGGGCATCTCAGGCTTCTAGCCCATGAAGCTGCAGCATACCCTTCCCTGGTTTGCTGATAGCTTAAAGCAGCTTAGGGGTCCAGTGGAAAAAACACTGCACTGCCAAGATACTGGTTCCCCTCACTGACAGCTCATCTAGGGCAGAATGACCATCCACTTGGCAAACTACAGAAATGGGGTGCAATAAGAGAGTCTACTTGCTTGAGCACCTCTGTCTTTGCTCCTGCCCGCTTCCCAGTTCTATGCTCTGGCCTTGTGTTTGGCTGCTCTGCTCTCCTGCCGAGGTTTGGGAGCTCTGGAACTCATTAGCAGGCACTGATAATGAGAGCATCAGAAAACCCAAGTGCTCACCTGTCTAGGTATACCAGAAACCCATCGTCAGTGATCAGAGAGCTTAAACCCAACAGGCGACATCAGCGAGGGCAGGCGGAAGCATTAATAATTGATTCTGTGGGCTATTCTGAGGTTTGCATTTCAATAACTCGGCAAGAGAATTTTTAGTGGTTAGGCTCCAAAAGAAACGGAAAGCATTTTCCAATTAACTACCACGTTGTCAAAAGCCCTGCCCTGTTTTCACCCTCCTTCCGACACAGGTGGTGCTCAGGGTAGGGTAGGCCTCCTGGAAGAGAAGGGCAGCTGAGGCACACCCAAGTGCTCACCATGGTCGTTGTTCCGATGCAAGTGGTCCATCATGAAGGGGATGGGGTCCTCGGGCTGGTGGATCAGCAGCTGCTCCAGCATGGCCTGTGGGCACAGGGCAGACACTCAGGTGGTTAACACCTGCAGGGCCCCTGGTTGCTATGGATACTAAGGACTTGCTCTCTCCATTGAACTGCCCCCCCCCCACATGCCTTCATCTTTGTATCAGGGGACCCAGCCCCTGCTCCTACTTATACCTGCTGGGGTGCCTGTAAGCTGAGGCATGAGGGGGACTGAGTGGGTGCTGCTGGGAAGGGATGTGGAGGGAGGCAGATGTAGGGGCAGCACTGGAGGAACCATGGCCTTGGTGCAGAGCAGGGAGACCAAGGCCCTCACCTGGCCTTTCCTTTGTTCTCCTACGCTGCTGTCTCCTCAGCCTGAACTTTTTTATTATTATTAATTATAATTATTATTTATTATTATTATTAGTGCCAGTACCGAGGCTTGAATGCAGGGCCTTGAGCTCTCCTTTGGCTTTTTCATTCAAGACTAGTGTTCTACCACTTACACCACACCTCCACTTCCAGAATTTTGCTGGTTAACTAGTGGTTAGAATCTCTTGGAATTTTCTGCTGGGGCTGGCTTTGAACCAGGATCTTCAGATCTCAGCCTCCTGAGTAGCTAGGATTAGACATGAGCCACAGGCATCCACCATCTCTTCCTCATTCTTTTTTTTTTTTTTTTTTTGGTTATGGGCCTTGAACTGCAGGCCTGGGTGGTGTTTCTGAGCTCTTTAGCTCATGGCTAGCACTCTACCACTTGAGCCACAGCACCACTTCCAGCCTTTTCCATTTATGTGGTGCTGAGGAATCAAACCCAGGGCCTCATGCATGTGAATCAAGCACTCTACCACTGAGCCACCTTCCCAACCCCTCTTCCTCATTCTTGTCCTGGCTAACTTCTGGGTCCTCAGGTCTCATGGAAATAAGACCTCCTGACCATGTGTGCTTAGTATGTGCCCATTTGTCCTATGTTCCTGCACAGCCCCACTGTGAGGCTCCTGCTCCTCTGCTCACCTTGTTCCTGCTCATTCAAGCAAAATTCCTTCTCCGAAACAGGCCACGGGTTCTGTGGACTTTACCATCCAACTGGGTCTTCAGGCAAGTCATGAGGGGTACCCAGTAAAAATGTTTGTTATAGAACACGGCCATCACTACTACCCGAGGCAAAGGGGCACTGGTGGCTCACACCTGCAATCCTAGCTACTTAGGAGGCCTAGAGCTGAGAATCATGGTTCAAAGCCAGCTCAGGTAGGAAAGTCCATGAGACTCTTCTCTAATGAACTACCAGAAAACCACAAGTGGAACTGTAGCTTAAAGTGGCAGAGCTCTAGTCCTGGGCAAAAGAGCTCAGAGACAGCCCCACAACCAATTTAAAAAACAACAACAACAACAAACAACCAAACAGGGACTAAATATTTATCAAGAGTCCTGGGATTCTCTGGCCACATATTCCTATTGAAGCAAACAAAGGGAAAACAGCTCCCAGGGATTTAGTACAAATGGCACAAAAAATGAACTGGGTTGCTGGGGCAATTGAAAGCATGGCACAGTAAAAAAGAGCACTAAATTGTGAGAAGTCCTGGCTCTCATTCTGTCCCCATCCAGCCCCTTCCTTTTACTGGGCCTCAGCTTCCCCGTCTGTTCAATAGCCAGGTTGGAGTCAATCCATGTATATGAGTGATGTGGGGCTGGGAGGTTGGCTTAGTGGTAGAGTGCTTGCCTAGCAGGCATGAAGCTCTGGGTTTGATTCCTTGGTACCACATAAACAAAAACAAAACAAAACATGAGTGATGTGCTTTAAGATTTTAGACAGCTTGCTTGGGATTCAGTGGTTGCACATTTACTGTGTATTAGGAAAATACATCAAACCCATAACTTAAATGATATTGATTAGGATAAGGGGGAAAGAAGCTACTTAAAAAAAAAAAAGAAAATGAGTTGCTTCCAAGGAAAGATTATGTTAAAATGAAAAGTGTAGTAGCAGTTATGAACCTATCGAATCTGATTGTTTCATAGAACCATACACACACAACCACAAAAAAAACTGAGTGCAGATGAAATCCAAATGAGTGGAAGCCTGAGTCTTGGCAGGTATGGTATTGTGCCCTGTTGCTTTCCTGGTTTTAACATGGAAGATATAACCCAGGGAACCCAGGGCAAGGGTAGATCAGAACTCCACACTATTTCTGTAACTTTCTGAGTTAAAATTATGTGAAAATAAATGTTACCTCCCCCAAAAAAGGGTCTAAACTATGGAAAGAACATCCAAATGATGAAGGACTGGAAATGTTTCTTGAGCAGCTGCTCAACCAATCACATCTGAACACATTCTGATGACCACATCCCCCAGGAACTCTCCAACTGACCAATCCCTACTCTTTTAACAGCTATTTTCTTGTGTGTATGTGTGTGTGCAAGTGTGTGTGGACACACACGCCAATACCAGAACTAAACCTCAAGACCTAGGCGCTGTGCCTTAACTTTGGTTGTTTTTTTTGTTTGTTTTTTTTTTTGCCATTCCTTAGGCATGAACTCAGTGTCTGGGCGCTGTCCCTGAGCTTCTTTTGCTCAAGGCCAGCGCTCTACCATTTGAGTCACAGTGCTACTTCTGGCTTTTTCTATGATGTGGTATTGAGGAATCGAATCCAGGGCCTCATGCATGGTAGGCAAGTGCTCTACCACTAAGCTACATTCCCAGCTCTGTCCCTTAACTTTTCAGCTCAAAGCTAGCACTCTATCTCTTGAGGCTCACCTTCACTTCTGGCTTTTTGCTAATTAATTGCAGATAAGAGTCTCAGGCTTTCTTTCTCCAGGCTGGCTTCCAACTATGATGCTCAGATCTCGACCTCCTGAGTAGCTAGAAATACAGGTGTGAAACACCCTCACCTAGCTTTTATTTTCTGATCAGACATCTCTTTCCCTGGACAATGTACACTTTCTAAAGTGTGTTTTGGGGGATAACTGGGTTTCATAACGTGAGCTTGGCTCTGTAGTGCACGAGTCAGAGGATCTACCTCTGGGAAGGGGGTATATCCCAAGCAGCAGATGAACGTTGGGAAACTGAGTTCCAGCTGCCCTTTGGCCCTCACAACATGATAGGCCATAAGTTCCTCCAGTCCAGCTTCTAAAAGCTTTTACTTCCAGATGCAAAAGGGAACACAGGGCCACAAGTGAGGTTGAGGGTGTGCCTAAGGTCACCCAGTGGGCTGGGAGCAGGGCGGGAAACGCTGGACTAACGTTGTTTGCTATCTCAGGGAACGTAACCTTGAACTTGAACGACCCCCAGCACAGAAGCCTGTATTGACTTCGGCGCCCCGAAGGTCCCCCAGGAGACCTCCTGAGAGCGCCATCTCATGGGGGGTAGAAAGCGTCCTGCCGGGCTGGCCGGTCCCTTCCTTCCCTCGTCCGGGGTCCCCCAGGGCTGAGCCCCGCAGGTCAGCTCGAGGGCCCGCGGAGCGACGGCCAGGCGGGACTCCAACGCCCAGAGGAGGGGCCTCGCCGCGCACCCCGACGCCACCACAGAGCCTCCGGTCACCTGCATCAGCTCGAAGATGTGGTTCTCCTCCCCGTACTTGGGCATTTCCGGGGGGATGCGGTGCGGCGCCGTGGTCGCGTCCATGCCGGCCGCAGAGCCGCTTGCTTCCTAGTAACCGCGTCGCTAGGGCGCGCTCCTTGCGTCATCAGCGCGCGCCCCCGCCAGCTCCGCCCCTTCGAGCGCGCGGCCCCGCCCCTCGCCCCGCCCCGCCCCGCCCCGCCGCACGTGCGGCGCGGGAGGTCCCGGGCCTCGGGGCCGGGTTCTCTCCGTCCTGGCCTCGCCTCTCTGGCCCGGTCCTCTCCAGCCGGCATCGCGCTCCCCCCTGTGCCTCCTAGCGGGGCCCCTCGCTTTCCCTGGGGTTCCAGGGTCACAGGGGTCCTCGAAGGGGCCCCTCTGTGAGCTCCCCCCGGCCCCACCCGCTTCTGCTGCCGCCGCCGTGCCTGGTCCGGGAGCCGGACCGGGGCCAGCCCTGGATCTGCCTCCTGAGCCTCAGTTTCCCTATCCGGAGCCGCGGCGGGGCCGGGCGTTTGCGGCGTCGGCGGCGGGGAGCGGGGAGCCCGGGAACCCGGACGCACCCTGGGCCCCCGGGCGGCCCCTGGGCCGCACCCTCGGCCCTCTACCCGCACCCCCGGGCTCCCTCGGCCCCCCTGCAGCCGGGGAACCCGGACGCACCCGGGCCGCACCCTCGGCCCTCCCCCCCCCCCCGCCGCTCCCTCGGCCCCCCTGCAGCCCGGGCCGCACCCCCGGCCCCCCTGCAACCCCGTCCCGGCAGCGTGGCCACGTGGCCTGATTGCTATGGCACCCGTAGTCACAATCAGGCCCGAGAGGCCGCGTCCGCGGCCCCCACCCACCCACGCCCGCCTTTGGAGCCCTGAGCAGGGCCCTCCGCCCTCCGGGGCCACACTCCACGGAGCCACCGCAGCCCCTGGGCGCTCAGTGAGGCCAAGGCCACTCCGCGGCAGGCCAGGGTAAAGAGGGCCGGAGGTGCGTCCCGGAGCCCCGGGCCGGAGGCTGGGCTGGGGGCGCCGCTGGGGCGGGCGGGCCGCGGCGCCGCGGGCGCTCTGCCCGGGGGAATTCGCAGTGGGCCTGGGCAGCACTGAAGCGCAGCCGCCGTAGCTCCCGGTGTTTCGTGCTGGCCACAAAAGTCGTCTGTGGACTTGTGGGGAAGGCCACACCGATGGCCGGGAGGGAAAGTACTGGCTTCTCCGAGTCCATGTGTGAACTTAGCAAACCTTACGTGTTCTCTTTCCATCCGTGTGCAGCGGAGATACCACAGCGTTCCATGGACCGCTGTGCTGGGCATTAGTAGCCTGCATGGGGAAAGCACACAGCACATCTAGTCTTGAAAGCCGTGTGAAGTAGAACCTTGTGTTCCCACCATACAGCTAAGGGAGTGGAGAACAGCGGGCAGGGTGACTGCTGGGCCAGTCTTGTCCGCTTTCTGGACAACCTCCCTCCTCGAGAGCTTGACAATCAACAGGCACCTTGAGCCTGGCGCTCATGCCTGTAACCCTAGCTACTCAGGGCTGAGATCTGAGGATTGAGGTTCAAAGCCGGAAATAGAGCTGTAGCTCTAGTGGTAGAGCACTGGCCTTGAGTGAAAAAAGCTAATGGACAGCACTCAGGCCTTGTGTTCAAGCCCCAGTACCGGCACAAAACCAGCATCAACAAAAAACCCAACAGGTACCTTGAAGAACCTCAAATTCAAACTTCCTCATTTTACAGATTTAAAAAGTGAGGCCCATAAAGAGGAAAATCTTGCCCAGGGCCACCTGATAAATCAGAGGCAGAGCCAGGACTGGAACTAGACATCCTGACTACAGCCTCAAGACACCTCCAATAAAAAGCCAACAGGGCTGCCTCTGGTCCCCAAAGTGCATTCTCAAAAGCCCACGCACCTTGCTAGGCTTGTCAAACCCAACTGCAAAGACAGCTGGGAAGAAAAGGCAACTGCCTTTTCCAGGACAAAGAACACAACAACCAAGCCTACAATTTGCACTGGAGAAGGGGCGGTTTGCTTCCTGGGCATTTCTGAAATGACTTGCCTTTCTCCTCATTTATTTTAAGCCCTAGGCACTTTTCATACCAGGATTTAATCTTCTTTAGCAGCATGGAAAAATACAAATCAATTAAAGCCTAAAACCTATGGGGTAATCATTTTTCCTCCTCCCCCCCTCCCAACAAGAAGTGGTGCCTGTACCTCGTGCCTTTTATCCACACTAATTTGGATGCTGAGATTCGTTCAAGGGACAATCACTTTGGATAGCTTATTACAGCTCTTCTCATGACATTCTTGGCGTGCATGTCACAAGTTGCTAGGATCAAGAACTGAATCACATTTGCTCTCAGGGGGTCTTGGGGCCACCAGTCAAGGTTGGCTGTGGAGAACTTGGCAGTCCCAGGGTGGCAGGGAACAGGACATACAAAAGATACGCTCTCCGCACCCCAAGTGGAACTGGGATAGAGCACTAACAAAAAAGCTGAGGGACTACGCTTAGGCCTTGAGCTTATTCCCCAAGACAGGCACAAACACGCATGCATATACACACACACACAGGTACTCCTTTCCCCCAATGTTTGCAGTTTACCTTGCTTTGAAATGGGGAGAAAAAAAAAAGTAGTGTAGTGAGAGTTGAAGCAAGGCCCAGGATCTAGTTGGTGAACCCTAGAACAGGAAACTTGCCAGGTCCTTACTATTTGCCACTTTTGTCTCTCACCTAGCCATGGTCAATCTGTTTGGAATGTTGGTTCTAAGGAACAGAGGGAAGGAAGGATCCAGGTGAAAATCGGACAGTGTGATAAGTCCAGGCTTGCCTATGCCTACTTTTTGGCTGATATATATATATATTTTTAGTTGTTATTTACTCTGTGTGTGTGCGGTGTGCGCGCATTTGCTGGTACTGAGGCTTGAACTTGGGGCCTGGGTGTTGTACCTTAGCTTTCTCATTCAAGGCTAGCGCTCTACTACTTGAGCCACAGCTCTGCTTCCAGCTTTTTGGTGGTTAATTAGAGATAAGAGTCACACACACTTTGCTGCCTGGTTTGGCTTCGAACCGTGATCCTCAAATCTCACCCCCAAGTGGCTAGGATTCCAGGCATGAGCCACCAGTGCTGGGCTCCTCTGCTTTTTTTTTTTTTTTTTTTTTATTGTAAAGCTACTATACAGAGGGTTACAGTTACATGAGTGAGGTTATGAGTACACTTCCTCTTGAACATTGTTACCCCCTCCATTGTTTTCCCCCTACCATCCCCTCCCTCCCTCCCTCCTCTGCTTTTTAAGCTTGGTTTTCAATCTCCTACAGCAACCAGTGTTCCCCTGTGCCTGTGACAATGGCAGGCCCCTATCAGTTTAATCTCAGTAGGCCTGAGAGCTCCCATGAGTCTGCACCCCCACATTCTGGGCTCTAAGGTCCCTGCCCTCCCCTTGTTTCCTCTTGTCATGCTCACCCCAAGGCTGAAGTGAGCTGTTTCCCACCACGTTAAGACATCAAGGCTGGGAGATGGCAGCTTGCTCTGATGGTCAGCAAAAAGGGGTGGAACCAGGTTCTGAACCCAGGTGACCCTAGAGCTACCTTAACTGCTGCCAACCACAGCATGGAGCCCAATGGGCAAAGGCCAGGCTACAGGGCAAGCTCCCCTCTCCCTCCAAACCACCTCCTGCCACTCTGACTTCAAACTAGGCTGGATTAGGAAGAAGCGTTCATCTCAGCACAAAACATAAGGGGCCCTAGATAATCTTGATAATCAAGGCATGCTTTAATACAATATTTTCTATAAATTAAGACACCAATAACCCTATTTGAATATCAAAAATTTAGGACTAGGCTCAGTTGCTTAAGCCTGTAATCCTAGCTACTCGGGGTGAGATCTGAGGATTATAGTTCAAAGCCAGCCCCAGCAGGAAAGTCTGTGAGACTCTTATCTCCAATTAACACCAAAAAATTGGAAGTGGCTCTGTGGCTCCTGTGGTAGAGCGCTAGCCTTGAGCTGAAGAACTGATGGACAGCTCCCAGGCCCAGAGTTCAAGCCCCATGACCGACCCCCCCCCAAAAAAAAATTTCAGCCAATGTCTAAGCACCGTGATACATGCTTGTCAGCCCCAGTGACAAAGGGAAACACAAGTAGGAAGACAGCAGCCTTTGGCCATCCTAAAGTGAGATGCTGCCTTGAAAAGCAAAAAAAGAGACAAGAAAAAGTTTAAAAAGCTGTGACCCAAGAGCGCCTGCCTGTACTGGGGGTATAAAAAAAAAAAATATATATATATATATACACACACACATATATATATATGTATACATATATATGTACATATATGATCACTTAGCAATTTTATTTTCTTTTGCCACAGTTCTGAATCCTTTAAAATTATGTATTTTGTTCTTTGTAAACTTTTGGTCTTAAACTGCTCTTACTGAAGTACTTTTCTCTCCTGAATGTGCTGAGTTTTAGGCAGCACAGAGGTAAAACTTTTGCACCGAGTTTGGTGCCTACCTCCCCACCCCCCTTCTCTGCTGAGCCTGACTATGGGAGACACAGCAGAGAGCCACTGTGCCCAAGTGAGCCATTTCTGCTCCCTGGGGAGGAGAGCAAGGATATGGCAGGCATTCCATAAACAGGACCATGCCCCACTTCCCCTCCCCCTTTGTCCACTTTAGGGGTGAGGTGCCAAGTGTGGGGAGATTGAGCAGGAAGATCACTGGCCCTGGCCCAGGCCTGTCTCCAGGGAGCCGCAGCTGCTCTGTCTGTTGGCAGATGTGGTGCACACTCGTTAAATTTGCTCCACTGGGACTTATGGGGTGTGACTGTCAGGCCTCCCAGTGCTGTCCTGGTTTTGATTCATCCAGCTGTCATTTTGTGGAAACAATTTTCTGGTCCATCCTATTTCCTTTTACTCCTCTGCTCCAGCACCATTGCGGAGGGGGGGGGGGGGGGTCAAGGCTGCTGAGGGAGACAGAACACAACTGCCTCCCACTTGCAACCCCTCCTCATGCCTGGACGCCTGGAATGTGCCTTCCTCACCCAGCATCCTGTGTGGTCCTCTCCGCTTCCATGGTCTGGCTTGGGCCCCACTTGGGCATCACCTCCTCTATCCTGGCTCATGGTGGCACAGGCAAGGGTGGGGAGTACAAGGGTGCTAGCACCACGGGGAAGTGTGTGTGTGTGTGTGTAAAAGTGTCTGCAGACACTGAAGGCCAGAGCAAGCATCCAGCGCTCAGGGAAGGAAGTCACATTGCATGAGCGACACCATCCTTGACAGGAAAAGGGACAGAAGGGAGGCTTTGCTCTGTTGGGAACAACTTGGTGGATCTGGAGCAAATGCGTGTACGTAGCCTCTCAGGGCCTCAGTCTCCCCTCAGGGCTATGGGGAGCTGCTCAGAGCACACGAGAGGCCATTGCATATCCTCTCCAGAGGACCCTTGCTTCTGTAGCTGGCTTCCTTCACGTATGCGAGGCCTCCTCACGGTTCTTCTCCCCTCTAGGTTGCCTCCTGCCCTGTGGATGACCCTAGGAGATGACAATGAATGAGGTGAAAGAGTCCCTCCGCAACATTGAACAGAAGTACAAGCTCTTCCAGCAGCAGCAGTTCACGTTCATCGCAGCTCTGGAGCACTGCCGGGAGACCGCTCATGACAAGATCCGGCCCATTGCCAGCATCGAACAGGTGGCAGCCTGGCAAGGGCACGTGTAGGCCCCAGGGGCCCACCACACCCATTCCCTGGGCCTCTCAGCCCAGTCTCCCTTACTCCCAATGAAACAGCAGAGCCCCAAAAGAGGCATAATGGGGCCAGAGTCAAGACTCAGATCCTAACTAATGGGCTGAGACCCTTTTTCAACCCCCTACAAGATCTGAGAGTGAACAACAAGAGTTTAAAATGGGCATGAAAGACTCAGCCAGCCAAGCTTGAGCACAGGGCCTGAGCACGTCCCTGAGCTTTTGTGGTCAAAGCTAGCACTCTACTATTTGAGCCACAGCTTCACTTCTGGCTCTTGCTGGTTAATTGGAGATAAGAATCTCACAGACTTTTTTTTTTTTTTTAAACCCGGGCTGGCTTTGAACTGTGATCCTCAGATCTCAGCCTCTTGAGTAGCTAGGATTATAGGTGTGAGCACCTGTGGGGTACTTAGCAGCATCTTCCCCACCTGCTAATTTTTGTATGATTTCCCTTTTTTTTTTTTGTCGGTCGTGGGGCTTGAACTCTGGGCCTGGACGCTGTCCCTCAGCTCTTCAGCTCAAGGTGAGCGCTCTACCACTTGAGCTACAGCGCCACTTCCAGTTTTCTGGTGGTTTATTGGAGATAGGAGTCTCACGGTCTCTCCTGCCCAGGCTGGCTTTGAACCGCAATCCTCAGATCTCAGCCTCCTGAGTAGCTAGGATTACAGGCTTAAGCCACCAGTGCCCGGCGTTCCCTCCCATTTTTGACTTGAACAATAAGCAGAGAAACATCCACAGAAACCTCCATTTATATCTATTCATTGTCACACTGAGCTTACTGGTCTGTGTGTGTTTCCTTCAAGTATTTGAAAGGCAAATGGTTTCAATGTCCCAGAAGCTCAACCTTCCAAGAGTGCCAGGCAGGCTTTGACTCCAAAAGTAGCCTTAGTCCCACCCTACCTGAGCATCTGAATTGATGCTATGGCACACTAGGGAGAGAGTTTAGATTCACTGTTGGTTCTGTGTGTGTGTTCGTATTGGCCTTTCACTCTACCACTTGAGTCACACCTTCACTTCCTGACCCTGTGTTCGGACTCTCCATCTGAAGTGCTGTTTCTTTCCCTCTCTTCCCT
Organism: Dipodomys spectabilis; assembly: GCF_019054845.1. Taxonomy (NCBI): domain Eukaryota; kingdom Metazoa; phylum Chordata; class Mammalia; order Rodentia; family Heteromyidae; genus Dipodomys; species Dipodomys spectabilis. The sequence continues at coordinate 5,613,131 of NW_024870744.1, forward strand.
CCCTGAACCAGGGGTTTCCCAAGGGGTTACCTGTTCACCACCAGGGAGCTCAGGGATATAGCTTTTGTGTTCATACAATCTAGGTTTCCCCTACTGCCTTTGCAGGCCCTTGTGCAGGCCTCAGCCATAGGAAATCCCAGACTGAGGTTTAGGGTGCTGGAGGAAGTAAGAGTTATACCTCCACTCATTACATGGTGACATAGTTGGCTTTGAATAGGTCAATTAAATGGCCAGTTCCAGCACCAGATCAGGCCTCCCACCCAGGCCTGGGGAGTCCAGGTAGTCCAGTAGAGAAAGACCCTGACCCAGGAAAGATCCCCATGCTATCAAGAAAGAGTTGAGGTCAGGCACTGGTGGCTCACACATGTAATCCTAGCTACTCACGAGGCTGAGGTCTGAGGATTGTGGTTCAAAGCCAGCCCAAGAGAAAAGCCCATGACACTTATCTCCAATTCACACACACACACACACACACACAGCAGAAGTGAAACTGTGTCTCAAGTGGTAGAATGCTAGTCTTGAGCAAAAAAGCATCCAGGCCCTGAGTTCAAGCCCCAGGACCAGCATACAAAAAAAGAAAAAAGGTGCTGATGGCTTATGCCTGCTGCCTAACTACTCAAGAGGCCGAGCCCTGAGGGTTGTATTTTAAAACCATCCTGGCTGGGCAAGTCTGTGAGACCCTTATCTCCAATAAACTACCAAAAAGTCAGAGGTGGGGCTGTGACTGAAGAGGTAGAAATCTTGTCTTGAGCACAAAAGCTAGGGAACAGCACCTAGGCCCTGAGTTCAAGTCTCAAGACTGGCACAAAAAAGGAAGAAGGACGGAAAGAAGAGCGGAAAAGTAGACCAAAGAACCAGTAATTTGTCTTGCCTAACTTTTTAAAGAAAGGTTTCCATATTTCCTAAATTTATTCACATGAGGTTTTTAAAGTTTTATTTGTGTTACTTAAGCTCCTGATCCTTTATTTTTTTTGGGGGAGGGGGGGTTCCGGTCGTGGACCTGAACTCTGGGCCTGGGCACTGTCCCTCAGCTCTTCACCCCAAGGCTAGCGCTCTACCACTTGAGCCACAGCACCACTTCTGGCTTTTTTCTTTTTGCTTATGTGGTACTGAGGAATCGAACCCAGGGCCTCATGCATGCAAGGCAAGCCCTCTACCACTGAGCCACCTTCCCAGCCGCAACTCCTGATCCTCTTTAAGAGTTGATTTTTCAATATGGATGTAGTGCAAAAGAGGCCACATTTTCTTCTCATGTGGATAATCTTTCTCTACCTTAGAAACAGCACAATCTGATGATGATGATGAATTCTCATTTGCCTCAGTGTGTGTCTCAGGGTCCCCAGAACATACTAGCCCCCCCCCTGGGTGTTTTAGGGGGTGAGTGCTCAGGAGTGTGAGCACTTGGCTAAACCACTTCCAGTGGTGCCCTGAGCTGGCTATTTCACTGTTCTAGACTCTAGCATATCTGTAAAACGAATGTCTAAAATAGGCCTGGGGCTCATGCCTGTAATCACAGCTATTCAGGAGGCTGAGATCTGAGGATCTTGGTTTGGAGTCAACCTGAGTAAGATAGTCTATGAGAGTCTTATTTCCAATTAGGTAGCAGATAGCCAGAGGTGGAGCTGTGGCTCAAGTGGTAAAGCACTAGCCTTGAGCAAAAAAATCCAAGTGAGAGCACAAGGCCCTGAGTTCAAGTGTCAGTACATACACACACACACATGCACGCACACGCACACGCACACGCGGCCAGGCCTAGAACAGCATTCTGCATGGAGCCTAGAACACATAATGGTGTTAGCTGTATGTCCTGATCCATCTGTTGAAGTGCTTAACTGCTGGCACCTCCCTGTGAACCTGGGGAGCTAGCAGGGAAGGGGGTGGCATTCCCTGGGGGCTGACAGCTCAGTTCACAGTATGCTGGCCTTGGCAGGTACAGAGCTACATGGACCATTACTGCAATAGTTCCACAGACCGGCGGGTGCTGCTCATGTTCCTAGACATCTGCTCTGAGCTGAACAAGCTCTGCCAGCACTTCGAGAACCTACACTCGGGCACCCCAGTCACCAACAACCTCCTCGAGAAGTGTAAAACCCTGGTTAGCCAGAGCAACGACCTGAGCTGCCTCAGAGCAAAGTAAGTCCCTGCCTGTCCTGTCAGCAGGGCCTCCATGACGGAGCCCTTGGAGATGTCAGGGGACTCTGAGCTGGTTCTCTTCTGTTGCTGAGGAACATGACTGCTGTCCATTAACCTACAAGAATGCCAGGCCCTGTGGCTCATCCCTGAAATCCTAGCTACTCAGGAAACTGAGATCTGAGGAATCGTGGTTTAAGGCCAGTCCAGGCAGGAAAGTCCTTGAGACTCCAATTAAGCACCAAAAAGGTGGAAGTGGAGCTGTGGCTGAAGTGATAGAACATTAGCCTTGACCAAAAAAAAGTGCAATGGTCCAATGTGCCCAACTCTCAGGGACCATAGTGCAATGGTACAATGTGTCAAGTCTCAGGGGAGCTCTGTGTGTGTGTGTGTGTGTGTGTGTGTGTGTGTGTGTGTGTGTGTATGTATTAATATATATTTTTGTTCTTAGCTCAGTCCATGTAGGCTCCTGCAAGCCATAGGTCAGTGGGGTTCTTAGCCCCATGTATTCTGAATCAGAACTTGTGGGGACAGAGTCCAGGTTGAAGACCCCATGGGGTGACTGCTGTGTGCAGGCTGGAGGCTGCCCGACCCCACACAAGTCTAGCCTCGCCCCCGCCCCACCATGCAGGTACCCGCACGACGTGGTGAACCACCTCAGCTGTGATGAGGCCAGGAACCACTACGGGGGCGTGGTCAGCCTCATCCCCATCATCCTGGACCTGATGAAAGAATGGATCGCCCACACAGAGAAGCTGCCCCGCAAAGTGCTGCAGCACGTGAGTGCGACCCTGTCTCACCAGGAAGCCACTGCGGGAGCCACTCAGCTTGTGCGGACCTCAGACACCCAGTTAAGGAAACAGGAGAAACAGGAGTGTAGGCAACTGGCAAAAGACAGCTTCAAACCTAGAGGGACTAAAGATGAAGGACATTCAAAGCCCCCCTGGAGGCCCCCTGGTGGGAAACTAACTCAAAGCCAGGGACCTGCTCCACCAGTCAAGTAATATGGTTGATCCATTCTCATTAGCACTTAGCCCACGCTATAAACCCCAAAGGGGGATGATACATTGTTGAGAATTTCCTGCTTTCACTTCTAACTTTTCTGTAAGCTCTGAGCTGGCTGGAGTGTCCCCAACTCCATGAATTGCCCGAATAGGACGTTGGTAGAGGGTATCTCTGAGGAAGGGTGCAGATGCCAGGTCCTGCATGTACCAAGGCCACCACGGCGCCTGAAGGCAAGGCAGCATCTCCCTGTCTGACAGGGATGCTTCCGCTGTCAGAATGCAGGGAGAGTGGATAGGCTGACCTCTTCAGTGTGTTCAGTTCCCTGGGCCAAAGCAAAGCGATGAGTCTCCTTGGGAGATGAAACCCATAGCAGAAGCTAGGATCTCATTGTGTGGCTCAGGCCTGGTTTTCACAGCCTAGAGAAGGGCCAAACACTGTAAAATATGTCCTTGGCTTCTACATTTGCCAGAAGTAAGGTCTGACTGTTGGTTTTTCCCTTCACAGGGGACGACTTAGCTTCTGTACTGTTGCTTCCTCGGGGGGGACAGTCAAAAATAAAAAATGTTTTACCACCTCTCTGCCTGCATTGGTCTCCTGAAAGAAAATCTGTATCTCTCCTAAGGCAGCACAGGACACCTGGCTGTGCCAGGTCCCAGTGACTCATGCCTGTAATTCTAGCTACCCATGAGGCTAAGATCTGAAGGTCTGGGTTCTAAGCCAGACTAGGCAGAAAAGTCTGTGAGATTCATCTCCATTTAACCAGCAAAAAGCTGGAAGCTGAAATGTGGCTCAAGTGGTAGCTAGCCTTGAACAAAAAAGCCAAGAGAGCGCAAAGCCCTAGCGCATCGCGCACGTGCGCTCTCTCTCTCACACACATACACACACACCAGCAAAGCCCTTGCAGACATCAGAGTACCACTGCAGACAAGTGGGCACCCACCTCCAAAGGGCTCTACCTGTAGGAGTCACTTACCACAGGTCTATGGAGGGCAGCTTCTAGCTGTTTATCCAAGCCTGTAATGTAACCCCTTGAGACACCTGTTTAGACAAAACAAACAAAACAAAACAAAAAAACCCAAACAGTAACAACAACCAAAAAACCCTCTGAATTTGCTAGACAAATTTATAAACTGCCCTCTCCACGGAGCTGTTCCAGCCATTAAGATGGGCAGTGCAGGACTGAATGGCAGACATGGCTGGGCCGAGAAACCATGCAGGGACGCAGGCTTCATCATCGTCACTTTCTACTGGCCTCAGGCCAGGCGATCAGGAGCAGGGGGATCTCGAACTCCTCCTGTAAAGGTCGTCGTCCACAGTTTGCTGAATGACTGAAGAGTAAGGAAGAGGTGGAAAGCCGGTGCTGTTGGTGGCTGCACACGTGTGTGGGTTCAAGGTTAGTAAGCACTCAACAAAATAAATGTCCTTTGGGTTCCACCAAAGGACTCCATGAAACTACCTGGCTGGCTTCTCAGGACCAAGACAGAGAGCCAGCTGGGTGGCTCTGCAGACCTGCAGCTGCCTGGCTTTTAGGAGGGTTTCTCCTCTCCACATGCCACTCTACAGAGGAGCATGAACGAGGCAGATGGGTTGTCTGTGCCGTGGGCAGTCTGTTAGAACACAAAGGCTCTTAGAAGCCATTTACACGTCCTCCTCCAGCACCCAGGTAACCCCACTGCAGGCCCAAGGTTTCCATACCCTGGACACAAGGCCAGCGGAAACTGCTATACATCACCACAGCAGAGTAGTGCAAAACAATAAATTTTTATTTGTTCACAGTTAAACACAAGCAACTGCCTTGACATTTTAGAACATTCTAAGGACAGCAAACCCTTTGATTCCAATTTCCACTCACTGAGATTGTACCATGTTCTCTTGCAGTCTGTATTTATGGCATCTGATGTGGACTGACGTGCTTTTGAGGTGAAGGTGAGAAAGTTTAATCCTTTTGAGAAGAGGCAACTTTTCTCCATTTCACTAAAAGCAGTCAAAACATCGGATTCCATTCACTGATGGGATCCTTTAAACCGCATTAGCCGCCTATGGTTCATCATGATTGAGTTATAAAACTAGATTATGTCTTAGCAAAATCTGTTCCTCCGTAATGTATTTGTGGTCCATAGTTGTCTCCTCGAGTGAGCACTGATTCATCCTAGTGCAAGAGCCTGGCTGCCTCTGTGATGAGCCAGGCATGTGCTGTACAGAGCGGCACCAGACCCTCCCGTCCAAACACTGTGCAAGGTAGGGGAGCAGAGGGAGGGGCTGCTCAGGGGCCCTTCAATGCTTGAAAGATCTGTTCCGCTGGCTAAACTAGCCTACTCTCCTGGAGCATGGAGAAGGTTGCGGCACTGGGAGGGGTAGACAGCTTCTTGGCCTTCGTGAACTCATTTTGAGGCCAAAAGCCAAGGGCGGTGCAGGTTTCCCTCATGGCGGTAGCCCCCCCCCCCCATCCCCACCCCAGAGGTGAGCATTACTGGCTGCAGGGCACGAAGGTGAGAGATGAGGAACGCCGCTCCCAGGGCGTACTGGGAAGCCTGATGGAAATAAGAAGCCTGTTCTGGCCTAAACTTGTTCTTTAACCTTCACGAAAAAATTGAAATCACGGAAAATGGAGGACTGCAGCAATCCAGGGGAAGGGGACAAGGCCATGACACAGACCTCTGGATGTAAACAGATACACAAACCTCTTCCTACTGGCTTCCTTTTCCAATAATCCCTGCAGGTCAGTTTCAGGGCCTGGACCTCAGGAGGGCACCATCCAGATCACTGCAAACATGGCTGCTTGCTTCCTAGAGGGCCACTGGATGGGGCCAGGCTTCTCCTGGACCACACAGAGTGCCCAAGAGGGTGGGTGACACTCCATCTGCACTGCAGTGCGGGCCAGGCCTGTGCAGTGCCAGACCTCCCTCCAGCTTATCCACAGTGCCTCCTGCCCTGCCCTGACTGCCCAATAAGAATACTAGCATCCTCCCGTGGTGCTTTCCTTTGTGCTTCAGTTCTTTCTGGCTTCCCATAGTGTTTGGTGCAAAGTCCCACTAGCTGGTCCATGCACACTTCAGTTCTGTTACACAGAAATGCATGCCGGGCTTTCTTACTGCCAATTGTGTTCCAATTCCCAGGCCTGTCCATCCCACGCCACTATGGATATCCTCTGAACAACTGCTACAACAACAACTCTTTCTGCACTGAGAACTCCAGATGCTGCCGCAAGTGGCCAGAGCCAGGCACCTGTTGCCTGTTGCACTGCTTCCGCCCAGGGAGGCACTGGCCTCTGGCTATGGGCAGGCAACATGGGGACAGGGGCTAACTTTTCAAACTGCCAGTGGCTCCCAGGCCTTTTTCCTGGGTTATGATGGTTCTAAGAATAGTTTTACTATTTCCCCCTAATCACATCACATTCAGCAAGAACCTTCTGCAGCTGATTCCCAAGGTTAGGCAAGTCTTCTCTCCTGAAGGCTGTTGGCAAACCTAGAGAAGCCACCTGTCTTACCCAATGTTCCGAACACTGAGCTCCAAGGACACCTCTTAAAATCTCGAGCCAGTTTTCTTATGTTCACATATCTGTTCCCATAGCAACAGTGTTTGTGGACTTTCTGTGGAAGTTCTATCAGATACCAGCGTGTGCTGATGGACTGAGGTGGGCTCAGGAACTCCTTTTTGTCCACTTCTCCTTCCTGCTCTCTCACCCCCAAAATGATACTGCAGTGTTCCTTCTGGACACAGTCCGTGCTGCATGAGGCACAGATTCCAGGCTTCCCAGCTCACACTGACCCCAGATGGTGTCAGAAGGGAAATCTGAGTAACTTACGCATGTCAGCCATCACAGTGCTGGCTCCCAGTTGTTTGCACCTACCAAGCTACTTAATCAGTTTCAAGACAGACCTGACCTATTACATTATTTTTTCTAATACCTTTGCCTGAGCCTCAAATGCCTGTCAGAAGCTCCTCCCATCTCCTATCACTTTTTCATCCTCAAAATAAATGCTTGCAACTGTCAAGTGAACCCACTGAGTCCAAGCATCTATAGCTCTCAGAATAAAACTAGTTGAAATAAATCTGTGGTCTTCTAGAACTCAAAAGAGCACGAGCTGGAGTGCACTGGGAGGACTGGCTGCATAGCCAGGTATGGACACCCACACTGGAGGACCAAGCTGAGGGGCCCGGCAGAGCCTCAGAGGGGCTTCCTCTACCTCAGCCCACTCTACTATGCTGGGACCCTCGATTCAGGCCTCCAGCCTCCCTTCCCTGTATCTCACAAGCTGTCCATTTAAAGTAGCTTGTTCTTTCTTAGACTGCCTCCTTTCCTTTGCCATTTAAGGAGAAGCTTTGCTCTAGGAAGGGGGAAAGCAAATAAAACCAGGTTCAATAGTTCACCTGTAGCATTTTTCTCTTTCTGAATTTGTTCACACTATCCTTTTCTGAAATGGAACCAGAAAAACTACAATGTATTGGATTGTAAGCTTTCCTTTGGACAAAGCTGAATTAGAAGTGTGGCATCTCCAGTACCTCACTCTGGACATCCAGTGGCAATGGCCGGCCTCTGCGGGCTGAACAGTCAGCGGGCACCAGAAATCCTGACCCCAACTGGTCTTCAGCTGGAATTGCCATGGTGACACAGAATGTCATGTGGTCCAGCTGTCTTTAGTTAGGGAAGCTAGAGTATTTACTGCCACACTCAAAAAAAAAAAAAAAAGTCCACCCTCATACGCTGTAAGCTTTCATACGGAGTAAGATTTTGTACCATTACAGTTTTTCAACTTCTTCATGGCTGAACCTTTCGATTCTATTCTTTTCACATAAAGAATAGAAACAGGAAAGCCTAGTTCATTGGCTCTTTCCTGACAAACCTCTGCTTGCCTGGGTGGGAATACCAGGCAACAGTTCTTAGGCTTCTAGCATTTATTTCAGGAGCATATGTCGAGATTGTGTCCTTTGCTGCTGACTGGTGGGACGTCAGGAGCACGTGGGGCAGGGTCCAGGCAGTCAGACCTCATCAATACCCTCCTGGGTTCTGCTCTGCCATTCCTAACAGGGGAAAAGTGGGGGCAACACGAAGCTCCCAGCAATCAGCTTTGAAAGTCAGAACTGGTGGGAAAAGCTGCTACCTTTGCCCAGAAAAGCTGCTACCTTTGCCCAGAACTTACTATCATGAATCAGCCCTGAGCCTGAGAAATGCTGGTCACATAAACTCAAGACAACCTTCAGAGCCTCTTTGCTGCGGCTGCATCACAAAGCAGCTGACACATACAACTGGTGCAGGTGAACTCAAGGGGAAGCTGACAAGCCAAAGGGGTAACCAATGGCTCAGCCCAAAGGAATACTTTCACACCTGCAAGAGCTTCACTGGCATCTCCCCTTGCTGCCTGCAGAGAATAAGACTACCACCTACATGCCCACCTATGGGCAGCATGGTACCCGCATTCAAGCAAATACCAAATAAATAAGAGGTAGTGGGGGAAGGAGGGACAAGAGCTTTCCCAAAGGGCAAAGAAGTGCAGCCTCCACAGTGCCAGCTACACTGTCAAAACAACAGGCATTTGTTCACACTGAACTTTCAAGAAAGCCTATCAGAACCGCCAAAAGAATGTAAGGGTGAATGAACCATTGCTTTTCTAGATCTGCTGCTTTAGATGCTGAACTTCAAAAAGATATCAGTGAAAAGCAGTGCCAAGTCTCCTGTAAAAGCCTTCACATGACAATAACCAGCTTTGCAGGCTATGTCCTTCTGGAAGGGACAACACTGGACTTACCTGCAGTACCGCCAACTGCCTGGTCTAACCACGAGCCACCGTTATCTGAGCTTCAGGAAAGCAGAGAGTGGTGTGTTGGACTCACGATGAAATTTGGCCTCATATTGCACAGGTTCGATGGATGAAACCATTTGGGGGAAAGGAAGGAGGAAAATAAAGCTACTAAGGAACACACCACTGGCCCTCCATTAGTACAAGCTGCTAGGCAAATGAAAGACAGGTGTGGGGTGGGTGAGGGGAAGGTTAAGAGGCATTTCAATGCCAGATCCAAAAACCATTCTGCATTCGGTCAGCTACCAAAAGGACCTCTGTCTCATTTTCACCACACGTGAGCAGCCACGCAGACCCTGGAAATGGGAAAGCCTTGAACGTGCATTCACACCTCCTGTTCTATGCCAACGAGATGCAAGTTAACACTGACTGACCCTCCTCCTTAGCTGTGTTCGTGATGACTCTCATTGTAGTCCATAATACGAAGCTGTCCAACACTGTCCGGGGCTGGGGGAGACAGATGGGGACCATCTAGGTTGAGGGGACTCTTGGCTTCCACACCTGAGTCTTTGCCCTGTTCTGTCTTTAGAGTCTCAGAAAGGCTACTGATGGTCATGCCGTCTTCATCACACTGGCTCTCGCTCTTGTTACGGAATAGCTCCCGGGCCTTCATGCCCAGGAAGCTTTTGGAACTGGGCAGTGAGCCCACTGTTGGGATGCTGGTGGAGGGCTCGCCCACAGTGGTGTCCCACCAGCTGCTCAACGGGCCTGCCTTCTGGCTTGGGGGCTTCTCTGGGGTAGAAAGCTCACTGCTGCTGCTGCTGCCTCCAGCTCCTCTAGCTCCATAACTGCCCCGGATACCACTGGGCCTGGGGGTCTTGGCCTCACCGTTGTGCCCAGATGCCTCTTCGTTGTGCCCTGCCACGGAATCTGAGCAGCCGTCATTACAACAGTCAAGCCTGTAAAAAAGATCCAAGGAGGAAAAAAGGAGTTGGTGACTGTGGCATCCAATGGGAGCTGTGCAATTACTGGATCCTCCATGGAACCTGAACTCTGCTTGCCTGCTCTGTTTTGCAACAACAAAGCCAGTCAAGAGTCTCATCAAGAGAAACTTAAGCATGACTCGTGAGTCTGGATGGCAGTCTACAATACAAGCAGCAGATCAGGAGGCAAGTTAGTGAAGGCAACTCTCTGAAAAGGAGCGGGTTGAGTGCTACAGCCCTGACCAGAGGAACTGCCATGCCCCAGGCCACAACACGATCCACCTTCATCACAAGCTTTGTTGAAACTCTTAGCTCCTACCTTTCTTCCGCTGCCTCTGCTGCCTCTGCTTTTTCCTCATCAAGTTTTTGCACGAGGTCATCTTTCTCCAACCTGCCATACAAGTCTAAGATCTCCAACTCAAACATCTGGGTGATCCGTTTCTGAGTCTCATACCTGCTCTCTGCGGCCAGCAGCTGTCCGCTGAAAGACACAGACCCACCGGAACATGAAGGGTGTACTTCATAAAGAGCCCATCATTGCCCGGTCCTTTCTGATGAAAGTTACCTTGCCTGGCTCTTGACATCCTCCAGGTATTTCTTCTGTTCTAGAAGAAGATGGTCTTTCTTGGCCAGAAGAGATTCCAGTTCCAAAATCCGTTTCTGGGAGGTATCGAGCCTCTGATTCTGCTGGAGAACGTGGCTTCTGTTTTTTTCTAGCTCTTTCCGATATGCTGCTTTCATCATTTCTACTTCCTAAAAAAGAGATTGGAGAAAATTAACAAGCCATATCTACTCTGAAAGCCATATCATCAATGTTGAGAAGACACTGCACGTGGTAGAAAGATGAATGAGGTAACTCTCTGGAAAGCAAGTTGGTGAATATTAACCCAGTGACCCTTCCTTGAGATCTAACCCTAAGGAAAGTACCTTGCCATGAATTGGTTTCTTAGGAAGGTAATAAATCATAAGGTGTAAGGAAGTGAACTTTCGCCATAGCAACCTGACCTGGAATCTAACGGGGAAATCCAATACTTTCGGGTATAGCATATCATGGACTGAGGCTCTGAACTGGCTGGCAGACAATGTGGCTGCATCAGTTGTGCTGCATGGCTCCAGTCTTCAGCACAGGCTATGTGACCAGCTCTGACATTTACCTAAGCAACAGCAGTCAGCCCTCTCACACAGAGCTCTACTCAACTAACCCAAAATGGGAAATAATTTTTAAAATGGTGTCTGTGCTGCATATGGACATACTTTCTGGTCATTACACCCTGTAACAACTATTAATGCAGCACTGACACTGTATCAGGTACTTCTATGTGATGAGAGATGATTAAAGTATGAATGAGGATCCGAATGGATTAACTATAAACACCATGCCATTCTATATGAGGGAATTGACCATCTGTGCGTATGGCTATCTGTGGGACCCTAATACAAGGTATTGAACCAGGAATACCCATGTGCTCTTATTGCCCCTCACCAGCCTGACCAGCCCTTCTCTACTTTACTCTCCTCCACTGGATGAATGAGTACGTCCAGGCTCCAGGCCCAGAGGCCAAGCCTGGCCAGTTTAAGACTATGACAGGGTAGAAATGAGCAGCACTCAGTCCTGGAAGGATGGAAGTATGTAGAACATTTCTGGGAAAGGTTTCTCACAGACCAAGACCAACAAGAAGAAACCTTCTCCTCTTCCTTAAGATATCACAGTGTCTTCCTAGGACATGTGTATACGTAAGTACACAGCTGGCAAGTGTAAGCACAGCTAGCCAGAGAATACTAAGGCTGACAGGTAACTAGAGCAGGCAGTGGCATGAGAAGAACCTAGTTCCTGGATGTTCTTTCCAAACTGCCAACCTGACTAACCTGGGACTTCTTGTCAAGAGAAACAATAAAACTCTGTGGCAAATCAGTGTCTGACTTACTAAAGAAAGTATCCTGACTAATAAATCAAGATATCATCATCACCACTGTAAAACACACCCCAAAGAGTCTGAGGTTGCCCAATATAACCCTACCTCTCTGAAGCTGTCAAAAACATGTTTCAGCAAACACCTTTCAGAGGTCTCTTTAGTCTGTTCACCACCTTTCTTCTCCCAAAGCCCTTCTGTCTCCAAAATAAGTAAGCTGGTTTCTAGAGAGAAAGTTCACATTTAACATCCTCCCAGAGGCTGAGTCCGGATCTAAGGCTGAGAGGAGCTGAGAAACAAGGAGCAATTCAACTATGAAAATTAAGTTTCCCTCATTCTAAGATGACGGTCTCCATTTGGCCAAAAAAGATGCTTTAGAAAGTATAAGCCCAAGAAACCCTAGAAGCCCATGTGTGATGGAGGAACTAGTGACAGGAAGCGTCTGAGCATTTACTATTAAAATTCCATTCCCAGTTCCTTCACTAACATTACCCGAGGCTATCAGTAAAGTGACATGGAACTTCTGTCTCTACGCCACTGGTGAGGCACTAATTAATGTACGAGCGTCCCATTGTTGGCCTTGTTGCCAGGACTGCACGACCACAGGCAGAAACGAGACACACCATGAAAAGGAAGAAAAGATGGCGCATACCAGTGCACCCTACCCACATCCCACCCTCATCTCTTCTGGATGTCCCTGGAGGGGGCATGGAGAAGAAAGGGAGAGAAACACCTTCACACCTACTCTGCAGCAATACCCCAAAGCCACACAACAAGGAGACAGGCAGGCACTCCCATGATGGCTTGGCCGTGTGTGCAGCAGGGCGGGGGGTGGGGTGGGGATGATATAGTGGAACAGCCATTCCATGTGATGGGCTGCCTGGGTCTGCAAAGCTTTTCCAGCTCAGTCCCACACCCCTAACCCACACAGAACCCCATACCTTGGTGGTATCCGAATGCTTGCTCTGCAACTGCTCCAGATACAGCTCGTTGACCTCCCCAAGCACCAATAGCTGCCTGTTTAAGAATTCCATCTGCTGCTGGACCGACTCACTATTTGAGAGCTAATCAAAACAAAATAAGCAAGGTGAAAATCCAATAACCCCAAATGAGCAAATAGGTATTAAACAGGGAACCATCAGGAAGCTTAAGTGCCTCAAGCTAGGGCACAGTGAGCAGGGCCCATGATTCCCAATACTCTGACAGTATGGCTGGTAGGGCAGGAGGCACCCAAAGGCAATGCAAATGGACTTCAAAACTATACTAAAAAGAAGCATAAAATGAATCTCATCACCCAGAAAACACTGGAGCAGACAGGCAGAATATAGGATGGAGCTAGAGGAAAATCACCTATTTCTGAGTAACAACCCCAAAGTGTGGGTGGTATCACAGTCCCCAAACTGTAATATTATCTACTTACGTGAACAAGGTGTCAAGAATGGGTTCCATGGAGGCTGGGAAGATGGCTTAGTGGTAGAGTGCTTGCCTAGCATGCATGAAGCCCTGGTTTGATTCCTCAGTACCAAATAAACAGAAAAGGCTGGAAGTGGCTCTGTGGCTCAAGTGATAGAATATAAACCTTGAGTACAAGAAGCTAAGGACAGTGCTCAGGCCCTGAGTTCAAGCCCCAGGACTGGCAAAAAGAAAAAAAGAAGAAGAAAAGAAAACAAAGAGTTCCATGGGACATGCATGGCCCAGAGCTCAGTGGAGGCTTCTCTGCTGTGGGGCTATGTGTCCTACCCACTCACTGACAGTAACATGGAATGAATCTAGACATTGCCAAATAGTCCCCAGAAAATGGGGAAAGGGAACAAAATCCTTTACTGCTGTTTCCCCGACACAGATACTCAATTAATATACCTGTCCCATCTGAAGGAAGAAGGGCAAAAGGTATGTCTTATGTCTTACCTTTTGAGAAACCTGGCTGAGCAGCAGCTCCGTGTGACACACCTTGTTATTGGCCTTCTTCAGCTCTATCCGCAACTCTGCAATCATATTCCTACAGTCCTCCAGCTTTGTCTACCAAAGAGATATGGTTGTGAAGTTAAGGCATCACTGATAGGCCAGTCCTCTTGTTTGCTGGGTGAAGAATGGGCATGCCTCATTCTCCAACTGCTTTCCTATTCCTGACTTACTCGAGTCCCCTTTCTTTCCTTTTCTGTCTTTTCCTTCCTTCTTGCTCTCTTTCTTATGTCTTTTTTCTTTTCCTTTTTTAATATAGGGTTTCACTATGAGTCCCAGGTGGCCTGGAACTTGTTATGCAGCCTGAGCCTCCCAAGTGCTGAGATTATGGGTGTGCAGACCACACCTGGCATTTGACTTTTTAATTTTAAAAAGTTGTGGTTGATTTCTTAGTTCCTTCCTATTTAACAACAGGAAAAAGAGACCCGGTACTTGCAGTTCCCAAACTGTATGTAAAAGAGCCCTGAGGCTATCTATGCAGCAAACAGAGATCTGCCAAGCCCTTGTGCTTTTTTGAAGGGAGCACAGCGCCATCTGTGGGTCAGCATGTGCACTTACAACTAGGCAGAGGATATACAGGGCAGTAGTAGATAGTACTGAATATTTGCGAATAATGTCGTACCTTGCAAAACCTGTCTTTTTGGTGAACATGGTGATTTAAAAAAAAAGCACCATAGCCGGGTGCCGGTAGCTCACACCTGTAATGCTAGTTACTCGGGAGGCTGAGATCTGAAGATCGCAGTTCAAAGCCAGCCCAGGCAGGAAATTCTGTGAAACTCTTATCTCCAATAAACCACCAGAAAACCGGAAGTGGCGCTGTAGCTCAAGTGGTAGAGCTCTAGCCTTGAGCTGAAGAGCTGAAAGACAGCGCTCAGGCCCAGAGTTCAAGCCCCCCAACCGAAGAGGGGAAAAAAGCATCATGAATAGCAGATATAGAAAAGAAAATGAAGCCGGGCGCCAGTGGCTCACGCCTGTAATCCTAGGTACTCAAGAGGCTGAGATCTGAGGATCATGGACAGGAAAGTCCATGAGATTTATTTGTCTCCAATAAACTACTCAGAAAAGGCCAGAAGTGGCACTATGGCTCAAGTGGTAAAGTGCTAGCCTTTAGCACAGAGAGGCTCAGAGACAGAGCACAGGCCCTTAGTTCAAGCAGGACCAAAACCAAAAAAAAATAATAAAGTTGTATGATACCAACAGGTGTACATGTGCACAGGTTACTTAAATATCAGATTTAAAATAGTTTAAATATATACGCAGTACTTTAAGGCATCTGTTAAATCATTAGGCCATCCACACTCATTGAGTTCTTCAGACCTACTTACTTAGTGGTACTGCCAAGTATTTCTTTTGACTCAAGAGTGCCAGGGCACTAAGGGAGCCATGAACCAAGAAAGTTGGGAAATTTATCTGCCATTTCAGAGAAGAAAATATTCAGTTCAGTTAAGCTGAATAAGACGACAACACTGGGGCTGGGAAGGTGGCTCAGTGGTAGAGCGCTTCCCTTGTATGCATGAGGCCCTGGGTTCAATTCCTCAGCACCACCTAAGCAGAAAGAAAAAAGCCGGAAGTGGCGTTATGGCTCAAATGGTAGAGTGCTAGCCTTGAGCTGAAGAGCTGAGGGATAGCGCCTAGTCCCAGAGTTCAGGCCCCACAACCGGACCCCCCCCCCCCCCAAAAAAAGAGGACAACACTTATCAAGTTGTGTCTCCTTCCAATCCGCTGTAGTTTTTACCTGTAACTCCTGGCTCTGGTTGTAGAATTCTTCGCGGTCATGTTGTAGCTGGCGGATCTGGCTGTGAAGCTGGGTTACCACTGTGTCACGCTGCTCTTGAAGTTGACTGTATCTGGCTTGTTCTTTCTGCAGACTCACCTTCCATATCTGGATGTCTTTCTCTTGCAACTTCAACTGATCTTTCTAGCAGAGACCAGAGATGCCATTATATTAGCTGCCATCCAGCATAGGTGGTGATGCTCAAGGGTAACGCATACCATAAACATTTCTCCAGTGATCACTCAACTCACCTTAGAACTACTCAAGAGTCTCAGAGCTCACTCTTATCCTAGCTTTAGATCAGGCTTTTCCAAATTTCACACTTGGCAAATGGATCTTAAGTTGCTTAAGAGAGTTTTCTCAGGTATAAACATCTCTGATGCTCTCAAAAGTCCTAGCTATCAACATTGGAATGAGGCCTCTAATATGCAGCACTGGTAAAGTTCGCTAAAATGCTAAAATTTACCAAATGCTTACAGTGCGCCAGGCACAGTAGTGAGCCAGCATGATCCTAGCAACTGAAGAGGCTGAGATCTGAGAATCATGGTTCAAAGTCAACCTGGAGAGGAAAGTCCCCAAGACTCTTATCTCCAGTTAACCAACAGAAAACCAGAAGTAACACTATGGCTCAAAGTGGTAGAGTGGCTAGCCTTGAGTGAAAAAGTCAGAGATAGCATACAGATAGTCCTGAGTTCAAACCCCATGACCAAAAAAACAAAACAAATCAGTAATGAAGCTTCAGAAGGCCTGATTACTTTTCTGAGATAACAACTGGTAGAGCCAGCATTGAAATTGCTATGCCTATGACATCATTCATGCTTCAGTTCTATGTCATGAATTAGCTCTACGGGGGTTAGTTTCATATCAGAAGAAAGAAAACACAGCTTTGGACCTTTTCTATCATCATAGTCAATTACAGGCAAACACAAAGTCACTTGTCCCATGGTTTCTGAGAATTAGGAGGGAATTGTGAGATCTATTATTCACATTTAACCTTCAGTGCCATCCACTGCAGTGAGCATGACAAGACTCTGATTGTGACTTCACCACTCTTTCTGGGGTCCCACAGGACACAGCCCAGAACAGAACAAGGGTCCCCACCGCACCACGGCAGCACTGACTGGGGTTATTCCCCACCTCACCACGGCAGCACTGACTGAGGTCACCCCCCACCTCACCACGGCAGCACTGACTGAGGTCACCCCCCACCTCACCATGGCAGCACTGAGGTCACCCCCCACCTCACCACGGCAGCACTGACTGAGGTCACCCCCCCACCTCACCACGGCAGCACTGACTGAGGTCACCCCCCACCTCACCACGGCAGCACTAACTGAGGTACCCCCACCCCCCACCTTACCACGGCAGCACTGACTGAGGTCACCCCCCACCTCACCACGGCAGCACTGACTGAGGTCACCCCCCACCTCACCACGGCAGCACTGACTGAGGTCACCCCCCACCTCACCACGGCAGCACTGACTGAGGTCACCCCCCACCACACCACGGCAGCACTGACTGGGGTTATTCCCCACCTCACCATGGCAGCACTGACTGAGGTATCCCCACCCCCCACCGCACCACGGCAGCACTGACTGAGGTCACCCCCCACCTCACCACGGCAGCACTAACTGAGGTACCCCCACCCCCCACCTCACCATGGCAACACTGACTGAGGTACCCCCCCCACCTCACCACGGCAGCACTGACTGAGGTCACCCCCCACCTCACCACGGCAGCACTGACTGAGGTACCCCCACCCCTGCCATCTCACCATGGCAGCATTGTGTTCCTCCAGGGCCGCTGCTCTGATCACCTTGCGCAGGAGCCTCCTGTTCCGGAGCGCGTGCTGCTGCCTCTTAAAACGCTCATAGAGTAATTGGTTGTGCAGTAAAAGCAACTGGTCTCGAAGGGTGCGGATCTCATCTGAGGGAGGAGAGCCTGATTTTAAAGCAGAGGGAGGGTGGCGGAAATGCTTTTTATATATGGTTCCATGAAACCCCTTCCCTTAGTGTAAGAAACAATTCTGCTAAAACCAAATCACTATGCAAATGACCGACCAGTTGGTTCCCACCAACAGCTGCTGGCAGGAGGAGGGATGAAACTTTTCACTTGTCTCCTTGTTATTTTTATTTTTTGGGGGGCGTGATGGTGGTGGTGCCAATCCTTGGGCTTGAACTCAGGGCCTGGGTGCTTTCCCTGAGCTTTTTTGCTCAGAGCTAGCCATCTATCACTTGAGCAACAGCTCTACTTCTGGCTTTTTGGTGGTTAAGTAGAGATACAAGTTTTATTGACTTTCCTACCTGGGCTGACTTCGAACCATGATTCTTAGATCTCAGCCTCCTGAGTAGCTAGGATTATAGGTGTGAGCCTATTAAGCCAATGCCCAGTCCGCTGTCCAGTGCCTAGGTCCTGTCTTCCTTTTAAGATAACGCACCCCCAATTTTGCACATATTCCAGACTGCCTTGGTCTCTGTGTAGCTGCTCCTTGGCTACTGGGCTCACCTGTACCCAGAGAAGATCCCAGCATGTCTATGTCATATGGGAAGTGGGTGTGAAGTCTGCACCCATTGAATTTCTACTCCCAAGTGCACAGCACTTGTTACTTTTCAAAATAGGAAATGCTTAGTCTACAACTCCTGGGATCCTTGCACCAAGCTTATAAGCTGGCCAAAGTGGGAGCCCCAGGTCACGCTTCCTTCAAGGTCAGAAAAGGAACAAGAAAGTAGGGACCAGTGGATATAGCACTAAAGTAACAATTTTACCTCCAAAGTGGGTCCAGTCGACAGACTTGCTGGGTAAGGACAACCTAGGAAGAAGTTTTAAAATAATGAAGTTTCATATCAGAGCTAGAAAAAATTATCTCAACTTTCAATTGCAACAAGACTGCATCACTTCCTTATGGTCAGAATCTTCAATTACCTAAGAAAATGTCAAACTCTTCTAAGTTCGCCTGAAGTTGGGGCCTTAGAGGAAAGAACAAGTAGGCATCCTAATGCACACAACCCATCTCCAAAGAGGAGGAGCCACAACACCAATCCCATGGGCTCAATTGTGGCCTGGGTCTTGGGGTCAATTTGCCAAGGTGCTGAGTGGAAAAACACGGCTGCTTCCAGCCTTCTCTGTGGAGACACTCAAAGAGTAGCTCTCTCTGGAGAAGCTCCTGACACAGGTCTTAAGACAAAAGCAGGTCATTTTTCTGAGCCTGTTATACCAAGTCTCACTTACAAAGAGGAAGTTTGAGTAAAATTATTGTCACATTCCACAGAGGCTATTATAGGCAAGAAAGATAAGAACTAACATTCCCCAAGAGCTTGCGCAGAAATGGCAGAGGAGTCCAACTTTGGACAGGTTAGTCTCTTCCCTGGAAAGCCCTGAAAAGGGCAATAAACAAAAGCTAAAACTGAACCTGGTTGCCTTTGTGGGAAGGGGTAGCATTAGGCCATTTGAATTTTCATAAAATATTGATGACTTGCTCTTCTAGCTAATGAACTACGTCAGAAAACATTAACAAATATTCCTATATTCTTTGAGATACCACTTTGGTATAAAAAAAGCCTTTTTGGTTTTTTATTTTGGTTCAAGTTATACCACTTGAACTCAGGAGTTACACCACTTAAGCCCTCAACTCTATTTGGTTTAAGTTTATTTCTTTAGTTTATTTTTCAGAAGGATCTCATCATTTTGCCAGCGCTAGCCTGGGAGTACAGATGATATGTACCAGCAAACTTGGCTTGCTTTTTGAGATAGGGTCTTGTTAATTTTTTGCTCCAGTGGCCTGCAGACTGTGCTCCACCTATCTCTGCCTCCCCAGTAAGCAAGATTTATATGACACTACACCCAGCATAACATACATGTGTATATGTGTGTGTGTGAGTGTGTATGTGTATGGGTGTGTGTAGCGGGGGAGGGATAGGCAGGTGCTCTACCAACTTGAGCCACAGCACCACTTCTGGCTTCTTGCTCGTGAATTGGAATCAGATTTTTGGAGTCTCACAGATTTGTCTGCCTGGGCTGACTCCAAACCACGATCCTAGATCTCATCTCCTGAGTAGCTAAGATTACAGACACGAGCCACTGGTGCCCAGCTTATAACCGAATTTTTAAACTCCAGTTTTCAGAAAGCAAATATAAAAACATCTGACCCCTCTAACAGAACAATGGCACAAGAAAGAAACCTCATTTTAAAATAAAAAGCTATGTAAGGGCTCATCCAAGTACATGTGCCCTCACTCCTAGACAATGACAAGCCACAGATTGAATTCGAAGAGCACACAAGAGAACCCAATAACCTCTGGGTATGAATGGCAAGAGCAACTTCTGCCTGCACTTTTGTGCTTTCTGTACTTCCTGACAGAAAAGCCTAGATCCCCTGGGGCTTACTGACTTGTTCAGTTCCTTGCTATGTGCGTCTGCTCCCTGCTGTATCAGCCTGTCCAGTACTTCCATTGGGGAGGTAGAGGGCACGTAGTCTTCCTCAGGGCTTCCTTTCACCTTCTTTAACAGCTCCTCAGTTTTCTTGCTGACAAAGTAACGGGCAGTCTTTGGCAAGGCCACCTCGAAGAGATGATCATATGGGGGAGGCTGTGTACTTCCAAAGCCCGTACCCTTATGAGGCGGGATTTTGCAAGGGCTGGGAGTGAGGATACTGGTCTCCAGAGAAGTCTGGCGGTCCCTGTCCTCAGCAGGGCTGGAGTCAGCACCTCCACAGGGCAGGTCAATGGGAGTAAAGGCTTGCTTTGGTGTGTCAGGCCCACGCTTGTCCAGGGAGGAGTGGAAGGGTTCAGGGTTCACAATGGAGCCCCGAGTCCCTGATGGGGCTGAACATGTTTTCCGCTGAGAACCTGGGAGACTGTCTCGGTAGAATGGAGAGTCAAAACCTCCCCGAGGAACCACAGGATCCGCCTCTGCAGTGGTGATCTCAGAAAGCTCTTTAGATATTGCAGCTGAAACGAGGACAGAAAACAAGACAAGGCCTAGTAAACATTCAGTGTAAGCACATCTGACAGAGGTCCCAGGAAAAAACACCCACCATTAATCACCAGACAAGAAAACACAACCAAGCTGTGCATGCTGACGCTAGAGCCAGTTCTGTGGGATACTGTACCTTCTTCCTTATCTTTTTCAATACTGTCTTCCTCAGAGGCCAGATCACCCAAAAACACCGGAAGATCACTTAGAGTAACAGAACCTTTGCTTCCATGTAGCTCTTCTGAAGAGAAACAGAGACAATTCCAGTCAAATAAATATGAGTAAGTACAAAGCTGCTTGTGTTACAATCAAACGTGCATGTGATCATTCTTCCTGCCCGTTAGAGGCTGGAAATGACCCTCTTCTGAGGCTACCTCAAAAGGCTATGGTAGGGGGGGGACCAAGATGGCGACGGGGCAGTAGGGAAACGCCACAGCTCTCTCCAACCAAAAAGAGAGTTCGAGTTCCAACGTTTAATCTCCCCAAGAGACCGACAACAACAAAAAGACGAACACTCAGAGAAAAACCAGAGGTGGAAAATAACAAAAAAAGAAAGAGAGGAAAAGAAGAATTTCAGAACAGAGAAGAGCGAAGACCCCTCCCCCAACCTTTACTGGCCGCGCAGCAGTGTGCCAAGCCGCCGGCCAGCTGGCCCGGCGGGGGCTGCCGGAGCCACAGAGACACAGGGGGCTTCTTGCAGATCACCAGGTACCGGATTGCAGAACAGCGGATCGCCAGGAACAGAGAAACCTACCAGCCGGGAGTCTCCACGAGGATCCCACCCCCACCCCTCACTCTCCACTGGAGCGGAGAGGCTCCATACCGCCAAAGCAGCCCGGCACCAGCAGCGCGACAAAGGGACCTGTCCGCAGACCACCCGCCCAATCGCGATCGCAACTACCAGGCGGGGGGCCGCCCAACCCAGCCCGCAACCACCCCAACTGAACTCGGATTGCAACAACAACTGACGACCTACAGGAATCAGCAACCAAGCAAAGACAGACACACCAAAACAAGATTGAAGAGCAGTCTCCTGAACCCCCATGCGAAAATCACAGAGAAAAATCACAAGGTTTACCACTACCCAGGACAGCAAGCTCACCTCAAAAGCCAGCAGCCACACAGGGGAGAGCCCCAGTGGGAGCAAAGCAGGAATGGAAGACAAAAACTACATCCAAGGGTTGCTGGAGGCAATGACTCAAGAAATAAAGCGAGAAATGGATCAGAAATTGAAAGAGCACAAGGATGAACTATCAAAAGATATACAGGACATCAAACAAAAGTTGGATGCAAAAATAGAAGCGGCACAAACCTCAGTAAGAAGTGAGATAAACGCCAAATTAGAGGTAATGCATACTGATCTCACCTCATTGAGAGGTGAGATCAGTACTCTGAGAACCAACATTGAATCCATAAAGGGATCCATTTCCACCATGCAAACCACAATAGAAGCCACAGTCAACAGAGTGAATGAAATGGAAGGTAGAGTGTCAGATACAGAAGACAGAATACACCAACTGGACCAAAAAGTGACAGATATGGAAAAATCACTCAAATTAAACCAAAGGGAAATTCAAGAGCAAGCAGATAATGCTAAAAAATTTAACCTTCGCATAATCGGAGTGGACGAAGGTGAGGAATTCCAGAGCAAGGGAATGCAACACCTATTTAACAAGATAGTCAATGAAAATTTTCCCCACCTCAAAAACGACCATCTTAACTACATCACAAAAGCTTATCGAACACCCAACAAGCAAGATCCCAGGAGAAACACTTCTAGGCACATTATAGTAAAAATGATGGATCTGAATAATAAGGAAACAATCCTGCATGCAGCAAAAATGAAGAAGGAGCTATACTACAACGGGAAAAAAATTAGAATCACTGCAGATCTCTCCACACAAACAATGAATGCAAGAAAAGCCTGGGAAAGCACCATACGAGCCCTGAGAGCCAATAACTGCCAACCCAGACTGATATACCCGGCAAAGCTAGCATTCACATTCGATGGAGAACTGAAAACTTTTAATAGCAAAGAAAAACTAAATGAATACATAAACATTAAGCCAGCATTACAAAGAATTCTAAGAGGGGGGACACAACCTGAAGAAAGCAACCAGGAACTGGGACCTGCCCCAAACAGGCATTACTCAAAGTCTAACTGAGCAAGCACAGGAGGAAAGGAAAGAAGAAAAACTTAGGAAAACGGAATGGCAGGGACAACAATGCATCTCTCTATACTTTCTCTTAATATAAATGGGCTGAATTCGCCAATTAAAAGAAAACGAACTGAGGACTGGATCAGAAAACAAGACCCATCCATCTGTTGCCTTCAGGAGACCCACCTCTCAGCCAAACATACAAACAAACTCAGAGTGAAGGGGTGGAAAAGGATCTACCAATCAAATTCCCCCAATAAGAAAGCAGGTGTAGCTATCCTGATATCTGACAAAATAAACTTTTCATTAAAATCAGTACAGAAAGACAAGGACGGACACTACGTATTAATAAAGGGAACAATCCAAGAGGAGGGTATAACCATCATCAACTTATATGCCCCAAATATCGGTGCACCCAGATATGTTAAACAAATGCTCTCAAAGTTACAGAATAAAATAGATCCCAATACGATAATACTAGGAGACTTTAACACGCCACTCTCACCAAAGGACAGGTCTACCAACCAGAGGATTGGCAAAGAAGCTACCGAATTAAGTGAGGCCATACCTCAAGCGGAATTAACTGACATCTACTGAGTATTTCACCCTAAAACAACACAGTACACATTCTTCTCAGCAGCTCATGGAACTTTCTCCAAAATAGACCATATCATAGTTCATGCAAGGAACTTAAGCAAATACAAAGGGATCGACATAATCCCCTGTATCCTATCTGACCACAGTGGAATCAAGCTAGCTCTCAATAACAAAGCATACCGCAGAAATTTCTCTAATACATGGAAATTGAACAGCACACTCCTTAACAAGGCCTGGGTAACAGAAGAGATCAGAGAAGAAATAAAGCATTTCCTACAACTCAATGAAAATGAAAACACCTCACAAAGAAACTTGTGGGACACAGCAAAAGCAGTCCTGAGGGGCAAATTTATTGCCCTCAGTGCCCACATCAAGAGAATGGAGACAGACCAAGTAAATAATCTCATGTTGCAACTAAAACAGCTAGAAAAACAAGAAAAAATGGGACCTAAAGCTACTAGACGAAGCCAGATAACCAAATTGAGAGCAGAGATTAACCAATTAGAAAATCAGAAAACCATAACCAAAATAAACCAAACAAAAAGCTGGTTCTTTGAAAAAATAAACAAAATTGATGGCCCGTTGGCAAGATTAATTAAAAAAAGAAGAGAGGAAACCCATATTAATAGGATTAGGGATGCCACGGGAAACATCACAACACGTACCCAAGATATCCAAACAATTCTAACAGACTACTTTCAAAAGCTATACTCTCTAAAGGAAGAAAATCTGGCGGAAATGGATGCATTTTTAGAGAAATACAAGTTACCCAAACTGAGCAAAGAAGAAGTTAACCAATTAAATAAGCCAATATCCTATAATGAGATACAGGAAGCTATCAAAAGTCTTCCAACAAAAAAAAGCCCAGGACCAGATGGATTCACAGCAGAATTCTATAAGACCTTTAAAGAAGAACTAATACCCATACTCCTCAAGCTCTTCAGAGAAACAGAGAAGGAGGGAGCTATCCCAAACTCATTCTACGAAGCCAATATCACACTCATCCCCAAACCAGGCAAAGACCCAACCAAAAAGAAGAATTACAGGCCAATCTCCTTGATGAACACAGATGCAAAGATCCTTAACAAGATTCTAGCTAACAGAATCCAGAAACACATTAAAAAAATAATACACTATGATCAGGTAGGCTTCATCCCAGAGACACAGGGATGGTTTAACATACGTAAGTCAATAAATGTAATCCAGCATATCAACAGAGCCAAGGTCAAGAATCACATGATTATCGCCACAGATGCAGAAAAGGCCTTTGATAAAATTCAACATTCATTCATGCTAAAAGCTCTGGAGAAAATAGGAATAGAAGGAACATTTCTAAAAACAATAGAAGCCATTTATGACAGACCAATAGCCAATATTATACTTAATGGGGAAAAGCTACAACCAATCCTCCTAAAAACAGGAACAAGGCAAGGATGTCCACTGTCTCCACTCCTCTTCAACATAGTCCTAGAACCCTTAGCCAGGGCAATAAGGCAAGAAAAAGACATTAAAGGGATCTGCATAGGGAAAGAAGAAGTTAAACTATCCCTTTTTGCAGACGACATGATACTATACCTCCACGATCCCAAAAACTCCATCCCCAAACTTTTAGAAATCATAAGTCACTTCGGCAAAATAGCAGGATACAAAATAAACCCACAAAAATCAGTTGCCTTCCTATACACTGATAACGCACAGGAAGAGAGGGAAATAAAGGGAGCAACCCCATTCACAATAACCTCCCAAAAAATAAAATATTTAGGAATTAACCTAACCAAAGATGTAAAAGAACTATTTAATGAGAACTATAAAAAGTTAAAGAAAGAAATTGCAGAAGACACTAGGAAATGGAAAGACCTCCCATGCTCCTGGATAGGCCGACTTAATATAGTAAAGATGGTGATACTTCCAAAACTAATATACAAATTCAATGCAATTCCTATTAAAATCCCAATGACGTACATCACTGAAATACAGAAAACAGTCCAAAAATTTATATGGAACAACAAAAGACCTAGAATAGCCAAAACAATTCTAGGGGATAAAGACAATATGGGAGGGCTATCCATGCCGAACTTCAAACTCTACTACAGAGCTATAATCACAAAGACAGCATGGTACTGGCACAAAAACAGACCCGAAGACCAATGGAACAGAATAGAAGATCCAGATATAAATCCACAGGCCTACAGCCAGCTGATATTCGACAAAGGAGCCAAAGACATACAATGGAAGAAACACAGCCTCTTCAACCGCTGGTGCTGGGAAAACTGGGCAGCCACATGCAGAAAACTAAAAGTGGACCCCAGCCTATCACCATGCACCAACATCAACTCAAAATGGATTAAAGACCTTAACATTAAACCTGAATCTCTGAAACTACTACAGGACAGAGTAGGAGAGACACTTGAACTAATAGGCACAGGAAGGAACTTCCTGAACAGAGTCCCAGGGTCACAACAAGTTGGAGAGAGACTCGACAAATGGGACTACCTTAAAATAAAAAGCTTCTGCACAGCTAAATCTATCGCAACTAAGCTAGAAAGACAACCAACTAATTGGGAAAAAATATTTACCAGCAATATATCAGACAAGGAGTTAACATCCTGTATATACAGGGAACTCAAGAAACTAATCCCTCCCAAACCTAACAAACCAATTACTAAATGGGCAAGGGAACTAAAGAGGGACTTCTCAAATGAAGAAATAAAAATGGCAAAGAAACACATGAGGAAATGTTCATCATCCCTGGTGGTGAAGGAAATGCAAATAAAGACAACCCTGAGATACCACCTTACCCCAGTCAGAATGTCCCACATCCACAAATCAGCCAACGACAAATGCTGGAGGGGATGTGGAGAAAGAGGAACCCTATTACACTGCTGGTGGGAATGTACACTTATACAACCACTTTGGAAAGCAGTCTGGAGGGTCCTTAGAAAGCTAAAGATTGACCTCCCTTACGACCCAGTCATACCACTTCTAGGCATCTACCCTGAACAACAGGAACCAATATACAAGGACACGTGCACCTCCATGTTTATTGCAGCACTGTTCGCAATAGCTAGGATATGGAAACAACCTAGGTGCCCCACCACAGATGAATGTATCCAAAAATTGTGGTATCTATACACAATGGAATATTATGCAGCCATTAGAAATGACAAAATAATGGCATTTTCAGGGAAATGGATGGAGCTAGAAGGAATCATGTTGAGCGAGGT
Source organism: Dipodomys spectabilis (assembly GCF_019054845.1). Lineage (NCBI taxonomy): Eukaryota > Metazoa > Chordata > Mammalia > Rodentia > Heteromyidae > Dipodomys > Dipodomys spectabilis. The sequence goes on from NW_024870744.1 coordinate 5,639,584, forward strand.
AAGCCAAGAACGAAGAGACAAACGGTACATGGTCTCCCTGATAAGTGGATGCTAAATCCAAAAGGTTAGGTGAAACGACAAAACTAACAGGACCTAAGAAACAAAGAACTCCTGCTCATCTGGTCGAACCACTACTAAATATCCCCATGCTGCTGATCACAAATATGGTATATAACATGTGAACAGTGTTATATATTACAGACTGTGGTAGACAATTTGCTCCAGGGAAGTTAGAATGAACTTGTGATTTTGAAATTATGTAATCATTTAATCACAATCAAAAAAAAAAAAAAGAATCTCGGGGAAGGGAGGGAGGGAGGGGATGGTATGGGGAAAACAATGGAGGGGGTAACAATGTTCAAGAGGAAGTGTACTCATAACCTCACTCATGCAACTGTAACCCTCTGTATAGTAGCTTTCCAATAAAAAAAAAAAAAAAAAGGGCTATGGTATTAATAATCCCACTGAACATACAATGCTCAGGCTTTAACATCTCTGAGAACAAATAAAACCACATAGCTTGACCAGCTTAAACACAGAGCAGTAATTTAGGACAGTAGCTTGAACATTTTTTTCTTATTATTAGATTAGCTTTTAGAATTCACTACTTGTTTCCTATTTCTAAAGGTCAGAGTTCTGGGCTGGGAAGGTGGCTCAGTGGTAGAGTGCTTGCCTTGCATGCATGAGGCCCTGGGTTCAATTCCTCAGCACCACATAAGCAGAAAAAGCCAGGAGTGGCACTGTGGCTCAAGTGGTAGAGCACTAGCATTGAGCTGAAGAGCTGAGGGACAGTGACCAGGCCCAGAGTTCAGACCCACGACAAAAAAAATAATAATAACTAAAGGTCAGAGTTCTGTGACACATTCCAGTGTTTTGTGATATTTCCACCTATCTTTGCTTTTAAATACATGTAGTCTATTTGGAAGAGACAGTGTGGTCTCTCATTACCCAGAAAGTTTACCTAATCCTCTATCATTCGGAAGATGGTGCTGTCTGTGTAGACATGGCCTTGCAGAATCGGTTCTCTCTTCCTGCAAAGATAAGCACAATTTATACCGCATAGTAAAAAATGTTGCACATGTTCTTTAGAATATATAGCTTAAAGGTCAAGTCAGTGATTTTTAAACTGTTTAATTTCAGGATCCCTTTATATTCCTAAATATAAAGAACCTTAAGCACTAATTGTTACTGCATTAGAACTTAAAACAGGAATTAAATAAAAAGTTTTAGGGCTGGGAAGGTGGTTCAGTGGAAGAGCGCTTGCCTTGCATGTATGAGGCCCTGGGTTCAATTCCTCAGCATCACATAATCAGAAAAAGCCGGAAGTGGCAATGTGGCTCAAGAGCACTGGTCTTGAGCTGAAGAGCTGAGGGACAGCAGCCAGGACCAGAGTTCAGGCCCACGACGACCACCACCACCACCAACAACAACAAAAGTTTAATTTAAAAATAACAAATCTTCCAGATGCTGGTAGCTCACGGCTGTAATCCTAGCTACTCAAGAGGCTGAGATCTGAGGACTGTAATTTGAAGCCACCTGGGCAGGAAAGTCTGTAGTCTGTAAGATTCTCACCTCCAAAAAACTACTCAGAAAAAGCCAGAAGTGGCTATGACTCAAGTGGTAGAGCCCTAGCCTTGAGCAAAAAGAAGTTAAAGAGCCGGGGGCTGGTGGCTCACACCTGTAATCCTAGCTACTCGGAAGGCTGAGATCTGAGGATCGTGGTTCAAAGACAGGTTCAAAGCCAGCCCAGGCAGGAAAGTCTGTGAGACTGTTATCTCCAATAAACCATTCAGAAAACTGGAAGTGGCACTGTGGCTCAAGAGGTAGAGTGCTAGCCTTGAGTTGAAGAGCTGAGGGACATCACCCAGGCCCAGAGTTCAAGCCCCATGATTGACAACAACAACAACAAAAAAGGAGTTCAGGGACAGTGCCTAAGCCCTAGGTTCAAGCCCCAGGACCAGCCTCACTCCCTAAAATAATAAATAAAACTAAAACTAAACAAATCTATGCCATGTTAACATATATAGTTTTAATTTTTTTTAAAAAACTATTTTTCTAAAACAATAAAACATGTATATTTTGTAATTTCCTTACTATCTGGCTCAATGCTGCATTTCCCTGTCCTTTTTGTTTTTTGGTCAGTCATGGGGCCTGAACTCTGGGCCTAGATACTGTCCCTCAGCTCTTCAGCTCAGGACTAGTACCCTACCACTTGAGCCACAGTGGCCACTTCTGGCTTTTTCTGCTTATGTGGTGCTGAGGTATCGAACCCAGGGCCTCATGCATGCAAGGCAAGCGCTCTACCACTGAGCCAACTTCCTAGCCCTAATTTTTTTTAAAGTATTATTTGTGAAGCATTAATTTATTATTTATTTATTTATTTAAAATTTTTTTGGGTCCAGTCATGGGGCCTAAACTCTGGGCCTAGGTGCTGTTCCTCAGCTCTTCAGCTAAAGGCTAGCACTTACCACTTGAGCCACAGTGCCACTTTCAGGGTTTTTTTTTCTGCTGATGTAGTACTGAGGAACGGAACCCAGGGCCTTATGCATGCAAGGCAAGTGCTCTACCACTGAGCCACCTTCCCAGCTCCCCTCCTCCCCCATCTATTTCTATACTCTATGTCCTACACTATGTTACTGAAGTACATGAAAAAAGTCTGTAGCCATCCAAATATGTAGCTACGAAAAGTACACCAAGGTTAACCTTTCATAAAATTGTGAGCAATTATCTCTAATCTCATAAAGAAACTTGATAAGTGGTAGTTTTAAAAGTTAGTTGCATGTAGAATCTGAAACACTCTCCATACTATGGTAAAATCCACTGGATTTTAATACAAGTTTTTAAAAATATTTATTGTGATTAGTAAAGTGTGTACAGAGGTGTTACCATTACTTAAGTCAAATTATGAATACATTTTCTTTTTGGACAATGTCACCCCCTCCTTTGCTTTCTCCCAGCTTCCCCCTGCCATCCCTTATCCACAAATTGCAGAGTGCGTTTTCCACAATGTCTACTGAGTACCATGCCTGCATTTGTTCACCCTTCCTCCCTCTCCACTTTCTGTACTATACTTTGCCCCCCGAAAGACAAAAAAATAAAAGCAAAATATAAACCACCAGCAGCAATAACAGCAACCAAAAAACCCAATGTTTCCATTTCCTGCCATTTGTTTTGATAAACAGTATGTTATACTTTTGGTTTCCTCTCCTAAGATTATCTTCCTTCAGTCTGACTGTGTGTGTGAATGCCTAGAATACTAACACAAGTTTGGGAGGGTTTTTTTTGTTTGTTTGTTATTGTTGTTTTTTTGCCAGTCTGAGGTTTGAGTTTTCGGCCTGGGTGCTGTCTCTGAGCTCCTTTTGCTTAAGACTAGTGCTCTACCACTTTGAGCCACAGTGTCACTTACATCTTTTTCTGTGATTAACTGGAGATAAGAGTCTCACAGACCTTCCTGCCCAGGCTGGCTTTGACCAGTGATCCTCAGATCTCAGCCTCCTGAATAACTAAGATTACAGGTGTGAGCCACCAGTGCCCATCTAATACAAGTTTTTTGTGTGTGTGTTTTATTTTTGCCAATCTGGGGACTTGAACTCAGGGCCTGGGCACTGTCCCTGAGTCTCTCTGTGCTCAAGACTAGCACTCTACCACTAAGCCACATTCCCAGCCCACAAGTTTTTTAATATTCTTATTTCACTTAATTTTATCATTGGCTATAAATACTATCAGTTGTTCCCCTTGGTTCACTGTTTAGCAAATGCCTGCCAGATATCCAAATCTGAATAACCAGTTTGTCAGCACCTGATCTTTCAAAGAAAACTAGTGTTCTATGAAAAAGAGCAGCTAATTCAGCACTAATACAATCCCACAGGGCCTATGACGACCTAATTCTTTGCTGTGCAATACACGTGCTTTTTACATATTTTCTATTCTGCCACAAAGAATATTAATATATAATCTCAAGGGCCTAAGTTTAATAAAGTTCATCACTTTAATTTAGAATACTCAAAAAGTGTGGCTTTTTTTCTTCTGTTTTTAAATTTAAAGAACATGCCAAGGAAGAATAAAATGCCAACTGAGCCAGCTTGGCTTGATTCACAACACAGGACTACCATTCTACCCACACACTGATTCTGTACCATAAAGCACAAATGCCAATGCTGCAGGAAGGACAAACAATAGCTAGGATTACCAGGAAAGAAGATCTGACCTACTGATTCCTGGGAAGGATTGTGGAATCCTTAGGGTCAGCAGATCAGACTCTGAGAAATACTCAAGAGCCTATCCTATATTATTCTGACTGGACACCATCATATTTTGAGTCAGAATTCCATCTGGCATTACTAGGCTTCATAAGGTGAAGCTGGCACGCACCTTCCTGGGGGGTGTGGCTGTGGCCTGGGGGGTGTGGGAAATGTGCACATAGTCATCTGGATGGCAGGTTGGGGCTGGAGGAGGAGAGGTTGCTGGGGTTCCCAGAGGAGTTCCTTTTCCACCTGCCCAGAGACAAGGGTGAAATAAATAAATAAGTACTGAATCTAAGTATTAGAAAAACAGACAATTCTTATCAGCATAATTATTACCACAAATTAGCCTGGAGAGTTAACTTCATGGGGATCTACATGAGTGTCTGTCTCTGTCTCTGACTCTCTCCCCCTTTCTTTTTATGGTTTACTTACTCATTCTGAAAGTCCCAGAAATGTGCATTAGGTGTCAAGAGCATTGTCAAGTATCCCCCAAACTCACTATGAGATCTGAACGGTGCTATCACAAAGGCAGGCCAAAACCAACCAATGAGATCCAATTATAACATACGTACCAGTTGTGCCAAAAACTTTACTGTAAGGATGGGACAAATCAGATGGGACATTTCCAGGAGATGTTGGAGGAGTGGTCATACCACAAACCGAAGATGGGCTCCAAAGAGTAGCCTGGGAAGTTAATAAAGTACATCAGTAGCAGCAAATGAATACTGCATCCTGCCTCAGATTTAAATCTGAAGTTCACTTTAAATTTAGCCTGTATAATTGTAAAGAGGCATCCCAGTAAAACTTTATCAATAGACAAACTGCAATTTAAATGTCTGAACTCCAAGATGTACAAGTAGCAAAAGCAGCTTTCTTTGTTCTTATCAAGGGCCCTCAAAAGGGCCTCACGCAATGTGAAAATTTCCCAACCATATACTAAATCTTAACCCAAACAGTCAGCTTCACCAGGAGGCAGAGACAGACAGGCACACTGTGAAACACCATACTTGTAGCGGCTCAGGTAACAGCCGTGCCGATGGGGAACTCAGAGTCTGAGGTAGCTGCCTGGGCGTACTGAACAACATCAGTTGAGTGGTGGAGTAAGGGGTGGAAGTAGCACTCCCTGAAACAAAAGGGAAGAACACAAAGGGTGAGAGTGGGCTTCAGATAGTTCTAGACCATCTGGCAATGTTCAGTTCTCTTCATTAAAAAAAAACAATTATTACAGCTGGGCACCGGTGGCTAACACCTGTAATCCTAACTACTCAGGAGGCTAAGATCTGAGGACTGCAGTTCAAAGACAACTGGGGCAGGAAAGTCTGTGAGATCTTTATCTCTAGAAAACCAGTGGCACTGTAGCTCAAGTGGTAGAGTGCTTGCCTTGAACTGAAGAGTTCAGGGGCAGCGTCCAGGCCCAGAGGCAGAGTTCAAGCCCCATGACTGGTTGTAGTAAGATCTGAACCCAGGGGCTCATGCTTGTCAAGTGCCCAGAGCTTTTTTGCTTTATCTTTTAGGTGTGGTCTTACTTTCTTTTAGCCTAAGACTGAGATTTTCCTAACCTATGCCTCTCAAACTGGGATTACAGGCATGAACCATCATATCTACATTACATTGAGACTATGTTTGTTTTTGTGGATGGAATTTTCTTTCAAGTTAGTTTCTGTTAATTAGATGTAACTTTTTTTTTTTTTTTTTTTGCCAGTCCTGGGACTTGAACTCTGGACCTGGGTGCTGTCCCTGAGCTTCTTTTGCTCAAGGCAAGCACTGTACCACTTGAGCCATAGTACCACTTCTGGCTTTTTTGAGTAGTTTTTAAGTAACAGATTTTAACAGACCTTTTTTAAGTAATAGATCTTAAAAGATCTGTTAATGCTCTTTGAAAATGAAAGTTCTGGGAGGTCTGATGTCATTAAGCCTCAGGATAATGGGAGACTGCACACTGTGTATGACAGCTTCAGTGGTGCAGCCTATGTTGAAAACTAAGATTTTTCTGTGAATCTAGTTTAAATTGTCCAATTTTTCTCAGTGTTATAGCCCAGCAAGCCTCATCTGAAGTACCTAGAAAAAAATCAGGAAACTACCTTAGGATGTAGGGCCTAGCTGTCAAATACTTAAGCCCTTTCTTTGTTAAGTGCTGAGGGCATATCTCCAAATCTATGAATGCACTATCAGGTAGGAGATCAAGAACAACTGAACTTGAAGGAGAAATTAATCAGAAGAAAAGAAAGGCAAACTCAAATTTAAATACTTGGGTGAAAATTCCTGGGACATAAAATAAATATTGTCCTAGGGAAAGGCCATCAAAAATCAACAAAGAGAAATAACACTTTTTTACCATAGCTATTCTGTGTATCAACATAGGGGCTGGTGGTAACATCAGCTGAACGAGGAGGAAAGCGGGTAAAGAGCTGGTGAGACACAGAATAACCATCTTCATAGGAGGCTTCCGTAGGGTCCAGGGAGATTTTGGCACACTCTATTACCACATCATGAGTTTCTAATTTCTTCCACCTGGAAAAGGTTAACGGAAGTCAAGAAAAGCAAATATTAACTCATTTAATCACATCAATTAAATTAGTTAAAAAGGCCAACTCAGTGCCAGCCATGGGACTGTGACTGGCAACAAACGAGGTAGAACAATGGTAGGCCCAAGTAGAAAACAGTACTAGTTGAAGAACTAGCCATTCATCTTCCAAGCCTATTCTTCCCTATTTAAGAAGAACACCAAACTGGACACTGGTGGCTTATACCTGTAATCCTAGCTACTCAGAAAGGTGGTATCTGAGGATTGTGGTTTGAAGCCAGCTTGGGCAGTAAAGTCTGTGAGACTCTTATCTTCAATAAACTACTCAAAGAAGCCAATGGCTCCAGTGGTAGAGCGTTTGCCTTGGGCAAAAGAAATTCAGGGCAGCACCTAGGCCCAGAGTTCAAGTTCCAAGACTGGCCAAAAAAAAAAAAAAAATTTACATCAAACTAACAGAAACTAATGTGAAAGAAAATTCCATCCACAAAACAAGCATAGCCTCAATGTAACATAAACGCTGTGGAGCAAGTCTTCGAACAAATGTCACCAAGGAGTAGGGTAAGCCTGTAAGCTGGGCTGACTTAAAGTTTCCTAGAAAGTCACAGGATTCTTCTATTCTTCTATGTAAAAGGTTACAGCTAGAGAGAACATTTAAAGAGCTGTCTGGAGCTTCCTGTTGTAAGCCCCACTTCCACCTTTACCACTTATCCTGTAGATATGGATGTACAGCAAGACATACACTAATGATCAGCACAGCACAACATATGATAGAAGACAGGAACAACATTCTTTTTTTTTTTTTTTTGGGGGGGGGGGTTCCGGTCATGGGGCCTCAACTCTGGGCCTGGGTGCTGTCCTCAGCTCTTCAGCTCAAGGCTAGTGCTCTGCCACTTGAGCCACAGCGCCACTTCTGGCTTTTTTTTTTTTTTGCTTATGTGGTGCTGAGGAACCGAACCCAGAGCCTCATGCATGCAAGGCAAGCGCTCTACCACTGAGCCACCTTCCCAGCCCCAAGGAAAGATATTCTACAACAGAAATGTTAATACACCATCAGGAAAAACAGGTTTTCCACACATCAAGGGTTGCCAGAGGCAGGGGAAGAATGCAAGGAACTTCTTCTTTTTTTTTTTTTTTTTGTCGTCGAGAGGCTTGAACTCTGGGCCTGGGCGCTATCCCTCAGCTCTTCAGCTCAAGGCGAGCGCTCTACCACTTGAGCTTCAGCGCCACTTCCGGTTTTCTGAGTGGTTTATTGGAGATAGGAGTCTCACAGTCTCTCCTGCTCGGGCTGGCTTTGAACCGTGATCCTCAGATCTCAGCCTCCTGAGTAGCTAGGATTACAGGCGTGAGCCACCAGCGCCCAGCTGCAAGGAACTTCTTGAGGCCATGGAAATATTCTTTATTGGGATTATGACTTTTGTCAAAACTTAATAAATTTTATTGTGTAAATTTTAGTCCACACTATACAAGTTTTAAAATCATGCCTTCAAGAATTAAATGATCCAGGGGCTGGCAAGATGGCTCAGTGGTAGAGCACTTGCTTTGCATGCATGAAGCCCTGGGTTCGATTCCTCAGCGCCACAATAAGCAAAAAGAAAAAAGCCGGAAGTAGTGCTGTGGCTCAAGTGGTAGAGCACTAGCCTTGAGCTGAAAAGCTGAGGGACAGTGCCCAGGCCCAGAGTTCAGGCCTCACGACCAGACCCCTTCCCCCCCCCCCCCCCCCCCCCCCGCCAAAAAAAGAATTAAATGATCCAGAATGTAATCTTTTTTTTTTTGGGGGGGGGGGGTCGGTCATGGGGCCTGAACACTGTCCCTCAGCTCTTCAGCTCAAGGCTAGTACTCTACCACTTGAGCCACAGCGCCACTTCCATTTTTTTCTGCTTAGTGGTGCTGAAGAATCGAACCCAGGGTCTCATGCATGCAAGACAAGCACTCTACCACTGAGCCACCTTCCCAGCCCCCAGAATCTTAAATTTAAAAAGGATACAAAACTTTTCAGGCATAGGTCCACAAGTAGATCTGACAATGTTAAGTATTTAAGTGAATGTGGCTCAGTGGTGAAGGACTTGCCTAGTAGTGTTCAAGAGGCCAGGCCTGAGTTGGATCCCTGCACATGTCCATTTTCTTTCAGCTCCTCTGTATTTGTCATTTGTTCCACAGCAGTCCTGATAATTGGCAGGATATTTGACATATGAATACCTGCTCAACACAGCATTATTGCAGGTGTTTCTACGCCCCTGGTGATTCTAGCTGGGATCCTCACTTTCCGTTCCACCTCAGAGAGGGGCACTCCAAGGCTGGCTCTAGTGAGATGTGTGACCTTGACAACGGATGCAGAATGCTCACTTCTTACAAGTTAAAAATTCCCTATATACAGAAGTGTGTCCAGGGCATGGGGGTGAGGCAGCTTCACTGAACAGCAACTGAGCAGAGGTGGCAAGGACATGGGCCCCTAGGGTTCTCACTGGACTTGTATATGGGGGCAGAATCATCTTCCCACATCCTTAGCAGAGCTAGAACATGAGCAAGGAGGAGGAAGGAAGAGAAGAAGAATGCCCATGGCTCATACCTGTAATCCTAGCTACTCAGGAGGCTCAGATCTGAGAATCACAGCTCACAACTAGCCCAGGGCAGTAAAGTCCGTACAACTCCCTCCTTCCCTCCTTCCTTCCTTCCTTTCTTCCTTCCTGCCAGTCCTGGGGCTTGAACTCAGGGCCTGGGTACTGTCCCTGAGCTTCTTTTGCTCAAGGCTAGCACTCTACCAACTTGAACCACAGCAACACTTCTGGCTTTTTCTGTTTATTTGGTACTGAGGAATTGAACCCAGACTTCATACATGCTAGGCAAGCACTCTACCACTAAGCCACATTCCTAGCCCCTTTGTGAGACTCATATCTCCAATTAACCACCAGAAAAAAGAAGTGGCACTGGGGTTCAAGTGGTAGAGGCTACCCTTGAGCACAAAGAGGCCCAGGCACAACACTTAGGCCCTTAGGAGTTTAAGCCCCACAACTGACCAAAAAAAAAGGGGAGGGGGTAACTATAGTAGTAAAGGGAACCTCTGGGTCTCCCTCTAACCTTTACTTCCAATGCTGTTGGCTAACTTGCTACTGTACTTTAGTATTTTCTAAAAATACGCTCTATGCTTTTTCTTTCTTGATATGACTTTTAGACTTTAGACTTTATCAGCCTCCTATTATAGTAGGAGCAGACTGAGGTTGCTGTCCTTTGTCTTGTCTCTCCTCCTCAATGATCTCAGAAGTGTACCATTATTTTTTTCATTGTTTTCATTTTTTTAATAAAATCTATTTCAATAATCATTAAGAAAAGAGTATTGGGTTGGGAAGGTGGCTCAGTGGTAGAGTGCTTGCCTTGCATGCATGAGGCCCTGGGTTCGATTCCTCAGCACCACATAAGCAAAAAGAAAAAAGATGGAAGTGGCACTGTGGCTCAAGTGGTAGAGCGCTAGCCCCACGACCGGACCAAAAAAAAAAAAAAGAAAAGAGTATTAAGAACTATTCGCAGCTGAACCAAATACAACATTGATATCTTCTTATTTGGCTTTCCTGGAGTTTTAATAGTTGTTTCTTTTTCTCTGTTTTCTCTTTCTTCTTTTCCATTTTTTTTTTCTCAACTTAGGACACAATACCTAATTTTTATTTAGTGAAATGCGACTATGTCAATCTACTCCATAGCATGGACCTTATGAATCTTCAGACTGCTGTTTCTTGACACTTCCCTAGGCTACAACCCCAGCTTCCTGAACTGTGTCTTCCTCCTCCTTGTTGTACCTGATGTTGATAAAATACATGCTCTTATAGCTAGCCAAGGATCATGGAAGGCAAATTTGAGTCCCTGTGACTCCTACCTGATAATTAATTTAGTTGATATAGAATCCTAAATTGAAAACCTTTTCAAATGATTCCTTATAGTTTGGGTTTTCTTTTTCTTTCTCTGAAAAACTTGTTTCCCACAACATGTGAAGTTGGTGCATTCTTCTACATTGACTATGCCCCATGCCCTACATAAGTCCCTCCAATCTAGAAGCAAGCTGAGTCCTTCAATTCTAAGAGTTTATTATTATTGGAAATATTTTGTGGTGCTGAAGATTAAACCCAGCACTTTGTACATGCTAGGCATGAGCTACAACCCCCAGCCCCTAGGAATTGTTTCTATATTATCATTTCTTTTACAATTCCTTCTTCCATCAACTTCCATCAATTTTACTTCTTTTTTAAAACTTCAGGGTTTTTTTTTGGGGGGTGGGGTGGGGGTGGGGGTGATGGTTCTAGGGCTTGAACTAGGTAGGACCTGGGCACTGTCCCTGAGCTTTTGCACTCAAGTTGAGAACTATACCACTTGAGTCATAGCTCTACTTCTGGCTTTTGGGTGGTTAACTGGAGATAAGAGTCTCATAGACTTTCCTGCTCAGCCTGGCTTTGAACCATAATCCTCAGATCTCAGCCTCTTGAGTAGCTAGGATAATAAGCATAAGCTACCAGTACCTAGATTAAAACATTTTTCATTGGATACTGGAACTTTCTGTACTGATTATTTTACATTACTTCCCTATTACCTATCTTTATCCTTTGGTTATTCTTTCTTTTTTTCTTTTGTCAGTTGTGGGACTTGAACTCTGGGCCTGAGCACTGTCCCTCAGCTCTTCAGCTCAAGGCTAGTGATCTACCACTTGAGCTACAGCGCCACTTCCTGGTTACACTTTCTAAGATAGTCTCAAGTTTGAAATGTTTATTTGGCTGAGTGAGGTGGCTCATGTCTGTTATCCTACTTGAGAGATGGGAGATCAGGTAGATGGCATGTTGAGACTAGCCCTGATTTAAAAGAAAAAAAAGTTTATGGGACCTACATCTCAACCAATAAAAAAAACTAGGAGCCACAGTCACCCACAGTGCACCAGTCACCCCAGCTACTACATAGGAAACATAAATAAGATGATCATCTATGTTAGCCCAAGTATGAATGTGAAACCCTATTTAAAAAACAGGAGGGCTGGGAAGGTGGCTCAGTGGTAGAGTGCTTGCTTTGCATGCATGAGGTCCTGGGTTCGATTCCTCAGTACTACATAAGCAGAAAAAGCCACAAGTGGCGCTGTGACTCAAGTGGTAGAGCACTAGCCTTGAGCTGAAGAGCTGAGGGACAGTGCCCAGGCCCAGAGTTCAGGCCCTAAGACCAACCAAAAATAAATAAATAAATAATAATGTGGGCTGGGAAGGTGGCTCAGTGGTAGAGCGCTTGCCTTGCATGCCTGAGGCCCTGGGTTCGATTCCCCAGCACCACATAAGCAAAAAGAAAAAAGCGGAAGTGGCACTATGGCTCAAGTGGTAGAGCGCTAGCCTTGAGCTGAAGAGCTGAGGGACAGCGCCCAGGCCCAGAGTTCAGGCCCCACAACTGGGGAAAAATAAAAAATTAAAAAAATAAAAATAAAAAAATAAATAATATGTATTTTTTTTTAAAAAACAGGAAAAGCAAAAATGGTGGAAAACTCAAGTGATAGAGTACCTGACTGGCAAGTGCAAGGCCCTGAGTTTCCAGGATCATCGAAAAAAGTTTGTTTGGGGTATCATTTTTCATTTTCAAGTGTTTTATTCTTTAGTCTCAGAATGGTCCTCCTGTGACATCCTAATCTTCAGACAGCCCGAACACAAATGCTATCCTCTGCAGAAGTTCTCTACAATTTCTCTGCTTTCTGTAATCAGTGTTTCTTTCTAGTTCCTTTTTCTCCTCTATCTTTGTTTGCTTATGGGGTTTTTTTTTGTCCGATCATGAGGCTTGAACTCTGGGCTTGGGCGCTGTCCCTGCACCCTTCAGCTCAAGGCCAGCACTCTACACAGTGCCACTTCCGGTTTTCTAGTGCTTTATTGGAGATAAGAATCTCATAGACTTTCCTACCTGGGCTGGCTTTGAACTGCGATCCTCAGATCTCAGCCTCCTAAGTAGCTAGGATTACAGGCATGAGCCACGGGTACCCAGCCTTACTAAGTCTTAATAAGATTTTACCTCCAATTAACCAACAAAATACTGTACTGGATGCATGGCTCAAGTGGTAGAGCACCGATCATGAGCAAACTGCCAAATGAAAGTACAAGGCAAAAGTGGCATTCTGGCTCAAGTTGTTGAGTGCTGAAGAGCTGAGGGACAGTGCCCAGGCCCAGAGTTCAAGCCCCACGACCGACAAAAAAAAAAAAAAGCACAGGCTTTGAGTTCAAACCCCTATACTGGCACACACACATGCATGCATGCACATAGGCATGCACGCATGCACATGCACACACACACACACACACACACACAGAAACTGGATGAAACAGAGTCCTAACATGTTAATGCTTCAAAGATATAAGTTAACTGATTTGTACTACAGAATCCTTAGATAGTGAAGAACTCACATCATAAGAGCTTCTGGAATAACTGCAGAAGATGAGGGCCTAAGGTAACCAGGGTGAGATTTGATGTGGGAGCACTGAGCATCTAGAGGTCCCTTCCCAACTCTAGGCTCCTAGGCAATGACTCTTTTCTCACCAGAAATCTGGATTATTCTCTGGAGAATAAATAAGGATGATGTATTCCATAGTTGTTGAGAGCACAAGTTGCAAACAGGAGAATTAAGTGAGAACTACATTCTGAACACCAATACCACCAAACCCTCCTCACTTCCAGTCTCTTCCTCCAGCAGTAACCAAATCCTCACCAGCCTGGAAACCAGAAGATCTTTTCTAAGCACCTGACTACCTCAAAAAGACAACACTGATATCAGTATCTCCTGCAAATGGTCAGATCAACACACAACAAAATCCAACGTCAACACTTTTTAAGTCTCTCCATCTAAACACAAGCAAACTACTAAATCCTTGTAGAAAGCCTCAGACTTACAAAGAACAATTCAAAACAAAAATAAGGCATCTTAAGTGCTGGACACTGGTAGCTAATGTCTGTAATTTTAGCTACTCAGGAGGCTAAGATCTGAGGATCACAGTTCAAAGCCAGCCTTAACACCAGAAAACGAAGTGGTGCTGTGGCTCAAAGTGGTAGAGTGCTAGCCCTGAGGAAAAGAGCTCAGGGACAGCGTCCAGGCCCCAAGTTCAAGCCCCAAGATGGAACAACAACAACAACAAAAACATTTTAGAAGAAACAGGCACAAGGAAAACAAAACAAACACTGTCAACATTCCCCAAGACACAGAAGAATGTATCCAGAAAACAAAAATAGGCTACCATTAAAAAAGCACTCTAGGGCTGGGAAGGTGGCTAAGTGGTAAAGTGCTTGCCTTGCATGCATGAGGTCCTGGGTTCAGTTCCTAGCAACACATAAGCAAAAAGAAAAAAGCTGGAAGTGTCGCTGTGGCTCAAGTGGTAGAGCGCTAGCCTTGAGCTGAAGAGCTGAGGGAAAGCGCCCAGGTCCAGAATTCAGGCCCCGTGACTGGACCCAAAAAGAAAAGAAAAGAAAAGAAAAAAGAAAAGAAAAGAAGCATTCTAGTGGGGCACCGGTGGCTCACCCTTGTAATCCTAGCTACTCAGGAGGTTGAGATCTGAGGATCATGGTTCAAAGCCATCCCAGGGAGGAAAGTCCATGAGACTCTTATCTCCAATAAACCACTAGAAAACCGGAAGTGGCGCTGTGGCTCAAGTGGTAGAACACTCGCCTTGAGTTGAAGAGCGCAAGGACAGCACCCAAGCCCAGAGTTCAAGCCCCATGACCAAACAAAAAAAAAGCATTCTAAAAGTATTTTTTTATTTTTATTTATTTTATTCTTTTGATTATGTGGTACTGAGGATTGAACCATGGGCCTCATGCACTCTTCCACTAAGCTACATTCCCAGCCCCTAAAAATAAATTTTAAAAGAAGCTTTCTGGAAACTAAAAAGAATACTTGGTGGTAGCTGGCACCAGTGTTCACACCTGTAATCCTAGCTACTCAGGAGGATCAAGGTTCGATACCCAATTCTCAGCCAGGGGCAGGAAAATCTGTGAGACTCTTATCTCCAAAAAGCCTAAGGCTCAAGTTGTACTCAGGGACAGCATCCAAGCCCTGAATTCAAGCCCCAGTACCAGGATAGTACCTACCCCCACATACACACAATCATGGTGGTAGAAATAGCAACTATCACTAGCACAGGACTAAAAGCCAAAGATAGGGAAATCTAAAGTAAAACATATTGGTAGAAAGAAAAAAACAAGAGATCTCAATCACAATACTAGTTCTGGATGGAAAGACAGGGACAACCAGAACAATGAAAACAAGGCACAAAATATGAATGAAAATTTCCTAGAACTTAAAAGAACAGAACTGTAAGCTGAACAATGAAACTAGATTCACACTAAGGTACACCAGAAGGAAATTTCAGAGTATCATGCCAGTAAGAGAAACACTGTGCCAGCTCCCACATAGGAAAATACAGATGATCTAACATCAGAATGTCTTTGGATTTCAACGGCAACACTGGCAGCAAGACAGCAATGGAATACCGCCTACAATCACTAAGACTGACTCCTAATAGAGAAGTTTACAACCAGCCAAACAACTGCATCTGTCCTCAGAAGGCTATGATAGCATATACTCCAAGAACAACTGAATAAACCTAGAAAGAACACACTAGACACAGGAAATGAGATCAGGCTGACAGCCAAGTACCAGGTACAAACCACAACCAGTTTGGTTCAGAACAGACCTGCCAAAGAACAAGCACACTGCAGGCTACCTCCAATGTTCTGCTGCCTTGCATTTCCCTTTTAGCCCTGGAACACAGCCAGATGACCTGGCCCAGATAACTGTTGAAGTTCTTACTCTCCCTTCTCTGTCAGATCAGCAGAGGATGTTGATTTTCCCCCCACAAAAGATTCTGCTGGGCCCTACTCCTAAGAACTGGAAACAGCCAGCACAGCACATCTTGTATCAGCCCACACTTGGAGGCTATGCCCGACAAGCTTCACTTTTGACCTTGTGCAATCACTTCCCCAAAGGGGCAAGGACGGTGTAGCCAAAGCAGAACAAGGCTCAGGCACTGCTCTGGCCTTCATCCCGCATGAGACTGCCCTTCAGCTGATCTGGTTCCCAACAGCGACTCAAAACAGAGCAGCATATGCAACAAAACTAGAAAGACAATTGACGGAAAAACTAACATAAAAGTAACAGCAGGGTTGGGATGTAGTTTGGTAATAAGTGTTTGCCTAGCATGCCCAATGCCCCAGCACTGCAAGAAAATAAAATAACAACAAAATGAAACAAAAAACAAGAGCAATAGTTGTCTCTAGGTGGAAAAGGGAAGAGGGTCTCATGGGGGTCTCCTAAGGTACTGGCAATGCTCCACATTTTAGGCTGGGTGCTGACTTAGGCTGTGTGCATTTGTGTTATTATTAAACCTTATATGTACACTCGTCTACACTTCTATCCATACGATGCATCTCATAAGAAGTCGCTTTAAACTGACTGAGCTGTGTCATGGGGACAAGAGTTCATGAAGAGATGAGACTCTTTGTAAGGGAATCAAGCAACAAGCCAGCCTTTTCAGTAAGAGACCCCAAAGGTCAACAGCTGTAGTTCAGTTTCCTCCAAAAGCTCCATCCTCTCACTGGGGAGAATAATCCTGTCTGCAGCCAGAAAATGTAGAGGTAGGAGCTATGCTTCTCAAGATGTGGCTCATTGAATTTCTTTCACTTCCCTCCTCAACCCCGGCTCCATTCAACTCAGGAGCCTTGCAGGCAGGTTCAGTTGACTCCAGAAAACAAACCTGGGAACTCCAAGAGTGCCCAGGGTGGGTTGACAGGCACCATATGTGAGTGGAGAAATCCAGGGAGGCCCACCAGTTGAAATACAGCCTTTCTACAATCCACTTGTTTTTAGACACCCACTTCACCTCCTTCCTTGAGCAATGCTACCCCCACCAAAGGGTAAGTCTTCCTGGGCTCTGGGGGCAGGATCTTGCACTGCCACTGCTCCACGGTGAAAGGAGCTATGAGCTCTCAGACTATGAGGAACATACTTTAGACTCCAACAAGTTCCACCTGATTTTCTAACTAGAACATCTATATTCCCAACTCATACCTCAACAGGGATCTCTTAGATCACAGTTTCAATCTCTTAAGAGACTCTTAAAAATTCTATCACTAATTTAGTTTCTATACCTTCGAGGGTCCAGTTCATGGTCCTTGGATCCAGTCACTAATTCCGGGTGAATTCGCACATGCTCCATCATTGGCTAGAAGAGTTTGGGTTGACAAATTATAGGTATGAATTTTGTGGCATATCCACAAAATGGAATATTACTTGACAATAAAAAGGAATGAAAAACTGATACATGTAACAATATGAACTTTGAAGCATGTTAAGTGAGAAGCCAGTCATAAAAGAGCATATTACACACCTTTTATAAGAAATGTACATAATAGCAACTGTGGTGCCTATGAATGAGGTGAGGGTTTTGGAGGAAGGCTGGATTTCTTTACGAAATTTCCCCTGGTGCCATACAATTATATAAAAGCTATAATTGTAACTTGTCTGAATAATATACTAAGTAGCAAATAAATGAACATTTTTAACTTACCTTGACCACTTCTTCAAAGGTTTCTAAGTTTTCCTTCATACTATAGTGAGAACGCAGAAAGGAGACGAAGTTGCAAGGGTACATTCCATAAAGGCGATGAAAGAGGGCATAAACACTGGCATGGAGATGGACAAGGTAGATTTCTGTCACATGGCCTAAAAAAGGAATCCAGGAAGAGGAGACTTGGTTATACTTACACGGCTGACAAGTACAAAGCCTACATGAACACATGTAAGTTTTTATGTATGTATACCCTTGTAGCACTCCAAAGAGGTTAAGTCACAGTGTCTTTCTCTGAACACCAGGCACTAGTATTTAAAACTTACCAGTGGCTTCTATGGCCTTTGGATAAACTTCAAACTGCTTAGTGTTATCCAATAGGACTGCCTTCCTCCACAGTCATCCTCCAAGAAAGGCTCGCAGTATTCTCACAATACCAAGTAGCCTATGTATATACCAAGTAGTCATGTTCCCCATAATTTGTAATGATACTTTTCCACAGCTAATGCAGCACGTACTTCTGGGGGGAAAGGACCAGATTACTTGCCTCTCTAGCTCCTGAGCTTATTTTTTTTTTTTTTTTTGGGCGGGGGGAGGGTCCGGTCGTGGGGCCTGAACTCTGATGGGCCTGGGCGCTGTCCCTCAGTTCTTCAGCTCAAGGCTAGCACTCTACCACTTGAGCCACAGCACCCCTTCTGGCTTTTTTTTTCTGCTATGTGGTGCTGAGGGATCGAACCCAGGGCCTCATATATGCAAGGCAAGCACTCTACCACTGAGCCACCCTCCCAGCCCATAGCTCCTGAGCTCTGCACAGTTCGTAATGTGCAATGAACATTCAAGTGTTTGTGGATCAAGCATGTGAGAACCTTTTAAAATCAGGATGCTATCTTGGCTATGCAGAGCTATAACTGAAGACTGAAAAACAGCTATTATGCAGAATTAGCATAAATTGCCAGAAGCAGGGGGAATGGACAATTCCATTAATTCAGTCTTACCCTATGGAAAACTCAGCAACTCCATATGGAAGCTACTCTTCTAACGAAGAAGGTCCTACTAAGTAAGCCAGCATCACTGCAGGCCTGTGCCTTTTGTTTAATCCTGTCCAGCAAAGCACTCGTTCTGGTGGATCTTATAGATCATACCCTTTCAATAAGAAATTTCACACTGAGATTACCAAAAGATTCTGAATTTCACAGGTTTATAGTTTCTGAATCACTTTGATAAAGTATGTGCTACCTGCTGACAGAGAAAAAGCATTCTGGTGCATTTGGAACTCAATTACTAATTAGGACACCAGCAATTTTCCCCCTCTTTCTACATATATAACCAACCGGTTCTCAGAATCAAAGTTTGTGATCTGACACAAAAGATCAGGATCATAAGTCAAAAACAGTCCACATGACATGCTTAGTCCTATCTACAAGTACATGGATGGAAGTTATGTTTCAGTTTAACTCCTGAAAGTCCAGGAGAAGTTTTCAGTCTTGCCACATGTAAGCCCATCAGGCAATCAAAAGAAGGCAGGTAACTCACCAGCTGTGTCTCCCACATGTGCCTGCATAGTAGACATACCTAAGCATTTCCTCATATCTAGTCAACACCACTCATTTCAGCCTTCAACTTCGCATCTCCCTCACAGCAACTGCCTGTTGACCAGTAAGTAGGATGTACCAGGTAGAACCTGATAGGGACATGCAGATCTATACCTGGTTTCTTTAGGCACCATGACGAAAGACGGCCAAAGATATCAAAGAAATCGAGCAGGTGCTGCTTCCCCGACTGTGGGATCATTGGTAGCATGGTGATCAACACCAAGACACCTGTTGTGAGAACGACGATATCGGTGTCCATCTGTAGAAAGAAGGGCAAGCAGAGTGTCAGGACCAGCACTAGGTTCAGTGTTGCACGTTGCATGATGAAGTTCTCAGTACTGAGAGATCACAAATCAGAAGCTCTTCACACGATCATTTCCTAGAATGCTTCAACAGAAAGACTGAGATATGCATGGGTTGGATTTATGGCAGGCCTGTCCCCCTGGGCCTCTCATAGTGTCCCATGCCAGACCAAACTGTGGCTCTGAACCATTGCCTGGCCTTTACCTGTGGGCTACTGCCACTGAAGGGGTTTCACACAGGAAAAAAAGACCCTAACTCAAAATAATTAAAAAACAGTAATAAAGAAAAGAAGACTGAGATGTAGTGCCACGGTGAATCTAGGAGAACCATTTCCAACACACTTATACCACTGCAACTGGGAAGTTAGTTTAACTTGGCCTAAGAACTCACCAAGTACCGAAACCTCAAGATCCCCTCTTGTAATCGGATAGAAACACAGAAGTTGGTTGATAACAGAACACAGAAATATTGCTCTGTTTTCATCCATGCATCGATCCTAATCCTAAGATATGTACTTTTTGTTAAGTCAGTTTAAAAACATTGCCAAAGCCGGGTGCCAGTGGCTCACACCTGTAATCCTAGCTACTCAGGAGGCTGAGATCTGAAGATCACCGTTCAAATCTAGCCCGGGCAGGAAAGTCCATGAGACTCTTATCTCCAATTAACCACCAGAAAACCGGAAGTAGCACTGTAACTCAAGTGGTAGAGCACTCACTTTGAACTGAAGAGCTCAGGGACAGCGCCTAGGCCAAAAGTTCAAACCCCATGACCGATAAAACAACAACAACAAAAAACCTACTGACAAATAATTCATTCTTCTTTTTCCTTTTTTAATTTACAGAGCTGGACATCAGACCCAGGGCCTCGCGCATGCTGTGAAGGAGCTCTACCATTGAGCTGTACCTTCAGCCCAACCCACTGTTTTTTTAAAGGATGACTACAAAATTATAATTGGAGAAGAAATTCAAATGGCATTAACAAGACAACTTATTTGCTCACCTTTGTAGCAGTATTTGCAGAACCTCAAATAAGCTCTAACCATGCTCTTAGCTTAAATGTCAATTCAAATAACTTTAAGCTAAATGAAAACACAACACTGAATGAATAACTATTCAGCACAGACTATAGCATCTTACCTGACTCACAATTAAATCACAGATCTTTGTCAAGTATCTGAAACTAGGATTTATAAACAAGACACTTATCAAGAGACTACCACATAGTAGGCTAAAACATCCATTACTCCTAATAAAAGAGGCATCTATAAGTCTGGAAATAAAGCTTTAGATGTATTTAATTTTTACACCAAGCACCAATTTTCTATTGTGGCAGTTATCTAATAAAAAGAATAATTTGGTTAAAAAAATTGGGAATATAAAATGAGAATGCATAATGAGTCCACCAAAAAGAACTAATTTCATTTATATAACATTCTAACTGCAATCCTGGATAACAGTTCCTGAGTAATATTTAAGGCATATTACCCTTTTGAACTGTTTTGTATTTTTTCTATTTTTGATACTGAGGTTCAAACCCAGAAAACATTGTTAGGCAAGTGCTTTACCACTGAGCTACATCCCAGAAAGGTAAATGCTTTACAATCTGAACTAAATGTGGTTCCTCAAAATTGGATTATCTTCTATCAATCCATTTGCTCTAAGGATTTGAAGTAGTAAAAACTGTTCCTGTATCCAGGTGTAATGGTGCACACACCTATAATCACAGTACTCTAGAAGCTGAGGCTACATAATGAGACTATCTCAAAAACAAACAAAAACCAGCCAGGCACTGGTGGCTCACACCTGTAATCCTAGCTACTCAGGAGGCTGAGATCTGAGGATCACAGTTCAAAGCCAGCCCGGGCAGGAAAGTCTGTGAGACTCTTATCTCCAATAAATCACTAGAAAACCGGAAGTGGCTGGTGGACACACACACACACACACACACACACACACACACACACACACACACACACACACACACACACACACACACACACACACACACACACACACACACACACACACACACACACACCTGTTCCTGCTTTTTCATAACATCAAATGCACATTTTAAAATACCTACTTCTGGGGATGATAAAGCAGGTGCCCTTCTTGGCAGAAACAAAAGTCAATATGCACTGTGCTGTAGCAGATGAATCCAGGGGCACTGACACCCAGCCCCAAAACTGCTGGATATGCCTGCATCTCTGTAAGGGAGGTAGTGGCTAGGAACCATGCTCACTATTTTATATATACAAAATAAGTACAGGTGCCAAAACAAACTAAGAAAGTGAGAGAAGGAGAAGAAAAACTTGATGGAAAAAAAGATAATGGCACTGGTACACATGATGGTATACAATGCTGCAATCGCAGCATTTGGGAGGCTGGGGTCATGAGTTCAAGACTAGTCTAGATTATATAGTGAGTTCCAGACCAATCTGGGTTACACAGTGAGATTCAGTCTCAAAATCAGCCAGACATTCCATCTTTAGTTATAGGTGCCACTAGAATGTACTTCTAAATGGATAAAGGGACTTTTAAGGATCCATAAAAAGTTATATATATTTAATTAATTTTTAATTATTGGTTTTTTTTTGCAGGTCCTGGGGGTGGAACTCAGGGCTGAGCTCTGTCCCTGAGCCTCTCTTTGTTCAAGGCTAGAACTCTACCACTTGAGCCACAGCACCACTTCTGGCTTTTTCTGTTTATGTGGCATTGAGGAATCGAACCCAGGGCTTCATGCATGCGAGGCAAGTACTCTACTACTAGGCCACATGTCCAGCCCATAATACCTTTTTTTAATTACAAAAATCCATGTCTATTGTAAGAGAATTTACAAGGGATGTGTGTGTGTGTGTGTGTGTGTGTGTGTGTTATGTATGTTTTATACTGGGTCTTAAACTACTATACTATCCTAGCCCTTAGCTTTTTCACTCACTTGAGCTATATTTTCACTTCTGGCTTTTTGCTGGTTAACTGGAGATTAGTGTCAGAAACTTGGCTGGCACTGGTAGCTCACACCTGTATTCTGAGCTACTCGGGAGGCTGAGATCTGAGGATCTTGGTTCAAAGCCAGCCTGGGCAGAAAAGTCCATGAGACTTTTTTTTTTTTTTTTTTTTTGGGGGGGGGGGGGTCAGGTCGTGTGGCGTGAACTCTGGGCCTGGGCGCTGTCCCTCAGCTCTTCAGCTCAAGGCTAGCGCTCTACCACTTGAGCCACAGTACCACTTCCGGCTTTTTTTTTCTGCTTATGTGGTGCTGAGGAATCGAACCCAGGGCCTCATGCATGCAAGGCAAGCGCTCTACCACTGAGCCACCTTCCCAGCCCCTCATAGAGCCAATTCACTCAAATCATTAAATATCCTACCTTTAGACATTTTAGTAAAGAAGGCAAAAGAGGTGCTTGAGAGAGCTTATGCTTCCAAGATGGCTGCAGCCTCACGACGTGCCCCAGCAGTGAGAGAATGGATAAACGGGTGGCGGCTTTGCCCACGTATTCATTAATTTTATCCAAGAGGTGCTGAAAGTGCAAAAAGACAAGGGAAATCCTCACATGACTTAGGAAGTTAAACCCAAATACTGTCAGCAGGGATGGACCTTAGTCTCTCAAGTCTTCCCTCAAGTCCATAAAAAGAAAACCAAGATTTTTAAAAACCATGTTAGCAAATAAACTTTGGTTCTTTGGGCCTGACAGAAAACAGCTAGTTTGCAATTTATGAAAAAGGATCCCCATTATACCAGGCTGCTTGAGGAGGGAGACACTTGAACAGCTGCCCTTGTAACAACTACTGATTTCAAACCTGTGATAGGTTACTGAGGCCATGGGACTCCTGCTGGAAGACCCTTACTGCTACAGCAAGCCAGCATATGGGCATTGGCTCCAGATATAAATTAGGCAGTAGAAATCTGACCCAGAGTAAGGAAAACAACAAAACATATTGGCAAAGTCTTCATATCTTAGCAAAGTCACTCACACCAACTCAAGACTTAGCAGACTTAGCAGACTTAGCAATCACAATGTTTTGTTAGCTATTTATCAGAAACAAAAGGAAAACAGCAAAGAGCATTCCAAGTGCTTGGGTTAGAGAGTAGGAGCTCATTAGTTAGCCACAGAGTTATTTACACTATTTTCCCATATCAATATGTCAAAAAGTCCTAAAAGTTCAAAGCATGGGTTATAGGTCAAATAACCACTATAAAATTATAGTATTGGGATTATAGAATTCTTTGAAGAGTAAGAGCTTTAAAAGCTTCTGCAGTAGGTTTTATGTTGTAAACTTCCCAGAAAGCAAATTGATTTTATATGGGAATAACATCAACTGTGGTATACAGAAATCAAGTAAGGAAGCTCTGGACAGACTGTGCAGTCTTGCGTAGATGCTGTCAAATGAGCCTTAGAGACATATTAAATACCCTCCTATTACATTTCAGTAGTTACCTTATCATGTGGCTCTTGCAAGGTAGTCAGGATGTGCAATACCGGCTGAGAATTGGTTTCCAGGTAATGATCCACCAAGGTGTTTACAAGCATGGGACCACGATCTAAATGTAGAATAATATATTTAGTTCCTTTAGCATTCTAAATTTACCCCAAATATTTGCCTAGATGTTGATAGCTCTTTATCTGCCACCCAAAGTTTTACATTGCATTGCTTATGCCTCCTTAAATTCATTTAGGTTTAACAATAATTCCAAGCATACTTGCTTAATAATCATAAAAGCATATAAAATAATGTCTGTCTTTTTTTTTTTTTTTGCCAGTCCTGGAGCTTGAACTCAGGATCTGGGCGCTGTCCCTGAGCTTCTTTTCCTCAAAGCTAGCACTCTACCACTTGAGTCATAGCACCACTTCTGGCTTTTTCTGTTTATGTGGTACTAAGGAATTGGACCTGGGGCTTCATGCATGCTAGGCAAGCACTCTACCACTAAGCCACCTTCCCAGCCCAAAATAGTCATTTTTTAATTACAAAAAAATATCCAGATCTAGTGTTAAAAACCAAAATTACAGCTGGACACCAGTGATTGATGCCTATAATCATACTCACTCAAGAGGCTGAGACCTGAGGATTGTGGCTCAAAGCTAAGATCAGGCAGGAAAGTCTATGAGACTTTTATCTCCAATTAACCAGCAAAAACTAGAAGTGGAGCTGTGGCTCAAGTAGTAGAACACTAGCCTTGAGCCAAAATCCTCAGGGAAAGTTACTAGGCCTGGAGTTCAAGCCCTAAGACTGGCACAAAAATCAAAACAAGAGAGGCTGGGAAGGTGGCTCAGCAATAGAGTGCTTGCCTCCCTTGCATGAGGCTCTGGGTTCGATTCCTCAGCATCACATAAACAGAAAAGGCTGGAAGTAGCACTGTGGATCAAGAGGTAGAGAACTAGCCTTGAGCTGAAGAGCTCAGGGACAGTGCCCAAGCCTAGAGTTCAAGCCCCATGACCAACAAAAACAAAAACAAAAATCAAAACAAGAAAAAAGTTTGTGCTCTCTGGTTAAAGAGAGGTTGACCAGTTTTCACACTAAAAAACAAACATATGATGTTGAAAATGAACTATACAACTTGTGGGGGACAAAGGGACAGGAGGGAAAAATTGAGAAAAGCAAGGGAAGGGGTGACATTGTCCAAAAAGAAATGTACTCTCAGCCGAATGCTTGTGACTCATGCCTGTAATCCTAGCTAATCAGAAGACTGAGACTGAGGATCACAGTTCATAGCCAGCCCAGGCACAAAAATCCATGAGATTCTTCCCTTCAATTAACCACGAGAAATGGTGCTGTGGTTCAAAGTGGTAGAATGCTTCAAAGTGGTAGAGTGCTAGCCTTGGGCAAAAGAGCTCAGGAACAGTGCCCAGGCCCTGAGTTCAAGCCCCACAACTGACCAAAAGAAAAAAGAAAAAAAGAGGGACTGGGAAGGTGGCTCAGTGGGAGAGTGCTTGCTTTGCATGCATGAGACCCTGGGTTCAATTCCTCAGCACTACATAAGCAGAAAAAGCCGAAAGTGGTGCTGTGGCTCAAGTGATACAGTGCTAGCCTTGAGCTGAAGAGCTGAAGGAGAGCGTCTAGGCCCAGAGTTCAGGCCTCAGGACTGAACAAAAAAAAAAAAAAGAAAAGAAGAAATGTACTCTTTTCCTGACATTTGTAATTGTAACCCCTCTGTACATCGCCTTTATTTATTTATTTATTTATTTATTTAGGTTGGTCATGGGGCCTGGGCGCTGTCCCTCAGCTCTTCAGCTCAAGGCTAGCGCTGTATCACTTGAACCACAGTGCCACTCTGGCTTTTTCTGCTTATGTGGTGCTGAGGAATCGAACCCAGGGATTCATGTATGCAAGGCAAGCACTTGTTCACTGAGCCACCTTCCCAGCCCTATTTTTTTTATTTTTTGCCAGGCCTGGGGCTTGAACTCAGGACCTAGGCACCATCCCTGAGCTTTTTCTTTTTTTGGGTCCGGTCATGGGGCTTGAACTCTGGGCCTGGGCGCTGTCCCTCAGCTCTTCAGCTCAAGGCTAGTGTTCTACCATTTGAGCCACAATGCCACTTCCAGCTTTTTTCTTTTTGCTTATATGGTGCTGAGGAATCAAACCCAGGGCCTCAGGCAAGCAAGGCAAGCGCTCTACCACTGAGCCACCTTCCCAGCCCCCTGAGATTCTTTTGTCCAAGATTAGCACTCTACTGCTTGATCCACAATGCCACTTCTGGCTTTTTCAAAGTAGTTTAATTGAGATAAGAGTCTCACAGACTTTCTGCCTGGGCTGGCTTCAAACCACAATCCTCAGTGTACATCTCCTTTATAATAACAATTAAAAGGTTTTTTTTTTCAAAAACCCATACATGTGCTAGGCACTGGTGGCTCAAACCTATAATCTTAGCTACTCAGGAAGCTGAGACCTAAGAATCATGGTTTGACCAGTTTGTCTGCTAGCCCTGGCAGACAAAACTGACAGACTCATTTCTCTAACAAACAAACAAAAAGGTGGGACTGGAAGTGTGGTAGTAGAGCACTTGCCTTAAGCAAAAAAACTGGTTGAGAGTTTGAAGCCCCTAAGATCAAGTTCTGGTACCAGCACCAGAGCAAAGTAAGACCAAAAAAAAAAAAAGATTTACAGATGAAACAAGATGCATGATTTTTAAAATTCTCTAGGTGGGAGAAAGTCAGAGAGGTAAGAGAAAATGGCAGAAACTACCTATGTAAATTGTGGTCAGGGATAGGTGGAGGAAACTAGGGAAAAGCAAAGGAAGGTGTGACACTGTCCAAAAAAGAAATGTACTCATTATCTGACTTATGAAATGGTAATCCCTCTGAATACCTTCATAAGAACAACAAAATTATTTTTGTAAGTGGCAGAAACCTTGAAACAGGATTCATGGGTTTACTCCAGGATTCTTGCTTCTTTGTGTATATATTTGAGAACTAAACATATGAAACACATACAGTGCAATCCATTAATATCTGCTCTCTTCTAGTAGTTAAAAACTCTCTTCCAGAGCTGGGAATGTGGCTTAGTGGTAAGAGTGCTTGCCTAGCATGCCTGAAGCCTTGGGTTTGATTTCTCAGTACCACATACACAGAAAAAGCCAGAAGTGGCACTGTGGCTCAAGTGGTAGAGTGCTAGCCTTGAGCAAAAGAAGCTCAGACACAGTTCAAACCCTAAGACTTACAAAAAAAAAAACAAAAAAAAAACAAAGAAGAAGAAGAAAATGAAAATGAAAATAAAACTTTCTTACAAAGACAAAAACTAAAATTTGTCCTCCAAATTCTAGTTGCCTCTAGATCTATCTCTTTTTGCGAACAGATAAGCTAAAAAGGACATCCTCTGACTTACCAGAATTGAGATTCTCCTTAAAGACAGCTGTTACATCATCACGCACGCCCAGCATGGTGGAGTCTAGCATGGAGAGCAGCTCCCCGACATTCGCTGGCTGGGCCATTCTCTTGCTCAACACTGCTGTGCTGGGTCCAGGACCTGTGTTAAAGGCTGGGGTGTCTCTTCATTAGGGCTGCTACCAGACTGCAAGAAAGATGGATGGTGTGAGAAATGGCTCCATTTTTACACAAACACACGTGCATGCACGTACATACACACACACACACACATACACAGAGACAAATACCTGCAAGACAAACTATCATATGTGCTGCTGATAGAAGATGGAGTATGTGAATAATTTTATTTTTGATAAATTTACAAGTCAAGCACAGCTTTACGGAATGTAACAGAGTAGATCTTTATTTTACAAATGGCAATCTGGATACCTAAAAAGGCTAAATAATTTTGCTAAGGTCACATGTTAAAACAATATACACAAAGCATGGTGCAGGTGGCTCATACCTGTAATCCTAACTCAGGAGGCTGATATCTGAGGATCAAGGTTCAAAGCCAGGCTGGGCAGAAAAGTCCCTGAGACTCTTATCTCCAATAAACCACCATAAAACGGGAAGTGCTGCTGTGGCTCAAGTGGTAGAGCACTCACTTTGAGCTGAAGAACTCAAGGACAGTGCTCAGGACAAGAGTTCAAGCCCCACGATGGACCAAACAAAACACAATATACACAGGGCCAATCCTAGACCAGTGATTGTATGTGTCATTTGTAACCACATTAAAATATATTCCTATTTGCTTTTCTTTGAGTAAGCTACAGAAGCATTTTTTAAAAGTTTTAGTGCATATAGAATGTGTATCCATAGAATATTTGTTAGAATTTAGTTTCCTGGCCCATTCTCAAACTGCAATTTTGACTCAGTGCACATAAAAAACCCAACT
This sequence comes from Dipodomys spectabilis, assembly GCF_019054845.1. Taxonomy (NCBI): domain Eukaryota; kingdom Metazoa; phylum Chordata; class Mammalia; order Rodentia; family Heteromyidae; genus Dipodomys; species Dipodomys spectabilis. The sequence continues at coordinate 5,667,562 of NW_024870744.1, forward strand.
CAAGAGTTAAACTTCTTCAAAGCTGGCAAAGTAGCAATGACCCCAGAAGCAGACAGAATTAATTCACTGTGATCTATCTCTCACTTACCCTAAAACCCGATGACAGTCATTGACCTGGCTATTGGTGAATCAGACATTCATCAGTGGGAAAAATCAATTAAAATATCTAAATGCATTTTTGATAACCAATCATAAGTATAAACCTTACAGGTAAATCACAACGGATTCTAAAGGGCTCAGAAATGTGAGATCACAACTGGTAAGCATCTACTATTACAAAAAGAGTTCAAATCTGAAAACAGAAATAAATTTCATTTTATTATGAACTAGATTAAAAATAAAAATCATCAGTCCATCACTTAAGACAACTTTTCAAGAGCATATTTACCTAGCTAAATCCCCATACTTATTTCTATTTTCAATGTATCACAAAGATTTTCTCATTAGTGGTGCAGATTAACCTTATAAATTTAGAAGTATTTTGTCTCCAAGATCTCATTTTAATAAAATTGTCCCTTACCTGTTCCAAGTCTAGTGAGACTTTTGAGTTTATCTACTGCAGATTCAAAGACAGTAATGTCAGATCTGGTCCCCTAAAACAGACAGCTCCAGAGCAGTGACATGAGCTCAATGTTAAACAAAGACAGCGCCTACCCAGTGAGTGGGCAGTGTCCCTGAGCTTTTGTGCTCAAGGATAGTGCTCTACTACTTTGAGCCCACAACTTCACTTTCAGTTTTTTAGTGGTTAATTGGAAATAAGAGTCTCACAGACTTCCTTGTCCAGGCTGGCTTTGAATCATAATCCTTAACATCTCAGCCTCCTAAGTAACTAGGATTACAGGAACAGGCCACCAGTGCCTAGACTTAATCGTATTTTTTAATCTCCAACAAAAAGATAAATCTTGGGGGCTGGGAAGGTGGCTCAGTGATAGAGCGCTTGCCTTGCATGCATGAGGCCCTGGGTTCAATTCCTCAGTACCACATAAGAAACAAGAAAAAAGCCGGAAGTAGTGCTGTAGCTCAAGTGGTAGAGCGCTAGCCTTGAACTGAAAAGCTGAGGAACAGTGCCCAGGCCCAGAGTTCAGGCCCCACGACCGGACCCAAAAAAAAAAAAAAAAGATAAATCTTGGACTTTGGATAAGATTCTTGGAAAAATAACCTAATTCAAGCTTTTCTGGGGCTGGGAAGGTGGCTCAGTGGCAGAGCGCTTGCCTTGCATGCCTGAGGCCCTGGGTTCAATTCCTCAGCCCTACATAAGCAAAAAGAAAAAAGCCGAAAGCAGCACTGTGGCTCAAGTGGTAGAGCGGAGCCTTGAGCTAAAGAGCTGAGGGACAGCGCCCAGGCCCAGAGTTCAGGCCTCACGACTGGACCCAAAAACAAAACAAAACAAATCAAACTTTTCTGACATACTAAAAAGCCCTAAATCATAGCTAGGCACTAGTGCTCAAGCCTGTAATCCTAGCTATTCAGGAAGCTGAGTTCTAAAGATGGCAATCTGAAGCCAACTTAGGCAGGAAAATTCTGAAGACTCTTTTTTTTTTAACATTTTTATATGTATTTTATTGTAAAAACACTGTACAGAGGGGATTTTTTTTCCCTTAAGATTCATCTCCAATTAACCAGCAAATAGTAGGAAATAGAGCTGTGGCTCAAGACCGGCACCTGGGTCAATCATAAGTTTTTAGAATTAGTTCACAACTGTCATATCTTTCTTTTTAAAATTTGTTCAAATATTTCTTAGATTATATAAAGTACTATGTAGAGAAGACAGACTTAGCTGGGCACTGGTGGCTGAGAGACCTGTAACCCTAGCTACTCAGGAAATTGAGATCTGAGGATTACAGTTCAAAGTCAACCTGGGCAGGAAAGTCCATGAGAGTCTTATCTCCAATTAACAATGAGAAAACCAGAAGTGGAGCTGTGGTTCAAAGTGGTAGACTGGTAGCCTTGAGCAAAAAGAGCTAAGGGACAGTGCCCAAGCCCCAAGTTTAAACCCATGACTAACAACAACAACAACCAAAAAAAAAAAAAAAACAGACAGACTTAGTAAGTACAATGAGTAATTCTAGGTGCTCTAGGGGGAAAATGGAAACATTCACTGGGTGCACAGAGGAAGAAGGGGAGAACAACCCAGACACAGAGTGGTAGACAAGCCACACACTTGCTAAACACACTTTACAGCCTGTACAATGTCAGTACTCTAGACATACTGAAGCACTCACAGCTGGGGGAGTCTCTTTTTCATTCTGAAAAAACCACCATACAGGAAAAGAACATATAGGAGAATCTGATAGGCAAATCTAGGGAATGCCTTTCTGCACCCTACATGATAAACAACATTACACAGCTTAGTGGCATGAGTGGCTATCTGCCACTGTGCAGCGCTACAGCTGATACTTCCAGTCATGTTCTTTAATACTTGCTTCCCTCTCTGTTGTTCTTGTTCTGCCAGTCTCTTAGATCACAATAAAAGGCGCTATCACTGAGTCTAAAGTAAATGCCCTGTATGACAGCCTTAAACTTCTCCACAGCCTCTACACTCATATGTAGCCCACTAGCAAGTCTACTCATTTCTGTACCTCCTTTGCTACCCCTGCCCTCCCTCCTCAGGATAAGCTCCCCATTAACTTCTCTTGAAGACATGCTTCCCTACAAATTAGTTGCCACCAACCAAGGTAAATTCTGAAATATATTTAAAATCAACTTGTGCCTTCCTGTGGAGCTAATAAGAGCCAAAGTTATGAGTGGCTTTTGAGGCCCCAGCTGATTCAGCCAGTTGTGAACTCCATACCCTCCCTCTGCCTCTTCATTACCTTGCTCCAGTCCTGGTCTTCTTAAACACATGAAAACTGGTCTGTACTCAGGGCCTTTGTACTTTTTCTCTATGCCTAGAACGAATGCTCTCCTACATCTTCACATGGTTGACAATCTCCTTCAGGTCTCTGCTCAAAATGTTACCATCTCTATAGCGCCTCTCCCCGCCACTTGATCCACAGCGGAGTGGAGGCCATAGGTTCCAGCTTTGAATAAATGATACTTTGTGTGTGTGTGCCAATCCTGAGGCTTGAACTCAGGGCCTGCCCACTATCACTGAGCTTTTTTGCTTAGGACTGTATCACTCTATCACTTGAGCCACTGCTCTACTTCAATCTTTTTGGTGGTTAATTGGAGGTTAAGAGTGTCATAGCTTTTCCTGCCCCACCTAGCAAATGATACTTTCTAATCATGAGGAACCTTGAAGCAAATTTGCACTCTGTAAACAGTTATCACATATGATCATACAGAACACTCACCATCTCACAACCATGAGAAGTAGGGATTGGCAAAATTAGGTTTCCACCTCCACAGGCATCCAGTTTGCATCTGGTTTTGCAAGGTTTGAAGGCTGAACAGTCAGCTGTTAAGTCAACTTGGAGGTTATTCTTACAACCTTGACTCTGTGTGTGTGTGTGTGTGTGTGTGTGTGTGTGTGAGAGAGAGAGAGAGAGACAGAGACAGAGACAGAGAGACTGAGACAGACAGACAGACAGACAGAGAGCTATATGTTTATGTCACATATCTACAAACTGTCAGTAATGCGGACAAGAAATATATTTAGAATATTTAACCATTAGCTGGGTACTGGTGGCTCACACCTGTAATCCTAGCTACTCAGGAGGCTGAGATCTGAGGATCACAGTTCAAAGCCAGCCAGGGCAGGAAAGTAGTCCGTGAAACTCTCATCTTCAATTAACCACCAGAAAAACAAAAATGGCACTGTGGCTCAAGTGGTAGAATGCTCGTCTTGAGCTTAAGAGCTCAAGGCCAGTGCCCAGGGCCAGAGTTCAAGCCCCAGGATAGACAAAAAAAAAAAAAAAGCAAACATAAATTAAATATTAAAATTAAATATTAAAATTTTAAATGTTCATTTAAATAAAAGTAAAACATTTTAGGGCTAGGATATTGTTCAACTGGTAGAGTGCCTGCCTAACAGGAGGAAGGCCCTCAGGATTGCCTCCCCCTAAAAAAAGTAAAACATTTTATTTATTTATTTTATTTTTATTTTTATTTTTTTGTCAGTTGTGGGGCCTGAACTCTGGGCCTGGGCACTGTCCCTCAGCTCTTCAGCTCAAGGCTAGTGCTCTACCACTTGAGCCACAACGCCACTTCCGGCTTTTTCTGCTTATGTGGTGCTAAGGAATCGAACCCAGGGCCTCATACATGCAAGGCAAGCACTTTATCACTGAGCCACCTTCCCAGACCCAAAAAAGTAAAACATTTTAGATGAAACATCCAGGTGTGTGTGTGTGTGTGTGCGTTGGTACCAGGGCTTAAACTCAGGGTTTGGGTACTGTCCCTTAGCTTTTTACTCAAGGCTGGCAATCTACTACTTTGAGCCATAGTGCCACTTCTGGTTTTCTGGTGGTTAACTAGAGATAAGTCTCACAGACTTTGCTGCCCAGGCTGACTTTGAACCATGAGCCTCAGATCTCAGCCTTCTGAGTAGCTAGGATTACAGGCATAAGCCACCAGCATCTGGTAAAAATAAGAACTTATAAGTTATTGTTAAATGAGTCTCAAGGATAATCTTATGAATAACAGAATATACTCTTGAGCCAATTTTTTTTTTCTTTGGTCAGTCATGGGGCTTGAACTCTGGGCTTGGGCGCTGTCCCTGTGCTCTTAAGCTCAAGGCAAGTGCTCTATCCCTTGAGCCACAGCGCCACTTCCTGTTTTCTAATGGAGAAAAGAGTCTTATGGACTTTCCTGCCCGAATGGCTCTGAACTGGGATCCTCAGATCTCAGCCTCCTGAGTAGTTAGGATTACAAGTGTGAGCCATCAGCACATGGCCCAAATGTTTTTTAACAATGTAAATAACCCACCTACTTAACACAAACATTAAATTATATCTTTTTTTTTTTTTTTTGGGAGGTCCTGGGGCTTGTACTCAGGGCCTGGGCACTGTTTCTGAGTTTCTTTTGTTCAAGCTTCTCTTGCTAGCACTCTACCATTGGAGCCACAGAACCACTTATGGCTTTTTCTGTTTATGTGGTGGCACTGAGGAATCAAACCCAGGGCTTCATGCATACTAGACAAGTACTCTATCACTAAGCCACATTCCCAGCTCATTAAATTATATCTGAACTCTAACTTTCATAGAATTATTTGGCAGTATTTATTACAAACACCATAACCTTTAAGAATTTACTTAATTTTTAGCCTTTCACGAAAACATGTTTGGAAATCCATTTGTCAGGATGGATTAAAAACACAAGTCAACCATGACATCTCAATTTCATATAAAAAAATAATTATACATGCCTGTAATCCTAGTTACTTAGGAGGCTGAGATCTGAGGATCGCGGTTCAAAGCTAGCCCAGGCAGGAAAGTCCGTGAGACTCTTATCTCCAATAAACCACTAGAAAACCAGAAGTGGCGCTGTGTCTCAAGTGGTAGAGCGCTTGCCTTGAGCTGAAGAGTGCAGGGACAGCACCCAAGCCCAGAGTTCAAGCCCCACGACCAACCAAAATAAATAAATAAATAAAAATAATAATTATACAAAAAATACACAACCAGGCTAGGGATGTAGCAAGTGGCAGAGTATGTGTCTAGCATGCATTAGGTCTTGAGTTCAATTCCCAGCACCCTCAAAAACACAAACAGCAATAAGTTGAACTTTAAATCCACAGTCCACCTGGCACTGGTAGCTCCTGCCTATAGTCCTCCTAGATACCCCAAGACTAAAATCAAGATAATGACAGATAATAAATAGATAAAAAGAAAGAATATAGAGAAAAGAAAGTTAACACAAAATGACTTGGGATGTAACTCAGTTGAGAGCACTTGCCTAATATGCTTAGGATCCTGAGTTGAGTCCTTAGTACTAAGAAAAAGAAGAAAAAAAGACTAAAGATATTTTGTATTCACCAATCAAGTTTCACAAAAATGCCTTCAGAGAATTTCTTGTAGTTTTGAATTTATGGAGACCAAATATTAACAAACATCTTTTCAAAATGTTGTCATCAATTTTTAATAGTTGAAGCTGAAGGATCATTGAGATTTTTCCAAGCTATGAATCTCTAAAAGACCAACCGCTAGAAACTGTGCTGAATGTTGTTTTGTATAAAAAGGTATGCTAGATAGAGAGACAAGTACACATGCGACACCATGGTCATGGGACTATCCAGAAGCACACTTTTCCCACAAAGTACTTTTCCTACACTACAATTTCCAGCTTTTATAAGTGGCCTATTAAAATGTAACATGACTAAAGTCATTGAAATGTTTAAGGGCTGGGAAGGTGGCTCAGTGGTAGAGTGCTTGCCTTGCATGCAAGAGGCCTTGGGTTCGATTCCTCAGTACCACATCAACAGAAAAAGCCAGAAGTGGTGCTGTGGCTCAAGTGGTAGGGCACTAGCCTTGAGCTGAAGAGCTGAGGGACAGCACCCAGGCCCAGAGTTCAAGACCCACAACCGACAAAAAAAAAAAAAAAAAAAATAGAGGGTGGAAAGACAATATGCAATATAAAAGACATAAAAAAATCTGAAAATGGCCAGGCGCCCATGGCTCACACCTGTAATCCTAACTACTCAGGAGGCTGAGATCTAAGGATCACGGTTCAAAGCCAGCCCTGGCAGGAAAGTCACTGAGACTTTTATCTCCAATAAAACCACTAGAAAACCAGAAGTGGCACTGTGGCTCAAGCGGTAGAGCACTCATCCTGAGCTGAAGAGCACAGGGACAGCACCCAAGCCCAGAGTTAAAGCCCCATGATCAAAAAAAAAAAAAAAAAAAAAAATCTAAAAATGAAAAGTCAAACTAGAAAGCTTTCTGCACGTAGGAGAGAACACTTCTACCTTCTGTAGACTAATTCCTATGACCTTGGTGAGGGAGTGATAGACTATAGTAAGTGGCTATCACTGAGCCAAGAAAATCAACCCAACACCTCCTCATCTTTCCTTATACATTTCCTGCACAGGCACAACTGTTACAATTGGTATTCCCCTCATGAACTCAAAATTAGAGTTCACTGGTAAGATCACTAAGACAAAACTCAGATCCAGAAAAATTCCAAAACTTCAATATTTATGAAGGATAGTGTGGACTTTAGGAATCTTTCAATTTCTATATACCAATAAAACACATTCATTTATCCCCAAACTTAACTTTGTATCAATCTAAATGAATTCTAAGCCTCAGCCAGAGTCAAGCACGTTAAATGACTTACTTTAGCATAAATACTTCAATTTAACTAGTGGGTATAACCATATTCTGCTTTGATTCACATCAAAGGTCCAATCAAAGGTCCACCAACTACTAGCTATACAACCTTAGGAATCTTACATAAGACCTTTTTACATGGCTCCTTAACTATAAAATGAATATATACCAAAACAGTGGCAATAAAGAAAACAATACACTTAGCACATTGCCTAGTATTAAATAAGCATTTGGTAAACCATTAGTAATTTGACCAGTTTCTTCAGTCCAGGTCCTGGAAGGGAGCTAAAACCATACATATTAAATCCTGGAATGTGAAGTATCTGCATCCCGGTATACCCATGGATAGGCTGAATAATTCCCTCCAACCACTGGACTGAACTCATACTTTACCTGTTCCAGGGAGCATTGGTTCTTCAGTTTCAAGTGCTGTCAGCCTGGTGTCTTTCATGGTCACTGAGGAGAAAACACACATATACACATATATGAATATAGAATAGCCTGACAAAAAATAAAGTGTGAGACTTGATCAGAGGGAGTTTGGGTCTCAACTCCTTCCTGCTAGCTCTGACAGGTGCCCTCTGGTTTCCACTGAAATAAACAATGACAACCTTTGGGACCAATACCTTTAGACATGTGTATTTCTTTTTCTTTTTCTTTTTTTTTTTTAATTCCGATTGTGAGGCCTGAACTCTGGGCCTGGGCGCTGTCCCTCAGCTCTTCAGCTCAAGGCTAGCGTTCTACCACTTGAGCCACAGTGCCACTTCCGGCTTTTTTCTTTTTTGCTTATGTGGTGCTGAGGAATCGAACCCAGGGCCTCAGGCATGCAAGGCAAGCACTCTACCACTGAGCCACCTTCCCAGCCCCGTGTATTTCTTTTTCTTTTTTTGAGAGGGGGTCTGGTCGAGGGCCAGAACTCTGGGCCTGGGCGCTGTCCCTCAGCTCTTCACCTCAAGGCTAGTGCTCTACCACTTGAGACACAGCACCACTTCCAGCTTTTTTCCCCTGCTTATGTGGTGCTGAGGAATCGAACCTAGGGCCTCATGCATGCAAGGCAAGCACTCTACCACTGAGCCACCTTCCCAGCCCAGACATGTGTACTTCTTAACAGTGAGTTGCTGGAAAATCCTTTGTATTGCTCCAAACTTGTAATCTCTGCCTTTCGTTAACTATCAGAGCTGTCAACAAATGGGCAAGAGACACTCTAGAGCAAGTGCCAAGCTAAAATCCAAATTCTGCTGTTTCTCAGCTGTGTAATATTTGACTGTCTTAAGTCCTGGTGTCCAACCTTGAATTACCTTATGTACAGAGCAGAAGGAGCAATGTCATCCATGTCCTAAGGCAGGGAGGGATGAAATGGAGTGATGCACACTACTCAGGAGCTCTGGGAGGGAAGTCCCAGTGGTAAGGACAGTGAAAGGCACACAACACTCGTGCTTCTGTCTTCTCACAGGCCACACTCCCAGCCCTATGACTCTCTTGCTATGTGAACCTTTACATTTCCCAGCCACATCACATCACGTCCCAACCTGAGGACCAGCTACCCCCTTGTCCTATGCTAAAAGATTCTGCTCTGCCTTCTCCTGAGCTAAGTGTTGATTTTGAAAGTCTCAGCTTGAACACGCACTTCATCGGAGGAGCCTTCCTTGGCCTCCTATACTCCCATGCCCCAGACTAGGTCAGGCCCCCTGACATACCAGCAGCCTATATTTCTTTGTTTCATCCCACAATCCAATAAAACAGCTGTGATTAGCCAATGAACATGTTTCTTTCACAAGAAGCTAGGCTGCAGAGAGTGACTGAGGAGTCTGCCTCCTGTGGCTATCACAGTGTTATAACACTTGTTGAGTAAATGACTAACGAGTTAAAATCACTTTCAGATAAACAGGCAAAGCCTAATTTTATCTTCAAACAGTAAAATCCAAATCTAAAATATTTACAACAGCTATTTCTTTCTTCCCCCTTTTACCCTACTTCTGTCCATATTAACTCATTATCTATGTTCAACATGTATACATAAACACTTTTAAAAATGGCTTAGGTATGATCTAATCATGAGACTGACTAGAAGACAGGGGCCACACATTTAGGACCCTCATACCTATATTGACACCTGGCACACAATAGGCCTTTTCAGGTCCCTAAGATTGCCTGAGCTTCTCCACCAGCCATTCCTGGAATGAACATACCACGTCAATACAAGGCCTTCTCTTCCATATACACCTACTTGCACTGAGCACAGAGGAGCTTGAACAGAACAAGCTCTGAAATACATGGTCCTGGGCAAAGTCAAACAAGAAGATTGAGCAACTCAAACATATAAAACCTTTTGCTCTAGATGACCAGGTAATCATAGTGTCACATGAAATACACTTGGGGAGTTCACACCAATGAGATCTTGAGGATTGCCCAGCCAAGATAACTATCCTAGACAGGACACTGCCATACAATCAGAGGGGGTTTTGTCAAGTGTTAAACATTAACACTCAACTTCATCAGGCATTACACTTATAATACCAGTTACTCAGGGGGCTGAGATCTGAGGATCACAATTTGAAGTCAGCAAAAAGCTGGAACTGGAGGGATGGCTCCATGCACCATGAGCACATGAGGCCCAGTACTGATACATACATACACAGACAGACACACAGACACATATACCTCGAAGGTAATAGGACTGAATTAGCATCAATTTCCCCATTGTTATTTATTATTTTTAAGTGTTCACTTACTTTTTCATGTATATTTAAAGTGTGCTATATGGGGCAGGACTGGGCACAATTACATTACTTAGGTCAGTAATGTGAGATTCAGCAGGTTAACCACCCAAGCTAAAATGGGCCTTGTGGACACAAACCCTTGTTAGAACCTAAGCAGCACCAATCCCCCTTCCTATCTTGCACAGCCAAATGAAAAAAGAAACATGTTCTCCTCTGGAAAATTTGACCCTTGTTTTCCTGCAACATTGTAACCTCACCTCTACAAGCAGTCTTTTTGAATTAAAATAAAAGACTGTGCTTTGATATTCTGAGATTAAATAGAAGGAACACAGGTTGATTTACTTCTACCATTCATTTTCATTTCTTCCTTTGTGTTTATGGTTCATATGCTTAGGATTACATATGAACTCTAGCATAACAGTTAAGGATGTCATCTGCTAGACCTGAACATTTTTTTAATAACAAATCTCTGCTCTGGTCAAGATACATTATGAGCTCTGAAAGAACTAAGGAATATACATACCTTTATGAAGCATTAATAGCTAGTACTTAAAAATATTTTTCCAGAAATTATTAGTTGAATATTCATACTTGTGGATAACCAATGTCGTGATTTGTGGCCTAGAAACAAGCCCCGAGGCTTCCTCAGGACTGTGATTCTGAAAAAACGGGTAATTGCATGTCAAATCACCTTAGACAGTTTTACACACATTTAAATGTAACTACAGAGAAAAGTAACAGAAGACATCTCTCCGGTATAACTCAAGTTTTTATCTATAAAAACTCAAACACATGGGGCTGGTAACGTGACTTAGTAGTAGAGTGCTTGCCTACCATGCATGAAGCCCTGGGTTTGATTCCTCAGCACCACATAAGCAGAAAAAGGTGGAAGTGGCGCTGTGGCTCAAGTGGTAGAGCGCTAGCCTTGAGCTGAAGAGCTGAGGGACAGAACCCAGGCCCCACAACAAGAAAGAAAGAAAGAAAGAAAGAAAGAAAGAAAGAAAGAAAGAAAGAAAGAAAGAAAGAAAGAAAGAAAGAAAGAAAGAAAGAAAGAAAGAAAGAAAGAAAGAAAGAAAGAAAGAAAGAAAGAAAGAAAGAAAGAGAGAAAGAAAGAGAGAAAGAAAGAGAGAAAGAGAGAGAGAGAGAGAGAGAAAGAGAGAGAGAGAAAGAGAGAGAGAGAAAGAGAGAGGGGGAGGGAGGAAGGAAGGAAGGAAGGAAGGAAGGAAGGAAGGAAGGAAGGGAGGGAGGGAGGGAGGGAGGGAGGAAGGAAGGAAAAGGCTGGAAGTGGCACTGTGGCTCAAGTGGTAGAGTGCAAGCCTTGAGCAAAAGAAACTCAGGGACAGTGCCTAGGCCCTGAGTTCAAGCCCAAGGATTGGGGGAAAAAAATTCGACACAGACTCATGCTTCAATGGACTACTTTGTGTCATCAAGGATAGTCTAGCTAGACAGGGCAGAACCAGCTACAGCAGAAAATCACACTATTAGGATAGTATTTGGCTCTAGCTCAGGAATTTTAAGATGGTATCATAGAGTAATATTTGTATCAAGTAAACCAAGTTGCCTTCAGCACTAATCCACCTAAAAAGTATAAGACATTTAGTCCAATTCTCTTATGGATGCAGTTGTAGTCCCTCTCAAGGTCATAGGAGCTGGGTCAGATACTCCATTCTCACTTGCCAGATTCTTCATTCAAAATGTCTGCCCTCAGGGACCTTGATGGACTGTTGGCTAAAGCTTACATCCTATTCCAAAGGTGAGGAATTCTCTAATAACATGCCTGAAAAGCCACAGCTTAATACTGGTAAAGCATATTATCTCTTCTACAAATAATATTTATGATTTGACCTTCTATTCAAATGAACAAAATTATTTACCAAGAAAACACAGGTCGAATAGATCACTTGTATATCAGAAAGTCACCATACAAAAGCTCCCGAGAGAAATATGATCAAACTCTGTGTGAGGTGTCCATAAGGTTTCAAGTTTATAGGACCAACACTGAAGTGATCTAGAGTAGAAGAGCACCAGTTCTGACAGTATAGGACAGTGGTTCTTACCATGTGACCCTCTCACACCACCAATCACAGTCAACTGGAAGTTTGTTAGAAATGCAAATTGTTAGGCTGGAAATATGGCTCAAGTGAAAGAGGTCCAGCCCACAAGTGTGAAGCCCTGAGTTCAAACCCCAGTACAACAGAAATGAAGGAAGGAAGGAGAGGAGGGGGACAAAAGAGAAGGGGAAGGAAACAGAAAGTGGGGAGGGAGTGAGGGGGTCAGGCAAACTTTGGGTGTTTTTTTTGTTGTTGTTGTTTTTGTCGGTCATGGGGCTTGAACTCTGGGCCTGAGTACTGTCCCTCAGCTCTTCAGCTCAAGGCTAGCACTCTACCACTTGAGCTTCTACCACTTGAGCTACAGTGCCACTTCCAGTTTTCTGGTGGTTTATTGGAGATAAAGAGTTTCACGAACTTTCCTGCCCAGGCTGGCTTTGAATTGTGATCCTCAGATCTCAGCCTCCTGAGTAGCTAGGATTACAGGCGTGAGCCACCAGTGCCTGGCTGGGTTTTCATCTTTGAGATGACTCTGATGACCACTAAAGGGAAAAAAAACTACCAGTCTCAAAAGGAGAAAGAGGGATAAAAGCAAGAAACATTTACTCATGCCCATCTGTGCAGGAGTGGTAAAGAAAGGGACATTATTCTATAACTTTTCACAGATATTAAAAGGGGATTTGACCTCTGTCTCCAAATTTAAGACCTTGGAAAACATCTAATGGAATCCTGCTGGGTGCTGAAGGTACCAGCTCAGACTGATGCCCAGCCTAACCAGCAGTTAGCAGGTTACGAATCAGAATTCCTTAAACATTTTTAATGTAACACCTAAAGTTAAATTCCCAGTGAAGTGTAAAGAATATTCTAACACAGAAATTTAATAAAGTGACATGCCATAGACAGCACATAGGCCACCTGTAAGACTTAGGCCTATCTCAAGTGATTGGCTAGGCTTTAAGCTGAGTTAATGAAGACTCTGGAGCAAATGCCACATCTGTATTTTAGTGGTTATAGGACATAAAGTGTAGAGGAAGGGACACTGGTCTATAACTTTTAACGGGGCAACAGACCTTCCCCTTTAGTCCTATCAAAAGCAAGTGACCCACTGAGCACTGTAATGCTAGCTACTAAGGAGGCTGAGATTTGAGGATGGCACTTTGAAGCCAGCCAGAGCAGGAGCCTCTCATCTCCAATTAATCATCAAAAAGCCAGAAGTGGAGCAGTGGCTCAGGTGGTAGAGCATTAGCCTTGAAAAAAAAAAAAAAAGGATGGCGCTCCACCTTGAGTTCAAGCCCAGAAATCTATCTCTGTCTCTCTGTCTGTCTGTCTCTCTCTCTCTCTCTCTCTCTCTCACACACACACACACACACACACACACACACACACACACACTCTGCAGATGAGGGAATTTATCACAGTACAATATTAAATGTGTGAATTTTGTAGTCAACCAAACATGGTTCGCATCCCTGCTCAGCCACTGAGTATCACATCCTATTTCAGAGGTCTCTAAGCCTCAGTGTTCTTTCCCTTCCCACTGAAAGCTGCAAGAAGAGCCAACAGGGTCAAAAGGGCAAACAAACAGGACTGGACATGTAAAACACTTAGCACAGAGTGTGGCACATAAGTACTCAAGTCACAAAAACTTTCTCATAAAAAATATTACTACTGAACAAGATGCTGCTGGATACATAATGCTTAGCAGTCTAGCCATTTAATAGCTGGTATTTGAAACACTGACTAAACCGTTTTACAACTTAAAATGGATACACTTCTAGTTTGTTACTTTGCTCTGGGAAGGATAAGCACAGGTCCTAATGACTGCAGGCAGGAAGGACATCTGTTCTCATCACTACCCACCATACCCTTCTATCACACCAACAACACAAAGCAAGGTTAAGGTTGCCCTTTGTTACTCACACACATCATCTCACATACATCATGGCCTCAACAACCATTATATTTACTTTACGAAGTGACCTGTGAGCTGTAGGCCACTAACTACCACTCCTTGTTTGGGATTAAAGCTGTCAGTCGATGTCAATCTGAACTCATTCAACTTGAAGAAGTATTCTGTTACCTATGATATTTCTCTGTATACAACAAAAATTAGCAGTTAGAACGACACAAGAGAAGAAACTGACAAGGTACTGAGATAATGTTACACATACATGGGCGTGCAATATGAATTTTTATTCTTTCCCATTAAAATAGTTATTAAATTACCAACTTTAGTAATCATAGGCTCCAGAAGGAAATCAGAGAATAATCTCAAGTTGCTTATAGAAAAAGCATGAATATCTCATGCAAACCAAATTATATTATGTAGTTATCAAATAATAATCGAGATTTAAAAACCGAGTGAATATACTTGTTTATGTAATGACAAAGTACAAATTTGAATGTTATTGAGTATACCTTTCTTTCATTCCTATAACTACTTAAATGACAACTATTACAAACAAAACTAATCTTTCAAAGAGAATTTATAATATGGAAAACTTAGAGTTACTTTTTTTTTGGGGGGGGGGGTCCAGTTATGAGGCCTGAACTCTGGGCCTGGGCGCTGTCCCTCAGCTCTTCAGCTTAAGGCTAGCATGCTATCACCTGAGCCAACCGCCACTTCCAGCTTTTTTCTTTTTTGCTTATGTGGTTCTGAGGAATCGAACCCAGGGCCTCAGGTATGCAAGGCAAGTGCTCTACCACTGAGCCATCTTCCCAGCCCCTAGAGTTACTTTTTTAAAATACTATAAGAATAAACTGTCTTCACTCTATCAGGTAAGCCAATATGCTTAGTGATTACAAAAACAATAATACTTTTTTTTTTTTCAGTTGTGGGGCTTGAACTTTGGGCTTGGGTGCCGTCCCTGTGCTCTTCAGCTCAAGGCAAGCACTCTACCGCTTGAGCCACAGCATCACTTCTGGTTTTCTAGTGGCTTATTGGAGAAAAGAGTTTCACAGACTTTCCTGCCTGGGCTGGCTTTGAACCGTGATCCTCAGATCTCAGCCTCCTGAGTAGCTAGGATTACAGGCATGAGCCACCGGTGCCCAGCAAAAACAATAATATTTTTGAGGCAATGAATTTAGAATGTTTAAAGCCCAAGAGGGATTTAAACTCAGAAATACTCATTCTCATTAACTCACAATCCAACTTTTTTTTGTTGGTTTTTTGCCAGCCCTGGGGCTTGAACTCAAGGCCTGGGCACTGTCCCTGAGCTTCTTTTGCTCAAGGCTAGTACTCTATCACTTGGGCCGCACTACCACCTCCAGCTTTTTCTGTTTATATGATACTAAGGAATCAAACCCAGAACTTCATGTATATTAGGCATATTAGCACTCTACTACTAAGTCACATTCCCAGCACTCAATCCAACTCTTTTAGTTCAGTGATGAAGAAACTGAGGCTCAGAGAACCTGGGTGATTTGCAAAAGGCAAAAAGCTTTCTGACTCCTTAAAAAAGTTTGAAAAGGCTAGGTTCTAGTGGCTCATACCTGTCATCCTAGCTACTCAGGAAGCTGAGATCCAAGGATTGCGATTTGAAGCCATCCTGGAAAGCAAATTTTGTGAGACTCTTATCTCCAATATACTACTCAGAAAAAGCCAGAAGTGGCACTGTGGCTCAAGGGTAGAGCAAAAGCAGCTCAGGGACAGTACCCAGGTCCTGAGTTCAAGTCCCAGGACTGGCAAAAAAAAAAGGGGGGGCTGGGAAGGTGGCTCAGTGGTAGAGCGCTTGCCTTGCATGCATGAGGCCCTGGGTTCGATTCCTCAGCACCACATAAGCAAAAAGAAAAAAGCCGGAAGTGGGGCTGTGGCTCAAGTGCTAACCTTGAGCTGAATGGCTAAGGGACAGCACCCAGACCCAGAGTTCAGGCCCACAACTAAACCAAAAAAAAAAAAAAAAGCTTGAAATGGCTGGTGCATTGCTGTATTCAGTTCACTGGCATTCAAAATTATTCAATTAATTCTAGGAGAAACTAATTTTTGTTCATTGTGACACTGGAACACAGAGACAAACATCTGCAATCTCAAAAACTTTGAAAGAAGATGGAACTGTAAGATCAAGTCAGCTCTAAGTCAGCTCAAAACTCACCACAACTATGCACAACAGAAGCTGGACGTTATTTTAAGAGACACCTCTTCAATAAATTATAAATTAAAAGAAAAAGAAGTCGCCAAACTGATACATTAAGCCTATGATCATCAACCTCTAATTGACATTATAATCAGATGTTGGGTGTGTGGTACTCCTGATGAACACCATAGCTTGGCATACCTTGTTTCTGGAGATTCCGCTACTCTGTAAACATGACACATACAGATATAAGGCCATCAGGTTTCATCTCACAAATAAACTAGGTATTCACAGAAAGCACTGTATCACACTTAAATAGTAGCAGTACCAAAAGCTAGCTGAGTAACAGGATTAGAGACACTTCAATGTAATGAAAACAAACAAGACTGCCTCTTTCTAACTAGGAATTTAGGAATATACCAAGTGTCAATGACACCAGAAAATGCATGAAGCAAAGAAAGCTTACATCATCTGCCCTTCTAGGCATGTGATGTAAGAGTGTTTTGGATAAGATATTAACTTTGCTAAGAGAATATTTTCCATTTACATCTTCTATAAATACTCCTTACGTTTACACCAGGTGGTTAGAGGAAGATGCTGTTGCTCCCCAGGGCAATAGCAAAGAATAGCTCCCTGTTTCTGAGGAGCCTCATTTGCCTGATGCATGACTGTTAAAGGTACAATTCCCTATAAAACCTTAAATCAGTTTTCACATTTGCATATTCCAGGTTTACTCATAAATGTTCAACTTAAGAATCACAGGTGGTTGCTCAGTAAATCAAAGGCTCCCAGAAGATTAGATTTTATAATGCTTCCTGAAATTTACCACTCCAGCTTGCTTGAATTCAGATGACTCCAGGCTGATCCCAAAGTTACAAATCAAAGTACCTCAGAAGAGTATTAGTCTAGTTTTACAGTTTTTGCACATTACTCTATGTAAAGTAAATTACTACTTCCATTCTTTCTACTTCAAAAAAAAAAAAATCCAGCAAGGATTTTAACAGGACTTCTTTTCTGAAGTAAACACACCAGTTTTATAAAAATACCAAATACTTTGCAGCATAATTTAGACTAACAAATTCACAGATTCAACACTGCCTTCTTCCAAAACAAACTCATAAGGTAAGGACTGGAGGGGGTGCAGTAATCATTCACTGTAAAGCACTTACAGAGCACGTGTGCGACCCGGTTTCCATTCCCACCACCTTAGAAAGGAAAATGAAGCAACCCTAATTCTAGGTCCTGGGCAATCCCAACAACTAGAAGGCTGAGACTAGGAACCGTTAGAGGCCAGCCTGGGTTACATGGTGAGACCCTATCTCAAAACAAAGCAAAACAAACCAAAACGGAACAGAAAAGGCATAAAGCATATAAGCCAAGTTCACCCCTTCAAAGTTACAAACACACACACACACACACACACACAGAGCAAATGACTATCATCACTTAATAACAGGCTAATTTTGATCAAATAACAGACAAATGGGAAGAGTCAAGTTCTGGGGACCAGTCAGGACTTTAGTTGCAGTCCTGGCTTAGATTAGGGGGTGTGACCTTGGGAAAATTACCTCAAATTTCTCCAGGTCTCAGTTTCTTCATCTGAGAAGACTGGAGGCTACCTCTTCCTTTGTCTAAAACCAAAGAGTTGAGAAAGAGACAGAGACAGAGACAGAGACAGACAGGCAGACAGAGACAGACAGGCAGGCAGGGAGACAGAGAGACAGAGATAGAGAAAATCAGAGAGAAACGAGAGACAGATCAGATCGCAGCTACGGTTAGGAGTTAGGGAGACCGCCCTCCCTGCCGAGTCTCCCCATCCCAAGCCCAAAATACACGAAGGCAACTCTAAGAAGCAACACAAAGAAAGCGCTTTAATTCTAACAAGCTCTGGGTCGCCGGCTCTTCCTCTCGCGGTTCCTCGACTGAATGAATGAATGAATGAATGAATGAGCGGCTCTGCACAGGGCTGTCCCCGTAGGTCCACCGGTGCTGACTGGACGGTAACTGTCTCCCTCCGTCCACTGCGAGCGTCCCGGGCGCGAGGCACCCGGGCCGGGCCGCTTTCCGCCGAGACACCGAGTCCACCGGCCCCGACGCCCGCGGGCGGCCTCCATTCATTCTCCCCTCACCCACCCTCCCCGGCCCGGCCCGCCCGGCCCGCCGCCCGGCCCCGGTCCTCCCGCTCCGGCCCAGGTCTGCCCCCTGACCTCCGCACCGCGCCCCCCCCCCCCGCGACCCTGTCACCCCAACAAGCGAGGGGCTGGCGAAGGGCCCACCTCGTCCCTGCCCTCAGCCGCGGGGCCCGGGGGGCGCCGTCCCCTCGGTCGCCGCGCAGGGGTGACGTGCCCGCCCGGCCCGCCTCCCCCCATCCCCCCCGGCCCGCCAACCCCGGCCCGGCCCCGCCGGAGACAGGCGCAGGGGGAGGAGAAAGCCCGCGGAACCCCCTTCCCCGGACCCCTGCCCGGCGGCTCGGGCCCCTGCCCCCGCCTCCCCCGGGGCCCCCCAAGCCGGGGCCATGTTGCCAGGGCGGCCCCGCGAAGCGCCCACGAAGAGGAAGGGGGAACGGCCCGGTACTCACCCACCGTCTCCTCCCCCTCAGCTGTTTACCTCACAGTTTCCCCAGCCTACAGGGCGCCGCCATCTTGGACACACAGCACCTCCCCTCCGGCGTGAAGCGTCCGCGGCCGGCGCGGCTTCCGCCACGGGAAAGAGTCCCGGACGCGCGCCGCCGCCTCCCCGCTGACCGAAGGACAGATAACCGAGATCGGCGGCCTCTGCCGACGGAACAGGACATGGCGCTTATTACGGGCAGTGCAGTAATGCCGGAAAAAGAAACAAGAAGAGGTTTTAGGTGGAGGGGGCGGGGACGGCGGAGGGATCCCGGAGGGGGGGGGGCCGCTGAGAGGTCTTGTGATCCGAAGGAGGCAGAAAGAAGAGCCGGCGCGGCGGGCGGAGCCAGCCGGGAGCGGAGGGGAGGGGCGGGGCGGTCACGTGACGGGCGGCGGGCGCGCGCCGAGTCCGGGCATAAACAAGCGGTCCGGGGCTGGGCGTGGCGGGAGCCGCCTCTCCCTCCCGAGCGCCGGGGCGGGCGGGGGGGGGGGGGGGGGGGGGGGGGGAGGCCGGTCCTGCCGCCGCCGCACCGCGGCCCTGTTCCCCGGCAGCCAACCGGGGCCGCTTGGCTTCGCGGAGTGTTTGCAGAAGTCCGTGCCCGCAACTCTTTGGACGCCACGCCGACTTCGGGTTGCCGACCCTGTCCACGTCGTCGGTGGAAACCTGCTGCCGAAAGGGGACCGGGGCTGTGTTGCGTGGGGTGCTGTGTCGTGCCAGCACCGGGGTTTGAACCCGGGGCCTGGACGCTGTCCCTTAGCTTTTTGGCTCAAGGCTAGGGCTCCACCGCGCGAGCCACAGCTCTGCCTCCAGCTTTTGGGGGGATTAATTGGAGATCGGAGTCTCATGGGCTGGCTTTGAACCGCGATCCTCAGATCTCAGCCTCCTGAGGTGGCTAGGATCACAGGCGTGAGCCACCCGCGCCCGGATGGGAGTAATTAAATGTATTTGTATTTGAAGCAGAGGTTCACGATGCAGCCCAAGCCGGCCTCCGACTCACGAGCCTCCTTGCCTCCAGGGCTGGGATTCCAGCATGCGCACTAGCTGCCACGCCCAGCTCTTGCCTGGATTTTAAAAGGAAAGATGGGTTTTATGGAGCACAGAAGTGGGAGAAGCGGCTTGGAGAAGGAGGGCATTCCAAGCAGGACTGGGAGCCAAGGGAGAAGTGCCTAGCAGCGAGAAAACGCTGGCCGACTTTGGGGAATAAGTTTTGTCTTGGGAGCCAATTGGGTCACGATGCAAGACAGGCTGTGATTAAGAGGCCAGGTGTGAGAGTAACCAAGGAATCTGAAATAGCCTGTGTTGATGGTAGGGCCGCTGCTAGCCCCAGTGCCTCACCAAGACGTAGAAAAATGCACCCTCATGGGTCCCTTTATCCTATGAGCAGAATTTACTCCTCAGTATTTCTCCTCTCATCCACTCTCAGCCCTCCTGGGGTCCTTGGAGTAGTGAAAGACCTGCATAGGCTACAGTGTCTTAAGAAAGGAGATTTGTGTGTGTGAATGTGGGTGTGAGCATGCCACACTGGTCCTGGGACTTGAACTTAGGGCCTGGACACTGTAGGGCCTGGACACTGTCTCAAGACTGGCGCTCTACCACTTGAGCCACAGCTGCAGTTTTTGTTGGTTAATCAGGGCTAAGAGTTTCATGGATATCCCTACCTAGGCTGGCTGTGAACCACAATCCACAGGTCTGAGCCATCTGAATAGCTAGGATTACAGATGTGACCTACAAGTGTCCAGCTTGGAAAGTGGGAATTGAGGTGGGCATTCTGCTGGTCCAACTTTATCACAGAGATAAGAGAAACCAAGAGCTCAACCAGAGTCTTTATGCTGACTTCTGTTATACTGACTTTGAGCTTTAGTCTCCTCACCCTCAAAATACTAATGCCTAGTTAAGAGAAAACTGGTGGGTTCATTGTGATAGGAAGGTATGGCTAGCACAAACCACATCCAATTATCGTCAGATTAGTTAACTATACTTTGTCCCTGGTGTACCCAGGGTTTGAATTCAAGGTCTTGTACTCGCTAGACTTTCTTGCTTAGCTGGTTCTCTGCCATTAGAGCCATGCCTCCAGCTCTGCTGTTTGCTGGTTAATTTGGAGGTAGAGTCCAACGGACTTTTCTGCTCAGTATCAAACTACAGTCCTGCAGATCTCAGCATTATGAGTAGCTAGGATTACAAGTGTGAGCCTCTGGCAGCAAGATAATGCCAAATTCTTTACCTGCCCAGGTAGAATGTGTTTGGGAACGTTGAGGTGAGGAGGTTGGGGGGAGTGGTCCAGGTTCACTTCCACTCTTCCACAAACCATGTCACAGGATCTAATTCCTGACTTTTCATTTATCCCATGGAGTGGGGGGATTCAAGTGTGTTTGGAGATCTTTTCAGGATCATCAGTGGTTGGGTGAGTTAAGGTAAGTGATCAAGGAGTGGGCTTGGGGAGACAGGCACTGCTTTAGAAATGATCCAGGAGGGCTGGGAAGTGGCTCAGTGGTAGAGCGCTTGCCTTGCATGCATGAGGCCCTGGGTTTGATTCCTCAGCACCACATAAGAAAAAAGAAAAAAGCCAGAAGTGGCGCTGTGGCTCAAGTGGTAAAGTGCTAGCCTTGAGCTGAAGAGCTGAGGGACAGCACCCAGGCCGAGTTCAGGCCCCACAACCAGACCCCCCCCCCCCAGAAAAAAAGAAATGATCCAGGAAACCCTCTCTCCACCTGGCCTTAGCTCCTCAGCCTCATCCTGCCAAAAGCATGGGTAATGCACAGAGCTGGCAAGGCACAAGCACAAGGGCGTTCTGGACACATGGTTCTGTTTGTACACTATCTGAGGAAGAATGGCAGTGATCTCAGTATCGACTACCAAGAGACAGTCCTACAAGGACTTTGGGGTAGGCCCCGGCTCTGCAGCTGGAGCTGGCTGGGTTGGTGGCTGGTGGGCATTTGTTGCATTTGCATGCACAGCGTCTCCTCCTTCCCGTTCAAAGGAGGTCAGTGCCTCGGCTGCTGGGGGACCTGACTATCACACTGCCACTCTAGGCTTCCATCCAGAACCAGACCTAGCCAATCAAGGTCCCCATCAGCTCGGTGAAACCTTTGGCTCTCATTAGGATCCTGACTACTAAGGCACCGCCTAAGAGGATTTGCCTACATCCTACTCGAACTCACAGATGCTCTCACACACAACACCCCCGATCAGCCCTCAACTGAGCCAGCCACATTCTTCTCCTTGAGAATTTGCACCAAGACCCCAGGGGCGATGAGAGGTGGTGCTCTAGGGGATGCAGTTCAAGGTGCATGCTCCAGATGCAAGTCACTTAGAACACACCCACACAGTGTGCCCTATGGGGTTGTGACAAGGCCACCCCCTGGACAGCAGAGGGGACCTGGCTAAGAGCTTTGCTGGGGAAGACAAGTGCCTAGACAGGAAGGGCACAGATCCTGAGGAGGAAGGAGAGCTGTAAGCCAAGGCTTGCTGCTGTGAGGCCCGGCTGGACTCCCTGCTTCTGTCTAGAAGGCGATCTCTATCTTTTCAGTACATTGGCCTTTTGCTGGCACTGGGCTTTTGTTCCTGACAACCTACAGAGGCCTATGATGGCCAACAGTGTTTTTCCTTTCTTCCTCGTGATGACACCTGTTTTTTTTCTCTCCAAGACTCAATTGTAATGCCAGATCTCTTCCAGATGGCATAAGGACTGCTCTGAGGTCACTACTCCAACTAGACGTCTACCTTTACTCCACCTAACTCCCAGCTAGCTCATTGCTGCTGGGGATTTGGGCCTCTCTCCCACCAAACTCTCAAGTGTTCTTCTGCCCCCTAGTGGTAGAATGGGTGTGGAGCCTCGTGAAACATCTCAAGTTCAAGTTCAAAAGTCTGGGCAGGGTCTGGGAAGATGGCTCAATGGTAGAGTGCTTGCCTTGTGTGCATGAGGCCCTTGGTTCAATTCATCATGCACCACTTTAAGCAGAAAGAGCTGGAAGTGGTGCTGTGGCTCAAGTTTTAGAGCGCTAGCCTTGTGCTGAAGAGCTGAAGGACACAGCGCTCAGGCCCCATGATCAACAAAAAAAAGTCTGGGGCAACATGTTTACCACACTGTACTCCATCAATATGCACAATATGTTTGTGTTAATTAAAAAGGAAATCTGTTTTTAAAAATTACGCCACTTTCGGGCTGGGAAGGTGGCTCAGTGGTAGAGCGCTTGCCTTGCATGCCTGAGGCCCTGGGTTCGATTTCTCAGCACCACATAAGCAAAAAGAAAAAAGCCGGAAGTGGCGCTGTGGCTCAAGTGGTAGAGCTCTAGCCTTGAGCTGAAGAGCTGAGGGACAGCACGAAGGCCGAGTTCAGGCCCCACAACCGGTCCCCCCCCCCCAAAAAAAAAAAAATTACTCCACTTCTAGTCCTTTGCTGGTTAACTGGAGACAAGTGTCTCAGATTTGTCTGCCCAGGCTGGTGAGAAGTTCAATGTCCAAATAGACACTGAGTCCAGGTGTAAGAGGGAAAAATCTTTCAAGATAAAGATTAAGATGGTACAGGAAAGTATCAGGTCCACTGTGGGCTTATCTGTGTGTAATATACCCACTTTTTTTTTTTTTTGTCAATTGTGGGGCTTGAACTCAGGGCCTGAGCACTGTCCCTGTGCCTCTTTGTGCTCAAAGCTAGTGCTCTATCACTTGAGCCACAGTGCCACTTCCAGTTTTTGAGTGGATAATTGGAGCTAAGAGTATCATGGAGACTTTTCTTTGCTGGGCTGGCTTTGAACCACAGTCCTCAGATTTCAGCCTCCTGGGTACCTAGGATTAAAAGTCTATGCCACCAGTGCCCAGCTGTAATATACCCTTTTATAAGGATATCAGTCATATCAAATTAAGGACTCAACCCATTTCAGTGACCTCATTCTTTTCATTTTTCTTTTTCTTTCTTTTTTCTGTGTCAGTCTTGGGGCTTGAATTCAGGGCCTGGACATTGTCCCTGAGCTTTTTTTGCTCAAGGCTGGTTCTCTGCCACTCAAGTCACACCTCTACTTCATGTCCTGCTTTTGCTGGTTAATTGGAGATAAGAGTCTCATAGATTTTCCTGCCTGGGCTGATTTTGATCTTTTTTTTTGGTTAGTCATGGGGCTTGAACTCTGGGCCTGGGCACTGTCCCTCAGCTCTTCAGCTCAAGGCTAGCACTCAACTACTTGAACCACAAAGCCACTTCCTGTTTTCTGGTGGTTCACGGAGCCGGGCGCTGGTGGCTCACACCTGTAATCCTAGCTACTCAGGAGGCTGAGACCTGAGGATCACAGTTCAAAGCCAGCCAGGGCTGGAAAGACCATGAGACTCTATCTCCAGATAACCGGAAGTGGTGCTGTGGCTCAAGTGGTAGAGTACTAGCCTTGAGCTGAAGAGCTGAGGGACAGCGCCCAGGCCCAGAGTTCAGGCCCCACGACCAACAGAAAAAAAAAAAAAAGAATCTCATGGAATTTGCTGCCAGGGCTGGCTTTGCATTGTGATCCTCGGATCTCAGCTTCCTGAGTATCTAGCATTACAGGGGTGAGCTGCTGACGACTGGCTCTTTTTCTTTGCTTAGCATTTTTTATTAAGTTTTTTATTGTGAGAATACCATACAGAGGGGTTACAATTGCATGAGCAAGGTAATGAGTACATTTCTTATCAAGCATTGTTGCCTCCTCCTTTGTTTCCCCTAACTATCCCTGCCCTCGTACCTTCCTCCCCCTCCCTGCCTCCCTGCTCAGCATTGTTTTGAAGCTCTGTCCAAACTGCTTCACATACATTTAGCCAGTGGCTTCTAACCACTGACAGTTATCCTCTCCACCTTCCCAGGCATCAACACAGCACACACTCAGAATCTGACTACAACTAGAGAAAGCAAGGGCGTGCAAGTAAGCTGGAAGACTCATTCTAGTATCATCTGTCCTTGGAAACATGACATCTATATTAATTCATTTTCTACTAGTATAACAAAATACCTCAGGCTGTATAACCTATACAGAAAAGAGGATAGAAAAGAAAATTGGAGAGAAATAGGGCGTGATGCCCCGGCAATGAGTAGGAGGCCAACATAGAAGTGTTGCACCAACTTACTGGCAAAGGTGGTATTTGAACTTTGCCTCTGGTTTAACCAAGAACTTGATAAATAGTGTCGAGAGAAAAGAATTTACAGCAGGAGAACCCAGTTTTGCAATGGTCTGGAAGCAAGACCACACAAACAGTAGGTTTGTAGGATATATAAGAGGTAGAAAATGGGGCTGGGAAGGTGGCTTAGTGGTAGAGCGCTTGCCTTGCATGCATGAGGCCCTGGGTTTGATTCCTCAGTACCACATAAGTAGAAAAAGCTGGAAGTGGCACTGTGGCTCAAGTGGCAGAGTGCTAGTCTTGAACTGAAGAGCTGAAGGACAGTGCCCAGACCCAGAGTTCAGGTCCCACCACTGGAAAAAAAAAAAAGTAGAAAATGAAAGTGTGGTTCAAGTGCTAGAGTACTGGCCTTGAACAAAAGAAGCTCGGGAGCAGTGCCCAGGCCCTGAGTTCAAGCCCTGGGACCTGCACAAAAGGAGGAGGAGGAAGAGATCATCACACCTGTAAGCCTATTCAAGAGGTTAAGAACTGAGAATCACAGTTCAAAGCTAGCTGGGGCAGACAAATCTGAGAGACTATTATCTCAAGTTAACCACTAAAAACCAGAAGTGGAGCTGTGGTTCACATGGTAGACTACCAGCCTTGAGCAAAAAAGCTAAGCAAGGCTTTTCATTCAAACCCCAACACACACACACACACACACACACGCTGACTAAAAAGTCTGAAACAAAGACCAGAAGCTAGGTGACCTCAAAACAAAACAAAAGAAAACATCTTCTGCCTGGCAAACAGAAAAGAAAATGAGCAAAGCAAGGAAATAATAGGCTGAGATACAACCCTTTGCAACTTCTGCCACAAGCCTTCCTGATATGCACAAAACTCACAAAAATTTCAGTCAAGAAATTATTTGCTAGAAGAAAGCCAGCAAA
The DNA here is from genome assembly GCF_019054845.1 of Dipodomys spectabilis. Lineage (NCBI taxonomy): Eukaryota > Metazoa > Chordata > Mammalia > Rodentia > Heteromyidae > Dipodomys > Dipodomys spectabilis. The sequence goes on from NW_024870744.1 coordinate 5,693,213, forward strand.
AGACAAGAACAGAAAGTGTATGTAAATGTAAGACATGTTAAATGACCCTTAGCCATATGAAAGGACTTGGCTTCATTCCTGGTAAGGGAAACACAAATTAAAACTGCCCTGAGATACGACTGTTAGCCTATCACATTGGCAAAGATTAGACTAGGTTCTCAGGAACAGTCCTGTGTTCTGTGGCAGAAGAGCAAAAAGGTACCTGCTCTATAGAGAAGGATTTGTTCACGTTGCTGGACGTTCTGTACGCATCCTTACGTTAGCATGCCATTACCACCTCTTAATGTTCATGCAGATACAGGTACCTTCACACACATACAGCATTAGCTCTCATTTGTGCTTGTGCATGGGTGTACACTTCTTTCATGAAATCACAGCTTATAGCTCTTGGTTGTGCAGATTTAGGAACAGAGCATGGCATTGACAGCTGGTGAAAACCTCTGAGGCTGCATCATAGCATGGCTTCGTGGAGGGACTGGGTATGAGCTGCCCCCAGTGACCTTACCACCTCCCCCAAGCCCTGCCTCTTAAAGGTTCCACTACCCTTCAACATTACCACACAAAGAACCTAGCTTCCAGCACACAAAGCCTGAGGCACAAGCCACATTCACACCATTCCGAGGGAGCAAGGTCTCCTTTATATAAACATGATCAACGGAGAAAGAAAGATAAAATTAGAAGAATTGCTATTTTGCAATGGCCAGTTTAACTGGTTCTGTCAAAAATTAGAAACAGCCAACCACTGGTGGCTCACATCTAAGCCTTACTACTCAGGAGGCTGTGATCTGAGGATGGATGTTCAAAGCCACCCAGGCAGGAAAGTCTGTGAGGCTTTTGTGTCCAATTAACTACCACAAAGCCAGAAACAGAGGCTGACTCAAGTGGTAGAGTACCGGCCTTGAGTGAAAAAATTAAGGGACAATGCCCAGATGCTGAGTCCAAACTCAAGTACATCACACACACACACACACACAGATGCTGAAAACTGGGAGCTGTGCACAGCGGGATGCTTGCTTGGAGACAAAGACCTGTTCCACAGTTGCTCCTAAACTCACCTTTATGCCTGATTACTGAGTATCACCACTTACACCAAGGTGGAGCAAGCTTGGTTTCCTCCTAAGGCAGGGACACCCAGGTCTGTGTCATATGTAAGCCTGAAACACCTGACTTGAATCTAACCAAGCCCTGGACTTCCCGGGTATGGGAAATGGAGGCCATGATGTCTCCCTTGGCTTTTTCACTCAAAGGCTGGTGCTCTACCACTTGAGCCCTGCCTTCATTTCCAGCTTTTTGCAAGTTAGAGATAAGAATCTCATGAACTTTTCTGCCCAATTGGCTTTGAACTGGGATCCTCAGCTCTCAGCCCCCTGAATAGCTAAGATTATAGGCATGAGCCACCAAAGTTCAGACAGGGATTTTTTTTTTTTGGTCGTGGGGATTGAATTCGGGGCCTGGGTGCTGTCCCTGAGCTCTTTTGTGCAAGGCCAGCACTCTACCACTTTGAGCCACAGCGCCACTTCTGGTTTTCTGGTGGATAATTGGAGATAAGAGTCTCACAGTGACTTTTCAGCCCAAGCTGGCTTTGAACCACAACCTTCAGATCTGTTTCCTGAGTAGCTAGGCTTACAGGCATGAGCCACCAGTCCTTGGCCAGAATTTCATTTTTTAGCGTGTCATTTAGATCTGCAATGTGTCGTGATCAGAGTCACCTCCTCCATCAATCGCTCTCTTTCTCCTCTGTCCATTTCCAAACCAGTCCTAGCAATGCTCACTGTTCCATGGTTGCACATGCACATAAAGTAGTTTGGTCTCATTCCCCTGGGCTTGGGCTCTTCTTCTTTTTTTTTTGGTCAGTTGTGGGGCTTGAACTCTGGGCCTGGGCGCTGTCCCTCAGCTCTTCAGCTCAAGGCAAGCACTCTACCACCTGAGCTACAACGCCACTTCGGGTTTTCTAGTGGTTTATTGGAGATGGGAGTCTCATGGTCTTTCCTGCCCGGGCTGGCTTTGGACCGTGATCCTCAGATCTCAGCCTCCTGAGTAGCTAGGATTACAGGTATGAGCCACCAGCACCCGGCTGCTTGGGCTCTTCTTGTAAGAAAAAAACTATAAAAAAACAAAAAACCATTATTGAAAGTAGTCGGTAGAGGGCACTGTTCCATTATAAAGTAAACCAACGAAGCATAACTCAAACAGTTCTTGACATTTGTCTTGGTCCTGATACCCTGCAAGTATGTGTGTGAATTGTAGGTTCAACAGCTCAGGGAGTTGCTGGTACTTTTCTCTGTAGTTACATGATCATGTAAGAAATACTCTTGTTTTCAGGAGAAATTTACTCAAGTGTGGGTGAAATAGGATGTCTGCAGTAACTTTTCAAAATATTTTATGAAAACTTAGATTCTATATACTGCTCTATGCACATCGAGAGAGAAAGCACACAAGATAAATGTCATTACCAAAGTTAGGTCCTGGAGCCAAGCGCAGTGGCTCAGGTCTGTAATCCTAGCTACTTGGAAGGTGGAAATCAGGGGATCAAAGGGGAGAAGAGGATCGCAAGACTGACCAATGGAGGACGCACAGGGCTGGGTACAGCTGTGCAGCTGTCATCACCAGCCACACAGGAGAGCTCAGAAGGAGGGAGGACTGCAGGACAGGCCAACCTGGGCACAGAGTGAGACTCTACCTTGAAAATAACCAAAGTGCAATGGGGCTGGAGGTGTGGCCCAAGCGGTAGAGCACCAGCCTTGTAAACGCATGAAGCCCTGAGTTCAGTCCCCAGGACCACCAAAGCTACCTGTGTACACACTGCGTGTGTGTGTATGTGTGTGTGGTGGAATGTCCGTTAGGTATGATTTATTTGATTTTCTGTTTGAAAATGTTCATGCTATGGCAGCCAGGGCACATCCCTAGCAGGCCGGTATGTGTGGCCTGTGCCCATACGTAGAGACACCACAGACTCCGCCATGGATTCCCCAATCATTCTAATTTTAGACCTAGTAGTAAAGGAAAAGTTCCATGGAGCCCCTCCAGTTGTGCTTGAGAAAGAATTGGAAGATCAGAATTCAAATTCTCACTCAAGGGAGACTGCAAGGGGAAAAGATGCTTGGATCCCAGACCTAGTTTTGCCTCCTTCCTTCCGCTTTCCAATCTGGGACGGCACGTGTCTCCCAGGAGATTTTGTCTCTGGGTGTGCATTTTTAGATTCATTGTGGTAAAACACACATGACATAAAATATGTCTTTAAGCTGGGCACCGGTGGCTCACACCTGTGATCCTAGCACTCAGGAGCCTGAAATCTGAGGACTGCAGTTCAAAGACTATCCAGGCAAACAAATCTGAAAGACTCTTATCTCCAATTAGCTAGCAAGGGGAGGTGTGGCTTGAGAGCTAGAGCTCCAGCCTTGAGGAACAAAAAAACAAAAGCTAAGCAAGAGCCTAAGGCTCCCACACACACACACACACACACACACACACACACACACACACACACACACACAAAGTGAATAGTTAACTTATCATAATGTCTTCCAGATTCATCCACATTGCGAGCTTGTGTCCCTAGGTAAATCCGGGTAATGCTAAAGATCGCTTTTTGATCCTCACAATGGCCACTGGTTGCTCCTGTCTCTTGGCTGTGATGATTCGTGCCGTGAAGGAGGTGGAGGACTACTTCACACCCCTTCTCTCAGCACCTTGGGGATTGCTGGAGCTGAGAGTACTTTGTGAAAGACTCTTTTCTGCCGGGCGCCTGTAATCCTAGCTATTTAGGAGACAGACCTGAGGATCATGGTTTGAAGTCAGCCTGGGCAGGAAAGCCTGTGAGACTCTTATCTCCAATTAACTACCAAAAAGCTGGACGTGGAGTGGTGGCTTGAGTGGTCAAGCACTAGCTTTAAGGAAAAAAAAGCTAAGGGACAGTTCCTAGGCCCTGAGTTGAAGCCTCAAGACTAGTAATTAAAAAAAAACATGCTGGGCACTGGTGGCTCACGCCTATAATCCCAGCTCCTCAGGAGGCTGAGATGTGAGGATCATGGTTCAAAGCCAGCCTCAGGCAGGAAAATCCGTGAGACTCTTATCTCCAATAAACCACCGGAAAACCAGAAGCGATACTGTGGCTCAAGTGGTAGAGTGCTCACCTTGAGCTGAAGAGCGCCTAGACCCTGAGTTCAAGCCCCTGACCGACAAAATAAAAACCATGACTTTTTTCTGCCTTCCAAATGAGCTTATTAGGAATATCCTTTTCAAACTGCTCCCTTTCATCTTGTAGAGATGCTTTTTTTTGGGGGGGGGGATGGAATCGGTCATGGGGCTGGAATTCTGGGCCTGTGCACTGTACCTCAGCTCTTCAGTTCAAGGCTAGTGCTCTGCTACTTGAGCCACAGTGCCACTTCTGGTTTTCTGGCGGTTTATTGGAGATAAGAGTTTCACAGCCTTTCCTGCCCAGGACTGGCCTTGAACCATGATCCTCAGATCTCAGCCTCTTGAGTAGCTAGGATGACAGGTGTGAGGCACCGGCGCCTGGCGTTGCAGAACTTCTTTACACACCACCATCCAGGGTGTACCCAGTGTGGTCCCAGGACCCCCTCAGCCTCCCTAGGCACCCTCTGGTGACCGGAGGGGGAGGGGACACTCTGTACCCCACCCCACCCCCCACCATACACACATGAATAAGGAGCTGCAGGTGGTGAGCAAAGCACAGGCTTGGGGGGCTCTGACAAGCCTGGCTGGAGAAAAATCTGGAAAGGCTGTGGGTATATGCAAAAGAGATGCAAATCGGGTGCAAATTCCAGCGGTGTGGATTCCACCCCAGCCTCTGCCTCCCAGCCGTGTGGATCAGAGCTGAGACAGACCACAGGGCATGGCTGGGAAAAGAGAAAAGCTTCGCAGATGGTCCTTTGCAAAGATGCCACATCCCCCGGAAGTCTTCCCCACAGTGGAGCTGTTGCCTGGGTCTGGCGATGGCTGTGCCCTCCACCCACAGATGTGGAGGAAGAAAGGCCTCTTCAGCTCATTCTCTGGTCTCCTGCAGCCATCCAAGCATCTGCGCTGTCATCTATGGGGGGGGGGGGGAGTGCTGGGAAAGCAAGGGCCTTGGTGGTGATGGCGGAGTCCTACTGACAGACTCTTATGAACACACAGGCCTGCACCTGTGTGTTCCACACATGCACATGCTGTATGCCCTCATGGCCTGCTGGGAAGGGTGCGGCCTAATTCAGGCATCACACACATGTATGGTTCTCATCATAATAGATGGGTGTGGGGGACTGGGCCATGGGGCCTCCTGGGCCTGGGGTTGGTATCTGGCTTTCCAGCACATGGTCTGTTGACCAGATTCCCCATAATTCCAGGTCTCAAGATGCTCTCCAGGACCCCAGAAGGCTCCTTGAGCCCCTCTATCTGGGTTAGCCATGAACTAGGCAAACGTCAATTCCCTCTTCCAGCTCTGCAGCCTAGAGCTGGATTTTGGGGCGTTCCTAGAACACACACACAAAGGCAGATGTCACCAGGAGTTTATAGAGCTGTAACCAAATATCAGGTGTTTCATTAATGATCAACCAGCCATGTAAATTTTGCTCAGGCTGACACCGACTGTTCTGTTGGATTCCGCATTCTCTAGCCCTAAGCTCGACTTTGACTGTCCAGTTCAAGAGAGAAAGGGCAGCCGGGCGCCGGTGGCTCACACCTGTCATCCTAGCTACTCAGGAGGCTGAGACCTGATGACTGCGGTTCAAAGCCAGCCCCGGGCAGGAAAGTCTGTGAGACTCTTATCTCCCATAAACCACCAAAAAACTGGAAGTGGCGCTGTGGTAGACTCCCCAGGGAGTCAGCTGGTGTGGTCCAAGCATGACTGCTCCATGGGGTGTCATTTCCAGTCCACCCAGCTGAGCAGAGAGCTACATGTTTGCTTCCTTGTTAATTGCCTCTGAGATTTGGGTTTTGTAAAATCAGGCGTCAAGATTGGAGATGAAGCTGGGTGCCGGTGGCTCATGCCTGTCATCCTAGCTACTCAGGAGGCTGAGATCTGAGGATTGTGGTTCAAAGCCAGCCTGGGAAGGACAGTCTGTGAGAATCTCATGTCCAATTAACTAGCAAAAAGCCAGAAGTGGAACGGTGGCTCAAGTGGTAGAATGCTAGCCTTGAGAGAAAAAGCCAAGTGAGAGAGATCGAGACCCTGAGTTCAAGCTCCAGACTGGCACACACACACACACACACACACACACACACAAAACCACAGTATTAACAAAACAACACAGACTGATATTCTGAAAGAAGCTGGAGTCTCAATCTTGGCTGTTTCTTATGGCTGGGTAAACCCAGAAAATAATTCTCTGTGCCTCAGTGTCCTCTTCCTTTCCTCCTTCTCCTCTTCCTTCTTTTTTTTCTTCTTCCTCCTCCTCCTCTTCTTCCTTCTTTCTTCCTCTTTTTCTCTTCCTCCTTCCTCCTCTTCTTTCTTCTTCCTCCTCCTCCTCTTCCTTCTTTCTTCCTCTTTTTCTCCTCCTCCTTCCTCCTCCTCTTCTCTCTTCTTTTTCTCTTCTTCTCCTCCTCCTTCTTTCTCTTCTTCTCTCTTCTCCTCCTCCTCCTCCTCTTCTTCTTCCTCTCCTCCTCCTCCTCCTCTCTCCTCTTCCTCCTCCTCCTTCTCCTCCTCTTTACCCCTCCTCCCCCTTCCCCCTCTTCTCCTCCTTCTTCTCCTCTTTCTTCCCTTCCTGGTGGTTGGTAGTGCTAAGGCTCGAACTCAGGCCTGGATGCAATCCCTGAGCTTTTGTGCTCAAGACTAGCATTCTATTCGAGCCCCACTTTTGCAATGCAAGCAAGGCAGGCCGGCCGGATTAGAACTCTGATCTCTGTGGTGTGGCTTATGCTGTGCTTCCTGACCTCAGTCCTGTCAGGTGTCCTGCTCCCTGAACCCAATGATCCTACCTACTCTCCTACCAGGCTCTTTTGAATAGCTTTGTGAAGTAGACGCGCCACAAGAGTTTCCGCTGGGATGTTGGCCAGCTCTGTCTGGGACTGCTGGAAGCAGGCAGACTGAAGAAAGGGCTGAGCTCACAGGATGGGGGAGATTCCTAACCATGTGATTATGCAACCAAAGATCAATAAAGATGAATTTGAGTTGAAAGATGTTACACACACATACAAGTGGAGGAGAGATGGAGAGATGGAGAAGGAAAGAGGGAGAGGAAAGGAGACAGATACAGAGGGGGAGGGGAAGAAAGGGAGAGATGAATGCAGAGTATAGAGAAACTGAAAAAAGCTACATTGTTGGGCACTGTTGGCTCACATCTGAGACCTAAGGATCATGACTCAAAGCAAACCTCAGGAAAGTCCATGAGACTCTTATCTCTAATAAACTACTAAAAAGTAGTTTATTGAGATGTAGCTCAAGTGGTACAACACTAGCCTTGAGCAAAAAGAGCTTGGGGACAGCGCCCAGGCTCTGAGTTCAAGCCCCAGGATGGCACACACACAGAACAATACTAATGGGGGAAACAGAAGTTCCTATTCTTTTGTTTTCTATCCTTCTCCTCTGACCAAATAGTACTCTTGTGATTTAACAGCAACCTGTATACAGATGCTCTTTTTTTTGCTGGTCATGGGGCTTGAACTCAGGGTAAGGTTAGTGCTTCTACCACTTGAGCCACAGCACCACTTCCCGTTTTCTGAGTGGTTTATTGGAGATAAGAGTCTCACAGACTTCCCTGCCCAGGCTGGCTTTGAACCGTGATCCTCAGATCTCAGCCTCCTGAGTAGCTAGGATGACAGGTGTGAGCCACCGGCGCCCGGCTCAGACGTGGTGCTGTGGCTCAAGTGGTAGAGCACTCGCCTTGCGCTGAAGAGCTGAGGGACAGCGCCCAGGCCCTGAGTTCAAGCCCCACAACAGACCAAAAGAGAAAAGAAAAATGAGGCGGCGAGAGCGCCACCGCGTGGCCGCGTGGAGAATTGCTTCACGTCATGGCCCCCCTCCCTTCCCCCCCCAGGACACGGAGCGCCTGCGCAGTGGCGCTGTGGGCAGGAGGAGCAGGTAGGTGCTGAGCACAAACGCCTGGAAAGGGCTCCGCCAGTCACCCCCGATGGCTGAGTGGGACGCTTCACCTTACCTGCTGCGGCCTACAGGTCTGCGCACTCTTCAGTGGGCACAGCGCGCAGTCTTCTGACCCCAGGACGCCCAGACGGACCCAGCGCCCACCCCGCTCTCCAGAAGCCCCTGCAGGGCGACGACCACTAGGCCCGGGCCTAGGGTTCCAGGGCGAGGGGGCTCTAGTCACCTCTGTTGCATTTTGTGGCCATTTGGAGGCTGAAACAAACGCTCGTGCCAGGGGCTGGGAGCCTAGCCTGGCCCCCGAGGCCCACCTAGCACAGCACAGCAACTACCACAACCCTGGTCCACCCAGCATCCATCCAAGCCGTCTTCACGGAAGACCCCAGCAATGCCCTCAGCTCCCTGCCCAGCCCGGGGCTCCCTGGAAGCCTCTTCCTGCAGGCTGGCATCTTGACCAAGACCTGTGTCATGCTGGGCCGGCTGGGAGTGAGCCTCAGTCCTGTTCTGCTGGCCTCACTGAGCAGCAAGTGAGTCCCCAGGAGCCATCGAGCAGGACAAGATCCTTCCAGTCACAGACAACCCAGTGGACTGTGGGAAATCTAGGAGACGTGTCATAGGTAGAGAGCTGACCTGGGCCGTGAAGGAGAGGGTAGAAAAGAACTCAGGGCCTCGGCACTGTCCCTTAGATTTTTCACTCAAGGCCAGTGCTCTACCAAATGGAGCCACACCTCCATTTCCAGCTTTTTGCTGTTCATTGGAGAGAAGGGTCTCCCATGTTGACTTTGACCCACCATCCTTAGATCTCAGCCTCCTGAGTAGCTAGGATTGCACGCATGAGCTGCTGGTGTCTAATCTTGTCTGGTTTTTGTTTGAAACCTTCTGTGGTTGTTGTTGTTTTTTGGTCGGTTGTGGGGCTTGAACTCTGGGCCTGGGCGCTGTCCCTCAGCTCTTCAGCTCAAGGCGAGCGCTCTACCACATAAGCCACAGTGCCACTCCCACCTGCTGTGGTTTGAAGACATATCCTTCTGAAGTTCACGTTGGGACGTACAAGAACAGTGGAAGAGATGAAGCCTCTGGTGGTTGAATCAGTGCCCTCATACGGGGACTGAGGCAGTGAGCCCGCATCTCTGCCCGTCTGTCTCTTCTGCCTTGTAAAGACACAGTCTTAGCCCTCCTTTACACCCCAGTGGAGGAAAAAAGAGACCTTTGCCCAGACACCAAATCTGCCAGCACATTGATTTCTGACTGTAACCTCTAGAACTGTGAGTGATAATCATTCATGGTTTATAAATGAGCTGGTCTCTGTTACATAGTTATAGAGCAAGAGTGGAATAAGACAGCCCACCCCCACCCCCGCCACCGGCTCCTTGTCTCAACAGGTGCTCAGTGGATGTGTAGTATGTAAGAGAGGGAGGAGGGAAGTGGGGAGGACTTGGTGCAAGAGAGTTGTCCAGGAGGAACTACTGCCCAGTGAATGAGAGAAAAGTGAATCAGTGAATTAATGAGTGGGTGAACAGGTACTGTGCCTTTCACCTGTAATCCCAGATACCAGAAGGCTAAGATCCAGATGACAGCCAGCCCAGGTTTGGGGAGTGAAGGCAAGAGAGGCAGTCCAGAAGACTCCATCTCCAATTAAGTAGCAAAAAGCTGCATTGGCATGAATCAATTATTAGGAATCAGCCAAGCGAGTGGAGCAAGAATAAGGCACTGTTAGGGATCAGTGGCTTATGCCTGTCATCCTAACTACTCAAGAGGGTAAGATCTCCAATACCAAAAGGCTGGAAATGGAGCTGTGGCTCAAGTGGTAGCGTGCGAACCTTGAACAAAAAAAGCTAAGGGATAGTGCCCAGGCCTTGAGTTCAAGTCCCAGAACCAACACACACACACACACACACACACACACACACACACACACACACACACACCCCACAAATGAAACTTTGAGTTGAAACCCCAGTGCTGGCAAATAAAACAGAACAAAATAAAATAATAAAATAAGGCTCAGCAGGGAGTGTCCTGCTGATGACGTGTATCTAATGAAGCAAGAACACAAAGGATTTGTCCAGGTTGGGAAAATTTAGAAAAACGTTCTTATATATTACTAAAATTTTCTGCATCATCCAGAGACTATTCAGGATGTTTCTTTGCATCTCTTTTGGCCAAGAAGAAAGGCTGAGGCCGAGGCTGACTGCCACCTGCCTGTGGTGGGCAGTGGGGACCCCAGCACCGTGCCCACGCATCTCCTGGAACTGCTCTCTCAGCCCCCAATGAGGGCTCCAGGGCTGGGCAGAAAGGCCTCACCTGAAACACCCTTCTTTCCACTTTGAACCTTGGACTTGCAGTTTAAATCGAGGCTTCCTGTCGCCAAGTCTGTTTTCTTTATGAGGGACATGTAATCTCCCTAGTGCTGGCTGGAAAAGCATGCAAATCAGCTAACAGTGCTATTCTGTGGCATTCTCCCTTTATGCAAAACCTCCTGAAATAAATCAGTCTTCCAAAGAGGGAGGGCAGAGCAGGAAGGAGATGTGGGACCAGGGGATGGGGCATGGGGTGCCAAGCCTGTGGGTTGGTGGGGGGGACCCCTGAGGCCCCCTCACTGGACTTGCTGTCTCCTCTGTTGCCACCAGAGGGCAGCACATGCTGGCCCTGGGACCCCATGCTCAATCTGGACAAGGGCTCTCTGTGGTCCAGGGTCCATGGCCCCCAAACTCACTCCCATACCTCTACTGCTCCAGCCTGTCTACAGGCCACGGTTTTCTAGTGGTTCCTGGATTACCTTGCCCAGTGCCTATTTGCAAATAAACATTTTACATTTTCCTGGAGGACATCCAAAGACGGGTCGGTATGGGATGCCCACACCACCAGACCCTAAGGCCAGAACGCTGAAGGGAAAGAGAAGGAAGAGATGGAGGGAGAGAAGAGGGGACAAAGAAGGAGGGCGCAGGAGAAGAAGAGAGAGGAGAAAGTGGGGGGGGGGAGACAGATGAAAAGAAAGAGCAAATGAGAGAGGAAGAAAGAAAAAGGAAACCACATTTTAAAAGTTATGCCACTCTATACCAAGGCAAGAATTGTTAAGTAAATGCTTTCACTTTTTTTTTTTTTTTTAAACCTACTAACTTGATCTTTCCTTCCTTTCCATCCAGATGTTGTGCTGGGGAAAGTTCTGTCTGCGAGCTGAGGGTTAGCAATGAACAGCCAGCGGTTTCACTCCTGGGAGGTTTTGATAAGCAAATGGGCCCCCGGCTCGCGCACGCTCCCCATTGGTTCCTGCTTCGCCGCCAGATTTTGACACAAATAATCAGATTGAAAATCAGGGAGGGAAACAGAAGAGGAAAACACACACACGCACACACAACAGAGAAAAAAAGGAGAAGTATCTATTTGTGCAGAGAATCACCAAGCTGACGGAGTGGAGACAGTGCCCAGGGCCAGCCTCCCAGGTTCCCAGAGCAGCCAGCCCTCCCCAGAAGCCGGGAGTCAGGAGGGCACAGCTCCGCCCGGCAGGTGAGTGAGAGAGGGGTGTCTGATCCTCTCTTGAAATTTGCTTATCTGGCTGAGACCCTGGCTGGGCCAGATACCTCTTTCCTTTGGAACTGAGAGGAAGAATAAGGTGGGTGGAAGAAGGTCTTTTCTGGGTTGGATGGGTCTTTCTTCAAGCCTTGGAATGAGGACGGGGTTTTATCTAGGCGCCCTGTGTTTCCCCTGAAAATTTTCAAAAGTTCATTTTAAGCGGTCACACTTCGTCCACAGGCACAAAGTCACACCGGCACCCCAGATCTCCCAGTGCAAGCCACAACACAGGTCCAGGCACCTGAGGTGGTGTGTCTTCTCTGAAGAAATGTTGAGCCCCAATGTCCCTTGGTCTCAAAAGTTCCCAGGACCCTTGAGAATCCAGGACCCTCTGGAGCCCGCTGAGGGGCCAGGACAGTGACCCCAGGCTCCAGGCACAGCGGGGCGGCTGGGGGAGGCACGATCTCGAGTCTCTTCTCCTGGAATTAGGGTTCACACCTTGTCTATCTGTTTCTGGAGAAGCCACGATCAGGTGTCAGGTGGCTGGAGAGAGGGGCTCACTGGCCACCGGCTGGTGGTGTGTGCCTGGGATCACTGCCCTAGAGAAAGTTCACAGCTTTATCCCCTCGCGGGGAGCACATGAAAGGACCACTTCGGGCTGTGGGCTGGCAGCTGTTCACTGAGCTGCACCTGCTCACGCGTGGGTTTCTTAGCAGGCAACAAAATATGTCCTCATCTCATGATGGTGAGGTTGCTTGTTCTTAGAGGTCTTGCAAAAGCAGTTCACTTTCCTTTCTTTCTTTCTTTCTTTTTTTCTCTCCTTCCTTCCTTCTCCCCCCCCTCTTTCTCCCCCACCCTCCACCCTCCTTTTTCCTTTCCATCCTTTTGGGATTTTTTTGGTACCAGAGTTTGAACTCAGAGCCTCATGCTTACTTGAGCATGCGCTCTACCACTTGAGCCATGCCCCAGCCCTTAGAAGCAATTGTTGTGATGAGAAGATACACAGTTCCTCTAACTCTCAGATTTGGGGAGCAGTATGCTGCTGCTTCTCCTGCAGAAAGTTCTTGGAGGAAAATGTCCAAGAGCTGGGCATGATGTAGGTTTGAACCTGCACCTTTAGAGTCTCTCACAGGGGGCAGAATGGTTCCCTTAGCTCCCAGGAGGGCAGGATCCGATGCATAAGGCCTTATCTACTAGACAATTATGGGACCAGATAGCCACAGATCACACATACACTCTCTCTCTCTCTCTCTCTCTCTCTCTCACACACACACACACACACACACACACACACACACACATCTGGGGGCTGAATGCAGGGCCTTGCACGTCCTAGACAAACACTAACACTGAGCCACCTCCCTAGATCCCTGTTCTCTTTCAGGGGTCACAGTTTTGCTATGATGACCAGGCTGGTCTTGAACTTGCGCTTAAACGATCTTTCAGCCTCAGAATCCCCAGTAGCTGAGACTACAGACAGGTGCTAACATGCTTCCCAGAGCTGTAAAATGAAAACTCTCGTAACACTTAAACTCTGAACCTGTTAACCAGTACCTCTCTACGTTCCCACTCCAGCCGCTGGTGACGTCTAATCGACCACAATCTGTGGGTTCACCAATAAATATTCCACTTGATCTGCCCTTCTGTGACTGGCTTATTGTGCTTAATGAAACATTCTCAACATTCATCACATCCCAAGTGTCAGATTTCCTTCTTTTGTAAGGCTGAGTAGTATCCCCTCGAATGGTCTGAGATTTTGCTCCTCCGTTTGCCTGTGGCTAGACCTTGGGTTGTTTCTTCCCCTCTGTGAATTAAGCCTCTCTGATTGTGAGTGTACAAATGTCTCCCTGACACCCTGCTCTCAGAAGATAATCCACTAAGTTCAGACATTAAGTTCTCTTCGGGCATGACCTGGACTGCCGAGTGTGATTCCTGTGTGGAACTGCTCTGTGGTTTATTTGTCTTTGTACATGAAGGAAGTCCAAAGGTTGCCTCGTAGCTACTGTGGGATTCCCACCCGTTCCGAAGAAGGGGATGCTGGTGCCGATCACCCGTCACCGTCACCGTGGCTCAGCCCTTCGCACAGTCAACGGATCATACACAGGCTTTTAAAGCAAAAGGGAAGTTTAGAAATCTCTTAGCCCAACCGTCTCTTGAGAGATAGGAAAACCAAACCCAAGCCCGGTGGGCCATGGGGTCACAAGCTCAAGGTCACAAAATCGGACTCATCCCCAAGGAGAGGACTCTCCTTCTGGCTGATTTGCCCCCACCTGAAGCTGGGGTTCAGGACGCTGCCTGGGTGCTGGCTGCGCCCCTCCGGGAGGCAGGAGTGGAGATTCTGAGTCTGAGTCCAGGACCCTGTGGATGGAGGGTAACACGAGGCTTCCTTCCGGAGCCCCGATATCATCAACGCCTCTGTTTTATGAAGAAATCCGGGGTTTCTTTCACAATCTCTGCCCTTAGCGCTCAGCATGGGTCCGTGTGAATCAAAACTGGTGGTTGTTAATTAACTCCATTATGGGTGATTGGTTCCTGTTTTTTTTTTTTTTTTTTTAAATTCTCCTTCTTGTTCTCTTTCTTCTTTCCATTGAGCTCACAAGGGCCAAAAGGAAGTAGTTCACTGGGCATGTTTGGCTTCTACTGTGGGCTTGGGGGGGGGGGGGGGGAGAGAAGGGGGCAAGGGGGCTAGGCATGGGGTCCCTGCCACTTTGTGAGACTTAGGAGAGAGAATACCAGAGAGAGAAGAGATGGGGCTCCGCAGAACCGCTAGAGCAGACATGAGGTTCAGCCTCATCCATCGGGGTAACCACAGGAACTGAAGCCCCGTGCCCAGCATGGCTGATGGAGGCCACGGCCACTGTGGTGTGGTCCCAGGTCCCCGGGGAGCTGGCGGGCCCAAGGGCGGAAGGTCAATACAGAAATCTCTTCCTTACCCGCCCTCTGCCTGCAGCCCTCCAGACCTGACACGAGGTCTTGGGGCATCTGGAAAGACTTGAGTACTGCACAAATCTGAGTATTCTGCCTTGCAACCCGGTCTTTTTTTCTGGTCCTTGTTTTGTTTATGTGCCGTTCACAGGGCTGGAATTTAGGATTTGGCTTGATGTTTTTCCCTTCAAAGCCAACGGGCTACCACTTCAGCCACACCTTGACTTCTGACTTCACAATAAGTCTCACAAACTTTCCTGCCCGGGCTGGCTTCAAACTGGGATCCTCAGATCTCAGCCTCCTGAGTAGCTGGGATTATGGGTGTGAGCCACAATGCCTGGCTTCAGCTCCCCGTCTTCCACTCCTTCCACAGCTCTGCCAGTGCCTCTGTGAGGACCACCAGTGAGCGACTCTGGGAGCAGTTGGCCAGGGGTTAGAACCGAGTGGGACAGGGGCTGTAACCCTGCAAGGACACTGTCCTGTCTGTCAGCCTCCTACGTTCAGCCCAGAAAGACTCCCCACTTCCCCAGCTGAGGCTCAACAACACGATGCCCTCCCGGGAGCCGTAATCACTGCCCAGTTTCCCTCTGTGGTCTGTAGCTCCAGAGAGAGAAGCCCATGAAGGGCACTACACAGCCCTTGGCACACAGCTTTGAAGACATGCCCATGCTATGGTCTGACAGTCAAAGAGGGCAGAGGCAGGGACTAGAGCCCTGCCCTGCTCCCCCTGGGAGTCCTGAGCTCCTCGCATGAAATGATGGGGCAGGCCACAGAACCAAGGTCCAGGGGGGACCCAGTTCCACCTTAATTTATGGGGCTCCCCTCCCCTCCAGCTAGGGTCTGGTCTCTCTGGAGTCTTTCCTGAAGCCAAGTGTCTGATGAGTTCAGAGGAAGAGAGGAGAGGAGAAGGGGGCCTGGCTGCAGGGGAGAGGCAGAAGAAGGACGTGTCCAAGGAAGATAAAGTTGTTGGGCTGCAGGCCCTGCCTGCCTGCGTCCCAGGGAGGAACCTCTGCTAGAGAGCTGACAGGGACCGTGGAGAGGCCGAGGCTCCCAGCTCCTCCTAGACATGGAGAGTAGGGGGGCCTTGAACTCGGCCTTGAACTCCTGCAGACCACTGTCACTCCTGGCCCATCCTCTTCAAGGCGCAGGGATGCCACCACCCAGGAGCCTCCCATGGCTGTGATATTCAAAGGGCTTTTCTTGCTCCTGACATTGAACTTTGACCCCTTACTTAGCAGATCTTGACAAGGACCGATGGGCAGGGGCAGGCTCCACACCAACAAGGTGCTGTCCAAACTCTCAGTGGGGCTCTAGGCTAGGGGTGGGGGGGCGCTCTCTCTTCTGCTTGGCTCTGGGGCATCCCTCTGGGGAGAGGGGGATCCCCTTGCTCTCTCCCCAAGCAAGGCTGAGCTCTCAGCTGCTTCTTCTAATCTCTCACCTCCCATCCAGCTCTGGGCCAAGGCCTTATCACCCAGCCCCTCGCTGTTATTCACTGGCAGCTGAAATCCTTTCCCGCCTTCTGGGTCCTGTCCTGACTGCAGCCTAGCATGGCAGCTGCGGGGGGTGGGGGCAGCAGGAGCCTCCTCCCTGGCCTCTGTCTGGGCGGGACGTCTGAGCGCGGTGGACAGTGGACCCTGGAAGGCACTCTGCCTCCGGAGAGCTTCCAGTGTGGGGCGGGGGTGTGAGGGTGTGAGCATTGGCAGGGGAGGTCAGCTGCCGCCAGGAACTCTACCCTCGACCTGGGCAGGTCCTTGAACCAGTTTGGTCCTCCATGTTGGCTCCCAGCCCCATCACTTGGGGGTTCAGAGGTGGTGCCAGGCTGGGCCACCTGTGAGTTGGATCTGGGAGTGGGTGGGTGTTCAGGTCTTCCTGCGTCCACAGTGAGATGCCAGGTCTGGGGTGGGGGGTCCTCTCATGGCTCCCTCCACTCCTCTGAGAGAGAAGGTCCCTCCCCTCTCTGGATCCTGGAGCAGCCCCTAGACTGCCCAGTAATGCAGCTCTGCCAGCGCCACTTGCCACCCCTGCCCTCTAGGTGGCTGCAAGCCTTCTGTCAGACTGCCTTGTACTAAGGGACTAGAATGTTCTCAGCACAGCAGGGCCAGACATCAGATCCTATAGAAAAAGAAATGGGCCAGGTGCTGGTGGCTCACGCCTGTCATCCTAGCCACTCAGGAGGCTGAGGATCGCAGTTCAAAGCCAGCCTGGGGAGGAAAGTCCGTGAGACTCTTATCTCCAACTAACCACCAAAAAGCTGGAGGTGGAGCTGTGGCTCAAAAAACTAAGAGTGGGGCTGGGAAGGTGGCTCAGTGGTAGAGTGCTTGCCTTGAACAAGAATGCCCAAGCTGGGCTGGGAAGGTGGCTTAGTGGTAGAGCGCTTGCCTAGCATACATGAGGCCCTGGGTTCGATTCCTCAGTACCACATACACAGAAAAAGCCAGAAGTGGTGCTGTGGCTCAAGGGGTAGAGTGCTAACCTTGAGCAAAAAGAAGTTCAGGGACAGTGCCCAGGCTCTGAGTTCAAGACTAGGGGGGGAAAAAAAGCTAAGAGAGGGGCTGGGAATGTGGCTTAGTGGTAGAGTGCTTGCCTAGTATGCATGAATCAAACCCTGGGTTCGATTCCTCAGTACCACATAAACAGAAAAAGCCAGAAGTGGGGGCGCTGGTGGCTCATATCCATAATCCCAGCTCCTTAGGAGGCTGAGATCTGAGGATTGCAGTTCAAAGCCAGCCCCATCAGGAAAGGCCATGAGACTCTTTATCTCCAATAAACCACCAGAAAACAGAAGTGGCATTGTGGCTCAAGTGGTAGAGGGCTTGCTTTGAGCTGAAGAGCGCAGGGACAGTGCCCAGGCCCAGACTTCAAGCCCTACAACTGATTAAAAAAAAGAAAGAAAGAAAGAAAAAGAAAGGAAAGGAAAGGAAAGAAAAAGCCAGAAGTGGCGCTGTGGCTTAAGTGGTAAAGTGCTAGCCTTGAGCAAAAGAAGCTCAGGGACAGTGCCCAGGCTCTGAGTTCAAGTCCCAGGACTGGCAAAAGAAAGAAAGACAGAAAGAAAAAAAGAGAGAAAGAACGAGAGTTAAGAAAGAGTTAAGAGACAGTGTTCAGTTCCTGAATTCAAGCCCCAGTACCCCAGTACCAGAGAGAGAGAGAGAAAGGAGAGGGGGAGACAAAGAGAGGGGGAGAGGGAGGGGGCATCTAGAGAGGTTAAGATCTGCCCCCAGATTGCAGTGAGCTGCGTCTTGCCTGTGCCCTTGTGGTCCAGACCTAAGCTCAGACCACTTCTTTCTGCAGCCCCTAACACTGGATGGCTCCGGTGCTCAAAGGCAGGGTCCCAGCAGCGGGCTGCGTGCAGACCCCTGCCCCGCCTCCCCTGCCCAGACCCAAGTTCGCCCTCTCCCAGGGAGCAGGACAGGCTCTGTAGCTGGGGTAATGAATACAGTTCACACACTGGGCAGGGTGACCCACAGAAATAAATCCTCCTATAGTTCTGGGTCTACAAGTCCAGAAACCAAGTGCAAGCATGGTTGGCCCCAGGCAGAAGCTGCAAGGAGACCTTCCACGCCTCTCCAGCTCCCGATGACAGATGCCCTCCTCAGCACCATTGGCTGGTAGACCTTTAAAAAGTGTGTTGGAGCTGGTACTGAGATTTGAACTCAGGGCCTGAGTGCTTTTTTGCTCAAGGTGAAAAACCACTTGAGCCAAGCTCCACTTCCAGCCTTTTGGTGGCTAATGAGAGGTAAGAGTCTCAGGTGCGAGTTCTGCCCAGCCTGGCTTTGAATCTCAACTTCCTGCGTAAGCAGCCAGGACTCCGGGCGTGAGCGACTGCATGGGGTGAAGGGTGTCTGTGCTGCCACGTGGCATTCTCCCTGGGGTGTCTGTGACCTTCTGTCCACGTGTCCCTCTTCTAGCAAGGACACTGGTCATGCTGAGTTTCAGCCTCCGTCTCAGCCCATGCCTCCGCATCTTGACTTGGTTACATTAAAAAGAACAGAACAAAAAGCTGTTTCCCATAAAGTCACATTCTCAGGTTCCAGGTGGGACTAGTTTCTCTTCTTTCTTGTTTGTGGTGCTCTGGTTTGAACTCAGGGCCTTGTGCTTGCTAGGCAGGCGCTCTACTACTTGTGCTACACACCTAAACTCCTATTGCAAGTGACCTTTAAGGAAAACTATTCAACCCAGTGCAGCAGGTGTTTAATTTCTGCAGGGGCTCTAAAATCCCAAGGACTTGTGTCTTTTGTTCCTCAAGGCCATTTCCAGTCCTCTTGCCTTGCAGGTGTGAGGCCAGCATTGAAGATGCCACGTTCCTTCCTGGTGAAGAGCAAGAAGGCCCACACCTACCACCAGCCCCGCACGCCCGAGGATGACCCGGTCTGGCCTCCTGCTGTTGCCCCTGGTAAGTCTGGGCACCGCCTGGTGAGGCTGGGCACCTCCGTGCCTGCCCATCTCGCTCTCTCCTCTGAAACACCCTTTCCATGTCTGGAATCAACAGCTCAGGCAAACAGGTTGAATGAATGAATGAATGATGCAGTCATCTCTCACCCTCTCCAGGTCTGGCAGCATGGGGATTGGCGCCAGTACTGTGGCATGTGTGAACATCTGAGGGCAGACAATGGAGACTGGGCTCCTTGGGCCTCCCTCCCTCCTCCCACCCTGGGGGGAGGGTCCAGAAGCAGGGGGGGAGGGGGCTCTCCCTAGGCTCACACACACACACACACACACACACACTCACTCCCGAGAAGACACGGCCCTCGCTCTCTGTGGCTCCCTGCAACCTACCTGGTCACACCCTGGTCACACTAGGGTCTCGTCTCTCCACAGTGGCCAGGGACCAGGCCCCCAGTGGCAGCCCCACCCTCAGCACCCTGCTCCCCCGCCAGCACCTGGACTGGAGCATCGTCAAGCTGGAGTCGGAGCTGCAGCTGGACCAGGGTTTGACCAAGATGGCCTCGGTGCCAGGTCACTAGCCGGGGCCCCTCCCCTTGTGTGTGCCAAGGGGTCAAGAGGGAGTAGATTGTGGGGACAGGGCCTCTTCCAGTCTTGGGGTCAGGGAAGACTGACAGGGTCACCTGGATGCCACTGGCTCTTGCCTTCTGGACATTGTCCCTTAGCCTTTTCCATTTAAGGCTGGCACGGTCTCCCCCGGAGCCACAGCTCCATTGCTAGCTTTTTGGTGTTTAAGTGGAGATAAGTCTCACGGGCTTTGCTGCCTGGCTGGCTTCAAACCTTGACTCTCAGATCTCAGGCTCCTGGGTAGCTGGGATGGCAGGCGTGAGCTCCGGTGCCTTGCCTGACCATCTTGGAGGCCCCGGAGCAGGTTGTTGGCTCCTGGATAGAGCGTTCTGGCCAGCGGCCGTGAGGGGTGTGTCCTGGGGGGGACAGCATGGGGGGACTTGGAGCCTCGGAGAGTGGAGGGCATAGTCACCCCCTCAGCAATGAACACTGGGCTTACCCTGAAACCCTCAGAGAGAGGCTGCTGAGGCGGTCCGTGGCCGGTGGAGGGCATGGGCTCTGTGCTATGTTTTGAATGACTCCTGGGCCTTGTGTCCTTGTCTCCACAGAGAAGCCCACCGCGGCGTCCCAACCCCAGGATGGGAACTCGCCCCATGCAGGGTCACCCCCTTTCTACAAGCCTAGCTTCTCCTGGGATACCCTGGCCTCCACCTATGGCCACAGCTACCAGCAAGCCCCCTCCACCATGCAGTCGGCCTTCCTGGAGCACTCTGTCCATCTGTACGGCAGCCCCCTAGTGCCCAGCACAGAGCCCCCCTTGGACTTCAGCCTCCGCTTCTCCCCGGGCATGGACGCGTACCACTGTGTCAAGTGCAACAAAGTAAGAAGTCGTGCAGACCCAGCCCTGCACCCCCTCCAGGCCCCCACGGCTGCAGGGGGTCCCCGTGGGGAATTTAGGATTGCAATGTCAGAATATAGGTCTTCATTAATCAAGCCCTGACTGTGCCCAGCCTGAGCTCTGGGAGCTCCATGTGGGTGGGGGCGCTCAGGTTCAGAGAGAACAGTCACCTGCCCAACATCTTGGCAAGGAGGCTGGAGCTGGCACAGGGGCTCACATCCTAGCTCCTCAGGAGGCTGAGATCTGAGGACTGCAATTGGAAGCCCACAGGGTAAAAAAGTCTGTGAGACTCTCATCTCCAATGTAACCCCAGAAGACAGAAGTGAAGCTGTGGCTCAAGTGGTAGAGTGCTAGCCTTGAACAAAAGAGCTAAGAGGCAACGCCTAGACCCTCAGTTCAAGGCTCACATGGGCACACGCACACACACACACACACACACACACACACACAGAGGCTTTGGCCAACTCTGGTTGCTTAACACTTGGCAGTCTCTAGGTGGGGCAAGGAAGGGGTCCCCCAGCACCCCCCTCCATCCAGACCCCATATTATAGCTAGGAAACCGGGTCGTAAAGAGAGTAAAGAATCATGAGCCATGGACAGCAGAACGGGCACGCGAGTGCGGAGCTGGCCTGGGGCGGGGGAGGCGGGGGAGGGGGGCTGGCCGGGGGCCTGCTACCTGCCGCTGCGGCCTCACAAGTGGCCCCCGCCCAGGTTTTCTCCACCCCACACGGGCTGGAAGTGCATGCGCGCCGCTCCCACAGCGGGACCCGGCCCTTCGCCTGTGACGTCTGCGGCAAAACCTTTGGCCACGCCGTGAGTCTGGAGCAGCACGCGCACGTCCACTCCCAGGTGAGCGCTCCGACTGGCCGCTCTGCTGCCCACCCACCAACGCTTGTGAGGCTTATTTTGAAAAGTATCCACGTGAGGGTCTAAGGTCAGAGCCCAGCCTCAGTCCTGGCTGGGAGGTGGGGGGCGGGGGGCGACCCCAGGGCCTGCTCCCCCAGGCCCCTCCCCAGTGCAGCGTCCTCTTCCTCAGGGCACCCCGGCCGGGTCCAGTCCTGCGCCCAGCCTCGAGCCCCCGCCGGCACCTGACCCCCCGGGGCCGCGTTTCCTCCGGCAGGAGCGCAGCTTCCAGTGCCGGATGTGCGGCAAGGCCTTCAAGCGCTCGTCCACCCTGTCCACCCACCTGCTCATCCACTCCGACACGCGGCCCTACCCCTGCCAGTTCTGCGGGAAGCGCTTCCACCAGAAGTCGGACATGAAGAAGCACACCTACATCCACACCGGTGAGTGTGCCCGGCCCGGCCGCCCACCGGCCTCCCGGCTAGACCGGGCTGGAGTCCCCAAGACGAAGGCTGCAGGCTGCTGGGCAGATGTGCAGGGCGCAGGAAGGGACCCAGAGTCCTGGAGGCATGGCCGGGAGGCAGAACGGGAAAGGCAGTGAGCGATTCATTCAGTCACCCGCTGATGAATGAATGATGCTGTCCATCATTCATTCTGCTTGGGTGTGTGCAAGTGTGCACAGGTGTCCTGTCCTGATGGTCTAGAAAGATGGGGCACCCCACGGGACAAGGACTCCACTCCCTCATTCACTCACTCACTCAGTCATCAATCCCCTCGCCAGTTTCTTCATTCACTTGCTCATCTACTTATTCCTTCACTCACTCATCACCTCACCCACTCCCTCACTCACTCACTCCCTCACTCACTCAGTAGTTGTCAACTCCTCCACTCACTCATGTAATCATTCATTCATTCACGCACTGCTTTCTTCGCTGACTCAGGCATTCCCTTGCTCCTTTATTCATTCACTCATTCCTTCTTGCACACATTTATTCTCGCACTCATCCACCCATTCAGTGATCTGCACAGTCAATCATTCAGCACTCACACAGTTACTCAGCGGCACCTGCTATTGACCAGGCGCCTCTTTTGAGCCAGGTCCTGTGCCAGCCATGGGGACTTAGTAATAAAACAAGGGGAGAAGCTGGGCACCAGCGGCTCATGCCTATAATCTTAGCTACTCAGGAGGCTGAGATCTGAGAGGATCATGGTTCAAAGCCAGCCTGGGCAGGAAAATCCCTGAGACTCTTATTGCCAATAAACCACTAGAAAACTGGAAGTGGCGCTGTAGCTCAAGCAGTAGAGTGCCCGCCTTGAGCTGAAGAGCTCAGGTACAGCACCCAGGCCCAGAGTTCAAGCCCCACGACTGACAAAAAAAACAAAAACAAAAAACAAGGGGAGAGGTGGCTTATCTAGATGTTAACCAGCCTGGAAGCCAGAGAGAAGTGTACCTTTGCTTCTCTCTCTTTTCTCATTTTCTAAGGTGCACCTGGGTAGGTCATGAGATTCAAACGTAATCAAGTTGTAGGGGGTGCTGTGGGTGGGGCCCTGCCACCCTGACCCCGCCCTGCCGTGCTGCCCGCTGGTCACAGGTGAGAAGCCACACAAATGCCAGGTGTGCGGGAAGGCCTTCAGCCAGAGCTCCAACCTCATCACCCACAGCCGCAAGCACACGGGCTTCAAGCCCTTCAGCTGTGAGCTGTGCGCCAAGGGCTTCCAGCGCAAGGTGGACCTGCGGCGACACCGCGAGAGCCAGCACAGCCTCAAGTGAGGCGGGGCCGCCGCCCGCACCTGTCCCCCGAGGCCCGCCTCCAGCTGCCAGACCCCCAATCGCACGGAGGAGGCCGTCCTTCTTGGGATCCACGAGGGAGGGGCGTGGCTGCGGTCTATTAGAGGCAGAGTGGTCCACAGGGGTGCTCAGTGTCTCTCTAGGATGGAGCATCCCAGGGGGACAGAGTTGTCAAGAGCCCAGAGCTGGGACTCGCAAAGAAACCCTTCTCCTGCCTACTCCACGGGGGCCTGGTCACCTTTGATTTTAGGTGTCCTAACTTCTGTGTCTGGCTGCCACAGGCAATCAGAGATGCCTTCCCTCCCTCCCCACAGCTGGAGATGTGGACCCCTGTGCTTCAGCCAGCCTCCCTCTCCCCAGTGCTCACTGGCCGCTGAGATTCAGATTGTCTCAGGGTTGGGAAAGCAGCAGTTATTAATGTCAGAGCCTGCTATAAATAAAAATAGACAGTTTTGTTTGTGTGTGACTTGCATTTATGAAGCACCTACTAGGTCCAAAGGCCAGCAGGAAGAGGAGAGAGCTAGAGGGGACCTTGGACAAGCACGGAGAGAGAGGGGCAGGGAACTGAGTTAGATGGGGAGCCCTGCACAGGCACAGAGGAGGGCCGAGATGGGCCGGTCAGTCGTAAGGAGCCAGAGGGACAGGGCAGAAGGTGGGGCTGGGCTGCTGGCGGCTGTATCAGCCCCTTGCAGCTGCTATAACAAATCACGCAAATGACCATCATGGCACTCACCATTCCACGGGAAGACCCACAGTGAATCTTCCCGGGCAAAACTAGGCCTGGCAGGCTCAGGGCAGGCAGCTCCTGCCTTCCCACCATCTGCACTGGCATCGCTGACCCCTGCTCTGCCTGCCACCTCCTCCGCCTCCTCTCGTAAGGACTCTGTCACCTGGCTCTACCTGGTAATGCAGGACAACTGTCCCCACTCAAGGCCAGAGTGCCATCACTCACGGGAGGTAGAATAATGCCCCCTCCCCCAGAGTGTGACCCCTGCCACCCTCAATGACAAAAGGGAGTAAGTTGTGACTAAGGCTGGTGATGCATCTTCCCAGCTGTGTGACTTCTGGCGGCCTCCCCCTCCCCTTCCCCCCTCCTCTGTAAACCCAACAGCCTCTTCCTGGTAGAGCTGGGCATTGCCGGAAGGACGTCCCAAGACCACATGTGGAGAGCAGTGTGCAGGACCAGCCGCCACGGGTGTGGCCACATCATGGGTGTCTTTACTTGAAGTCCTGCCCCTGGCACGTGGTGACTCAAAGCTACCTCCTCCAGGAAGCCTCCCTTGGTAATCCGAGCCATTGGCGCCTCTCCCCCTCGGGCCCTCAGGCCCAGGGCGGGCCGTGGATGGGCCTGCGTCTGGGGAGAAGGTGGCGTCTCTGGGCTTTGGGCCCTGACTGAGGCCCTTGCAGGTGCTGAGCTCACCAAGGGTTCCCACTCAAAGCCTCTCCCCTGCTCCACAACTGAAGCCCAGAGAGGCCATGAAAGAATATAGCTGGCTGTGGTGGCGCATGCCGGTAATCAACGAGGAGGATGAGGCAGGAAGATCATGAGTTCAAGACCAGCCTGGGCTATACCTTTTGCCAGACACCTAGCTACTCAGGAGGCTGAGATCTGAGGATCACGGTTCAAAGCCAGCATGGGCAGAAAGTCCCTGAGACTCTTATCTCCAATAAACCATTCAGAAAACCACAACTGGCTCTATGGCTCTGGTACTCACCTGGAGCTGAAGAGCTCAGGGACAGTGCCCAGGCCCAGAGTTCAAACCCCATGACTGACAAAAAAAAAAAAAAAAAGATATGAACATCAGCGGTTACCCTTGCCCAGGGAGGGGAGGACATTTTCAAAAGCAACTTCACTGCCAGAGAAAGCCACACAGCTCAGTGCTAGGACTGGGCTTGATTAACAACAGAACCCCAGAGCAGCCCACGGTGGCAGCCGCTTCCTCTGTAGGCTGTTTTAACCTGGGGCTTGTGTGCCACCTTGCTTGGCACTGTCCATTCCCTGCTCACTCTTTGAGGCCCCTCCTATCAAGGAATGGCCCAGGCGAGGGCTGTGGCCAGCTCTGGCAGGCCTTCCTGTCCCGGGCCAGCCAGTGCCACCCTCCAGGTCATGTCTGTCACTGTTCACAGAGGGCATCGGGACAGGGGGGTCCCATGCGCCTTCAAAAGCAACGTGCCTCAAGGGAGCAAAGTGCAGTGGGCAGATAGGGAGTCTCAGGGTTAGATCTAAGTGATCTCAGAGTGTCCACCTCCAAGTGAAAGGGCAGGGGGGAGAGGGGAGGGGAGGAGGAGGAGGGGAGGAGGAGGAGAAGAGGAGTTGAGCTGGATTTCCTAACATTTGATTGACAGTGGGGAGGGGGAGGGAGAGACAGAGAGGGAGGGAGGGCATGAAGGAGGAAGGGCTGGAGAAAGGGGAGAGGAGGGAAAGGGGAAAGGGAGAAGGAAAGAGAGAGACAATTATCAACCAGCTTCCCAAGGTCACACAGAGGGCAAAGCAGAATTGGGGTGAGGATTAGATTCTGAGTCAAAACTGTTTCCTTCAGGCCTCAGTTTACCTCCTGCCCACTGAGGCCCATGGGCGTTTCCTCTGGTTATGTCTTCTGGAGGGGTCTCTGGCTCTGGGGCTGAGGCTGGCATCCAGCCTGACCCTGGTAGACTGTGCGGTAGAGGGGCTTCCTGTTCTGGCCAAATACTTAAATCAGCCTGTCAGGGGCGCAGGCAGCTGTCGGGAGGGGTGCCCTGCAGGCTGGCTCTGTCCATCCACCTCCTTCCTTCCTTCCTTCCTTCCTTCCTTCCTCTCCCTCCCTCCCTCCCTTCCTTTTTTCCTTCCTTTCTTCCTTTCTCTCCTCCCTTTCCTTTTCTGTGCTAATACTAGGGCTTGAACTCAGAACTTGAGTGCTGTTCTTAGCCTTTTCACTCAAGGCTAGCACTCTATTATTGGAGCCACTTTTTTTTTGGGGGGGGTCCAGTCGTGGGGCCTGAACTCTGGGCCTGGGCGCTGTCCCTCAGCTCTTCAGCTCAAGGCTAACGCTCTACCACTTGAGCCACAGCACCACTTCCAGCTTTTTTCTTTTTGCTTATGTGGTGCTGAGGAATCGAACCAGAGCCTCAGAGGCATGCAAGGCAAGTGCTCTACCACTGAACCATCTTCCCAGCCCTATTGGAGCCACTTTTGATTTTTCAATGGTTAATTGGATATTACAGTCTCGTAGATTTTCCTGGCTTCAAACCTGGAGTCTCAGACCTGAGTAGTTAAGATTACAGATGTGAGCCACTGGTGCCCAGCTCAGAGTTGGCTCTGAAAGCAGAGAAAGACTCATGCTCTAGTATTAGAACCAGGCCATTAGAACCAGAGATCCTCGACGACACCTGCTCCCAGGGGGACAGTGACATCAGAGAAGGCAAAGGGCTTACTCAACACCACCCTCCTACGACCAGGTCCTGCACCTCTCCAGCAAGGAGGGAGTGCCAGGGTAGGTGATGGAGGATTGAAGGATGGTTGTGCCTCTTATACCTCCTTCCCCCCTCCCTCCCTCCTTCACCCTCCCTCCTTCCCTCCTCTCCTCCCCTCCCCCACACTCCCCCCCCACAGGACCAGGAGCTGCTTTGCATGTTCCTTGTTTGCTAAACAAAACTAAGCCAATATCAAGACTTCAGCCACTTTTGCAGCAGGGTGTGGAGCTGAGCTGTGAAGGGCAAGTTCCTTGTCATGGGCTGAGGTTGGGAAAGATCAGGCTGGGCTGGGGAGGACCAAGGCTACCTCCTGGGCCTGTGGCCCATTTGCATACTGCAGAAGGGGGCAGGTGTATGCAGGTATTCAGAAGTGTGGAGGCAGATGCAGCCCAGGCCAAGGCTGGTTGGGGCAGGACTGGTGGGTCCCAGGAGCTCAGCCTCTCATCTTGTGGCTGCTGAGCCACTGGGGGCTGCTGCAGGATGGCTTCCACACGCACAGCCCTGGGAGAATTCTCCACAGACACCCCATGTTCTTCGCCACACGAAGCTGTACCTGTTACCTGGGGACAGGTGCAGTGGGAACCTCCCATCGGCTGCGATTTGAGGGGAATTCAAGTCCCTGATTCTCCACTTCCTGTTGGCACCTGCTGGCTTCTTAGCTGGCCTTCATCAGTGACTCAGAAGGCGCGATCCTGCCCTGTGAACTCTGCCACTTCCTTTGGCCACATAGGGCCCTGAGGTCCACAGAGAGGAGGTGCCCAAGGACACAATAGCAGCTGGGCCATGTCAGGCCCATCCTGTGGCCTTCCCACTTGGGCCACTGGGCTGCCTGGCACCGGTAAGTTCACCAGTGTCAATGTGGTGGTACTGCTTGAGGCAGCAGTACCAGGCCCTCGGCTCTGAGTCTCGAGGTGCCCCTGCCCAAACAGGCCTCATCTCAGCACAGGGTGGGCCTTCTGTGGAAATCACTAACAAGGATGGAAATGCCTGGGACTGTGTGTGAGTGGCTCAGCCAGCTCTGGCCTGCCCTCGCTGGCAGGAATACACTGGTGGGCAGATGGGGTGAGCTGAGATGGACCAGGAGGCTGGAATGGGGTGCTGGGCAGAAGAGGAGGAAGTGATGAGCAGTAGGTTCTGTTTGTTTTTGTCAGTCATGGGGACTGAATTCAAGGCCTGGGTGCCTGGATAGAGCTCTACCACTTTGAGCCGCAGTTCCACTTCTGGCTTTCTGGTGGTTAATTGGAGACAGACTTTCTGACGCAGGCTGGTTTCAAACCATGATCCTCAGATCTCAGCCTCCTGAGTAGCTAGGATTACAGGTGTGAGCCTGGCTTGTTTGAAGTTGGGTTCTGGGCTGGGAATGTGGCTTGGTGGTGGAATGCTTGTCTAGCATGCATGAAGCCCTGGGTTCGATTCTTCATTACCACATACAGAGAAAATGCCAGAAGTGGTGCTGTGGCTCAAGTAGTAGAGTGCTAGTCTTGAGCGCAAAGAGGTTCAGGGACAGAGCCCAGGCCCTGAGTTCAAGTCCCAGGACCAGGGGGGAGGGGAAGGGGGAGAAGAAGTAGAGTTTTGTGTTATCAATTAGAAAATTTCTTTAGAAGTCAGGTGTGCCCTAAGAAGTAGGGTTCTGTGTTATCAATTAGAAAGTTTCTTTAGAAGTCAGGTATGCTCCACCCTACTGCCCAACAAGAGCCCCAGGGCAGTGCTGGTTATTAACCCAGCCTCCACCCTTGTGGGTGATCCTGGTCCCTAATCCTTCATACTATCTCCAACCTATACAGATGTCTCCACCCTATTGAGATGGGGCTGAGAAGGGTGAATCTGGAGTGGTTAGCATGGTACCAAGGAAGCCCAGGCACCATAGAGCCATAGGGCTGAAGCAGAAGGGACTCAGCTTGAAGGGTGATGGGAGATTTCAGGGACAGAGGAGAAGTGGGGAAAGCTCAGGAGAACCAGGGCTTTCCCCAGCCCAACCCTGCACCCCAGGATTCAAACGGGCAGTGGGGCTTCCAGGTTGTTCCCCAGGGAGGCCTCCTGGGAATTTTCAGTGCTTGTTCTCACCCTGTGCCTTTGCTTCTAGTGTCCTTTGCCACACAAAGCTGTACCTGTCACATGGGGACAGGTGCAGTGGGCTGGGATTTGAGGGGAATTCAAGTCCCTGATTTTCCACCTGAATGCCTTCTTCCCGCCAGTGGAATCATCTCAGCCACAAGTCCTAGCTCAGGGGAGACAGGAAAAGATTTCAAAAACCTCATCACCCCTCGAAATCCTCCACTGCTAGGAAATGCAACTTAAAGAAATAGTTCCGAGTGCCAGGTGCTGGTCCCTCACGCCTGTAATCCTAGCTATTCCGAAGGCAGAGATCTCAGGATCAAGGTTGGAAACCAGCCCAGGCAGAAAAGTCTGTGAGACTCTTACCTCTAAATAATCTCCCCAAAGCTGGAAATAAAGCTGTGGATCAAGTGATATAGAGCCAGCCTTGAGAAATAAAGCTCAGGGACAGTGCCCAGGCCCTGAGTTCAAGTCCTAGCACCTGCACGTGCGTGTACACACACATACACACACACACACACACACACACACACGTGTATGCGTGCATGCGTGGGAAAGGTGGAGCTAGAGGCTCACATCTGTTTTCCAGCTATTCAGGAAACTGAGTCAGATAGTGGTTTGAAGCCATCATGGGCAGGAAAAAATGTCTGTAAGACTCCATTTCCAAAATAACCAGCAGAGGGGCTGAGAAGGTGGCTCAGTGGTAGAGCGCTCGCTTTGCATGCATGAGGCCCTGGGTTCGATTCCTTAGCACCACATAAGCAAAAAAAAAAAAAAAAAAAGACAAAATAACCAGCAGAATCCCAGACTGGAGGTGTGATTTAAGTGGTAGAGGGTCAGCCAAGTGAACAAATCATGTCAGATTGAGGCCCCAAGTTCAAACCCTGGGATCAGAAAGAACAAAACATGAGGCACGGGCCATTTTATGTGAGACTTGTCTTCCATGGATTTTGGTATTCTCTGATGCTTCCAAAAATACTGATACCCAAGGACAATGTTTATAAAAGCAACTTGAAGAACATTCACACAGTGCTGGCACCTGTCCCTTGTGGCTAGAAAGGGGGGGACTTTCAATGCTCCCTGTCAGAGATTGGAATTTGTTGTTTTGTGTGCTTGTGTGTACGTGTTTTAACTGGGGGGGGGGGGGGGGGAGAGGAAGAGACAATAGATTTCACAGAATAAATGTACCCATGAGGAAGTGGTTCATATTTCAAATGCAAACATGCTTTAGAAATCAGTAAGCACGCTATGATTCCATTTTGTCCGTTACACACAGCCGCACATGGAAGGAAGCATCCAGAACAAGTAGGGTATCAACAAAGGCTTCTGCTGGGGCGGGGGACGTGGGGGGGGGAAATGCATCTTTTCTTCTCTCATTTCTCAGTGTGGACATTCTATTTCTCTGCAGCGGGGCATACGTGATAACATTATCACTGGTGTTAAATAAAGATACCCTCCAAATATAACTAGAGTTTTACATTTGAGGCTTATATTAACATGAGGCCGCCCTCTCCACCCTTTCTCCCAAAGTTCTCGGCCTCTCCAGGCTTCTGTGGCATAGGTGCGTGTAGCTCCCTGGGGGATGGGTGACCTCTCGGCTGTACCCATCCCAAGCCCAGGAGCCTCCTCCCAGTAGATGCTGGGGTCAATACTATGGAGGCCACTGCCTAGCTGTCCCCACAAAGTGTGGGATACATGTGCAACCCCCACAGGCCCCTGGTTCTTTCTAGCCGTGACCTCCTAGGTAAAGAGAGGTCCTGGCCCAAAGAGCCTGGGGCGGGACACAGACATGTGATTGACTGCAGGGCACTGAAGGGCTTCTTCCTCGGCTGGGTGGGGCTGTCCCCTGTGGCCTCCGTGGGTGTCCAGCTGGGGTTGGGCCCCACGGGGAGCCAGGGCCTGGCTTCTTGGAGAGGGGGAGCTGCAGGAAGGTGGCGGGAGGGAAATCTGGGGCAGGGCACGTTCCGACCCAGCCATGCTCAGGTTTGGCTGATAAGTTTATCACCCGGTACCGGCTGCCAACTGTCAGCATGGAGCAG
Source organism: Dipodomys spectabilis (assembly GCF_019054845.1). Classification (NCBI taxonomy): domain Eukaryota; kingdom Metazoa; phylum Chordata; class Mammalia; order Rodentia; family Heteromyidae; genus Dipodomys; species Dipodomys spectabilis. The sequence continues at coordinate 5,723,704 of NW_024870744.1, forward strand.
GCCAGCGGGCTGGGCCGGAGGCCTTTCCCGGGTTGATAGAGGCTTCCCAGTGTTATCAGGAGCCTGCTGGCCCAGAGAGCGGGAAAGGGAGAACTGTGTGTGCGCATGCGGGGGCGGGGGGAGGGCGAGAGGGAGCATGAGACTTTCAACCAATTCACCCAAGACAAGAGCCGGGGAGGAAGAGGCCTGCAAGCCTGGTTCCTGAGGTCCCCTGGCCGGGCTGTCCTGTGGTGCCAGCAGAAACAGCTGCAAATCAGCCCCAGGCAGGCACAGCCACTGAGGACCCCGGAGCCCCCATGGCAGACTTCCAAGCAGGGGACGGTACTGATGCACCCCAGCTCCCACGCAGTGTGTGAAACCAAAGTCACTTTTCTGAAATGTTTTCTGAAATGCCCCAGAAGCACCTGTGTAAAGAGCACAGGGTGGGTAGGGGGAAGAACCCTGTCATGCAGTCATTTTATTCTTTCCCATGCTACCCTTTCTCTCCCTGTATCAAGGGCTCTGGTGAGAAGGGCAGACTCATTTTACCTTAGTGAGCCCTCAAGTATCTAGCCCAGCACTGGGCATTGCCTGGGGAGGTACCGCTCCTCTACCATGATGGTCCCTGGTCATGGATGAGGACATTGATCTCAGAGTGAGTATGGGGGGGAGGGGAACAGGGATTAGAAGATGGAGGGGGAGAGGGAAGCCGAGCCAAGGCCCAGGACACCCCAGCCCACCCTTGCTGACCCACAGCCTCACTGCAGCCAGATTCACAGCAATGGGAAGCTTTATGTCAGAGAGTCACAGACACCATGGCTGTCAGGTGGACTTTTCTGCTCTTTTCTCTACGTTTCCTGGGGTTTCATGAGTCATAGTGCATTTGGGAGAGGTACAAGAAGAACTATTCATACGGAGGCGATGTATTCATTCGTTTTAAGAGGAAGGGAAGGAAGGCTTCCCACCAAATCTCCCTGGGCGGGCTGGATCCAGGGGCAATGAGATGGACCTCGCAGCCCAGGACTGGTTTTCAGGACCCTCCTCTGCGTCCTGGAGATCCGAGAAGATGCCTAGGGGAAACAGAGCATGCAGTGGACCCCTGAGTCACACGTGAGAGCTAGCCCCAGGACCCTTGCAGAGGTGCAAAGCCCATCTGACAAGCCTGGGGATACCTCTCACCCACTCAGGTCCACTGAGGGCCGCTTTCCAGGATGGGGCCATGGGAACTGGACAAAATGCTGCCTCACAGAACCCAGTGTGGATGCAGGGATCGGAGAGAGCAGGACACAGCTAGGGTGAGGGCGGTGATGGGTGAGAGGTGGACAAGTCCGTGGTGGCTGATGAGGCCTACCAGATACAGTGGGTGTGGAGAGCCCTGGCCCAGGAGGTGGTGTGGAACATGGTGTGCCGGCCTCTGCCAGGCTGGGCGTCTTGGGTAGTTATCCCCTTCTGAGCCTCACAGTCTCCCACTTGTAAGACACCATTCACAATCCTTAGAAACAAGGGAACACAGGGAGAAAGTGATGGCTAAGGGGAGAGGAGAGGGCTGCATGTTCCCAGGGATTCATGCCGGAGAAACACAGTTTGAAGTCAGAATAATGACCCTGGCCTTTTCTGTTTTGGGCTGGTCCTGGGGCTTGAATTCAAGGCCTGGGCACTGTCTTTGAGCTTTTGTGCTCTAAGCTAGTGCTCTACCACTTGAGCCACAGCTCCACTTCTGGTTTTTGGGTACTTAATTGGAAATAAGAGTCTCATGGGCTTTCCTGCCTGGGCTGACTTTGAACCACAGTCCTCAGATGTCAGCTTCTGAGTCACTAGGATTACAGGCGTGAGCCATGGGCACCTGCCCAATAGAGTGGTCTTTAGTGCAGTTTTTCTGCTTAACACTTCTGCCTGGCATTGGTGGTAATAAGCTAACAGCTACTATTCCTTAAGAGCTGAGGCAGCATCAGACAATAGAATAAATGCTTTCTATGAATTAACTCTTAAGGGGATATTGCTGTTACCCCCATTTTCCCAATGGGGAAACTGAGCCAGAGAGGTTAAATAACACAGTGGATCCATGGATGGTGCAGCCACCTGTAACTGTCAACATTTCTTGACATGGACCCCTGCATGCTTGCACTCTCTCTCTCTCCCCCCTCCCCATCTCCCCCCTTTTTCTCAGCAGTACTGGGGTTGGAACTCAGGACCTTGCACTTGCTAGAAAAACACTCTACCACTTGAGCCACATCACAGCTCTGCTTTTTTGCTGCTTATTTTTAAGATAGAATCTCAAAAACTTTTTTTTTTTGGCCTGGCCTGGCTTTAAGCCATGATCTGGCCACTCTCAGATGTCTGAGTTGCTAGGATTATAGGCAGGAGGCACCGTGCCTGGCTAACCTCAGCTCATTCAGTCTCCTCTGAGTAGCTCTTCTCATGTCACTTTGCTTGGTTCTCTCCTAACCATGCTGGGCTGCCTCAAACCCCATTGCTTCCAGGGGGCTGGGAAGGTGGCTCAGTGGTAGAGCACTTGCCTTGCATGGTTGAGGCCCTGGGTTCGATTCCTCAGTACCACATAAGCAGAAAAAAAAAAAAAAAAAAAAAGCCAGAAGTGGCGCTGTGGTTCTAGCCTTGAGCTGAAGAGCTGAAGGACAGCGCCCAGGCCCAAAGTTCAGGCCCCACGACCGGATCAAAAAAAAAAACCCACTGCTTCCAAGCTGCTCAGCACCTCTGCCTTGTGCCATAACTTCTGTGTCTCCCAAGGCAGCAGTACACAGACATTGCAACACCTGGCCCCGGGGCCTAGGCCTGACCCTCCCAGGACAGAGCTGTGAGTGGGGTGGAGGGCAGGGTCCTGCCGCTGTGGGATGAGCCCAACTGTGCCACGCTCCTTGCTGGGCCCTGCTGCCAGCTGCAGCCGCAGATGCCAGGCAAGGGCACAGAGCTATTTCTGCAAGGGGTGACTTGGAACTTCCTCTCGGATCTCTTAAAAATAGAGGGGTTATCGTGGTCCTCAGGCCCCTTCCTCTACATGTGGAGCTCTGACATGATTTCTGGGGGAAGGCCTGATTCCCTGGCTGGCCTCTCTCAGCCCCCAAGGACTTATCTCTGAGCTCAGCTGGGCAGCAGGAAGGCAGCAAAGCGACCACCGTGGGCAGCTCTTCCTGCCCCCAAAGCCCCTTTTGGGAGCAACAGGGGATGTGGCACTGACTCAGGGGCGTCAATCACCTCTCTTTGCCGGGGCTGTGGTTGCCCACTCGGGGATCAGAAATAAGCTGGGCAGAGAGCACGCCGGGGAAGCCCCAGCGCCATGCAGCCTGGCCGCTCTGCTCCCAGCATGCCCTCTGTCTAGATGGTAGCCCAGTCCCATGCAGGTCCTGGAGGACATCTGTCTCTATGACGTTGCCAGGCCTTGACCGAGCACACGGACGTCAGGTCAGGCCACTCTGCAGAGTTCAGTGCAGAGAGGTGGAGGTGGAGGGAAGGCAGGCAGGGCCTAGGGGCTGATCAGCTCTTCTGGGGATTTCTTCCCACCCCACGGGCCCCCAGGCTTTCAGAAGATGACTCCCTTCACTCCTCAGGGTGGAAAGGCAGACTCTGAAGATTCCATTCCAGCAACACACATTGATCAACTGCTCTGGGCTAGACCCTGGGTCTCAGTGTCTCAGGAGGCGGGATGCTGAATTGGTTCTAGAAGGCCAAGGGCACTTGCCAAGCCCCAGAGGTCAGGGAAGTCTTTCTGGAGGAAGGCCTGGGATGCAGACAGGAAGAACAGGATGTGCCAGACCACAGAGGATGTCCCGCCCCTTAGCTAGGATGCAGCAGGTGTACAGACCTGGGGAGACCGCAGCCTCCCACCTGCCCCTCTAAGGGCCTCCGGCAGCCAGTGTATGACACCATGGCCTCTCCCTCCTGTTTTCCATGCCCTGCTGGGGCACGGGACCCCCATGAGGTTTGGTGAACATGTGTGACCACCTGAGGCCCAGCCCTGCCCCTGAACACCTCTGGAGGGAAGGGTCTCCATCCCCGGGACCATCCTTTGCGTAGAAGCTGACAATCTTGGCTGGAAACCGTCAGGGCTTGGGTTTCCTCCTTTGGGCTCCCCAGTACCCCTCAACCCAGCCTCTGACTTATCGCTGCCCTCCAGCTGCCTGGCCCCCTGCCCCCCACCAACCACCTTCCCTGCATGATTCAGCAAATCTTCCCCCAGTGGGGGTGAAAACAAGGGGGGAAAAATCACAATGTCAGATTACAAAGCACCAACTGTAGGCAGGCCCCTGGCAGGAAGATAAGGGTTAGTTCCCCGCCCTCAAAGCCCCTGGTGCAGATAAGCCTTCTGGGCCTTCAGGTGTGGGCGACAGGCCCAGCCTTGGCCTCCTCCAGGGCCGTTGGGTGGCCCTGTGGTGGGGCTGAGGTCCCGGGGCTCCACCAGTGTCCAACGAGCTGGGCGAAGAGGAAGCGCTGGGCCAGCGCTGGTACTGCCCTCTACCCCAGGCCACGGAGGACACGGAGAAGGGTGGAGACCTTCTTAACAAGTTCTTGGGGAGGGTGTCCCCCAAGTGCCCTCCACCCGGGTGTGGGTGTCCCTCCGCAGCTAGCTGCACTGTGCTCCCTGCACGGCAGCAGCTGCAGAGTGGAGGAAGTGGGGTGCTGGCGGGTGGAGGGAGGACAGATGGGGGTGCGTTCCTAGACTGAGCCCCCTCCATGCGGATGACAGGGTGGGGCTGGGGGTGGCTCGGGGCTCAGCACTGTGGGCCTTGAGGAAGCTTGGCTCTCCAGGACACCGTCAACTAGGTTTGGTGCCCTGGAGAGCCAGGTGACCTGAAGCCCCTCTGGTGGTGGGCAGGAGGCTGGCCAGAGCCAGGAAAATGTAGGAATGGCAGATTGGGGTGTGTGTGGTGGGGGCGGGGAGGAGAGTCCTCCCTCTGTGCTGCGCTCCCAGGAGGGCACCTTCAGTCAGTCACCTGTAAGGCGAGAGTGTTGATGATGGGGGTGGGGGGGCAACGAGGTGTTCTTGGCAAATGGGAGTGGCCTAGGGGCCAGCATCTGCCTGGACAGGGCGTGGCCTGGGGGTCAAGAGCCCCACACGGCATTTGGTGGACAGGGCTCAGGGGCTGGGGTCCCATCCCAGGTAGATGATTCCCAAGAACCCACACAATGGCGGGAGGGCAGTGGCTGCTGAGGCCCATAGACCGCGGCCTTGCTTTCTAGGCCAGGAGCCTGGCGGGGGGGGGCGGGGGGGGGGTCCTCCCCTGGACCTGAGCTCCTTAAACCCCCATCATGACTTTGAGGAAGTCTGTTTCCTCCTCCAAGCATTGGTTTCCCGGGCTGCAAAAAGAAGAGAGCTGGTCAAGAGGAAGTCTCCAGGTCCTTAACTCTAGAATTTTGCAAATACCCAACTGCTCAGCTAGGGGACTAGAACACTTGCCTAACAGAAGTGAGGCCTTGGGTTCGATGCCCGTACCGAAAGCAAAACAAAAAACCCAACAACAAATGGCTCCTGTGAGTGCAGCTGCCCCAAGATTGACCCACCCCAAGCACTAATGGGCAAACGCACACACAGACCTGAGGGAAGGACGGGTGACGGGACAGAGGCTGCATGCTAAGTGAAACAGGCCAGTCACAAAGGCAAACACAGTGTGCTTCCACTTCTGAGAGCGTTCTGGATGCTCATGTTCATCGGGGCTGAAAGGTGCACAGGACAGGAAGCGGGAGGGGGTCAGTGTTGGATGGGGACAAGCTGTAATGTAACAAGATGATGACATTGCCCTAGAGACAGATGGCGGCAGTGGTTACACAGAATACGAATGTGCTTGACACTGCAGAGCTATGCACAGAAATGATCAATCTATCTGGGAAACTTAGGTATGTTTTCACACACACACACACACACACACACACACACACACACACACACACACACACTCACACTCCAAGACAGAAAATCAAGGTCGGGGGCACAATGTATCCTTAGTCTTTGCTGAATCAAAACCCCAGCACTCAGGAAGCTGAATCAGAAGGATCTAGAATTCAAAGTCAGCCTGAACTACAAGGTAACTAAACAGCTGTTTGTGTTTTTGAACATCGTCTTTGAAGGTCCTGCTGCTTCCCCAGCACAGAGAAAAGAAATATTTGTCACTGGAGCCAGGCACGGGGTAGCTCACGTCTGTAATCCTACCTACTCAGGAGTCTGAGATCTGCAGGATTGCAGTTCAAGGCCATCTCAGGCAGAAAAATGTACAAGATTCTATCTCCGCCATAACCAGCAGGGCTGGAGGCCTAGACCAAGTGGTGGAGCAGGTGCTAGGCACTGAATTCAAACTGCAGTGCCACCAAAAAGAAAGTCAGGTTTCAAGGCTGGTGGACAGCTGGGTGGACGGGTCTGGGCTGGGAGACAGGAGGGCTGTGGGGGGGGGGGACCCCTCAGTCCTTCCTGAGGCCTGGCTGAGGGCCCCCCCCCCCCCCGGCAGCCCAGGGAGGGGATGGCCGCGGCCTGGAGCTTCCCAGCCTGGGGAAGCCCACCGGCGGCCTGAAGGAACCTCGGCTGAGACCTCCATCGGCGCTGAGCGCTCCGCCCCAGACCCCGCGACCCAGAGACCGGCCTGCAGCTGGGCAGGCGCGGGGGCGCGCAGAGCCCAGCCAGGCACGGCCGCCCGCCCGGCCCTTCCTCCATGGCTTCGCTCGTGGCCCCGGCTTCCCGGCCCTTCCCGGCCCCCTGTGCTCGACGGCCCAGGTCTGCGAGCCGCGGGGACGGCACCCCCCGGTGGCCAAGCCGCGCAGGGCGGCGGGAGCTCCGTCAGCACCGCGCGCAGGGAGGGAGGGGGCGGGAGCTCGGTCAGCACCGCGCGCAGGGAGGGAGGGGGCGGGAGCTCGGTCAGCACCGCGCGCAGGGAGGGAGGGGGAGCGGGAGCTCGGTCAGCACCGCGCGCAGGGAGGGAGGGGGAGCGGGAGCTCGGTCAGCACCGCGCGCAGGGAGGGAGGGGGCGGGAGCTCGGTCAGCACCGCGCGCAGGAAGGGAGGGGGAGCGGGAGCTCGGTCAGCACCGCGCGCAGGGAGGGAGGGGGAGCGGGAGCTCGGTCAGCACCGCGCGCAGGGAGGGAGGGGGCGGGAGCTCGGTCAGCACCGCGCGCAGAGGATGGGGGGGAGTGGGAGCTCGGTCAGCACCGCGTGCAGGAAGGGAGGGGGCGGGAGCTCGGTCAGCACCGCGCCAGGGAGGGAGGGGGAGCGGGAGCTCGGTAAGCACCGCGCCAGGGAGGGAGGGGCAGCGGGAGCTCCGTCAGTACCGCGCGCAGGGAAGGGGGGGGCGGGAGCTCGGTCAGCACCACGCGCAGAGGATGGGGGGGAGCGGGAGCTCGGTCGGCACCGCGCGCAGGGAGGGAGGGGGGCGGCGGGAGCTCGGTCAGCACAGCGCGCAGGGAGGGAGGGGGAGCGGGAGCTCGGTCAGCACCGCGCCAGGGAGGGAGGGGGAGCGGGAGCTCGGTCAGCACCGCGCCAGGGAGGGAGGGGCAGCGGGAGCTCCGTCAGTACCGCGCGCAGGGAAGGGGGGGGCGGGAGCTCGGTCAGCACCAAGCAGGGAAGGGGGGGGCGGGAGCTCGGTCAGCACCGCGCAGGGAAGGGGGGGGCGGGAGCTCGGTCAGCACCGCGCCAGGGAGGGAGGGGGAGCGGGAGCTCGGTTAGCACCGCGTGCAGGAGTGGCAGAGGGAGCTCGGTCAGCACCGCGTGTAGGGAGGGGGGAGCGGGAGCTCGGTTAGCACCGCGTGCAGGAGTGGCAGAGGGAGCTCGGTGGGCTTCAGTGGGCTTTGGCTTCCACCAGGGAGGCTGTAAAAGGGGCGCAAAACCCTCAAGGGACCCTGGAGGAGGGGACATGGCAAGGAGGTGCTGGCACCACAGAGTCCAGACTTCCCTCCCTCCCCTCTCCCCTATGGATCTATCAATCTATCTGTCTGTCTGTCTAGTACTGGCACTAGACTTGAACACAGAGCTTGGATCCTCTTAGCAAATTTTTTTTTTTTTTTTTGTCGGCCGTGGGGCCTGAACTCTGGGCCTGGGCGCTGTCCCTCAGCTCTTCAGCTCAAGGCGAGCACTCTACCACTTGAGCTACAGTGCCACTTCCGGTTTTCTGGTGGTTTATTGGAGATAGGAGTCTCAAGGTCTCTCCTGCCCGGGCTGGCTTTGAACCGAGATCCTCAGATCTCAGCCTCCTGAGTAGCTAGGATTACAGGCGTGAGCCACCAGCGCCCGGCTTCCTCTTAGCAAATTTTTCTGCACAAGGCTAGTGGCCTACCACCTGAGCCACAGCTCCACTTCCAGCTTTTTGGTGCTTTGGTGCAGGTACGAGCATCACGGACTTTCCTGCTCCATACTAAAGGTTTTTTGTTTATTTGGTTGGTTGGTTGGTTTTGGCCAGTCCTGGGGCTTGAACTCAGGGCCTGAGCACTGTCCCTGAGCTTTTTTTGCTCAAGGCTAGCGCCCTACCACTTGAGCCAGCATGCCACTTCCAGACTTTTCTATGTATGTAGTACTGAGGAATTGAACCCAGGGCCTCATACTTGCTAGGCGAGCACTCTATCACTAAGCCACATTCCCAGCCCCAGTACGAGAGTTTTTAAAAGTGTGGGTTTCTACTTCACAGCACTGGGGGGCACAGCTGGCCTCTGACAGAATAGGGAGCAATCAGATTTGTGCCCCAGAGGGGAAGGCCGCTGTTGCTTTGTGGTGGCAGTGGTGTTGAGCCCCTGCAAAGGAAGGAGAGCCCTCTGGCAGGCTGGGCGTGGAATAGCTCACAGATGCCTTTGGGCCTCGCTAGAGCAGAAAGACAGCTAGTAAGGTCTATCAAAATCACGGGTGCACTCACCCTTCCTCCACTCCCCTCACCCCCCCTTCCCCACACCTTCCGGATTTCCCACACTGCAACAGTGTTTGTGCTAGAAAGGTTTGGAAACAACCTAAGGGTCCATCCAAGAAGGCTGGCTAAATAAATCATGGCCAGTGCACTGGGGACAGTGCGCCTCTGTGGAAGAAATGAGGAAGTGCTCTGTGAATTGATTTGGAGCCTTTTCCAGGACTTATTGCCAAGTGGAAAGGGGAAGGCTAGGGTGGGAGTGTCCAGTAAAGCTGCCATTTGTGGTCAACTGATTGATAGTTGAATTTAATAGACCAAGGAGTCATATTATGTCGCCAAGGGAGGCCAATAAAAGCAAGTATTTATTACAGAACAAATAGAATCATAAAACCAGTTGTGGATTAGCTGTTGACTTTTTAGAGCAAGATGAGGAATGAACATATATATAACATCTATATATCTATAGATACATACATAGATATATTATATATGGCTTATAACTAAGTGTCTCCAGAGAGGAAAAAACAAAACTGATCAACAAAGCACCTGTGGCTCATGCCTGTAATCCTAGTTCCTTGGGAGGTGGAGAGCAGAAGGATTCTGGTTTGAGGTAAGCGTGGGCAGAAAGTCCAAGCGATTCTTATCTTTGTTATCCCAGCAATGGGAAAAGGCATAAAGGCTGGGTACAATGACACCTGTCATTCCTAGTAACATGGGAAGCACAAGTAGGAGGATTGGGCATAAAATGAGACCCTACCTCAAAAATAACCAAACTACGTCTGGGAATGTGGCTTAATGGTAGCATGCTTGCCTAGCATGCATGAAACCCTGGGTTTGATTCCTCAGTACCACATAAACAGAAAAAGCCAGAAGTGGTGCTGTGGCTCAAGTGGTAGAGTGCTAGCCTTGAGCAAAAGAGACAGTGCCCAGGCCCTGAGTTCAAGGCCCAGGATTGGCAAAACATATGTATAAACAAAAACAAAAACAAAAACCAAAGGCAGCCCAGGCAGAATGGTCTGCAAGACTCCATCTCCAATTAACAAACAAAGTGCCAGACTGGAGGCATGGCTCAAGTTGTAGAGCACCTGTTATGAGCAAGAAAGGTGAACAAGAGCTTACAACATATACACAATAACAACATATACTCAATAACCAGTGCAAACGGGGGCTGGAGGTGGTAGAATGCTTGCCTTATAAACACAAGGTCCTTAGTTCAATCTGTACTATCACCCCATGCCCTAATATGGAAACAGAGACAAATGTGTTGTGGCTATACTAATCACAGAATTTAAGCTGTAGCAGAGATAAAGAGGAAGTCCCATGATAACTAAAAGGCCATTTACCAGGAATATGTAAGATTTTCAAATTCATATGACCTCATATACATCTGAAACAAAGCTGACATTGACAAAATTAAGAAGAGAAATTGGAAAGTTTGTAATTAAGGTGGGAAAATATTAACACCAAAAACCAAAAACAAATCGGGAGCCAACAAATTTACCACGTAGGGAAGTGATGTGAGCCACGCCCATGCATTCCATGAATCTAAACTAAAAGCAGTCAAGCACACTTCCTCTTATTATGATCCCTTGTGCAAGCTAGGCACTAGGGGCTCACGCTTGTAATCCAAGCTACTGAGGAAGCTGAGACCTAAAGGGTTGTGGTTCAAAGCCAGCTGGGTAGAAAAGTCCTTAAGAAACTGCTGGCTGGTGGCTCACATCTGTAATCCTAGCTACTCAGGAGACTGAGATCTCAGAATAGCAGTTCAAAGCCAGCCTGGGCAGGAAAGTCTGTGAGCTTCTTATCTTCAATAAACCACCGGAAAACAGGAAGTAGCACTGAGGCTCAAGTAATAGAGTGCTGACCTTGAGCTGAAGAGCTGAGGGACAATGTCCAGCCCCAGAGTTCAAGCCCCATGACCGACAAAAAAAAAAAAAAAAAGAAAGAAAAGTCCTTAAGATTCTATTTCCAGGGGGCTGGGAAGGAGGCTCAGTGGTAGAGTGCTTGCCTTACATGCATGAGGCCCTGGGTTTGATTCCTCAGCACCACATAAGTAGAAAAACCGGCAGTGGTGCTGTGGCTCAAGTGGTAGAGCTCTAGCCTTGTGCTGAAGAGCTGAGGGTTAGTATCTAGGCCCCGAGTTCAAGCCCCAAGACTGGAAAACAAACAAACAAACATATTCCCAGGAGAGGTGCCGGTGGCTTATGCCTATAATCCTAGCTACTCAGGAGCTTGAGATCTGAGGATTACGATTCAAAGCCAGCCCAGGCTGGAAAGTCTGTGAGACTTTTATCTCTAATTAACCACCAGAAAACTAGAAGCAGTGCTGTGGCTCCAAGTGGTAGTGTCAGCTTTGAGGGACAGAGCCTTGGTCCTGAGTTCAAGCATCACAAAACCCCACCAAAAACATTCCCATGTGAATGCAACGACAAGGGACCTGGGAACCTGATGCTTAAATCCTATTAGTCCCCTTCCTCACCTCCACTCCCTTCCAGGGTGAACACAGGTAGAGGTGTTGCCTGTGTACTCTGTCGCCATCTTGTGGCTATAATTGAACACTACATCTTTCCTGGAATGTGGGGTGCAGAGTCCAGTAGGAAGAGAGAACATTAAATACCCACTGTATGCCCCACAGACCCGCCACACCACCTAAGGAAATGTCAGATTCTGGGCTCCAAAGAATTGTTTCTGCAGCGTTTGAGACTGAACCCAGGTGTTTCATGCTAGGCAAGTGCTTGGCACTGAGTAGATCTTCAGCCCTCAATTTTCCATTTCCTTTCCCTTGCTAAGAAGATCTGTGTTCCCCACATTTGGAGATATTCAAGACTCTGGTCAGGAGGGCCAGAGGGGGACTAGAATGGCCAGATGTGTCTGGTGGCTTCCCCACACTTGTCCTGTGGGATTTAGCACTGCTATCAGCCAGCAGTCCCCTCCACTGCTCTGGGTCACCTCAAAGGTCAGAACAGCTGTGTGTCTCCCCCTCCCCCATCTCAGAATATCAGATGACAGGGGCTCAGTGTTGGGCTGGATGTTGGTACATCTGAAGACTGGGCCTGAGCTTCCTCAGCACTTCGGCTGGCACAACAAAAGGGGGCACCACCACCTCCGTGCTCACAGCAGGGCAACCTACTCCCCAAGGAGGATCTGACTCTGTGAAGGACTAAGTGGAGAATGCAGTTTGCTACTCCCTGGGTTTAGAGGAGGGCACTGGTGCCCAATGGGAAAACGGGCCTGGCATTGCTGATTACTGGAAAAACAGGCAAAATACACTGGGACTGTCATTATTTGTTATCAATAGGTGTTTTGAGGAACCATGGGGATCGAACTCAGGGCCTTACACGTTAAGCACATGCACCACCACTGAGCTCACCAGTCTTCTGACTTCTCTGCTAACTATGACTCAGATGTGGGTTGGGGGGGTGGGAGGGCGGCAGGGGCTGACGGTCTTTTCTCAGGGAAGTCATTTGAGTCTAGCAGCACACAGTAGGATGCCTAACTGGGCCTGTGCATGCAGTCTGTCCTCACTGCCCTGCTCCTGCCTCTGACCTCCCTGCCACTCTGAGTCCCAGTCTCAGCACTAGTCTAAGTCCTTAGGAAAAGTGGTTTGATGCTCTGAGGTTGGCTCTTGTCTTCCCCTCACCCACAGCCCCTCTCCTTGGCATCAGTAGACTTTGGTGACACTGTTCTACGGGATGAGCCTTGACTTCCCGTGACCAGGCCCTGACCTAGAGTTGGATTGAAGGCTCCAGTGCAAGTGGCCTCATCACCATTCAGCAAGAGTCTGATGTAAAAATGCTGATTTAGTAATTTACAACTGTTATTCATTTTGGCACTTTTTGAAAAAAATCATCAGCTTTCTCGGGCAGTAGAAAACAACAAAAGGACATTTGCAAGGAAATTTTATCCCTGGGTGTGGAAGATTTTGGCCTTTTGACACCAATCCCTTGTCCCTGCTGGGCAGGTCAGGGACTACCAAGACTTTTTCTTTGCTGTCTTTTCCAGTCCTGGGGCTTGAACTCAGGGCCTGGACACTGTCCCTGAGCTTCTTTTACTCAAGGTTAGTACTCTACCACTTGAGCCACAGAGCCCCTTCTGGCCATTTCTGTGTATGTGGTGCTGAGGAATCGACTCAGGGCCTCACACATGCTAGGCAAGCTGTCTACCACCGAGCCACCTTCCCAGCACCCTAGCTTGCAGCCATTTATTCTGGGCCTTCAACTGCTTGGGTGCCCATATCCAAGGGGTCACTTGTCTTACTGGTTTTCAACTCCTAACACCCTCAAATCCAGTCCCTTCTTGTCTGGATTTCAATCGGTTCATTTGAATGCACTCTCGCCTCTCAGGTCCATTTTCCATACACAAAAACATAAAACGGTAACAGTCTCCCAGTATAAAACCCTTCAAGCCCGCGGACCCCAGCGGCGATTAACACAGGCCCGTGTAACACAAGGCCCAGGACGCCTGCCCCCGGTCCCACTCCGGCGCGTGACCCTCTGGGGTCTTCTGTTGGGGGTGTGTGTGGCATGTGGCGAACAAATCCCTTGCTCCGGCGATTTCCACACACGAACTCCCAAACTGCAGCTCAGAAGCCTGCTCCGGAGGCCGGAGCCCCGCAGACCTGACCCCAGACACCAGACACCAATTCACCATTAAGCCCTTCCGCCAGCTAGGAGGCGGGCCGGAAGTCGGACTCTGTCCCGCTCTCAAACCCTCATTGGGCGAAACCACCGGAAGCTAGGAGGGCCCCCAACTCCTGTCTTCGTATTGGCTGCTACCTAGGGACCTGGCCTCCTCCGAGCTCCTCATTGGCTAGAGTCTCGCTGGGTGGAAAAGAGAAGCCTGGTCCCACGCCTTTGTCCAGCCCTCTTCATTTTAAACGAAAAGTCGAGAACACGGTGTCGTTTACCTCGAGGCCGTGCGGCCTCCTCGGGCGCCTGGTCCCCGGAGGCTTCGAGTCTAGCCGAGCCCAGGGATTTAGGGCGGACGGGGAGGGGGTCCGGAACGATTCCTTCGCGGAACCTTTGCGGCGAGGCCTCCGGGGGTGCTCTGAGGGACGGACTGTGGCGGGCCCCGCCAAGCGGGTAGGGATGGCGGCGAACGACGCGGCGCCGCGGGCCGCGGTGCCGGTGGAGCTGCAGCGGGAGCGACGGCTGGTGTGCGTGGAGTACCCGGGCGCGGTGCGCGACGTGGGGAAGATGCTGCGCACGCTGGGCGGTGAGGAGAGCGTCTCCCGGGTAAGGAGCGGGGCGTTTGCGGGGCGGCGGGGAGGGGCCTCGAGCAGGGGGCGTGGCTATCCGACGGGGGCGTGGTCTCCAGAGAGCCTGGGTTGCCTTGGTAACGGGGGTGGGCGGGCCGTGGGCGGGGCTTTGCTTTCACTGGAATGGGATCGGCTGGCGCTGGGGGGGGATTGGGGGGTGGCGGGATTGAGTGGGAAGGGTCGGGGGTGGTCGTGGGGGGGGGGCGGCGGCTCTCCAGATGTGAGCCGAGGGTGCCGCATCGTCCCTCAGGGTTAAAAGTGGCTACACACTTCAGTGGTTTTTGTGTTTTGTTTTGCTTTGTTTTGTTTTTGTCGGTCATGGGCCTTGAACTCTGGGCCTGGGCGCCGTCCCTCAGCTCTTCAGCTCAACCACTTGAACCACGGCGCCACCTCCTGTTTTCTGCTGGTTAATTGGAGATGAATCTCATGGACTTTCCTGCCCGGGCTGGCTTTGAACCTCGATCCTCAGATCTCAGCCTCCTGAGTAGTTAGGATTACAGGTGTGAGCCACCGGCGCCAGGCGCAATTTTAATTTTTAATCACCTTTCACAAGCATCTAATATACCTGCTACACTTAGTTTTTGTAAGATAACTGCTCTCAAGGGAAAACATTCATATAGACTTAATAAATGTTACTTCCTGTCCACTCCTAATATAGATGCCTCAGTCACATTCATGAGGTTGTGAATACTAACAGTATTTTACTTCATGGATAGAACTCTGAAGGAGACTATTTGTCCTCATTTGTCAGGATTTTGTCATCATTTTATGAGAATAAGCATGGAGAGACTGGATTTAAAAAGTGAGTCTTTGGGGGTCAATAAAGAACTCAGAATGGCTGGATGCTGGTGGCTCATGTCTGTAATGCTAGCTCAGAAGTTGAGATCAACAGTTCCAAGCCAGACCACACAGAAAAAGTCCATGAGACTCTTATCTCCACAGTTAATCAGTAGAAGACTGGAAATGGTAATCTGGCTCAAATGGTAAGTAGAGTGCCAACCTTGAGTCAAAAACCAAGCGAGAGAGGCCCCCCCTGAGTTCAGGCCCCCAGATAGGCACAAAAGGAAAACCTCAGAATGGAACATGACCTCCTGGCCCTTCCTTGGCTACAAAAGGGTTTTGTGGAGGGAGGAGCTCCACCCTGTTGGATGTTAGCTGCTCAGTGCTCTTCTGTCTCCTGTGGTCATGCTGCAGATCTACACAGACCCCACCAAGAGACTGGAGCTGTACTTCCGGCCCAAGGACCCATACTGCCACCCAGTGTGTGCCAACCGCTTCAGTACCAGCAGCTTACTGCTTCGGATCAGGAAAAGGACAAGGCGGCGCAGAGGGGAGCAGGCGGCTGAAGCCTGCCCCGAGGCCTCATTCAACATGGAGATCCTTGGCATCGTCTCCACCATTTACAAATTTCAGGGTATCTGAGAAACCTAGTGTGGTGTAGGGTTATTTTAAGGCCTGCTGTAGATGCAAACACTGGGTCCTCTGTACCAGGAAAGTAGCTAGGATGTGCCCAGGTCAGGGCTATAGGGACCACAGAGCAGAAGCCCCATCCTGGAAGCACGCATCCTGTGTGTGTGCCCTGCTGCATAACCTTCTGCTTCCTTACGAGAAGCCAAAATCCAGAGTTCCGTGAGACAGCAAAGCCATTATGTGCAGCCAGATCAAATTGTTGGGCATTTGGTTTCCCCTAGGTTTTAGAACCCTCCTTATCTTTTTGGGTTGTTTTGCTGTTTTTGTTTTGAGAAGGGTCTAGCTGTGTAGTTCAGGCTAGTCTGAACTTCTAGGCTTAAGTGACCCTCCCATTCATTGGTGGCTGGAGTCACCAGGATTAGAGAAGTGAGCAGCCATGCCCAGCCTTTCTTGTCTTTTTTTTGGTCAGTCGTGGGGCTTGAACTCTGGGCCTAGGTTCTGTCCTCAGCTCTTCAGCTCAAGGCAAGTGCTCTGCCACTTGAGCCATAGTGCCACTTCTGGTTTTCTGGTGGTTAATTGGAAATAACTGTCTCAGGGACTTTTCTACCCCGGCTGACTTTGAACTGTGATCCTGAGATCTCAGCCTCCTGAGTAGCTAGGATTACAGGCTTGAGCCACTGGCACCCGGCTTTCTCTTCAGTGTTAACTGGAAACTAAGCCTCTTCTTGAGCCTTGCTAGCTGACTCAGCCCCACTCCCCTCATGCTCCTCCGAACTGCCTGCCTTCTTTGGTGTTGGTTTACAGTCAGGTTTGCTACTTACAGGGCACGTCAGGGAGGAGACAGGAAGATCTGGGCCAAGAGGCAGGGTAGAAAACAGTATGGACTTTGAAATGTGGCCTGCCTGAGCCCTATGTTTCTTTGGGGAAGTAGCTTATCTTATGGCAGTCCCTGAGCAGGCCCTTGAGACAGTGTTGTGCCAGGAACAGGCCCAGGCCCAGGGGAGGCCTTTATACATTACCAACTAGACTTAGACATGCCCATAGTTACAGTTCCTGTTTTAAGACAGAATTGGAAGAGACTAAGAACTGAGAATGGAAAAGGAAACCGGAGAGACGGGGGAAAGGGCGAGTGAAGAAAACTGGCCCTACCCTTGGCTGGTCAGCGGTGCCCGTCACCCTGGTCAGTGGTGCACTTACCAGCGAGGGCTGTCCGTTCTGGAACTGAGCAGCCCAGTGGGTCCTCACATATTACATATGGTAGCTCCCTGCTCTCTGTGGCCCTGGAGCATGATCCATCTCAAGCTGTGTGTGGCCAGGCCCAGGTGGTGCTATACGCAGGCTGCCTTGGACTTCATCCTCGCTGTCCTGTCACACCCCTGCTCCTCCCCCCCCCAGGCATTTTTTCAAAAGCAGCCTGGAGGGCACCCAGCTAGTTTGCTCCAGAGTTGTTGGTGCTGATTTTGTCTCCACGCCCATCGATGCGCCGCTGGCTTCGTGCTTCCCTGAGAGGCCAGGTGCTGGCACGGCAGCTGCCTGTTCCTGGGCAGGTGTCCTTGTGGTGCCATCTGTCCGCCTCTCTTTCCAGGAATGTCTGACTTCCAGTACTTGGCTGTGCACACGGAAGAGGGTGACAAGCACGTGTCAATGTATGACAAGCTGCTTCTGCTCAAGCCCGAGAAGCAGGCCTTCTTCCAGCGGGACGTGCCGCTCTATATCCCCCCGCCCATCTTCTCCCGACTGGACACCCCTGTGGACTACTACTACCGCCCGGAGACACAGCATCGGTAAGGACACCTCCCAGTCGGAGGGCTCAGCTTCCCCATCTCGAAATGGGCTGACAGCACTGTTCAACTGGGGTCCTGGGCTTGAATCTCAAAAGCACTTGTCCTCAGTACAGAATGAGCCCTTCATAAGTGATGGCCTGGTAATCACCAGATTGGCTTTGACCCCAGGACCCTTGGGCACACAGAACTTGGAAGTCCTGCTAAGAAATGGTCTTGTTTGCTCAGTGTCTGCTTTGTTGCTTATCAGCTACTCTCTGGGCCTGTGCTCACCAGCAATGTGGTCTCTCCACCTCCACCCGTCTCATGACCTGGCCATTCCAGGCTCCGGCAGAGATTCCGTGGCCATCGTAGTAATCTGCCCTCTGCTTCTCCCTTCACCACACTTCTAAGACCAGAGGTTGAACTGACTGGTCCCCACTCATCTCCAGAGCCATCCCCCAGTCTTGCTGAGCCTCTCCTTGGGTCTTGATCACTGTGAACTCAGCTACAGTCTGTCGTCCCTAGACTGGGCTTCTGGGGACAGGCACCCATTACCTCGAATCTTCGGGTACTTTTCTTGCACAGAGGGCTATGAAAAGCTAGATGGACTGAGTGCATAGCTCACCACGTGCACATCCCTAGTCAAGCCTCATGCTAGTCACAGGAAACAGCTTTTCATTTAGACAATGTTGTTATAATTAGTCCTGTGGGTGGCCAAAAAGGCAAGCCTGGGCATTGTCAGATGTTGGCTTTCTCCTGAAGACCAGCCAAACATTGATGTAAACGAGTGAGATTTCTTATGTGGAGAAGCCAGGGTTGAATAGTATGGACAAGAAAATGAGTGTGGAAATTTCCTGGCTCACCAGCTCTGTGGGAATGCTGAGTTTGTGCTTTGTCCAGCCTCCTTGTGGTTCTCTCCCTTTTACAAACGAGGAACCAAGACTACCTGGGGTCTTCAGGCCGCGTGGGAAGCGTCAAACCCCAGTCTCCCCCACTCCTCGGGCCTTCAATCCTTACTGCTATGCTGCCCTTACTCTCGTGTGCCTTCTTTTTAAAAAAAAAAAATTGCACACACAAAGACAGCATTTAAACACATTTCCCATTGTAAGGTACCCAAAGGCAGAAATTTGGCCTGTTTTGTTCTCTGCTGCAGCTGCGGCGCCAGAAGAAAGCCTGACTTGAGAAGGGCTTTCTGCCCGTATTGGTGTGCCTAGCGACAGAAGCCTTTGGAAATAAGGTTAAATAACTCAAAGGAGACTTGGCAGCTTGAAAAATGGCCCGTGGTGGTGGTGGTGGTGGTGGTGGTGGTGGTGGTGGTGGTGGTGGTGGTGGTCCCGTTCCCTAGGGGTTTCTGCCTTAGCCGGTTTTGAGCAGCTTTCAGCAGATGGGGCGCCTGTCCAGGGACCTCACTGAAACAGGCAGGTGCTCGAATGGATTCTGAGGTATAAAAATAGAATGTGCTGTGCCAGGCACTGGTGGCTCACGCCTGTAATCCTAGCTACTTAAGAGGCTCAGATTTGAGAATCCCAGTTTAAGGCCAACTAGGGACAGAAATTGAGCACCAAAAACCAAAAACAAAACTGGAAGTAGAGCTGTGGCTCAGGTGGTAGAGTGCTAGCCTTGAGAAAAAAGCTCAAGAACAGTGCCTAGGCTCTGAGCTCAAGTCCTAGGGCCAGCACTACTGTAAGTACATATATAAAGGTAATAATATGTATATATAAAATAATAATTACATGTATATATCGAGTAATAGTAAATAATAAATATATAGATTATGCAGTGCTAGTAGAAACCTCAGCAGTCAGAAGGAGAGCCTGGATGATTGAGGCACGGTGGGGTGGGTGCTTTCCTTTTCTTCATGAAAACTTTTCCATGGCCCCCATACCTGCTGTGGCCCCGAGCACTCTTGAAGCCTGGAGTCCGCAGACCACCTGGCAGTGAGGCTGTGTCCTGGGCTTGGGGCCAGGGAGCTGAACCAGATGCGGGCTAATGAGTAGGTGTCTTAAAGGAGATACCAGGAGGGCGGGCTGAGGGGCCCTTGGGCACGAGGCAGGTGGCAACATTTATACCTGAGGCTTAGCTCAGGCTCCGGAAGTGTGAGGAGTCCATGCAGACCATAATGGTGGTATTCTTGGGTCTCATCCTCAGCGGTGCACTGTTACCTGCCCTTAGGAAATACTGTGAGTGGGGTGTGGTAGCATTCGCCTCACATCCCAGGCTGAAGCAGGAGGATCACTTGACCCTCCAAGTTCAGGGCCAGCTAG
Source organism: Dipodomys spectabilis (assembly GCF_019054845.1). Lineage (NCBI taxonomy): Eukaryota > Metazoa > Chordata > Mammalia > Rodentia > Heteromyidae > Dipodomys > Dipodomys spectabilis. The sequence continues at coordinate 5,743,201 of NW_024870744.1, forward strand.
ACTGTCTCAAAATAAACAAATGTATAAATAAAAAATACAACAATTTAGGTAGGTTGAGAGTTGAATGGAAGTAAATGCCCATGTGCTCCTCACCAGTATGCAGTGGCCTCCCTGTCTTCACCCTTCACCCTGCAACAAAGCCACCCGAAAAACAGAGTCTGTAAACTCCTGCCAAGGGAGCGCAGCACAGCACTCCAGAAACGAGCTCACTCTGAGCCAGGCAAGGACGTCCCATGCTTTGCCTTTGGTTGATGTCCCTCAGGTCTGTTCAGTCTGTCATATACCCTGGTCCCTCCCCCAGTTATTTTCCTAATCCAGTGGGTCAATTGTGCTCTTACGGAAAAGCAAATAATACAAAAACAGGAAGGAAGTTTCAACACCTCTGTGGGGGGAGTATTTCTAAAACGTTTTGGGTTTTCCCTCCACAAAGAATTTATAGTTAGAAACAAATACATAGATAGAAGGCAGGCGCATGCTCTGCTCTGTATCCTGGTGGTAACTGGCAGCAAACGAGCTCCTGCTCTGCTTTGTGGGGTCAGCAGGAGCAGTTTCCAAGCCCGGGGTGAGCCAGACAGGAGGGCCAGCTGCCCTGGGGCCTCAGGCCCCGTCCCCTCCTTGTGTGTTTATCCATTTCTGGTACATGGAAAAAACCTGTCTTTTTTCCCAGGGCCTCTGTTGATTCTTGGGCACTGCTGGCCTTCATGGGGAACAGGCTGACCTACACCTCACAGGTCCCTTTCTGGGTCTGGGGAGGTTGTACTTACCACAGACTAGGGGAACTGGGGAGGCTGGCAGGACATTGAGTCTTCTGTTCTTCAGGGACCCTCTGTGAGCATTGGACATAGTGACACACAGACCCCAACTGGGGTCAGTAGAAGCAGCCATGAAGTCCTTTCCCCAGAGTGACCAGCACAAGTAGCTGTCCCTCCTACAGAAAGGCCTCCTTGGCTTCCTGGCGGTATCTGGGTCTTTAGGGGGAAGGTCAGAAGTCAGGAGGCGGTTGTGTCTGTCAGGGAAGAAAAGCACAGACCCCCATCCCATGGTTTCCACTTCCATCTCCCATGTGCAAGTCACCTGCTTTCCCTTGTAAATGTGCAGATGGGGTGAACTCATAGAAAAATACTGCAGAATACAGCCAGGCAGCTGGCTTGTGCCTCCAATAATCCCAGTGACTCAGGAGGCTGAGGGTAGGTGATAATGGTGGCAAATTTAAAAGGTAAAAATCACCTGAATGAAATTGCAGGGTGTCCAGGACATCGTGTAATACGTTGGAAATGTTGTCTTGGGTAGAGTGGGTGTGGAGGAAACAGAGGAGCTCTAGGTTTTTTATGTATACCTCTAAAGAGGGTGACCACTGCAAGTTTTTCAGGAACCCCACCCCACCCCCCATGTGATCTGTGCCAACACATACATGGAGTTCTAGAATTTGTGTGTGTGTTTGTGTGTTTGTGTGTGTGTGTCAATACTAGGGCTCGAACTCAGCGCCTTGCACTGGCTTTTTTGCTCAAGTCTGGCACTCTATCACTTGAACCACACCTCCACTTATGGTTTTTTGCTGGTTAGTTGGAGACAGGAATCTCTTAGATTTGTCTGCCTGGGCTGGCTTTGAGCTGCAATCCTCAGATCTCAGCCTCCTGAGTAGCTAGGATTACAGATGTGTGAACCATCAGTGGCTGGCTAGAATTCTTGATGTGTGAACATGTGTGTTTTAAAACTTTTAGTTTTTCTGAGCAGTTCTGTGTTCACAGCAAACGAAGGTAAAGGTATAGGGATTCACGTGTGAGGCGTGCATCCTAGTCCTTTATCCACATCCCCACGCAAGTGGTCCTGGGCTCCAGTGGGCAAACGCCCACGACTCATCACCTCCCAGCTGCAGCTCCTGTGGCATCACTCTTACACTGCATATTCATCTCTGAGCTTTGATGATACCATTGGTTCAGTGGTCCTGGTTGTCAAGCTGCTTCTGAGCCACAGCCATGTTCTTCTAGGTGCAGGCCAGGTGACTAAGGTCTGGTTGTGGCCAGATTCCTTTGAGTCGCCTGGGAGTCCTTTGTCACATGCTCTTGGGGCAAGTTTTCTGATTCCCATGGCTTTAGTTACTTCCTCAGACAATCCTTTCTTGAAGGATTGCTCTGACAGTTAAATAAGTCATAAAAGTCAGCGTCAGTAGGCATAGCTTGACCGTGCATGCACAGCCCAAACTGATGTCACTCTTTCCAGCCAGTGGATATTTAGGCTGTGTTCAGCTTTGGCTGGATGATGCCAGACGGGACTCGATGCTATTACAGTTGGAAGGCCACTAGCTCGAGGCGCGCTTTCCCTCACTGTGGTCTCTGGGACCTTGGGCCTTGCCCAGAGTTTCTCTAGGCCACCATTGGCTGTGGCAGCCCACTCTTTGTCCTCAGTGGGCATCCTGAGAGCTGGGGTCCTTCACCAGGCAGCCCTGAGGTCATGGCCTCACCGGATCTCCAGGACAAAGGCACACGGCTGGCCTCCCCGCGCACTGGCCTGGCCTGTTCTGCAGGTGGTCCTCGGCACTCCTGCTCTCAGCATCTCTCTGTGCCCCCAGGGAAGGCTACAACAACCCCACCATCACAGGGGAAAACCTGATCGGCCTGAGTAGGGCCCGGCGCCCCCACAATGCCATCTTTGTCAACTTTGAGGATGCTGAGGTCCCTGTGCAGCCTCTGGAGGCCGCGGTGCAGACGTGGAGGAGGGCCTGCACCAACCCCATAGACCAGAAGGTAGAGGAGGAACTGAGGAAGGTGAGGCTCCCATCCTGTCCAGCGCGGCTGGGCCATGTTGCTTTGCCTTGACCAAGTGTTTACGCAGCTGCTTCCTTCCCAGCTTGCTGTGGGGTTGGCCGTGCTGGCTTTGTTAAGCCTACTTCATTAGGATGTGGGAATTTTCCACCTCCAGATGCCACTAGCACCATGTTAGTATCACCTAGGCATTCTTAACGTTGAAAATACTTCAGTTCTTTGTTGGTCTCTTTGGGGTAGCAGAGAAACGGGGATGTTGTTGGACAGTGACCTAAATGTGGAGGTGGAGCTGGGCTCCAGCAGCCTTTGCATGTCCATGACCTTTGTGGTCACCTCAGGACCTCCCGTGCCCCCCGCCACTCCCCCCCACTTTCACTTGGCACATGAAAGGCACAATCCATACCTCTGCACGGCAGGGGGCAGGGAAGTGCGGTACGTTCCAGAGGCCGGGCCTGCTTGTTGAGCGCCTGCCTCCACACTTCCTGTCTAAAACGGACATGCTGGGAAGGCATGGGGGAGGGGGGAGGTTGCTGCTGGTGCCCATCTCAGCCTCTGCCCTTGACTTTGCCCAGCTGTTCGACATCCGTCCCATCTGGTCACGCAATGCTGTCAAGGCCAACATCAGCGTCCACCCTGACAAGCTCAAGATCCTGCTTCCCTTCATGGCCTATTACATGGTGAGTGGCTGGCTGTGGCATGCCAACCTCGGTGCCACCTGTGTGGCCCTCCCTCCCTGAAGGACACCACAGGTAGCCCTGAGAGGGCTTGAAGAGCCAGCTGGAACTGCCCAGCTTCCCACAGCCGCAGTGCACCCGCTCCTGACGATGGAGGGCCTCCCTCAGGGGAATTGTGTGGTGCAGAATGGCCTGTGGTGGTGATCTTGGTAAGAACCGGACCCTGGACAGCACTGGGCAGTACGGCCCCTCTGTCCTTCCTTCCTGCAGTGAGCAACATGTGGCAGAACCACCAGAGGCCCAGCTGTGTGCTACAGAGCCCAGGCCTCTAGTGACAGCTCCTCACACCCTAGTTCTTCGTGCCTCAGTGGGACATGTCCACCTGTGCTTCAGTCTGGAGGGTGGAGATGGCAGTTGTTAGGGGAGGAGAGGGTCCTAATACTCTGCATGGGGAGTCTGCAGAACAGTGAACGTGATGGACTCTGGAAAGCAGCCTTCTGTCCGCTAAGGGCTTTTTAGTCCTTTAGAAATGCTTTCCTGGGGCTGGGAAGGTGGCTCAGTGGTAGAGCGCTTGCCTTGCATGCCTGAGGCCCTGGGTTCGATTCCTCAGCACCACATAAGAAAAAAGAAAAAAGCCGGAAGTGGCGCTGTGGCTCAAGTGGTAGAGTGCTAGCCTTGAGCTGAAGAGCTGAGGGACAGCGCCCAGGCCCAGAGTTCAGGCCTCACAACCAGACCCCCCCCCCCCCAAAAAAAAAAAAAAAAAGAAATGCTTTCCTGGGACAGGGAGCATCCCAAGAGTCCCCATGTGCGCGGGGCCTTGGGACAGGCTCCTCCTCTCCACTTCCCTCTCATGGACAGCAAGGCTTTGATTTGAAAGGCCAGCTGGCTTTTCCAAGGTGGCCAAGCCCCGCTGTGGGAATTGAGAGCTGTGTTCCCAGCTCTCAGGGGCTTTGCTGCCTCTGTGCAGAGGTCAGCCCCTTAACACACAGGAAACCCAAGCCAGGTCTCAACACTTGTACCTCTCCTGTCCCCAGATAACAGGCCCCTGGAGAAGTCTGTGGATCCGGTTTGGCTATGACCCCCGGACACACTCCGAGGCCAAGATTTACCAAGTCCTTGACTTCCGAATCCGCTGTGGAATGAAATATGGTAAAAACAAGACGCTTTTCTCTCTCTCTCTCTTTCTTTCTCTCTCTCTCTCTTTCTCTCTGTCCCATCCCATCTCCTGCTCTCTGTTCATACAGAGAGGAAGAGTGTCTCCCCGTGCCTGTGAGAAGAGAGACACAGTAGTGAGGAAATGGAGACCTAGGCCTGGCTCAGCAGCATAGCCACATCCAGTTTCTGAGCCACAGTCAGGGGCCTGGGGCCCGGGGCCCGGGGCCCTGGACCGGCTAAGCCTGGAGTGCTAAGCCAGGACCTCTGTGAGGCCACACGGAGCCTCTTGCCAGCCCCTGCGGGAAATGCCCTTTCCCCAGCCTCCTCTTCCAGGAGATGGACCAGGAACCTTGTCCTGCCTTAAGGCAAGAGGAAGGAACCTTCTTTCTGACAATAACGTTATTCACGAGTGTGTTTAATTATCAACACAGGCAGGAGGCCTAGGGAAGCCAATGAGGGACATACATGACTTTCCTGTCTATACCAACCTTCCACGGCTCGAAAGCCAGCCATCCCCACCCTGCCTTAGGGTAACTTCCTGGCTGCCAGCCACCTCTAGCACGTTCTCCCTTGACTACAGGCGGCAGCGAGATGCCTGTCAAGGCAAAGCGCAGCACCTACAACTACAGCCTGCCCATCACAGTCAAGAAGACGCGTAAGTGGCAGGCCACTACCAGGGACGTGGGCCGGGGCAGCAAGATGGGAGGCACTGCCTGGGGTCACCACTGCCCCTGGCAGCACAGCAGGCAGGGGGCAGGCGGGCAGGCGGGTGCCAGTTCTGCTTTGCTCCCATGCAGCCAGCCAGCTTGTCACCATGCACGACCTGAAGCAGGGCCTGGGCCCGTCGGGGGTGTCTGGCCCACGGAAACAGACCTCCAACAAGTATAAGCTCAAGGTGGGTGCCTCGGGCCGGGCTGGGGGCGGGTGTGGCTGAGTGGGGGTGAGGTGCCCCTCTGTGGACACGGGGCTGGGCTTTGAGACAGCTCTGTCCACCCAGTGTCTTTCCACTACTCCCACCCTGGGACCCTCTACAAAGAGGAAGAACCTAACCACGTGGGGCCATGAGGAATTGAGGGCATCTGGGTAGAAAGGTGGTGACAAGTCTCCAGAGCTGGGCCCCCCTGACGCCTGTAGCCGCTGATGTATGGGGGGAATGGGGCACATGCAGGAGCACAGAGCTAAACCAGACCATCTGGGGCCCAGCTGTGGCTGGCGTGGGTGTGGGCGCAGACTGGGGCCTTCCCACTACCTTTACCCAACAGGAGTTAATTAGCACATTCGAGAATCGCTCATGCTGGTTCTCTGTCCAAGCTATAGTTCTGGGAGAGGCCCAGGGGTACGACCCCCAGCCTGGAGGCCCTGCGGGGACCTGTGGGCATAGCAGGAATGAGCCGTGAGGATGCGACCCTCCCCTAACACACTTGTCCTTCAGCGCCATCCGTGCCCTGGACTCGCCAGGAAACCTACGCAGGTCTCCCAGACTCCAGCTCTCTTCCTAGTGAGGGGGTGACTGTCACCTCGAGCCAGTCTTTACCCCAGGGACTGTACCTGTCCCTGAGCTGCCCACCCTGAGCAGTCTCTGCCTTCCTCCCTGCCGCACGCAGGGGCCTAGGATGGTCATTAGTAGCAGCAGGCCAGGACTAAGGAGGCAGCTACCGCAGACAGCAGGCCCGCTCTGCACTGTCAGCAAGGCCTCCAGGGCTCCCGAGGGCCTGGCTGCCACGTGTGCCCTCCCGCACCCGTGTTTCACATCTGCTGCCCAGCCTCTGCCTTACTGCCCACCCTGGTCTTGGTGGCCAGCCAGCCCCATGGAGACCCCCAGGAAGCCTGCGGTGTGGGCATCTCCAACTCTGCTGGGCCGGTCTGTGTTCACCATCCCACTCCCCCTTCCCCAGGACTCGGTCTATGTCTTCCGGGAGGGAGCCTTGCCCCCCTATCGCCAGATGTTCTACCAGTTATGCGACTTGAACGTGGAGGGGTATGTACTTGAGGGGCCCTGCCTGTGGAGGGGCTATGGGGCTGGGCAGTGCGTGGAAATAGCACAGGAACAGTTTCCTGCAGCCCCTCGGCTTCACATTGGCTTTGCCACCGCTGGATGATCTTGCTGTGAAGCCTGTGGCCCTCCACCACTGTGGCCCTCCACCACTCCCTCGTGCCCCAGAACCCTGGCCTACTTGCTTGGTCTCAATGACATTTGAAACGGCGGGGGTGGGGCACCGGCATGAGTGAGAGACAGAGTGTGGAATCTGGGGAAAGCCACGCGCTTGCCAGGCAGATGTGCGCGGGCCACACCCAGCATTGTGTGCTAGACTGGGGGGTCCAGAGACCACACAGGTCAGGGACTGCACCGCAGCTGGGGCCATGCCCACCTCAGAGATCGCTCTCGGACGTGTGTTTCTCAGCACAGCTGCCTCTGCTGCAGGCAGCATGGCCGCTATGAGTGGAGACCACCCCAGGACTCGGGAGCCTACCCCCCCATCCCCCTTGTGGAGACCCGGAGCCTGCCCCCCCCATCCCCCTTGTGGAGACCCGGAGCCTGGCCCCCCCATCCCCCTTGTGGAGACCCGCCTTGGGGGTGGGAGGGGAAACACGCAGACTCTCCTGCCTGCAGGTTGCAGAAGATCATCCACCGCAACGACGGGGAGGAGAGCACGTGCACAGAGCGGGACGGGTGGTGCCTCCCCAAGACCACCGATGAGCTGAGGGACACCATGTCGCTCATGATCCGCCAGACCATCCGCTCCAAGAGGCCGGGTGAGGGCCGCTGCGGCGCGGGGAGGGGGGGGCTGGACCTGTGCCCAGAGATGCCCGCCCCTGCCAGGAGCCAGACCTAATACACCAGGGCTCGCAGAGGCTTCCTGGGCAGCACTTGCCGCACTTGGCCCTGGGGGTAGGGGAGGATGAGGGCAGGGGGGAGCAGCTGCAGCCTGAGGCTTCCACTAGGGGAGCTGGCCACGGTGGGGAGAGGGGGCGGGGGCGGGGGGAGCAGGCGCTGTGGCCTGTCACTCTGCATTCCCCAGGCCCTGGCCAGCCAGGAAGTGGGGCGAGCACTACTGGGCTGAGGGTCTGAGAGGCTCAGGGAGCAAGGGGCCTTGTAGGAGGCCCTTCCCAGGTTTGACCAGAGGGCAGCGTGGCACTGGCCAGGCCAGAGCCTTTTGGTTTGGGGTTTTTGAGATAGGATCTAGGATGTTGTCTAGTATGAATCCCAGGCTGGCCTCAAACCGTAGATCCTCTTGCCTCTGTCTCCCAAGTGCTGGGATTGGAGGTGTGAACCACCATGCCTGGCCATCGCTTCCTGAGGCTGCCCATGGCTTCTCAGAAAGCTGAAGACCTGGCTGCCTTGGCATCCCCTGGGGTACCTGTTAGCTTCCCCCTTCCTCTCCTTCCCTCCTCTCGCCCGCCCTCCCCGCCCCCTGCCATACTTGCCACGGAGCCCAGGACCTGTCATGGCAGACTGGCCACCAGGAGCCCAGGAGCCTGTATGGGCCACCCAGGAAGCCTGCTCTGGGACCCATGGGACCTTGTTTCCTCCTGGCCCAGCTCTCTTCTCCAGCCCAGACAAGGCTGACCATGCAAAAGAGCAGCTGATGTTTGAATCCGGGGAGGAGGAGGAGGAGGAAGAGGAAGAGGAAGAGGAGGAAGATTTCAAGCCCTCGGACGGAAGTGAGAATGAGATGGAGACAGAGATTCTGGACTACGTGTGACAAAGCCCTGGGCCCCAGGCTGAGCGGTGAGCCTGGTGTCCAGTCCTAACCAGGGAGCCGGGGCAAGCAGGTTCCCCTGGCACCTGGTGCTGTCGCCCTCTGCCGGGGTGGTCAGATGTCCCTGGCTCCACGCGCCCCCACCCAGCCCACATGTGGAGGGCTGCGCTGGTGCTGGGGACCAAGCAGCAGGGGCCATGGCTCAGCAGGCTCTTGTCCCCAGAGTGACACTCTTCATGGGGCCCAGCCCTGTGGTCACGGAGTCTGCCCTTAGCTCCAAATGCCATCCATTTGGAGTAGCTTTGACAAAAGCCAGGCCCAACTGGAACTATCCTACCAAGTCAGCGTTCCTACAGTGTGTGGGTCTCAGTGTAGAGTGGGCCCAGGGGAGGCTCCTCTTGCCATGGGGTTTCCTTACAGCACGTTGTTCCTTTACTCCTCCAGGTCTGTGCTGGTAGTACCTGTGCCCTGCCCCAGTTGGGTGAGATGAGGAAGCCAGCCCAGTCCATTTCCAACAACTGTCTCTTCAGCGTTCGCTGGAAACAGACTGATGGCCCCGCAGCTTGCTGGGAAGAGCCCGAGACTGAGGTCTCTGCCAGCCCTGCTTCCTGGGAGATCGCCCTGAAAGCTTCCTGCCCTGCCCACAGGATAGCTCAAGTCATACTGTTTCCAAAGCCAATTTCCTCAAGCCAGCCCCAGCCTGCTGATGAGATTCCTGGAAAGCCCCCTCTCAAGGCAGGACTGGCAGCCTAATGAGGAGCCCGGCTTGGAACCAGCTGTGCTGGCAATTACAGTCCCCTGTCCTGCAGAAAACACTCACACCAGAGGCCAGGGGAGAAGCACTCCCCTCCCCTCCTTTCCAGTCCCCTTCTTGCTAAGACCTCCTGCTGGAGCTGTTGGCCTTGCTCTGGGGATGTCTCAGCTGTGGCCGCTTCCACTGCTGACATCCCATCTTCCTGGTCCCTGGACAAATCTGAGGCAGGTGCTGGGGCAGGGCCCCCTCCCAGGCCCTACTCTGCCGAGCCCAGCCAGCCCATGCTGCCTTAGGTCTGACTAGAAGAGCTTCCTGAAGTCTACGCAAATTCCAAAAAAATGGCAATTCTCTTTTTAAATAAAGGTGGTTTATTATGAAGAATTTCCCTCCTGCCCCCACCACACACACACGCACGCACGCACACACACACAAGTGCTGGATATTCCATGGGTCCCGTTTACCCATCACCTGACTGAAGTAGTTTGAGTTTTGTCAAATGCAAAGTTTGTTCCTCATCCCTAACCCCAGGATTTTGTTTCATTCTCCATTTGTGCTTATTTTGCTGGAATTGTTTTAAGGAAATCCATACTTCCTTATCTGAAACAAGAACTCTTTCTTTCCTTCTTTCCTCCTTCCTTCCTTCCTTCCTTTCTTCTTTCTTTCTTTCTTTCTTTCTTTCTTTCTTTCTTTCTTTCTTTCTTTCTTTCTTTCTTTCTTTCTTTCTTTCTTTCTTTCTTTCTTTCTTTCTTTCTTTCTTTCTTTCTTTCCCCCCAGTTGTGGGCCTTGAACTCAGGGCCTGGGCGCTGTCCCTGAGCAATTCTTGCTCAAGGTTAGTTAGCACTCTACCACTTTGAGCCATAGCTCCACTTCTGGCTTTTTTAGCGGTTAATTGGAGATAAAGAATATCCCAGGAATTTTTACCTAGGTTGGCTTTGAACCCCAGTCCTCAGATCTCAGCCTCTTGAGTAGCTAGGATAAGAACTTTTTCTTGATGTGAACTACATAACGCTCTTGTGACTCTAGCACTAGTCTCCAAGGAAGCATACTATGAGGTGTGTATGTGTGCAGACCTAGAGCTTTTTCAAATAGCCCCCAGGGTGGAGGTGCCAGTCTGAAGTTGGCTAGTGGAGCAGGCTGGAGACCCATGAGAGAGCTTCCACCCAGCGGCAGTGTTCTGACACATCCTTCCTGCTCAGGGCATCAGTTCTGTGCCGTCCGGCAACTGGTCAGGTAAGGCCCACCCGCATGGAGGATAAGCTGCTATATCTATGTCTACTAGTTTCAATATCAACATCATCCAAAAATCACCTGCACAGAAACATCCAGAATAAGTCTGACCACATAGAATGTTTCAGGCAAATTAGCACATAAAGCTGACTGACCCAATCCACAAAGTACCCAGGGAATTCTTAGTATTCACATGTCCCCTGATTATCTCAAAAAAATGCCAGAATCAGACAAATCTCTTGTTCAAGGCGAGTCTCTCTTGCCTTCACCATGAGGTAGGCACCTGGGAGCTGGGTGCGTGGCACCATGCACTTGGGCCTCTAGAACCACGAAGTGAACCCTGTAGCGTCCTCATTCTGTATTTGGCCACTTGCTTCCTTGGGTTGCATGGTGCTGCTCTCCCCTGTACTTCCTCACTACACAGAATATTCTTGAACAAAAACCCTGTGGCCCCCCCGCCCCCCGACATACAAACCATTCAGAATGACTTCCTTTAGCACTGGTTCTTAGAATTCAAATCGATGGGAAAAGTCCCAGTTAGTTGTGCATTGCCTGCTCGTCCCTCCTCATCCCTCCCTTGCCTGTGCAACCTCTGTCCACCCACTGTGACCGAATCCCTGTGCACTGGGCCAGCTGGATGCCATATGAATAGATGCACCGGAGATGTGGTCCCTGGGACCTTTCAGAGCTCTGGCAACAGCTCCAGGGGCCAGAAGTGATCAGAGCTGGAGACACAGACTCCAAGACCAAAGAGAGGCTGTTGGTCTGGGAGGGCTATGGCTATGCCTGGTCACCTGCTGTCCCAGTCTCTGAAGGGGACTGTGCAGGGGGCAGGACACCCTGAGCACTGGGAGCTGACCTCACTTGCAACCCAACTCAAACCTTGAGACGGAGCTCATGGCGGTCTGTCACCATGCCATTAGAAAGGATGACCTTGTGCTGACCTCACCTCTGGGCTCCATTCTCTCCCCGGCCTGGCTGGCTGCCTGGGGGGCTCCAGGGTCCTGTCTATGATCACATTCCTCAGGGTCTCCCTCCAGGCTGGGTGGCCCCCTTGCCCACCGTCTAGGACCACGTCCTCCCCTTCCAGACCTGGGCGTGGCCCGTCCCTGTCCCCAGCCCAGGTTGTAGGCTCAGGTGCCCAGGTGAGAGCTGCCCAAGTACCAAGGCTCGGCTGTGCCAGGGCTGACACGCAGTCACCTCTGACCCAGATGCACTCCTGATGAGGTGGGGGCATGCAGGGAACCGAGATGAGGCATACCAGCCAAAATGCAGGGCACACGGCCAGGTCCCCAGCCCTGGCAGCCCTCTCCACCATCTGTGCCATCTGACTCCGCTCCCAGGTAGGCTGTACCTGCACAGGTACATTGTGGGCACCAACCAGGATGCCTGGAGGGCAACCTGCCTTGGGAATGCGGGGCCATCCTGCACCTGTGCCTGTGTGTGCGCATGCGCAGGAGCAAGACCTTGACTCCAGCCCGATAAATAGCTGAGGCCCGACTGAAGAAGGCCACCCAGAGGCAGACACTCACCATGGGGCGCCTGGAGCTGGCCGTCTTGGGCCTCACCTGCTGCTTGGCAGTGGCAAGTGCCGCGAAGGTAAGCAAGGACCCTGCCGGAGGCTACTGCAGGGCCAGTCCATCCCCCTGGGAACTGGGGATGGGGCCTAGAGGAGAGAGCACCAACAGGCAGGTCAACCAGAGCAAGACAACCCACAACCCCCAGCATTCCCCAGGCTCTGGCCCTACCCAAAGACAAAGCATGCACAACTGAGTTTGAATGTCAGGTAAATGGAGCCATTTTTGGTATAAGCCCATTTGGAACACAGGTATACTTAAAAAAAAAAGTCTAAGTGGAGCACTGGTGGCTCATGCCTGTAATCCTAGCTACTCAGGAGGCTGAGATCTGAGGATTGCGGTTCAAAGCCAGCCTGAGCAGGAAAGTCCTTGAGACTCTTTTTATCTCCTGAACCACTGGAAGTGGCACTGTGGCTCAAGTGGTAGAGCACTAGCTTTGAGCTGAAGAGCTGAGGGACAGCGCCCAGGCCCAGAGTTCAAGCCCCACAGCTGGGAGGAAAAAAGTCCACTATTGATGTGAAATTTCAGTCTGCCTGGGCCTCTTGAAGTTTCCATGCCAACTCTGGCCACCTTACTGACAATGTCCCACCAAGGCCAATGTGTCCCCATCTTCTAGACTGGCAAGTAGAGGTCTGGGGCAAACCAGTGTTAGTTTGCAGGGTGTCTACTTCCTATTCCCAAATAGAAATCCCAAACTTGGTCTAATTCAAACCAGGAGTCTGTCTTCTGAGCAGCCTCCATACCCTGCTTCTCCTGAGAGAGTGAACCCCACCTGGAGTGCCCCACAAAGGGCTTCCCTAGACTGTTGTCCAGGAGGCTGCATCTGTAGTCTGCCCTTTGCACTTCTGAGTGAGAGCTTGAACACACCAACAGCCACAGCAAGGTGGTGTTTTGTACCTGTTTCCACACCCCTGTGTTGCCCTTTCCCCATCCTGAGACCCTCCCCCACCCCCGCCCACCCGAGAGCTGCCCTTTGAGCCCAGGGGGGAATTAAAAAAAAGGAAGAGTCTCACAGACTTTCCTGCCCGGTCTGGCTTTGAACCGAGATCCTCAAATCTCCTCCTCCTGAGTGGTTAGGATTATAGGCGTGAGCCACTGGTGCCCGGCCTCACAGACACTGCTGGAGACAACCTCCCAGTGCCTCTGGTGCTGACCTGGCCCTCTGCCTCTCTCAGGGGCCTGGGGGCTGGAGCAGGGAAGCTCAGGTGCCTGGCTCAGGGATGCTTGGGGCAGCCAACAGGGCTCCTTCTGGATGCTTCCTCTCCAGTTCCCACCTGCTCCACTCTCCCAGCATGGCCAGGGCCCCATCAGCCTGGACTTCAGAGGGCTGCAGGCCTCCAGCCACATGCTTTCCCCCACCTAGAGCCTGGCACGGGTGACAGGCAGGAAGCCACAGTTCCACTGCTATCTGGGCAGTGTCGCTCTTACCTGTCCTAAACAGAGTCAAGAGATTGGACACTGCTTCCCAGTGGGGTGACTTGAAGCAGGAAAGCCTGTGAGCCTCAGTGGGTGGATGAGCACCTGTCTGCAGGCTCCTCATTAAAGACAGCTAAATTGGCCCCTATGGGACAGTTCAGTGTCCCATCAGGGACAGCTGATGGGCCAGGTGAAGTGGGGGACCCACCAGGGAGGGGTGTGTGTGTGTGTGTATATGTGTGTGCATGCGCGCGCGCGAGCATGCGTGCACCGGTTCTGGGGCTTGACAGAGCCTTGTACTTTTTTTGTTGTTATTGTTGGTCGGTCGTGGGGCTTGAACTCTGAGCCTGGGCGCTGTCCCTCAGGTCTTCAGCTCAAAGCGAGTACTCTATCACTTGAGCCACAGCGCCACTTCTGGTTTTCTGAGTGGGTTTATTGGAGATAAGAGTCTCACGGATTTTTCCTGCCCAGGCTGGTTTTGAACCGTGATCCTCAGATCTCAGCTTCTTTAGTAGCTAAGATTACATGCATGCGACACCAGCACCCAGCCAGCCTTGTACTTGACTTTTTGCTCAAGGTTGGTGCTCTATGCTGGTTAATCAGACAGAAGAGTCTCACTAATTTTCCTGCCCAGACTGGCTTCGAACTGAGATCCTCAGATCTCAGCCTCCTGAGCAGTTATAGCAGTTAGAATTATAGGTGTGAGCCTGTCAGGTTAGGTAAAGGGCCCCCATGAGAGGTTCAGGGCTGGGTATGAAAGCCAAGTATTACTACCACTGCCCACAGCTGGACAGGCCCTCCAGCCGATAGCCACCAGGCTGTAAGAAACAGTCATGGTCCATCTTACAGATGGGGAAACTGAGGCTCCAGGTCTCATCTCAGGGTCCATAGCTGGAACCTAGTTTTCATCCTGCTGAGTGAAAAGAGGCTGAACTGGCTTCCTGTTGATGCAGGAATGTGACACCTGGGGGGGGGGGGACAGGGGCAGCAAGCCAGCCCCCAAACACAGGACAAGTGTCACGGGCCTATGAAGCTGTTTCTGTGGGGCCTGTGGGACCCCTGGGGCCCGCTGTGCTGGCTGGCCACTCTGGATCGAGCCGGCCAAGGCTGGCCCCACCCAACCCTGCTACCACTCTCGTCCCAGCTGGGTACCGTGTACACGGAAGGCGGTTTTGTGGAAGGCGTCAACAAGAAGCTCAGCCTCTTGGGTGGGGACTCTGTGGACATCTTCAAGGGCATCCCCTATGCCACCGCCGAGACCCTGGAGAACCCCCGGCGCCACCCTGGCTGGCAAGGTAGGGTGCTGGGTGCAGAGCCAGCTGGGGGTGGCGGGGGGCTGCCCTCCTCACACCAGCCCTTCCTGCGGCCACAGGAACCCTGAAGGCCAAGGACTTCAGGAAGCGGTGCCTGCAGGCCACCATCACCCAGGACAACACCTACGGGGACGAAGACTGCCTTTACCTCAACATCTGGGTCCCCCAGGGCAAGAAGCAAGGTCTGGCTCCCCGCTCCTGGAAGCCCCTGATCAGAGCCCGGGGCCTTGCTCTGGGTTGTGTGCCCTGGGGAGGGGAGGGGGAGCTCCCACGGCCGCGCCCAGTGCTGGGGCTGGACAGAGGGCAGGTAGGCGCCTAAGGTCACCCACTTGCTTTCCCTCACAGTCTCCCGAAATCTGCCTGTGATGATCTGGATTTACGGGGGTGCCTTCCTCATGGGGTCCGGCCATGGAGCTAACTTCCTCAGTAACTACTTGTACGACGGGGAGGAAATCGCCACTCGTGGCAACGTCGTTGTGGTCACCTTCAACTACCGCGTGGGCCCCCTGGGCTTCCTCAGCACTGGGGATGCCAGCCTGCCAGGTTCGCTGGACACCTCTGGCTGGGAAGGGGAAAGGGACAGCCAGTGTGCAGGACACTGTGAGCTCCGAGACCAGCAGAGGACACGTCTAGCTTCTGACCGCTCCACAGGCAGGAACTGAACTGTGCGATACAGGAGCATCTTGAAAGCTGTGAAGGAAATCAAAGGGGCTATGGGACAGACAGAAAGATGCAGAGAGAGGCCCAGGGCAGGGAAGCCAGCCCAGTGAGACAGAATGCTGCACAGAGGCAGAGATGAGTGGATATGGCGATGCAGGACCAACAGATGGCGGCAGGGAGGAGGAGAGATGAGCGAGAGGCCTGGTCATCCTGCTCCCCTTCTCTGTCTGTTCCCCTCCAGCACGGCACCATCCCCAGCCTCCCAGAGACCCACCACTGGCCATCGTGAACTCTCGCGGAGTCTCAGTGTGGCCCAGGGCCATCGTGAACTCTCGCGGAGTCTCAGTGTGGCCCAGGGCACTTTTCTCTCATTCACACCAATGGCACCTTGTGTGCCCACTCTGGGCCGCTCACCTCACCCATCCTCCAGCCCCGGCCCGGGGACCCAGATGAAGGCTCACTGCCATCTCTTGCCCACAGGTAACTATGGCCTTCGCGACCAGCACATGGCTATTGCCTGGGTGAAGCGGAACATCGCAGCCTTTGGAGGGGACCCCGATAACATCACCATCTTTGGGGAATCCGCCGGAGGCGCCAGCGTCTCTCTGCAGGTCTCGGGCTCCCTGAGGGGGAGGGCTACTCCCGAGGTTTGGGCAGGAGACAGCGATGAGGCTGGAGAGACTAGGGGGAGGAGAGTGGGGACTGGAAGGGACAGGTTGGGGTGCAGCTTGGTGACAGGACTTGTGGGTGCTGCAGACCCTCTCCCCCTACAACAAGGGCCTCATCCGGAGAGCCATCAGCCAGAGTGGCGTGGCGCTGAGCCCCTGGGCCATCCAACACAACCCGCTCTTCTGGGCAGAAAAGGTGAGTGGAGGGCTGGCTTAGCAGTAGAGCACTCGCCTAGCATGCATGAAGCCCTGGGTTCCATTCCTCAGCACCACATACACAGAAAAAAGCCAGAAGTGGCACTATGGCTCACATGGTAGAGCGCTAGCCCTGAGCAAAAGAAGCTCAGGGACAGTGCCCAGGCCCTGAGTTCAAGCCCCAGGACTGGCAAAAAGAAAAAAGAAAAGGTGAGTGGAGGCCCGGCTCGCGGTCGGGTGGGGACCTTCTTGTTTCCCATCTCTGTCCTGGCTTCTGGCCTTGCCTGATTACCAGCCTCACCGGCTGTCTACTTGCACCCTCCCCCCCCCACCCCCAGATTGCAAAGAAGGTGGGATGCCCCACAGAGGACACCGACAGGCTGGCCAGGTGTCTGAAGGTCACCGACCCTCGCGCCCTGACGATGGCCTACAAGTTGCCGCTAGCTGGCCTGGAGTGTGAGTGTGTATTCAGGGCTAGCGGGGGAAGGGGGGACGACTCCATTGCCAGGCAGGGCCCAGAGAAGAGAGGAAGGTGCCAGGCCTGAGATCTGGCCTTGTCCCTAACTCGCCAATGTGCTTGGCCGGCTGCCACCGTGGGCTGGCAGGTCTCAGCTGGAAGGAGAAAGGCGCCCTTCTTTCTTCCTATTCTCTAGTGAGAAGCTGGTGAACGTGTGTCCCACACGCCCGGCAGTGCACGCACCTGCAGTGAAGTGAATACAGTTTCACGGGGATTTGTGGACCCGAGGGCCTTAGTGCCAGATGGCCACTCAGTCTTCCCTCCCTCATCCATTTGGCCAACATTTGCCGGCTGTATACTGTAGTGTTTGGCAATCTTAGCTGTGGACTCCATCAGCAAATCCTTCCTGCTAGTTCATGCAGTGTGTGTGCGTGCATGCGTGTGTGTGTGTGTGTATGTGTGTGCGTGTGTGTGTGTGTTGTGTTGTGTGTGTGTGTGTGTGTGTATACAGTGTCAGTCCTGGGGGTTGAACTCAGGGCCTTAGCTTTTTCACTCAAGGCTATCACTCTACTACTTGAGCCACACTGCCTCTTCTGGTTTCTGGTGGTTTACTGGAGATAAGAGTTTCACAGAGGGCTGGGAAGGTGGCTCAGTGGTAGAGCGCTTGCCTTGGATGCATGAGGCCCTGGGTTCAATTCCTCAGCACCACATAAGCAGGAAAAAAAAAAAGCCAAAATGGCGCTGTGGCTCAAGTGGTAGAGTGCTAGCCTTGAGCTGAAGAGCTGAGAGAAAGCACCCAGGCCCAGAGTTCAGGCCCACAACCGGACCCCCCCCATTCCTCCCCCTCCCCCCCAAAAAAAGAATTTCACGGACTTTCCTCCCCCGCTGGCTTTGAACTGTGATCCTCAAATCTCAGCCTCCTGAGTAGCTAAGATTACAGGTGTGAGCCACCAGTGCCCGTCTTACACCAACTATTTTGTTTGGAGCTCAATTGCAGGAAAATAGCCAGTGCTGAGCCTAAAGACAGCCAGACCCTTCACCTGCCCCTCGCCAGTGGTCTGGTCTTCTAGGGGCAGTCAGGAGCTCTAGAAGGCACACACACACCTTGCATAATTTTTGGCTAACAGACCCAGGAGAGGGTCTGGCCTCCTCCATCAGTCCCCTCCAGCTGCTTCCAGATGTTTCTAGCTCCTGGGTTAGTCCCAATGGGAGAAGAGGGAAGACAGCAAGGGAGCAATGTTAAAGCAAGAGGGCAGACCTAGCCCACACAGCTGGGCTCTTGGGCCCTGTGGCACTGTCAGGGCACACTGTTGATGGTCACAAATGGAGAAAAGTGCCACTGGCACCTAGGGGGTCCAGGCCAGGGGTGCTGTTCACCGTCCTCTATGCACCTGGATGGGCCTCTACCCCAACACTGGGTACCCAGTCCACAAGGTGCCAGGTGATGGGGCTGGGAACCCTGGCCCAGATCAGAGAGCGAGGTCAAGGCTAGCTCCAAGAGGCCATGGGACAGGGCCAGGTGGACACTAGAAGTAACTATGATGTCTCATACACAGACCCCATAGTGCATTACCTGGGCTTTGTCCCTGTGGTCGATGGAGACTTCATCCCTGATAACCCCATCAACCTGTACGCCAATGCTGCCGACATCGACTACTTAGCGGGCACCAACAACATGGATGGACATCTCTTTGTCACTATTGACATGCCAGCCATCGACAAGTCCAACAAGGACATCACGGAGTAAGCAGAGGCCTGGGACTGGGATGTGTGGACAACTGGCCAGGGATTGGCCTCAGGAGCCTTGGCTTGGAGGCAGGAGGCCTGAGGAGAGAGAAGGGGAGTGAGGAGGGCCCATGCTGGGGTGGGGCGCAGCGCCCTCCCGTTGGCTGTGAAGCTGGGCCTCATGCTTGCTTGGTACCCTGCAGGGAGGATTTCTACAGGATGGTCAGCGGCCTCACCATCGCCAAGGGGCTCAGAGGTGCTAGTGCCACCTTCGACATCTACACCGAGCCCTGGGCTCAGGACCCATCCCAGGAGACCAAGAAGAAGACTGTGGTGGACTTGGAGACTGACGTCCTCTTCCTGGTTCCCACGGAGATAGCCCTGGCGCAGCACAAAATGAATGCCAAGTGAGGGTCTGGGAAGCCAGTGGCTCCCTGGGAGGTCTCTTAGTTAACTGAGCAATCAGTTGAGCTCTGAGCTTCCCATTTTCAAGGCAAGGGAAACTGGCTCACGTCTGGAATCCTAGCTAACTCAGGAGGCTGAACGCTGAGGATTGTGGTTCCAAGCCAGCCCGGGCAGAAACGATTGTGACTCTTATTGCTTATTAACCAGCAAAATGCTGGAAGTGGAGGAATGGCTCAAATGGCAGAGCTCCAGCCTGAGTGAAAAAGCCAAGGAAGAGTTGCAAGGTTCAAATCCTCGTACTGGTACATTAAAAAAAAAAAAAGACAAGGAAAACTGACAAGGGCATAAATCTTGTTCCATCAAATGAAAAATACAAATTCCCACAGAGAGGAAAAGGAAATCTTTGATTTAGGAAGAAGCTACCTCTGTATGTTTTTGTAGAGGTGGGATACAAACCCCATGAAATAGGTACAGGCCATGAGTTCAGTCTGCAGCTGTCGGTCCCTTCCCTGGGAATAAGAACCCCATTTTTGGTCTGGGAAGGTGGCTTAGTGGTAGAGTGCTTGTCTAGCATGCATGAAGGCCCGGGTTCCATTTCTCAGTACCACGTACATAGAAAAAGCCAGAAGTGGTGCCATGGCTCAAGTGCTAGAGTGTTAGCCTTGAACAAAAAAAGCCCAGGCCCTGAATTCAAGCCCTAGGACTGGCAAAAAAAAAAAAAAAAAAAAAAAAGAGCCCCATTTTCCTTGTAAGTCTTGGGGGAATTCTCTAAGCCCACTGGGCCCCGCCCCGTTCAGGGCTCATCCTTGGGCTGGGGAGCCCCATGCACACATCCTGCCAACCTAGGCTCTTCCCCTTCAGGAGTGGCCGGACCTACTCCTACCTGTTCTCCGCCCCCTCTCGGATGCCCATCTACCCCAAATGGATGGGGGCGGACCACGCAGACGACCTGCAGTATGTGTTTGGCAAGCCCTTCGCCACGCCCCTGGGCTACCGCACCCAAGACAGGACCATCTCCAAGGCCATGATTGCTTACTGGACCAACTTTGCCAAAAGTGGGTAAGGTGTGGGGTCGAACTCAGGGCAGAGGACAGCAGACTGGGGGACCACCTCCAACCACGGCCCTGTCGGCCTGGAGTTCAGCCCTGTGTCCTAACTTGCTGAGAGAATTTTTGGCAAGTCACTTAACCAACCCGAGCTACCATGCCCATTTGTACATGAGGCTTTAAGAGCTGCTGACCGGAGCCACACACCCATGCTCTGCTCAGCAGGGTTGGGGCAGCTCAAGGGATTGGGGCAAGCCGGGCATTCAGGCCCGAGCCTGAGCTGGCTAGGAGCCCAGGCCCCCGACTGCCCAGCAGTCCTCAGATCCTACCTAGCTTCTTCCTCCTCTTCAGGGACCCCAACATGGGCCACTCGCCTGTGCCCACACACTGGTACCCCTACACCATGGAGAACGGTAACTACTTGGAGATCACCAAGAAGATGAACAGCCAGTCCATGAAGGAGCACCTGAGGACCAAGTACGTGCAGTACTGGAATACGACTTACCAGGAGCTGCCCACCATGCCCCCGGAGGACAACTCCCAGGCCGCCCCGGTGCCCCCCGTGGATGACTCCCAGGCCGCCCCGGTGCCCCCCGTGGATGACTCCCAGACTGCCCCCGAGCCCCCAGCAGACAACCCTGAAGGAGCTCCAATGCCTGTTGTCATTGGCTTTTAGTGTCTCAAGAGTCTTGGCCCCAAGAGGCCATGAGGGTGGGACCCAGCCCCGCCTCCGGAATAAAACCTCAGTTCTCTCCATCTCCATCCAGCGTCTTTGCTCCTGAGATCCAGGCTGGAGGAAGGAGGGGCCCCCAGTCCTTACAGTCACAAACACTCCCCCTTACCCGCCCCCCCCAGCCCCTCCGCCAGCCCATCATCTTGGTCAGTCCCCAGGCTCTGAGGAGCCGACAGATTCAGAGAAGGTGAGTGTGTGACGAGCACTTACCCAGCATCCTTGGGGCCCAGCGGGGTGAGGTCATGATGTCCGTGGTGAAAGGCTGGAACTTGGCTCAGAAGTGGGAGGGCCGGGGCTGGGAAGGTGGCTCAGCGGTAGAGCGCTTGCCTTGCAATGCATGAGGCCCTGGGTTCAATTCCTCAGTACCACATAAGCAAAAAGAAAAAAGCCGGAAGTGCTGCTGTGGCTCAAGTGGTAGAGTGCTAGCCTTGAGCTGAAGAGCTGAGGGACAGCGCCCAGGCCCAGAGTTCAGGCCCCACGTCCGGGCCCTCCCTCCCCCCCACAAAAAAAAAAGTGGGAGGGCCACTGCATTATGCATGCAACACGTCTTCCTTAGCACAAAACGGGGGGGGGGGGGGCGGGAAGGAGTTTTGGGGTTTCAGGCAAGGATTTCATCTTAGGGAAAGCCTTGGCCGAGGTCCACAGAGAAGATGAGGAAGGCCAGGTTCTTTTTGTCCACAGGCAATTCTCTTCTCCCACAGGATTTTTTTTTTTTTGGTCGGTCATGGGGCTTGAACTCTGGGCCTGGGCGCTGTTCCTGTGCTCTTCAGCTCAAGGCGAGCGCTCTACCGCTTGAGCCACAGCACCACTTCCGATTTTCTAGTGGTTTATTGGAGATAAGAGTCTCTGGACTTTCCTGCCCAGGCTGCTTTGAACTGTGATCCTCAGATCTCAGCCTCCTGAGTAGCTAGGATGACAGGCGTGAGCCACCGGCGCCCGGCGTGAGCCACCGACGCCCGGCTTCTCCAACAGGTTTGACCTGTTTGCTGTCTCTCTTTCTCAGTGCTAAATTCCACAGTATGAATTTGAAATCTATACATTTCTAATCTGTAGTCCAACACACCTGGAATCCAGTATTTCTCATCCTCCAGAACCGTGGAAAGGCAGCCTTCAGTCAGGAAAACTTCTTGTTTTTTTTTTTTCTTTTTTCTGTGTGTGTATGCCAGTCCTGGGGCTTGAACTCTGGGCCTGTCTGTTGTCCCTTGGCTTTTTCAAAATCTCATGGCAGGCACTCTGCCACTTGAGTCACACTCCACTTTTGGCTTTTTGGTGATTAATTGGAGAAAAAGAGTATTTAAAAAAAAGAGTATTTAAAGTATTCTAGCTTCTGCTGTGGATGTCTGGTTTCATTCCACGGTTGTTGGAAGAATATTCTGCACTATGTCAGTCTTTTAGAATACATTGGGCTCATTTGTGGCTTCCCATGTGGGCAGCCATGGAGAATGTTCTGTGAGCATGTGAGAGGCACATGCACTGAGCCGTGGCTGACCTGTGTGTTCTGAACACGCCTGCCTGGTCTAACTGGTTTGCAGTGTGTTCAAGTCATCTGGTCTTCTGCCTGGTTCTTCTAGCCACTATTGGGAAAGTCTCCAACTCTTGTGTTTCTTCTCTCCATCATGCTTTTCTTTTTTCAAGTTTTTTTTTTTTTTTTTTTGGGTCCGGTAGTGGGGCCTGAACTCTGGGCTTGGGCGCTGTCCCTCAGCTCTTCAGCTCAAGGCTAGCACTCTACCACTTGAGCCACAGTGCCACTTCCGGCTTTTTTCTTTTTGCTTATGTGGTGCTGAGGAACCGAACCCAGGGCCTCAGGCATGCAAGGCAAGCGCTCAACCACTGAGCCATCTTCCCAGCCCAAAAGTTTGTGAAACTTTTTTTTTTTTTTTTTGGGGGGGGGGGGTGTCTGGTTGTAGGGCCTGAACTCTGGGCCTGGGCACTGTCCCTCAGCTCTTCAGCTCAAGGCTAGCACTCTACCACTTGAGCCACAGCGCCACTTCTGGCTTTTTTCTTTTTGCTTATGTGGTGCTGAGGAATCGAACCCAGGGCCTCATGCATGCAAGGCAAGCGCTCTACCACTGAGCCACCTTCCCAGCCCCTCTTTTTCAAGTTTTTGCCAGTACTGGGGCTTGAACTCAGGGCCTGGCCGTTGTCCCTGAGCTATTTTTTTTTTTCCCTGAGCTATTTTTGTGCTCAAGGCTAGAGCTCTACCACTTGAGCCACAGCTCCACTTCCAACTTTTTGTGGTTAATTGGTGATAAAGAGTCTCATAGACTTTCCTGCCCAGGCTGGCTTTAAACTGTAATCCTCAGATCTCAGCCTCCTGAGTAGCTAGGATTACAGGCATGAGCCACCAGCACCTGGCACTTCATATATTTTGAGGGTGTTTATATATCTGGACATGATACATTTACAGTTGATGTATTTTTATAATGAACTAGAGCTTTTTACCAAAATACACTGACTTCCATGTCTCTTGCTACCTTTCTGATATAAAATATATCTGCCTGATAATGTAGTCATTATCCAAGCATAGTTTTTCTTGACTAGCTTCTTTTTTTCCATCTTTTTGTGTCTTTGCACTCAAACCAAATCTCCTTGAATATAGCATAAGTAGTTCATGTTTTTAAAGATCTGTTTTGCCAGCCTTGGCCTTTTTTCCTTTTGGTTAGTCCTGGGGCTTGAACTCTGGGCTTGGGCACTGCCCCTCAACTCTTCAACTCAAGGCTAGCACTCTACCAATAGAGCCACAGCACCACTTCAGTTTTTTGGTGGTTATTTGGAGATGAGTGTCTCACAGACTTTCCTGCCCGGGCTGGCTTTGAACTGTGATCCTCAGATTTCAACCTCCTGAGTAGCTAGGATTACAAGTGTGAGCCACTGGTGCCTGGCCCTCTAAGCTTCTTTTGCTCAGGGGTGGCATTCTATCACTTGAGCCACAGCACCACCTCCAGCTTTTTCTGTGTATGTGATACTGAGGAATAGAACTCAGGGCTTCATGCATGCTAGGCAAGCACTACCACTGAGCCACCTTCCCAGCCAGACTTGGCCTTTTAACTGAACAGCCTAACCCATTTATAAGTTACGGAGAGAGGCCTTACTTCTGCCACTTGGCTTTGTTTTCTGTAGGTCTGTCACGTTTCTGTTCCTCACTTCTTCCATCACTCTTTGTGGATTTAGTTTTTTCAGTGCAACCCCAGGTTCCCATGCATTTAGGCAAGTGCTCTTATCACTGAAACGCATCCCATGCCTCTAGTTGAGTTTTTCTTGTTGTTGGTCATAGGGTATGAACTCTGGGCCTGGGCGCTGTCCCTCAGCTCTCTAGCTCAAGGCGAGTGCTCTACCACTTGACCCACAGCATCACTTCCGGTTTTCTGGTGGTTTATTGAAGAGATTCATGGCTTTTCCTGCCCAGGCTGGCTGTGAACCATGATCCTGACATCTCAGTCTCCTGAGTAGCTAGGATTACAAGCGTTAGCCACCAGCACCCTGGCTCTTGTTGAGTTTTTCTAGTGCATCATTTTATTCTATTTTTCTTTCCTTTTTTGGATACCTTCTAGTTATTTTCTTAGTATCTATCTTTGAGATTTCAACGAATACTTCACATTTATAACAAGCTAGTTTGAGTAATTCCATCTTAGTTGCTCTTAACACTCTTTCATTCATTTCCTTTGTGATGTCATTGGCACAGATTTTTTTTTTTTGGTCCAGTCGTGGGGCCTGAACTCTGGGCCTGGGCACTGTTCCTCAGCTCTTCAGCTCAAGGCTAGCGCTCTACCACTTGAGCCACAGCGCCACTTCCGGCTTTTTTCTTTTTGCTTATGTGGTGCTGAGGAATCGAACCCAGGGCCTTGAGCATGCAAGGCAAGTGCTCTACCACTGAGCCACCTTCCCAGCCCCTATTGGCACAGATTTTTAATCTTTATAAAATATTGTGCTCTTGATTTTTATTTTTTTTGCCAGTCCTGAGGCTTGAACTCTGGGCCTTGGAGCTATATACCTGGGCTCATTTTGTTCAAGGCTAGCTCTCTACCACTTGAACCACAGCACCACTTCTAGCTTTTTCTGTGACTAACTGGAGATTAAGAATCTCTTGAACTTTCCTTCTTGGGCTGGCTTCAAACTGCAATCCTCAGATTCAGCCTCCTGAGTAGCTAAGATTACAGGTGTCAGTCACTGGTGCCTGGCTAACATGATTCTTTTTCTTGTGTCAGCACTAACACTTGAACTCAGAACTTGGGCATTGTTCCTGAGGTTTTTCACTAAAGGCTGGCACTCTACCACTTAAGCAGCACCCCCATTTCTGGCTTCTTGGTGCTTGATTGGAGATAAAATTTCCTAATGACTTTCCTGCCTGGGCTGGCTTCAAACCACAGTCCTCAGATCGCATCTTGCAATAGTTTTTATTTATTTATTTTTTTGTCAGGCATGGTATTGAACTCAGGGCCTGGGCACTGTCCAGAGCTCTTCTGCTCAAGGCTAGCACTTTACTACTTTGAGCCACAGCACCACTCCCAGTTTTCTGGTGGTTAACTGGTGCCCAGCTTGTAACAGTTTTTATTAGAACCTGAAATGTGATTCTCTGTCTCATCATTAATACACCGGAATGAAACAAGAAAGCCACAATGACCAGGCTATAGTAGAAACAAGATTTTAATATAATATTCAAGTCTAACATTTTCTATTTACAACAAATAAATATTGCCCCACCCCAATCCGTAAACATTTTTTCTTTTTATACAAATGTCCAGACATCCTTCCCCTCCCCCAAACTCCCCGCTAACCTCAAACCCCTGACTCGAGTGGTATCATACAGCCCAGGATGCAGTGGCAGATGGCATTCCAGTGGCATGTGATTGGTCACCAACGGGACTGTCCGTACTGGCGGGGTGAGGAGTGAGGTCTATGAGCGGCCTTGGCTCTCGGCTCCAGGGCCGAGCTGGGTTTCGTGGTGGGGAACACTCCGGCACTCTGGGCTGGCTCTGAAGGTGGAATCTTTGGTGCAGCCTGAGAAAGGCTAGAGCGGCAGGAGGAGGGGCAGGGACCCCCAGGAAGTGCACAGGCCAGGGCCCGTGAGCAGGAGAGAACTGCAGTGGTCAGCCTTGCTGGGTGAGAGGTGCCCGAGGGTACGGGTGGCAGTGATTGCACCTGGGAAGGCGTCAGGCAGAACACGGAGGGCAGAGCCTGGGGGCAGGCACGGTACCGTGCCCTTGGCAGCGCTCCTTGGCAAAGGTCAGCTGGTCCTCTGGCTCCAGAGAGCAGAAGGCACCTAAGGCAGCAGGTGGTCCCCGAGGCCAGGTCAGCCTGCCGCATGGCAGGTGTCAATCCCGGCAGGAGAGGTTTGAGTTGAAACTGGAGTCTGGGGGTGGCCTGGGCTGGCAAGGTGGCAAGGAAAGTACCTGCGTGGCCTGGGCCACTCGAGTCTGGAAGTACTTAGCCCCTGGCCAGTCCGACCCAGGGAGATGTCCTTAGAAGATGCCCTTGGCAATCTTGAGTCCCTTCTGCTTCACACGCGGGAGGGTAGAACTGGCTCCATGCTTGACCTTCACCCCCTTGCTGAAGGTCCGCTTCCTTAGGACGAAGTCATAGTTGGCAGTGGAGTTCATGGCATAGAACACGTTGGCATTTTCTGGGATCCTCAGCTCTGGTGGAAGAGGGACAGAGTGCCAGTCAGCAGGACTGACAGGGACTGGGACACACCAAGCATCTGAGAAGCTTCCACACACCAGACCAGGCGTCAGGCAGGATGCTGCCCTCCCTGTGGTCCAGTGCCAGCAGCATCAAGGGCCTGGGATGCCTGCCTGGGAACAGACTCTGCTGAAACCTATCCTGTCTTGCTCAGGAAAGAACTTGGGACTCTGGCTGGTGCCAGCTCCTCCTGGAGGGGCACAAGGGATTCCCCTGCTGCCTCCTCACTCCGGCCTTGAGGATCCGGACCTCCTGGCACAGCCAGCTGTCCAGAATGCATAGCACCTGCAGGGAGCACTGTCCTACTGAGCACCAGGAGGGCTCCAAGGAGCCCCATGGGGCAGGCCTGGACCCAGGCCCTCTGCACAGCATGCATTCCAGGGCCTCCACCCAGTGAGGCCCCAGCACTCAGCAGCACTTGCCTTTCCTGCAGGCTGTTCCTCCTCCCAGTCCCTCTGGCCACGAGTCTCCTGTCAACTACGGCTACCCTGCACTCACCTCCTGCCCACATTCTTGTTTCTCATCCACCATCATTAGTCTGGCTAGGCCTCTCACTTCCTTTCCGGGAAGAAGGGAACCCATGCGGCCTGCACCAGGAGAAGGGTGCAGGAAACTAGCAAAGGCTTGATGACAGGCAAGTGGCAATCAATGCTGATGGTCTACGAAAAGGATTGCACAGCACAATCAGATGACTGTGAAGACAGTGAGCGCTGGCAACATACAGTGATGTTCATGGCCCATGTGCACCTAGTATATTCTTATCTCTCCTGGCTATTCTGGCCTTCTAATGGGCTGAGGACATAGGCAGAGGATTTGAACCTCCAAAGCCACCCAGACCAGGCTGCCTGGCTCGGGATGTTCTTGATTCTGTCTTCCATGCTCCTGGATCACATGCGTGGGTTGTAACATGTGAGACTTCATTTCACATAGGTGCCATTCTTTCTGAGCATGCATTTCCAGGCTTAGCCATTCCGATGGCTGCCTTCTCTCCGCCACTCACCAGTGCTCTCTCTGCACTGTGTGTTCCTGACCCAGGCAAGAGTGGGGAGAACCAGCACCTGCTGAGACAGGGGGCCGGGCAGTGTCCACCTTCATGCGGCAGCCATGTTTTCTGAGGCCAAGCTCCCTGAATCTGGGGCTGTGAGTACTGCTGACCCTCATGGGTCATTTCCCTCACTGTGTGGCCCTGTGACTCACTGCGGTCCTCCGAGATGACTTGCACTAGCTCATAGTCATCTGGATCGTCCTCGTCCAGGTGGTGTTTGTCCATGGCCTTGCGGATGACAGTTGGGGCCTTATCTTGGCTGGTCACCTGGGTCAGAGCGGGGAGCAGGACATCAGGGAAAGGCCCTTGGAGTGGCACTCTGGGGCCAGTGGGCACAGGCTCTCCAAGGCTACCTCTGCACTAACACAGGCCTCACTGCCTCCTGTTCCTGAGCCTGGCCTCTGTGGAATGAGGACAGTACCTCACCCCCACTCCCGTGACAGCTTGCCCCCTCTGAGTGCCCATCTGGGAGCTGGTTACCCCTCAGGGAGAACAGGATCAGGGAGCCAGGGGAAAGGACACACACCAGACTCTCCCCAACCCCAAGGGAGGGAAGAGGTCCAGAGCCCGGGAGCAGGGCCTCCTAGCAGCCAGGCCCGCTCTGGGCTGGAGGCTGCAGGGGTGGAGGACAGGGCTGCAGCCTTGTGCAGCTGCCCTGAGGCTCTGAGCAGAGCACACAGCAGGACACAGCCTCCCTGCTGGGGTCTAATCACAGCCTTTGTGGCTGGTGGCCAGGAGGGGACTGAGCAGGACAGTGTGGCCTGGACTCTCCATGAGGAAGCATGAGGAAGGAGAGGCTACAGATGATTGGGGCACCCTGGAGGGCTTGCAAGAGGAAAGAGGCTTCTCCACTGGGCCAGTTCACTGGGTCAGATTCTGGGCTTAATGCTGAACAACATCTCAGTGCTGGCTACCTCTTGGCCACCTGCCTGCTTTGGCCTCTAAGCCCAGCACAGATTGGATTGTGACTGCCGCCTCTCATGGAGTTGGCTCAGCAACTCTGCTCCAATCCTAGGGGATACTGCATCCTCCAGGGGGAGTCAAGGTCACAGTTCAAAACAGCCCTAGGCAGTCCTGGGCCCTCACCTGGCTGAGTTCTGCTCCTTTCCCTGGGGCCTCCTCACTGCCCCCTCCCCACAGCTCACTCCTGCCTGGGGACTGGGCACACGGCTCCCATGTCCCCTCCTCTCAGTTCAGGCCTATAGGCCCTGCTGTCTGTTCTTCCCCACCCACTAGAAGGTCAACTCCTGGAGGGCAGGGAGGACATGTGGGACATCCCACAGGGGTGTCCTGGCTAGTGGAGGACACCAGGGGGCGCCAGGCTGCCGGCTCACCAGGATGCTCTTGTACATGTTGCCGTTGTCCACATCCAGGCTCACCCTGATGATGCAACAGTCGCCCACCTGCTGGTTATACAGGGGCAGCGAAGAGCTGTAGCTGCTGACCCCCGACACAGAGCGCTTGTGGGTACGTGTGGTGGCCACAGGGGTGGTGGAGGCTGATGAGGAGGACGTGCTGCTGGAGGCTGAGCTGATCCCTGAGGTTTCTGGGGACGACTGGGAGGCTGACTCCCAGAACTGTGGAGAGAGCAATGTCAGCGGAGCCTCGGGCCTGGCCGGGATGTCCCTGCCCCGTAGCTGGCTGGAGGGGCTTCCCGAGGCTGGGGTCAGCAGCTGGGCCTTCTGGACCCCTTGTCTGGCGCTGCATGGGGCAGCAGGGGGAGGGAGCAGTCACCTTTTTTTCCTGGCCATCAGGGGACTCTGGGACAAAGCTCATGTTGATCTCCTCCACATCGGAGCTGGAGGAGCCAGCTGAGTGCACGCTGAGGGCGTCTGCGATGTCCCCGCTGCTGAGGTAGGGGCCACACCGGAGCTGGTCACAGGACTTGGAGTGGGAACTGCCGCTGGGACTGAGCTCAGTGCTGGGCGCCTGCCGGCTAAACGGAGGGGCAGACTTATTGGGAACTCCGCCCACTCCAAGTCCCCTATACCCTGTACGCTTGGCCAGTTAGGAATCCCTGCCCCTGCCCTGGCCACAGAGCCATTGCAGAGGGTGAACCTGTGCCGCTCAGCCCTGTCACAGGCCTGGGCAGAGGGGGGCGGGCTCCTGCCTGACCATGTCCCCCAGCCCCTGCCCGCCGGGCCTGGCACTTACTCGCTCCAGCGCTTTACAATGGCTGTGCTCTTCTTGGTCTTCAGAGTGTTGCTGGCTGACTCTGAGGGGGGCTCGAGCTCACATGACAGGTTGTAGCTAAGACGGGAGAGGGAGGTGTGAGGCCACCAGGCTCCATGCTCTCTGGCTCCCTCCCAGGGCCTCCGCAGAGGCCTAGGCCCAAGCACCCTGTCAGCACCAGGCAAAGGTTCACACTGACCTACACCTCAGGCTCTCAGAAGGGTCAGGCCACCTGCCCACTGCCCACCCTGGGTACAGCCCACCCTGGCTGCCCCAGTGCCTTCCAGCTCACCTCTCAGCCTCGCTGAGCCGCTCCAGGGCCTCAAACCAGGCCTTGAAGGCTTCCTCGGGCACAATGCTGTAATTGTTGCAGGCTGACTGCAGAAGCTTGATCTGGGCGATCACTTCAAATTCCTGCACAGGGAGAGGGCAGGATGGTGACGGGACTGGGACTTTGCTCTGGGGTCCCCTCCCCGTGCTTCTCATAGCCACACACAGGAAGCTGCCCCAGACCCCCACCTTGCTGCCCAAGGCCCCTTCTCTCTGTACCAAATGTCCTCTCAGGTCAAGGGGAGGTGACAGAGGGAGGGGAGACCTGCCAGGGGGTGCCCGCCCACCCTGAGGGCAGCAGCTGCTCACCTTCCTCCTCTTCTCGAAGTTGATCAGTCTCCCCTAGAAAGCAGACAGCCAATGTGGTTTAGAAAGCAGCCCATTTCCCCCTTAAGGCTGCCATGCAGATGCACTACTGGGAGCTCCCAGCAGGGGGCAGGGTGTGCATACCTGGACTAGGGTGGGCTCTGGGTCCCTGGGGAGGGAGATCTCTTCCCCACTGCCTTCCCCCCATGACCACCACCCCCCCTCCCCAGCCTCCCCCAGTCTTGGGGCTTGAGCTCAGAGCCTTGGCACTGTCCCTGAGCTTCTTTTGCTCAAGGCTAGAACTCTATCACTTGAGCCACAGCGCCACTTCATGCTTTTTCTGTGTATGTGGTACTGAGGAATCGAACCCAGGGCGTCATGCATGCTAGGCAAGCACTCTACCACTGAGCCACATTCTGGGCAGGAAGATCTTGCCCAACACTCGCTGAGGATGTGGAAAACTAGAAGCCCTGCTTGTTTCATGAGCTGCCCCATCCTAGAGGGGCTGCCCACGGATACTACCTGTGGACACTCTGTCCTGCTAGAACAAACCTGCCTACAACCTCTGTGGTCAGGCAGCTGTGGCATTTAGCACGTGGGCAGCCTGAGGCTCTCCTGAGTGTTGGCTCCTGGGCCAACAAAGGAACTTTCTCCTTCTAGGTCTCAGAATCTACCTCTCAGCCCTAGGTCCCTCCCTGGCCCTGGGGTCACTTACGTATAGGTAGTCCTTCATGGCCGTGTCCAGCATCACCAGGTCAGTGAGGAACGTGCCGAGGTAGGGGACGGTGCCCTGGATGACACCCTGTGGCATTGAGTCGGTGATAAGCAAGGCTTCCCTGCCAGTCCCTGGGGTACTCAGGGAACCTATGGACACCACTGTCCAGAGGCCTTCCCACATCAAGGGTTATGTCTCACCCCAGTTACGTGGCCTCTACCTATTCCCCTCCCCATAAGCTCTGCTGGGCCCTGGGTGTTGGGTAAAGCTCCTCCCTCCAAGTTGATCAGAATAAGGAGTGGTCAGGGGCTCCGGCCCACATCTACTGGGCATTTCAGGCAGTGGCGGCAGGGCGGGCCCTCATCTCCATTCTCACCATCTCCTTTGGCCGCCTCGGGCCTCGCCTAGGGTTCATCTCCAGGGTGGCAAACTTAGAAGTCCCCTCCTGCCAGGATTAAGAGACTGTTAGTGAGGCCTTCATCCTTTCACCCCCATTCCACTAATGCCCAATCTTGGGCCTGGAGATCCTTGGTGGTCGGTGCCAAACATACCCCCTGGCAGACCAACTCTACCCTAGGCTCTGCTCCAGCACTCACTGCTGTGGGATCTCACCTGGGGAGCTGGTCTCCCCCTGCCTGCTTCCTCATCTGTAAGCTTTTCCTGAAGGGGCTGGGGAACCCTGATTCTCCTGCCTGCCTGCCTGCCTGCCACCAGTGCTGCTGGCCTGGCTGGCATGTGGGGCCCGGGCCTCCTCAGAACTCAGCCACATTCATTTCTTTCTCCTTGGCAGCTCAAATGCCAGCCTGGGACCTCAGCCCCGGCCGCTCTGCATCTTTCTGTTAGGAGAGGGGAAAACTGAGGTCCAGACAGGGCTGGTGACCTGTCCAGTGCCCTGAAGGTCAGCAGGGCAAGGGGCCCTGCAGCCTCTGAGCAGAGTCCAGTCGGCTAGCTTGTCTATGTGACAGGGTCCTTACAGGAGATGAGCCTGAAGGGAGAGGGCCATAGACTTCCAGACTCCTTCCTGACCCCAGATCCTGGCTCTCCTCAGCGAGTAGGGTGGGGATCCAGACCCCTGGAACATCTTCCCCTCTCTGGCCAGCCCCTGCTCATGGGCCAGGGCAGGAAACTGCCTCTGTGCAGCTGGGCTGGGAGTTTCCCAGGGCCCACTCGTGCACAGCAGGTGCCCCGTGGAGGAGGCTGTGCCTTCTGCTGCACTTCCCATGGAAGCAGCCAGAGAGGTCAGCAAAGAGGCCCAGGGAGGTTTTCGGTCACTCGTAATTTTAAAGCCTCTGGGCTGTCACAGCTGCGGCTGTGTGCTATGACCTCTCAGCTGGGGTCTGAGCATGCGTGGCCTCTGCCCCCGCGAAGAGCTCAGAGCCACACAGTGCCTCCAGATGGAGGTGGTGGGTCTTGAGGTTTGGACAAGACCGGCAGACCCTATGGCTGGCTAGCTCCTAACACCCCTGAGACACCAGGAGGCCCCTCCCCTGGGAAGTGCACCCAACATATGGTGACCAGGTCCAGGCTTCCTGGGATTGCTGGACAGATTTGGGGGAGGCAGCAATATCTGCTTCAGCCTACGTGACATTCTGGCTGATGCTAACCACTGCAGGTAGTGGGGATTCCCAATCTTGGGGCTCCCTGCTTCTGTGGACCACCCTGTGTTCCCCTCCACAACATTCCATCCCCAAGGGCCTCCTAGGACTCAGGGTCCCCCGACCTGCACGAGGGACTCACAGACAACTCTCTTCCCTTTATCGTGGAGAGAGAGACCAGAAAATATTGAAAAACATGGTCAGGAAGGAATTGAGATTCACTTGTGCCCCTGCCCGCCCCCCCCCGCCCCCAAGAACCCCCACCTCTCCTACCTTGATCAGCAGCTCTCTGCTGAGGGAGTAGTTGTTCTCATCTGAGAAAATCTCTGACAGCTTCTGGAACACGCGGAAGCTGTCCCTGCAGGAGGCACACGAGGTGACAGTTGGGAAGGTGGGGAGGGAGAGTAAGACTTCTTATTTACATTGATACTGGGGCTTGAGCTCAAGGCCTTGCACTCTCACTTGGCTTTTATGCAAGACTGGTGCTCTACCACTGGAACAATACCCATTTCCAGTTTTTTGCTCAATAAAAGTTTCATGGCTTTGTTTGCCCAGGCTTTGAAGCATGATCCTCAAATCTCAGCTTTTTGAGTAGCTAGGGTTAACACGTGAGCCACAAGCACCAAGATCCATTTTCTTTTAGCATCAAGACCTCAAACTTGGGCTGGAAATGTGGTTTAGTGGTAGAGTGCTTGCCTAACACGCATGAAGCCCTAGGTTAGATTCCTCAGTACCACATACACAGAAAAGCTATAAGTGGCGCTGTGGCTCTAGTGGTAGAGAGTTAGTCTTGAGCAAAAGCATCTCAGGGACAGTGCCCAGGCCCTGAGTTCAAGCCCCAGGACTTGCAAAAACAAAACAAAACAAAACATCAAACTGCCTGGACAAGAGGTTTGCAAATGGCTGCTGCATGGAGCCCTAAAGAGCCATGGGCTTGTAGTGGCTTCTTCCTCCTGGCACAGTGGGGTGCCACCCAATGTCCACTCTGCAGCTCTGGCTTGACTGCAACTAGACAAAGATTTGTGGCTACCACAGAAAATCTGGAAAGCGTCTGTGTGTCCCGCCAGCTTTTCCTTTCAGGCAGAGAGGGAAGCTAAGCCTTGCTGAAGACTGCCGATGCAGGCCCCCTGCAGAGGGAGCACCACCACCCAGCTGCCCTATCCTGGAGGCTGGGCGCCGGATCTCGGAGAGTGACGCCAGCCCTTGTGCACCCATGTGGGGTACACACCTGGAGACCTCTTCCCACGTTCTCTTCAGGCGGTGGATGGCGTTGCTCTGCAGAGCAGAGAGGATGGCGTAGAGGGAGGAGAAGTTCTTCAGAACTCGGCACTCCTGGGGAGGAAGACAGTGTGAGCATTGGCGTCTTGCAGCCTCCTGCCTGCCCCCCAGATCTGAGTCCCTCTTGATGAGCTGGGTTTTAGGAAGCTCACACTGGGAAGTCTCGCGGGAAACCCCAGGGGACAGAAAACAGGATGAGGTCACCCCAAGGGCAGTGTCAGTAAAAGGTGATCGCTGGACAGCAGACCCTGACCACAGCCCATATCCTTAGAGTGGGGGAGTGTGAAGGGAGAGGCCCCGGACACGGCCTGTAGCATACCCTGGCAACCTCGATCCAGTGCTCCACCACGCGGGCCCTGTCTGAGGCCTTCATGCTGTGGTCCCCAAGGCAGGTGGTGATGACACAGTTGGCCACATTGTTGAACTGGGTGACGGTGGCCCGGATGGTGGGGGCCAAGTGCTCCTTGCCCTTCTTGTCCCTCTGGGACCAGATGGAGCCCAGGCAGTGGTAGGGTACCACCTTCTTGAACAGCTCCTGGGGAAAGGCACGAGGGTCACCAGGCCCTGTCGCAGACCACAGGGCCCAGACCCAGGCCTGCATCCGTGCCCACAGACACGGAGGACATGGAGCTCAGAGCGGTGGGAGTCTCTGGGTCTGCTGTGCTGAGCACCCAGCGCACCCAGCAGCGGAGGGACCAGAAGGACAGAAGACGGGAAAGGCGGGGAGCAGTGCTTCCCCTAACTCTTCTCAGTCCTCACAGCAGCCTGCATGGCCCAGGAAGCACCTTCTTTCAGCCCTGGCCTCGTGTGTCTCCTGGTCCACTTGCACATGACCCACCTCTAGGGCTCAGTCAGTCCTCTGTCTGGCCTGGGCACATATCAGGTATACATCAGGAGCCTAATCAGTACTGAGGCTCAAGAGGACCCCTGGCTGCACCTCTGCCTTAATCCTTGAGCCTTTATAGCCACAGGAAGATGTGTGGGTCTCAGCTATGCTGTAGTGATTGGGCTTAGGGGAAGGAACCACAGGACAGGGGAGCAGAGTGCACAGGAAACCTGCCTCCACCCTGCCCTGCCCTGCCCCGCCCCGCCCCGCCCCGCCCCGCCCAGCCCCTTACCGCATCCATCAGTGTGAACTGCTCTGCCACCAGGTCAGGAGGGAAAGTCAAGAGATGCGGCTTCTCGCTCAGCCCATTCTCCGTGGCCACAGGTGAAGGGCAGGAAGGCTCTCCTGACGGACCTGATGCTGGATCAGGTTCGGGCTCTGGAGTCTGCGAGGGGGTTGGCTCCAGTTCTATAGCAGGTAGTGGCGCTGATTCCTGCTCCACAGCAGCTTCTAGAGCTGACTCTGGCTCTAGCTCAGGACCCGATGCTGGTGTTGCCACTGGGCTGGGCGCCAGAGCCGGTGCTGGAGCTGGCTCTAGCTCTGGACTTGGCTTCAGAGCTAGCACTGGAGCTGATGACAGGGCTGCAGGAGGAGAGGGTTGCCACACATTACTACCTTGTTCTGAGTCTTTCCAGAGGTGCCAAAGACCTTGCTGTCTGCGAAGGCCCAGCCCTATCACCAGGACGTCATGTCAGATGACCCCCCACCCTCTGTGGGGTTCCAGGCTTGTCCTTGTGCTTGTGGCCCAAGGGCCAGCCTTTGAGACTCCCTCCTGGGGGGGCCCTGCACCGAGCCCCCATATGCTCTGAATTCCCGTAGCAGGCTCCGTACCCTCAGACTCTGCCTCACTGGGCCCCAGGTCCTCCAGCTGGGCCAGGAGCAGATGGGCACGGCGCTCCAGGTCTGAGCCCGGCATGTTGAGCTGCACATAAGCCACCAGCTGCTTGAGGCAGGGAAAGTGTGGAGGTTGGCAGAAGTCCTCCGAGTACTGGTCCAGCCATGTGCCCAGGATGGAGGAGATGGCACTGGGGGCAGAGAGGTGAGCAGCAGAGTCAGAGGCCTGGCAGTATCACCCCCATCCTCCCTTACCACCCGTGGAAGCTGGGCATCAGTGATTGTCACTGCTGCTCAGAGACAAGCAGGCCCTAACCCAAGCCCCTTTGGCTGTCCGGGGGGTGGCAGACCAACTCAGATAGGGCTTGCGGTCCTGCCTGGCATGCACAGGGTCCTGGTGGCACCTCACTGGTGGCTGAGTGAGTCATATGTGGGCTGTCTTCCCACCACACGGCTCTCTGGAGGCACAGCCTGGCCTGAGCTCTCTGAGGGCCCAAGACCTAGAGGCAAGGCCCCAATACCTTCTCTGTGGCCCCCGATGAGGCGAGCAAGCCTGGCTGGAATGGGCTACGATAGGCATCTCCCAGGGGTCACCTCTGGGTCCCAGCCTCCACCCTGTTCCCCAGTGTTCACAAGTGATGTTTGTAGGGCTTAAAGCCTCAGTTTTTCGGTGGGAACCACTGGATCCCCACTCTGGGGACAGGTGCTCTCGCTGTTGACTGAAGTCCACTCACGTTCTGAGTTGGTCCTGCGGCCCGCCGTCCTCACTGGAGTAGGGGAGGATGCAGCCATATCTAGAGGAGTCCGTGAGGGCGTCACATCTACTGAACCTGCTTATGATGTCTTGGGTCACTAGCTGACCCCCCGTGGCCTGGAGCCCTCATGACGTCTCGGGTCCCTGGCAGCCCCCCGGACCCTCCCCCCCCCCCCCCGCCCCCATGGCCTGGAGTCTAGCATAGCCAGGATCTTCTGCTCTTCTCACTCAACTATGTTCAGTGCCTGAAGACAGGCCCTCACACAGTGAGCCCAACCAGCTCCTTCTTAGATACCTCAGTAGGCCCCAGTCCACTCGCAGGGATGCCTGGCCTACAGATGTCAGCCCCCTCCCCCTGAGGCAGAATCTGGATTCTTCCTTACACATGGGGAAACTGCTTTGCCCAAGGCCTCTGCTGTGGGAGGTTGGAGGCAGAGGGTGTGGGGTGGCCACAGCCCTGGGCAGTCCCCTCATCAGGGCCAAGCTGGGATGAGCCTGTCTAGGGCTGGCTCTGGTCTTCAGAGCACCCCAGTTACCCTAGGAAAGCAGGCTCAGAGACACACAGCACATTCCCAAGGCCCAGCCTGGAGCAGGCGCCCTGGGCACACAGGCAGTGCTCACCTTTTTTTGTTTTTTTTTGTTTTTGTTTTTTGGCCAGTCCTGGGGCTTGAACTCAGGGCCTGAGCTTCTTTTGCTCAAGGTCAGCACACTACCACCTGAGCCACAGCAATTCTGGCTTTTTCTTCGGGTGTTGGACTAAGGAATCAAACCCAGGGCTTCATGCATGCTAGGCAAGTTCTCTACCACTGAGCCACATCCCCAGCCCAACACTCACCTTTTGAACAACAGATCCAGAACCTGCTGGGTGGTGGTGAAGGCCCTGTAGGTGCACAGGAAGATGGTGACGTAGGAAAGGTCGCTGCCTTGGAAGGCGGGCACCAGGTGCTCCACCAGCTTCTCCAGCGTGCCGGCCTTCACAGTGCGTACTTTGCAGGTCTCATAGAGGTTCAGGGCGGACTCATTCTCACACTGGGGCCAATAAGGGAGGAGTAGTCAATCGGAGCACCTCCAGGAGCTCATGTGCTCAGACTAGCTTCCAAGCTGTTAGTGGCTGTGGCCAAAGCTGGGCCATAAGTTATAATTATCTCTGGTAGGGCAAAGTGTCTTTGCTTTAAAAGTAGTATCTAAGCCTGGGTACTGGTGGCTCACACTGTAATCCTAGCTACTCAGGAGGCTGAGATCTGAGGCTTATGGTTTGAAGCCAGCCTGGGCAGAAAAGTCCTCAAGACTCCATTTTTAAAACATTCAACTAAAAGCTGAACTGGAGGCTGGCTGAAGGGGTAAGAATGCTAGCTGAGCAAGGAATCTACATGCCCATGCGCACATACACACAGTCTGATAATATGTAAGCCATTAAAAACACAAACTAGCTGGATGCTCACGGCTCGTGCCTGTAATCCTATTCAGGAGGCTGAGATCTGAGGATTGCTGTTCGAAGCCAGACAGGAGAGGAAAGTCTGTGATACTCTCATCTCCAATTAACCACCAGAAAACCAGAAGTGGTGCAGTGGCTCAAAGTAGTAGAGCACTCGCCTTGAGTGAAAAAGCTCAGGGACAGCAGCCAGGCCCAATTCAAGCCCCACAATTGACAAAAACAAAACACCTCACCAAAACCTACCAGGCACTGGTGGTTAACACCTGTAATTGTAGCTACTCAGGAGGTTGAGATCTGAGGATCATGATTCAAAGTCAGTCAGGCCAGGAAAGTGCGCATGCATGCATGCCTGCACGCACGCGCATGTGCGCGCGCGCACACACACACACACACACACACACACACACACACAGAGGCTGAAAGCTTGGTCAGTTTAGCTGCTGCATAGTGACAGCATCTCAGTTAACTAAGGGCGCTACCCGAGGAAGTTGTGACAGTATCCATCTAGAGAGGGAAGGCAGAGGCTTAGCAGGGGTGGAGGAGGTTTGAGAACACACAGGATGTCCTCAGCATGCTATGTGAACACAGAAAGTCATGTTGTGATCTGAGCAGTGGGCTCAATGTGTGACACCAGACTTCTGAATATTACCAGGGGCCCAGGGGCAGGTTCCGGGAGACAGAAAGCTGTAAAGATACGTATATACTAGCTAGGACCTTCCATTCATTCTGAGCAAAGGACAGCCTTATGACATAAGGCGGTGTGCGGGCTGGAAGGTGTGGCAGGCAAGATCATCAGGCTGAAGGCTATGTGGGGGTGCTATGGGCAGGAGTTAAGCCCAGAAAACCTGTATACAATGTGGATGCATTCACAGCCTAATGTGAAACGAGAAATGAAAACTACAAGGGGACTCCTCTCAAGGTCAGGCAGGGATGTTGGCAAGATCTCCACACCCGGCCAGATGTGGGGCTGGAAGCTGGAGTGGGGGAGGCTG
Organism: Dipodomys spectabilis; assembly: GCF_019054845.1. NCBI lineage: Eukaryota > Metazoa > Chordata > Mammalia > Rodentia > Heteromyidae > Dipodomys > Dipodomys spectabilis. The sequence goes on from NW_024870744.1 coordinate 5,781,690, forward strand.
CACCCACCCAGGCTCCTGTGAAAGACTGGAGTCCTTAGGCCGGGCTCATACGCCACCCTTCCCTGTGCCCATGCTCACCCCAAGCCAGCGCTGGCCCTTAGTGGCTCCGTGGTGCAGCTGAACCTTGCGCAGAGAGATGGAGTAGATGACCCCGTTGATCAGCTCTTCGCCGATCTCCTGCGTGGAACTCTGCAAAGACAGTGCCCAGTGGCGGGCCAGAACATTAATTAGGGGCCGGCCTGGCCATGGTCATGGGGGTCAAACCCTGTGCGACCTCTGTCCCCTAGGGGAGACAGATAAGAGTGGCTATATCGACCTCCAGCCCAGGGGAAATGACGGGGCCAGGGCAGAAGGCCATGCACGCCCGGTGATGACCTGGGGTGCAGCATCACAGCCCCCTATGCTGCTGCTGCTCCAACAGGCCTGCTCAGGTCTGGACCACCTTTTACATCATTCAAGACAGGCAACGTTATTCACCCATTTACAGAAGGGTAAGTGGAGGCTGAGAGATGGGCAGATGACCCAAGGGCAAGCTGCCTTGGGTGCATGGTGGCTCTGACATCCCAAGGCTGACACAGCCGTCTGGGTGCAGTGGTCTCAGAAAAGGCAGCGATCTCCCCGGGACTCGAGGTCTGGAGCCAGCTTCACCCTCATCTCCCTGTCCACCCAGGGGCCCCAGCTGACCCGGCATCACGGGCCGGAGCAGGCTGCATCACTTCCTTCCCCTTTCGCTCATTCATGCCCTTGTGCCTGCTTGGGCAACAGCGGGGTTCCCGGCGTGCGGTTTCTCCGCACGTGAGCTGGGCGGCTGTGAATGGAGGCCGTGGCTGGGGCAGGAAGGCCCTATACCTCACAGCACAAGCCCAAGGCCCTTTTTTTGGTTTTGGTTTCTAAGGAGCTGGGGGTTTCCCCAACTGAGCAGCATCATTAGGACTGACTAAAGCCACTCAGCCATAGCTACTCAGGAATTTTGTTTTCTGTCAGTAGTGGGGCTTGAACTTAGAGACTGGGCATCGTCCTTTGGCTTTTTTGCTCAAGGCTAATGCTCTACCACTTGAACCATAGCTCCATTTCTTCTCCTGGTTAACTGGAGACAAGTTTTTATGGAAGTGGGGGAAAATGAGGGAGTGGGTAACAATGTTTGACAAGAGATGTACTCTTTACCTTACTTATATAACTGTAACCCTCTGTCCATCACTCTTTTTTTTGGGGGGGGAGGGGAGGTCCAGTCGTGGGGCCTGAACTCTGGGCCTGGGCGCTGTCCCTCAGCTCTTCAGCTCAAGGCTAGCGCTCTACCACTTGAGCCACAGAACCACTTCCGGCTTTTTTCTTTTTGCTTATGTGGTGCTGAGGAATTGAACCCAGGGCCTCATGCATGCAAGGCAAGCGCTCTACCATTGAGCCACCTTCCCAGCCCCATGTTCATCACTCTTACGATAAAATAAAATTCTAAAAAAAGTTTTATGGACTTTTCTGCCTAGGGTGGTTTTGAACCACGGTCCTCAGATCTCAGCCTGAATTACTAGGATTACAAGTATGAGGCACAGGCACCCGGCCACCCAGGCTTTTTAGTCCCTCCCACCTGTGCCATCTAGGTACAGGGAACTCTGTGGGCTGACATCTGGGAGCTCAGCTGGGTGGTACAGCCTGGCTCAGGGCCATCACTCAAATCTCATGTCAGCTGACCACTGTGCCTCGGGGTGGCATGGAGCCCAGTAGACCCAGGTCAAAGTGCTGATGTAGCCTGGGCCTCAGTGAAGATCCTTCTTTAGGGCCTGGCCTTGGGCCCAGTGTGCAATATCTGGATCCTGGGCCTCTGCTTCCTGCCCACCCTCGGTGAGCTCCAAGAGGCCTGGGAGCCATCTTCCGGCAGCCCACTTCCTCTGATCCGGGCCACACTCCCACTTGGGGCTTCATACCAAAAGGGAAGCTGTGGACATCACACCAGGCTTGCGATGCGCCCCCACTCCCACCCCATCCCTGCTTCTTGGGAATCAGCAGGGAAGGTGCAGGCACACCCCTCATTCCGCACACCCTTGGCCTGGACAGTTCAGCCCTTTGGTGGCCAAGGGGAGCTTCTCTTCAGATCAGGAAAAGTGGTCACTTTCTTCCCATATCTGGAAAGCGGCCTTGGGGGGAAAGCAAGTTTCAGAGTGAAGGCTCTCGACCCACCGCTGTGCCTGAGAGGTCATCAGAGGTCGAGGCTGGGTGGCAGTCTCTCTGAGATTTTAGCCACTTCTGGACAAGCCAAGAGCATCTATCTGAGCACTCAAGCTGTGGCAGACAGGGTCTCAGCAGAACCCACTGCCCCGGGGCACCCAGCACAGTGCCAGCTCACAGCAGGGTTCCACCAGGGGTGCATGCTGGACAGAAGCGCCTTCCCACAGGAGGCGCTGGGGCAGGCCATCCCTAAGCAGGTCTCACAGCAGTTCCTCAGTGAGCTGCAGGCCTGGGCTGCCGGCCTGACGCCCAGCAGCTGACCTGGGCTCTGCACCGGTGTCATGTGATCCCTGTGCCTGCCTTCCCAGTCACAGATGCAGAGGGGGAGCTGCTCAAGCCAGTGTAGAGGGAACCCCCAGCCTTTCTGGCTCCTTCCCATGGGGGCAGCAAGCAGGAACAAGGCTGAGCACAGGCACCACACACCCCAGCCACACAAGGGTGATGTGGCTGCAGGCTTTAGCACGCTGCTCCAGTCCCAGGCTTTAAGTTGCAGAGTGGGTCCCCTGGTCCCCACCCCCGAACACGGACAGAGAAAGAAAGCGGCTAGCTGACCAAGGCTCTGTGCCAGGACACTCTGGGGCAGGAAGGGCAGGGACCAAGCAACCGAAGGCCACCCTGGGCCACCCTCTTAGAAGAGCAGACAGCCCATGTGGGCCGGGCCCCCAGGGGCATTCTGGCAGGCCGGGGAGGTCCGAGGGGGAGGAGGGGAGTAGCCCAGTAAACAGCTGATGCACAGAAAAACGCCTTCCCTGCGGGCAGCCGTCCAGGCAGCTGCTCTGAGCTCTCAGGGAAAGATCCACATGGCTGGCTGGGTCCTCTCATTCCATCCTAGGCACAAGCAATGTCCCGGGGGTCCAGCTGTCACTCCAAACATGCACGGGTCAGTGGGTTAGGCTAGAGGTACCCCTGGAGAGAGGGGACCCTCACATGTCACTGCCCCTTGGGCCACAGCTTAGAGTGCTCAGCATGGGGAGAGGAAACACGATGGGGGGGGGGGGGGTGTTTAAGTGTTCCTGCCTGTGCATGCTGAGGCAGTGTTTCTCACTTCCTCCTCACCCCTTGGTCCAGCTCGCCTGTACTTGTACCTGTGGAAGTTACAACCAGGAGCCCCAAATCCTGTGTCCCAGCTGCACACGGGCTGCTCCGGGAGGCCGGGCTGAGGACAAAGGGCACAGGCCCAAACCAGTCTCTCTCTGCACATGCAGACGCTCAGCTTCAATTGGGGCTGGGGCCTCTAAAGCTTTCCCTGGGGCCCTTTTCAGGGGTGCCCCTCCTGAGGGCCTGATCTCCCAGCTCAGCCCAACAAGCTGGCCGGAGGATAGCGGCAGTTCTCCCCGAGTGACAGAGAGGGCGCTATACCTTGCTGAGCATGTGGGATGGGGTGGGGGGTCCTATCTGAAGCTGAACCTGGCTTGAGATGGGGCACCTAGAGAAGGGCCCCTTACCTCCCCCCAAACCCCGCAATGTATGCGGCTTCTGGACTTTCCAGCCTTGGGTTGAACTGAACGGCGGCGGGAACACGGCACACAGAGGCTGCTGGCTGTCAGGGAATCCCCGCTGTTTGGGCCACAGAAGCTGAGCACATTCCCAGTTTACAGAGGTGGAGACTGAGGGCCAGTAGAGGGGGCTGAGCAGTGTCCACGGTGAGATAAGAACCCAGCTGCAGAGGCCCAGGCCCTGGCTTGGCTCCTGGACCACGAGCCCCAGGGAGGAGAGTGAGAGTCCCAAACATAATGCCATCCAGCCAGGACCCTGCAAGGGAGCAAGTCAGCCCTGGTCCACAGCACTGATGGCCCTGGCAAGCAGATTTCAAATGAAGTCAGAGGACCAGCCTGTGAAGGGCCGACCTACATCCCCAGGAGCCCTTTCTGTCAACCCGTGCTCTGCTACTGGCCACATTAGGACTTCAGAGGAGGAAAAGCAGGCCTCAGGTCAGCGCAGCAGGTGCTGCCTTGTCTACCCTGTCCTCTGGTCAAACTACAACTGGCTAGCATCAGGCAACAGTACCACAACAGGGCCAGGCCTAGGAGGGGGTGTGGCCAGTGGTAGCTAAGGAGGGTGGCAGGTCCCAGTAGGGTACAATGTGGGGCTGGCTGAAGGTCCACAATCAGTGTTTAGTGAATGTGTGCATGCCCTGGTGCCAGGCCTCTGGCACACTTAACCCTAACACCTCACCTAGTAGATGGACAGACTGACAGGCAGGGATGTCTCTAGGTGAGGAGGCAGAAAGTGGCAGACAAGGCAGGGATTTGAACCCTGGTCTGCAGGGTCATACACAGGTCTGGCTGTTGCTTTTTTTTTGGTTCCGGTTGCGGGGCCTGAACTCTGGGCCTGGGCGCTGTCCCTCAGCTCTTCAGCTCAAGGCTAGCACTCTACCACTTGAGCCACAGCACCACCTCTGGCTTTTTTCTTTTTGCTTATGTGGTGCTTAGGAATCGAACCCAGGGCCTTAGGCATGCGAGGCAAGCGCTCTACCTCTGAGCCCCCTTCCCAGCCCCTGGCTGTTGCTTCTAAGTCAACCACAGAGAAGGGCCCGGACCCTTATCATATAGGTGTGGAGGAGGACCAAGGGCGGGAAGGACTTCTGGGGACACTATCTGTGGTCACTGCAGGGCTGAGGCCAGCTGCAAGAGCCAGGCTGAGAACCCCCATGCACACAGGCCAGGTACCGTGTCCCCGGAGCCAGGGCACCGGCACTCAGAAGACTCAGGCCACTCGTGTCACCACCCATCCAGCTCTGACACTGTGCGAACCACTGGTCAGGCTGCCTGTCCCACCAGGTCTGCACCAGAAGCCCAAGAAAACGAGCTGTCTTCATGCCCACTGTACAGATGAGACAACTGAGGCTCGGAGGGCAGGGGCAGGTCTGGAGCCAGGCAGCGCAGCACTCAAGCTTGGGTTGTGCCTCCTGGCTCGGGAGGACAGGGGGTGACTCCAGGGCAGGTTGCAAAGGCATCAGGGCCCCAAATGCAGTCCAAGTCCTCATCCCCTGTCCCCCGCTTCCCCAGGAGGATGGTGTCTGCTCCTCGCTCAGCTGCCCTGGTACCAGACACTAGGCTTTGATGTTGCCCCTTCAGAGCTGGACTGAGTGGGGGGGGGAGGGGGACTGGAGGTGTGTCTTGGAACATGGCGTTTCTGGGCCCAACCTTGGGACAGGATGGCTCCGACACAGTGGTCTACGCTGAGGGACCCATCTGGGCGTGGCCTCCTGAAACTGCCCCCACTGGTTCCACTGGAGCTGGCCTGGCTTGAGCCAATGATAAAAGCACCTGGTCCCTTCTCCCTGGTAACAGGCAGGGTCTGGAAACCATCCAACTGAGGCTCAGACCCCAGGCCTGCCTGAGTGTAGTCCAGTGTCTCCCGGAGCTGTGTCCTGCCACTTACTCCTGCTCCAGGACTGCCCCAAGACTCCTGGGAAACTGGCCATCATGCTCCAGTGTCCCCAGCGTGGGGAAAGAAAAAGAACCAGTAGCAGTCTGCCTCGCCCTCTCCTCTCCCTCTCTCCCTAGGCAGGAGGGGCCTAGGGGACCACTGGTGGCAGATCCCTCCTGAACTTGCCAGGCCCTGAATGAAGTGCCTGGGTCCTGTCCTTTTGAAGTCAGCCTGGAAGCCCTCCTAGATAATAGTGGCATCTCTCCCCCCACCCTCCGTTCTCCCGCTCAGGCCATGTTCTTGTGGGCTCCTCCCCTGTCAACCGTACAGCAGAACCCTGGGGTTAAGCTGAAGAGCTGAACACACAGTGATCAAGAGACCAAACAGCCAGAGGGGTGAGGGGTAAAGCCCCCTCACTTTTTCCCACCCACATGGCCCTCAGGCCTACCAGGCAACCTGCCTCTGCTTCGTGCCTAGTTTGTTGACTTGGCGCAATCTAATTAGTTGTTTCATCTGTCAAATGGACTATTAATAGCCTTGACCATAATGCATGCAAATTACCCTAGCACAGGGCCTCAGACAGAGCCCTCCCTCCCATTAGCTATTAGGTTAAACCTGTGGCTCCAGCTGGGTCATGCTTCCTCCAGGAAGCTGTCCTCAGGGTGCTGTGGCCCTAAACACTTTCACCTGCCCCCGACTACAAACAAGCCTTCCTACCCCTCACCTAACCAGGACCTCTGGGCTGTGCAGTTTGGCTGTAAGGCCACCTTCATGGCCCTCTTACCACCTCACCCTGCACAGATCCCCGGCCAGCAATTGTAGGCAGCAGGCACCCCACAGGGAACACAGCCCTTGCCCAGTGCTGCCTGCATGTCTATCTAGGCCAGGGATAGCATCTCTGTCCTGCAGTCTCCTAGAAGGCGGGCTTGGCAGCTGCTCTGCAGGTTGGTCTAAGCCAGGTGGATGAGGTGGTGGTACCTGCTGTCTCCATGTGTGCAGATGGGCAGTCATCTTGTCTGGCTAAGGCTGTGGCCTTCCCACAGGTAGGGCCAAGGTTCTGGTGACCTCTAGAAAGCCCAGGATGGGTCAGTGGTGGCTTGGCTGAAAACTGAGATGGCAAGTGGAGGCCCAGCTTTGGGAGGACATCTGGTACCCCAGAAAGGGAAAGACTGGGGAAGCATAATGGGAAGTGGTGGAGGAGGGGCTGCTGAGATGACTGGTGATTTCCAGACAGGGAATCTCATGCTGGACTGCTTTGGCTTTGACATGCTACTGCCACCAGGAAATCAGCCCCAGGATTGGGGGGCAGGGAAGGAGGGGGGGGTTGGCAGAAGAGACAGGGACTTCCCTCCAGCCTCCCCCAGGCCAATGCTAAATGGTCATTGTGTTTGGTTTCCGGCAGTGGCTGCTCTCCTGGCAGGACCCTGGCTTTCCTGCCCTAGCCAGAAGCTTCCCCTCAGATTTCTAAACAGTGGCCATGACTGCATCTCACTGCTGAGGCCCAGATGGAGAAAGCAGAGTACTAACAGCAAGCTGCCTGGGTCTGCTGGAACTCAGCTCTGGCCACTCCCGCTCACTGGCTCTCTGTCTCCCTCCCTCAGATCCACAGGGATAAAGATGGACAGAAGCTCAGAGAGGCAGCCCTACCCCAGCCAGAACCTGCCTGGCCCCAGCGTACACTCAAGGCCAGACCCTTCCCCAGCACACAAAGCCCCAGGCGCTGCCAGACATAATGAAAGCCAGATGAGCGCAGGCCTGGTGGCAGGCCTCCCACCCCCACTCCCAGGGGTCCCGCTCCCGCTGCTGGGAAGACCGGAGGGCTGGGTGGACCAGGGTCGGTACGAAGCTGGCGCAGACACCTGCCGAGCTCAGTAGGCCTCAGCTTGAGGCTCCCCCTCCCAGGCTTCAAGCCAGCCCTCGGGACAAGGGCTCAACCCGGGCCGCTCTGGAGTTCTCTAGCCGGGCAGCGCTGCATCAGGTGCGCCGCCGGGCAGGAGGCAGAGGGTCTTCGGTCTTCCCCGGGTGTCCGCTGGCAGGGACTCCGGCTCGGGGCCTCTAGGCCCTACCCCGTTCATGACAGGCCCTTCTCAAAAACGCTTACAACCGCAGGGAGGGACGATCCAGGCCGGGCCACAGAGGCCCTGCCCTCTGCCTAGACACCGGGGCCCACACGTTGGGAGCCGGGCCACTCTGTCCCCTCCCGACCCCCCCCCCCCCCCGGGCCCCGCTCTCTCCCAGCAGCCCGGACGGCTCCCGGGTCCACGCCTGCCCCGGGAAGGCCGTCCCGAGGCCCCTGCAGCCCCAGTCACCTCTGGGGAGCCCAGGGTCGTGCAGCCAGCCCGGGCGTGGGGCAGGCCTCGGCTGCCCGGAGTGACAGAAGACGTAAACAGTGATAGCACGGCGGCGGCGGGCAGCGGGGAGCCCCGCACCCCCACCCTGCCCCGGCCGGGCGTGGCGGCGGCGGCGGGGATCTCCGCGGGGACCCCGCCTCCGGCCGCCGGGCACCCACCTCCAGGCGCGGCAGGTCCGGGTCGAGCTGCGTGAAGCTGTGCAGCACCACCGGGCAGCTGTCGGGGACGCCCAGCTCCAGGCGCACGGCGTCCCACACGCTGCGGCTCCGCCGGGAGCCCGGGAACAGCGGCTCGGCGCCGCCCGCGGGCCCGGCCGCCTCGGCCCACATGCGCTGCACCATGGAAGGCTCGCGGCAGCGCGGGCGGCCGGTGACCGCGGGACCCGGGGCGGCGCGGGCGCGGGCGCGGGCGCGGGCGCGGAGCCGGCCCGGCGCAGCAGGGGCGGCGGGGAAGCCCGCGCGGCTCCGCGCTGCCAGCGCTCTGCGCCCGCGGCCCGGCCCCGCTGAGGTCAGGGCGGGGGCGGGGCCTGCGCGGCGGGCGGGGCCTGCGCGGCGGGCGGGGCCTGCGCGGCGGGCGGGGCCTGCGCGGAGGGGCGGCGCCCAGGGCACCGTGATGCGTGTGCGGTGTGGGTGCGGATGTCGCTGCTGAGGTCAGGCCCACCTGCCTGGAATTCCAGTCAAACCCCTCCCTAGTTCTGTGGCCTTGCACAAGTTGCTTAACTTCACTGACTCAGTGTCTACATCTGGAAAATAAGGGTAAGGAAAAGGACTTCCTAAAAGCGCGCCGGGGAGGAAGGCACCAGGTCACCTGGACAAGCCCTGGGCGACGAGCTTAGACCCGAGCACTGTTAGGGTGACCGGAGCACACCGTGGCGCAGGTGTCCTGCCGTGTCTGGAGGCTGGCTGAGTGTCTAGAAGGAGAGAGGAAGGTGATGACCCACTTTGGTCTTATAGTCGCCCCAGGTGGTCTGGGGAGAAAGGTAGACTAGGGTGGCCAGGGAGCTGGGGGGGTGGCCAGAGCTGAGAGTCACCAGGGTTGGGAGCTGAACTGTTCATGGAGGGTGGGATCAAGAACTATAAATGACAGCAGGGCACCTGGCCACTGGTTTGCTCAGCTGGAACACTGGTACTTTGGGCAAATCATGACTCAGGTAGAAGCGCTGAGGGCAGAGTGGGATGCAGGGCTAGCGAGCCTCACTTTCTCCTTCCAGCAGTGAGAGAGGGAAGGAAGGAAGCACAAGCCCAGCAGTGGGGTCGGGGGTGGGGGTGGGGGTGGGGAGTTAAGGATAGGTGTACATGGGGCTGGGAAGGTGGCTTAGTGGTAGAGTGCTTGCCTAGCATGCATTTGAAGCCCTGGGTTTGATTCCTCAGTACCACATACACAGAAAAAGCCAGACATGGTGCTGTGACTGAAGTGGTGGGAGTGCTAGCTTTGAGCAAAAGAAGCTCAGGGACAGAGCCCAGACCCCGAGTTCAAACCCCAGGACTAGCAAAAAAAAAAAAAAAAGGATGGGTGTGTGCAATAGATAAATAGGAGCCTCTGTGCTGAAACCTCCACCTTAAGCCTCAGGTCAAGACCTGACCTCAGAGGCTACAATCTGGTCCTACAAAGTCAGGAGGACCATCCATATCACCAGGCCTGTTTTCCCTACCTGGAAGAGAGGGCAGGGCCAGATCACACATTCCACAAGCACATGCTGTCCCTACCATGTGACAAGCCCCCAAGCCCCAGCTAAGGGTAGAACCCAGCTCTGGGGGTTGGGGTACAATGGCAGGGAATAGAGTCAGCTTTCAGTCTCCCATGGCAGCCACATGCCAAGTATACAGAGCCATGGGGCAAATGAATGCTTATTATTTCCAAGTTGGACTGGACACTCTCTAACTTTCTCTGAATCTCCTAATTTCCTTAAAATACCTTTGTAACTAGGCAATGTAGTGAAAGCTGTTTTGTTTAGGAGAAGCAAGACAGGTAGATGTGGTTTGAGATGGAGAAGCCTCCTAGCACAGCCTCCAGGGATCGTCAGGTGTGTGGCTCATCAGAGAGAGAGGTGGTCTGGACATGGCCCCTGGGCACTGACCTTCTCTCCCACCCCTGCTTCTGGGCCCAGGCTGACTTCCTCCAAAGGAGTTCGGGATGCAGCACCTTCACCTGGCCCTGCTTTCTTCCTCCCAGGGCAGCTCCTTAAGGTTGTTCCTGGAGCAACAAGTGACACAAGGGGTCATCACCCCTCCAACCTCGAGGGTGCAGGGTGAGGAGGGAGGAGCAGCTAGCCAGTGCAGCTCGCTGACTGTCCTGTCCTTCTATCTGCACATCATGGACCTCAGTGGGGAGGGAGCTATCTAGCCAGTCCCGTGTGTGTGTGTGTGTGTGTGTGTGTGTGTGTGCGTGCGTGCCAGTACTCGGACCTGGATATTGTGCCTCAGCTTTTACTCAAGGCTAGCACTCTACCACTTGAGCCACACTTCTACTTGCAGCTTTTTTTTTTTTTCTGGTTAATTGGAGATAAGAGAATCATGGACTTTCCTAACTGGGCAGGCTTTGAACCAGGATAATCAAATATCAGCCCTCTGAGAAGCTAGGATTACAGGTGTGAGCTATGGTGCCTGGCTGGCCTATTTTTTTATTGTAAAAATAGTGTACAGAGGTGTTACAGTTACCTGAGTAAGGTAATGAGTTCATTTCCTATTGAGCATTGTTAACATCCTCCTTTGTTTTTCCCCTACCATCCCTTCCCTCCCCACTTCCCCAACTCCTCCCTCCCCTCCCACAAGTTGTAAAGTTCATTTTCGACATAGTGTCTTGTACTTCTCATTGTTACAATAGGTCAACCTGTGTCCCTATTTAAGCATTTTGTTTTTTCCCTTCTCCTCCCCTAAATTAGAAAAGTGTATATACAAGATGCAGGGCACTGGCATCACATACAGTGAAAACAGGGGTTATACCGTGGGGGAGGAACATACCAAAGAAACAAAAAAATCACATAGTACATTATGTTAAAAACTATAGCAAGAAAGAAAAAAAAAAACTACTTGTGTCCCTGTCTTGGGGTTCATTTTGCTTAACATCATCTTATACGGTCATAGGTACATAGCTTTTGAACTGTTCTGCTTGTCCTAGACATATATTAGTTATTGCAAATAAGGGAAACCATGGGACCTGTGTTTCTTTGGGCCTGGCTTACTTCACTTGATATAATTTTTTCCAAGTCTTTCCATTTCCTAACAAATGGGGCAATGTCATTCTTTCTGATGGAGGCATAGGATTCCATTATATATATGTATACACGCAGATATATATATGTGTGTATATGTATATACTGTATATATATATATATATATATATATACATACATATATACATATATCACATTTTCTTGATCCATTCATCTACTGAGGGGCATCTGGGTTGGTTCCATATCTTAACTATGGTAAATAATGCTGCGATAAACATAGTTGTGCTGGTAGCTTTAGTATACCCTTGTTTGTGATGGTTTGGGTAAATGCCCAAAGGTAGGATTGCTGGGTCATAGGGAAGCTCTATGTGGAGTCTTTTCAGGAAACTCCATACTGCTTTCCAAAGTGGCTGAACAAGTTTACATTCCCACCAACAATGCAGTATGGTTCCCTTTTTGGCCTACTTGTTTTTATGAAGTTCCTTTTCTGCCTGGTTTCACCATCTTGGACGGTGCCTCATCTCCCTCTTAGAGAGAATGCTCATGCCTCTGGCTGTGTAATGCAAACTCACACACATAGAGACCAGAAACAGACATTGTGCACTTACACATGTATAAGATACACACACACACACACACACAAACACACAGCCTGGCTTCTATGGGAGTTGAGTTCCATCCATTTCTTACTCTGTGATCCTTTCCCCTAGGCAAGCAACCTCAGCTGAGTCGCTGCACAGCGCGGTGCTCTGTACCCCAGTATTGGCACCTTTAGGAATAGGCGCTGCCATGTCCCAGATGTGTCCACATACAAGACTCTGTCCTGAGGCTCACACACCTTTTCTTGTCATCCCCCCTCCTTCCAGGGCAGGGCCACCCAATAGAGAGGACAAGGACAGTGCAGGCCACCTGACTGGAGAACACATCACCATGTCCTTGTGTACAGAAGCCAAAACCCAGTCCAACTAAGCAGGCCTTTTCAGGTTTGGGGGTGATCACAGGGGCAGAGAGACCCACTAAGATACACCACCAGCATACAGCCGACAGAGGTTCAGGCTACAAGTCAAACTTCCACATCACACAACCCATTTATTTGACAAATACACCTCAAAAGCAAAAAAAAAAAAATTAAAGGGGAATCTATATACTAGAAGAAGAGACACTAACCAAATGCTCCTGTTGATTTTAGACTATGATTTGAAGAAAGTGACCGTTAAAGAAATAACAAAGAGAGGCTGGGAAGGTGGCTCAGTGGGAGAGTATTTGCTTTGCATGCATAAGGTCCTGGGGTCAATTCCTCAGTACCACATAAACAGAAAAAGCTGGAAGTGGCGCTGTGGCTCAAGTGGTAGAGTGCTAGCCTTGAGCTGAAGAGCTGAGGGACAGCGCCCAGGCCCAGAGTTCAGGCCCCAGGACCCGCAAAAAAAAAAAAAAAGAAAGAAAGAAATAACAGAGAAGCTAGGTGCCGGTGGGCTCATGCCTATAATCCTAGCTACTCAAGAGGCTGAAATCTGAGGATTGCGGTTCAAAGCCAGCCTGGGCGGGAAAGTCTTTTTTTTTCTTTTTTGGGTCTGGTCATGGGGCCTGAACTCTGGGCCTGGGCGCTGTCCCTCAGCTCTTCAGCTCAAGGCTAGCACTCTACCACTCGAGCCACAGCACCACTTCCGGCTTTTTTCTTTTTGCTTATGTGGCGCTGAGGAATCGAACCCAGGGCCTCATGCATGCAAGGCAAGTGCTCTACCACTGAGCCACCTTCCCAGCCCGCTGGGCGGGAAAGTCTATGAGACTCTTGTCTCCTATTAACCACCAGAAACCCAGAAGTGGCACTGTGGCTCAAGTGGTATAGTGTTGACCTTGAGGTGAAAAGCTCAGGGACAGCGCCTAGGCCCAGAGTTGAACCCCCACAACCAACAAAAACAAATACAAAAATGAAAAGATAATGGGCTATAGCAGCGCCTCCCTCGCGGGGGGCTGAGTCCTGACACTCCCAGTGGATTCCTAGAATTGAGGGTCACACCAAAGCAGAATACCAAGTATAATGGGACCAGTTGGACTGCTCGGCCAGCTAAGTGGCTAATGGGGAGTAGTACAGACTGCGTGGACAACCTGAACAAGGAGATTATTTCCAGTGGCCGGTTGTGGGGCCTGAACTTTAGGCTTGGGCGCTGTCCCTCAGCTCTTTAGCTCGAGGCTAGCACTCTACCACTTGAACCACAGCGCCACTTCTGGCTTTTTCTGCTTATGTGGTGCTGAGGAATCGAACCCAGTGCCTCATGTATACAAGGCAAGCACTCTACCACTGAGCCACCTTCCCAGCCCCAGCCTGCAATTTAAAACTTAAGTTCTAGCTGAGTGTGGTGGCTCACACGTGGGGGACAGGTGGGAGGGACTAGGAGTCAGAAGCCAACCCGGGCTACAGAGTGAGACCCTGTCCTTAAAGCCAAATAAAAACCAAACAAAAACACTACCTTTTAGTTTCTAGGATTTTCTGGCCATGGCTGGCTTCAGGTAAGTGGAACTGTAGAAAAGAAACTGCCTGTGGGGACTGGGGGAGGGGGCTGCATGTGAACACTACTGGAACCCGGTGACAGTGGACATCAGGTCAGGTGTGACAGTGCTACTGTGGTCACTGATGGGAATGGTGGCTAGAGGCATGTGTACACCTGGCATGTGGCAGTGTGGTTTGGGAGGGCCGGCAGGGGAACGAGGGCAGTAAGGCCAGGAGAAATAGTAGACGTTTAAGGAAGAAAGTTTGCAAGGTTCCCGAGGCTCTGAGCAGCCACAGGCTGCAGAGCCGGGCGGAGGCCGTGCCACGAGCCAGCTTTGCCGCAGCTGCCTAGGGTCATGCCTGCCAGCCTGAGGACAAAAGGGCCTGGTGCTCACTCTGGGTCCCAGGTAGTGGGCAGCTGGGAAACTGAGTCCTGAGGACCAGATGGGCTGTGGCCTTGGACGGGTCTGAAGCTCAGGCTGATGCTGGCCCTTCCCTTTGGGGGGCTAGCGTAAGCACCCCCAAGACCACCACAGTGCAGACCTTCCACAGAATGGATGTTCCTGGAAGCAAAACTTTACAAGACTGAGCTGGCAGCGCGGGATGAGAACCAGGCCAAATGTAGCCCACACATGTGTTGGGTTTGGCCCACAAAGTGTTTTTAAATCTCTGAGCCAATGTAAAAGGTCAGGTGACTTCATATGAAAATCTGTATTTCCGGCTTCTCCTGTGACTTCAGATGACCTGACCAGACTGGGACCGAGTTCCGCACGTGAGTGGGAAGTGGCCAGTGCTGGCCCTTTAAGTCTGGGCGTGTGCTCTGAATTTGCCACAGGCCCCCTGGTCCTATGCAGCAGCTGCCTGATTTATGGGAAAGGCATGACCAGGGCAAAATAGTCTCTTCTCCTGTCCTCACACAGGGCCAGTCCCCCGACACTGGCAGCCAGAGGGGTCCCGACCTCCCTCCCCTCCCAGTGGTCCTCCTACCACACTCAGGACCACACACAGGACCCCCACAGCTCTCAGAGCTCCAGGTCTTTGCTCCTGTCTGTTGTCCCCTCTGCCTGGAGGGCTTGCACCATCCACCCCGCTTTGGTGGTATCTCAGGGCTGGACGGAGGCACAAGGCAGTGTTGGGGCTACCACAGGCCTTGGCCATCACCTCTAAACCTGGGCTGGGACAAGGCTAAACGAGGACAGCAGCCATGATGTGAAATGCAGGCTAGGTGCTGGTAGAAAACCTGCTGAGTCTTGCTGTGTGTGATGGCGCATGCCTGTGATCCCAGCACTCTGGAGGCTGAGCAGGAAGACAATGGGTTTGAGACCAACCTGGGCTCTATATGGAGACCTTGTCTCAAAACAATCAGCACAGCAACCAGGATGACAGCAGGGAGAAGGCAGTCACCCTGTCCATCTGTCTGCTGTTCTACCACTCAGCGCCCAGGGGGAACATGGCAAGGGTGTGGCCTGGCCAAACCCTCTGGCATTTCCCGACAGGGACACGGCCATCCTGGGCCTGCCTGGGTGCTGGGTGGCCGTGTGGGCGGGTGAGCACACACCTTGGCGGGAGGTGACGTGGGTCACGGGGCCGGGTGGGGAGGACAGCCCACTGGACACTGGTTCCACCGAGCTTCCAGCTGCCTTGCTAGGAGCTGGACTCAGAGCTGGTCAGGAGGTGGGAACTGAATCCTCAGGAGGCTAGGCTGGGTGGAGGGGTGTGACGTCATTGTCACCCAAAATCTCTGATCTCATAGGGCGTTACTGTCCAGGAACAGCCTGAACTCGCATTGAACATGGCGAGGCCAGGGCCTGGCAGTTCTGGATCTGCCAGGTGCTCGGGGGAGCCCTGCTGGAGGTGGGAGCTCACAACCCGTCGTGAGAAATGCCGTCCACAGAGTAAGACCCGGGGCGGCTCTGACAAACGTCTCCTCGCTCACAAACATGTCTGTGTGTGCTGGCCCAAGCGGCAGGAGTGCAGAGGAGAGAGGGAGAGCTAGAGGAGCCCAAGCAGACGGGGCGGAGGCAGACTTGAACAAAGAGGGCGAAAAAGCAAGGAGCACAGGATCGGCCCAGGAGACGCTGGCTTAGAGGGACCCACAGGCTCAGCCCAAACCTGTCCGCTACTCTGGGGTTAGAGGGCAATGATATCTGGTCCACAACTGTGCAAGGAGATGACACACTGCCTAAAAGTGCCCAGAACTCCCTGGACGGAGGCCCCCCAGCCGCCAGCCCCAGGGTGGGTTGGATGAGCAGCTTCCGGAGAACTTCTCTCTTGTGTGTTTGGGAAACTCAAGATTCAGAGCCCCCAGAAACCCCCTTTTCCACCTCCCCCCCACACCTTATTTTGCCAGTCCTGGGGCTTGAACTCAGGACCTGGGTGCTGTCTCTGAGCTTGTTTTACTCAAGGCTAGCATTTCTATCACTTGAACCAGAGCTCTACTTCTGGCTTTTTTGGAGCTACGAGTCTCACACAAACCTTCCTGCCCAGGTTGGCTTTGAACCACCATCCTCAGATCCCAGCCTCCTGAGAAGCTAGGATTACAAGAGTGAACTACCAGTGCCTGGCTGCTACCCAGCCAGGCCTCTCTGAGCCTCTCCCTCAGCCTCAACTTCTCCATCAGAAAAATGGAGATGGCAGGGACAAGAAGCCCATGCGGCTCTGGGATCCGGAAAGCAGAGGGCCGGACAGGCACAGAAGCCCTTGTTAGTCTAAGATGCTCTGAACAGTGCGAGCTCCATGCCAGGTCTCACCGCCTGCCAGGCAAGGCCTGGGCCCAGCCCAGCCTCCCCGCACACCGGGCACCGGGAGGGAGAGAGAGGCTCCTCAGGGACTTCTCACCAAACTCCTTCAACCAGTTCTGACAAGGAAGGACAGGAGGGGGCTGGGGCTCCAGCTGGGACCAGAGCAGCCTCTCCCAGGTAGACTCACCTCGGTGGACGGTGACAGCAGGGGTGCTGGCCAAGGTGGTGGCGGTGGTGGGGTTCGGAGAGTGGCACGGTGGGTGCTGCGAGCAACGACCCACCGCCTGGCAGTCACCAACGAGACGCAGGCAAAGAACACCGAGCCCTTCCTCCCCCTGGGTGCGGCAGGTCTGGCACGGGTCTGGCCTGCATCCCGGGCCATGGTGGGGCAAGAACCCGGTGGGGGAGTGGGTTCCTCGGCAGGTCTCTGTCCAGTGTGCCTGTCACCGGCCTGCCCTGGTAGAGAGGAGCACCTAAGTGCCTAGGCCTGGTGTCAGCACATGGCTGTCATACCTGTTGCTGTGACGGGCAGGCTAGGAATTCCCGCCTGTACCATGCAATGGGGCAGCCAAGGATGAGAGTCAGGGACTGTACCCCTGCTGACCCGGTGGTCCTAACCCCAAGCTCTTCCTCTGGAGGGGGCTCGGATCTCTCCTCCAGCACCCCGGACCCCTGTCTTAGAGCCAGAAAGCTGTACAGGTGCCAGTGACTTGGGTCCAGATGGACTCAACAAGGCCTAGTCACCTGCTGGGTATGTGCCCAGCCGGGGCTGTGAAGGACGCAGGCCAGCCTGGCTTACTCATTCTGGAAGCCTTCCCTGGCCATGGACTCCGAGCACCTCCTCCCCTGGCACCCAGGCAGGGGACTTCATTTTAAATCAAGGACCAACCTAGAGTTGCCACTACAAATGTCACCAAGTAGAACAGAAAAAATGTAACACACCACTATTACCAACACTTCGGAAAAGACTCTGTGAAAGAATGGGGAGCAGTCTAAGGCCAGAAAACAGAGCACCAGGGAAGCAGAGGTACACATTTTCTTGTTTTGCTGAAACCCAAACAAGGAAAGCCCGGGATGGGATGAGTTTGACACACTCACGTGACACTAGGGGAGTGGAAGCCCAAGATCTCACAGACAGAAGCCCGGCCTGTGTCTGCAGGGCCCACAGGTGACTGAACACTTCTTCTATCTGCCTTCAGGGACTGGACCCCAAAGCCCAGAAATCCCAGCGTCAAGGGGGCACGGCTGAGAGGCTGGGCTGGGCTGTCCTCCCTGGCTGGTGGAGCCTGGCTTCAAGAGGCAGGCACTGGGCTGGGCACACAGGCCCACCAAGGCAGGAAGGAGGAGGCAGTGTGCAGGGGATCTGGACCCTCCCAAGAGATGCATCAGGCCTTGGGGTGCAGGCGGCCGCGGTGGCTGAGACCTCACACTGCACCTCACTAGGTCCCACCAGCACCACTGCCCCGCTCCTCTGAGCGCTTCACATCCTCTCTGGTGGCTTTGTGGGGTGCTGGGGGGGCTGGCCGAGCAGGCGGCTCAGAGCCGGGGAGCAAGGCCTGCTTGCTGCAGCCTCCCCGGGGGACTTGTCTCCCTTGGGCCTCAGTTTCCTGATCTGTGATGGTGGCTGGGATGGACGGGAGTTGTCTGCTGTGACCCAGCAGGCTCCTTTCACAGAAGAAAAGATCTTGGAGGCACCCCTCCAGGGTGGCGATTCTACGGGGTGTAGATGATCATCCAGGGGATGGGTCAGGCTGGACAGGTATCGGAGAAACTGAGCCAGTGGGTGGGTGTCAGGTGGGTGCTGTAGCAGCCACTTTCTGCCTCCCTGTCCCCAACCCTACTATGGAACCGGGGGGGGGGGGGGGGAGAGAGAGAGTATGAGAGAGAGAGAGAGAGAGAGAGTGTGTGTGTGTGTGTGTGTGTGTGTGTGTGTAAAGAAGCCCCAGTACTGGGGCTTGAATTCAGGACATGGGCATTTTCCTTAGCTTTTTGGCTCAAGGCTGGTGATCTACCACTTGAGCTACAGCATCACTTCTGGCTCTTTGGGTTAACTGAAGGTTTAAGAGTCACAGAGTTTCCACCCAGGCTAGCTTAAAACTAGGATTCTCAGATCTCAGCCTCTTGAGCAGCTAGGATTCCAGGCATGAGCCACCAGTGTGCAGCAAAATTATCATCTTTTTCACTAATATCCCTCTACCTGTTTTTTTGTCAGTTGTGGGGCTTGAACTCTGGGCCTGGGCGCTGTCCCTCAGCTCTTCAGCTCAAGGCTAGTGCTCTACCACTTGAGCCACAGTGTCACTTCCGGCCTTTTCTGTTTATGTGGGGCTGAGGAATTGAACCCAGGGCCTCATGCATGCGAGGCAAGCACTCTGCCACTGAACCACCTTCCCAGCCCCAGTGCCTCTTGTCTAAACCCCATCTTCCCCATGTTCTTCTCAGCAGCATGTGGTCAAGGCTCCCTGCCCCAGCCTTCCGCCTTTCCCAGCCTTCCACCTTTCCCAGCCTTCCCACCTTTCCCAGCCTTCCCACTTTTCCCAGCCTTCCCACCTTTCCCAGCCTTCCACCTTTCCCAGCCTTCCATCTTTCCCAGCCTTCCACCTTTCCCAGCCTTCCCACCTTTCCCAGCCTTCCCACCTTTCCCAGCCTTCCCACCTTTCCCAGCCTTCCACCTTATCCTGCCTAACAAGCGTGAGACTCTGAGTTTAAACCTAATACTGCCGCAAAAATAAATAAAAAATGAAAAGAGGCCGGTGGAGGAGGCAGTCCGTGTTGGGGAGCTGAGGTTAGGGACCAAGAGGACTCCACGCTGCCTCTGGGGCTGCTGTGGGCAAAGCCTCTAATAGGAAGCCTTCACTCAGCACCTCCTGGGGAGCTGAGCTTCTTGTTCTGTAATAACCCCCCTCCAGACCCCTGTCCTCCCCTCCCCTTCCTGCCCCAGCCTCTGGCCTGGCTGTAAGGCCAGGTCCTGGAGCTACTCCTTTCCCAACAGGGCTGGGCAGGGCTAGCCCTGGGCACCAGCTGGGAAGGGCTGGAAGGCTGAGGCCTGAGTCACAGCCAGGTCCATCCCAGACCCAGGGCCAGAGGCTGCTCAGCAGTGTGGGAGCCCCAGGAGGCGGAGCAGAGGGAGGGAGGAAGGGAAGGAGGCAGGAGGGAGGAAGGGCAGGAGGCAGGCAGGCAGGCAGGCACCACCCTCCTCCTGTCCACGTGGTCCATCCCTGCCCAGCCCCCCAGCCTGCCAGCATCGGGAGAGCAGGCCTTTGTTCCCTGCCGGCTCCTGTCACCACATGACGTACCACATCACTGTCACTGCCTGGAACGAAGCAGGGCACTGGGCGCATGGGAGAGCTCTGCTCCCCTCATCCAAGCCGGCGCCCCTCCTCCCTCCACATTCCCAGGACAGCCAGGTCACCTGACACGCTGACATCCCAGGATGCTTTGCCCACAGTGCCAGGTGGCCCTGGACAAGGTACCTGACCGGCCTTCTAGCTTAGGCACTCAAATGACAGCAGGCCCATGCCAGCTCCATGGGCCAGGCACCTGCTGCTGGCTGGGGGGCGGGGTGGGGGGGCAGGCTGCACCTGGGGGGGGGGTCTTTCTGCTCCTCACAGGTGCCAGCAGGCCCTGGTTGGGTGTGAACCCGTTGTTTATAAACACAAGTGGCCTGTCGCTAGGAGCCGTGACTCAGCCCAGTAGTGACTCTTCTGCGAGGTTTGATCTGCACAACATCCTGTCCAGGAAGTGGAGGCCTCGGGCTGCTGTGCTCCTCTTTCCTGTTGCCTGCTGACCTGAGATGGGGTCCTGCCTGGGCCTAGCTCTCCCGGTCATTTCTGGGAACGCAGCCCCATCATCAGCTCACCTAACTCACACCAGGCTGGTTCTGCTAGGGGCCGCACCTGCGCAGCAGACATAGCTAGGCCAGGGCCAGGGCCAGGGGCAGGCCTGGCTTCCCATCCCCTCTAGCTCTGGTACTATTTGTAGTGACTTCTTGTCACACTCCCCCACCCCCCTGGCTTCCACCAAGAGCTGAGGGAAGCATCCATGCCATCCTGCGACACTCAGGGATTAGAACTCCTCAACACCTGCCCCCTGTAGCCCAAAGGCAACAGTTACCCACAGTTAAGTCACCCTGGAGGTAGAGCAACTCTTGAAGCCCCTGCCCCAGGCGCCCAGTCAGGCTCTGCCTCTAGCAGCTCTTAGATTAGGACAAACCATGTTCCTACAGTCATCTGGCAGGCAGATGAAGCCACAATCCCATCTCCATTGTAAAGCTGAGACCATCAAGGCACAGAAAGGGCCAACAACCTGCCTACAGTCACACAGCATGTCAATGCCAAGGAGCAGGGAGGCCTGGCCAGCAGGGAGGCCGCTTGCTTCTACAAGTACGGTTGTGCCTGGTGGCACTGACAGACATGGGGCTGGGTGACGGCTTGTCCCTGGGAAGAGTGGTCTGTTCTGGGGACGAGGCTCAGGCTTGGGGTGAGGATCACGGCTGCCCTGACCTGGCATTATGACTGTGGACATCACATCCTCACAGCGACGGGAGAGGCCTGGGGATGGAAGCATGGACACAGCCCCAAACTCATCCACGCCACTCACTCTGCAAAGCCAAAAGTTTGAGTCTCATGTGGCGCTGCGGCTGGCGTTCCTGACATCCCTTTTTTCCAGAGCCAGGGAGGTGGCTTCCTCCTCCTGAAGCCCCTCGATGGGCAGGGGCTCCTGAGATGGGAGTGGCCCGGGGGTACCCCTGCGGGACACAGCACAGGTGCACCTGCTCTGGCATGGGCCCTTGGGAGGAGGATGCTGTGCTTCTGTTTACAGCCGGGGCCTGCCGCTGCCCCAGGCTGATTCACTTGCTACAGCCCTCTTCTGCCTCCCCGATCCCCAGCCCACTCCAGCACATGGCAGCACTCTGGATCCCAGATGCTGGCTGTGCCCCACCTTCCGTGGGATTCCAAGCTAAGCAGGGACAGCCCCTCCCCTTGCACCCCAAGCTTGCTTCTCAAGGAGCTCCCCCAAGGTGCATCCAACTGGAAGGATTAGAGCTGCAGCAGAGCGCTCGCTCGGGGCTGGACAGGAAGGAACCCAGGCCCCAGCCCGTCACACACTGGCTGCGGGAAGCTGAGGAAGGCTGGGCAGGCAGCTCTTAAGTGTCAGTCCTGGCCCACAAGTGGGGCTACTACTCCCCGCTTCAGATCGGGGTGCACTGGATGGACACACTCAGAACAGAATCTGGTAGGTTCCACGTGGTCAAAACATGGCCACCCCAAGTAGTCTCGCTCCTTGGTGGCCGGGAAGGAACCAGGGCTGTTCCTGTTAATTTGAGAAAGGGTAACAACCTGTAGCCCACACCATCTGAAGAGCACAGGGCCCAGAGGCCCACTCCTGTCACACAGCCTGCTGGAAGGAGTTTCCTGAGCACTTCCTAGGTGCCTGGCACTACCAAGGGCTGATGGCAGAACAGGGAACAGACAGGTGAAACCACCTCTGACCTGGGGCACAGAAGGAAAGCAATACATATTCCCTGGGCTGCTTTCTCTTCATTCTGCGCGGCTGGTGACTGAACTCAGGACCTCACACTTGCTAGGCAGGTGCGAACACTTGAGCCACATCCCAGCTGTTGTGCTTTGTTTTTTGGATAGGTGCTGAGTTTTTGCCAGGAGCCAGGGCTGGATCATGGTCCTCATGGCTATGCCTCCTGTAGCTCAAAGCCCACGTTTGAAGACGAGAATGCTGTAGAACAAACAGGCTGGGTAAGCTTACGACGAAACGTAGACAAAGATGCAGAGGTGGAGAGCTAAAAGCCAGTGGGCTCAGAGCTCCCCGGTGGGCAGCAATCATGTGGGTTCTATTTGCTCATCTGTACCTGAGTGCCCAGAATGGTACCCGGCCACAAGTGAGCTTTTAGAACTAACATTCCCTCCCCCTCCCCCCCACCCCATTCTGCCAGACCGGGGGCGAGGAGGGGGGCACCAGTGTCCCAACTCACATCCCTTCCTTCCCTTTAAACTAGACAGGGTGTGGGGCTGGAAGGGGCCCCTGCAGCATGGATCCCAGAATGCAATGACACGGAGAGCTCTCAATGAATACCTGCATGAACAGGTGGACTTGATGGTCCAGATGGCTCCTGTGGCTTGGGAAGAGCACCAGGAAGGCTGTCTGGAGGAGGCAGCAAGGCTGGAGAGAAGCTGGAGGGTTGTCATGGAGGAACTGGTCTCTACCCTCCCAGCTCCCATCAGAGTGCCTTTCTGAGGGCAAGGCCGGGCACTGAGGCAGGAGGAAGACTGGGCTGGGGAGGCTGGAGCGGGGCAGCCAGAGCTTTCTGGGAAGCAGATATCCTTTTTCCTAGAGGCAGGAACCTGGAGGTGCCCAGAAGCCAGCCTGCCCTGGAGGCCCGCTCAGCTCAGCTCAGCTCAGCTCAGGTTCATCACGGGGATCTCCCGCTCTGACATTCCTAGCCAGGAATAACTCCTGCTGAATGGGTCTCTGCTCACAGGGCAAGTCCAGGCTGCCTTGGCGTGGCATGGCTTGGGCAGAGAAGCCCCTCCTGGAAGTGTAGCCAAGGCCTGGAGAGGCTGAGCCCACAGACAAGGCCCCTGTGCCTAGCAGGCCCTGGTCGCCCAGGAAAATGAGGACAAATGGGCCCTTGTGGTACAGGAGGCTGCCTGCTGTGCCAGGAACACTGCGTGCCCAGGGCTGCCACCAGCCGGTAGCCTGGGCCTGGGAAGCAGGGTTGCCCTTTCAGAAGGGGACCTCCTGAGATGCCCTGGCCTCTAGAGAGGGCTCAGGGCTCCAGCTGGCGTTGGGGCCCGTGCCCACTGCCCTCTTTCCCACAGTTCTTGTCCAGCAAGGAAGTTCCTCCAGGTGGGGATGTGAGGGGAGGGGCAGTGCCTTGGGTTTCCAGGGCCCTGGTACTGAATGGCCCTGCTTTGTCCCAGCCTCCTGCCACCTGCTGTCTCTCTGCCAACCCCCGGACTTCTCTCCTTCCTTGGTTTCTTCCCTGAAGGCAGGATCCAGGGCTCTGCTCTGCCTCCACCTGTTCAGCCTGGATGCTGGGTGAGAGGATGGCAGGTGCCCACACCTGCCTGGGCCCTTGGGAGCAGCCCTATGCCACTGTCTGATAATAAAGTGACCGTGTGCCAGGCACCGTGCCAGCACTTCCCGGCACCACAGTGCCAAGTCAGGCAGGACTATCAACCCACTCACAGATGGGAAAGCTCACGGGCTGAGAGGCCGGCTGCGAGCGCCACGATCCTCACGTTCAATGCTCTGGCCACGTAGGCGGTGTAGACACACGTACACTCACTCCTCACTCATGTGCTCGCTCAGTCCAAGAACACACATCACTGGCACACGATCCTACAGTATGTGTTCACTCCAATGTGGGCAGGGGTACCCAGAGTCCCAACACACACACACACACATACACACACACACACACTCTCTCTCTCTCTCTCTCTCTCTCTCTCTCTCTCTCTCTCTCTCTCTCACGGAGGTGCAGCCTGGCTCTTACAGGCCCTGAGGCCTCTTCCCAGAACATCTGCCAGACAAGGAGAGGGCGGGATCAGGTAGCACCCTCCCCCTGCGCCTGCCTCCAGTAGCTAGAACAGAGCTGCTAAGAAAGGAGAGGGTACAGACTCCTGCAGGGACTTCCTGAGCCCAGAAGCTAGGAAAGAAACTCCTCTTGGAATCCCAAAGAATCTGAAGTCTCTAAGGTCTGGGGCCTGGGCCCAGGGGAGCACTGCCAGCTCAGCCCTCTCCACGGGACACTACCTGCCAGATCTCCCCCATTTGTGGCTGTTACCTCTTGGGCTACTCAGGGCTTCAGGCCAGATGAACTGCCTTACCCTGAACTCCAGCTGAGCAGCTGGAAGGTCTGGGACCTGAACCTGACCTCAGAGAAGTGGGGACCCAGGTGAGACTCCCAAAATGGCCTAGGAAGTTTTCTCGACTCTGGGTGGCACGTGTCCCAGTCCCCCAGGGCAGTCACTGCTGGTGGGGCCGTGCAGCCATGGGCTTTTCGACATCCTCTGGCACCTGGGAGGGCCAGCTGGTGTCCTGCTCGGAGCTACTGAGGCTCAGAAGTAAGGAACCTACCATCAAGCCTGGTCAGCTCAACCAACTCCAGATTTTACCTCCCCCCAACCTGCCCCAAGGACTGCGGTTCCCTTGGGGCAGAGGACCGAAGGTTGAGATAAATCTGGGCCAGATCTTGTCTGCAAGGGTGGAGCAGAGGGCTCCAACACTCACCCCCCCCCCCCCACCTTCCCGCTTCTCCAGCTTAATCTTAGTGTTTACTGGGAAAAGGCATCATCTCCCCCACCCGCAGGGGGAGATATCTGGGGTCAATATGGAGCCCCTAGAGGGGTGGAGGGGAAGAGGAGGGAATGTTCCTGGACTTAGGACTGGTCACTGGCTAAGGGTCTTTTCTCCATCCCTTTCTCTTCCATAGCTGGAACCCAGGGAAATCAAGTCTGGACTCAACCCAGAAAGCAGGAAGAAGGGCAGTGGACCCAGCTCCCTCTCAATCTTCCCTGAAGGAGGGAACGGAGGCTGTGTGTCCGGGTCTGGGTGGTGCAGGGGTGGGGGCTACGCTCTCATTCTGCTTCCTCCCCGTCGATGTCCTCCTACGGCTGCTGGGCTGGCAATACTCAGCAAAAACATGGGCAGCTCCAGGTAGCTTGCAGCAGTCTGGGCACTGTCTGTGCCCCTCTGCCAGCTGGCCCCGGCCTCTGCTTGAGCCTCACCAAGGTCCCCAACATGAACACGTGGGACAGGCGCCTGGACATACAGTACAACAGGCCCCTCCCAACTCCAGAAGTGGGTGGGCCCCTCTGGAACAAGTACAGATCACAGGAAGGACTATAGTTCAAGGTCACCCAAGGTCACCTTGAGAGAGTGATCAAGGTCAGATTCCTGGAGTCCTGCCTCCCTGGGGCACCAAGAAACATTTCCTACGCCCCTCCCTGCCTTGCCTGGAGAGACTGTTTCCAACCTGGCTGCCCCTGCCTGTCCGGTCACCTCCTCTGCTTCCTGGTCCTTTCCTGTGGTCATGGACCACATGGACCACTCCCCCCACCCCAGCCCTCCGCCACTGCCACCACCACCGCAATGTCGTCAGCTCTCAGCAGTGCACAGGGCCAGCAGCCACACACTGAGGTAGCACCAGGGGCGTACAGGGGCCAGATCCTTCATCCTCAGGACATCCTGTATGGGCAGGATGGGAGGGAGCGGTAGGAGGGGGAACACAGCAAGGATCAGAGGGGTTCAGTGCTTATTCTAGGACACCCAATACTAAGCCCTGAGCTGGGATTGCAGCCCAGGTGCTCTGCTTTGCAGCTGGTGCACCTGTGACCAGGGGCCCCAGAAGAGCAAGACTCGCAAGCCAGGAAGACCCCAAATGATAGAGGGGGGAGCATGGATGGCCTGGGGGAAGGGGGTGGCTTCACCTCCCCAGCCAGACCCCAGCATGGATGGTGAACACAAGAGTAGAGGTATGGATGGGCCACAAATGGGGAAACTGAGTTGAGGAGAAGAGCCTTCCAGGGTCACCTGGCTAGTAGGTCTCAAAAGCGGCCTACACATTCAGTGTCTCCGCAGTACACCTTGCCTCAGGGCCGGGAGCCTGTGGCTGCTGGGTGTTCGTGATGGTGGTAGCAAAGCACCAGGCTTGCCTCTCCCTGCCTGGCTGGCTGGCTGGCACCAAGCCACATCTCTAAGCCTAACCCTTGAGTTCTCTGACAGTCGGTGACTGTCAACCGTCCCTCCCATATCCAGGAAATGGGGTTGGTTGTCAGGGGACTGGCCTTATGACAGGTGGCTGGCAGAGTGGGGCGCTGGGGAGCAGGGCGTGGACTGGGGTTTCCCTCAGGAAGGATCCAGGGGGTGCTGGGCCTTCCTTGGGAAGCCCTGGAGCAAACTCAGAACTAAGGGCCACCCACAGGCCATGGGAAAGCCCGGAGCCCCAAGCCTTCCGGCAGGCAGGCAAGTATTTTGGGGACCTGCAGTTGCCAAGCAACTGCTCGAGGTTGCCATGGGAACGCTTCTTCCTTTGCAGGCTTGTCATTTTAGGGGGAATGCCACACTTCCCATACCCTTTCCTCTCTACACTTTCGGTCTGGCTTAGCTGTGCTGGGGCCTGCCCTGGGAGGGACACTGACTGTCCATAAGCTTACCTTCCCCCTCCCCACCCCATCCCACCCCATCCCACCCCCTGCCTCAGGTCCAGCCAGCCTTGGTGCTAAGAGAAAGCTCCATTTATGTATGTATGTATTTCAGGCTGATCTCAAACTCTCAATTCTGCCTAAACTTCCCACGTGTAGGGATTTACCAGTGTTCACTACCATACCCGGCTAAGAAAACTGTGAGGCTCAAGCCCAAAAGCCTGGGAGCTCAGATTCTGAGGCCTTCATTAAAGCAGGAAGAGGAAGAAATAGCTCCTTAGGTTTGTCTCTCTCCCACTGCTAACCACCTTGGGGATAGGGGGTGCTTCTAGCCCTGCTCTGCTCCAGCTGCCCAGCCCTATTTGGAAACCCACTGTAATTGGAAGGAATTTAGTGCCAGCCCTAGAGCCTGGCCCCTCCTGGACTTGTCTGCAAATGAGGAGTGGCTGAGACTTGCCACTACCTGGTGTCCAGGTTTCCCACCCCGAGGCCAGGTGCCAGAGTCCCTGCCTCACAGAGGTGTTACGGAGCGTGGCCAGTCACGTGGATGGATGGGTGAGGTGCATGTGTGGTCTGGAGGACCCGCAGAACACAGCGTCTCCCTGGTGTGGGGCCCCAGAGCGGCAGCTGAGCAGGGGTCCGAGGCTCCTCCATCAGCCTGCCCTGCACCTCTGCTCCTGCTTTCCTCTTGTGCCTCGTCTCTCAAGGAAGGTGCAGTGAGTCACAAAGGCCAGGTGTACAGAGCCCTCCACAAACCCGACTCAATCAGTGAGCTACTATCAACCACCAGGCACCAGGGGCGCAGTGGTGCACAGGCTCAGTGAGACTCAAGAGGGTGGAGGCGGTGGCAGCAAGAAAGGCCTGAGCTCTATCAGGTGAGCCACCCCCTTTGGGACAGACTCTGTGGAAAGGACTCTTTCATTCATGCCCTCACGGGCAGTTCACCTGTCTGCGCTTCTGACAGCTGCCTTCCGTAGGCCCCTAGACCTGCATCCTGCTGGCTGCAGTAACAGGAGAGCTGTCTGGAAACCTCGGGTGTAATCTAGCTGCGAGGCTCCTGGAAAGGAACTGAAGGCGATGCAAACTTCTGACCCGGGGTTGGGGGCGGGGAGCTGCCTCTGCTGGCCTTCCCAACCACCACCCTGAGGCCCTGGCTCAGTGTAGTGTCCCCCTGGAACTGAATGTGCCCCTGACCTGTTTACAATCATCTGCCATCATTGCCATCACAACCAGTTAAGACCTTTGTCTGAGGCGGCTCAGTGCTGGTGCAGGGCATCTGCACCAGAGAGTCACAGCGCCGCCTGCTGGTGCTGCTGCCAGACCCATCAAGCCCAGGGATCCTTAGCTGGATCTAAGTTCCGTTTTACATTCTTCCACCCTTGGCTACTCCACCAGCCCTGCTGGCACCTAGTGTCTGTGCAGCAGATCAGTCCCAGTACCACCGTTACAGGTTAACTTGTGTCCCTCCCCAAACAGCTCCCTGCCACCTGCAATGGTGACTGCACATGGAAATACAGTCTTTTCAGATATAATCAACAGGAGGTCAACTGGGATTTAGGGTAACTGGTAAGCCTTATCGTCAGGGGAAAAAAATAGGATGCAGACACACACAGGCAGCCATGTAAAGACAGAAGAAAAGCCTGGAAACACTATGTTTATGAGAACGTACAACTACCCACTCCTAGGCATCACCACAGCTGCAGGGAGCAGAGGGTTATTGAGAGAGAGGGGGAGGGAGAGAGGGAGAGGGAGAGAGAGAGAGAGAGAGAGAGAGAGAGAGAGAGATCACCGCCTTGCTGACACTCTCAGACCTTGTTGTGTGGTCACCCAGAATACAGCACATTGTTACAGCAGCTGGAGGATACAAGAACAACAGACACCAGGCCCAGTTGTACCTCAGGCCACCAACATGTACCCCCTCCTCAAATCAATCTGCCCAGAGCACCCCTCTTCCCAGATCTGCAGCCACACATTCCACAGCTGGCCACTACCCACCTCTTCCCGACAACCTTCTTCAACTCTCCTTACTGCCTCCCTCTGGCATGGCCTTGGCCCAGGAAAGGGCCTCCAACTGAATCAATGTATTCTCTCCTTTGCTACTTTGTCATATTCAAACATTCTTAAAGAAGCAAGGGAGGCCACTGAAGGGTGGCTCACGCCTATAATCATACTCAGGAGGCTATGAGGTTCAAAGCCAGTCGGGGCAGACAAACCCTTGAGATTTTTTTAAATCTCCAATTAACCAGTAAAAAGTCAGAAGTGGACCTGTGGCTCAAGTGGTAGAATGCCAGCTTTGAGTGTAAAAGCTGATAGGGCATCTAAGGCTCTGAGTTCAAGCCCCAGTACCAGCACAATCAAGGGAGAGCAGTGTTGGGGTGAAGGGAGCTGGGACTGTGAGAGGTCGAGGGGCTGCCCAAGGAAGGAGCTTCCAGGTGGTCATGCCATTTTGCATTTTTATTTTTGGTTGGTCTGGGGCTTGAACTCTGGGCCTGGGCGTTATCCCTCAGCTCTTTAGCTCAAGGCAAGCACGCTACCACCTGAGCTACAGAGCCACTTCTGGTTTTCTGAGTGGTTTATTGGAGATGAGAGTCTCACAGACTTTCCTGCCTGGGCTGGCTTTGAACCTTGATCCTCAGATCTCAGACTCCTGAGTAGCTAGGATTACAGGCGTGAGCCATTGATGCTTGACACTGTATTTTGATTTTCATACCCTCAGCCCTTGAGATGTCCTGACCAGTTCAGTGACCTGGACTGGTCATTGTACCTCTTAGATCCTGCCTAGTCTCCCAAGTGCACTGATGGGGGCCATTCTAGTGTCTGCTTCAACACATGTGATGTGTGTGTCTGAGAGGTAACACCTTAACACCTGGGTTGAGGTCACCTGGGGTTCATGAAAAAACTTAGAGGGGATGGGATATGGCGTAGAGTACAACTCAAATAGGTCTGGCTGTGGTGTTGTGCTCGGGACAGTCATTTCCTCTCCTGATCTCACTTCCTTGTCCGTACCACTAGTGGCTTGAAAAGTAAGCAAAGTCAGGTGTTGTCATGCACCAGCACCCCCTCCCCAAGTCTCTATCTCAGCCCACGTGGCACATGGTTCCCACAATGGCTCCCAGCGACCCCTCCCTTCTGCTCCACAAGTCTGAGTAATCCACTCCTCATCGCCTAAGGTGAACTGGATTCTAACCAATAAAACACACCAAAAGGGACATGAGCTCACTACAAAGGTACACAGAAAACTGACCTACTGTCTGTTTTTTTTTTCTCTTGTGCTTTCCCCCACTCCTTTGGGATCCCCCTCTGGGAGAGGGAGGTTCTTGTGCTGAGAGGCCCACCTGACCAAGGACCCAAAAGCCCACAGCCAACAGCCAGAGTGAACCTGCGGCCCAAACTGGAGCTTCCCAATAATAACCCAGAATGCACTTCAAGGCAGATCTTCCCAGTTGAGTCTCAGTGGAGGCCACAGTTCCAGACTCCCGAGAGACCTGGGGGCAGAGCCTTGTTCTAGCAGGCCTCCAAATGTGCCCCAAACCACAAAAACAGTGACATCATCAACGTCTGTGGCTGTCAGCTGAGGTAGGGGGGATGACATCACACAGCAGTGGAGAACTAGAGCCCCTGTAAATCTCCATCTGCAGTCTGGGAACCCCTGGGGGGCAAGGGTCCGTCGTGGTCACTTCCAGAGTCACGCCCAGGAGCAAGGACAAAAAGAGAGGAGAAGTGGGGAGGGGACTCCCCTCCTCTGAACAGCTCATTCCATTCCGTAAGGGAACGTTCACGATGGGAAGTCTGGTCGGGTGGGAAAAAGGACATAACAGAGAATGACCTGGGGGTCTCGTGGCCCCTGACTCCACTTGTTCTAACGGTCACAGGGGCACTGCTTCCCCCAGTGGCCATCGCCAGCACTGCAGCCCTAGGCAAGAAACCCAGAAAACAAAACACACACCTTTGTTTGGATGTTGTCATGGCAGCTACTCTCCCGGCCCCCCAGGGGTTCACGGGGAAGGACCGACAGGTCCACAGGTAACCAGGAAGCCCTCGGAAGCTTCACTCGCTCCCCTCTTCCGGCTCTGGGGCATCCAGTTCACTTAAAAGGCCATTCCAGCCAGGGCCTCACCTCCCACCCCCCCAAATGGGGACCCTCTCCTTCCAGAAAGGACGGTCTCATCCCTGAGCCCCGGAGGAGAGTTGCCCTGCTCCGAACCCCCTGCGTGACCCCGACAGACCCGTCCCCCCCGACTGCTCTGCCTTACGCAGTCCTGCAGGGAGGAAGGCGTCTTCTAAGGCCTTGGCGCACAGAGGGTCACGGGCAGGGAACCAAGGGCAAGCGCCTCTGGGGTCCTGGGGGGCCCCCAAGGCCGAGCACCCCACATTTGTAGAGGAGCAAACGGACTCTTGGCTCCCGCGAGCCCTCGCACGTAGGGAAGGGTGCTTAGGCTCGGTGCCTAGAGCTGGGGCCGCGGGGGCCCCGGCCCTGTCCCCTGCAGGCAGCACCGAGCCGCCCCCTCGGCCAGGCCGGGCGCGCCTCCCCCTTCCGGCCAAGCCCCCCCACAGGCCAGTTGCTAGGCGACTGGACGCCTCTCCCCCAGGACCGAGCGCCCCGGTCACCGCCCCGCCTTTCTCACACCTAGGAAGTCCGTGCGCGCGAGTGGGAGTGCGCGCGAGTGGGAGTGCGCGCGGCGCTCGGACGCGGCGCCCGCAGAGAGGGGTCCCCCAGGACCTCAGGGCTGTCCTTCCCGAAGCACATGCCGGGGGCCCAGGAGGGGGGGCGGCCCCGGCCTCCGCCCGAGCCTCAGTTTCCCAGTGGTGCCGGGACGGTTGGACGCGGAATTGCGTAAGCGCGCTCTGCGTGGACGCGGCGCCGGCTCGCCGCGAGGCCGCGGGCCCCGCGCGGACTCACCTGGCAATCTACCATCATCCTCGGCCTCGGCAGCTCATCGCCAGCCCCCGGGCGGGGCCCGGGACTCCCAGAGGCCGCCCGCCTCGGCCCGCGGCGGCGCAGGGGGGCGCTCGGGTCATGGCGCGGCCTCGAGTCCCCGCCGGGCCCGGGGCTCCGCGGCTCCGGCCGCCGCCGCCGCCGCCGCCGCCAGCGCCGCTCCTCCCATTGTCTGCGCCGCGCCGCGCCGCGCCGCCGGCCGCTCGGGCCCCGCCGCTCGGTTCCGCCCGGGCTCCTGGGGCTCGGGCCGGGAGGGGGCGGGGACGGCGTGGCCACGCCCCGGCCGCGCCGCAGGTGCGTGGGCGGGCCTCGCCGCGCGCGCTCCCCGGAGGGAGGCCGGGCGCGTCCCCGAGCGCGCGCGCGCGCGCGGCAAGATCCCGCGCGGGGAGGCGGGGCTGGAATCCGCGGCCGGACGCGCGCACGGGGCCTGCGCGGGACCGCGGGCGGCGCGCGCACGTGACCCTCCCTCTCCTCCCCCTCCCCCCCAGCCTCCGCTCCGGCTCCCCGGGACCTAGGGACGTGGTAAGCATCTGGTCTAGGCACCCCGTGCCACCTGCGGGACCCCGGCCAGGGCGTCCCCGCCCCTCGCTCTAACCCCCTCATCTGGCTTCACCTGCCACTCGGCTCTCAGTGACCGCACCAGCTGTGGCCAGCGGACTAGGGGGTCAGCCCCCCTTTGCAGCACGCGTCCGACGGGCAGAGGCGTGGCCCTGTGCCTGCGCACTGAAGATCACCCCTCTTCTCCACCAGTCTCCTGCCTTCCCGCGCTCACAGCGCTGTCGTGTGCAATCATAGACCCACTGGGGACACTGAGGCTCTGAGAAGTCACCCGTGAGCAGGCCTGTTACAGCTGTGGTGGGGCCGGGCTGTGTTTTGAACTCAGGTCCATGGACCCCGACACTGTGCTCTTCACAGAAGCCCAGGATGTGGTCTTTGGAGCTCCTAGGAGTCCATTTTTATTTTTTTTGTCAGTCGTGGGGCCTGAACTCTGGGCCTGGGCACTGACCCTCAGCTCTTCAGCTCAAGTCTAGCGCTCTACCACTTGAGCCACAACACCACTTCCAGCTTTTTCTGTTTATGTGGTGCTGAGGAATCGAACCCAGGGCCTCATGCATGCAAGGCAAGCCACCTTCCCAGTCCTTTTTTTAAGTCTGAGACCAGGACTCCAACTTGGTATCTTCGACTTTTACTTATTGGCCTAGCACTCTTTTATCAACTGAGCCACATCCTCAAGCCCCCCTCCACCTACCTCACCTCCCACCCTGTGTACTGGGTGCTTTGGCAGCTCACCTCCTCCCAGACCAAGCCTGCTGCTACTAGTGACACATTACCCTTGCTGCCTTGGAAGGGCAGGTATCCGAAAGTCTCCTAACATTCATCTTGTTTAGTCCTTGGGGCTCAGAGGGGTAGACACACCTGTACCCCATCACACAGGTGCGAACTCCTAAAGCGGTGTTTGCTCATCTGTTCCCATCCAGCCATTCCCACAAGGATTCATGGGTACCTGGGTGCCAGAGAACACCAGCTGGCCAGGGCTAACGGGTGACCTCTTCGGCCTCACTTCTGGGGAGGGTGCAACATTGTATTGTAAATAAGGCCTTGTGAGCCGGGGGAAGTGTGGGAAAGCGCACACTGCACAGATCAAGGCAGGTTTCCAAGAGGCTGTGATGTCAGGAACAGGGGCCAGGGAGTTGGCCTGGTGAGCTGACCAGGCCTGACTTACCAGCGCGGTGGGAGAGGGTCTGTTGGGCCCGGCGCTGTGGGCTGCACTGTGATTTTGAAGGTAATGTGTGGCTAGAGAAGCACTCTTCCTGAAGGGAAGTTTAAGGCTGGGGGGGTGTGTGTGGCGATTTGCAAACATTTATAAATTCGTAATTTTAGGTTTCTATTTCTCTTTGTGGGTTGTGGGATTTGAACTCTGGGCCTGAGCACTACTGTCCCTTAGCTCTTCAGCTCAACGCAAGCACCTTACCACTTGAGCCACAGTGCCACTTCCGGTTTTCTGGAAGTCTCACAGACTTTCCTGCCTGGGCTGGCTTTGAACAGCGATCCTCAGATCTCAGCCTCCTGAGTAGCTAGGATGACAGGTGAGAGCCACAGGTGTTTGATCTGCCCTGGCCATTTTGGTGGATGTCCTCATACAAAGCTCTAATCTGGTTCTGCCAGACAGGGGCAAAATGGTCCCCATTGGGACTGTCTCTGGTCACTTTCCTCTGAGGAGTCAAACCTCTTCTACAGCTCATAAACCAGGCCCTTCATCTTTCTAGAAAACCAACTTCTGGGCTGTGTGAGGGTCATATTCTAGGATGGAGTAGAATTAGCCAGAGTGCCTGTGGGATTAGCCCAGGTTGCAGACACCCACAGTCGGACTAGGAGAGGCTGTGCCAACCAACCAAGCTGGCTGAGCACGGGCACAGGGGTAGCCTGGCAGTGAGTTCAGGACAAGGTTGACAGTTCCCAGGTTCAGGGTCTGCTTCTTCAACCCAGCCCTGCTTTGCTGACAACTCTTGTGCTCCCATCCCCCGGCAGGTGCTCCCTACCAGGGACAGAAGCCAGGGTCTTTTATCATCCCTCCGCCCAGGAAGCCACTCTAGTTCCCTCCAGCCTAGGGTGTATGCTGACACTGGCCACTGCCAGCCCTATCTTGTGATCTGGCCCCGCTTACCAGCGAAGCTGTCGGTTGTAGGAAGAAGTGGACTCAAGACTGACCCCTTGCCAGGGTAGAGGTCAGGCTGGGATGCTGCCTGGCTGCAGGGTGTACCTCCAGCTCACCCTGTGTCTTCTTCCTGTCATGCAAGACACTGTGTCTCCAGGGGAGTAGGCACTAGGCCCATGTCACACCCCATCTCTGCCCCGCTGAGCAGACAGAAGCTCCACAGGCCTCTGAGGTCCCTCTGAGTCCTGGCTGGAACAGCCACACTGGCAGACCCTCTAATCCTGGCCTGGGAGCCACATACAGGAAGCTCTCTGGCGGGCTCCACAGGCAGGTGTTTGGCACATCTGTCTGCAGGCTCTGGCTTCACCAGGACTCACCCAGATCAATTCCTGCATGAGGCAGCAGCCAACTTTGGCTCAGGTCTGCTGGAATGACTGTCCTTGCTCCCCTAGCTGATTGTAGTTGAAATCCAGTCTTCCTGTATCCCCAGAACTGTCTGACTGGCAGAACAGCCAAGGTAGACAGGCAAAAAGCTGCTAGCGCCTTGTACACACCACCTTTGATGAAACAACTCCTAACTCAATTAGAAAGGAGGCAGCCAGTCAGGCCACCGGGGCATGGGAGTAAAAAAACACTTCAGAACTGTTCTGAGTCCCGAGGGAGGACCTAGTACCCAGGATTCGGGAAGCCAAAGGGGTCCAGAGTGCTTTCCATGTGTTGAAACACGTACAACTTCAAGCAAGGCTTTAAGTAAGAAGTGGGGACACAGCGGAATTCCAGGCACTCTGAGGACGGTGGAAACCCAGGGCCTGCCGCTCTGATGCCCGCTGCTCCTGCCTGAGCCCTGCCCTTTGAACCTCTCATCTTCTGATTCCTGACCATTCCTGTGCCAGACTGGTCAGAGCACAGCCACTCCTGCACGCCCATTTTTCTGGTTGGATTTCCATGAGGCAGGCAGGACGGGCTCTCCTTCACCTATCTTAGGGCTGCAGGACTGTGTGTCCCCAGGCTGTCCACAGTTAGCTCCTCAGCACGCTGGTCTCCTTGTCGAGTGTGGAGAAGCGGATCAGCTTCAGGCTGGGTGGCCGGGGCTTCCTGTCATCCCACAGGTACTCAGGGGACAGCACCTTAGATGGTTGTGTGAGATGAAGGTGGCTCTCTTCCTGCCAGGCTGCCACGATGCCATTGGCTTTGTCCGCCAGGATAGCCATATGGCATCCCCTGGTAAACTCATACACGTTGGCCACTCGCCCACCAAAGACTGCCCCACCATAATAGAAGTCCCCCTCATTGTCTGCTACAAAGGCAGTAGAAGCTCTCCTGCGCTCATAGGGGAATTGCTGGCGGAGTACAGAGAAGTAGCCCGGGTGGATGGCAGCCACCATGTCCCCCAGGGTCTCAGGGCCCCACGGGTTCCGAAAGGTCATGTCTGCATGGAGGCAGAAGAGGTAGTCCACTTCCCGGTGGGCCCTCCCAGCAATGTGCTTCTGATCATCTCCGTCCATCGCATGGAGATCTCCTCCCAGTGGGAGTGGTCCTGGGTGGGAATCACGCTGAGGCGGCGGCCAGGGGCCAGCTGAACGCTGGGAACGGCTGCGGGGTTGGGAGTGAAGACGGAGTAGTGCACCCGGAAACCGCGCATGAAGAACTCCTCAGCTGATTCCAGAAAGTGCTGGACAAATGGCCTGTACCTGGTGACCAGTGGTCCTATCAGCACCACAGCCCAGCACAGTGCGTGGGGTCCAGGGCTCCGGCCCGCCCCGCTCCTCACCTCAGGCAGCCTCGTGGGCTCATCTGTCAACTTCCCACAGCGACCTGAGTCTGAAAACTCAGCTTCATGTGTTTGAATTAGGGGACCTTCATGGGCGAGTTCTACGTAAATTTCCCACATCCAGTTTAAATCAGGGATATTCAACCTGAACTGACCCCTTAGGACTGTTGTAAGGTGGATCCTCACTGGTGGTTTGTTTACTTATTTTTTGCTTGTACTGGGGTTTGAACTCAGGACCTTGTATTTGCTTGGCTTGCTTGCTCAGTGGTCACTTGAGCCACACCTCTATTCCTGTTTCTTTGTTTCCTAGTTATCTGGAGATAAAGCGCCTTGCAGACTTTCCTGCCCTGACCAGCTTTGAACTATGGTTCCCTGGATCTCAGCCTCTTGAGCAGTTAGGAATCCAGCCATGAGCAACCAGCTCCCAGCCTTAATGTTAGAACCATAGTCATAAGCAACACTAGCTTTTGTTGAGCTCTTCTGGAGTGCCGGGCAATATTTTCAGGGATTCTCATAATCCTCCATTTTCATAATCTGCCCATAACTTTCCCTGTTATATTTTTAACTTTTTATTGTTGTTTTGGGGCTTGAACTCTGGGCCTGGGCGCTGTCCCTCAGCTCTTCAGCTCAAGGCGAGCGCTCTACCACTTGAGCCACAGTGCCACTTATGGTTTTCTGGTGGCTTATTTGAGAGAAGAGTCTCATGGACTTTTCCTGCCCAGGCTGGCTTTGAACTGTGATCCTCAGATCTCAGTCTCCTGGGTAGCTAGGATTATAGGCGTGAGCCACCAGCACCCGGCACCACTATTTTAAAATTTTTAATTGTTATAAAGGTGATGTACAGAGGGGTTACAGTTAATAAGTCAGGTAATGAGTATATTTCTTCTTCTTCTTCTTTTTTTTTTTGCTAGTCCCAGGGCTTGAACTCAGGGCCTGTCCCTGAGCTTCTTTTGCTCAAGGCTAACACTCTACCACTTGAAAGCCACCACTTCCAACCTTTTCTGTGTATGTGGTGCTGAGGAATTGAACCCAGGGCTTCATGCCCGCTAGGCAAGCACTCTACCACTAAGACACTTTCCCTGTCCTAACATCACATTTCTTTTTGGACAATGTCACCCCTTCCTTCACTCTCTCCCAGTCCTTCCTGTTTTATTACTTGTTTATTTTTACCTTGCTTGTTTTAAGGCAGGAATAGTGAAGGTGAACAGGAAGGAAATAGCGAGGAACAAGTAGCGGGGAGAATCAAGGGAAGGCAGGTACAGCTGTAGAGGGCATGGAGAAGAGGATGGCATGGCTTCCTGGGGTCATCTACCCACTGACCACAATGCTTAGGCCAAATGTGCTCCCATGTGGACCTAAAGACAAGTCCAGCTGGGTGCTTGTAGCTCATGCCTGGAATCCCACTTGCTTAGGAAGCTGAGATCTAAGGATTGTTGTCTGAAACCAGCCTAGGCAGGAAAAAATCCATGGGACGCTTATCTTCAATTAACCACCAAAATGCTGGAAGTGGAACAGTGGCTCAAGTGGTAGAGCACCAGCCTTGAGCAAAAAAAAAAAAGGGTGGGGGGCAGCGGCCAGGCCTGGAGTTCAAGCTCTGGGATCTGTGTGTGTGCGCACCTGCATGTGCACACACACTGAGGTCGGACCCCTCCACAGGGGTCTTCTCCCCTGTCACAGTCTGCTCAGCACCCTGCTGGGCCTATGAGAAGGGCCTGCCTCTCCTCTGGACTGCCAGCCCCAGCTGCCCCAGGAGACGCTGCCTCCCGCCTTGCCCACTACTCACTTCCCCACGGCAAACACGGTGACCCCGATGGTCAGGTTCAGCGGCTGGTACAGGTGCTGCAGCAGCTCTGGGTTGAAGGTGCCCTCGGAGACAATGGGCGCCAGCCAGGGTGTCAGCATCAGCAGCTCCGTGGGCCTGGCGGGGTGGGGGTGGGGGGATGTGTATACAAGAGCTGAGGGCACTCCATCCCCCACTCCTGAAGCCTGGCTGTCCTGGCCCTGACTTTCTCCTCCTCACACTGTGTGACTTGGGTCAACCTGGTCCCTGACACTGGGCCTCAGTTTCCCTGTGTGGAAATTGGAGATAACAGCTAGCACCTGGAGTTCCCGGGCAGGCCAGAGGGCAGCATGAGGGCGATGAGCACTCAAGCATGTGTCACATTACCCTTCTTTCTCCTCGTCCTTCCTCCTTCCCTCCATCTTCCCTTCTTTCTTTCTTTCTTTTTTTTTTTTTTTGGGGGGGGGGTCTGGTCGTGGGGCCTGAACTCTGGGCCTGGGTGCTGTCCCTCAACTCTTCAGCTCAAGGCTAGCGCTCTACCACTTGAGCCACAACGCCACTTCCGGCTTTTTTCTTTTTGCTTATATGGTGCTGAGGAATCGAACCCAGGGCCTCATGCATGCAAGGCAAGCGCTCTACCACTGAGCCACCTTCCCAGCCCACCCTTCTTTCTTTCTTCTGTCTCTCCCTCCCTCCTTCCTTTCTTTCCTTTCCTTTCTTCTTCTGTTCCTCCCTCTCTAGCCTTAGCTGGCCTTGAAATCATGATACTCCTGCCCTTGACCCCCCAAGTTCTGAGATTACAGCTGGGCACCAGGGTACCTGGCTATAATACCATTCCATCTGCTCCTCCAGCCTCCTACAAGGTAGGTGCTCCTAAGATCCTGTGGTCACACAGCTAGTAAGGAACAGAGCGGAAGCTCAGGTCTCGGGCACTCATAGTGCCAGGGCCACCCTCACATTGGATCTCCTCAATCCTTACAAATAAGAGCTGTCGGTGGTCCTTCCTCTCCCCTGCCATGTCTTGGATACTGACCTCTGCTCCAGCAGCTTGGGCTGAAGGTACTCCAACCTGCCACAAAAAGAGGGCCAGTGTGAGGGAAAACATTCACCTCCCCAGGGACCACAGAGGGGAAGGACCGGCTACTCACCCGCCCACAGGCTGTGCTGGCTCCGCCCCCTTGTACTGGAGCTTCATGTTGCTGGTGCAGAGGCAACAGAGAGAGCTGTTAGTGCTGCGCAGGAAGACAGGGGTTCCAGCAACTCCCTCTAGCCCCTCCCACAGCTCCGCCCACTTTCTGGGATCTGCTGGGTTCTCCCACAGGGCCAACAAGACACCAGTGTCTGGCAGTCTGTGATGCAGCCCTGCAGGCCCCAAAGCGCATGCCTCTTCAGCCACATAGGCACCGGGCAGGACTAAGCAGCCACAAAAGCCTGGGAACCAGGACTCTGGGTGAGCCGATTAACCCCAGTAATGGTGACCGCCATTACTGGTGCCCATCATCTTGGCATAGATGATGCATATGTATGGGTTGGTTCTAGATGAAGGAAATTTCTTTGGGAAAGCTGGATGGATCCACCTTGTTAGTTCCAGGGCCTTGAGGAAAGAACTGATGGTTCCTCAAGATAAAAGAAATCCCACTCCTGGTCCACAAGTTCCACTCTGCACTGGGTGCTGAGACTTGTCTGTCTAGCCCTCACTGTCACAAAAGCTAATTCTCACCAGATGCCACTGGCTCACACCTGTAATCCTAGCTACTCAGGAAGCTGAGATCTGAAGATCTTGATTCAAAGCTAGCCTGGGCAGGAATGTCCATGGAGACTCTTATCTCCAATTAACCACCAGGAAACTGGAAGAGGCACTGTGGCTCAAGTGGTAGAGCACTAGACTTAAGCTGAAGAGCTGAGGGACAGCACCCAACAAAAAACAAAACATAAAAGCTAATTCTCCAGTGATGATTGTTTTTTTTTTTTTTTTTTTGGTCAGTTGTGAGGCTTGAACTCTGGGCCTGAGCACTGTCCCTGAGCTCTTTAGTTCAAGTCTACCACTTGAGCCACAGCGCCACTTCCAGTTTTCTGGTGGTTAATTTGGGAATAGAGTCTCACAGACTTTCCTGCCCAGGCTGGCTTTGAACCACGATCCTCAGATCTCAGCCTCCTGAGTAACTAGGATTACAGGAATGTGCCACCAGGCCCTGGCTGGACATTTTTTTTTTTTGGTATGTGGTATGTGCCAGCACTGGGGGCTTGAGTTCAAGTCCTGAGTACTGTCCCTTAGCTTTTCACTCAAGGCTGGTGCTCTATCACTTGAATCACAGCTCCCCTTCTGGCTTTTGGTGGTTAATTGGAGAGAAGAGTGATGGGAATCTCCGTGCTGCTCCCATGGCCCACTGACTGCCCTCCCCAGGGCCCTCCTGTTCTCAGGAAAACCTCACCCCTGACCTCATCTGAGAGTGGGGGACAGCCTTATCTGACCACCGGCATCAGGATGATACCCCTACCCTAAGTCCTCAAATGGGACTGTTTGCACCATAAATCCCAAACAGGGCAGTTAGGACAAGTCCCCAAACAGGACAGCACAAAGAAATCCCAAAGAGTCTCACTCTAGAATGTATAAAAACCTAACCCCTTCCCCCCACTCCCCATTCTTTCTTTCTCTTTGTTTCTCCAACCCTGCTCTGGGGTATATGGAGTCGCTCTGTAGCCAAGATTAAAACCTGGTCTGCGGAGGTCTCTGCCTCCTTTCTCCCTTTTGTCCGTTTGATCTTTCCTAGCTGATGATTTAGTTTCCTAACAGATGGTTCCCTGACCGGAAGAGT
This sequence comes from Dipodomys spectabilis, assembly GCF_019054845.1. Classification (NCBI taxonomy): domain Eukaryota; kingdom Metazoa; phylum Chordata; class Mammalia; order Rodentia; family Heteromyidae; genus Dipodomys; species Dipodomys spectabilis. Next base: position 5,822,153 of record NW_024870744.1, read on the forward strand.
GTTCCCGGAGGACTCTCATCTAAGGGATGCTGTATCTCTCTCTGTCTCCCCTCTTTTTCCTCCCTCCTCCTGCCACTTTCAGAGAGCCAGACAGTCCCTCAAGGCTAACAGGAGTTCAAGAGCTCCCCGCCCCCCCCCCCGCCCCCCCCCCCCCCCCCCCCGCCACTAAACTGCAGCCTGTGCGTGAGTGGATGCCTCCACTGGGTCAGGCCTCAGCTTCAGCTGCCTGCCTGGGTCTTCATTGACTGGGTTGGTAAACGCTGCTAGTAGCCCACGGTTTCCCCACATCACCCCCCCCCCCTCCAGACCAGAGATCCTTTGCCACTGGCTTGCCTGTACTCATCACCTCTCTCTTGGCATTGCAAAGTGAAGATTCCAGTTTCCCTCTAGAAGGGCCCCCAAGAGAGAAACTTCTGTTTTTTGTTTTTTTTTTTTTTAGTAGGTCCCCAGGGACTGCTGCCTCTGACTGATTGTTTTGGGGATGCCCAGGCCCTTTGTAGAAGAGCCCACGTCCCCAGGGGTTTGGCTTGTAAGGACATGGGATTGCAGCTGTCCATCCCAGCGGCTGCCCTTTGGCTGGTGCTCTCAAGAGTGACACAGGCTAGGTCCCAGAACCCCCTCTAAGTTCCTTCTTGAGGACTAGTTGTTCTGGGATTGAAACCAGACTTAAAATGAAAAGAAACATGGGGCTGGGAAGATGGCTCAGTGGTAGAGCGCTTGCCTTGCATGCCTGAGGCCCTGGGTTCGATTCCTCAGCACATTAGCAAAAAGAAAAAAGCTGGAAGTGGCGCTGTGGCTCAAGTGGTAGAGCGCTAGCCTTGAGCTGAAGAGCTGAGGGACAGTGCCCAGGCCCAGAGTTCAGGTCCCATGGTTGGACCTCCCCCCCCCCCCCCACCAAAAAAAAAGAAACGTATTGGCTTTTGCATAAAAATTTGGCCTCAGCATCAATTGGACAATCACAAAAGAAAAAAGCTTAACAGTTTAGAAATCTGACTTCAGTACCAAGAGGTAATTGCAATCACTGGCCTGAATACAGCACTTCTGACCCAACAATATTGCAAGATACAAGTTTCTCCAATGGGGTGGCAAGTGGTCAGGGGTTCCCTAAGTCCAAGCTTGTTTTCCTTCCAGCTCCGGTTGCTATGTTCTTCCTCTCTGTCGCCCGGATTCTCTTAGCCGAAACTGTCCTCTCCAGGCAAACTTCTTCAGTCCACCTTTGCCCCATTGCCCGCAGAGCCTGAGTGGCTGATACTGGGTGGGGTGGCTGGAAGCAAAGAAAAGTAACTTTGTCTTGTAAATGTATTCATAGCAACAAACTGACCAAACTTTCTACAAAGAGCTATTTAACGTGGCCATCAACGCCTTTAGCATATTTATCAGGATGAAGAAACCAAAGAGGAAAAAAGAGAGACTTCCCAAAGTCAGACACCAACTCTTGGCTTTTATAGCTGGCTTTCACTTTTAAGACCTAAGTGTAGCCGGGCCCTGGTGGCTCACGCCTGTAATCCTAGCTACTCAGGAGGCTGAGATCTGAGGATCTCGGTTCAAAGCCAGCCCGGGCAGGAGAGAGAGACCGTGAGACTCCTATCTCCAATAAACCACCAGAAAACCAGAAGTGGCGCTGTAGCTCAAGTGGTAGAGCGCTCGCCTTGAGCTGAAGAGCTGAGGGACAGCGCCCAGGCCCAGAGTTCAAACCTCACGGCCAACAAAAAAAAAAAAAAAAAAAGACCTAAGTGTGTCTTAAAACTTTTGTTCACAAGTGTGTGTGAGCATGCTCAACCTCATTTTAAAGCATAAAAACTGTCATTATGGTTTGAGAAAAAGTCTTTTCTAGCAAACCAAGTATTTCTATCTTGAATATTGACATATTTTGGTACTGATATTTCCTGAAATTATTTGTCTTTTGACATCAATTTTAACTTTCTGTGCTGCTTATGTTGTAAGGTAAATCATCCTGGAAGCCATATTTTAAAATATAGAATATTGAAGTCTTTACTACACAGTTAACAGGCTGCAGGCCGCCAGTTGTTACAAAGGCCTGTAGCACGCAAATACAGGTACACTGCCAGGAAACATGCTAAAGAGGAAAGAAAGAACAAAAAACAATACCAACAATCCAATTAATAGAGAGCTGAACTGGGACTCCATGATGACTGGAGACAGGACACAGGACACATCACAGTGACCATGTGGCATGGAGTCTGGTGGCTAGGCTGGTCTCAGCCTAAATAGGTCCACACAGGGGGCAGGCAGATCCTCAGGAAATTCCCAGTCCCAGGCACTAGACTGACAGATTCAGTAACCTATCATCCAAGTGCCGGCCCCTGCCTGCCTCCAGGGGTCTGGGCACGCCCACTACCTGGGAGGCAGGTGATGGGGGAGGGAGGGTTCCTTCCCCCAGCATGAAAACAAGATGCCAGACCCTACCATCCACCATGTGGCCAATATGGTGCCGGCCAGACCTGGCCTCCTTACTTCTCTTACAGGAGACTGAGATCTGAGGATCATGGTTCCAAGGCTGTTAGTCTGACATGCTCTTCTCCCTAGATTGGTGGACAAAGGGCCCTTTTGGTGCAGGCAGCTGGTAACCAGCTTCCTCCATTGGGTCAGTTACAGCCATCAATGGTAGCAGCAGGCCTCCTTACCTACTCTTTGGGCAGCTGCCATAAATCTTAGCCCACCATAATGGAATACTCGGCTGTCACATCTCACCCGAGCCAGTCCCCTAGACAATAAGTACTGCCTTACCCAGGGACAGGCTGCTGCTACTCTCTGTCCTGAGAGCTAGCTGACAATAAATCCCTTTCTCCGTATGTGACTGTGTTCCTGTGTCTGTGTAGCTTTCGGGGCTGGTGCTTTCAAAGCCAAACCCTGGGAGAAAAGTCCCAATGAAACTCTTATCTCCAATAAACTAGACCTTGAGTTCAAGCCCCAGGCCTGCTAGAGAAAAGAAAAAAAAAGTAAAAAAAAGTCAAGTGCTGCTTGTTAGAAGGATAAATAATATTTATCAATGGAAGTAGTAAAAGGAATGAGGCCCCCTTTCTGAGTGGGAGCTTTCCACTGAGCTCATCAACCTCCTCCAGCTGTGTCTGCCAGACAGTCTGTTCCCAGCCCCATACCCAGCCATCTGTGATGGAGAAACTGTAAACCTTTGAAAAAAAAATTAGGGAGTAGCCCCCTTGGTAATTAATTATACTTAGAATGTGAGCCGAACTCCGTGGCAAGGAGGAAGGACAGTTTGGATTGTGATAAAAACCTAGCAAACTTCTATGCCTAGGTAGCCTGGCTCTGGGTGGAGTAACAGTAAACGACTGTGAGAAGAGTCATCCTGCAGTTCTAAGGTAATGGAAACTCTACCTCCACAGGCCATGAGGAAAAAATGGGGCAGTTTTAAACTCAACCCACAAAAAAGCTCATCAGATTTGGGTGCAAACAAATGTGCCTAAGAGTTATGACATTATATTGAGAAAAACTATGTTATGTGAGTTCAGAAAATTTTTAAGAGTTAGCCCAAAGCAAGCCAGGAGGCAGCTTTATGTCCATCTATGAAGGTAAAGTAATGCTTAAGTATTTATGTCAAGGGCTATCAAATGATCACACTTTAGATAATTATGTAAAACTAAAAAGGCATCTTTTGTTGTCTAACATACCTGTTTCCCAAATAGATAAGCCATGTTGGATAAGTGCTAAAGGACACCAAGCAGTTTCTGCATTCTTTGTTGTAATCACAAAGGGTTAGTGGCATCTACCATGTTTTTAATCTCAGTATCCTAAAGTGCTATATGAAATTAAGAATAGGGGCTGGGAATATGGCTTAGGAGTAGAGTGCTTGCCTAGCATGCATGAAATCCTGGGTTTGATTCCTCAGTACCATATAAACAGACAAGGCTGGAAGTGGCACTGTGGCTCAAGTGGTAGAGTGCTAGTCCTAAGCAAAAGAAGCTCAGAGACAGTGCCCAGGCCCTGAGTTCAAGCCCCAAGACGGGCACAAAGAAAAATAAAGAAATTAAGAACTAGATTGTTCAATCAGTTGTTTCAAAATTCTCATCATGATACTATTGAGTTTTACCTTTGCAGATTTGATCTTCTGTAGCTCTCATAGTCAGACCCACAGAGGGGCAGATGACTCCACAAGTTTGTCAGATTTAACTTTGATTCTTAATAAGTTCCAGGTAAGCCCTGCTTAAAAACTATTTCTACTACTGGGGCTGGGAAGGTGGCTCAGTGGTAGAGCGCTTGCCTTGCAAGCCTGAGGCCCTGGGTTCGATTCCTCAGCACCATATAAGCAAAAAAGAAAAAAGCCGGAAAGTGGCGCTGTGGCTCAAGTGGTAGAGTGCTAGCCTTGAGCTGAAGAGCTGAGGGACAGCGCCCAGGCCCAGAGTTCAGGCCCCACAACCAGACCCCCAAACAAAACAAAACAAAACTATTTCTACTGATCTCCTTCAATATTGATCTTCTTGCTTCAGTTGGAAAAAAAAAGGGGGGGCTATTAGCACTAACCCTCATTCCATTTGTCATTCAGTTCCCTCCAATGTAGGATTTGGCCAACTTGGACATGCCATCCCAGCAACAAGTAAAAATGCCAGATGGGCCGGGCGCTGGTGGCTCACACCTGTAATCCTAGCTACTCAGGAGGCTGAGATCTGAGGATCTCGGTTCAAAGCCAGCCTAGGCAGGAAAGTCCGTGAGACTCTTATCTCCAATAAACCACTAGAAAACCAGAAGTGGCGCTGTGGTTCAAGTGGTAGATTGCTCGCCTTGAGCTGAAGAGCACAGGGACAGTGCCCAAGCCGAGTTCAAGCCCCACGACCGACAAAAAAAACAAAACAAAACAAAACAAAAAACAAAAACGCCAGATGGGCCATCCTATTTTTGCTGGACATTATTCTAGCAAGGAGAAGGGGACCCACAGGGACAGAGCTGGTCCTGGTGACAAGGGCCCATCCAGAGGCAGTTGGGAAGAGCTGCTCAGATAAGAGGGGATGGTGACAGATCCTAAATGGAGATAAAAAGAAAATAGTTCAGCCGGGTGCTGGTGGCTCATGCCTGTAATCCTAGCTACTCAGGAGGCTGAGATCTGAGCATCACATTTCAAAGCCAGCCCAGGCAGGAGAGACCGTGAGACTCCTATCTCCAATAAACCACCAGAAAACCGGAAGTGGCGCTGTAGCTCAAGTGGTAGAGCGCTTGCCTTGAGCTGAAGAGCTGAGGGACAATGCCCAGGCCCAGAGTTCAAGCCCCACGACCGACACAAAAAAAAGAAAATAGTTCATAAGCATGCCTATCTAATGTCCATTCCCGTGTATCTTCTAACTGGATAGGAATTTACATTCTTGCCTGTGTTATCTGCTATTTCTATTTATAGTGAGTCTTGGACTCAGGACAATTTGCCTTGGCACCTGCTTGGGTCTCCCATCCGTACTCTGTGGTCCAGAAATCTATAATCTAGACTTCTATATTCTACTTACAGGAAATCTCCAGGCCTCCCACTGGGCCTTTTATCACTCCAATCCATCCCTAGCTTCTTAATCGGTCTACCATGTTCTCCCCTACCCAGTCACCAGAAGCTCTAGACAGTCCCCTCCCGCCCCCAGTTCAGTTATATGGAAATTTCTCCTCCCCTGTAATAGGCCACAACTGGGTTTGTGCTCCAAATGGAACTTTTCTGGCTTGTGACCAGGGTGTGTTCTCCTGTGTCTTTCATATCAACTGGTCCTGCCAGCTTGTCTGCCTCTTGTTTGATCTCAACTCAGTTGCAGGAACATCTCAATAGATGATGGGAATCACCCCAAAGGACATGGTGGTGGGGCACCCTCTCACCATGGTCCCCCTGGCTGGCCTCTCTACTAGGACCAATTATCCTCTTACTCCTCCTTCTTGGACCCTGTTTTTCTCAACATTTTTCAAAAGTTTCTTTTTAACAGGATAACAGCCCTCACTCAGGATACTACCTGGGAGCAAGACAAGGACATCCTATTATAGCAAGCAACTGGAGGCTTCACTTATACCATCCTGCCCTGCCCAGTACAGACCCTGACCCCAGACCCAGTGACTCCTCAGTGCCCCTATTCACATAGGGGCAGGTAGTAGCCAGAAAAGACCACGACATCCCTCAACCTTTTATACCCCGTCAGGGTTTCAAATGATGGGAATTTGCTTCATTCTCCTAACTCTTTGCTGCTCCCATGGCCCAATGACCAACTTCCCCAGGGGCCTCTCCTGGTTCTCAGGAAAACCTCACCCCTAACCCTATCTGAAATCAGGATGATATCCCTACCATAAAACTCCAAATGGAACTGTTTGCACCGTAAATCCCAAACAGGACAGGACAAAGAAATTCCAGAGTGTCACCCTAGAATGTATAAAACCCTAACCCAATCCTGCTTGATGTTACATAGAGTCCTTCTGCAGCCATGATTAAAACCTGTTCTGGTCTGCCGAGGTCTCTGCCTTCTTTCTCTCCTTATGTCCACTAGATTGTTCCTAACAAAGATCCTCACAGACATTTCTGCTCTGGCTGATTTCAAATCACAATCCTTATATCTCAGCTTCCTGGGTTGCTGCGATTATGGGTGTGAGCCTCTGGTACCTGGCTCCAGCTTGTTCACTATTATGGTTTGGATGTGGTTTGAGTGTATCCCAGGGCACTGTTTATTTTTTTTTTTTGGTCAGTCATGGGGCTTAACTCTAGGCCTGGGCACTGTCCCTCAGCTCTTCAGCTCAAGGCGAGCACTCTACCACTTGAGCTACAGTGCCACTTCCGGTTTTCTGAGTGGTTCATTGGAGATAAGAGTCTCACGGCCTTTCCTGCCTGGGCTGGCTTTGAACCTTGATCCTCAGATGTCAGACTCCTGGGTAGCTAGGATTACAGGTGAGAGCCACTGACATCACGGCTGGCTTTGTTTATAGTTAATCCTCATATTTAATAGGCTCACTATGCTATTTCCTGGAGTGGGAACTTATAGTATACTTGTATACTTCCTGTGCCTCACCATCCAATGCCCCATGCCACTGTGGGGCCCTGCCAGCACAGAGGTCACCAGATGCACCTCCTCGACCTTGGACCAGAACCATAAACCAAAATAAATGTCTGTCTCTTTCTCTGTCTTTCTTCATGAAGGGCCTTGTGATTAATCGGCAGGCCCTCTACCACGTGGGCCACTCTTCCAGCCTTTTTCGCTTCCATTATCTTTCAGACAGGGTCTCATTTTCTGCCTAGTCTGGTCTGGATCATGATCCTTCTATGTATGTTCCCTAGGCATCTGGGATGGCAGCAGCACATCGCCATATCCAGCTTTTTATTGGTGGAGACAAGTCATGTGAACTTTTTGCCCAGACTGGCCTTGAACCGAGATTCTCCCAATCCAATCTCAGCTTCCTGAGCAGCTGTATGGCAGGTGTGAACCTGACTCAAAATTTTTCTTTCTACCTGGGTCTGTGGCATGGTGTTATTTACAATAGGAAATGAATTGAGACACTATTACAGACCATGTTTAATAATAAATAAACACGTATATACATAGTACATGTATAATGTATAACAATAAAACGTACTTTGTTGTTAATTAGTAGCTTATAATTCAGATGTTTAATTTTCCTGTAGCTGTCATAAAAAAAGGAAAGACCATGGAGCCAGATGCCCCTTGATTCTGTCCCAATCCATTTTTTTCACTCAGTTGTTAAAAAAAAAAATTACATGCACAAAGCGAAGAAGGCTTTATTTCTCCAAATGTTAATCAGTTCCTGTGTCCACATAGAATACAAAATTGGGCAGAAAGCTGGCTGTGGTAGTTCACGCCTGTAATCCCAGCTACTTGGGAGGCAGAAGCCGGCAGTTTTGATCTGAGGCAGACGAGGCAAAATTGCAAGACCCTGACCTATCTGATGAAAAGGACTGGGGCATACACGACTCAAGCAGCACAGCGACTGACTAGCAAGCCTAAGGTCTAGTTTTCTCTCTCTTTCTTTTATTTTTTTGCCAGTCCTGGGGCTTGAACTCAGGGCCTGGGCACTGTCCTTAAGCTTCTTTTGCTCAAGGCTAGTGCTCTACCCCTTGAGCCACAGCGCCACTTCTGGCTTTTTCTGTTTATGTGGTACTGAGGAATCGAACCTAGGGCTTCATGCATGCTAAGCAAGCACTCTACCGCTAAGCCACATTCCCTGAGTAAGGTCTAGTTCTAAAAGCCCTGTTACTGACCACCTTCTAAGAGCCAGGACACACACTGCATCTCAGCAGACAAAGAAAGGCACCTTTACCATGCCATCTTAGAGATGCAGCAAGTGGGACTCGGATGAGGCTCATGCAACACATCTGTGGCCAAACCATGCAGGGAACAGCAGGGATGCTCAAAGCCCGAAACGGCAATGTTACCTCACATCTGTGGCAGCCTATAAATGACCTCAGCATGACGACACTGCTCAAAGCCATAAGCCGAAGGCTGGGCACTGGTGGCTCACACCTGTAATCCTAGTACTCAGGAGGCTGAGATCTGAGGATCATGGCTCCAAGTCAGTTTGTTCAGGAAAGTCCAGAGACTCTTATCTCCATTTAAGCAGTAAACACACACACACACACACACACACACACACACACACACACACACACACACAACTGGAAGTGGAGCTGTGGCTCAAGTGGGAGAGCACCAGCCTTGAGTGAAAAAGCTAAGGGATAGCACCCAGGCCCCAAGTTCAAGCCCCATTACTGACATGCATCCCTACCCCACCCCAAACAAAACCAAAATCATAAGCTGAGGATGCAGAATACACAATGTGACCTTAAAAGCTCTTCTGCCTCTCCAAATGTGAGCAGCCCACACACGCCCCATCCCATACTTACAATATCTCTGGGCAGGGGAGGTAGTACGGTATACAAGAAACTGGCATCCAGTTCTCAACATACACCCTGGAAAGGAAAAACACCCACTGACTCTGCTTTGCCCAACAGGCTGACACCCAGTTGGCACATATTGGAACCCCCTATAGTGCATAGTGTATGTGTGTGGGAGGGGAGGTCCCTGCCATCCTAGGATCTATTTCTTTAATATGGCACAGTGCCTGCTATGTAGATATCGATTCACCCATTTACTTATTCACTCCTGGGGCATTTATGTTCTTGATGCTGAGCCTTACCTAAATATTGAAAGTAGCGTATAGCCCCAGACCTTTCCAAAGGTGCTGTGTGTGTGTGTGTGTGTGTGTGTGTTATGGGGGGAGGGAGGGAGGGAGAGCTGGAATAGGGATCTTCACAGTTGGAAGGATAGTTTCAGCAGAGGATATTGCAAGTCAAAAGTCAGTATGAGGCAAAATGTGGAAGCCAAAGTTACTCTGGCTGGGGAGGGGAGTGGGAAGCTGATGAGTCAGCTGGGCTTGATGGGGCCTGGAAACTTTCAAGGGAATCCAGGTTTTTGGGGTTGAATACAGAGGGTGGTCAGGGGACAGAGCCCAAGGTGCAGCTTACCACAGGACCCAGAGGCTGAGGCTGGCCGGTAGACATAACCCCAGGACCAGGGCTAGTCTCCAGTGGAACCTTGCTGGGTGCTGTGCCAGAGCCGCCCGAGGAGACCCCTGAGCCTTGTCCAGTCGGGCTTTCCCTGCCAGGGCTGTGGGGCTCTGGGCAGGTCTGCTCCGAGCCAGCCTCTCCCAGGCCCAGATGACTCCTGCAAAGGAAGTTCCTTTACTCCGGAGCAGCGGACTCCCCGCCCCCCGCCCCCCGCCCCCCCACTCTGGCAAGGGCCCCACTTCTCTCCCCTCCAGCTAATCCCAGGCTCAGCCTCGGGACGCTGACAGGCGGCGGTGGCTGGGTCGCTGTCCCTCGGGACGGTCCTCCCGGCCCGGGCTGGTGTCTCACTGCAGGGGCCAGGGGACTGCCGGTCCAGGGAGCCGGACGACACCGGCAGGGCCCCGTGATGCTGCCGGCCCGCGCTCAGGATTCTCCAGGGCAAGTCCTCCCCGCCGGGCCGGGCTGGAGGGGTGCGAGGACGGCGCTCCGGGCCGGCCCGTCACCCAGCTCCCTCCCGGGCGAGCCCGCTCCCTCTTCCCCACGGTGCCCCGGGTCCTTCCACGCCTCCCCCCAGCTTCCCGGCCGCTGGCCGGCCCAGGCCTCGGGCCGTTCCCCCGCGGCCCGACCCCGGCCCGACCCCGGCCCCGGAGCCTGAAGCCGGGGTGCGTACCTGCATTTCCGGCCTCCCGCCGGGGCGGGCTGCGGGCTGCGGGCCGCCCGGGAGCGCGGGCCTGAAGCCGGGGCAGGAGAAGGTCCCAGGGACCGCGGCCCCAGGACGCAGAGGCGGCGGCGGGAGGCGGACGCCCGCATCTCTGCGAGAGGTAGGACGGGTCCTCCCGGCCCCGACGTGACACTCCCCGCAGGACACCCCGGCCCCCCACGTGACACTCCCCGCAGGACCACCCCGGCCCCCATGTGACACTCCCCGCAGGACACCCTGTCCCCCACGTGACACTCCCCGCAGGACACCCCAGCCCCCACGTGACACTCCCCGCAGGACCACCCCAGCCCCCACGTGACACTCCCCGCAGGACCACCCCAGCCCCCACGTGACACTCCCCGCAGGACACCCCGGCCCCCACGTGACACTCCCCGCAGGACCACCCCAGCCCCCACGTGACACTCCCCGCAGGACACCCCGGCCCCCACGTGACACTCCCCGCAGGACCACCCCGGCCCCCACGTGACACTCCCCGCAGGATCACCCCGGCCCCCACGTGACACTCCCCGCAGGACCACCCCTTCCCCCACGTGACACTCCCCGCAGGACCACCCCATCCCCCACGTGACACTCCCCGCAGGATCACCCCAGCCCCCACGTGACACTCCCCGCAGGACCACCCCTTCCCCCACGTGACACTCCCCGCAGGACCACCCCTTCCCCCACGTGACACTCCCCGCAGGACCACCCCATCCCCCACGTGACACTCCCCGCAGGATCACCCCAGCCCCCACGTGACACTCCCCGCAGGACCACCCCAGCCCCACCCCCGCAGGATCACCCCAGCTCCCACGTGACACACCCCGCTGGACCACCCCTTCCCCCCACGTGACACTCCCCGCAGGACACCCCAGCCCCCACGTGACACTCCCCGCAGGACCACCCCTTCCCCCCACGTGACACTCCCCGCAGGACACCCTGTCCCCCACGTGACACTCCCCGCAGGACACCCCAGCCCCCACGTGACACTCCCTGCAGGACCACCCCAGCCCCCACATGACACTCCCCGCAGGATCACCTCGTCCCCCACGTGACATTCCCCGCAGGACCACCCCGGCCCCCACGTGACACTCCCCGCAGGACACCCCGGCCCCCACGTGACACTCCCCGCAGGACCACCCCAGCCCCCACGTGACACTCCCCGCAGGACACCCCGGCCCCCACGTGACACTCCCCGCAGGACCACCCCGGCCCCCATGTGACACTCCCCGCAGGACCACCCCGGCCCCCACGTGACACTCCCCGCAGGATCACCCCAGCCCCCACGTGACACTCCCCGCAGGACCACCCCAGCCCCCACGTGACACTCCCCGCAGGATCACCCCAGCTCCCACGTGACACACCCCGCTGGACCACCCCTTCCCCCCACGTGACACTCCCCGCAGGACACCCCGTCCCCCACGTGACACTCCCTACAGGACACCCCGGCCCCCCACGTGACACTGCCCACAGGACACCCCGGCCCCCCACGTGACACTCCCTACAGGACACCCCGGCCCCCACGTGACACTCTCCTCAGGACCACCCCATCCCCCACATGACACTCCCCGCAGGACCACCCCGTCCCCCACGTGACACTCCCCGCAGGACCACCCCGTCCCCCACGTGACACTCCCCGCAGGACACCCCCAGCCCCCACGTGACACTCCCCCCAGGACCACCCCAGCCCCCACGTGACACTCCCCGCAGGACCACCCCGTCCCACGTGACACTCCCCGCAGGACCACCCCGTCCCCCCACGTGACACTCCCCGCAGGATCACCCCAGCCTCCACGTGACACTCCCTGCAGGACCACCCCAGCCCCCACGTGACACTCCCCGCAGGACACCCCGTCCCCCACGTGACACTCCCCGCAGGACACCCCGGCCCCCACGTGACACTCCCCGCAGGACCACCCCGTCCCCCACGTGACACACCCCGCAGGACACCCCAGCCCCCACGTGACACTCCCCGCAGGACCACCGTCCCCCACGTGACACTCCCCGCAGGATCATCCCATCCCTCAGGTGACACTCCCCGCAGGACCACCCCAGCCCCCACGTGACACTCCCCGCAGGACACCCCGTCCCCCACGTGACACTCCCCGCAGGATCATCCCATCCCTCAGGTGACACTCCCCGCAGGACCACCCCGTCCCACGTGACACTCCCCGCAGGACACCCCGGCCCCCACGTGACACTCCCCGCAGGACACCCCAGGGCAGTGGCCCCGGCCTCCTCTTGCTGCCCTTGCGACCCCGGGGGAGGCGTGGGTCCACCCCAGGGCCCGAGGGCCACCTCTGACATCTCACAAAGGTCAGCCGAGCAGGGGGGGGCCAGGGGGCAGAGAAGGGCGCAAAACGGGGCCCTTGGCCAAAAGAGGGCGCCGGAGTTGTGGCTCGGTTGGCAGAATGGTAGCCAATGAGCGAAAGCAGCGGCAGGTACCGAGTTCGAACCCGGATCTGGGACCTAAGAAAAGAAAATGGGGAGGGTAAATAAGAGCGGGAGGTGGGAGGGGAGAAAGCAGCCAGCCAAAGCTGCATCTCCAGGCGCAGGTGGCTGTCCCTACTCCAGGGGCTGGGCTCTGAGGTGCAGTTTGAAGCTAGCCCTGGAGACCTTATCTCCATTTAACCAGCAAAAAAATGGAAGTGGAGCTGTGGCTCAAGTGGTAGAACACCAGCCTTGAGTGAAAAAACCAAATGGGAGCCAGAGGCTGATTTCAATTCTGGTTCTGTCTGTCTGTCTGTGTCTCTCTGTGTCTGTGTCTGTCTGTCTGTCTGTGTCTCTCTGTGTCTGTGTCTGTCTGTCTGTCTGTGTCTCTCTGTGTCTGTGTCTGTCTGTCTGTCTGTCTCTCTCTCTCTCTCACACACACACACACAGTATCAACCACAATGTATTCAGAGAGGTTCTGAGTTTGCTCAGAGACATAAAGCAGCTTGAAGCCACAAACCCAGGACTGTCTGGAATCTGGCTGTGCCCGGGCACAGCCTCCAGGTGCTTAGGGGTCCCTTGAGGACCACAGGTTCCTGTGTGGCTGGACGTATTTTCTCAGTCTGCGGTCCTGGGGGCCTCTGGAAGGGATTGTTTCTGTTGGCAGGTGCACTCACTGGCTCCCTGGGGCCCGAGGAAACTCCTGAGGCGTGTTCCATACCTGGGTCTGGCCTTGGGGCTGCCGGCATCTCCCTGGTCATTGTTCTTTAACAGAGAGGCAAGCGAGACCCCACACTGCTATCTCTGTGGGCTGGGCGCTGCTCCAGGTCACGCCTGGTCCAGACTGTCCACCCGGCCACAGGGGACATAGAAGAAGAGTCCCCCTACCTCCATGCCACGGCTTAAAAAGTATACCAAGCAGGACCTGGGGCCAGGGGGTGGGAGGAGCATCTGGACTTGTCCTGGTCATCATGCACAACCCTCAGACAACGGGCCCACTTCACTCTGGACCCCATCAGCAACTGTGACCTCACATAAAACTTTCTTCATTTGGCCATCTCAGGTATTTGTTCTAGTAGCAGATGCCTGGCTGACACACCCAGGGGCAACAGATGGGCACCCAGCATCTCTATGTAGCTGGTCCCCTCCTGATCTCCAGCCTTTCATTTGTAAAATGGGCATTGGGGGATTTCCAGCCCTTGATTCCATAGTGAGGCGGTCTCCATCCTTGAAGGACAAAGCCGTGTCCTGCTTCCCCACTGGCAACCCTGGGGAGCTGAGGCTTGGGCTCCTGGAAGGAACGTTTAGGAGACAGGCTAAACTAACCCCTTTGGTACTCACTCCCATCCCAGTCCTTTGCTCCCCAGCATGCACTTGACCTTCACAATCCATCTCCAGCTTCACTCAATTCTAGGATGCCAGAGAATTCCCTAGAGCGTTGCTCTGACATCATGCTCAGAAAAGTCTGCATACACTTGGGTGAGCCCAGGAGCAGGACTCTCAGGCCTTTCCTCCCCAGTGGACAGCAGGAAGTTAAGCGGTCACAAGGCTGTGGTAGAGGGAGCTCAGGAAAGTGCACATGGGTCCTGTGGTTCTCTGTGTGCTCCTCATTTTCCTTAGGGAGAGCCAGCATCATGGGGACAAACAGACGGCTTTACAAAATCTTGGTTGAGACCCAGACATTACCTACTTTTGTCCACCAGAGCCTTGTCCCCTGGAGGTGGATGGTAATGACAAATCACAAGTCTTAGCACGTGTGCCCAGGTGTAGTAAAACGTGTCTTCTGAATCCTAGCCAGAGTACCTCCATCTTGCAGCAAGCACCATTTTGCTTTTCTGCCCGTCAGACTTGTTTAAACAAGCTACCCTTCCCCCAGTCAGGCAGTGTGTGCTGAGACCAGAGGAAGAATCCCAGGAAAGACAAGGGGACAGAGTAAACACATACTTGCACACACGTGTAACTTTGCCAGGGTGTGTTCCCCCATCCAATCTCTTACTTGCTCATGTAGTTACTTCTGCTATTTGAACACCAGGGGGCAGGCTAAGCCCAGGTTTTACTGTAGACTTAGAGCGGAAATAGCTACATGCTCCAGCTCAGGTGTGTCAAGTACAAATTCAAGGCCAGCACCTCAGCACAAGCCCACCTTTCCTTCCCATGGCCTTGCTTGAGATTCCTAGGAGCCTCAGCAAAGGACTGATGCCAGAGCCTTTGTCTGTGGGTTTCCTTAGGAAGGGCTTAGGGGAGACATGACCTATGAACTGGCAAAGTGACGTATCACTCCACATAGACACGCCATATTTATTCAACACTAACTTCCAATTCCTTCTCCCAGCCCGTGGTAGCTTCTCTCTTGTCTATGAAGTTGCCTATTCTAGTTGTTCCTTAAAAGTGGAATTTTAACAATTTCAAGGTCTGTCTACGTTCTAGCATATGTGGAGCTCCATGCTGATGGCTGACTAATATTCCTTTATCAGCTGTTGGCGTGCAATGATACACCATATTCTCTTATAATTATTTTATTGCTACAAAACCAGTGGTAACTTTCTCACTTTCACTGTACATTTACAACTTGAGTCCTTTCTTTGTGGTTTGAGATTCATTTTTGTTATTTTAGAATATTCTAGCACGAGGGTTACAGAATATAATGCTTTGCAAAGAATAGTAAAATCAGTTACATCTATACATTTATGTACTGAAGTATAACGTCAGAAAACGAACAAAATAGAGGAAAGAAATTCGCAAATTCTGACACCTTTAATGTGTTTTGTGTGAATTTAACAGGGCTGGGAATGTGGCTTAGTGGTAAAGTGCTTGCCTAGCATGCATGAAGCCCTGGGTCTGATGGTTGGGAAACCACGCCCCCTCTCAGCCGTGGCTGCAGAGAAGAATTTTTGATTCTCAATGGAAAGCTCAAGAGAGGTGACTGACAGAAAACCCTAGATTGTCCAAGTATATTTTATTTATAAAAACTTAGGACATGTGTTGTGTCAAGATCAAGGAAGGCCCTGGAGACGATCAGCCATCAACACAGGCACCGGGTGGCAGCCTCTTTCACTTTGAACGCTCTCCTCCCGGAAGCTAACAAATCAAAAATGGTGGCCAGACATCCTGGGTCCCTCTAGAGACACGTGTCCAGATCAGGGTCAGCGGGTGTCTGAAGGGCAAGAACCATGCTTTTATCATATGTACTAGGAAACCCATTGGATGCGTTCAGTTTGAGTTATGCCTGGATGCATTTGATGTAGATGGTGTCTTCCATGCGTGGAAGTGGCCAGATAACAATGCCTTCCTTCAATAGAGGCTGCAGAGAGAATGGGTTGTTATGTGAGTTGTGTCACCCACAGGGTTACAGCCCTTCATCCTCATCTGGTTCCCACCTGGGAATGATTATGCCATCGCCTACTATGCAGAAAAGATAGACAAAACTGTCTACGAGATGACGATGCTAGGGCTGGGAAGGTGTCTCAATGGTAGAGCACTTGCCTTGCATGCATGAAGGCCTGGGTTCGATTCCTCAGCACCACATAAACAGAAAAAGCCAGAAGTGGTGCTGTGGTTCAAGTGGTAGAGTGCAAGCTTTGAGCACAGAGAGGCTCAAGTTCAAAGCCCAGACCCTGAGTTCAAGACCTAGGACTGCCCCCCCCACCCCCGAAAAAAAAAGATGATAATGCTCATGGGCGTGTTATGGCCTCTTCTAAGTTTTTTTTAAATTTATTTGCATTTATTTTATGCTAAATTTATTCCTGTGCCATAAGTTTTTGTTTCTTCAGTTTCTTCTGGGATACCTTTTTCTTCTGTGCAATCTCCTCCTCTGGTTTAGGAACAATTTGCTCCTTCTCTGTAAGGATCATCTCAATGTGGCAGGGAGAGCTCATGGATGGGTTAATCCTACCATGGGCTCTGTAAGTTCAGCGGTGCATCTTAGGTGCTTTGTTCACCTGGATGTGTTCGATGACCAGGGAGTCTACATCTAAACCCTTCAGTTCTGCATTACTCTCTGCATTCTTAAGTGTGTGCAGCAGAAATTCAGCACTCTTTTTGGGCCACCGACCCTGTGTCCAGCCCCACTGTTTGGCCTGGGCACACCTGCCAACTCCACCATTGTAACGCCGGAATGGCACACATTGCTTCTTTAACATGACATCTTTCAGATACTTGGTTGCTTTTGGGATATGCATACCCTTGATGGCCTGGGCTGTTTCTTAAAGTGTACACAAAGATTGGAACCTTTTGACTTGCATAATTTTGTGGCGTTTTCTGGGTCTAGAGAGTAGCGAACCATTTTCACAGGTCACCTCCGGCCGCTTACAGGAAGAGCGCCTCTTCTGGGTTTGTGAGCATGGGACATGGGCGCCAGAGACCACAGGCGTGGACAGGTGCATCACCTTCCTGTTTGACTCCCATTAGCTCACACCCAAGGAGCCCCTCCTGGATTCCTGGGCTCTGTGGGTTCTTGGGGCCAAGCGGGTGGGCCATGAATGGCTATGGGCCTCTAGCATTAGACAATTTGACAGGATAGTGGAGGATGAGAGAAGTCAAGAGCAAACATCCATTTCCCACTCGCTTTCCACAAGTCCCCGGATGGGACCTGGAGAACACTGAGCATTAGGGTAGCATACTCAATCCATGCTCAGAGGACACGGGGATACAGAGTCCTCACCAGGATTTGGGGGCAACGTGTTCCCTGCCAATCAGAAGAGTCTGGGATGCAGACTCTGAGACCAGCTCTCCACAGGGAGAGGCGGGGGGTCACACATGAAGCCCTTCCTCTACAGGATGAACATGTTTGCTTGTGGGACAGGGGATGGAAGCTGACGGGCCATTTTGGGAGATGGGGTCCTATTCAGGGGGTCTGGAGGGCAGATACAGAGGAGAATTTGTTCCCTATTCCCCTTCTGGCTCTTGAACTCAGGGCTGTCTCATAGGGAGGCACTGCGCATAGAAAATACACATCAGCCGGGTGTCAGTGGCTCACGCCTGTAATCCCAGCTACTCAGGAGGCTGAGATCCGAGGATCTTGATTCAAAGCCAGCCTGGGCAGGAATGTCGTGAGATTCTTATCTCCAATTAAGCACAGAAAACCAGAAGTGGTGCTGTGGCTCAAGTGGTAGAGCACCTGCCTTGAACTGAAGAGCTGAGGGACAGAGCCCAGGCCGAGTTCAAGCCCCATGACTGACAAAAAAAAAAAAAAAAGAAAATGCACAGAGAATTCTGTAGGCCTCCCCTGTTCTCCAGGGCCAGGGTGGGTGGGAGCTCTTTCCTGTGGCACCTTAGAAGGAGGAACCACCTGGAGCTGTCTGCCTCAGAGAAGGCCCGAACGGGGGTGGCTCTTCTTCCGAACAGAGGCAAACACTAGTCTTGACTAGAGGCTTCTAGCTCGGTGTGGACCAGGGGGGCCCCATTCCGGGCTTCAGTCATCTCCTGTCCGGGGAACCCCTGAAAGACCTGTAGGTGCCGAGTGTATGGAGAAACCTTGTCTGCACCCCACAAGGATTGGGTTGCCTTGAATTTCTACCCCACTTCACCCCTGTGCGGCCTGCGGGCCCCTCCCCGGATGAAGACCTGGTGTCTGTGCAGGTTTTTGAATGGTTTGTGGAGAAGAGAGGGCTGAGCCAAACAGATTTCATCAACCCTCCTTACGATGGTAAGGAGGCATTTCCCTCATTCTCTTTTGTTCAGTATTTCCAAATGACATACGGGCTGGGAAGGTGGCTTAGTGGTAGAGTGCTTGCCTAGCATGCATGAAGCCCTGGGTTCGATTCCTCAGTTCCACATACTCAGAAAAAGCTGGAATTGGTGCTTTGGCTCAAGTGGTAGAGTGCTAGCTTTGAGTAAAAGAAGCTCAGGGGCAGTGCCCAGGCCTTGAGGTCAAGCCCCAGAACTGGCAAAAAAAATAAAAATAAATATAAGAAACAAACATACTTGGCTTACTTTGCTCAATATATTTTGACCTCTACTTTCATCTGTTTTTTTTTCTTCTTCTTAATGACATAATGTTATTCTTTTTTTATTCTTTTTTCTTTTTTGTCAGGCGTGGGCCTGAACTCTGGGCCTGGGCACTGGCCCTCAGCTCTTCAGCTCAAGGATAGTGCTCTAATACTTGAGTCACAGCACCACTTCTGGCTTTTTCTGCTTATGTGTACTGAGGAATCAAACCCAGGGCTTCATGCATGTGAGACAAGCACTCTACCACTGAGCCACCAATGTTATTCTTCTTTATGACTGAAAAATACCCTACTGTGTACATATTCCACATTTCCTTTATCAGTTCATGAATTGTACAACCTAGGCCGATTCCATAGTTTGGCTATTGAGAATAATGCTTCAATAAGCGTGGACATGCAGGCATATCCCAAGTATCTTCATTTACGCTCCCTTAGATATGTGCCCAAGAATGATTTATTTTTGGCTTTTTGATGAACTTCCTTTCTGATTTCCAGTGTGGCCACGCTGGTTTATATCCCCATCAACAGTGTATGAGAGTTTTTCTCCTTCCACCAACACTAGCATGTTTCTTTTTTTTTTTGTCGGTTGTGGGGCTTGAACTCTGGGCCTAGGCGCTGTCCCTGTGCTCTTCAGCTCAAGGCGAGCGCTCTACCGCTTGAGCCAAAGCACCAATTCCAGCTTTTTCTGAGTATGTGGAACTGAGGAATCGAACCCAGTTTTCTAGTGGTTTATTGGAGATAAGAGTCTCACGTGGACTTTCCTGCCCAGGCTGGCTTTAAACCGTGATCCTCAGATCTTAGCCTCCTGAGTAGCTAGGATTACAGGCGTGAGCCACCGGCGCCTGGCACATTTATTCTTTTTATTTGGTGGTCCTGAGGTTTGAACTCAGTGTCTTACACATGCGCGGTACATGCCCTACCTCTTGAGCCACATCTCCAGCCCTTGTTTGCTTTTGTTATCTTCGAGGTAGGTGTTACATTTATGTCTTGGGCCATGATCTTCCTGTCCACGTTTTCTACTGAACAGAGATGACATCACTGTGTCTAGCTTTTGCCTAGCTTTGAACTTCTATCTTTGAGCTGGCTAAGGTAGGGTTTGCACAGACTTTTTCCCCAGGCTGGATGCCATCTAAAATTCTCCCAGTCTCAGCCTCCCGAGTCCCAGGATTACTGTGCCTGGCTTGTTATGACTTGTTTTCTTGGTAATAGTCATTTTGATTGGAATGAGAAGGAATGACAGTGCAGTTTGATTTGCATTTCTTTTATCACTGAGGATGTTGGTAGTTCTTCATGTGTTTATTTGCTGTTTGCATTTCTTCTGAGAACTGGGATTATTTGTTCTTTCAGTGGTCAACTTTTTGAGCTCCTTTGTGTATTCTGGATATTATACCTTTATCCAATGAATAGCTGGCAGAGATTTTCTCCCATCTGTCTCCTCACTTTGGTAATCGCTCCTCTGCTGCACAGGTCTTTAGTGTGAGGCAATCCTATTCCAACTCCTGCTCTTATTTCTTGACAAGTGGAAGTACTATTCAGAAAACCATTTCCCCTGCCTGTATCTTCAAGAGTTTTCCCTATATTTTCCTGTGGTAGTTTCAAGGTTTTAGATCTTACCTTAAGGTCCTTAATCCATTTTGAATTGATTTTTTTTTTTTTTGGGTCCAGTCGTGGGGCCTGAACTCTGGGCCTGGGTGCTGTCCCTCAGCTCTTCAGCTCAAGGCTAGCGTTCTACCACTTGAGCCAGAGCTCCACTTCTGGCTTTTTTTTTCTTTTTGCTTATGTGGTGCTGAGGAATCGAACCCAGGGCCTCAGGCATGCAAGGCAAGCACTCTACCACTGAGCCACCTTCCCAGCCCCTTGAATTGATTTTTGTACAGAGTCAGAGATAGTAAACTAAGGCAAAAAAAATGGAGTAGAGGTACAGTTCCAGTGTTAGAATGCTTGCTCAGCAACTTCATGGCTCTAAGTTCAAAATCCAAGTACTGCCAAAATATAAAAATACAAAACAAACAAACAAACAAAAACCCAAACCAAAGCAAAAGATGTAGTCCTTTGTTCCTCTAAAGATGCTGGAGCACTGGCAGGTCTTGTTTATTGGGTTTTATTTTGGTTGGTCATGGGGCTTGAACTCTGGGCCTATGGGCTGCCCCTGAGCTCTTCAGCTCAAAGCGAGCACTCTACCACTTGAGCCACAACGCCACTGCAGTGACTGGTCTTCAGGGATTGCTGTGACTTGGGGATGGTATGCCTCTCTGCAGGAGCTTCTGCAGCTGAGCTTCTTCTCCTGAGTGGAGGACTGTGCACCCAGTACCTTGAGTACTTGGTTGAATGTCTGACTACTGTGCTACCCACCTGGCCTAGTGAGGAGAAACCACACCAAACCTGCTGATGTCAGTCTCACTGTGGAAACTCCCACTGGAAGTAGGAGATTAAAACTCCAACAAACACTTGGCCTCAGAGTCGTAAATCTTAACCCAGAGCACAAATCACGTGAAATAAAAAAGGAAGTAGGTGTCTCAAAAGTGAAGTCCACCAGGAAGCCTGAAATGATAGCTGGGTGGAATTTCAAACGTTGAGGGAAGTTTTGCCCCTGAATGAGGTCGAGTTCATTCTTTCACAGGGGATCCATGGTCCCAGAGTGGCTGTAGTCTGTTCTTACCCCGGTCTGTGGCCTTGATTCCTCCAGGATTTCTGTGTTTCTGGGTGCCATTTTTTCTTACAGGTATCGGGATCTTTCCTTCTCTGGGATGTCTTCCACACTCTGGTGACTTGGCATTTCACTGGCTGCTTGTGGGCTGCTGCCTGTTTCTGGGTCTCTTTGTGTGCACAGTGACGCCCTGTTTTGGTGTTTGTCTTACACATCCTGGTCCTGGCTGCGGCTCCCATGGCGTTATCCACCAGACCCAGTAAGGCTGCTTTGTCCTAATGAGTTCCTTCCATGCCAGTGTTGAACTCCCGTCCCCCCTCCCCCCCTTGCCGTTAGACAGAGAGTCTGGTGAAACAGCTGACCTCATCTGCTCTCCTTGCCCTGGGATCACAGCTGTACCACGTAAGAATCATTTCAGATGATGATTGATTTTCCTTTCTTTGTGTTGGGTTTATAAGGAGGGCACCATTGCACACATTTTCTGGCCAGACTGTTGCAGGATCTCTCCAAGTGGATTTTCTGCTTCTATATGCTCCCCATACTCGATGTCCTCTGTGACCCTTAAAAAACCTAATTCACGATCCTGACTCATATGCAGCCCTCCAGGTTCTGGATTTGTTTCTCTTAGCTAAATCCCTTCCCACGTCCGTGGCCCTCCACATCCACACCTGCTGTTGGCCTCTCTCCAACCTTGTATCTGCCTTTCTACTTGTGTTGCATCCAGTCCAGCCGATCTGCCTTCTTGCCTGTTCCTGACGCCACCTCCCACGTCCACTGGGCCTGTTCCTTTCACCTAGACTCCTCTTCCAACTGACTCAAGCGCGTATCATTTCCTCCATTGGATTCAGTCCTGTGTTCAAATGTCACTTGGCCGTGGTCACCTGGACTGCTCCATCTAAAACACAAATACTCCATAATCACTTTCCTCCATTTCCCTTTTCCTCCTGGCAATTTGTGCTTTGTGAAAGAACACCTAATTATCTGAATCCACATTCAATGGGGTAAACAGAAGATTAAACAGGGAGTGTTTATAAAATGAACGGTTAACAATTCCGAGGTAATGCGATCTATAAAGAACAGTGGTTGTAGGTTGTATTAAGGAAATAAATCGTTTTCTTTTTTTTGGATGGGGAAGTTTCCCGTACAATGATCAATTCAGAAAAAAAAAAAAAAAGATCAATTCAGGCCTGGTGAAAGGAGATGCGGTGGCAGCCCAGGGATGAGGTGACATTTACCGGTTGCCTGGGGCCATAGCTGGTCATGACTGGTGTGGAAGGTAATAGGTAGGGAAAGACAACTTTCTAGGCAAGTAAGAAACCTCCCTTTCCTCCCAAGGAGGGGAAGGAGGGGCTGGGAAGCCTCTAAGATCCCCTGAGAATCCACTGGTGGATTCGCTAGTGACAGTGATGTTTGATAGCCGTCCATTAGGGTCCACTGACACCCGGTAAGCCAATGTCCCATACACTCTCACCACGCTGCTGAAGGCATACAGCAAGAGGATGAAAAAGGAAAAAGAGCCCGACACAAGAAGAAAAGACCTTCGCTCCTAAGGGTCTACTAAGTTGACTTCGCACGGTGCCAGGCCTAGAAGTGAAATGTCTATCGAGTCCAACTCCAGGATCTCTGAGCAGGCAATGAAGGGTGTGTCTGTGGCATGACATTGATCCCGGCACCAGAATTCATTCATCTATTTTGTTGCATTTGTCTCGTACCCTAGGTGGTGAGCTCCTGAAGGAGAATGGGTTTTCTCTTTTCTTTTTGTCAGTCCTGGGGCTTGAACTCAGGGCCTGGGTGCTGTCCCTCAGCTTCTTTTGCTTAAGGCTGGCATTCTCACTTGAGCCACGGCACACTTCTGGCTTTTTCTGTTTATCTGGTGCTGAGGAATTGAACCCAGGACTTCATGCATGTTAGGCAAGCGCTCTGCCACTAAGCCATGATCCCAGCCCTTGCTTTTTTTTTTTGTCTCTCATGGGGCCTGAACTCTGGGCCTGGGCGCTGTCCTTCAGCTCAAGGCTAGCACTCTACCACTTGAGCCAAAGCACCACTTCCAGCTTTTTCTGCTTATGTGGTGCTGAGGAATCGAACCCAGGGCCTCATACATGCGAGGCAAGCACTCTACCACTGAGCCACCTTCCCAGCCCAGCCCTTGCTTTTTAATTTGGTGGTGCAATTCCTTATGTCTGGAAGGATGTTGGCCTATAGCAAACATGCAAATACCACTGAACATGTGAATGGATTTATTCCTTTTTCATCTTCTTATTCTTATTATAAAGGTGATGTACAGAGGTGTTATTGTTACATAATAGTTTTTTTTTTTTTTTTGGGTCATGGAGATTGAGCTCAGGGCTTGCGTGCTTTTGTGCTCAAGACTAGCCTCTCTATCACCTTGAGCCATAGCACCACTTCCAGTTTTCTAGTGGATATTGGAGATAAAAGTCTCATGGATTTTCCTGCCCAGGCTGGCTTTGAACTGCAATCCTCAGATCTCAATCTTCTGAGTAACTAGGATTACAGGCATGAGCCACCAGCACCTGGCTTTGAATAAATTTTAAAATAAAAAACAACAACAAATATTTGAAAATGCAATTTAGGATCCTATTTATATAGTCTGAAGTTTGGCTAGTACTTTTTCCTTCATTCTGAGTGAGCATCAATTAGTTGCACACAGATTTGGGGAAGTCCGTCTATGCTGCAATGCATCCCCTCCATCTGTGCCACTCAGCCTTTTCCTCTGCTCCAAAACCAATCTCAATAGTTGTTAACATCCAGTTTTTTAATTGCATCTGCATAAAGCATTTTGATAGTGTCCACCCTCCATCACCTTCTCTGTTTGTCTTCCATATTTCCCACCCCCATTGGTTCCCACACCCCAGGCAGGAGATGTTTAATTTTCCTAACATTTATTGATATTAAAGTGCATGTTCCAAAGGGCTTGCTTTCTCCTGCACTTCACAGGCACACGTTATACTTTAATCAGATTGATATATACACATATAATCCTATCTACTTATGTATCTGTTTATCTTTTAGCTCTAGCATGCACATCTGTGAGAAAACACGCATGCATCCTACCTTCATCAGACGGACTCCCTCATCTATACCGCTTTCTCCAGCCCCTTCTCTCACCACTATTCAGCAGCTCTCCGTGAGTTTATTTTTGCGGTCTCCATTTACAGATGCAATGTTATCAGTATCGTTCACCCTCTAACATTCTCTTTTCCTCCCCCTTCTAATTCCCTCAGACACTTTTTCAATTATAAATATGTTGTACATGTATATATACATATCTACGTCAGCCTGATCTTGTAGCCACATATTTTTTTTTTGGCGGTCATGGGGCCTGAACTTTAGGCCTGGGTGCTGTCCCTCAGCGCAAGGCTAGCGCTCTACCACTTGAGGCCACAGTGCCACTTCCAGCTTTTTCTGCTTATGTGGTGCTGAGGAATCGAACTCAGGGCCTCATGCATACAAGGCAAACATTCTACCACTGAGCCACCTTCCCAGGACCCTACACATACATTTTTTTCTTGGTCCTGGGGCTTGGACTCAGGGCCTAGGCATTGTCCCTGAGCATCTGTCTCAAGGCTAGCACTCTGCCCCTTGAGCCACAGCTCCATTTCTGTTTTTTTTGGGTAGTATATTGGAGATAAGAGTCTCACAACATTTTCTGCCCAGACAGGTTTTGAACCACGAACCTCAGATCTCAGCCTCTTGAGTAGCTAGCTAAGATCACAGGTGTAGGCCACCAGTGTCCAAGGCCACATACATTTTAAAAGTACATATTTATGTTCATTGTGACCTGTAGATAAATCTTTTTATTTTAAGATAAGTTGGATTCACATCTAGAAGAAATAACAGAGTGATCACATATACTCTTTACCTTGCTTGCTCCAACGATATCTTCCAAAACTTCAGGATGATATAAAAATATTGATACTGATATAGCCAAGATTCAAAACATTATTCTGGATTCCCCCATGCGCCATCAAAGCCCAACCACTTCCCTCCCGCCAACACCCCTGGCAACTACTCATTTGTTCTGTGCTTATGTCATTTGGTCCTTTCAAGAGAGGGCCTGGAGCCTGGAGTTAGGGAAGGAATAGCAACTGTGGGAGGATGCATGTGGGGGGAACTTTCAAGATCCTTGGGGCATAGGACTGAAAGTACTGAGAGCCACAGGGCCTACAGTGGCTCTCCCAGTGGTACAGGCCGGAAGATGGCACCTAGGGGCCAGGGTGAGGGAAGGAGAAACAGAGCAACTCAACTTGCTAGGGGATAAGACTGTGGGCACCAAGGGGCCATGGAGGAAGTGGGTGGAGAGGGCTTGAGCACTGTCTGGAGTTTGAAGATCTGGAAGAAATATGAAGGGGTGGGGACTTTGCTTATGGCAGGACCAGGATTGTGGATGTGGCCAAATGACTCCAGGGTGTTTATCTGGACTAAGGATGCTCCTGGCTCTTGGGAAGGGAGGGAGGGGGTACAAACATCCTTTGTTGACCCCCCTGCCTCCCCATTCCTAGGAGGGTCTCTCGTGTTCCTGATAACCTTTTCCATGGGACAGGTCTTCTCAGAAAGAATCAAAGGTGCTCATGATGGCTAATTAAACCAATTAGCACCATCCATTCACAACCATCCAAACAAAACCAGGAACTCAGCTCAACAGAAGGGGGGGGGAGGCATCTGTGCCAGGTGAAGGGGGTGGGGTGGGGTTCTGCTTCTAAGGCCATGCAGCAGGATAAACAGCAGGAGAAAGGCCAGGAGCATAGAGCTGACCGAGGCTGGACGGAAGGACGGGGACCATGCAGCTGCTTCTGTTGACCGCAGGGCTGAGCCTGCTCTCCGTGGTGCAAGCCAACTCGCTGCCGCTGACTCCCGCCAGCTCTCAGGAGGTGATAGCCCTGGGGAGGGCTGTGAGGAGGGCCTGCCTGGGTGTTCAAGGTTGGGGCCATGTGGGAAATGCATTGATGGGGCCGGTGGGTGGTTAGGGTATCTTGAACTTGGAGGGATTTTCCCCTACTGGTACTAAATAGAGATGTATGGCAAGCCAGGAGGTCCTGCCTGGGTCTTGTCTGTATGACAAACCTCAGAGACCAGCTTAGTCGGTATGGTACCTGTGTACCAGTAGGTGCTGTCGCCTGATCGGCCTGCTGCCCCAGGGGCCTTCTGTGCCTGTGGAGGCCTTTACTAGCAACTCTTGGCTGCCCCAGGCTCCAAGGGCCTGGGAGTTGAGGGTGTGCGTTTGGGGAAAATGTACCCCTAGAATTGAAGAGCCTGTACTGTCCGTGGGCATTTCACGCACCAGGAGGATGTGGGCAGTGAGGGCAGGCACAGAGTGGGCGGGGGGCTGGTGGGAGCACTTGTGCTTGGATCATTTTCCAGTCAGGTCTGTTGACTCAAGCCACAGGTGACTATGGATGGGTATCCTGAGCTTTGTTATCGTGTGCGTTTGCAGATAGGGGGATGCTGAGCCGCAAGGGGTGTGGACTGAGAGCTGCTGAGGTGGCCCTCAGGCAGGGGTCTTGCCATCTGTGGTACCCAGAGACTTACTTCCTCCCTGTCAGTTCCTGAGCTCCAAGAGGCTTCTTTCTGCTGAGCAGATGGAATTCTGTACTACTTAAAATCATGGATTTCCAAGTTTGGCTTTGTTTTACTTAATTTTTATATTGTGTTGGAGCTTGAACTTTGAACCTCATACTCTCATGTGGCTTTTGCGCTCAAGGTTGGCGCTCTACCTTTTGAGCCATACCTTCACTTCTGGATTTCAGCTGGTTCATCAGAGCTAAGAGTCTCTTGGATTTTTGTTGTTGTGGTTGGTCATGAGGCTTAGGCGCTGTTCCTCAGCTCTTCAGCTCAAGGCGAGCGCTCTACCACTTGAGCCACAGTGCCACTTTTGATTTTCTGGTGATTTATTGGAGATAAGAGTCTCATGGTCTTTCCTGCCCAGGTTGGCTTTGAACTTCTATCCTTAGATCTCAGCTTCCCTGAATAGCTAGGATTACAGTCGTGAGCCACCTAGAAGTTTCAACTTTTAATAGTTGCTACATGTTTTTTTTTTTTGTTTTGGGTCCGGTCGTGGGGCCTGAACTCTGGGCCTGGGCGCTGTCCCTCAGCTCTTCAGCTCAAGGCTGGTGCTCTACCACTTGAGCCACAGCGCCACTTCCGGCTTTTTTCTTTTTGCTTATGTGGTACTGAGGAATCGAACCCAGGGCCTCATGCATGCAAGGCAAGCGCTCTACCACTGAGCTACCTTCCCAGCCCAGTTGTTACACGTTTTATGAGAAAATTTAAGTCTCTAGAGATGGCTAGACACTTCCAGCCCCTGTCATTCATGCTCATAGGTTACTGTGGCGTCTTCCCTTATCTTTGGGATCCGTGTCCTGGAAGCTAAAGTCACTTGGTCTCCAAACAGTTCCTGGGTCAAGGCCTGGGTCTGGGCAGCCTGGCTCTCTCTAGGGACAAGTTCAGCTCCGGAAGGCACCCATCTTGACTTCTGGGATGCCCCATGGTGACTCTAGCTCCTCCTGCTGCTACTGGCTCATGCTCAGGATCCTCCTGTGCAGTCTCAGCACTTCCAGCCTGCCGTGGGCCCTGCCTGGAAGCTGCCTCTGTCTCATCTCAGCCCTCTCAGCTCTGCTCAGGGACGGCTTCCCGCTCTAGCTTTTAGGAGCATGGTATGTACTTCAGTGGGGAGGACACATGCCTACACCCCCGTGGAAGTGGAACCGTCTGATGCCTCCGGTCTCATTTGTCATCAACAATTTTAACAAGTTGGAGTTCAGGATGAACATGCCGTGAGTACCCCACCTACGGGCCTGCCCGCTCTGCTCCTGACTTCCTGCCCTCCACACTGCAGCTGCCCGCTCTGCTCCTGACTTCCTGCCCTCCACACTGCAGCTGTCCCCTCTGCTCCTGACTTCCTGCTCTCCACACTGCAGCTGCCCCCTCTGCTCCTGACTTCCTGCCCTCCACACTGCAGCTGCCCCTTCTGCTCCTGACTTCCTGCCCTCCACACTGCAGCTGCCCGCTCTGCTCCTGACTTCCTGCCCTCCACACTGCAGCTGTCCCCTCTGCTCCTGACTTCCTGCTCTCCACACTGCAGCTGCCCCCTCTGCTCCTGACTTCCTGCCCTCCACACTGCAGCTGCCCCTTCTGCTCCTGACTTCCTGCCCTCCACACTGCAGCTGCCCCCTCTGCTCCTGACTTCCTGCTCTCCACACTGCAGCTGCCCCCTCTGCTCCTGACTTCCTGCCCTCCACACTGCAGCTGCCCCTTCTGCTCCTGACTTCCTGCCCTCCACACTGCAGCTGCCCCCTCTGCTCCTGACTTCCTGCTCTCCACACTGCAGCTGCCCGCTCTGCTCCTGACTTCCTGCCCTCCACACTGCAGCTGCCCCCTCTGCTCCTGACTTCCTGCTCTCCACACTGCAGCTGCCCCCTCTGCTCCTGACTTCCTGCCCTCCACACTGCAGCTGCCCCCTGCTCCTGACTTCCTGCTCTCCACACTGCAGCTGCCCCCTCTGCTCCTGACTTCCTGCCCTCCACACTGCAGCTGCCCCCTGCTCCTGACTTCCTGCTCTCCACACTGCAGCTGCCCCCTCTGCTCCTGACTTCCTGCTCTCCACACTGCAGCTGACCGCTCTGCTCCTGACTTCCTGCCCTCCACACTGCAGCTGCCCCCTCTGCTCCTGACTTCCTGCTCTCCACACTGCAGCTGCCCCCTCTGCTCCTGACTTCCTGCTCTCCACACTGCAGCTGACCGCTCTGCTCCTGACTTCCTGCTCTCCACACTGCAGCCCTCACCTCCTGTGTGAGCTCAGATATCAGCTTGTGACCCTGCATGGAAAATGGAGGGACATTTTCTATTGTCTTAGCCCTGTGCTTGGCAACTTCTGTGAAGATGGGAATGATGCCCACGGGGTCACTGAGCCGAGTTGGGGGCACTGCAGTGCCCACTCATTACCTTCTACGCAGTGCTACTTGCTCCTGGAGAAAGCTGGAGTGGGCATCCTGCTCAACGCTGTATAGAGACAAAACCTTGGCATCCTTTAGGGTTTGCCCGAGGGTCAGTAACAAGCCCAGGATGGAGTGAGGATGGTCTAGGACTCTCATCCTGGGAGACGCATTTGCAGATCGAGGCACAGCCTGGTCTCCTATGTGGGAAATGCTCTGACGGGGCAGGCGAGTGGTCAGGGTACCTTGAACTTGGAGCTAGGGCTGGTCATCAGCCCTCACATTTGCACAGATTTCCCCCTACTGGTACTACTTGGAGTTGTATGGCAGGGCAAGTCCTCAGGCTGTTGGTCTTCTGTTACAGAGGAGGACAGGGCAGGAGGTCCTGCTTGGCTCTTGTCTTTAAGACAAACCTCAGTTTAGTTGGCATGGTATCTGTGTACCAGTAGGCACTGTCTCCTGACCAGCCTGCTGCCCTAGGGGCCTTCTGTGCCTGTAATAAAGACCTGTTGAGGTCTTTTCTAGAAACTCTTGGCAGCCCCAGCTTCAGGGGCCTGGGAGTTGAGGGTGTGCATTTGGGGGTAATGTACCCCCAGAGTTGAAGAGCTTGTACTGTCCGTGGATATTCACACATCAGGAGGACAGGAAGGGGTGAAGGCAGGCACAGATTGGGTGAGTGGCTGGTGGGAGCACTGTGCTTGAATCATTTTCCAGAAAGCCTACAGGATGTGTTCAGTTCAAGCTGCCCCTGGATGTAGGCACGGAACCTGGCACCTTCTTCACATGTAAGCAGTTGATTCTGGCTCTTTCTTTCAGTAGAGTCTACATGAACAGACCAGATGGTTGCATAGTTTGTGTTGTTTGCAGGGTGGAAACACACGGTTCAAATTTACTTCCTCCCAGATGAGAATTACGTCACTCTCTACTTGAAAGGGTACATGAACTATAAGTTCTACCACATGATGATTTTATTGGGTATGTTAATTTGTTTTCTTGTTGTTGATGGTGGTGGTGGTCATGGGGATTGAACTCAGGGCCTGGGAACTATTCCTGAGCTTTTACGCTCAAGGCTAGCCCTCTACCACTTTGAGCCACAGCTCCACTTCTGGTTTCCTGGTGGTTAGTTGGAGATGAGAGTCTCACAGACTTTCCTCCCTGGGTTAGCTTTGAACCTGACCCTCAGATCTCGGCCTCCTGAGTAGCTAGGATTACAGGTGTGAGCCTTCAGCACCTGGCTACTGTTCTTTTTGGCTCTGGCATGGCTCTTGGGGCACTGCTTCTGACTGAGGATATTGCCTCCTTCAGTGATTTCCACTGAGAAGTGGAGGGTCCTTTCCTGGAATTCATTGGTTCTCAGTGGAGAAGGGATTTCTAAGCTTTTATTTAGTTATTTATTTATGGCTACTCCTGGGGCTTGAACTCAGGGCCTGGGCTCTGTCCCTGAGCTTCTTCTGCTCAAGGCTACCAGTCTGCTACTTGAACCACAGTGGTTTGGGCTGGGGAAGTCCCATCCTCCTATCTCCCATCTCCTAGGATAGCAGCCTCTAGCCCTTCAGTGTCGGGAGGCCCCCGGGAGGGCCATCACCCCTGCAGCCTAGAGTGACCCTCCTCTCCTCCCCCATCCCACCGTGGGTTGGTGGACTCTGCCTGCCTCCCACCCACTTTCACACGGTCTGGCCTGCAGGTCGTATCTCAGAGGCAAGCGCAGAGTCTATGAAGATTTTCAAGGCGTTTACAGCAACTAAGTTTTCAAAAGCCACCAAGTTCTTCCGTCCTCCCAGCTCGGGTAATGACATGGACTTCTCTCTGTTCTACTCCTCTTGTTTTCATGGTTCCAGTCACCCAGGGTGGCCCCAGGAAGATTTCCCTTTTCTCTCTGTCTTCATATCTCATAGCTCGCTTGAAATGCTATCCTGTTCATTGTCTCTTTCTGGGTCCGCAGATGCCTGTGAGTTGGAATGAGATTTTGCGTGGACAGATGGGGTGCTGCAGAGATTGTCGAGGGACAAAGGGGCTGGGCCCCTGGCCATCCTCTGTACCCGGGCAAGGAGAACTCCAGGTGGCAAAGGAGAAAAGCTCCATCACTCCCATCCCCTCAACCTTTGGTCTTCAATAAAGTTGTCACTATTCCCTGGCCATGTGTGTTTCCCAGGGTCTTATGGGGTTGGGTTTTGTCTTAGTCCGGTGTGGGAAGGTGCTCTGGTGTGATCACGATGATCATCAAAGGAGAAATGTCATCTTCACAGGACAATATGCTGGTCACATGCCAGAGTGCACAGGCCCCTGAGGGTCAGCATCAGAGCAAGCTGGGTAGGTGGGAAAAAGCTGGGGGCATGCTTAGGATGGGCTGGTGTGAGTGACTCTAAATCTGGGCTCCCAGAATGTCCCTGGTGCACGGGTACCTGCCGCGGATAGAGGTTCAGACGTGAGCTCATCGCGCTTGTGGGTGTAGACTCTCAGCTTTAGAGGACATGCAGCTCATCTTGACCCTGGCTGTCACGAGGCGTGCTTACATGCAGGCTGGAATTCTGTCCTTTTGTGGAACGAAAGCATTGGCATCCTGAATTTCATCAACCTTCCACCCTTCACGCACCTTGACAACATCACAGAAACTGCAGACGCACCTACAGCAGGATCAAGGGTGGAAAAATGGGAGCTCATTTGATCTGAGGAGAGAGCACTACTGCGCTCAGACTGCACAGGATGCATGGGGAAGTGTTTTCCCGGGTTCTTTCACACAGGTGCACAGGGACTTTTGCAGCTGTGGAATGAGGGGGCTGGCCTCTGCCCCAGCTAGGGGTAGGCCTTTATGTCACCCATGTGATGCTGGTTTTGCTGGCATGCAGCATGCAAGAGTTGTGAGATCATGAGGTAGAACACTTAGACTTATTTTTGTCAGTCATGGAGCTTGAACTCGGCCTGGGCGCTGCCATCAGCTCTTTTGCTCAAGGCTAGTGATCTACCACCTTGAGCCACAGCAGCACTTCTGATTTTCTGGGGGTTAATTGGAGATCAGAGTCTCATGGCCTTTCCTGCCTCAGCTGGCTTTGAATGGTAATCCTCAAATCTCAGCCTCCTGAGTAGCTAGGATTACAGGTGGGAGCCACCGGCTCCAGCTTGACCACACCCTTTTGGTGTCCTCTTTTTTTTGGTCAGTCTTCCCCATAGCATCTTCTCCAGACACTCTGCTCTCTGGTCTGTTCTGGGAATAGAATAGAAATTGTAGCCTTTGTCTAAGTCCACACAGTAAGTCTCCCCTCTCACCTGGAAACATCTTCTACGTGGTCTTTTTTCCTAATCAGAAATAATAGGTAGAATCTGTGGCATACAAACAATTGAAAATAAAAGATTATGCCAAATATTATACAGAGTGAACATTTTAGCCCAGGGAAAGGGGGCTTCAGCGCAAGCTCAAGGGAGACAGCCATGACCAAGAGGGGGATGAGACCTTTGCTCCTTGAACCCGAGGGGCGGCTGTTACGACTGGCTGAGTGGGCTGAAGTTCAATAATTGCCCATTTTCCATGGCCCTGGTTTTGAATGGAATCATTCCTGTACCCAAGAGTTCTGGTGTTGAGGTTTGTAAACTAGGAGGTGGTGAACTTCTCTAGGAACCACTGAGTTCCTCATCTTGTTGGTGTCTTCATCTCATGTAAATGTCTTGGTTTAGTAGTAGGTCTGAGCCTTGTCATAGGACTGAAGGACCAGAGCTTCTGTTGATGAAGAAATGTTTGCTGTCCTCAGTTGGCAATGGGCCCTAGTAGCCCTGTATTACAGCCTTGGACAAAATTAAAAAAAAAATCTATGTGTCTGGTGCTGGTGGCTCACATTTATAATCCTAGCTACTCAGGAAGCTTATATCTGAGGATTGTGGCTTGAAGGAAGCCCCGGCAGAAAATTCCATGAGAATTTCATTAACCACCAAAAAGCCAGAAATGGAGCTGTGGCTCAAGTGATAGAGCACCAGCTTTAGGCATAAAAGCTTAGGGACAGCCGGGAGCTGGTGGCTCACACCTGTAATCTTAGCTACTCAGGAGGCTGAGATCTGAGGATAGCGGTTCAAAGCCAGCCCGGGCAAGAAAGTCCGTGAAACTCTTATCTCCAAAAAATCACCAGAAAACCAGAAGTGATGCTGTAGCTTAAGTGGTAGAGCACTTGCCTTGAGCTGAAGAGCTGAGGGACAGTGCTCAGGCCTAGACTTCAAGGCCCACAACTGACCAAAAAAAAAAAAAAAAAACAAAAAAACCTCAGGGACAGCACTTAGGCCTTGAATTTAAGCCTCAGCATCAGAGTGCATGTGTGTGCCCACATGCGCGCATACAGGCGTATGCGCATACACGCATACACACGATCAATGTCTATACATGGAGTGCCAACGCTCTCTGTTGAGGGAGTAAGGAAGGAGGCAGAAGAAAGTTTACTTGCCTTTGTCCTCTTGTGGTGTTTCTAGCTCCTTATAATTTTGTCATGAAGCATCCGTTTAGGGCATTAGGCCAAAATGTTTATACAGTAGGAGTGCCCTTGAGTAAATGTGAGGGACTTCAGATGACCACAGGAATGATGTCTAACACATGATCTTGGACAGGCCTCAGTATCAAGTCTATGTTAGGCAATCTGCCAGAGCAGAATCACAGCACTTGTTCTTAGTTGAGTTTGTGTGTGTGTGTGTGTGTGTGTGTGTGTGCGTGCACACACACACACCAATACTGGGGCTTGAACTCAGAGCCTTGTGCTCTTAGCTTTTTCACTCAAGGCTGGTGCTGTACCACTTAATCCATACTTCAATTTCTGGCTTTTTGCTGGTTAATTAGAGGTAAGACTCTGGGGTTTGTCTTCCCATTGCAGTCTTCAGATCTCTATTTTCTGGTTAGCTACAAATACAAGCATGAGCCACTAGCACCTGCCCTTAGTTGACTTACTAATTTTGGAAGTCACAAACTTGGACAGGACATTTTTAGTCTCCTACCCACCTTGCTGTGCAGGTGTGGGCTAGGAGAATGGTTGCCTAGGTTACTTCATGGAATCTCAAAGGCTGTTTTTGCTGAAAAGCATTTCATTTGGTCCTGGCTATATCTGATGGATAACTAACATGCAATAAGCAGGTTTGGCATCCTTATCTTCATATTGTACCCATCTCCCTTGCTTCTTTTTTCCTTCACTTTAAAAATATTTTTAAAAATTGTATTTCTTATTTTAAGTAATTGTACAAAGGGCTTATCATTCAACATATCAGTCTATGCATCTTGATCAATGCCATCCTTTTCCTCATATTCTCCCATCCCTGCCAACCCTACCCATCCCCTCAGTTTTTCTGTTTCCTTGCTGTCTTAATCTTTGAGTCAATTTCTACTCAGCACTGCATGTAAGATGTATTGTTCATTTAAAAAAAATGTTTCCCTAACTGGGCACCAGTGACTCACATCTGTAATCCCAGCTACTCAGGAGGCTGAGATCTGAGGATCACGGTACAAAGCCAGCCCAGGCAGGATAGTTTGTGAGACTCTGATCTCCAATTTACCCCCAGAACACCAGAAGTGGCTCTGTGGCTCAAAATGAGTGCTAGCCTTGAGCGAAAGAGCTCAGGAACAGCACCTAGGCCTTGAGTTCAAGCCCCACAACTGACAAAAAATCTTCCCCTACAGTTGTATCTAACACAAGGTGAACTTGGCCTGTTGCCCATTGGATGTGGTATGAATTTCTTCTACTACACTTCCATGATTTTTTCTAGCAGCTCAAGCACTGGACCTCTTTTTGTCCCATCAGAGATACATTCCCTAGAACCAGGATATTTATGCAAGATGGTGATGTCAGAAACAGGGGAGACTCAGCACCTCCAGGTCCCAGCTGAACACACTTTTGCCTAAATCCCTGAAGAACTAGGACATTTGTACACAAGAAGGAAAACATCTTTAGCAACAATGCCCATCAACAATGGGAAACCAATTAAACCAATACCGTTGTTGTGCGTACCTGGTCATCTGTTTGTTCAGTTCTAGTGCCTCTCTTCTTCTGGGCTGAAGTCTTAACATCTGACTTGGTCTTACTCTATCTTTTTCCATCCCCAAAGTTCTAGTCACTCTTGTCCAGTATAAAGTCCCACCACCAGCTTATCATCTTTGTTCAACTGCCGGCTTGTTGAAGTGGACTCAGGCTATTCCAGTGATAATACAACCCGACCTGGTACCCACAGAAGCTGTGCAGCAGGGGCCATTTGCCACTTGCTGTTTCCCCATCGTGCTTATAACCCTTAACAATGATATGCATTAGAGACAGAACCACGCGATATACTGGACAGGGATAGTTTACGTAATGAATAATTAAAACAAGCACTAAGAGCAGAGGATTGGGCACAGGAAGGAGCAATGGGACCAAAGCAAGGCTGAAATTCAGAAGGGAAAGCATCTAATCCTGTAGCTCATGTGGTGTGTTGGGTACAGGGTGGTATGGTGTGAGCTCCTAAGTGTGCAAAGCTCAGTCTTTTCACCCTACATGGCCCCTCTCTTGGGCTGGTTCCACTCCTATCCTGTGGCTTTTCTTGTCAGACATCCCAGGAACATGGTGTTTCCAGCATCCTGTGGTCTCCGTTGTTGCTCAGATTTCACCCTCACATCTTCTCACGTTTCTCTCTCAGGGAAAGCCTGAAGGGATTTCATTGCTCTCACACGTGTCCCGGCTTTCCAGCCCCACCTTTGAAATCTGGATAAAACTTCCATGACCCCACAGCTCTTATGAGACACAAATTAAAGCATAAAAAAACCTATTCAAGGAAATCATAGCAGAATGTGTTTTCCAAATCTAGGCAACTAGATGGACATACAAGCACAGGAGGCATGTATAACCACAAATAGTCATGATCAGAGAACTTATCCTTCTAATATTACACGAAGATGCCAAGAGTAAACAGCAGCAACACAACAAAGAATGGAAAATGCGAGTGGGGAGGACCAATTATTTACAAAGGCTAACTTTTTGGAACAACAGCCAACCACTCAGTGAAACCCTAAAAGGTCATGAGAACACGAGGTGATGTATTTCAAACCCTGAAGACTGTAACTGCCAGCTTAAACTCTTCTCTCCAGAACAGAAATAAAGATTTTCACGATAAGCATAAACTAAAGCAATTTATGACCACTAAGTATTGCCAATGCTAGGTAAAGGAATAATATACGTAAGACAGAAGAAAAGATGTGCACAATCAAGAGGACTTGGGAAAGAATACATCTCACAAGAAGAACTGATAAGCAGAGGAGAACTAGAGAAAATCAAACATTGTTCATCCAGGAAACTGGCAATTCTATTAGATTATTAAGGAAGAAATTACCATACACTTTCCCATAATAACCCGCAACGCAAAAGCCTTAGCTCTCCAGTTAAAAGGTACGGAAGGGATAAATGTACTAAAATAATCCAACATCTAATTCTTGCTTTCTGAAAGAAACTTACTTCACGGAAAGGACTCTACACAGAGACATAGAGACAGAGACAGAGACAAACAGACAGACAGACACACATACACATACACAAAACTAGTCTCCCTATCTCCTACTTCCCACCACTTCCCAGTCATGTCATTTAACTTATGAATCAATCAATGGATTAATTCAT
Source organism: Dipodomys spectabilis (assembly GCF_019054845.1). Taxonomy (NCBI): domain Eukaryota; kingdom Metazoa; phylum Chordata; class Mammalia; order Rodentia; family Heteromyidae; genus Dipodomys; species Dipodomys spectabilis. Next base: position 5,858,930 of record NW_024870744.1, read on the forward strand.
TGGTAAGATGAGGACCTTTTTGATCCACTCACTTCCCCAAAGCTCACGGGCTTGCTACTCCAGAGCCTGGTGCTCTCTGGAATCTTCTAAACAAATTGGTGTGCAACCGCACATGCCAAACAAGTGTGGGCTTCTGTCCACATTGTGGGCATAGAGAGATCTGTGCTGTGCCATCCTAACTCACCGCTGACTCTTCCTGGAGGCTCGGTGGAAGTCTGCATCCCCTTGTCTCCACAGAAGTCAGAGGTTTCCCTCTTCCTTGCCACATTCTCTCCATCTTCACAGCCTGCACTGACTAGCTGTGTTCTTGTACCCTAGTGCCAACCCGCTCTGATTCAGCCCCCTGTCTCTCTTTCACACTCGGAGAACTGGTGACTGCTCTGGACCCACCTGGACAATCTCCGTCCACCACAGGAGCCCCTGGCATCGCTGGTGCCGTCTGTAGTCTTCATCTCCCTCTGCCAGGCAACTTCACATGTCTGCAAGTTCTGGGTCCAGGACATGAGCAGCTTTGGAGCCAGTATTCTGCTTTTCCTGAAGGAAAATGAATTTGTAGGAAAATGAAAGGGAAGAAGGTCTCCCAGTCAGAGCCTTTGCCAAGAGATCCATCAGACGCCACCTCACGTTGTCAAATGACTTCGCAGGCCCCAGTGCTGCCTGTCCCAGATCTGCGGGTGACCCCATGGGCAGTGTGTCGATGCACCAAGGAGGGAGGCTGTGCAGGCCAGGTAAATTCCCTTACAGCAGAGGTCCCCTCTCTCCCAGCGAGGAAGCTCGGGAGACTGATGTCTGAGGAGCCATGGGTGGGGGTACAAGAGGGCAGCTGGTCTCGTTCAGGGGGAGGGAGAACTAAGGAAGAGACTCCTCAGCTCTGTTAGGACCCCACAGAGTGAGTGCAGACCAGTAGAGGAGCAGCAGAGGATCCCAGCAGTTCAGGGACCTGGAAAACTCTGGGGTTTGTGGATATGGAGTTACAGTCTTTCCCCTTTTAGAATAAAGGCTGCATAACAGAGAGATTATTCTGGAAGCTGCCTGCACTCCATGGCTGACTGCCACGCATACACATCAGCATACACACACAGATCCAGGCACACACATGCACACTTACACACACGCATAAGCACATGCATTTGTATGTGTAGATAGTCACATGCATAAATGGTGCACACACAACAACACTCAGCTTCATGCACAAACATGCCTCCAGGAGTAAACACACACACAGAATGTCAACATGTGCACACACATACACACACTAGAGACACCGATGTAACTACAAATCCCGAAGGGAATCATTCAGACACACATGGAGAGGCTCGGGCAGGCACAAACAAGCGTACACGTGCACTAGCAAAGGCAAGATTCACAGGACACAGTCACACAGGCACATGCAGACAGCAGGTGGATTCCTTCAGTCAATGGCCTGTGCTGAGCTCTCCTAAGACCTAGAATGAGGGATGGGGTGGTAGCCCTGGACGGATGTGGAGATGAGGACAAGCTCGGGTTTGAGTGGGCAGGCTGGGGGTAGAAAGAGGCAGCGAGCATTCTGTGTTTCCCGTGGGGAACAGGTGTGAAGACGGAGCAGGAGCCAGGGTTGTGGAGGAGAGGGAAAGCAACATAGCTTGCAGGGGGCCTTGCTGGTGGAGGGGTTTGGAGACAGACTTTGCTGAGCTTGGAGTCTGAAGGTGGAGGAGAAAGGGGGAGGTGTGGCAGCCTTGCTGTGGGTGGGAATTGGGGTCTAGGTACAGGCCAACAACACCAGGGAGCACGTCACAACCGAGGCTGGTCCTGGCTCTGGGGAAGGGGGGAGAACAAGGAGCCCTTGTGGTTGTTCCAAGGCAGAACACTTCCCACTCTGATAATACAGTTCTTGCTCCGCCCACACTTCCTCAAAGCCCATCAAAGGACATTGTGAAAGCTAATTGCACAAATTAGTACTATCCATTCACTGCCATCCCAACCAAGTCCTGTAACTGACCCTACCTTCAAGCGCGTGTGCGTGCGTGTGTGTGTGTACCTTTGTGCAAATGAGGGCAGCGAGGTCCCATGACAGAATAAAACCCAGTGGCTGTGAGGAGGCGGGTGCACGGAGCAGCCATGGAGCCCTTGCAGCTGCTTCTGCTGTCCGGGGCGCTGAGCCTGCTCTCTGTGGTGCAAGCAGAGGGGCCTAAGCTAATTCCAGCTCGCTCTTGGCAGGTGACAGCCCTGGGCAGGAGTGAGGGTGGGGCCTGGGTCTTTTTTGTGTGCCTGTGTCGGGTGTGGGGCCTGAACTCTGTCCCTGAGCTCTTCAGCTCAAGCTAGCACTGTACCACTTGAGCCACAGAGCCACTTCCGGCTTTTTCTGCTTGTAAGGTGCTGAAGAATCGAACCCAGAGCCTCATGCGTGTGAGGCAAGCGCTCTACCACTGAGCCACCTTCCCAGCCCAGGCCTAGGTCTTTGAGATGAGGTCTCAGGCCTGTGACTAGGGGCTGGCGGTGGGGGTTGGCAGTGTGTGGGGTCTTAGGTCCTTGGTGACATCAGTCTGGACCAGGGGTTGGTATGGGAGGGTCTCTGGGGGATAGTAGCGTTGTCCAATCGCTGGAGGGGATCCAGAGGTTGAGGGACAGACTGCAGATTTCTGAAAGTGAAAACTTCTTAGAAAACCCACGGCTTTGTGTAGATGGTTACCCATGAGCCTTTCATTGGGAAATAAAAGTTCTAAGTAGAGTCCCATCTGATGAGTGGAAAGAGCCTTCTCTGGAGGAAGTGAGTCATTGAGTGGCAGGACCCCCCTCCTCCCCCTCCCATTCCCCCTCCCCCCCCCTCCCTCCCAGGACCCAGCTGGGAGTGGCCTGGAAGCCTCCCCAGGCCGTCCCACCAGCCCCTGCTGTGCCAGTTCTGCTCTGAGACAATTTCTCCCTTCTAGCTTTTAGGAGATTGGAACATAGTACGCTGGGCAGGAAACATGCCTATTCCTGAAAAGCGGAAAGCCCACCCTCTGCCCCCCTTCATGTTTGCCATCAACAAACTCAAAAAGCTGGAGTTCAGGATGAACATCATGTGAGTACCCTGCCCACAGGCCGCTCTCCCCACGCCCTGCTGTGCGTTGTATTACCCCAACCCCCCACTGTGCTCCTGCATCCCCGTATCATTCGCCACGAGGAATACGGCATCTCTTCTACGATCTCAGCAGTGTGCCAAGTAACATCTCAGGGTTGTGTTCCTGTGGGGTGCTGGATGCTGAGTGACTCTGGCCGACCGTCTGTAGAGTTAAAGCATGTGGGCCAGACGCGTGCATCGTGCGTGCCCTTGGCCGTTTATCTCACTGTGGGAGCGTTGGTGTGTTGGAGAGGACAGGAGGGAGTGGGTGTCCCGGGAGAGAACGAACCATGTTTGGCTGCTGTGTTCTAGGAAACCAATCGGATGCATTCAGTTCAAGCTGCCCCTGGATGAACACTCTGAGCCCGGTCTCTTCTTCACCTGTAAGTAGCCAAGTAAACACAAGTTCTCTCCTTTGGTCGGGAGAGGCTTGGGCTCACAAGGCTTCTGCTGCCCGCAGGGTGGAGACACAAGATCTACATCAGTCTCCTTCCAGGGAAGAAGCACGCCATTGCTTCCTTCAAGGACAAGGTGGACAACATCTTGCACCAGATGATGATGCTCATGGGTGTGTTCCAGTGCGTTCCGAGCTGGTGGGAGCTGAACAGGAACTTCTGGCTTGCTGTTCAAGGACAAATGTCCGCTTCCTCCCAGCTCCCTCCAGGCCCTAACGCCCAGCCATCTCCGGCTCCCTGGGCTCTTTGTGGGATAGGGATTTGTTGGCCTCCCTCGCCCTCAGCTGTCATGTGACCAATCCCAGTCCATAAGGCCCATATCCATGCTTGGCCCACACCTCAGGCCCCTCCTGTCCCTTCTCAGGCTGCACTGGGTGTGGGCACGCGTTGATCAGGAGATCCGTTTGGGGCGTATGTGCAATGTGGGCAGCATGAGCAGCGTGTGCCTTGTCTTAATGGTGGACTCCGGCATCCAGTGGGTGGAGGCTGGGGCATTGGTCAAGACTCTGCTATGCACAAGTGGCCTCCATGGGAAGCGGGCTATCCCAAAGGTCAGTAGGGTCCAGGTGGATGCCTTGGCTTCAGCCTGTGACCATTGTCACCTTCAGGGCCACTTCTCCATCCCGAGCCTCTCAGCTCTCCCCACGCTTCCGGTCTCTGCCAGCGTTCTCCAGGGCCTCCTCTCCAAGGGTCCTCCTCACCACGCAGCCTTGCGAATATCCCTCCTCATTCTCTCTAGCGTTCTACATCTGCCTTCTCCTGTTTACTGATGCTGCTCCCCTCTCTGTCCACCCCATCCTCAGTGTTCTCAGAGACTCTGCACCTACACGGTCCAAGGAGTAGACTATGTGGGAGTTTGGGCTGCACCAGGAATTCATGGACAGAAATATCCAATACTTAGAGATTGCCTTCACCTCCAGCTCAAAGCCTGCACCTTAGAGCCACTGTGGTGCCAGATCCATTAAATCTCCACAGGTCACCTCCCACCACCCTCTCTCAGTTCAAATCTCAGCTCCTTCCTCTCCCTCCTCTAGGCCACTGTGTTCTGGTGTAGGGGAAAGGTCCACACCAAACAGGGCCCAGGGCGGGGTGGAGCCTGTGCCACGCCCCATTTCTTTGACAGGATTTTCAGGGTAGGAACATAAGCATCATTGATCAGGAGGGTACGGCCTTCAAGACGAGTCTCCCTATGGAGGGAGGGGAGATGGCCGAGGAGGGGATAGGGTCCTGGAGGGACAGGGACACACAGGGCCTCTCCTGATGGGATGAGCTGGGTGGGGCCTTGCCTGGGAGAAGCTGAGCAGCTGATTGATGAAGGGGGAGGGTCACGGAGAGAGGGAGCTAGAGGTCTCAATCATCAATCTCAGTCTCATGCTGTCCTTCAGAGAAGGGCTGTAACATGACAAGACGTGATACCTGTGAAGGGAATTCTCCATCCATCCTCTGCTGGGAGCCCCTTCCTGTGAAGGCCTTAACAGAAGGGAGCAACCAGCAGTGATCAGCTTTGAGAAAGACTATGTCCCAAATGATGCAGACACCTAACACCTGCCTCTTAGCTCCCACTGGCTGACCTCTTTCTCAGGAGATCAGGGCTGGGGAGGCTCCATCCTGGTATTTGAATCTTCTCAGTGCTCAGAGATCTCCTGCACAAGCTGCGAGTCTCCCGTGTGGGATAGTGGCCTTCACTCATCTCCGCCCACAGCTCCGTGCGCTGTGGGCCTTGCGATCCCTCTCCCACCCTTACTCTGTGTGCCTGCAGGTCGCACCCTGGACGAAGACGCAGAGGCTGTGAAGGTGTTTGTGGACTTTGTGGATAGCACAGGGCTAAACAGAACAGATATGGTCCATCCTAACCACGTCGGTAATGTGAAGAATTTTTCCCCCTTATTTCTCCTTCCTTTTTTTTTTTTTTTTTAATGATTCCATTCACCTGAGGTTTGTACTTTTGGATGTCCCGTGGTGACTGCACTGCTATTCCTCCACGCCTCTGTCTATGTCTGCTCTGCAGGTGCCTGTAAGTTGCCACCTAAGTCTTAATGCAGGGAGGGAGGACCCGCAGAAAATGCCTGGACTTCAGAGCTAAGGAACCTGCGTACCCTCTGCATCCTGTGGACTTAACTTCTCTGAGCAGAGGAGAACAAGGCCATCACCCGCACCTTCCAAACCTCTCTACCTGACTTCCCCGAGAGATGCCAAGGAGATTAGTAGAGCACATCTCTGGGTGTGTCTGTGAGTGCATTTGTATAGGCAATCAGATCATGAAGGGTTCTGATCTAATAATAAATAATTTAATGTCTTGTTGGATTCAAATTTGGAATATAATCTTGCTCGATCATGGACCTGTTGAAGGTGGAGGCTGGTTGGAGGAGTTGAGCCACCAATGCACAGGGCTATTCAAATGTGTATTTTGGCCTTTGCCCCTTCCTGTTACCCTCAGGGCTCCCTGACTGCTAAGAAGTGAGTGGCCCTCTCTGCCCCACAGACCTACCCTGTGGTGTTCTGCCTCAGCTCTGGTCCAAAGCAACCAGATATCCTTGGACTGAAGCCTCTGAAGCCCTGAGTCAGAATAAATCTTTGTTCCTTAGGTTGTTTCCCTCTGCTATTTGTCACAGTGATGAAAAAAAAAACCCACAACAAAACCATGTTCCTAATGCCCTTTGCTTTCAATGGAGGTGGTCAGTGTCCTCTAGCCATCTAGTGCCCACAGGCTCAGGCTTTGCCTCATCAGGTGTGGGAAGAAGCATCATTAAATGTTCATAGTGGGGCTGGGAAGGTGGCTCAGTGGTAGAGTGCTTGCCTTGCATACATGAGGCCCTGGGTTCGATTCCTCAGCACCACATAAGCAGAAAAAACCCGAAGTGGTACTGTGGCTCTAGTGGTAGAGTGCTAGCCTTGAGCTGAAGAACTGAGGGACAGTGCCCAAGCCCAGAGTTCAGGCCCCTCGACTGACAAAAAACAATGTTCATAATGGTCAGGAAGGAGGAGTTTTAATAACTCACAAGCCATAGCATGCATGGTCTCAGAGAGGGCAAGGCAGTCCCAGGGAGGCAGGCCTAGGGTCACCCAGTAAGGTGATTCCAGAGCCTGGTGTCTTGGGATGTTTTTCAGTGGTCTGGTACCTGGCAATGCGTGGTGACCATCCCCGGAGAGTGGGAGGTATGACTTCCATGCACGTAAAATGGGGCTTGAGGATGGAATCACCACCATCTCTAGAAACCATTGAGAGTTCAATTTCTTCCATGTTCGGTGGCAGCACCCACAAGCTCTGGTCCCAGGAGTTCTGAGGGCATCTCAGTGCAGCATCAAGTGAATGAAATGGAGATGATTGCTGGCTCCATGCCAGGGGCACAGGCAGCTCCTCCCCTACAGCTGAGAAGATGGCTGCTCCTCACCTTCTTCATCAAATCCCCTGGGCATCTGGCAAGGCCTCCTATTTCACACGAAACGGGAGAGCCCTTGTCTCACGAACACAAGAAATAAAAGAATGAAACCACAAGGACAAGGCTGCAGTAGAATCAGAATTTTAATGTAATGCAGTAGACCCCCTGGTACCCATAAGTATATGGTTGCAAAGAGACCACTGTAGAGAAAAAAATCACAATTGCTCAGGAGGTGTGGAGTTCAGTACTGTACTACAGATCCTTGATTCAGTTTTCCTACATCACTGTCCAACTTCTACTAAAGACATGCTACCTTTCAACAAAGCAGACATTTTCACTATATGACTGAAATTAAGCACATAAAATGGGTTTTTGGGAGCTTAGGGAGATTTCCATAATTTTTATCTTCTTTTTTTTGGTACCATTTCAAAGGGAAACACTCAGCAGATCACACAGTAATTTAAATACATTGATGATAATCTGGGTTGACAGAGCATATTTGCATAAGCTGAGTTGTATAATGTGTTTATGGGATATCTTTTTTTAAACAAATTCTCATCGTTTTTTCAAATTCCTGATTAGTTTTTTTTTTTCTTTTTTCCCCAAGTCCTTGAGCTTGAACTCAGGGCCTGGGCACTGTCCCTGAGATTCTTTTTGCTTAAGGCTAGCACTCTACCACTTGAGCCACAGCACCACTTCCATTTTTTTCTGTGTATGTGGTTCTGAGGAATCGAACCCAGGGCTTCATGCATGCAAGGCAAGCACTCTACCACTAAGCCACATTCCCAGCGTGAGTGTTTTTTTTTTTTTTAAACTGTATTTGGTCAAAATAAGTCTAATAAATTAGTGAATAAAGCAGGTTTACTATATTCACCTGGGAAGGTTCAGGATATAATACAGAGGGCAGAACCTAGGGACAGGCAAGGTTCTATGCCTTTGGTGGCATTACTTGGCAAAAGTCAGTTGATCCTCATTTCCAGAGATCCAAAAAGCATCTTAGGCAACAAGTCAATCCTGGCAGAAAGGTATTTGGAAATGATCTTTGCTGATCTTGTCTGTTTGGTGTTCTAAAAGCCTGCACCCAGCTGACCGTATCTCAAATCTGAGAAAGTTTCTGCTGTTATTGTTTGAATGTTTTCTGTGCCATTGGTTTGAACTTCTTCCCCTTCATCTATGCTCATGATTTACAGGTTTGGTCTTTTCTTCTTGCTGGTATGAGGCCTTCAATGCAGAACTTAGGTGCAGTCTCCTTGTGTTTTGGCTCAAGGCTGGTACTCTACCACTTGTACCACAGCTCCACTTCTGGCTTTTTAGTGATTAATTGGAAATATGAGTCTCATGGATTTTCCTGCTTAGGCTGGGCCTTAGATCTCAGCCTCCTCAGATGGCATGAGCCACCTGTGCCTGGCTAGGTTTGTTTGGTCTTTTTTTTTTTTTTTTTTTTAAAGTCGCTTTATTGTTATTTTAAAGGTGATGCACAGAGAGGTTAAAATTACATGCACAGAGGGGTTAAAATTACACAAGTCAGGTAATGAGTACATTTCCTTTTATACAGTGTCTTCCCTTTGCTCACTCTCTCTCAGTCCCTTTTCATCTCTACCCACGAGCTGTAGATTTCACTTTCATCTGTGTCCAGTGAACTATTCTGCTGCACTTTTTCACCCTTTTTCCCTTGAGTTCTGTACCCTCCATCCTAGCCTCCCAGGCAAATACACCATACGTAAGGAAAAGAAATCAGAATCATCAACTAATTAACATAATAAAAGAGATCTCTTGTTTCTATATCTTGTTTGTTTTGATATACACATATATTATTTTATATAAATATAAAGAGGCATATATGCATTGTGCCTTTGTGTTTCTCTCCTAGGAGCATCCTCTTCTCACTGGTCTCACTGCGTGTGAGTGTCCAGAATCCTGTATAATTTATCATATCCCAGTGTATTTTAGATCAATTTTCTGCAAATCAGAATATGTGCCATTTGTTATTCTGAGCTTGTCTTGTCTCACTTAATGTGATTTGTTCTAGTTCTATCCATTTCCCTGCAAATGGCATAATTTTATTCTTTCTAATGGTTGTGTAAAATTCCATTGTGTGTAGGTACCACATTGTTTAGACCTACTCATTTATTGTGGGGCGTCTGGGCTGCTTCCATATTTTGGCTATTGTGAATAGTGAAGCAATGAACACGGATGTGCAGGTGCTTTTATGGTGTCCTGGCTCATGATATTCAGGGTAGATGCCCAGGAGTGGCATGGCAGAATTGTAGGGAAGATCTGTTTACTTTTCTGAAGAACCTCCAGATTGCTGTTCAGAGTAGTTGTACTAGTTTACATACACACTAACAGTGCACTACAGTTGGTGGTCTTTTAATGGGAGTCCAAATCAGGGTCAGGGGAATTTGGAGACGGTTCTTGGTCTGTTGATTAAGAGTTGGAAAATCTGGGAGATGTAGCAACTTTCGTCTCTGTTGTGTTCATCCTGGAATTGAAACTGATCTTATCCTCAACAGGCCCTGGGTCGTAGCCAATGGCCAGGCAACAACACTTCCTCTGATGAGGAGTTCCTGGGCCCATTCATTCTCAACCCAAAGTGTCTCTGTGGTGACTGTAAGTCGGCCTCTCCCCTCTTAGGGGGGTGGCCAATTGCTGGATATGTTCTCGGCCGCCCGGGCCTGGGACCTGCTGCTGCCCCCTTTACATAAACCCTGGCCTGCATCCTTGCTACTCAAGGAGGTAGGGAGAGGTATCAACCTGTGCACAGGAAACAAATGAGATCACAGGCATGTAGATCCCAGGAGCAGGAGCACGGTGGGAGCTAGTGGGAAGGCTAATATGGAGGTCATGCTGTCAAGGACCCAGGGACTGTTGTGTGCATAGATAACAACACTGTTAGTGTGTATGCTGCACTAACCACAGGGGAGCACTCACTGCTGCCTGGACTGGGAGAACCAGTGCTTGCAGATGAAGCAGGAAGTGGCTGGACCCTGGGATTGGAATCCATCTGAGCAGGGAGATTATTGTCAATGTCATTGGAGGAGTTCATGCTTTTGTTGTTGTTGATGGTGGTCATGGGGCTTGAACTCTGGGCCTGGGCACTGTCCCTCAGCTCTTCAGCTCAAGGTTAGCCCTCTACCACTTTGAGCTATAGCAGTTTTCTAGTGGTTAATTAGAGTTAAGAGTTTCACGGGCTTTCATGTCAGGGCTGGCTTTGAACTGCAATCCTCAGATCTCAGCCTTCTGAGTATCTAGGATGACAGGAGTGAGCCACCAGAGCCTGTCTGGAGCTCATGCTTTGTCACAACAGAGTGACACATTCCCTCTGTGACTAGCTACCTCCTGAGCAATGTCCACCGGGGCCCCTGGCTTACTCTCTTGTGTCAGCCTCCTGAAAATAAGGTTTGACTTGGCCATTCAATTGTGCAAGGGCCCTTGGTTAGAGCTCATCCTAGCTGCTGTCTTATGCTAGGACTCCCTGCCCTGTCCTGCCTTGCCGGCTACTCCTACGGATGATGCCAAGAGGCCAGCATGTGACTGAATGTCTCAGGACCTTCAGCCTACAGAGACTCTTTGATTTCTTATTCTCTGAGTGTTCAGCAGAAGCCAAGCATTGGTAATGCCTAGGTCACAAAGACTGATATCCTCTAAGAGGTTTTGTTTTCATTTTTTTTGGTCCGTTTTGGGGCTTGAACTCTGGGCTTGGCCGCTGTCTCTGCACTCTTCAGCTCAAGGCGAGTGCTCTACTGCTTCCGGTTTTCTAGTGGTTTAGTGGAGAAAAGAGTCTCACGGCCTTTCCTTCCCAGGCTGGCTTTGAACTGTGATCCTTAGATCTCAGCCTCCTGAGCAGCTAGGATGACAGGCGTGGACCACTGGTGCCTGGCTTTTTTGAGTAAAGTTTTGCATGTGGATCAGGTCAACGTCGTCCTTTCATAGGTTGGTGGTCTCAGAGCCACTCATTGGAGCAGACTCCAATTGGTGCTGGGTGCTGGGTGCTGCTTTCCTTCCTGGTCTTGGAGTTGTTCCTCATCTGTGGTTGCCTCCATTGGCCTGTGGATCAACAGCCTCTGCTATATGCTTGGCATTTCCTGGCTGCTCCCGGGGTCCCCTGCAGCATTCTGGGTTCCTCCTGTGCAGGGCACTGTCCTGTCTGGATGTTTGTCCACATGTTCTGATGGTGGCTCAGGGCTTCAATGCCACCTTCCTCTCTTGCACACAGCAAAGCTGCCTGGGCCTCTGGTGTCTGCTTTCTGCCCCGGCATTAGAATTCCGTCTAGGCTTAGAGTTATGGCAACAAGTGGTGATGTCACCCATTTCCCTCATGGAGAGATTGCAACTGCACAAATGCGGTCCAGTATATAAAAACACACAACCATTTCAGAGGTTCACACCCAGTTCCCTTTCACTGTGGTCTGTATGTGAGTCTGTGCCTTGTCACGCCCTCCTGACACCAAGTTAGATGTCAATTCAACTGTCATTATGGCTTTAAAACTCTTGCATATTTTCCCAATTGGCTTCTACATTTGTGTGTTTGCCAACTCCACCTCCATCAATGTAGGCATTGGAGTTACCCTTTAAACCAGTCACATCCTGAATCTGGTACCCAGCAACTCCTTCTTTCATTCAGAGGAGGAGGCCAATTCCTTACAGCAGTTCACCACCCACCCCTGTCTGCCTTGTGCTCTCTATGTCCTGTGCTCGGCCAAATTCCAACACCAGTGGTCTGTTTTATCCATTTTGTCTCCAGTCTGTTCCTGGCACTGCCCCGGCTCCCTCTCCCCTCTGGAACTGCACTGTGGGCCTCTCCCAGCTGACTCCTCCTCCACCTGACTCTCATGGCTCATTTCCCCCACCATCTTCAACTCCAGGTGCAAATGTCAACTCGGGGAGGTGACGTGTGCCGTTCCCTTGAAAATACAAACACCCCCTCTTGCCTCAACCTTCCCTGTCCACTGTGTTCCCTTTGCTTTTTCCTCATCACACTTGTGACCTTTCAGAATAATTTGTAATTATATACATCAGTGTTCAGTCAGGAGGCAGGACCACGCGGTAGACAGAACAGGGAGAGTGTGTGTGGTGAACACTTGAACACTTGCCAGCACCAGTGTAAGGAGGACAATGGAGAACAGCCCCAGGCTGCCGGAGAGCAGCCGAGGAAGGACTGACGGGGCTGAGACCCCTCCACGAGGCTCAGGCCCCGCCTCTTTGGTGTGCTTGCGGCCCAGGAGTGGTGGGCGTTCTCTGGGCTGCCAGGGGAAGAGCTGTAATGGACAGTGCACATGGCTGGTGGGCAAGGCGGGTGGCCATATCCCTTCCCTTCCAGATATGGTGACCTGGGGCTGGGAAGCCCCAAGGCTCGCTGGGAGCCACTGGTGGAGTGTCACTGAGCTCAAGAGGAAGCCACGTGCTGGGGCCACTGAGCCAACAAAGAGAGCTCACGATGTCCCCTACGTGTGACACTGGTCATTACACAGCAGGAGGATGGAAAAGAAAGAGCTGGAAGCATCCTGGGGCTGGAGGGGAAGGCCCTGCTTCCTGGGCCTCTAATAAAAGTTATATTCATGCTGTGAACAGAAGGAAAGTGCCAACGAGTCCTCCTCCATTATTACAGAGCAAGCAATGAAGGGTGTGCTTGGAGTTAAAGGCAAGAGCTTGATTTGAGCACTGTAACTCCTCCGTAGTTTGTCTATTTTGTCCTCCGATGTGAATGTTGAGACAGCAGCACATTTGCTTTGATCCCTTCACTCTTGCATTCTTTGACCGTGTGGCCTATGGAGAATGGAAAAGAGTTAATTGGATACATGATTAGATGTGTTTTCTTTCTTTGCTTTTCTTTTTTGTTGGTCATGGGCTTGAACTCTGGGCTTGGGTGCTGTCCTTCAGCTCCTCAGCTCAAGGCTAGTGCTCTACTGCCTGAGCCACAGTGCCATTTCCGGTTTTCTGGTGGTTTATTGGAGATTAGAGAATAGGGAGGAAATCAGTGTTCAGGGACATTGCGGGGTCTCTGCATGAGTTTGAACGCTACTAGCTCACAGAAGTGCAATAAAGAGGCTTCTTCCTTTAGTGGACAAATATTCATGACCCCAAACATGTGGCTGGGTGCTCTTCAATAAAGTCCAGATAAAATTGCAGGCCACATGGTCAAGCCTCTACTCTTGGAGAACATAAAGGGGGACTGAGGAGTTGAGCTATGGCCACAGGTTGGAAAAGGCAAAGCAAGCGGCATCTGGGAGGGCTCTCAACAAGCATGGCTGGCCTCGGTGCAGAATGGGCAGGGGGGAGGGACGTTGATCTGCAGTGTGGGCTGGGGCCTGTCCCGAGCTGGTGACATCTCAGCAGACCCAGATGGATGCCCATTCCCAGGAGGCTCAGGGTGAGGCACGGGGGGCGGGGGAGGGGGTAGTGAGAGGACTCCATGGACACAGGGCTGGGACTCTAGGGAGCCGGGGGTGGGGGCTGTCTGTGGTTCAGAAGTTCAGCCCCTTCCTCAGTGACGTGAGGTGAGACACAGTTCCCCAGGGAACAGGGCCCAGGCAGGACGTGGGTGGCCAGAGGGTGTGTTGGAGGGGAGGGTGAGGAAGCTAGGGCCTTCCTCCATCATTTTAAAATACAGACTCATGTGCCAGCACACTGAATGACGGGGCCCCCCCTCCACACCCTCCATCGCATGGCTGCTCTGTGAGCACTGAGTTGCTATTCATCCGATTCCAACAATAACACCCTTCCACCTCCATGATGGACGTAGATTTGGCCATGACAGATGGACAGGAGGATATGGTTGGTGCCACGTGGGCACAGGCCACTGGCCGTGGGGGACATAAAAGGCGTCAGTCTCCTCCAGACAACACAGGAGACCTGCCTCATCTGTGAGCACGGAGCCCGGAGATGAAGACCCTGCTCCTGACCGCCGTGCTGCTCGGGCTGGTGGCTGCCCTGCAGGCCCAGGACCCTCTGTTTTTCTCCCCCCAGGAGCTGAATGTGAGCTTGGGCAGGGCGGTAGATGGGGCAGGAGAATGGCATGAGGGCCAGTCACCCGACATTGACTGAGCCCTGTGTCAGAAGGTGTCATCCAGCCTGAGGTGCTCAGAGACTGGGGACTCTGGTTCCCAGCCGACCTATGGCTGCCTGCCTGGGACAGGGATGGTGCAGGGCTGGCTCAGTGGAGCAGGTTAGGGGAGGGGGTCTGTTGAATGGATACCTGGATCCTGGGCCCTCTCAGGGAGGGATTTTCAGGACTGAGAACTTACCTGGCACTGGGGCTTGGGACACCCTTCCCCAGAAAAAAAAAAAAAGAGAATGGCATCTGGGGTACAGATACCCACTGCCTCCCCCCAGGGCCTGGAGCCTGGAGTGCTGGGCTGGACTGAGCTCAGGGGTGCAGGTGTGTGTGGGTGCATCGCAACTCGGGGGCCGCTGCCTGGGCGGTGGGAGTATCATCACTCAGGCTGTGTGTGGGAAGGCCGGCAGGGGAAACCTGGGCTCTTTGGGCTGGCTCATGGCGCGGTCTCTTCCAGATCACCGGGACCTGGTATGTGAAGGCCATGGTATCCAAGAACCTGACGGAGGGGAGAAGGCCCCGGGAGGTGTTCCCTGTGACTATAACGGCCTTGGAAGGTGGGAACTTGGAGGCCAAGATCAACTTCAAGTGAGTGTTGCCCCATGGCTCTCCTCCATCCACTTTCTCTCGCTTTCTCCCTGCCTTAAAGCTCAGGCAGAGGTGGGATGGGATTTTTAGGGATGGCAGCTAGGCTGAGGAGGGCATTCTGAGAGCTGTGGTCCCCTGTTTTTCAGATTTAATGGTCGGTGCTACGAGAAGAAGGTTCTGATGTACAAACTGGAACAGCCTGGCAAATACAGGGACTGTGAGTCTGGCCTGGCTGGGCCTGATCCTTGGGGACGGGAGGCTCCCTGCTTTGTCCACCTCACAGGAGGGGCTACCTCCAGTCCTGGGTGTCTGTGGCCTTGACACCAGCCACCACCACGTGCTACAGCAGAGAAGGACTTGGACATCTGGGCGGTACGGGAAGCAGAGCAGGGTAGAGTAGGGCCTGGGACCTCCTCCCACCTTGACCTCTTCTGCTGTCAATCATCTGGATTCTACAGCACCCATGGGAGGGACTTCCTGCCCAGTGTCAGAGACACAGCAAGGCCTGGGCTCAGGCTAGCTGGATCTCCCACCACCATGTTCTAGACTATTCCTTAATGTCATTGTCAATGTCTTCTCCAGGAATGGATATGCTAAAGAACTTTTTCCCTTCTTCATCTACAGCAAAGGGACACAAGTTGATATTTGTAGAGCAGCTGCCCATGAAGGACCATGTCATCATATACTGTGAAAAGCAGCGCCCTGGGAAAACATTTGGCATGGGAAAGCTCTTGGGTGAGGGCCCCTCAGAGCCCCTGTCTCCTGTGCCACCATCTGGGCTTTTAGTAGAGTGGACGTAGCTGCAGCTTGGCGCTGTGAGGTCTCCATGGCCTGCCTCTGGGCGCTGGTACTGTGTACTGCCTGGGGATGGCTCAGGCTCCAAAAAGGGTCATCTGGGCAGAGACTGTCAGGGACAGGGGCAGCCCAGGCCCCGAGAGACCTGGGAGGGAGTTTCAGCCCTGGAAGCTGGCAGGAGCCACTTCCTGTGATCTCAGGCCAAAGGTCATAGTGAAGGTGCTGGGCCCCGACGGAAGTCTGGGTGAGGGACCCTCCAGGGTCAGGGCACAGGCAAGCACCCTGGAGGTACAGAGGCCTTTGGGGTCAGTGTGTGACCCTGCAGGTCTGCTCAGGATCAGCCCAGCTCGTGAGGGTCACTGAGTGGTTTGGGAGGTGCTCCCACCCCAGAGCTCCCCTCTCCTTCTGCCTCTGGCTGCTGGAGGGCAGAGCCCCTGGTGCTAGGTGGCACTCATCCTGGGCCGTGCATGCACTGTGGGCAGCCACCGCCCCTCCACTCCTCACTCCGGCCTCTACCTCCGTGCACAGGAAGGAGCCCCGAGGCAAGCCCAGAGGCCCTGAAAGAATTTAAGAAATTCACACAGCACAAGGGACTCCTGCAGGAGAACATCATCATGCCTGAGCAGAAGGGTGAGCGCGAGCTCTGTCTATGCCCCTGCTCTGCGTCCCCAATCCTCCCTGAGTCCCCTACAACTTCCCACGTCACAGGGTCTCCTTCCGTCCACTTCCCCCTTGTGTGCATGCACGTCTCTCTCGCTCTCTGTGTCTCTGTGGGAAGACACAAGGACAGCAGGACCCCGCCCCATTCAGTGCTCGGCCACCGAAGGGTTAAGATTCCGACATGATGGGCCCTGGGCCCTTTCTCCGGCACCTCTCACTCTTGTGTTTTCTTGGCTTCTGCAGATAGCTGTGTTCCTGAGCAGAACTAGGGTAAGTCACCCTCCGGGAGAATGGTGTTAAAGCCGAGTTGGGCCCTGGTGTTTGAGGTCCAGCTGCTGTGGCCGTGACACATCAGGCAGGAGTTGGCCCTAAGGGGCGTTCCTGAAACTCCTTTCTTTGATCAGCATCCTCTCCTGATAACTTGGCTCGAGACATCCAGATCAGTGAATCAACACTGTCAGCCAAAGGCTGAGAGATCACCCCACTTCCCAATGCCTTTTGCTTTACCATCATTCTCCCCGCTCCCTTGCTCCCCCACGGTCCAATCTCCCACCCCAAATACACACCAGGGATGTTCGGAGACCTGGCTGGTCACAGAGGCGCAGTGATGGCTCTGGGGGCTCATGACTTCCCAACAAGCCCCAAAGCTTGGGGAAGGAACATCCCAAGCCCAGTGTCTGCACCCTGTCCGGCAGCCTAGACCACCTGCAGCTCCCATGCGATGGGCACTTACCTCTGCTCCTCTTCCTGTCACAGCAGCCACCAAGGTCTGTCCCTCTCAGCCATCCTACCACCAACACAGTGCTGGGAGCTCCCCGGACCACCTCTCGTGCCTGGACCGCCCCTTCTTCTTGAACCATGGCTTATCCTTCCATCTCCCACCCAGACCTGCTTCACTCTAAATAAAGCACTACAGCAATGATTCTGAGCTTGGCATGTCTGTGAAGGGGCCTGGGGTTACGTCCCTAAGAGCACTGCTAAGATGGGGAGATAGACCTAGTAAGGGCCCCAGGGGGTATGGTACCTGACAGTTCTGTAGGAGAATGTGATAGCCCCGGTGGGGGAGGGCGCTGGATGAACTCCCACCCCAGCAGGCTTTGCGTGAATCTGGGTCCTGGGCTGGAGAGATAGTGTCAGGGCTGCAGCAGTGTGCAGCCCCTTGGCAGGTTTCCTACTCCAGCAGAACTTTGTGTGATCTTAGGAGAGGCCCAGCTTTGAGCTGCCTAAGCTGGTCCTGTACTCAAGATGGTAAACATAGTCCTGAACTGCCCGCCCCAATGGAATCAGGCTGGGTTTGCCTAGTCAGTATAGGATTATATTGTCTGCAATTAGGAATAACTAAAAATTTCCCTTTATGATTTGCATCCCTTATTTTCTTTTTCTTGCCTTATTTCTCTGGCTAAAAATTCAAGTGCTACATTGAGTAAGAGTGGAGAGAGTAGACACAACTGTCTCATTCCCGATTATTTTTTAAGCACAGTCGAGTGGCTATCCTGGACAGTATCATTTATACTCTTAGCTCATGTACTAATTTGTATTAGTGTGGAACCCGAAAGCAAGTAACATGTACATACCGTAATAAAAAACAAGCAAACAGAATAGTTCATGCTCAAAATGTCTGCTTAGAATCAGATGAATTCCTTTCAGGGTCTCTTAGGGCACACCACCCCTTCCATGAATAGTGCTTTGATGAGGACCACTGGAACAGCTCATCCAAGGACCCTGCTAAGCGCACACAGCTTTGCTTAGTTTTTCATAGACTTCAAGTGGCATCAAACCCAGGCTTTTGGCAGATTGCAGGTGGACGGCATTCTCAGGAGCTACCTGTAGGTGGAGCTGTTGCACTCCAGGTACAGGGGTCATTTGAACACTCAATTTACACCTAGGACAGGACAGGTCAGTCAGGTATGTATGAAAAGCCATGATTTATTTTCTGCCTACCCACTTTGCATTCCAGAGGCTGGCACGTGGAAGGTCCCATGACCCCCACCACTGTGACAATGGCGGCAATGTTGAACACTCTCAATGTCTAATTCAGAACCAAATGAACTCACTCCAGTATTCAATAGGAAGTCAGTTGTGTGTCCATTGCCAATCCTCTCTTTGGAAGCCTCTAGAATTTCTTGGGACCCTGGGCCTTGTCATTCCTCGTCTGAGTCTCGGGCCCAAGAGGCCATCAGGCCTCTCCAGGGCTCTGTGTAACCGGTCTTCCTGGACCACTTGTAATCTCAACTACTTCCCCGGGGCTAGGGTCCCAGCTTGTGGGCCTTCCTGTAGAGACAGGAAGTGCCCAGGTCCTGGGTGGCACAGCGGAGGATGGACCAGCACCTCAGATCCGGCCGCGGGCGCCTACACAGCCTGCTGATTCAGCAAGCCGTGCCTGCAGGGTGCTGGACATGGGAAATGAGCGGCTGTGCTGTGGACAGAGGGTGTTAGAGTGATGTAGGCCTGGCGGGGGAGGGCTGTGGGCCAGGGAGGGGGAGAGGTGTGGGGCCAGAATGGCCCAGCTGCCATCAGAGCCTGCCCCGGTGCTGATTTCCAGCCACCAGGAACGAGACGACGCGGGAGGCAGGAAGATGTCTTCAGAGCAGTAGCAACTGGCCTTCCGATGCCAGAGATAGAAGCTGCTTCTTCCTCATGGCGGAGGTCCTCGCCCAAGGCATTGGTGCCGTGCACTGTTCCGAGACTGCCAGCCGATATAGCCACGGTACGGTGGCAGCCGTGGGACAGGCCTTCTGCGGGAAGCGTGCATGGCCCGCGCCCACGCAGAGCCAACGCGGCACTGCCACTCGCTTCACTGACTTGGCCTTCTGCTGAGGGAGCCGAGCTGGGAGCTGCCCCGGGGCCCCAGGGCCGCTGTCAGGAGCTTCCCAGGCAAGAAAGCCAGAGCTTTTTCCATCACTAGTTTCAGGGTCTTTATACCTCCCCTCCCCTCCCCCCTCCCTCCCGTCCCCTCCCTTCCCTTCTCTTCCCCTCTCCTCTCCTCCCCTCCTCTCTCCCTTCCCCTCTCCTCTCCTTTCATCTTCTTTTCTCTCCTCCCCTCCTGTCCTCTCCTCTTCTCTTCCCTTCTCCTTCCTTCTCCTCTCCTCTCCTCTTCTCCCCTCTCCTCTCCCTTCCCTTCTCCTCTCCCCTCCCTCTCCTCTTCTCTCTTCCCCTTCCCTTCCCTCCCCTACCTTCTCCTCTCCCTTCCTTTCTTCTCTCCTCTCTTCTCCCCTTCTCTTTTCCTTCCCTCCCCTCTCTCCTCTCCTCTTCTCTCCCCTCCCCTCCTCTCCAAAGGTAGACGGACACAAGACATTTGCCACATATTTCAAGACAGACGCTGAGGTGTCACAGGTAAAGCCAGTGGCCCGTGGACGGGTTGGTCAAACTCATGCTTGGAGAGGATGCTCTGCACCTTATCAGTGCCCCGTGAAGTTCAACAAGCCGGGGACTCTGGGATGCATCAGGAAGGGTTTCTCAGCCTCCTTTCTGGGTCCAGGGAGACCCCCCTCATTCCCCAGGAGAGGAGTCTGGGTCTGCTGCCAGCCTCGGGGCCTGGGGCCTCGGCTCCTTCACAGCCGGGGCTTCTTTCCTGTGTCTGACTCACGTGAGCACACGCATGTGTCTCCCTCCGTGGAGCTGGGGCCTTTGCACGCCTTGCTCAGGAGGGCACACAACCTCTTAGAATGTACGTGTTTTCATGTGCAAAGTGCAGGGCCTTTCTTTGTTCAGTAAGAATTTGAGGTTAAGTGACACACCCAAGGACAGAGGAAGGTCACCGAGACCCGAGCCCCGGTCCCTCTGTCCCCGCACCTTCCTTCCCACAGTGTATGAATCATTTCCTGCCAGCTCTCGTCTGGGTCCGCTCCTCTGGCCAGCCACCCTGTCCTGCACATCCTTGGGGTGGAACGCTGCTGTTCAGTGACTTCCAACAATAATGGCATTTATCCTCCACTGCAGAGCTGGCCGTGTTTGTGGTCAGGAAGGGACAGGCCTGTCCTCTGTGCCAAGTTCCCCGGTTCCAGGACCCAGTGGTATAAAGGGCAGCTGAGTGAGGAACCAGCACAGGTTCCCCCAGTCCCACGAGCAAGCTGTTCAGCATCTGTGAGAACAGACCCCAGACATGAAGACCCTGCTCCTGAGCTTCGGCCTGGGCCTCGTTGCTGTCCTGCAGGCTCAGACCCTTCCGACTGTGGTGGAGGAGGAGAAGGAGGTGAGCCTCAGTTGCGGGGGTGGGGGGGAATACCAGGAAAGGAGACTGAGGCGGCTTGGGTGAAGACCCCAGTTTCCCATGCATCCAGGGAAGCCCTTGTGTTAGGGTCAATCCCGAAGCCCTTCCAAGGCAACGTGTGACAGAGCATGGAGTGGCCGGTTAAGATGGGCTCGGGGTGCAAAGAAGCTATGGTAGGAAGTGGGGCCTGGCTTCAGCCCTGGCTGGGCGGAGGGAGCCTGCAGTCCTGGCTGAGCTACAGGGACTCAGAGCCTCCAGTGGACCGGCAAGGGCAGCGCACGGAAGGAGATGGAGGCCAAGGTGTAGTGTGGGACTTGGATCGGGGAGGGCGCATCTGCAGGGGGGTCTGCTCACACCGTGGTGACAGACACGTACTGTCCCCAGGATGCAGGGACGTGGTATTTTAAAGCCTTGGCATCCGACAAGGAGATTCCTGGCGGGAAGCTGGGCTCTGTGTCTGTGACCCCCATGAAGATCAAGATCCTGGACGGGGGCAGCCTCAAAATCACGTTCACTCTCGGGTGAGTGTCTGCTGGCCCCACCAGGAGGTCATGCTCTCCTTCAGCTTTCCCTGGCTCGACCCAGGGCTGGGGCAGGCAGACAATGCTTTCTACTCCGCCTCCCTTCCTGCGTCCCTCCACACCTGGAGGTTTAGGAGCAACGGTGCCAGAGGGTGCCTTGGTCAGAAGGGCACTGTGGTCTAGGGGCCCCAGAGCAGACGTGGTGGGCGTGGGGGCTGGCACCCACCTTCTACTGGTGAGGGAACAGTTGTTGGCCACTCAGGCCCTGTGGGGACAGGAGTTTTATATTCAGAACTGATCAGAGCTGTCAGACTGGGCTCATGGACCCTGGACCTCATAGACCTTCTAGTGAATTTCTCTTTGGGAGCCTCACAGGTGTGGGATTTGCAGAATGGCCTACAGGGGGCGCAAAACACAAGCAAGATGGCTTGTCAGGCAATGTGACAGTCACCTTTGAAATTCCTCTGTGGCCCTCCCCTTGGGCCCTCCCCTCTGGGCCCTCCCCTCTGGGCCCTCCCCTTGGGCCCTCCCCTCTGTGGCCCTCCCCTCTGGGCCCTCCCCTCTGGGCCCTCCCCTCTGGGCCCTCCCCTCTGTGGTCCTCTCCTCTGGGCCCTCCCCTCTGTGGCCCTCCCCTCTGTGGTCCTCTCCTCTGGGCCCTCCCCTCTGTGGTCCTCCCCTCTGTGGTCCTCCCCTCTGTGGTTCCCCTCTGGGGCCCTCCCCTTGGGCCCTCCCCTCTGGGCCCTCCCCTCTGGGCCCTCCCCTCTGTGGCTCTCCCCTCTGTGGTCCTCTCCTCTGGGCCCTCCCCTCTGTGGTCCTCCCCTCTGGGCCCTCCCCTCTGTGGCCCTCCCCTTGGGCTCTCCCCTCTGTGGCCCTCCCCTCTGTGGCCCTCCCTTCTGTGGCCCTCCCCTCTGTGGCCCTCCCCTCTGTGGTCCTCTCCTCTGGGCCCTCCCCTCTGTGGTCCTCCCCTCTGTGGCCCTCCCCTCTGTGGTTCCCCTCTGGGGCCCTCCCCTTGGGCCCTCCCCTCTGGGCCCTCCCCTCTGGGCCCTCCCCTCTGTGGCCCTCCCCTTGGGCCCTCCCCTCTGTGGCCCTCCCCTCTGTGGCCCTCCCCTCTGTGGTCCTCCCCTCTGTGGTCCTCCCCTCTGGGCCCTCCCCTCTGTGGCCCTCCCCTCTGTGGTCCTCTCCTCTGGGCCCTCCCCTTGGGCCCTCCCCTCTGTGGCCCTCCCCTCTGTGGCCCTCCCCTCTGTGGCCCTCCCCTCTGTGGTCCTCTCCTCTGGGCTCTCCCCTCTGTGGTCCTCCCCTCTGTGGCCCTCCCCTCTGGGCCCTCCCCTCTGTGGTCCTCCCCTCTGTGGCCCTCCCCTCTGTGGTCCTCCCCTCTGTGGCCCTCCCCTCTGTGGTTCCCCTCTGGGGCCCTCCCCTTGGGCCCTCCCCTCTGGGTCCTCCCCTCTGGGCTCTCCCCTCTGTGGTCCTCCCCTCTGGGCCCTCCCCTTGGGCCCTCCCCTCTGTGGCCCTCCCCTCTGGGCCCTCCCCTCTGGGCCCTCCCCTTGGGCCCTCCCCTCTGTGGCCCTCCCCTCTGGGGCTCTCATCTGTGTGACCCCTCTGCACGCCCCCCGCCTTCCCCCCCAGCTCCCACCAACATGGCTCCCACCTGTGCATCTCACTCATCCTCCTGGCTCCCACCCGCGTTGTGCTGTGACAGTGTCTGTGATTTGGTCCTAAGATCCTGCCGTTAGGCCACACTGACCACAGGGATGGCCATGGAGCGTGGTCTCTACCTCATTTCCAGAACTGAAGCTTTCCCTCACTGTGACAGGGACGGTCTATACCGGGGGCTGTCCCTGGGATTCTCCACATCCAGTAGGCTAGCAGGGAGAGGGGCTGGCCAGGTGAGGGTTAGAGGGCAGACCCACAGCCACAAATGAGGATGCAAACTGGGCAGCCTAGAGGTTTCTCTGGAGAGAGTAGAGGGGGTCAGACAGGCCATTGGAGGTCTGGAAAGGAGTAGTGGTCCCTGCAGAGGCCAGGGATCTGCCTGTGGACGGAGGCATGGAGGACTAGCTGTTGCCTGGACCTGAGATGGGGTGAAGGCTGCTTCTCCTTAGGCCATGTCCCCGCCATGGGCCTCCTTAGGACACACACTGTGGCTTTCCCCAGCAGAGAGACCCAGAGCAGAAGAGAGCTGCTCACTGACCTTCTGTTTTCCAGGATTGCAGGCCACTGCAGGGAGATAAGCAGCACCCTGAAGGAAACTGAGGAACCCGGGAAATACACAGCCTGTGAGTCCACAGCCCCTCGCGGCTGCTCCCCAGTCCCAGCGGGGAGGGCCAGCGTCCACTCAGGGTGGCCTTTTGGTCAGAGAACTTTTCTCTCCATTCAGCACTTGTTTGCACACACCCTTAGCTCCCATGGCTCAATTTGCCTTCAAGACCCACACACTGTCCTCAGCCTGGACGGTGCAGACTTTCCCAGTGGTGATGGCTGAGCCTAGAGCAGGGTCAGCAGCACGGCTGCCCTGGGCTTCCTGCTGGGGCTCCCAGGCTCAGGATGTGGGCACCACTCTGGTGTGTGGGGACACCCTGGCCTGGACATCGGCCCAGGGAGGACGTGGTGAGGACCTGCTGCCAAGCTGCCCGGGGCCGGATACTGAGCACTTTTCCCAGCTGGGTGCTGGGAGCTGAGTGCTGGGTGCTGGGTGCTAGGTGCCAGGTGCTGAGCACTGGGTGCTGGGTGCTGAATGATCTTGCACCCATGCTGCTGTAGGATCTGGTCCTTACTCAGGACTGGTTGTCCCTGTCCTCTGCAGATGGCGGCAAGCACGTGGTACAAATCATTAAGTCGGGCGTGGAGGGCCACTACATCCTCTATGGTGTGACTGACCTGCACGGACATCGGATCCGAACGGCTAAACTTGTGGGTGAGTCACGTGATCTACGGGCCTCCAGAAGTCACCCTGTGACAGGAGGGGCTGAGGCCTCTAGAGCAAACCTTGGGCCCCTTTCCCGAGGGGTGCCTGGTGGGCACCAGACAGGAATGGGAAGAGAGGCCTGCATGCAGCTCACCTCTGAGCAGCTCTGGGTGCCAGCACCCTTCCCAGACAGACAGAAAGGCCCAGGACCCTCCTGCGTCCTCCCCAGGGCCAGGTGTGTGTGAGCAGGGAGCAGAGGAAGGCGCAGTGCCCCGAGCCCCATGGACGGGTGCCCACTCCTCCAGGGCGCATTGGTCCTGCCACCCCTCCTGGCCTGGGCCAGGCACAGGGTGCTGAACGGAGAGTGGCCCTGAGTCCCAGCTCAGCTGCTGTGGACTGTGGTGGGACTGTCATGGCTCCCTGGTGGTCCTTGCCTAGCCAGGCTCCAGGCCCAGCCCAGGCCTCCAGGCCAGGCCCCTCAGGGTGGGCGGGGCCTCCCGCAGCCCAGCCTGCTCAGTCCTGCAGGCTGGGCTGATATGCCAACAGTCACTCACGCTCCTGTCTCCGCCATCCTCACCTGCAGGCAGAGACCCTGACTTCAACCAGGAAGCCCTGGAGGACTTTGCGAATGTCACAGGAGCCAGAGGTCTCAACACAGAGAACGTCGTCATTCCCAAGCAAAGAGGTAGGAAAGAGCACACCCCAGACCCCATGGAGGGAAGGTCACTGTGTCACTTCGCGGGGTCAGGCTGCATCGTGCCCCGACTGTCCCTCTGGGGTCGTGGGAGATGCTGGCGATGGAGGAGCTGGGGTCTCGAGTGAGCTGCCGGGGTCTGAACCCTGTGTTTCTTTCTCTGACAGAAACCTGCTCTTCAGGAAGCGATTAGGATAAAGGTTGGTTTTGGGGACACTGGTAACCATGCTGGTGCTGGGTGCTGGCTTCAGGAGCTCCTGGGGTCTGCCCTCCATCCCTGCCCCTGCCTGGGCAGGAGCGCCCACCTGTCCCAGAGGTGGAGTCCTTCCCCACCAGCACTGAGCTCAGATTTCCTTCCCATAGGCCATTCCCAGGCAGGTTGAAATCTACACACTTGCTGCCCCTCCTGTAGCTGCCTGCCTTCCATATTCTGAAGACTTCCCCTTGCTCTTCCTCCTCCTCCTCCTCCTCCTCCTCTTTCTTCCTCCTTTTTCTTTTTCTTTTAAAATTATCTCTAAGTAGTTGTACAAATAAATTTCAATGCAACATGTCAGTCTATGAGTGTAATGCATCTTTTAAAATTAATTTAAAAAACGCTCTTTAAGGTATTGTATAGAGGAGTGTTATTCTCCCCCATTTCCCGCAGTTCTCCTAGTTCCATTTTTACAGGTATACATTGAACAATATGACTGCCTTCTCCAAACACTCTTTCCTAAAATCACCATGGATTTTGGTCTAAACTACCTGAATATAAGCCAAAATGGGACAGGAGCTTCCTCTTGTGGAAAGAGGCCCCCAGCTTAATTTCCCCAGATCCCAGGCCTCCACTAAGACCACTGGGTGTAGATCCATGGGTGCCAGTGGGCATGGCTGGGTCCTGGTCTTCCTCTGCTACAAAGCCAGCATCTTGTGCATCTATGTGGCTGTCCTGAGCAGGACCCTCAGCGTCCTCCATGGGCAAGGGTCCCCACAGCTCAGTATGTACCCCTAGTTGAGGAGAATGGCTGGTCTTGGCTTTCTGTAATGATGACTGCTTCCTTATCCATGTTCACTCACAGCTGAGCCTCATCACCAAGAGTGGCCAGGTTGGGCTGGGAAGGTGGCTCAGTGGTAGAGCGCTTGCCTTGCATGCTCAAGGCCCTGGGTTCGATTCCTCAGCACCACATAAGCAAAAAGAAAAAAGCCGGAAGTGGTGCTGTGGCTCAAGTGGTAGAGTGCTAGCCTTGAGCTGAAGAGCTGAGGGACAGCGCCCAGGCCCAGAGTTCAGGCCCATGACCGGACCCCCCCCCCCAAAAAAAAAAAAAGAGTGGCCAGGTAGAGTCACCCATCTCTGGGTCGCTTTACTCCCTGGGCTGCTTTTAAGAAAGGGGACAGCCAGCCAGGCACTGGTGGCTCATGCCTGTAATCCCAGCTACTCAGGAGGCTGAGATCTGAGCATCATCATTCAAAGCCAGCCTGGGCAGGAAAGTCCACAAGGTCTCTAATAAAGCACCCCAAAAACCAGGAAGTGGAGCTATAGCTCAAATGGTAGAATTCTAGCTTTGAGCAAAAAAGCTCAGTGATAGCGCCCAGGCTGAGTTCAAGCCCTAGGACCTGTTCTTTCTCTCTCTCTTTCTCTTTTCTCTCTCTCTCTCTGTTTGTCTCTCTATCTCTCTCTCACACACACACATCAAACAAACAAAACAAAGAGAAAGGCAACAGACATGCTGCAGGACCTCAGAATTCCTGTGTCTCTTGTGTGTTGTTTAAGAGTTTGCCTAAGGTCTTCTGCCCAGATAGGGACAAAACAAGAGCCCAGATGTGTGTGTCTTGCCACTGATATTCTGTTTGCCGAAGTCACCTGTCTCTCTTCACACCTGGACATGGAGCTCGGCAGGCAGCCCGGCCAATGGCTTGTCCGCCCTCTGCTGTGATCTCCCCTGCTGCAGCCCTCTTCCTCCCTCCCTCCTGGCCTCACGGATGCTGAGCTATGCTGAACTACGGCTTGGAAGCAACCCGGTGGCATCACCCTGAACTTTTGCCCTGGGGGCCATTGGGCTAGCCCCGCCCCCATGTCCAGCGCTCTCCGCCACCTGCTGCCTTGGCCCTTACCCTCCTCCCTCCTCTCTCAATAAAGAGCTGCCACAGTCCCTGGTGATTGCTGTCTGTGGGCTGCTTCGGGATTTCTTGGGGTTGTGCTCATAGTGGGGGAACTCGCTGGGCTCCCTGCACCGGCCAGGGGCTGGATGTGGGGTCGCTTGCTGGGCAGGGGTCCTGGATGGTGGGATTCTAACGGATTGATTCTGAGGAAGAGCTGGCTGTCTCCCAGTCTTGAGTGCGAGGGTGTCAGACACAGCGCTGACCTGAGAAAGTGACCACAGGCAAGAGGAGCCAGAACCAGAGATGTTTTTGAAAAAAATCCTGCAAACGACAACTCCCATGGGCCCAGTCCCCGAGGGCTTCATGGGCTCATAGATCTCCCGCTCAGAGAGGTACTGGGCGCCCACAGGCACCCCCGAGGTGCCATGTAAGACAGTTCCTTTTTCATAGGAGAAAGAAGTTGGGTGGAAAGCGTTCTCAGCCCCTGGGGGTTCAGGTTGGAGATAGAGGCATGAGCAGAAGCATCCACTATCTGCCCGGCGTCTGGCTCTTCAAAAGGTAACCCTGGACCGCAGGGCCTTCCGGGCCGGCCCAAACTTCCAGGCGTCTTCAGCTCATGTCACCTCTCCTGACCGAACCTTATGCCTCTCCTCTCTTCTGGGGCCCATCGAATGGGGCCCAGTCCAAGGCGTGGCCTGTAGTGTTCAGCGTTCCTCGGGAAGGATTTGAGCTGAGGATGAGGAGCCAAGAGCTCACATATTCATTCTTCTGCACTTTCTGCGATCCCAAGAGTCTACAAGGCCCAGGAGTGACTCCGAGTATGGGGATCAGGGCCGGGGAGAGATGGGCAGGGCTTCCTGTCCATGCCCCCCCCCCCCCCCCCCCCCCCCCCGTGTGCAGGTGCCATGGGTAGCTGTGGAGGTGTTGTGCACGCTGCCTGTCAGGGTGCAGCCTCTGAAATCAGATACACCAAGGAGCATTCAGGGTCAAGGAGATACCAGGGGCCTCTGGAGGAGCTGAGGTGCACAGGAAGAATGTGTTCTGGGGGCAGGGGAGGGACTCTTATGGGACAGGGATGGAGTCCTGCAAGGAGGGAGATTTTGGAGGATTTTGGAGGAGGGGTAACTTACAAGTACACCCCTCCCTGTCTCTGCTTAGGCTGACCCAGCTATCCCACTCAGAGCAGTCCTTCAAGGACAGCCCTTCATCCTGAACTCCAGCTTCCTTCATCCTGAACTCCAGCTTCCTGAGATCTCTGCTGACAAATGTCAAGCGAGGCTGCGGGCTGGTCTTCTTCCCTGCAGGAATGGGCACGTTTCCTGCCCAGAGCCGGATGTACCACTTCCCTAAGAGCTGGAGGGGGAAGCCACTCCTCAGCAGGAATGAAGGGGCAGAGGGCTGGGGCTGGATGGGAGCAGAGGCAGGCGCAGGGCTTGGTTAGAGTCTCTGCATAGGCAGGGTGGTTCTGAGCCCTGTAAGAAACACGAACTCCCACGGACAGGCAGGCTCTCTCATTAGCAGGTTGAGCTGGACAGGCAGAGGCAGACAGGCCTCTCCTGAATGGTATTCCCTCTGGGAGGGGCTCATCTCAGAAGTTTCTGAGAGGTTTCTGGAATGGCCAGATGGAATCTTTCAGTGTAGGAGGAGGAGACAGGAGGACAGGTAGGGCCTAGAGTGAACAGAACTTTGTTTGGGTGAATGGGTGGATGGATGGATGTAAGAATGGGTGGATGTGTGGATGTATGTGTGTAAGATTGGGTGGATGAGTGGAAGGAAGGATGGATGAGTAGTTAGGTAGATGGGGAAATGGGAGGATGGGTGGATAGAAGGATGGGTGGATGGACAGATGGAAGATAGATGGATGGGTAGATGGTAGGTATATGGATAGGTGGATTGGTGACTGGAAGGCTGGATGGGTGGATGGGTGGATGAGTGGATGGGAAAACAGAAGGGTGGGTAGATGGGTAGGTGAAAACAGAAGAGTGGGTAGATGGGTGGTTGTGTGGAAGGATGGATGGGTGGATGGTAGATGGGAGAATAGTAGAGTGTGTGGATGAGCAGATGGGTGGATGTGTGGATAGAAGGATGGAAGGACTGTATTCCTAGTCAGCCTGGTTTCCCTCTGCTGATCACAATCAGCACTGCAAGGGTATAGTGGCCCCAGAGTCCCAGCGCTGCATCCTTCCTCTGTGGTGCCGCCTCTTCTAAAGATTAGACTCATCAGTGCTCCCCAGAAGCCAGTGAAGAGTGCTGACCCTGTCTGCACAGGTAAAAGACAGCCTCAGGGTCCTTGGACACCTGACTCCCCCACCAGCCTCACTGCCAGCTCCAACCTTGCTCCTGCTCCTGGTATCCACACGGCCTTTATCTCGTTGGTTGCCTGTGCCCAGGACCTTACGTGCACATGTGCACGCATATATTCGGGTCTGTTCATATACACATTTTCACAAATTGTTGGTGCATAGAAAAGCAGTTCAAGATGGCTACTTCCTGAGTCTTCACTAGGAGTTGAACTAGCACAATTAGTTCTATGTTTGAGGCCTAAAATTAAGTATTTTGTTAAAAAGTTATTAACAAAAAATGGATTTGGCTGGGGAAATAAATAATTATGTCTAAATATAAACATTTTTGCAAGGATTATGTCTGAATATAAATTTGTAAATGGAGGAAGGAAAGAAGGCGAGGATGAGTCAATAAGTAAGGGAAGGAAAAAGACAAAGAGACTTGTAAGTATAATATATATATATATATATATATATATATAGATAGATAGATAGATAGATAGATAGGTAGATAGATGTGTGTGTGTGTGTATAGCATCAATGAATATAAATGGAAAACCATTACTTGACTATGATACATTATGTGTCATGTTAATATAAAGACCCTCCAGCTGTGCATGAGCTCTGCTGGGTGTTGGACTTCCGCTGAAGCCCCTGTGTGCCTCACATCCTTGTCTGCCATCACAGCAGTCATCAAAACCTGGCTTTGTGGGTGGCACATTTGCAGGAAGCAACCAGGGGACCCTGGGGGCACATCTGCAACCATAGCCCTGTCAGGCTCTCTCTGGTCTTTGTGCAGCACCAGAAGGGATCAGAACATGGCTGGGTCCTCAGTGCTTCCTGACTGCTTCCAGGCATTCCTCCCTCCAAGCAAAGCCCACCAAAGGGCCTCACAGACAGGCAGAGTCACCAGGGAATGCTGAAGCCCTTTATTGAGAAATACGGGGAAGGGGAGGGCAGAGGCAGATAGTAGAGGGGGCTGGTTCCATGTCCCCTAGGATAAGACACTGGGTCTGCTGCCACACCATGGGCCTTGAGACCGGGAAGAGGAGGAGTGTTCGCGGGGCCAGGAAGGGAGAAAAGCAGAGAGATGCTGGCTCTTGGGGCTCCATCCACCAGATCACAGTGAGGCTGCCCGCTGTGTGCGAAGAGGAACGGTGATGTCAGCAAATGCAATGACCAGGGCAAGATGCCAGCAGGTGTCCCCTGGGTCTGTCCTCATCTGGGCCAGGACCGTGGGCAGGGTCTCTAACCTCACAGGGGGGACGTGGGAATTCTGAGGCCTACAGCATGGCTGCCACCCTCCTACTGAGGGGCGGGGGAGGTCTTGGGTGTGCTGCCGGGGTGCAGGAGTTGGGAGGGGCTGTACTCTCCTCCAGCAACCCACCTCTGGAGCGCAGAGGGTGGACGGTCCTGCCCTGAAACTGGAATCACATTCCGGAAGGAAACCTGAGCTCTGCGCTCACGGGCAAAGATTTCTGCCGAAGCAGAGTCCGCACCCTTCGGGGTGCCGGGGCGGTGGGGTTCCCCCCTGTCCAGGCAGGAGTGGGGTGCTAGACCACAGAGGCTCTGGAGGCTCACTCACCCCCAGCTCCGGGGGTGTTGTCCAATGTGTCTGACACTCACCTCTTACCCTAATCGCCTCCCGGAGAGCAGGTTTCTGTGAAAGGAAGATTCAGGATTCAGACCCCGGCAGCTCACTCCAGACCCTAGTTTCTCCATCGCCAGCATCTCCCACGATCCCAGAGGGACAGTCAGCATGGGAGGCGGCCTGACCCCGCGAAGTGACGCAGTGGCCTTCCCTCCATGGGGAGGCCCCACTAGGTGGGGGCCTCTTTCCTACCTCTTTGTTTGGGAATGACGACGTTCTCTGTGTTGAGACCTCTGGCTCCTGTGACATTCGCAAAGTCCTCCAGGGCTTCCTGGTTGAAGTCAGGGTCTCTGCCTGCAGGTGAGGATGGCCGAGACAGGAGCGTGAGTGACTGTTGGCATATCAGCCCAGCCTGCAGGACTGAGCAGGCTGGGCTGCGGAAGGCCCCGCCCACCCTGAGGGGCCTGGCCTGGAGGCCTGGGCTGGGCCTGGAGCCTGGCTAGGCAAGGACCACCAGGTGACAGTCCCACCACAGAGTCCATAGCAGCTGAGCTGGGACACAGGGCCACTCTCCGTCCAGCACCCTGTGCCTGGCCCAGGGCAGGAGGGGTGGCAGGACCAATGCGCCCTGGAGGAGTGGGCACCCGTCCATGGGGCTCGGGGCACTGCGCCTTCCTCTGCTCCCTGCTCACACACACCTGGCCCTGGGGAGGACGCAGGAGGGTCCTGGGCCTTTCTGTCTGTCTGGGAAGGGTGCTGGCACCCAGAGCTGCTCAGAGGTGAGCTGCATGCAGGCCTCTCTTCCCATTCCTGTCTGGTGCCCACCAGGCACCCCTCGGGAAAGGGGCCCAAGGTTTGCTCTAGAGGCTTCAACCCCTCCTGTTGCAGGGTGACTTCTGGAGGCCCGTAGATCACGTGACTCACCCACAAGTTCAGCCATTTGGGTCCGATGTCCGTGCAGGTCAGTCACGCCATAGAGGATGTAGTGGCTCTCCACGCCCGACTTAATGATTTGTACCACATACTTGCCACCATCTGCAGAGGATAGGGACAACCAGTCCTGAGTAAGGACCAGATCCTGCAGCAGCATGGGTGCAAGATCATTCAGCACCCAGCACCCAGTGCTCAGCACCTGGCACCTAGCACCCAGCACCTAGCACTCAGCTCCCAGCACCCAGCACCCAGCTGGGAAAAGTGCTCAGTATCCGGCCCCGGGCAGCTTGGCAGCAGGTCCTCACCACGTCCTCCCTGGGCCGATGTCCAGGCCAGGGTGTCCCCACACACCAGAGTGGTGCCCACATCCTGAGCCTGGGAGCCCCAGCAGGAAGCCCAGGGCAGCCGTGCTGCTGACCCTGCTCTAGGCTCAGCCATCACCACTGGGAAAGTCTGCACCGTCCAGGCTGAGGACAGTGTGTGGGTCTTGAGCCACGGGAGCTAAGGGTGTGTGCAAACAAGTGCCGAATGGAGAGAAAGGTTCTCTGACGGAAAGGCCACCCTGAGCGGACGCTGGCCGCTCCCCGCTGGGACTGGGGAGCAGCCGCGAGGGGCTGTGGACTCACAGGCTGTGTATTTTCCGGGTTCCTCAGTTTCCTGCAGGGTCACGCTCACGTCGTGGCACTGGTCTGCAACCCTGGAAAACCAGCTCAGTGAGCAGCACTGTCCAGCCCAGGACCTCTCCTGAGGGCAGTGGGACCACGCATGCCCATGCAGGCCCAGCGAGGGGTCGGGCCCAAGGAGGAGTGGGCTCCTTCATTACAGGCCCAGCCAGCCCTCCATGTCACGTGGAGGCCATAGCTCCATGCCTCACCTCCGCCTGGCTGTGCCCCTGCCCAGAGGGGACCTGGGTCTGCCTTTCCCTCAGACACCAGTGTTGCCCCCAACCCTCGCCCTGCTCAGTTCCTGTCCTGGCGGTCCGCTATGCCTAGAGACGGATTGACATCTCCCAACACCTGGTGCCATAAAAGAAATGTCGGTGAATGTGAGGTCCCGGGGATCCCCAAAACACAGGGTGAATGTCTTCCCAGGACCCGAGCACAGATACCATCTTGCTGTTCAAGCAGGAGCCCCCCCCATGGATGCAGAGGGGATGAAAGGTTGGAAGGACACAGGGGTCTGCGCAGGGACTGCAGAGGTGTCCATGCACTGCCTTGCCAAGGCTTCTCCTTGGTCTCTTCCACCCTCTCTGGTCAGTCTGCAAAGCTTGTGTCGAAGAGCAGCAATTTGCTATGATAATGAACAAGTCTAGGGCCATAAGCCCAGTCTGCCAGCTCTGGTTGGGTCTGTGAGTGACGCTTCTATCCCCCAAGGGACTGGATGGACAACAGCTGTTCCTTTACCAAGTAGAAAGTAGGTGCCAGTCCACCCAGCCCACTGGGTCTGCTCTAGGGCTTCAACAACCCAGGGTCCATCTGATCAAGGCACCCGCAGTGGCACAGTAGCCCCTCGAGCAAAAGTGCCTGGATTTGAGATGTGAGGCGCTGTTGGCCTGCCCCGCCGACTGCTGGCTCTCCTATGTGGGTAAGAAAAGGCTGGGCAGGTCACGGCCTCATGGCCGGCAGGCACTCACCTGAACGTGAACTGGATTTTCAGGTTGCCCCCATCCAGGATCTTGATGGCCATGGGGGTCACAGACACAGACCCTTGCCTTCCCCCAGGAATCTCCTTGTCGAATATGACGGCCTTCAAATACCACGTCCCTAAGTCCTAGAGAAGATATTCAGCTCTCACCCCTGTAAGGGCTTGTCCTCTGTTCTGTAGGCCTGGACTCTACCTTCATCTCCAAGGTGTGCAGACATGGGGCCTGTTCCAGTCCTCCTTCCATCCCAAACCACCTATCACTGCCCCCAGGCCGCCTACGTGCAGGCCCTGAGTCCCTGTAGGTCAGTCAGGGCTACAGGCTCCCTCCATCCCAGGGAAGACAGCGGTGTCCCCCTCCCATGCTAGCCCTTCTGAACCCTGGCCCCCCTGGACCAGTCACACGGCTCTCTGTCTCATGCTCTGTTAGGCCTGAGATTCAGGCCATGGCCCTGAAGTGAGGGTCTCCTTGGATGTAGGTAGAAATGGGACCTTCAGCCAGAGGTCTCAGTCCCCTTCCACAGGCCGGCCCCTCCTCATGGAGACTCACCTCTTGCTCTTCTTCCTCCACAATTGGAAGGCCCTGCACCTGCAGGACAGCAAGGAGGCCCAGGCCGAAGATCAGGAACAGGGTCTTCATGTCTGGGGTCTGCTCTCACGACTGTCCAACAGCTCAATCGCAGGGCTGGGAGAGTCTGCACTGGTTCCTCACTGGGAACCAGCTGCCTTTATACCACTGGGTCCTGGAACCAGGAGAACTTGGCACAGAGGACAGGCCTGTCCCTTCCTGACCACAAACACGGCCAGCTCCGCAGTGGAGGGTAAATGTCATTATTGTTGGAAGTCACTGAACAGCAGCATTCCACCCCAAGGATGTCCAGGACAGGGTGGCTGGCCAGGAGCGGACCCAGACGAGAGCTGGCAGGAAATGAATGGAGGTGTGCGGCTTCCTGTGTGGGGAGATCCTGAGGGATCCCACCCCACATGGCAGGTCTGGCTGCCACAGAGGGAGCTGGTAGGAACCAGAGTCCCCTGAACTAGGCCCTCCATTCCCCTGTCCCTGGGCAAGCCAGCTTCATCCTAGATAAAGAGGGACCCTGCTGGTACAGGAAATCATGTGCATGCCCTCCTGGGGAAGGTGTGCACAAAGCCCCTCTGGTCCATACATCACGTGGTCAGACACAGAGGGAACTAAGACAGGTGTGTCACACGCGTGTGCTTACCTGCACACAGTGAGCAATGGGAATGAAGTGCTGGCTGTAAGGAGCTGCTGGTTCTAGACTGAAGCTGGCAGAGTGCTAGGGGTCATCTTCTGAGGAGTGGGTCTCAGAGACCCCTCCACCTTTTAGTCAGTCTTGGGGGCTTGAACTCAGGGCCTGCGCGCTGTCCCTGAGCTCTTTTGCTCAAGGCTAGCACTCTATCACAGCACCACTTCCAGTTTTTGTTTTGTTTTGAGTGGTTAATTGGAGATAAGAATCTCATGATGATTTTTCTACCCAGGCTGACTTTGGACTGTGATCCTCAGATCTCAGCCTCCTGACTTCTGATGTGTTCTTCTTGGTAATAGATCTCTGAAACAGTGTAGCCACTGTGGAAAACAACTTGGAATTTCTCCAAATTGTTAAGCAGGGAGTCATTTACACTCCTTATGTACAGCTGAGGCACGCTTGTTTATGAAAGTTTGTGGTAGCATCATTCTTAGTAATCCTAAAGTAGAAATAAGCTAGTCTTATCAAGTGAAGAAGAATTAAAAGATGGTTTATCTATGGAATGTCCAGCACACAGACACACAGACACAGATACAGACACAGATACAGACACAGAAACACACACACACACACACACACACACACACAATCCCCCCAAAACAAACGAAGCTTTGATCCATGCTCCAATGTAACAATCCTGGAAACATCATCCTCAGGGAAAGAAGCCGGTCATAAAGTCATACCCTGTGTGGTCCCCCTCATAAGAAATGAGAAGAACAGAGGAGCCTATAAATGGACTTATGTTTCCAGCTGTGGTGGGGTTGAAGCTTGGTTGCTAATGGATGAAAAAGACCTTGTTGGGATATGAGATGTTCTAAAACGAGACTGTGCTGATGGCTGCACAGCTCTGCGAAGGGACTGAAAACCATCTGAAGCGGATGGACTTATGGGATGTGAGTCATTGCAATGAAATCACTCCAAGCCCCCGATCCGACGTGACCAAGAAATGACGCTGCCTCTACCTGAAGCAAAGAGAGAACAGAAAACACCCCACAGAGGTGGGGTGGGCTCTCATGGGAGCGTGGAACAGCTCACGTCACGGCCATCCATCCCCTGGTAGAGGAGCCAAGTCCGGTGAAGCCACCGTGACAGGAATGCTGAGGCTGGCTTGCCCTGGAGCCCTGGATACACAACCATTGTGGAGTCAGGATTTCCTGTTGAGAGCGAAGCGTGTTTTATCTCTGATGCTGAAAGGTCATTCTATTGCCTGTCAAATGCTTCACGGCTCGTGGTTGGAACTCCGCAGTGGAGTTGCCTCTGATGTTGTCTATGGCTATTTTGACCCTCCCACCTTCCCCTGACCCTCAACACACTTTTCTCTTGGTTTACTGTCTCCAGCATAGCCATTTCATCATTCAGAGTACCCACTCAGCACAGCTGGTCTCCTCAACTGGATTACTTTGGATGTGTGAGCGGTGGAGAAAGCACTGGGCAGAGTTCAAGGGATGCATGCCCAACAGGCTTTGGAGAAAATATAGTTAAAGATTAGCATATCTTAGCCAGGTGTCAGTGGCTCACGCCTGTCATCTTACCTACACAGGAGGCTGAGATCTGAGGATCATGGTTCAAAGCAGCCTGGGAAGGAAAGTCTGTAGACTCTTATCTCCAATACACCACCAGAAAATCGGAAGTGGAGCTGTGACTCAAGTGGTAGAGCACTCGCCTTGAGCTGAAGAGCTCAGGGACAGAGTTCAAGCCCCACGACTGACCAAAAAAAAAAAAAAAATCAGCGTATCTACATGCAGATTTGAGTAGACTCGGACCCGGAGTTTCAGGTAGCACTAGGGATACACACAACATGGAGGTAGACATATCTAACCTTTCATCCCACTTCAGATGAGCATCAGACATCTACAGGTTCCGGAGGAAGGCCAGTGCTTCCAGTGAGAGAGGCCTTCACATTCCTACATTACCACGCAGGCAACTGTCATCCTAGCCTACAGCGTGGGCTCCAAAAATAGTGGTTTCTTTTTAGGTCAGCTCAGACCTTGTGGGGCTGGAGGATTTGCACAGGTGTTTTATTTGTTTGTTTTCTTATTGCTTTTTGGTTACAGTAAGGGGGGGGAAAGAGAGAGAGAGAGGGGAGAGAGAGACAGAGAGAGAGAGAGAGAGAAAGAGAGAGAGAGAGAGAGAGAGGGGACTGTGATTCTTCTGCTCCCATCGATTGCCACCTCTGTGGATTCTGGTGCTTACTGAGGGCAAGTGCTGGCACAAGGTTTTTCCTGGGTACTAGTTACTCCTTGCATTTGTCATCGACATGGCCATCACCGCCTTACCAACTGGAACTATAACAAGGGGCTCCGCACCTGTAAACATTGGGTTTTTTTTGGCCTATCAATTGTGTTGTGACAAAGGAAATGGAAGCATGCTTATAACTCAGAAGAAGTCACTGCCTGTTGGCCACAAATCTGCCTTTTGTCCCCTTCCCTTCATCCCTACGTGTCTCCGTGGAACATAAGCTGGTGAGCGGGGGAGAAGATGCTGCCCGGTGCATGGAAGACCAAGGTGTCACCAGAAGATTAGCAGGTGGCAGGGGTTTGGGGAAGAATGGTTCTTGGATCTATGGGCACTGGTGTGGCATGGAGCATGTTTCTCAGCCTGGCACGTTCGTGGGGGAGGGTGGCTGTGTCCTCTGCGTCCTCCAAGCCCTTCCCTCTTCTGGAGAGCAGCTCCACGGAGGCTGCCACACCGGCGGCTGTGACTGCACATGGGAACACATGCACGGCACAAGCCTCTGTGCTAAGAAAGCTGCCCAAGGCTGACTCTCACAGCCGCATTCACATACAGGTGCTATCATCCCTGCTCGCTCAGGCAGTGCCTCTGCATCCATGCTATTTGGGGGTGGGGTGGGAGTAAGGCTGTGAGCTTTCAACAGCAAGGTGTTGCCAGAAGGATGAGAACGGAAGTATGAGAAATGGATGGTACACAGAGAAGAACTAGACACCTTCTGATCTGTAGTAGGGCTCTGGAGAGAACTCCACCTGATAACCTTTCCCTAGGGAACTAGATTTGGTCACATGCCGGTTCCTATTTCTCATTCACTGCATGGCGGTTGTGCAGTTACAAGCAGATGGATAGCTAGGTCTTTTTTCTATTTTCCCTGCTTGATGATGTGGCTGTACTTAATTTTTCTTTAAAGCATTTTTGAGCAGGGCGCTGGTGGCTTACACCTGTAATCCTAGCTACTCAGGGGGCTGAAGTCTGAGGATTGTGGTTCCAAGCCAGCTCTGGCAGGAAAGTCTATGAGACTCTTATCTCCAATAAACCACTCAGAAAACCAGAAGTGGAGCTGTGGCTCAAGTGCTCGCCTTGAGCTGAAGAGCTGAGGGACAGCGCCCAGGCCCAGAGTTCAAGCCCCATGACTGACCAAAAAAAAAAAAAAAAAGGATTTTTGGTGTTCTGACCTCTGGAAGTTGTGGCTAAGAGCCAGACCTTTGGCAGATAAAGTTTCTTCTTCTTCTTCTTCTTCCTCTTCCTCTTCTTCTTCCTCTTCCTCTTCCTCTTCTTCTTCTTCTTCTTCTTCTTCTTCTTCTTCTTCTTCTTCTTCTTCTTCTTCTTCTTCTTCTTCTTCTCCTTCTTCTCCTTCTTCTCCTTCTTCTCCTTCTTCTCCTTCTTCCTCTTCTTCCTCTTCTTCTTCCTCTTCTTTCTTCCTCTTCTTCTTCCTCTTCTTCTTCCTCTTCTTCTTCCTCTTCTTCCTCCTCTTCTTCCTCCTCTTCTTTCTTCCTCTTCTTCTTCCTCTTCTTCTTCCTCTTCTTCTTCCTCTTCTTCTTCCTCTTCTTCTTCCTCTTCTTCTTCTTCTTCTTCTTCTTCTTCTTTCTTCTTCTTCTCTCATCATCATCGTCATGGGTATTACTATATCTATTAGCTAATTCCCAGACAGTAAAATCCTCACATTCAAGACCCTTATTTTCAGGCATATGGCCACAACTCCCACCTTCCTCTATAGCTTATACCTGGACCACTATCTGTTATTAGGGAGCAGACCACCAGGGACCATCCTGGGCGAAGAGGCTCTGGAATCCCATCACTGGTAGATGCTCTGTTACCTTCTGACCCTTGGCCTTGTTCTTTCTGCCCTTACTAACAACCCCCGCCCCCCCCCCCCCCCCCGCCAGATTCGACCTCAACCTCTATCTTGTGTTAGTCTGCTTGCCCAATGCTTTGGCTGCTATACTGTCTACAGTGTAAAGGAATCCACTTGCTCAGATAGCCATGCTCAAGGAGAGCAGACCCTACTTCAGATACCTGCCAGGGACAAGTTCAGGATTTGATAGAAAGACACACTTCACACATGCAGCTCCTTGGCTTTGTACACATAGGAGCTTGCAGCCATTCTTGCCATGAAGGGGACAAGGAAAAAACTGATCACACAGTAGAAAGTGTAGGACAAAAGACAACAGCAGCTCGGTCATCATAAAGAAGCCAAATATCCTTCGGCCCAGAAAACACACTCATGTCTCAGGCATAAGAAGACAAAATGGTCAAGTCCAAAGTTTTGGAAACTAGGATCTGTGTTCCTTGCTACTTCCAGTGGGGACAGGTTGGCCTCCAACGGTCTTGGAAGCACCTGTCAGGATTCCACCCACATGGATCCCTACGGCAGATGCATTTCGCCTGGGATGGAGAAGGCCCAGGCCTGGGATTTCAACCCAAGGGTGGACGCATCTCCACCCAGCACACCTGACACAGACATGCTTGGCAGCTTCTTCTAGAAGAGCAAATGGTTGGGAAGCACACAGCTCCTTCTGCAGGGGTCAGGCTCAACGAGTGAGAAGCATCCACGTGGACAATGCCACGTAGTTGGGAAAGAAGCTAAGAAAACCCGTGTGCAGGGAACCTAGCCTTTCTGTAGCCATCTGGAAACTCCCTGACTGCTGGCAGGCCGCATCCCACTCAGCTTCCTTCTCATGTCCTTCCTTTTGAATGGTCCTCGGGCTGGAACTCAGGGCCTGGGCCCTTCCCTGAGCTTTTTGGCTTCAGGATAGTGCTCTAGCATTGGAAGCAATACTCTGATTCTGCCTTTTGGCAGTTCCTTGGAGATGAGAGTCTCAAGACCATCCTGGCTGGGCTGGCTTGGAGCCACAATCCTTAGATCTCAGCTTTCTGAGTAGCTGACTAATGTGAGCCAAGGGCTGCCGACTGCTGACTGCCTGTTCTGGAGCTCCTTGCGAAGTCACCGGCCTGGTAGAAGTGCAGTCGTCAACCAGGCTGCCATGGCCCATCAGGTGTTCCTGGCAGAGCTAGACACAGGGGTCTAGCAGGCCTGGGCAGGCCTGTGGCCCCAGGGCCTGTTCTCTGAGGCTCAGCCCTTTGTATCTGACTCTGGAGCAGAGGAACACGTGGCCAGGAGTTTGGGTGGCATTGTCTGCACCCCGCTGGGGGACCCGAGGCATTGCTTGAGTAGCATTAGGTTCCTGTCCCTGCTCCCCTGGCAAGCGTCCCCTGTGGGAGGGAGTGCCTCAGTGATGTGTGGCCCTTCCTGTGCCAGGTGAGACAGGGACCTAGAGCCTGAACAGCCGAGGACCTGGCAGGAGGCAGCTCCTGAGGGCATCCCCAGGGATCGGGGCTGTGTGGGCTGGGAGCCCCGAGAGACAGTCATGTCCAGGGGTACATCTGGAGGGGGAGGGGTGTGCTTATGACCCCACATGTATGTGTCTCCCCCACAGTGGGCGCTGCTGCCTCCAAGTCTATCCACCTGGGGACAGTGGGCTGGGGGTCGGGATTGGGGTCATGCTGGCCAGTGGTGGTCATGGTGTAGGCC
This sequence comes from Dipodomys spectabilis, assembly GCF_019054845.1. NCBI lineage: Eukaryota > Metazoa > Chordata > Mammalia > Rodentia > Heteromyidae > Dipodomys > Dipodomys spectabilis. The sequence goes on from NW_024870744.1 coordinate 5,898,823, forward strand.
AGGCCAAGGCACCAACAGGACACTCTGGAGAGCTTTGGTGTGAAGCAAGAGCTCAAGGGCCAGGCGTGCAGAGATGACCTCACACCCCTGACAATGGGTCAGAGAACTTAGAACCCTGGTGGCTCAAGGCAACCACAGTCCACACGAGCCCCTACGGAGAACTTGTGTGGATCGTTATCTCTTGAGAAAATGTTTGGCTTTTGTTGTACTGGTGAATGCGTAGGCCTGAGCGAAGAGCGGAGAGGGTGCTGGGGCCGCTTGGGTCGACGCTTGGCGCGCCCTGGCCTCTGCCGCCGCCTCTCCAGATTGTGCCGGAGGAATTCGCAGGTGACAGGGGCAGTGCGGGCAGGAAACCTCCCATCTCCCTGCTCGTCACCCGCTCTCCCTGCGGGGTGTGCCTCTGAGTGTGAGCGGGCCTGAGTGTGCGTGTCTGTGTGTGTGTGTGTGAGAGTGTGTGCGCGTGTCTCTGTGTGTGTGTGTGTCTGTGTGTGTGTGTGTCTGTGTGCTTGCCTCTGTGTGTGTGTGTGTGTGTCTGTGTGTGTGGTCAGTGGTGTCTGGGTATTTGAGTCGGTGTGTGACCATGAGTGTTCTTGTAGTTCTCTGGATGCCACTTGAACTGCCCCTCCTTGGTTCTCCTCCAGCATGGTCCTGACCCGTCCACAGACACGGACGAGGCCAGCGGGGCAGAGTTCCTCCAGGCAGGCACACTGGAAGAGCAGGTGGAGCGCTTGGTGCCTGCCCAGTTGCTGGAGGACTCCATGTTTATCCACGCCTTCCTCAATACCTACAGGGAGGTGGCGGACACCCCGCAGGTCCTGGACCTGCTGTTCAAAAGGTGAGCGCCAACTCCAATCGCATGGGAGCCCTCACCTGCAGTGGCAGCCTTGGGAACGGAGCTGGCAAGTGGGTGCTCACAGAAACTCGCTGGTTGGCGCTTGCCAGTGCGTGGAGAATCACGCAGGGAGGTCACAGGCTGGCCCCATGCAGGGTCCCGTCCAGGGCTGTGGGCCCTGCTCTGTGACTCTGCTTCTCTGAGGCCGCAGACAAAGCAGTGTGTCTGCTTGGCCAGAGGGAAGCGATTCTCTCTGCGAGGAGGGACCCAACCTAGGTGTGGACAGAGCAGGGCTGGCAGGGCAGAGGGAGGGCGTCTGGGCTGCCAGGATCATCAGGCAGTGGCTTGTGCGCATCGTGGCACATAGGAAGGAGCTCCAGGGGAAGGTTCGATTTCCAGGCCCTGAGCAGAGTGGAGAGAGAAGAGTGGGGAGCTGCCGGCTGCCCCGGGCTGGCCAGTGACGCTCAAATCCTCACCAGGTTCAGCAATTGTGAAGCGCCCACGGGCCCCTCCGGACAGACGGACACCCTCGCTAACTCCTGCGAGGATGTCATCCCTCGGGACCAGCTCTGTCAGTGAGTGGGCTTTGGTCTCCTTGGAGGGCGCGTGGCTCCACAGTGGTGACAAATGTGTGTGGGGGGGGGCGCAGGAGGGAGGGCTGGGCCAACTCCGGAGACCTCACCTCTTGTGCTTGTCCCTAGAGCCTTGAGCTGTGGGGCTCCTTCTGGAGCCAGGAGGATTTAAGCAGGCTGGTGGGGGTGTTTTGAGCAGGAGTAGAGGGTGGGCTCAGGGCTGAGACCCCCACTCCCACCGCCTTGTACATCCATCGTCCACAGAGCCCGTGCCATGCAGGCTTCTCCCAGCACACCATGAGCCCCAGAGTAGGGCCAGGGTCATCTGTGCTTGGTCACAGCCCTCAGCTGGTGTGAGGCGTGTGTGTCAAAGCGCAGGGCCATGCTGTGGCACCCACACACAGAAGGAGAACCGTGTGGATGTAGCCAGACGGCGCAGTGGGGCCCATGGGGAATGAGGCAGCAGACTCCGCACAGACGTGCAGCAAAACCCTATGCGTGCCAGGCTGGACAACAAGCCGTGTTGCTGACCAGTGTGTAGAGGCCCAGGGGAGCGAGGAAGAAGGGGCTAGAAGGTACAGAGGAGGACAGAGCTGCTGGCCCAGCATTTGGTCGTGGATCTCTCCCTTGAGTTTCTCTTCAGGCCTTTCCTGGGCCAGCCTGCCACTGGTGCCACGGCCCGAAGGTGCTGGTGTTGGGTGTGCTGGTCTCTGCAAGGACTGCCACCATCCCAGGGGCGAGAGGGAGACCAGCGGCCATGCTGGCCTGGAGTCCGAGTCTGCTCCCCACCCATCTGCCCCTAGTGCCATCACGTGCCTCCTGGGCTCCTGGCTGGACTTGCATCCGGAGGACTTCCTGGTCTCCGCACAGCTTCCCTGCCTCCAGCGCCTCCTGACTCACCTGAGGCTGCATATGCCGGACTCTGACATGGAGCGCCATGTCTCCCATATCCTGGCACAGCTGGGGATCAAGACACCCAGCCAGGACGAAGCTACGGGTGTGGAGCCGGGGCCTGAGACACAGCCCGTGCAGGGGTGGAAGGGGCAGGGCAGCCCTGAGAGGAGGCTCCCACATTCCATGGGCAGCCAGGGGAGCCTGAGGCCCACCGTGGGCTCAGGAGGGAGTTGAGCAGTGGGCTGTGTGGTTTCCCACGCTGGGAAAGCTCAGGGAGGAGGGTCTGGTGGGCTCTTGAAAGCCCCGAGCAAAGCAGCCATGGAGAAGGCCTTGTCTCCTCCTGCAGCTCCAGTGGCAGCCCCAGCGCTTGTCACGCCCGCGTCAGAGCCGCCCTCAGCTCCATCAGAGACTGTGGCCGCCAGGCCCGGGGGTGGAGCAGCATGGGGTTCCCAGGCGGAGGCCCCTGCCGCCTCCAATGTGCCCTGCAGTCCTGGGGGAGCCAGAGCCCCCTGTGTGGAGGAAGAGCCGGCTTCCACGTCAGCTCTGGAGCCGAGTCCTGATGGGGCCAGAACTGCCAGGGGAGGAGCAGAGTCACCTGCCAGCTTGACTTCAGCGCTCAGCGCCCAGGGAGCAGCCGCGGCCGGAGCTCAGCTGGAGTCCCATTGCACCCTGGCTGTGGGGCCCAGTGTGGAGGAAACAGCAGTGTCTGCTGAGGAGATGGAGCCGCGGGACAGCTTGGCTCCTGTGCTGGGGCCCCAGCGAGCAGCAGAACCTGTTGCTGGGGAGGAGCCAGTGTCCATCTCCGCTCCAGGTCCCGAACAAGCCACCTTCAGTGCAGACCCGCAGATGCTTCTGCGCTTGGCTGAGCTGCTTTTCTTCATTGGAGCGCCAGCTGTGCTGCTCTCACTGGTGGCAATTGTGATTGTGCTGCTGTGGGTGGTCAGAGAAATAAGATCTATGCCTCTGGAGGGCAGTGATGACGGAGCTCCACCGAGGAGCACTGACAGCGAGCCGTGTGCCACCTCGGCTGCCGGTCTCACTCCCCGAGAAGCCAGCTTCAGAGCTGAACGAGAAATGTTTGTCACCCTGGTGCAAATTCTGTTTCTCACAGGAGGGCCATTTAGAGGACTCTTATATCTAGGGCTATTAATGGTATTGCTTTCTGCAATAAGAGCCCTAGGCCCTTGCTCAGACTCTGATCGATCTGGCCCCTTGGCTGAGGGGCACAGCGCTTCACTTGCTGACAGGGAGCCCAGCTTCACCACAGCCCCAGTTTTTAATCCCCAAGGAGTAGCCTCCATTGGGGAGCTGGATGTGCTTGTCACCTTGACACTGCTGCTCTACTTCACAGGAGCACCACCTCTGCTGCTCTTTCTCATCGCAGTATCCACTCTGGGGCGCTGTGTGGGGAGAGCACTAGGTGCTTGTGCACAGTCCCAGCCATCCTCCAACTTGGCTGTGGTGCGCAGCGGTCATGGAGCACCAGCCTCCATGGCTGCGGCAGAGCCACCTGTCACCTTGGCTCCAGGGGTCAGTCCTGGAGATCCAGGCTCCAGGGCGGAGCTGGAGGTTTATCTGCCCTTGCTGAGCATGATTGCTCTGGACCTAACACCAGTTGTTCCCCTGTGTGTTGGAGCAGCATTAGTACTGGTGCTGTACCACCTTGAAGGAAGGGCACCTCGAAGGCCAGCAGGGAGGGCTGAGGCAGAGCCAGCCTCTACTTGTGCTGGTCTTTTCGGTCCCACCCGAGTCAGCTTCAGTGCAGAGCTGGAGCCGCTGCTTCTCTTGGCTGTGCAGCTTTTCCTGGAAGGAGCGCCAGATGAGCTCATTTTGCTGGTGGGACTCCTGACACTCTGGAGATGCCTCATGAGAGCACTAGGCTCTTGTGCCACATGGGAGGCAGCTTCCACCATGTCTCCCGTGCCAAGTGCAGACGGAGCCTCAGTGAGGAGCACTGACAGCGAGCCGTGTGCCACCTCGGCTCCCATGCTCACTCCCGGAGAAGCACGCTTCAGAGCTGAACTGGGGGTATTTGTCATTCTGACTCTGGTCGAGTTTTTGTTAGGGGGACCAGCTGGGGTGCTGTCTGTTCTAGGGCTACTAACCACAGTACTCTGTGTGGTGAGAGCACTAGGTGCTTGTACACAGTCCCAGCCATCTGCCAGCTTGGCTGTGGTGCACAGTGGTCACAGAGCACCAGCCTCCAGGGCTGCCGCAGAGTCACCTGTCACTGCGGCTCCAGGGGTCAGTCCTGGAGAACCAGGCTCCAGGGTAGGGCTTTGGGTCCTTCTGCCCTTGGCCGTCATGGTTTCCCTGGTGCCCATCCCAGCTCTGCCCCTGTGTGTTGGAGGAGCTGCAGCTCTGGTGCTCTACCTAATAGGAGCACCAGCTTCCCAGAGAACAGCAGGGAGTGCTGCGATGGAGCCAGGTTCCACCGAGCCGTTGGAGCTCGGGCCTGAGGACCCAGCCGCCTCCGGGTGTGAGAGCATCTCGTCCCACCTAGAAGCCAGTGGTGGGCGTCCAGACCCCACCAGCTCCCAATGCTGAGATGGAGGCCCTTCTCGGCTCAGCTCCGCTGCTCCACCCAGAGCGAGCACCAGGCACCAGTGCTGCCATCGAGCCCGCAGTCCTCACCGGAGCACTCCTCCAACTTGGCTCGCTCTGCTTCTTGGGAATCTGAGCCGGATCGGGCATCCTTTCCAGCCCAAGAAGCTTGCCAGCCTCCCGTGTTGCCAGAGAGTGCGGGCAGCGTGGAGATGCCTCGGGTCCTCTCTGTCCTTCCCCGCTGGGCGGCAGCGTAACTCACATGGATGGATGTGGTGAGGGGCTGGGCAGAGCTGGGTATGATGGGGGCGGGTTTCCGGTAACTTCTGCTTTCTGGGCCCCTGCTTCCTTCCCCTGGGGCCTTGGTTTGTGGTCCCATCCGAGCTCCAGCATGCCTAGAACCCGAGTAGGAGCACTTGCTGAAGTGCAACCCTGGAGAGCAGCTGAGCCCCCGCCCCTCTCAGCTGTGTGGAATCAAGCACTGGGCCAGACACAGAGGCAGCCAGGGCGCAGCCCACCCTTTGGGCCAGTGGACCTGTGGAGCCGCAGTGCTCATTAGGCAGGCACCTGCTGTGCACCCATGGCTGTCCAGGCCAGTCTTGGGATGGGCCTCGTCCTAGGGCTAGGTCCTGTGCAAGTGGGCCAGGAGACAGACATGAGGTGGCTGGGCCAGGGCCCGAAGGGGTGGCCTGGGATGTGCCGGTCTCTGGGAGGACTCAGAAGACTCAGGGAAAACAGTGCTCTCCTTGCCCACCTTGGAATCCTGATGGTCCCTTGGGGGCTGGGTGGAATGGAGGCTCAGCACCGCAGACCCAGAGCCTCCCAGTGGCTGCAGTGTCTTCCTCCGTGCTCTGAGCTCCATGCCTGCTGTGGGCTCGGATGCGGGCCTGGGCCGGGGCCTGTGGAGTGTGTGTGACGGGACCTGGTGACCTCGGCGCTCTTCCCCAGGAGCTGTTGCAGAAGGCAGTGCCCAGCCTCTGCCTGGGCTCCATCTGGTCCCAGAGGCACAGCAGGTTGAGGAGCACTTGGCCCCCACCATCCGGGCCACCGTGGCCCACGCGAACAACGTGTGCTCCTGCGCAATCACCACCTGCGTTGAATTCCTCAGCATGAAGGCGCCAGACAGCGTGTGGGTGGTGGCACCTCGGATCCAGGAGGCCGTGGTATGCTGCAGGCTGTGCTGCCCAGGGCCTCTCCCTCTCCCTGCGCCTTTCTCCTGTCTGGGTGTGGGCAGTGTGGTCACAGACCTGTGTGGAGCCCAGATCCTCTTGGCCAGGCCCGTGCTTCCCAGGCCCAGCCTCTCTCAGGCCCCTCCCTGGCTGGCTGCTCTCTGGGTCCTGCCACTCAGCCAGTGGCGGAGGCCAAATCCTGCCGGGGTGGGAGTGTGGTAGGAAGACCCCTACTCAGGCAGGCAAACCCACCTAGTCGTCCGGAGTGACAGAGCCCACCGCAACAAAGTTGATATTAAAGAAGCAACTTTATTGAGAAAGTTCCTACACTGACGGGCCAGGGCCGTGGCACAGGCTCAGGAGCTGATACTGCGACCCCGAGCGGCCCACATGCTTAGGTTTTTAAAGGCAAAAATCACAAGGTGAAGCCTGGTCACGTAAGTGACCAATGAGATTGTCACACACCCAAAAAATTGCACACTCATACCAGACCACACGCCGGTGGCCAGTGAGGTTACACTTTGTAACATAATGTCTGTTTAAACCAGCCTATCATTTTGGGTTTAAATGACTGACAAATTCAATGGTTAAGGGGGCTCCAGGTAAACATACACAAAGGAGTTTAGTGGAGTTTAACATATACATGTGAAAAGGCGGAGTTTATAGTAAACTCAGGATGTGGCCAGCATGCCAGCATGAGCAGGATTACTGGCTACCTGTTTAGTTGGTCAGTCCTTAACAGAACAATGAAGGTGGGTCAAGTCGTTAAGGAGAGGAGGACCTAGAGGCATTCTTTTCATTCCAAGAACTGGGCTGGTTGGAGCCAAGGTTCTTGTTTTTTCTATAATTCCTAAAACAAAAACAAGACCTGTAAGGAAGCAGTCCCAGCTCCAGTCTCCTCTCAGGGCCTAGTTCAGCAGGAGTCCTTGCCCAAGGCCTGCCCCTCCGGCAGGCCTCTTTCAGCCAGGCCTCTGCCCAAGGGCCAGGGCAGGAGGTGGCCGCAGTGCCAGGCAAGGCTCAGGCAATCTTCCTCCCCAGGATGCAGAGCCCTGCAGAACTTCTCACTGCACGCCATGGTCTCTGCCCTGCAGACTGCAGCCATCCTGCTCATGGACAGGACTTGGCAGGAGATCCGCAGGTGGGCCCCCAACTCCTCGGGAGATGCTCTGCCAGCACACAGGGAAGCCATCGCCCTCCCCGAGCCCCTGCCCACACGGCGCACTGGGGAAGCCGGCAGGGCGCGAGCTACCTCGGCCCAGCCAGGGCAATCCTCGGCAGGCATATGGCAGCTCCTTTCCGCCTGAAACTCCCCAACACAGAATGGATGCTGGCGCACAGGCACATGGGGGCACACGCACACAAGCGGGCACTGGAGCTGTGCAGGGTGTGTCTTGTGGCCACCCATGTCTTTCCAGTTAGTTGAAATCAGAGCAGAGCTGCCTGGTGGGTTGGGTGGCACAGCCTTGTGCCAGAATGGCAAATCCCCTCCCAGCCTGTGAGTCTTTTGAGCTCCGTAAAACCCTTTGGAACCTCTTGTGTGGGCTGATGGGAGGCTGGCCTCCCACACAAAATGGAGTCCAACTGCTTCCCCTCCCCCTCCCAACTGTCACCTTCTCTCTGCCCCTCTGCAGAGCCAGCTTGCTTTCATTTCCCAAGCTGGCAGGCAGGATTTCTGCAGTAAAAAGGACTCCAAGAGCAGAGAGCTGCTGCTAAAGGTATGGGAGGAGGAGGGGAAGGCAGAGGGCAGAGGTGGATGGGCGCTCACGCGGGAATCAGCGCCCTGCTGCTGGGGTGTGTGAAGCGTGGCTTGCTCTTCTCTTGGGGAGGAAGGCAAAGGAGGATTCTGTGAGGCCCTTATGCAGGTCGGGCCCGTGGAGCCCTAGCAGCCTGTGGGCATGGGATGCTGTGGGGAAACACAGAGTGGTCCTCGGAAGCAGGGAGCCCAGGACTGAGGACTGCTCCTCCCCGAGGGCTCCAGCCTCCCAAATGTGCTGTAGGCCCGGGGTATGTGGCGGCCCTTCCCAAACCATGCTGGGCTGACTCCAGGATGCCTCCGACTGGCTCGAGGTACTGTCCAGAAGAGGCCTGCTCTGACGAGGGGCTTTCAGGGCTGCCCCTGGGGCACCTAGGGCCCTCTGGGCTCTGTGCAAACCTCCAGACTTAGCACGACCACCTGCAAGCACTGCGGAGCTCTGAGGTCTTGGCGGGAGCAGAGGCTGCGCATGCTCTCACGCGAGCTGAGCGGTCCTAGCACACAGCAGGAGCTGTGGACTGCCCAGGGCCTGCTACCTCACGCCTCCAGGCTACTTCCTCCTAAGCCAAAAGCACATCTGAGTATTGCCAATCAAAGCTAGGCTGGCAGTCAAATCTGTGAGCTGAACTCTCCAAACCGGGAAAGGGAGCCGTGGCTCAAGGGCTAGAGCTCCAGCTCCAAGCTTCAGAGGTCAAGGACCACACAGGCCCTGCCATCTATCCCTAGAACTGAAAGAACCCTAGGAAAAGAGACCCCAAAAGAACAAAAAGGGGAGGCCAGCTCCCTGGGTATCGTTGCTGACCTCTCTGGCTGCTTCCATGGGAAGTGCAGAAGGCACAGCCTCCTCCACGGGCACCTGCTGTGCACGAGTGGGCCCTGGGAAACTCCCTGCCCAGCTGCACAGAGGCAGTTTCCTGCCCTGGCCCATGAGCAGGGGCTGGCCAGAGAGGGGAAGATGTTCCAGGGGTCTGGATCCCCACCCTACTCGCTGAGGAGAGCCAGGATCTGGGGTCAGGAAGGAGTCTGGAAGTCTATGACCCTCTCCCTTCAGGCTCATCTCCTGTAAGGACCCTGACACATAGACACACTAGCCAACTGGACTCTGCTCAGAGGCTGCAGGGCCCCTTGCCCTGCTGACCTTCAGGGCACTGGACAGGCCACCAGCCCTGTCTGGACCTCAGTTTTCCCCTCTCCTAACAGAAAGATGCAGAGCGGCCAGGGCTGAGGTCCCAGGCTGGCATTTGAGCTGCCAAGGAGAAAGAAATGAAGGAGGCCAAGTTCTGAGGAGGCCCGGGCCCCACATGCCAGTCAGGCCAGCAGCACTGGTGGCAGGCAGGCAGGCAGGCAGTCAGGCAGTAGGGGAAGCAGGGAGGGAGGGAGGCATACAGGCAGGGAGGCAGGCCAGCAGGCATGGAGGGAAGGCATGGAGGCAGGGAGGCAGTGAAGAGGGAGGCAGGCAGGACACCCCGGGTTCCCCAGCCCATTCAGACAAAGCTTGCAGATGAGGAAGCAGGCAGAGGGGAGGCCAGGTCCCCAGGTGAGATCCCACAGCAGTGAGTGCTGGAGCAGAGCCTAGGCTAGACTTGGCCTGCCCAGGGGTGAGCTCTGGGGCTCGGACCAGCGGTCATGTCAGTCCCAAGGGGAAGACACTGGCAGTAGAATGGACAGGACAGTGCCCTTGCCAACACCAGCCTCCATCCTGACAGGAGCCTTGCATATTTGATGTGAAAGAGCAGCAGCCCAAAGCAAGCCCCAGGAGTTTACAAAAGACGGTGAGAAACTAGGACGTAGGCCAGGTTGCCTGAGAGAGAGGAGGTGCGGCGTGGCTTGGCTCTGTTCACCTTCAACCTCACTCCCAACAGTGCCCAAGGAGAGGGAGGACTCTCACCTGGCAGAGGAGGAGCCTGGGGAGCTAGCTGGCTGGCAGTGGGGAAGGAGGAAGTGGAGGCAGCAGAGCTGGGCTTGGCCGAGTCTAGAGGAGGGGGGTGGGCAGAGGTGGCCTAGCTCACTTTGGGATCTGCAAAGGCCAGCCTAGGATTGGACCTGGGGCCATTTGCAGTCCCAGGCAGAGGTAAGGAGCTCTGGAAAGAGGTGGCCTGAAGTTCTCCAGGATGCTGTGCCATGGAAGGCCGTGAGGGGCTGAGGGCTGGCTGAGAAGCCCTGGGGACTGGGAGAGGGGTGGGCCCTGGTCTTTGCCCATCCCCCACCCAAACCAACAGGTGCTGACCATGGCATCGTTGCCGACCTGGGCATCTTCCTGGTGGGCGTCATGATGTTGGATGCTGCATATCAAGACGTCCAGGAGGTGAGTAGCCAGGGCCAGATGGGGCCTGGTGCTGCAGGGGAACGTCCCCTGGGAGTCCTGAGCTCTGGCCCTCCTGACAGCACCAAGGTCATTTCACACTCAGTCCTCACCCCCGCTGACCAGGTGCCGCCCAGGGCTGCCTGCCCTCGGCACTGTGCACACAGAGCCCTGCTGGGCCTTCAAGTCCACCCAGGGAGGTGGCAGGGACCAAGCGAAGCCAGGCTTTCCCAAGACAAGCAACCTGAAGCCCAAGAGAGACCTTTTCACCTGAAGCAGCAACCTCCCTCCTAGCCTCAGAGGGGTTAGACCACACAGTCCCTGAACCTGACCTCACTCTGGGTGCCCAGGGCTCCTCTGAAAGGGGCCCTGCTCCTGTGTATGCAGGCGGGATCCCCTGACCAGAGGAGGGCTTGGCCCGAGGTCGGAAGGGAAAATGGGCCCCATTCTAACTGCATTGCCCTGTGCCTTTTAGGAAAGAATGGCGTCAAAGAAATGTATGAAGGTGAGTGGCAACTGCCAGACAGGACAGGGTGGGGGGAGCTGCCTGTAGGTCCAGTCAGGCCTGCCCAGCTGGCCTCTGTGCATGGGTGCGATGGGTAGAGTATGTCCCACTCCCAGGCAGGGTGGGTGTGGGTGGCGGGACAGTGCCCTGGGCAGGACAGTGAGGCCTCGGCTTTGGGTGGCAGAGCACAGCTGCCCTCTGTGCATGGGTGCGATGGGTAGAGAGAGTAGGTCCCACCCCCAGGCAGGGTGGGTGTGGGTGGCATGTGGGACAGCTCCCTGTGCAGGACGGTGAGGCCACGGCTGTGAGATCCCGCAGAGGCCTGGGGGTCCTCAGTGGAGGGTTGTGTGGCAGAGCATGCAGAGGAGGTGGGTCCCTTCCCAGCCAGCCTAGCCCTGCGCAGGCCAGCCCAGCCCTGTCCCTGCCCTGGTGCTCTCCCTGGCCAGGAGAATGAGTCATGGAGCTTTGGAAGAAGCTGCAACACCGCTGAAAATATTATCACCTTGAAGCCAATGAGGCCTTCCTTGCCTGGTTCAGGGGCCTGGAGCGGCTGAGCAAGGATGCCAGGTGGGTTAGCAGACATTGGGGCAAAAGGAGGGTAGGCCCTAGGATGGGGTGCAGAGGGCCTGAGGTGTGTCCTTGTGTGTGGGGGACCCCACAGAGTCTCTGGGGGTCCTGATGCAGAGTGGTCGCCAGGCTCTCAAGTTCAGGTCGACTCTGGTAGGGACCTGAGCACAGCCCTTGGTCACCTGACCACCATGTCTTGTCTTAGCTACACGCTGTCCTGTGCACAAAAGCCCCAGAGGCAGACTGACAGTAGCAGCCTTCCTGGCAAGAAGCGCTCAGGCGTTGGGAAGGCTGGGAAGAAGTAAGTGGCTGGGCCTTGGAGGGCAGAGGCCAGGGAAGACGCTGGGCTGGGACGCAGCAGCCGACAGCTGATGCTGACTTGTGCACTGACAGCAGCGTCAGTGGCAGTTCCCAGCCCACATCACGGGAGCATCTCAAGCGGGGCTCAGGTAGCAGCTGCGGCGGCGGCAGCAGTGCACACCCACTGAAGGAGCCTCAGACAGGGGCGCCAAGGGCGCTGTCCTTGTCCATAAGGGCAGTCCAGCTCCCGCTGCCCCTCCACAGGAGCCTCGAGGGGCAATCCTCCCAAGAGCAGAACGAGGTGCCAGCCTGTCCCTCTGACCTATCCCACCCCCCGCACTAGAGTGGCAACCAAGGGACCCAGAAAGTCCAGCGTCTGCTCACTCACCAAGGCTCTGGAAGGCCCTAGAGCTGCCTTCCTGGCTGGGACACTAAGCTGGTGACGAGGCAGTCACTGCATGTCAGGGTCGGTAACGCCCCGTGAACTCTGGGCACATGGGGGATGCCCGTGAGATGCAGCAGCCCAGCCTTCCCTTCAGCCTCAGACTCAGCCAGGACCAGAACAAGCCAGAGCCAGAGCTGGGGATTGGGAGTGGAGAGCAGCGTCTGTCTGGGGCCTCTGTGTGAGCAGCAGATGGGAGACTCCAGGGTCATCAGGATGAGCTTGCCTGAGCACACAGGAAAGTGTACCAAAGCATCCTGGTGAGTCGGCAGTGGGGGTTCCCTAGAGTCCTCAACCAGCCAGGACACAGCCCTGTGGCCTCTTCCAAGTCTTTTCCCTTCCCTCTTCCTGGGCCCCTGCTGTGGGGAATGAATACCACAGCATGCCTCAGGGAGCAGGCAGGGCTCAGGGTGCACCTGACCACAGGCAGGCAGGCAGGCTGGCTTGGAGGCAGGGAAGCAGGGAGGCAGCAAGGAAGGAGGCAGGCAGGATACCCCGGGTTCCCCAGCCCATTCAGACAAAGCTTGCAGATGAGGAAGCAGGCAGAGGGGAGGCCAGGTCCCCAGTTGAGATCCCACAGCAGTGAGTGCTGGAGCAGAGCCTAGGCTAGACTTGGCCTGCCCAGGGGTGAGCTCTGGGGCTCGGACCAGCGGTCATGTCAGTCCCAAGGGGAAGACACTGGCAGTAGAATGGACAGGACAGTGCCCTTGCCAACACCAGCCTTCATCCTGACAGGAGCCTTGCATATTTGATGTGAAAGAGCAGCAGCTCAAAGCAAGCCCCTGGAGGTTACAAAAGACGGTGAGAAACTAGGACGTAGGCCAGGTTGCCTGAGAGAGAGGAGGCGCAGCCCGGCCTGGCTCTGTTCACCTTCAACCTCACTCCCAACAGTGCCCAAGGAGAGGGAGGAATCTCACCTGGCAGAGGAGGAGCCTGGGGAGCTAGCTGGCTGGCAGTGGGGAAGGAGGAAGTGGAGGCAGCAGATCAGGGCTTGGCAGAGTGTAGTGGATGGTTGTGGGCAGAGGTGGCCTAGGTCACTTTGGGATCTGCATAGGCCAGACTAGGATTGGACCTGGGGCCGTTTGCAGTCCCAGGCAGCGGAAACGGTGGACAGAGGTGGCCTGAAGTTCTCCAGGACGCTGTGCCATGGAAAGCCGTGAGGGGCTGAGGGCTGTCTGGGAGAGCGGTGGGCCCTGGCCTTTGCCCATCCTACCCCCAAAGCAACAGGGGCTGACATGGCATCGTTGCCTACCTGGGCATCTTTCTGATAGACGTCATGATGTTGGCCACCGCATATCAAGACGTCCAGGAGGTGAGTAGCCAGGGCCAGATGGGGCCTGGTGCTGCAGGAGAACGTCCCCTGGGAGTCCTGAGCTCTGGCCCTCCTGACAGCACCAAGGTCATTTCACACTCAGTCCTCACCCCCGCTGACCAGGTGCCGCCCAGGGCTGCCTGCCCTCGGCGCTGTGCACACAGAGCCCAGCTGGGCCTTCAAGTCCACCCAGGGAGGTGGCAGGGACCAAGCGAAGCCAGGCTTTCCCAAGACAAGCAACCTGAAGCCCAAGAGAGACCTTTTCACCTGAAGCAGCAACCTCCCTCCTAGCCTCAGAGGGGTTAGACCACACAGTCCCTGAACCTGACCTCACTCCGGGTGCCCAGGGCTCCTCTGAAAGGGGCCCTGCTCCAGTGTATGCAGGCGGGATCCCCTGACCAGAGGAGGGCCTGGCCCGAGGTCGGAAGGGAAAATGGGCCCCATTCTAACTGCATTGCCCTGTGCCTTTTAGGAAAGAATGGCGTCGAAGAAATGTATGAAGGTGAGTGGCAACTGCCAGACAGGACAGGGTGGGGGGAGCTGCCTGTAGGTCCAGTCAGGCCTGCCCAGCTGGCCTCTGTGCTTGGGTGCGATGGGTAGAGTATGTCCCACTCCCAGGCAGGGTGGGTGTGGGTGGCGGGACAGTGCCCTGGGCAGGACAGTGAGGCCTCGGCTGTGGGTGGCAGAGCACGCAGAGGAGGTGGGTCTCTCCCCAGCCAGCCTAGCCCTGCGCAGGCCAGCCCAGCCCTGTCCCTGCCCTGGTGCTCTCCCTGGCCAGGAGAATGAGATCATGTAGCTTCGGAAGAAGCTGCAACACCGTTGCAACTATTATAGCCTTGGAGCAACAGAGGCTTTTCTTGCCTGTTTCAGGGGCCTGGAGTGGCTGAGCGAGATGCCAGGAAGGTTGGCAGACACTGGGGTACGAGAAGGGCTGGCCCTAGGATGGGTTGTGGAGGGCCTGAGGCGTGTCCCTGTGTGTGTGGGACCCCACAGAGTCCCCAGGTGACTGATGCTGGCCGGCCGCCAGGCTCTCAAGTGCAGGCCAACTCTTGCAGGGAACTGAGCATGACACTTGGTCACCTGACCACCACCTCTTGTCTTAGCTACACACTGTCCTGTGCACTGGAGCCCCGGAGGCAGACTGACAGTAGCAGCCTTCCTGGCAAGAAGCGCTCAGGCATTGGGAAGCCTGGGAAGAAGTAAGTGGCTGGGCCCTGGAGGGCAGGGGTTAGGGAAGGCGCTGCGCTGGGATGCGGCCGCCGAAGGTTGATGCTGATGTGCACTGTCAGCAGCCCTGTGTCTGGGCTCAGAGGCCTCTCTGGGCCTCACTGTCCTCCCCTGGTGCATGTGTGGGATCCATCCCTCAGGCAGGGGTCAGGGTTGGGAAAGTGGTGATGGTCCAAGATCCTAGATGGGAGCAGCAGGCTTGCCGGAATTGGGGAGCAGGAGCTGGGGTGTCTTCGGGTGTTCCCTCCAGGAAGTCGGCCTTTCTGGAAGCCACCACCCCCACAACCCTGACCTTATTTGCAGTGGCAGCTCCCAGCCCACATCACGGGAGCAGCTCAAGCGGGGCTCAGCCAGTAGCAGTGGTAGCGGCGGTGGCGGCAACAGCACAGACCCCACTGAGGGAGCCTCAGACCACAGCGGGAAGCGCTCTGTCCTTGTCCAGAAAGGAAGTCCAGCTCCCCCTGACCTTCCACAGGAGCCTCGATGGACAATCCTCCCAAGAGCAGGACGAGGTGCCAGCCTGCCCCTCTGGCCCATCCCACCTCATCCACTGGAGGGGCAACCAAGGGGCTTGGGAAGTCCATCGCCTGCTCACTCACCAAGCCTCTGGAAGGCCCTAGAGCTGCCTTCCTGGCTGGGACACTAAGCTGGTGACGAGGCAGTCACTGCATGTCAGGGTCGGCAACGCCCCGTGAACTCTGGGCACATGGGGGATGCCCGTGAGATGCAGCAGCCCAGCCTTCTCTTCAGCCTCAGACACAGCCAGGACCAGAACAAGCCAGAGCCAGAGCTGGGGATTGGGAGTGGAGAGCAGCGTCTGTCTGGGGCCTCTGTGTGAGCAGCAGATGGGAGACTCCAGGGTCATCAGGATGAGCTTGCCTGAGCACACAGGAAAGTGTACCAAAGCATCCTGGTGAGTCGGCAGTGGGGGTTCCCTAGAGTCCTCAACCAGCCAGGACACAGCCCTGTGGCCTCTTCCAAGTCTTTTCCCTTCCCTCTTCCTGGGCCCCTGCTGTGGGGAATGAATACCACAGCATGCCTCAGGGAGCAGGCAGGGCTCAGGGTGCACCTGACCACAGGCAGGCAGGCAGGCTGGCTTGGAGGCAGGGAAGCAGGGAGGCAGCAAGGAAGGAGGCAGGCAGGATACCCCGGGTTCCCCAGCCCATTCAGACAAAGCTTGCAGATGAGGAAGCAGGCAGAGGGGAGGCCAGGTCCCCAGGTGAGATCCCACAGCAGTGAGTGCTGGAACAGAGCCTAGGCTAGACTTGGCCTGCCCAGGGGTGAGCTCTGGGGCTCGGACCAGCGGTCATGTCAGTCCCAAGGGGAAGACACTGGCAGTAGAATGGACAGGACAGTGCCCTTGCCAACACCAGCCTTCATCCTGACAGGAGCCTTGCATATTTGATGTGAAAGAGCAGCAGCTCAAAGCAAGCCCCTGGAGGTTACAAAAGACGGTGAGAAACTAGGACGTAGGCCAGGTTGCCTGAGAGAGAGGAGGCGCAGCCCGGCCTGGCTCTGTTCACCTTCAACCTCACTCCCAACAGTGCCCAAGGAGAGGGAGGAATCTCACCTGGCAGAGGAGGAGCCTGGGGAGCTAGCTGGCTGGCAGTGGGGAAGGAGGAAGTGGAGGCAGCAGATCAGGGCTTGGCAGAGTGTAGTGGATGGTTGTGGGCAGAGGTGGCCTAGGTCACTTTGGGATCTGCATAGGCCAGACTAGGATTGGACCTGGGGCCGTTTGCAGTCCCAGGCAGCGGAAACGGTGGACAGAGGTGGCCTGAAGTTCTCCAGGACGCTGTGCCATGGAAAGCCGTGAGGGGCTGAGGGCTGTCTGGGAGAGCGGTGGGCCCTGGCCTTTGCCCATCCTACCCCCAAAGCAACAGGGGCTGACATGGCATCGTTGCCTACCTGGGCATCTTTCTGATAGACGTCATGATGTTGGCCACCGCATATCAAGACGTCCAGGAGGTGAGTAGCCAGGGCCAGATGGGGCCTGGTGCTGCAGGGGAACGTCCCCTGGGAGTCCTGAGCTCCGGCCCTCCTGACAGCACCAAGGTCATTTCACACTCAGTCCTTACCCCCGCTGACCAGGTGCCGCCCAGGGCTGCCTGCCCTCGGCGCTGTGCACACAGAGCCCAGCTGGGCCTTCAAGTCCACCCAGGGAGGTGGCAGGGACCAAGCGAAGCCAGGCTTTCCCAAGACAAGCAACCTGAAGCCCAAGAGAGACCTTTTCACCTGAAGCAGCAACCTCCCTCCTAGCCTCAGAGGGGTTAGACCACACAGTCCCTGAACCTGACCTCACTCCGGGTGCCCAGGGCTCCTCTGAAAGGGGCCCTGCTCCAGTGTATGCAGGCGGGATCCCCTGACCAGAGGAGGGCCTGGCCCGAGGTCGGAAGGGAAAATGGGCCCCATTCTAACTGCATTGCCCTGTGCCTTTTAGGAAAGAATGGCGTCGAAGAAATGTATGAAGGTGAGTGGCAACTGCCAGACAGGACAGGGTGGGGGGAGCTGCCTGTAGGTCCAGTCAGGCCTGCCCAGCTGGCCTCTGTGCTTGGGTGCGATGGGTAGAGTATGTCCCACTCCCAGGCAGGGTGGGTGTGGGTGGCGGGACAGTGCCCTGGGCAGGACAGTGAGGCCTCGGCTGTGGGTGGCAGAGCACGCAGAGGAGGTGGGTCTCTCCCCAGCCAGCCTAGCCCTGCGCAGGCCAGCCCAGCCCTGTCCCTGCCCTGGTGCTCTCCCTGGCCAGGAGAATGAGATCATGTAGCTTCGGAAGAAGCTGCAACACCGTTGCAACTATTATAGCCTTGGAGCAACAGAGGCTTTTCTTGCCTGTTTCAGGGGCCTGGAGTGGCTGAGCGAGATGCCAGGAAGGTTGGCAGACACTGGGGTACGAGAAGGGCTGGCCCTAGGATGGGTTGTGGAGGGCCTGAGGCGTGTCCCTGTGTGTGTGGGACCCCACAGAGTCCCCAGGTGACTGATGCTGGCCGGCCGCCAGGCTCTCAAGTGCAGGCCAACTCTTGCAGGGAACTGAGCATGACACTTGGTCACCTGACCACCACCTCTTGTCTTAGCTACACACTGTCCTGTGCACTGGAGCCCCGGAGGCAGACTGACAGTAGCAGCCTTCCTGGCAAGAAGCGCTCAGGCATTGGGAAGCCTGGGAAGAAGTAAGTGGCTGGGCCCTGGAGGGCAGGGGTTAGGGAAGGCGCTGCGCTGGGATGCGGCCGCCGAAGGTTGATGCTGATGTGCACTGTCAGCAGCCCTGTGTCTGGGCTCAGAGGCCTCTCTGGGCCTCACTGTCCTCCCCTGGTGCATGTGTGGGATCCATCCCTCAGGCAGGGGTCAGGGTTGGGAAAGTGGTGATGGTCCAAGATCCTAGATGGGAGCAGCAGGCTTGCCGGAATTGGGGAGCAGGAGCTGGGGTGTCTTCGGGTGTTCCCTCCAGGAAGTCGGCCTTTCTGGAAGCCACCACCCCCACAACCCTGACCTTATTTGCAGTGGCAGCTCCCAGCCCACATCACGGGAGCAGCTCAAGCGGGGCTCAGCCAGTAGCAGTGGTAGCGGCGGTGGCGGCAACAGCACAGACCCCACTGAGGGAGCCTCAGACCACAGCGGGAAGCGCTCTGTCCTTGTCCAGAAAGGAAGTCCAGCTCCCCCTGACCTTCCACAGGAGCCTCGATGGACAATCCTCCCAAGAGCAGGACGAGGTGCCAGCCTGCGCCTCTGGCCCATCCCACCTCATCCACTGGAGGGGCAACCAAGGGGCTTGGGAAGTCCATCGCCTGCTCACTCACCAAGCCTCTGGAAGGCCCTAGAGCTGCCTTCCTGGCTGGGACACTAAGCTGGTGACGAGGCAGTCACTGCATGTCAGGGTCGGCAACGCCCCGTGAACTCTGGGCACATGGGGGATTCCCGTGAGATGCAGCAGCCCAGCCTTCTCTTCAGCCTCAGACACAGCCAGGACCAGAACAAGCCAGAGCCAGAGCTGGGGACTGGGAGTGGAGAGCAGCGTCTGTCTGGGGCCTCTGTGTGAGCAGCAGATGGGAGACTCCAGGGTCATCAGGATGAGCTTGCCTGAGCACACAGGAAAGTGTACCAAAGCATCCTGGTGAGTCGGCAGTG
Organism: Dipodomys spectabilis; assembly: GCF_019054845.1. Lineage (NCBI taxonomy): Eukaryota > Metazoa > Chordata > Mammalia > Rodentia > Heteromyidae > Dipodomys > Dipodomys spectabilis. The sequence continues at coordinate 5,917,361 of NW_024870744.1, forward strand.
GGGGTTCCCTAGAGTCCTCAACCAGCCAGGACACAGCCCTGTGGCCTCTTCCAAGTCTTTTCCCTTCCCTCTTCCTGGGCCCCTGCTGTGGGGAATGAATACCACAGCATGCCTCAGGGAGCAGGCAGGGCTCAGGGTGCACCTGACCACAGGCAGGCAGGCAGGCTGGCTTGGAGGCAGGGAAGCAGGGAGGCAGCAAGGAAGGAGGCAGGCAGGATACCCCGGGTTCCCCAGCCCATTCAGACAAAGCTTGCAGATGAGGAAGCAGGCAGAGGGGAGGCCAGGTCCCCAGGTGAGATCCCACAGCAGTGAGTGCTGGAACAGAGCCTAGGCTAGACTTGCCCTGCCCAGGGGTGGGCCCTGGGGATCAGACCAGCAGCACGTCAGTCTCAAGGGGAAGACACTGTCAGTAGAAAGGAGGAGAGAACAGAGCCCTTGCCAACAGCAGCCTCCATCCTGGCAGGAGACTTCCATTTTTGCTGAGAAGGAGAAGCAGCTCAAAGCAAGCCCCAGGAGGTTACAAAAGACGGTGAGTGACTAGGACGTAGGCCAGGTTGCCTGAGAGAGAGGAGGCGTAGCCCGGCCTGGCTCTGTTCACCTTCAACCTCACTCCCAACGGGGCCCAAGGAGAGGGAGGACTCTCACCTGGCAGAGGAGGAGCCTGGGGAGCTAGCTGGCTGGCAGTGGGGAAGGAGGAAGTGGAGGCAGCAGAGCAGGGCTTGGCAGAGTCTAGAGGAGGGGGTGGGCAGAGGTGGCCTAGGTCACTTTGGGATCTGCATAGGCCAGCCTAGGATTGGCCCTGGGGCCATTTGTAGTCCCAGGCAGCAGGACGAAGCTCTGGACAGAGGTGGCCTGAAGTTCACCAGTGCACTGTGCTGTGGAAACCACTGTGGGGCTGAGGGCTGGCTGAGAAGCCCTGGGGACTGGGAGAGCGGTGGGCCCTGGCCTTTGCCCATCCCCCACCAAAACAACAGGTGCTGACCAAGGCATCATTGCCTATCTGAGCATCTTTCTGATGGATCTCAGGATGCTGAAAGCAGCATATCAGGACGTCCAGGAGGTGAGTAGCCAGGGCCAGATGGGCCTGGTGATGAAGAAGAAAGTCCCCTGGGAGTCCTGAGCTCTGGCCCCAAGGTCATTTCACACTTAGTCCTCACCCCCTCTGGCCAGGTGCCGCCCAGGGCTTCCTGCCCTTGGCGCTGTGCACACAGAGCCCAGCTGGGCCTTCAAGTCTCCCCAGGCAGGACACGGGGACCAAGACAAGCCAGGCTTTCCCAGGACAAGCAACCTGTGGCCCAAGAGAGACCTTTTCACCTGAAGCCACAACCTCCCTCCTAGCCTGGGTTAGACCACACAGTCCCTGAACCTGACCTCACTCTGGGTGCCCAGGGCTCCTCTGAAAGGTGCCCTGCTCCCGTGTATGAACACGGGATCCCCTGGACAGAGGAGGGCTTGGCCGGAGGTCGTAAGTGATGAGGGGCCCCATTCTAACTCCATTGCCTTCTGTCTTTTAGGAAAGAATGGCACTGAGGAAATGTATAAAGGTGAGTGGCAGCTGCCAGATAGAACAGGGTGTGTGGGGAGCTGCCTGGAGGTCCAGTCAGGCCTGCACAGCTGGGCCATGTGCATGGGTGCAAGGGGTAGAGAGCAGGTCCCATCCCTGGCAGGGTGGGTGTGGGTGGCATGTGGGACAGCTCCCTGGGCAGGACGGTGAGGTCCAGCGTGGCTCAGCCAGCAGCGTGGCAGGGGCAGCAGCAGCGTGGCTCAGCCAGCAGCGTGGCAGGGGCAGCAGCAGCGTGGGCCTCACTGCAGGATCCTCAGACAGCAGCACCAAGGGCGCTGTGTCCTGCTCCACATGGGCAGTCCCGCTCCCCCTGCCTCTCCACAGGTTCCTCGAGGGACAATCCTCCCAAGACCTGGACGAGGTGCCAGCCTGCCCCTCTGGCCTATCCCACCCCATCCACTGGAGAGGCAACCAAGGGAACTAGAAAGACCAGCGCCTTCTCACTCACCAAGACTCGGGAAGGCCCTAGAGCTGTATTCCTGGCTGGGGCACCCAGCTGTCAAGGCTGTCCCTGCAGGTCAGGGCATGCGACGCTTCGTGAACTCTGGGCTCGTCGGGGATGCCCGTGACGTGCAGCAGCCCAGCCTTCCCTTTAGCCTCAGACAGCCAATACAAGCCCAAGACACAGCCAGACCTGGGGCTTGCGAATGCGCAACAGCAGCTGCTCCTTGGCCTCTGTGTGAGCAGCAGCTGGGAGACTCCAGGATCTTCAGGGTGAGCCTGCCTGAGCACCCAGAACATGTGTACCAAAGCATCCTCGGAAGTAAGGCAGCAGGCCGGTCCCTGGAGTCCTCAACCAGCCAGGACACAGCCCTATAGCCATTCCATGTCCTTTCCCTTCCCTCCTCCAGGGTCCCCCCAGTAGGTGGGTGGGTGTGTGAAGAACACAGCTTGCTGCAGACAGAAGGCAGTGCTCAGGTCTGTACCAGGACACAATCAGACATGCAGACAGGCAGGGAGGCAGGGAGGCAGGCAGACAGTCTGGAAGGTAGCAGGCAGTCAGGCAAGCAGGCAGGCAGGCAGGCTGGAAGAAAGGAAACAGGCAGGCAAGCAGGTAAGATTGAGGGAGTGGTGGAGGCAGGCAGGGAGGTAGGGAGGCATGGAGGCAGGCAGGGAGAGAGGAATGGAGGCAGGCAGGCAGGCAAGCAGGAAGCAGGCCAGCAGGCAGGAGGTAGGGCAGCAGGTACAAGTAGTGTTCCTAGTTCCCAGACCAGAATCTCAGTCCAACCACACACTGGGCCCCCTGAGGAGCCTTGAGGGAAAGAAACAGGGAGAAGGGAGATGAGGTCCTGCCCCGGGACAGGCAGAGTCCACCTGGGACCTCTTCACTCTCCCCGAAAGAAGGATGCCCTGAGACTGGTGTTTGGAGCAGGGGCTTAGCCGGGAAGGAAGTGGATTTCCTGGGAGGGAATGGGTGACCCAGACAAGGCAGGGGGAGGCTGCTTAGTAGGCTGTGGTCCCAATGGAATGGTGGTGGGACCAACCTGGCCAGCGCCACCTGGTGGCCTGGGAGTGAATCAGGACAGTGGAGTCTGGGTGGTGCTCAACCCAGAAACCACAGAATCAGCTTGCCAGTGAAGTGGCCCAGTGGAGAAGCCTCTTTCCTCTTGCAAGGCCTCCAGGGTGCCCCAATCATCTGTAGCCTCTCCTTCCTCATGCTTCCTCATGGAGAGTCCAGGCCACACTGTCCTGCTCAGTCCCCTCCCGGCCACCACCAGCCACAAAGACTGTGATGAGACCCCAGCAGGGAGGCTGTGTCCTGCCGTGTGCTCTGCTCAGAGCCTCAGGGCAGCTGGACGAGGCTGCAGCCATGTCCTCCACCCCTGCAGCCTCCAGCCCAGCGCGGGCCTGGCTGCTAGGAGGCCCTGCTCCCGGGCTCTGGGCCTCTTCCCTCCCTTGGGGTTGGGAGAGTCTGGTGTGTGTCCTTTGGCCATGCACATGGATTCTGTGAGCCCAGAGACACCAGAGCTGAGCGGGATCCCGGCTGGGAGGAGGCGGCACACAGCTGAGGAGAGCGGGGCTGGGACTAGTCCAGGCCCAGGCCCATCCTTACCTCCCAGAGCCCTCGCTCAGCAAGGAAGAGTGCACACAGCCCCATGGCGCCATGTGTGACTCCCCTGCCGAGCGCTGAGAGGGCTCCAGAGGATCCTTGGCACTGACTGGTGGCAAGGCAGGCACTCTGGACACCGGCCCTGATGGATTCTTTCCTATTCTGCCCCAGGTGACCAACCAGAAGAAGACGAGGGCCGTCATCCTCCAGGCCATGGAAACACTCTTGGTAGAGGACCAAGATGGCGACGGGACAGGAGGGAAACTCCACAGCCCTGTCTAACCAAAAAGAACGTTCCAGTTCCAACACTATACTTCTCCAAGAGACTGACAACAACAAAAAGATGAACACCCAGAGAAAAAGAGGAGGTAGAGAAAAACAAAAAAGAAAGAAACGGAAGAATTTCAGAACGTAAAAGAGCGAAGACCCATCCCCCAACTCTTGCTGGCAACACAGCGACACCCCAAACCATAGTTAGCCTGGCCCAGCGGGGGATGTGGAGACCCCGGAGACTCAGGGGGTCATCTGCAGATTGCCCACACAAAACACGCCTGAGATACTGGTGCTGGACCCGCTGATCACAGCAAACAAGGAAACCTCGGACTTGGGAGCATGCACAAAGACCCCTCACCCACCCGTCACCCGCTGAACAGAGGGGCTGCATCCCGCCAAAGCCACTCAGCCCCACAGCTCCACAAGGGGAACCCCAGATCTACAGGGGTCCGCCCATAGAACGCCAGTGCAGAAGCCCCTCAAGGGACTGGTGTTGATCTGTAGAGCACAAACAGACTAACCTCAGTGCTCAGAACTTGCACATAACCCTCCCCTCACCCCTTGGCCAGAGGCCAGTGCAGCCCACCGAGCCCACTCTGACAGCAGCAACAGAGGCCGAGAAAGGAGAAACACTGACACACATCCACCACCGCCCGGCCCAGCCCACAAGCCTCTCAATCAGAGGCAGATCGCAGATCGCAACAGCAACCAGCAACCTACATCGCACAGAAACAACAGCTGGAGGGTTCCCAATGAGCCGCTGGGTGAGTTCCCTGCAGGCAACAGCATATCCCCCCTCAAGGGAGACCAGAGCTGGCCCAGATCTTGACCTAGGCCCCTGCCCCAACACCTGGACTACAGGTTCCACTAAAACTAGGAACTGTTTGAGAGCTCCACCAGCTCGTGGAGCACATCCAGCCGGCCAGGCTAGATCAAGAGAGCCCCTGGGAGGGAGTTTAAATGCCCAAGCCGGGAACAGCACCCGTGGGTCACCACAGCCAACAGCGGAAGAACCCGAACTGTGCAATTCAGGGTGTATAACCCTCACCGGATACCCAGCAGCACAGGTCCACCTGGCGTGCCCCAGATTGGGGAACAGGGGCCAGAACCAGGCCTGGGGATCAGGTGCCTGAGAAACCAGCTTCTGATTGAAGTCAGAAGCTAAGCACACCCCTCAGCAGAGGGGGGAAAGCAGGGAACTGCGCCCCCTGGGAATCGCTCCTGTGACAGCAAAAGTCCTGTGTGTCCAGGGCAGGAGAACCAGAAGGCCGAACCCTGCCAGAACCTGACCCCTACATCCCAGGCCAAGGATTGGACAACTCAGGCCGCCGGCACCTGATAAGTCAGGAGCTCAGGCTGTTAAGGTGGCTCAGTGGTAGAGTGCTTGCCTTGTGTGGAAGATGCCCTGAATCCTATTCCTCAACACTACATCAGCAGAATGGACAAGTAAGGGAGCTGTGGCTCAAATGGTAGGGTGCTAGCCTTGAGCCGAAGAGCTGAGAGACAGCCCCCAAGCGCAGAGTTCAGGACCATGACAAACCAAAAAAACAAACAAACAAACAACCAACATCATGAGTTCATAGCAGACGGCAGCAACTGGGAGAGTACATCCAGGACATCCGATCTCACCAAGAGCACCTGTCGGAGTAAACAGAAGCAGTCTACCCTGCTCAGTCCTTCTAAAGGTGGGAACTGCCAGTGATTTACAGCAGACAGCAAGAGCCCTAGCCCTAGCCCTGACTAGCAGCTGGAGGTTGGCCTCTCCTCAACAGAACTGAGACTGGGTACAGACTCTCTCAGCCAATCCAGGGCTGAGAATGAGCTTCTTCAATTGATTCAGGAACTAGCCCAGAACCAAGCAAAGATAGCCACCTATTGACCAAAACAAAATTTCAGATTAACCTCCAACAATCTCTGAATCCCCATGCCAAAATGAAAGAGAAAAATTAAAGGATAGCAAACTACCCCCCAAAAGCCAGCAGCCACAGGAATGGAAGAAAAATGCTGAATTCAAGAGATGCTGGAGGCAATGACTCAAGAATTAAAGAGAGAAATAGGTCAGAAATTTAAAGAACACAGAAACGAAATATCAAAAGAGATGCAGGATTGCAAACAGGAGATGCACGCAAACATAGATGCAGTACACACCTCACTAAGAGGTGAGATTAATACTCTGAGAATCAACATAGAATCCATGAATAGATCAATTTCCTCCCTGCAAACCACAATGGAAGCCACAGGTAACAGAGTGAACGAAATGGAATTTAGAGTGTCAGATATGGAAGACAAAATGCAGTAACTGGGAAAAAAAGTCACAGATCTGGAAAAATCACTTAAATTATGCCAAAGGCAAATCCAAGAGCAAGCAGACAGTGCCAAGAAATTTGACCTTCGTATAATTGGAGTGGATGAAGGTGAGGAATATCAAAGCAAGGGAATGCAGCACCTAATTCAGCAAGATTATCAATGAAAATTTCTGCCATCTTAAAAGAGAACATCTTACCTACATAACAGAAGCATATAGAACACCTAATAAGCAGGATCCCAGGAGAAACACTTCTAGGCACCTTATTGAAAAAATGATAGATCTGAAAAATAAAGAAACAATCTTGCATGCTGGAAAACGAAAGAAGGAGCTACATTGCAATGGGAAAAAATCCGAATCACTGCAGATCTCTCCACACAGGCACTGAATGCAAGAAAGGGCTGGGAAAGTACGATCCGAGCCCTGAGAACCAATAACTGCCAGTCCACGCTGATATACTCAGCAAAACTAGCATTCACATTTGATGGAGAAACTAAAAGGTTCAATACTAAAGAGAAATAAATGAATTCATACACAGTAAAGCAGCATTACAAAGAATACCAAGAGGGGGAATACAACCTGAAGAAAGCAATCAGGAACAGGGATCCTCATCAGACAGGTATTGCTAGACTTCCAACTTAGTAAGCACAGGAGGAAAGGACAGAAGGAAAACTTAAGAAAAGAGGAAATGACAGGAAACACAATGCATCTCTCTATAATAACCATACATATTAACAGACTGAATTCACCAATCAAAAGCAAAAGAACTGCAGATTGGATCCAAAAACAAGACCCATCCACCTGTTGCCTTCAGAAGACCCACCTTTCAGCCAAACATACAAACACACTCAGAGTGAGGGTTGGAGAAAGATCTACCAAGCAAATGCCCCAGTAAGAAAGCAGGAGTAATTTTCCTGATATCTGGCAAAATAAACTTTTCATTAAAATCAATACAAAAAGACATGGAAGGACAGCACATATTAATACAGGAAACAATCCAAGAAGAGGGTGTTATCATTATCAACTCATACTCCCCAAACATTGGAACACCCAAATATGGTAAGCAAATACTCTTAAACTTACAGAATAAAATAGATCCAAATATAACACCCCACCCTCACCAAAGGACAAGTCTTCCAACCACAGGATTGGAAAAGAAGCTACAGAATTAAGTGAGGCCATATGTCAAGTGGAACTAACTGACATCTACAGATTTTCCACCCTAAAATGACACAGTACATGTTCTTCTCAGCAGCTCATAGAACTTTCTCCAAAATAGAGCATGTCATAGTTCATACAAGGAGCTTAAGCAAATACAAGGGTATTGACATAATGCCTTGTATCCCATTTGACCACAGTGGAATCAAGCTAGTTCTCAATAGCAAAGCATACCATAGAAATTCCTCAAATATACGGAAATTGAACAGCGCACTCCTAAGCAATACCTGGGTAACAGAAGAAACTAAAGAAGAAATTAAAGAAGGAATTAACAAGTTCTTACAATTCAATGAAAATGAAGACACATCACAAAGAAACCTGTTTGACAAAACAAAAGTAGTCCTGAGGGGCAAATTTATCACTCTCAGTGCCCACATCAAGAAAATAGAGACAGACCAAGTAAATAATCTCATGTTGCAATTAAAATTGCTAGAAAAACATGAAAAATGGAATATAACATTACTAGATGGAGCCAGATAACCAAATTAAGTGCTGAAGTTAATGAGATAGAGTATGGGAAAATTATTAATAAAATTGATAAAAATGAAAGCTTTTTGGAAAAAATAAACAAAATTGATGGACCTTTGGCAAGATTAAAGAAGAGAGGAAACCCAAATCAACAAGATCAGGGATGCCAGGGGAAAAAATCACAACACATATTCAAAATATCCAAACAATTATAAAGAACTATTTTCAAATTCTATATTCACTAAAGAAAGAAAGCCTAGCAGAAACGGATGCCTTTTGAGAAAAATACAAGTTGACCAAACTGAGCAAAGTAGATATAATAAAAATAAGCCAATGTCATACAATGAGATACAGGAAACAATCAGAAGTCTTCCAACAAGGAAAAGCCCAGGACCAGATGGATTCACAATGGAATTCTATAAGATCTTTAAAGAAGAATACCCATACTCCTCAAGCTCTTCAACGAAATAAAAAAAGAGAGAGCTATCCCACTCATTCTACGATGCCAATATCACACTCACCCCCAAACCAGGCAAAGATCCAACAAAAAGAACTATAGACCTATCTCCTTGATGAACACAGATGCAAAGATCCTTCACAAAATTCTAGCCAACAGAATCCAGGAACACATCAAGAAAATCATACACCATGACCAAGTAGGCTTCATCCCAGAGATGCAAGGATGGTTTAACATACATAAATCAATAAATGTAATCCAACACATCAACAGATCCAAGGTCAAGAACCACATCATTATCTCCATTGATGCAGAAAAGGCTTTTGATAAGATACAACATTTATTCTTGTTAAAAGCTCTGGAGAAAATAGGAATAGAAGGAACATTCCTTCAAGCAATAAAAGCCATATACCACAGACCAATAGCCAATATTATACTCACTGGGGAAATACTACAACCAATTCTCTTAAAGTCAGGAACAAGCCAAGGATGCCCACTGTCTCCACTCCTCTTCAATATAGTCCTGGAATCCTTAGAGCAATAAGGCAAGAAAAAGACATTAAAGGGATCTGCATAGGGAAGGAAGAAATTAAACTATAGCTTTTCACAGATGACATGTTACTATACCTCCATGATCCCCAAAACTCTGCCCCCAAACTCTTAGAACTTATACCTTGGCAAAATAGCAGGATACAAAATCAACCCACAAAAATCAGTCACCTTCCAGTATACCAACAATGTACAAGCAGAAAGGGAAATAAAGGAAATAACCCCACTCATAATACCTCCCCAAAATAAAATAGGAATTAACCAAAGATGTAAAAGAACTATTTAATGAAAACTATAACACGTACAGAAAGAAATTACAGAGGACATCAGGAAATGGAAAGACCTTCCATGCTCTTGAATAGGCAGACTTAATATAGTAAAAATGGCCATACTGCCTAAATGCAATTCCTATGAAAATCCCAATGACGTACATTACCAAAATGCAGAAAACAGCCCAAAATTCATATGAAACAACAAAAGACCTAGAATAGCCAAAACAATTCTGGGCAAAAGGACAACATGGGAGGAGTCTCATTGCCGGACTTCAAACTCTACCACAGAGCCATACTGACAAAGATAGCCTGGTACAGGCACAAACACAGACCCGAAGACCAGTAGAATAGAAGATCCAGAAATAAAACCACAGGCCTACAGTCAGCTGATTTTGTGGAAAAAGCACAGCCTCTTCAAGTACTGGTGCTGGGAAAACTGGGTGGTCCCATGCAGAAAACTAAAAGTGGACCCCAGCCTGTCACCATGCACTAACATCAACTCAAAATGGATTAAAGACCTTAACATCAAACCTGAAACTCTGAAACTACTGCAGGACAAAGTAAGAGACACACTTGAACTTATAGGCACTGGCAGGAACTTCCTGAACAGAGTTCGAGTCCCAACAAATGGGACTTTCTTAAAATAAAAAGTTTCTTCACAGCTAATGACATAGCAACCAAACTAGAAAGACAGCCAACTACCTGGAAAAAAACATTTACCAGCTATATATCAGACAAGGGGTTAATATCCAGTATAAACAGGGAACTCAAGAAATAAATCCCTCCCAAACCCAACAAATCAGTTATCAAATGGGCAAGGGAACTAAAGAGAGACTTCTCAGAAGAAGAGATAAAAATGGCAAAGAAACACATGAGGATATGTTCACCATCCCTGGTTGTAAAGGAAATGCAAATAAAAACAAACCTGAGAATACCACCTTACCCCAGTCAGAATGGCCCACATCCTAAAGTCAGCCAACGACAAATGCTGGAGGGGATGCAGAGAAAGAGGAACCCTATTACACTGCTGGTGGGAATGTATACTTATACAAACACTTTGGAAAGCAGTCTGGAGGGTCCTCAGAAAGCTAACTCTTGACCTCCCTTACGACCCAGTCATACCACTCCTAGGCATCTATCCTGAACAACAGGAACCAGGATACAAGGACACATGCACCTCCATGTTCACTGCAGCACTGTTCACAATAGCTAGGCTATGGAAACAACCCAGATGCCCCACCACAGATGAATGGATCCAAAAATTGTGGTATCTACACACATTGGGATATTATGCAGCCATTAGAAAGGACAAAATAATGGCATTTGCAGGGAAATCATGTTGAGTGAGGTCAGCCAAGAGCAAAGAGACAAACAACACATGGTCTCCCTGATAAGTGGATGTCAAATCCAAAATGTACGGTGATAGGACAAAGAGAACAAGACCTGAGAAACAAAGGACCTCCACTCATCTGGTCCAATCACTAGTAAATAGCCCATGCTGCTGATCACATAGATAGTGTCTACGGTGCACACCGGAGGGAAACTAGGAGGAGGACACAGAACTAGAGGAATCAGGGGAAAACATAGGACAGTGGGACCCATCAGCTGCACTGGACACACACCAAAACAAACTAAGCAACTCACTGGCAGCGATGGAAGGGAAGGAAGGAGTGGGAAAGAGGGAAGAGCTGACACTATGCAAAAGGAGAGGAATGTACATATCACCCCATGTGGAAGACATCACTGTATTGTCACAGCTCATAGAACTCATACACTTTATAGACCACGATAGACAATTTGCCCCAGGAAAGTTAGCATGTGTTTGTGACTTTAAGCATCACTATCCCAAAATACTGTGACATTTGTGAAATTATGTAATCACTTAAGCACAATGAAGAATTTGCAAAAATAAAAATAAAAACCCCACACAAAACAAGTCTTGGTGCCAGAGGACCGGGCAGAAGACAGGGAGCTGGTCCAGATGGTGTCAGGATCAAAGTGAGTCAGAGGCAGACAGCCAGGGAGATGGCAGAGCAGGCTGGGCATGTGCACAGGCCCGGATGCGGGGACAGCAGCAGAAGGGTGGGCTTTGGGCACTAAGCCCCAAGTGGGCACTGGATGCTCCAGGTCCCAGCATGGCCGAAGTGACTCTGGACATGCCTGCCCTGGCACTGCCCTGCCCTCCCACCTGGCCTGCCCGCAGAGGGAACAGGCAGTGCAGAGACAGCATCAGTGCAGAGGGCAGAGCATGCAGTGCTATGGGACAGGGGTCGCATCCCTCCCCAGAAGACACTCTGTCTGCTCCAAGGGGGAACATGGCTTCAGAAAGAATCTCACATATGGGTGCAACTCAATGGAAAAGTACTTGTCTAGCCTCCAGGAGACCATCAAGTTGTCCCCAGAGCATTGAATAAAGGTACCCTTCCCTACTCAGGGATCCAAAAGTGGTCCACCAGAGTCCTGTGATGAATCCATGCTAGTGACAGCAAAAGCACACCTTTGTGAGCTGAGTCAGTGTCGTGGAAAGAACAGAATCACGGCTCAGAGAGAGCTAAGGAGACCTCGCTGACCATCTTCTCTGCTTCTGTGTTGTTGCTCACATGTAGTGGAGAGTGGCCAATGTCTTTAGGAGGATGAGAGACAGAAACATGGGAGTGAGACACAGAAAGATTGAGGTGGGGGAGCAGAGAGACAGATGGACAGAATGACAAACAGCAAGAGAGACAGAGACAAAGACGGAGACAGAGAGTTCCTATGTACCGGATCATCAAGGCTTCTGCCCATGGTTTCACTGCTCTGTGTTCTTTGCAATGAGCTAAAACCCATCAGGTGCTTGGTGGGGATGATCAGCATTGATTGCCGCTTGCCTGTCATCAAGCCTTTGCTAGTTTCCTGCACCCTTCTCCTGGTGAAGGCCGGCCGCATGGGTTCCCTTCTTCCCGGAAAGGAAGTGAGAGGCCTAGCCAGACTAATGATGGTGGATGAGAAACAAGAATGTGGGCAGGAGGTGAGTGCAGGGTAGACGTAGTTGACAGGAGACTCGTGACCAGAGGGACTGGGAGGAGGAACAGCCTGCAGGACAGGCAAGTGCTGCTGAGTGCTGGGGCCTCACTGGGTGGAGGCCCTGGAATGCATGCTGTGCAGAGGGCCTGGGTCCAGGCCTGCCCCATGGGGCTCCTTGGAGCCCTCCTGGTGCTCAGTAGGACAGTGCTCCCCGCAGGTGCTGTGCATTCTGGACAGCCGGCTGTGCCAGGAGGTCCGGATCCTTGAAGCCGCAGTGAGTTCTTTCCTGAGCAAGACAGGATAGGTTTCAGTAGAGTCTGTTCCTGGGCAGGCATCCCAGGCCCTTGATGCTCCTGGCACTGGACCGCAGGGAGGGCAGCGTCCTGCCTGACGCCTGGTCTGGTGTGTAGGAGCTTCTCAGGTGCTTGGTGTGTCCAAGTCCCTGTCAGTGCAGCTGACTTGGACTGTGTCCCTCTTCCACCAGAACTGATCACCCCTGATGGTGTGCATGTGTATTACGCCTGAAGCCTTTGGCCAACAGCCACTTTCTGCTCCAGAAACGGACCTCCTTGCAGAGGGCCTAGATCAAGCGTGGAGCCGGCTTCCCCCTTCTTCCCTGGAAGAGAAAGGGAAGCACTTATGGACAGCATGTGCAGATGTCTCCCCTGGGCTGGGTGGCCAGGGGCTCAGCACACGCAGGCTAGAGTGGCCCAGGCCACAGCCTACCCTCCTCTGACCTCCCACTCAGGACACGGTCAAATCTGTTCTGCTTGCCACATGCAGAACCTACTCTGCATCTTTACCCACAATCCCCTCTGTTATCAAGATGACAGTGTGGCCAAGTCCATATGTCCTTTTGCCTTGACCCCAAATCCATGGCACATGCAGAATCATAGACCCGCCATCCTCTCCTGGTATCAGAATGGTACTTGCCTTTGAACACATTGGCCTGCCCTCAGAGTCTCCCCCTCCAGGATGATAATGTTCTTGGTGCTTCTTCACAGAGCAGTGGGCGTGGTGCTCTCCCGGCCCCTGGCTCGGCCTTCTCTGCCTTGTCTGGCAGCTTTGACTCTGATGCAGGTCACCACCCTGTCCTGTGGGCTCCACAGGACCCTCTCCCCCAGCCGCCCTGCATGCTAACCTTTCTCCTGCGCAGAGCACTTCTGCCCCTGTGCCAGGTGCATGGGAGAGCCTTCCCGACTCCTGAGCCATTGTGGCCTTTGTCAGGGTGCACAGAGCCTCCCGTGAGGGCGGTGGAGAGCGAGTGTTGCCAGCACAACTCCCCAAATGTGCCTGATTGGGGCAAAGACAATTTTAAGAGAGACCTGTGTGCATGGAATCGATATTGGTGTGAGATTAAATTTCTGTTGCACTGGAGTGCGGTCATTGTGGTTGGATTCCTTCCAGTCAAGGGGAATGAGACACTGTCCCACTTGCTGTGACAAAGCGCTTTTCAGGATGCTAGAGGGCTCTCTGCAGAAGTAGAGGTGCCACCACCCTGGTGCATCCCCCGGAAGGCAGGGCCTGTGCACCCTGCCCAGAGCAGCTGGCGTGCATTTCACTTTTTATAAGTGGCATCCACACAAACCACAATCACAACCCAAGTGGCAGAGGAGAAATTGTCAAGTCCTAGGCTTTCTGGGGAACCAGCCAGCACCCTGAGGGCTGGGGAGGTTCGGGTGCTGAGAATCCACACCCTGGGGCCTGGGGAAGGAGATCACACTCTCTCACCAGGGGAGTGCTTCGTGCTCAGAGATGCCACAGCCACAGCCGCTGCTGCTGCTGCTGCTGCTGCTGCTGCTGCCGCTGACAGAGTGGAGGAATTGCTCTTGTTGAGCGCTATTAAGAGAGAGTGGCAGCTCGGCACGGGTGGCTCTCGCCTGGGAATCTCACTACTCAGGTGGCTCAGATCTGAGGATTGTGGCTCCAAGCCAGCAGAGAAGACTCATCTCCAAACAATCCCCATGAAACTGCACTTGGTGCTTTGGCTCAACGTGGTAGAGCATTCACCTTGAGCAAATGACCTCATGGACAGAGCTCAGTTGCCCAATTCAATCCCCATGATTGACCAGGAAACCTTAATAAAGAAGAGACAGTGGGACATGTCTGTGGGACCGCTGTCCTTGGGATGACAAGTGCATGGGCCACTGTGCCGATCTGTGGGGGTAAGAAGGGGTCTTGAAAACTCTTTGGTTGGATTAGTCTTAAACCACAATCCTTCTGTTCTCAGCGTTGCTAGCATCACAGGCTGGAACCACTGGTGCTGGCTGAGATACATGCCAGATGCCTTCCACAGTAGCTGGGCCACTCTGTCTCCCCACTAGCAATGGTTGGAAGTTCCTGTTGCTCCACATCCTGGTCAAGTTTTGGTGTTGTCGCCTTTGGAGTCTGGCCATTGTGACAGGGTGCAGGGTCTCACCATTGGTTTACTTGCATCTCCCTGGTAACATCGATGTCAAGCATCTTCTCAAATGCTCATTTGCCACCTGCATGTTTTCTTTGATGAGGTGTCCATTAAGATCTTAGCTCCTTTTTACACAGAATTGTTTGGCTTCTTACGGTTGAGTTTTGGGGGAATTTCAGTCCTGGGGTTTAAACTAAGACAGGGCCTTGCAGTTGCTAGGGTGGTACTGTGCTCTTGAGATATGGGCTCAGCCTTTTTGCTTTTATTTTTCCAAATAGACTTCCTGTTGCATCTGGGTGGGTCAGGACCTCAGTCTGCCTACTTTCACTTCCTGCCTAGCTTGGATGGCACGTGCTCACTGCTGCACCAACTTCTGTTTCTGAAGTCAACTGAGATGGAGGCCTCATGGACTTGTTGCCCCAGCTGGCCTCGAACCACAGTCTTCCGCATCCCCACTTCTCTAGCAGCTAGGATTATTGACGCAGCGGCCCCCGCCCGCCCGCCCCTCTCTGGTCCGCACAGGGGCTGAGCCGGCAGCGCATGTGCTGAGCCAGCGCTGCGGACCCAGGGCCCGGCGAGGGCCTGGCGGACAGCCCTCCCTGGCCGGACGGCGAAGCGGGCCTCTGTGGGCAGGGGCATCGGGTCCTGTCCTGGGGCGGCCTCAGGGTTAGGGGTGTGGTCAGGAGGCAGAGGGGTTCGGGGGCGGAGCCGCAGAGTCCACGTGCAGATGCAGGGCTTCAGGGTTGTGGCGTCGGGGCGTGGCCTTTGGAGTGGGGTGAGGAAAGGGGCGGGGCACCTGGTCACCTCAGCCAGTCAGGGTTCCTGTGGGGAATTGGAGGACGGGCCTCAGGGCGGGAGGGGCGTGGCCGGGTGGTTTGTGGGCGGAGACTAAGGCAAGGGGAGCAGGAGGGGCCCTGTGCCTCTGCTCTGGGCTGGGGGCCGAGCAGGGTGGGAGTCTGTTCGGCTCCTCCGCCCAGGAGGGAAAGGCCCAGGCCGCCGTCCAGGGCCGGGCATCCGGGGTAGAGGCCAGGGGCCCAGAGGCGGCCACCGGGCTTCAGGGCGGGGCCTGGGGCGGGGCTCCCGGCCAGCCTGGAGAGCGGCCGTTGGTGAGGTCGCTGCGCTCCTAATGTCCTGGCCAGGGTGACTCCGTCTCCTCCGTGGGCGCAAACCTGGGGCTCATCCGGCCCTGAAGGCCTCGAGGGAGGGCGGCGGAAGGGGACCGCAACCATGGTTCCCCAGCAGTGGACACTGGCGGGTGAGTGCGGTGGAGCCAAGGACAGGGACGAGAGGCGGGGCCGGGGAGAGAGAAGGCGGGGCCTGGGAGAGGAGAGGCGGGGCCTGGGAGAGGAGAGGCGGGGCCGGGGAGAGGAGAGGCGGGGCCTGGGAGAGGAGAGGCGGGGCCTGGGAGAGAAGAGGCGGGGCCTGGGAGAAGAGAGGCGGGGCCTGGGAGATGAGAGGCGGGGCCTGGGAGAGGAGAGGCGGGGCCTGGGAGATGAGAGGCGGGGCCGGGCAGAGGAGAGGCGGGGCCCGGGAGATGAAAGGCGGGGCCTGGGAGAGGAGAGGCGGGGCCGGGGAGAGGTGAGGCGGGGCATGGGAGAGGAGAGGCGGGGCCTGGGAGAGGAGAGGCGGGGCCTGGGAGGGGAGAGGCGGGGCCTGGGAGAGGAGAGGCGGGGCCTGGGAGAGGAGAGGCGGGGCCTGGGAGAGGAGAGACGGGGCCTGGGAGAGGGGAGGAGGGGCCTGGGAGAGGAGAGGCGGGGCCGGGGACAGGGGAGGATGGGCCTGGGAGAAGAGAGGCGGGGCCGGGGAGTGGAGAGGCGGGGCCTGGGAGAGGAGAGGCGGGGCCGGGGAGAGGAGAGGCAGGGCCGGGTAGAAGTGGCTCACACCTGCAATCCTAGCTACTCAGGAGGATGAGATCTGAGAATCACCGTTTGGAGCTCCCCACAGCAGATCAGTCCATTAGACGCCATCTCCAAAATAATCAGCAAAAATAATCAGCAAAATAATCAGCTGCTGGGGGTGTGGCCCAAGTGCTCCAGTGCTGGCTGAGCAAGCCAGGGAGCCGGAATGTGGCCTGGGTTCCAACCTCAGTGCAGGCCAAATACACAAATGAGAGGTCAGGTGTTCCCTGCCTGGTTCCTTGGTTTCCCAGAAGCTAGTCGGAGTTATATGTTTCATGGCTGGAGGAGTAGGAAACAGTAAGGTAAAGGGAGTTGAAAGGACTGATTTTGGGGCCTGAGCCAATAATAGGTGGTGGTGTGTGTGGTGTTCAGTAAGCCTTTCCAAGAAGGCCTGTTAGCGGTATTTGAACTCTTCCTCTTCCTCCCTCCCCCCTTTCTCTTTCTCTCCCTCCCTCCCTCCCTCCCTCCCTCCTTCCCTTTCTTCCTTCCTTCCTTCCTTCTTTTCTCTGACTTCATCCTTTCCTTTCTTCCTTTCTTTTTTCCTAAGCTGGGACTTGAACTCAGTACCTGACACTTTTGCTCCTTCCCTAGCACTCTCCTAACTGAGCCACGTCCCCAACCCCAATATTCCAACTCTTAACCATGGAAACTCCTGACTTTCATAGCTCAGTGACCAGCGCGGGCCCAGCATGCGCAGGTTCCTCACAGGAAGTCAAAGGAAATAGATGCCGGGAGGGGTGAGGGAAGGCGGGGGAGCAGCTGAACTTCCCACTCTGTGTTTCAGGAAAACTGAAGCACTACTTGCTTCACCCCGGAACCCTTCTCCTGATGACTCTTGCTGTGGTCTTCTTCAGGTAAGAAGCTAGGATTGGCAGTGGCCCGCCGGAGCCGGGTGGGGCCCTAGGCTGCCTTCCACACCACAATCCCAGCAGGATGAGGGTGCTGCCACCCTCAGTTGGGCTAGATGGTGTGTCCAGCCTGTCCTGGCCTGTGCCCTTGGCCCTCACAGTGATGCCCATTTTCCTTCCACTTGGTCGGGGGCTCTGGGCTGGGTGGTTGGCCTGGGGAAGGGGAGGAAGGCCAGCCTGAGCAGAGGGTTGGGCCCAGGCAGCAGACCCCTGCAGGCCTGCATCCTGAGCAGCTGTCTCTGCCCACTTCCTTCTCTTAGCTATGGGTTCTGGACCCCCAGCAGACAGGCACAGGGAGGCCTGGGAGCTGAGTCCAGGTGAGTGAGGCTGAGGGATGGAGGAGGGCCTGTGTGCCCTGTGCTGGGAGCCTGACCTGTGTGTCCCATCCGGCAGCCTTTGTCACCTCAGTTGCCCTAAAGCGTTGCCTGCCTGTCCCCCTTTGTCCTCAGCTCCCATCTGACCTCCAGCCCCGACCCTGGGCTCCCCTGGCTCTCTGGGCCGTCCATCTGAGGATCCTCTTGAGAGCATGGCTTTGCCTTCCACCCTCCTGCCTCACCCCTGTACCAGGTGGTCCCCAGGTCCTCATCTGCCTTTCTGTGTCTCCCACATCCATGGGCTTCTCTTTGCCTTCTCAGCCCTGCCGAGCCAAAGCTGTTCTGTGTGTGGGGAGGGGGCTGGGCACCCCCGCCCGGGCCTGATCTGGGCAGTGGGACTTCCCCTGCGTTGCTCTGCCTTCCTCTCCTGCAGTCAGCGAGACCGCGGGGCTCAGCTCACGCGCGCTCAGCACATGCAATGTCTGCTTCCTTGAACCAGCTGCACTCAACTGACTTTTTGTTAAATTACAAAACATTTTTGCCTGGTCAAGGCTCACACCTGTAACCCTAGCTACTCAGAAGCCTGAGATCTGAGGATTGTGGTTCAAAGCCAGCCTGGGCAGGATAGTCCCTGAGACTCTTATCTCCAATAAACCACCAGAAAATCTGCAAGTGGTGTTGTGGCTTAAGTGGTAGAGCGCTAGCCTTGAGCTGAAGAGCTGAGGGACAGCACCCAGCCCCACAACTGACAAAAACAAAACAAAACAAAAACTTTTTTAACACTTTAAAAATGGTTATTATAAAGGTAATGTAAGATGCGTTACAGTTACATAAGTCAGATAATGAGTAGATTTTACTTTGGCAATGTCACCCCTTCCCTCTCTGTCTCCCTGATTTTCCCTCCCGTCCCTACCCACAAGTTGTAGAGTTCAATTTCAACGCAGTGTCCAGTGAGTACCACTGCTGAAATTGTTTATCCTTTGTCCCTCCATTTCTATGCCCCCTTTTCCCTCCCAAAGACAGATAAATGAATAACCAAGACAAAAACAAAACAAAACCAGCAATGAAGAAATAAACGTCTTGTTTCCATTTCCTGGAGTTCATTTTGATAAACATTAGTTTATCTGATCAGATGCACATAGGCATTGTGCCTTTGTGTTCACCTGACTCAAAGAGGAATACTCCCAGGCTGGTGTAACTAGGACTCAAACTTTGTTTGTGTGTGTGTGTGTGTCTGTGTGTGTGTCTGTGTCTGAGTCTGTATATGTCTGTGTCTGTATCCGTGTCTGTGTGTTTGTCTGTTTGTGTGTCCGTGTCTGTGTCATTGAGTTTATGTGTATGCCAGTACTGATGTTTGAACTCGGGGTTTAAGCACTGTCCCTTAGCTTTTTCACTCAAGGCTAGCTCACTACCACTTGAACTACAGCTCCACGTCTGGCTTTTGGTGGCTAACTAGAGATAAACATCTCAGACTTTCCTGGCCAGGCTGTGTTTGAACTGCGATCCTCAGATCTCAGGCTCCTGAGTAGCTGTGATTTCAGGCCTGAGCCGCTGCACCAGCAGGTTTTGCCCTTTTGTGAGTGGCGTGATTTTGTCACCTGTGTCATCAGGGTTCATCCCTGCTGCAGCCTGCACTGCGCTTCCCTGCCCTTTCCATGCGGACTACCTACTCCCAGAGCCATCACGGGAAGAAAATGGTGGCTGCTGCAGGCTCTGCCCTGTGGGCTCCTCGTCTGTGGGGTCCGCTGCTCCCAGTGTCACAGGCCTGGCATGGACAGGGTTTCCTGCCACCATTGAGGCTGGTCTCTGACACCCTGACACGGGGAGCTTGGGCTCTGGGTGCCACAGAAACTGACATAGACCAGTCTGAGGCCCAGGAGAGCTGGTGTGGGCATCTCATGGTTCCTTGGGGCAGAGATTGCTGCTCAGCATCCCCCGATCCCCCGCAGAGTTACAGGAGCCACTAGGCCCCTCCCAGCCTGCAGCGTGGGTCCACCAGCCCTGTCTTCCTTGGGTGCTTGGTTCCTCTCCCACATTGCAAAGACAAATTAGAGAAGCCTCGTGCCTCAGCCCCTCCACCAGGTCTTGCTCTGGGTGATGTGGGGTGTAGCCCTCACAGCCGGTGAAGGACGGCTCCCCAACCCCACAGCCCCGTGGGACGAGGGTCCCGAGTGACTCCTGTGCACACTTGTGTTTTGGTTTTCAGGATGGTGTATCCCCCGCCGATGGCTCTCACGCCCGCGTGAGTAAATGGACTGTCGCTGCAAGGGGCGCAGGGGTCTGTGGCAAAGATATGCACAGGCAGTTTCTTTGGGCTGGCTTGTGGCTTGGCTACCATGCCTGAAGCCTCCACAGGGCAGGAAAAAGCAACAAACAAACGCTCTAGATTTTCCTGGATTAGTGCTCAATGTTCTGTTTCCTGTTTTGTTTTGTTTTTTTTCTTTTTGTATTGGAGGTTGACCTGAGGACCCCAGAGGATCTGTTCTGTTTCTTTGACTTGAGTTTCTGGCAGAGTCACGGGTTCCCTAAGGGGTGCTTGGGTGGGGTGAGGACCACTCCAAGCCTTGCCAGCAGATCTCAGCTCCTTCTGCGGCAGCAGGGCCGGCATTTGGGGATGGCTGCTGCCTGGTCCCCTCGAGTCTGATTTGCCTCTGGTTGGTCTCCTGGTGACAGCCAGGTCTGCCTGTGGGAGGACGGAGGCAGCCGGGGAGAGGGCAGGTACGGCGGTGGGCACACATTGCACACCGAGTGTGGCTCTCTTTCTCTGTGCAGTAGGAGAGACGTCCTTGTCCTGACGCCATGGCTGGCTCCCATCATCTGGGAGGGGACCTTCAACATTGACATCTTGAATGAGCAGTTCCGGCTTCAGAACATCACCGTGGGATTATCTGTGTTTGCCGTCAAAAAGTAAGAGATGGCGCAGGGTGGAGGGCGGAGGCCTGGGGACACCCGGAAAGTTCCTTCACTCCGTGACCTTCCTGGGCCCCTATTGCTCAGCCGCTGGTCAAGCCCAGTGCCATTTCCCCTGACAGCTGGTGCCCGGTCTCCTCCCTCTATCCCCTCAGCCAGGGGTGGCTGCACCCCCTCTGCTAGAGGAGGCAGCGGAGAGGAGGGAGGAGCCTGGCTTCCTCTGGGAGCAGCAGGAGCATGGTGCCGGCCAAGCTGGGGCCCCTGCTTTACACTCGGATGTCAGGCAGGGCTAAGGCGCCGGTCAGCAGACCATCCGACTGCAGGCCCTGGGCTTGGCAGTCCATCTGTGGACCCCAGGGGTGCTGGTGGGACCAACTGGGTGGGAGCTAGTGAGCAAGCTGCCTCAGGCCCAGCTGCCCTGTGGAGGCTGTGGAGAAAGGCCTGGGTGCAGGAATGGGCCCTGGGGTGGAGATGGAAGCTCGTGCCCATCACAGAGCAGCAGCAGCATTGTGCAGAAAGACCCTAGGTCAGCCCTAGGCTGCCACCACCTCACCGGCTGGGACTTGAGGCGGTGGTGGCTGGCAGGAGGGTCTCAGAAGGGCACAGATGCAGCATGAGCACTCTGGTCCCACTGCCGGGGACTAGAGCAGCACCCAGCACAAAAGCCCTGCTGCCACGTTTGGCCACGCTGTCTCCCTGGGACCCGGTGTGGGCCCAGCAGACACCAGCAGGTGCTGAGCCCGCGGGAAGGCGGCCGGCCACCCCACCGCTGTCAGCTGGGGCTGAAGCCTCGGTGGCTGCGCTTGGTGCCCTGAGAAGGATTCACTGAGGAGCCCGTGCGGTGTGGGTACGAAGGGTGAGCGTGGGCAGCAAGTGGAGAGCCCTGTCCCGTGGCAGAGGCCCAGTCTCTGGGCAGTCTTGAGGGAGGACCGGCCATGAGGCAGATGGAAACTTCCTGAGCTACAGCTCTTGCTCTTGGAGCTAAGACCCGGGTGTGAGCAAACGCTGGTGGGTCTGCCCCTTCTTCCTCAAGTGCCCATCTGCCTGGCCTGCCTGCCCTTTGGAGTCCCTCTCCCTGTGCTTCCTGAGGATCCGAGGCCTAGAAATGGTTTACTGAGGCCATTGTTGGAAGGCTACTTCATGCTGTGAAGGAAGGGCTGGGTGTAGAGACTCTTCCTTCCCTAAGATGGGGCTGAGGGACAGGCCCACAGGAGGGGAGACAGTATGCAGACCTAGGGATGCTGTACAGCTGCCCTGGAGTCCCAGGGATGATGGCCAGGTGTCCTGGAGCCCCAGGGATGATGGCCAGGTGTCCTGGAGCCCCAGGTGTCCAGCAGCGTGGCAAAGACACCTTTAGGATCCAGGTGTGTCGCTCAGTCTGGCATTTGCCACAGAACGGTGGGGCCATAGGAAGCCTCCGGCTCCGGCTCAGGTCTGCTGTGGACTGTGGGATGCTGGTGGTCCCCATCTCTGACAGAGCAGGGTGATTGGCAGGAGAGGGTGGGTTCCGCTGGACCCGGGTGGGTTCCGACTCCGGGCCCAGCCACACCTCCCCCACCCCTCGTCCTCCCTTGCAGGTACATCACCTTCCTGAGGCTGTTCCTGGAGTCTGCAGAGCAGCACTTCATGGTGGGCTACCGTGTCACCTACTACGTGTTCACCGACCGGCCCGCAGACGTGCCCCAGGTGGGGCTCGGGCCGGGGCGGCGGCTGGCGGTGCTGCCCGCGCCCAGCTACCCGCGCTGGCAGGACGTGTCCATGCGCCGCATGCAGATGATCAGCCAGTTCTTGGAGCAGCCCTCCCGGCAGGAGATGGATTATCTGGTGTGTGCCGACGTGGACATGAAGTTCCAGGACCACGTGGGCGTGGAGATCCTGACCCCGCTCTTCGGCACCCTGCACCCCGGCTTCTACACGAGCAAGCGCGATGCCTTCACCTACGAACGCCGGCCCCAGTCCAAGGCCTACATCCCCCACAACCAGGGGGACTTCTACTACATGGGGGCCTTCTTTGGGGGGTCAGTGGCGGAGGTGCACCGGCTCACCAAGGCCTGTCATGAGGCCATGGCGGTCGACCGGGCCAACAACATCGAGGCTGTGTGGCATGACGAGAGCCACCTGAACAAGTACCTGCTGCTCCGCAAGCCCACCAAGGTGCTGTCCCCGGAGTACCTGTGGGACCTGCACATGCTGCCCTGGCCCTCCGTGCTGAAGAAGCTGCGGTTTGTCGCTGTACACAAGAATCACCAGGAAATCCGGAACCGCTAGCGGGACTGGAGGGCGGTGGTCAGCGACACCAAGGGCATGCAGCCCGTGCTGCCCTGGAAGGCTTTTAGAGAAAAGGCTTAGTGCCAACCTTCCTTTGACACTAGAAGTTGCTGAAGCTCCCCTCCCCCATCTCCACACCTCCGTCTCCCCTGTCCTCCCAAGGCCAGCAGGCAGGCCAGGCACCAACTCGCTACAGAGAGAGGCCTGGTACTCGGGTGCAAGTCGGGGCCTCTAGGATGGATGACCTTGCCATCGGCCCCCACTGTGTGTCCTCCACTCTCCAGGCAGGTGGTCGCAGCCCCTCCACAGAAGATGGATTAAGTCAGGGGCTGAAGAGCCTGGGGCTGGGCCGTCTTCAGCCTCAGGCTGTTTTCCTGCTCCTCTCTGAGTTCTGGTAGCAGAGTAGACGCTGGAGGACGTCCTTCTTGCCATGCTGTGTGGGGAGGCTTCGCGGTGAGGCTTCGGGTCAATGATGGCCTGGAGAGGTCATGGCCTCTGCCCAGCCCCGAGGAGGCCGTAGCCAGCTGCCCCCGTCCCTGGGCCTGAACTTAGAGCCTGGATGCTGTCCTGAGCTTTTGTGCCCAAGGCTAGCACTCTACTTTTTGAGCCATTGCTCTACTTACAGCTTTTTGGTGGTTAATTGGAGGTAAAGAGTCTCATGGACTTTCCTTCCTAGCAAGATTTGAACTGCAGTCCTCATATCTCAGCCTTCTGAGTAGCAAGGATTGCAGGCGTGAGCTACTGGTGCCTGGCAATATCTTGTTTTACCTTGTGGTTCTCTTGTGACATTGATGTGGAATGTTTTTACGTAATTACTTACCATTTGTGAATTTGTGGGGGGTTCTAGAGATTGAACCCAACCCCTCATGCTTGCTAGGAAAGATCTCTAAAACTGGAGCCATATCTCCAACCCACCTCTGCCCAAGGTTTAGTTGGTTTGCTTTTTATCATTGGATTTGGAGAGTTCTCTGTGTAATTCATACAAGTTTTTTTATCATTCTGTGTTTCACATTTCTACATTGGGCTTGACTTTTAATTCTCAATAAAATCTTTCATCAAGCAAAATGGCATTTTTTGTTTTGTTTCATTTTGTTTTATTTCATGGATCCTGGGGCGTAAACCCTGGGCCTGGACACTGATCTTGAGCACTTGTGTTCCAGACTACTTTTGTACAAATTGAGTCACAGCTCTACTGTCAGCTTTCTGTGGCTAATTGGAGATAAGAGTCTCATGGAACTTTCTTGCTGAGTTGGCTTGATACTGTGGTCCTCAAATCTCAGCCTGTGAGCCACCGATACCTGGCTAGAATTATTGCATTAATTTTTATGCCAGTAATGGAGCTTGAACTCAGGTCCTCCAGGTCTCAATTGGCTTTTCCACTCAAGGCTAGCACTCTGCCACCTGAACCACACCCCCACTATTGTTTTGCTGGACGAATGGAGGTAAGAATCTGTCTCATGGACTTTCCTGGCATACACTGTGATCCTCAGATCTCAGCCTCCTGAGTATCTGAGATTACAAGTGTGAGCTCATCAGCACCTGGCTAGTGTTTAATGAAGTTTATGGGTTATAGTGTGGGACTTGTACCTGAGACAGCACTGCCAAGGTCACTTAGTCACAAGGTCATCTTGTGACACCTTCTAGGAGTTGATGCATGAGCAGGTGTCTGTTCTGCTGTGAGTATTTTTGCAAAGTGTG
Source organism: Dipodomys spectabilis (assembly GCF_019054845.1). Taxonomy (NCBI): domain Eukaryota; kingdom Metazoa; phylum Chordata; class Mammalia; order Rodentia; family Heteromyidae; genus Dipodomys; species Dipodomys spectabilis. Next base: position 5,941,920 of record NW_024870744.1, read on the forward strand.
TGTGTGTGTATGTTTGTGTGTGTCTATGTGTTATGTGAGAGACAGAGACAGAGAAACAGAGAGACAGAGAAAGAGAGATGCTTGAGGACTCCATGTCTATCTGTTCCTTCCTCAACACCTACAGGGAGGTGGCGGACACCCCGCAGGTCCTGGACCTGCTGTTCATAAGGTGAGGGCCAACTCCAATCGCATGGGAGCCCTCACCTGCAGTGGCAGCCTTGAGAATGGAGCTGGTTGGCACTTGCCAGTGCGTGGAGAATCATGCAGGGAAATCACAGGCTGGCACCATGCAGGGTCCTGTCCAGGGCTGTGGGCCCTGCTCTGTGACTCTGCTTCTCTGAGGCCGCAGACAAAGCAGTGTGTCTGCTTGGCCAGAGGGAAGCGATTCTCTCTGTGAGGAGGGACCCAACCTAGGTGTGGACAGAGCAGGGCTGGCAGGGCAGAGGGAGGGCATCTGGGCTGCCAGGATCATCAGGCCGCGGCGGCTTGTGCGCATCGTGGCACATAGGAAGGAACTCCAGGGGTAGGGCTGCTTTCCAGTCCCTGAGCAGAGTGGAGAGAGAAGAGCGGGGAGCTGCCGGCTGCCCCGGGCTGGCCAGTGACGCTCAAATCCTCACCAGGTTCAGCACTTGTGAAGCGCCCACGGGCCCCTCCGGACAGACGGACACCCTCGCCCACTCCTGCGAGGATGTCATCCCTCGGGACCAGCTCTGTCAGTGAGTGGGCTTTGGTCTCCTTGGAGGGCGCGTGGATCCACAGTGGTGACAAATGTGTGTGTGTTGGGGCGCAGGAGGGAGGGCTGGGCCAACTCCGGAGCCCTCGCCTCTTGTGCTTGTCCCTAGAGCCTTGAGCTGTGGGGCTCCTTCTGGAGCCAGGAGGAAGACAGCAGGCTGGTGGGGGTGTTTTGAGCAGGGGTAGAGGCTGGGACTCAGGGCTGAGACCCCCACTCCCACCGCCATGTACATCCATCGTCCACAGAGCCCGTGCCATGCAGGCTTTTGCCAGCACACCATGATTCCCAGAGTAGGGCCAGGGTCATCTGTGCTTGGCCACAGCCCTCAGCAGGTGTGAGGCGTGTGTGTCACAGCGCAGGGCCATGCTGTGGCACCCACACACAGAAGGAGAACCGTGTGGATGTAGCCAGACGGCGCAGTGGGGCCCATGGGGAATGAGGCAGCAGACTTCGCACAGACGTGCAGCAGAACCCTATGCGTGCCAGGCTGGGCAACAAGCTGTGTTGCGGACCAGCGTGTAGAGGCCCAGGGGAGAGAGGCAGAAGGGTTTCGAAGGTATTTAGGAGGACAGAGCTGATGGCACAGCATTTGGTCGTGGATCTCTCCCTTGAGTTTCTCTTCAGGCCTTTCCTGGGCCAGCCTGCCACTGGTGCCACAGCCCCAAGGTGCTGGTGTTGGGTGTGCTGGTCTCTGCAAGGACTGCCACCATCCCAGGGGCGAGAGGGAGACCAGCGGCCATGCTGGCCTGGAGTCCAAGTCTGCTCCCCACCCATCTGCCCCTAGTGCCATCACGTGCCTCCTGGGCTCCTGGCTGGACTTGCATCCGGAGGACTTCCTGGCCCCCGCACAGCTTCCCTGCCTCCAGCGCCTCCTGACTCACCTGAGGCTGCATATGCCGGACTCTGACATGGAGCGCCATGTCTCCCATGTCCTGGCACAGCTGGGGATCGAGACACCCAGCCAGGACGAAGCTACGGGTGTGGAGCCGGGGCCTGAGACACAGCCCGTGCAGGGGTGGAAGGGGCAGGGCAGCCCTGGGAGGAGGCTCCCACATTCCATGGGCCAGCAGCCAGAGGAAACCTGAGGCCAACGGTGGGCTCAGGAGGGAGGTTGAGCTTCATCAGAGACTGTGGCCGCCAGGCCAGGGGGTGGAGCAGCATGGGGTTCCCAGGCGGAGGCCCCTGCGGCCTTGAATGTGGCCTGCAGTCCTGGGGGAGCCAGAGCCCCCTGTGTGGAGGAAGAGCCGGCTTCCACATCAGCTCTGGGGCCGAGTCCTGATGGGGCCAGAACTGCCAGGGGAGGAGCAGAGTCACCTGCCAGCTTGACTTCAGCGCTCAGCGCCCAGGGAGCAGCCGCGGCCGGAGCTCAGCTGGACCCCATTGCACCCTGGCTGTGGGGCCCAGTGTGGAGGAAACAGCAGTGTCTGCTGAGGAGATGGAGCCGCGGGACAGCTTGGCTCCTGTGCTGGGGCCCCAGCGAGCAGCAGAACCTGTTGCTGGGGAGGAGCCAGTGTCCATCTCCGCTCCAGGTCCTGAACAAGCCACCTTCAGTGCAGACCCGCAGATGCTTCTGCGCTTGGCTGAGCTGCTTTTCCTCATTGGAGCGCCAGCTGTGCTGCTCTCGCTGGTGGCAATTGTGATTGTGCTGCTGTGGGTGTTCAGAGAAGTAAGATCTATGCCTTTGGAGGGCAGTGATGACGGAGCTCCACCGAGGAGCACTGACAGCGAGCCGTGCCACCTCGGCTGCCGGTCTCACTCCCTGAGAAGCCAGCTTCAGAGCTGAGCACAAGATGTTTGTCACCCTGGTCCAAATCCTGTTTCTTGCAGGAGGAGCATTTAGGGGGCTTTTTTAATCTAGGGCTACTAATGGTAGGTTTTTGTGCAGTAAGAGCACTAGGCCCTTGCTCAGACTTTGGTCCATTGTGCCCCTTGGCTGAGGAGCACAGCACTTCGCTTGCAGACAAGGAGCTCAGCTTCACCACAGCCCCATGTCTTAATCCCCAAGGAGTAGCCTCCATTGTTGAGCTGGATGTGCTTGTCACCTTGACACTGCTGCCCTACTTCACAGGAGTACCACATCTGCTGCTCTTTGTCATCGGAATACCCATCTGGAGCGCTGTGTGGGGAGAGCACTAGGTGCTTGTGCACAGTCCCAGCCATCTGCCAACTTGGCTGTGGTGCACAGTGGTCACAGAGCACCAGCCTCCATGGCTGCGGCAGAGCCACCTGTCACCTCGGCTCCAGGAGTCAGTCCTGGAGATCCAGGCTCCAGGGCGGAGCTGGAGGTTTATCTGCCCTTGCAGAGCATGATTGCTCTGGACCTAACACCAGTTGTTCCCCTGTGTGTTGGAGCATCTGCTGTGCCTACTAGAAGGAAGGGCACCCCGAAGACCAGCAGGGAATGCTGAGGCAGAGCCAGCCTCTACTTGTGCTGGTCTTTTCGGTCCCACCCAAGTCAGCTTCAATGCAGAGCTGGAGCCGCTGCTTCTCTTGGCTGTGCAGCTTTTTCTGGAAGGAGCGCCAGATGAGCTCATTTTGCTGGTGGGACTCCTGACACTCTGGAGATGCCTGGTGAGAGCACTAGGCTCTTGTGCCACATGGGAGGCAGCTTCCACCAAGTCTCCCGTGCCCAGTGCAGACGGAGCCCCAGTGAGGAGCACTGACAGCGAGCCGTGTGCCACCTCGGCTCCCGTGCTCACTCCCGGAGAAGCCCACGTCAGAGCTGAGTTAGGGTTATTTGTCACCCTGACTCTGATCCAGTTTCTGTTAGGAAGACCAGCTGGGGTGCTCTCTGTTCTAGGGATATTTACCACACTACTATGTGTGGTGAGAGGACTAGGTGCTTGTGCACAATCTGAGCCATCTGCTAACATAGCCATGCTGCACAGCGGTCATGGAGCACCAGCCTCCAGGGCTGCCTCAGAGCCACCTGTCACCTCGGCTCCAGGGGTCAGTCCTAGAGAACCAGGCTCCTGGGCGGAGCTTGGATCCTTCTGCTCTTGGCCATGATGATTTCCCTGGTGCCAACCCCAGCTCTGGCACTGTGTTTTGGAGGAAGTTCAGTACTGGTGCTCAGGCCTGAGGACCCAGCAGTCTCCGGGTGTGAGAGCATCTTGTCCCACCTAGAAGCCAGTGGTGGGCGTCCAGACCCCACCAGCTCCCAATGCTGAGATGGAGGCCCTTCTCGGCTCAGCTCCACTGCTCCACCCAGAGCGAGCACCAGGCACCAGTACTGCCATCGAGCCCGCAGTCCTCACCAGGAGCACTCCTCCAACTTGGCTCCCTCTGCTTTTTGGGAATCAGAGCCAGATCAAGCATCATTTCTGACCCAAGAAGCTTGCCAGCCTCCCGTGTTGCCAGAGAGTGCGGGCAGCGTGCAGATGCCTCGGTTCTTCTCTGTCCTTCCCCACTGGGCGGCAGCGCTGGGCTGGGCAGAGCTGGGTATGGTGGGGGCGGGTTTCCGGTAACTTCTGCTTTCTGGGCCCCTGCTTCCTTCCCCTGGGGCCATGGTTTGTGGTCCCATCCGAGCTCCAGCATGCCTAGCACCTCGTTGTGTAGGAGCACTTGCTCAAGTGCAACCCTGGAGAGGAGCTGAGCCCCCGCCCCTCCCAGGAGCTGTGCGGAATCAAGCACTGGGCCAGACACAAGGGCAGCCAGGGCGCAGCCCACCCTGTGGGCCAGTGGACCTGTGGAGCCCCAGTGCTCATTAGGCAGGCACCTGCTGTGCACCCATGGCTGTCCAGGCTAGTCTTGGGATGGGCCTCGTCCTAGGGCTAGTTCCTGTGCAAGTGGACTAGGAGACAGACATGAGATGGCTGGGCCAGGGCCCGAAGGGGTGGCCTGGGATGTGCCGGTCTCTGGGAGGACTCAGAAGACTTAGGGAGAACAGTGCTCTCCTTGCCCACCTTGGAATCCTGATGGTCCCTTGGGGACTGGGTGGAATGGAGGGTCAGCACCGCAGACCCAGAGCCTCCCAGTGGCTGCAGTGTCTTCCTCCGTGCTCTGAGCTCCATGCCTGCTGTGGGCTCGGATGTGGGCCTGGGCCGGGGCCTGTGGAGTGTGTGTGACGGGACCTGGTGACCTCGGCGCTCTTCCCCAGGAGCTGTTGCAGAAGGCAGTGCCCAGCCTCTGCCTGGGCTCCATCTGGTCCCAGAGGCACAGCAGGTTGAGGAGCACTTGGCCCCCACCATCCGGGCCGCCGTGGCCCACGCGAACAACGTGTGCTCCTGCGCAATCACCACCTGCGTTGAATTCCTCAGCATGAAGGCGCCAGACAGCACGCGGGTGGTGGCACCTCAGATCCAGGAGGCCGTGGTATGCTGCAGGCTGTGCTGCCCAGGGCCTCTCCCTCTCCCTGCGCCTTTCTCCTGTCTGGGTGTGGGCAGTGTGGTCACAGACCTGTGTGGAGCCCAGATCCTCCTGGCCAGGCCCGTGCTTCCCAGGCCCAGCCTCTCTCAGGCCCCTCCCTGGCTGGCTGCTCTCTGGGTCCTGCCACTCAGCCAGTGGCAGGCCAAATCTTCTGGGGTGGCGGGAGTCCCTGCTCAAGTTGTTCCGCTCTAGCAGGCCTCTTTCTGCCAGGCCTCTGCTCAAGGGCCAGGGCAGGAGGTGGCCGCAGTGCCAGGCAAGGCTCAGGCAATCTTCCTCCCCAGGATGCAGAACCCTGTGGAACTTCTCACTGCACGCCATGGTCTCTGCCCTGCAGACGGCAGCCATCCTCCGCCTGGACAGGACTTGGCAGATCTGCAGGTGGGCCCCTGACTCCTCAGGAGATGCTCTGCCAGCACACAGGGCAGCCATCGCCCTCTCCAAACCCTGGCCTCCAGGGTGGGCTGGGGAAGCCGGCTGGGCCGGTGCTACCTTGGTTCAGCCAGGGCAATCCTCGGCGGGCGTATGGCAGCTCCTTTCCGCCTGAATCTCCCGACACAGAATGGGTGCTGGCGCACAGCCACACGGGCACAAGCACACAAGAGGGCACAGGGGCTGTGCAGGGTGTCTGGTGGCCACACATCTCTTTCCAGTTGAGCAGAGTACAGCTGCCTGGTGGGTTGAGTGGCACAGCATTGTGCCAGGACGATGAATCCACTCCCGGCCTGTGGGTCCCTGGAGCTCCGTAAAACTCTTTGGAGCCTCTTGTGTGGGCTGATGGGAGGCTGGCCTCCCACACAAAATGGAGTCCAACTGCCTCCCCTCCCCCTCCCAACTGTCACCTTCTCTCTGCCCCTCTGCAGAGCCAGCTTGCTTTCATTTCCCAAGCTGGCAGGCAGGATTTCTGCAGTAAAAAGGACTCCAAGAGCAGAGAGCTGCTGCGAAAGGTATGGGAGGAGGAGGGGAAGGCAGAGGGCAGAGGTGGATGGCGCTCAGGCGGGAATCAGCGCCCTGCTGCTGGGGTGTGTGAAGCGTGGCTTGCTCTTCTCTTGGGGAGGAAGGCAAAGGAGGATTCTGTGAGGCCCTTATGCAGGTTGGGCCCGTGGAGCCCTAGCAGCCTGTGGGCATGGGATGCTGTGGGGAAACACGGTAGTCCTCGGAAGCAGGGAGCCCAGGACTGAGGACTGCTCCTCCCTGAGGGCCCCAGCATCCCACTGGTTGCCAAATGTGCTGTAGGCCCGGGGTATGTGGCAGCCCTTCCCAAACCATGCTGGGCTGACTCCGGGATGCCTCCGACTGGCTCGAGGTACTGTCCAGAAGAGGCCTGCTCTGACGAGGGGCTTTCAGGGCTGCCCCTGGGGCACCTAGGGCCCTCTGGGCTCGGTGCAAACCTCCAGACCCAGCACGACCACCTGCAAGCACTGCGGGGCTCTGAGGTCTTGGCGGGAACAGAGGCTGCGCATGCTCTCACGCGAGCTGAGCGGTCCTAGCACACAGCAGCAGCTGTGGACTGCCCAGGGCCGGCTACCTCACGCCTCCAGGCTACTTCCTCCTAAGCCAAAAGCACATCTGAGTATTGCCAATCAAAGCTAGGCTGGCAGTCAAATCTGTGAGCTGAACTCTCCAAATCAGGAAAGGGAGCCGTGGCTCAAGCCCTAGAGCTCCAGCTCCAAGCTTCAGAGGTCAAGGACCACACAGGCCCTGCCATCTATCCCTAGAACTGAAAGAACCCTAGGAAAAGAGACCCCAAAAGAACAAAAAGAGGGAGGCCAGCTCCCTGGGCATCGTTGCTGGCCTCTCTGGCTGCTTCCATGGGAAGTGCAGAAAGCACAGCCTCCTCCACGGGCACCTGCTGTGCACGAGTGGGCCCTGGGAAACTCCCTGCCCAGCTGCACAGAGGCAGTTTCCTGCCCTGGCCCATGAGCAGGGGCTGGCCAGAGAGGGGAAGATGTTCCAGGGGTCTGGGTCCCGACCCTACTCGCTGAGGAGAGCCAGGATCTGGGGTCAGGAAGGAGTCTGGAATTCTATGGCGCTCTCCCTTCAGGCTCATCTCCTGTAAGGACCCTGACACATAGACAACTAGCCGACTGGACTCTGCTCAGAGGCTGCAGGGCCCCTTGCCCTGCTGATCTTCAGGGCACTGGACAGGTCACCAGCCCTGTCTGGACCTCAGTTTTCCCCTCTCCTAACAGAAAGATGCAGAGCGGCCGGGGCTGAGCTTACAGGCTGGCATTTGAGCTGCCAAGGAGAAAGAAATGAGTGTGGCTGAGTTCTGAGGAGGCCCGGGCCCCACATGCCAGTCAGGCCAGCAGCACTGGTGGCAAGCAGGCAGGCAGGCAGGCAGAAAGGGAGCAGGCAGGCAGGCAGGCAAGTAGGCAGGCAGGTTGTCCAGAGACCCCGAGTTCCCCAGCGCCTTTAGGAAAAGCTTGCAGGTGAGGAAGCAGGCAGAGGTGAAGCCAGGTCCCCAGGTGAGATCCCACAGCAATGAGTGCTGGAGCAGAGGTTAGGCCAGACTTGGCCTGCCAGGAGTGGGCGCTGGGGCTGTGCAGTGGCCATGTCAGTCCCAAAGGGAAGACACTCGCGGTAGAAAGGAGGACAGTACAGAGCCCACACCAACACCAGCCTCCATCCTGGCAGGAGACTTGCAAGTTTGCTGGGAAGGAGAAGCAGCTAAAGCAGGTTCTAGAAGATGGCAAAAGATGGTGAGTGACTAGGACCTAGGCCAGGTTGCCTGAGAGAGAAGAGGCGCAGCCCGGCCTGGCTCTGTTCACCTTCAACCTCACTCCCAACGGGACCCAAGGAGAGGGAGGACTCTCACCTGGCAGAGGAGGAGCCTGGGGAGCTAGCTGGCTGGCAGTGGGGAAGGAGGAAGTGGAGGCAGCAGAGCTGGGCTTGGCAGAGTCTAGAGGAGGGGGTGGGCAGAGGTGGCCTAGCTCACTTTGGGATCTGCAAAGGCCAGAATAAGATTGGACCTGGGGCCATTTGCAGTCCCAGGCAGCGGGAAGGGACTCTGGACAGAGGTGGCCTGAAGTTCCCCAGGACACTGTGCCATGGAAAGCCGTGAGGGGCTGAGGGCTGGCTGAGAAGCCCTGGGGACTGGGAGAGGGGTGGGCCCTCGCCTTGCCCATCCCCCACCAAAACAACAGGTGCTGACCACATCATCGTTGCCTACCTGGGCATCTTCCTGATGGCCCTCAGGATGCTGGACGCCGTGTATCAACTCATCCAGGAGGTGAGTAGCCAGGGCCAGATGGGGCCTGGTGCTGCAGGAGAAAGTCCCCTGGGAGTCCTGAGCTCTGGCCCTCCTGACAGCCCCAAGGCCATCCTTGAACTCAGTCCTCACTCCCTCTGACCAGGTGCTGCCCAGGGCTGCCTGCCCTCGGTGCTGTTCACAGAGCGCCCAGCTGGGCTTTCAAGTCTCCCCCACCCCTGGCCCTGGAGGACGCAGGGACCAAGACAAGCCAGGCTTTCCTAGTACAAGGGACCTGTGGCCCAAGAGAGGCCTTTTCCTCTGAATCCCCAAACTCTATCCTAGCCTCAGTGGTGCTAGACCACATAGTCCCTGAACCTGACCTCACTCTGGGTGCCCAGGGCTCCAGCGTATGCACACAGGATCCCCTGGCCAGTGGAGGGCCTGGCCAGAGGTCAGAATGGAAGAGGGGCCCCATTCTAACTCCATTGCCCTCTGCCTTTTAGGAAAGAATGGCATTGAGGAAATGTATGAAGGTGATTGGCACCTGTCAGACAGGACAGGGTGGGTGAGGAGCTGCCTGGAGGTCCAGTCAGGCCTGCCCAGCTGCACTCCATGCATGGGTGCAATGGGTAGAGAGAGTAGGTCCCACCCCCAGGCAGGGTGGGTGTGGGTGGCATGTGCGACAGCTCCCTGTGCAGGACGGTGAGGCCACGGCTGTGAGATCCCGCAGAGGCCTGGGGGTCCTCAGTGGAGGGTTGGGTGGCAGAGCATGCAGAGGAGGTGGGTCCCTCCCCAGCCAGCCTAGCCCTGCGCAGGCCAGCCCAGCCCTGTCCCTGCCCTGGTGCTCTCCCTGGCCAGGAGAATGAGTCATGGAGCTTCGGAAGAAGCTGCAACATCGTTGCAACTATTGTCACCTTGGAGCCGATGAGGCCTTCCTTGCCTGGTTCAGGGGCCTGGAGCGGCTGAGCAAGGATGCCAGGTGTGTTGGCAGACACTGGGGCAAGAGGAGGGACTGGCTGAAGATGGGGTGCAGAGGGCCTGAGGCGTGTCTCTGTGTGTGTGGGGGGACCCCACAGAGTCTCTGGGCATCATGATGCTGGCCGGCCGCCAGGCTCTCAAGCCTGGGCCAATTCTGGCAGGGACGTCATGGCACTTGGTCACCTGACCACCACCTCTTGTCTTAGCCACACGCTGTCCTGCGCACTAAAGCCCCAGAGGCAGACTGACAGTAGCAGCCTTCCTGGCAAGAAGCGCTCAGGCTTTGGGAAGGCTGGGAAGAAGTAAGTGGCTGGGCCCTGGAGGGCAGGGGCCAGGGAAGATGCTGGGCTGGGATGCCGCAGCCGACAGCAGATGCTGACTTGTGCACTGACAGCAGCCCTGTGGCTGGGCTCAGAGGCCTCTTTCCTATCCCACCCCGTGCACTAGAGTGGCAACCAAGGGGCCTGGGAAGTCCAGCACCTGCTCACTCACCAAGCCTCTGGAAGGCCCTAGAGCTGCCTTCCTGGCTGGTGCACCCAGCTGACGAGGCTGTCCCTTCAGGTCTGGGCTTGTGATGCCCCATGTTGACCAGGCATATTGGGGATGCCCATGATGTGGAGCAGCCCAGCCTTCTCGTCAGCCTCGGACACAGCCACGGCCAGTACAAGTCAAAGCCAGAACTGGGGCATGGGACTGGGCAGCAGCAGCTGTCTTGGGCCTCATCAGGTGGAAGACTCCAGGGTCATCAGGATGAGTCTGCCTGAGCACACAGGAAACATGTACCAAAGCATCCTGGTGAGTCGGGCTGTGGGCGTTCCCTGGAGTCCTCAACCAGCCAGGACACAGTCTTGTGGCCTTTTCCAAGCCCTCCCTGCTGCAGGAGTAGGATTCAGGGAAGGCCCAGGAGCTGGAGGCCAAGATGAAGTGGACCAACCTGCTGTACAAGGCGGAGGGTGTGAAGATTCGGGACAAGGAGCAGATGCTGCAGGAGGCGCTGAAGCGCAAGAAGAAGCGCAAGGTCCAGCGGCAGCCCGTGCTGCGCGGCGTCTGCAGAAGGCCCGCAAGAAGGGCCGGGTGCTGCCCCAGGACCTGGAGCGGGCTGGCCTGGCCTGAGCGGCCTGCCCCTTCCCAGGTGCCTTTCCCACCTGCTCTCCTGAGCTTGGGTCCCCAGGTGAGGTAACCTGGGCCTCGCCTTCAGTGAGGCTCCGATGAGGCCCCAGAGAGAAGGTTGGTGCCTTCGCCAGACCTGGGAGGGGCCAGCCCATTCTGCATCTGCCCTCTTGAAGGGGAAGCAGGGGTGGAGGGGAGGCCTCTGCTTCCTCCTCTTCCACAGGGCCATGAACAGGAGGATGGCCCTTGGGAGGGCCAGAACCCGCAGGGCGCTGGTGGGCTCACACTATTTGGAGGAAGCCAGGGCCAGCCAGGCTACCTAGCTCTGCCTCTCTCTCCTGTTCCTCAGCCATTCCTGCTCAAAACCCAAGGAATGAAAGGGAAGTGGGGTCACAGCGCCATCTGTGGGCCAGTCACTGCCAGAGCACTAAAGGCCAGGATAGGGGCTGGTGCAGGTGGGCCTCTGCTACGCCAGGACAGGCGGAGATGGCGACCCTCCTGGGTCAGCTTGGTGAAGCAGTGGCTGTGCAGGCTGGTGGTGTCTCAGGTGTCTTGGAGGGAAACAAATCATACTGGGCAGCTGTTATGAAATGAGCTTTTGTCTACAGAAAAAAACCCTTAATAAATGGGTGAGCTTTCCTTTGCCTTGGGGTGCAAGTGTGGACTGGGGGCTTTCTGGCGGGACCGAGTTCAAAGTGCTCAAGTTCAGGGTGGCGGTGTGGGTGCTTTATGGGACCTGTCTTCATAGTGCTGGACTGAGCTCTGGGGTAAAGGCAGGTGAGATGCCAGGCCGAAGGGAAGCCAAGCCAAGCCTGTGGCAGCGGCAGCTGCGGAGGAGCACTTCCCACATCTCCTTTGAGAAACGACTTGGGTCCAGCAACAAGAAGTATAGACCAAGCCGGTGTCAGTGGCTCATGCCTGTAATCCTAGCTACTCAAGAGGCTGAGATCTGAGGATTCGCAGTTCAGAGCCAACCTGGGCAAGAAACCTGAGACTCCTATCTCCAATAAACCACCAGAAAACCGGCACTGTGGCTCAAGTGGTAGACCACTAGCCTTGAGCTGAAGAGCTGAGGGACGGCACCCAGGCACAGAGTTCAAGCCCCACGACCGACAGAAGAAAAAAAAAAGTATAGAGCACTGGCATCCTCTGCCCATCGCTTTCCGGCTCCACCTCTGAGCTCTCTGGGCAGGCTGCTACCCCTGGAAGAGTTTGGTGTGTCCTGGGGCCCGAGGCACTGTCTGAGCCAGACTCCTTGCTGGGCCGATCTCAGCAGAGCTCCAGCTGGCTGCTTGGGCGTTGGCAGCTCAGTACAATAACCAGGTGTCCACCCCACCCTGGATTTTTCCCAGGTATGACCCCAGTAGACTCCAGTTCCCTTGGTCTCTGAGAGGGTTGAAGCAGCATCCAGCTCCTAACAAGTCCCAAGGGAGGCTTAATAAACATCCCACAGCCCTGGGTGCTTAAGCAGCAGCCAGGAAGAAAGATGGACCCTGCTGCAACGGCCACTGAGCTTCCCACAGCAGCCATGGAAGCACGAGGGGCAGACGCAGCTGGAGTTCAGAGCTCACGTTAGTGTCGGTGGAAAATTCATTCCACCCTAGCTCTAGAACACCAACTTTCAGGAAGGACAATGGTTTTCAGAATAGTAAAGTGGGACCTCATGGTCCAGACAGAGGCAGAGAATCACAAGACTGAGGCCAAGCTGAGCTGCATACCCGAGATCCTGTGCTCAAAAACAAAGCAGAAATGGTGAGCAGAGGCATAAGTTGAATCTAAGCAAATGCCAGTTACATAAGCCTGGTAGTCAGTACCTGAAATTGTTTTTGCTGCTACTGGGGCTTGATCACCAGGCCTTCTGGTTTTTTTTTTTATTTTTTAATTCATGGCTGGTGCTTTCCCACTTGAACCACACCTCCAATTCAGCATTTTGCTGGTTAATCCGAGATAATTTTAGGGCTTTTTTTAGATCTTAAATCTTAGAGTCTTCTAAAATCTTAGCCTCATAAGTAGCTGGGATTACAGAGATGAGCAACCAGTACAGGGCTGGCTACTTAAGTTTTAAACATTTAGTTCCTTGGCTATAATTAGCCACAAACCACGTACTCAGTCCCAGTGATTGTGAGCTGCTACGTATTGAGCATGAGCCAAGCTTGAGGGCATGAGCCCTCCCTCACCTATCACGAGAATTACATTCCAGAGACTCCATGCAGTGGGTGAAAATCCGCAAAGTAGCAGCATTATATTTTATTTACATATATATTTTAAGGCTCTATAAACTCTGCTCTCTTAAAAACCTTTCCCATGCTCTTACAAAGACTTCATATGCTTTTATTTATTTTTTGCCAGTCCTATAGACTGAACTCAGGGCCTGGGCACTCTCCCTGAGCTGCTTTTGCTCAAGGCTAGCACTCTACCACTTGAGCCACAGCACCACTCCTGGCTTTTTCTGTTTATGTGGTACTGCGGGATCGAACCCAGGGCCTCGTGCATACTAGGCAAGCACATGTCTATGTAATTTAGTAGCATAAAATTCTATCAGTACTCGCCAGTGAAGTACAACAACCCGAGTGGTGAAGATCATGACTTAGCAGCTGTGCAGTGCCGATGGCGCTGAACGTGATAATGAGGTGAGTGCACTGCACAGCCAAGCGGAGCCCGGCAGCTCCTCTGAAGGCTCCGCTCACCAGCGCTTCACAGGTGGTGCGGCGTCCTCACCCTGGGCCGTGACTTCTATTTCCACTGCAGGTGTAGTTGTAACTGATCTCTTCAAGTGTTGGACACCGCTATGGGGAGTTGCTGGCGCTGATTTTCTTCTGAGTGAGGAGGTTTTTATAAACTGACGTGCGGCTCTTGATTGTATTTACAAAGTGCAACAAACACAGCATCTGGGGGTGTCATTCCTCAGCCACTCCTCAAGTCCTTTGGCCATTCTGACCATGGCTGCAAGGCGACCGAGTGTTACGCCAACCTCCTCCTCCTCTCCAGCCTGTAGTTCTTCTTCATCCTCTTCACTTGCTGATTTCATCTCATCCATGTTACAAAATTGTTCAGAAGCCACGCATCAGTGGCTCATGCCTGTAATCCAAGCTACTCAGGAAGCTGAGATCTGAGGTTATGGTTCAAAGACAGCCTGGGCAGGAAAGCCCATGAGACTCTTAGTGCCAATAAACCACCAGAAAATGAAGTAGTGCTGTGATTCAAGTGGTGAGCTGAAGAGCTGAGGGACAGTGTCCAGGCCCAGAGTTCAAGCCCCAAAACCAAAACCAAACAACAAAATCAAACCGCAGAGCTGCAATCAGACATCAGTGTGAAGTAGACAGATGCTGAGCGCATGGACGGCGTGGCACAGCAGACATGGTGGCTGCAGTCCCTGAGCCAGTCAGCACCCAGGACTCGGAGCACGGTGCTGTGCTCAGTCTCCTGCCATTCCACCAGACAGTAGTGTGCCATGTACAGTCACATGCTGGCAAACTTGTGCAAGCACTAGTAGCATCTGCATTTCAATTGTGTACAGTATAGTTATTTTGATTTAATATTTTAATATGTTTGAATTATTGAATGTTTATATTTTGGTATTTTAAAATTTTTTAGGTAGAAATAATTAAAGTATATGAATAATATATACCATAAAATCCTGTGATGCAGGGGCTGGGAAGGTGGCTCAGGGGTAGAGTGCTTGCCTTGCATGCATGAGGCCCTGGGCTCAATTCCTCAGCACCACATAAGCAGAAAAGCCGGAAGTGGTGCTATGGCTCAAGTGGTAGAGCAGAAAAACATCCTGTGATACAGCAAAAACTGCAGTACAGAATTGGATTTAAAAAACAGGACAGTGTGTTAGTCTGACATGCTCTTCTCCCCAGATTGGTGGACCAAGGGCCCTTTTGGTGCAGGCAGCTGGTAACCAGCTTCCTCCATTTGGTCAGTTACAGCCATCAATGGTAGCAGCAGGCCGCCTCACCTACACTTTGGGCAGCTGCCATAAATCTTAGCCCACCATAATGGAATACTTGGCTCTCACATCTCACCCGAGCCAGTCCCCTAGACAATAAGTACTGCTTTACCCAGGGGCAGGCTGCTGCTACTCTGTCCTAAGAGAGAGCTAGAGCTAGCCTGTCAGACCCCTGCTGACAATAAGCCCCCTTCTCTGTACATGAAGCTCTCCATGTGGTTTTGTAGGATGGGTGCTTTCACAGTAAAGCTGCGATAAGTAAAGTGATATAGCGAGGGACTATGTAACACGACCGTACTTGCATTTTAGAATACAAAGGAAAGAAAGAGAACAAGAAAATGGAAAACAGTCAAACATATTGCAATGTAAGTTTCCACAAGGAACCCTCGGCCTGAATTGGGCAGCGACAGTGGACTATTAAGCACATCATAATGCCTGCCAGAAAGCTGAACCAAGGGAGAGAGATTTTTATGGCTTATTGCAGGAAGAAAAAAGATGAATCAGAGCATTTATTTTTATTTCATCAGCTTGGTAAATGGTGATGCCATTGGGAGAAAAAAAATGCAGGAAGACCTCTGGACTCGTCTCCAGAGACTAGAGTGAAAAGAAAGCCCAGGAATCTTCTTCGTCCTACGCTGTGGTCTGCGTGGAGTGCCCCCCACTCCAAATATAGAGGAATGAAACATGGGGTGCAAAGCCTTGGAGAGACCCTTTCACCGCACTCGTCTGTGATAGGACAATATCTCAAAAGAGCCACCGCCAGCTCCATTCCCCCCTCCCCTCCCGAGTGTTGCTGTAATTTTAAAGAGTAATTCTCATTTTGTTTTAGTTTTTCTCTCATCTACTCCCTGATACGGTTTTGTTTTTATTCATCAGGATGAAAGGAAGTTTTCAGTGTGTGTTTCCTTCATGTGTGGCCTCAACCTAATTTAGAGGATTAGGTGTTTGTTTTTCCATTTGTCTCCTGACAACTGAAGGGTTGACCCTGCCCTATGATCCCAGGTGCATACGGAGGTCAGGAAGAACCCCAGGTGTGTGCCGAGGCCGGCAATCCAACCTAAGCCTGGCCATAAACCTACCATTATGAGCCTAACAAAAGTCCCCACCACCACCCCAGCCCTAACAGCCTTTCCGTAACCTCTGTCTCCTTGCTTAGACCCCGTAAAAGCCCGACTCCAACCCCACCTCCCTGCACAGCCTCCATCCTACAGAAAGGTTGCTGGCTCTCATTGCTGCGCTTTAATAAACAGTGTTTGCCTGTTGATATAGTCTGGCCTGTTCCTTTCTCCCCCAGTTTCCTAGCGATCCCAGCTATTCTGCGTATCATGGCTGGAAGCTAGCCCTGGCAGGGAAGAGCTTATCTCCAGTAGTGAACCCCCTCCTCCCCGCCCCAAAAAAAGTCAGAAGTAAAGCTGTGGCTCAAGTAGTAGAGTACTGGCCTTGTGCACAAAATCCCAGAGACAGTGCCTAAACCCTGAGTTCAAGCCCCAGGACTGGCATATGCACACAAAACAGTCAAGTTCTAGAGTATGGGGCACCTACAGAATGCTATGGAGGTAGCTAGCGTTGAGTTCTGTGGCCGGATATTTGTAAACGGTAGAAGGTAAGTGCTGCTGAAGGAGAAGCGCTGGGTCCTTGCGTGGCTGTTACGTACCTGAGACTATGGAGTTGATAAAAGTTCTTGCAATGGCAGGCAGAGACTGGCAGGTGCTAGAGCCTTGGGTGTGTAATGCAGAGAGGCAAGGACAAAACCCAAGGTCAAGGGAAAATTGTGGACCAGATGCACATGGCTAGCCCTGCTAACAGCCTTTATCCCTGCATGGAGTGGGCCTTCCTGGCCTAATTACTTCTGAAAGTTCTACTTCTCTTCCTGTTAGGGAGGCAACCGAATCCCAACCTGAGTATGGGAGTTCAAACCACAGTAGATAAAAGATGCTGAATGCAGGGAAGTTGGCTGAGTGGTAGAGCGCTTGCCTAACATACATGAAACCCTGGGTTCGATTCCTCAGTACCACATAAGCAGAAAAGGCCTACTGTGGCGCTGTGGCTCAAGAGGTAGAGCACTAGCCTTGAGCAATAGAAGCTCAGGGACAGTGCCCAGGCCCTGAGTTCAAGGGAAAAAAAGAAAAGATGCTGAATGCTTTGTTCATAGAAAGGAGGAAATGGGAAGGAATAGGAAGCCCAGACCAGAAGGAGGGAGCAGGGATAATACCCCTAGGGGCAGGTGGGAGGTTAATCCAGTGGTCGGCCTATGAAATGACCTGAAGTTGAATTTCAGTGCCATAAATGGCTATTAACATGATTTTTGCCAAACTGTTCAGTTTTGTTCTTTTGCTTTGTACCAGTCCTGGGGCTACTATCCCTGAGCTTTTGTGCCTAGGCTAGTGCTGTACCACTTGAGCACAGCTCAACGTCTAGCTTTTTGGTGGTTAATTGGAGATAAGATTCTCATGGGCTTTTCCTGCCCAGGCTGGTTTCTATCTGTGATTCTAAGATTTCAGCCTCCTGATTAGCGAGGATTACAGGCATGAGCCATGGGTGCCTGGCTAGACTGTCTCATTAAGAGTAAGTGCACAAAGCCCCTGTAGCTCTTACGAGCCAGTAGACTACTAAATCAAGGTGAGGAGTGTCAGCGCATGCTGCAGCCCCAGAGGGAAGGAGCAGTTCTTGGCACCACACTAACGGCAAAGGTTCGGAACTGGCCACGCAAGGGGCAGAAGTGGGTCCCAGCCAAAGGGCAGAATCTTAGCGTCTCAGGACGCGCTGTGCCGACAGAATCCACCAGGAGTGTGCGCCTGCGTGGTGGGTTTTAAGCCTGGTTCTCGTGGACACGGGTAGTTGAATCCCTGTGTGCGTTGTAGTGCAGGCAGATGGATCACTGCCAAGAACCAACCACTACCCCACAAGACTCCAAAGCACCTGTGCCGGTCAGCCTCCCGTCTGCATTAGTCACACAGAATGTGACAGCGGCCAGGAAGGTGGGCCTTCCTTCTGTGGCCAGGGTTTTGGTTTTTAGTTCTGGGGTCCGACCAGGGCCTTGCACCTGTTGGCAAGTTCTCTAGTGAGCTACGTCCTCCAGCCCTAAGTATCCTATCTTGAAGATATATGGTGTTCCTCCAAGCTCCCCGGGCTTCCCTGCCCCTGTCCCCAGAGCTCTGTAATCCTTCCATGTGTGCAGAAGGCAGTCAAGGCCCAGGGTTGACAGGGCAGGCTAGTTTCCTCCCCGCCAGCCTCCCCCCCGCCCCCCCCGGTCCTGGGGCTTGAACTCAGGTCCTGGGCGCTGTCCCTGGGCTTCTTTTGCTCAAGGCTAGCACTCTACCGCTTGAGCTACAGCACCACTTCCAGCTTTCTCTGTGTATGGGGTACTGAGGAATTGAACCCAGGGTTTCATTCATGCTAGGCAAGCACTCTACCACTAAGCCACATTCCCAGGCTTACTTCCGGACTAAGTGAAAGCCTGTCTCCAGTCTCTCCCAAGGCTTCCTCCACTGTCCAAACTTCCCTTCCATCAGGACCCCAGCTACACTGGACCAGACCCCATCCTTGTGTCTCTGCCTTGGCCACATTAGTAATAGCCCTACTTCCCCATTCCAGCCACGGAGAGTTAGGATTTCAACTCATTTACACCCTCACCCCAGACCATTCTACCCATCACTAGACCAGATTGCCAGTCACAGAGCTGTAGTAGGGGAGCCCCAGATTCAAACCACCTCCCCAAGGTCGCAGGGTCTTTGTAATGTTTATGAGGTGAAGCGGGATGGTGTGCCGTGCTCTTCATGTTCACTGGGCTTTCAGCCCTCCAGTCAGCGGGCCTGTGAGCACACTGAAGGATTGGTGAGTTCCACCCATGCGAGCCAAAGCTTTTCTACAAATCCCCCTCAGTGTGACAGCAAATGGTGGTGCCAACCTAGAGCAAGGTTAGTGAGTGTCTAGTCATCGTTAAGCTCAGTGAGCTAACACCAGCAGCGAGCCAGGCGTCTGAGAGCGGGAACACCGAGGGTCCAGGCCCACTCAAGCAGAAAAAGTACCTTTGCATCCGGATGTCATGCCCTCGTCTATACGTGTGTGTTCACGCTCATGGCTTTCTTGAAAAGGCTCCGTTATCCCATGGTAAACAAAACCCAGCTCCTAGCAAATGAGTCCTTGCCAGTCCTCTAGGCTGGATGACTTCCTGTGGGTGTGGAAGGCCTTTGTCACAGTTCTTTGTGTATCTAGCAGGCCGAGCACTCCCAGGGTCTGACATCTGTGGCTACCATGAAGGGATTAGATGTCAGCCTGCTTGTTTTCTGACTACCGGGCTGCCAAGTTTTCAGTGTCAGTGAGCGTTTGATGGGAGGGAGAAGCACGGGGATCTAGGGAACAAGCGCTGGAGCCTAGGGATTGTCTGTGGGTGGCTGTGGCAGGAGAAGGTGGGAGAAGGCAGGATAACGGACCCCCAGTAGTACCTGCTTCCAGCCTCCAAGTGGTGGGCACCCTGCCGAGAGGCCACAGAACTGCAGGAGGAGAGCTGAGGTCCGGACGTGCCATTCAGCCCATGTGGCCCACTGAGAGCCAGCCCACCATCTTGGGAGGCTGTGACTTTTCCCCCGGTTGGGAAGCAATCAAGGCACACCCAAGGTCCCCAAGTGGGGGTTTGCAAATCCATGCCCAGGACAAAGCTGTCGTGCTATGGTGGGGCAGGTAGGCCCCAGGGCGTGGGCGTCCCGCAGTGCTGGTCTCTGCTTGGCGCTCAGCAGAGGCTGTGCCAGGCAGCCTGGCTGATAGGAAGCCCGCCCTTGGCAGCCTCTGTGTGTGTGCGTGCCCCAGCCCCTCTAGCTTGTCCTGGGGCTCCCTTACTCCATGAGAAAGGACAGGATAGCCTGGGGTGTTGACCGGAGTCCACTGAGCGGCCATCTTGCTTTCACTGTGAGCAGCACTTTTGTGAAGGAAACCAAGTACTCCCTAAAATAGTGGAGACTGTTACCCAACATAAAAACACACTGCCTTTTCCTGCTCATCTCACTCACTCTGGGAATCCTCCCTTTGGGGTGAGTCTCTGGGGGGCTCCCAGGCCCCCTCCACACTCACCTGTTCCCCGAACACCCATCAACCCTGGAGTGCCCCGCACAGCGCTCTGTCTCTTAAAGCACGGGCTGTTTATCGAACATTGGAGGTTCAGCAAGGCCCATAGCGGAGGAGACAGTGTCCAAGGGGAGGGCTGTTCACAGCACGGGCACTGCGGCTGGTCAGGAGGCAGGAAGGGGAGACCCTGGCAGTGGCTTCCTCAGGGCTTCCATGAGCAAGAGAGATGAGGCTAGCAGCGGGGGCATGGAGGCAGGCCAGCCAGTGTCCCCGTTCAACTGTCTCCTTGGCTTCCAGGACAGCAGAGTTGTAAGGACAAGTCACCCCATCTGCTGAGAACTGATGCTTCCCTCAAGACATAAGGACTTCCTCACACCCCATTTCAGAGCCGACCTGAGTTAATGACTGGCCAGGCCACACTTGGACCTGGCTGGATTGCTTCCTTATGTTGCTTAAAATCCTTTCCTGCCACCTCCCCTTATTTTTTTGGTCTTAAGGTGTGAACTCAGGGCCTAGGCGCAGTCCCCGAGCATCTTTTGCTCAAGGCTAGCACTCTACCACTTGAGCCAAATGCCGCTTCCAGCTTTTTCTTTGGTTAATGGAGATAAGAGCATCACAGTCTTTCCTGCCCAGCCCTTTTACCTTTCCTGTTGTTTGCATTCTTTGAAGTAAGTTTGAAACACCCTGAGTTGGCCTCTGGCCAGGCTTGTGGTCAGTGATTAAAAAAAAAACTTTTGAGTTTTGAAATGTCTAGAAACATCTTTCATCTTTGTTTTGCCTTCATCTCGAAACACTTGAAATTTGGGGTGTGTGTGTGTGTGTGTTTTATTTAGTGTTGGTCCTGGGGCTTGAACTCAGGGCCTGGGCACTATCCCTGAGCTTTTGTGTTCAAGGCTAGCTCTCTACTACTTAAGCCATAGCTCTACTTCTGGCTTTTTGGGGGTGATTAATTGAAGATAAGAGTCTCATGGACTTTCAAGGTTGGCTTTAAACCGTGATCCTCAGATCTTACCCTCCTGAATAACTAGGATTAAAGGCATAAGGCACCAACACCCAGCTTGAACTTTATTTTAATGAACCTGCATTTGATCAGCTTTGGTTTGCTCTCAGCAAACAACTTACATGAAGCAGTCTCTTGTAAGGCTCAGGCTATTGAGCTCCCTTTTGGTCACTCATGAACTCAAGATTCTGCTTTTGATTCTTTGGGATAAGGTGACAAGATCATAGGATAATTTTATGGGCTGGGAAGGTGGCTCAGTGGTAGAGTGCTTGCCTTACATGCATGAGGCCCTGGGTTCGATTCCTCAGCACCACATAAACAGAAAAAGCCCGAAGTGTCGCTGTGGCTCAAGTGGTAGAGCGCTTGCCTTGAGCTGAAGAGCTGAGGGACAGCGCCCAGACCCAGAGTTCATGTCCACGACCGGCAAAAAAAAAAAAAAAAGATCATAGGATAATTTTATTTAATTTTTTCCCCTGCTGGTACAGGGCCAGCTTGCTTGATTGACAGACTGACAGCTACTTGAACTGGGCTTCTAGCCTTGCTTTTTACTGATTATTTATTTATCTATTTTGTCAGTCAAGGGACTTGAACTCTGGGCCTGGGCGCTGTCCCTGAGCTCTTGAGCACAAGAGGAGCATTCTACCACTTGAGCCACAGTGCCACTTCTGGTTTTCTGGTGGTTCATGGGAGATAACAGTCTCACAGCCTTTCCTGCCTGGGCTGACATTGAACCGTGATCCTTAGATCTCAGTCTTGTGAGTAGCTAGGATGACAGGTGTGAGCCACCTGTGCCCGGCAACTGATCATTTTAGAGATGGTATCTGGCAGACTTTTTGGCCTGGGCTGGCCTTGAACATGATCCTAAAGATCTCAGCCTCCTGAAGAGCTACATTTACAGGTGTGAGCCCTGGATGCCCCACTCCACTTTTAATTTATCTTATTTTACTTTTTTTTTTTTTTTTGGTGCTTGAACTCTGGGCCTGGGGTCTGTGCCTGATCTTTTTTTGCTCAAGGTTGGCCCTCTACCACTTAAGCTACACTTCCACTTCCAGCTTTTTATGTTCATTGGAGATGAGGATCTCAAGGCTAAGGGTGTACCTTCCTGTAATCCTCAGATCTTGACCCCCAAGGAGCTAGGTATCAGCTGTCTTATAAGTCTTTTCTTTTCTTTCTTTCTTTCTCTCTCTCTTTCTCTCTTTCTTTCTATCTATCTTTCTTTCTCTCTTTCTTTCTTTCTTTTTTGGTGCTGGTCCTAGAGCTAGCAGTCTACTAGTTGAGCCACAGCTTCATTTTTCTGAGTATTTTATTGGAAATAAGAGTCTCATGGAATTTCCTGCCTGGGCTTCTTCAAACCCTGATTCTCAGATCTCAGCTTCCTGAGGAGCTAGGATTTCAGGCATGAGCCATCTGATGCCCAGCTCCATCTTTTGATTTTTTTTTAAAAAAGAAATAAACTGGCAAAGTGCTGTCATGGCGTCTCTTCTATTTTGTATTGATATCAGCAGCGTTCAAGGGCTTCAGTTTCCCTACATATTCACTTGAATTTTTAAATTTGTGGGGGTTTCCCTTTTTATTTTGTCAGTTGTAGGGTTTGAACTCAGCCTGGTCACTGTCCCTGAGCTCTTCAGCTCAAGGCCAGCACTCTACCACTTGAGACACAGCGACACTTCCTGCTTTTTCATCTGGCAATAGACATCATTTTACTACTTCTTTGAATGTCTGTTCCTCCTCTCTCTCTTCCCCTCCCCCCCTTCCCCCTTGCTCCCCCCTCCTCCTCCTCCTTTTACTCCTCCCCATTTTGGTGCTGGTCCTGGCGCTTGAATTTAGGGCCTACGTGCTGTCCCTGAGCTTTTGTGCTCAAAGCTAGCATTCTACTACTCAAGACACAGTTCCACTTCTGGCTTTTTCCACTCAGTCGTTAACTGGAAATAAAGTCTCATGAAGTTCCTATTTCAGGCTGGCTTGGAACTGTAATCCTCAGATCTCAAACTCCTGAGTAGTTAGGATTACAGGCATGAGCCATGGTTGCCTTGCCTCTTACTTCTTTTCTTGCTTAACTTCCTGGGCTGGAATTTCCAGGATAGTGTTGAGCACAATCAGCAAGAGGAAACATCCTTGTTTTGAAGCTGATGTTGGTGTAAGGTGAAAAAACAGAGAAGCCGCATTTTGAAGGATCAGACCACACTAGCGGTCTGCAGGCAGCCAATTGTTACAAAGGCCTGTAGCCCACAAATATACTTAACACTGTTCATAACAGGCTAGAGAGGAAAGAAAGAACAAAAACAATTGGGACCCCATGGTGGCCGGAGAAGAGCCAGGAGACATTTCAATAATTTTATTGAAAGGTACCTGAAAGATTAAAAATTAGAGTTATATTTTACAATTGCTAACTGCTGATTTTGCTTTTGTAAACTTGCTCGCCCTAGCACTAACCCCCCATTTTCTGGAAATAAGGAATTGAGTAAAGAGTCTTGGAGCCCAGATGCCGGCCCCTGGGAC
Organism: Dipodomys spectabilis; assembly: GCF_019054845.1. Classification (NCBI taxonomy): domain Eukaryota; kingdom Metazoa; phylum Chordata; class Mammalia; order Rodentia; family Heteromyidae; genus Dipodomys; species Dipodomys spectabilis. Next base: position 5,964,811 of record NW_024870744.1, read on the forward strand.
AAGGTTTGTGGTCATAAATAAAGAGTAAACAAGTAAATTCCCCAAGTGGCCAAATGGGACCCAAGAATGGGACCCAAGAATGGGACTCAAGAATGGGACCCAAGATTAGGACCCAAGATAAGGACCACCTGGCAAGTTCAGCAAACTAGGCCAAATGTTAATCAATCACAAGCCTGTAACTATGTAAACTCCCCTCCAGGGTGACTGCTCCCCCTAGACTTGCCCCAAGCCAACTGTTTTACAAAGAGTGTTATAAACTTCCCCACATAGTAAAAATGATTGCTGGGGTACATAGTGACTTTTAAATAGGCCAATCCCGGGGATACCTGGTGTTATATGCTAATCTTGTGGTTTTTGCCTTTAAAAATGCCTGTAACCTCGGTTCGGGGCTCCCTGTCTGCTCGAGACAGAGAGTCCGTTTGCGCAAACGTCAAATAAACTCCTCTTGCTTATTGCATCTCCCGGCCTGGAGTCTGAGTTTTCTGGAGTGCCCTCCCGTTGACGGAAGTATCCCAGGAATCTGGGGTCTTTCAGTACCAAACAATAGCTGGTCAGGTTGCATCTGCCAATTCAAAGTTAACACTGATGTTTTCAGGTGTTGAAATGTATCAGCCCTTTGGGGAAACCGACAGGTCACCCTAAAGCATCCTCTACAAAAGTTAAGGATAAGGGGCTGGAGAAGGTGGCTCAGTGGTGGAGTGATTGCCTTGCAGCATGAGGTTCGAGTCTTTAGCACCACATAAGCGGAAAAAGCTGGAAGTGGAGCTGTGGCTCAAGTGGTAGAGCGCTTGCCTTGAGCTGAAGAGCTGAGGGACAGCACCCAGGCCCAGAGTTCAGGCCCCATGACCGACCCCTCCCCCCAAAAAATGCAGGCTATTAAGGAGGCCAGTTCCCTATACTGATTGAAATGATGACCATTATCAAAGGGGTGGTAACAAATTAAATTGATTAGAGGAATTAATTAAAGAAATTAAGGTGTTCTGCTGCATGCACAATAAATGCTTTCAAGTGTTAATGGACTAGAGCAGCAAGGTGATTTCTCCCTTTTGCTATTCCACTCCATTGGTTTATTTTGAAGATTATATTTCAATTCTTCAACTATAGAAGAAAATGATACCTCCGGGAACTTTTTTTCTACACAGAGAACCAAATTTGCCCATTTATGAGTTGGTTTTGGGGTGGTTGGGAGGGGACATTCTGTAGCAACTATGCTTGGACTGTCATGAGGTCCTCCCGAAAACCATCCACTTCATCCTCAGGCCCTTGTCATGGGCAGACTGGATCAGCCTCAAGCCACAGAGCTTTGGTGACATCTGGACTCCTGTTCCAGGAGGGTGTTCAGCTGGTGTAGCAGATTCTGGGTGTCAGGTGTTAGTAGCTCTATCATCTTGACAGCACTGGCCGCTCCCAGGCGGTTTGTACCCTCTCTGAGCCTGCTGGCAACTGGGCCCCGAAATCAGACACCAGAGGCCTACAAGGCAAAGCGACCTGTGGGCCTGGGTGGGGAGGCCTGGGGAGAGTGAGCTGTCCTGGGTGGATGTTTCCACTGAGCATCTGAGTTAGCTCTGTCTTCCACTGGTTCCTCGGAGAGCCTGAGTTAGGTTTTATATGGTGTGACACAGTGGATTCCCCAAGAGGCTAGGGACAATGGATAACATGACCAACCACTCCAGCGCCAGCTCTGCCCCCTAAGCCTTGCTCTGCCCTGCAGACACCCTGGGGTCCCCTGGGACACAGGCAGCTGGGGGAGGGGCAGGGCCTCCTTGTCCACCCCACTCCCTGGGGCTCCAGGGGTAGAGCCAGGCTGACCTAGAGTGGAAGGCGCAGCCTGGAGAGAGGGGCTTGGCCCACTGCAGTCAGACAGATGGGCTCTTTTCTGAATTTCCATTTCCCCCTGGCCTGGCCTGGCCTGGCCATCCACACCTCTGCCCGGTGGGAGCCTGCACAGGCTGTATGAGCTCAGGGCCAGAGAGAAGCTAGGCCCTACCTCCTCATGCACGTGTCTACTGATGGGGCCCAGACAGCCCCCAGTGTCTGTCCCCACGGTGGGCGCAGAGGTCTGCAGAGCAGCACAGATCCAGGAAACCGAGCGTGGGAAACAGCTGCCAGGGACGCAGAGACAAATGCCTCTGTATTAATGAATAGCTTCATTAAAAGCACATAGGAGCTGGGCGCTGGGGGCTCATGCCTGTCATCCTAGCTACTCAGGAGGCTGAGAGCTGAGGATCAAGATGCAAAGCCATGGGCTAGGAAAGTGGCTCAGTGGTAGAGCGCTTGCCTTGCATGCATGAGGCCCTGGGTTCGATTGTTCAGCACCATATAAGCAAAAAGAATAAAGCCGGAAGTGGTGTGGGGAGCCAAAAGGGAGTCTCTCAACATGATAGGCTTGACTATCTCACTGGAACATCTTGAGGTTGAATTTACAGAATCCGACCTTTTCACCCGGCCCTAAGCAAACATCCTGCAGCTGCTACGGCCAATGAAAAAGCTTCCTTAACGGCCAATGAAAAAGCTTCCTTATTCCAAGCATATAAATACCCTTGTGTGAAAAATAAAAATTTGCAGCTTGATCAGAATCCCTGACTTGCTGTCATTCTTCGTGTCTCTTGTCCCTTCATTCCTTCTCGCTTAAGTTCACTGCCCTCGTTGACGTCCTGAGGGTCGGGACACTAAAACATCTTCAAAAACCTGGACCTATACTAAACTTTTGGGTAATGCGCCCTTTGATACCAATGCTAAACAGGCGCACTTTCCTACTGGACTTTTGGCACAAATTCAAAACACTGGCCTTTATGCTTGGAAGCATCTCCCTCAAAAGGGATCGGCTACTGCTTTCTGGCAAAAGTTAGACAGGGGCCAGATGAACCCTACAGTGACTTTGTCTGGCAGCTTAACTTGGCCGAGGAAAGGCTTCTTGGGCCGAGTGAAAGTGAAAGTGCCTTTGTTAAACATCTTGCCTTTGAAAATGCTAACCCGGCATGTCAAGATGTCCTCCGGCCACATAAAAACAAGGGTGGCCTCTCTGAGTTCTTCAGGCTTTGTGCTGGAGTAGGGACTGCTCACGCCATGGGGCTCGCCATAGGTGCTGCCTTTACCAAGGCATTTCAAAGTTCAGTCCCTGGCTCGTGTACTTGCTTTAATTATAAACAACCTGGTCACTTTGCATGTGAATGTCCCTTCAGCAAACAAAGCCAAGGGACAGTGCCCTCCCAAGCTACAGGTAGACCACTCCCTGCCACTCTTTGTCCCAAATGTGGTAAGGGCCGTCATTGGGCCAACGAATGTAGATCCAAAACAAATGCCCTCGGACAGCCCATTCTCTCTCGCTTTTCGGGAAAACTTCCCTCGGGGCCAGCCCCTGGCCCCGACCATCCCCAAGACAAGCCCAGGGGCGATAGGGTTTGTCCCCTCCCAAACTCCCGGTCCTACACCAGCCCCCCACCTCTCTCCACGATTGCCTCCCTCCAGCGGGCAACCCCAGGCAGTGCAGGACTGGACCTCTGTGCCGCCACCGACACAGTACTAGACTCTATACAAGGACCTCAAATAATACCCACTGGGACCCTGGGACCCCCTCCGTCTCATATGTGTGCCCTTATTCTTGGAAGAGCCTCTGCTACCTTACAAGGTGGCCAAGTTTTTCCTGGTATTATTGATAATGATTATACAGGAGAAATAAAAATTTTGGCCACGGCCATTAATTGGATTGCAGCTATTCCAGCTGGAACTAGGCTTGCACAATTGATACTGCTCCCATTAAATTCAGGGTGTTCTTCCACTGCTCAGACCACACCGTGAGGAACTGCTTCTTTGGGGTCTTCTGATGCGTATTGGGTTCAGCCTATCACTCAAAAAAAGACCCACCCTCACTCTGTGAATTGAAGGAAGGGAGTTTCAGGGAATTGTGGATGCCACAGTTATTTCCCAAATATATTGGCCACCAAGTTGGCCCCTTACCTCGTCCCTAACTGACCTTAAAGGCACAGGGCAGTCAAAAAACCTTTGGTCTGCTCCAGGGTTCTTAATTGGACTGACAGGGCAATAGGGGAACTGTTACTCCTTTTGTTGTTCCTGACCTCCCTGTTAACCTATAGGGCCAGGATATCTTGACCCAGATGGAAGTTATTCTTGCTAGTCCCAATTCTGTGGTTACACATCAAATGCTCCGTATGGATTTTGTCCCTGGTATGGGTCTTGGAAAATCAGGACAAGGAACCGTTAAGCCCATCCAAGCTACCCAAAAAACAGATAAACATGGGCTTGGGTATTCGGATTTTTAGTATCGGCCCCTGACCCTCCTGTGCCCCATGCAGATAAAATCATTTGGGAAACCCAAACCCCTGTGTGGGTGGATCAGTGGCCATTTACCCAAGAAAAATTGGAGGCTGCCTCCAAGTTAGTAGAGGAACAGCTGGTGGCAGGCCATATAGAGCCCTCTACTTCACCATGGAATACTCCTATTTTTGTTATCAAGAAAAAATCAGGCAAATGGCGCCTTTTACAAGATCTACATGCCGTTAATAAAGCTATGCGCCCAATGGGAGCGCTGCAGCCAGGCATTCCCACACCAGTGGCTATTCCCAGGGACTATTACAAAATGGTTATTGATTTAAAAGATTGTTTTTTTACCATTCCACTACATCCTGAGGACAGACCCTATTTTGCCTTTAGCCTTCCTTTCATTAACTTTCAAGGCCCCATGCAAAGATTTCAATGGAAGGTACTCCCCCAAGGTATGGCTAATAGCCCTAGCCTTTGTCAAAAATATGTTGCCCAGGCAGTGGACCCTGTGAGAAAACGATGGCAGCGCGTCTATATATTACATTATATGGATGACTTGTTGCTTGCTGCACCTGACACCCACGAACTTAGAAACTGTTATTTAGACCTTTATAAAGCCCTTACTGCCCTGGGACTACAGGTTGCCCCCGATAAAGTTCAAACACAGGAGCCCTATACTTACTTGGGTCTAGAACTCCAAAATAATCAAATTCGGATTCCTCAAATTCAACTTCGTTTAGACCATCTTCACACCCTTAGTGATTTTCAAAAGTTGCTTGGAGATATTCAATGGCTTAGGCCATACCTAAGGTTGCCCACCAGTGTGCTTTTGCCTCTTAATGAGATTTTAAAAGGGGATTCTGACCCCTCCTCTCCTCGAGAGCTTACTCCCAATGCACGAAATGCTTTAACCCAAGTTACTGAGGCCATTGCCCAGCCGTTTGTTACACAGATTTCCTATAATCTTCCTCTGGTCTTATTTTACATACCCCTCATACACCCACAGGATTGTTTTGGCAACGGATTCCCCACTCCAATAATAAGGGCAGTCCCCTGCTTTGGGTCCATTTACCCACCACATCCCCCAAGGTTATTGCTGTTTACCCTGCCCAGGTAGCCTCTATCATTATCAAAGGTCACTTGCTTTCTTGACAATATTTCGTCAAGGACCCTGATACCATTTTAATTCCATACACCAACGACCAGACTCAATTTTTACTTCAGACTGGGGATGAATGGGGCATCGCCCTGTCAGGATTTTTAGGACTAATTGACAATCATCTCCCCAATGATCCCTTTTACACTTTGCCCAGCTATATCCATTTGTTTTTCCCAAGGTTACTCAAAAGGCTCCCATTTCTCAAGCCCTCACTGTCTTTACAGATGGCTCAAGCAATGGCCGTGCGGCCTTTGTTGTTAACAACCATTCCACCACCTTTGATGCCCCTTACCAATCAGCCCAGCTTGTGGAGTTATTTGCTATAACACAGGTTTTTATGACGTTTTTTGATAAGCCTATTAATATTTATATAGATAGTGCTTACATTGCTCATTCTGTTCCCTTGCTAGAAATTTCACCCGCTATTAAAACTTCTTCCAATGCGGCATTTTTATTTACTCAGCTTCAACAGCTAATTCAGGCCAGGAGACATCCGTTTTTTCTGGGACACATTAGGGCACATTCTGATCTCCCTGGCCCTCTTACACAGGGTAACGCTCAAGCTGATGCGGCCACTCGTTCCATTTTTCCGGTTTTTGTTGGGTCTGTCCGAAAGGCTACAGAATTACATAATCTCCACCATCTAAACTCCCAGAGCCTTCGATTGCTTTGTAAAATTACTAGACAACAAGCACGGGAGATAGTAAAGGCATGCCCTGCCTGTGTGGTCTCCCTTCCTGTACCACACCTGGGTGTTAACCCCCGTGGACTGCTACCCAATCAAATCTGGCAAATGGATGTTACCCATTTTCCTGAATTTGGAAAAACAAGATATATACATGTCTCCATAGACACGTTTAGCGGGTTCGTTTTTGCTTCACCACACTCAGGAGAAACTGCCAAAGATGTTCTCTTTCACCTTGTTCTAGCCTTTTCTGTAATGGGAAAACCAGCCCACATAAAGACAGACAAACGGCCCAGCCTATACCAGTGCCAAGTTTGAACAGTTTTGTGCTATTTTCCAGATTTGTCATACTACTGGGATTCCCTATAACCCCCAAGGTCAGGGCATTGTAGAACGAGCCCACCACACCCTAAAAACCTGGCTTACTTGCCTCAAAGCCTCTGCCTTTTCATTTTCCACTCCTAGGGATCGCCTTAGTCACACATTGTTCGCCCTTAATTTTCTAACTCTGGACAATGAAGGCCACTCGGCAGCTGACAGGCATTGGCACCCATCTTCCAGTTCTGCCCACCTGTCTATCATGTGGCGAGACCCCCTTACAGGCAAATGGAAGGGCCCAGATCCTGTTCTTATCTGGGGGCGAGGTTCAGCCTGTATTTTAGATCAAGAACAAGCGGCCCCAAGGTGGCTGCCAGAACGCTTGATAAAATAGGTTAATTGCTTACCACAACCCAGGGGAAACCTTCCCCCTGAGGATGATGCCTTTTCTCTTACAGCTGCAGCTAGAACTCCAGACGTGGACCCTCCTGTTTGAAGTGTTTCTTTTAAAGGGGTTTTGTATACAGTGGCCTTGGCCCTCCAGCTACAAAAAATCTCATGACCACTCTTTTTGGTGTCCTCTGCGAATGCAAAGGGGGATTTTATTCGGCCCCCGGTAGCTGGAGCCAAACGGTTGACTGTGGAAACAAAGTGGCTTACCTCCGCTCAACAGTACAGACCAACATCGGAGGATTGCTTTAAATGGGCTTGTAACTTTTATTAAACAACAGATTGATCTCTTGGCTTCTAAACCCATACAGGTTCATTACCATCACCTTGATAGGGCAGACCAAGGCATTGAGATCTAGGATTTACCCCAGGCTTTTAATTAGTGTTTTGCCATGAGCTTGTTCCAGTGGGAACCCCCCTCCCTTTTTTTTTCTTATTTAGAAAACCCTTCTCCTTATTCATAACTCCTGACCATTCAACAGGCAAGACCTATTGCGCCCTTGCCATAAGGGATAGGTTCGCCCCTCCTCCTATAGGCCCCTCCGCTTGGGGGAGGGTGCACCTATGGGAGGAAGAAAAAATGCTCAAATTAAGGATGCAGGTAAGACTGCAGGGAGATGGATCCGCAAGATCCCCAAACCCAAGAACCCTGAGTGGCAAGCTCTGGTGCATGACGGTTGGCATGCATACCCACAAGCCGTCTCCTCAAAAAACATGCCAAGGCCTGTAAAACTCCCCTCCCCGAGTGAGGATGCTCGGGAGCGGAGAAAAACCCTGGGCCCTTAGAGGAACAGAGCCTCTGTCACCCCCTTAAAAAGAGCAGCCAACAACTGATGGTCAATTTTCTAAATAAGAAAGGGGGAGATGTCGGGAGCCAAAAGGGAGTCTCTCAACATGATAGGCTTGACTATCTCACTGGAACATCTTGAGGCTGAGTTTACTGAATCCGACCTTTTCACCCTGCCCTAAGCAAACACCCTGCAGCTGCTAAGGACCACCTTTTCACCCGGCACGAAGCAAACATCTTGCAGCTGCTATGGCCAATGAAAAAGCTTCCTTAATGGCCAATGAAAAAGCTTCCTTATTCCAAGCATATAAATACCCCTGTGTGAAAAATAAAAATTTGCAGCTTGATCAGAATCCCTGTCTTGCTGCCATTCTTCGTGTCTCTTGTCCCTTCATTCCTTCTCGCTTAGGTTCACTGCCCTCGTTGACGTCCTGCGGGTCGGGACAAAGTGGTTCTGTGGCTCAAGTCGTAGAGCACTAGCCTTGAGCTGAAGAGCTGAGGGACAGCACCCAGGACCAGAGTTCAGGCCCCCCAAAAATAAAAAAAAAATAAAAAAGATCAAAGCCAGCCCAGGCAGGAAAGTGGTTATTTCCAATTAACCACTAGCTCTAACAGAAGTGGAGCTGTGGCTCCAAGTGGCAGAGAGCTAGCTTTGAGCACAAAGAGCTCAGGGACCATGCCAGGCCTTGAGTTCAAGCCCATGACCAAACAAAAAAAAAGCATCTCAGCACTGTTTCTGTCCTAAGCTTTACATTCTCTCATGAGCTGTAATGTTTAGTAAAAAGGAAACAAAAAATGTGAAGGGAAAAAGAGTAGCTCCCTCTCTCTCTTTCTGACCTTATCTATTTGCCCAGTTAATTCCATGCTATTTATTATTTATTGATTTACTGCTAATTGTACTCAGGACCTGGTTACTTTCCCCTAAACTTTTTTTGCTCAAAACTGGTGCTTTACCAGTTGAGCTATAACTCCAGCTCTGGCTTTTGTTGGGTCGGTCGTGGGGCTTGAACTCTGGGCCTGGGCGCTGTCCCTCAGCTCTTCAGCTCAAGGCAAGCACTCAACCACTTGAGCCACACCTCCACTTCCAGTTTTGTGAGTGGTTTATTGGAGATTAGAGTCTCATGAACTTTTCCTGCCTCACCTGGCTTTGAAGCGAGATCCTCAGATCTCAGCAGCCTGAGTAGCTAGTAGGTGTGAGCCACTGGTGCCAGCTTCTAGCTTCTTTTGCTGGTTAATCGGAGATAAGAGTCTCATGGGGGGCTGGGAAGGTGGCTCAGTGGTAGAGCACTTGCCTTGCATGCCTGCACCCTGGGTTCGATTCCTCAGCACCACATAAGCAAAAAGAAAAAAGCCAGAAGTGGCACTGTGGCTCAAGTGGTAGAGCGCTAGCCTTGAGCTGAAGAGCTGAGGGACAGCGCCCAGGCCCAGAGTTCAGGCCCCACGACTGGACCCCCCCCCCCCAAAAAAAAGAAGAGTCTCATGGGCTTTTCTGCCTGGGCTGGCTTAGAACTGTGATCTTCAGATCTCAGCCTTCTCAGTAGCTAGCAATACAGGCATGAACCACTGGAAATGTTTAGATGAGATACTTATTCCAGGGAAATGACTTCTCTGGACACAAAGCCTGTTTTAAAATGTGTTATCTCAAGGATGGACACCTGTTTTGAAGAAGGCATGAGACAAAATCCATCCTGTTTGACTTGATGATCCAAGCTTAGTGATTGGGCAGCCTTGATGAGCCAAGCTTAGTGATTGGGCAGCCTTGATGAGCCAAGCTTAGTGATTGGGCAGCCTTGATGAGCCAAGCTTAGTGAGCAGGCAGCCTTGAGATCTTGGTGGCTGGACAAAGCAGTGTCACAGCACGAATGACAGAACGGGCCAGGCTGGAGATCAACTGGGATCTCTCATACTAAGGTGATTTGAGCCTCAAAACCTAACATCCTTCTTCCCATCCTTCCTTCCTCCCTCCTTCCCTCCCTTCCTCCCTCCCTCCCTTCCTTTCTTCCTTCCTTCCTTCCCTCCTTCCTTCTTTCCTTCCCTCCTTCCTTTCTTTCTTCCTTCCTTCCTTTCTTCTTTCCTTCCCTCCTTCCTTTCTTTCCTTTCTTCCCTCCTTCCTTCCTTCCTTCTTTGCTTCCCTCCTTCCTCCCTCCCTCCCTCCCTCCCTCCCTTCCTTCCTTCCTTCATTCCTTCTTTCCTCCTTCCTTCCCTCCTTCCTTCCTTCTTTCCTTCCCTCCTTCCTTTCTTCCCTCCTTCCTTCCTGCTTTCCTTCCCTCCTTCCTTTCCTCCTTCCTTTCTTCCCTCCTTCCTTCCTTCCCTCCTTCCTTCCTTCTTTCCTTTCTTCCCTCCCTCCTTCCTTCCTTCCTTCATTCGTCCCTTCCTTCCTTCCTTCTTTCCTTCCCTCCTTCCTTTCCTTCCTCCTTCGTTCCCTCCTTCCTTCCCTCTTTCCTTCCTTCTTTCCTTCCCTCCTTCCTTCCTTCCCTCTTTCCTTCCTTCTTCCTTCTTTCCCTCCCTCCCTCCTCCCCCTTTCTTTCTTTTTATATCAGTCATAGAGCTTGGACTCAGGGCCTGGGCACTGTCCCTGAGTTTCTTTTGCTCAAGGCTAGCACTCTTCCACTTTGAGCTGCAGCTCCAATTCTGGTTTTCCAGTGGTTAACTGGAGGTAAGAGCTTCACAGACTTTCTTATCTGAGCTGGCTTTAAACTTTGGTCCTCGGATCTCAGCCTCCTGAGTAGCTGGAATTTCAGGCGTGGCCACCAGTGCCCAGCTCCCACGTCCTTCTTCTTGAGTGCCTCTGATGTAAGAGTGTCGGCAGCCCCTGTCTTCACGCCCACCCCACTACGCCTGGTTCACACACTGCCTCTCTGGCTTTGCTTTCCCTACAAACTTCCTTGGGGTCTACCTCAGTGTGTCCTCAAATTCTTCTCTGTGGGCACCCCGGGGCCAGGTGGGGGCCTCCTCTCGGTCCATCAGGTAGCACCGACCCTAAGGTAACCGAGGACAGTTTCTCCTGAACCTTCCTGTAGGCTCATCTGTAGCTGCAGGTGGAAGGGATCTTTGGTTCACACACTAGCCCTCGGGAGCAAATGGTTCAACCTTCTAAGTGTCAGCAAACATAGGGGCTGGGGGCTGAGCTGTCCATGCTGGAGTCAGGGGCTGAGAGCTGGGGCAGGCTGGGTACACCTGTGCTGGAGAGCTGAGTGGGGCTGGGCCCGTGAGCATGCTGGGGCCCCTCAGGAGGGAAGGCTGGACTGACAGCAGCAGGAAGCATCCAGGGCCTGCTGGGTCTGAGGTGTGGCTAAGGCACTGGCCATCTCTGGTGGGGTCATTGGACTGAGGAGGCTGGTTGTGGTAGGCAGACCTGGGCAAATCAGAAGCCTGCCAGAGCGCCTCCCCGCCCAGAAGGGACAGGGCAGCTGGGCCAGGCTCTGCAGTGGGTCTGGCTTTGTGCCTGAGGTCTAGCACTGAGCTCCTGCCTCTCAACAGGCACCAGGGAGCCATGGATCCCAGAGGTGAGCTGGAGGGACAAAGGAGACTCACCATGGGCTTAGGGGCTTCGTTGCTTTGAGCTAGAGGTTCAGAGATGGTTGGTTAGGCAGCAGGGTTGGCAGGAGCCCTGAGGGTTTGTGGCTCTGGTGTGTGTGTGTGTGTGTGTGTGTGTGTGTGTGTGTGTGCGTGCTGGCGTGTGGAGTGGGGACACAATGGTGGTGGTAGGACAGTAGCTGGGCCTCAGTGGAGACTGCAGTGCCAGGCAGAGCTGCCCGTTCCTGGCTCCTGTGGGTGCTAGTGACCCGTCTGACCCCTCTGTTGGCTGTGCTCTCCACCTGCTCAGGCGCCAGAGGACCCGAGGAGATGTGAACTCTCAGATCTGTCAGGAGAGAGATGAATGGTGGGGAGCTGTGGGGAGAAAGCGGGAAGGAAGGAGAGACCCCGGAGGCTGGTGGGTGACCATCCTTCTAGGCCACAGGTCAGAAGGTGAGCAGGAGGAGGCGCTGAGGCAAGTGGGGGCCGCCGCCCAGCCAGGCCTTGTGGATCAGGCCTGTGCTGCCAGTGTCTCTCCCTGCGCAGGTGGTCTGGGAGCTGGGGCCTCTGTAGGGCCCTGCGCCCCAGCCTCCCTGCCACCTGAGGCCCCCGCTGGGCTGGGAACAAGACACCTGGGCTCTCGGGGACTTGGTGTCTGGGCACAAGGGACAGTAGGCTGTGGGAGTCAGGGCAGGGGAGCAGCTCTGAGGACAGAGGCAGGTGGCATGCCCACTAGCAAGTGGCGATGGCCGGGCCCAGTCAGTGTGGATCTCCTGACAGCTCTTGGTGGGAGCAGCAGCCCCGCCTCCTCACCCTCTCACCTCTGCCAGGGCCTGGCAGCCAGGTGGGCTCCACGGAGCCTCGGGAGGAAGGCAGGGTGTGCTACCTTCTTCTGCCGTGGGTGTTCTTCAGCGTGGGTCAGCCTCTGTGGGGAGCGCAGATACTTCAGAGTTGAACCCTGGCCCTGGGTGTCTCCCCTGCTTGGAAGATGAGGGAGAAAGATCCAGATCCCTCCCCAGGTGGCAGGGAAGTACTCCCAGAGGCGTCCTCATCCATTGACGCCTTTATCTTGGCCTCTCAGAGCCTTCCGGGAGGGTCGTGAGAGGAAGGAGCTCGGTCCCCAGGGAGGCTGCTGCAGACTCAACAGGCTGCAGACACCTGTCTTTTAGTGAGCAGCTAGCAGCTCATCCTCCTGGGAGAGGAAATGGGAATAATGGCCACTTTTCACACCTGCCTGAACCTCTCCTTGATGGGCAGCAGGTAGACTGTCCTGGCCAGGCTGGCCTGGGGCCTCCTGTCACCAGACAGGCCAGGATGAATCTGTTCATGTTTGTCCCATTTCCTGGATCCCCGTGTTTTGGGCCTTTGACCTGTGTGTGGTGGAGGGTGCTGGTGCTTGAACTCCGGGCCTCACTTTTTCACTTAGCTTTATTATCAAGGTTGGAGCTCTACCACTTGAGCCACATCTCCACTTCTAGCTTTATTTTTTTTGGCCAATCCTGGGGCTTGAACTCCAGGCCTGGGTGCTGTTCCTGAGCTTTTTTTTCTGTTGTTAGTTGTGGGGCTTGAACTCTGGGCCTGGGCGCTGACCCAGAGCTCTTCAGCTCAAGGTGAGCGCTGTACCACTTGAGCCACAGCATCACTTCTGGTTTTTCGGGTGGTTTATTGGAGATAAGAATCTCACGGACTTTCCTGCCTGGGCTGGCTTTGAACCGTAGTACTCAGATCTCAGCTTCTGGAGTGAGCCCCTCCCCCCCCCCCCCCCCCCCCCCCCGCTGTTCCTGAGAGTTTTTGCTCTATCACTTGAGCCACAGCTCCACCTCCAGCTTTTTGGTGATTACTTGGAGATAAGAGTCTCACAGAGTTCCCTGTCCTGGCTGGCTTCAAACTTTAGTCTTCAGAGTGCTATTTCTTAAATAGCTAGGATTAAAGGCGTGAGTCACCAGAACCTGGCCCGTCTAGAGTTTTATATAAAAGGAATTACACCCTGAATCTCTCCTTTTCCACCCAGAATAATTCAATTTGAGACTCTTTCAGGTGGTTGAGTTCACCCATAGTTCATTCCTCATACTGCCCCACTGTATGGTCACACCTAGCTTGGCCTTAGCTTCTAGGTTAGACCTTTGGCAGGTGGAGCTGCGGGAGGCAAATGTAAGACTAGTCTTTCTGTGGGAACACCCATTTCCTTCCTCAAGGGGCAGGAAGTCCAAGTTAATTTCCAAAGTGCTTGTAGGGTCCTCTGTTCTCCAGTGGCTTCTGAAAGCTCTAGCTGCTCCCCTCGGCCCTGACAGATCATATGCTCAGCCTTTCATTCTTATACAATGCATGTAATGGCATCTCCTTGTGATTTTAGTATACTTTCCCCTAATGACTAGTGAAGTTGAAATCTATGTTTCATATACTTTGCAGCTATCCATGAGTATTCTTTTTCTCTCTTTTTGTTACAGGTCTGGGGCTTGAACTGGGGCTTGCTCTTGCATAGCTTGCTTCCTAGTTGGTGTTGTACTGCTTGATTCATACTTCCAGGCCCACTTTGGCTGGTTACTATTATTATAATAATTATTATTACTATTGTTGTCGCCAATGCTGGGGCTTGAACTTAGGGCTTTGTTCTTACACAGCCTGCTTGGGAGGTTGGTGCTTTTCTACCAGATCCACATTGCCAGTAATCCATTTTGGGTGGCTCCCCACCTTCTTCTCCTTCTTCTTCTCAGTATTGGGGCTTGAACTTGGGGCCTGAATCCTGTTCCTTACCTGTTTTTGCTCAAGGTTAGCCCTCTACCACTTTACCATACCTCCACTTCTGACTATGTAGTGGTTAATTAGAGATATGGGTCTCACAGACTTTCCTGCCTAAGCTGGATTTGAACCATAAGCTGGATTTGAACCATGACCCTGTGATGAGTTTGTATATCAATAGCTTAGACTTAATAGTTTCACTTAGTTTATCTAAGCACTTCAAATACCACCCACACCAATAACTAACTCCTAGGCCTAGTTCTACTAAGCTTGCCTCATGTCCGTGGCTCCGCAGTAGTGGACACTGGCAGGAGAGTGCAGTGGAGCCAAGGCCTGGGAGGAGAGGCGGGGCCGGGGAGAGGGGAGGCGGGGCCTGGGAGAGGAGAGGCGGGGCCTGGGAGAGGAGAGGCGGGGCCCGGGAGAGGAGAGGCGGGGCCGGGGAGAGGGGAGGCGGGGCCTGGGAGAGGAGGGGCAGGTCAGGAGAGAGGAGAGGCGGGGCCAAGGGAGCAGCACCAGCTGGGAGAGGAGAAGCAGGCAGAGGTGGCTGGGGACAGACAGGTGGACCCTGCAGTCCTGGTTTAGGCAGCTGTTTCCAGACGTCAGACTTTGCTAGAGAGCCATAATATTGCCACAAAAATAGACCTGAGCATCAGCGGAACAGGTTGGAAGACACAGAAAACAAAAGCGCGTAACTACAGTTGTTTGAGAGTCGGCAAAGGAGGGGAACAAACAGCCTCTTGAACAATGGGTGTTGGGAGGACTGGGCAGCCATGTGCAGAAAACTAAAAGTGGATCCCTGTTGTCATCATGCATTTTGAAGTTGAACACAAGGAAAGGTTGGCAGGGGTGTGGGGGAAAAGGATCTCTGCTGCCGTGCTGGTGGGAATGTAAACCAGTACAACCACTCTGGAAAGCAGTCTGGAGCTTCCTCAAAAACGAAAGTTCCCTGTGACCAGCCATACCACTCCTGGGCATCTACCCTGACCATCACGAGCCAGGCTATGATAAAGACACCTGCACATCCATGCTCACTGCCACACTACTCACAATAGCCAAGCCATGGAAACAGCCCAGATACCCCACAATAGAGGAGAGGATCCCCAAAATGGGGTACCTGTACACAATGGAATTTTACACAGCCATTCGAAAGAAATAATGTCATTTGCAGGGAAATGGATGGAACTAGAACAAATCATGTTAAGTGAGGTAAGCCAAGATCAGAGAGACCAACTGCACAGGTTCTCCCTGATGTGCAGAAGTTACATTGAAAATGCACTGGGATAGGACAAAGTATACCAGATTCTAGATATGCACATACAGTAGCACCAAAAGAAGAGAGTTTAGGAGAGAATCATAGAAGCGCAATAGCCAAGCACCTCTTCATATATATAAAAAATAAAAGACATACTGAAACAAACTCCAAAGATACGGAAACAAAGGACTTAAAATTGATTTCTTTCTCTGCTGATTCCTTATTGTTTACCTTATACATGGTGTGCTCAGTGCACTTCTGTGGGAGGGCGGGGGGGGGGGGGCGGCCCAGAATGTGAGGGAGAAGGGTAAAAAAGTGCAGCAGTGGAGCGCACTGGTCATGGGTGGAAGTGCACTGTGCGACTGTGGTGCAGACGGGAGGGAGGGGAAAGGAGAGAGTGAGGGACAGAGGAAATGGATTTATCACCTGACCAAGTCAGCGTAACCTCTCCATACACATAACCCTTCTAAATTAACAATAAGGTAAAAAAGGACTTAGTTTTAAAAGTTAAACTAATGGGGCTGGGAAGGTGGCTCAGTGGTAGAGCGCTTGCCTTGCATGGATGAGGCCCTGGGTTTGATTCCTCAGCACCACATAAGCAGTAAAAGCCGGAAGAGGCGCTGTGGCTCAAGTGGTAGAGCGCTAGAGTTCATCTGAAGAGCTGAGGGACAGCGCCCAGGCCCAGAGTTCTGGCCCCACCACTGTGAAAAAACCAAAAACAAAAAGAAAGCTTAAAAATTTGAAAGTTACTTGAAAACTAAGAAGTTGTTTTCACTTAGATTTTCCTACAGCCAAACCATGTGCCAACTACATACATGAGGGGAAAAGATACATTCAAGGTATGTGGCCACCAGGCACCATGGCTCACACCTGCAATCCTAGCTACTCGGGAGGCTGAGATCCGAGGATCACAGTTTGGAGCTCCCCACAGCAGATCAGTCCATGAGACGCCATCTCCAAAATAATCAGCAAAAATAAGGACTGGGTGTGTGGCCCAAGTGCTCCAGTGCTGGCTGAGCAAGCCAGGGCAGCAGGAATGTGGCCTGGCTTCCAACCTTAGTGCAGGCCAAATACACAAATGAGAGGTCAGGTGTTCCCTGCCCGGTTCCTTGGTTTCCCAGAAGCTAGTCGGAGTTATTTGTTTCATGGCTGAAGGAGTAGGAAACAGTAAGGTAAAGGTAGAACAGTAGTACAGGGAGTTGAAAGGACTGATTTTGGGGCCTGAGCCAATCACAGGTGGCTGTGTGTGTGTGTGGTGTTCAGTAAGCCTTTCCAAGAAGGCCTGTTAGCCGTATTTGAACTCTTTCTCTCCCTCCTTCCCTCCTTCCCTCCCTCCCTCGTTCCCTCCCTCTCTCCTTCCTTCTCTTTCTCTTTCTCTTTTTTTCTTTCTCTCCCTGCCTCCCTCCCTCCCTCCCTCCCTCCTTCTCTCCCTCCCTCCTTCCTTCCTTCCTTCCTTCCTTCCTTCCTTCCTTCCTTCCTTCCTTCCTTCCTTCCTGCCTGCCTGCCTGCCTGCCTTCCTCCCTTCCTTCCTTCTTTCCTTCCTTCCTTCCTTCCTTCCTTCCTTCTTTCCTTCCTTCCTTCCTTCCTTCCTTCCTTCCTTCCTTCCTTCCTTCCTCCTTTCCTTCCTTCCTTTCTTTTTTCTTAAGCTGGGACTTGAACTCAGTACCTGAAGCTTTTGCTCCTTCCCTAGCACTCTCCCAACTGAGCTCCACCTCCAACCCCAATATTCCAACTCTGAACCATGAAAACTCCTGACTTTCGTAGCTCAGTGACCAGCACTGGCCCAGCATGCGCAGGTTCCTCACAGGAAGTCAAAAGAAAGAGATGCCGGGAGGGGTGAGAGAAGGCGGGGGAGCAGCTGAACTTCCCACTCTGTGTTTCAGGAAAACTGAAGCACTACTTGCTTCACCCCGGAACCCTTCTCCTGATGACTCTCACTCTGGTTTTCTTCAGGTAAGAAGCTAGGCTTGGGAGTGCCCCGCCGGAGCCGGGTGGGGCCTTGGGCTGCCTTCCACACCACAATCCCAGCAGGATGAGGGTGCTGCCACCCTCAGTTGGGCTCCATAGTGTGTCCAGCCTGTCCTGGCCTGTGCCCTTGGCCCTCACGGTGATGTCCATTTTCCTTCCACTTGGTCGGGGGCTCTGGGCTGGGTGGTTGGCCTGGGGAAGGGGAGGAAGGCCAGTCTGGGCGGAGGGTGGGGCCCGGGCAGCGGACCCCTGCAGGCCTGCATCCTGAGGAGCTGTCTCTGCCCACTTCCTTCTCCTAGCTATGGGTTCTGGACCCCCAGCAGACAGGCACAGGGAGGCCTGGGAGCTGAGTCCAGGTGAGTGAGGCTGAGGGATGGAGGAGGGCCTGCGTGGCCTGTGCTGGGAGCCTGACCTGTGTGTCCCATCCGGCAGCCTTTGTCACCTCAGTTGCCCTAAAGCGTTGCCTGCCTGTCCCCCTTTGTCCTCAGCTCCCATCTGACCTCCAGCCCCGACCCTGGGCTCCCCTGGCTCTCTGGGCCGTCCATCTGAGGAGCCTGTTGAGAGCATGGCTTTGCCTTCCACCCTCCTGCCTCACCCCTGTACCAGGTGGTCCCCAGGTCCTCAGCTGCCTTTCTGTGTCTCCCACATCCATGGGCTTCTCTTTGCCTTCTCAGCCCTGCCGAGCCAAAGCTGTTCTGTGTGTGGGGAGGGGGCTGGGCACCCCCGCCCATGCCTGATCTGGGCAGTGGGACTTCCCCTGCGTTGCTCTGCCTTCCTCTCCTGCAGTCAGCGAGACCGCGGGGCTCAGCTCACGCGCGCTCAGCACATGCAATGTCTGCTTCCTTGAACCAGCGGCACTCAACTGACTTTTTGTTAAATTACAAAACATTTTTGCCTGGTCAAGGCTCATACCTGTAACCCTAGCTACTCAGAAGCCTGAGATCTGAGGATTGTGGTTCAAAGCCAGCCTGGGCAGGAAAATCCCTGAGACTCTTATCTCCAATAAACCACCAGAAAATTGGAAGTAGTGCCTTAGCTTAAGTGGTAGAGCGCTAGCCTTGAGCTGAAGAGCTGAGGGACAGCGCCCAGGCCCACAACTGACAAAACAAAATAAAACAAAAACCTTTTTAAAAAATTTAAAAATGGTTATTATAAAAATAATATAGAGAAGCGTTACAGTTACATAAGTCAGGTAATGAGTACATTTTTCTTTGGGCAATGTCACCCCTTCCCTCTCTGTCTCCCTGATTTTCCCTCCCCACCCCACCCATAAGTTGTAGAGTTCATTCTCAACACAGTGTCCAGTGAGTACCACTGCTGCATTTGTTCACCCTTTGTCCCTCCATTTCTATGCCCCCTTTACCCTTCCAAACTCAGGTAAATGAATAAACAAGAAAAAAAGAAAACAAAACCAGCAATGAAGAACTAAACGTCTTGTTTCCATTTCCTGGAGTTCATTTTGATAAACATTAGTTTATCTGATCAGATGCACATAGGCATTGTGCCTTTGTATTCACCTGATTTAAAGAGGATACTCTTAGGCTGGCGTAACGTGGACTTAAACTTCATGTGTGTGTGTGTGTGTGTGTGTCTGTGTGTGTGTGTGTATCTGTCTGTTTGTCTGTCTTTCTCCATCTGTGTCATTGAGTATGTGTGTGTGTGTGTGTGTGTCTATCTGTCTGTATATGTCTGAGTCTGTGTCCGAGTCTGTGTGTATATTTGTCTGTGTGTCCGTGTCTATGTCATTGAGTATGTGTGTATGGCAGTACTGAGGTTTGAACTCGGGGTTTAAGCACTGTCCCTTAGCTTTTTCACTCAAGGCTAGCTCACTACCACTTGAACTACAGCTCCACGTCTGGCTTTTGGTGGCTAACTAGAGATAAACATCTCAGACTTTCCTGGCCAGGCTGTGTTTGAACTGCGATCCTCAGATCTCAGGCTCCTGAGTAGCTGTGATTTCAGGCCTGAGCCGCTGCACCAGCAGGTTTTGCCCTTTTGTGAGTGGCGTGATTTTGTCACCTGTGTCATCAGGGTTCATCCCTGCTGCAGCCTGCGCTGCGCTTCCCTGCCCTTTCCATGCGGACTACCTACTCCCAGAGCCATCACGGGAAGAAAATGGTGGCTGCTGCAGGCTCTGCCCTGTGGGCTCCTCGTCTGTGGGGTCCGCTGCTCCCAGTGTCACAGGCCTGGCAAGGACAGGATTTCCTGCCGCCATTGAGGCTGGTCTCTGACACCCTGAGATTGGAGGCCTGGGCTCTGGGTGCCACAGAAAGTGCCACAGGCCAGTCTGAGGCGCAGGAGAGCTGGTGTGGGCATCTGATGGTTCCCTAGGGAAGAGATTGCTGCTCAGCCCTCCTAGAGTTACAGGAGCCACTAGGCCCCTCCCAGCCTGCAGCGTGGGTCCACCAGCCCTGTGGTTCCTTGGGTGCTTGGTTCCTCTGTCACTTTGAAAAGACAAATTAGAGACTGGAAGTCTCAGCCCTTCCACCAACTCTGGCTCTGGGTGATGTGGGGTGTAGCCCGCACAGCCGGTGAAGGACGGCTCCCCACGCCCCACAGCCCCGTGGGACGAGGGTCCCGAGTGACTCCTGTGCACACTTGTGTTTTGGTTTTCAGGATGGTGTATCCCCAGCCGATGGCTCTGACGCTCGCGTGAGTAAATGGACTGTCGCTGCAAGGGGCGCAGGGGTCTGTGGCAAAGATATGCACAGGCAGTTTCTTTGGGCTGGCTTGTGGCTTGGCTACCATGCCTGAAGCCTCCACAGGGCAGGAAAAAGCAACAAAGAAACGCTCTAGATTTTCCTGGATTAGTGCTCAATGTTCTGTTTCCTGTTTTGTTTTGTTTTTTTTTTTTTTTGGATTGGAGGTTGACCTGAGGACCCCAGAGGATCTGTTCTGTTTCTTTGACTTGAGTTCCTGGCAGAGTCACGGGTTCCCTAAGGGGTGCTTGGGTGGGGTGAGGACCACTCCAAGCCTTGCCAGCAGATCTCAGCTCCTTCTGCAGCAGCAGGGCCGGCATTCGGGGATGGCTGCTGCCTGGTCCCCTCGAGTCTGATTTGCCTCTGGTTGGTCTCCTGGTGACGGCCAGGTCTGCCTGTGGGAGGACAGAGGCAGCCGGGGAGAGGGCAGGTACGGCGGTGGGCACACATTGCACACCGAGTGTGGCTCTCTTTCTCTGTGCAGTAGGAGAGATGTCCTTGTCCTGACTCCATGGCTGGCTCCCATCATCTGGGAGGGGACCTTCAACATTGACATCTTGAATGAGCAGTTCCGGCTTCAGAACATCACTGTAGGGTTATCTGTGTTTGTCATCAAAAAGTAAGAGATGCGCAGGGTGGAGGGCGGAGGCCTGGGGACACCCAGATCTGTCCTGTGTTCAGGCCATGGTGGAGGGTGGGGGAGATGGAAGTGTGGTTGTGAAAGCTCCTTCACTCCGTGACCTTCCTGGGCCCCTATTGCTCAGCCGCTGGTCAAGCCCAGTGCCATTTCCCCTGACAGCTGGTGCCCGGTCTCCTCCCTCTATCCCCTCAGCCAGGGGTGGCTGCACCCCCTCTGCTAGAGGAGGCAGCGGAGAGGAGGGAGGAGCCTGGCTTCCTCTGGGAGCAGCAGGAGCATGGTGCCGGCCAAGCTGGGGCCCCTGCTTTACACTCGGATGCCAGGCAGGGCTAAGGCGCTGGTCAACAGACCATCTGACTGCAGGCCCTGGGCTTGGCAGTCCATCTGTGGACCCCAGGGGTGCTGGTGGGACCAGCTGGGTGGGAGCTAGTGAGCAAGCTGCCTCAGGCCCAGCTGCCCTTTGGAGGCTGTGGAGAAAGGCCTGGGTGCAGGAATGGGCCCTGGGGTGGAGATGGAAGCTCCTGCCCGTCACAGAGCAGCAGCAGCAGTGTGCAGAAGGACCCTAGGACAGCCCTAGGCTGCCACCACCTCACCGGCTGGGACTTGAGGCGGTGGTGGCTGGCAGGAGGGTCTCAGAAGGGCACAGATGCAGCATGAGCACTCTGGTCCCGCTGCCGGGGACTAGAGCAGCACCCAGCACAAAAGCCCTGCTGCCACGTTTGGCCACGCTGTCTCCCTGGGACCCGGTGTGGGCCCAGCAGACACCAGCAGGTGCTGAGCCCGCGGGAAGGCGCCCGGCCACCCCACCGCTGTCAGCTGGGGCTGAAGCCTCGGTGGCTGCGCTTGGTGCCCTGAGAAGGATTCACTGAGGAGCCCGTGCGGTGTGGGTACGAAGGGTGAGCATGGGCAGCAAGTGGAGAGCCCTGTCCCGTGGCAGAGGTCCAGTCCCTGGGCAGTCTTGAGGGAGGACCGGCCATGAGGCAGGCGGAAACTTCCTGAGCTACAGCTCTTGCTCTTGGAGCTAAGACCCGGGTGTGAGCAAACGCTGGTGGGTCTGCCCCTTCTTCCTCATGTGCCCATCTGCCTGGCCTGCCTGCCCTTCCGAGTCCTGCTCCCTGCGCTTCCTGAGGATCCAAGGCCTAGAAATGGTTTGCTGAGGCCATTGTCTGAAGGCTACTTCATGCTGTGAAGGAAGGGCTGGGTGTAGAGACTCTTCCTTCCCTAAGATGGGGCTGAGGGACAAGCCCACAGGAGGGGAGACAGTATGCAGACCTAGGGATGCTGTACAGCTGCCCTGGAGTCCCAGGGTCCCCAGCCAGGTGTCCTGGAGCCCCAGGGATGATGGCCAGGTGTCCTGGAGCCCCAGGTGTCCAGCAGCGTGGCAAAGATACTTTTAGGATCCAGGTGTGTCGCTCAGTCTGGCATTTGCCACAGAACGGTGGGGCCACAGGAAGCCTCCGGCTCTGGCTCAGGTCTGCTGTGGACTGTGGGATGCTGGTGGTCCCCATCTCTGACAGAGCAGGGTGATTGGCAGGAGAGGGTGGGTTCCACTGGACCCGGGTGGGTTCCGACTCCGGGCCCATCCACACCTCCCCCACCCCTCGTCCTCCCTTGCAGGTACATCACCTTCCTGAGGCTGTTCCTGGAGTCTGCGGAGCAGCACTTCATGGTGGGCTACCGTGTCACCTACTACGTGTTCACCGACCGGCCCGCAGACGTGCCCCAGGTGGGGCTCGGGCCGGGGCGGCGGCTGGCGGTGCTGCCCGTGCGCAGCTACCCGCGCTGGCAGGACGTGTCCATGCGCCGCATGCAGATGATCAGCCAGTTCTTGGAGCAGCCCTCCCGGCAGGAGATGGATTATCTGGTGTGCGCCGACGTGGACATGAAGTTCCAAGACCACGTGGGCGTGGAGATCCTGACCCCGCTCTTCGGCACCCTGCACCCCGGCTTCTACACGAGCAAGCGCGATGCCTTCACCTACGAACGCCGGCCCCAGTCCCAGGCCTACATCCCCCACGACCAGGGGGACTTCTACTACATGGGGGCCTTCTTTGGGGGGTCAGTGGCGGAGGTGCACCGGCTCACCAAGGCCTGTCATGAGGCCATGGCGGTCGACCGGGCCAACAACATCGAGGCTGTGTGGCATGACGAGAGCCACCTGAACAAGTACCTGCTGCTCCGCAAGCCCACCAAGGTGCTGTCCCCGGAGTACCTGTGGGACCTGCACATGCTGCCCTGGCCCTCCGTGCTGAAGAAGCTGCGGTTTGTCGCCGTACACAAGAATCACCAGGAAATCCGGAACCGCTAGCGGGACTGGAGGGCGGTGGTCAGCGACACCAAGGGCATGCAGCCCGTGCTGCCCTGGAAGGCTTTTAGAGAAAAGGCTTAGTGCCAACCTTCCTTTGACACTAGAAGTTGCTGAAGCTCCCCTCCCCCATCTCCACACCTCCGTCTCCCCTGTCCTCCCAAGGCCAGCAGGCAGGCTAGGCACCAACTCGCTACAGAGACAGGCCTGGTACTCGGGTGCAAGTCGGGGCCTCTAGGATGGATGACCTTGCCATCGGTCCCCTCTGTGTGTCCTTGGCTCTGGAGGCAGGTGGTCCCAGCCCCTCCACAGAAGATGGATTACGTCGTGGGGTAGGGGAGGGGGCAGGGCGGTGGGCCTGAAGAGCCTGGGGCTGGGCCGTCTTCAGCCTCAGGCTGTTTTCCTGCTCCTCTCTGAGTTCTGGTAGCAGAGCAGACGCTGGAGGACGTCCTTCTTGCCATGCTGTGCGGGGAGGCTTCGCGGTGAGGCTTTGGGTCAATGATGGCCTGGAGAGGCCATGGCCTCTGTCCAGCCCCGAGGAGGCCATCGCCAGCTGCCCCCGTCCCTGGGCCTGAACTCAGAGCCTGGATGCTGTCCTGAGCTTTTGTGCCCAAGGCTAGCACTCTACTTTTTGAGCCACTGCTCTACTTACAGCTTTTTGGTGGTTAATTGGAGGTAAAGAGTCTCATGGACTTTCCTTCCTAGGCAAGATTTGAACTGCAGTCCTCATATCTCAGCCTTCTGAGTAGCAAGGATTGCAGGCGTGAGCTACTGGTGCCTGGCAATATCTTGTTTTACCTTGTGGTTCTCTTGTGACATTGATGTGGAATGTTTTTACGTAATTACTTACCATTTGTGACTTTGTGGGGGGTTCTAGAGATTAAACCCAACCCCTCATGCTTGCTAGGAAAGATCTCTACCACTGGAGCCATGTCTCCAACCCACCTCTGCCCAAGTTTTAGTTGGTTTGCTTTTTATCATTGGATTTGGAGAGTTCTTTGTGTAATTTATACATGTTTTTATCATTCTGTGTTTCACATTTCTACATTGGGCTTGACTTTTTATTCTCAGTAAAATCTTTCATCAAGCAGAATGGCATTTTTTGTTTCCTTTCATTTTGTTGTTTTATTTCATGGATCCTGGGGCTTAAACCCTAGGCCTGGACACTGTTCCTGAGCTTTTGTGTTCCAGACTAGTGCTGTACCACTTAAGTCACAGCTCTACTGTCAGCTTTCTGTGGTTAATTGGAGATAAGTGTCTCATGGAACTTTCAAGCTGAGTTGGCTTCAAACTGTGGTCCTCAAATCTCAGCATCCTGTGTAGTTAGGATTACAGGTGTGAGCCACAGATACCTGGCTAGAAATACTGAATTAATTAGATCCTCCAGGTCTCAATTGGCTTTTTAACTCAAAGCTAGCACTCTGCCACCTGAGCCACACCACCACTTTTGGTTGGCGTTTTGCTGGAAAAATGGAGGTAAGAGTCTCATGGACTTTCCTGGCATACACTGTGATCCTCAGATCTCAGCCTCCTGAGTAGCTGGGATTACAGGTGTGAGCCCATTAGTACCTGGCTAGTGTTTAATGAAGTTTATCGATTATAGTTTGGGACTTGTACCTGAGACACCTCTGCCAAGGTCACTTAGTCACAAGGTCACCTTGTGATACCTTCAAGAAGTTGATGCATGAGCAGGTGTCTGTTCTGCTGTGAGTTTTTTTTTTGCAAAGTGTGTGTGTGTGTGTGTGTGTGTGTGTGTGTGAGAGAGAGAGAGAGAGAGTAAAAGAGAGAGAGAGAGAGAAAGAGATGATGTCAGTACCAGCCCCACTTGTGGACAGGCTGCCCTGCCTTGGTGGACTTGCCCGTGTGCCTTTGTGGGGGGACTCGACTGTTCTTCTCTGGCCTTCACTCTGCAGCACCCAGTCTGAAGGACTGTAGCTGTGTGACATCATCAGCAAGTGGCAGAGGGAGGACCTCCCACGCGGGCCCTCCCGAAAGGCATCCAATCAGCAGGAAAATCCACCTGTCAGAGGCAGCTTTTCCACCTGCTCCCCTGAACCCTGACACGGAGCTTCTCTCATTACCAGACTCTATACCTTCTCCCCATTCCGCGGACCCTAAGCTGACCACCCTGAACCACAAAACAGAAGAACAGTAAAACAAATGGCTCGGATGCATGAACATGATTTGGCGTTCCATTTCTCTGTGCCGAATTTCTATGAGAAATGTTGGTAATCCAGAGTGTCCAGGCCTTTCACCTCCTGTTAATTAATTAATTGATTGATTTTTTTCTGTTATGTGGTGCTGAGGAATCGACTTCCTAGCCCTCTAATCTTTTCTTATATCTTCCCACTCCAATGTTTCCTCACCCAGGCTGCTAGTAGCCCTTTCGTCCTTGAAAAGTTCTTATTTTTTTTTGGAGGTGGGGTACAGTTGTGGGGCCTGAACGCTCGGCCTGGGCGCTGTCCCTCAGCTCTTCAGCTCAAGGCTAGCGCTCTACCACTTGAGCCACAGCGCCACTTCTGGCTTTTTTTCTTTTTGCTTATATGGTGCTGAGGAATCAAACCCAGGGCCTCATGCATACAAGGCAAGCGCTCTACCACTGAGCCACCATCCAGCCCCCTGTTTTATATTACTTCTTATTTTTATTTCATTTTATCGTGGCTGGCTTCCCTGCGCGATGCTGGCAAGAGTCACAAATGTCTCCGCCTGGCTTCGTAGCGATCCGTTCTCCCCTATTGCTCTGTGTGTCTGTCTGCAATCAGCAACCTATCATTCTCTCATAAAGCCGAAGAGTGCCTCACAGCACTGATTCTCTGACTTTGCTCTTCACGTTCTCCTGCTTCTGGTTAGCTCTCAATATACTTCCATGAATTTCAAAACAGTGCATCAGCTGCAACCTAGCAATGCCTTGCGGTGCTGAGGAGAATGAATTCAATTATAGATGAGTTTGAAGAAAATAAGGATCTCATTCATGCCCAGAGATCATGATAACTAAAGGAAGAACCATGGCAAATCCAGAGCTAACCTCTAGGACCAAGGGCTCAGGCCTTGAGGGATGAAAAATACGTCGAAGTAGAGGCGAAAAACAATGGCCACATGGAAGAGAGTGCAGGGCAAAAAAAATAGCAGCTCTGTCACCATAAAGAAAATGAAATAGGCTTCAGTCCATAAAACACACTCAAGTCTCAGTCATAAGAGGACAAAATGGCTAAGTGCAAAGTTTTGGAAACAAGGATCTGTGTTCCTTGCTACTTCCAGTGGGGACAGGTTGGCCTCCAACGGTCTTGGAAGCACCTGTCAGGATTCCACCCACATGGATCCCTACGGCAGATGCATTTCGCCTGGGATGGAGAAGGCCCAGGCCTGGGATTTCAACCCAAGGGTGGACGCATCTCCACCCAGCACACCTGACACAGACATGCTTGGCAGCTTCTTCTAGAAGAGCAAATGGTTGGGAAGCACACAGCTCCTTCTGCAGGGGTCAGGCTCAACGAGTGAGAAGCATCCATGTGGACAATACCATGCATCCACGTGGACAATGCCACGTAGTTGGGAAAGAAGCTAAGAAAACCCGTGTGCAGGGAACCTAGCCTTTCTGTAGCCATCTGGAAACTCCCTGACTGCTGGCAGGCCGGATCCCACTCAACTTCCTTCTCATGTCCTTCCTTTTGAATGGTCCTCGGGCTGGAACTCAGGGCCTGGGCCCTTCCCTGAGCTTTTTGGCTTCAGGCTAGTGCTCTAGCACTGGAAGCAATACTCTGATTCTGCCTTTTGGCAGTTCCTTGGAGATGAGAGTCTCAAGACCATCCTGGCTGGGCTGGCTTGGAGCCACAATCCTTAGATCTCAGCTTTCTGAGTAGCTGACTGATGTGAGCCACGGGCTGCCGACTGCTGACTGCCTGTTCTGGAGCTCCTTGCGAAGTCACCGGCCTGGTAGAAGTGCAGTCATCAACCAGGCCGCCATGGCCCATCAGGTGTTCCTGGCAGAGCTAGACACAGGGGTCTAGCAGGCCTGGGCAGGCCTGTGGCCCCAGGGCCTGTTCTCTGAGGCTCAGCCCTTCGTATCTGACTCTGGAGCAGAGGAACACGTGGCCAGGAGTTTGGGTGGCATTGTCTACACCACGCTGGGGGACCCGAGGCATTGCTTGAGTAGCATTAGGTTTCCTGTCCCTGCTCCCCTGGCAAGCGTCCCCTGTGGGAGGGAGTGCCTCAGTGATGTGTGGCCCTTCCTGTGCCAGGTGAGACAGGGACCTAGAGCCTGAACAGCCGAGGACCTGGCAGGAGGCAGCTCCTGAGGGCATCCCCAGGGATAGGGGCTGTGTGGGCTGGGAGCCCCGAGAGACAGTCATGTCCAGGGGTACATCTGGAGGGGGAGGGGTGTGCTTGTGACCCCACATGTATGTGTCTCCCCCACAGTGGGCGCTGCTGCCTCCAAGTCTATCCACCTGGGGACAGTGGGCTGGGGGTCGGGATTGGGGTCATGCTGGCCAGTGGTGGTCATGGTGTAGGCCAGGCCAAGGCACCAACAGGACACTCTGGAGAGCTTTGGTGTGAAGCAAGAGCTCAAGGGCCAGGCGTGCAGAGATGACCTCACACCCCTGACAATGGGTCAGAGAACTTAGAACCCTGGTGGCTCGAGGCAACCACAGTCCACACGAGCCCCTACAGAGAACTTGTGTGGATCGTTATCTCTTGAGAAAATGTTTGGCTTTTGTTGTACTGGTGAATGCGTAGGCCTGAGCGAAGAGCGGAGAGGGTGCTGGGGCCGCTTGGGTCGACGCTTGGCGCGCCCTGGCCTCTGCCGCCGCCTCTCCAGATTGTGCCGGAGGAATTCGCAGGTGACAGGGGCAGTGCGGGCAGGAAACCTCCCATCTCCCTGCTCGTCACCCGCTCTCCCTGCGGGGTGTGCCTCTGAGTGTGAGCGGGCCTGAGTGTGCGTGTGTGTGTGTGTGTGTGAGAGTGTGTGCGCGTGTCTCTGTCTGTGTGTGTGTCTGTGTGTGTGTGTGTCTGTGTGCTTGCCTCTGTGTGTGTGTGTGTGTGTCTGTGTGTGTGGTCAGTGGTGTCTGGGTATTTGAGTCGGTGTGTGGCCATGAGTGTTCTTGTAGTTCTCTGGATGCCACTTGAACTGCCCCTCCTTGGTTCTCCTCCAGCATGGTCCTGACCCGTCCACAGACACGGACGAGGCCAGCGGGGCAGAGTTCCTCCAGGCAGGCACACTGGAAGAGCAGGTGGAGCGCTTGGTGCCTGCCCAGTTGCTGGAGGACTCCATGTTTATCCACGCCTTCCTCAATACCTACAGGGAGGTGGCGGACACCCCGCAGGTCCTGGACCTGCTGTTCAAAAGGTGAGCGCCAACTCCAATCGCATGGGAGCCCTCACCTGCAGTGGCAGCCTTGGGAACGGAGCTGGCAAGTGGGTGCTCACAGAAACTCGGGGGTTGGTGCTTCCCAGTGCGTGGAGAATCACGCAGGGAGGTCACAGGCTGGCCCCATGCAGGGTCCCGTCCAAGGCTGTGGGCCCTGCTCTGTGACTCTGCTTCTCTGAGGCCGCAGACAAAGCAGTGTGTCTGCTTGGCCAGAGGGAAGCGATTCTCTCTGCGAGGAGGGACCCAACCTAGGCGTGGACAGAGCAGGGCTGGTAGGGCAGAGGGAGGGCGTCTGGGCTGCCAGGATCATCAGGCAGCGGCGGCTTGTGCGCATCGTGGCACATAGGAAGGAGCTCCAGGGGAAGGTTCGATTTCCAGGCCCTGAGCAGAGTGGAGAGAGAAGAGTGAGGAGCTGCCGGCTGCCCCGGGCTGGCCAGTGACGCTCAAATCCTCACCAGGTTCAGCAATTGTGAAGCGCCCACGGGCCCCTCCGGACAGACGGACACCCTCGCTAACTCCTGCGAGGATGTCATCCCTCGGGACCAGCTCTGTCAGTGAGTGGGCTTTGGTCTCCTTGGAGGGCGCGTGGCTCCACAGTGGTGACAAATGTGTGTGTGTTGGGGCGCAGGAGGGAGGGCTGGGCCAACTCCGGAGACCTCACCTCTTGTGCTTGTCCCTAGAGCCTTGAGCTGTGGGGCTCCTTCTGGAGCCAGGAGGATTTAAGCAGGCTGGTGGGGGTGTTTTGAGCAGGAGTAGAGGGTGGGCTCAGGGCTGAGACCCCCACTCCCACCGCCTTGTACATCCATCATCCACAGAGCCCGTGCCATGCAGGCTTCTCCCAGCACACCATGAGCCCCAGAGTAGGGCCAGGGTCATCTGTGCTTGGTCACAGCCCTCAGCTGGTGTGAGGCGTGTGTGTCAAAGCGCAGGGCCATGCTGTGGCACCCACACACAGAAGGAGAACCGTGTGGATGTAGCCAGACGGCGCAGTGGGGCCCATGGGGAATGAGGCAGCAGACTCCGCACAGAGGTGCAGCAGAACCCTATGCGTGCCAGGCTGGACAACAAGCCGTGTTGCTGACCAGTGTGTAGAGGCCCAGGGGAGCGAGGAGGAAGGGGCTGGAAGGTGCAGAGGAGGGCAGAGCTGCTGGCCCAGCATTTGGTCGTGGATCTCTCCCTTGAGTTTCTCTTCAGGCCTTTCCTGGGCCAGCCTGCCACTGGTGCCACGGCCCGAAGGTGCTGGTGTTGGGTGTGCTGGTCTCTGCAAGGACAGCCACCATCCCAGGGGCGAGAGGGAGACCAGCGGCCATGCTGGCCTGGAGTCCGAGTCTGCTCCCCACCCATCTGCCCCTAGTGCCATCACGTGCCTCCTGGGCTCCTGGCTGGACTTGCATCCGGAGGACTTCCTGGTCTCCGCACAGCTTCCCTGCCTCCAGCGCCTCCTGACTCACCTGAGGCTGCATATGCCGGACTCTGACATGGAGCGCCATGTCTCCCATATCCTGGCACAGCTGGGGATCAAGACACCCAGCCAGGACGAAGCTACGGGTGTGGAGCCGGGGCCTGAGACACAGCCCGTGCAGGGGTGGAAGGGGCAGGGCAGCCCTGGGAGGAGGCTCCCACATTCCATGGGCAGCCAGGGGAGCCTGAGGCCCACCGTGGGCTCAGGAGGGAGTTGAGCAGTGGGCTGTGTGGTTTCCCACGCTGGGAAAGCTCAGGGAGGAGGGTCTGGTGGGCTCTTGAAAGCCCCGAGCAAAGCAGCCATGGAGAAGGCCTTGTCTCCTCCTGCAGCTCCAGTGGCAGCCCCAGCGCTTGTCACACCCGGGTCAGAGCCGCCCTCAGCTCCATCAGAGACTGTGGCCGCCAGGCCCGGGGGTGGAGCAGCATGGGGTTCCCAGGCGGAGGCCCCTGCCGCCTCCAATGTGCCCTGCAGTCCTGGGGGAGCCAGAGCCCCCTGTGTGGAGGAAGAGCCGGCTTCCACGTCAGCTCTGGAGCCGAGTCCTGATGGGGCCAGAACTGCCAGGGGAGGAGCAGAGTCACCTGCCAGCTTGACTTCAGCGCTCAGCGCCCAGGGAGCAGCCGCGGCCGGAGCTCAGCTGGAGTCCCATTGCACCCTGGCTGTGGGGCCCAGTGTGGAGGAAACAGCAGTGTCTGCTGAGGAGATGGAGCCGCGGGACAGCTTGGCTCCTGTGCTGGGGCCCCAGCGAGCAGCAGAACCTGTTGCTGGGGAGGAGCCAGTGTCCATCTCCGCTCCAGGTCCCGAACAAGCCACCTTCAGTGCAGACCCGCAGATGCTTCTGCGCTTGGCTGAGCTGCTTTTCTTCATTGGAGCGCCAGCTGTGCTGCTCTCACTGGTGGCAATTGTGATTGTGCTGCTGTGGGTGGTCAGAGAAATAAGATCTATGCCTCTGGAGGGCAGTGATGACGGAGCTCCACCGAGGAGCACTGACAGCGAGCCGTGTGCCACCTCGGCTGCCGGTCTCACTCCCCGAGAAGCCAGCTTCAGAGCTGAACGAGAAATGTTTGTCACCCTGGTGCAAATTCTGTTTCTCACAGGAGGGCCATTTAGAGGACTCTTATATCTAGGGCTATTAATGGTATTGCTTTCTGCAATAAGAGCCCTAGGCCCTTGCTCAGACTCTGATCGATCTGGCCCCTTGGCTGAGGGGCACAGCGCTTCACTTGCTGACAGGGAGCCCAGCTTCACCACAGCCCCAGTTTTTAATCCCCAAGGAGTAGCCTCCATTGGGGAGCTGGATGTGCTTGTCACCTTGACACTGCTGCTCTACTTCACAGGAGCACCACCTCTGCTGCTCTTTCTCATCGCAGTATCCACTCTGGGGCGCTGTGTGGGGAGAGCACTAGGTGCTTGTGCACAGTCCCAGCCATCCTCCAACTTGGCTGTGGTGCGCAGCGGTCATGGAGCACCAGCCTCCATGGCTGCGGCAGAGCCACCTGTCACCTTGGCTCCAGGGGTCAGTCCTGGAGATCCAGGCTCCAGGGCGGAGCTGGAGGTTTATCTGCCCTTGCTGAGCATGATTGCTCTGGACCTAACACCAGTTGTTCCCCTGTGTGTTGGAGCAGCATTAGTACTGGTGCTGTACCACCTTGAAGGAAGGGCACCTCGAAGGCCAGCAGGGAGGGCTGAGGCAGAGCCAGCCTCTACTTGTGCTGGTCTTTTCGGTCCCACCCGAGTCAGCTTCAGTGCAGAGCTGGAGCCGCTGCTTCTCTTGGCTGTGCAGCTTTTCCTGGAAGGAGCGCCAGATGAGCTCATTTTGCTGGTGGGACTCCTGACACTCTGGAGATGCCTCATGAGAGCACTAGGCTCTTGTGCCACATGGGAGGCAGCTTCCACCATGTCTCCCGTGCCAAGTGCAGACGGAGCCTCAGTGAGGAGCACTGACAGCGAGCCGTGTGCCACCTCGGCTCCCATGCTCACTCCCGGAGAAGCACGCTTCAGAGCTGAACTGGGGGTATTTGTCATTCTGACTCTGGTCGAGTTTTTGTTAGGGGGACCAGCTGGGGTGCTGTCTGTTCTAGGGCTACTAACCACAGTACTCTGTGTGGTGAGAGCACTAGGTGCTTGTACACAGTCCCAGCCATCTGCCAGCTTGGCTGTGGTGCACAGTGGTCACAGAGCACCAGCCTCCAGGGCTGCCGCAGAGTCACCTGTCACTGCGGCTCCAGGGGTCAGTCCTGGAGAACCAGGCTCCAGGGTAGGGCTTTGGGTCCTTCTGCCCTTGGCCGTCATGGTTTCCCTGGTGCCCATCCCAGCTCTGCCCCTGTGTGTTGGAGGAGCTGCAGCTCTGGTGCTCTACCTAATAGGAGCACCAGCTTCCCAGAGAACAGCAGGGAGTGCTGCGATGGAGCCAGGTTCCACCGAGCCGTTGGAGCTCGGGCCTGAGGACCCAGCCGCCTCCGGGTGTGAGAGCATCTCGTCCCACCTAGAAGCCAGTGGTGGGCGTCCAGACCCCACCAGCTCCCAATGCTGAGATGGAGGCCCTTCTCGGCTCAGCTCCGCTGCTCCACCCAGAGCGAGCACCAGGCACCAGTGCTGCCATCGAGCCCGCAGTCCTCACCGGAGCACTCCTCCAACTTGGCTCGCTCTGCTTCTTGGGAATCTGAGCCGGATCGGGCATCCTTTCCAGCCCAAGAAGCTTGCCAGCCTCCCGTGTTGCCAGAGAGTGCGGGCAGCGTGGAGATGCCTCGGGTCCTCTCTGTCCTTCCCTGCTGGGCGGCAGCGTAACTCACATGGATGGATGTGGTGAGGGGCTGGGCAGAGCTGGGTATGATGGGGGCGGGTTTCCGGTAACTTCTGCTTTCTGGGCCCCTGCTTCCTTCCCCTGGGGCCTTGGTTTGTGGTCCCATCCGAGCTCCAGCATGCCTAGAACCCGAGTAGGAGCACTTGCTGAAGTGCAACCCTGGAGAGCAGCTGAGCCCCCGCCCCTCTCAGCTGTGTGGAATCAAGCACTGGGCCAGACACAGAGGCAGCCAGGGCGCAGCCCACCCTTTGGGCCAGTGGACCTGTGGAGCCGCAGTGCTCATTAGGCAGGCACCTGCTGTGCACCCATGGCTGTCCAGGCCAGTCTTTGGATGGGCCTCGTCCTAGGGCTAGGTCCTGTGCAAGTGGGCCAGGAGACAGACATGAGGTGGCTGGGCCAGGGCCCGAAGGGGTGGCCTGGGATGTGCCAGTCTCTGGGAGGACTCAGAAGACTCAGGGAAAACAGTGCTCTCCTTGCCCACCTTGGAATCCTGATGGTCCCTTGGGGGCTGGGTGGAATGGAGGCTCAGCACCGCAGACCCAGAGCCTCCCAGTGGCTGCAGTGTCTTCCTCCGTGCTCTGAGCTCCATGCCTGCTGTGGGCTCGGATGCGGGCCTGGGCCGGGGCCTGTGGAGTGTGTGTGACGGGACCTGGTGACCTCGGCGCTCTTCCCCAGGAGCTGTTGCAGAAGGCAGTGCCCAGCATCTGCCTGGGCTCCATCTGGTCCCAGAGGCACAGCAGGTTGAGGAGCACTTGGCCCCCATCATCCGGGCCACCGTGGCCCACGCGAACAACGTGTGCTCCTGCGCAATCACCACCTGCGTTGAATTCCTCAGCATGAAGGCGCCAGACAGCGTGCGGGTGGTGGCACCTCGGATCCAGGAGGCCGTGGTATGCTGCAGGCTGTGCTGCCCAGGGCCTCTCCCTCTCCCTGCGCCTTTCTCCTGTCTGGGTGTGGGCAGTGTGGTCACAGACCTGTGTGGAGCCCAGATCCTCTTGGCCAGGCCCGTGCTTCCCAGGCCCAGCCTCTCTCAGGCCCCTCCCTGGCTGGCTGCTCTCTGGGTCCTGCCACTCAGCCAGTGGCGGAGGCCAAATCCTGCCGGGGTGGGAGTGTGGTAGGAAGACCCCTACTCAGGCAGGCAAACCCACCTAGTCGTCCGGAGTGACAGAGCCCACCGCAACAAAGTTGATATTAAAGAAGCAACTTTATTGAGAAAGTTCCTACACTGACGGGCCAGGGCCGTGGCACAGGCTCAGGAGCTGATACTGCGACCCCGAGCGGCCCACATGCTTAGGTTTTTAAAGGCAAAAATCACAAGGTGAAGCCTGGTCACGTAAGTGACCAATGAGATTGTCACACACCCAAAAAATTGCACACTCATACCAGACCACACGCAGGTGGCCAGTGAGGTTACACTTTGTAACATAATGTCTGTTTAAACCAGCCTATCATTTTGGGTTTAAATGACTGACAAATTCAATGGTTAAGGGGGCTCCAGGTAAACATACACAAAGGAGTTTAGTGGAGTTTAACATATACATGTGAAAAGGCGGAGTTTATAGTAAACTCAGGATGTGGCCAGCATGCCAGCATGAGCAGGATTACTGGCTACCTGTTTAGTTGGTCAGTCCTTAACAGAACAATGAAGGTGGGTCAAGTCGTTAAGGAGAGGGGGACCTAGAGGCATTCTTTTCATTACAAGAACTGGGCTGGTTGGAGCCAAGGTTCTTGTTTTTTCTATAATTCCTAAAACAAAAACAAGACCTGTAAGGAAGCAGTCCCAGCTCCAGTCTCCTCTCAGGGCCTAGTTCAGCAGGAGTCCTTGCCCAAGGCCTGCCCCTCCGGCAGGCCTCTCTCAGCCAGGCCTCTGCCCAAGGGCCAGGGCAGGAGGTGGCCGCAGTGCCAGGCAAGGCTCAGGCAATCTTCCTCCCCAGGATGCAGAGCCCTGCAGAACTTCTCACTGCACGCCATGGTCTCTGCCCTGCAGACTGCAGCCATCCTGCTCATGGACAGGACTTGGCAGGAGATCCGCAGGTGGGCCCCCGACTCCTCGGGAGATGCTCTGCCAGCACACAGGGAAGCCATCGCCCTCCCCGAGCCCCTGCCCACACGGCGCACTGGGGAAGCCGGCAGGGCGCGAGCTACCTCGGCCCAGCCAGGGCAATCCTCGGCAGGCATATGGCAGCTCCTTTCCGCCTGAAACTCCCCAACACAGAATGGATGCTGGCGCACAGGCACATGGGGGCACACGCACACAAGCGGACACTGGAGCTGTGCAGGGTGTGTCTTGTGGCCACCCATGTCTTTCCAGTTAGTTGAAATCAGAGCAGAGCTGCCTGGTGGGTTGGGTGGCACAGCCTTGTGCCAGAATGGCAAATCCCCTCCCAGCCTGTGAGTCTTTGGAGCTCCGTAAAACCCTTTGGAACCTCTTGTGTGGGCTGATGGGAGGCTGGCCTCCCACACAAAATGGAGTCCAACTGCCTCCCCTCCCCCTCCCAACTGTCACCTTCTCTCTGCCCCTCTGCAGAGCCAGCTTGCTTTCATTTCCCAAGCTGGCAGGCAGGATTTCTGCAGTAAAAAGGACTCCAAGAGCAGAGAGCTGCTGCTAAAGGTATGGGAGGAGGAGGGGAAGGCAGAGGGCAGAGGTGAATGGGCGCTCACGTGGGAATCAGCGCCCTGCTGCTGGGGTGTGTGAAGCGTGGCTTGCTCTTCTCTTGGGGAGGAAGGCAAAGGAGGATTCTGTGAGGCCCTTATGCAGGTCGGGCCCGTGGAGCCCTAGCAGCCTGTGGGCATGGGATGCTGTGGGGAAACACAGAGTGGTCCTCGGAAGCAGGGAGCTCCAGGACTGAGGACTGCTCCTCCCCGAGGGCTCCAGCCTCCCAAATATGCTGTAGGCCCGGGGTATGTGGCGGCCCTTCCCAAACCATGCTGGGCTGACTCCGGGATGCCTCCGACTGGCTCAAGGTACTGTCCAGAAGAGGCCTGCTCTGACGAGGGGCTTTCAGGGCTGCACCTGGGGCACCTAGGGCCCTCTGGGCTCTGTGCAAACCTCCAGACTTAGCACGACCACCTGCAAGCACTGCGGAGCTCTGAGGTCTTGGCGGGAGCAGAGGCTGCGCATGCTCTCACGCGAGCTGAGCGGTCCTAGCACACAGCAGCAGCTGTGGACTGCCCAGGGCCCGCTACCTCACGCCTCCAGGCTACTTCCTCCTAAGCCAAAAGCACATCTGAGTATTGCCAATCAAAGCTAGGCTGGCAGTCAAATCTGTGAGCTGAACTCTCCAAACCGGGAAAGGGAGCCGTGGCTCAAGGGCTAGAGCTACAGCTCCAAGCTTCAGAGGTCAAGGACCACACAGGCCCTGCCATCTATCCCTAGAACTGAAAGAACCCTAGGAAAAGAGACCCCAAAAGAACAAAAAGGGGAGGCCAGCTCCCTGGGTATCGTTGCTGACCTCTCTGGCTGCTTCCATGGGAAGTGCAGAAGGCACAGCCTCCTCCACGGGCACCTGCTGTGCACGAGTGGGCCCTGGGAAACTCCCGGCCCAGCTGCACAGAGGCAGTTTCCTGCCCTGGCCCATGAGCAGGGGCTGGCCAGAGAGGGGAAGATGTTCCAGGGGTCTGGATCCCCACCCTACTCGCTGAGGAGAGCCAGGATCTGGGGTCAGGAAGGAGTCTGGAAGTCTATGACCCTCTCCCTTCAGGCTCATCTCCTGTAAGGACCCTGACACATAGACACACTAGCCAACTGGACTCTGCTCAGAGGCTGCAGGGCCCCTTGCCCTGCTGACCTTCAGGGCACTGGACAGGCCACCAGCCCTGTCTGGACCTCAGTTTTCCCCTCTCCTAACAGAAAGATGCAGAGCGGCCAGGGCTGAGGTCCCAGGCTGGCATTTGAGCTGCCAAGGAGAAAGAAATGAAGGAGGCCAAGTTCTGAGGAGGCCCGGGCCCCACATGCCAGTCAGGCCAGCAGCACTGGTGGCAGGCAGGCAGGCAGGCAGGCAGGCAGTAGGGGAAGCAGGGAGGGAGGGAGGCATACAGGCAGGGAGGCAGGCCAGCAGGCATGGAGGGAAGGCATGGAGGCAGGGAGGCAGTGAAGAGGGAGGCAGGCAGGACACCCCGGGTTCCCCAGCCTATTCAGACAAAGCTTGCAGATGAGGAAGCAGGCATAGGGGAGGCCAGGTCCCCAGGTGAGATCCCACAGCAGTGAGTGCTGGAGCAGAGCCTAGGCTAGACTTGGCCTGCCCAGGGGTGAGCTCTGGGGCTCGGACCAGCGGTCATGTCAGTCCCAAGGGGAAGACACTGGCAGTAGAATGGACAGGACAGTGCCCTTGCCAACACCAGCCTCCATCCTGACAGGAGCCTTGCATATTTGATGTGAAAGAGCAGCAGCCCAAAGCAAGCCCCAGGGGTTTACAAAAGACGGTGAGAAACTAGGACGTAGGCCAGGTTGCCTGAGAGAGAGGAGGTGCGGCGTGGCTTGGCTCTGTTCACCTTCAACCTCACTCCCAACAGTGCCCAAGGAGAGGGAGGACTCTCACCTGGCAGAGGAGGAGCCTGGGGAGCTAGCTGGCTGGCAGTGGGGAAGGGGGAAGTGGAGGCAGCAGAGCTGGGCTTGGCCGAGTCTAGAGGAGGGGGGTGGGCAGAGGTGGCCTAGCTCACTTTGGGATCTGCAAAGGCCAGCCTAGGATTGGACCTGGGGCCATTTGCAGTCCAGGCAGAGGTAAGGAGCTCTGGAAAGAGGTGGCCTGAAGTTCCCCAGGATGCTGTGCCATGGAAGGCCGTGAGGGGCTGAGGGCTGGCTGAGAAGCCCTGGGGACTGGGAGAGGGGTGGGCCCTGGCCTTTGCCCATCCCCCACCCAAACCAACAGGTGCTGACCATGGCATCGTTGCCGACCTGGGCATCTTCCTGGTGGGCGTCATGATGTTGGATGCTGCATATCAAGACGTCCAGGAGGTGAGTAGCCAGGGCCAGATGGGGCCTGGTGCTGCAGGGGAACGTCCCCTGGGAGTCCTGAGCTCTGGCCCTCCTGACAGCCCCAAGGTCATTTCACACTCAGTCCTCACCCCCGCTGACCAGGTGCTGCCCAGTTCTGCCTGCCCTCGGCACTGTGCACACAGAGCCCTGCTGGGCCTTCAAGTCCACCCAGGGAGGTGGCAGGGACCAAGCGAAGCCAGGCTTTCCCAAGACAAGCAACCTGAAGCCCAAGAGAGACCTTTTCACCTGAAGCAGCAACCTCCCTCCTAGCCTCAGAGGGGTTAGACCACACAGTCCCTGAACCTGACCTCACTCTGGGTGCCCAGGGCTCCTCTGAAAGGGGCCCTGCTCCTGTGTATGCAGGCGGGATCCCCTGACCAGAGGAGGGCTTGGCCCGAGGTCGGAAGGGAAAATGGGCCCCATTCTAACTGCATTGCCCTGTGCCTTTTAGGAAAGAATGGCGTCAAAGAAATGTATGAAGGTGAGTGGGAACTGCCAGACAGGACAGGGTGGGGGGAGCTGCCTGTAGGTCCAGTCAGGCCTGCCCAGCTGGCCTCTGTGCATGGGTGCGATGGGTAGAGTATGTCCCACTCCCAGGCAGGGTGGGTGTGGGTGGCGGGACAGTGCCCTGGGCAGGACAGTGAGGCCTCGGCTTTGGGTGGCAGAGCACAGCTGCCCTCTGTGCATGGGTGCGATGGGTAGAGAGAGTAGGTCCCACCCCCAGGCAGGGTGGGTGTGGGTGGCATGTGGGACAGCTCCCTGTGCAGGACGGTGAGGCCACGGCTGTGAGATCCCGCAGAGGCCTGGGGGTCCTCAGTGGAGGGTTGTGTGGCAGAGCATGCAGAGGAGGTGGGTCCCTTCCCAGCCAGCCTAGCCCTGCGCAGGCCAGCCCAGCCCTGTCCCTGCCCTGGTGCTCTCCCTGGCCAGGAGAATGAGTCATGGAGCTTTGGAAGAAGCTGCAACACCGCTGAAAATATTATCACCTTGAAGCCAATGAGGCCTTCCTTGCCTGGTTCAGGGGCCTGGAGCGGCTGAGCAAGGATGCCAGGTGGGTTAGCAGACATTGGGGCAAAAGGAGGGTAGGCCCTAGGATGGGGTGCAGAGGGCCTGAGGTGTGTCCTTGTGTGTGGGGGACCCCACAGAGTCTCTGGGGGTCCTGATGCAGAGTGGTCGCCAGGCTCTCAAGTTCAGGTCGACTCTGGTAGGGACCTGAGCACAGCCCTTGGTCACCTGACCACCATGTCTTGTCTTAGCTACACGCTGTCCTGTGCACAAAAGCCCCAGAGGCAGACTGACAGTAGCAGCCTTCCTGGCAAGAAGCGCTCAGGCGTTGGGAAGGCTGGGAAGAAGTAAGTGGCTGGGCCTTGGAGGGCAGAGGCCAGGGAAGACGCTGGGCTGGGACGCAGCAGCCGACAGCTGATGCTGACTTGTGCACTGACAGCAGCTTCAGTGGCAGTTATCAGCCCACATCACGGGAGCATCTCAAGCGGGGCTCAGGTAGCAGCTGCGGCGGCGGCAGCAGTGCACACCCACTGAAGGAGCCTCAGACAGGGGCGCCAAGGGCGCTGTCCTTGTCCAGAAGGGCAGTCCAGCTCCCGCTGCCCCTCCACAGGAGCCTCGAGGGGCAATCCTCCCAAGAGCAGGACGAGGTGCCAGCCTGTCCCTCTGACCTATCCCACCCCCCGCACTAGAGTGGCAACCAAGAGACCCAGAAAGTCCAGCGTCTGCTCACTCACCAAGCCTCTGGAAGGCCCTAGAGCTGCCTTCCTGGCTGGGACACTAAGCTGGTGACGAGGCAGTCACTGCATGTCAGGGTCGGCAACGCCCCGTGAACTCTGGGCACATGGGGGATTCCTGTGAGATGCAGCAGCCCAGCCTTCTCTTCAGCCTCAGACACAGCCAGGACCAGAACAAGCCAGAGCCAGAGCTGGGGATTGGGAGTGGAGAGCAGCGTCTGTCTGGGGCCTCTGTGTGAGCAGCAGATGGGAGACTCCAGGGTCATCAGAATGAGCTTGCCTGAGCACACAGGAAAGTGTACCAAAGCATCCTGGTGAGTCGGCAGTGGGGGTTCCCTAGAGTCCTCAACCAGCCAGGACACAGCCCTGTGGCCTCTTCCAAGTCTTTTCCCTTCCCTCTTCCTGGGCCCCTGCTGTGGGGAATGAATACCACAGCATGCCTCAGGGAGCAGGCAGGGCTCAGGGTGCACCTGACCACAGGCAGGCAGGCAGGCTGGCTTGGAGGCAGGGAAGCAGGGAGGCAGCAAGGAAGGAGGCAGGCAGGATACCCCGGGTTCCCCAGCCCATTCAGACAAAGCTTGCAGATGAGGAAGCAGGCAGAGGGGAGGCCAGGTCCCCAGGTGAGATCCCACAGCAGTGAGTGCTGGAGCAGAGCCTAGGCTAGACTTGGCCTGCCCAGGGGTGAGCTCTGGGGCTCGGACCAGCGGTCATGTCAGTCCCAAGGGGAAGACACTGGCAGTAGAAAGGACAGGACAGTGCCCTTGCCAACACCAGCCTTCATCCTGACAGGAGCCTTGCATATTTGATGTGAAAGAGCAGCAGATCAAAGCAAGCCCCAGGAGGTTACAAAAGACGGTGAGAAACTAGGACGTAGGCCAGGTTGCCTGAGAGAGAAGAGACCCAGCCTGGCCTGGCTCTGTTCACCTTCAACCTCACTCCCAACAGTGCCCAAGGAGAGGGAGGAATCTCACCTGGCAGAGGAGGAGCCTGGGGAGCTAGCTGGCTGGCAGTGGGGAAGGAGGAAGTGGAGGCAGCAGATCAGGGCTTGGCAGAGTGTAGTGGATGGTTGTGGGCAGAGGTGGCCTAGGTCACTTTGGGATCTGCATAGGCCAGACTAGGATTGGACCTGGGGCCGTTTGCAGTCCCAGGCAGCGGAAACGGTGGACAGAGGTGGCCTGAAGTTCTCCAGGACGCTGTGCCATGGAAAGCCGTGAGGGGCTGAGGGCTGTCTGGGAGAGCGGTGGGCCCTGGCCTTTGCCCATCCTCCCCCAAAGCAACAGGGGCTGACATGGCATCGTTGCCTACCTGGGCATCTTTCTGATAGACGTCATGATGTTGGCCACCGCATATCAAGACGTCCAGGAGGTGAGTAGCCAGGGCCAGATGGGGCCTGGTGCTGCAGGAGAACGTCCCCTGGGAGTCCTGAGCTCTGGCCCTCCTGACAGCACCAAGGTCATTTCACACTCAGTCCTTACCCCCGCTGACCAGGTGCCGCCCAGGGCTGCCTGCCCTCGGCGCTGTGCACACAGAGCCCAGCTGGGCCTTCAAGTCCACCCAGGGAGGTGGCAGGGACCAAGCGAAGCCAGGCTTTCCCAAGACAAGCAACCTGAAGCCCAAGAGAGACCTTTTCACCTGAAGCAGCAACCTCCCTCCTAGCCTCAGAGGGGTTAGACCACACAGTCCCTGAACCTGACCTCACTCCGGGTGCCCAGGGCTCCTCTGAAAGGGGCCCTGCTCCAGTGTATGCAGGCGGGATCCCCTGACCAGAGGAGGGCCTGGCCCGAGGTCGGAAGGGAAAATGGGCCCCATTCTAACTGCATTGCCCTGTGCCTTTTAGGAAAGAATGGCGTCGAAGAAATGTATGAAGGTGAGTGGCAACTGCCAGACAGGACAGGGTGGGGGGAGCTGCCTGTAGGTCCAGTCAGGCCTGCCCAGCTGGCCTCTGTGCATGGGTGCGATGGGTAGAGTATGTCACACTCCCAGGCAGGGTGGGTGTGGGTGGCGGGACAGTGCCCTGGGCAGGACAGTGAGGCCTCGGCTGTGGGTGGCAGAGCACGCAGAGGAGGTGGGTCTCTCCCCAGCCAGCCTAGCCCTGCGCAGGCCAGCCCAGCCCTGTCCCTGCCCTGGTGCTCTCCCTGGCCAGGAGAATGAGATCATGTAGCTTCGGAAGAAGCTGCAACACCGTTGCAACTATTATAGCCTTGGAGCAACAGAGGCTTTTCTTGCCTGTTTCAGGGGCCTGGAGTGGCTGAGCGAGATGCCAGGAAGGTTGGCAGACACTGGGGTACGAGAAGGGCTGGCCCTAGGATGGGTTGTGGAGGGCCTGAGGCGTGTCCCTGTGTGTGTGGGACCCCACAGAGTCCCCAGGTGACTGATGCTGGCCGGCCGCCATGCTCTCAAGTGCAGGCCAACTCTTGCAGGGAACTGAGCATGACACTTGGTCACCTGACCACCACCTCTTGTCTTAGCTACACACTGTCCTGTGCACTGGAGCCCCGGAGGCAGACTGACAGTAGCAGCCTTCCTGGCAAGAAGTGCTCAGGCATTGGGAAGCCTGGGAAGAAGTAAGTGGCTGGGCCCTGGAGGGCAGGGGTTAGGGAAGGCGCTGCGCTGGGATGCGGCCGCCGAAGGTTGATGCTGATGTGCACTGTCAGCAGCCCTGTGTCTGGGCTCAGAGGCCTCTCTGGGCCTCACTGTCCTCCCCTGGTGCATGTGTGGGATCCATCCCTCAGGCAGGGGTCAGGGTTGGGAAAGTGGTGATGGTCCAAGATCCTAGATGGGAGCAGCAGGCTTGCCGGAATTGGGGAGCAGGAGCTGGGGTGTCTTCGGGTGTTCCCTCCAGGAAGTCGGCCTTTCTGGAAGCCACCACCCCCACAACCCTGACCTTATTTGCAGTGGCAGCTCCCAGCCCACATCACGGGAGCAGCTCAAGCGGGGCTCAGCCAGTAGCAGTGGTAGCGGCGGTGGCGGCAACAGCACAGACCCCACTGAGGGAGCCTCAGACCACAGCGGGAAGCGCTCTGTCCTTGTCCAGAAAGGAAGTCCAGCTCCCCCTGACCTTCCACAGGAGCCTCGATGGACAATCCTCCCAAGAGCAGGACGAGGTGCCAGCCTGCCCCTCTGGCCCATCCCACCTCATCCACTGGAGGGGCAACCAAGGGGCTTGGGAAGTCCATCGCCTGCTCACTCACCAAGCCTCTGGAAGGCCCTAGAGCTGCCTTCCTGGCTGGGACACTAAGCTGGTGACGAGGCAGTCACTGCATGTCAGGGTCGGCAACGCCCCGTGAACTCTGGGCACATGGGGGATGCCCGTGAGATGCAGCAGCCCAGCCTTCTCTTCAGCCTCAGACACAGCCAGGACCAGAACAAGCCAGAGCCAGAGCTGGGGATTGGGAGTGGAGAGCAGCGTCTGTCTGGGGCCTCTGTGTGAGCAGCAGATGGGAGACTCCAGGGTCATCAGGATGAGCTTGCCTGAGCACACAGGAAAGTGTACCAAAGCATCCTGGTGAGTCGGCAGTGGGGGTTCCCTAGAGTCCTCAACCAGCCAGGACACAGCCCTGTGGCCTCTTCCAAGTCTTTTCCCTTCCCTCTTCCTGGGCCCCTGCTGTGGGGAATGAATACCACAGCATGCCTCAGGGAGCAGGCAGGGCTCAGGGTGCACCTGACCACAGGCAGGCAGGCAGGCTGGCTTGGAGGCAGGGAAGCAGGGAGGCAGCAAGGAAGGAGGCAGGCAGGATACCCCGGGTTCCCCAGCCCATTCAGACAAAGCTTGCAGATGAGGAAGCAGGCAGAGGGGAGGCCAGGTCCCCAGTTGAGATCCCACAGCAGTGAGTGCTGGAGCAGAGCCTAGGCTAGACTTGGCCTGCCCAGGGGTGAGCTCTGGGGCTCGGACCAGCGGTCATGTCAGTCCCAAGGGGAAGACACTGGCAGTAGAATGGACAGGACAGTGCCCTTGCCAACACCAGCCTTCATCCTGACAGGAGCCTTGCATATTTGATGTGAAAGAGCAGCAGCTCAAAGCAAGCCCCAGGAGGTTACAAAAGACGGTGAGAAACTAGGACGTAGGCCAGGTTGCCTGAGAGAGAAGAGACCCAACCTGGCCTGGCTCTGTTCACCTTCAACCTCACTCCCAACAGTGCCCAAGGAGAGGGAGGAATCTCACCTGGCAGAGGAGGAGCCTGGGGAGCTAGCTGGCTGGCAGTGGGGAAGGAGGAAGTGGAGGCAGCAGATCAGGGCTTGGCAGAGTGTAGTGGATGGTTGTGGGCAGAGGTGGCCTAGGTCACTTTGGGATCTGCATAGGCCAGACTAGGATTGGACCTGGGGCCGTTTGCAGTCCCAGGCAGCGGAAACGGTGGACAGAGGTGGCCTGAAGTTCTCCAGGACGCTGTGCCATGGAAAGCCGTGAGGGGCTGAGGGCTGTCTGGGAGAGCGGTGGGCCCTGGCCTTTGCCCATCCTCCCCCAAAGCAACAGGGGCTGACATGGCATCGTTGCCTACCTGGGCATCTTTCTGATAGACGTCATGATGTTGGCCACCGCATATCAAGACGTCCAGGAGGTGAGTAGCCAGGGCCAGATGGGGCCTGGTGCTGCAGGAGAACGTCCCCTGGGAGTCCTGAGCTCTGGCCCTCCTGACAGCACCAAGGTCAT
The DNA here is from genome assembly GCF_019054845.1 of Dipodomys spectabilis. Taxonomy (NCBI): domain Eukaryota; kingdom Metazoa; phylum Chordata; class Mammalia; order Rodentia; family Heteromyidae; genus Dipodomys; species Dipodomys spectabilis. Next base: position 6,008,593 of record NW_024870744.1, read on the forward strand.
TTCACACTCAGTCCTTACCCCCGCTGACCAGGTGCCGCCCAGGGCTGCCTGCCCTCGGCGCTGTGCACACAGAGCCCAGCTGGGCCTTCAAGTCCACCCAGGGAGGTGGCAGGGACCAAGCGAAGCCAGGCTTTCCCAAGACAAGCAACCTGAAGCCCAAGAGAGACCTTTTCACCTGAAGCAGCAACCTCCCTCCTAGCCTCAGAGGGGTTAGACCACACAGTCCCTGAACCTGACCTCACTCCGGGTGCCCAGGGCTCCTCTGAAAGGGGCCCTGCTCCAGTGTATGCAGGCGGGATCCCCTGACCAGAGGAGGGCCTGGCCCGAGGTCGGAAGGGAAAATGGGCCCCATTCTAACTGCATTGCCCTGTGCCTTTTAGGAAAGAATGGCGTCGAAGAAATGTATGAAGGTGAGTGGCAACTGCCAGACAGGACAGGGTGGGGGGAGCTGCCTGTAGGTCCAGTCAGGCCTGCCCAGCTGGCCTCTGTGCTTGGGTGCGATGGGTAGAGTATGTCCCACTCCCAGGCAGGGTGGGTGTGGGTGGCGGGACAGTGCCCTGGGCAGGACAGTGAGGCCTCGGCTGTGGGTGGCAGAGCACGCAGAGGAGGTGGGTCTCTCCCCAGCCAGCCTAGCCCTGCGCAGGCCAGCCCAGCCCTGTCCCTGCCCTGGTGCTCTCCCTGGCCAGGAGAATGAGATCATGTAGCTTCGGAAGAAGCTGCAACACCGTTGCAACTATTATAGCCTTGGAGCAACAGAGGCTTTTCTTGCCTGTTTCAGGGGCCTGGAGTGGCTGAGCGAGATGCCAGGAAGGTTGGCAGACACTGGGGTACGAGAAGGGCTGGCCCTAGGATGGGTTGTGGAGGGCCTGAGGCGTGTCCCTGTGTGTGTGGGACCCCACAGAGTCCCCAGGTGACTGATGCTGGCCGGCCGCCAGGCTCTCAAGTGCAGGCCAACTCTTGCAGGGAACTGAGCATGACACTTGGTCACCTGACCACCACCTCTTGTCTTAGCTACACACTGTCCTGTGCACTGGAGCCCCGGAGGCAGACTGACAGTAGCAGCCTTCCTGGCAAGAAGCGCTCAGGCATTGGGAAGCCTGGGAAGAAGTAAGTGGCTGGGCCCTGGAGGGCAGGGGTTAGGGAAGGCGCTGCGCTGGGATGCGGCCGCCGAAGGTTGATGCTGATGTGCACTGTCAGCAGCCCTGTGTCTGGGCTCAGAGGCCTCTCTGGGCCTCACTGTCCTCCCCTGGTGCATGTGTGGGATCCATCCCTCAGGCAGGGGTCAGGGTTGGGAAAGTGGTGATGGTCCAAGATCCTAGATGGGAGCAGCAGGCTTGCCGGAATTGGGGAGCAGGAGCTGGGGTGTCTTCGGGTGTTCCCTCCAGGAAGTCGGCCTTTCTGGAAGCCACCACCCCCACAACCCTGACCTTATTTGCAGTGGCAGCTCCCAGCCCACATCACGGGAGCAGCTCAAGCGGGGCTCAGCCAGTAGCAGTGGTAGCGGCGGTGGCGGCAACAGCACAGACCCCACTGAGGGAGCCTCAGACCACAGCGGGAAGCGCTCTGTCCTTGTCCAGAAAGGAAGTCCAGCTCCCCCTGACCTTCCACAGGAGCCTCGATGGACAATCCTCCCAAGAGCAGGACGAGGTGCCAGCCTGCCCCTCTGGCCCATCCCACCTCATCCACTGGAGGGGCAACCAAGGGGCTTGGGAAGTCCATCGCCTGCTCACTCACCAAGCCTCTGGAAGGCCCTAGAGCTGCCTTCCTGGCTGGGACACTAAGCTGGTGACGAGGCAGTCACTGCATGTCAGGGTCGGCAACGCCCCGTGAACTCTGGGCACATGGGGGATGCCCGTGAGATGCAGCAGCCCAGCCTTCTCTTCAGCCTCAGACACAGCCAGGACCAGAACAAGCCAGAGCCAGAGCTGGGGATTGGGAGTGGAGAGCAGCGTCTGTCTGGGGCCTCTGTGTGAGCAGCAGATGGGAGACTCCAGGGTCATCAGGATGAGCTTGCCTGAGCACACAGGAAAGTGTACCAAAGCATCCTGGTGAGTCGGCAGTGGGGGTTCCCTAGAGTCCTCAACCAGCCAGGACACAGCCCTGTGGCCTCTTCCAAGTCTTTTCCCTTCCCTCTTCCTGGGCCCCTGCTGTGGGGAATGAATACCACAGCATGCCTCAGGGAGCAGGCAGGGCTCAGGGTGCACCTGACCACAGGCAGGCAGGCAGGCTGGCTTGGAGGCAGGGAAGCAGGGAGGCAGCAAGGAAGGAGGCAGGCAGGATACCCCGGGTTCCCCAGCCCATTCAGACAAAGCTTGCAGATGAGGAAGCAGGCAGAGGGGAGGCCAGGTCCCCAGGTGAGATCCCACAGCAGTGAGTGCTGGAGCAGAGCCTAGGCTAGACTTGGCCTGCCCAGGGGTGAGCTCTGGGGCTCGGACCAGCGGTCATGTCAGTCCCAAGGGGAAGACACTGGCAGTAGAAAGGACAGGACAGTGCCCTTGCCAACACCAGCCTTCATCCTGACAGGAGCCTTGCATATTTGATGTGAAAGAGCAGCAGCTCAAAGCAAGCCCCTGGAGGTTACAAAAGACGGTGAGAAACTAGGACGTAGGCCAGGTTGCCTGAGAGAGAGGAGGTGCGGCGTGGCCTGGCTCTGTTCACCTTCAACCTCACTCCCAACAGTGCCCAAGGAGAGGGAGGAATCTCACCTGGCAGAGGAGGAGCCTGGGGAGCTAGCTGGCTGGCAGTGGGGAAGGAGGAAGTGGAGGCAGCAGATCAGGGCTTGGCAGAGTGTAGTGGATGGTTGTGGGCAGAGGTGGCCTAGGTCACTTTGGGATCTGCATAGGCCAGACTAGGATTGGACCTGGGGCCGTTTGCAGTCCCAGGCAGCGGAAACGGTGGACAGAGGTGGCCTGAAGTTCTCCAGGACGCTGTGCCATGGAAAGCCGTGAGGGGCTGAGGGCTGTCTGGGAGAGCGGAGGGCCCTGGCCTTTGCCCATCCTCCCCCCAAAGCAACAGGGGCTGACATGGCATCGTTGCCTACCTGGGCATCTTTCTGATAGACGTCATGATGTTGGCCACCGCATATCAAGACGTCCAGGAGGTGAGTAGCCAGGGCCAGATGGGGCCTGGTGCTGCAGGAGAACGTCCCCTGGGAGTCCTGAGCTCTGGCCCTCCTGACAGCACCAAGGTCATTTCACACTCAGTCCTCACCCCCGCTGACCAGGTGCCGCCCAGGGCTGCCTGCCCTCGGCGCTGTGCACACAGAGCCCAGCTGGGCCTTCAAGTCCACCCAGGGAGGTGGCAGGGACCAAGCGAAGCCAGGCTTTCCCAAGACAAGCAACCTGAAGCCCAAGAGAGACCTTTTCACCTGAAGCAGCAACCTCCCTCCTAGCCTCAGAAGGGTTAGACCACACAGTCCCTGAACCTGACCTCACTCCGGGTGCCCAGGGCTCCTCTGAAAGGGGCCCTGCTCCAGTGTATGCAGGCGGGATCCCCTGACCAGAGGAGGGCCTGGCCCGAGGTCGGAAGGGAAAATGGGCCCCATTCTAACTGCATTGCCCTGTGCCTTTTAGGAAAGAATGGCATCGAAGAAATGTATGAAGGTGAGTGGCAACTGCCAGACAGGACAGGGTGGGGGGAGCTGCCTGTAGGTCCAGTCAGGCCTGCCCAGCTGGCCTCTGTGCTTGGGTGCGATGGGTAGAGTATGTCCCACTCCCAGGCAGGGTGGGTGTGGGTGGCGGGACAGTGCCCTGGGCAGGACAGTGAGGCCTCGGCTGTGGGTGGCAGAGCACGCAGAGGAGGTGGGTCTCTCCCCAGCCAGCCTAGCCCTGCGCAGGCCAGCCCAGCCCTGTCCCTGCCCTGGTGCTCTCCCTGGCCAGGAGAATGAGATCATGTAGCTTCGGAAGAAGCTGCAACACCGTTGCAACTATTATAGCCTTGGAGCAACAGAGGCTTTTCTTGCCTGTTTCAGGGGCCTGGAGTGGCTGAGCGAGATGCCAGGAAGGTTGGCAGACACTGGGGTACGAGAAGGGCTGGCCCTAGGATGGGTTGTGGAGGGCCTGAGGCGTGTCCCTGTGTGTGTGGGACCCCACAGAGTCCCCAGGTGACTGATGCTGGCCGGCCGCCATGCTCTCAAGTGCAGGCCAACTCTTGCAGGGAACTGAGCATGACACTTGGTCACCTGACCACCACCTCTTGTCTTAGCTACACACTGTCCTGTGCACTGGAGCCCCGGAGGCAGACTGACAGTAGCAGCCTTCCTGGCAAGAAGTGCTCAGGCATTGGGAAGCCTGGGAAGAAGTAAGTGGCTGGGCCCTGGAGGGCAGGGGTTAGGGAAGGCGCTGCGCTGGGATGCGGCCGCCGAAGGTTGATGCTGATGTGCACTGTCAGCAGCCCTGTGTCTGGGCTCAGAGGCCTCTCTGGGCCTCACTGTCCTCCCCTGGTGCATGTGTGGGATCCATCCCTCAGGCAGGGGTCAGGGTTGGGAAAGTGGTGATGGTCCAAGATCCTAGATGGGAGCAGCAGGCTTGCCGGAATTGGGGAGCAGGAGCTGGGGTGTCTTCGGGTGTTCCCTCCAGGAAGTCGGCCTTTCTGGAAGCCACCACCCCCACAACCCTGACCTTATTTGCAGTGGCAGCTCCCAGCCCACATCACGGGAGCAGCTCAAGCGGGGCTCAGCCAGTAGCAGTGGTAGCGGCGGTGGCGGCAACAGCACAGACCCCACTGAGGGAGCCTCAGACCACAGCGGGAAGCGCTCTGTCCTTGTCCAGAAAGGAAGTCCAGCTCCCCCTGACCTTCCACAGGAGCCTCGATGGACAATCCTCCCAAGAGCAGGACGAGGTGCCAGCCTGCCCCTCTGGCCCATCCCACCTCATCCACTGGAGGGGCAACCAAGGGGCTTGGGAAGTCCATCGCCTGCTCACTCACCAAGCCTCTGGAAGGCCCTAGAGCTGCCTTCCTGGCTGGGACACTAAGCTGGTGACGAGGCAGTCACTGCATGTCAGGGTCGGCAACGCCCCGTGAACTCTGGGCACATGGGGGATGCCCGTGAGATGCAGCAGCCCAGCCTTCTCTTCAGCCTCAGACACAGCCAGGACCAGAACAAGCCAGAGCCAGAGCTGGGGATTGGGAGTGGAGAGCAGCGTCTGTCTGGGGCCTCTGTGTGAGCAGCAGATGGGAGACTCCAGGGTCATCAGGATGAGCTTGCCTGAGCACACAGGAAAGTGTACCAAAGCATCCTGGTGAGTCGGCAGTGGGGGTTCCCTAGAGTCCTCAACCAGCCAGGACACAGCCCTGTGGCCTCTTCCAAGTCTTTTCCCTTCCCTCTTCCTGGGCCCCTGCTGTGGGGAATGAATACCACAGCATGCCTCAGGGAGCAGGCAGGGCTCAGGGTGCACCTGACCACAGGCAGGCAGGCAGGCTGGCTTGGAGGCAGGGAAGCAGGGAGGCAGCAAGGAAGGAGGCAGGCAGGATACCCCGGGTTCCCCAGCCCATTCAGACAAAGCTTGCAGATGAGGAAGCAGGCAGAGGGGAGGCCAGGTCCCCAGGTGAGATCCCACAGCAGTGAGTGCTGGAGCAGAGCCTAGGCTAGACTTGGCCTGCCCAGGGGTGAGCTCTGGGGCTCGGACCAGCGGTCATGTCAGTCCCAAGGGGAAGACACTGGCAGTAGAAAGGACAGGACAGTGCCCTTGCCAACACCAGCCTTCATCCTGACAGGAGCCTTGCATATTTGATGTGAAAGAGCAGCAGCTCAAAGCAAGCCCCTGGAGGTTACAAAAGACGGTGAGAAACTAGGACGTAGGCCAGGTTGCCTGAGAGAGAGGAGGTGCGGCGTGGCCTGGCTCTGTTCACCTTCAACCTCACTCCCAACAGTGCCCAAGGAGAGGGAGGAATCTCACCTGGCAGAGGAGGAGCCTGGGGAGCTAGCTGGCTGGCAGTGGGGAAGGAGGAAGTGGAGGCAGCAGATCAGGGCTTGGCAGAGTGTAGTGGATGGTTGTGGGCAGAGGTGGCCTAGGTCACTTTGGGATCTGCATAGGCCAGACTAGGATTGGACCTGGGGCCGTTTGCAGTTCCAGGCAGCGGAAACGGTGGACAGAGGTGGCCTGAAGTTCTCCAGGACGCTGTGCCATGGAAAGCCGTGAGGGGCTGAGGGCTGTCTGGGAGAGCGGAGGGCCCTGGCCTTTGCCCATCCTCCCCCCAAAGCAACAGGGGCTGACATGGCATCGTTGCCTACCTGGGCATCTTTCTGATAGACGTCATGATGTTGGCCACCGCATATCAAGACGTCCAGGAGGTGAGTAGCCAGGGCCAGATGGGGCCTGGTGCTGCAGGAGAACGTCCCCTGGGAGTCCTGAGCTCTGGCCCTCCTGACAGCACCAAGGTCATTTCACACTCAGTCCTCACCCCCGCTGACCAGGTGCCGCCCAGGGCTGCCTGCCCTCGGCGCTGTGCACACAGAGCCCAGCTGGGCCTTCAAGTCCACCCAGGGAGGTGGCAGGGACCAAGCGAAGCCAGGCTTTCCCAAGACAAGCAACCTGAAGCCCAAGAGAGACCTTTTCACCTGAAGCAGCAACCTCCCTCCTAGCCTCAGAAGGGTTAGACCACACAGTCCCTGAACCTGACCTCACTCCGGGTGCCCAGGGCTCCTCTGAAAGGGGCCCTGCTCCAGTGTATGCAGGCAGGATCCCCTGACCAGAGGAGGGCCTGGCCCGAGGTCGGAAGGGAAAATGGGCCCCATTCTAACTGCATTGCCCTGTGCCTTTTAGGAAAGAATGGCATCGAAGAAATGTATGAAGGTGAGTGGCAACTGCCAGACAGGACAGGGTGGGGGGAGCTGCCTGTAGGTCCAGTCAGGCCTGCCCAGCTGGCCTCTGTGCTTGGGTGCGATGGGTAGAGTATGTCCCACTCCCAGGCAGGGTGGGTGTGGGTGGCGGGACAGTGCCCTGGGCAGGACAGTGAGGCCTCGGCTGTGGGTGGCAGAGCACGCAGAGGAGGTGGGTCTCTCCCCAGCCAGCCTAGCCCTGCGCAGGCCAGCCCAGCCCTGTCCCTGCCCTGGTGCTCTCCCTGGCCAGGAGAATGAGATCATGTAGCTTCGGAAGAAGCTGCAACACCGTTGCAACTATTATAGCCTTGGAGCAACAGAGGCTTTTCTTGCCTGTTTCAGGGGCCTGGAGTGGCTGAGCGAGATGCCAGGAAGGTTGGCAGACACTGGGGTACGAGAAGGGCTGGCCCTAGGATGGGTTGTGGAGGGCCTGAGGCGTGTCCCTGTGTGTGTGGGACCCCACAGAGTCCCCAGGTGACTGATGCTGGCCGGCCGCCATGCTCTCAAGTGCAGGCCAACTCTTGCAGGGAACTGAGCATGACACTTGGTCACCTGACCACCACCTCTTGTCTTAGCTACACACTGTCCTGTGCACTGGAGCCCCGGAGGCAGACTGACAGTAGCAGCCTTCCTGGCAAGAAGTGCTCAGGCATTGGGAAGCCTGGGAAGAAGTAAGTGGCTGGGCCCTGGAGGGCAGGGGTTAGGGAAGGCGCTGCGCTGGGATGCGGCCGCCGAAGGTTGATGCTGATGTGCACTGTCAGCAGCCCTGTGTCTGGGCTCAGAGGCCTCTCTGGGCCTCACTGTCCTCCCCTGGTGCATGTGTGGGATCCATCCCTCAGGCAGGGGTCAGGGTTGGGAAAGTGGTGATGGTCCAAGATCCTAGATGGGAGCAGCAGGCTTGCCGGAATTGGGGAGCAGGAGCTGGGGTGTCTTCGGGTGTTCCCTCCAGGAAGTCGGCCTTTCTGGAAGCCACCACCCCCACAACCCTGACCTTATTTGCAGTGGCAGCTCCCAGCCCACATCACGGGAGCAGCTCAAGCGGGGCTCAGCCAGTAGCAGTGGTAGCGGCGGTGGCGGCAACAGCACAGACCCCACTGAGGGAGCCTCAGACCACAGCGGGAAGCGCTCTGTCCTTGTCCAGAAAGGAAGTCCAGCTCCCCCTGACCTTCCACAGGAGCCTCGATGGACAATCCTCCCAAGAGCAGGACGAGGTGCCAGCCTGCCCCTCTGGCCCATCCCACCTCATCCACTGGAGGGGCAACCAAGGGGCTTGGGAAGTCCATCGCCTGCTCACTCACCAAGCCTCTGGAAGGCCCTAGAGCTGCCTTCCTGGCTGGGACACTAAGCTGGTGACGAGGCAGTCACTGCATGTCAGGGTCGGCAACGCCCCGTGAACTCTGGGCACATGGGGGATGCCCGTGAGATGCAGCAGCCCAGCCTTCTCTTCAGCCTCAGACACAGCCAGGACCAGAACAAGCCAGAGCCAGAGCTGGGGATTGGGAGTGGAGAGCAGCGTCTGTCTGGGGCCTCTGTGTGAGCAGCAGATGGGAGACTCCAGGGTCATCAGGATGAGCTTGCCTGAGCACACAGGAAAGTGTACCAAAGCATCCTGGTGAGTCGGCAGTGGGGGTTCCCTAGAGTCCTCAACCAGCCAGGACACAGCCCTGTGGCCTCTTCCAAGTCTTTTCCCTTCCCTCTTCCTGGGCCCCTGCTGTGGGGAATGAATACCACAGCATGCCTCAGGGAGCAGGCAGGGCTCAGGGTGCACCTGACCACAGGCAGGCAGGCAGGCTGGCTTGGAGGCAGGGAAGCAGGGAGGCAGCAAGGAAGGAGGCAGGCAGGATACCCCGGGTTCCCCAGCCCATTCAGACAAAGCTTGCAGATGAGGAAGCAGGCAGAGGGGAGGCCAGGTCCCCAGGTGAGATCCCACAGCAGTGAGTGCTGGAACAGAGCCTAGGCTAGACTTGCCCTGCCCAGGGGTGGGCCCTGGGGATCAGACCAGCAGCACGTCAGTCTCAAGGGGAAGACACTGCCAGTAGAAAGGAGGAGAGAACAGAGCCCTTGCGAACACCAGCCTCCATCCTGGCAGGAGACTTCCATTTTTGCTGAGAAGGAGTAGCAGCTCAAACCAAGTCCCAGGAGGTTACAAAAGACGGTGAGTGACTAGGACCTAGGCCAGGTTGCCTGAGAGAGAAGAGGCGCAGCCCGGCCTGGCTCTGTTCACCTTCAACCTCACTCCCAACGGGGCCCAAGGAGAGGGAGGACTCTCACCTGGCAGAGGAGGAGCCTGGGGAGCTAGCTGGCTGGCAGTGGGGAAGGAGGAAGTGGAGGCAGCAGAGCAGGGCTTGGCAGAGTCTAGAGGAGGGGGGTGGGCAGAGGTGGCCTAGCTCACTTTGGGATCTGCATAGGCCAGCCTAGGATTGGCCCTGGGGCCATTTGTAGTCCCAGGCAGCAGGACGAAGCTCTGGACCGAGGTGGCCTGAAGTTCACCAGTGCACTGTGCTGTGGAAACCACTGTGGGGCTGAGGGCTGGCTGAGAAGCCCTGGGGACTGGGAGAGCGGTGGGCCCTGGCCTTTGCCCATCCCCCACCAAAACAACAGGTGCTGACCAAGGCATCATTGCCTATCTGAGCATCTTTCTGATGGATCTCAGGATGCTGAAAGCAGCATATCAGGACGTCCAGGAGGTGAGTAGCCAGGGCCAGATGGGCCTGGTGATGAAGAAGAAAGTCCCCTGGGAGTCCTGAGCTCTGGCCCCAAGGTCATTTCACACTTAGTCCTCACCCCCTCTGGCCAGGTGCCGCCCAGGGCTTCCTGCCCTTGGCGCTGTGCACACAGAGCCCAGCTGGGCCTTCAAGTCTCCCCAGGCAGGACACGGGGACCAAGACAAGCCAGGCTTTCCCAGGACAAGCAACCTGTGGCCCAAGAGAGACCTTTTCACCTGAAGCCACAACCTCCCTCCTAGCCTGGGTTAGACCACACAGTCCCTGAACCTGACCTCACTCTGGGTGCCCAGGGCTCCTCTGAAAGGTGCCCTGCTCCCGTGTATGAACACGGGATCCCCTGGACAGAGGAGGGCTTGGCCGGAGGTCGTAAGTGATGAGGGGCCCCATTCTAACTCCATTGCCTTCTGTCTTTTAGGAAAGAATGGCGCTGAGGAAATGTATAAAGGTGAGTGGCAGCTGCCAGATAGAACAGGGTGTGTGGGGAGCTGCCTGGAGGTCCAGTCAGGCCTGCACAGCTGGGCCATGTGCATGGGTGCAAGGGGTAGAGAGCAGGTCCCATCCTTGGCAGGGTGGGTGTGGGTGGCATGTGGGACAGCTCCCTGGGCAGGACGGTGAGGTCCAGCGTGGCTCAGCCAGCAGCGTGGCAGGGGCAGCAGCAGCGTGGCTCAGCCAGCAGCGTGGCAGGGGCAGCAGCAGCGTGGGCCTCACTGCAGGATCCTCAGACAGCAGCACCAAGGGCGCTGTGTCCTGCTCCACATGGGCAGTCCCGCTCCCCCTGCCCTCCACAGGTTCCTCGAGGGACAATCCTCCCAAGACCTGGACGAGGTGCCAGCCTGCCCCTCTGGCCTATCCCACCCCATCCACTGGAGAGGCAACCAAGGGAACTAGAAAGTCCAGCGCCTTCTCACTCACCAAGACTCGGGAAGGCCCTAGAGCTGCCTTCCTGGCTTAGGCACCCAGCTGTCAAGGCTGTCCCTGCAGGTCAGGGCCTGCGACGCTTCGTGAACTCTGGGCACATCAGGGATGCCCGTGACGTGCAGCAGCCCAGCCTTCCCTTTAGCCTCAGACAGCCAATACAAGCCCAAGACACAGCCAGACCTGGCGCTTGTGAGTGGGCAACAGCGGCTGCTCCTTGGCCTCTGTGTGAGCAGCAGCTGGGAGACTCCAGGATCTTCAGGGTGAGCCTGCCTGAGCACCCAGAACATGTGTACCAAAGCATCCTCGGAAGTAAGGCAGCAGGCCGGTCCCTGGAGTCCTCAACCAGCCAGGACACAGCCCTATAGCCATTCCATGTCCTTTCCCTTCCCTCCTCCAGGGTCCCCCCAGTAGGTGGGTGGGTGTGTGAAGAACACAGCTTGCTGCAGACAGAAGGCAGTGCTCAGGTCTGTACCAGGACACAATCAGACATGCAGGCAGGCAGGGAGGCAGGGAGGCAGGGAGGCAGGGAGGCAGGCAGGCAGACAGGCAGGGAGGCAGGGAGGCAGGCAGACAGTCTGGAAGGTAGCAGGCAGGCAGGCAAGCAGGCAGGCAGGCAGGCTGGAAGAAAGGAAACAGGCAGGCAAGCAGGTAAGATTGAGGGAGTGGTGGAGGCAGGCAGGGAGGTAGGGAGGCATGGAGGCAGGCAGGGAGAGAGGAATGGAGGCAGGCAGGCAGGCAAGCAGGAAGCAGGCCAGCAGGCAGGAGGTAGGGCAGCAGGTACAAGTAGTGTTCCTAGTTCCCAGACCAGAATCTCAGTCCAACCACACACTGGGCCCCCTGAGGAGCCTTGAGGGAAAGAAACAGGGAGAAGGGAGATGAGGTCCTGCCCCGGGACAGGCAGAGTCCACCTGGGACCTCTTCACTCTCCCCGAAAGAAGGATGCCCTGAGACTGGTGTTTGGAGCAGGGGCTTAGCCAGGAAGGAAGTGGATTTCCTGGGAGGGAATGGGTGACCCAGACAAGGCAGGGGGAGGCTGCTTAGTAGGCTGTGGTCCCAATGGAATGGTGGTGGGACCAACCTGGCCAGCGCCACCTGGTGGCCTGGGAGTGAATCAGGACAGTGGAGTCTGGGTGGTGCTCAACCCAGAAACCACAGAATCAGCTTGCCAGTGAAGTGGCCCAGTGGAGAAGCCTCTTTCCTCTTGCAAGGCCTCCAGGGTGCCCCAATCATCTGTAGCCTCTCCTTCCTCATGCTTCCTCATGGAGAGTCCAGGCCACACTGTCCTGCTCAGTCCCCTCCCGGCCACCACCAGCCACAAAGACTGTGATGAGACCCCAGCAGGGAGGCTGTGTCCTGCCGTGTGCTCTGCTCAGAGCCTCAGGGCAGCTGCACAAGGCTGCAGCCCTGTCCTCCACCCCTGCAACCTCCAGCCCAGCGCGGGCCTGGCTGCTAGGAGGCCCTGCTCCCGGGCTCTGGGCCTCTTCCCTCCCTTGGGGTTGGGAGAGTCTGGTGTGTGTCCTTTGGCCATGCACATGGATTCTGTGAGCCCAGAGACACCAGAGCTGAGCGGGATCCCGGCTGGGAGGAGGTGGTACACAGCTGAGGAGAGCGGGGCTGGGACTAGTCCAGGCCCAGGCCCATCCTTACCTCCCAGAGCCCTCGCTCAGCAAGGAAGAGTGCACACAGCCCCATGGCGCCATGTGTGACTCCCCTGCCGAGCGCTGAGAGGGCTCCAGAGGATCCTTGGCACTGACTGGTGGCAAGGCAGGCACTCTGGACACCGGCCCTGATGGATTCTTTCCTATTCTGCCCCAGGTGACCAACCAGAAGAAGACGAGGGCCGTCATCCTCCAGGCCATGGAAACACTCTTGGTAGGGGACCAAGATGGCGACGGGACAGGAGGGAAACTCCACAGCCCTGTCTAACCAAAAAGAACGTTCCAGTTCCAACACTATACTTCTCCAAGAGACTGACAACAACAAAAAGATGAACACCCAGAGAAAAAGAGGAGGTAGAGAAAAACAAAAAAGAAAGAAACGGAAGAATTTCAGAACGTAAAAGAGCGAAGACCCATCCCCCAACTCTTGCTGGCAACACAGCGACACCCCAAACCATAGCCAGCCTGGCCCAGCGGGGGATGTGGAGACCCCGGAGACTCAGGGGGTCATCTGCAGATTGCCCACACAAAACACGCCTGAGATACTGGTGCTGGACCCGCTGATCACAGCAAACAAGGAAACCTCGGACTTGGGAGCATGCACAAAGACCCCTCACCCACCCGTCACCCGCTGAACAGAGGGGCTGCATCCCGCCAAAGCCACTCAGCCCCACAGCTCCACAAGGGGAACCCCAGATCTACAGGGGTCCGCCCATAGAACGCCAGTGCAGAAGCCCCTCAAGGGACTGGTGTTGATCTGTAGAGCACAAACAGACTAACCTCAGTGCTCAGAACTTGCACATAACCCTCCCCTCACCCCTTGGCCAGAGGCCAGTGCAGCCCACCGAGCCGACTCTGACCGCACCAACAGAGGCCGAGAAAGGAGAAACACTGACACACATCCACCACCGCCCGGCCCAGCCCACAAGCCTCTCAATCAGAGGCAGATCGCAGATCGCAACAGCAACCAGCAACCTACATCGCACAGAAACAACAGCTGGAGGGTTCCCAATGAGCCGCTGGGTGAGTTCCCCGCAGGCAACAGCATATCCCCCCTCAAGGGAGACCAGAGCTGGCCCAGATCTTGACCTAGGCCCCTGCCCCAACACCTGGACTACAGGTTCCACTAAAACTAGGAACTGTTTGAGAGCTCCACCAGCTCGTGGAGCACATCCAGCCGGCCAGGCTAGATCAAGAGAGCCCCTGGGAGGGAGTTTAAATGCCCAAGCCGGGAACAGCGTCCATGGATCACCACAGCCAACAGCGGAAGAACCCGAACTGTGCAATTCAGGCTGTATAACCCTCACCGGATACCCAGCAGCACAGGTCCACCTGGCGTGCCCCAGATTGGGGACCAGGGGCCAGAACCAGGCCTGGGGATCAGGTGCCTGAGCAACCAGCTTCTGATTGAAGTCAGAAGCTAAGCACACCCCTCAGCAGAGGGGGGAAAGCAGGGAACTGCGCCCCCTGGGAATCGCGCCTGTAACAGCAAAAGTCCTGTGTGTCCAGGGCAGGAGAACCAGAAGGCCGAACCCTGCCAGAACCTGACCCCTACATCCCAGGCCAAGGATTGGACAACTCAGGCCGCCTGCACCTGATAAGTCAGGAGCTCAGGCTGTTAAGGTGGCTCAGTGGTAGAGTGCTTGCCTTGTGTGGAAGATGCCCTGAATCCTATTCCTCAACACTACATAAGCAGAATGGACATGTAAGGGAGCTGTGGCTCAAATGGTAGGGTGCTAGCCTTGAGCCGAAGAGCTGAGGGACAGCCCCCAAGCGCACAGTTCAGGACCATGACAAACCAAACAAACAAACAAACAAACAAACAACATCATGAGTTCATAGCAGACGGCAGCAACTGGGAGAGTACATCCAGGACATCCGATCTCACCAAGAGCACCTGTCGGAGTAAACAGAAGCAGTCTACCCTGCTCAGTCCTTCTAAAGGTGGGAACTGCCAGTGATTTACAGCAGACAGCAAGAGCCCTAGCCCTAGCCCAGACTAGCAGCTGGAGGTTGGCCTCTCCTCAACAGAACTGAGACTGGGTACAGACTCTCTCAGCCAATCCAGGGCTGAGAATGAGCTTCTTCAATTGATTCAGGAACTAGCCCAGAACCAAGCAAAGATAGCCACCTATTGACCAAAACAAAATTTCAGATTAACCTCCAACAATCCCTGAATCCCCATGCCAAAATGAAAGAGAAAAATTAAAGGATAGCAAACTACCCCCCAAAAGCCAGCAGCCACAGGAATGGAAGAAAAATGCTGAATTCAAGAGATGCTGGAGGCAATGACTCAAGAATTAAAGAGAGAAATAGGTCAGAAATTTAAAGAACACAGAAACGAAATATCAAAAGAGATGCAGGATTGCAAACAGGAGATGCACGCAAACATAGATGCAGTACACACCTCACTAAGAGGTGAGATTAATACTCTGAGAATCAACATAGAATCTATGAATAGATCAATTTCCTCCCTGCAAACCACAATGGAAGCCACAAGTAACAGAGTGAACGAAATGGAATTTAGAGTGTCAGATATGGAAGACAAAATGCAGTAACTGGGAAAAAAAGTCACAGATCTGGAAAAATCACTTAAATTATGCCAAAGGCAAATCCAAGAGCAAGCAGACAGTGCCAAGAAATTTGACCTTCGTATAATTGGAGTGGATGAAGGTGAGGAATATCAAAGCAAGGGAATGCAACACCTAATTCAGCAAGATTATCAATGAAAATTTCTGCCATCTTAAAAGAGAACATCTTACCTACATAACAGAAGCATATAGAACACCTAATAAGCAGGATCCCAGGAGAAACACTTCTAGGCACCTTATTGAAAAAATGATAGATCTGAAAAATAAAGAAACAATCTTGCATGCTGCAAAACGAAAGAAGGAGCTACATTGCAATGGGAAAAAATCCGAATCGCTGCAGATCTCTCCACACAGGCACTGAATGCAAGAAAGGGCTAGAAAAGTACGATCCGAGCCCTGAGAACCAATAACTGCCAGTCCATGCTGATATACTCAGCAAAACTAGCATTCACATTTGATGGAGAAACTAAAATGTTCAATACTGAAGAGAAATAAATGAATTCATACACAGTAAAGCAGCATTACAAAGAATACCAAGAGGGGGAATACAACCTGAAGAAAGCAATCAGGAACAGGGATCCTCATCAGACAGGTATTGCTAGACTTCCAACTTAGTAAGCACAGGAGGAAAGGACAGAAGGAAAACTTAAGAAAAGAGGAAATGACAGGAAACACAATGCATCTCTCTATAATAACCATACATATTAACAGACTGAATTCACCAATCAAAAGCAAAAGAACTGCAGATTGGATCCAAAAACAAGACCCATCCATCTGTTGCCTTCAGAAGACCCACCTTTCAGCCAAACATACAAACACACTCAGAGTGAGGGTTGGAGAAAGATCTACCAAGCAAATGCCCCAGTAAGAAAGCAGGAGTAATTTTCCTGATATCTGACAAAATAAACTTTTCATTAAAATCAATACAAAAAGACATGGAAGGACAGCACATATTAATACAGGAAACAATCCAAGAAGAGGGTGTTATCATTATCAACTCATACTCCCCAAACATTGGAACACCCAAATATGGTAAGCAAATACTCTTAAACTTACAGAATAAAATAGATCCAAATATAACACCCCACCCTCACCAAAGGACAAGTCTTCCAACCACAGGATTGGAAAAGAAGCTACAGAATTAAGTGAGGCCATATGTCAAGTGGAACTAACTGACATCTACAGATTTTCCACCCTAAAATGACACAGTACATGTTCTTCTCAGCAGCTCATAGAACTTTCTCCAAAATAGAGCATGTCATAGTTCATACAAGGAGCTTAAGCAAATACAAGGGTATTGACATAATGCCTTGTATCCCATTTGACCACAGTGGAATCAAGCTAGTTCTCAATAGCAAAGCATACCATAGAAATTCCTCAAATATACGGAAATTGAACAGCGCACTTCTAAGCAATACCTGGGTAACAGAAGAAACTAAAGAAGAAATTAAAGAAGGAATTAACAAGTTCTTACAATTCAATGAAAATGAAGACACATCACAAAGAAACCTGTTTGACAAAACAAAAGTAGAACCCAGGGGCAAATTTATCACCCTCAGTGCCCACATCAAGAAAATAGAGACAGACCAAGTAAATAATCTCATGTTGCAATTAAAATTGCTAGAAAAACATGAAAAAATGGAACATAACATTACTAGATGGAGCCAGATAACCAAATTAAGAGCTGAAGTTAATGAGATAGAGAATGGGAAAATTATTAATAAAATTAAAAAAAATGAAAGCTTTTTTTGAAAAAATAAACAAAATTGATGGACCTTTGGCAAGATTAAAGAAGAGAGGAAACCCAAATCAACAAGATCAGGGATGCCAGGGGAAAAAATCACAACACATATTCAAAACATCCAAACAATTATAAAGAACTATTTTCAAATTCTATATTCACTAAAGAAAGAAAGCCTAGCAGAAACGGATGCCTTTTGAGAAAAATACAAGTTGACCAAACTGAGCAAAGTAGATATAATAAAAATAAACCAATGTCTTACAATGAGATACAGGAAACAATCAGAAGTCTTCCAACAAGGAAAAGCCCAGGACCAGATGGATTCACAATGGAATTCTATAAGATCTTTAAAGAAGAATACCCATACTCCTCAAGCTCTTCAACGAAATAAAAAAAGAGAGAGCTATCCCACTCATTCTACGATGCCAATATCACACTCACCCCCAAACCAGGCAAAGATCCAACAAAAAGAACTATAGACCTATCTCCTTGATGAACACAGATGCAAAGATCCTTAACAAAATTCTAGCCAACAGAATCCAGGAACACATCAAGAAAATCATACACCATGACCAAGTAGGCTTCATCCCAGAGATACAAGGATGGTTTAACATACATAAATCAATAAATGTAATCCAACACATCAACAGATCCAAGGTCAAGAACCACATCATTATCTCCATTGATGCAGAAAAGGCTTTTGATAAGATACAACATTTATTCCTGTTAAAAGCTCTGGAGAAAATAGAAATAGAAGGAACATTCCTTCAAGCAATAAAAGCCACATACCACAGACCAATAGCCAATACTATACTCACTGGGGAAATACTACAACCAATTCTCCTAAAGTCAGGAACAAGCCAAGGATGCCCACTGTCTCCACTCCTCTTCAATATAGTCCTGGAATCCTTAGAGCAATAAGGCAAGAAAAAGACATTAAAGGGATCTGCATAGGGAAGGAAGAAGTTAAACTATAGCTTTTCACAGATGACATGTTACTATACCTCCATGATCCCCAAAACTCTGCCCCCAAACTCTTAGAACTTATACCTTGGCAAAGTAGCAGGATACAAAATCAACCCACAAAAATCAGTCACCTTCCTGTACACCAACAATGTACAAGCAGAAAGGGAAATAAAGGAAATAGCCCCACTCATAATACCTCCCCAAAATAAAATAGGAATTAACCAAAGATGTAAAAGAACTATTTAATGAAAACTATAACACGTACAGAAAGAAATTACAGAGGACACCAGGAAATGGAAAGACCTTCCATGCTCTTGAATAGGCAGACTTAATATAGTAAAAATGGCCATACTGCCTAAATGCAATTCCTATGAAAATCCCAATGACATACATTACCAAAATGCAGAAAACAGCCCAAAATTCATATGAAACAACAAAAGACCTAGAATAGCCAAAGCAATTCTGGGCAAAAAGGACAACATGGGAGGAGTCTCATTGCCGGACTTCAAACTCTACTATAGAGCCATACTGACAAAGATAGCCTGGTACAGGCACAAACACAGACCCGAAGACCAGTAGAATAGAAGATCCAGAAATAAAACCACAGGCCTACAGTCAGCTGATTTTGTGGAAAAAGCACAGCCTCTTCAACTACTGGTGCTGGGAAAACTGGGTGGTCCCATGCAGAAAACTAAAAGTGGACCCCAGCCTGTCACCATGCACTAACATCAACTCAAAATGGATTAAAGACCTTAACATCAAACCTGAAACTCTGAAACTACTGCAGGACAAAGTAAGAGACACACTTGAACTTATAGGCACTGGCAGGAACTTCCTGAACAGAGTTCGAGTCCCAACAAATGGGACTTTCTTAAAATAAAAAGTTTCTTCACAGCTAATGACATAGCAACCAAACTAGAAAGACAGCCAACTACCTGGCAAAAAACATTTACCAGCTATATATCAGACAAGGGGTTAATATCCAGTATAAACAGGGAACTCAAGAAATAAATCCCTCCCAAACCCAACAAATCAGTTATCAAATGGGCAAGGGAACTAAAGAGAGACTTCTCAGAAGAAGAGATAAAAATGGCAAAGAAACACATGAGGATATGTTCACCATCCCTGGTTGTAAAGGAAATGCAAATAAAAACAAACCTGAGAATACCACCTTACCCCAGTCAGAATGGCCCACATCCTAAAGTCAGCCAACGACAAATGCTGGAGGGGATGCAGAGAAAGAGGAACCCTATTACACTGCTGGTGGGAATGTATACTTATACAAACACTTTGGAAAGCAGTCTGGAGGGTCCTCAGAAAGCTAACTCTTGACCTCCCTTACGACCCAGTCATACCACTCCTAGGCATCTATCCTGAACAACAGGAACCAGGATACAAGGACACATGCACCTCCATGTTCACTGCAGCACTGTTCACAATAGCTAGGCTATGGAAACAACCCAGATGCCCCACCACAGATGAATGGATCCAAAAATTGTGGTATCTACACACATTGGGATATTATGCAGCCATTAGAAAGGACAAAATAATGGCATTTGCAGGGAAATCATGTTGAGTGAGGTCAGCCAAGAGCAAAGAGACAAACAACACATGGTCTCCCTGATAAGTGGATGTCAAATCCAAAATGTATGGTGATAGGACAAAGAGAACAAGACCTGAGAAACAAAGGACCTCCACTCATCTGGTCCAATCACTAGTAAATAGCCCATGCTGCTGATCACATAGATAGTGTCTACGGTGCACACCGGAGGGAAACTAGGAGGAGGACACAGAACTAGAGGAATCAGGGGAAAACATAGGACAGTGGGACCCATCAGCTGCACTGGACACACACCAAAACAAACTAAGCAACTCACTGGCAGCGATGGAAGGGAAGGAAGGAGTGGGAAAGAGGGAAGAGCTGACACTATGCAAAAGGAGAGGAATGTACATATCACCCCATGTGGAAGACATCACTGTATTGTCACAGCTCATAGAACTCATACACTTTATAGACCACGATAGACAATTTGCCCCAGGAAAGTTAGCATGTGTTTGTGACTTTAAGCATCACTATCCCAAAATACTGTGACATTTGTGAAATTATGTAATCACTTAAGCACAATGAAGAATTTGCAAAAATAAAAATAAAAACCCCACACAAAACAACAGTCTTGGTGCCAGAGGACCGGGCAGAAGACAGGGAGCTGGTCCAGATGGTGTCAGGATCAAAGTGAGTCAGAGGCAGACAGCCAGGGAGATGGCAGAGCAGGCTGGGCATGTGCACAGGCCCGGATGCTGGGACAGCAGCAGAAGGGTGGGCTTTGGGCACTAAGCCCCAAGTGGGCACTGGATGCTCCAGGTCCCAGCATGGCCGAAGTGACTCTGGACATGCCTGCCCTGGCACTGCCCTGCCCTCCCACCTGGCCTGCCCGCAGAGGGAACAGGCAGTGCAGAGACAGCATCAGTGCAGAGGGCAGAGCATGCAGTGCTATGGGACAGGGGTCGCATCCCTCCCCAGAAGACACTCTGTCTGCTCCAAGGGGGAACATGGCTTCAGAAAGAATCTCACATATGGGTGCAACTCAATGGAAAAGTACTTGTCTAGCCTCCAGGAGACCATCAAGTTGTCCGGAAAGCATTGAAGAAAGGTACCCTTCCCTACTCAGGAATCCAAAAGTGGTCCACCAGAGTCCTGTGATGAATCCATGCTAGTGACAGCAAAAGCACACCTTTGTGAGCTGAGTCAGTGTCGTGGAAAGAACAGAATCAAGGCTCAGAGAGAGCTAAGGAGACCTCGCTGACCATCTTCTCTGCTTCTGTGTTGTTGCTCACATGTAGTGGAGAGTGGCCAATGTCTTTAGGAGGATGAGAGACAGAAACATGGGAGTGAGACACAGAAAGATTGAGGTGGGGGAGCAGAGAGACAGATGGACAGAATGACAAACAGCAAGAGAGACAGAGACAAAGACGGAGACAGAGAGTTCCTATGTACCGGATCATCAAGGCTTCTGCCCATGGTTTCACTGCTCTGTGGTCTTTGCAATGAGCTAAAACCCATCAGGTGCTTGGTGGGGATGATCAGCATTGATTGCCGCTGGCCTGTCATCAAGCCTTTGCTAGTTTCCTGCACCCTTCTCCTGGTGAAGGCCGCATGGGTTCCCTTCTTCCCGGAAAGGAAGTGAGAGGCCTAGCCAGACTAATGATGGTGGATGAGAAACAAGAATGTGGGCAGGAGGTGAGTGCAGGGTAGACGTAGTTGACAGGAGACTCGTGGCCAGAGGGACTGGGAGGAGGAACAGCCTGCAGGAAAGGCAAGTGCTGCTGAGTGCTGGGGCCTCACTGGGTGGAGGCCCTGGAATGCATGCTGTGCAGAGGGCCTGGGTCCAGGCCTGCCCCATGGGGCTCCTTGGAGCCCTGCTGGTGCTCAGTAGGACAGTGCTCCCCGCAGGTGCTGTGCATTCTGGACAGCCGGCTGTGCCAGGAGGTCCGGATCCTTGAAGGCGCAGTGAGTTCTTTCCTGAGCAAGACAGGATAGGTTTCAGCAGAGTCTGTTCCTGGGCAGGCATCCCAGGCCCTTGATGCTCCTGGCACTGGACCGCAGGGAGGGCAGCGTCCTGCCTGACGCCTGGTCTGGTGTGTAGGAGCTTCTCAGGTGCTTGGTGTGTCCAAGTCCCTGTCAGTGCAGCTGACTTGGACTGTGTCCCTCTTCCACCAGAACTGATCACCCCTGATGGTGTGCATGTGTATTACGCCATGAAGCCTTTGGCCAACAGCCACTTTCTGCTCCAGAAACGGACCTCCTTGCAGAGGGCCTAGATCAAGCGTGGAGCCGGCTTCCCCCTTCTTCCCTGGAAGAGAAAGGGAAGCACTTACGGACAGCATGTGCAGATGTCTCCCCTGGGCTGGGTGGCCAGGGGCTCAGCACACGCAGGCTAGAGTGGCCCAGGCCACAGCCTACCCTCCTCTGACCTCCCACTCAGGACACGGTCAAATCTGTTCTGCTTGCCACATGCAGAACCTACTCTGCATCTTTACCCACAATCCCCTCTGTTATCAAGATGACAGTGTGGCCAAGTCCGTATGTCCTTTTGCCTTGACCCCAAATCCATGGCACATGCAGAATCATAGACCCGCCATCCTCTCCTGGTGTCAGAATGGTACTTGCCTTTGAACACATTGGCCTGCCCTCAGAGTCTCCCCCTCCAGGATGATAATGTTCTTGGTGCTTCTTCACAGAGCAGTGGGCGTGGTGCTCTCCCGGCCCCTGGCTCGGCCCTCTCTGCCTTGTCCAGCAGCTTTGACTCTGATGCAGGTCACCACCCTGTCCTGTGGGCTCCACAGGACCCTCTCCCCCAGCCGCCCTGCATGCTAACCTTTCTCCTGCGCAGAGCACTTCTGCCCCTGTGCCAGGTGCATGGGAGAGCCTTCCCGACTCCTGAGCCATTGTGGCCTTTGTCAGGGTGCACAGAGCCTCCCGTGAGGGCGGGTGGAGAGCGAGTGTTGCCAGCACAACTCCCCAAATGCGCCTGATTGGGGCAAAGACAATTTTAAGAGAGACCTGTGTGCATGGAATCGATATTGGTGTGAGATTAAAGTTCTGTTGCACTGGAGTGCGGTCATTGTGGTTGGATTCCTTCCAGTCAAGGGGAATGAGACACTGTCCCACTTGCTGTGACAAAGCGCTTTTCAGGATGCTAGAGGGCTCTCTGCAGAAGTAGAGGTGCCACCACCCTGGTGCATCCCCCGGAAGGCAGGACCTGTGCACCCTGCCCAGAGCAGCTGGCGTGCATTTCACTTTTTATAAGTGGCATCCACACAAACCACAATTACAACCCAAGTGGCAGAGGAGAAATTGTCAAGTCCTAGGCTTTCTGGGGAACCAGCCAGCACCCTCAGGGCCGGGGAGGTGGGGTGCTGAGAATCCACACCCTGGGGCCTGGGGAAGGAGATCACACTCTCTCACCAGGGGAGTGCTTCGTGCTCAGAGATGCCACAGCCACAGCCGCTGCTGCTGCTGCTGCTGCTGCTGCTGCCGCCGCTGACAGAGTGGAGGAATTGCTCTTGTTGAGCGCTATTAAGAGAGAGTGGCAGCTGGGCACGGGTGGCTCTCACCTGGGAATCTCACTACTCAGGTGGCTCAGATCTGAGGATTGCAGCTCCAAGCCAGCAGGGAAGACTCCTCTCCAAACAATCCCCATGAAACTACACTTGGTGCTTTGGCTCAAGGTGGTAGAGCATTCGCCTTGAGCAAATGACCTCATGGACAGAGCTCAGTTGCCCAATTCAATCCCCATGATTGACCAGAAAACCTTAATAAAGAAGAGACAGTGGGACATGTCTGTGGGACCGCTGTCCTTGGGATGACAAGTGCATGGGCCACTGTGCCGATCTGTGGGGGTAAGAAGGGGTCTTGAAAACTCTTTGGTTGGATTAGTCTTAAACCACAATACTTCTATTCTCAGCGTTGCTAGCATCACAGGCTGGAACCACTGGTGCTGGCTGAGATACATGCCAGATGCCTTCCACAGTAGCTGGGCCACTCTGTCTCCCCACTAGCAATGGTTGGAAGTTCCTGTTGCTCCACATCCTGGTCAAGTTTTGGTGTTGTCGCCTTTGGAGTCTGGCCATTGTGACAGGGTGCAGGGTCTCACCATTGGTTTACTTGCATCTCCCTGGTAACATCGATGTCAAGCATCTTCTCAAATGCTCATTTGCCACCTGCATGTTTTCTTTGATGAGGTGTCCATTAAGATCTTAGCTCCTTTTTACACAGAATTGTTTGGCTTCTTACGGTTGAGTTTTGGGGGAATTTCAGTCCTGGGGTTTAAACTAGGACAGGGCCTTGCAGTTGCTAGGGTGGTACTGTGCTCTTGAGATATGGGCCCAGCCTTTTTGCTTTTATTTTTCCAAATAGACTGTTCCTGTTGCGTCTGGGTGGGTCAGGACCTCAGTCTGCCTACTTTCACTTCCTGCCTAGCTTGGATGGCACGTGCTCACTGCTGCACCAACTTCTGTTTCTGAAGTCAACTGAGATGGAGGCCTCATGGACTTGTTGCCCCAGCTGGCCTCGAACCACAGTCTTCCGGATCCCCACTTCTCTAGCAGCTAGGATTATTGACGCAGCGGCCCCCGCCCGCCTGCCCCTCTCTGGTCCGCACAGGGGCTGAGCGGGCAGATCACGTACTCAGGCAGTGCTGCGGACCCAGGGCCCGGCGAGGGCCTGGCGGACAGCCCTCCCTGGCCAGACGGCAAAGCGGGCCTCTGTGGGCAGGGACATCGGGTCCTGTTCTGGGGCGTCCTCAGGGTTAGGGGTATGGTCAGGAGGCAGAGGGGTTTGGGGGCGGAGCCCCAGAGTCCACGTGCAGATGCAGGTCTTCAGGGTTGTGGCATCGGGGCGTGGCCTTTGGAGTGGGGTGAGGAAAGGGGCGGGGCACCTGGTCACCTCAGCCAGTCAGGGTTCCTGTGGGGAATTGGAGGAGGGGCTTCAGGGCGGGAGGGGCGTGGCCGGGTGGTTTGTGGGCGGAGACTGCGGCAAGGGGAGCAGGAGGGGCCCTGTGCCTCTGCTCTGGGCTGGGGGCCGAGAAGGGTGGGAGTCTGTTCGGCTCCTCCGCCCAGGAGGGAAAGGCCCAGGCCGCCGTCCAGGGCCGGGCATCCGGGGTAGAGGCCAGGGGCCCAGAGGCGGCCACCGGGCTTCGGGGCGGGGTCTGGGCGGGGCTCCCGGCCAGCGTGGAGAGCGGCCGTTGGTGAGGTCGCTGCGCTCCTAATGTCCTGGCCAGGGTGACTCCGTCTCCTCCGTGGGCGCAAACCTGGGGCTCATCCGGCCCTGAAGGCCTCGAGGGAGGGCGGCGGAAGGGGACCGCAACCATGGTTCCCCAGCAGTGGACACTGGCGGGTGAGTGCGGTGGAGCCAAGGACAGGGACGAGAGGCGGGGCCGGGGAGAGGGAAGGCGGGGCCTGGGAGAGGAGAGGCGGGGCCGGGCAGAGGAGAGGCGGGGCCTGGGAGAGGAGAGGCGGGGCCTGGGAGAGGAGAGGGGGGCCTGGGAGATGAGAGGCAGGGCCGGGAAGAGGAGAGGCGGGGCCTGGGAGATGAGAGGCGGGGCCCGGGAGAGGAGAGGCGGTGCCTGGGAGATGAGAGGCGGGGCCTGGGAGAAGAGAGGCGGGGCCGGGGAGAGGAGAGGCGGGGCATGGGAGAGGAGAGGCGGGGCCTGGGATAGGAGAGGCGGGGTCCGGGAGAGGAGAGGCGGGGCCCGAGAGAGGAGAGGCGGGGCCTGGGAGATGAGAGGCGGGGCCTGGGAGAGGAGAGGCGGGGCCTGGGAGAGGAGACGTGGGGCCTGGGAGAGGAGAGGCGGGGCCTGGGAGAGGAGAGGCGGGGCCTGGGAGAGGAGAGGCGGGGCCTGGGAGAGGAGAGGCGGGGCCGGGGAGAGGAGAGGCGGGACCTGGGAGAGGAGAGGCGCGGCCTGGGAGAGGAGATTGTGGCCTGGGAGAGGAGAGGCGGGGCCTGGGAGAGGAGAGGCAGGGCCGGGGAGAGGAGAGGCAGGGCCGGGTAGAAGTGGCTCACACCTGCAATCCTAGCTACTCAGGAGGATGAGATCTGAGAATCACCGTTTGGAGCTCCCCACAGCAGATCAGTCCATTAGACGCCATCTCCAAAATAATCAGCAAAAATAAGGGCTGGGGGTGTGGCCCAAGTGCTCCAGTGCTGGCTGAGCAAGCCAGGGAGCCGGAATGTGGCCTGGGTTCCAACCTCAGTGCAGGCCAAATACACAAATGAGAGGTCAGGTGTTCCCTGCCTGGTTCCTTGGTTTCCCAGAAGCTAGTCGGAGTTATTCGTTTCATGGCTGGAGGAGTAGGAAACAGTAAGGTAAAGGTAGACTAGTAGTACAGGGAGTTGAAAGGACTGATTTTGGGGCCTGAGCCCCAAATAGGTGGTGGTGTGTGTGGTGTTCAGTAAGCCTTTCCAAGAAGGCCTGTTAGCGGTATTTGAACTCTTCCTCTTCCTCCCTCCCTCCCTTTCTCTTTCTCTCCCTCCCTCCCTCCCTCCCTCCCTCCTTCCCTTTCTTCCTTCCTTCCTTCCTTCTTTTCTCTGACTTCATCCTTTCCTTTCTTCCTTTCTTTTTTCTTAGGCTGGGACTTGAACTCAGTACCTGAAGCTTTTGCTCCTTCCCTAGCACTCTCCTAACTGAGCCACGTCCCCAACCCCAATATTCCAACTCTTAACCATGAAAACTCCTGACTTTCGTAGCTCAGTGACCAGCGCGGGCCCAGCATGCGCAGGTTCCTCACAGGAAGTCAAAGGAAATAGATGCCGGGAGGGGTGAGGGAAGGCGGGGGAGCAGCTGAACTTCCCATTCTGTGTTTCAGGAAAACTGAAGCACTACTTGCTTCACCCCGGAACCCTTCTCCTGATGACTCTTGCTGTGGTCTTCTTCAGGTAAGAAGCTAGGATTGGCAGTGGCCCGCCGGAGCCGGGTGGGGCCCTAGGCTGCCTTCCACACCACAATCCCAGCAGGATGAGGGTGCTGCCACCCTCAGCTGGGCTAGATGGTGTGTCCAGCCTGTCCTGGCCTGTGCCCTTGGCCCTCACAGTGATGCCCATTTTCCTTCCACTTGGTCGGGGCCTCTGGGCTGGGTGGTTGGCCTGGGGAAGGGGAGGAAGGCCAGCCTGAGCAGAGGGTTGGGCCCAGGCAGCAGACCCTGCAGGCCTGCATCCTGAGCAGCTGTCTCTGCCCACTTCCTTCTCTTAGCTATGGGTTCTGGACCCCCAGCAGACAGGCACAGGGAGGCCTGGGAGCTGAGTCCAGGTGAGTGAGGCTGAGGGATGGAGGAGGGCCTGTGTGCCCTGTGCTGGGAGCCTGACCTGTGTGTCCCATCCGGCAGCCTTTGTCACCTCAGTTGCCCTAAAGCGTTGCCTGCCTGTCCCCCTTTGTCCTCAGCTCCCATCTGACCTCCAGCCCCGACCCTGGGCTCCCCTGGCTCTCTGGGCCGTCCATCTGAGGATCCTCTTGAGAGCATGGCTTTGCCTTCCACCCTCCTGCCTCACCCCTGTACCAGGTGGTCCCCAGGTCCTCAGCTGCCTTTCTGTGTCTCCCACATCCATGGGCTTCTCTTTGCCTTCTCAGCCCTGCCGAGCCAAAGCTGTTCTGTGTGTGGGGAGGGGGCTGGGCACCCCCGACCGGGCCTGATCTGGGCAGTGGGACTTCCCCTGCATTGCTCTGCCTTCCTCTCCTGCAGTCAACGAGACCACGGGGCTCAGCTCACGCGCGCTCAGCACATGCAATGTCTGCTTCCTTGAACCAGCGGCACTCAACTGACTTTTTGTTAAATTACAAAACATTTTTGCCTGGTCAAGGCTCACACCTGTAACCCTAGCTACTCAGAAGCCTGAGATCTGAGGATTGTGGTTCAAAGCCAGCCTGGGCAGGAAAGTCCCTGAGACTCTTATCTCCAATAAACCACCAGAAAATCTGCAAGTGGTGTTGTGGCTTAAGTGCTAGCGCGCTAGCCTTGAGCTGAAGAGCTGAGGGACAGCACCCAGCCCCACAACTGACAAAAACAAAACAAAACAAAAACTTTTTTAACACTTTAAAAATGGTTATTATAAAGGTAATGTAAGATGCGTTACAGTTACATAAGTCAGATAATGAGTAGATTTTACTTTGGCAATGTCACCCCTTCCCTCTCTGTCTCCCTGATTTTCCCTCCCGTCCCTACCCACAAGTTGTAGAGTTCATTTTCAACGCAGTGTCCAGTGAGTACCACTGCTGAAATTGTTTATCCTTTGTCCCTCCATTTCTATGCCCCCTTTTCCCTCCCAAAGACAGATAAATGAATAACCAAGACAAAAACAAAACAAAACCAGCAATGAAGAAATAAACGTCTTGTTTCCATTTCCTGGAGTTCATTTTGATAAACATTAGTTTATCTGATCAGATGCACATAGGCATTGTGCCTTTGTGTTCACCTGACTCAAAGAGGAATACTCCCAGGCTGGTGTAACTAGGACTCAAACTTTGTGTGTGTGTGTGTGTGTGTGTGTGTGTGTGTGTGTGTGTCTGTGTGTGTGTCTGTCTCTGAGTCTGTATATGTCTGTGTCTGTATCCGTGTCTGTGTGTTTGTCTGTTTGTGTGTATGTGTCTGTGTCATTGAGTTTATGTGTATGCCAGTACTGAGGTTTGAACTCGGGGTTAAAGCACTGTCCCTTAGCTTTTTCACTCAAGGCTAGCTCACTACCACTTGAACTACAGCTCCACGTCTGGCTTTTGGTGGCTAACTAGAGATAAACATCTCAGACTTTCCTGGCCAGGCTGTGTTTGAACTGCGATCCTCAGATCTCAGGCTCCTGAGTAGCTGTGATTTCAGGCCTGAGCCGCTGCACCAGCAGGTTTTGCCCTTTTGTGAGTGGCGTGATTTTGTCACCTGTGTCATCAGGGTTCATCCCTGCTGCAGCCTGCACTGCGCTTCCCTGCCCTTTCCATGCGGACTACCTACTCCCAGAGCCATCACGGGAAGAAAATGGTGGCTGCTGCAGGCTCTGCCCTGTGGGCTCCTCGTCTGTGGGGTCCGCTGCTCCCAGTGTCACAGGCCTGGCATGGACAGGATTTCCTGCCACCATTGAGGCTGGTCTCTGACACCCTGACACGGGGAGCTTGGGCTCTGGGTGCCACAGAAACTGACATAGACCAGTCTGAGGCCCAGGAGAGCTGGTGTGGGCATCTCATGGTTCCTTGGGGCAGAGATTGCTGCTCAGCATCCCCCGATCCCCCGCAGAGTTATAGGAGCCACTAGGCCCCTCCCAGCCTGCAGCGTGGGTCCACCAGCCCTGTCTTCCTTGGGTGCTTGGTTCCTCTCCCACATTGCAAAGACAAATTAGAGAAGCCTCGTGCCTCAGCCCCTCCACCAGGTCTTGCTCTGGGTGATGTGGGGTGTAGCCCTCACAGCCGGTGAAGGACGGCTCCCCAACCCCACAGCCCCGTGGGACGAGGGTCCCGAGTGACTCCTG
This sequence comes from Dipodomys spectabilis, assembly GCF_019054845.1. Classification (NCBI taxonomy): domain Eukaryota; kingdom Metazoa; phylum Chordata; class Mammalia; order Rodentia; family Heteromyidae; genus Dipodomys; species Dipodomys spectabilis. The sequence continues at coordinate 6,037,015 of NW_024870744.1, forward strand.
TGCACACTTGTGTTTTGGTTTTCAGGATGGTGTATCCCCCGCCGATGGCTCTCACGCCCGCGTGAGTAAATGGACTGTCGCTGCAAGGGGCGCAGGGGTCTGTGGCAAAGATATGCACAGGCAGTTTCTTTGGGCTGGCTTGTGGCTTGGCTACCATGCCTGAAGCCTCCACAGGGCAGGAAAAAGCAACAAAGAAACGCTCTAGATTTTCCTGGATTAGTGCTCAATGTTCTGTTTCCTGTTATTTCTTTTTTTTCTTTTTGTATTGGAGGTTGACCTGAGGACCCCAGAGGATCTGTTCTGTTTCTTTGACTTGAGTTTCTGGCAGAGTCACGGGTTCCCTAAGGGGTGCTTGGGTGGGGTGAGGACCACTCCAAGCCTTGCCAGCAGATCTCAGCTCCTTCTGCGGCAGCAGGGCCGGCATTTGGGGATGGCTGCTGCCTGGTCCCCTCGAGTCTGATTTGCCTCTGGTTGGTCTCCTGGTGACAGCCAGGTCTGCCTGTGGGAGGACGGAGGCAGCCGGGGAGAGGGCAGGTACGGCGGTGGGCACACATTGCACACCGAGTGTGGCTCTCTTTCTCTGTGCAGTAGGAGAGACGTCCTTGTCCTGACGCCATGGCTGGCTCCCATCATCTGGGAGGGGACCTTCAACATTGACATCTTGAATGAGCAGTTCCGGCTTCAGAACATCACCGTGGGATTATCTGTGTTTGCCGTCAAAAAGTAAGAGATGGCGCAGGGTGGAGGGCGGAGGCCTGGGGACACCCAGATCTGTCCTGTGTTCAGGCCATGGTGGAGGGTGGGGGGAGATAGAAGTTCCTTCACTCCGTGACCTTCCTGGGCCCCTATTGCTCAGCCGCTGGTCAAGCCCAGTGCCATTTCCCCTGACAGCTGGTGCCCGGTCTCCTCCCTCTATCCCCTCAGCCAGGGGTGGCTGCACCCCCTCTGCTAGAGGAGGCAGCGGAGAGGAGGGAGGAGCCTGGCTTCCTCTGGGAGCAGCAGGAGCATGGTGCCGGCCAAGCTGGGGCCCCTGCTTTACACTCGGATGTCAGGCAGGGCTAAGGCGCCGGTCAGCAGACCATCCGACTGCAGGCCCTGGGCTTGGCAGTCCATCTGTGGACCCCAGGGGTGCTGGTGGGACCAACTGGGTGGGAGCTAGTGAGCAAGCTGCCTCAGGCCCAGCTGCCCTGTGGAGGCTGTGGAGAAAGGCCTGGGTGCAGGAATGGGCCCTGGGGTGGAGATGGAAGCTCGTGCCCATCACAGAGCAGCAGCAGCATTGTGCAGAAAGACCCTAGGTCAGCCCTAGGCTGCCACCACCTCACCGGCTGGGACTTGAGGCGGTGGTGGCTGGCAGGAGGGTCTCAGAAGGGCACAGATGCAGCATGAGCACTCTGGTCCCACTGCCGGGGACTAGAGCAGCACCCAGCACAAAAGCCCTGCTGCCATGTTTGGCCACGCTGTCTCCCTGGGACCCGGTGTGGGCCCAGCAGACACCAGCAGGTGCTGAGCCCGCGGGAAGGCGGCCGGCCACCCCACCGCTGTCAGCTGGGGCTGAAGCCTCGGTGGCTGCGCTTGGTGCCCTGAGAAGGATTCACTGAGGAGCCCGTGCGGTGTGGGTACGAAGGGTGAGCGTGGGCAGCAAGTGGAGAGCCCTGTCCCGTGGCAGAGGCCCAGTCTCTGGGCAGTCTTGAGGGAGGACCGGCCATGAGGCAGATGGAAACTTCCTGAGCTACAGCTCTTGCTCTTGGAGCTAAGACCCGGGTGTGAGCAAACGCTGGTGGGTCTGCCCCTTCTTCCTCAAGTGCCCATCTGCCTGGCCTGCCTGCCCTTTGGAGTCCCTCTCCCTGTGCTTCCTGAGGATCCGAGGCCTAGAAATGGTTTACTGAGGCCATTGTTGGAAGGCTACTTCATGCTGTGAAGGAAGGGCTGGGTGTAGAGACTCTTCCTTCCCTAAGATGGGGCTGAGGGACAGGCCCACAGGAGGGGAGACAGTATGCAGACCTAGGGATGCTGTACAGCTGCCCTGGAGTCCCAGGGATGATGGCCAGGTGTCCTGGAGCCCCAGGGATGATGGCCAGGTGTCCTGGAGCCCCAGGTGTCCAGCAGCGTGGCAAAGACACCTTTAGGATCCAGGTGTGTCGCTCAGTCTGGCATTTGCCACAGAACGGTGGGGCCATAGGAAGCCTCCGGCTCCGGCTCAGGTCTGCTGTGGACTGTGGGATGCTGGTGGTCCCCATCTCTGACAGAGCAGGGTGATTGGCAGGAGAGGGTGGGTTCCGCTGGACCCGGGTGGGTTCCGACTCCGGGCCCAGCCACACCTCCCCCACCCCTCGTCCTCCCTTGCAGGTACATCACCTTCCTGAGGCTGTTCCTGGAGTCTGCAGAGCAGCACTTCATGGTGGGCTACCGTGTCACCTACTACGTGTTCACCGACCGGCCCGCAGACGTGCCCCAGGTGGGGCTCGGGCCGGGGCGGCGGCTGGCGGTGCTGCCCGCGCCCAGCTACCCGCGCTGGCAGGACGTGTCCATGCGCCGCATGCAGATGATCAGCCAGTTCTTGGAGCAGCCCTCCCGGCAGGAGATGGATTATCTGGTGTGTGCCGACGTGGACATGAAGTTCCAGGACCACGTGGGCGTGGAGATCCTGACCCCGCTCTTCGGCACCCTGCACCCCGGCTTCTACACGAGCAAGCGCGATGCCTTCACCTACGAACGCCGGCCCCAGTCCAAGGCCTACATCCCCCACAACCAGGGGGACTTCTACTACATGGGGGCCTTCTTTGGGGGGTCAGTGGCGGAGGTGCACCGGCTCACCAAGGCCTGTCATGAGGCCATGGCGGTCGACCGGGCCAACAACATCGAGGCTGTGTGGCATGACGAGAGCCACCTGAACAAGTACCTGCTGCTCCGCAAGCCCACCAAGGTGCTGTCCCCGGAGTACCTGTGGGACCTGCACATGCTGCCCTGGCCCTCCGTGCTGAAGAAGCTGCGGTTTGTCGCTGTACACAAGAATCACCAGGAAATCCGGAACCGCTAGCGGGACTGGAGGGCGGTGGTCAGCGACACCAAGGGCATGCAGCCCGTGCTGCCCTGGAAGGCTTTTAGAGAAAAGGCTTAGTGCCAACCTTCCTTTGACACTAGAAGTTGCTGAAGCTCCCCTCCCCCATCTCCACACCTCCGTCTCCCCTGTCCTCCCAAGGCCAGCAGGCAGGCCAGGCACCAACTCGCTACAGAGAGAGGCCTGGTACTCGGGTGCAAGTCGGGGCCTCTAGGATGGATGACCTTGCCATCGGCCCCCACTGTGTGTCCTTGGCTCTGGAGGCAGGTGGTCCCAGCCCCTCCACAGAAGATGGATTACGTCGTGGGGTAGGGGAGGGGGCAGGGCGGTGGGCCTGAAGAGCCTGGGGCTGGGCCGTCTTCAGCCTCAGGCTGTTTTCCTGCTCCTCTCTGAGTTCTGGTAGCAGAGCAGGTGCTGGACCATGTCCTTCCTGCCATGCTGTGCGGGGAAGCTTCGCAGTGAGGCTTTGGGTCAATGATGGCCTGGAGAGGCCATGGCCTCTGCCCAGCCCCGAGGAGGCCATAGCCGGCGAGCCTGGATGCTGTCCCTGAGCTTTTGTGCCCAAGGCTAGCACTCTACTTTTTGAATCACTGCTCTACTTACTTACTTTTTGGTGATTAATTGGAGGTAAAGAGTCTTATGGACTTTTCTTCCTAGGTAAGATTTGAACTGCAGTCCTCAGATCTCAGCCTTCTGAGTAGCAAGGATTGCAGCCATGAGCTACTGGTGCCTGACAATATCTTGTTTTACCTTGTGGTTCTCTTGTGACATTGATGTGGAATGTTTTTACGTAATTACTTACCATTTGTGACTTTGTGGGGGGTTCTAGAGATTGAACCCAACACCTCATGCTTGCTAGGAAAGATCTCTAAAACTGGAGCCATGTCTCCAACCCACCTCTGCCCAAGTTTTAGTTGGTTTGCTTTTTATCATTGGATTTGGAGAGTTCTTTGTATAATTTATACATGTTTTTATCATTCTGTGTTTCACATTTCTACATTGGGCTTGACTTTTAATTCTCAATAAAATCTTTCATCAAGCAAAATGGCATTTTTTGTTTTGTTTCATTTTGTTTTATTTCATGGATCCTGGGGCTTAAACCCTGGGCCTGGACACTGATCTTGAGCATTTGTGTTCCAGACTACTTTTGTACCCATTGAGTCACAGCTCTACTTCCAGATTTCTGTGGCTAATTGGAGATAAGAGTCTCATGGAACTTTCTTGATTTGGCTTGTTACTTTGGTCCTCAAATCTCAGCATGTGAGCCACTGATACCTGGCTAGAATTATTGCATTAATTTTTGTGCCAGTAATGGAGATTGAACTCAGGTCCTCCAGGTCTCAATTGGCTTTTTCACTCAAGGCTAGCACTCTGCCACCTGAACCACACCCCCACTATTGTTTTGCTGGACGAATGGAGGTAAGAATCTGTCTCATGGACTTTCCTGGCATACACTGTGATCCTCAGATCTCAGCCTCCTGAGAATCTGAGATTACAAGTGTGAGCTCATCAGTACCTGGCTAGTGTTTAATGAAGTTTATGGGTTATAGTTTGGGACTTGTACCTGAGACAGCACTGCCAAGGTCACTTAGTCACAAGGTCATCTTGTGACACCTTCTAGGAGTTGATGCATGAGCAGGTGTCTGTTCTGCTGTGAGGTGTTTTGCAAAGTGTGTGTGTGTATGTATGTTTGTGTGTGTCTATGTGTTATGTGAGAGACAGAGACAGAGAAACAGAGAGACAGAGAAAGAGAGATGCTTGAGGACTCCATGTCTATCTGTTCCTTCCTCAATACCTACAGGGAGGTGGCAGACACCCCCCAGGTCCTGGACCTGCTGTTCACAAGGTGAGGGCCAACTCCAATCGCATGGGAGCCCTCACCTGCACTGGCAGCCTTGGGAATGGAGCTGGCAAGTGGGTGCTCCCAGAAACTCGCTGGTTGGCGCTTGCCAGTGCGTGGAGAATCACGCAGGGAAGTCACAGGCTGGCACCATGCAGGGTCCTGTCCAGGGCTGTGGGCCCTGCTCTGTGACTCTGCTTCTCTGAGGCCGCAGACAAAGCAGTGTGTCTGCTTGGCCAGAGGGAAGCGATTCTCTCTGCGAGGAGGGACCCAACCTAGGCGTGGACAGAGCAGGGCTGGCAGGGCAGAGGGAGGGCGTCTGGGCTGCCAGGATCATCAGGCAGCGGCGGCTTGTGCGCATCGTGGCACATAGGAAGGAGCTCCAGGGGAAGGTTCGATTTCCAGGCCCTGAGTGGAGTGGAGAGAGAAGAGCGGGGAGCTGCCGGCTGCCCAGGCTGGCCAGTGACGCTCAAATCCTCACCAGGTTCAGCACTTGTGAAGTGCCCACGGGCCCCTCCGGACAGACAGACACCCTCGCCCACTCCTGCGAGGATGTCATCCCTCGGGACCAGCTCTGTTAGTGAGTGGGCTTTGGTCTCCTTGGAGGGCGCGTGGCTCCACAGTGGTGACAAATGTGTGTGTGTTGGGGCGCAGGAGGGAGGGCTGGGCCAACTCCGGAGACCTCGCCTCTTGTGCTTATCCCTAGAGCCTTGAGCTGTGGGGCTCCTGCTGGAGCCAGGAGGATTTAAGCAGGCTGGTGGGGGGAGTTTTGAGCAGGAGTAGAGGGTGGGCTCAGGGCTGAGCCCCCTGTCTATCCACTCCCCCAACCTTCCGGTACATCCATCATCTCCACAGCCTCTGCCATGCAGGCTTCTGCCAGCACACCATGATTCCCATAGTAATGCCAGGGTCATCTGTGCTTGGTCACAGCCCTCAGCTGGTGTGAGGCGTGTGTGTCACAGCGCAGGGCCATGCTGTGGCACCCACACACAGAAGGAGAACCGTGTGGATGTAGCCAGACGACGCAGTGGGGCCCATGGGGAATGAGGCAGCAGACTCCACACAGACGTGCAGCAGAACCCTATGCGTGCCAGGCTAGACAATAAGCTGTGTTGCCGACCAGCGTGTAGAGGCCCAGGGGAGAGAGGCAGGAAGGTTTCGAAGGTACAGAGGAAGACATTGCTGCTGGCCCAGCATTTGGTCGTGGATCTCTCCCTTGAGTTTCTCTTCAGGCCTTTCCTGGGCCAGCCTGCCACTGGTGCCACGGCCCGAAGGTGCTGGTGTTGGGTGTGCTGGTCTCTGCAAGGACCGCCACCATCCCAGGGGCAAGAGGGAGACCAGGGGCCATGCTGGCCTGGAGCCCGAGTCTGCTCCCCACCCATCTGCCCCTAGTGCCATCACGTGCCTCCTGGGCTCCTGGCTGGACTTGCATCCGGAGGACTTTCTGGCCCCCGCACAGCCTCCCTGCCTCCAGCGCCTCCTGACTCACCTGAGGCTGCATATGCCGGACTCTGACATGGAGTGCCATGTGTCCCATGTCCTGGAACAGCTGGGGATCGAGACACCCAGCCAGGACGAAGCTATGGGTGTGGAGCCGGGGCCTGAGACACAGCCCGTGCAGGGGTGGAAGGGGCAGGGCAGCCCTGGGAGGAGGCTCCCACATTCCATGGGCCAGCAGCCAGAGGAGCCTGAGGCCCACTGTGGGCTCAGGAGGGAGGTTGAGCTCCATCAGAGACTGTGGCCGCCAGGCCAGGGGGTGGAGCAGCATGGGGTTCCCAGGCGGAGGCCCCTGCCGCCTCCAATGTGGCCTGCAGTCCTGGGGGAGCCAGAGCCCCCTGTGTGGAGGAAGAGCCGGCTTCCACATCAGCTCTGGGGCCGAGTCCTGATGGGGCCAGAACTGCCAGGGGAGGAGCAGAGTCACCTGCCAGCTTGACTTCAGCGCTCAGCGCCCAGGGAGCAGCCGCGGCCGGAGCTCAGCTGGACCCCATTGCACCCTGGCTGTGGGGCCCAGTGTGGAGGAAACAGCAGTGTCTGCTGAGGAGATGGAGCCAGGGGACAGCTTGGCTCCTGTGCTGGGGCCCCAGCGAGCACCAGAACCTGTTGCTAGGGAGGAGCCAGTGTCCATCTCCGCTCCAGGTCCCGAACAAGCCACCTTCAGTGCAGACCCGCAGATGCTTCTGCGCTTGGCTGAGCTGCTTTCGCTCATTGGAGCGCCAGCTGTGCTGCTCTCACTGGTGGCAATGCTAGTTGTGCTGTTGTGGGTGTTCAGAGAAGTAAGATCTATGCCTTTGGAGGGCAGTGATGACGGAGCTCCACCGAGGAGCACTGACAGCGAGCCGTGTGCCACCTCGGCTGCCGGTCTCACTCCCCGAGAAGCCAGCTTCAGAGCTGAGCACAAGATGTTTGTCACCCTGGTCCAAATCCTGTTTCTTGCAGGAGGAGCATTTAGGGGGCTTTTTTAATCTAGGGGTACTAATGGTGGGTTTTTGTGCAGTAAGAGCAGTATTCCCTTGCTCAGACTCCAGTCCACTGTGCCCCTTGGCTGAGGAGCACAGCACTTCGCTTGCTGACAGGGAGACCAGCTTCACCACAGCCCCATGTCTTAATCCCCAAGGAGTAGCCTCCATTGGGGAGCTGGATGTGCTTGTCACCTTGACACTGCTGCTCTACTTCATAGGAGCACCACCTCTGCTGCTCTTTGTCATCGCATTATCCATTCTGGGGCGCTGTGTGGGGAGTACACTAGGTGCTTATGCACAGTCCCAGCCATCTGCCAACTTGGCTGTGGTGCACAGCCGTCACGGAGCACCAGCCTCCAGGGCTGCGGCAGAGCCACCTGTCACCTCGGCTCCAGGAGTCAGTCCTGAAGACCCAGGCTCCAGGACGGAGCTGGAGGTTTATCTGCCCTTACTGAGCATGATTGCTCTGGACCTAACACCAGTTGTTCCCCTGTGTGTTGGAGCATCTGCTGTGCCTACTAGAAGGAAGGGCACCCCGAAGACCAGCAGGGAGGGCTGAGGCAGAGCCAGCCTCTACTTGTGCTGGTCTTTTCGGTCCCACCCAAGTCAGCTTCAATGCAGAGCTGGAGCCGCTGTTTCTCTTGGCTGTGCAGCTTTTTCTGGAAGGAGCGCCAGATGAGCTCATTTTGCTGGTGGGACTCCTGACAGCACTAGGCTCTTGTGCCACATGGGAGGCAGCTTCCACCATGTCTCCCGTGCCCAGTGCAGACGGAGCCCCAGTGAGGAGCACTGACAGCGAGCCGTGTGCCACCTCGGCTCCCATGCTCACTCCCGGAGAAGCCCACGTCAGAGCTGAGTTGGGGTTATTTGTAACCCTGACTCTGGTGCAGTTTCTATTAGGTAGACCAGCTGGGGTGCTCTCTGTTCTAGGGATATTTACCATACTACTCTGTGTGGTGAGAGCAGTAGGTGCTTGTGCACAATCTGAGCCATCTGCTAACATGGCCATGCTGCACAGCGGTCATGGAGCACCAGCCTCCAGGGCTGCCTCAGAGCCACCTGTCACCTCGGCTCCAGGGGTCAGTCAGGGCAGAGCTTTGGATCCTTCTGTTCTTGGCCATGATGATTTCCCTGGTGCCAACCCTACCTCTGGCACTGTGTTTTAGAGGAAGTTCAGTACTGGTGCTCAGGCCTGAGGACCCAGCAGTCTCTGGGTCTGAGAGCATCTCGTCCCACCTAGATGCCAGTGTTGGGCGTCCAGACCCCACCAGCTCCCAGTGCTGAGATGGAGGCCCCTTGCGGCTCAGCTCTGCTGCTCCATGCGGAGCGAGCACCAGGCACAAGTGCTTCCATCGAGCCCTGCAGTCCTCACCAGGAGCCCTCTTCCAACTTGGCTCCCTCTGCTTCTTGGGGATCTGAGCCAGATCAAGCATCATTTCCGGCCCAAGAAGCTTGCCACCCTCCCGTGTTGACCAGAGAGTGCGGGCAGCGTGGAGATGCCTCGAGTCCTCTCTGTCCTTCCCTGCTGGGCGGCAACGCTGGGCTGGGCAGAGCTGGGTATGATGGGGGCGGGTTTCCGGTAACTTCTGCTTTCTGGGCCCCTGCTTCCTTCCCCTGGGGCCATGGTTTGTGGTCCCATCCAAGCTCCAGCATGCCTAGCACCTCGTTGTGTAGGAGCACTTGCTCAAGTGCAACCCTGGAGAGCAGCTGAGCCCCCGCCCCTCTCAGCTGTGCAGAATCAAGCACTGGGCCAGACACAGGGGCAGCCAGGGCGCAGCCCACCCTGTGGGCCAGTGGACCTGTGGAGCCGCAGTGCTCATTAGGCAGGCACCTGCTGGGCACCCATGGCTGTCCAGACCTCGTCCTAGGGCTAGGTCCTGTGCAAGTGGGCCAGGAGACAGACATGAGATGGCGGGGCCAGGGTCCAAAGGGGTGGCCTGGGATGTGCCGGTCTCTGGGAGGACTCAGAAGACTCAGGGAAAACAGTGCTCTCCTTGCCCACCTTGGAATCCTGATGGTCCCTTGGGGGCTGGGTGGAATGGAGGCTCAGCACCGCAGACCCAGAGCCTCCCAGTGGCTGCAGTGTCTTCCTCCGTGCTCTGAGCTCCATGCCTGCCGTGGGCTCGGATGCGGGCCTGGGCCGGGGCCTGTGGAGTGTGTGTGACGGGACCTGGTGACCTCGGCGCTCTTCCCCAGGAGCTGTTGCAGAAGGCAGTGCCCAGCCTCTGCCTGGGCTCCATCTGGTCCCAGAGGCACAGCAGGTTGAGGAGCACTTGGCCCCCACCATCCGGGCCGCCGTGGTCCACGCGAACAACGTGTGCTCCTGCGCAATCACCACCTGCGTTGAATTCCTCAGCATGAAGGCGCCAGACAGCGTGCGGGTGGTGGCACCTCGGATCCAGGAGGCCGTGGTATGCTGCAGGCTGTGCTGCCCAGGGCCTCTCCCTCTCCTTGCACCTTTCTCCTGTCTGGGTGTGGGCAGTGTGGTCACCGGCCTGTGTGGAGCTCAGATCCTCCTGGCCAGGCCTGTGCTTCCCAGGCCCAGCCTCTCTCAGGCCCCTCCCTGGCTGGCTGCTCTCTGGGTCCTGCCACTCAGCCAGTGGCAGGCCAAATCTTCTGGGGTGGTGGGAGTCCCTGCTCGAGTTCTTCCGCTCTAGCAGGCCTCTCTCAGCCAGGCCTCTGCCCAAGGACCAGGGCAGGAGGTGGCCGCAGTGCCAGGCAAGGCTCAGGCAATTTTCCTCCCCAGGATGCAGATCCCTGTGGAAGTTCTCACTGCACGCCATGGTCTCTGCCCTGCAGACGGCAGCCATCCTCCGCCTGGACAGGACTTGGCAGGAGATCCGCAGGTGGGCCCCCGACTCCTCGGGAGATGCTTTGGTAGCACACAGGGAAGCCATCGCCCACTTCAAACCCTGGCCTACAAGGTGGGCTGGGGAAGCCGGCTGGGCGGTCCTACCTCGGCCCAGCCAGGGCAATCCTCGGCAGGCGTATGGCAGCTCCTTTCCGCCTGAATTTCCCGACACAGAATGGGTGCTGGCGCACAGGCACACGGGCACAAGCACACAAGAGGGCACAGGGGCTGTGCAGGGTGTCTGGTGGCCACACATCTCTTTCCAGTTGAGCAGAGCAGAGCTGCCTGGTGGGTTGGGTGGCACAGCATTGTGCCAGGACGACGAATCCACTCCTGGCCTGTGGGTCCCTGGAGCTCAGTAAAACCCTTTGGAACCTCTTGTGTGGGCTGATGGGAGGCTGGCCTCCCACACAAAATGGAGTCCAACTGCCTCCCCTCCCCCTCCCAACTGTCACCTTCTCTCTGCCCCTCTGCAGAGCCAGCTTGCTTTCATTTCCCAAGCTGGCAGGCAGGATTTCTGCAGTAAAAAGGACTCCAAGAGCAGAGAGCTGCTGCGAAAGGTATGGGAGGAGGAGGGGAAGGCAGAGGGCAGAGGTGGATGGGCGCTCACGCGGGAATCAGCGCCCTGCTGCTGGGGTGTGTGAAGCGTGGCTTGCTCTTCTCTTGGGGAGGAAGGCAAAGGAGGATTCTGTGAGGCCCTTATGCAGGTCGGGCCCGTGGAGCCCTAGCAGCCTGTGGGCACGGGATGCTGTGGGGAAACACAGAGTCATCCTCGGAAGCAGGGAGCCCAGGACTGAGGACTGCTCCTCCCCGAGGGCCCCAGCATCCCACTGGTTGCCAAATGTGTTGTAAGCCCGGGTATGTGGCGGCCCTTCCCAAACCATGCTGGGCTGACTCCAGGATGCCTCCGACTGGCTCAAGGTCCAGAAGAGGCCGGCTCTGACGAGGGGCTTTCAGGGCTGCCCCTGGGGCACCTAGGGCCCTCTGGGCTCTGTGCAAACCTCCAGACCCAGCACGACCACCTGCAAGCACTGCGGGGCTCTGAGGTCTTGGCGGGAGCAGAGGCTGCGCATGCTCTCACATGAGCTGAGCGGTCCTAGCAAAGAGCAGCAGCTGTGGACAGCTCAGGGCCTGCTACCTCACGCCTCCAGGCTACTTCCTCCTAAGCCAAAAGCACATCTGAGTATTGCCGATCAAAGCTAGGCTGGCAGTCAAATCTGTGAGCTGAACTCTCCAAACCGGGAAAGGGAGCCATGGCTCAAGGGCTAGAGCTCCAGCTCCAAGCTTCAGAGGTCAAGGACCACACAGGCCCTGCCATCTATCCCTAGAACTGAAAGAACCCTAGGAAAAGAGACCCCAAAAGAACAAAAAGGGGGAGGCCAGCTCCCTGGGCATCGTTGCTGGCCTCTCTGGCTGCTTCCATGGGAAGTGCAGAAGGCACAGCCTCCTCCACAGGCACCTGCTGTGCACAAGTGGGCCCTGGGAAACTCCTGGCCCAGCTGCACAGAGGCAGTTTCCTGCCCTGGCCCATGAGCAGGGGCTGGCCCGAGAGGGGAAGATGTTCCAGGGGTCTGGGTCCCCACCCTACTTGCTTAGGAGTGCCAGGATCTGGGTCAGGAAGGAGTCTGGAAGTCTATGGTGCCCTCCCTTCAGGCTCATCTCCTGTAAGGACCCTGACACATAGACAACTAGCCAACTGGACTCTGCTCAGAGGCTGCAGGGCCCCTTCCCCTGCTGACCTTCAGGGCACTGGACAGGCCACCAGCCCTGTCTGGACCTCAGTTTTCCCCTCTCCTAACAGAAAGATGCAGAGCGGCCGGGGCTGAGGTCCCAGGCTGGCATTTGAGCTGCCAAGGAGAAAGAAATGAATGTGGCTGAGTTCTGAGGAGGCCCGGGCCCCACATGCCAGCCAGGCCAGCAGCACTGGTGGCAGGCAGGCAGGCAGGCAGGCAGGCAGTAGGGGAAGGAGGGAGGGAGGGAGGGAGGCATACAGGCAGGGAGGCAGGCCAGCAGGCATGGAGGGAAGGCATGGAGGCAGGGAGGCAGCCAGGCAGGGAGACAGGCAGGACACCCCGGGTTCCCCAGCCCATTCAGACAAAGCTTGCAGATGAGGAAGCAGGCAGAGGGGAGGCCAGGTCCCCAGGTGAGATCCCACAGCAGTGAGTGCTGGAGCAGAACCTAGGCTAGACTTGGCCTGCCCAGGGGTGAGCTCTGGGGCTCGGACCAGCGGTCATGTCAGTCCCAAGGGGAAGACACTGGCAGTAGAAAGGACAGGACAGTGCCCTTGCCAACACCAGCCTCCATCCTGACAGGAGCCTTGCATATTTGATGTGAAAGAGCAGCAGCCCAAAGCAAGCCCCAGGAGGTTACAAAAGACGGTGAGAAACTAGGACGTAGGCCAGGTTGCCTGAGAGAGAGGAGGTGCGGCGTGGCCTGGCTCTGTTCACCTTCAACCTCACTCCCAAGGGGCCCCAAGGAGAGGGAGGACTCTCACCTGGCAGAGGAGGAGCCTGGGGAGCTAGCTGGCTGGCAGTGGGGAAGGGGGAAGTGGAGGCAGCAGAGCTGGGCTTGGCAGAGTCTAGAGGAGGGGGGTGGGCAGAGGTGGCCTAGCTCACTTTGGGATCTGCAAAGGCCAGAATAAGATTGGACCTGGGGCCGTTTGCAGTCCCATGTAGCGGGAAGGAGCTCTGGAAATAGGTGGCCTGAAGTTCCCCAGGATGCTGTGCCATGGAACGCCGTGAGGGGCTGAGGGCTGGCTGAGAAGCCCTGGGGACTGGGAGAGGGGTGGGCCCTCGCCTTGCCCATCCCCCACCCAAACCAACAGGTGCTGACCATGGCATCGTTGCCTACCTGGGCATCTTCCTGGTGGGCGTCATGATGTTGGATGCTGCATATCAAGACGTCCAGGAGGTGAGTAGCCAGGGCCAGATGGAGCCTGGTGCTGCAGGGGAACGTCCCCTGGGAGTCCTGAGCTCTGGCCCTCCTGACAGCACCAAGGTCATTTCACACTCAGTCCTCACCCCCGCTGACCAGGTGCCGCCCAGGGCTGCCTGCCCTCGGCACTGTGCACACAGAGCCCTGCTGGGCCTTCAAGTCCACCCAGGGAGGTGGCAGGGACTAAGCGAAGCCAGGCTTTCCCAAGACAAGCAACCTGAAGCCCAAGAGAGACCTTTTCACCTGAAGCAGCAACCTCCCTCCTAGCCTCAGAGGGGTTAGACCACACAGTCCCTGAACCTGACCTCACTCTGGGTGCCCAGGGCTCCTCTGAAAGGGGCCCTGCTCCTGTGTATGCAGGCGGGATCCCCTGACCAGAGGAGGGCTTGGCCCGAGGTCGGAAGGGAAAATGGGCCCCATTCTAACTGCATTGCCCTGTGCCTTTTAGGAAAGAATGGCGTCGAAGAAATGTATGAAGGTGAGTGGCAACTGCCAGACAGGACAGGGTGGGGGGAGCTGCCTGTAGGTCCAGTCAGGCCTGCCCAGCTGGCCTCTGTGCATGGGTGCGATGGGTAGAGTATGTCCCACTCCCAGGCAGGGTGGGTGTGGGTGGCGGGACAGTGCCCTGGGCAGGACAGTGAGGCCTCGGCTGTGGGTGGCAGAGCACAGCTGCCCTCTGTGCATGGGTGCGATGGGTAGAGTATGTCCCACCCCCAGGCAGGGTGGGTGTGGGTGGCATGTGGGACAGCTCCCTGTGCAGGACGGTGAGGCCTCGGCTGTGAGATCCCGCAGAGGCCCGGGGGTCCTCAGTGGAGGGTTGTGTGGCAGAGCATGCAGAGGAGGTGGGTCCCTCCCCAGCCAGCCTAGCCCTGCGCAGGCCAGCCTAGCCCTGTCCCTGCCCTGGTGCTCTCCCTGGCCAGGAGAATGAGTCATGGAGCTTTGGAAGAAGCTGCAACACCGCTGAAAATATTATCACCTTGAAGCCAATGAGGCCTTCCTTGCCTGGTTCAGGGGCCTGGAGCGGCTGAGCAAGGATGCCAGGTGGGTTAGCAGACATTGGGGCAAAAGGAGTGTAGGCCCTAGGATGGGGTGCAGAGGGCCTGAGGTGTGTCCCTGTGTGTGGGGGACCCCACAGAGTCTCTGGGGGTCCTGATGCAGGGTGGTTGCCAGGCTCTCAAGTTCAGGTCGACTCTGGTAGGGACCTGAGCACAGCACTTGGTCACCTGACCACCATGTCTTGTCTTAGCTACACGCTGTCCTGTGCACAAAAGCCCCAGAGGCAGACTGACAGTAGCAGCCTTCCTGGCAAGTAGCGCTCAGGCGTTGGGAAGGCTGGGAAGAAGTAAGTGGCTGGGCCCTGGAGGGCAGAGGCCAGGGAAGACGCTGGGCTGGGACGCAGCAGCCGACAGCTGATGCTGACTTGTGCACTGACAGCAGCTTCAGTGGCAGTTCCCAGCCCACATCACGGGAGCATCTCAAGCGGGGCTCAGGTAGCAGCTGCGGCGGCGGCAGCAGTGCACACCCACTGAAGGAGCCTCAGACAGGGGCGCCAAGGGCGCTGTCCTTGTCCAGAAGGGCAGTCCAGCTCCCGCTGCCCCTCCACAGGAGCCTCGAGGGGCAATCCTCCCAAGAGCAGAACGAGGTGCCAGCCTGTCCCTCTGACCTATCCCACCCCCCGCACTAGAGTGGCAACCAAGGGACCCAGAAAGTCCAGCGTCTGCTCACTCACCAAGGCTCTGGAAGGCCCTAGAGCTGCCTTCCTGGCTGGGCACCCAGCTGACGAGGCTGTCACTGCATGTCAGGGTCGGCAATGCCCCGTGAACTCTGGGCACATGGGGGATGCCCGTGAGATGCAGCAGCCCAGCCTTCCCTTCAGCCTCAGACACAGCCAGGACCAGAACAAGCCAGAGCCAGAGTTGGGGATTGGGAGTGGAGAGCACTGTCTGTCTGGGGCCTCTGTATGAGCAGCAGATGGGAGACTCCAGTCTTCAGGATGAGCTTGCCTGAGCACACAGGAAAGTGTACCAAAGCATCCTGGTGAGTTGGCAGTGGGGGTTCCCTGGAGTCCTCACCCAGCCAGGACACAGCCCTGTGGCCTCTTCCAAGTCTTTTCCCTTCCCTCTTCCTGGGCCCCTGCTGTGGGGAATGAATACCACAGCATGCCTCAGGGAGCAGGCAGGGCTCAGGGTGTACCTGACCACAGGCAGGCAGGCAGGGTGGCTTGGAGGCAGGGAGTCAGGGAGGCAGGGATGCAGGGAGGCGGGTAGGCAGGCAGAGACGCTTGGAGACAGGCAGGCAGGCAGGCAGGGATGCTTGGAGGTAGGGAGGCAGAAAGCACACAGGCAGGCAGGCAGGCAGGCAGGCAGGGTGGCTTGGAGGCAGGGAGGCAGGGAGGCACACAGGCATAGCAGCAGGAAGGCAGGCAGGGAGGCAGGGAGGCAGCGAAGAGGGAGGCAGGCAGGACAGCCCGGGTTCCCCAGCCCCTTCAGGCAAAGCTTGCAGATAAGGAAGCAGGCAGAGGGGAGGCCAGGTCCCCAGGTGAGATCCCACAGCAGTGAGTGCTGGAGTAGAACCTAGGCTAGACTTGGCTCTGGGGGGTGGGCTCTGCGGCTCGGCCCAGCGGTCACATCAGTCTCAAGGGGAAGATACTGGCAGTAGAAAGGAGGACAGGACAGAGCTCTTGCCAACACCAGCCTCCATCCTGGCAGGAGACTTGCATTTTTGCTGAGAAGGATACGTAGGAGGTTACAAAAGATGGTGAGTGACTAGGACCTAGGTCAGGTTGCCTGAGAGAAAAGAGGCGCAGCGTGGCCTGGCTCTGTTCACCTTCAACCTCACTCCCAACGGGACCCAAGGAGAGGGAGGACTCTCACCTGGCAGAGGAGGAGCCTGGGGAGCTAGCTGGCTGGCAGTGGGGAAGGGGGAAGTGGAGGCAGCAGAGCAGGGCTTGGCAGAGTCTAGAGGAGGGGGGTGGGCAGAGGTGGCCTAGCTCACTTTGGGATCTGCATAAGAAACCATAGAATTGGACCTGGGGCTGTTTGCAGTTCCAGGCAGCAGGAAGAAGCTCTGGACAGAGGTGGTCCAAATTTCTCCTGCACACTGTGCTGTGGAAAGCCCTGTGGGGCTGAGGGTTGGCTGAGAAGTCCTGGGGACTGGGAGAGGGGTGGGCGCTGGCCTTTGCCCATCCCCCACCAAAACAACAGGTGCTTACCACGCATCGTTGCCTACCTGGGCATCTTTCTGATGGATCTCAGGATGCTGGACGCAGCATATCAGGACGTCCAGGAGGTGAGTAGCCAGGGCCAGATGGGCCTGGTGCTGCAGGAGAACGTCCCCTGGGAGTCCTGAGCTCTGGCCCTCCTGACGCCCTAAGGTCATTTCACACTCAGTGCTCACCCCCTCTGGCCAGGTGCCGCCCAGGGCTTCCTGCCCTTGGCGCTGTGCACACAGAGCCCAGCTGGGCCTTCAAGTCTCCCCAGGCAGGACGCGGGGACCAAGACAAGCCAGGCTTTCCCAGGACAAGCAACCTGTGGCCCAAGAGAGACCTTTTCACCTGAAGCCACAACCTCCCTCCTAGCCTCAGAGGGGTTAGACCACACAGTCCCTGAACCTGACCTCACTCCGGGTGCCCAGGGCTCCTCTGAAAGGGGCCCTGCTCCTGTGTATGAACACGGGATCCCCTGGACAGAGGAGGGCTTGGCTGGAGGTCGTAAGGGATGAGGGGCCCCATTCTGACTCCATTGCCTTCTGTCTTTTAGGAAAGAATGGCGCTGAGGAAATGTATGAAAGTGAGTGGCAGCTGCCAGATAGAACAGGGTGTGTGGGGAGCTGCCTGGAGGTCCAGTCAGGCCTGCACAGCTGGGGCATGTGCATGAGTGCAAGGGGTAGAGAGAGTAGGTCCCATCCCTGGAAGGGTGGGTGTGGGTGGCATGTGGGACAGCTCCCTGGGCAGGACGGTGAGGTCCAGCGTGGCTCAGCCAGCAGCGTGGCAGGGGCAGCAGCAGCGTGGCTCAGCCAGCAGCGTGGCAGGGGCAGCAGCAGCGTGGCTCAGCCAGCAGCGTGGCAGGGGCAGCAGCAGCGTGGGCCTCACTGCAGGATCCTCAGACAGCAGCACCAAGGGCGCTGTGTCCTGCTCCACATGGGCAGTCCCGCTCCCCCTGTCCTCAACAGGAGCTTGAGGGACAATCCTCCCAAGACCAGGACGAGGTGCCAGCCTGCCTTTCTGGCTTATCCCACCCCTTCCACTGGAGAGGCAACCAAGGGAACTAGGAAGTCCAGCGCCTGCTCACTCACCAAGACTCGGGAAGGCCCTAGAGCTGTATTCCTGGCTGGGGCACCCAGCTGTCAAGGCTGTCCCTGCAGGTCAGGGCATGCGACGCTTCGTGAACTCTGGGCTCGTCGGGGATGCCTGTGACGTGCAGCAGCCCAGCCTTCCCTTTAGCCTCAGACAGCCAATACAAGCCCAAGACACAGCCAGACCTGGGGCTTGCGAATGCGCAACAGCAGCTGCTCCTTGGCCTCTGTGTGAGCAGCAGCTGGGAGACTCCAGGGTCTTCAGGGTGAGCCTGCCTGAGCACCCAGAACATGTGTACCAAAGCATCCTCAGAAGTAAGGCAGCAGGCCGGTCCCTGGAGTCCTCAACCAGCCAGGACACAGCCCTATAGCCACTCCATGTCCTTTCCCTTCCCTCCTCCAGGGTCCCCCCAGTAGGTGGGTGTGTGTGTGAAGAACACAGCTTGCTGCAGACAGAAGGCAGCGCTCAGGTCTGTACCAGGACACAATCAGACATGCAGGCAGGCAGGGAGGCAGGGAGGCAGGCAGGCAGGGAGGCAGGCAGGCAGGGAGGCAGGGAGGCTGGAAGGAAGCAGGCCAGCAAGCAAGCATGCAGGCTTGAGGGAGTGGTGGAGGCAGACAGGCAGGGAGGTAGGGAGGCATGGAGGCAGGCAGGGAGGTAGGGCAGCAGGTACAAGTAGTGTTCCCAGTTCCCAGGCCAGAATCTCAATCCAACCACACACTGGGCCCCTGAGGAGGCCTGAGGGGAAGAAACAGGGAGACGGGAGATGAGGTCCTGGCCCGGGACAGGCAGAGTCCACCTGGGACCTCTTCACTTTCCCCGAAAGAAGGATGTCCTGAGACTGGTGTTTGGAGCAGGGGCTTAGCCAGGAAGGAAGTGGATTTCCTGGGAGGGAATGGGTGACCCAGACAAGGCAGGGGGAGGCTGCTTAGTAGGCTGTGGTCCCAATGGAATGGTAGTTGGACCAACCTGGCCAGCGCCACCTGGTGGCCTGGGTGTGAATCAGGACAGTGGAGTCTGGGTGGTGCTCAACCCAGAAGCCACAGAATCAGCTCGCCAGTGAAGTGGCCCAGTGGAGAAGCCTCTTTCCTCTTGCAAGGCCTCCAGGGTGCCCCAATCATCTGTAGCCTCTCCTTCCTCATGCTTCCTCATGGAGAGTCCAGGCCACACTGTCCTGCTCAGTCCCCTCCCGGCCACCAGCCACAAAGGCTGTGATTAGACCCCAGCAGGGAGGCTGTGTCCTGCTGTGTGCTCTGCTCAGAGCCTCAGGGCAGCTGGACGAGGCTGCAGCCCTGTCCTCCACCCCTGCAGCCTCCAGCCCAGCATGGGGCCTGGCTGCTAGGAGGTCCTGCTCCCGGGCTCTGGGCCTCTTCCCTCCCTTGGGGTTGGGAGAGTCTGGTGTGTGTCCTTTGGCCATGCACATGGATTCTGTGAGCCCGGAGACACCAGAGCTGAGCAGGATCCCAGCTGGGAGGAGGCGGCACACTGCTGAGGAGAGCGGGGCTGGAACTAGTCCAGGCCCAGGCCCATCCTTACCTCCCAGAGCCCTCGCTCAGCAAGGAAGAGTGCACACAGCCCCATGGCGCCATGTGTGACTCCCCTGCCGAGCGCTGAGAGGGCTCCAGAGGATCCTTGGCACTGACTGGTGGCAAGGCAGGCACTCTGGACACCGGCCCTGATGGTTTCTTTCCTATTCTGCCCCAGGTGACCAACCAGAAGAAGACGAGGGCTGTCATCCTCCAGGCCATGGAAACACTCTTGGTAGGGGACCAAGATGGCGACGGGACAGGAGGGAAACTCCACAGCCCTGTCTAACCAAAAAGAATGTTCCAGTTCCAACACTATACTTCTCTAAGAGACCGACAACAACAAAAAGATGAACACCCAGAGAAAAAGAGGAGGTAGAGAAAAACAAAAAAGAAAGAAACGGAAGAATTTCAGAACGTAAAAGAGCGAAGACCCATCCCCCAACTCTTGCTGGCAACACAGCTACACCCCAAACCATAGCCAGCCTGGCCCAGCGGGGGATGTGGAGACCCCGGAGACGCAGGGGGTCATCTGCAGATTGCCCACACAAAACACGCCTGAAATACTGGTGCTGGACCCGCTGATCACAGCAAACAAGGAAACCTCGGAGCATGCACAGAGACCCCTCACCCACCCGTCACCTGCTGAGCAGAGGGGCTGCATCCCGCCAAAGCCACTCAGCCCCACAGCTCCACAAGGGGAACCCCAGATCTACAGGGGTCCGCCCATAGAATGCCAGTGCAGAAGCCCCTCAAGGGACTGGTGTTGATCTGTAGAGCACAAACAGACTAACCTCAGCGCTCAGAACCTGCACATAACCCTCCCCTCACCCCTTGGCCAGATGCCAGTGCAGCCCACCGAGCCGACTCTGACAGCAGCAACAGAGGCCGAGAAAGGAGAAACACTGACACACATCCACCACCGCCCGGCCCAGCCCACAAGCCTCTCAATCAGAGGCAGATCGCAGATCGCAACAGCAACCAGCAACCTACATCGCACAGAAACAACAGCTGGAGGGTTCCCAATGAGCCGCTGGGTGAGTTCCCCGCAGGCAACAGCATATCCCCCCTCAAGGGAGACCAGAGCTGGCCCAGATCTTGACCTAGGCCCCTGCCCCAACACCTGGACTACAGGTTCCACTAAAACTAGGAACTGTTTGAGAGCTCCACCAGCTCGTGGAGCACATCCAGCTGGCCAGGCTAGATCAAGAGAGTCCCTGGGAGGGAGTTTAAATGCCCAAGCCGGGAACAGCACCCGTGGGTCACCATAGCCAACAGCGGAAGAACCCGAACTGTACAATTCAGGCTGTATAACCCTCACTGGATACCCAGCAGCACAGGTCCACCTGGCGTGCCCCAGATTGGGGACCAGGGGCCAGAATCAGGCCTGGGGATCAGGTGCCTGAGCAACCAGCTTCTGATTGAAGTCAGAAGCTAAGCACACCCCTCAGCAGAGGGGGGGACGCAGGGAACTGCGCCCCCTGGGAATCGCTCCTGTAACAGCAAAAGACCTGTGTGTCCAGGGCAGGAGAACCAGAAGGCCGAACCCTGCCAGAACCTGACCCCTACATCCCAGGCCAAGGATTGGACAACTCAGGCCGCCTGCACCTGATAAGTCAGGAGCTCAGGCTGTTAAGGTGGCTCAGTGGTAGAGTGCTTGCCTTGTGTGGAAGATGCCCTGAATCCTATTCCTCAACACTACATAAGCAGAATGGACAAGTAAGGGAGCTGTGGCTCAAATGGTAGGGTGCTAGCCTTGAGCCGAAGAGCTGAGGGACAGCCCCCAAGCGCAGAGTTCAGGACCATGACAAACCAAAAAAACAAACAAACAAACCAACAACATCATGAGTTCATAGCAGACGGCAGCAACTGGGAGAGTACATCCAGGACATCCGATCTCACCAAGAGCACCTGTCGGAGTAAACAGAAGCAGTCTACCCTGCTCAGTCCTTCTAAAGGTGGGAACTGCCAGTGATTTACAGCAGACAGCAAGAGCCCTAGCCCTAGCCCAGACTAGCAGCTGGAGGTTGGCCTCTCCTCAACAGAACTGAGACTGGGTACAGACTCTCTCAGCCAATCCAGGGCTGAGAATGAGCTTCTTCAATTGATTCAGGAACTAGCCCAGAACCAAGCAAAGATAGCCACCTATTGACCAAAACAAAATTTCAGATTAACCTCCAACAATCCCTGAATCCCCATGCCAAAATGAAAGAGAAAAATTAAAGGATAGCAAACTACCCCCCAAAAGCCAGCAGCCACAGGAATGGAAGAAAAATGCTGAATTCAAGAGATGCTGGAGGCAATGACTCAAGAATTAAAGAGAGAAATAGGTCAGAAATTTAAAGAACACAGAAACGAAATATCAAAAGAGATGCAGGATTGCAAACAGGAGATGCACGCAAACATAGATGCAGTACACACCTCACTAAGAGGTGAGATTAATACTCTGAGAATCAACATAGAATCCATGAATAGATCAATTTCCTCCCTGCAAACCACAATGGAAGCCACAGGTAACAGAGTGAACGAAATGGAATTTAGAGTGTCAGATATGGAAGACAAAATGCAGTAACTGGGAAAAAAAGTCACAGATCTGGAAAAATCACTTAAATTATGCCAAAGGCAAATCCAAGAGCAAGCAGACAGTGCCAAGAAATTTGACCTTCGTATAATTGGAGTGGATGAAGGTGAGGAATATCAAAGCAAGGGAATGCAGCACCTAATTCAGCAAGATTATCAATGAAAATTTCTGCCATCTTAAAAGAGAACATCTTACCTACATAACAGAAGCATATAGAACACCTAATAAGCAGGATCCCAGGAGAAACACTTCTAGGCACCTTATTGAAAAAATGATAGATCTGAAAAATAAAGAAACAATCTTGCATGCTGCAAAACGAAAGAAGGAGCTACATTGCAATGGGAAAAAATCCGAATCACTGCAGATCTCTCCACACAGGCACTGAATGCAAGAAAGGGCTGGGAAAGTACGATCCGAGCCCTGAGAACCAATAACTGCCAGTCCACGCTGATATACTCAGCAAAACTAGCATTCACATTTGATGGAGAAACTAAAATGTTCAATACTAAAGAGAAATAAATGAATTCATACACAGTAAAGCAGCATTACAAAGAATACCAAGAGGGGGAATACAACCTGAAGAAAGCAATCAGGAACAGGGATCCTCATCAGACAGGTATTGCTAGACTTCCAACTTAGTAAGCACAGGAGGAAAGGACAGAAGGAAAACTTAAGAAAAGAGGAAATGACAGGAAACACAATGCATCTCTCTATAATAACCATACATATTAACAGACTGAATTCACCAATCAAAAGCAAAAGAACTGCAGATTGGATCCAAAAACAAGACCCATCCATCTGTTGCCTTCAGAAGACCCACCTTTCAGCCAAACATACAAACACACTCAGAGTGAGGGTTGGAGAAAGATCTACCAAGCAAATGCCCCAGTAAGAAAGCAGGAGTAATTTTCCTGATATCTGACAAAATAAACTTTTCATTAAAATCAATACAAAAAGACATGGAAGGACAGCACATATTAATACAGGAAACAATCCAAGAAGAGGGTGTTATCATTATCAACTCATACTCCCCAAACATTGGAACACCCAAATATGGTAAGCAAATACTCTCAAACTTACAGAATAAAATAGATCCAAATATAACACACCACCCTCACCAAAGGACAAGTCTTCCAACCAGAGGATTGGAAAAGAAGCTACAGAATTAAGTGAGGCCATATGTCAAGTGGAACTAACTGACATCTACAGATTTTCCACCCTAAAATGACACATTACATGTTCTTCTCAGCAGCTCATAGAACTTTCTCCAAAATAGAGCATGTCATAGTTCATACAAGGAGCTTAAGCAAATACAAGGGTATTGACATAATGCCTTGTATCCCATTTGACCACAGTGGAATCAAGCTAGTTCTCAATAGCAAAGCATACCATAGAAATTCCTCAAATATACGGAAATTGAACTTCTAAGCAATACCTGGGTAACAGAAGAAACTAAAGAAGAAATTAAAGAAGGAATTAACAAGTTCTTACAATTCAATGAAAATGAAGACACATCACAAAGAAACCTGTTTGACACAACAAAAGTAGAACCCAGGGGCAAATTTATCACCCTCAGTGCCCACATCAAGAAAATAGAGACAGACCAAGTAAATAATCTCATGTTGCAATTAAAATTGCTAGAAAAACATGAAAAAATGGAACATAACATTACTAGATGGAGCCAGATAACCAAATTAAGAGCTGAAGTTAATGAGATAGAGAATGGGAAAATTATTAATAAAATTAATAAAAATGAAAGCTTTTTTTGAAAAAATAAACAAAATTGATGGACCTTTGGCAAGATTAAAGAAGAGAGGAAACCCAAATCAACAAGATCAGGGATGCCAGGGGAAAAAATCACAACACATATTCAAAACATCCAAACAATTATAAAGAACTATTTTCAAATTCTATATTCACTAAAGAAAGAAAGCCTAGCAGAAACGGATGCCTTTTGAGAAAAATACAAGTTGACCAAACTGAGCAAAGTAGATATAATAAAAATAAACCAATGTCTTACAATGAGATACAGGAAACAATCAGAAGTCTTCCAACAAGGAAAAGCCCAGGACCAGATGGATTCACAATGGAATTCTATAAGATCTTTAAAGAAGAATACCCATACTCCTCAAGCTCTTCAACGAAATAAAAAAAGAGAGAGCTATCCCACTCATTCTACGATGCCAATATCACACTCACCCCCAAACCAGGCAAAGATCCAACAAAAAGAACTATAGACCTATCTCCTTGATGAACACAGATGCAAAGATCCTTAACAAAATTCTAGCCAACAGAATCCAGGAACACATCAAGAAAATCATACACCATGACCAAGTAGGCTTCATCCCAGAGATACAAGGATGGTTTAACATACATAAATCAATAAATGTAATCCAACACATCAACAGATCCAAGGTCAAGAACCACATCATTATCTCCATTGATGCAGAAAAGGCTTTTGATAAGATACAACATTTATTCCTGTTAAAAGCTCTGGAGAAAATAGGAATAGAAGGAACATTCCTTCAAGCAATAAAAGCCACATACCACAGACCAGTAGCCAATACTATACTCACTGGGGAAATACTACAACCAATTCTCCTAAAGTCAGGAACAAGCCAAGGATGCCCACTGTCTCCACTCCTCTTCAATATAGTCCTGGAATCCTTAGAGCAATAAGGCAAGAAAAAGACATTAAAGGGATCTGCATAGGGAAGGAAGAAGTTAAACTATAGCTTTTCACAGATGACATGTTACTATACCTCCATGATCCCCAAAACTCTGCCCCCAAACTCTTAGAACTTATACCTTGGCAAAGTAGCAGGATACAAAATCAACCCACAAAAATCAGTCACCTTCCGGTACACCAACAATATACAAGCAGAAAGGGAAATAAAGGAAATAGCCCCACTCATAATACCTCCCCAAAATAAAATAGGAATTAACCAAAGATGTAAAAGAACTATTTAATGAAAACTATAACATGTACAGAAAGAAATTACAGAGGACACCAGGAAATGGAAAGACCTTCCATGCTCTTGAATAGGCAGACTTAATATAGTAAAAATGGCCATACTGCCTAAATGCAATTCCTATGAAAATCCCAATGACGTACATTACCAAAATGCAGAAAACAGCCCAAAATTCATATGAAACAACAAAAGACCTAGAATAGCCAAAACAATTCTGGGCAAAAAGGACAACATGGGAGGAGTCTCATTGCCGGACTTCAAACTCTACTATAGAGCCATACTGACAAAGATAGCCTGGTACAGGCACAAACACAGACCCGAAGACCAGTAGAATAGAAGATCCAGAAATAAAACCACAGGCCTACAGTCAGCTGATTTTGTGGAAAAAGCACAGCCTCTTCAACTACTGGTGCTGGGAAAACTGGGTGGTCCCATGCAGAAAACTAAAAGTGGACCCCAGCCTGTCACCATGCACTAACATCAACTCAAAATGGATTAAAGACCTTAACATCAAACCTGAAACTCTGAAACTACTGCAGGACAAAGTAAGAGACACACTTGAACTTATAGGCACTGGCAGGATCTTCCTGAACAGAGTTTGAGTCCCAACAAATGGGACTTTCTTAAAATAAAAAGTTTCTTCACAGCTAATGACATAGCAACCAAACTAGAAAGACAGCCAACTACCTGGGAAAAAACATTTACCAGCTATATATCAGACAAGGGGTTAATATCCAGTATAAACAGGGAACTCAAGAAATAAATCCCTCCCAAGCCCAACAAATCAGTTATCAAATGGGCAAGGGAACTAAAGAGAGACTTCTCAGAAGAAGAGATAAAAATGGCAAAGAAACACATGAGGATATGTTCACCATCCCTGGTTGTAAAGGAAATGCAAATAAAAACAAACCTGAGAATACCACTTTACCCCAGTCAGAATGGCCCACATCCTAAAGTCAGCCAACGACAAATGCTGGAGGGGATGCAGAGAAAGAGGAACCCTATTACACTGCTGGTGGGAATGTATACTTATACAAACACTTTGGAAAGCAGTCTGGAGGGTCCTCAGAAAGCTAACTCTTGACCTCCCTTACGACCCAGTCATACCACTCCTAGGCATCTATCCTGAACAACAGGAACCAGGATACAAGGACACATGCACCTCCATGTTCACTGCAGCACTGTTCACAATAGCTAGGCTATGGAAACAACCCAGATGCCCCACCACAGATGAATGGATCCAAAAATTGTGGTATCTACACACATTGGGATATTATGCAGCCATTAGAAAGGACAAAATAATGGCATTTGCAGGGAAATCATGTTGAGTGAGGTCAGCCAAGAGCAAAGAGACAAACAACACATGGTCTCCCTGATAAGTGGATGTCAAATCCAAAATGTACGGTGATAGGACAAAGAGAACAAGACCTGAGAAACAAAGGACCTCCACTCATCTGGTCCAATCACTAGTAAATAGCCCATGCTGCTGATCACATAGATAGTGTCTACGGTGCACACCGGAGGGAAACTAGGAGGAGGACACAGAACTAGAGGAATCAGGGGAAAACATAGGACAGTGGGACCCATCAGCTGCACTGGACACTGACCAAAACAAACTAAGCAACTCACTGGCAGCGATGGAAGGGAGGGAAGGAGTGGGAAAGAGGGAAGAGCTGACACTATGCAAAAGGAGAGGAATGTACATATCACCCCATGTGGAAGACATCACTGTATTGTCACAGCTCATAGAACTCATACACTTTATAGACCACGATAGACAATTTGCCCCAGGAAAGTTAGCATGTGTTTGTGACTTTAAGCATCACTATCCCAAAATACTGTGACATTTGTGAAATTATGTAATCACTTAAGCACAATGAAGAATTTGCAAAAATAAAAATAAAAACCCCACACAAAACAACAGTCTTGGTGCCAGAGGACCGGGCAGAAGACAGGGAGCTGGTCCAGATGGTGTCAGGATCAAAGTGAGTCAGAGGCAGACAGCCAGGGAGATGGCAGAGCAGGCTGGGCATGTGCACAGGCCCGGATGCGGGGACAGCAGCAGAAGGGTGGGCTTTGGGCACTGAGCCCCAAGTGGGCACTGGATGCTCCAGGTCCCAGCATGGCCGAAGTGACTCTGGACATGCCTGCCCTGACACTGCCCTGCCCTCCCACCTGGCCTGCCCGCAGAGGGAACAGGCAGTGCAGAGACAGCATCAGTGCAGAGGGCAGAGCATGCAGTGCTATGGGACAGGGGTCGCATCCCTCCCCAGAAGACACTCTGTCTGCTCCAAGGGGGAACATGGCTTCAGAAAGAATCTCACATATGGGTGCAACTCAATGGAAAAGTACTTGTCTAGCCTCCAGGAGACCATCAAGTTGTCCCCAGAGCATTGAAGAAAGGTACCCTTCCCTACTCAGGGATCCAAAAGTGGTCCACCAGAGTCCTGTGATGAATCCATGCTAGTGACAGCAAAAGCACACCTTTGTGAGCTGAGTCAGTGTTGTGGAAAGAACAGAATCGAGGCCCAGAGAGAGCTAAGGAGACCTCGCTGACCATCTTCTCTGCTTCTGTGTTGTTGCTCACATGTAGTGGAGAGTGGCCAATGTCTTTAGGAGGATGAGAGACAGAAACATGGGAGTGAGACACAGAAAGATTGAGGTGGGGGAGCAGAGAGACAGATGGACAGAATGACAAACAGCAAGAGAGACAGAGACAAAGACGGAGACAGAGAGTTCCTATGTACCGGATCATCAAGGCTTCTGCCCATGGTTTCACTGCTCTGTGGTCTTTGCAATGAGCTAAAACCCATCAGGTGCTTGGTGGGGATGATCAGCATTGATTGCCGCTTGCCTGTCATCAAGCCTTTGCTAGTTTCCTGCACCCTTCTCCTGGTGAAGGCCGGCCGCATGGGTTCCCTTCTTCCCGGAAAGGAAGTGAGAGGCCTAGCCAGACTAATGATGGTGGATGAGAAACAAGAATGTGGGCAGGAGGTGAGTGCAGGGTAGACGTAGTTGACAGGAGACTCGTGGCCAGAGGGACTGGGAGGAGGAACAGCCTGCAGGACAGGCAAGTGCTGCTGAGTGCTGGGGCCTCACTGGGTGGAGGCCCTGGAATGCATGCTGTGCAGAGGGCCTGGGTCCAGGCCTGCCCCATGGGGCTCCTTGGAGCCCTCCTGGTGCTCAGTAGGACAGTGCTCCCCGCAGGTGCTGTGCATTCTGGACAGCCGGCTGTGCCAGGAGGTCCGGATCCTTGAAGCCGCAGTGAGTTCTTTCCTGAGCAAGACAGGATAGGTTTCAGTAGAGTCTGTTCCTGGGCAGGCATCCCAGGCCCTTGATGCTCCTGGCACTGGACCGCAGGGAGGGCAGCGTCCTGCCTGACGCCTGGTCTGGTGTGTAGGAGCTTCTCAGGTGCTTGGTGTGTCCAAGTCCCTGTCAGTGCAGCTGACTTGGACTGTGTCCCTCTTCCACCAGAACTGATCACCCCTGATGGTGTGCATGTGTATTACGCCTGAAGCCTTTGGCCAACAGCCACTTTCTGCTCCAGAAACGGACCTCCTTGCAGAGGGCCTAGATCAAGCGTGGAGCCGGCTTCCCCCTTCTTCCCTGGAAGAGAAAGGGAAGCACTTATGGACAGCATGTGCAGATGTCTCCCCTGGGCTGGGTGGCCAGGGGCTCAGCACACGCAGGCTAGAGTGGCCCAGGCCACAGCCTACCCTCCTCTGACCTCCCACTCAGGACACGGTCAAATCTGTTCTGCTTGCCACATGCAGAACCTACTCTGCATCTTTACCCACAATCCCCTCTGTTATCAAGATGACAGTGTGGCCAAGTCCATATGTCCTTTTGCCTTGACCCCAAATCCATGGCACATGCAGAATCATAGACCCGCCATCCTCTCCTGGTATCAGAATGGTACTTGCCTTTGAACACATTGGCCTGCCCTCAGAGTCTCCCCCTCCAGGATGATAATGTTCTTGGTGCTTCTTCACAGAGCAGTGGGCGTGGTGCTCTCCCGGCCCCTGGCTCGGCCTTCTCTGCCTTGTCTGGCAGCTTTGACTCTGATGCAGGTCACCACCCTGTC
This sequence comes from Dipodomys spectabilis, assembly GCF_019054845.1. Taxonomy (NCBI): domain Eukaryota; kingdom Metazoa; phylum Chordata; class Mammalia; order Rodentia; family Heteromyidae; genus Dipodomys; species Dipodomys spectabilis. The sequence goes on from NW_024870744.1 coordinate 6,065,614, forward strand.
CTGTGGGCTCCACAGGACCCTCTCCCCCAGCCGCCCTGCATGCTAACCTTTCTCCTGCGCAGAGCACTTCTGCCCCTGTGCCAGGTGCATGGGAGAGCCTTCCCGACTCCTGAGCCATTGTGGCCTTTGTCAGGGTGCACAGAGCCTCCCGTGAGGGCGGTGGAGAGCGAGTGTTGCCAGCACAACTCCCCAAATGTGCCTGATTGGGGCAAAGACAATTTTAAGAGAGACCTGTGTGCATGGAATCGATATTGGTGTGAGATTAAAGTTCTGTTGCACTGGAGTGCGGTCATTGTGGTTGGATTCCTTCCAGTCAAGGGGAATGAGACACTGTCCCACTTGCTGTGACAAAGCGCTTTTCAGGATGCTAGAGGGCTCTCTGCAGAAGTAGAGGTGCCACCACCCTGGTGCATCCCCCGGAAGGCAGGGCCTGTGCACCCTGCCCAGAGCAGCTGGCGTGCATTTCACTTTTTATAAGTGGCATCCACACAAACCACAATCACAACCCAAGTGGCAGAGGAGAAATTGTCAAGTCCTAGGCTTTCTGGGGAACCAGCCAGCACCCTGAGGGCTGGGGAGGTTCGGGTGCTGAGAATCCACACCCTGGGGCCTGGGGAAGGAGATCACACTCTCTCACCAGGGGAGTGCTTCGTGCTCAGAGATGCCACAGCCACAGCCGCTGCTGCTGCTGCTGCTGCTGCTGCTGCCGCTGACAGAGTGGAGGAATTGCTCTTGTTGAGCGCTATTAAGAGAGAGTGGCAGCTCGGCACGGGTGGCTCTCGCCTGGGAATCTCACTACTCAGGTGGCTCAGATCTGAGGATTGTGGCTCCAAGCCAGCAGAGAAGACTCATCTCCAAACAATCCCCATGAAACTGCACTTGGTGCTTTGGCTCAACGTGGTAGAGCATTCACCTTGAGCAAATGACCTCATGGACAGAGCTCAGTTGCCCAATTCAATCCCCATGATTGACCAGGAAACCTTAATAAAGAAGAGACAGTGGGACATGTCTGTGGGACCGCTGTCCTTGGGATGACAAGTGCATGGGCCACTGTGCCGATCTGTGGGGGTAAGAAGGGGTCTTGAAAACTCTTTGGTTGGATTAGTCTTAAACCACAATCCTTCTGTTCTCAGCGTTGCTAGCATCACAGGCTGGAACCACTGGTGCTGGCTGAGATACATGCCAGATGCCTTCCACAGTAGCTGGGCCACTCTGTCTCCCCACTAGCAATGGTTGGAAGTTCCTGTTGCTCCACATCCTGGTCAAGTTTTGGTGTTGTCGCCTTTGGAGTCTGGCCATTGTGACAGGGTGCAGGGTCTCACCATTGGTTTACTTGCATCTCCCTGGTAACATCGATGTCAAGCATCTTCTCAAATGCTCATTTGCCACCTGCATGTTTTCTTTGATGAGGTGTCCATTAAGATCTTAGCTCCTTTTTACACAGAATTGTTTGGCTTCTTACAGTTGAGTTTTGGGGGAATTTCAGTCCTGGGGTTTAAACTAAGACAGGGCCTTGCAGTTGCTAGGGTGGTACTGTGCTCTTGAGATATGGGCTCAGCCTTTTTGCTTTTATTTTTCCAAATAGACTTCCTGTTGCATCTGGGTGGGTCAGGACCTCAGTCTGCCTACTTTCACTTCCTGCCTAGCTTGGATGGCACGTGCTCACTGCTGCACCAACTTCTGTTTCTGAAGTCAACTGAGATGGAGGCCTCATGGACTTGTTGCCACAGCTGGCCTCGAAACACAGTCTTCCGGATCCCCACTTCTCTAGCAGCTAGGATTATTGACGCAGCGGCCCCCGCCCGCCCGCCCCTCTCTGGTCCGCACAGGGGCTGAGCGGGCAGCGCATGTGCTGAGCCAGCGCTGCGGACCCAGGGCCCGGCGAGGGCCTGACGGTCAGCCCTCCCTGGCCGGACGGCGAAGCGGGCCTCTGTGGGCAGGGGCATAGGGTCCTGTCCTGGGGCGGCCTCAGGGTTAGGGGTGTGGTCAGGAGGCAGAGGGGTTCGGGGGCGGAGCCGCAGAGTCCATGTGCAGATGCAGGTCTTCAGGGTTGTGGCGTCGGGGCGTGGCCTTTGGAGTGGGGTGAGGAAAGGGGCGGAGCACCTGGTCACCTCAGCCAGTCAGGGTTCCTGTGGGGAATTGGAGGAGGGGCCTCAGGGCGGGAGGGGCGTGGCCGGGTGGTTTGTGGGCGGAGACTGAGGCAAGGGGAGCAGGAGGGGCCCTGTGCCTCTGCTCTGGGCTGGGGGCCGAGCAGGGTGGGAGTCTGTTCGGCTCCTCCGCCCAGGAGGGAAAGGCCCAGGCCGCCGTCCAGGGCCGGGCATCCGGGGTAGAGGCCAGGGGCCCAGAGGCGGCCACCGGGCTCCAGGGCAGGGCCTGGGGCGGGGCTCCCGGCCAGCCTGGAGAGCGGCCGTTGGTGAGGTCGCTGCGCTCCTAATGTCCTGGCCAGGGTGACTCCGTCTCCTCCGTGGGCGCAAACCTGGGGCTCATCCGGCCCTGAAGGCCTCGAGGGAGGGCGGCGGAAGGGGACCGCAACCATGGTTCCCCAGCAGTGGACACTGGCGGGTGAGTGCGGTGGAGCCAAGGACAGGGACGAGAGGCGGGGCCGGGGAGAGGGAAGGCGGGGCCTGGGAGAGGAGAGGCGGGGCCTGGGAGAGGAGAGGCGGGGCCGGGGAGAGGAGAGGCGGGGCCTGGGAGAGGAGAGGCGGGGCCTGGGAGAGAAGAGGCGGGGCCTGGGAGATGAGAGGCGGGGCCTGGGAGATGAGAGGCGGGGCCTGGGAGAGGAGAGGCGGGGCCTGGGAGATGAGAGTCGGGGCCGGGCAGAGGAGAGGCGGGGCCCGGGAGATGAAAGGCGGGGCCCGGGAGAGGAGAGGCGGGGCCCGGGAGATGAGAGGCGGGGCCTGCGAGAGGAGAGGCGAGGCCGGGGAGAGGAGAGGCGGGGCATGGGAGAGGAGAGGCGGGGCCTGGGAGAGGAGTGGCGGGGTCCGGGAGAGGAGAGGCGGGGCCCGGGAGAGGAGAGGCGGGGCCTGGGAGATGAGAGGCGGGGCCTGGGAGAGGAGAGGCGGGGCCTGGGAGAGGAGAGGCGGGGCCTGGGAGAGGAGAGGCGGGGCCCGGGAGAGGAGAGGCGGGGCCTGGGAGATGAGAGGCGGGGCCTGGGAGAGGAGAGACGGGGCCTGGGAGAGGGGAGGAGGGGCCTGGGAGAGGAGAGGCGGGGCCGGGGACAGGGGAGGATGGGCCTGGGAGAAGAGAGGCGGGGCCGGGGAGTGGAGAGGCGGGGCCTGGGAGAGGAGAGGCGGGGCCGGGGAGAGGAGAGGCAGGGCCGGGTAGAAGTGGCTCACACCTGCAATCCTAGCTACTCAGGAGGATGAGATCTGAGAATCACCGTTTGGAGCTCCCCACAGCAGATCAGTCCATTAGACGCCATCTCCAAAATAATCAGCAAAAATAAGGGCTGGGGGTGTGGCCCAAGTGCTCCAGTGCTGGCTGAGCAAGCCAGGGAGCCGGAATGTGGCCTGGGTTCCAACCTCAGTGCAGGCCAAATACACAAATGAGAGGTCAGGTGTTCCCTGCCTGGTTCCTTGGTTTCCCAGAAGCTAGTCGGAGTTATATGTTTCATGGCTGGAGGAGTAGGAAACAGTAAGGTAAAGGGAGTTGAAAGGACTGATTTTGGGGCCTGAGCCAATAATAGGTGGTGGTGTGTGTGGTGTTCAGTAAGCCTTTCCAAGAAGGCCTGTTAGCGGTATTTGAACTCTTCCTCTTCCTCCCTCCCCCCTTTTGTCTTTCTCTCCCTCCCTCCCTCCCTCCCTCCTTCCCTTTCTTCCTTCCTTCCTTCCTTCTTTTCTCTGACTTCATCCTTTCCTTTCTTCCTTTCTTTTTTCCTAAGCTGGGACTTGAACTCAGTACCTGACACTTTTGCTCCTTCCCTAGCACTCTCCCAACTGAGCCACGTCCCCAACCCCAATATTCCAACTCTTAACCATGGAAACTCCTGACTTTCATAGCTCAGTGACCAGCGCGGGCCCAGCATGCGCAGGTTCCTCACAGGAAGTCAAAGGAAATAGATGCCGGGAGGGGTGAGGGAAGGCGGGGGAGCAGCTGAACTTCCCACTCTGTGTTTCAGGAAAACTGAAGCACTACTTGCTTCACCCCGGAACCCTTCTCCTGATGACTCTCACTCTGGTTTTCTTCAGGTAAGAAGCTAGGATTGGCAGTGGCCCGCCGGAGCCGGGTGGGGCCCTAGGCTGCCTTCCACACCACAATCCCAGCAGGATGAGGGTGCTGCCACCCTCAGTTGGGCTAGATGGTGTGTCCAGCCTGTCCTGGCCTGTGCCCTTGGCCCTCACAGTGATGCCCATTTTCCTTCCACTTGGTCGGGGGCTCTGGGCTGGGTGGTTGGCCTGGGGAAGGGGAGGAAGGCCAGTCTGAGCAGAGGGTTGGGCCCAGGCAGCGGACCCCTGCAGGCCTGCATCCTGAGCAGCTGTCTCTGCCCACTTCCTTCTCTTAGCTATGGGTTCTGGACCCCCAGCAGACAGGCACAGGGAGGCCTGGGAGCTGAGTCCAGGTGAGTGAGGCTGAGGGATGGAGGAGGGCCTGTGTGCCCTGTGCTGGGAGCCTGACCTGTGTGTCCCATCCGGCAGCCTTTGTCACCTCAGTTGCCCTAAAGCGTTGCCTGCCTGTCCCCCTTTGTCCTCAGCTCCCATCTGACCTCCAGCCCCGACCCTGGGCTCCCCTGGCTCTCTGGGCCGTCCATCTGAGGATCCTCTTGAGAGCATGGCTTTGCCTTCCACCCTCCTGCCTCACCCCTGTACCAGGTGGTCCCCAGGTCCTCAGCTGCCTTTCTGTGTCTCCCACATCCATGGGCTTCTCTTTGCCTTCTCAGCCCTGCCGAGCCAAAGCTGTTCTGTGTGTGGGGAGGGGGCTGGGCACCCCCGCCCGGGCCTGATCTGGGCAGTGGGACTTCCCCTGCGTTGCTCTGCCTTCCTCTCCTGCAGTCAGCGAGACCGCGGGGCTCAGCTCACGCGCGCTCAGCACATGCAATGTCTGCTTCCTTGAACCAGCGGCACTCAACTGACTTTTTGTTAAATTACAAAACATTTTTGCCTGGTCAAGGCTCATACCTGTACCCCTAGCTACTCAGAAGCCTGAGATCTGAGGATTGTGGTTCAAAGCCAGCCTGGGCAGGAAAGTCCCTGAGACTCTTATCTCCAATAAACCACCAGAAAATCTGCAAGTGGTGTTGTGGCTTAAGTGGTAGAGCGCTAGCCTTGAGCTGAAGAGCTGAGGGACAGCACCCAGCCCCACAACTACCAAAAACAAAACAAAACAAAAACTTTTTTAACACTTTAAAAATGGTTATTATAAAGGTAATGTAAGATGCGTTACAGTTACATAAGTCAGATAATGAGTAGATTTTACTTTGGCAATGTCACCCCTTCCCTCTCTGTCTCCCTGATTTTCCCTCCCGTCCCTACCCACAAGTTGTAGAGTTCAATTTCAACGCAGTGTCCAGTGAGTACCACTGCTGAAATTGTTTATCCTTTGTCCCTCCATTTCTATGCCCCCTTTTCCCTCCCAAAGACAGATAAATGAATAACCAAGACAAAAACAAAACAAAACCAGCAATGAAGAAATAAACGTCTTGTTTCCATTTCCTGGAGTTCATTTTGATAAACATTAGTTTATCTGATCAGATGCACATAGGCATTGTGCCTTTGTGTTCACCTGACTCAAAGAGGAATACTCCCAGGCTGGTGTAACTAGGACTCAAACTTTGTGTGTGTGTGTGTGTGTCTGTGTGTGTGTCTGTGTCTGAGTCTGTATATGTCTGTGTCTGTATCCGTGTCTGTGTGTTTGTCTGTTTGTGTGTCCGTGTCTGTGTCATTGAGTTTATGTGTATGCCAGTACTGATGTTTGAACTCGGGGTTTAAGCACTGTCCCTTAGCTTTTTCACTCAAGGCTAGCTCACTACCACTTGAACTACAGCTCCACGTCTGGCTTTTGGTGGCTAACTAGAGATAAACATCTCAGACTTTCCTGGCCAGGCTGTGTTTGAACTGCGATCCTCAGATCTCAGCCTCCTGAGTAGCTGTGATTTCAGGCCTGAGCCGCTGCACCAGCAGGTTTTGCCCTTTTGTGAGTGGCGTGATTTTGTCACCTGTGTCATCAGGGTTCATCCCTGCTGCAGCCTGCACTGCGCTTCCCTGCCCTTTCCATGCGGACTACCTACTCCCAGAGCCATCACGGGAAGAAAATGGTGGCTGCTGCAGGCTCTGCCCTGTGGGCTCCTCGTCTGTGGGGTCCGCTGCTCCCAGTGTCACAGGCCTGGCATGGACAGGGTTTCCTGCCACCTTTGAGGCTGGTCTCTGACAAACTGAGATTGGAGGCCTGGGCTCTGGGTGCCACAGAAAGTGCCACAGGCCAGTCTGAGGCGCAGGAGAGCTGGTGTGGGCATCTCATGGTTCCTTGGGGCAGAGATTGCTGCTCAGCACCCCCCCCCCCCCCGCAGAGTTACAGGAGCCACTAGGCCCCTCCCTGCCTGCAGCATGGGTCCACCAGCCCTGTGTTCCTTGGGTGCTTGGTTCCTCTCCCACATTGCAAAGACAAATTAGAGAAGCCTCATACCTCAGCCCCTCCACCAGCTCTGGCTCTGGGTGATGTGGGGTGTAGCCCGCACAGCCGGTGAAGGACGGCTCCCCACGCCCCACAGCCCCGTGGGACGAGGGTCCCGAGTGACTCCTGTGCACACTTGTGTTTTGGTTTTCAGGATGGTGTATCCCCAGCCGATGGCTCTGACGCTCGCGTGAGTAAATGGACTGTCGCTGCAAGGGGCGCAGGGGTCTGTGGCAAAGATATGCACAGGCAGTTTCTTTGGGCTGGCTTGTGGCTTGGCTACCATGCGTGAAGCCTCCACAGGGCAGGAAAAAGCAACAAAGAAACGCTCTAGATTTTCTTGGATTAGTGCTCAATGTTCTGTTTCCTGTTATTTCTTTTTTTTCTTTTTGTATTGGAGGTTGACCTGAGGACCCCAGAGGATCTGTTCTGTTTCTTTGACTTGAGTTTCTAGCAGAGTCACGGGTTCCCTAAGGGGTGCTTGGGTGGGGTGAGGACAACTCCAAGCCTTGCCAGCAGATCTCAGCTCCTTCTGCAGCAGCAGGGCCGACATTCGGGGATGGCTGCTGCCTGGTCCCCTCGAGTCTGATTTGCCTCTGGTTGGTCTCCTGGTGACGGCCAGGTCTGCCTGTGGGAGGACAGAGGCAGCCGGGGAGAGGGCAGGTACGGCGGTGGGCACACATTGCACACCGAGTGTGGCTCTCTTTCTCTGTGCAGTAGGAGAGACGTCCTTGTCCTGACGCCATGGCTGGCTCCCATCATCTGGGAGGGGACCTTCAACATTGACATCTTGAATGAGCAGTTCCGGCTTCAGAACATCACCGTGGGATTATCTGTGTTTGCCGTCAAAAAGTAAGAGATGGCGCAGGGTGGAGGGTGGAGGCCTGGGGACACCCGGAAAGTTCCTTCACTCCATGACCTTCCTGGGCCCCTATTGCTCAGCCGCTGGTCAAGCCCAGTGCCATTTCCCCTGACAGCTGGTGCCCGGTCTCCTCCCTCTATCCCCTCAGCCAGGGGTGGCTGCACCCCCTCTGCTAGAGGAGGCAGCGGAGAGGAGGGAGGAGCCTGGCTTCCTCTGGGAGCAGCAGGAGCATGGTGCCGGCCAAGCTGGGGCCCCTGCTTTACACTCGGATGTCAGGCAGGGCTAAGGCGCCGGTCAGCAGACCATCTGACTGCAGGCCCTGGGCTTGGCAGTCCATCTGTGGACCCCAGGGGTGCTGGTGGGACCAGCTGGATGGGAGCTAGTGAGCAAGCTGCCTCAGGCCCAGCTGCCCTGTGGAGGCTGTGGAGAAAGGCCTGGGTGCAGGAATGGGCCCTGGGGTGGAGATGGAAGCTCGTGCCCATCACAGAGCAGCAGCAGCATTGTGCAGAAAGACCCTAGGACAGCCCTAGGCTGCCACCACCTCACCAGCTGGGACTTGAGGCGGTGGTGGCTGGCAGGAGGGTCTCAGAAGGGCACAGATGCAGCATGAGCACTCTGGTCCCACTGCCGGGGACTAGAGCAGCACCCAGCACAAAAGCCCTGCTGCCACGTTTGGCCACGCTGTCTCCCTGGGACCCGGTGTGGGCCCAGCAGACACCAGCAGGTGCTGAGCCCGCGGGAAGGCGGCCGGCCACCCCACCGCTGTCCGCTGGGGCTGAAGCCTCGGTGGCTGCGCTTGGTGCCCTGAGAAGGATTCATTGAGGAGCCCGTGCGGTGTGGGTACGAAGGGTGAGCGTGGGCAGCAAGTGGAGAGCCCTGTCCCGTGGCAGAGGTCCAGTCCCTGGGCAGTCTTGAGGGAGGACCGGCCATGAGGCAGGCGGAAACTTCCTGAGCTACAGCTCTTGCTCTTGGAGCTAAGACCCGGGTGTGAGCAAACGCTGGTGGGTCTGCCCCTTCTTCCTCAAGTGCCCATCTGCCTGGCCTGCCTGCCCTTCCGAGTCCCACTCCCTGCGCTTCCTGAGGATCCAAGGCCTAGAAATGGTTTGCTGAGGCCATTGTCTGAAGGCTACTTCATGCTGTGAAGGAAGGGCTGGGTGTAGAGACTCTTCCTTCCCTAAGATGGGGCTGAGGGACAGGCCCACAGGAGGGGAGACAGTATGCAGACCTAGGGGTGCTGTACAGCTTCCCTGGAGTCCCAGGGTCCCCAGCCAGGTGTCCTGGAGCCCCAGGGATGATGGCCAGGTGTCCTGGAGCCCCAGGTGTCCAGCAGCGTGGCAAAGACACCTTTAGGATGCAGGTGTGTCGCTCAGTCTGGCATATGCCACAGAACGGTGGGGCCACAGGAAGCCTCCAGCTCCAACTCAGGTCTGCTGTGGACTGTGGGATGCTGGTGGTCCCCATCTCTGACAGAGCAGGGTGATTGGCAGGAGAGGGTGGGTTCCGCTGGACCCGGGTGGGTTCCGACTCCGGGCCCAGCCACACCTCCCCCACCCCTCGTCCTCCCTTGCAGGTACATCACCTTCCTGAGGCTGTTCCTGGAGTCTGCGGAGCAGCACTTCATGGTGGGCTACCGTGTCACCTACTACGTGTTCACCGACCGGCCCGCAGACGTGCCCCAGGTGGGGCTCGGGCCGGGGCGGCGGCTGGCGGTGCTGCCCGCGCCCAGCTACCCGCGCTGGCAGGACGTGTCCATGCGCCGCATGCAGATGATCAGCCAGTTCTTGGAGCAGCCCTCCCGGCAGGAGATGGATTATCTGGTGTGCGCCGACGTGGACATGAAGTTCCAAGACCACGTGGGCGTGGAGATCCTGACCCCACTCTTCGGCACCCTGCACCCCGGCTTCTACACGAGCAAGCGCGATGCCTTCACCTACGAACGCCGGCCCCAGTCCCAGGCCTACATCCCCCACGACCAGGGGGACTTCTACTACATGGGGGCCTTCTTTGGGGGGTCAGTGGCGGAGGTGCACCGGCTCACCAAGGCCTGTCATGAGGCCATGGCGGTCGACCGGGCCAACAACATCGAGGCTGTGTGGCATGACGAGAGCCACCTGAACAAGTACCTGCTGCTCCGCAAGCCCACCAAGGTGCTGTCCCCGGAGTACCTGTGGGACCTGCACATGCAGCCCTGGCCCTCCGTGCTGAAGAAGCTGCGGTTTGTCGCCGTACACAAGAATCACCAGGAAATCCGGAACCGCTAGCGGGACTGGAGGGCGGTGGTCAGCGACACCAAGGGCATGCAGCCCGTGCTGCCCTGGAAGGCTTTTAGAGAAAAGGCTTAGTGCCAACCTTCCTTTGACACTAGAAGTTGCTGAAGCTCCCCTCCCCCATCTCCACACCTCCGTCTCCCCTGTCCTCCCAAGGCCAGCAGGCAGGCCAGGCACCAACTCGCTACAGAGACAGGCCTGGTACTCGGGTGCAAGTCGGGGCCTCTAGGATGGATGACCTTGCCATCGGCCCCCACTGTGTGTCCTCCACTCTCCAGGCAGGTGGTCGCAGCCCCTCCACAGAAGATGGATTAAGTCAGGGGCTGAAGAGCCTGGGGCTGGGCCGTCTTCAGCCTCAGGCTGTTTTCCTGCTCCTCTCTGAGTTCTGGTAGCAGAGTAGACGCTGGAGGACGTCCTTCTTGCCATGCTGTGTGGGGAGGCTTCGCGGTGAGGCTTCGGGTCAATGATGGCCTGGAGAGGTCATGGCCTCTGCCCAGCCCCGAGGAGGCCGTAGCCAGCTGCCCCCGTCCCTGGGCCTGAACTTAGAGCCTGGATGCTGTCCTGAGCTTTTGTGCCCAAGGCTAGCACTCTACTTTTTGAGCCACTGCTCTACTTACAGCTTTTTGGTGGTTAATTGGAGGTAAAGAGTCTCATGGACTTTCCTTCCTAGCAAGATTTGAACTGCAGTCCTCATATCTCAGCCTTCTGAGTAGCAAGGATTGCAGGCGTGAGCTACTGGTGCCTGGCAATATCTTGTTTTACCTTGTGGTTCTCTTGTGACATTGATGTGGAATGTTTTTACGTAATTACTTACCATTTGTGAATTTGTGGGGGGTTCTAGAGATTGAACCCAACCCCTCATGCTTGCTAGGAAAGATCTCTAAAACTGGAGCCATATCTCCAACCCACCTCTGCCCAAGTTTTAGTTGGTTTGCTTTTTATCATTGGATTTGGAGAGTTCTCTGTGTAATTCATACAAGTTTTTTTATCATTCTGTGTTTCACATTTCTACATTGGGCTTGACTTTTAATTCTCAATAAAATCTTTCATCAAGCAAAATGGCATTTTTTGTTTTGTTTCATTTTGTTTTATTTCATGGATCCTGGGGCGTAAACCCTGGGCCTGGACACTGATCTTGAGCACTTGTGTTCCAGACTACTTTTGTACAAATTGAGTCACAGCTCTACTGTCAGCTTTCTGTGGCTAATTGGAGATAAGAGTCTCATGGAACTTTCTTGCTGAGTTGGCTTGATACTGTGGTCCTCAAATCTCAGCCTGTGAGCCACCGATACCTGGCTAGAATTATTGCATTAATTTTTGTGCCAGTAATGGAGCTTGAACTCAGGTCCTCCAGGTCTCAATTGGCTTTTCCACTCAAGGCTAGCACTCTGCCACCTGAACCACACCCCCACTATTGTTTTGCTGGACGAATGGAGGTAAGAATCTGTCTCATGGACTTTCCTGGCATACACTGTGATCCTCAGATCTCAGCCTCCTGAGTATCTGAGATTACAAGTGTGAGCTCATCAGCACCTGGCTAGTGTTTAATGAAGTTTATGGGTTATAGTGTGGGACTTGTACCTGAGACAGCACTGCCAAGGTCACTTAGTCACAAGGTCATCTTGTGACACCTTCTAGGAGTTGATGCATGAGCAGGTGTCTGTTCTGCTGTGAGTATTTTTGCAAAGTGTGTGTGTGTGTATGTTTGTGTGTGTCTATGTGTTATGTGAGAGACAGAGACAGAGAAACAGAGAGACAGAGAAAGAGAGATGCTTGAGGACTCCATGTCTATCTGTTCCTTCCTCAACACCTACAGGGAGGTGGCGGACACCCCGCAGGTCCTGGACCTGCTGTTCATAAGGTGAGGGCCAACTCCAATCGCATGGGAGCCCTCACCTGCAGTGGCAGCCTTGAGAATGGAGCTGGTTGGCGCTTGCCAGTGCGTGGAGAATCACGCAGGGAAATCACAGGCTGGCACCATGCAGGGTCCTGTCCAGGGCTGTGGGCCCTGCTCTGTGACTCTGCTTCTCTGAGGCCGCAGACAAAGTAGTGTGTCTGCTTGGCCAGAGGGAAGCGATTCTCTCTGTGAGGAGGGACCCAACCTAGGTGTGGACAGAGCAGGGCTGGCAGGGCAGAGGGAGGGCGTCTGGGCTGCCAGGATCATCAGGCAGCGGCGGCTTGTGCGCATCGTGGCACATAGGAAGGAACTCCAGGGGTAGGGCTGCTTTCCAGTCCCTGAGCAGAGTGGAGAGAGAAGAGCGGGGAGCTGCCGGCTGCCCCGGGCTGGCCAGTGACGCTCAAATCCTCACCAGGTTCAGCACTTGTGAAGCGCCCACGGGCCCCTCCGGACAGACGGACACCCTCGCCCACTCCTGCGAGGATGTCATCCCTCGGGACCAGCTCTGTCAGTGAGTGGGCTTTGGTCTCCTTGGAGGGCGCGTGGCTCCACAGTGGTGACAAATGTGTGTGTGTGGGGGGCGCAGGAGGGAGGGCTGGGCCAACTCCGGAGCCCTCGCCTCTTGTGCTTGTCCCTAGAGCCTTGAGCTGTGGGGCTCCTGCTGGAGCCAGGAGGAAGACAGCAGGCTGGTGGGGGTGTTTTGAGCAGGGGTAGAGGCTGGGACTCAGGGCTGAGACCCCCACTCCCACCGCCATGTACATCCATCGTCCACAGAGCCCGTGCCATGCAGGCTTCTCCCAGCACACCATGATTCCCAGAGTAGGGCCAGGGTCATCTGTGCTTGGTCACAGCCCTCAGCAGGTGTGAGGCGTGTGTGTCACAGCGCAGGGCCATGCTATGGCACCCACACACAGAAGGAGAACCGTGTGGATGTAGCCAGACCACGCAGTGGGGCCCATGGGGAATGAGGCAGCAGACTCCCCACAGATGTGCAGCAGAACCCTATGAGTGCCAGGCTGGGCAACAAGCCGTGTTGCGGACCAGCGTGTAGAGGCCCAGGGGAGAGAGGCAGAAGGGTTTCGAAGGTATTTAGGAGGACAGAGCTGATGGCACAGCATTTGGTCGTGGATCTCTCCCTTGAGTTTCTCTTCAGGCCTTTCCTGGGCCAGCCTGTCACTGGTGCCACAGCCCCAAGGTGCTGGTGTTGGGTGTGCTGGTCTCTGCAAGGACTGCCACCATCCCAGGGGCGAGAGGGAGACCAGCGGCCATGCTGGCCTGGAGTCCAAGTCTGCTCCCCACCCATCTGCCCCTAGTGCCATCACGTGCCTCCTGGGCTCCTGGCTGGACTTGCATCCGGAGGACTTCCTGGCCCCCGCACAGCTTCCCTGCCTCCAGCGCCTCCTGACTCACCTGAGGCTGCATATGCCGGACTCTGACATGGAGCGCCATGTCTCCCATGTCCTGGCACAGCTGGGGATCGAGACACCCAGCCAGGACGAAGCTACGGGTGCACAGCCTGGGCCTGAGACACAGCCCGTGCAGGCGTGGAAGGGGCAGGGCAGCCCTGGGAGGAGGCTCCCACATTCCATGGGCCAGCAGCCAGAGGAAACCTGAGGCCAACGGTGGGCTCAGGAGGGAGGTTGAGCTTCATCAGAGACTGTGGCCGCCAGGCCAGGGGGTGGAGCAGCATGGGGTTCCCAGGCGGAGGCCCCTGCGGCCTTGAATGTGGCCTGCAGTCCTGGGGGAGCCAGAGCCCCCTGTGTGGAGGAAGAGCCGGCTTCCACATCAGCTCTGGGGCCGAGTCCTGATGGGGCCAGAACTGCCAGGGGAGGAGCAGAGTCACCTGCCAGCTTGACTTCAGCGCTCAGCGCCCAGGGAGCAGCCGCGGCCGGAGCTCAGCTGGACCCCATTGCACCCTGGCTGTGGGGCCCAGTGTGGAGGAAACAGCAGTGTCTGCTGAGGAGATGGAGCCAGGGGACAGCTTGGCTCCTGTGCTGGGGCCCCAGCGAGCAGCAGAACCTGTTGCTGGGGAGGAGCCAGTGTCCATCTCCGCTCCAGGTCCTGAACAAGCCACCTTCAGTGCAGACCCGCAGATGCTTCTGCGCTTGGCTGAGCTGCTTTTCCTCATTGGAGCGCCAGCTGTGCTGCTCTCGCTGGTGGCAATTGTGATTGTGCTGCTGTGGGTGTTCAGAGAAGTAAGATCTATGCCTTTGGAGGGCAGTGATGACGGAGCTCCACCGAGGAGCACTGACAGCGAGCCGTGCCACCTCGGCTGCCGGTCTCACTCCCTGAGAAGCCAGCTTCAGAGCTGAGCACAAGATGTTTGTCACCCTGGTCCAAATCCTGTTTCTTGCAGGAGGAGCATTTAGGGGGCTTTTTTAATCTAGGGCTACTAATGGTGGGTTTTTGTGCAGTAAGAGCACTAGGCCCTTGCTCAGACTTCGGTCCATTGTGCCCCTTGGCTGAGGAGCACAGCACTTCGCTTGCAGACAAGGAGCTCAGCTTCACCACAGCCCCATGTCTTAATCCCCAAGGAGTAGCCTCCATTGTTGAGCTGGATGTGCTTGTCACCTTGACACTGCTGCCCTACTTCACAGGAGTACCACATCTGCTGCTCTTTGTCATCGGAATACCCATCTGGAGCGCTGTGTGGGGAGAGCACTAGGTGCTTGTGCACAGTCCCAGCCATCTGCCAACTTGGCTGTGGTGCACAGTGGTCACAGAGCACCAGCCTCCATGGCTGCGGCAGAGCCACCTGTCACCTCGGCTCCAGGAGTCAGTCCTGGAGATCCAGGCTCCAGGGCGGAGCTGGAGGTTTATCTGCCCTTGCAGAGCATGATTGCTCTGGACCTAACACCAGTTGTTCCCCTGTGTGTTGGAGCATCTGCTGTGCCTACTAGAAGGAAGGGCACCCCGAAGACCAGCAGGGAATGCTGAGGCAGAGCCAGCCTCTACTTGTGCTGGTCTTTTCGGTCCCACCCAAGTCAGCTTCAATGCAGAGCTGGAGCCGCTGCTTCTCTTGGCTGTGCAGCTTTTTCTGGAAGGAGCGCCAGATGAGCTCATTTTGCTGGTGGGACTCCTGACACTCTGGAGATGCCTGGTGAGAGCACTAGGCTCTTGTGCCACATGGGAGGCAGCTTCCACCAAGTCTCCCGTGCCCAGTGCAGACGGAGCCCCAGTGAGGAGCACTGACAGCGAGCCGTGTGCCACCTCGGCTCCCGTGCTCACTCCCGGAGAAGCCCACGTCAGAGCTGAGTTAGGGTTATTTGTCACCCTGACTCTGATCCAGTTTCTGTTAGCAAGACCAGCTGGGGTGCTCTCTGTTCTAGGGATATTTACCACACTACTATGTGTGGTGAGAGGACTAGGTGCTTGTGCACAATCTGAGCCATCTGCTAACATAGCCATGCTGCACAGCGGTCATGGAGCACCAGCCTCCAGGGCTGCCTCAGAGCCACCTGTCACCTCGGCTCCAGGGGTCAGTCCTAGAGAACCAGGCTCCTGGGCGGAGCTTGGATCCTTCTGCTCTTGGCCATGATGATTTCCCTGGTGCCAACCCCAGCTCTGGCACTGTGTTTTGGAGGAAGTTCAGTACTGGTGCTCAGGCCTGAGGACCCAGCAGTCTCCGGGTGTGAGAGCATCTTGTCCCACCTAGAAGCCAGTGGTGGGCGTCCAGACCCCACCAGCTCCCAATGCTGAGATGGAGGCCCTTCTCGGCTCAGCTCCACTGCTCCACCCAGAGCGAGCACCAGGCACCAGTACTGCCATCGAGCCCGCAGTCCTCACCAGGAGCACTCCTCCAACTTGGCTCCCTCTGCTTTTTGGGAATCAGAGCCAGATCAAGCATCATTTCTGACCCAAGAAGCTTGCCAGCCTCCCGTGTTGCCAGAGAGTGCGGGCAGCGTGCAGATGCCTCGGTTCTTCTCTGTCCTTCCCCACTGGGCGGCAGCGCTGGGCTGGGCAGAGCTGGGTATGGTGGGGGCGGGTTTCCGGTAACTTCTGCTTTCTGGGCCCCTGCTTCCTTCCCCTGGGGCCATGGTTTGTGGTCCCATCCGAGCTCCAGCATGCCTAGCACCTCGTTGTGTAGGAGCACTTGCTCAAGTGCAACCCTGGAGAGGAGCTGAGCCCCCGCCCCTCCCAGGAGCTGTGCGGAATCAAGCACTGGGCCAGACACAGGGGCAGCCAGGGCGCAGCCCACCCTGTGGGCCAGTGGACCTGTGGAGCCCCAGTGCTCATTAGGCAGGCACCTGCTGTGCACCCATGGCTGTCCAGGCTAGTCTTGGGATGGGCCTCGTCCTAGGGCTAGTTCCTGTGCAAGTGGACTAGGAGACAGACATGAGATGGCTGGGCCAGGGCCCGAAGGGGTGGCCTGGGATGTGCCGGTCTCTGGGAGGACTCAGAAGACTTAGGGAGAACAGTGCTCTCCTTGCCCACCTTGGAATCCTGATGGTCCCTTGGGGACTGGGTGGAATGGAGGGTCAGCACCGCAGACCCAGAGCCTCCCAGTGGCTGCAGTGTCTTCCTCCGTGCTCTGAGCTCCATGCCTGCTGTGGGCTCGGATGTGGGCCTGGGCCGGGGCCTGTGGAGTGTGTGTGACGGGACCTGGTGACCTCGGCGCTCTTCCCCAGGAGCTGTTGCAGAAGGCAGTGCCCAGCCTCTGCCTGGGCTCCATCTGGTCCCAGAGGCACAGCAGGTTGAGGAGCACTTGGCCCCCACCATCCGGGCCGCCGTGGCCCACGCGAACAACGTGTGCTCCTGCGCAATCACCACCTGTGTTGAATTCCTCAGCATGAAGGCGCCAGACAGCACGCGGGTGGTGGCACCTCAGATCCAGGAGGCCGTGGTATGCTGCAGGCTGTGCTGCCCAGGGCCTCTCCCTCTCCCTGCGCCTTTCTCCTGTCTGGGTGTGGGCAGTGTGGTCACAGACCTGTGTGGAGCCCAGATCCTCCTGGCCAGGCCCGTGCTTCCCAGGCCCAGCCTCTCTCAGGCCCCTCCCTGGCTGGCTGCTCTCTGGGTCCTGCCACTCAGCCAGTGGCAGGCCAAATCTTCTGGGTTGGCGGGAGTCCCTGCTCAAGTTGTTCCGCTCTAGCAGGCCTCTTTCTGCCAGGCCTCTGCTCAAGGGCCAGGGCAGGAGGTGGCCGCAGTGCCAGGCAAGGCTCAGGCAATCTTCCTCCCCAGGATGCAGAACCCTGTGGAACTTCTCACTGCACGCCATGGTCTCTGCCCTGCAGACGGCAGCCATCCTCCGCCTGGACAGGACTTGGCAGATCTGCAGGTGGGCCCCTGACTCCTCAG
This sequence comes from Dipodomys spectabilis, assembly GCF_019054845.1. Classification (NCBI taxonomy): domain Eukaryota; kingdom Metazoa; phylum Chordata; class Mammalia; order Rodentia; family Heteromyidae; genus Dipodomys; species Dipodomys spectabilis. The sequence goes on from NW_024870744.1 coordinate 6,082,541, forward strand.
GAGATGCTCTGCCAGCACACAGGGCAGCCACGCCCTCTCCAAACCCTGGCCTCCAGGGTGGGCTGGGGAAGCCGGCTGGGCCGGTGCTACCTTGGTTCAGCCAGGGCAATCCTCGGCGGGCGTATGGCAGCTCCTTTCCGCCTGAATTTCCCGACACAGAATGGGTGCTGGCGCACAGCCACACGGGCACAAGCACACAAGAGGGCACAGGGGCTGTGCAGGGTGTCTGGTGGCCACACATCTCTTTCCAGTTGAGCAGAGTACAGCTGCCTGGTGGGTTGAGTGGCACAGCATTGTGCCAGGACGATGAATCCACTCCCGGCCTGTGGGTCCCTGGAGCTCCGTAAAACTCTTTGGAGCCTCTTGTGTGGGCTGATGGGAGGCTGGCCTCCCACACAAAATGGAGTCCAACTGCCTCCCCTCCCCCTCCCAACTGTCACCTTCTCTCTGCCCCTCTGCAGAGCCAGCTTGCTTTCATTTCCCAAGCTGGCAGGCAGGATTTCTGCAGTAAAAAGGACTCCAAGAGCAGAGAGCTGCTGCGAAAGGTATGGGAGGAGGAGGGGAAGGCAGAGGGCAGAGGTGGATGGCGCTCAGGCGGGAATCAGCGCCCTGCTGCTGGGGTGTGTGAAGCGTGGCTTGCTCTTCTCTTGGGGAGGAAGGCAAAGGAGGATTCTGTGAGGCCCTTATGCAGGTTGGGCCCGTGGAGCCCTAGCAGCCTGTGGGCATGGGATGCTGTGGGGAAACACGGTAGTCCTCGGAAGCAGGGAGCCCAGGACTGAGGACTGCTCCTCCCCGAGGGCCCCAGCATCCCACTGGTTGCCAAATGTGCTGTAGGCCCGGGGTATGTGGCAGCCCTTCCCAAACCATGCTGGGCTGACTCCGGGATGCCTCCGACTGGCTCGAGGTACTGTCCAGAAGAGGCCTGCTCTGACGAGGGGCTTTCAGGGCTGCCCCTGGGGCACCTAGGGCCCTCTGGGCTCGGTGCAAACCTCCAGACTTAGCACGACCACCTGCAAGCACTGCGGGGCTCTGAGGTCTTGGCGGGAGCAGAGGCTGCGCATGCTCTCACGCGAGCTGAGCGGTCCTAGCACACAGCAGCAGCTGTGGACTGCCCAGGGCCGGCTACCTCACGCCTCCAGGCTACTTCCTCCTAAGCCAAAAGCACATCTGAGTATTGCCAATCAAAGCTAGGCTGGCAGTCAAATCTGTGAGCTGAACTCTCCAAATCAGGAAAGGGAGCCGTGGCTCAAGCCCTAGAGCTCCAGCTCCAAGCTTCAGAGGTCAAGGACCACACAGGCCCTGCCATCTATCCCTAGAACTGAAAGAACCCTAGGAAAAGAGACCCCAAAAGAACAAAAAGAGGGAGGCCAGCTCCCTGGGCATCGTTGCTGGCCTCTCTGGCTGCTTCCATGGGAAGTGCAGAAAGCACAGCCTCCTCCACGGGCACCTGCTGTGCACGAGTGGGCCCTGGGAAACTCCCTGCCCAGCTGCACAGAGGCAGTTTCCTGCCCTGGCCCATGAGCAGGGGCTGGCCAGAGAGGGGAAGATGTTCCAGGGGTCTGGGTCCCGACCCTACTCGCTGAGGAGAGCCAGGATCTGGGGTCAGGAAGGAGTCTGGAATTCTATGGCGCTCTCCCTTCAGGCTCATCTCCTGTAAGGACCCTGACACATAGACAACTAGCCGACTGGACTCTGCTCAGAGGCTGCAGGGCCCCTTGCCCTGCTGATCTTCAGGGCACTGGACAGGTCACCAGCCCTGTCTGGACCTCAGTTTTCCCCTCTCCTAACAGAAAGATGCAGAGCGGCCGGGGCTGAGCTTACAGGCTGGCATTTGAGCTGCCAAGGAGAAAGAAATGAATGTGGCTGAGTTCTGAGGAGGCCCGGGCCCCACATGCCAGTCAGGCCAGCAGCACTGGTGGCAAGCAGGCAGGCAGGCAGGCAGAAAGGGAGCAGGCAGGCAGGCAGGCAAGTAGGCAGGCAGGTTGTCCAGAGACCCCGAGTTCCCCAGCGCCTTTAGGAAAAGCTTGCAGGTGAGGAAGCAGGCAGAGGTGAAGCCAGGTCCCCAGGTGAGATCCCACAGCAATGAGTGCTGGAGCAGAGCTTAGGCCAGACTTGGCCTGCCAGGAGTGGGCGCTGGGGCTGTGCAGTGGCCATGTCAGTCCCAAAGGGAAGACACTCGCGGTAGAAAGGAGGACAGTACAGAGCCCACACCAACACCAGCCTCCATCCTGGCAGGAGACTTGCAAGTTTGCTGGGAAGGAGAAGCAGCTAAAGCAGGTTCTAGAAGATGGCAAAAGATGGTGAGTGACTAGGACCTAGGCCAGGTTGCCTGAGAGAGAAGAGGCGCAGCCCGGCCTGGCTCTGTTCACCTTCAACCTCACTCCCAACGGGACCCAAGGAGAGGGAGGACTCTCACCTGGCAGAGGAGGAGCCTGGGGAGCTAGCTGGCTGGCAGTGGGGAAGGAGGAAGTGGAGGCAGCAGAGCTGGGCTTGGCAGAGTCTAGAGGAGGGGGTGGGCAGAGGTGGCCTAGCTCACTTTGGGATCTGCAAAGGCCAGAATAAGATTGGACCTGGGGCCATTTGCAGTCCCAGGCAGCGGGAAGGGACTCTGGACAGAGGTGGCCTGAAGTTCCCCAGGACACTGTGCCATGGAAAGCCGTGAGGGGCTGAGGGCTGGCTGAGAAGCCCTGGGGACTGGGAGAGGGGTGGGCCCTCGCCTTGCCCATCCCCCACCAAAACAACAGGTGCTGACCACATCATCGTTGCCTACCTGGGCATCTTCCTGATGGCCCTCAGGATGCTGGACGCCGTGTATCAACTCATCCAGGAGGTGAGTAGCCAGGGCCAGATGGGGCCTGGTGCTGCAGGAGAAAGTCCCCTGGGAGTCCTGAGCTCTGGCCCTCCTGACAGCCCCAAGGCCATCCTTGAACTCAGTCCTCACTCCCTCTGACCAGGTGCTGCCCAGGGCTGCCTGCCCTCGGTGCTGTTCACAGAGCGCCCAGCTGGGCTTTCAAGTCTCCCCCACCCCTGGCCCTGGAGGACGCAGGGACCAAGACAAGCCAGGCTTTCCTAGTACAAGGGACCTGTGGCCCAAGAGAGGCCTTTTCCTCTGAATCCCCAAACTCTATCCTAGCCTCAGTGGTGCTAGACCACATAGTCCCTGAACCTGACCTCACTCTGGGTGCCCAGGGCTCCAGCGTATGCACACAGGATCCCCTGGCCAGTGGAGGGCCTGGCCAGAGGTCAGAATGGAAGAGGGGCCCCATTCTAACTCCATTGCCCTCTGCCTTTTAGGAAAGAATGGCATTGAGGAAATGTATGAAGGTGATTGGCACCTGTCAGACAGGACAGGGTGGGTGAGGAGCTGCCTGGAGGTCCAGTCAGGCCTGCCCAGCTGCACTCCATGCATGGGTGCAATGGGTAGAGAGAGTAGGTCCCACCCCCAGGCAGGGTGGGTGTGGGTGGCATGTGCGACAGCTCCCTGTGCAGGACGGTGAGGCCACGGCTGTGAGATCCCGCAGAGGCCCGGGGGTCCTCAGTGGAGTGTTGGGTGGCAGAGCACGCAGAGGAGGTGGGTCTCTCCCCAGCCAGCCTAGCCCTGCGCAGGCCAGCCCAGCCCTGTCCCTGCCCTGGTGCTCTCCCTGGCCAGGAGAATGAGTCATGGAGCTTCGGAAGAAGCTGCAACATCGTTGCAACTATTGTCACCTTGGAGCCGATGAGGCCTTCCTTGCCTGGTTCAGGGGCCTGGAGCGGCTGAGCAAGGATGCCAGGTGTGTTGGCAGACACTGGGGCAAGAGGAGGGACTGGCTGAAGATGGGGTGCAGAGGGCCTGAGGCGTGTCTCTGTGTGTGGGGGGGGACCCCACAGAGTCTCTGGGCATCATGATGCTGGCCGGCCGCCAGGCTCTCAAGCCTGGGCCAATTCTGGCAGGGACGTCATGGCACTTGGTCACCTGACCACCACCTCTTTTCTTAGCCACACGCTGTCCTGCGCACTAAAGCCCCAGAGGCAGACTGACAGTAGCAGCCTTCCTGGCAAGAAGCGCTCAGGCTTTGGGAAGGCTGGGAAGAAGTAAGTGGCTGGGCCCTGGAGGGCAGGGGCCAGGGAAGATGCTGGGCTGGGATGCCGCAGCCGACAGCAGATGCTGACTTGTGCACTGACAGCAGCCCTGTGGCTGGGCTCAGAGGCCTCTTTCCTATCCCACCCCGTGCACTAGAGTGGCAACCAAGGGGCCTGGGAAGTCCAGCACCTGCTCACTCACCAAGCCTCTGGAAGGCCCTAGAGCTGCCTTCCTGGCTGGTGCACCCAGCTGACGAGGCTGTCCCTTCAGGTCTGGGCTTGTGATGCCCCATGTTGACCAGGCATATTGGGGATGCCCATGATGTGTAGCAGCCCAGCCTTCTCGTCAGCCTCGGACACAGCCACGGCCAGTACAAGTCAAAGCCAGAACTGGGGCATGGGACTGGGCAGCAGCAGCTGTCTTGGGCCTCATCAGGTGGAAGACTCCAGGGTCATCAGGATGAGTCTGCCTGAGCACACAGGAAACATGTACCAAAGCATCCTGGTGAGTCGGGCTGTGGGCGTTCCCTGGAGTCCTCAACCAGCCAGGACACAGTCTTGTGGCCTTTTCCAAGCCCTCCCTGCTGCAGGAGTAGGATTCAGGGAAGGCCCAGGAGCTGGAGGCCAAGATGAAGTGGACCAACCTGCTGTACAAGGCGGAGGGTGTGAAGATTCGGGACAACGAACAGATGCTGCAGGAGGCGCTGAAGCGCAAGAAGAAGCGCAAGGTCCAGCGGCAGCCCGTGCCGCGCGGCGTCTGCAGAAGGCCCGCAAGAAGGGCCGGGTGCTGCCCCAGGACCTGGAGCGGGCTGGCCTGGCCTGAGCGGCCCGCCCCTTCCCAGGTGCCTTTCCCACCTGCTCTCCTGAGCTTGGGTCCCCAGGTGAGGTAACCTGGGCCTCGCCTTCAGTGAGGCTCCGATGAGGCCCCAGAGAGAAGGTTGGTGCCTTCGCCAGACCTGGGAGGGGCCAGCCCATTCTGCATCTGCCCTCTTGAAGGGGAAGCAGGGGTGGAGGGGAGGCCTCTGCTTCCTCCTCTTCCACAGGGCCATGAACAGGAGGATGGCCCTTGGGAGGGCCAGAACCCGCAGGGCGCTGGTGGGCTCACATTATTTGGAGGAAGCCAGGGCCAGCCAGGCTACCTAGCTCTGCCTCTCTCTCCTGTTCCTCAGCCATTCCTGCTCAAAACCCAAGGAATGAAAGGGAAGTGGGGTCACAGCGCCATCTGTGGGCCAGTCACTGCCAGAGCACTAAAGGCCAGGATAGGGGCTGGTGCAGGTGGGCCTCTGCTACGCCAGGACAGGCGGAGATGGCGACCCTCCTGGGTCAGCTTGGTGAAGCAGTGGCTGTGCAGGCTGGTGGTGTCTCAGGTGTCTTGGAGGGAAACAAATCATACTGGGCAGCTGTTATGAAATGAGCTTTTGTCTACAGAAAAAAACCCTTAATAAATGGGTGAGCTTTCCTTTGCCTTGGGGTGCAAGTGTGGACTGGGGGCTTTCTGGCGGGACCGAGTTCAAAGTGCTCAAGTTCAGGGTGGCGGTGTGGGTGCTTTATGGGACCTGTCTTCATAGTGCTGGACTGAGCTCTGGGGTAAAGGCAGGTGAGATGCCAGGCCGAAGGGAAGCCAAGCCAAGCCTGTGGCAGCGGCAGCTGCGGAGGAGCACTTCCCACATCTCCTTTGAGAAACGACTTGGGTCCAGCAACAAGAAGTATAGACCAAGCCGGTGTCAGTGGCTCATGCCTGTAATCCTAGCTACTCAAGAGGCTGAGATCTGAGGATTCGCAGTTCAGAGCCAACCTGGGCAAGAAACCTGAGACTCCTATCTCCAATAAACCACCAGAAAACCGGCACTGTGGCTCAAGTGGTAGACCACTAGCCTTGAGCTGAAGAGCTGAGGGACGGCACCCAGGCACAGAGTTCAAGCCCCACGACCGACAGAAGAAAAAAAAAAGTATAGAGCACTGGCATCCTCTGCCCATCGCTTTCCGGCTCCACCTCTGAGCTCTCTGGGCAGGCTGCTACCCCTGGAAGAGTTTGGTGTGTCCTGGGGCCCGAGGCACTGTCTGAGCCAGACTCCTTTCTGGGCCGATCTCAGCAGAGCTCCAGCTGGCTGCTTGGGCGTTGGCAGCTCAGTACAATAACCAGGTGTCCACCCCACCCTGGATTTTTCCCAGGTATGACCCCAGTAGACTCCAGTTCCCTTGGTCTCTGAGAGGGTTGAAGCAGCATCCAGCTCCTAACAAGTCCCAAGGGAGGCTTAATAAACATCCCACAGCCCTGGGTGCTTAAGCAGCAGCCAGGAAGAAAGATGGACCCTGCTGCAACGGCCACTGAGCTTCCCACAGCAGCCATGGAAGCACGAGGGGCAGACGCAGCTGGAGTTCAGAGCTCACGTTAGTGTCGGTGGAAAATTCATTCCACCCTAGCTCTAGAACACCAACTTTCAGGAAGGACAATGGTTTTCAGAATAGTAAAGTGGGACCTCATGGTCCAGACAGAGGCAGAGAATCACAAGACTGAGGCCAAGCTGAGCTGCATACCCGAGATCCTGTGCTCAAAAACAAAGCAGAAATGGTGAGCAGAGGCATAAGTTGAATCTAAGCAAATGCCAGTTACATAAGCCTGGTAGTCAGTACCTGAAATTGTTTTTGCTGCTACTGGGGCTTGATCACCAGGCCTTCTGGTTTTTTTTTTTATTTTTTAATTCATGGCTGGTGCTTTCCCACTTGAACCACACCTCCAATTCAGCATTTTGCTGGTTAATCCGAGATAATTTTAGGGCTTTTTTTAGATCTTAAATCTTAGAGTCTTCTAAAATCTTAGCCTCATAAGTAGCTGGGATTACAGAGATGAGCAACCAGTACAGGGCTGGCTACTTAAGTTTTAAACATTTAGTTCCTTGGCTATAATTAGCCACAAACCACGTACTCAGTCCCAGTGATTGTGAGCTGCTACGTATTGAGCATGAGCCAAGCTTGGTAGTACAGTGAGCCCTCCCTCACCTGTCACAAGAATTACATTCCAGAGACTCCATGCAGTGGGTGAAAATCCGCAAAGTAGCAGCATTATATTTTATTTACATATATATTTTAAGGCTCTATAAACTCTGCTCTCTTAAAAACCTTTCCCATGCTCTTACAAAGACTTCATATGCTTTTATTTATTTTTTGCCAGTCCTATAGACTGAACTCAGGGCCTGGGCACTCTCCCTGAGCTGCTTTTGCTCAAGGCTAGCACTCTACCACTTGAGCCACAGCACCACTCCTGGCTTTTTCTGTTTATGTGGTACTGCGGGATCGAACCCAGGGCCTCGTGCATACTAGGCAAGCACATGTCTATGTAATTTAGTAGCATAAAATTCTATCAGTACTCGCCAGTGAAGTACAACAACCCGAGTGGTGAAGATCATGACTTAGCAGCTGTGCAGTGCCGATGGCGCTGAACGTGATAATGAGGTGAGTGCACTGCACAGCCAAGCGGAGCCCGGCAGCTCCTCTGAAGGCTCCGCTCACCAGCGCTTCACAGGTGGTGCGGCGTCCTCACCCTGGGCCGTGACTTCTATTTCCACTGCAGGTGTAGTTGTAACTGATCTCTTCAAGTGTTGGACACCGCTATGGGGAGTTGCTGGCGCTGATTTTCTTCTGAGTGAGGAGGTTTTTATAAACTGACGTGCGGCTCTTGATTGTATTTACAAAGTGCAACAAACACAGCATCTGGGGGTGTCATTCCTCAGCCACTCCTCAAGTCCTTTGGCCATTCTGACCATGGCTGCAAGGCGACCGAGTGTTACGCCAACCTCCTCCTCCTCTCCAGCCTGTAGTTCTTCTTCATCCTCTTCACTTGCTGATTTCATCTCATCCATGTTACAAAATTGTTCAGAAGCCACGCATCAGTGGCTCATGCCTGTAATCCAAGCTACTCAGGAAGCTGAGATCTGAGGTTATGGTTCAAAGACAGCCTGGGCAGGAAAGCCCATGAGACTCTTAGTGCCAATAAACCACCAGAAAATGAAGTAGTGCTGTGATTCAAGTGGTGAGCTGAAGAGCTGAGGGACAGTGTCCAGGCCCAGAGTTCAAGCCCCAAAACCAAAACCAAACAACAAAATCAAACCGCAGAGCTGCAATCAGACATCAGTGTGAAGTAGACAGATGCTGAGCGCATGGACGGCGTGGCACAGCAGACATGGTGGCTGCAGTCCCTGAGCCAGTCAGCACCCAGGACTCGGAGCACGGTGCTGTGCTCAGTCTCCTGCCATTCCACCAGACAGTAGTGTGCCATGTACAGTCACATGCTGGCAAACTTGTGCAAGCACTAGTAGCATCTGCATTTCAATTGTGTACAGTATAGTTATTTTGATTTAATATTTTAATATGTTTGAATTATTGAATGTTTATATTTTGGTATTTTAAAATTTTTTAGGTAGAAATAATTAAAGTATATGAATAATATATACCATAAAATCCTGTGATGCAGGGGCTGGGAAGGTGGCTCAGGGGTAGAGTGCTTGCCTTGCATGCATGAGGCCCTGGGCTCAATTCCTCAGCACCACATAAGCAGAAAAGCCGGAAGTGGTGCTATGGCTCAAGTGGTAGAGCAGAAAAACATCCTGTGATACAGCAAAAACTGCAGTACAGAATTGGATTTAAAAAACAGGACAGTGTGTTAGTCTGACATGCTCTTCTCCCCAGATTGGTGGACCAAGGGCCCTTTTGGTGCAGGCAGCTGGTAACCAGCTTCCTCCATTTGGTCAGTTACAGCCATCAATGGTAGCAGCAGGCCGCCTCACCTACACTTTGGGCAGCTGCCATAAATCTTAGCCCACCATAATGGAATACTTGGCTCTCACATCTCACCCGAGCCAGTCCCCTAGACAATAAGTACTGCTTTACCCAGGGGCAGGCTGCTGCTACTCTGTCCTAAGAGAGAGCTAGAGCTAGCCTGTCAGACCCCTGCTGACAATAAGCCCCCTTCTCTGTACATGACGCTCTCCATGTGGTTTTGTAGGATGGGTGCTTTCACAGTAAAGCTGCGATAAGTAAAGTGATATAGCGAGGGACTATGTAACACGACCGTACTTGCATTTTAGAATACAAAGGAAAGAAAGAGAACAAGAAAATGGAAAACAGTCAAACATATTGCAATGTAAGTTTCCACAAGGAACCCTCGGCCTGAATTGGGCAGCGACAGTGGACTATTAAGCACATCATAATGCCTGCCAGAAAGCTGAACCAAGGGAGAGAGATTTTTATGGCTTATTGCAGGAAGAAAAAAGATGAATCAGAGCATTTATTTTTATTTCATCAGCTTGGTAAATGGTGATGCCATTGGGAGAAAAAAAATGCAGGAAGACCTCTGGACTCGTCTCCAGAGACTAGAGTGAAAAGAAAGCCCAGGAATCTTCTTCGTCCTACGCTGTGGTCTGCGTGGAGTGCCCCCCACTCCAAATATAGAGGAATGAAACATGGGGTGCAAAGCCTTGGAGAGACCCTTTCACCGCACTCGTCTGTGATAGGACAATATCTCAAAAGAGCCACCGCCAGCTCCATTCCCCCCTCCCCTCCCGAGTGTTGCTGTAATTTTAAAGAGTAATTCTCATTTTGTTTTAGTTTTTCTCTCATCTACTCCCTGATACGGTTTTGTTTTTATTCATCAGGATGAAAGGAAGTTTTCAGTGTGTGTTTCCTTCATGTGTGGCCTCAACCTAATTTAGAGGATTAGGTGTTTGTTTTTCCATTTGTCTCCTGACAACTGAAGGGTTGACCCTGCCCTATGATCCCAGGTGCATACGGAGGTCAGGAAGAACCCCAGGTGTGTGCCGAGGCCGGCAATCCAACCTAAGCCTGGCCATAAACCTACCATTATGAGCCTAACAAAAGTCCCCACCACCACCCCAGCCCTAACAGCCTTTCCGTAACCTCTGTCTCCTTGCTTAGACCCCGTAAAAGCCCGACTCCAACCCCACCTCCCTGCACAGCCTCCATCCTACAGAAAGGTTGCTGGCTCTCATTGCTGCGCTTTAATAAACAGTGCTTGCCTGTTGATATAGTCTGGCCTGTTCCTTTCTCCCCCAGTTTCCTAGCGATCCCAGCTATTCTGCGTATCATGGCTGGAAGCTAGCCCTGGCAGGGAAGAGCTTATCTCCAGTAGTGAACCCCCTCCTCCCCGCCCCAAAAAAAGTCAGAAGTAAAGCTGTGGCTCAAGTAGTAGAGTACTGGCCTTGTGCACAAAATCCCAGAGACAGTGCCTAAACCCTGAGTTCAAGCCCCAGGACTGGCATATGCACACAAAACAGTCAAGTTCTAGAGTATGGGGCACCTACAGAATGCTATGGAGGTAGCTAGCGTTGAGTTCTGTGGCCGGATATTTGTAAAAGGTAGAAGGTAAGTGCTGCTGAAGGAGAAGCGCTGGGTCCTTGCGTGGCTGTTACGTACCTGAGACTATGGAGTTGATAAAAGTTCTTGCAATGGCAGGCAGAGACTGGCAGGTGCTAGAGCCTTGGGTGTGTAATGCAGAGAGGCAAGGACAAAACCCAAGGTCAAGGGAAAATTGTGGACCAGATGCACATGGCTAGCCCTGCTAACAGCCTTTATCCCTGCATGGAGTGGGCCTTCCTGGCCTAATTACTTCTGAAAGTTCTACTTCTCTTCCTGTTAGGGAGGCAACCGAATCCCAACCTGAGTATGGGAGTTCAAACCACAGTAGATAAAAGATGCTGAATGCAGGGAAGTTGGCTGAGTGGTAGAGCGCTTGCCTAACATACATGAAACCCTGGGTTCGATTCCTCAGTACCACATAAGCAGAAAAGGCCTACTGTGGCGCTGTGGCTCAAGAGGTAGAGCACTAGCCTTGAGCAATAGAAGCTCAGGGACAGTGCCCAGGCCCTGAGTTCAAGGGAAAAAAAGAAAAGATGCTGAATGCTTTGTTCATAGAAAGGAGGAAATGGGAAGGAATAGGAAGCCCAGACCAGAAGGAGGGAGCAGGGATAATACCCCTAGGGGCAGGTGGGAGGTTAATCCAGTGGTCGGCCTATGAAATGACCTGAAGTTGAATTTCAGTGCCATAAATGGCTATTAACATGATTTTTGCCAAACTGTTCAGTTTTGTTCTTTTGCTTTGTACCAGTCCTGGGGCTACTATCCCTGAGCTTTTGTGCCTAGGCTAGTGCTGTACCACTTGAGCACAGCTCAACGTCTAGCTTTTTGGTGGTTAATTGGAGATAAGATTCTCATGGGCTTTTCCTGCCCAGGCTGGTTTCTATCTGTGATTCTAAGATTTCAGCCTCCTGATTAGCGAGGATTACAGGCATGAGCCATGGGTGCCTGGCTAGACTGTCTCATTAAGAGTAAGTGCACAAAGCCCCTGTAGCTCTTACGAGCCAGTAGACTACTAAATCAAGGTGAGGAGTGTCAGCGCATGCTGCAGCCCCAGAGGGAAGGAGCAGTTCTTGGCACCACACTAACGGCAAAGGTTCGGAACTGGCCACGCAAGGGGCAGAAGTGGGTCCCAGCCAAAGGGCAGAATCTTAGCGTCTCAGGACGCGCTGTGCCGACAGAATCCACCAGGAGTGTGCGCCTGCGTGGTGGGTTTTAAGCCTGGTTCTCGTGGACACGGGTAGTTGAATCCCTGTGTGCGTTGTAGTGCAGGCAGATGGATCACTGCCAAGAACCAACCACTACCCCACAAGACTCCAAAGCACCTGTGCCGGTCAGCCTCCCGTCTGCATTAGTCACACAGAATGTGACAGCGGCCAGGAAGGTGGGCCTTCCTTCTGTGGCCAGGGTTTTGGTTTTTAGTTCTGGGGTCCGACCAGGGCCTTGCACCTGTTGGCAAGTTCTCTAGTGAGCTACGTCCTCCAGCCCTAAGTATCCTATCTTGAAGATATATGGTGTTCCTCCAAGCTCCCCGGGCTTCCCTGCCCCTGTCCCCAGAGCTCTGTAATCCTTCCATGTGTGCAGAAGGCAGTCAAGGCCCAGGGTTGACAGGGCAGGCTAGTTTCCTCCCCGCCAGCCTCCCCCCCGCCCCCCCCCGGTCCTGGGGCTTGAACTCAGGTCCTGGGCGCTGTCCCTGGGCTTCTTTTGCTCAAGGCTAGCACTCTACCGCTTGAGCTACAGCACCACTTCCAGCTTTCTCTGTGTATGGGGTACTGAGGAATTGAACCCAGGGTTTCATTCATGCTAGGCAAGCACTCTACCACTAAGCCACATTCCCAGGCTTACTTCCGGACTAAGTGAAAGCCTGTCTCCAGTCTCTCCCAAGGCTTCCTCCACTGTCCAAACTTCCCTTCCATCAGGACCCCAGCTACACTGGACCAGACCCCATCCTTGTGTCTCTGCCTTGGCCACATTAGTAATAGCCCTACTTCCCCATTCCAGCCACGGAGAGTTAGGATTTCAACTCATTTACACCCTCACCCCAGACCATTCTACCCATCACTAGACCAGATTGCCAGTCACAGAGCTGTAGTAGGGGAGCCCCAGATTCAAACCACCTCCCCAAGGACGCAGGGTCTTTGTAATGTTTATGAGGTGAAGCGGGATGGTGTGCCGTGCTCTTCATGTTCACTGGGCTTTCAGCCCTCCAGTCAGCGGGCCTGTGAGCACACTGAAGGATTGGTGAGTTCCACCCATGCGAGCCAAAGCTTTTCTACAAATCCCCCTCAGTGTGACAGCAAATGGTGGTGCCAACCTAGAGCAAGGTTAGTGAGTGTCTAGTCATCGTTAAGCTCAGTGAGCTAACACCAGCAGCGAGCCAGGCGTCTGAGAGCGGGAACACCGAGGGTCCAGGCCCACTCAAGCAGAAAAAGTACCTTTGCATCCGGATGTCATGCCCTCGTCTATACGTGTGTGTTCACGCTCATGGCTTTCTTGAAAAGGCTCCGTTATCCCATGGTAAACAAAACCCAGCCCCTAGCAAATGAGTCCTTGCCAGTCCTCTAGGCTGGATGACTTCCTGTGGGTGTGGAAGGCCTTTGTCACAGTTCTTTGTGTATCTAGCAGGCCGAGCACTCCCAGGGTCTGACATCTGTGGCTACCATGAAGGGATTAGATGTCAGCCTGCTTGTCTTCTGACTACCGGGCTGCCAAGTTTTCAGTGTCAGTGAGCGTTTGATCGGAGGGAGAAGCACGGGGATCTAGGGAACAAGCGCTGGAGCCTAGGGATTGTCTGTGGGTGGCTGTGGCAGGAGAAGGTGGGAGAAGGCAGGATAACGGACCCCCAGTAGTACCTGCTTCCAGCCTGCAAGTGGTGGGCACCCTGCCGAGAGGCCACAGAACTGCAGGAGGAGAGCTGAGGTCCGGACGTGCCATTCAGCCCATGTGGCCCACTGAGAGCCAGCCCACCATCTTGGGAGGCTGTGACTTTTCCCCCGGTTGGGAAGCGATCAAGGCACACCCAAGGTCCCCAAGTGGGGTTTGCAAATCCATGCCCAGGACAAAGCTGTCGTGCTATGGTGGGGCAGGTAGGCCCCAGGGCGTGGGCGTCCCGCAGTGCTGGTCTCTGCTTGGCGCTCAGCAGAGGCTGTGCCAGGCAGCCTGGCTGATAGGAAGCCCGCCCTTGGCAGCCTCTGTGTGTGTGCGTGCCCCAGCCCCTCTAGCTTGTCCTGGGGCTCCCTTACTCCATGAGAAAGGACAGGATAGCCTGGGGTGTTGACCGGAGTCCACTGAGCGGCCATCTTGCTTTCACTGTGAGCAGCACTTTTGTGAAGGAAACCAAGTACTCCCTAAAATAGTGGAGACTGTTACCCAACATAAAAACACACTGCCTTTTCCTGCTCATCTCACTCACTCTGGGAATCCTCCCTTTGGGGTGAGTCTCTGGGGGGCTCCCAGGCCCCCTCCACACTCACCTGTTCCCCGAACACCCATCAACCCTGGAGTGCCCCGCACAGTGCTCTGTCTCTTAAAGCATGGGCTGTTTATCGAACATTGGAGGTTCAGCAAGGCCCATAGCGGAGGAGACAGTGTCCAAGGGGAGGGCTGTTCACAGCACGGGCACTGCGGCTGGTCAGGAGGCAGGAAGGGGAGACCCTGGCAGTGGCTTCCTCAGGGCTTCCATGAGCAAGAGAGATGAGGCTAGCAGCGGGGGCATGGAGGCAGGCCAGCCAGTGTCCCCGTTCAACTGTCTCCTTGGCTTCCAGGACAGCAGAGTTGTAAGGACAAGTCACCCCATCTGCTGAGAACTGATGCTTCCCTCAAGACATAAGGACTTCCTCACACCCCATTTCAGAGCCGACCTGAGTTAATGACTGGCCAGGCCACACTTGGACCTGGCTGGATTGCTTCCTTATGTTGCTTAAAATCCTTTCCTGCCACCTCCCCTTATTTTTTTGGTCTTAAGGTGTGAACTCAGGGCCTAGGCGCAGTCCCCGAGCATCTTTTGCTCAAGGCTAGCACTCTACCACTTGAGCCAAATGCCGCTTCCAGCTTTTTCTTTGGTTAATGGAGATAAGAGCGTCACAGTCTTTCCTGCCCAGCCCTTTTACCTTTCCTGTTGTTTGCATTCTTTGAAGTAAGTTTGAAACACCCTGAGTTGGCCTCTGGCCAGGCTTGTGGTCAGTGATTAAAAAAAAAACTTTTGAGTTTTGAAATGTCTAGAAACATCTTTCATCTTTGTTTTGCCTTCATCTCGAAACACTTGAAATTTGGGGTGTGTGTGTGTGTGTGTGTGTGTGTGTGTGTTTTATTTAGTTTTGGTCCTGGGGCTTGAACTCAGGGCCTGGGCACTATCCCTGAGCTTTTGTGTTCAAGGCTAGCTCTCTACTACTTAAGCCATAGCTCTACTTCTGGCTTTTTGGGGGTGATTAATTGAAGATAAGAGTCTCATGGACTTTCAAGGTTGGCTTTAAACTGTGATCCTCAGATCTTACCCTCCTGAATAACTAGGATTAAAGGCATAAGGCACCAACACCCAGCTTGAACTTTATTTTAATGAACCTGCATTTGATCAGCTTTGGTTTGCTCTCAGCAAACAACTTACATGAAGCAGTCTCTTGTAAGGCTCAGGCTATTGAGCTTCCTTTTGGTCACTCATGAACTCAAGATTCTGCTTTTGATTCTTTGGGATAAGGTGACAAGATCATAGGATAATTTTATGGGCTGGGAAGGTGGCTCAGTGGTAGAGTGCTTGCCTTACATGCATGAGGCCCTGGGTTCGATTCCTCAGCACCACATAAACAGAAAAAGCCCGAAGTGTCGCTGTGGCTCAAGTGGTAGAGCGCTTGCCTTGAGCTGAAGAGCTGAGGGACAGCGCCCAGACCCAGAGTTCATGTCCACGACCGGCAAAAAAAAAAAAAAAGATTATAGGATAATTTTATTTAATTTTTTCCCCTGCTGGTACAGGGCCAGCTTGCTTGATTGACAGACTGACAGCTACTTGAACTGGGCTTCTAGCCTTGCTTTTTACTGATTATTTATTTATTTATTTTGTCAGTCAAGGGACTTGAACTCTGGGCCTGGGCGCTGTCCCTGAGCTCTTGAGCACAAGAGGAGCATTCTACCACTTGAGCCACAGTGCCACTTCTGGTTTTCTGGTGGTTCATGGGAGATAACAGTCTCACAGCCTTTCCTGCCTGGGCTGACATTGAACCGTGATCCTTAGATCTCAGTCTTGTGAGTAGCTAGGATGACAGGTGTGAGCCACCTGTGCCCGGCAACTGATCATTTTAGAGATGGTATCTGGCAGACTTTTTGGCCTGGGCTGGCCTTGAACATGATCCTAAAGATCTCAGCCTCCTGAAGAGCTACATTTACAGGTGTGAGCCCTGGATGCCCCACTCCACTTTTAATTTATCTTATTTTACTTTTTTTTTTTTTTTTTTTGGTGCTTGAACTCTGGGCCTGGGGTCTGTGCCTGATCTTTTTTTGCTCAAGGTTGGCCCTCTACCACTTAAGCTACACTTCCACTTCCAGCTTTTTATGTTCATTGGAGATGAGGATCTCAAGGCTAAGGGTGTACCTTCCTGTAATCCTCAGATCTTGACCCCCAAGGAGCTAGGTATCAGCTGTCTTATAAGTCTTTTCTTTTCTTTCTTTCTTTCTCTCTCTCTTTCTCTCTTTCTTTCTATCTATCTTTCTTTCTCTCTTTCTTTCTTTCTTTTTTGGTGCTGGTCCTAGAGCTAGCAGTCTACTAGTTGAGCCACAGCTTCATTTTTCTGAGTATTTTATTGGAAATAAGAGTCTCATGGAATTTCCTGCCTGGGCTTCTTCAAACCCTGATTCTCAGATCTCAGCTTCCTGAGGAGCTAGGATTTCAGGCATGAGCCATCTGATGCCCAGCTCCATCTTTTGATTTTTTTTTAAAAAAGAAATAAACTGGCAAAGTGCTGTCATGGCGTCTCTTCTATTTTGTATTGATATCAGCAGCGTTCAAGGGCTTCAGTTTCCCTACATATTCACTTGAATTTTTAAATTTGTGGGGGTTTCCCTTTTTATTTTGTCAGTTGTAGGGTTTGAACTCAGCCTGGTCACTGTCCCTGAGCTCTTCAGCTCAAGGCCAGCACTCTACCACTTGAGACACAGCGACACTTCCTGCTTTTTCATCTGGCAATAGACATCATTTTACTACTTCTTTGAATGTCTGTTCCTCCTCTCTCTCTTCCCCTCCCCCCCTTCCCCCTTGCTCCCCCCTCCTCCTCCTCCTTTTACTCCTCCCCATTTTGGTGCTGGTCCTGGGGCTTGAATTTAGGGCCTACGTGCTGTCCCTGAGCTTTTGTGCTCAAAGCTAGCATTCTACTACTCAAGACACAGTTCCACTTCTGGCTTTTTCCACTCAGTCGTTAACTGGAAATAAAGTCTCATGAAGTTCCTATTTCAGGCTGGCTTGGAACTGTAATCCTCAGATCTCAAACTCCTGAGTAGTTAGGATTACAGGCATGAGCCATGGTTGCCTTGCCTCTTACTTCTTTTCTTGCTTAACTTCCTGGGCTGGAATTTCCAGGATAGTGTTGAGCACAATCAGCAAGAGGAAACATCCTTGTTTTGAAGCTGATGTTGGTGTAAGGTGAAAAAACAGAGAAGCCGCATTTTGAAGGATCAGACCACACTAGCGGTCTGCAGGCAGCCAATTGTTACAAAGGCCTGTAGCCCACAAATATACTTAACACTGTTCATAACAGGCTAGAGAGGAAAGAAAGAACAAAAACAATTGGGACCCCATGGTGGCCGGAGAAGAGCCAGGAGACATTTCAATAATTTTATTGAAAGGTACCTGAAAGATTAAAAATTAGAGTTATATTTTACAATTGCTAACTGCTGATTTTGCTTTTGTAAACTTGCTCGCCCTAGCACTAACCCCCCATTTTCTGGAAATAAGGAATTGAGTAAAGAGTCTTGGAGCCCAGATGCCGGCCCCTGGGACAAGGTTTGTGGTCATAAATAAAGAGTAAACAAGTAAATTCCCCAAGTGGCCAAATGGGACCCAAGAATGGGACCCAAGAATGGGACTCAAGAATGGGACCCAAGATTAGGACCCAAGATAAGGACCACCTGGCAAGTTCAGCAAACTAGGCCAAATGTTAATCAATCACAAGCCTGTAACTATGTAAACTCCCCTCCAGGGTGACTGCTCCCCCTAGACTTGCCCCAAGCCAACTGTTTTACAAAGAGTGTTATAAACTTCCCCACATAGTAAAAATGATTGCTGGGGTACATAGTGACTTTTAAATGGGCCAATCCCGGGGATACCTGGTGTTATATGCTAATCTTGTGGTTTTTGCCTTTAAAAATGCCTGTAACCTCGGTTCGGGGCTCCCTGTCTGCTCGAGACAGAGAGTCCGTTTGCGCAAACGTCAAATAAACTCCTCTTGCTTATTGCATCTCCCGGCCTGGAGTCTGAGTTTTCTGGAGTGCCCTCCCGTTGACGGAAGTATCCCAGGAATCTGGGGTCTTTCAGTACCAAACAATAGCTGGTCAGGTTGCATCTGCCAATTCAAAGTTAACACTGATGTTTTCAGGTGTTGAAATGTATCAGCCCTTTGGGGAAACCGACAGGTCACCCTAAAGCTTCCTCTACAAAAGTTAAGGATAAGGGGCTGGAGAAGGTGGCTCAGTGGTGGAGTGATTGCCTTGCAGCATGAGGTTCGAGTCTTTAGCACCACATAAGCGGAAAAAGCTGGAAGTGGAGCTGTGGCTCAAGTGGTAGAGCGCTTGCCTTGAGCTGAAGAGCTGAGGGACAGCACCCAGGCCCAGAGTTCAGGCCCCATGACCGACCCCTCCCCCCAAAAAATGCAGGCTATTAAGGAGGCCAGTTCCCTATACTGATTGAAATGATGACCATTATCAAAGGGGTGGTAACAAATTAAATTGATTAGAGGAATTAATTAAAGAAATTAAGGTGTTCTGCTGCATGCACAATAAATGCTTTCAAGTGTTAATGGACTAGAGCAGCAAGGTGATTTCTCCCTTTTGCTATTCCACTCCATTGGTTTATTTTGAAGATTATATTTCAATTCTTCAATTATAGAAGAAAATGATACCTCCGGGAACTTTTTTTCTACACAGAGAACCAAATTTGCCCATTTATGAGTTGGTTTTGGGGTGGTTGGGAGGGGACATTCTGTAGCAACTATGCTTGGACTGTCATGAGGTCCTCCCGAAAACCATCCACTTCATCCTCAGGCCCTTGTCATGGGCAGACTGGATCAGCCTCAAGCCACAGAGCTTTGGTGACATCTGGACTCCTGTTCCAGGAGGGTGTTCAGCTGGTGTAGCAGATTCTGGGTGTCAGGTGTTAGTAGCTCTATCATCTTGACAGCACTGGCCGCTCCCAGGCGGTCTGTACCCTCTCTGAGCCTGCTGGCAACTGGGCCCCGAAATCAGACACCAGAGGCCTACAAGGCAAAGCGACCTGTGGGCCTGGGTGGGGAGGCCTGGGGAGAGTGAGCTGTCCTGGGTGGATGTTTCCACTGAGCATCTGAGTTAGCTCTGTCTTCCACTGGTTCCTCGGAGAGCCTGAGTTAGGTTTTATATGGTGTGACACAGTGGATTCCCCAAGAGGCTAGGGACAATGGATAACATGACCAACCACTCCAGCGCCAGCTCTGCCCCCTAAGCCTTGCTCTGCCCTGCAGACACCCTGGGGTCCCCTGGGACACAGGCAGCTGGGGGAGGTGCAGGGCCTCCTTGTCCACCCCACTCCCTGGGGCTCCAGGGGTAGAGCCAGGCTGACCTAGAGTGGAAGGCGCAGCCTGGAGAGAGGGGCTTGGCCCACTGCAGTCAGACAGATGGGCTCTTTTCTGAACTTCCATTTCCCCCTGGCCTGGCCTGGCCTGGCCATCCACACCTCTGCCCGGTGGGAGCCTGCACAGGCTGTATGAGCTCAGGGCCAGAGAGAAGCTAGGCCCTACCTCCTCATGCACGTGTCTACTGATGGGGCCCAGACAGCCCCCAGTGTCTGTCCCCACGGTGGGCGCAGAGGTCTGCAGAGCAGCACAGATCCAGGAAACCGAGCGTGGGAAACAGCTGCCAGGGACGCAGAGACAAATGCCTCTGTATTAATGAATAGCTTCATTAAAAGCACATAGGAGCTGGGCGCTGGGGGCTCATGCCTGTCATCCTAGCTACTCAGGAGGCTGAGAGCTGAGGATCAAGATGCAAAGCCATGGGCTAGGAAAGTGGCTCAGTGGTAGAGCGCTTGCCTTGCATGCATGAGGCCCTGGGTTCGATTGTTCAGCACCATATAAGCAAAAAGAATAAAGCCGGAAGTGGTGTGGGGAGCCAAAAGGGAGTCTCTCAACATGATAGGCTTGACTATCTCACTGGAACATCTTGAGGTTGAATTTACAGAATCCGACCTTTTCACCCGGCCCTAAGCAAACATCCTGCAGCTGCTACGGCCAATGAAAAAGCTTCCTTAACGGCCAATGAAAAAGCTTCCTTATTCCAAGCATATAAATACCCTTGTGTGAAAAATAAAAATTTGCAGCTTGATCAGAATCCCTGACTTGCTGTCATTCTTCGTGTCTCTTGTCCCTTCATTCCTTCTCGCTTAAGTTCACTGCCCTCGTTGACGTCCTGAGGGTCGGGACACTAAAACATCTTCAAAAACCTGGACCTATACTAAACTTTTGGGTAATGCGCCCTTTGATACCAATGCTAAACAGGCGCACTTTCCTACTGGACTTTTGGCACAAATTCAAAACACTGGCCTTTATGCTTGGAAGCATCTCCCTCAAAAGGGATCGGCTACTGCTTTCTGGCAAAAGTTAGACAGGGGCCAGATGAACCCTACAGTGACTTTGTCTGGCAGCTTAACTTGGCCGAGGAAAGGCTTCTTGGGCCGAGTGAAAGTGAAAGTGCCTTTGTTAAACATCTTGCCTTTGAAAATGCTAACCCGGCATGTCAAGATGTCCTCCGGCCACATAAAAACAAGGGTGGCCTCTCTGAGTTCTTCAGGCTTTGTGCTGGAGTAGGGACTGCTCACGCCATGGGGCTCGCCATAGGTGCTGCCTTTACCAAGGCATTTCAAAGTTCAGTCCCTGGCTCGTGTACTTGCTTTAATTATAAACAACCTGGTCACTTTGCATGTGAATGTCCCTTCAGCAAACAAAGCCAAGGGACAGTGCCCTCCCAAGCTACAGGTAGACCACTCCCTGCCACTCTTTGTCCCAAATGTGGTAAGGGCCGTCATTGGGCCAACGAATGTAGATCCAAAACAAATGCCCTTGGACAGCCCATTCTCTCTCGCTTTCGGGAAAACTTCCCTCGGGGCCAGCCCCTGGCCCCGACCATCCCCAAGACAAGCCCAGGGGCGATAGGGTTTGTCCCCTCCCAAACTCCCGGTCCTACACCAGCCCCCCACCTCTCTCCACGATTGCCTCCCTCCAGCGGGCAACCCCAGGCAGTGCAGGACTGGACCTCTGTGCCGCCACCGACACAGTACTAGACTCTGTACAAGGACCTCAAATAATACCCACTGGGACCCTGGGACCCCCTCCGTCTCATATGTGTGCCCTTATTCTTGGAAGAGCCTCTGCTACCTTACAAGGTGGCCAAGTTTTTCCTGGTATTATTGATAATGATTATACAGGAGAAATAAAAATTTTGGCCACGGCCATTAATTGGATTGCAGCTATTCCAGCTGGAACTAGGCTTGCACAATTGATACTGCTCCCATTAAATTCAGGGTGTTCTTCCACTGCTCAGACCACACCGTGAGGAACTGCTTCTTTGGGGTCTTCTGATGCGTATTGGGTTCAGCCTATCACTCAAAAAAAGACCCACCCTCACTCTGTGAATTGAAGGAAGGGAGTTTCAGGGAATTGTGGATGCCACAGTTATTTCCCAAATATATTGGCCACCAAGTTGGCCCCTTACCTCGTCCCTAACTGACCTTAAAGGCACAGGGCAGTCAAAAAACCTTTGGTCTGCTCCAGGGTTCTTAATTGGACTGACAGGGCAATAGGGGAACTGTTACTCCTTTTGTTGTTCCTGACCTCCCTGTTAACCTATAGGGCCAGGATATCTTGACCCAGATGGAAGTTATTCTTGCTAGTCCCAATTCTGTGGTTACACATCAAATGCTCCGTATGGATTTTGTCCCTGGTATGGGTCTTGGAAAATCAGGACAAGGAACCGTTAAGCCCATCCAAGCTACCCAAAAAACAGATAAACATGGGCTTGGGTATTCGGATTTTTAGTATCGGCCCCTGACTCTCCTGTGCCCCATGCAGATAAAATCATTTGGGAAACCCAAACCCCTGTGTGGGTGGATCAGTGGCCATTTACCCAAGAAAAATTGGAGGCTGCCTCCAAGTTAATACAGGAACAGCTGGTGGCAGGCCATATAGAGCCCTCTACTTCACCATGGAATACTCCTATTTTTGTTATCAAGAAAAAATCAGGCAAATGGCGCCTTTTACAAGATCTACATGCCGTTAATAAAGCTATGCGCCCAATGGGAGCGCTACAGCCAGGCATTCCCACACCAGTGGCTATTCCCAGGGACTATTACAAAATGGTTATTGATTTAAAAGATTGTTTTTTTACCATTCCACTACATCCTGAGGACAGACCCTATTTTGCCTTTAGCCTTCCTTTCATTAACTTTCAAGGCCCCATGCAAAGATTTCAATGGAAGGTACTCCCCCAAGGTATGGCTAATAGCCCTAGCCTTTGTCAAAAATATGTTGCCCAGGCAGTGGACCCTGTGAGAAAATGATGGCAGCACATCTATATATTACATTATATGGATGACTTGTTGATTGTTGCACCTGACACCCACGAACTTAGAAACTGTTATTTAGACCTTTATAAAGCCCTTACTGCCCTGGGACTACAGGTTGCCCCCGATAAAGTTCAAACACAGGACCCCTATACTTACTTGGGTCTAGAACTCCAAAATAATCAAATTCGGATTCCTCAAATTCAACTTCGTTTAGACCATCTTCACACCCTTAGTGATTTTCAAAAGTTGCTTGGAGATATTCAATGGCTTAGGCCATACCTAAGGTTGCCCACCAGCGTGCTTTTGCCTCTTAATGAGATTTTAAAAGGGGATTCTGACCCCTCCTCTCCTCGAGAGCTTACTCCCAATGCACGAAATGCTTTAACCCAAGTTACTGAGGCCATTGCCCAGCCGTTTGTTACACAGATTTCCTATAATCTTCCTCTGGTCTTAATTATTTTACATACCCCTCATACACCCACAGGATTGTTTTGGCAACGGATTCCCCACTCCAATAATAAGGGCAGCCCCCTGCTTTGGGTCCATTTACCCACCACATCCCCCAAGGTTATTGCTGTTTACCCTGCCCAGGTAGCCTCTATCATTATCAAAGGTCGCTTGCTTTCTTGACAATATTTCGTCAAGGACCCTGATACCATTTTAATTCCATACACCAACGACCAGACTCAATTTTTACTTCAGACTGGGGATGAATGGGGCATCGCCCTGTCAGGATTTTTAGGACTAATTGACAATCATCTCCCCAATGATCCCTTTTACACTTTGCCCAGCTATATCCATTTGTTTTTCCCAAGGTTACTCAAAAGGCTCCCATTTCTCAAGCCCTCACTGTCTTTACAGATGGCTCAAGCAATGGCCGTGCGGCCTTTGTTGTTAACAACCATTCCACCACCTTTGATGCCCCTTACCAATCAGCCCAGCTTGTGGAGTTATTTGCTATAACACAGGTTTTTATGACGTTTTTTGATAAGCCTATTAATATTTATATAGATAGTGCTTACATTGCTCATTCTGTTCCCTTGCTAGAAATTTCACCCGCTATTAAAACTTCTTCCAATGCGGCATTTTTATTTACTCAGCTTCAACAGCTAATTCAGGCCAGGAGACATCCGTTTTTTCTGGGACACATTAGGGCACATTCTGATCTCCCTGGCCCTCTTACACAGGGTAACGCTCAAGCTGATGCGGCCACTCGTTCCATTTTTCCGGTTTTTGTTGGGTCTGTCCGAAAGGCTACAGAATTACATAATCTCCACCATCTAAACTCCCAGAGCCTTCGATTGCTTTGTAAAATTACTAGACAACAAGCACGGGAGATAGTAAAGGCATGCCCTGCCTGTGTGGTCTCCCTTCCTGTACCACACCTGGGTGTTAACCCCCGTGGACTGCTACCCAATCAAATCTGGCAAATGGATGTTACCCATTTTCCTGAATTTGGAAAAACAAGATATATACATGTCTCCATAGACACATTTAGCGGGTTCGTTTTTGCTTCACCACACTCAGGAGAAACTGCCAAAGATGTTCTCTTTCACCTTGTTCTAGCCTTTTCTGTAATGGGAAAACCAGCCCACATAAAGACAGACAAACGGCCCAGCCTATACCAGTGCCAAGTTTGAACAGTTTTGTGCTATTTTCCAGATTTGTCATACTACTGGGATTCCCTATAACCCCCAAGGTCAGGGCATTGTAGAACGAGCCCACCACACCCTAAAAACCTGGCTTACTTGCCTCAAAGCCTCTGCCTTTTCATTTTCCACTCCTAGGGATCGCCTTAGTCACACATTGTTCGCCCTTAATTTTCTAACTCTGGACAATGAAGGCCACTCGGCAGCTGACAGGCATTGGCACCCATCTTCCAGTTCTGCCCACCTGTCTATCATGTGGCGAGACCCCCTTACAGGCAAATGGAAGGGCCCAGATCCTGTTCTTATCTGGGGGCGAGGTTCAGCCTGTATTTTAGATCAAGAACAAGCGGCCCCAAGGTGGCTGCCAGAACGCTTGATAAAATAGGTTAATTGCTTACCACAACCCAGGGGAAACCTTCCCCCTGAGGATGATGCCTTTTCTCTTACAGCTGCAGCTAGAACTCCAGACGTGGACCCTCCTGTTTGAAGTGTTTCTTTTAAAGGGGTTTTGTATACAGTGGCCTTGGCCCTCCAGCTACAAAAAATCTCATGACCACTCTTTTTGGTGTCCTCTGCGAATGCAAAGGGGGATTTTATTCGGCCCCCGGTAGCTGGAGCCAAACGGTTGACTGTGGAAACAAAGTGGCTTACCTCCGCTCAACAGTACAGACCAACATCGGAGGATTGCTTTAAATGGGCTTGTAACTTTTATTAAACAACAGATTGATCTCTTGGCTTCTAAACCCATACAGGTTCATTACCATCACCTTGATAGGGCAGACCAAGGCATTGAGATCTAGGATTTACCCCAGGCTTTTAATTAGTGTTTTGCCATGAGCTTGTTCCAGTGGGAACCCCCCTCCCTTTTTTTTTCTTATTTAGAAAACCCTTCTCCTTATTCATAACTCCTGACCATTCAACAGGCAAGACCTATTGCGCCCTTGCCATAAGGGATAGGTTCGCCCCTCCTCCTATAGGCCCCTCCGCTTGGGGGAGGGTGCACCTATGGGAGGAAGAAAAAATGCTCAAATTAAGGATGCAGGTAAGACTGCAGGGAGATGGATCCGCAAGATCCCCAAACCCAAGAACCCTGAGTGGCAAGCTCTGGTGCATGACGGTTGGCATGCATACCCACAAGCCGTCTCCTCAAAAAACATGCCAAGGCCTGTAAAATTCCCCTCCCCGAGTGAGGACGCTCGGGAGCGGAGAAAAACCCTGGGCCCTTAGAGGAACAGAGCCTCTGTCACCCCCTTAAAAAGAGCAGCCAACAACTGATGGTCAATTTTCTAAATAAGAAAGGGGGAGATGTCGGGAGCCAAAAGGGAGTCTCTCAACATGATAGGCTTGACTATCTCACTGGAACATCTTGAGGCTGAGTTTACTGAATCCGACCTTTTCACCCTGCCCTAAGCAAACACCCTGCAGCTGCTAAGGACCACCTTTTCACCCGGCACGAAGCAAACATCTTGCAGCTGCTATGGCCAATGAAAAAGCTTCCTTAATGGCCAATGAAAAAGCTTCCTTATTCCAAGCATATAAATACCCCTGTGTGAAAAATAAAAATTTGCAGCTTGATCAGAATCCCTGTCTTGCTGCCATTCTTCGTGTCTCTTGTCCCTTCATTCCTTCTCGCTTAGGTTCACTGCCCTCGTTGACGTCCTGCGGGTCGGGACAAAGTGGTTCTGTGGCTCAAGTCGTAGAGCACTAGCCTTGAGCTGAAGAGCTGAGGGACAGCACCCAGGACCAGAGTTCAGGCCCCCCAAAAATAAAAAAAAAATAAAAAAGATCAAAGCCAGCCCAGGCAGGAAAGTGGTTATTTCCAATTAACCACTAGCTCTAACAGAAGTGGAGCTGTGGCTCCAAGTGGCAGAGAGCTAGCTTTGAGCACAAAGAGCTCAGGGACCATGCCAGGCCTTGAGTTCAAGCCCATGACCAAACAAAAAAAAAGCATCTCAGCACTGTTTCTGTCCTAAGCTTTACATTCTCTCATGAGCTGTAATGTTTAGTAAAAAGGAAACAAAAAATGTGAAGGGAAAAAGAGTAGCTCCCTCTCTCTCTTTCTGACCTTATCTATTTGCCCAGTTAATTCCATGCGATTTATTATTTATTGATTTACTGCTAATTGTACTCAGGACCTGGTTACTTTCCCCTAAACTTTTTTTGCTCAAAACTGGTGCTTTACCAGTTGAGCTATAACTCCAGCTCTGGCTTTTGTTGGGTCGGTCGTGGGGCTTGAACTCTGGGCCTGGGCGCTGTCCCTCAGCTCTTCAGCTCAAGGCAAGCACTCAACCACTTGAGCCACACCTCCACTTCCAGTTTTGTGAGTGGTTTATTGGAGATTAGAGTCTCATGAACTTTTCCTGCCTCACCTGGCTTTGAAGCGAGATCCTCAGATCTCAGCAGCCTGAGTAGCTAGTAGGTGTGAGCCACTGGTGCCAGCTTCTAGCTTCTTTTGCTGGTTAATCGGAGATAAGAGTCTCATGGGGGGCTGGGAAGGTGGCTCAGTGGTAGAGCACTTGCCTTGCATGCCTGCACCCTGGGTTCGATTCCTCAGCACCACATAAGCAAAAAGAAAAAAGCCAGAAGTGGCACTGTGGCTCAAGTGGTAGAGCGCTAGCCTTGAGCTGAAGAGCTGAGGGACAGCGCCCAGGCCCAGAGTTCAGGCCCCACGACTGGACCCCCCCCCCAAAAAAAAAAGAAGAGTCTCATGGGCTTTTCTGCCTGGGCTGGCTTAGAACTGTGATCTTCAGATCTCAGCCTTCTCAGTAGCTAGCAATACAGGCATGAACCACTGGAAATGTTTAGATGAGATACTTATTCCAGGGAAATGACTTCTCTGGACACAAAGCCTGTTTTAAAATGTGTTATCTCAAGGATGGACACCTGTTTTGAAGAAGGCATGAGACAAAATCCATCCTGTTTGACTTGATGATCCAAGCTTAGTGATTGGGCAGCCTTGATGAGCCAAGCTTAGTGATTGGGCAGCCTTGATGAGCCAAGCTTAGTGATTGGGCAGCCTTGATGAGCCAAGCTTAGTGAGCAGGCAGCCTTGAGATCTTGGTGGCTGGACAAAGCAGTGTCACAGCACGAATGACAGAATGGGCCAGGCTGGAGATCAACTGGGATCTCTCATACTAAGGTGATTTGAGCCTCAAAACCTAACATCCTTCTTCCCATCCTTCCTTCCTCCCTCCTTCCCTCCCTTCCTCCCTCCCTCCCTTCCTTTCTTCCTTCCTTCCTTCCCTCCTTCCTTCTTTCCTTCCCTCCTTCCTTTCTTTCTTCCTTCCTTCCTTTCTTCTTTCCTTCCCTCCTTCCTTTCTTTCCTTTCTTCCTTCCTTTCTTCTTTCCTTCCCTCCTTCCTTTCTTTCCTTTCTTCCCTCCTTCCTTCCTTCCTTCTTTGCTTCCCTCCTTCCTCCCTCCCTCCCTCCCTCCCTCCCTCCCTTCCTTCCTTCCTTCATTCCTTCTTTCCTCCTTCCTTCCCTCCTTCCTTCCTTCTTTCCTTCCCTCCTTCCTTTCTTCCCTCCTTCCTTCCTGCTTTCCTTCCCTCCTTCCTTTCCTCCTTCCTTTCTTCCCTCCTTCCTTCCTTCCCTCCTTCCTTCCTTCTTTCCTTTCTTCCCTCCCTCCTTCCTTCCTTCCTTCCTTCGTCCCTTCCTTCCTTCCTTCTTTCCTTCCCTCCTTCCTTTCCTTCCTCCTTCGTTCCCGCCTTCCTTCCCTCTTTCCTTCCTTCTTTCCTTCCCTCCTTCCTTCCTTCCCTCTTTCCTTCCTTCTTCCTTCTTTCCCTCCCTCCCTCCTCCCCCTTTCTTTCTTTTTATATCAGTCATAGAGCTTGGACTCAGGGCCTGGGCACTGTCCCTGAGTTTCTTTTGCTCAAGGCTAGCACTCTTCCACTTTGAGCTGCAGCTCCAATTCTGGTTTTCCAGTGGTTAACTGGAGGTAAGAGCTTCACAGACTTTCTTATCTGAGCTGGCTTTAAACTTTGGTCCTCGGATCTCAGCCTCCTGAGTAGCTGGAATTTCAGGCGTGGCCACCAGTGCCCAGCTCCCACGTCCTTCTTCTTGAGTGCCTCTGACGTAAGAGTGTCGGCAGCCCCTGTCTTCACGCCCACCCCACTACGCCTGGTTCACACACTGCCTCTCTGGCTTTGCTTTCCCTACAAACTTCCTTGGGGTCTACCTCAGTGTGTCCTCAAATTCTTCTCTGTGGGCACCCCGGGGCCAGGTGGGGGCCTCCTCTCGGTCCATCAGGTAGCACCGACCCTAAGGTAACCGAGGACAGTTTCTCCTGAACCTTCCTGTAGGCTCATCTGTAGCTGCAGGTGGAAGGGATCTTTGGTTCACACACTAGCCCTCGGGAGCAAATGGTTCAACCTTCTAAGTGTCAGCAAACATAGGGGCTGGGGGCTGAGCTGTCCATGCTGGAGTCAGGGGCTGAGAGCTGGGGCAGGCTGGGTACACCTGTGCTGGAGAGCTGAGTGGGGCTGGGCCCGTGAGCATGCTGGGGCCCCTCAGGAGGGAAGGCTGGACTGACAGCAGCAGGAAGCATCCAGGGCCTGCTGGGTCTGAGGTGTGGCTAAGGCACTGGCCATCTCTGGTGGGGTCATTGGACTGAGGAGGCTGGTTGTGGTAGGCAGACCTGGGCAAATCAGAAGCCTGCCAGAGCGCCTCCCCGCCCAGAAGGGACAGGGCGGCTGGGCCAGGCTCTGCAGTGGGTCTGGCTTTGTGCCTGAGGTCTAGCACTGAGCTCCTGCCTCTCAACAGGCACCAGGGAGCCATGGATCCCAGAGGTGAGCTGGAGGGACAAAGGAGACTCACCATGGGCTTAGGGGCTTCGTTGCTTTGAGCTAGAGGTTCAGAGATGGTTGGTTAGGCAGCAGGGTTGGCAGGAGCCCTGAGGGTTTGTGGCTCTGGTGTGTGTGTGTGTGTGTGTGTGTGTGTGTGTGTGTGTGTGTGCGTGCTGGCGTGTGGAGTGGGGACACAATGGTGGTGGTAGGACAGTAGCTGGGCCTCAGTGGAGACTGTAGTGCCAGGCAGAGCTGCCCGTTCCTGGCTCCTGTGGGTGCTAGTGACCCGTCTGACCCCTCTGTTGGCTGTGCTCTCCACCTGCTCAGGCGCCAGAGGACCCGAGGAGATGTGAACTCTCAGATCTGTCAGGAGAGAGATGAATGGTGGGGAGCTGTGGGGAGAAAGCGGGAAGGAAGGAGAGACCCCGGAGGCTGGTGGGTGACCATCCTTCTAGGCCACAGGTCAGAAGGTGAGCAGGAGGAGGCGCTGAGGCAAGTGGGGGCCGCCGCCCAGCCAGGCCTTGTGGATCAGGCCTGTGCTGCCAGTGTCTCTCCCTGCGCAGGTGGTCTGGGAGCTGGGGCCTCTGTAGGGCCCTGCGCCCCAGCCTCCCTGCCACCTGAGGCCCCCGCTGGGCTGGGAACAAGACACCTGGGCTCTCGGGGACTTGGTGTCTGGGCACAAGGGACAGTAGGCTGTGGGAGTCAGGGCAGGGGAGCAGCTCTGAGGACAGAGGCAGGTGGCATGCCCACTAGCAAGTGGCGATGGCCGGGCCCAGTCAGTGTGGATCTCCTGACAGTTCTTGGTGGGAGCAGCAGCCCCGCCTCCTCACCCTCTCACCTCTGCCAGGGCCTGGCAGCCAGGTGGGCTCCACGGAGCCTCGGGAGGAAGGCAGGGTGTGCTACCTTCTTCTGCCGTGGGTGTTCTTCAGCGTGGGTCAGCCTCTGTGGGGAGCGCAGATACTTCAGAGTTGAACCCTGGCCCTGGGTGTCTCCCCTGCTTGGAAGATGAGGGAGAAAGATCCAGATCCCTCCCCAGGTGGCAGGGAAGTACTCCCAGAGGCGTCCTCATCCATTGACGCCTTTATCTTGGCCTCTCAGAGCCTTCCGGGAGGGTCGTGAGAGGAAGGAGCTCGGTCCCCAGGGAGGCTGCTGCAGACTCAACAGGCTGCAGACACCTGTCTTTTAGTGAGCAGCTAGCAGCTCATCCTCCTGGGAGAGGAAATGGGAATAATGGCCACTTTTCACACCTGCCTGAACCTCTCCTTGATGGGCAGCAGGTAGACTGTCCTGGCCAGGCTGGCCTGGGGCCTCCTGTCACCAGACAGGCCAGGATGAATCTGTTCATGTTTGTCCCATTTCCTGGATTCCCGTGTTTTGGGCGTTTGACCTGTGTGTGGTGGAGGGTGCTGGTGCTTGAACTCCGGGCCTCACTTTTTCACTTAGCTTTATTATCAAGGTTGGAGCTCTACCACTTGAGCCACATCTCCACTTCTAGCTTTATTTTTTTTGGCCAATCCTGGGGCTTGAACTCCAGGCCTGGGTGCTGTTCCTGAGCTTTTTTTTCTGTTGTTAGTTGTGGGGCTTGAACTCTGGGCCTGGGCGCTGACCCAGAGCTCTTCAGCTCAAGGTGAGCGCTGTACCACTTGAGCCACAGCATCACTTCTGGTTTTTCGGGTGGTTTATTGGAGATAAGAATCTCACGGACTTTCCTGCCTGGGCTGGCTTTGAACCGTAGTACTCAGATCTCAGCTTCTGGAGTGAGCCCCTCACCCCCCTCCCCCCCCCCCCCCCCCCCCCGCTGTTCCTGAGAGTTTTTGCTCTATCACTTGAGCCACAGCTCCACCTCCAGCTTTTTGGTGATTACTTGGAGATAAGAGTCTCACAGAGTTCCCTGTCCTGGCTGGCTTCAAACTTTAGTCTTCAGAGTGCTATTTCTTAAATAGCTAGGATTAAAGGCGTGAGTCACCAGAACCTGGCCCGTCTAGAGTTTTATATAAAAGGAATTACACCCTGAATCTCTCCTTTTCCACCCAGAATAATTAAATTTGAGACTCTTTCAGGTGGTTGAGTTCACCCATAGTTCATTCCTCATACTGCCCCACTGTATGGTCACACCTAGCTTGGCCTTAGCTTCTAGGTTAGACCTTTGGCAGGTGGAGCTGCGGGAGGCAAATGTAAGACTAGTCTTTCTGTGGGAACACCCATTTCCTTCCTCAAGGGGCAGGAAGTCCAAGTTAATTTCCAAAGTGCTTGTAGGGTCCTCTGTTCTCCAGTGGCTTCTGAAAGCTCTAGCTGCTCCCCTCGGCCCTGACAGATCATATGCTCAGCCTTTCATTCTTATACAATGCATGTAATGGCATCTCCTTGTGATTTTAGTATACTTTCCCCTAATGACTAGTGAAGTTGAAATCTATGTTTCATATACTTTGCAGCTATCCATGAGTATTCTTTTTCTCTCTTTTTGTTACAGGTCTGGGGCTTGAACTGGGGCTTGCTCTTGCATAGCTTGCTTCCTAGTTGGTGTTGTACTGCTTGATTCATACTTCCAGGCCCACTTTGGCTGGTTACTATTATTATAATAATTATTATTACTATTGTTGTCGCCAATGCTGGGGCTTGAACTTAGGGCTTTGTTCTTACACAGCCTGCTTGGGAGGTTGGTGCTTTTCTACCAGATCCACATTGCCAGTAATCCATTTTGGGTGGCTCCCCACCTTCTTCTCCTTCTTCTTCTCAGTATTAGGGCTTGAACTTGGGGCCTGAATCCTGTTCCTTACCTGTTTTTGCTCAAGGTTAGCCCTCTACCACTTTACCATACCTCCACTTCTGACTATGTAGTGGTTAATTAGAGATATGGGTCTCACAGACTTTCCTGCCTAAGCTGGATTTGAACCATAAGCTGGATTTGAACCATGACCCTGTGATGAGTTTGTATATCAATAGCTTAGACTTAATAGTTTCACTTAGTTTATCTAAGCACTTCAAATACCACCCACACCAATAACTAACTCCTAGGCCTAGTTCTACTAAGCTTGCCTCATGTCCGTGGCTCCGCAGTAGTGGACACTGGCAGGAGAGTGCAGTGGAGCCAAGGCCTGGGAGGAGAGGCGGGGCCGGGGAGAGGGGAGGCGGGGCCTGGGAGAGGAGAGGCGGGGCCTGGGAGAGGAGAGGCGGGGCCCGGGAGAGGCGAGGCGGGGCCGGGGAGAGGGGAGGCGGGGCCTGGGAGAGGAGGGGCAGGTCAGGAGAGAGGAGAGGCGGGGCCAAGGGAGCAGCACCAGCTGGGAGAGGAGAAGCAGGCAGAGGTGGCTGGGAAGAGACAGGTGGACCCTGCAGTCCTGGTTTAGGCAGCTGTTTCCAGATGTCAGACTTTGCTAGAGAGCCATAATATTGCCACAAAAATAGACCTGAGCATCAGCGGAACAGGTTGGAAGACACAGAAAACAAAAGCGCGTAACTACAGTTGTTTGAGAGTCGGCAAAGGAGGGGAACAAACAGCCTCTTGAACAATGGGTGTTGGGAGGACTGGGCAGCCATGTGCAGAAAACTAAAAGTGGATCCCTGTTGTCATCATGCATTTTGAAGTTGAACACAAGGAAAGGTTGGCAGGGGTGTGGGGGAAAAGGATCTCTGCTGCCGTGCTGGTGGGAATATAAACCAGTACAACCACTCTGGAAAGCAGTCTGGAGCTTCCTCAAAAACGAAAGTTCCCTGTGACCAGCCATACCACTCCTGGGCATCTACCCTGACCATCACGAGCCAGGCTATGATAAAGACACCTGCACATCCATGCTCACTGCCACACTACTCACAATAGCCAAGCCATGGAAACAGCCCAGATACCCCACAATAGAGGAGAGGATCCCAAAAATGGGGTACCTGTACACAATGGAATTTTACACAGCCATTCGAAAGAAATAATGTCATTTGCAGGGAAATGGATGGAACTAGAACAAATCATGTTAAGTGAGGTAAGCCAAGATCAGAGAGACCAACTGCACAGGTTCTCCCTGATGTGCAGAAGTTACATTGAAAATGCACTGGGATAGGACAAAGTATACCAGATTCTAGATATGCACATACAGTAGCACCAAAAGAAGAGAGTTTAGGAGAGAATCATAGAAGCGCAATAGCCAAGCACCTCTTCATATATATAAAAAATAAAAGACATACTGAAACAAACTCCAAAGATACGGAAACAAAGGACTTAAAATTGATTTCTTTCTCTGCTGATTCCTTATTGTTTACCTTATACATGGTGTGCTCAGTGCACTTCTGTGGGAGGGCGGGGGGGGGGGGGCGGCCCAGAATGTGAGGGAGAAGGGTAAAAAAGTGCAGCAGTGGAGCGCACTGGTCATGGGTGGAAGTGCACTGTGCGACTGTGGTGCAGACGGGAGGGAGGGGAAAGGAGAGAGTGAGGGACAGAGGAAATGGATTTATCACCTGACCAAGTCAGCGTAACCTCTCCATACACATAACCCTTCTAAATTAACAATAAGGTAAAAAAGGACTTAGTTTTAAAAGTTAAACTAATGGGGCTGGGAAGGTGGCTCAGTGGTAGAGCGCTTGCCTTGCATGGATGAGGCCCTGGGTTTGATTCCTCAGCACCACATAAGCAGTAAAAGCCGGAAGAGGCGCTGTGGCTCAAGTGGTAGAGCGCTAGAGTTCATCTGAAGAGCTGAGGGACAGCGCCCAGGCCCAGAGTTCTGGCCCCACCACTGTGAAAAAACCAAAAACAAAAAGAAAGCTTAAAAATTTGAAAGTTACTTGAAAACTAAGAAGTTGTTTTCACTTAGATTTTCCTACAGCCAAACCATGTGCCAACTACATACATGAGGGGAAAAGATACATTCAAGGTATGTGGCCACCAGGCACCATGGCTCACACCTGCAATCCTAGCTACTCGGGAGGCTGAGATCCGAGGATCACAGTTTGGAGCTCCCCACAGCAGATCAGTCCATGAGACGCCATCTCCAAAATAATCAGCAAAAATAAGGACTGGGTGTGTGGCCCAAGTGCTCCAGTGCTGGCTGAGCAAGCCAGGGCAGCAGGAATGTGGCCTGGGTTCCAACCTCAGTGCAGGCCAAATACACAAATGAGAGGTCAGGTGTTCCCTGCCCGGTTCCTTGGTTTCCCAGAAGCTAGTCGGAGTTATTTGTTTCATGGCTGAAGGAGTAGGAAACAGTAAGGTAAAGGTAGAACAGTAGTACAGGGAGTTGAAAGGACTGATTTTGGGGCCTGAGCCAATCACAGGTGGCTGTGTGTGTGTGTGGTGTTCAGTAAGCCTTTCCAAGAAGGCCTGTTAGCCGTATTTGAACTCTTTCTCTCCCTCCTTCCCTCCTTCCCTCCCTCCCTCGTTCCCTCCCTCTCTCCTTCCTTCTCTTTCTCTTTCTCTTTTTTTCTTTCTCTCCCTGCCTCCCTCCCTCCCTCCCTCCCTCCTTCTCTCCCTCCCTCCTTCCTTCCTTCCTTCCTTCCTTCCTTCCTTCCTTCCTTCCTTCCTGCCTGCCTGCCTGCCTGCCTGCCTTCCTCCCTTCCTTCCTTCTTTCCTTCCTTCCTTCCTTCCTTCCTTCCTTCCTTCCTTCCTTCCTTCCTTCCTTCCTTCCTCCTTTCCTTCCTTCCTTTCTTTTTTCTTAAGCTGGGACTTGAACTCAGTACCTGAAGCTTTTGCTCCTTCCCTAGCACTCTCCCAACTGAGCTCCACCTCCAACCCCAATATTCCAACTCTGAACCATGAAAACTCCTGACTTTCGTAGCTCAGTGACCAGCGCGGGCCCAGCATGCGCAGGTTCCTCACAGGAAGTCAAAGGAAATAGATGCCGGGAGGGGTGAGGGAAGGCGGGGGAGCAGCTGAACTTCCCACTCTGTGTTTCAGGAAAACTGAAGCACTACTTGCTTCACCCCGGAACCCTTCTCCTGATGACTCTCACTCTGGTTTTCTTCAGGTAAGAAGCTAGGCTTGGCAGTGGCCCGCCGGAGCCGGGTGGGGCCCTAGGCTGCCTTCCACACCACAATCCCAGCAGGATGAGGGTGCTGCCACCCTCAGCTGGGCTAGATGGTGTGTCCAGCCCGTCCTGGCCTGTGCCCTTGGCCCTCACGGTGATGCCCATTTTCCTTCCACTTGGTCGGGGGCTCTGGGCTGGGTGGTTGGCCTGGGGAAGGGGAGGAAGGCCAGTCTGGGCGGAGGGTGGGGCCCGGGCAGCGGACCCCTGCAGGCCTGCATCCTGAGCAGCTGTCTCTGCCCACTTCCTTCTCCTAGCTATGGGTTCTGGACCCCCAGCAGACAGGCACAGGGAGGCCTGGGAGCTGAGTCCAGGTGAGTGAGGCTGAGGGATGGAGGAGGGCCTGCGTGGCCTGTGCTGGGAGCCTGACCTGTGTGTCCCATCCGGCAGCCTTTGTCACCTCAGTTGCCCTAAAGCGTTGCCTGCCTGTCCCCCTTTGTCCTCAGCTCCCATCTGACCTCCAGCCCCGACCCTGGGCTCCCCTGGCTCTCTGGGCCGTCCATCTGAGGATCCTCTTGAGAGCATGGCTTTGCCTTCCACCCTCCTGCCTCACCCCTGTACCAGGTGGTCCCCAGGTCCTCATCTGCCTTTCTGTGTCTCCCACATCCATGGGCTTCTCTTTGCCTTCTCAGCCCTGCCGAGCCAAAGCTGTTCTGTGTGTGGGGAGGGGGCTGGGCACCCCCGCCCGGGCCTGATCTGGGCAGTGGGACTTCCCCTGCGTTGCTCTGCCTTCCTCTCCTGCAGTCAACGAGACCGCGGGGCTCAGCTCACGCGCGCTCAGCACATGCAATGTCTGCTTCCTTGAACCAGCTGCACTCAACTGACTTTTTGTTAAATTGCAAAACATTTTTGCCTGGTCAAGGCTCATACCTGTAACCCTAGCTACTCAGAAGCCTGAGATCTGAGGATTGTGGTTCAAAGTCAGCCTGGGCAGGATAGTCCCTGAGACTCTTATCTCCAATAAACCACCAGAAAATTGGAAGTAGTGCCTTAGCTTAAGTGGTAGAGCGCTAGCCTTGAGCTGAA
Organism: Dipodomys spectabilis; assembly: GCF_019054845.1. Lineage (NCBI taxonomy): Eukaryota > Metazoa > Chordata > Mammalia > Rodentia > Heteromyidae > Dipodomys > Dipodomys spectabilis. The sequence continues at coordinate 6,118,208 of NW_024870744.1, forward strand.
GAGCTGAGGGACAGCGCCCAGGCCCACAACTGACAAAACAAAATAAAACAAAAACCTTTTTAAAAAATTTAAAAATGGTTATTATAAAGGTAATATAGAGAGGCGTTACAGTTACATAAGTCAGATAATGAGTACATTTTTCTTTGGGCAATGTCACCCCTTCCCTCTCTGTCTCCCTGATTTTCCCTCCCCACCCCACCCATAAGTTGTAGAGTTCATTCTCAACACAGTGTCCAGTGAGTACCACTGCTGCATTTGTTCACCCTTTGTCCCTCCATTTCTATGCCCCCTTTACCCTTCCAAACTCAGGTAAATGAATAAACAAGAAAAAAAGAAAACAAAACCAGCAATGAAGAACTAAACGTCTTGTTTCCATTTCCTGGAGTTCATTTTGATAAACATTAGTTTATCTGATCAGATGCACATAGGCATTGTGCCTTTGTATTCACCTGATTTAAAGAGGATACTCTCAGGCTGGCGTAACGTGGACTTAAACTTCATGTGTGTGTGTGTGTGTGTGTCTGTGTGTGTGTGTGTGTATCTGTCTGTTTGTCTGTCTTTCTCCATCTGTGTCATTGAGTATGTGTGTGTGTGTGTATGTGTCTATCTGTCTGTATATGTCTGAATCTGTGTCCGAGTCTGTGTGTATATTTGTCTGTGTGTCCGTGTCTATGTCATTGAGTATGTGTGTATGGCAGTACTGAGGTTTGAACTCGGGGTTTAAGCACTGTCCCTTAGCTTTTTCACTCAAGGCTAGCTCACTACCACTTGAACTACAGCTCCACGTCTGGCTTTTGGTGGCTAACTAGAGATAAACATCTCAGACTTTCCTGGCCAGGCTGTGTTTGAACTGCGATCCTCAGATCTCAGGCTCCTGAGTAGCTGTGATTTCAGGCCTGAGCCGCTGCACCAGCAGGTTTTGCCCTTTTGTGAGTGGCGTGATTTTGTCACCTGTGTCATCAGGGTTCATCCCTGCTGCAGCCTGCACTGCGCTTCCCTGCCCTTTCCATGCGGACTACCTACTCCCAGAGCCATCACGGGAAGAAAATGGTGGCTGCTGCAGGCTCTGCCCTGTGGGCTCCTCGTCTGTGGGGTCCGCTGCTCCCAGTGTCACAGGCCTGGCAAGGACAGGGTTTCCTGCCGCCATTGAGGCTGGTCTCTGACACCCTGAGATTGGAGGCCTGGGCTCTGGGTGCCACAGAAAGTGCCACAGGCCAGTCTGAGGCGCAGGAGAGCTGGTGTGGGCATCTGATGGTTCCCTAGGGAAGAGATTGCTGCTCAGCCCTCCTAGAGTTACAGGAGCCACTAGGCCCCTCCCAGCCTGCAGCATGGGTCCACGAGCCCTGTGGTTCCTTGGGTGCTTGGTTCCTCTGTCACTTTGAAAAGACAAATTAGAGACTGGAAGTCTCAGCCCTTCCACCAACTCTGGTTCTGGGTGATGAGGGGGTGCAACCCGCACAGCCGGTGAAGGACGGCTCCTCACGCCCCACAGCCCCGTGGGACGAGGGTCCCGAGTGACTCCTGTGCACACTTGTGTTTTGGTTTTCAGGATGGTGTATCCCCCGCCGATGGCTCTGACGCTCGCGTGAGTAAATGGACTGTCGCTGCAAGGGGCGCAGGGGTCTGTGGCAAAGATATGCACAGGCAGTTTCTTTGGGCTGGCTTGTGGCTTGGCTACCATGCCTGAAGCCTCCACAGGGCAGGAAAAAGCAACAAAGAAACGCTCTAGATTTTCCTGGATTAGTGCTCAATGTTCTGTTTCCTGTTTTGTTTTGTTTTTTTTTTTTTGTATTGGAGGTTGACCTGAGGACCCCAGAGGATCTGTTCTGTTTCTTTGACTTGAGTTCCTGGCAGAGTCATGGGTTCCCTAAGGGGTGCTTGGGTGGGGTGAGGACCACTCCAAGCCTTGCCAGCAGATCTCAGCTCCTTCTGCAGGAACAGGGCCGGCATTCGGGGATGGCTGCTGCCTGGTCCCCTCGAGTCTGATTTGCCTCTGGTTGGTCTCCTGGTGACGGCCAGGTCTGCCTGTGGGAGGACGGAGGCAGCCGGGGAGAGGGCAGGTACGGCGGTGGGCACACATTGCACACCGAGTGTGGCTCTCTTTCTCTGTGCAGTAGGAGAGACGTCCTTGTCCTGACGCCATGGCTGGCTCCCATCATCTGGGAGGGGACCTTCAACATTGACATCTTGAATGAGCAGTTCCGGCTTCAGAACATCACTGTAGGGTTATCTGTGTTTGCCATCAAAAAGTAAGAGATGAGCAGGGTGGAGGGCGGAGGCCTGGGGACACCCAGATCTGTCCTGTGTTCAGGCCATGGTGGAGGGTGGGGGAGATGGAAGGGTGGTTGTGAAAGCTCCTTCACTCCGTGACCTTCCTGGGCCCCTATTGCTCAGCCGCTGGTCAAGCCCAGTGCCATTTCCCCTGACAGCTGGTGCCCGGTCTCCTCCCTCTATCCCCTCAGCCAGGGGTGGCTGCACCCCCTCTGCTAGAGGAGGCAGCGGAGAGGAGGGAGGAGCCTGGCTTCCTCTGGGAGCAGCAGGAGCATGGTGCCGGCCAAGCTGGGGCCCCTGCTTTACACTCGGATGCCAGGCAGGGCTAAGGCGCTGGTCAGCAGACCATCTGACTGCAGGCCCTGGGCTTGGCAGTCCATCTGTCCATCTGGGCTTGGCAGTCCACCAGGGGTGCTGGTGGGACCAGCTGGATGGGAGCTAGTGAGCAAGCTGCCTCAGGCCCAGCTGCCCTTTGGAGGCTGTGGAGAAAGGCCTGGGTGCAGGAATGGGCCCTGGGGTGGAGATGGAAGCTCCTGCCCGTCACAGAGCAGCAGCAGCAGTGTGCAGAAGGACCCTAGGACAGCCCTAGGCTGCCACCACCTCACCGGCTGGGACTTGAGGCGGTGGTGGCTGGCAGGAGGGTCTCAGAAGGGCACAGATGCAGCATGAGCACTCTGGTCCCACTGCCGGGGACTAGAGCAGCACCCAGCACAAAAGCCCTGCTGCCACGTTTGGCCACGCTGTCTCCCTGGGACCCGGTGTGGGCCCAGCAGACACCAGCAGGTGCTGAGCCCGCGGGAAGGCGGCCGGCCACCCCACCGCTGTCAGCTGGGGCTGAAGCCTCGGTGGCTGCGCTTGGTGCCCTGAGAAGGATTCACTGAGGAGCCCGTGCGGTGTGGGTACGAAGGGTGAGCGTGGGCAGCAAGTGGAGAGCCCTGTCCCGTGGCAGAGGTCCAGTCCCTGGGCAGTCTTGAGGGAGGACCGGCCATGAGGCAGGCGGAAACTTCCTGAGCTACAGCTCTTGCTCTTGGAGCTAAGACCCGGGTGTGAGCAAACGCTGGTGGGTCTGCCCCTTCTTCCTCATGTGCCCATCTGCCTGGCCTGCCTGCCCTTCCGAGTCCTGCTCCCTGCGCTTCCTGAGGATCCAAGGCCTAGAAATGGTTTGCTGAGGCCATTGTCTGAAGGCTACTTCATGCTGTGAAGGAAGGGCTGGGTGTAGAGACTCTTCCTTCCCTAAGATGGGGCTGAGGGACAGGCCCACAGGAGGGGAGACAGTATGCAGACCTAGGGGTGCTGTACAGTTGCCCTGGAGTCCCAGGGTCCCCAGCCAGGTGTCCTGGAGCCCCAGGGATGATGGCCAGGTGTCCTGGAGCCCCAGGTGTCCAGCAGCGTGGCAAAGATACCTTTAGGATCCAGGTGTGTCGCTCAGTCTGGCATTTGCCACAGAACGGTGGGGCCACAGGAAGCCTCCGGCTCTGGCTCAGGTCTGCTGTGGACTGTGGGATGCTGGTGGTCCCCATCTCTGACAGAGCAGGGTGATTGGCAGGAGAGGGTGGGTTCCACTGGACCCGGGTGGGTTCCGACTCCGGGCCCATCCACACCTCCCCCACCCCTCGTCCTCCCTTGCAGGTACATCACCTTCCTGAGGCTGTTCCTGGAGTCTGCGGAGCAGCACTTCATGGTGGGCTACCGTGTCACCTACTACGTGTTCACCGACCGGCCCGCAGACGTGCCCCAGGTGGGGCTCGGGCCGGGACGGCGGCTGGCGGTGCTGCCGGTGCGCAGCTACCCGCGCTGGCAGGACGTGTCCATGCGCCGCATGCAGATGATCAGCCAGTTCTTGGAGCAGCCCTCCCGGCAGGAGATGGATTATCTGGTGTGCGCCGACGTGGACATGAAGTTCCAAGACCACGTGGGCGTGGAGATCCTGACCCCGCTCTTCGGCACCCTGCACCCCGGCTTCTACACGAGCAAGCGCGATGCCTTCACCTACGAACGCCGGCCCCAGTCCCAGGCCTACATCCCCCACGACCAGGGGGACTTCTACTACATGGGGGCCTTCTTTGGGGGGTCAGTGGCGGAGGTGCACCGGCTCACCAAGGCCTGTCATGAGGCCATGGCGGTCGACCGGGCCAACAACATCGAGGCTGTGTGGCATGACGAGAGCCACCTGAACAAGTACCTGCTGCTCCGCAAGCCCACCAAGGTGCTGTCCCCGGAGTACCTGTGGGACCTGCACATGCTGCCCTGGCCCTCCGTGCTGAAGAAGCTGCGGTTTGTCGCCGTACACAAGAATCATCAGGAAATCCGGAACCGCTAGCGGGACTGGAGGGCGGTGGTCAGCGACACCAAGGGCATGCAGCCCGTGCTGCCCTGGAAGGCTTTTAGAGAAAAGGCTTAGTGCCAACCTTCCTTTGACACTAGAAGTTGCTGAAGCTCCCCTCCCCCATCTCCACACCTCCGTCTCCCCTGTCCTCCCAAGGCCAGCAGGCAGGCCAGGCACCAACTCGCTACAGAGACAGGCCTGGTACTCGGGTGCAAGTCGGGGCCTCTAGGATGGATGACCTTGCCATCGGTCCCCTCTGTGTGTCCTTGGCTCTGGAGGCAGGTGGTCCCAGCCCCTCCACAGAAGATGGATTACGTCGTGGGGTAGGGGAGGGGGCAGGGCGGTGGGCCTGAAGAGCCTGGGGCTGGGCCGTCTTCAGCCTCAGGCTGTTTTCCTGCTCCTCTCTGAGTTCTGGTAGCAGAGCAGACGCTGGAGGACGTCCTTCTTGCCATGCTGTGCGGGGAGGCTTCGCGGTGAGGCTTTGGGTCAATGATGGCCTGGAGAGGCCATGGCCTCTGTCCAGCCCCGAGGAGGCCGTAGCCAGCTGCCCCCGTCCCTGGGCCTGAACTCAGAGCCTGGATGCTGTCCTGAGCTTTTGTGCCCAAGGCTAGCACTCTACTTTTTGAGCCACTGCTCTACTTACAGCTTTTTGGTGGTTAATTGGAGGTAAAGAGTCTCATGGACTTTCCTTCCTAGGCAAGATTTGAACTGCAGTCCTCATATCTCAGCCTTCTGAGTAGCAAGGATTGCAGGCGTGAGCTACTGGTGCCTGGCAATATCTTGTTTTACCTTGTGGTTCTCTTGTGACATTGATGTGGAATGTTTTTACGTAATTACTTACCATTTGTGACTTTGTGGGGGGTTCTAGAGATTAAACCCAACCCCTCATGCTTGCTAGGAAAGATCTCTACCACTGGAGCCATGTCTCCAACCCACCTCTGCCCACGTTTTAGTTGGTTTGCTTTTTATCATTGGATTTGGAGAGTTCTTTGTGTAATTTATACATGTTTTTATCATTCTGTGTTTCACATTTCTACATTGGGCTTCACTTTTTATTCTCAGTAAAATCTTTCATCAAGCAGAATGGCATTTTTTGTTTCCTTTCATTTTGTTGTTTTATTTCATGGATCCTGGGGCTTAAACCCTAGGCCTGGACACTGTTCCTGAGCTTTTGTGTTCCAGACTAGTGCTGTACCACTTAAGTCACAGCTCTACTGTCAGCTTTCTGTGGTTAATTGGAGATAAGTGTCTCATGGAACTTTCAAGCTGAGTTGGCTTCAAACTGTGGTCCTCAAATCTCAGCCTCCTGTGTAGTTAGGATTACAGGTGTGAGCCACAGATACCTGGCTAGAAATACTGAATTAATTAGATCCTCCAGGTCTCAATTGGCTTTTTAACTCAAAGCTAGCACTCTGCCACCTGAGCCACACCACCACTTTTGGTTGGCGTTTTGCTGGAAAAATGGAGGTAAGAGTCTCATGGACTTTCCTGGCATACACTGTGATCCTCAGATCTCAGCCTCCTGAGTAGCTGGGATTACAGGTGTGAGCCCATTAGTACCTGGCTAGTGTTTAATGAAGTTTATCGATTATAGTTTGGGACTTGTACCTGAGACACCTCTGCCAAGGTCACTTAGTCACAAGGTCACCTTGTGATACCTTCAAGAAGTTGATGCATGAGCAGGTGTCTGTTCTGCTGTGAGTTTTTTTTTTGCAAAGTGTGTGTGTGTGTGTGTGTGTGTGTGTGTGAGAGAGAGAGAGAGAGAGAGTAAAAGAGAGAGAGAGAGAGAAAGAGACGATGTCAGTACCAGCCCCACTTGTGGACAGGCTGCCCTGCCTTGGTGGACTTGCCCGTGTGCCTTTGTGGGGGGACTCGACTGTTCTTCTCTGGCCTTCACTCTGCAGCACCCAGTCTAAAGGACTGTAGCTGTGTGACATCATCAGGAAGTGGCAGAGGGAGGACCTCCCACGCGGGCCCTCCCAAAAGGCATCCAATCAGCAGGAAAATCCACCTGTCAGAGGCAGCTTTTCCACCTGCTCCCCTGAACCCTGACACGGAGCTTCTCTCATTACCAGACTCTACACCTTCTCCCCGTTCCCCGGACCCTAAGCTGACCACCCTGAACCACAAAACAGAAGAACAGTAAAACAAATGGCTCGGATGCATGAACATGATTTGGCGTTCCATTTCTCTGTGCCGAATTTCTATGAGAAATGTTGGTAATCCAGAGTGTCCAGGCCTTTCACCTCCTGTTAATTAATTAATTGATTGATTTTTTTCTGTTATGTGGTGCTGAGGAATCGACTTCCTAGCCCTCTAATCTTTTCTTATATCTTCCTACTCCAATGTTTCCTCACCCAGGCTGCTAGTAGCCCTTTCGTCCTTGAAAAGTTCTTATTTTTTTTTGGAGGTGGGGTACAGTTGTGGGGCCTGAACGCTCGGCCTGGGCGCTGTCCCTCAGCTCTTCAGCTCAAGGCTAGCGCTCTACCACTTGAGCCACAGCGCCACTTCTGGCTTTTTTTCTTTTTGCTTATATGGTGCTGAGGAATCAAACCCAGGGCCTCATGCATACAAGGCAAGCGCTCTACCACTGAGCCACCATCCAGCCCCCTGTTTTATATTACTTCTTATTTTTATTTCATTTTATCGTGGCTGGCTTCCCTGCGCGATGCTGGCAAGAGTCACAAATGTCTCCGCCTGGCTTCGTAGCGATCCGTTCTCCCCTATTGCTCTGTGTGTCTGTCTGCAATCAGCAACCTATCATTCTCTCATAAAGCCGAAGAGTGCCTCACAGCACTGATTCTCTGACTTTGCTCTTCACGTTCTCCTGCTTCTGGTTAGCTCTCAATATACTTCCATGAATTTCAAAACAGTGCATCAGCTGCAACCTAGCAATGCCTTGCGGTGCTGAGGAGAATGAATTCAATTATAGATGAGTTTGAAGAAAATAAGGATCTCATTCATGCCCAGAGATCATGATAACTAAAGGAAGAACCATGGCAAATCCAGAGCTAACCTCTAGGACCAAGGGCTCAGGCCTTGAGGGATGAAAAATACGTCGAAGTAGAGGCGAAAAACAATGGCCACATGGAAGAGAGTGCAGGGCAAAAAAAATAGCAGCTCTGTCACCATAAAGAAAATGAAATAGGCTTCAGTCCATAAAACACACTCAAGTCTCAGTCATAAGAGGACAAAATGGCTAAGTGCAAAGTTTTGGAAACAAGGATCTGTGTTCCTTGCTACTTCCAGTGGGGACAGGTTGGCCTCCAACGGTCTTGGAAGCACCTGTCAGGATTCCACCCACATGGATCCCTACGGCAGATGCATTTCGCCTGGGATGGAGAAGGCCCAGGCCTGGGATTTCAACCCAAGGGTGGACGCATCTCCACCCAGCACACCTGACACAGACATGCTTGGCAGCTTCTTCTAGAAGAGCAAATGGTTGGGAAGCACACAGCTCCTTCTGCAGGGGTCAGGCTCAACGAGTGAGAAGCATCCATGTGGACAATACCATGCATCCACGTGGACAATGCCACGTAGTTGGGAAAGAAGCTAAGAAAACCCGTGTGCAGGGAACCTAGCCTTTCTGTAGCCATCTGGAAACTCCCTGACTGCTGGCAGGCCGGATCCCACTCAACTTCCTTCTCATGTCCTTCCTTTTGAATGGTCCTCGGGCTGGAACTCAGGGCCTGGGCCCTTCCCTGAGCTTTTTGGCTTCAGGCTAGTGCTCTAGCACTGGAAGCAATACTCTGATTCTGCCTTTTGGCAGTTCCTTGGAGATGAGAGTCTCAAGACCATCCTGGCTGGGCTGGCTTGGAGCCACAATCCTTAGATCTCAGCTTTCTGAGTAGCTGACTGATGTGAGCCACGGGCTGCCGACTGCTGACTGCCTGTTCTGGAGCTCCTTGCGAAGTCACCGGCCTGGTAGAAGTGCAGTCATCAACCAGGCCGCCATGGCCCATCAGGTGTTCCTGGCAGAGCTAGACACAGGGGTCTAGCAGGCCTGGGCAGGCCTGTGGCCCCAGGGCCTGTTCTCTGAGGCTCAGCCCTTCGTATCTGACTCTGGAGCAGAGGAACACGTGGCCAGGAGTTTGGGTGGCATTGTCTACACCACGCTGGGGGACCCGAGGCATTGCTTGAGTAGCATTAGGTTTCCTGTCCCTGCTCCCCTGGCAAGCGTCCCCTGTGGGAGGGAGTGCCTCAGTGATGTGTGGCCCTTCCTGTGCCAGGTGAGACAGGGACCTAGAGCCTGAACAGCCGAGGACCTGGCAGGAGGCAGCTCCTGAGGGCATCCCCAGGGATCGGGGCTGTGTGGGCTGGGAGCCCCGAGAGACAGTCATGTCCAGGGGTACATCTGGAGGGGGAGGGGTGTGCTTGTGACCCCACATGTATGTGTCTCCCCCACAGTGGGCGCTGCTGCCTCCAAGTCTATCCACCTGGGGACAGTGGGCTGGGGGTCGGGATTGGGGTCATGCTGGCCAGTGGTGGTCATGGTGTAGGCCAGGCCAAGGCACCAACAGGATACTCTGGAGAGCTTTGGTGTGAAGCAAGAGCTCAAGGGCCAGGCGTGCAGAGATGACCTCACACCCCTGACAATGGGTCAGAGAACTTAGAACCCTGGTGGCTCGAGGCAACCACAGTCCACACGAGCCCCTACAGAGAACTTGTGTGGATCGTTATCTCTTGAGAAAATGTTTGGCTTTTGTTGTACTGGTGAATGCGTAGGCCTGAGCGAAGAGCGGAGAGGGTGCTGGGGCCGCTTGGGTCGACGCTTGGCGCGCCCTGGCCTCTGCCGCCGCCTCTCCAGATTGTGCCGGAGGAATTCGCAGGTGACAGGGGCAGTGCGGGCAGGAAACCTCCCATCTCCCTGCTCGTCACCCGCTCTCCCTGCGGGGTGTGCCTCTGAGTGTGAGCGGCCTGAGTGTGCGTGTGTGTGTGTGTGTGAGAGTGTGTGCGCGTGTCTCTGTGTGTGTGTGTGTGTCTGTGTGTGTGTGTGTCTGTGTGCTTGCCTCTGTGTGTGTGTGTGTGTGTGTCTGTGTGTGTGGTCAGTGGTGTCTGGGTATTTGAGTCGGTGTGTGGCCATGAGTGTTCTTGTAGTTCTCTGGATGCCACTTGAACTGCCCCTCCTTGGTTCTCCTCCAGCATGGTCCTGACCCGTCCACAGACACGGACGAGGCCAGCGGGGCAGAGTTCCTCCAGGCAGGCACACTGGAAGAGCAGGTGGAGCGCTTGGTGCCTGCCCAGTTGCTGGAGGACTCCATGTTTATCCACGCCTTCCTCAATACCTACAGGGAGGTGGCGGACACCCCGCAGGTCCTGGACCTGCTGTTCAAAAGGTGAGCGCCAACTCCAATCGCATGGGAGCCCTCACCTGCAGTGGCAGCCTTGCGAACAGAGCTGGCAAGTGGGTGCTCACAGAAACTCGGGGGTTGGTGCTTCCCAGTGCGTGGAGAATCACGCAGGGAGGTCACAGGCTGGCCCCATGCAGGGTCCCGTCCAAGGCTGTGGGCCCTGCTCTGTGACTCTGCTTCTCTGAGGCCGCAGACAAAGCAGTGTGTCTGCTTGGCCAGAGGGAAGCGATTCTCTCTGCGAGGAGGGACCCAACCTAGGTGTGGACAGAGCAGGACTGGCAGGGCAGAGGGAGGGCGTCTGGGCTGCCAGGATCATCAGGCAGCGGCTTGTGCGCATCGTGGCACATAGGAAGGAGCTCCAGGGGAAGGTTCGATTTCCAGGCCCTGAGCAGAGTGGAGAGAGAAGAGTGAGGAGCTGCCGGCTGCCCCGGGCTGGCCAGTGACGCTCAAATCCTCACCAGGTTCAGCAATTGTGAAGCGCCCACGGGCCCCTCCGGACAGACGGACACCCTCGCTAACTCCTGCGAGGATGTCATCCCTCGGGACCAGCTCTGTCAGTGAGTGGGCTTTGGTCTCCTTGGAGGGCGCGTGGCTCCACAGTGGTGACAAATGTGTGTGTGTTGGGGCGCAGGAGGGAGGGCTGGGCCAACTCCGGAGACCTCACCTCTTGTGCTTGTCCCTAGAGCCTTGAGCTGTGGGGCTCCTTCTGGAGCCAGGAGGATTTAAGCAGGCTGGTGGGGGTGTTTTGAGCAGGAGTAGAGGGTGGGCTCAGGGCTGAGACCCCCACTCCCACCGCCTTGTACATCCATCATCCACAGAGCCCGTGCCATGCAGGCTTCTGCCAGCACACCATGAGCCCCAGAGTAGGGCCAGGGTCATCTGTGCTTGGTCACAGCCCTCAGCTGGTGTGAGGCGTGTGTGTCAAAGCGCAGGGCCATGCTGTGGCACCCACACACAGAAGGAGAACCGTGTGGATGTAGCCAGACGGCGCAGTGGGGCCCATGGGGAATGAGGCAGCAGACTCCGCACAGAGGTGCAGCAGAACCCTATGCGTGCCAGGCTGGACAACAAGCCGTGTTGCTGACCAGTGTGTAGAGGCCCAGGGGAGCGAGGAAGAAGGGGCTAGAAGGTACAGAGGAGGACAGAGCTGCTGGCACAGCATTTGGTCGCGGATCTCTCCCTTGAGTTTCTCTTCAGGCCTTTCCTGGGCCAGCCTGCCACTGGTGCCACGGCCCGAAGGTGCTGGTGTTGGGTGTGCTGGTCTCTGCAAGGACAGCCACCATCCCAGGGGCGAGAGGGAGACCAGCGGCCATGCTGGCCTGGAGTCCGAGTCTGCTCCCCACCCATCTGCCCCTAGTGCCATCACGTGCCTCCTGGGCTCCTGGCTGGACTTGCATCCGGAGGACTTCCTGGTCTCCGCACAGCTTCCCTGCCTCCAGCGCCTCCTGACTCACCTGAGGCTGCATATGCCGGACTCTGACATGGAGCGCCATGTCTCCCATATCCTGGCACAGCTGGGGATCAAGACACCCAGCCAGGACGAAGCTACGGGTGTGGAGCCGGGGCCTGAGACACAGCCCGTGCAGGGGTGGAAGGGGCAGGGCAGCCCTGGGAGGAGGCTCCCACATTCCATGGGCAGCCAGGGGAGCCTGAGGCCCACCGTGGGCTCAGGAGGGAGTTGAGCAGTGGGCTGTGTGGTTTCCCACGCTGGGAAAGCTCAGGGAGGAGGGTCTGGTGGGCTCTTGAAAGCCCCGAGCAAAGCAGCCATGGAGAAGGCCTTGTCTCCTCCTGCAGCTCCAGTGGCAGCCCCAGCGCTTGTCACACCCGGGTCAGAGCCGCCCTCAGCTCCATCAGAGACTGTGGCCGCCAGGCCCGGGGGTGGAGCAGCATGGGGTTCCCAGGCGGAGGCCCCTGCCGCCTCCAATGTGCCCTGCAGTCCTGGGGGAGCCAGAGCCCCCTGTGTGGAGGAAGAGCCGGCTTCCACATCAGCTCTGGGGCCGAGTCCTGATGGGGCCAGAACTGCCAGGGGAGGAGCAGAGTCACCTGCCAGCTTGACTTCAGCGCTCAGCGCCCAGGGAGCAGCAGCGGCCGGAGCTCAGCTGGAGTCCCATTGCACCCTGGCTGTGGGGCCCAGTGTGGAGGAAACAGCAGTGTCTGCTGAGGAGATGGAGCCGCGGGACAGCTTGGCTCCTGTGCTGGGGCCCCAGCGAGCAGCAGAACCTGTTGCTGGGGAGGAGCCAGTGTCCATCTCCGCTCCAGGTCCCGAACAAGCCACCTTCAGTGCAGACCCGCAGATGCTTCTGCGCTTGGCTGAGCTGCTTTTCTTCATTGGAGCGCCAGCTGTGCTGCTCTCGCTGGTGGCAATTGTGATTGTGCTGCTGTGGGTGGTCAGAGAAATAAGATCTATGCCTCTGGAGGGCAGTGATGACGGAGCTCCACCGAGGAGCACTGACAGCGAGCCGTGTGCCACCTCGGCTGCCGGTCTCACTCCCCGAGAAGCCAGCCTCAGAGCTGAGCGAGAAATGTTTGTCACCCTGGTGCAAATTCTGTTTCTCACAGGAGGGCCATTTAGAGGACTCTTATATCTAGGGCTATTAATGGTGTTGCTTTCTGCAATAAGAGCCCTAGGCCCTTGCTCAGACTCTGATCGATCTGGCCCCTTGGCTGAGGGGCACAGCGCTTCACTTGCTGACAGGGAGCCCAGCTTCACCACAGCCCCAGGTCTTAATCCCCAAGGAGTAGCCTCCATTGGGGAGCTGGATGTGCTTGTCACCTTGACACTGCTGCTCTACTTCACAGGAGCACCACCTCTGCTGCTCTTTCTCATCGCAGTATCCACTCTGGGGCGCTGTGTGGGGAGAGCACTAGGTGCTTGTGCACAGCCCCAGCCATCCTCCAACTTGGCTGTGGTGCGCAGCGGTCATGGAGCACCAGCCTCCAGGGCTGCGGCAGAGCCACCTGTCACCTTGGCTCCAGGGGTCAGTCCTGGAGATCCAGGCTCCAGGGCGGAGCTGGAGGTTTATCTGCCCTTGCTGAGCATGATTGCTCTGGACCTAACACCAGTTGTTCCCCTGTGTGTTGGAGCAGCATTAGTACTGGTGCTGTACCACCTTGAAGGAAGGGCACCCCGAAGACCAGCAGGGAGTGCTGAGGCAGAGCCAGCCTCTACTTGTGCTGGTCTTTTCGGTCCCACCCGAGTCAGCTTCAGTGCAGAGCTGGAGCCGCTGCTTCTCTTGGCTGTGCAGCTTTTCCTGGAAGGAGCGCCAGATGAGCTCATTTTGCTGGTGGGACTCCTGACACTCTGGAGATGCCTCATGAGAGCACTAGGCTCTTGTGCCACATGGGAGGCAGCTTCCACCATGTCTCCCGTGCCCAGTGCAGACGGAGCCTCAGTGAGGAGCACTGACAGCGAGCCGTGTGCCACCTCGGCTCCCATGCTCACTCCCGGAGAAGCACGCTTCAGAGCTGAACTGGGGGTGTTTGTCATTCTGACTCTGGTCGAGTTTTTGTTAGGGGGACCAGCTGGGGTGCTGTCTGTTCTAGGGCTACTAACCACAGTACTCTGTGTGGTGAGAGCACTAGGTGCTTGTACACAGTCCCAGCCATCTGCCAGCTTGGCTGTGGTGCACAGTGGTCACAGAGCACCAGCCTCCAGGGCTGCCGCAGAGTCACCTGTCACTGCGGCTCCAGGGGTCAGTCCTGGAGAACCAGGCTCCAGGGTAGAGCTTTGGGTCCTTCTGCCCTTGGCTGTCATGGTTTCCCTGGTGCCCATCCCAGCTCTGACCCTGTGTGTTGGAGGAGCTGCAGCTCTGGTGCTCTACCTAATAGGAGCACCAGCTTCCCAGAGAACAGCAGGGAGTGCTGCGATGGAGCCAGGTTCCACCGAGCCGTTGGAGCTCGGGCCTGAGGACCCAGCCGCCTCCGGGTGTGAGAGCATCTCGTCCCACCTAGAAGCCAGTGGTGGGCGTCCAGACCCCACCAGCTCCCAATGCTGAGATGGAGGCCCTTCTCGGCTCAGCTCCGCTGCTCCACCCAGAGCGAGCACCAGGCAACAGTGCTGCCATCGAGCCCGCAGTCCTCACCGGAGCACTCCTCCAACTTGGCTCGCTCTGCTTCTTGGGAATCTGAGCCGGATCGGGCATCCGTTCCAGCCCAAGAAGCGTGCCAGCCTCCCGTGTTGCCAGAGAGTGCGGGCAGCGTGGAGATGCCTCGGATCCTCTCTGTCCTTCCCCGCTGGGCGGCAGCGTAACTCACATGGATGGATGTGGTGAGGGGCTGGGCAGAGTTGGGTATGGTGGGGGTGGGTTTCCGGTAACTTCTGCTTTCTGGGCCCCTGCTTCCTTCCCCTGGGGCCTTGGTTTGTGGTCCCATCCGAGCTCCAGCATGCCTAGAACCCGAGTAGGAGCACTTGCTGAAGTGCAACCCTGGAGAGCAGCTGAGCCCCAGCCCCTCTCAGCTGTGTGGAATCAAGCACTGGGCCAGACACAGAGGCAGCCAGGGCGCAGCCCACCCTGTGGGCCAGTGGACCTGTGGAGCCGCAGTGCTCATTAGGCAGGCACCTGCTGGGCACCCATGGCTGTCCAGGCCAGTCTTGGGATGGGCCTCGTCCTAGGGCTAGGTCCTGTGCAAGTGGGCCAGGAGACAGACATGAGGTGGCTGGGCCAGGGCCCGAAGGGGTGGCCTGGGATGTGCCGGTCTCTGGGAGGACTCAGAAGACTCAGGGAAAACAGTGCTCTCCTTGCCCACCTTGGAATCCTGATGGTCCCTTGGGGGCTGGGTGGAATGGAGGGTCAGCACCGCAGACCCAGAGCCTCCCAGTGGCTGCAGTGTCTTCCTCCGTGCTCTGAGCTCCATGCCTGCTGTGGGCTCGGATGCGGGCCTGGGCCGGGGCCTGTGGAGTGTGTGTGACGGGACCTGGTGACCTCGGCGCTCTTCCCCAGGAGCTGTTGCAGAAGGCAGTGCCCAGCCTCTGCCTGGGCTCCATCTGGTCCCAGAGGCACAGCAGGTTGAGGAGCACTTGGCCCCCATCATCCGGGCCACCGTGGCCCACGCGAACAACGTGTGCTCCTGCGCAATCACCACCTGTGTTGAATTCCTCAGCATGAAGGCGCCAGACAGCGTGCGGGTGGTGGCACCTCGGATCCAGGAGGCCGTGGTATGCTGCAGGCTGTGCTGCCCAGGGCCTCTCCCTCTCCCTGCGCCTTTCTCCTGTCTGGGTGTGGGCAGTGTGGTCACAGACCTGTGTGGAGCCCAGATCCTCTTGGCCAGGCCTGTGCTTCCCAGGCCCAGCCTCTCTCAGGCCCCTCCCTGGCTGGCTGCTCTCGGGTTCTTGCCACTCAGCCAGTGGCGGAGGCCAAATCCTGCCGGGGTGGGAGTGTGGTAGGAAGACCCCTACTCAGGCAGGCAAACCCACCTAGTCGTCCGGAGTGACAGAGCCCACCGCAACAAAGTTGATATTAAAGAAGCAACTTTATTGAGAAAGTTCCTACACTGACGGGCCAGGGCCGTGGCACAGGCTCAGGAGCTGATACTGCGACCCCGAGCGGCCCACATGCTTGGGTTTTTAAAGGCAAAAATCACAAGGTGAAGCCTGGTCACGTAAGTGACCAATGAGATTGTCACACACCCAAAAAATTGCACACTCATACCAGACCACACGCAGGTGGCCAGTGAGG
Organism: Dipodomys spectabilis; assembly: GCF_019054845.1. Lineage (NCBI taxonomy): Eukaryota > Metazoa > Chordata > Mammalia > Rodentia > Heteromyidae > Dipodomys > Dipodomys spectabilis. Next base: position 6,133,831 of record NW_024870744.1, read on the forward strand.
TTACACTTTGTAACATAATGTCTGTTTAAACCAGCCTATCATTTTGGGTTTAAATGACTCACAAATTCAATGGTTAAGGGGGCTCCAGGTAAACATACACAAAGGAGTTTAGTGGAGTTTAACATATACATGTGAAAAGGCGGAGTTTATAGTAAACTCAGGATGTGGCCAGCATGCCAGCATGAGCAGGATTACTGGCTACCTGTTTAGTTGGTCAGTCCTTAACAGAACAATGAAGGTGGGTCAAGTCGTTAAGGAGAGGGGGACCTAGAGGCATTCTTTTCATTACAAGAACTGGGCTGGTTGGAGCCAAGGTTCTTGTTTTTTCTATAATTCCTAAAACAAAAACAAGACCTGTAAGGAAGCAGTCCCAGCTCCAGTCTCCTCTCAGGGCCTAGTTCAGCAGGAGTCCTTGCCCAAGGCCTGCCCCTCCGGCAGGCCTCTCTCAGCCAGGTCTCTGCCCAAGGGCCAGGGCAGGAGGTGGCCGCAGTGCCAGGCAAGGCTCAGGCAATCTTCCTCCCCAGGATGCAGAGCCCTGCAGAACTTCTCACTGCACGCCATGGTCTCTGCCCTGCAGACTGCAGCCATCCTGCTCATGGACAGGACTTGGCAGGAGATCCGCAGGTGGGCCCCCGACTCCTCGGGAGATGCTTTGGGAGCACACAGGGAAGCCATCGCCCTCCCCGAGCCCCTGCCCACACGGCGCACTGGGGAAGCCGGCAGGGCGCGAGCTACCTCGGCCCAGCCAGGGCAATCCTCGGCAGGCATATGGCAGCTCCTTTCCGCCTGAAACTCCCCAACACAGAATGGGTGCTGGCGCACAGGCACATGGGGGCACACGCATACAAGCGGGCACTGGAGCTGTGCAGGGTGTGTCTTGTGGCCACCCATGTCTTTCCAGTTAGTTGAAATCAGAGCAGAGCTGCCTGGTGGGTTGGGTGGCACAGCCTTGTGCCAGAATGGCAAATCCCCTCCCAGCCTGTGAGTCTTTGGAGCTCCGTAAAACCCTTTGGAGCCTCTTGTGTGGGCTGATGGGAGGCTGGCCTCCCACACAAAATGGAGTCCAACTGCCTCCCCTCCCCCTCCCAACTGTCACCTTCTCTCTGCCCCTCTGCAGAGCCAGCTTGCTTTCATTTCCCAAGCTGGCAGGCAGGATTTCTGCAGTAAAAAGGACTCCAAGAGCAGAGAGCTGCTGCGAAAGGTATGGGAGGAGGAGGGGAAGGCAGAGGGCAGAGGTGGATGGCGCTCACGTGGGAATCAGCGCCCTGCTGCTGGGGTGTGTGAAGCGTGGCTTGCTCTTCTCTTGGGGAGGAAGGCAAAGGTGGATTCTGTGAGGCCCTTATGCAGGTCGGGCCCGTGGAGCCCTAGCAGCCTGTGGGCATGGGATACTGTGGGGAAACACAGAGTGGTCCTCGGAAGCAGGGAGCTCCAGGACTGAGGACTGCTCCTCCCCGAGGGCTCCAGCCTCCCAAATGTGCTGTAGGCCCGGGGTATGTGGCGGCCCTTCCCAAACCATGCTGGGCTGACTCCGGGATGCCTCCGACTGGCTCGAGGTTCTGTCCAGAAGAGGCCTGCTCTGACGAGAGGCTTTCAGGGCTGCCCCTGGGGCACCTAGGGCCCTCTAGGCTCTGTGCAAACCTCCAGACTTAGCACGACCACCTGCAAGCACTGCGGGGCTCTGAGGTCTTGGCGGGAACAGAGGCTGCACATGCTCTCACGCCAGCTGAGCGGTCCTAGCACAGAGCAGCAGATGTGAACAGCCCAGGGCCCGCTACCTCACGCCTCCAGGCTACTTCCTCCTAAGCCAAAAGCACATCTGAGTATTGCCAATCAAAGCTAGGCTGGCAGTCAAATCTGTGAGCTGAACTCTCCAAACCGGGAAAGGGAGCCGTGGCTCAAGGGCTAGAGCTACAGCTCCAAGCTTTAGAGGTCAAGGACCACACAGGCCCTGCCATCTATCCCTAGAACTGAAAGAACCCTAGGAAAAGAGACCCCAAAAGAACAAAAAGGGGGAGGCCAGCTCCCTGGGCATCGTTGCTGGCCTCTCTGGCTGCTTCCATGGGAAGTGCAGCAGAAGGCACAGCCTCCTCCACGGGCACCTGCTGTGCATGAGTGGGCCCTGGGAAATTCCCGGCCCAGCTGCACAGAGGCAGTTTCCTGCCCTGGCCCATGAGCAGGGGCTGGCCAGAGAGGGGAAGATGTTCCAGGGGTCTGGATCCCGACCCTACTCGCTGAGGAGAGCCAGGATCTGGGGTCAGAAAGGAGTCTGGAAGTCTATGGCGCTCTCCCTTCAGGCTCCTCTCCTGTAAGGACCCTGACACATAGACAAGCTAGCCGACTGAAATCTGCTCAGAGGCTGCAGGGCCCCTTGCCCTGCTGACCTTCAGGGCACTGGACAGGCCACCAGCCCTGTCTGGACCTCAGTTTTCCCCTCTCCTAACAGAAAGATGCAGAGCGGCCGGGGCTGAGGTCCCAGGCTGGCATTTGAGCTGCCAAGGAGAAAGAAATGAAGGAAGCCAAGTTCTGAGGAGGCCCGGGCCCCACATGCCAGCCAGGCCAGCAGCACTGGTGGCAGGCAGGCAGGCAGGCAGTCAGGCAGTAGGGGAAGCAGGGAGGGAGGGAGGCATACAGGCAGGGAGGCAGGCCAGCAGGCATGGAGGGAAGGCATGGAGGCAGGGAGGCAGTGAAGAGGGAGGCAGGCAGGACACCCCGGGTTCCCCAGCCCATTCAGACAAAGCTTGCAGATGAGGAAGCAGGCAGAGGGGAGGCCAGGTCCCCAGGTGAGATCCCACAGCAGTGAGTGCTGGAACAGAGCCTAGGCTAGACTTGGCCTGCCCAGGGGTGAGCTCTGGGGCTCGGACCAGCGGTCATGTCAGTCCCAAGGGGAAGACACTGGCAGTAGAATGGACAGGACAGTGCCCTTGCCAACACCAGCCTTCATCCTGACAGGAGCCTTGCATATTTGATGTGAAAGAGCAGCAGCTCAAAGCAAGCCCCAGGAGGTTACAAAAGACGGTGAGAAACTAGGACGTAAGCCAGGTTGCCTGAGAGAGAGGAGACCCAGCCCGGCCTGGCTCTGTTCACCTTCAACCTCACTCCCAACAGTGCCCAAGGAGAGGGAGGATTCTCACCTGGCAGAGGAGGAGCCTGGGGAGCTAGCTGGCTGGCAGTGGGGAAGGAGGAAGTGGAGGCAGCAGATCAGGGCTTGGCAGAGTGTAGTGGATGGTTGTGGGCAGAGGTGGCCTAGGTCACTTTGGGATCTGCATTTGGGCCAGACTAGGATTGGACCTGGGGCCGTTTGCAGTCCCAGGCAGCGGAAACGGTGGACAGAGGTGGCCTGAAGTTCTCCAGGACGCTGTGCCATGGAAAGCCGTGAGGGGCTGAGGGCTGTCTGGGAGAGCGGTGGGCCCTGGCCTTTGCCCATCCTCCCCCAAAGCAACAGGGGCTGACATGGCATCGTTGCCTACCTGGGCATCTTTCTGATAGACGTCATGATGTTGGCCACCGCATATCAAGACGTCCAGGAGGTGAGTAGCCAGGGCCAGATGGGGCCTGGTGCTGCAGGAGAACGTCCCCTGGGAGTCCTGAGCTCTGGCCCTCCTGACAGCACCAAGGTCATTTCACACTCAGTCCTCACCCCCGCTGACCAGGTGCCGCCCAGGGCTGCCTGCCCTCGGCGCTGTGCACACAGAGCCCAGCTGGGCCTTCAAGTCCACCCAGGGAGGTGGCAGGGACCAAGCGAAGCCAGGCTTTCCCAAGACAAGCAACCTGAAGCCCAAGAGAGACCTTTTCACCTGAAGCAGCAACCTCCCTCCTAGCCTCAGAAGGGTTAGACCACACAGTCCCTGAACCTGACCTCACTCCGGGTGCCCAGGGCTCCTCTGAAAGAGGCCCTCCTCCCGTGTATGAACACGGGATCCCCTGGACAGAGGAGGGCTTGGCCGGAGGTCGTAAGGGATGAGGGGCCCCATTCTAACTCCATTGCCTTCTGTCTTTTAGGAAAGAATGGCGCTGAGGAAATGTATAAAGGTGAGTGACAGCTGCCAGATAGAACAGGGTGTGTGGGGAGCTGCCTGGAGGTCCAGTCAGGCCTGCACAGCTGGGGCATGTGCATGGGTGCAAGGGGTAGAGAGCAGGTCCCATCCCTGGCAGGGTGGGTGTGGGTGGCATGTGGGACAGCTCCCTGGGCAGGACGGTGAGGTCCAGCGTGGCTCAGCCAGCAGCGTGGCAGGGGCAGCAGCAGCGTGGCTCAGCCAGCAGCGTGGCAGGGGCAGCAGCAGCGTGGGCCTCACTGCAGGATCCTCAGACAGCAGCACCAAGGGCGCTGTCCTGCTCCACATGGGCAGTCCCGCTCCCCCTGCCCTCCACAGGTTCCTCGAGGGACAATCCTCCCAAGACCTGGACGAGGTGCCAGCCTGCCCCTCTGGCCTATCCCACCCCATCCACTGGAGAGGCAACCAAGGGAACTAGAAAGTCCAGCGCCTTCTCACTCACCAAGACTCGGGAAGGCCCTAGAGCTGCCTTCCTGGCTTAGGCACCCAGCTGTCAAGGCTGTCCCTGCAGGTCAGGGCCTGCGACGCTTCGTAAACTCTGGGCACATCAGGGATGCCCGTGACGTGCAGCAGCCCAGCCTTCCCTTTAGCCTCAGACATAGCCAATGCCAGCACAAGACACAGCCAGACCTGGGTCTTGTGAGTGGGCAACAGCGGCTGCTCCTTGGCCTCTGTGTGAGCAGCAGCTGGGAGACTCCAGGATCTTCAGGGTGAGCCTGCCTGAGCACCCAGAACATGTGTACCAAAGCATCCTCGGAAGTAAGGCAGCAGGCTGGTCCCTGGAGTCCTCAACCAGCCAGGACACAGCCCTATAGCCATTCCATGTCCTTTCCCTTCCCTCCTCCAGGGTCCCCCCCAGTAGGTGGGTGGGTGTGTGAAGAACACAGCTTGCTGCAGACAGAAGGCAGTGCTCAGGTCTGTACCAGGACACAATCAGACATGCAGGCAGGCAGGGAGGCAGGGAGGCAGGCAGACAGTCTGGAAGGTAGCAGGCAGGCAGGCAGGCAAGCAGGCAGGCAGGCAGGCTGGAAGAAAGGAAACAGGCAGGCAAGCAGGTAAGATTGAAGGAGTGGTGGAGGCAGGCAGGGAGGTAGGGAGGCATGGAGGCAGGCAGGGAGAGAGGAATGGAGGCAGGCAGGCAGGCAAGCAGGAAGCAGGCCAGCAGGCAGGAGGTAGGGCAGCAGGTACAAGTAGTGTTCCTAGTTCCCAGACCAGAATCTCAGTCCAACCACACACTGGGCCCCCTGAGGAGCCTTGAGGGAAAGAAACAGGGAGAAGGGAGATGAGGTCCTGCCCCGGGACAGGCAGAGTCCACCTGGGACCTCTTCACTCTCCCCGAAAGAAGGATGCCCTGAGACTGGTGTTTGGAGCAGGGGCTTAGCCAGGAAGGAAGTGGATTTCCTGGGAGGGAATGGGTGACCCAGACAAGGCAGGGGGAGGCTGCTTAGTAGGCTGTGGTCCCAATGGAATGGTGGTGGGACCAACCTGGCCAGCGCCACCTGGTGGCCTGGGAGTGAATCGGACAGTGGAGTCTGGGTGGTGCTCAACCCAGAAACCACAGAATCAGCTTGCCAGTGAAGTGGCCCAGTGGAGAAGCCTCTTTCCTCTTGCAAGGCCTCCAGGGTGCCCCAATCATCTGTAGCCTCTCCTTCCTCATGCTTCCTCATGGAGAGTCCAGGCCACACTGTCCTGCTCAGTCCCCTCCCGGCCACCACCAGCCACAAAGACTGTGATGAGACCCCAGCAGGGAGGCTGTGTCCTGCCGTGTGCTCTGCTCAGAGCCTCAGGGCAGCTGCACAAGGCTGCAGCCCTGTCCTCCACCCCTGCAACCTCCAGCCCAGCGCGGGCCTGGCTGCTAGGAGGCCCTGCTCCCGGGCTCTGGGCCTCTTCCCTCCCTTGGGGTTGGGAGAGTCTGGTGTGTGTCCTTTGGCCATGCACATGGATTCTGTGAGCCCAGAGACACCAGAGCTGAGCAGGATCCCGGCTGGGAGGAGGTGGTACATAGCTGAGGAGAGCGGGGCTGGGACTAGTCCAGGCCCAGGCCCATCCTTACCTCCCAGAGCCCTCGCTCAGCAAGGAAGAGTGCACACAGCCCCATGGCGCCATGTGTGACTCCCCTGCCGAGCGCTGAGAGGGCTCCAGAGGATCCTTGGCACTGACTGGTGGCAAGGCAGGCACTCTGGACACCGGCCCTGATGGTTTCTTTCCTGTTCTGCCCCAGGTGACCAACCAGGAGAAGACGAGGGCCGTCATCCTCCAGGCCATGGAAACACTCTTGGTAGGGGACCAAGATGGCGACGGGACAGGAGGGAAACTCCACAGCCCTGTCTAACCAAAAAGAACGTTCCAGTTCCAACACTATACTTCTCCAAGAGACTGACAACAACAAAAAGATGAACACCCAGAGAAAAAGAGGAGGTAGAGAAAAACAAAAAAGAAAGAAACGGAAGAATTTCAGAACGGAAAAGAGCAAAGACCCATCCCCCAACTCTTGCTGGCAACACAGCGACACCACAAACCATAGCCAGCCTGGCCCAGCGGGGGATGTAGAGACCCCGGAGACTCAGGGGGTCATCTGCAGATTGCCCACACAAAACACGCCTGAGATACTGGTGCTGGACCCGCTGATCACAGCAAACAAGGAAACCTCGGACTTGGGAGCATGCACAAAGACCCCTCACCCACCCGTCACCCGCTGAACAGAGGGGCTGCATCCCGCCAAAGCCACTCAGCCCCATAGCTCCACAAGGGGAACCCCAGATCTACAGGGGTCCGCCCATAGAACGCCAGTGCAGAAGCCCCTCAAGGGACTGGTGTTGATCTGTAGAGCACAAACAGACTAACCTCAGTGCTCAGAACTTGCACATAACCCTCCCCTCACCCCTTGGCCAGAGGCTAGTGCAGCCCACCGAGCCGACTCTGACAGCAGCAACAGAGGCCGAGAAAGGAGAAACACTGACACACATCCACCACCGCCCGGCCCAGCCCACAAGCCTCTCAATCAGAGGCAGATCGCAGATCGCAACAGCAACCAGCAACCTACATCACACAGAAACAACAGCTGGAGGGTTCCCAATGAGCCGCTGGGTGAGTTCCCCGCAGGCAACAGCATATCCCCCCTCAAGGGAGACCAGAGCTGGCCCAGATCTTGACCTAGGCCCCTGCCCCAACACCTGGACTACAGGTTCCACTAAAACTAGGAACTGTTTGAGAGCTCCACCAGCTCGTGGAGCACATCCAGCCGGCCAGGCTAGATCAAGAGAGCCCCTGGGAGGGAGTTTAAATGCCCAAGCCGGGAACAGCGTCCATGGATCACCACAGCCAACAGCGGAAGAACCCGAACTGTGCAATTCAGGCTGTATAACCCTCACCGGATACCCAGCAGCACAGGTCCACCTGGCGTGCCCCAGATTGGGGACCAGGGGCCAGAACCAGGCCTGGGGATCAGGTGCCTGAGCAACCAGCTTCTGATTGAAGTCAGAAGCTAAGCACACCCCTCAGCAGAGGGGGGAAAGCAGGGAACTGCGCCCCCTGGGAATCGCGCCTGTAACAGCAAAAGTCCTGTGTGTCCAGGGCAGGAGAACCAGAAGGCCGAACCCTGCCAGAACCTGACCCCTACATCCCAGGCCAAGGATTGGACAACTCAGGCCGCCTGCACCTGATAAGTCAGGAGCTCAGGCTGTTAAGGTGGCTCAGTGGTAGAGTGCTTGCCTTGTGTGGAAGATGCCCTGAATCCTATTCCTCAACACTACATCAGCAGAATGGACATGTAAGGGAGCTGTGGCTCAAATGGTAGGGTGCTAGCCTTGAGCCGAAGAGCTGAGGGACAGCCCCCAAGCGCAGAGTTCAGGACCATGACAAACCAAACAAACAAACAAACAAACAAACAACATCATGAGTTCATAGCAGACGGCAGCAACTGGGAGAGTACATCCAGGACATCCGATCTCACCAAGAGCACCTGTCGGAGTAAACAGAAGCAGTCTACCCTGCTCAGTCCTTCTAAAGGTGGGAACTGCCAGTGATTTACAGCAGACAGCAAGAGCCCTAGCCCTAGCCCAGACTAGCAGCTGGAGGTTGGCCTCTCCTCAACAGAACTGAGACTGGGTACAGACTCTCTCAGCCAATCCAGGGCTGAGAATGAGCTTCTTCAATTGATTCAGGAACTAGCCCAGAACCAAGCAAAGATAGCCACCTATTGACCAAAACAAAATTTCAGATTAACCTCCAACAATCCCTGAATCCCCATGCCAAAATGAAAGAGAAAAATTAAAGGATAGCAAACTACCCCCCAAAAGCCAGCAGCCACAGGAATGGAAGAAAAATGCTGAATTCAAGAGATGCTGGAGGCAATGAATCAAGAATTAAAGAGAGAAATAGGTCAGAAATTTAAAGAACACAGAAACGAAATATCAAAAGAGATGCAGGATTGCAAACAGGAGATGCACGCAAACATAGATGCAGTACACACCTCACTAAGAGGTGAGATTAATACTCTGAGAATCAACATAGAATCTATGAATAGATCAATTTCCTCCCTGCAAACCACAATGGAAGCCACAAGTAACAGAGTGAACGAAATGGAATTTAGAGTGTCAGATATGGAAGACAAAATGCAGTAACTGGGAAAAAAAGTCACAGATCTGGAAAAATCACTTAAATTATGCCAAAGGCAAATCCAAGAGCAAGCAGACAGTGCCAAGAAATTTGACCTTCGTATAATTGGAGTGGATGAAGGTGAGGAATATCAAAGCAAGGGAATGCAACACCTAATTCAGCAAGATTATCAATGAAAATTTCTGCCATCTTAAAAGAGAACATCTTACCTACATAACAGAAGCATATAGAACACCTAATAAGCAGGATCCCAGGAGAAACACTTCTAGGCACCTTATTGAAAAAATGATAGATCTGAAAAATAAAGAAACAATCTTGCATGCTGCAAAACGAAAGAAGGAGCTACATTGCAATGGGAAAAAATCCGAATCACTGCAGATCTCTCCACACAGGCACTGAATGCAAGAAAGGGCTAGGAAAGTACGATCCGAGCCCTGAGAACCAATAACTGCCAGTCCATGCTGATATACTCAGCAAAACTAGCATTCACATTTGATGGAGAAACTAAAATGTTCAATACTGAAGAGAAATAAATGAACTCATACACAGTAAAGCAGCATTACAAAGAATACCAAGAGGGGGAATACAACCTGAAGAAAGCAATCAGGAACAGGGATCCTCATCAGACAGGTATTGCTAGACTTCCAACTTAGTAAGCACAGGAGGAAAGGACAGAAGGAAAACTTAAGAAAAGAGGAAATGACAGGAAACACAATGCATCTCTCTATAATAACCATACATATTAACAGACTGAATTCACCAATCAAAAGCAAAAGAACTGCAGATTGGATCCAAAAACAAGACCCATCCACCTGTTGCCTTCAGAAGACCCACCTTTCAGCCAAACATACAAACACACTCAGAGTGAGGGTTGGAGAAAGATCTACCAAGCAAATGCCCCAGTAAGAAAGCAGGAGTAATTTTCCTGATATCTGACAAAATAAACTTTTCATTAAAATCAATACAAAAAGACATGGAAGGACAGCACATATTAATACAGGAAACAATCCAAGAAGAGTGTGTTATCATTATCAACTCATACTCCCCAAACATTGGAACACCCAAATATGGTAAGCAAATACTCTTAAACTTACAGAATAAAATAGATCCAAATATAACACCCCACCCTCACCAAAGGACAAGTCTTCCAACCACAGGATTGGAAAAGAAGCTACAGAATTAAGTGAGGCCATATGTCAAGTGGAACTAACTGACATCTACAGATTTTCCACCCTAAAATGACACAGTACATGTTCTTCTCAGCAGCTCATAGAACTTTCTCCAAAATAGAGCATGTCATAGTTCATACAAGGAGCTTAAGCAAATACAAGGGTATTGACATAATGCCTTGTATCCCATTTGACCACAGTGGAATCAAGCTAGTTCTCAATAGCAAAGCATACCATAGAAATTCCTCAAATATACGGAAATTGAACAGCGCACTTCTAAGCAATACCTGGGTAACAGAAGAAACTAAAGAAGAAATTAAAGAAGGAATTAACAAGTTCTTACAATTCAATGAAAATGAAGACACATCACAAAGAAACCTGTTTGACAAAACAAAAGTAGAACCCAGGGGCAAATTTATCACCCTCAGTGCCCACATCAAGAAAATAGAGACAGACCAAGTAAATAATCTCATGTTGCAATTAAAATTGCTAGAAAAACATGAAAAAATGGAACATAACATTACTAGATGGAGCCAGATAACCAAATTAAGAGCTGAAGTTAATGAGATAGAGAATGGGAAAATTATTAATAAAATTAAAAAAAATGAAAGCTTTTTTTGAAAAAATAAACAAAATTGATGGACCTTTGGCAAGATTAAAGAAGAGAGGAAACCCAAATCAACAAGATCAGGGATGCCAGGGGAAAAAATCACAGCACATATTCAAAACATCCAAACAATTATAAAGAACTATTTTCAAATTCTATATTCACTAAAGAAAGAAAGCCTAGCAGAAACGGATGCCTTTTGAGAAAAATACAAGTTGACCAAACTGAGCAAAGTAGATATAATAAAAATAAACCAATGTCTTACAATGAGATACAGGAAACAATCAGAAGTCTTCCAACAAGGAAAAGCCCAGGACCAGATGGATTCACAATGGAATTCTATAAGATCTTTAAAGAAGAATACCCATACTCCTCAAGCTCTTCAACGAAATAAAAAAAGAGAGAGCTATCCCACTCATTCTACGATGCCAATATCACACTCACCCCCAAACCAGGCAAAGATCCAACAAAAAGAACTATAGACCTATCTCCTTGATGAACACAGATGCAAAGATCCTTAACAAAATTCTAGCCAACAGAATCCAGGAACACATCAAGAAAATCATACACCATGACCAAGTAGGCTTCATCCCAGAGATACAAGGATGGTTTAACATACATAAATCAATAAATGTAATCCAACACATCAACAGATCCAAGGTCAAGAACCACATCATTATCTCCATTGATGCAGAAAAGGCTTTTGATAAGATACAACATTTATTCCTGTTAAAAGCTCTGGAGAAAATAGAAATAGAAGGAACATTCCTTCAAGCAATAAAAGCCACATACCACAGACCAATAGCCAATACTATACTCACTGGGGAAATACTACAACCAATTCTCCTAAAGTCAGGAACAAGCCAAGGATGCCCACTGTCTCCACTCCTCTTCAATATAGTCCTGGAATCCTTAGAGCAATAAGGCAAGAAAAAGACATTAAAGGGATCTGCATAGGGAAGGAAGAAGTTAAACTATAGCTTTTCACAGATGACATGTTACTATACCTCCATGATCCCCAAAACTCTGCCCCCAAACTCTTAGAACTTATACCTTGGCAAAGTAGCAGGATACAAAATCAACCCACAAAAATCAGTCACCTTCCTGTACACCAACAATGTACAAGCAGAAAGGGAAATAAAGGAAATAGCCCCACTCATAATACCTCCCCAAAATAAAATAGGAATTAACCAAAGATGTAAAAGAACTATTTAATGAAAACTATAACACGTACAGAAAGAAATTACAGAGGACACCAGGAAATGGAAAGACCTTCCATGCTCTTGAATAGGCAGACTTAATATAGTAAAAATGGCCATAGTGCCTAAATGCAATTCCTATGAAAATCCCAATGACATACATTACCAAAATGCAGAAAACAGCCCAAAATTCATATGAAACAACAAAAGACCTAGAATAGCCAAAGCAATTCTGGGCAAAAAGGACAACATGGGAGGAGTCTCATTGCCGGACTTCAAACTCTACTATAGAGCCATACTGACAAAGATAGCCTGGTACAGGCACAAACACAGACCCGAAGACCAGTAGAATAGAAGATCCAGAAATAAAACCACAGGCCTACAGTCAGCTGATTTTGTGGAAAAAGCACAGCCTCTTCAACTACTGGTGCTGGGAAAACTGGGTGGTCCCATGCAGAAAACTAAAAGTGGACCCCAGCCTGTCACCATGCACTAACATCAACTCAAAATGGATTAAAGACCTTAACATCAAACCTGAAACTCTGAAACTACTGCAGGACAAAGTAAGAGACACACTTGAACTTATAGGCACTGGCAGGAACTTCCTGAACAGAGTTCGAGTCCCAACAAATGGGACTTTGTTAAAATAAAAAGTTTCTTCACAGCTAATGACATAGCAACCAAACTAGAAAGACAGCCAACTACCTGGGAAAAAACATTTACCAGCTATATATCAGACAAGGGGTTAATATCCAGTATAAACAGGGAACTCAAGAAATAAATCCCTCCCAAACCCAACAAATCAGTTATCAAATGGGCAAGGGAACTAAAGAGAGACTTCTCAGAAGAAGAGATAAAAATGGCAAAGAAACACATGAGGATATGTTCACCATCCCTGGTTGTAAAGGAAATGCAAATAAAAACAAACCTGAGAATACCACCTTACCCCAGTCAGAATGGCCCACATCCTAAAGTCAGCCAACGACAAATGCTGGAGGGGATGCAGAGAAAGAGGAACCCTATTACACTGCTGGTGGGAATGTATACTTATACAAACACTTTGGAAAGCAGTCTGGAGGGTCCTCAGAAAGCTAACTATTGACCTCCCTTACGACCCAGTCATACCACTCCTAGGCATCTATCCTGAACAACAGGAACCAGGATACAAGGACACATGCACCTCCATGTTCACTGCAGCACTGTTCACAATAGCTAGGCTATGGAAACAACCCAGATGCCCCACCACAGATGAATGGATCCAAAAATTGTGGTATCTACACACATTGGGATATTATGCAGCCATTAGAAAGGACAAAATAATGGCATTTGCAGGGAAATCATGTTGAGTGAGGTCAGCCAAGAGCAAAGAGACAAACAACACATGGTCTCCCTGATAAGTGGATGTCAAATCCAAAATGTATGGTGATAGGACAAAGAGAACAAGACCTGAGAAACAAAGGACCTCCACTCATCTGGTCCAATCACTAGTAAATAGCCCATGCTGCTGATCACATAGATAGTGTCTACGGTGCACACCGGAGGGAAACTAGGAGGAGGACACAGAAGTAGAGGAATCAGGGGAAAACATAGGACAGTGGGACCCATCAGCTGCACTGGACACACACCAAAACAAACTAAGCAACTCACTGGCAGCGATGGAAGGGAAGGAAGGAGTGAGAAAGAGGGAAGAGCTGACACTATGCAAAAGGAGAGGAATGTACATATCACCCCATGTGGAAGACATCACTGTATTGTCACAGCTCATAGAACTCATACACTTTATAGACCACGATAGACAATTTGCCCCAGGAAAGTTAGCATGTGTTTGTGACTTTAAGCATCACTATCCCAAAATACTGTGACATTTGTGAAATTATGTAATCACTTAAGCACAATGAAGAATTTGCAAAAATAAAAATAAAAACCCCACACAAAACAACAGTCTTGGTGCCAGAGGACCGGGCAGAAGACAGGGAGCTGGTCCAGATGGTGTCAGGATCAAAGTGAGTCAGAGGCAGACAGCCAGGGAGATGGCAGAGCAGGCTGGGCATGTGCACAGGCCCGGATGCGGGGACAGCAGCAGAAGGGTGGGCTTTGGGCACTAAGCCCCAAGTGGGCACTGGATGCTCCAGGTCCCAGCATGGCCGAAGTGACTCTGGACATGCCTGCCCTGGCACTGCCCTGCCCTCCCACCTGGCCTGCCCGCAGAGGGAACAGGCAGTGCAGAGACAGCATCAGTGCAGAGGGCAGAGCATGCAGTGCTATGAGACAGGGGTCGCATCCCTCCCCAGAAGACACTCTGTCTGCTCCAAGGGGGAACATGGCTTCAGAAAGAATCTCACATATGGGTGCAACTCAATGGAAAAGTACTTGTCTAGCCTCCAGGAGACCATCAAGTTGTCCCGAAAGCATTGAAGAAAGGTACCCTTCCCTACTCAGGAATCCAAAAGTGCTCCACCAGAGTCCTGTGATGAATCCATGCTAGTGACAGCAAAAGCACACCTTTGTGAGCTGAGTCAGTGTCGTGGAAAGAACAGAATCAAGGCTCAGAGAGAGCTAAGGAGACCTCGCTGACCATCTTCTCTGCTTCTGTGTTGTTGCTCACATGTAGTGGAGAGTGGCCAATGTCTTTAGGAGGATGAGAGACAGAAACATGGGAGTGAGACACAGAAAGATTGAGGTGGGGGAGCAGAGAGACAGATGGACAGAATGACAAACAGCAAGAGAGACAGAGACAAAGACGGAGACAGAGAGTTCCTATGTACCGGATCATCAAGGCTTCTGCCCATGGTTTCACTGCTCTGTGTTCTTTGCAATGAGCTAAAACCCATCAGGTGCTTGGTGGGGATGATCAGCATTGATTGCCGCTGGCCTGTCATCAAGCCTTTGCTAGTTTCCTGCACCCTTCTCCTGGTGAAGGCCGCATGGGTTCCCTTCTTCCCGGAAAGGAAGTGAGAGGCCTAGCCAGACTAATGATGGTGGATGAGAAACAAGAATGTGGGCAGGAGGTGAGTGCAGGGTAGACATAGTTGACAGGAGATTCGTGGCCAGAGGGACTGGGAGGAGGAACAGCCTGCAGGAAAGGCAAGTGCTTCTGAGTGCTGGGGCCTCACTGGGTGGAGGCCCTGGAATGCATGCTGTGCAGAGGGCCTGGGTCCAGGCCTGCCCCATGGGGCTCCTTGGAGCCCTGCTGGTGCTCAGTAGGACACTGCTCCCCGCAGGTGCTGTGCATTCTGGACAGCCGGCTGTGCCAGGAGGTCCGGATCCTTGAAGGCGCAGTGAGTTCTTTCCTGAGCAAGACAGGATAGGTTTCAGCAGAGTCTGTTCCTGGGCAGGCATCCCAGGCCCTTGATGCTCCTGGCACTGGACCGCAGGGAGGGCAGCGTCCTGCCTGACGCCTGGTCTGGTGTGTAGGAGCTTCTCAGGTGCTTGGTGTGTCCAAGTCCCTGTCAGTGCAGCTGACTTGGACTGTGTCCCTCTTCCACCAGAACTGATCACCCCTGATGGTGTGCATGTGTATTACGCCATGAAGCCTTTGGCCAACAGCCACTTTCTGCTCCAGAAACGGACCTCGTTGCAGAGGGCCTAGATCAAGCGTGGAGCCGGCTTCCCCCTTCTTCCCTGGAAGAGAAAGGGAAGCACTTACGGACAGCATGTGCAGATGTCTCCCCTGGGCTGGGTGGCCAGGGGCTCAGCACACGCAGGCTAGAGTGGCCCAGGCCACAGCCTACCCTCCTCTGACCTCCCACTCAGGACACGGTCAAATCTGTTCTGCTTGCCACATGCAGAACCTACTCTGCATCTTTACCCACAATCCCCTCTGTTATCAAGATGACAGTGTGGCCAAGTCCGTATGTCCTTTTGCCTTGACCCCAAATCCATGGCACATGCAGAATCATAGACCCGCCATCCTCTCCTGGTGTCAGAATGGTACTTGCCTTTGAACACATTGGCCTGCCCTCAGAGTCTCCCCCTCCAAGATGATAATGTTCTTGGTGCTTCTTCACAGAGCAGTGGGCGTGGTGCTCTCCCGGCCCCTGGCTCGGCCGACAGCCTCCCGTGAGGGCGGGTGGAGAGCGAGTGTTGCCAGCACAACTCCCCAAATGCGCCTGATTGGGGCAAAGACAATTTTAAGAGAGACCTGTGCGCATGGAATCGATATTGGTGTGAGATTAAAGTTCTGTTGCACTGGAGTGCGGTCATTGTGGTTGGATTCCTTCCAGTCAAGGGGAATGAGACACTGTCCCACTTGCTGTGACAAAGCGCTTTTCAGGATGCTAGAGGGCTCTCTGCAGAAGTAGAGGTGCCACCACCCTGGTGCATCCCCCGGAAGGCAGGGCCTGTGCACCCTGCCCAGAGCAGCTGGCGTGCATTTCACTTTTTATAAGTGGCATCCACACAAACCACAATTACAACCCAAGTGGCAGAGGAGAAATTGTCAAGTCCTAGGCTTTCTGGGGAACCAGCCAGCACCCTCAGGGCCGGGGAGGTGGGGTGCTGAGAATCCACACCCTGGGGCCTGGGGAAGGAGATCACACTCTCTCACCAGGGGAGTGCTTCGTGCTCAGAGATGCCACAGCCACAGCCGCTGCTGCTGCTGCTGCTGCTGCTGCTGCCGCCGCTGACAGAGTGGAGGAATTGCTCTTGTTGAGCGCTATTAAGAGAGAGTGGCAGCTGGGCACGGGTGGCTCTCACCTGGGAATCTCACTACTCAGGTGGCTCAGATCTGAGGATTGCAGCTCCAAGCCAGCAGGGAAGACTCCTCTCCAAACAATCCCCATGAAACTATACTTGGTGCTTTGGCTCAAGGTGGGAGAGCATTCGCCTTGAGCAAATGACCTCATGGACAGAGCTCAGTTGCCCAATTCAATCCCCATGATTGACCAGAAAACCTTAATAAAGAAGAGACAGTGGGACATGTCTGTGGGACCGCTGTCCTTGGGATGACAAGTGCATGGGCCACTGTGCCGATCTGTGGGGGTAAGAAGGGGTCTTGAAAACTCTTTGGTTGGATTAGTCTTAAACCACAATACTTCTATTCTCAGCGTTGCTAGCATCACAGGCTGGAACCACTGGTGCTGGCTGAGATACATGCCAGATGCCTTCCACAGTAGCTGGGCCACTCTGTCTCCCCACTAGCAATGGTTGGAAGTTCCTGTTGCTCCACATCCTGGTCAAGTTTTGGTGTTGTCGCCTTTGGAGTCTGGCCATTGTGACAGGGTGCAGGGTCTCACCATTGGTTTACTTGCATCTCCCTGGTAACATCGATGTCAAGCATCTTCTCAAATACTCATTTGCCACCTGCATGTTTTCTTTGATGAGGTGTCCATTAAGATCTTAGCTCCTTTTTACACAGAATTGTTTGGCTTCTTACGGTTGAGTTTTGGGGGAATTTCAGTCCTGGGGTTTAAACTAGGACAGGGCCTTGCAGTTGCTAGGGTGGTACTGTGCTCTTGAGATATGGGCCCAGCCTTTTTGCTTTTATTTTTCCAAATAGACTGTTCCTGTTGCGTCTGGGTGGGTCAGGACCTCAGTCTGCCTACTTTCACTTCCTGCCTAGCTTGGATGGCACGTGCTCACTGCTGCACCAACTTCTGTTTCTGAAGTCAACTGAGATGGAGGCCTCATGGACTTGTTGCCCCAGCTGGCCTCGAAACACAGTCTTCCGGATCCCCACTTCTCTAGCAGCTAGGATTATTGACGCAGCGGCCCCCGCCCGCCCGCCCCTCTCTGGTCCGCACAGGGGCTGAGCGGGCAGATCACGTACTCAGGCAGTGCTGCGGACCCAGGACCCGGCGAGGGCCTGGCGGACAGCCCTCCCTGGCCAGACGGCAAAGCGGGCCTCTGTGGGCAGGGACATCGGGTCCTGTTCTGGGGCGTCCTCAGGGTTAGGGGTATGGTCAGGAGGCAGAGGGGTTTGGGGGCGGAGCCCCAGAGTCCACGTGCAGATGCAGGTCTTCAGGGTTGTGGCATCGGGGCGTGGCCTTTGGAGTGGGGTGAGGAAAGGGGCGGGGCACCTGGTCACCTCAGCCAGTCAGGGTTCCTGTGGGGAATTGGAGGAGGGGCTTCAGGGCGGGAGGGGCGTGGCCGGGTGGTTTGTGGGCGGAGACTGCGGCAAGGGGAGCAGGAGGGGCCCTGTGCCTCTGCTCTGGGCTGGGGGCCGAGAAGGGTGGGAGTCTGTTCGGCTCCTCCGCCCAGGAGGGAAAGGCCCAGGCCGCCGTCCAGGGCCGGGCATCCGGGGTAGAGGCCAGGGGCCCAGAGGCGGCCACCGGGCTTCGGGGCGGGGCCTGGGCGGGGCTCCCGGCCAGCCTGGAGAGCGGCCGTTGGTGAGGTCGCTGCGCTCCTAATGTCCTGGCCAGGGTGACTCCGTCTCCTCCGTGGGCGCAAACCTGGGGCTCATCCGGCCCTGAAGGCCTCGAGGGAGGGCGGCGGAAGGGGACCGCAACCATGGTTCCCCAGCAGTGGACACTGGCGGGTGAGTGCGGTGGAGCCAAGGACAGGGACGAGAGGCGGGGCCGGGGAGAGGGAAGGCGGGGCCTGGGAGAGGAGAGGCGGGGCCGGGCAGAGGAGAGGCGGGGCCTGGGAGAGGAGAGGCGGGGCCTGGGAGAGGAGAGGGGGGCCTGGGAGATGAGAGGCGGGGCCGGGCAGAGGAGAGGCGGGGCCTGGGAGATGAGAGGCGGGGCCCGGGAGAGGAGAGGCGATGCCTGGGAGATGAGAGGCGGGGCCTGGGAGAGGAGAGGCGGGGCCGGGGAGAGGAGAGGCGGGGCATGGGAGAGGAGTGGCGGGGCATGGGATAGGAGAGGCGGGGTCCGGGAGAGGAGAGGCGGGACCCGAGAGAGGAGAGGCGGGGCCTGGGAGATGAGAGGCGGGGCCTGGGAGAGGAGAGGCGGGGCCTGGGAGAGGAGACGTGGGGCCTGGGAGAGG
Organism: Dipodomys spectabilis; assembly: GCF_019054845.1. Classification (NCBI taxonomy): domain Eukaryota; kingdom Metazoa; phylum Chordata; class Mammalia; order Rodentia; family Heteromyidae; genus Dipodomys; species Dipodomys spectabilis. The sequence goes on from NW_024870744.1 coordinate 6,152,399, forward strand.
AGAGGCGGGGCCTGGGAGAGGAGAGGCGGGGCCTGGGAGAGGAGAGGCGGGGCCTGGGAGAGGAGAGGCGGGGCCGGGGAGAGGAGAGGCGGGACCTGGGAGAGGAGAGACGGGGCATGGGAGAGGGGAGGAGGGGCCTGGCAGAGGAGAGGCGGGGCCGGGGAGAGGGGAGGATGGGCCTGGGAGAAGAGAGGCGGGGCCGGTGAGAGGAGAGGCGGGGCCTGGGAGAGGAGAGGCGGGGTCGGGGAGAGGAGAGGCGCGGCCTGGGAGAGGAGATTGTGGCCTGGGAGAGGAGAGGCGGGGCCTGGGAGAGGAGAGGCGGGGCCGGGGAGAGTAGAGGCAGGGCCGGGTAGAAGTGGCTCACACCTGCAATCCTAGCTACTCAGGAGGATGAGATCTGAGAATCACCGTTTGGAGCTCCCCACAGCAGATCAGTCCATTAGACGCCATCTCCAAAATAATCAGCAAAAATAAGGGCTGGGGGTGTGGCCCAAGTGCTCCAGTGCTGGCTGAGCAAGCCAGGGAGCCGGAATGTGGCCTGGGTTCCAACCTCAGTGCAGGCCAAATACACAAATGAGAGGTCAGGTGTTCCCTGCCTGGTTCCTTGGTTTCCCAGAAGCTAGTCGGAGTTATTCGTTTCATGGCTGGAGGAGTAGGAAACAGTAAGGTAAAGGTAGACTAGTAGTACAGGGAGTTGAAAGGACTGATTTTGGGGCCTGAGCCAATAATAGGTGGTGGTGTGTGTGGTGTTCAGTAAGCCTTTCCAAGAAGGCCTGTTAGCGGTATTTGAACTCTTCCTCTTCCTCCCTCCCTCCCTTTCTCTTTCTCTCCCTCCCTCCCTCCCTCCCTTCCTTCCTTCCTTCCTTCCTTCTTTTCTCTGACTTCATCCTTTCCTTTCTTCCTTTCTTTTTCCTTAGGCTGGGACTTGAACTCAGTACCTGAAGCTTTTGCTCCTTCCCTAGCACTCTCCTAACTGAGCCACGTCCCCAACCCCAATATTCCAACTCTTAACCATGAAAACTCCTGACTTTCGTAGCTCAGTGACCAGCGCGGGCCCAGCATGCGCAGGTTCCTCACAGGAAGTCAAAGGAAATAGATGCCGGGAGGGGTGAGGGAAGGCGGGGGAGCAGCTGAACTTCCCATTCTGTGTTTCAGGAAAACTGAAGCACTACTTGCTTCACCCCGGAACCCTTCTCCTGATGACTCTTGCTGTGGTCTTCTTCAGGTAAGAAGCTAGGATTGGCAGTGGCCCGCCGGAGCCGGGTGGGGCCCTAGGCTGCCTTCCACACCACAATCCCAGCAGGATGAGGGTGCTGCCACCCTCAGTTGGGCTAGATGGTGTGTCCAACCTGTCCTGGCCTGTGCCCTTGGCCCTCACAGTGATGCCCATTTTCCTTCCACTTGGTCGGGGGCTCTGGGCTGGGTGGTTGGCCTGGGGAAGGGGAGGAAGGCCAGTCTGAGCAGAGGGTTGGGCCCAGGCAGCAGACCCCTGCAGGCCTGCATCCTGAGCAGCTGTCTCTGCCCACTTCCTTCTCTTAGCTATGGGTTCTGGACCCCCAGCAGACAGGCACAGGGAGGCCTGGGAGCTGAGTCCAGGTGAGTGAGGCTGAGGGATGGAGGAGGGCCTGTGTGCCCTGTGCTGGGAGCCTGACCTGTGTGTCCCATCCGGCAGCCTTTGTCACCTCAGTTGCCCTAAAGCGTTGCCTGCCTGTCCCCCTTTGTCCTCAGCTCCCATCTGACCTCCAGCCCCGACCCTGGGCTCCCCTGGCTCTCTGGGCCGTCCATCTGAGGATCCTCTTGAGAGCATGGCTTTGCCTTCCACCCTCCTGCCTCACCCCTGTACCAGGTGGTCCCCAGGTCCTCAGCTGCCTTTCTGTGTCTCCCACATCCATGGGCTTCTCTTTGCCTTCTCAGCCCTGCCGAGCCAAAGCTGTTCTGTGTGTGGGGAGGGGGCTGGGCACCCCCGACCGGGCCTGATCTGGGCAGTGGGACTTCCCCTGCATTGCTCTGCCTTCCTCTCCTGCAGTCAACGAGACCACGGGGCTCAGCTCACGCGCGCTCAGCACATGCAAGGTCTGCTTCCTTGAACCAGCGGCACTCAACTGACTTTTTGTTAAATTACAAAACATTTTTGCCTGGTCAAGGCTCACACCTGTAACCCTAGCTACTCAGAAGCCTGAGATCTGAGGATTGTGGTTCAAAGCCAGCCTGGGCAGGAAAGTCCCTGAGACTCTTATCTCCAATAAACCACCAGAAAATCTGCAAGTGGTGTTGTGGCTGAAGTGCTAGCGCGCTAGCCTTGAGCTGAAGAGCTGAGGGAGAGCACCCAGCCCCACAACTGACAAAAACAAAACAAAACAAAAACTTTTTTAACACTTTAAAAATGGTTATTATAAAGGTAATGTAAGATGCGTTACAGTTACATAAGTCAGATAATGAGTAGATTTTACTTTGGCAATGTCACCCCTTCCCTCTCTGTCTCCCTGATTTTCCCTCCCGTCCCTACCCACAAGTTGTAGAGTTCATTTTCAACGCAGTTTCCAGTGAGTACCACTGCTGAAATTGTTTATCCTTTGTCCCTCCATTTCTATGCCCCCTTTTCCCTCCCAAAGACAGATAAATGAATAACCAAGACAAAAACAAAACAAAACCAGCAATGAAGAAATAAACGTCTTGTTTCCATTTCCTGGAGTTCATTTTGATAAACATTAGTTTATCTGATCAGATGCACATAGGCATTGTGCCTTTGTGTTCACCTGACTCAAAGAGGAATACTCCCAGGCTGGTGTAACTAGGACTCAAACTTTGTGTGTGTGTGTGTGTGTGTGTGTGTGTGTGTGTCTGTGTGTGTGTCTGTCTCTGAGTCTGTATATGTCTGTGTCTGTATCCGTGTCTGTGTGTTTGTCTGTTTGTGTGTATGTGTCTGTGTCATTGAGTTTATGTGTATGCCAGTACTGAGGTTTGAACTCGGGGTTAAAGCACTGTCCCTTAGCTTTTTCACTCAAGGCTAGCTCACTACCACTTGAACTACAGCTCCACGTCTGGCTTTTGGTGGCTAACTAGAGATAAACATCTCAGACTTTCCTGGCCAGGCTGTGTTTGAACTGCGATCCTCAGATCTCAGGCTCCTGAGTAGCTGTGATTTCAGGCCTGAGCCGCTGCACCAGCAGGTTTTGCCCTTTTGTGAGTGGCGTGATTTTGTCACCTGTGTCATCAGGGTTCATCCCTGCTGCAGCCTGCGCTGCGCTTCCCTGCCCTTTCCATGCGGACTACCTACTCCCAGAGCCATCACGGGAAGAAAATGGTGGCTGCTGCAGGCTCTGCCCTGTGGGCTCCTCGTCTGGGGGTCCGCTGCTCCCAGTGTCACAGGCCTGGCATGGACAGGGTTTCCTGCCACCATTGAGGCTGGTCTCTGACACCCTGACACGGGGAGCTTGGGCTCTGGGTGCCACAGAAACTGACATAGACCAGTCTGAGGCCCAGGAGAGCTGGTGTGGGCATCTCATGGTTCCTTGGGGCAGAGATTGCTGCTCAGCACCCCCCCCCCCCCGCAGAGTTATAGGAGCCACTAGGCCCCTCCCAGCCTGCAGCGTGGGTCCACCAGCCCTGTGTTCCTTGGGTGCTTGGTTCCTCTCCCACATTGCAAAGACAAATTAGAGAAGCCTCGTGCCTCAGCCCCTCCACCAGGTCTTGCTCTGGGTGATGTGGGGTGTAGCCCTCACAGCCGGTGAAGGACGGCTCCCCAACCCCACAGCCCCGTGGGACGAGGGTCCCGAGTGACTCCTGTGCACACTTGTGTTTTGGTTTTCAGGATGGTGTATCCCCAGCCGATGGCTCTCACGCCTGCGTGAGTAAATGGACTGTCGCTGCAAGGGGCGCAGGGGTCTGTGGCAAAGATATGCACAGGCAGTTTCTTTGGGCTGGCTTGTGGCTTGGCTACCATGCCTGAAGCCTCCACAGGGCAGGAAAAAGCAACAAAGAAACGCTCTAGATTTTCCTGGATTAGTGCTCAATGTTCTGTTTCCTGTTATTTCTTTTTTTTCTTTTTGTATTGGAGGTTGACCTGAGGACCCCAGAGGATCTGTTCTGTTTCTTTGACTTGAGTTTCTGGCAGAGTCACGGGTTCCCTAAGGGGTGCTTGGGTGGGGTGAGGACCACTCCAAGCCTTGCCAGCAGATCTCAGCTCCTTCTGCGGCAGCAGGGCCGGCATTTGGGGATGGCTGCTGCCTGGTCCCCTCGAGTCTGATTTGCCTCTGGTTGGTCTCCTGGTGACAGCCAGGTCTGCCTGTGGGAGGACGGAGGCAGCCGGGGAGAGGGCAGGTACGGCGGTGGGCACACATTGCACACCGAGTGTGGCTCTCTTTCTCTGTGCAGTAGGAGAGACGTCCTTGTCCTGACGCCATGGCTGGCTCCCATCATCTGGGAGGGGACCTTCAACATTGACATCTTGAATGAGCAGTTCCGGCTTCAGAACATCACCGTGGGATTATCTGTGTTTGCCGTCAAAAAGTAAGAGATGGCGCAGGGTGGAGGGCGGAGGCCTGGGGACACCCAGATCTGTCCTGTGTTCAGGCCATGGTGGAGGGTGGGGGGAGATAGAAGTTCCTTCACTCCGTGACCTTCCTGGGCCCCTATTGCTCAGCCGCTGGTCAAGCCCAGTGCCATTTCCCCTGACAGCTGGTGCCCGGTCTCCTCCCTCTATCCCCTCAGCCAGGGGTGGCTGCACCCCCTCTGCTAGAGGAGGCAGCGGAGAGGAGGGAGGAGCCTGGCTTCCTCTGGGAGCAGCAGGAGCATGGTGCCGGCCAAGCTGGGGCCCCTGCTTTACACTCGGATGTCAGGCAGGGCTAAGGCGCCGGTCAGCAGACCATCCGACTGCAGGCCCTGGGCTTGGCAGTCCATCTGTGGACCCCAGGGGTGCTGGTGGGACCAGCTGGGTGGGAGCTAGTGAGCAAGCTGCCTCAGGCCCAGCTGCCCTGTGGAGGCTGTGGAGAAAGGCCTGGGTGCAGGAATGGGCCCTGGGGTGGAGATGGAAGCTCGTGCCCATCACAGAGCAGCAGCATCATTGTGCAGAAAGACCCTAGGTCAGCCCTAGGCTGCCACCACCTCACCGGCTGGGACTTGAGGCGGTGGTGGCTGGCAGGAGGGTCTCAGAAGGGCACAGATGCAGCATGAGCACTCTGGTCCCACTGCCGGGGACTAGAGCAGCACCCAGCACAAAAGCCCTGCTGCCACGTTTGGCCACGCTGTCTCCCTGGGACCCGGTGTGGGCCCAGCAGACACCAGCAGGTGCTGAGCCCGCGGGAAGGCGGCCGGCCACCCCACCGCTGTCAGCTGGGGCTGAAGCCTCGGTGGCTGCGCTTGGTGCCCTGAGAAGGATTCACTGAGGAGCCCGTGCGGTGTGGGTACGAAGGGTGAGCGTGGGCAGCAAGTGGAGAGCCCTGTCCCGTGGCAGAGGCCCAGTCTCTTGGCAGTCTTGAGGGAGGACCGGCCATGAGGCAGATGGAAACTTCCTGAGCTACAGCTCTTGCTCTTGGAGCTAAGACCCGGGTGTGAGCAAACGCTGGTGGGTCTGCCCCTTCTTCCTCAAGTGCCCATCTGCCTGGCCTGCCGGCCCTTTGGAGTCCCTCTCCCTGTGCTTCCTGAGGATCCGAGGCCTAGAAATGGTTTACTGAGGCCATTGTTGGAAGGCTACTTCATGCTGTGAAGGAAGGGCTGGGTGTAGAGACTCTTCCTTCCCTAAGATGGGGCTGAGGGACAGGCCCACAGGAGGGGAGACAGTATGCAGACCTAGGGATGCTGTACAGCTGCCCTGGAGTCCCAGGGATGATGGCTAGGTGTCCTGGAGCCCCAGGGATGATGGCCAGGTGTCCTGGAGCCCCAGGTGTCCAGCAGCGTGGCAAAGACACCTTTAGGATCCAGGTGTGTCGCTCAGTCTGGCATTTGCCACAGAACGGTGGGGCCATAGGAAGCCTCCGGCTCCGGCTCAGGTCTGCTGTGGACTGTGGGATGCTGGTGGTCCCCATCTCTGACAGAGCAGGGTGATTGGCAGGAGAGGGTGGGTTCCGCTGGACCCGGGTGGGTTCCGACTCCGGGCCCAGCCACACCTCCCCCACCCCTCGTCCTCCCTTGCAGGTACATCACCTTCCTGAGGCTGTTCCTGGAGTCTGCAGAGCAGCACTTCATGGTGGGCTACCGTGTCACCTACTACGTGTTCACCGACCGGCCCGCAGACGTGCCCCAGGTGGGGCTCGGGCCGGGGCGGCGGCTGGCGGTGCTGCCCGCGCCCAGCTACCCGCGCTGGCAGGACGTGTCCATGCGCCGCATGCAGATGATCAGCCAGTTCTTGGAGCAGCCCTCCCGGCAGGAGATGGATTATCTGGTGTGTGCCGACGTGGACATGAAGTTCCAGGACCACGTGGGCGTGGAGATCCTGACCCCGCTCTTCGGCACCCTGCACCCCGGCTTCTACACGAGCAAGCGCGATGCCTTCACCTACGAACGCCGGCCCCAGTCCAAGGCCTACATCCCCCACAACCAGGGGGACTTCTACTACATGGGGGCCTTCTTTGGGGGGTCAGTGGCGGAGGTGCACCGGCTCACCAAGGCCTGTCATGAAGCCATGGCGGTCGACCGGGCCAACAACATCGAGGCTGTGTGGCATGACGAGAGCCACCTGAACAAGTACCTGCTGCTCCGCAAGCCCACCAAGGTGCTGTCCCCGGAGTACCTGTGGGACCTGCACATGCTGCCCTGGCCCTCCGTGCTGAAGAAGCTGCGGTTTGTCGCCGTACACAAGAATCACCAGGAAATCCGGAACCGCTAGCGGGACTGGAGGGCGGTGGTCAGCAACACCAAGGGCATGCAGCCCGTGCTGCCCTGGAAGGCTTTTAGAGAAAAGGCTTAGTGCCAACCTTCCTTTGACACTAGAAGTTGCTGAAGCTCCCCTCCCCCATCTCCACACCTCCGTCTCCCCTGTCCTCCCAAGGCCAGCAGGCAGGCCAGGCACCAACTCGCTACAGAGACAGGCCTGGTACTCGGGTGCAAGTCGGGGCCTCTAGGATGGATGACCTTGCCATCGGCCCCCACTGTGTGTCCTTGGCTCTGGAGGCAGGTGGTCCCAGCCCCTCCACAGAAGATGGATTACGTCGTGGGTAGGGGAGGGGGCAGGGCGGTGGGCCTGAAGAGCCTGGGGCTGGGCCGTCTTCAGCCTCAGGCTGTTTTCCTGCTCCTCTCTGAGTTCTGGTAGCAGAGCAGGTGCTGGAGGACGTCCTTCTTGCCATGCTGTGCGGGGAAGCTTCGCAGTGAGGCTTTGGGTCAATGATGGCCTGGAGAGGCCATGGCCTCTGCCCAGCCCCGAGGAGGCCATAGCCTGCGAGCCTGGATGCTGTCCCTGAGCTTTTGTGCCCAAGGCTAGCACTCTACTTTTTGAATCACTGCTCTACTTACTTACTTTTTGGTGATTAATTGGAGGTAAAGAGTCTTATGGACTTTTCTTCCTAGGCAAGATTTGAACTGCAGTCCTCAGATCTCAGCCTTCTGAGTAGCAAGGATTGCAGCCATGAGCTACTGGTGCCTGACAATATCTTGTTTTACCTTGTGGTTCTCTTGTGACATTGATGTGTAATGTTTTTACGTAATTACTTACCATTTGTGACTTTGTGGGGGGTTCTAGAGATTGAACCCAACACCTCATGCTTGCTAGGAAAGATCTCTAAAACTGGAGCCATGTCTCCAACCCACCTCTGCCCACGTTTTAGTTGGTTTGCTTTTTATCATTGGATTTGGAGAGTTCTTTGTATAATTTATACATGTTTTTATCATTCTGTGTTTCACATTTCTACATTGGGCTTGACTTTTAATTCTCAATAAAATCTTTCATCAAGCAAAATGGCATTTTTTGTTTTGTTTCATTTTGTTTTATTTCATGGATCCTGGGGCTTAAACCCTGGGCCTGGACACTGATCTTGAGCATTTGTGTTCCAGACTACTTTTGTACCCATTGAGTCACAGCTCTACTTCCAGATTTCTGTGGCTAATTGGAGATAAGAGTCTCATGGAACTTTCTTGATTTGGCTTGTTACTTTGGTCCTCAAATCTCAGCATGTGAGCCACTGATACCTGGCTAGAATTATTGCATTAATTTTTGTGCCAGTAATGGAGCTTGAACTCAGGTCCTCCAGGTCTCAATTGGCTTTTTCACTCAAGGCTAGCACTCTGCCACCTGAACCACACCCCCACTATTGTTTTGCTGGACGAATGGAGGTAAGAATCTGTCTCATGGACTTTCCTGGCATACACTGTGATCCTCAGATCTCAGCCTCCTGAGAATCTGAGATTACAAGTATGAGCTCATCAGTACCTGGCTAGTGTTTAATGAAGTTTATGGGTTATAGTTTGGGACTTGTACCTGAGACAGCACTGCCAAGGTCACTTAGTCACAAGGTCATCTTGTGACACCTTCTAGGAGTTGATGCATGAGCAGGTGTCTGTTCTGCTGTGAGGTGTTTTGCAAAGTGTGTGTGTGTATGTATGTTTGTGTGTGTCTATGTGTTATGTGAGAGACAGAGACAGAGAAACAGAGAGACAGAGAAAGAGAGATGCTTGAGGACTCCATGTCTATCTGTTCCTTCCTCAATACCTACAGGGAGGTGGCAGACACCCCCCAGGTCCTGGACCTGCTGTTCACAAGGTGAGGGCCAACTCCAATCGCATGGGAGCCCTCACCTGCAGTGGCAGCCTTGGGAATGGAGCTGGCAAGTGGGTGCTCCCAGAAACTCGCTGGTTGGCGCTTGCCAGTGCGTGGAGAATCACGCAGGGAAGTCACAGGCTGGCACCATGCAGGGTCCTGTCCAGGGCTGTGGGCCCTGCTCTGTGACTCTGCTTCTCTGAGGCCGCAGACAAAGCAGTGTGTCTGCTTGGCCAGAGGGAAGCGATTCTCTCTGCGAGGAGGGACCCAACCTAGGCGTGGACAGAGCAGGGCTGGCAGGGCAGAGGGAGGGCGTCTGGGCTGCCAGGATCATCAGGCAGCGGCGGCTTGTGCGCATCGTGGCACATAGGAAGGAGCTCCAGGGGAAGGTTCAATTTCCAGGCCCTGAGTGGAGTGGAGAGAGAAGAGCGGGGAGCTGCCGGCTGCCCAGGCTGGCCAGTGACGCTCAAATCCTCACCAGGTTCAGCACTTGTGAAGTGCCCACGGGCCCCTCCGGACAGACAGACACCCTCGCCCACTCCTGCGAGGATGTCATCCCTCGGGACCAGCTCTGTCAGTGAGTGGGCTTTGGTCTCCTTGGAGGGCGCGTGGCTCCACAGTGGTGACAAATGTGTGTGTGTTGGGGCGCAGGAGGGAGGGCTGGGCCAACTCCGGAGCCCTCGCCTCTTGTGCTTATCCCTAGAGCCTTGAGCTGTGGGGCTCCTGCTGGAGCCAGGAGGATTTAAGCAGGCTGGTGGGGGGAGTTTTGAGCAGGAGTAGAGGGTGGGCTCAGGGCTGAGCCCCCTGTCTATCCACTCCCCCAACCTTCCGGTACATCCATCATCTCCACAGCCTCTGCCATGCAGGCTTCTGCCAGCACACCATGATTCCCATAGTAATGCCAGGGTCATCTGTGCTTGGCCACAGGCCTCAGCAGGTGTGAGGCGTGTGTGTCACAGCGCAGGGCCATGCTGTGGCACCCACACACAGAAGGAGAACCGTGTGGATGTAGCCAGACGGCGCAGTGGGGCCCATGGGGAATGAGGCAGCAGACTCCACACAGACGTGCAGCAGAACCCTATGCGTGCCAGGCTAGACAATAAGCTGTGTTGCCGACCAGCGTGTAGAGGCCCAGGGGAGAGAGGCAGGAGGGTTTCGAAGGTACAGAGGAAGACATTGCTGCTGGCCCAGCATTTGGTCGTGGATCTCTCCCTTGAGTTTCTCTTCAGGCCTTTCCTGGGCCAGCCTGCCACTGGTGCCACGGCCCGAAGGTGCTGGTGTTGGGTGTGCTGGTCTCTGCAAGGACCGCCACCATCCCAGGGGCAAGAGGGAGACCAGGGGCCATGCTGGCCTGGAGTCCGAGTCTGCTCCCCACCCATCTGCCCCTAGTGCCATCACGTGCCTCCTGGGCTCCTGGCTGGACTTGCATCCGGAGGACTTTCTGGCCCCCGCACAGCCTCCCTGCCTCCAGCGCCTCCTGACTCACCTGAGGCTGCATATGCCGGACTCTGACATGGAGTGCCATGTGTCCCATGTCCTGGAACAGCTGGGGATCGAGACACCCAGCCAGGACGAAGCTACGGGTGTGGAGCCGGGGCCTGAGACACAGCCCGTGCAGGGGTGGAAGGGGCAGGGCAGCCCTGGGAGGAGGCTCCCACATTCCATGGGCCAGCAGCCAGAGGAGCCTGAGGCCCACTGTGGGCTCAGGAGGGAGGTTGAGCTCCATCAGAGACTGTGGCCGCCAGGCCAGGGGGTGGAGCAGCATGGGGTTCCCAGGCGGAGGCCCCTGCCGCCTCCAATGTGGCCTGCAGTCCTGGGGGAGCCAGAGCCCCCTGTGTGGAGGAAGAGCCGGCTTCCACATCAGCTCTGGGGCCGAGTCCTGATGGGGCCAGAACTGCCAGGGGAGGAGCAGAGTCACCTGCCAGCTTGACTTCAGCGCTCAGCGCCCAGGGAGCAGCCGCGGCCGGAGCTCAGCTGGACCCCATGGCACCCTGGCTGTGGGGCCCAGTGTGGAGGAAACAGCAGTGTCTGCTGAGGAGATGGAGCCAGGGGACAGCTTGGCTCATGTGCTGGGGCCCCAGCGAGCACCAGAACCTGTTGCTAGGGAGGAGCCAGTGTCCATCTCCGCTCCAGGTCCCGAACAAGCCACCTTCAGTGCAGACCCGCAGATGCTTCTGCACTTGGCTGAGCTGCTTTCGCTCATTGGAGCGCCAGCTGTGCTGCTCTCACTGGTGGCAATGCTAGTTGTGCTGTTGTGGGTGTTCAGAGAAGTAAGATCTATGCCTTTGGAGGGCAGTGATGACGGAGCTCCACCGAGGAGCACTGACAGCGAGCCGTGTGCCACCTCGGCTGCCGGTCTCACTCCCTGAGAAGCCAGCTTCAGAGCTGAGCACAAGATGTTTGTCACCCTGGTCCAAATCCTGTTTCTTGCAGGAGGAGCATTTAGGGGGCTTTTTTAATCTAGGGGTACTAATGGTGGGTTTTTGTGCAGTAAGAGCAGTATTCCCTTGCTCAGACTCCAGTCCACTGTGCCCCTTGGCTGAGGAGCACAGCACTTCGCTTGCTGACAGGGAGACCAGCTTCACCACAGCCCCATGTCTTAATCCCCAAGGAGTAGCCTCCATTGGGGAGCTGGATGTGCTTGTCACCTTGACACTGCTGCTCTACTTCATAGGAGCACCACCTCTGCTGCTCTTTGTCATCGCATTATCCATTCTGGGGCGCTGTGTGGGGAGTACACTAGGTGCTTATGCACAGTCCCAGCCATCTGCCAACTTGGCTGTGGTGCACAGCCGTCACGGAGCACCAGCCTCCAGGGCTGCGGCAGAGCCACCTGTCACCTCGGCTCCAGGAGTCAGTCCTGAAGACCCAGGCTCCAGGACGGAGCTGGAGGTTTATCTGCCCTTACTGAGCATGATTGCTCTGGACCTAACACCAGTTGTTCCCCTGTGTGTTGGAGCATCTGCTGTGCCTACTAGAAGGAAGGGCACCCCGAAGACCAGCAGGGAGGGCTGAGGCAGAGCCAGCCTCTACTTGTGCTGGTCTTTTCGGTCCCACCCAAGTCAGCTTCAATGCAGAGCTGGAGCCGCTGTTTCTCTTGGCTGTGCAGCTTTTTCTGGAAGGAGCGCCAGATGAGCTCATTTTGCTGGTGGGACTCCTGACAGCACTAGGCTCTTGTGCCACATGGGAGGCAGCTTCCACCATGTCTCCCGTGCCCAGTGCAGACGGAGCCCCAGTGAGGAGCACTGACAGCGAGCCGTGTGCCACCTCGGCTCCCATGCTCACTCCCGGAGAAGCCCACGTCAGAGCTGAGTTGGGGTTATTTGTAACCCTGACTCTGGTGCAGTTTCTATTAGGTAGACCAGCTGGGGTGCTCTCTGTTCTAGGGATATTTACCATACTACTCTGTGTGGTGAGAGCAGTAGGTGCTTGTGCACAATCTGAGCCATCTGCTAACATGGCCATGCTGCACAGCGGTCATGGAGCACCAGCCTCCAGGGCTGCCTCAGAGCCACCTGTCACCTCGGCTGCAGGGGTCAGTCAGGGCAGAGCTTTGGATCCTTCTGTTCTTGGCCATGATGATTTCCCTGGTGCCAACCCTACCTCTGGCACTGTGTTTTAGAGGAAGTTCAGTACTGGTGCTCAGGCCTGAGGACCCAGCAGTCTCTGGGTCTGAGAGCATCTCGTCCCACCTAGATGCCAGTGTTGGGCGTCCAGACCCCACCAGCTCCCAGTGCTGAGATGGAGGCCCCTTGCGGCTCAGCTCTGCTGCTCCATGCGGAGCGAGCACCAGGCACCAGTGCTTCCATCGAGCCCTGCAGTCCTCACCAGGAGCCCTCTTCCAACTTGGCTCCCTCTGCTTCTTGGGAATCTGAGCCAGATTAAGCATCATTTCCGGCCCAAGAAGCTTGCCACCCTCCCGTGTTGACCAGAGAGTGCGGGCAGCGTGGAGATGCCTCGAGTCCTCTCTGTCCTTCCCTGCTGGGCGGCAACGCTGGGCTGGGCAGAGCTGGGTATGATGGGGGCGGGTTTCCGGTAACTTCTGCTTTCTGGGCCCCTGCTTCCTTCCCCTGGGGCCATGGTTTGTGGTCCCATCCAAGCTCCAGCATGCCTAGCACCTCGTTGTGTAGGAGCACTTGCTCAAGTGCAACCCTGGAGAGCAGCTGAGCCCCCGCCCCTCTCAGCTGTGCAGAATCAAGCACTGGGCCAGACACAGGGGCAGCCAGGGCGCAGCCCACCCTGTGGGCCAGTGGACCTGTGGAGCCGCAGTGCTCATTAGGCAGGCACCTGCTGGGCACCCATGGCTGTCCAGACCTCGTCCTAGGGCTAGGTCCTGTGCAAGTGGGCCAGGAGACAGACATGAGATGGCGGGGCCAGGGTCCAAAGGGGTGGCCTGGGATGTGCTGGTCTCTGGGAGGACTCAGAAGACTCAGGGAAAACAGTGCTCTCCTTGCCCACCTTGGAATCCTGATGGTCCCTTGGGGGCTGGGTGGAATGGAGGCTCAGCACCGCAGACCCAGAGCCTCCCAGTGGCTGCAGTGTCTTCCTCCGTGCTCTGAGCTCCATGCCTGCCGTGGGCTCGGATGCGGGCCTGGGCCGGGGCCTGTGGAGTGTGTGTGACGGGACCTGGTGACCTCGGCGCTCTTCCCCAGGAGCTGTTGCAGAAGGCAGTGCCCAGCCTCTGCCTGGGCTCCATCTGGTCCCAGAGGCACAGCAGGTTGAGGAGCACTTGGCCCCCACCATCCGGGCCGCCGTGGTCCACGCGAACAACGTGTGCTCCTGCGCAATCACCACCTGCGTTGAATTCCTCAGCATGAAGGCGCCAGACAGCGTGCGGGTGGTGGCACCTCGGATCCAGGAGGCCGTGGTATGCTGCAGGCTGTGCTGCCCAGGGCCTCTCCCTCTCCTTGCACCTTTCTCCTGTCTGGGTGTGGGCAGTGTGGTCACCGGCCTGTGTGGAGCTCAGATCCTCCTGGCCAGGCCTGTGCTTCCCAGGCCCAGCCTCTCTCAGGCCCCTCCCTGGCTGGCTGCTCTCTGGGTCCTGCCACTCAGCCAGTGGCAGGCCAAATCTTCTGGGGTGGTGGGAGTCCCTGCTCAAGTTCTTCCGCTCTAGCAGGCCTCTCTCAGCCAGGCCTCTGCCCAAGGACCAGGGCAGGAGGTGGCCGCAGTGCCAGGCAAGGCTCAGGCAATTTTCCTCCCCAGGATGCAGATCCCTGTGGAAGTTCTCACTGCACGCCATGGTCTCTGCCCTGCAGACGGCAGCCATCCTCCGCCTGGACAGGACTTGGCAGGAGATCCGCAGGTGGGCCCCCGACTCCTCGGGAGATGCTTTGGTAGCACACAGGGAAGCCATCGCCCACTTCAAACCCTGGCCTACAAGGTGGGCTGGGGAAGCCGGCTGGGCGGTCCTACCTCGGCCCAGCCAGGGCAATCCTCGGCAGGCGTATGGCAGCTCCTTTCCGCCTGAATTTCCCGACACAGAATGGGTGCTGGCGCACAGGCACACGGGCACAAGCACACAAGAGGGCACAGGGGCTGTGCAGGGTGTCTGGTGGCCACACATCTCTTTCCAGTTGAGCAGAGCAGAGCTGCCTGGTGGGTTGGGTGGCACAGCATTGTGCCAGGACGACGAATCCACTCCTGGCCTGTGGGTCCCTGGAGCTCAGTAAAACCCTTTGGAACCTCTTGTGTGGGCTGATGGGAGGCTGGCCTCCCACACAAAATGGAGTCCAACTGCCTCCCCTCCCCCTCCCAACTGTCACCTTCTCTCTGCCCCTCTGCAGAGCCAGCTTGCTTTCATTTCCCAAGCTGGCAGGCAGGATTTCTGCAGTAAAAAGGACTCCAAGAGCAGAGAGCTGCTGCGAAAGGTATGGGAGGAGGAGGGGAAGGCAGAGGGCAGAGGTGGATGGGCGCTCACGCGGGAATCAGCGCCCTGCTGCTGGGGTGTGTGAAGCGTGGCTTGCTCTTCTCTTGGGGAGGAAGGCAAAGGAGGATTCTGTGAGGCCCTTATGCAGGTCGGGCCCGTGGAGCCCTAGCAGCCTGTGGGCACGGGATGCTGTGGGGAAACACAGAGTCATCCTCGGAAGCAGGGAGCCCAGGACTGAGGACTGCTCCTCCCCGAGGGCCCCAGCATCCCACTGGTTGCCAAATGTGTTGTAAGCCCGGGTATGTGGCGGCCCTTCCCAAACCATGCTGGGCTGACTCCAGGATGCCTCCGACTGGCTCAAGGTCCAGAAGAGGCCGGCTCTGACGAGGGGCTTTCAGGGCTGCCCCTGGGGCACCTAGGGCCCTCTAAGCTCTGTGCAAACCTCCAGACCCAGCACGACCACCTGCAAGCACTGCGGGGCTCTGAGGTCTTGGCGGGAGCAGAGGCTGCGCATGCTCTCACATGAGCTGAGCGGTCCTAGCAAAGAGCAGCAGCTGTGGACAGCTCAGGGCCGGCTACCTCACGCCTCCAGGCTACTTCCTCCTAAGCCAAAAGCACATCTGAGTATTGCCGATCAAAGCTAGGCTGGCAGTCAAATCTGTGAGCTGAACTCTCCAAATCAGGAAAGGGAGCCGTGGCTCAAGCCCTAGAGCTCCAGCTCCAAGCTTCAGAGGTCAAGGACCACACAGGCCCTGCCATCTATCCCTAGAACTGAAAGAACCCTAGGAAAAGAGACCCCAAAAGAACAAAAAGGGGGAGGCCAGCTCCCTGGGCATCGTTGCTGGCCTCTCTGGCTGCTTCCATGGGAAGTGCAGAAGGCACAGCCTCCTCCACAGGCACCTGCTGTGCACAAGTGGGCCCTGGGAAACTCCCGGCCCAGCTGCACAGAGGCAGTTTCCTGCCCTGGCCCATGAGCAGGGGCTGGCCCGAGAGGGGAAGATGTTCCAGGGGTCTGGGTCCCCACCCTACTTGCTTAGGAGTGCCAGGATCTGGGTCAGGAAGGAGTCTGGAAGTCTATGGTGCCCTCCCTTCAGGCTCATCTCCTGTAAGGACCCTGACACATAGACAACTAGCCAACTGGACTCTGCTCAGAGGCTGCAGGGCCCCTTCCCCTGCTGACCTTCAGGGCACTGGACAGGCCACCAGCCCTGTCTGGACCTCAGTTTTCCCCTCTCCTAACAGAAAGATGCAGAGCGGCCAGGGCTGAGGTCCCAGGCTGGCATTTGAGCTGCCAAGGAGAAAGAAATGAATGTGGCTGAGTTCTGAGGAGGCCCGGGCCCCACATGCCAGCCAGGCCAGCAGCACTGGTGGCAGGCAGGCAGGCAGGCAGGCAGGCAGTAGGGGAAGGAGGGAGGGAGGGAGGGAGGCATACAGGCAGGGAGGCAGGCCAGCAGGCATGGAGGGAAGGCATGGAGGCAGGGAGGCAGCAAGGAGGGAGGCAGGCAGGACACCCCGGGTTCCCCAGCCCATTCAGACAAAGCTTGCAGATGAGGCAGCAGGCAGAGGGAAGGCCAGGTCCCCAGGTGAGATCCCACAGCAGTGAGTGCTGGAGCAGAACCTAGGCTAGACTTGGCCTGCCCAGGGGTGAGCTCTGGGGCTCGGACCAGCGGTCATGTCAGTCCCAAGGGGAAGACACTGGCAGTAGAAAGGACAGGACAGTGCCCTTGCCAACACCAGCCTCCATCCTGACAGGAGCCTTGCATATTTGATGTGAAAGAGCAGCAGCTCAAAGCAAGCCCCAGGAGGTTACAAAAGACGGTGAGAAACTAGGACGTAGGCCAGGTTGCCTGAGAGAGAGGAGGTGCGGCGTGGCCTGGCTCTGTTCACCTTCAACCTCACTCCCAAGGGGCCCCAAGGAGAGGGAGGACTCTCACCTGGCAGAGGAGGAGCCTGGGGAGCTAGCTGGCTGGCAGTGGGGAAGGGGGAAGTGGAGGCAGCAGAGCTGGGCTTGGCAGAGTCTAGAGGAGGGGGGTGGGCAGAGGTGGCCTAGCTCACTTTGGGATCTGCAAAGGCCAGAATAAGATTGGACCTGGGGCCGTTTGCAGTCCCATGTAGCGGGAAGGAGCTCTGGAAAGAGGTGGCCTGAAGTTCCCCAGGATGCTGTGCCATGGAACGCCGTGAGGGGCTGAGGGCTGGCTGAGAAGCCCTGGGGACTGGGAGAGGGGTGGGCCCTCGCCTTGCCCATCCCCCACCCAAACCAACAGGTGCTGACCATGGCATCGTTGCCTACCTGGGCATCTTCCTGGTGGGCGTCATGATGTTGGATGCTGCATATCAAGACGTCCAGGAGGTGAGTAGCCAGGGCCAGATGGAGCCTGGTGCTGCAGGGGAACGTCCCCTGGGAGTCCTGAGCTCTGGCCCTCCTGACAGCACCAAGGTCATTTCACACTCAGTCCTCACCCCCGCTGACCAGGTGCTGCCCAGGGCTGCCTGCCCTCGGCACTGTGCACACAGAGCCCTGCTGGGCCTTCAAGTCCACCCAGGGAGGTGGCAGGGACTAAGTGAAGCCACGCTTTCCTAAGACAAGCAACCTGAAGCCCAAGAGAGACCTTTTCACCTGAAGCAGCAACCTCCCTCCTAGCCTCAGAGGGGTTAGACCACACAGTCCCTGAACCTGACCTCACTCTGGGTGCCCAGGGCTCCTCTGAAAGGGGCCCTGCTCCTGTGTATGAACGTGGGATCCCCTGACCAGAGGAGGGCTTGGCCCGAGGTCGGAAGGGAAAATGGGCCCCATTCTAACTGCATTGCCCTGTGCCTTTTAGGAAAGAATGGCGTCGAAGAAATGTATGAAGGTGAGTGGCAACTGCCAGACAGGACAGGGTGGGGGGAGCTGCCTGTAGGTCCAGTCAGGCCTGCCCAGCTGGCCTCTGTGCATGGGTGCGATGGGTAGAGTATGTCCCACTCCCAGGCAGGGTGGGTGTGGGTGGCGGGACAGTGCCCTGGGCAGGACAGTGAGGCCTCGGCTGTGGGTGGCAGAGCACAGCTGCCCTCTGTGCATGGGTGCGATGGGTAGAGTATGTCCCACCCCCAGGCAGGGTGGGTGTGGGTGGCATGTGGGACAGCTCCCTGTGCAGGACGGTGAGGCCTCGGCTGTGAGATCCCGCAGAGGCCCGGGGGTCCTCAGTGGAGGGTTGTGTGGCAGAGCATGCAGAGGAGGTGGGTCCCTCCCCAGCCAGCCTAGCCCTGCGCAGGCCAGCCCAGCCCTGTCCCTGCCCTGGTGCTCTCCCTGGCCAGGAGAATGAGTCATGGAGCTTCGGAAGAAGCTGCAACACCGCTGAAAATATTATCACCTTGAAGCCAATGAGGCCTTCCTTGCCTGGTTCAGGGGCCTGGAGCGGCTGAGCAAGGATGCCAGGTGGGTTAGCAGACATTGGGGCAAAAGGAGGGTAGGCCCTAGGATGGGGTGCAGAGGGCCTGAGGTGTGTCCTTGTGTGTGGGGGACCCCACAGAGTCTCTGGGGGTCCTGATGCAGGGTGGTCGCCAGGCTCTCAAGTTCAGGTCGACTCTGGTAGGGACCTGAGCACAGCACTTGGTCACCTGACCACCATGTTTTGTCTTAGCTACACGCTGTCCTGTGCACAAAAGCCCCAGAGGCAGACTGACAGTAGCAGCCTTCCTGGCAAGAAGCGCTCAGGCGTTGGGAAGGCTGGGAAGAAGTAAGTGGCTGGGCCCTGGAGGGCAGAGGCCAGGGAAGACGCTGGGCTGGGACGCAGCAGCCGACAGCTGATGCTGACTTGTGCACTGACAGCAGCTTCAGTGGCAGTTCCCAGCCCACATCACGGGAGCATCTCAAGCGGGGCTCAGGTAGCAGCTGCGGCGGCGGCAGCAGTGCACACCCACTGAAGGAGCCTCAGACAGGGGCGCCAAGGGCGCTGTCCTTGTCCAGAAGGGCAGTCCAGCTCCCGCTGCCCCTCCACAGGAGCCTCGAGGGGCAATCCTCCCAAGAGCAGAACGAGGTGCCAGCCTGTCCCTCTGACCTATCCCACCCCCCGCACTAGAGTGGCAACCAAGGGACCCAGAAAGTCCAGCGTCTGCTCACTCACCAAGCCTCTGGAAGGCCCTAGAGCTGCCTTCCTGGCTGGGACACTAAGCTGGTGACGAGGTGGTCACTGCATGTCAGGGTCGGCAATGCCCCGTGAACTCTGGGCACATGGGGGATGCCCGTGAGATGCAGCAGCCCAGCCTTCCCTTCAGCCTCAGACACAGCCAGGACCAGAACAAGCCAGAGCCAGAGCTGGGGATTGGGAGTGGAGAGCAGCGTCTGTCTGGGGCCTCTGTATGAGCAGCAGATGGGAGACTCCAGTCTTCAGGATGAGCTTGCCTGAGCACACAGGAAACGTGTACCAAAGCATCCTGGTGAGTCGGCAGTGGGGGTTCCCTGGAGTCCTCACCCAGCCAGGACACAGCCCTGTGGCCTCTTCCAAGTCTTTTCCCTTCCCTCTTCCTGGGCCCCCGCTGTATTGAATGAATACCACAGCATACCTCAGGGAGCAGGCAGGGCTCAGAGCTGCACCTGACCACAGGCAGGCAGGCAGGCTGGCTTGGAGGCAGGGAGGCAGGGAGGCAGGGATGCAGGGAGGCGGGTAGGCAGGCAGAGACGCTTGGAGACAGGCAGGCAGGCAGGCAGGGATGCTTGGAGGTAGGGAGGCAGAAAGCACACAGGCAGGCAGGCAGGCAGGCAGGCAGGGTGGCTTGGAGGCAGGGAGGCAGGGAGGCACACAGGCATAGCAGCAGGAAGGCAGGCAGGGAGGCAGGGAGGCAGCGAAGAGGGAGGCAGGCAGGACAGCCCGGGTTCCCCAGCCCCCTCAGGCAAAGCTTGCAGATAAGGAAGCAGGCAGAGGGGAGGCCAGGTCCCCAGGTGAGATCCCACAGCAGTGAGTGCTGGAGTAGAACCTAGGCTAGACTTGGCTCTGGGGGGTGGGCTCTGGGGCTCGGCCCAGCGGTCACATCAGTCTCAAGGGGAAGATACTGGCAGTAGAAAGGAGGACAGGACAGAGCCCTTGCCAACACCAGCCTCCATCCTGGCAGGAGACTTGCATTTTTGCTGAGAAGGAGACGTAGGAGGTTACAAAAGATGGTGAGTGACTAGGACCTAGGTCAGGTTGTCTGAGAGAGAAGAGGCGCAGCCCGGCCTGGCTCTGTTCACCTTCAACCTCACTCCCAACGGGACCCAAGGAGAGGGAGGACTCTCACCTGGCAGAGGAGGAGCCTGGGGAGCTAGCTGGCTGGCAGTGGGGAAGGGGGAAGTGGAGGCAGCAGAGCAGGGCTTGGCAGAGTCTAGAGGAGGGGGTGGGCAGAGGTGGCCTAGCTCACTTTGGGATCTGCAAAGGCCAGAATAAGATTGGACCTGGGGCCGTTTGCAGTCCCAGGCAGCAGGAAGAAGCTCTGGACAGAGGTGGTCCAAATTTCTCCTGCACACTGTGCTGTGGAAAGCCCTGTGGGGCTGAGGGTTGGCTGAGAAGTCCTGGGGACTGGGAGAGGGGTGGGCGCTGGCCTTTGCCCATCCCCCACCAAAACAACAGGTGCTTACCACGCATCGTTGCCTACCTGGGCATCTTTCTGATGGATCTCAGGATGCTGGACGCAGCATATCAGGACGTCCAGGAGGTGAGTAGCCAGGGCCAGATGGGCCTGGTGCTGCAGGAGAAAGTCCCCTGGGAGTCCTGAGCTCTGGCCCTCCTGACGCCCTAAGGTCATTTCACACTCAGTGCTCACCCCCTCTGGCCAGGTGCCGCCCAGGGCTGCCTGCCCTTGGCGCTGTGCACACAGAGCCCAGCTGGGCCTTCAAGTCTCCCCAGGCAGGACGCGGGGACCAAGACAAGCCAGGCTTTCCCAGGACAAGCAACCTGTGGCCCAAGAGAGACCTTTTCACCTGAAGCAGCAACCTCCCTCCTAGCCTCAGAGGGGTTAGACCACACAGTCCCTGAACCTGACCTCACTCCGGGTGCCCAGGGCTCCTCTGAAAGGGGCCCTGCTCCTGTGTATGAACACGGGATCCCCTGGACAGAGGAGGGCTTGGCTGGAGGTCGTAAGGGATGAGGGGCCCCATTCTGACTCCATTGCCTTCTGTCTTTTAGGAAAGAATGGCGCTGAGGAAATGTATGAAAGTGAGTGGCAGCTGCCAGATAGAACAGGGTGTGTGGGGAGCTGCCTGGAGGTCCAGTCAGGCCTGCACAGCTGGGGCATGTGCATGAGTGCAAGGGGTAGAGAGAGTAGGTCCCATCCCTGGAAGGGTGGGTGTGGGTGGCATGTGGGACAGCTCCCTGGGCAGGACGGTGAGGTCCAGCGTGGCTCAGCCAGCAGCGTGGCAGGGGCAGCAGCAGCGTGGCTCAGCCAGCAGCGTGGCAGGGGCAGCAGCAGCGTGGCTCAGCCAGCAGCGTGGCAGGGGCAGCAGCAGCGTGGGCCTCACTGCAGGATCCTCAGACAGCAGCACCAAGGGCGCTGTGTCCTGCTCCACATGGGCAGTCCCGCTCCCCCTGTCCTCAACAGGAGCTTGAGGGACAATCCTCCCAAGACCAGGACGAGGTGCCAGCCTGCCTTTCTGGCTTATCCCACCCCTTCCACTGGAGAGGCAACCAAGGGAACTAGGAAGTCCAGCGCCTGCTCACTCACCAAGACTCGGGAAGGCCCTAGAGCTGTATTCCTGGCTGGGGCACCCAGCTGTCAAGGCTGTCCCTGCAGGTCAGGGCATGCGACGCTTCGTGAACTCTGGGCTCGTCGGGGATGCCTGTGACGTGCAGCAGCCCAGCCTTCCCTTTAGCCTCAGACAGCCAATACAAGCCCAAGACACAGCCAGACCTGGGGCTTGGGAATGCGCAACAGCAGCTGCTCCTTGGCCTCTGTGTGAGCAGCAGCTGGGAGACTCCAGGGTCTTCAGGGTGAGCCTGCCTGAGCACACAGAACATGTGTACCAAAGCATCCTCGGAAGTAAGGCAGCAGGCCGGTCCCTGGAGTCCTCAACCAGCCAGGACACAGCCCTATAGCCACTCCATGTCCTTTCCCTTCCCTCCTCCAGGGTCCCCCCAGTAGGTGGAGGTGTGTGTGAAGAACACAGCTTGCTGCAGACAGAAGGCAGCGCTCAGGTCTGTACCAGGACACAATCAGACATGCAGGCAGGCAGGGAGGCAGGGAGGCAGGCAGGCAGGGAGGCAGGCAGGCAGGCAGGCAGGGAGGCTGGAAGGAAGCAGGCCAGCAAGCAAGCATGCAGGCTTGAGGGAGTGGTGGAGGCAGACAGGCAGGGAGGTAGGGAGGCATGGAGGCAGGCAGGGAGGTAGGGCAGCAGGTACAAGTAGTGTTCCCAGTTCCCAGGCCAGAATCTCAATCCAACCACACACTGGGCCCCTGAGGAGGCCTGAGGGGAAGAAACAGGGAGACGGGGGATGAGGTCCTGGCCCGGGACAGGCAGAGTCCACCTGGGACCTCTTCACTTTCCCCGAAAGAAGGATGTCCTGAGACTGGTGTTTGGAGCAGGGGCTTAGCCAGGAAGGAAGTGGATTTCCTGGGAGGGAATGGGTGACCCAGACAAGGCAGGGGGAGGCTGCTTAGTAGGCTGTGGTCCCAATGGAATGGTGGTTGGACCAACCTGGCCAGCGCCACCTGGTGGCCTGGGTGTGAATCAGGACAGTGGAGTCTGGGTGGTGCTCAACCCAGAAACCACAGAATCAGCTTGCCAGTGAAGTGGCCCAGTGGAGAAGCCTCTTTCCTCTTGCAAGGCCTCCAGGGTGCCCCAATCATCTGTAGCCTCTCCTTCCTCATGCTTCCTCATGGAGAGTCCAGGCCACACTGTCCTGCTCAGTCCCCTCCCGGCCACCAGCCACAAAGGCTGTGATTAGATCCCAGCAGGGAGGCTGTGTCCTGCTGTGTGCTCTGCTCAGAGCCTCAGGGCAGCTGGACGAGGCTGCAGCCCTGTCCTCCACCCCTGCAGCCTCCAGCCCAGCATGGGGCCTGGCTGCTAGGAGGTCCTGCTCCCGGGCTCTGGGCCTCTTCCCTCCCTTGGGGTTGGGAGAGTCTGGTGTGTGTCCTTTGGCCATGCACATGGATTCTGTGAGCCCGGAGACACCAGAGCTGAGCAGGATCCCAGCTGGGAGGAGGCGGCACACTGCTGAGGAGAGCGGGGCTGGAACTAGTCCAGGCCCAGGCCCATCCTTACCTCCCAGAGCCCTCGCTCAGCAAGGAAGAGTGCACACAGCCCCATGGCGCCATGTGTGACTCCCCTGCCGAGCGCTGAGAGGGCTCCAGAGGATCCTTGGCACTGACTGGTGGCAAGGCAGGCACTCTGGACACCGGCCCTGATGGTTTCTTTCCTATTCTGCCCCAGGTGACCAACCAGAAGAAGACGAGGGCTGTCATCCTCCAGGCCATGGAAACACTCTTGGTAGGGGACCAAGATGGCGACGGGACAGGAGGGAAACTCCACAGCCCTGTCTAACCAAAAAGAATGTTCCAGTTCCAACACTATACTTCTCTAAGAGACCGACAACAACAAAAAGATGAACACCCAGAGAAAAAGAGGAGGTAGAGAAAAACAAAAAAGAAAGAAACGGAAGAATTTCAGAACGTAAAAGAGCGAAGACCCATCCCCCAACTCTTGCTGGCAACACAGCTACACCCCAAACCATAGCCAGCCTGGCCCAGCGGGGGATGTGGAGACCCCGGAGACGCAGGGGGTCATCTGCAGATTGCCCACACAAAACACGCCTGAAATACTGGTGCTGGACCCGCTGATCACAGCAAACAAGGAAACCTCGGAGCATGCACAGAGACCCCTCACCCACCCGTCACCTGCTGAGCAGAGGGGCTGCATCCCGCCAAAGCCACTCAGCCCCACAGCTCCACAAGGGGAACCCCAGATCTACAGGGGTCCGCCCATAGAATGCCAGTGCAGAAGCCCCTCAAGGGACTGGTGTTGATCTGTAGAGCACAAACAGACTAACCTCAGCGCTCAGAACCTGCACATAACCCTCCCCTCACCCCTTGGCCAGATGCCAGTGCAGCCTACCGAGCCGACTCTGACAGCAGCAACAGAGGCCGAGAAAGGAGAAACACTGACACACATCCACCACCGCCCGGCCCAGCCCACAAGCCTCTCAATCAGAGGCAGATCGCAGATCGCAACAGCAACCAGCAACCTACATCGCACAGAAACAACAGCTGGAGGGTTCCCAATGAGCCGCTGGGTGAGTTCCCCGCAGGCAACAGCATATCCCCCCTCAAGGGAGACCAGAGCTGGCCCAGATCTTGACCTAGGCCCCTGCCCCAACACCTGGACTACAGG
The DNA here is from genome assembly GCF_019054845.1 of Dipodomys spectabilis. Taxonomy (NCBI): domain Eukaryota; kingdom Metazoa; phylum Chordata; class Mammalia; order Rodentia; family Heteromyidae; genus Dipodomys; species Dipodomys spectabilis. The sequence continues at coordinate 6,176,285 of NW_024870744.1, forward strand.
TTCCACTAAAACTAGGAACTGTTTGAGAGCTCCACCAGCTCGTGGAGCACATCCAGCTGGCCAGGCTAGATCAAGAGAGTCCCTGGGAGGGAGTTTAAATGCCCAAGCCGGGAACAGCACCCGTGGGTCACCATAGCCAACAGCGGAAGAACCCGAACTGTACAATTCAGGCTGTATAACCCTCACTGGATACCCAGCAGCACAGGTCCACCTGGCGTGCCCCAGATTGGGGACCAGGGGCCAGAATCAGGCCTGGGGATCAGGTGCCTGAGCAACCAGCTTCTGATTGAAGTCAGAAGCTAAGCACACCCCTCAGCAGAGGGGGGAAAGCAGGGAACTGCGCCCCCTGGGAATCGCGCCTGTAACAGCAAAAGTCCTGTGTGTCCAGGGCAGGAGAACCAGAAGGCCGAACCCTGCCAGAACCTGACCCCTACATCCCAGGCCAAGGATTGGACAACTCAGGCCGCCTGCACCTGATAAGTCAGGAGCTCAGGCTGTTAAGGTGGCTCAGTGGTAGAGTGCTTGCCTTGTGTGGAAGATGCCCTGAATCCTATTCCTCAACACTACATAAGCAGAATGGACAAGTAAGGGAGCTGTGGCTCAAATGGTAGGGTGCTAGCCTTGAGCCGAAGAGCTGAGGGACAGCCCCCAAGCGCAGAGTTCAGGACCATGACAAACCAAAAAAACAAACAAACAAACCAACAACATCATGAGTTCATAGCAGACGGCAGCAACTGGGAGAGTACATCCAGGACATCCGATCTCACCAAGAGCACCTGTCGGAGTAAACAGAAGCAGTCTACCCTGCTCAGTCCTTCTAAAGGTGGGAACTGCCAGTGATTTACAGCAGACAGCAAGAGCCCTAGCCCTAGCCCAGACTAGCAGCTGGAGGTTGGCCTCTCCTCAACAGAACTGAGACTGGGTACAGACTCTCTCAGCCAATCCAGGGCTGAGAATGAGCTTCTTCAATTGATTCAGGAACTAGCCCAGAACCAAGCAAAGATAGCCACCTATTGACCAAAACAAAATTTCAGATTAACCTCCAACAATCCCTGAATCCCCATGCCAAAATGAAAGAGAAAAATTAAAGGATAGCAAACTACCCCCCAAAAGCCAGCAGCCACAGGAATGGAAGAAAAATGCTGAATTCAAGAGATGCTGGAGGCAATGACTCAAGAATTAAAGAGAGAAATAGGTCAGAAATTTAAAGAACACAGAAACGAAATATCAAAAGAGATGCAGGATTGCAAACAGGAGATGCACGCAAACATAGATGCAGTACACACCTCACTAAGAGGTGAGATTAATACTCTGAGAATCAACATAGAATCCATGAATAGATCAATTTCCTCCCTGCAAACCACAATGGAAGCCACAGGTAACAGAGTGAACGAAATGGAATTTAGAGTGTCAGATATGGAAGACAAAATGCAGTAACTGGGAAAAAAAGTCACAGATCTGGAAAAATCACTTAAATTATGCCAAAGGCAAATCCAAGAGCAAGCAGACAGTGCCAAGAAATTTGACCTTCGTATAATTGGAGTGGATGAAGGTGAGGAATATCAAAGCAAGGGAATGCAGCACCTAATTCAGCAAGATTATCAATGAAAATTTCTGCCATCTTAAAAGAGAACATCTTACCTACATAACAGAAGCATATAGAACACCTAATAAGCAGGATCCCAGGAGAAACACTTCTAGGCACCTTATTGAAAAAATGATAGATCTGAAAAATAAAGAAACAATCTTGCATGCTGGAAAACGAAAGAAGGAGCTACATTGCAATGGGAAAAAATCCGAATCACTGCAGATCTCTCCACACAGGCACTGAATGCAAGAAAGGGCTGGGAAAGTACGATCCGAGCCCTGAGAACCAATAACTGCCAGTCCACGCTGATATACTCAGCAAAACTAGCATTCACATTTGATGGAGAAACTAAAATGTTCAATACTGAAGAGAAATAAATGAATTCATACACAGTAAAGCAGCATTACAAAGAATACCAAGAGGGGGAATACAACCTGAAGAAAGCAATCAGGAACAGGGATCCTCATCAGACAGGTATTGCTAGACTTCCAACTTAGTAAGCACAGGAGGAAAGGACAGAAGGAAAACTTAAGAAAAGAGGAAATGACAGGAAACACAATGCATCTCTCTATAATAACCATACATATTAACAGACTGAATTCACCAATCAAAAGCAAAAGAACTGCAGATTGGATCCAAAAACAAGACCCATCCACCTGTTGCCTTCAGAAGACCCACCTTTCAGCCAAACATACAAACACACTCAGAGTGAGGGTTGGAGAAAGATCTACCAAGCAAATGCCCCAGTAAGAAAGCAGGAGTAATTTTCCTGATATCTGACAAAATAAACTTTTCATTAAAATCAATACAAAAAGACATGGAAGGACAGCACATATTAATACAGGAAACAATCCAAGAAGAGGGTGTTATCATTATCAACTCATACTCCCCAAACATTGGAACACCCAAATATGGTAAGCAAATACTCTTAAACTTACAGAATAAAATAGATCCAAATATAACACCCCACCCTCACCAAAGGACAAGTCTTCCAACCACAGGATTGGAAAAGAAGCTACAGAATTAAGTGAGGCCATATGTCAAGTGGAACTAACTGACATCTACAGATTTTCCACCCTAAAATGACACAGTACATGTTCTTCTCAGCAGCTCATAGAACTTTCTCCAAAATAGAGCATGTCATAGTTCATACAAGGAGCTTAAGCAAATACAAGGGTATTGACATAATGCCTTGTATCCCATTTGACCACAGTGGAATCAAGCTAGTTCTCAATAGCAAAGCATACCATAGAAATTCCTCAAATATACGGAAATTGAACAGCGCACTCCTAAGCAATACCTGGGTAACAGAAGAAACTAAAGAAGAAATTAAAGAAGGAATTAACAAGTTCTTACAATTCAATGAAAATGAAGACACATCACAAAGAAACCTGTTTGACAAAACAAAAGTAGTCCCGAGGGGCAAATTTATCACTCTCAGTGCCCACATCAAGAAAATAGAGACAGACCAAGTAAATAATCTCATGTTGCAATTAAAATTGCTAGAAAAACATGAAAAAATGGAATATAACATTACTAGATGGAGCCAGATAACCAAATTAAGAGCTGAAGTTAATGAGATAGAGAATGGGAAAATTATTAATAAAATTGACAAAAATGAAAGCTTTTTTGAAAAAATAAACAAAATTGATGGACCTTTGGCAAGATTAAAGAAGAGAGGAAACCCAAATCAACAAGATCAGGGATGCCAGGGGAAAAAATCACAACACATATTCAAAACATCCAAACAATTATAAAGAACTATTTTCAAATTCTATATTCACTAAAGAAAGAAAGCCTAGCAGAAACGGATGCCTTTTGAGAAAAATACAAGTTGACCAAACTGAGCAAAGTAGATATAATAAAAATAAGCCAATGTCATACAATGAGATACAGGAAACAATCAGAAGTCTTCCAACAAGGAAAAGCCCAGGACCAGAAGGATTCACAATGGAATTCTATAAGATCTTTAAAGAAGAATACCCATACTCCTCAAGCTCTTCAACGAAATAAAAAAAGAGAGAGCTATCCCACTCATTCTACGATGCCAATATCACACTCACCCCCAAACCAGGCAAAGATCCAACAAAAAGAACTATAGACCTATCTCCTTGATGAACACAGATGCAAAGATCCTTCACAAATTTCTAGCCAACAGAATCCAGGAACACATCAAGAAAATCATACACCATGACCAAGTAGGCTTCATCCCAGAGATGCAAGGATGGTTTAACATACATAAATCAATAAATGTAATCCAACACATCAACAGATCCAAGGTCAAGAACCACATCATTATCTCCATTGATGCAGAAAAGGCTTTTGATAAGATACAACATTTATTCCTGTTAAAAGCTCTGGAGAAAATAGGAATAGAAGGAACATTCCTTCAAGCAATAAAAGCCATATACCACAGACCAATAGCCAATATTATACTCACTGGGGAAATACTACAACCAATTCTCTTAAAGTCAGGAACAAGCCAAGGATGCCCACTGTCTCCACTCCTCTTCAATATAGTCCTGGAATCCTTAGAGCAATAAGGCAAGAAAAAGACATTAAAGGGATCTGCATAGGGAAGGAAGAAGTTAAACTATAGCTTTTCACAGATGACATGTTACTATACCTCCATGATCCCCAAAACTCTGCCCCCAAACTCTTAGAACTTATACCTTGGCAAAGTAGCAGGATACAAAATCAACCCACAAAAATCAGTCACCTTCCAGTACACCAACAATGTACAAGCAGAAAGGGAAATAAAGGAAATAACCCCACTCATAATACCTCCCCAAAATAAAATAGGAATTAACCAAAGATGTAAAAGAACTATTTAATGAAAACTATAACACGTACAGAAAGAAATTACAGAGGACATCAGGAAATGGAAAGACCTTCCATGCTCTTGAATAGGCAGACTTAATATAGTAAAAATGGCCATACTGCCTAAATGCAATTCCTATGAAAATCCCAATGACGTACATTACCAAAATGCAGAAAACAGCCCAAAATTCATATGAAACAACAAAAGACCTAGAATAGCCAAAACAATTCTGGGCAAAAGGACAACATGGGAGGAGTCTCATTGCCGGACTTCAAACTCTACTATAGAGCCATACTGACAAAGATAGCCTGGTACAGGCACAAACACAGACCCGAAGACCAGTAGAATAGAAGATCCAGAAATAAAACCACAGGCCTACAGTCAGCTGATTTTGTGGAAAAAGCACAGCCTCTTCAACTACTGGTGCTGGGAAAACTGGGTGGTCCCATGCAGAAAACTAAAAGTGGACCCCAGCCTGTCACCATGCACTAACATCAACTCAAAATGGATTAAAGACCTTAACATCAAACCTGAAACTCTGAAACTACTGCAGGACAAAGTAAGAGACACACTTGAACTTATAGGCACTGGCAGGAACTTCCTGAACAGAGTTCGAGTCCCAACAAATGGGACTTTGTTAAAATAAAAAGTTTCTTCACAGCTAATGACATAGCAACCAAACTAGAAAGACAGCCAACTACCTGGGAAAAAACATTTGCCAGCTATATATCAGACAAGGGGTTAATATCCAGTATAAACAGGGAACTCAAGAAATAAATCCCTCTCAAACCCAACAAATCAGTTATCAAATGGGCAAGGGAACTAAAGAGAGACTTCTCAGAAGAAGAGATAAAAATGGCAAAGAAACACATGAGGATATGTTCACCATCCGTGGTTGTAAAGGAAATGCAAATAAAAACAAACCTGAGAATACCACCTTACCCCAGTCAGAATGGCCCACATCCTAAAGTCAGCCAACGACAAATGCTGGAGGGGATGCAGAGAAAGAGGAACCCTATTACACTGCTGGTGGGAATGTATACTTATACAAACACTTTGGAAAGCAGTCTGGAGGGTCCTCAGAAAGCTAACTATTGACCTCCCTTACGACCCAGTCATACCACTCCTAGGCATCTATCCTGAACAACAGGAACCAGGATACAAGGACACATGCACCTCCATGTTCACTGCAGCACTGTTCACAATAGCTAGGCTATGGAAACAACCCAGATGCCCCACCACAGATGAATGGATCCAAAAATTGTGGTATCTACACACATTGGGATATTATGCAGCCATTAGAAAGGACAAAATAATGGCATTTGCAGGGAAATCATGTTGAGTGAGGTCAGCCAAGAGCAAAGAGACAAACAACACATGGTCTCCCTGATAAGTGGATGTCAAATCCAAAATGTATGGTGATAGGACAAAGAGAACAAGACCTGAGAAACAAAGGACCTCCACTCATCTGGTCCAATCACTAGTAAATAGCCCATGCTGCTGATCACATAGATAGTGTCTATGGTGCACACCGGAGGGAAACTAGGAGGAGGACACAGAAGTAGAGGAATCAGGGGAAAACATAGGACAGTGGGACCCATCAGCTGCACTGGACACTGACCAAAACAAACTAAGCAACTCACTGGCAGCGATGGAAGGGAGGGAAGGAGTGGGAAAGAGGGAAGAGCTGACACTATGCAAAAGGAGAGGAATGTACATATCACCCCATGTGGAAGACATCACTGTATTGTCACAGCTCATAGAACTCATACACTTTATAGACCACGATAGACAATTTGCCCCAGGAAAGTTAGCATGTGTTTGTGACTTTAAGCATCACTATCCCAAAATACTGTGACATTTGTGAAATTATGTAATCACTTAAGCACAATGAAGAATTTGCAAAAATAAAAATAAAAACCCCACACAAAACAACAGTCTTGGTGCCAGAGGACCGGGCAGAAGACAGGGAGCTGGTCCAGATGGTGTCAGGATCAAAGTGAGTCAGAGGCAGACAGCCAGGGAGATGGCAGAGCAGGCTGGGCATGTGCACAGGCCCGGATGCGGGGACAGCAGCAGAAGGGTGGGCTTTGGGCACTGAGCCCCAAGTGGGCACTGGATGCTCCAGGTCCCAGCATGGCCGAAGTGACTCTGGACATGCCTGCCCTGGCACTGCCCTGCCCTCCCACCTGGCCTGCCCGCAGAGGGAACAGGCAGTGCAGAGACAGCATCAGTGCAGAGGGCAGAGCATGCAGTGCTATGGGACAGGGGCCGCATCCCTCCCCAGAAGACACTCTGTCTGCTCCAAGGGGGAACATGGCTTCAGAAAGAATCTCACATATGGGTGCAACTCAATGGAAAAGTACTTGTCTAGCCTCCAGGAGACCATCAAGTTGTCCCCAGAGCATTGAAGAAAGGTACCCTTCCCTACTCAGGAATCCAAAAGTGCTCCACCAGAGTCCTGTGATGAATCCATGCTAGTGACAGCAAAAGCATACCTTTGTGAGCTGAGTCAGTGTCGTGGAAAGAACAGAATCAAGGCTCAGAGAGAGCTAAGGAGACCTCGCTGACCATCTTCTCTGCTTCTGTGTTGTTGCTCACATGTAGTGGAGAGTGGCCAATGTCTTTAGGAGGATGAGAGACAGAAACATGGGATTGAGACACAGAAAGATTGAGGTGGGGGAGCAGAGAGACAGATGGACAGAATGACAAACAGCAAGAGAGACAGAGACAAAGACGGAGACAGAGAGTTCCTATGTACCGGATCATCAAGGCTTCTGCCCATGGTTTCACTGCTCTGTGGTCTTTGCAATGAGCTAAAACCCATCAGGTGCTTGGTGGGGATGATCAGCATTGATTGCCGCTTGCCTGTCATCAAGCCTTTGCTAGTTTCCTGCACCCTTCTCCTGGTGAAGGCCGGCCGCATGGGTTCCCTTCTTCCCGGAAAGGAAGTGAGAGGCCTAGCCAGACTAATGATGGTGGATGAGAAACAAGAATGTGGGCAGGAGGTGAGTGCAGGGTAGACATAGTTGACAGGAGATTCGTGGCCAGAGGGACTGGGAGGAGGAACAGCCTGCAGGAAAGGCAAGTGCCGCTGAGTGCTGGGGCCTCACTGGGTGGAGGCCCTGGAATGCATGCTGTGCAGAGGGCCTGGGTCCAGGCCTGCCCCATGGGGCTCCTTGGAGCCCTGCTGGTGCTCAGTAGGACACTGCTCCCCGCAGGTGCTGTGCATTCTGGACAGCCGGCTGTGCCAGGAGGTCCGGATCCTTGAAGCCGCAGTGAGTTCTTTCCTGAGCAAGACAGGATAGGTTTCAGTAGAGTCTGTTCCTGGGCAGGCATCCCAGGCCCTTGATGCTCCTGGCACTGGACCGCAGGGAGGGCAGCGTCCTGCCTGATGCCTGGTCTGGTGTGTAGGAGCTTCTCAGGTGCTTGGTGTGTCCAAGTCCCTGTCAGTGCAGCTGACTTGGACTGTGTCCCTCTTCCACCAGAACTGATCACCCCTGATGGTGTGCATGTGTATTACGCCATGAAGCCTTTGGCCAACAGCCACTTTCTGCTCCAGAAACGGACCTCCTTGCAGAGGGCCCAGATCAAGCGTGGAGCCGGCTTCCCCCTTCTTCCCTGGAAGAGAAAGGGAAGCACTTACGGACAGCATGTGCAGATGTCTCCCCTGGGCTGGGTGGCCAGGGGCTCAGCACACGCAGGCTAGAGTGGCCCAGGCCACAGCCTACCCTCCTCTGACCTCCCACTCAGGACACAGTCAAATCTGTTCTGCTTGCCACATGCAGAACCTACTCTGCATCTTTACCCACAATCCCCTCTGTTATCAAGATGACAGTGTGGCCAAGTCCATATGTCCTTTTGCCTTGACCCCAAATCCATGGCACATGCAGAATCATAGACCCGCCATCCTCTCCTGGTATCAGAATGGTACTTGCCTTTGAACACATTGGCCTGCCCTCAGAGTCTCCCCCTCCAGGATGATAATGTTCTTGGTGCTTCTTCACAGAGCAGTGGGCGTGGTGCTCTCCCGGCCCCTGGCTCGGCCCTCTCTGCCTTGTCCAGCAGCTTTGACTCTGATGCAGGTCACCACCCTGTCCTGTGGGCTCCACAGGACCCTCTCCCCCAGCCGCCCTGCATGCTAACCTTTCTCCTGCGCAGAGCACTTCTGCCCCTGTGCCAGGTGCATGGGAGAGCCTTCCCGACTCCTGAGCCATTGTGGCCTTTGTCAGGGTGCACAGAGCCTCCCGTGAGGGCGGTGGAGAGCGAGTGTTGCCAGCACAACTCCCCAAATGGGCCTGATTGGGGCAAAGACAATTTTAAGAGAGACCTGTGTGCATGGAATCAATATTGGTGTGAGATTAAAGTTCTGTTGCACTGGAGTGCGGTCATTGTGGTTGGATTCCTTCCAGTCAAGGGGAATGAGACACTGTCCCACTTGCTATGACAAAGCGCTTTTCAGGATGCTAGAGGGCTCTCTGCAGAAGTAGAGGTGCCACCACCCTGGTGCATCCCCCGGAAGGCAGGGCCTGTGCACCCTGCCCAGAGCAGCTGGCGTGCATTTCACTTTTTATAAGTGGCACCCACACAAACCACAATCACAACCCAAGTGGCAGAGGAGAAATTGTCAAGTCCTAGGCTTTCTGGGGAACCAGCCAGCACCCTCAGGGCCGGGGAGGTTCGGGTGCTGAGAATCCACACCCTGGGGCCTGGGGAAGGAGATCACACTCTCTCACCAGGGGAGTGCTTCGTGCTCAGAGATGCCACAGCCACAGCCGCTGCTGCTGCTGCTGCTGCTGCTGCTGCTGCCGCTGACAGAGTGGAGGAATTGCTCTTGTTGAGCGCTATTAAGAGAGAGTGGCAGCTCGGCACGGGTGGCTCTCGCCTGGGAATCTCACTACTCAGGTGGCTCAGATCTGAGGATTGTGGCTCCAAGCCAGCAGAGAAGACTCATCTCCAAACAATCCCCATGAAACTGCACTTGGTGCTTTGGCTCAACGTGGTAGAGCATTCACCTTGAGCAAATGACCTCATGGACAGAGCTCAGTTGCCCAATTCAATCCCCATGATTGACCAGAAAACCTTAATAAAGAAGAGACAGTGGGACATGTCTGTGGGACCGCTGTCCTTGGGATGACAAGTGCATGGGCCACTGTGCCGATCTGTGGGGGTAAGAAGGGGTCTTGAAAACTCTTTGGTTGGATAAGTCTTAAACCACAATACTTCTATTCTCAGCGTTGCTAGCATCACAGGCTGGAACCACTGGTGCTGGCTGAGATACATGCCAGATGCCTTCCACAGTAGCTGGGCCACTCTGTCTCCCCACTAGCAATGGTTGGAAGTTCCTGTTGCTCCACATCCTGGTCAAGTTTTGGTGTTGTCGCCTTTGGAGTCTGGCCATTGTGACAGGGTGCAGGGTCTCACCATTGGTTTACTTGCATCTCCCTGGTAACATCGATGTCAAGCATCTTCTCAAATGCTCATTTGCCACCTGCATGTTTTCTTTGATGAGGTGTCCATTAAGATCTTAGCTCCTTTTTACACAGAATTGTTTGGCTTCTTACGGTTGAGTTTTGGGGGAATTTCAGTCCTGGGGTTTAAACTAAGACAGGGCCTTGCAGTTGCTAGGGTGGTACTGTGCTCTTGAGATATGGGCTCAGCCTTTTTGCTTTTATTTTTCCAAATAGACTTCCTGTTGCATCTGGGTGGGTCAGGACCTCAGTCTGCCTACTTTCACTTCCTGCCTAGCTTGGATGGCACGTGCTCACTGCTGCACCAACTTCTGTTTCTGAAGTCAACTGAGATGGAGGCCTCATGGACTTGTTGCCCCAGCTGGCCTCGAACCACAGTTTTCCGGATCCCCACTTCTCTAGCAGCTAGGATTATTGACGCAGCGGCCCCCGCCCGCCCGCCCCTCTCTGGTCCGCACAGGGGCTGAGTCGGCAGCGCATGTGCTGAGCCAGCGCTGCGGACCCAGGGCCCGGCGAGGGCCTGGTGGACAGTCCTCCCTGGCCGGACGGCGAAGCGGGCCTCTGTGGGCAGGGGCATCGGGTCCTGTCCCTCAGGGTTAGGGGCACGGTCAGGAGGCAGAGGGGTTCGGGGGCGGAGCCGCAGAGTCCACGTGCAGATGCAGGTCTTCAGGGTTGTGGCGTCGGGGCGTGGCCTTTGGAGTGGGGTGAGGAAAGGGGCGGGGCACCTGGTCACCTCAGCCAGTCAGGGTTCCTGTGGGGAATTGGAGGAGGGGCCTCAGGGCGGGAGGGGCGTGGCCGGGTGGTTTGTGGGCGGAGACTGAGGCAAGGGGAGCAGGAGGGGCCCTGTGCCTCTGCTCTGGGCTGGGGGCCGAGCAGGGTGGGAGTCTGTTCGGCTCCTCCGCCCAGGAGGGAAAGGCCCAGGCCGCCGTCCAGGGCCGGGCATCCGGGGTAGAGGCCAGGGGCCCAGAGGCGGCCACCGGGCTTCAGGGCGGGGCCTGAGGCGGGGCTCCCGGCCAGCGTGGAGAGCGGCCGTTGGTGAGGTCGCTGCGCTCCTAATGTCCTGGCCAGGGTGACTCCGTCTCCTCCGTGGGCGCAAACCTGGGGCTCATCCGGCCCTGAAGGCCTCGAGGGAGGGCGGCGGAAGGGGACCGCAACCATGGTTCCCCAGCAGTGGACACTGGCGGGTGAGTGCGGTGGAGCCAAGGACAGGGACGAGAGGCGGGGCCGGGGAGAGGGAAGGCTGGGCCTGGGAGAGGAGAGGCGGGGCCTGGGAGAGGAGAGGCGGGGCCTGGGAGAGGAGAGGCGGGGCCTGGGAGAGGAGAGGCGGGGCCTGGGAGAGAAGAGGCGGGGCCTGGGAGAGGAGAGGCGGGGCCTGGGAGATGAGAGGCGGGGCCTGGGAGAGGAGAGGCGGGGCCTGGGAGATGAGAGTCGGGGCCGGGCAGAGGAGAGGCGGGGCCCGGGAGATGAAAGGCGGGGCCCGGGAGAGGAGAGGCGGGGCCCGGGAGATGAGAGGCGGGGCCTGGGAGAGGAGAGGCGAGGCCGGGGAGAGGAGAGGCGGGGCATGGGAGAGGAGAGGCGGGGCCTGGGAGAGGAGTGGCGGGGTCCGGGAGAGGAGAGGCGGGGCCCGGGAGAGGAGAGGCGGGGCCTGGGAGATGAGAGGCGGGGCCTGGGAGAGGAGAGGCGGGGCCTGGGAGAGGAGAGGCGGGGCCTGGGAGAGGAGAGGCGGGGCCTGGGAGAGGAGAGACGGGGCCTGGGAGAGGGGAGGAGGGGCCTGGGAGAGGAGAGGCGGGGCCGGGGACAGGGGAGGATGGGCCTGGGAGAAGAGAGGCGGGGCCGGGGAGTGGAGAGGCGGGGCCTGGGAGAGGAGAGGCGGGGCCGGGGAGAGGAGAGGCAGGGCCGGGTAGAAGTGGCTCACACCTGCAATCCTAGCTACTCAGGAGGATGAGATCTGAGAATCACCGTTTGGAGCTCCCCACAGCAGATCAGTCCATTAGACGCCATCTCCAAAATAATCAGCAAAAATAAGGGCTGGGGGTGTGGCCCAAGTGCTCCAGTGCTGGCTGAGCAAGCCAGGGAGCCGGAATGTGGCCTGGGTTCCAACCTCAGTGCAGGCCAAATACACAAATGAGAGGTCAGGTGTTCCCTGCCTGGTTCCTTGGTTTCCCAGAAGCTAGTCGGAGTTATATGTTTCATGGCTGGAGGAGTAGGAAACAGTAAGGTAAAGGGAGTTGAAAGGACTGATTTTGGGGCCTGAGCCAATAATAGGTGGTGGTGTGTGTGGTGTTCAGTAAGCCTTTCCAAGAAGGCCTGTTAGCGGTATTTGAACTCTTCCTCTTCCTCCCTCCCCCCTTTCTCTTTCTCTCCCTCCCTCCCTCCCTCCCTCCTTCCCTTTCTTCCTTCCTTCCTTCCTTCTTTTCTCTGACTTCATCCTTTCCTTTCTTCCTTTCTTTTTTCCTAAGCTGGGACTTGAACTCAGTACCTGACACTTTTGCTCCTTCCCTAGCACTCTCCCAACTGAGCCACGTCCCCAACCCCAATATTCCAACTCTTAACCATGGAAACTCCTGACTTTCATAGCTCAGTGACCAGCGCGGGCCCAGCATGCGCAGGTTCCTCACAGGAAGTCAAAGGAAATAGATGCCGGGAGGGGTGAGGGAAGGCGGGGGAGCAGCTGAACTTCCCACTCTGTGTTTCAGGAAAACTGAAGCACTACTTGCTTCACCCCGGAACCCTTCTCCTGATGACTCTCACTCTGGTTTTCTTCAGGTAAGAAGCTAGGATTGGCAGTGGCCCGCCGGAGCCGGGTGGGGCCCTAGGCTGCCTTCCACACCACAATCCCAGCAGGATGAGGGTGCTGCCACCCTCAGTTGGGCTAGATGGTGTGTCCAGCCTGTCCTGGCCTGTGCCCTTGGCCCTCACAGTGATGCCCATTTTCCTTCCACTTGGTCGGGGGCTCTGGGCTGGGTGGTTGGCCTGGGGAAGGGGAGGAAGGCCAGTCTGAGCAGAGGGTTGGGCCCAGGCAGCGGACCCCTGCAGGCCTGCATCCTGAGCAGCTGTCTCTGCCCACTTCCTTCTCTTAGCTATGGGTTCTGGACCCCCAGCAGACAGGCACAGGGAGGCCTGGGAGCTGAGTCCAGGTGAGTGAGGCTGAGGGATGGAGGAGGGCCTGTGTGCCCTGTGCTGGGAGCCTGACCTGTGTGTCCCATCCGGCAGCCTTTGTCACCTCAGTTGCCCTAAAGCGTTGCCTGCCTGTCCCCCTTTGTCCTCAGCTCCCATCTGACCTCCAGCCCCGACCCTGGGCTCCCCTGGCTCTCTGGGCCGTCCATCTGAGGATCCTCTTGAGAGCATGGCTTTGCCTTCCACCCTCCTGCCTCACCCCTGTACCAGGTGGTCCCCAGGTCCTCAGCTGCCTTTCTGTGTCTCCCACATCCATGGGCTTCTCTTTGCCTTCTCAGCCCTGCCGAGCCAAAGCTGTTCTGTGTGTGGGGAGGGGGCTGGGCACCCCCGCCCATGCCTGATCTGGGCAGTGGGACTTCCCCTGCGTTGCTCTGCCTTCCTCTCCTGCAGTCAGCGAGACCGCGGGGCTCAGCTCACGCGCGCTCAGCACATGCAATGTCTGCTTCCTTGAACCAGCGGCACTCAACTGACTTTTTGTTAAATTACAAAAGATTTTTGCCTGGTCAAGGCTCATACCTGTACCCCTAGCTACTCAGAAGCCTGAGATCTGAGGATTGTGGTTCAAAGCCAGCCTGGGCAGGAAAGTCCCTGAGACTCTTATCTCCAATAAACCACCAGAAAATCTGCAAGTGGTGTTGTGGCTTAAGTGGTAGAGCGCTAGCCTTGAGCTGAAGAGCTGAGGGACAGCATCCAGCCCCACAACTGACAAAAACAAAACAAAACAAAAACTTTTTTAACACTTTAAAAATGGTTATTATAAAGGTAATGTAAGATGCGTTACAGTTACATAAGTCAGATAATGAGTAGATTTTACTTTGGCAATGTCACCCCTTCCCTCTCTGTCTCCCTGATTTTCCCTCCCGTCCCTACCCACAAGTTGTAGAGTTCAATTTCAACGCAGTGTCCAGTGAGTACCACTGCTGAAATTGTTTATCCTTTGTCCCTCCATTTCTATGCCCCCTTTTCCCTCCCAAAGACAGATAAATGAATAACCAAGACAAAAACAAAACAAAACCAGCAATGAAGAAATAAACGTCTTGTTTCCATTTCCTGGAGTTCATTTTGATAAACATTAGTTTATCTGATCAGATGCACATAGGCATTGTGCCTTTGTGTTCACCTGACTCAAAGAGGAATACTCCCAGGCTGGTGTAACTAGGACTCAAACTTTGTGTGTGTGTGTGTGTGTCTGTGTGTGTGTCTGTGTCTGAGTCTGTATATGTCTGTGTCTGTATCCGTGTCTGTGTGTTTGTCTGTTTGTGTGTCCGTGTCTATGTCATTGAGTATGTGTGTGCCAGTACTGATGTTTGAACTCGGGGTTTAAGCACTGTCCCTTAGCTTTTTCACTCAAGGCTAGCTCACTACCACTTGAACTACAGCTCCACGTCTGGCTTTTGGTGGCTAACTAGAGATAAACATCTCAGACTTTCCTGGCCAGGCTGTGTTTGAACTGCGATCCTCAGATCTCAGCCTCCTGAGTAGCTGTGATTTCAGGCCTGAGCCGCTGCACCAGCAGGTTTTGCCCTTTTGTGAGTGGCGTGATTTTGTCACCTGTGTCATCAGGGTTCATCCCTGCTGCAGCCTGCGCTGCGCTTCCCTGCCCTTTCCATGCGGACTACCTACTCCCAGAGCCATCACGGGAAGAAAATGGTGGCTGCTGCAGGCTCTGCCCTGTGGGCTCCTCGTCTGTGGGGTCCGCTGCTCCCAGTGTCACAGGCCTGGCAAGGACAGGGTTTCCTGCCACCTCTGAGGCTGGTCTCTGACAACCTGAGATTGGAGGCCTGGGCTCTGGGTGCCACAAAAAGTGCCACAGGCCAGTCTGAGGCCCAGGAGAGCTGGTGTGGGCATCTCATGGTTCCTTGGGGCAGAGATTGCTGCTCAGCACCCCCCCTCCCCCCGCAGAGTTATAGGAGCCACTAGGCCCCTCCCAGCCTGCAGCATGGGTCCACCAGCCCTGTGTTCCTTGGGTGCTTGGTTCCTCTCCCACATTGCAAAGACAAATTAGAGAAGCCTCATGCCTCAGCCCCTCCACCAGGTCTGGCTCTGGGTGATGTGGGGTGTAGCCTGCACAGCCGGTGAAGGGCGGCTCCCCACGCCCCACAGCCCCGTGGGACGAGGGTCCCGAGTGACTCCTGTGCACACTTGTGTTTTGGTTTTCAGGATGGTGTATCCCCCGCCGATGGCTCTGGCGCCCGCGTGAGTAAATGGACTGTCGCTGCAAGGGGCGCAGGGGTCTGTGGCAAAGATATGCACAGGCAGTTTCTTTGGGCTGGCTTGTGGCTTGGCTACCATGCCTGAAGCCTCCACAGGGCAGGAAAAAGCAACAAACAAACGCTCTAGATTTTCCTGGATTAGTGCTCAATGTTCTGTTTCCTGTTTTGTTTTTTTTTTTTTTTTTTTTGTATTGGAGGTTGACCTGAGGACCCCAGAGGATCTTTTCTGTTTCTTTGACTTGAGTTCCTGGCAGAGTCACCGGTTCCCTAAGGGGTGCTTGGGTGGGGTGAGGACCACTCCAAGCCTTGCCAGCAGATCTCAGCTCCTTCTGCCGCAGCAGGGCCGGCATTCGGGGATGGCTGCTGCCTGGTCCCCTCGAGTCTGATTTGCCTCTGGTTGGTCTCCTGGTGACGGCCAGGTCTGCCTGTGGGAGGACAGAGGCAGCCGGGGAGAGGGCAGGTACGGCGGTGGGCACACATTGCACACCGAGTGTGGCTCTCTTTCTCTGTGCAGTAGGAGAGACGTCCTTGTCCTGACGCCATGGCTGGCTCCCATTATCTGGGAGGGGACCTTCAACATTGACATCTTGAATGAGCAGTTCCGGCTTCAGAACATCACCGTGGGATTATCTGTGTTTGCCGTCAAAAAGTAAGAGATGGCGCAGGGTGGAGGGCGGAGGCCTGGGGACACCCGGAAAGTTCTTTCACTCCGTGACCTTCCTGGGCCCCTATTGCTCAGCCGCTGGTCAAGCCCAGTGCCATTTCCCCTGACAGCTGGTGCCCGGTCTCCTCCCTCTATCCCCTCAGCCAGGGGTGGCTGCACCCCCTCTGCTAGAGGAGGCAGCGGAGAGGAGGGAAAAGCCTGGCTTCCTCTGGGAGCAGCAGGAGCATGGTGCCGGCCAAGCTGGGGCCCCTGCTTTACACTCGGATGTCAGGCAGGGCTAAGGCGCCGGTCAGCAGACCATCCGACTGCAGGCCCTGGGCTTGGCAGTCCATCTGTGGACCCCAGGGGTGCTGGTGGGACCAGCTGGATGGGAGCTAGTGAGCAAGCTGCCTCAGGCCCAGCTGCCCTGTGGAGGCTGTGGAGAAAGGCCTGGGTGCAGGAATGGGCCCTGGGGTGGAGATGGAAGCTCGTGCCCATCACAGAGCAGCAGCAGCAGTGTGTAGAAGGACCCTAGGACAGCCCTAGGCTGCCACCACGTCACCAGTTGGGACTTGAGGCGGTGGTGGCTGGCGGGAGGGTCTCAGAAGGGCACAGATGCAGCATGAGCACTCTGGTCCCGCTGCCGGGGACTAGAGCAGCACCCAGCACAAAAGCCCTGCTGCCACGTTTGGCCACGCTGTCTCCCTGGGACCCGGTGTGGGCCCAGCAGACACCAGCAGGTGCTGAGCCCGCGGGAAGGCGGCCGGCCACCCCACTGCTGTCAGCTGGGGCTGAAGCCTCGATGGCTGCGCTTGGTGCCCTGAGAAGGATTCACTGAGGAGTCCGTACGGTGTGGGTACGAAGGGTGAGCATGGGCAGCAAGTAGAGAGCCCTGTCCCGTGGCAGAGGCCCAGTCTCTGGGCAGTCTTGAGGGAGGACTGGCCATGAGGCAGGTGGAACCTTCCTGAGCTACAGCTCTTGCTCTTGGAGCTAAGACCCGGATGTGAGCAAACGCTGGTGGGTCTGCCCCTTCTTCCTCAAGTGCCCATCTGCCTGGCCTGCCTGCCCTTTGGAGTCCCTCTCCCTGTGCTTCCTGAGGATCCGAGGCCTAGAAATGGTTTACTGAGGCCATTGTTGGAAGGCTACTTCATGCTGTGAAGGAAGGGCTGGGTGTAGAGACTCTTCCTTCCCTAAGATGGGGCTGAGGGACAGGCCCACAGGAGGGGAGAGAGTATGCAGACCTAGGGATGCTGTACAGCTGCCCTGGAGTCCCAGGGTCCCCGGCCAGGTGTCCTGGAGCCCCAGGGATGATGGCCAGGTGTCCTGGAGCCCCAGGGTCCCCGGCCAGGTGTCCTGGAGCCCCAGGTGTCCAGCAGCGTGGCAAAGACACCTTTAGGTTCCAGGTGTGTCGCTCAGTCTGGCATTTGCCACAGAACGGTGGGGCCACAGGAAGTCTCCGGCTCCGGCTCAGGTCTGCTGTGGACTGTGGCATGCTGGTGGTCCCCATCTCTGACAGAGCAGGGTGATTGGCAGGAGAGGGTGGGTTCCGCTGGACCCGGGTGGGTTCCGACTCCGGGCCCATCCACACCTCCCCCACCCCTCGTCCTCCCTTGCAGGTACATCACCTTTCTGAGGCTGTTCCTGGAGTCTGCGGAGCAGCACTTCATGGTGGGCTACCGTGTCACCTACTGTGTGTTCACTGACCGGCCCGCAGACGTGCCCCAGGTGGGGCTCGGGCCGGGGCGGCGGCTGGCGGTGCTGCCGGTGCGCAGCTACCCGCGCTGGCAGGACGTGTCCATGCACCGCATGCAGATGATCAGCCAGTTCTTGGAGCAGCCCTCCCGGCAGGAGATGGATTATCTGGTGTGCGCCGACGTGGACATGAAGTTCCAAGACCACGTGGGCGTGGAGATCCTGACCCCGCTCTTCGGCACCCTGCACCCCGGCTTCTACACGAGCAAGCGCGATGCCTTCACCTACGAACGCCGGCCCCAGTCCCAGGCCTACATCCCCCACGACCAGGGGGACTTCTACTACATGGGGGCCTTCTTTGGGGGGTCAGTGGCGGAGGTGCACCGGCTCACCAAGGCCTGTCATGTGGCCATGGCGGTCGACCGGGCCAACAACATCGAGGCTGTGTGGCATGACGAGAGCCACCTGAACAAGTACCTGCTGCTCCGCAAGCCCACCAAGGTGCTGTCCCCGGAGTACCTGTGGGACCTGCACATGCTGCCCTGGCCCTCCGTGCTGAAGAAGCTGCGGTTTGTCGCCGTACACAAGAATCACCAGGAAATCCGGAACCGCTAGCGGGACTGGAGGGCGGAGGTCAGCGACACCAAGGGCATGCAGCCCGTGCTGCCCTGGAAGGCTTTTAGAGAAAAGGCTTAGTGCCAACCTTCCTTTGACACTAGAAGTTGCTGAAGCTCCCCTCCCCCATCTCCACACCTCCGTCTCCCCTGTCCTCCCAAGGCCAGCAGGCAGGCCAGGCACCAACTCGCTACAGAGACAGGCCTGGTACTCGGGTGCAAGTCAGGGCCTCTAGGATGGATGACCTTGCCATCGGCCCCCACTGTGTGTCCTTGGCTCTGGAGGCAGGTGGTCCCAGCCCCTCCACAGAAGATGGATTACGTCGTGGGGTAGGGGAGGGGGCAGGGCGGTGGGCCTGAAGAGCCTGGGGCTGGGCCGTCTTCAGCCTCAGGCTGTTTTCCTGCTCCTCTCTGAGTTCTGGTAGCAGAGCAGACGCTGGAGGACGTCCTTCTTGCCATGCTGTGCGGGGAGGCTTCGCGGTGAGGCTTTGGGTCAATGATGGCCTGGAGAGGCCATGGCCTCTGCCCAGCCCCGAGGAGGCTGTAGCCAGCTGCCCCCGTCCCTGGGCCTGAACTCAGAGCCTGGATGCTGTCCTGAGCTTCTGTGCCCAAGGCTAGCACTCTACTTTTTGAGCCACTGCTCTACTTACAGCTTTTTGGTGGTTAGTTGGAGGTAAAGAGTCTCATGGACTTTCCTTCCTAGGCAAGATTTGAACTGCAGTCCTCATATCTCAGCCTTCTGAGTAGCAAGGATTGCAGGCGTGAGCTACTGGTGCCTGGCAATATCTTGTTTTACCTTGTGGTTCTCTTGTGACATTGATGTGGAATGTTTTTACGTAATTACTTACCATTTGTGAATTTGTGGGGTGTTCTAGAGATTGAACCCAACCCCTCATGCTTGCTAGGAAAGATCTCTAAAACTGGAGCCATGTCTCCAACCCACCTCTGCCCACGTTTTAGTTGGTTTGCTTTTTATCATTGGATTTGGAGAGTTTTTTGTGTAATTTATACAAGTTTTTATCAATCTGTGTTTCACATTTCTACATTGGGCTTGACTTTTAATTCTCAATAAAATCTTTCATCAAGCAAAATGGCATTTTTTGTTTTGTTTCATTTTGTTTTATTTCATGGATCCTGGGGCTTAAACCCTGGGCCTGGACACTGATCTTGAGCATTTGTGTTCCAGACTACTTTTGTACAAATTGAGTCACAGCTCTACTGTCAGCTTTCTGTGGCTAATTGGAGATAAGAGTCTCATGGAACTTTCTTGCTGAGTTGGCTTGATACTGTGGTCCTCAAATCTCAGCCTGTGAGCCACCGATACCTGGCTAGAATTATTGCATTAATTTTTGTGCCAGTAATGGAGCTTGAACTCAGGTCCTCCAGGTCTCAATTGGCTTTTTCACTCAAGGCTAGCACTCTGCCACCTGAACCACACCCCCACTATTGTTTTGCTGGACGAATGGAGGTAAGAATCTGTCTCATGGACTTTCCTGGCATACACTGTGATCCTCAGATCTCAGCCTCCTGAGTATCTGAGATTACAAGTGTGAGCTCATCAGCACCTGGCTAGTGTTTAATGAAGTTTATGGGTTATAGTTTGGGACTTGTACCTGAGACAGCACTGCCAAGGTCACTTAGTCACAAGGTCATCTTGTGACACCTTCTAGGAGTTGATGCATGAGCAGGTGTCTGTTCTGCTGTGAGTATTTTTGCAAAGTGTGTGTGTGTATGTATGTTTGTGTGTGTCTATGTGTTATGTGAGAGACAGAGGCAGAGAAACAGAGAGACAGAGAAAGAGAGATGCTTGAGGACTCCATGTCTATCTGTTCCTTCCTCAATACCTACAGGGAGGTGGCGGACACCCTGCAGGTCCTGGACCTGCTGTTCACAAGGTGAGGGCCAACTCCAATCGCATGGGAGCCCTCACCTGCAGTGGCAGCCTTGGGAACGGAGCTGGCAAGTGGGGTGCTCACAGAAACTCACTGGTTGGCACTTGCCTGTGCATGGAGAATCACGCAGGGAGGTCACAGGCTGGCTCCTTGCAGGGTCCTGTCCAGGGCTGTGGGCCCTGTTCTCTGACTCTTCTTCTCTGAGGCTGCAGACAAAGCTTGGCCAGAGGGAAGCGATTCTCTCTGCGAGGAGGGACCCAACCTAGGTGTGGACAGAGCAGGGCTGGCAGGGCAGAGGGAGGGCGTCTGGGCTCCCAGGTTCATCAGGCCGCAGCGGCTTGTGCGCATCGTGGCACATAGGAAGGAGCTCCAGGGGTAGGGCCGCTTTCCAGGCCCTGAGTGGAGTGGAGAGAGAAGAGCGGGGAGCTGCCGGCTGCCCCGGGCTGGCCAGTGACGCTCAAATCCTCACCAGGTTCAGCACTTGTGAAGCGCCCACGGGCCCCTCCGGACAGACGGACACCCACGACCACTCCTGCAAGGATGTCATCCCTCGGGACCAGCTCTGTCAGTGAGTGGGCTTTGGTCTTCTTGGAGGGCGCGTGGCTCCATATTGGTCACAAATGTGTGTGTGTTTGGGCACAGGAGGGAGGGCTGGGCCAACTCCGGAGCCCTCGCCTCTTGTGCTTGTCCCTAGAGCCTTGAGCTGTGGGGCTTCTTCTGGGGTAGGAGCAAGACAGCAGGCTGGAGGTGTTGTTTTGAGCAGGGGTAGAGGCTGGGACTCAATGCTGAGCCCCCTGTCTATCCACTCCCCCCAAGCCTCCAGTACATCCATCATCTCCACAGCCTCTGCCATGCCGGCTTCTGCCAGCACACCATGATTCCCATAGTAATGCCAGGTTCATCTGTGCTTGGTCACAGCCCTCAGCAGGTGTGAGGCGTGTGTGTCAAAGCGCAGGGCCATGCTGTGGCACCCACACACCGAAGGAGAACCGTGTGAATGTAGCCAGACCACGCAGTGGGGCCCATGGGGAATGAGGCAGCAGACTCCACACAGACGTGCAGCAGAACCCTATGCGTGCCAGGCTGGACAACAAGCCGTGTTGCTGACCAGCATGTAGAGGCCCAGGGGAGAGAGGCAGGAGGGTTTCGAAGGTACAGAGGAAGACATTGCTGCTGTCCCAGCATTTGGTCGTGGATCTCTCCCTTGAGTTTCTCTTCAAGCCTTTCCTGAGCCAGCCTGCCACTGGTGCCACAGCCCAAAGGTGCTGTGTTGGGTGTGCTGGTCTCTGCAATGACCGCCACCATCCCAGGGGCAAGAGGGAGACCAGCGGCCATGCTGGCCTGGAGTCCGAGTCTGCTCCCCACCCATCTGCCCCTAGTGCCATCACGTGCCTCCTGGGCTCCTGGCTGGACTTGCATCCGGAGGACTTCTTGGCCCCCGCACAGCCTCCCTGCCTCCAGCGCCTCCTGACTCACCTGAGGCTACATATGCCGGACTCTGACATGGAGCGCCATGTCTCCCATGTCCTGGCACAGCTGCAGGTAGAGATACCCAGCCAGGACGAAGCTATGGGTGCGGAGCCTGGGCCTGAGACACAGCCCGTGCAGGGGTGGAAGGGGCAGGGCAGCCCTGGGAGGAGGCTCCCAAACTCACCATGGGCCAGCAGCTAGAGCAAACCTGAGGCCGACGGTGGGCTCAGGAGGGAGGTTGAACTTCATCAGAGACTGTGGCCGCCAGAGCAGCCAGGGGAGGAGCAGAGTCACCTGCCAGCTTGACTTCAGCGCTCAGCGCCCAGGGAGCAGCAGCGGCCAGAGCTCAGCTGGACCCCATTGCACCCTGGCTGTGGGGCCCAGTGTGGAGGAAACAGCAGTGTCTGCTGAGGAGATGGAGCCAGGGGACAGCTTGGCTCCTGTGCTGGGGCCCCAGCGGCAGCAGAACCTGTTGCTGGGGAGGAGCCAGTGTCCATCTCCGCTCCAGGTCCCGAACAAGCCACCTTCAGTGCAGACCCGCAGATGCTTCTGCGCTTGGCTGAGCTGCTTTCCCTCATTGGAGCGCCAGCTGTGCTGCTCTCGCTGGTGGCAATTGTGATTGTGCTGCTGTGGGTGGTCAGAGAAGTAAGATCTATGCCTCTGGAGGGCAGTGATGACGGAGCTCCACCGAGGAGCACTGACAGCGAGCCGTGCGCCACCTCGGCTGCCGGTCTCACTCCCCGAGAAGCCAGCTTCAGAGCTGAGCACAAGATGTTTGTCAGCCTGGTCCAAATCCTGTTTCTTGCAGGAGGAGCATTTAGGGGGCTTTTTTAATCTAGGGGTACTAATGGTGGGTTTTTGTGCAGTAAGAGCACTAGGCCCTTGCTCAGACTCCGGTCCATTGTGCCCCTTGGCTGAGGAGCACAGCACTTCGCTTGCTGACAGGGAGACCAGCTTCACCACAGCCCCATGTCTTAATCTCCAAGAAGTAGCCTCCATTGGGGAGTTGGGTGTGCTTGTCACCTTGACACTGCTGCCTACTTCACAGGAGCACCACCTCTGCTGCTCTTTGTCATCCGAATACCCATCTGGAGCGCTATGTGGGGAGAGCACTAGGTGCTTGTGCACAGTCCCAGCCATCTGCCAACTTGGCTGTGGTGCACAGTGGTCACGGAGCACCAACCTCCATGGCTGCGGCAGAGCCACCTGTCACCTCGGCTCCAGGAGTCAGTCCTGGAGATCCAGGCTCCAGGGTAGAGCTGGAGGTTTATCTGCCCTTGCAGAGCATGATTGCTCTGGACCTAACACCAGTTGTTCCCCTGTGTGTTGGAGCATCTGCTGTGCCTACTAGAAGGAAGGGCACCCCGAAGACCAGCAGGGAGGGCTGAGGCAGAGCCAGCCTCTACTTGTGCTGGTCTTTTCGGTCCCACCCAAGTCAGCTTCAATGCAGAGCTGGAGCCGCTGTTTCTCTTGGCTGTGCAGCTTTTTCTGGAAGGAGCGCCAGATGAGCTCATTTTGCTGGTGGGACTCCTGACACTCTGGAGATGCCTGGTGAGAGCACTAGGCTCTTGTGCCACATGGGAGGCAGCTTCCACCATGTCTCCCGTGCCCAGTGCCGACGGAGCCCCAGTGAGGAGCACTGACAGCGAGCCGTGTGCCACCTCGGCTCCCATGCTCACTCCCGGAGAAGCCCACGTCAGAGCTGAGTTGGGGTTATTTGTAACCCTGACTCTGGTGCAGTTTCTGTTAGGTAGACCAGCTGGGGTGCTGTCTGTTCTAGGGATATTTACCACACTACTATGTGTGGTGAGAGGACTAGGTGCTTGTGCACAATCTGAGCCATCTGCTAACATGGCCATGCTGCACAGCAGTCATGGAGCACCAGCCTCCAGGGCTGCCTCAGAACCACCTGTCACCTCGGCTCCAGGGGTCAGTCCTGGAGAACCAGGCTTCAGGACAGAGCTTTGGATCCTTCTGTTCTTGGCCATGATGATTTCCCTGGTGCCAACCCCAGCTCTGGCACTGTGTTTTGGAGGAAGTTCAGTACTGGTGCTCAGGCCTGAGGACCCAGTAGTCTCTGGGTCTGAGAGCATCTCGTCCCACCTAGATGCCAGTGTTGAGCGTCCAGACCCCACCAGCTCCCAGTGCTGAGATGGAGGCCCCTTGCGGCTCAGCTCTGCTGCTCCTTGCGGAGCGAGCACCAGGCACCAGTGCTTCCATAGAGCCCTGCAATCCTCACCAGGAGCCCTCTTCCAACTTGGCTCCCTCTGCTTCTTGGGAATCTGAGCCAGATCAAGCATCATTTCCGGCCCAAGAAGCTTGCCACCCTCCCGTGTTGACCAGAGAGTGCGGGCAGCGTGGAGATGCCTCGAGTCCTCTCTGTCCCTCCCTGCTGGGCGGCAATGCTGGGCTGGGCAGAGCTGGGTATGATGGGGGCGGGTTTCCGGTAACTTCTGCTTTCTGGGCCCCTGCTTCCTTCCCCTGGGGCCATGGTTTGTGGTCCCATTCAAGCTCCAGCATGCCTAGGACCTCGTTGTGTAGGAGCACTTGCTCAAGTGCAACCCTGGAGAGCAGCTGAGCCCCCGCCGCTCCCAGCTATGCAGAATCAAGCACTGGGCCAGACACAGGGGCAGCCAGGGCGCAGCCCACCCTGTGGGCCAGTGGACCTGTGGAGCCGCAGTGCTCATTAGGCAGGCACCTGCTGGGCACCCATGGCTGTCCAGACCTCGTCCTAGGGCTAGGTCCTGTGCAAGTGGGCCAGGAGACAGACATGAGATGGCTGGGCCAGGGCCCGAAGGGGTGGCCTGGGATGTGCCGGTCTCTGGGAGGACTCAGAAGACTCAGGGAAAACAGTGCTCTCCTTGCCCACCTTGGAATCCTGATGGTCCCTTGGGGGCTGGGTGGTATGGAGGGTCAGCACCGCAGACCCAGAGCCTCCCAGTGGCTGCAGTGTCTTCCTCCGTGCTCTGAGCTCCATGCCTGCCGTGGGCTCGGATGCGGGCCTGGGCCGGGGCCTGTGGAGTGTGTGTGACGGGACCTGGTGACCTCGGCGCTCTTCCCCAGGAGCTGTTGCAGAAGGCAGTGCCCAGCCTCTGCCTGGGCTCCATCTGGTCCCAGAGGCACAGCAGGTTGAGGAGCACTTGGCCCCCACCATCCGGGCCGCCGTGGCCCACGCGAACAACGTGTGCTCCTGCGCAATCACCACCTGCGTTGAATTCCTCAGCATGAAGGCGCCAGACAGCGCGCGGGTGGTGGCACCTCGGATCCAGGAGGCCGTGGTATGCTGCAGGCTGTGCTGCCCAGGGCCTCTCCCTCTCCTTGCACCTTTCTCCTGTCTGGGTGTGGGCAGTGTGGTCACCGGCCTGTGTGGAGCTCAGATCCTCCTGGCCAGGCCTGTGCTTCCCAGGCCCAGCCTCTCTCAGGCCCCTCCCTGGCTGGCTGCTCTCTGGGTCCTGCCACTCAGCCAGTGGCAGGGCAAATCTTGCTGGGGTGGTGCCCAAGTTCTTCCGCTCTAGCAGGCCTCTCTCAGCCAGGCCTCTGCTCAAGGGCCAGGGCAGGAGGTGGCTGCAGTGCCAGGCAAGGCTCAGGCAATCTTCCTCCCCAGGATGCAGTTCCCTGTGGAAGTTCTCACTGCACGCCATGGTCTCTGCCCTGCAGACGGCAGCCATCCTCCGCCTGGACAGAACTTGGCAGGAGATCCGCAGGTGGGCCCCCGACTACTCGGGAGATGCTTTGGGAGCACACAGGGCAGCCATCGCCCACTTCAAACCCTGGCCTACAAGGTGGGCTGGGGAAGTCGGCTCGGCGGTGCTACCTTGGCTCAGCTAGGGCAATCCTTGGCCGGCGTATGGCAGCTCCTTTCCGCCTGAATTTCCCGACACAGAATGGGTGCTGGCGCACAGCCACACGGGCACAAGCACACAAGAGGGCACAGGGGCTGTGCAGGGTGTCTGGTGGCCACACATCTCTTTCCAGTTGAGCAGAGCAGAGCTGCCTGGTGGGTTGAGTGGCACAGCATTGTGCCAGGACGATGAATCCACTCCCGGCCTGTGGGTCCCTGGAGCTGCGTAAAACCCTTTGGAGCCTCTTGTGTGGGCTGATGGGAGGCTGGCCTCCCACACAAAATGGAGTCCAACTGCCTCCCCTCCCCCTCCCAACTGTCACCTTCTCTCTGCCCCTCTGCAGAGCCAGCTTGCTTTCATTTCCCAAGCTGGCAGGCAGGATTTCTGCAGTAAAAAGGACTCCAAGAGCAGAGAGCTGCTGCGAAAGGTATGGGAGGAGGAGGGGAAGGCAGAGGGCAGAGGTGGATGGCGCTCAGGCGGGAATCAGCGCCCTGCTGCTGGGGTGTGTGAAGCGTGGCTTGCTCTTCTCTTGGGGAGGAAGGCAAAGGAGGATTCTGTGAGGCCCTTATGCAGGTCGGGCCCCGGGGAGCCCTAGCAGCCTGTGGGCATGGGATGCTGTGGGGGCAACACAGGGTCGTCCTCGGAAACAGGAAGCCCCAGAAATGGGGATTGCTCCTCCCCCAGGGCCCCAGCATCACCCTGGTTGCCAAATGTGCTGTAGGCCCGGGGTATGTGGCGGCCCTTCCCAAACCATGCTGGGCTGACTCCAGGATGCCTCCGACTGGCTCGTGGTACTGTCCAGAAGAGGCCTGCTCTGACGAGGGGCTTTCAGGGCTGCCCCTGGGGCACCTAGGGCCCTCTGGGCTCTGTGCAAACCTCCAGACTTAGCACGACCACCTGCAAGCACTGCGGGGCTCTGAGGTCTTGGCGGGAGCAGAGGCTGCGCATGCTCTCACATGAGCTGAGCGGTCCTAGCAAAGAGCAGCAGCTGTGGACTGCCCAGGGCCGGCTACCTCACGCCTCCAGGCTACTTCCTCCTAAGCCAAAAGCACATCTGAGTATTGCCAATCAAAGCTAGGCTGGCAGTCAAATCTGTGAGCTGAACTCTCCAAACCGGGAAAGGGAGCCATGGCTCAAGGGCTAGAGCTCCAGCTCCAAGCTTCAGAGGTCGACCACACAGGCCCTGCCATCTATCCCTAGAACTGAAAGAACCCTAGGAAAAGAGACCCCAAAAGAACAAAAAGGGGGAGGCCAGCTCCCTGGGATCTTTGCTGACCGCTCTGGCTGCTTCCATGGGAAGTACAGAAGGCACAGCCTCCTCCACTGGCACCTGCTGTGCACAAGTGGGCCCTGGGAAACTCCCGGCCCAGCTGCACAGAGGCAGTTTCCTGCCCTGGCCAGAGAGGGGAAGATGTTCCAGGGGTCTGGATCCCCACCCTACTCGCTGAGGAGTGCCAGGATCTGGGTTAGGAAGGAGTCTGGAAGTCTATGGTGCCCTCCCTTCAGGCTCATCTCCTGTAAGGACCCTGACACATAGACAACTAGCCAACTGGACTCTGCTCAGAGGCTGCAGGGCCCCTTCCCCTGCTGACCTTCAGGGCACTGGACAGGCCATCAGGCCTGTCTGGACCTCACTTTTCCCCTCTCCTAACAGAAAGATGCAGAGCGGCCGGGGCTGAGCTTCCAGGCTGGCATTTGAGCTGCCAAGGAGAAAGAAATGAAGGAGGCCGAGTTCTGAGGAGGCCCGGGCCCCACATGCCAGCCAGGCCAGCAGCACTGGTGGCAGGCAGGCAGGTAGGCAGGCAGGCAGTAGGGGAAGCAGGGAAGGAGGGAGGCAGACAGGCAGGGAGACAGGCAGGACACCCCGGGTTCCCCAGCCCATTCAGACAAAGCTTGCAGATGAGGAAGCAGGCAGAGGGGAGGCCAGGTCCCCAGGTGAGATCCCACAGCAGTGAGTGCTGGAGCAGAGCCTAGGCTAGACTTGGCCTGCCCAGGGGCGAGCTCTGGGGCTCGGACCAGCGGTCATGTCAGTCCCAAGGGGAAGACACTGGCAGTAGAAAGGACAGGACAGTGCCCTTGCCAACACCAGCCTCCATCCTGACAGGAGCCTTGCATATTTGATGTGAAAGAGCAGCAGCCCAAAGCAAGCCCCAGGAGTTTACAAAAGACGGTGAGAAACTAGGACGTAGGCCAGGTTGCCTGAGAGAGAGGAGGTGCGGCGTGGCCTGGCTCTGTTCACCTTCAACCTCACTCCCAACAGTGCCCAAGGAGAGGGAGGACTCTCACCTGGCAGAGGAGGAGCCTGGGGAGCTAGCTGGCTGGCAGTGGGGAAGGGGGAAGTGGAGGCAGCAGAGCTGGGCTTGGCAGAGTCTAGAGGAGGGGGGTGGGCAGAGGTGGCCTAGCTCACTTTGGGATCTGCAAAGGCCAGAATAAGATTGGACCTGGGGCCATTTGCAGTCCCAGGCAGCGGGAAGGGGCTCTGGACAGAGGTGGCCTGAAGTTCCCCAGGACGCTGTGCCATGGAAAGCCGTGAGGGGCTGAGGACTGGCTGAGAAGCCCTGGGGACTGGGAGAGGGGTGGGCCCTCGCCTTGCCCATCCCCCACCCAAACCAACAGGTGCTGACCATGGCATCGTTGCCTACCTGGGCATCTTCCTGGTGGGCGTCATGATGTTGGATGCTGCATATCAAGACGTCCAGGAGGTGAGTAGCCAGGGCCAGATGGGGCCTGGTGCTGCAGGAGAACGTCCCCTGGGAGTCCTGAGCTCTGGCCCTCCTGACAGCACCAAGGTCATTTCACACTCAGTGCTCACCCCCGCTGACCAGGTGCCGCCCAGGGCTGCCTGCCCTCGGCGCTGTGCACACAGAGCCCAGCTGGGCCTTCAAGTCCACCCAGGGAGGTGGCAGGGACCAAGCGAAGCCAGGCTTTCCCAAGACAAGCAACCTGAAGCCCAAGAGAGACCTTTTCACCTGAAGCAGCAACCTCCCTCCTAGCCTCAGAGGGGTTAGACCACACAGTCCCTGAACCTGACCTCACTCCGGGTGCCCAGGGCTCCTCTGAAAGGGGCCCTGCTCCAGTGTATGCAGGCGGGATCCCCTGACCAGAGGAGGGCCTGGCCCGAGGTCGGAAGGGAAAATGGGCCCCATTCTAACTGCATTGCCCTGTGCCTTTTAGGAAAGAATGGCGTCGAGGAAATGTATGAAGGTGAGTGGCAACTGCCAGACAGGACAGGGTGGGGGAAGCTGCCTGTAGGTCCAGTCAGGCCTGCCCAGCTGGCCTCTGTGCATGGGTGCGATGGGTAGAGTATGTCCCACTCCCAGGCAGGGTGGGTGTGGGTGGCGGGACAGTGCCCTGGGCAGGACAGTGAGGCCTCGGCTGTGGGTGGCAGAGCACAGCTGCCCTCTGTGCATGGGTGCGATGGGTAGAGAGAGCAGGTCCCACCCCCAGGCAGGGTGGGTGTGGGTGGCATGTGGGACAGCTCCCTGTGCAGGACGGTGAGGCCTCGGCTGTGAGATCCCGCAGAGGCCTGGGGGTCCTCAGTGGAGGGTTGGGTGGCAGAGCATGCAGAGGAGGTGGGTCCCTCCCCAGCCAGCCTAGCCCTGCGCAGGCCAGCCCAGCCCTGTCCCTGCCCTGGTGCTCTCCCTGGCCAGGAGAATGAGTCATGGAGCTTCAGAAGATGCTGCAACAGCGTTGCAACTATTGTCACCTTGGAACCAATGAGGCCTTCCTTGCCTGGTTCAGGGGCCTGGAGTGGCTGAGCAAGGATGCCAGGTGGGTTAGCAGACATTGGGGCAAGAGGAGGGTAGGCCCTAGGATGGGGTGCAGAGGGCCTGAGGTGTGTCCCTGTGTGTGGGGGACCCCACAGAGTCTCTGGGGGTCCTGATGCAGGGTGGCCGCCAGGCTCTCAAGTTCAGGTCGACTCTGGTAGGGACCTGAGCACAGCACTTGGTCACCTGACCACCATGTCTTGTCTTAGCTACACGCTGTCCTGTGCACAAAAGCCCCAGAGGCAGACTGACAGTAGCAGCCTTCCTGGCAAGAAGCGCTCAGGCGTTGGGAAGGCTGGGAAGAAGTAAGTGGCTGGGCCCTGGAGGGCAGAGGCCAGGGAAGACGCTGGGCTGGGACGCAGCAGCCGACAGCTGATGCTGACTTGTGCACTGACAGCAGCTTCAGTGGCAGTTCCCAGCCCACATCACGGGAGCATCTCAAGCGGGGCTCAGGTAGCAGCTGCGGCGGCGGCAGCAGTGCACACCCACTGAAGGAGCCTCAGACAGGGGCGCCAAGGGCGCTGTCCTTGTCCAGAAGGGCAGTCCAGCTCCCGCTGCCCCTCCACAGGAGCCTCGAGGGGCAATCCTCCCAAGAGCAGAACGAGGTGCCAGCCTGTCCCTCTGACCTATCCCACCCCCCGCACTAGAGTGGCAACCAAGGGACCCAGAAAGTCCAGCGTCTGCTCACTCACTAAGCCTCTGGAAGGCCCTAGAGCTGCCTTCCTGGCTGGGACACTAAGCTGGTGACGAGGTGGTCACTGCATGTCAGGGTCGGCAATGCCCCGTGAACTCTGGGCACATGGGGGATGCCCGTGAGATGCAGCAGCCCAGCCTTCCCTTCAGCCTCAGACACAGCCAGGACCAGAACAAGCCAGAGCCAGAGCTGGGGATTGGGAGTGGAGAGCAGCGTCTGTCTGGGGCCTCTGTATGAGCAGCAGATGGGAGACTCCAGTCTTCAGGATGAGCTTGCCTGAGCACACAGGAAACGTGTACCAAAGCATCCTGGTGAGTCGGCAGTGGGGGTTCCCTGGAGTCCTCACCCAGCCAGGACACAGCCCTGTGGCCTCTTCCAAGTCTTTTCCCTTCCCTCTTCCTGGGCCCCCGCTGTATTGAATGAATACCACAGCATGCCTCAGGGAGCAGGCAGGGCTCAGAGCTGCACCTGACCACAGGCAGGCAGGCAGGCTGGCTTGGAGGCAGGGAGGCAGGGAGGCAGGGATGCAGGGAGGCGGGTAGGCAGGCAGAGATGCTTGGAGACAGGCAGGCAGGCAGGCAGGGATGCTTGGAGGTAGGGAGGCAGAAAGCACACAGGCAGGCAGGCAGGCAGGCAGGCAGGGTGGCTTGGAGGCAGGGAGGCAGGGAGGCACACAGGCATAGCAGCAGGAAGGCAGGCAGGGAGGCAGGGAGGCAGCGAAGAGGGAGGCAGGCAGGACAGCCCGGGTTCCCCAGCCCCTTCAAGCAAAGCTTGCAGATAAGGAAGCAGGCAGAGGGGAGGCCAGGTCCCCAGGTGAGATCCCACAGCAGTGAGTGCTGGAGTAGAACCTAGGCTAGACTTGGCTCTGGGGGGTGGGCTCTGCGGCTCGGCCCAGCGGTCACATCAGTCTCAAGGGGAAGATACTGGCAGTAGAAAGGAGGACAGGACAGAGCTCTTGCCAACACCAGCCTCCATCCTGGCAGGAGACTTGCATTTTTGCTGAGAAGGAGATGTAGGAGGTTATAAAAGATGGTGAGTGACTAGGACCTAGGCCAGGTTGCCTGAGAGAGAAGAGGCGCAGCCCGGCCTGGCTCTGTTCACCTTCAACCTCACTCCCAACGGGGCCCAAGGAGAGGGAGGACTCTCACCTGGCAGAGGAGGAGCCTGGGGAGCTAGCTGGCTGGCAGTGGGGAAGGGGGAAGTGGAGGCAGCAGAGCTGGGCTTGGCAGAGTCTAGAGGAGGGGGGTGGGCAGAGGTGGCCTAGCTCACTTTGGGATCTGCAAAGGCCAGAATAAGATTGGACCTGGGGCCATTTGCAGTCCCAGGCAGCAGGAAGAAGCTCTGGACAGAGGTGGTCCAAATTTCTCCTGCACACTGTGCTGTGGAAAGCCCTGTGGGGCTGAGGGTTGGCTGAGAAGTCCTGGGGACTGGGAGAGGGGTGGGCGCTGGCCTTTGCTCATCCCCCACCAAAACAACAGGTGCTTACCACGCATCATTGCCTACCTGGGCATCTTTCTGATGGATCTCAGGATGCTGGACGCAGCATATCAGGACGTCCAGGAGGTGAGTAGCCAGGGCCAGATGGGCCTGGTGCTGCAGGAGAAAGTCCCCTGGGAGTCCTGAGCTCTGGCCCTCCTGACGCCCTAAGGTCATTTCACACTCAGTGCTCACCCCCTCTGGCCCGGTGCTGCCCAGGGCTGCCTGCCCTTGGCGCTGTGCACACAGAGCCCAGCTGGGCCTTCAAGTCTCCCCAGGCAGGACGAGGGGACCAAGACAAGCCAGGCTTTCCCAGGACAAGCAACCTGTGGCCCAAGAGAGACCTTTTCACCTGAAGCCACAACCTCCTTCCTAGCCTCAGAGGGGTTAGACCACACAGTCCCTGAACCTGACCTCACTCGGGTGCCCAGGGCTCCTCTGAAAGGGGCCCTGTTCCCATGTATGAATGCGGGATCCCCTGGACAGAGGAGGGCTTGGCCGGAGGTCAGAAGGGAAGAAGGGCCTCATTCTAACTCCATTGCCCTCTGCCTTTTAGGAAAGAATGGCATTGAGGAAATTCATGAAGGTGAGTGGCAACTTCCAGACAGGACAGGGTGGGTGGGGAGCTGCCTGGAGATCCAGTCAGTCCAACCAGCTGGCCTGTGTTCATGGGTACAATGGGTAGAGAGAGCAGGTCCCATCCCAGGCAGGGTGTGTGTGGGTGGCATGTGGGACAGCTCCCTGGGCAGGACGTGAGGTCCAGCGTGGCTCAGCCAGCAGCGTGGCAGGGGCAGCAGCAGCGTGGCTCAGCCAGCAGCGTGGCAGGGGCAGCAGCAGCATGGGCCTCACTGCAGGATCCTCAGACAGCAGCACCAAGGGCGCTGTCCTGCTCTACATGGGCAGTCCCGCTCCCCCTGCCCCTCCACAGGTTCCTCGAGGGGCAATCCTCCCAAGACCTGGACGAGGTGCCAGCCTGCCCCTCTGGCCTATCCCACCCCATCTACTGGAGAGGCAACCAAGGGGCCCAGGAAGTCCAGCACCTGCTCACTCACCAAGACTCGGGAAGGCCCTAGAGCTGCCTTCCTGGCTGGGGCACTCAGCTATCCAGGCTGTCCCTGCAGGTCAGGGCCTGCGACGCTTCGTGAACTCTGGCACATCGGAGACGCCCATGATGTGCAGCAGCCCAGCCTTCCCTTTAGCCTCAGACAGCCAATGCCAGCACAAGACACAGCCAGAGCTGGGGCTTGCGAGTGGGCAACAGCGGCTGCTCTGGGCCTCTGTGTGAGCAGCAGCTGGGAGACTCCAGGATCTTCAGGGTGAGCCTGCCTGAGCACACAGAACATGTGTACCAAAGCATCCTCGGAAGTAAGGCAGCAGGCCGGTCCCTGGAGTCCTCAACCAGCCAGGACACAGCCCTATAGCCACGCCATGTCCTTTCCCTTCCCTCCTCCAGGGTCCCCCCAGTAGGTGGGTGTGTGTGTGAAGAACACAGCTTGCTGCAGACAGAAGGCAGCGCTCAGGTCTGTACCAGGACACAATCAGACATGCAGGCAGGCAGGGAGGCAGGGAGGCAGGCAGGCAGGGAGGCAGGCAGGCAGGCAGGCAGGGAGGCTGGAAGGAAGCAGGCCAGCAAGCAAGCATGCAGGCTTGAGGGAGTGGTGGAGGCAGACAGGCAGGGAGGTAGGGAGGCATGGAGGCAGGCAGGAGGTAGGGCAGCAGGTACAAGTAGTGTTCCTAGTTCCCAGGCCAGAATCTCAATCCAACCACACACTGGGCCCCTGAGCAGCCCTGAGGGGAAGAAACATGGAGACGGGGGATGAGGTCCTGGCCCGAGACAGGCAGAGTCCACCTGGGACCTCTTCACTTTCCCCTAAAGAAGGATGCCCTGAGACTGGTGTTTGGAGCAGGGGCTTAGCCAGGAAGGAAGTGGATTTCCTGGGAGGGAATGGGTGACCCAGACAAGGCAGGGGGAGGCTGCTTAGTAGGCTGTGGTCCCAATGGAATGGTGGTGGGACCAACCTGGCCAGCGCCACCTGGTGGCCTGGGAGTGAATCGGACAGTGGAGTCTGGGTGGTGCTCAAGCCAGAAACCACAGAATCAGCTCGCCAGTGAAGTGGCCCAGTGGAGAAGCCTCTTTCCTCTTGCAAGGCCTCCAGGGTGCCCCAATCATCTGTAGCCTCTCCTTCCTCATGCTTCCTCATGGAGAGTCCAGGCCACACTGTCCTGCTCAGTCCCCTCCCGGCCACCAGCCACAAAGGCTGTGATTAGACCTCAGCAGGGAGGCTGTGTCCTGCCCTGTGCTCTGCTCAGAGCCTCAGGGCAGCTGCACAAGGCTGCAGCCCTGTCCTCCACCCCTGCAGCCTCCAGTCCAGCAAGGGGCCTGGCTGCTAGGAGGCCCTGCTCCCGGGCTCTGGGCCTCTTCCCTCCCTTGGGGTTGGGAGAGTCTGGTGTGTGTCCTTTGGCCATGAACATGGATTTTGTGAGCCTGGAGACACCAGAGCTGAGCGGGATCCCGGCTGGGAGGAGGTGGTACACAGCTGAGGAGAGCGGGGCTGGGACTAGTCCAGGCCCAGGCCCATCCTTACCTCACAGAGCCCTCGCTCAGCAAGGAAGAGTGCACACAGCCCCATGGCGCCATGTGTGACTCCCCTGCCGAGCGCTGAGAGGGTTCCAGAGGATCCTTGGCACTGACTGGTGGCAAGGCAGGCACTCTGGACACCGGCCCTGATGGTTTCTTTCCTGTTCTGCCCCAGGTGTCCAACCAGGAGAAGACGAGGGCCGTCATCCTCCAGGCCATGGAAACACTCTTGGTAGGAGACCAAGATGGCGACGGGACAGGAGGGAAACTCCACAGCCCTGTCTAACCAAAAAGAACGTTCGAGTTCCAACACTATACTTCTCCAAGAGACCGACAACAACAAAAAGATACATGCAGAGAAAAAGAGGAGGCAGAGAAAAACGAAAAAGAAAGAAAGAAAAGGAAGAATTTCAGAACAGAAAAGAGTGAAGACCCCTACTCCAACTCTTGCTGGCACCGCAGCAACAACCCAAACCTCGGCCAGCCTGGACCAGAGGGGGATGTGGAGACCCCGGAGACGCAGGGGGTCATCTGCAGATTGCCCACACAAAACACTCCTGAGATACTGGTGCTGGACCTGTTGAACAGCAAACAAGAAAACCTCAGACCTGGGAGCCTGCACATAGACCCCTCACCCACCCGTCACCCATTGAGCAGAGGGACTGCATCCCGCCAAAGCCACTCAGCCCCACAGCCCCACAGGGGGAACCCCAGATCTACAGGGGTCCACCCACAGAACGCCAGTGCAGAAGCCCCTCAAGGGACTGGTGTTGATCTGTAGAGCACAGACTAACCTCAGCGCTCAGAACCTGCACATAACCCTCCCCTCACCCCTTGGCCAGAGGCCAGTGCAGCCCACTGAGCCGACTCTGACAGCAGCAACAGAGGCCGAGAAAGGAGAAACACCTACGCAGAGTGGCCACGGCCTGGCCCAGCCCACAAGCCTCTCAATCAGAGGCAGATCGCAGATCACAACAGCAACCAGCAACCTACATCGCACAGAAACAACAGCTGGAGGGTTCCCAACGAGGCACCGGGTGTGCTCCCCGCAGGTGACAGCATATCCCTCCTCAAGGGAGACCAGAGCTGGCCGGAACCCCGATCTTGACTCAGGCCCCTGCCCAAACACCTGGACTACAGGTCCCACTAAAACTGGGAATTGTTTGAGAGCTCCACCAGCTCGTGGAACACATCCAGCCTGCCAGGCTAGATCAAGAGAGCCCCTGAGAGGGAGTTTAAATGCCCAAGATGGGAACAGCACCCGTGGGTCACCACAGCCATCAGCGGAAGAACCCGAACTATGTACTTCAGGCTGCATAACTCTCGCGGGATACCCAGCAGCACAGGTCCACCTGGCGTGCCCCAGATGGGGGACCAAGAGTCAGGACAGTCCTGGGGATCAGGTGCCTGAGCAACCAACTTCTCCCAATTGAAGTCAGAAGCTGAGCACACACCTCAGCAGAGGGGGAAAAGCAGGGAACTGTGCCCCTTGGGAATCGCGCCCAGGACAGCAAAAGTCCTGTGTGTCCAGGGCAAGAGAACCAGAAGGCCAAACCCTGCCAGAACCTGACCCGTACATCCCAGGCCAGGGATTGGACAACTCAGGCCTCTGGCACCTGGTAAGTCAGGAGCTCAAGCTGTTAAGGTGGCTCAATGGTAGAGTGCTTGCCTTGTGTGCATGAGGCCCTGGGTCCTATTCCTCAACACTGCATAAGCAGAATGGACAAGTAAGGGAGCTGTGGCTCAAATGGTAGGGTGCTAGCCTTGAGCTGAAGAGCTGAGGGACAGCCCCTAAGCCTAGAGTTCAAGACCTTGACCAACCAAAAAAAACCCATCAGGAGTTCATAGCAGACAGCAGCAACTGGGAGAGTACATCCAGGACATCCGATCTCACCAAGAGCACCTGTCGGAGTAAACAGAAGCAGTCTACCCTGCTCAGTCCTTCTAAAGGTGGGAACTGCCAGGGATTTACAGCAGACAGCAAGAGCCCTAGCCCTAGCCCTGACTAGCAGCTGGAGGTTGGCCTCTCCTCAACAGAACTGAGACCGGGTACAGACTCTCTCAGCCAACCCAGGGCTGAGAATGAGCTTCTTCAATTGATCCAGATACCAACCCAGAACCAAGCAAAGACAGCCACCTATTGACCAAAACAAAATTTCAGATTAACCTCCAACAATCCCTGAATCCCCATGCGAAAATGAAAGAGAAAAATTAAAGGATAGCAAGCTACCCCCAAAAGCCAGCAGCCACCCAGAGGAGAGCCCCAGTGGAAGCAAAGCAGGAATGGAAGAACAATGCTGAATTCAAGAGATGCTGGAGGCAATGAATCAAGAATTAAAGAGAGAAATAGGTCAGAAGTTTAAAGAACACAGAAACGAAATATCAAAAGACATGCAGGATTGCAAACAGGAGATGCACGCAAACATAGATGCAGTACACACCTCACTAAGAGGTGAGATTAATACTCTGAGAACCAACATAGAATCCATGAATAGATCAATTTCCTCCCTGCAAACCACAATGGAAGCCACAGGTAACAGAGTGAACGAAATGGAATTGAGTGTGTCAGATATGGAAGACAAACTGCAGCAATTGGAAAAAAAAAAAAGTCACAGATCTGGAAAAAAAATCACTTAACTTATGCCAAAGGGAAATCCAAGAGCAAGCAGACAGTGCCAAGAAATTTGACCTTTGAATAATTGGAGTGGATGAAGGTGAGGAATATCAAAGCAAGGGAATGCAACACCTAATTCAGCAAGATTATCAATGAAAATTTCTGCCATCTTAAAAGAGAACATCTTACCTACATAACAGAAACATATAGAACATCTGACAAGCAGGATCCCAGGATAACTCTTCTAGGCACCTCATAGAAAAAATGATAGATCTGAAAAACAAAGAAACAATCTTGCATGCTGGAAAACGAAAGAAGGGGCGATATTACAATGGGAAAAAATCCGAATCACTGCAGATCTCTCCACACAGGCACTGAATGCAAGAAAGGCCTGGGAAAGTACCATCTGAGCCCTGAGAACCAATAACTGCCAGTCCATGCTGATAGACTCAGCAAAACTAGCATTCACATTCGATGGAGAAACTAAAATGTTCAATACTAAAGAGAAATAAATGAATTCATACACAATAAAGCAGCATTACAAAGAATACCAAGAGGGGGAATACAACCTGAAGAAAGCAATCAGGAACAGGGATCCTCATCAGACAGGTATTGCTAGACTTCCAACTTAGTAAGCACAGGGGGAAAGGACAGAAGGAAAACTTAAGAAAACAGGAAATGACAGGAAACACAATGCATCTCTCTATAATAGCCATACATATTAACAGACTGAATTCACCAATCAAAAGCAAAAGAACTGCAGATTGGATCCAAAAACAAGACCCATCCATCTGTTGCCTTCAGAAGACCCACCTTTCAGCCAAACATACAAACACACTCAGAGTGAGGGTTGGAGAAAGATCTACCAAGCAAATGCCCCCAGTAAGAAAGCAGGAGTAATTATCCTGATATCTGACAAAATAAACTTTTCATTAAAATCAATACAAAAAGACATGGAAGGACAGCACATATTAATACAGGAAACAATCCAAGAAGAGGGTGTTATCATTATCAACTCATACTCCCCAAACATTGGAACACCCAAATATGGTAAGCAAATACTCTCAAACTTACAGAAAAAAATAGATCCAAATATAACACCCCACTCTCACCAAAGGACAAGGCTACCAACCAGAGGACTGGAAAAGAAGCTACAGAATGAAGTGAGGCCATATGTCAAGCGGAAATAACTGACGTCTACAGATTTTCCACCCTAAAATGACACAGTACATGTTCTTCTCAGCAGCTCATAGAAATTTCTCCAAAATACAGCATATCATAGTTCATACAAGGAACTTAAGCAAATACAAGGGGATTGACATAATGCCTTGTATCCCATCCAACCACAGTGGAATTAAGCTAGTTCTCAATAGCAAAGCATGCTGTAGAAATTCCTCAAATACATGGAAATTGAACAGCGCACTTCTAAGCAATACCTGGGTAACAGAAGAAGAAATTAAAGAAGGAATAAACAAGTCCTTACAATTCAATGAAAATGAAGACACATCACAAAGAAACCTGTTTGACACAACAAAAGTAGTCCAGAGGGGCAAATTTATCGCTCTGAGGGCCCACATCAAGAAAATAGAGATAGACCAAGTAAATAATCTCATGTTGCAATTAAAACTGCTAGAAAAACATGAAAAAATGGAACATAACATTACTGGATGGAGCCAGATAACCAAATTAAGAGCTGAAGTTAATGAGATAGAGAATGGGAAAATTATTAATAAAATTAATAAAAATAAAAGCTTTTTTTTTTTTTAAAAAAAACAAAATTGATGGACCTTTGGCAAGATTAATTAAGAAAAGAAGAGAGGAAATCCAAATCAACACGATCAGGGATGCCACGGGAAAAATCACAACACATACTCAAAACATCCAAACACTTATAAAGAACTATTTTCAAATTCTATATTCACTAAAGAAAGAAAGCCTAGCAGAAACAGATGCCTTTTGAGAAAAATACAAGTTGACCAAACTGAGCAAAGAAGAAATAATAAAAATAAGCCAATGTCTTACAATGAGATACAGGAAACAATCAGAAGTCTTCCAACAAGGAAAAGCCCAGGACCAGATGGGTTCACAACGGAATTCTATAAGGTCTTTAAAGAAGAATACCCATACTCCTCAAGCTCTTCAACGAAATAAAAAAAGAGGGAGCTATCCCACTCATTCTACGATGCCAATATCACACTCACCCCCAAACCAGGCAAAGACCCAACAAAAAGAACTACGGACCTATCTCCTTGATGAACACAGATGCAAAGATCCTTAACAAAATTCTAGCCAACAGAATCCAGAAACACATCAAGAAAATCATACACCATGACCAAGTTGGCTTCATCCCAGAGATGCAAGGATGGTTTAACATGCGTAAATCAATAAATGTAATCCAACACATCAACAGATCCAAGGTCAAGAACCATATCATTATCTCCATTGATGCAGAAAAGGCTTTTGATAAGATACAACATTTATTCCTGTTAAAAGCTCTGGAGAAAATAGGAATAGAAGGAACATTCCTTCAAACAATAAAAGCCATATACCACAGACCAATAGCCAATATTATACTCACTGGGGAAATACTACAACCAATTCTCCTAAAGTCAGGAACAAGCCAAGGATGCCCACTGTCTCCACTCCTCTTCAATATAGTCCTGGAATCCTTAGCCAGAGCAATAAGGCAAGAAAAAGACATTAAAGGGATCTGCATAGGGAAGGAAGAAGTTAAACTATAGCTTTTCGCAGATGACATGATACTATACCTCCATGATCTCCAAAACTCCGCCCCCAAACTCTTAGAACTTATACCTCGGCAAAGTAGCAGGATACAAAATCAACCCACAAAAATCAGTCACCTTCCTGTACACCAACAATGTACAAGCAGAAAGGGAAATAAAGGAAATAACCCCACTCCCCTCCCCCTCACACATATACACCTAGTGGTCACCATCCACATACAAGGCTTGGTGGGTGTCCAAACTGTGAGAAAAACTTTTTTCTATCAAAGTGTGTTGCTTAAAAGTTCCCGCTTTGACCTGACAATGAAAGCAGAACTGCTTTGGGATAAGGATGGATTTTTTTCTTAAATTCTAGTTTTGTTAAGATAATGTACAGAGGGGTTGCAGCTACATAAGTAAGGTTGTGATTATGTTTTTCTTGTTTGTTTTTTGTTTTGTGTGTCAGGGGGCTTGAACTCTGGGCCTGGGCTCTGTCCCTCAGCTTTTCAGCTCAAAGCCTGGGCTCTACCACGTGAGCCACAGCGCCACTTCCAGTTTTCTGAGTGGGTTATTGGAGATAGGAGACTCAAGGACTTTCCTGCCCGGGCTGGCTTTGAACTGGGATCCTCAGATCTCAGCCTCCTGAATAGCTAGGATTATAGGCGTGAATCACTAGCACCCAGCTTACACAAGACCCTTAACTGAATCAAATCATTGTGATGTCTGGTTATTGTTGTTCTTGTTGCCATTATTGCTTTTCAAAGAGTACATCACATTTGCTACATTAAGATTCTACCAACTCCTCCTCCTCCTCCTTTTCTCTTCCTTCTCCTCCTCTCCTCCTCCTCCTCCTCCTCCTCCTCCTCCTCACAAGTACTAATAATAATGTGGACATGTCAGTAAAGAAGTGTGAAGCAGCTTTGATGTGAAGGTCAAAAACCAAAAGGTTTTTAATGCAACATGAGGCTCTTGTGGCTACATGGCTGGTCTCAGTGACTGAGCATCAGACCCCACATTGAATAGTGTGTGTTGCAAAGATGACGTGGTGAGGTGAGTTAAACTCGCTGAGTCTCTTACATGGAAGTTGGGAGACATGGAGACTTGATGCTCAGAACTTGGACATTTATTTATTTGTGGGTGGTGGGACTTGAACTCTGGGCCTGAGGGCTGTCCCTCAGCTCTTCAGCTCAAGGCTAGTGTTCTACCTTGTGAACCACAGTGCCACTTCTGCTTTTCAGATGGTTAATTGGAGATAAGAGTCTCATGGATTTTTCTAAGCCTGGGCTGGCTTCAAACCATGATCCTCAAAGCTCAGCCTCCTAGTAGTTAGGATTACAGGAATGAGCCACCGGCACCTGGTTGGACAATGTGTGTGTGTGTGTGTGTGTGTGTGTGTGTGTGTGTGTGTGTGTGTGTGTGTGTGTGTGTGTGTGTGTGTTATGGGGCCTGAACTCTGGGCCTGGGTGCTGTCCCTCAGCTCTTCAGCTCAAGGCTAGTGCTCTACCACTTAAGCCACAGCACCCACTTTCAGCTTTTTCTGTTTATGTGGTGCTGAGGAATCAAGCCCAAGGCCTCAGGCATGCTAGGCGAGAACTCTTATCACTGAGCCACCTTCCCAGCCTTGGACATTTATTTGAAAACAGGTGAAAATCAACTGCAACCTCCCAAGAGCCTCTGTGACATACCGGTCCCCTTGTCAGATGGTCAGGGAGCACTAACTGTCTTAATTGAAATCAGAGGCTTAGGGACAAGTGGACACTGGGCATTTTTTCCCCTCTACCCAGAGTTCTGCCTGTAGGGTGCAGAAGATGACCACCATGTCCCGTTCTTTGATCCTGGGCAGTCTCTGCGGTGCTTTTTCAGATCCTAAGACTCAGGGATCAACTCACAGGCATCTGCAGATCCAAGAGAGACAAGGTGCTAAGAGGGACACAGGTCGTGAATCACAGGGAAGGAGAACTAAGGAAAACTCCATTCTTATTACCTTCATGAAAAGGTTTGATGATTTCTGTCTTTCCATTCTACAAAATCCTCCAAGATCCCCAGAGCCTTTGGGTCTTCATCCAGGGTGCAGCCTGGAAGCCAGCTTCTGTCAGTGGGAAAGGAGGGGCTGCCGTGTGCTTGGGGATGGGAGCTGGAAAGACCTCTCAATACAGGCAGGCCGACCGCAGACCCTTGACCCGTCTCTGGACCCCAGGCTGGCTCAAGCCAGGGATGGAGCTTCCCCACCCCAAGCTCCTGAGCACAAGGCTGGGCAGGTGAGGGCCTTCGAGTAAGACCAAATTATCCTGTTTGGGAGATGAGATATCTAAGAAGAGAAGCCACCAGTGGCTGACAGCCCCCCGGCCCTTACCTCTTCTTACCA
The DNA here is from genome assembly GCF_019054845.1 of Dipodomys spectabilis. Classification (NCBI taxonomy): domain Eukaryota; kingdom Metazoa; phylum Chordata; class Mammalia; order Rodentia; family Heteromyidae; genus Dipodomys; species Dipodomys spectabilis. Next base: position 6,217,925 of record NW_024870744.1, read on the forward strand.
CTTCTTAGGAAAAGGCTGATCCCACCCCTCTCAGCCTTGAGAATAGAAAATGGATACAGAATCCCTTGCCCAGGCTCAGGGATCAGGGATGCTATGTCCTGCCAGGTCCCAGTATCTTCCTGAAGGACAGCCATGAGTTTTACAGCTGGAGAAACTTAGGTAAGAAACGAGAGGGTCTAACTGCGGATGAGCCTTCCAAGAATCAGCTTGAGGGCCCTAGCTCCTAGGCTAACACATAAGACACCAGCCCTTTGCTATAACCACATCTATTCTAGAGGAGGAGGGACCCCAAGGTGCCCTCTGCCCTCCCCCTCTCTGGCCCCTCCTTGCCCAGGCTCCTCCCTGAGACCACCTGGTTTCAGAAGTTGCATTCTTGGCCCTTCTCCCGACTCTCACATTCTGCTAATGGCACCCTGAATACCGGTGGGGTGGGCTGGGATGCAGGCACAGATAAGAAACACTGCCTAGATCTTTCCAGTCTCCCTTATGGGGCTATTCCTAGGACTTGTGGACTCTCGGGAGGTGAGAGGAGGTGTCAGCTCCTGCTTCCCATTCTCACCTCATCATTGTAAGGCTTGATGCCCTACACACCACAGCTGCAGCCGGCACTAGCCCTGCCCGTTTTAGAGGAGAGATGTGAGGGTCAACCTGGGTCCAGAGGCAGCACATAATCTGGGACAACTGAAGGCCTGGGCAGCACTGAGGCCCCCCAAGCACCAGGGTCCCCATCTGACGGTGAGGCCGGTGGAAGATGTCTCATTGTTGCAGCCTGAGATCCTCACAGGTCACCAATAGGGTCCTTATGGGCCCAGAGCCTCCCAGGGCGCTAGGTGTGGAAGTGGGAGGAAGGCAGACAGAGAGACCTGAAGAAGAGCTGGGGGAGGGACCCTGAGAGCAGAAGCACTGGAGAGCACTGGCAGTGTGGTCAGAGCTGAGATCCTCAGGATGGCCAGTTAGTGGAGCAACAAGGCAGTCATGAACCTCCACCAGGGTGCTGGCCTTTTGGAAGGAGTCTCTGTGGGAGACATTCTGTGCACATCTGGTGCTGAGCAGAACTCCAGCTTCCTGCTAATTGCCAGCACCCCAACTCTGTCACCAGAACAATAACTAATTTCCAGAGCTTGTCCAGTGACCAGGAAACAGAGGCAACCAAAGCAGAATCCTACTCAGAGCCACATGAGAGGCTGACAGAAGAGGAAAGGGAAAACCAGGGCTGACAGCCATGAGTTTAACGCGGGCCTCAGGCCCCAGGATTGCACATGGAAGCTGAGGATGAGAGGGGACAGGAGTTCAGTAATCCCCTTTTTGTGGAGCATGAGAATCCCAGGAATGGTAACCAGGTGGGGATTGGAGGGGCTGGGAAGCAAGTCAGTGCACCCTATTTCTGGTGCTCACAAAATCTGTGCCCAGCTCCTACATTCTAGGACAGGGCCAGGACACACACAGGAGCTCCGTCATCTGATAGTAGACACCTGCACTCCTGCCCTTGATAGAGGCAAGGGCAAAACCCTTCTGTGGCAGGAAGCTGATGGAGATGAAATACCCACACTGTGCTGAGGACGCAAGACACAGCTCCATCAGACGGGGACGCAAGACACAGCACCATCAGACAGGGACACAAGACACAGAACCATCAGACGGGGACGCAAGACACAGCACCATCAGACAGGGACGCAAGACACAGAACCATCAAATGGGAGGAAAAAGACACAGCACTGTCAAACAGGGACGCAAGACACAGCACCATCAGACAGGGATGCAAGACACAGCACCATCAGACAAGGATGCAAGACACAGCACCATCAGACGGGGACGCAAGACACAGAACCATCAAATGGGAGGAAAAAGACACAGCACCGTCAAACGGGGACGCAAGACACAGGACCATCAGACGGGGACGCAAGACACAGCACCATCAGACGGGGACGCAAGACACAGCACCATCAGACAGGGACACAAGACACAGCACCATCAAATGGGAGGAAAAAGACACAGCACCGTCAAACGGGGACGCAAGACACAGGACCATCAGACGGGGACGCAAGACACAGCACCATCAGACGGGGACGCAAGACACAGCACCATCAGACAGGGACACAAGACACAGGACCATCAAACGGGGACGCAAGGCACAGCACCATCAGACAGGGACACAAGACACAGAACCATCAGACGGGGACGCAAGACACAGCACCATCAGACAGGGACGCAAGACACAGAACCATCAAATGGGAGGAAAAAGACACAGCACTGTCAAACAGGGACGCAAGACACAGCACCATCAGACAGGGACACAAGACACAGGACCATCAAACGGGGACGCAAGGCACAGCACCATCAGACAGGGACACAAGACACAGAACCATCAGACGGGGACGCAAGACACAGCACCATCAGACAGGGACGCAAGACACAGAACCATCAAATGGGAGGAAAAAGACACAGCACTGTCAAACAGGGACGCAAGACACAGCACCATCAGACAGGGACGCAAGACACAGCACCATCAGACAGGGACGCAAGACACAGCACCATCAGACGGGGACGCAAGACACAGAACCATCAAATGGGAGGAAAAAGACACAGCACCATCAGACAGGGATGCAAGACACAGCACCATCAGACGGGGACGCAAGACACAGGACCATCAGACAGGGACACAAGACACAGCACCATCAGACAGGGACGCAAGACACAGCACCATCAGACAGGGACGCAAGACACAGCACCATCAGACGGGGACGCAAGACACAGCACCATCAGACAGGGACGCAAGACACAGAACCATCAAATGGGAGGAAAAAGACACAGCACCATCAAACAGGGACACAAGACACAGCACCATCAGACAGGGACATAAGACACAGAACCATCAAATGGGAGGAAAAAGACACAGCACCATCAAACAGGGACGCAAGACACAGGACCATCAGACAGGGACGCAAGACACAGAACCATCAAATGGGAGGAAAAAGACACAGCACTGTCAAACGGGGACGCAAGACACAGGACCATCAGACAGGGACGCAAGACACAGCACCATCAGACAGGGACGCAAGACACAGGATGATCAGACAGGGACACAAGACACAGGACCATCAGACAGGGACGCAAGACACAGAACCATCAAATGGGAGGAAAAAGACACAGCACCATCAAACAGGGACGCAAGACACAGGACCATCAGACAGGGACACAAGACACAGGACCATCAGACAGGGACGCAAGACACAGGACCATCAGACAGGGACACAAGACACAGCACCATCAGACAGGGACGCAAGACACAGCACCATCAGACAGGGACGCAAGACACAGAACCATCAAATGGGAGGAAAAAGACACAGCACTGTCAAACGGGGACGCAAGACACAGGACCATCAGACGGGGACGCAAGACACAGCACCATCAGACAGGGACGCAAGACACAGAACCATCAAATGGGAGGAAAAAGACACAGCACTGTCAAACGGGGACGCAAGACACAGGACCATCAGACAGGGACGCAAGACACAGGACCATCAGACAGGGACACAAGACACAGGACCATCAGACGGGGACACAAGACACAGAACCATCAGATGGGGACACAAGACACAGGACCATCAGACAGGGACGCAAGACACAGCACCATCAGACAGGGACGCAAGACACAGCACCATCAGATGGGGACACAAGACACAGAACCATCAGACAGGGACGCAAGACACAGCACCATCAGACGGGGACGCAAGACACAGAACCATCAAATGGGAGGAAAAAGACACAGCACCATCAAACGGGGACGCAAGACACAGCACCATCAAACGGGGACACAAGACACAGGACCATCAGACAGGGACGCAAGACACAGCACCATCAGACAGGGATGCAAGACACAGCACCATCAGACAGGGACACAAGACACAGCACCATCAGACAGGGACGCAAGACACAGGACCATCAGACAGGGACACAAGACACAGGACCATCAGACAGGGACACAAGACACAGGACCATCAGACGGGGACACAAGACACAGAACCATCAGACGGGGACACAAGACACAGAACCATCAGACAGGGACGCAAGACACAGCACCATCAGACGGGGACGCAAGACACAGAACCATCAAATGGGAGGAAAAAGACACAGCACCATCAAACGGGGACGCAAGACACAGCACCATCAAATGGGGACACAAGACACAGGACCATCAGACAGGGACGCAAGACACAGCACCATCAGACAGGGACACAAGACACAGAACCATCAGACAGGGACACAAGACACAGCACCATCAGACAGGGACGCAAGACACAGGATGATCAGACAGGGACACAAGACACAGCACCATCAAATGGGAGGAAAAAGACACAGCACCATCAAACGGGGACGCAAGACACAGCACCATCAGACAGGGACGCAAGACACAGGATGATCAGGCAGGTGTCTTGATGCTGTGCTAAAAGAAAAGAAAAATCGCATCTTCTTACTTACAGCACAGAATGCACCAGGGATGAGGAATTCATCTAGGGACGTGTAGAAAACTTGACATCCATAAGGGAACCTAAAACACAACACCCAAGTGTGGCTCTGCCCCACCTGCCCATAGACAGGCAGGATGATGCCAGCTCAGCACTGATGCCTGTCCCGAGAAAGGCTGCCACGTGGGACCTGGTGTGAGCGGGGCAGGTGGCCTTGCCCTATCGGTGTGCAGGATTTGGGTGTGATTTCCTCATTGCCAGTTGGACAGGCCAATTGCAGCCTCTGAGACCGGGTTTCCACAGGGAGCGTCGGGTTCGGGGAGACTGTCCGGGGGTGCTCCAGAGTAGCCAAGGACACACATGATCGGACCCCACATTCAGGGAGTTCCCTCAGCCAGTCTAGAGCCTTTTGCTCTGCAACCAGAGTCCCCGGGAGACCCACCCCCTGGGCTCCCGGGCTTCTGGAGCTGGGGCTGCCAAACAGTTCCTGGAATGGCATCCGACAGTCCCTTCAAACAGCACATGAGAACCTTAGAGCAGCTGTGGCCGGTCAAGATCCAGAACCCAGAAGGGACCAAGTCCCAAACAAGTGTCCACCCAACCTCGGTTGGCACTTCTAAAGCAATCCAATAACTCATCCTCACTGCGTGGCTGAGACCTGCGATTTCCTGGCCAGGCCTTCATTATTGCAGCAGATCATTGCTCCAGTGTGCGGCCTCTACGAGAGCTCGCTTCCCTGTGTGCTCCAGGTGGCACCAGCGAGTAAGCTAACCACCAGCTGCTCTTGAGTTAGGGCCGCCTGACTCCCTGCTTACTCCAGACTACATCCCAGAAAGGATGTCAAGTCCTGCCCTGTTTTACCAACAACCTCTCCCAGATAGTAAAGTCCTGGGCCTTTCTTCACTACAGCCTGCTCACCTTACTCACCATGGATCCCAGAGGAAAACCTCTGAAAGATGCTGAGTCTCTGCCTCTGCACAGAAGCAGCAGTGCCAGGCTCTGCCTCTGCACGGGAGCGGGCAGGCGCCCAGCAAGTGGCTGCAGCCGGCCTCCTGTGTTCTCCAAGTCCCCCAGGATGGCCATTCCTATGATTACAGAATCTGCTGCTCAGAGGCATGCTGCCACACGCCGGGGCCATATGGGAGGTGCGGTTTGGGGCTAGGGACCTGCAGTTAGGAGCGGACAGGCACTCACATCATGTTCATTCAGAATGTCAGCACATTGTAACTGGTTGGTTTGTTGGTGGGAACAGGTATGATTCCTGTCCATTGTGTTATGTTCCACTTTCCCAAGAGCTGGAAGGGAGAAGGCCCCTGAGCAGGGTGCCACGCAGAAGTGGGGAGCCGTTCCTGAGCAGGGTATAGGGGGGTCAGTACGAGAGGCTGGAGCTGGGGCAGAAACAGAGGTGAGAGTGGGTCTTACCTCTTACGTTAGGTCTCAGTGCAGGCCGCAGGGGCCAGGACCCTGGAAGTACTGGAATCATCCTGCGCACAGGCCAGCCTTGCTCTGTTATCAGTGGGAGGAGCCAGGGAGGCCAGGGCTTTATGGATAACCCCAAGTACCCGGCTCCATGTAAGCAGCCCTCAGGGGCCAGTCCCTGCGTTGTTCTGCCGGTGCCGCCTTCCTCTGAGGATCGAATTCTTCCCAAATCAATCAACAGTTAGTACTGGCCCTGTCTCTGGAGGCACCAGCCATGGGGGCCTTGAACTTGGGACTCCACATCATCCTCTGCACCAGCTCCTACTTTTGTTACTGGTGCCTGGTATCTACACACCCTTGGCCTCATTTGTTTCCTGTGCCTAGATAGCGCTGAGCCTCGGGTGAATCCTGGAATGGCTCACCTGTCTTTTTCTGAGGGAGATAAGGAGAATCTAAGGGTTTGATACAAAAAGGATTGAGCACAGAGCTAGGATGATAGAGCCCAGATGGTATGGAACATGACCAGTGGTCAGGCAGCTCCTCGAGAGGAGAAAGAACTTGGGGTCACCACGGGGAAGCCCTGGTTTGGGGACAATTGGCTTAGGAGCTAGGTTGCAGTTTGGTATTTCTAGGACCTTAAATCTTCCTCCAAACACACCTCAGTTGGTTAAAAAAAAACTATTGGGAAGTCAATGGTTCAAGTGGATGGTCATTAACAAGCCTTTACCTGGGGAACAGAAATTATTTATTTCCTTCTTTGTTCTTTATTATTTTTTATTGTGAAAATACCATACAGAAGGGTTACAATTACATGAGCAAGGTAATGAGTACATTTCTTATCAAGCATTGTTGTCTCCTCCTTTGTTTCCTGGGGAAATAGAAATTCTGATGAATGGAAAAAAGCTTTTCTGGAGCCCACGCACTGACAGAGGAAGGAAGCAGGGCCCCCCAGAGGGCCCAGCCAAGGGGGGACCCTAAGCTGCCTCTCAGCCTCAGGGCAGCTGCTGCCTGGGCCCTCAGAGACCTCGGCAAACCTCCTCCTCTGCCAGGGAGACCCCACGAGGATATAAAAATGAAACACCCCTTTGCCGTGGCTCTATCATCAATATGCCCAAGAGCCTTACCCAGTCCAGGGTTCTGATCTCCGAAACCCAGGTCCCACTCTCAGCCCTCCCAGGAGTGTCATGTCTTTCGTGGGAGCAGGAGTGAGCAGAGGCCTCCTGCTCCCAGGGCAGACAGCAGCAGGCTCATCCCCACAGTTGGGGCGTGGTCCCACAGTTCTCGAGTCAGGTGCAAGCTCCTGCCTCTGAGCTGCCCACTTACTCCAGGCTGGGCCCCTGGAGGCAGGACATAGCCTTTCTCTTGGGCCCAAAGCCGCCTCTACCCCTGTGGTGCTGACTACATTGCTTTGTTTGGACCCTGCGACTAGATGCCACTAATCTGTGCAATAAGCCATCTTGGCTGCCTTTTCAGACTCATTTGAAGGAAGCTTTGTCTGGAAAGAGAATGTTATCACAGAGGGAAATGCCAGCCTTAGAATCTAGAGCCAGAGGTGTCATGTCCATTTCTTCCTCATGTCCAGGCCCCAATTCTTGCCAAAAGTGAAGTCCTACATCTCACTATTCCTCTCAGACCTCCCAAATCCAAGCACAGCCTCCCTCAGCCCCAAGCTGAAGCACTTCTGGCTCCTCTGTCTTATCCATCTGTAGAGAAGGAGCTGCATAGACCAAAATTCTGGTAGGAGATCTTGTAGTTTCAAGTGTTCAGGTCTTGTATTAAGGTTTCTGATACACTTTGAACTGATTTGGGTATAGGGCTCACATCCGCTCTTCTATATGTGGCTATCCAGTTTTCCCAGCACCAGTTGCTGATGAGACTGTCTTCTCTAATGTGTATCTTTGGTGCCTGTGCCAAGACTCAGATGGGCTGCAACTACAAAGGCTTATTTTTGGGTTTTCTAACCACTGGTCTATGTGTCTTTGTGTCAGTGCTTTGCAGTTTATGCTCATCTGGCCCTGTTGTATAACCTATGGATTATGGTACCTTCAGCATGGCTCTTTTTGCTCAGGAGGAGACCAGCTCATTTACTGAATGGAAAAGTGTACATTTTCCCCCCTTGTTTGGCCTCAAATGTAGTCCTCCTGATTTCCATCTCCTGAGTAGCTGAGATTACATGCATGAACTACCCACACCAGAAAAGTGTAACTTTTAAAAATCGGTATTTCCAATTTTTCAAAAATAACCTAGGAAGTCATCATCCTCAGAATCTACATTTTACCGATGAGATCTGTCATAAGCTAGTACAAGACTTAGGTTGATAGCTATGAGACTTCCATAACTCATGCTTTAAAAAAGCAGCCAAATTCAAGAAACTAAAAGTGTGTGGAGCTACAGGGTTTATTCAGAGCTCAGAACCCAGCCCAGCGTTCATCCATGAAGGAATCATTGCATGAATGTGGCCCGACCACACAGGAAATGATACTCAGCTATAAGAAGGAAGTCAGTGCTGAACCATGGATTAATCTGGAGTCATGTCGCTTAGTGAAGAAGCCAGAAACACAAAGCACAGAGCTCCGTTTAGAGGAAATGTCAAGAAGGAGCAAATCCATAGGAACAGAAAGCAAATGGTTGATGCCTAAAGCAGGGGTCGGAATGACTGGGGCACGATCGCTCATGCATGTGGGCTTCGCTTTGCAGTGAGAAATGTACCACCCAGAGTCCCCTCTCCTGTGAAGGAGTCCAGACCAATACCTTGGCTGGTGTAGCCCTTGTCTGCAAAGCTCCTAGAGCTTGAGGCACATACGAGACTCCTCTATTTAGGGGCAGATCATTCCAGGCAGACCACCCATTCCAGGTTCAGAAAAAAAAAAAAAAACCAGGCTACAAAATCATTGTGAAAAAAAAGACTAGATTTTTCTATAGACTAAGAACAAACAAGTTGGGAAAGAAGTCAGGAAAACAATCCCATAATACAAGGGGTGAATATGATCCAAAGTATATGGCATGCACACACGGAAATTCCACAATGAGATTCCCTCATAACTGCATAATTAAGTACCACGTCCCTGTGTAGAAAGGAGGCAGGTGACTTCACGCCAACAAAAGGACGAGAGAAGGACAGGGATGCTGTTTGGAGTCTGGCAGCTCTGCCCACGCAAGGCACGTCTAGACCTCCAGCCCACCAACATTCCACAGCTACAAGTGGCCTGGGATTCTGAAGTCCAACAGCCATTGCTGCCACGTTTCTTTAAGGCACCTCAGGGAGGGCATGGAACCTCCTTGGCCACCAATAGGCAAGGGGAGAAATAGGGGGAATTTCCCACATGCTGACAAGCACAGTAGATGATAGAAGGAGGATGGTATCACCCCCAGCAACGAACCTCAGGACTACTTAGGATGACAGATTCCTCGCTTCCTGGGAAAAGGCATCGGGGAAAGAAATCCACCAGGCGGAGTCCCATCTGCCCATGGGGATAGATGCCAGGCCCTGTGAAGTCCCACCCCTGGAATGGGGGTGCTCCCAGGTGTCCCCTCAAAGGGAACTCTTAGACGGTTTGCTTCCCAGAGAGCAGGTTTCTGCAGGAAAATGGAAGTGTCAAATTGAGAGGACCTGGGGAAATTAGGCAATACCCCAGGGTTGCCCTGCCCACCTGAGAAAGCATTAGGAAATATGATCTTTCATTTTGTATTTCTTTTAATTTCAAGAAAAGGAGTTTGGGGGATAATTGTGAGCGAATAAGGAGAAGGGTAATTCTATTTTCTTCTGGGACATGTATTCATAGGTGTTCTCAGGTTTGAAGGCAGGTCTGCCTCCTCCCTCCATGATGTCCAGGTTGCCTGGAGCTGTACCTGGCACCTGCTGGGATGGCTCCATGGAGGACCGCACAGCAGCCCCTACCAAGAGCCAGGTCCAGAGAGGAGAAAAGCAAGGAGACAGGTCGTGGTCAGAGTCACACTGAAGCGTCACTGAGCTCACCGGGCTGAGCCTCAGGGAACTGCGCAAACTCATTCTGTTGTAGCCCAGTCTGCTTGGGACTGGCAGTTTGAGGCATCTTCGTTTGTCGCCTGGGGTACAGGACCTCTCCTCCCTCTCTATGGCTCTCCATGTTTCTGTGGACCTATCCAGACCCTAGTTCATGGGCCAACCATGGGAAGGGTTAAGGTAGGGACAAGGACCTACCTTGATATGGCTGGCTTTGTTGAGGGGTAAAGGGTAGAGACCAGCCACTCTCCCTCCGCCCTCACCACTGAGCCCAGGCTGAGTGAAGTGGAACTCCTGCCAGGATCCCCTACGAGCCCAGCCAAGGACACCATCTCCATCCCGCCCTGCCCAGTGGCTTCTCACACGCCTCTGTCCGGGGCCCGGCCTCCTCCAGACACGTGGGGCGGAGGTGCATCAGGTGTCTCTACAGGGCTGTTGGACTCCGTGCCCCTGCAGATCTGGACCCTGCTGGGTCCTGCGTCTCCCCACTTCCCCCGAGGCCTGCATCCTGGCAGAGCTCTCGGGGAGCCCAGCCAAGACCCCTTCACAGACAGGCCGACCCAGAGCCGCTGCGGGAGACTTTATTTGCAGTCAGGTGGGGTCAGCGAGGGGAGCAGAGAGCTAAGGAAGGAGGGTGCTCTGGGGGGAGGGGGTCCAGGGAGGTCCCGTTCTGTGCTGTCGGCAGCGTGGGCCCAGGAGGAGCAGATCCAGGTGGCTGGTGTGGTGGGAGGAGAAGCAGAGGTGAGGCTTCGGCTGCAGCTGACCAGGGCAGCTGGAGATCAGGGATTGTCCTGCTCCTGGCTTCTGTGCCTGCTGGGCGGCTGCGGCCCCAAGAGCCATCGAGCTCTTTCCTGACCAGGGGTCTAAAGGCGTCCTCGCAGGTGTGCGAGGGGTCTGGGGGGGGTGATCTGGCCATGCCACGTGTCGGTCATTGCTGCCAGGGTTGGTTCTGCGCCTCTGGCTGGGAACCTGGGCGCTCCCCCTCCCCCACCCCCTCCTCCTCCGTGAGACCCCCCCCTCCCTGCCCACCTTGCACAGTGAGGAGGGCAGCTTTCTCCCAGAGTCAGTCAAGGGTGTATGGGGACCTCCACTTCCCTGCTCTCCACACAAGGATGTTGACAAAAGAAAGGAATTCCCAAAGCTCCCGGAGGACACCCCCCACCAGCCTGACCAGAGGGGCTCCCATCTGCTGGGCAGGAGAGCCAGACACAGCCCACGGAAACTCCGTGGAGAGAACGTGGGACTCGGCTGTTCCCGTCCCCTGGGGGAGGAGGACACTTACCCCAGTTATTCTGAGACACAGGTTTCTGTAGAAACAGAGGCACAGCCAGGGGTGAGAAGGGGCCCGGCCAAGGGTTCCAACCCCACCACACCCTGAGACCGGAAGCAGGGCCCTTGTGAGGGGAGGGGACCACAGGGAGACACCAGGACCGAGACACGTGGGCCACAGAGGGGGCACAGGGGGGCACAGGGGAGCCACGAGGGAGGGCACCCGGGAGGGGCAGACCTCTCACCCTTCTGTTTGGGCATGAATATGTTCTCCTCCTGGAATCCCTTGCGCTGTGCGAATCTCTGAAATTCCTCCAGAGCCTCTGTGTTTGGCTCAGGCGTCTTTCCTGTGGGGTGGGGCGGGCCGCTGAGCAGAGGGGCGGTGGGGACACAGCTCTGCCGCCAGCTGCTGACGGGAGGACCTGGCCACTGGCCGGCACTGAGGGTTTCGCCCTCAGTGGCTTAGGGCAAAGTGGAGAGGCCCAACGGCAGACCAGGAGGTCTGAGGTGGGGACTCGCTGAGCCCCGGGGTGACCTGGGGGCCTGAGGAGGCCAGTGGGCCCACGCCACTGGCCTAGAAGGACCCTCTGTCTCCATGACCCCCTCCCATCCTGAGATCTCAGGAAGTGACTCCTGCCTGCCTTGGGGACTGGACACCGCCCCTGAAGCCCCCACCCAGCTGACCCTCCTTCCCTTTCAGAGCCGGGGTCTCCCTGGGAGCACACCAAGGCCAACACCCAGAAGCAGGCCCGAGAGAGTCCTAGTAGCCACAGCTGCTGCCCATTCCACTGGCTTCTAGAAGCCCAGATGGTAGGGCAGGAGAGGAGAGTCTCTGAGGGGCTCTCACCCATGAGCTTTGCAATGCGGAATGTCTTCCCAAAATGCTGGCCTTCAGCAAAGAAGATGGAGTGGTCCTTCATGGGCAGATGCTCTATGTAAAAGGTCTTCTTTCCTTCTACTGTAGAAATAGAGCAAACAGCTCTTTAGCATCTTCATGCCTGGAGAAAGCATTCCAGGCCACAGGAAGGAAGAGTCTAGAACGTTTTGATGATGACTCCTAGCCAGCCTGGCCCAGGCCTTGCTGTGGCCTCAGTCACCGGACAGGAAGCCCCTCCTGGAGGGAGCCAGTCCCAGCCGTGGAGCCCAGGGGATGGACAGCAGAGGAGGTCAGGTGTTAGCGAGGCCCACTCTCCCGTCTCTACTCCTCCCTGCTTCCCGTAGGCCTAACTTTCCCAGTGGAGGAGCCAGGACCATTGGAGGGAGGGAAGTCCACGTCCATCTCTGCTGTGAACAAGACTGTGACAGCTGGTGGCTGGTGTCAGGCCACAGGCACCCAGGAAGGGAGACAGAGGGTAGCACCCTTGTCCCCAGGGATCAGGAGATCAGGCCAGACTCACCATCTATGTATTTTCCAGGCTCATTGGTTTTCTGCATCTGAACTTTTATCTCATGGCACCGACCCTCATGCCTGGAAAACAGGGGCCATGGTGCTCTCAGGATGCCCGCCTGACCCTGCTCAGCTTACCTGGTATAGTGGCCCTCCCTCACTTGGTGTCCCTGAAAATCCCACTGCACTCCTGCCTTAAGCATTCAGAGGCCAACTCCCAAAGCACAGGTGGGCCAGGGCAGAACACTTGGACCGAGGAGTCCCTCATGGTGAGACTCACATGATGGTGGCCCTGGCCTCCAAATTTCCACCTTCTAGGGTTGTCACTGTTATGGGAAACGCTTCTTTGTGCATCTTCTCCTTGGCCGTGTTCTTGTGACTTGCTACTGCCTTTTCGTACCAGGTCCCTATGAGCTAGAGCAGACCAAGGGGTGAGCCCACTCCAGCCCAGCCCAGGTCTCCCCGGGCCGTGACATGCCACCCGCAGTCTAAACAGACATTCCGGCTGCCGCCCCGGAGATGGGCGCGCCCCGACGTGCTGCACCACTGTGCTCAGTAAGCTGAGCCCAGAACTCTCAGATTGTGATCTCAGAGGGGCAGAGGGCTTCTGCTCCCCAAGGATCTGTTCTCGTTGGGGTCTGGACTCTGTAACAGGTGAATCTGTATTCCTGCAGGTCTGCCCTGTGAGAACTTCTGGTTCCAGGGGTCACCTGGATGGAACCCCTGACCCAAACCTGCCCCCGCTCCATCCCTGTGCCCAGGAGAGCCTGTGCCCCTATCCCAGTGCCTGGGGGAGCCTGGTCCAATGGCAGACTCCAGGGACAGCTGTATCTGACCGCTCCAAGACACACTCCTGAAACAGGGCTCGGGACCACTGCTCACCCACCAGTCACCAGCCTTTCTCCTACCCTCCCAAGGCCCCATGCAGCCTCACATTCTGTGCCTCCGAGAGGACAGACAGGGATTCCTGGGCCTGCAGGGCAGCCACCAGCCCGAGCAGCACGGCGGTCAGGAGCAGGGTCTTCATCTCTGGGCTCTGTGCTCACAGATGAGGCAGGTCTCTGTGTTGTCTAGAGGAGACTGACGCCTTTTATGTCCCCCATGGCCAGTAGCCCATGCCCACATGGCACTGACCACACTCCTCCTGTCCAACTGTCATGGCCAAATCTACGTCCATCATGGAGGTGGAAGGGTGTTATTTTTGGAATCTGATGAATAGCAACTCAGTGCTCACAGAGCAGCCATGCGATGAGGGCTGGGGAGGGGAAGACCCGTCATTCAGTGTGCTGGCACATGGGTCTGTATTTTAAAATGAGGGAGGAAGGGCTGGGAAGGTGGCTCAGTGGTAAAGCGCTTGCCTTGCATGCCTGAGGCCCTGGGTTCGATTCCTCAGCACCACATAAGCAAAAAGAAAAAAGCCGGAAGTGGCGCTGTGGCTCAAGTGGTAGAGCGCTAGCCTTGAGCTGAAGCGCTGAGGGACAGCGCCCAGGCCCAGAGTTCAGGCCCCATGACTGGACCCCCCCAAAAAAAATTCCAAATCAAACTCTTAGATCTGATAAACACCCTAAGCCACATATCATGACACAAAAATCAAAATATTCCATTAATTAAAGCTGGGGAAAAAATTGAGAGAATAATTCTATTCACAATAGCCTCAGTAACTAAATAAACTAAATATCTGGAAATAAACCAAGAAGGAAAGGTATCTACAATGAAAACTATAAAACATTGAAGAAGAAAGTTGAAGAAGATACTATAAAATGGAAAGATTGACCTGTAATCCTAGCTACTCAGAAGGCTGAGTTCTGAGAATTGTGGTTTGAAGCCAGCCTGGGCAGCAAAGTCCATAACTCATCTCCAATCAGTAAAAAAAAAGGAAGTGGAGCTGTGGCTCAAGTGGCAGAGTACAAGCCTTGAGCAAAAAAGATCAAGTACAGCATCAAGGCCCTGAGTTCAAGCTCTGACTGGGAGGCACACACACACACACACACACACACACACACACACACACACACACACACACACACACACACACACACACACACACACACACACACACACACAGAAGAAGAGATGGAAAGACTTTCTGTACCCATGAACTGGCAGCATTCATAGTATCCAATAATTATAATACTTTAATTGCAAATGTTACCAATACCTCCAGTATCTAACAAGATGACAGTGGTCTGATCAAAGTCAAAATTTCCCTTAGATGAGATACTGTGGATGCTCTGAAGGAATAAAATATCTACCCATATATTCAATGACATTTGCACAGTATAGGCCAAGCACTCTTCTAGACACAGGAACTCACCAGGGAAGGAAGCAAACCTAATGTGCTTGCTGTCCTGGAATTCACATTCTAGAGGCAAAAAAAGAGAAAAATACACAAAATGCTTGAGTGAACTGTGATGTCGCATATCAAGCTCTTGCCTTTAACTCCAAGCACACCCTTCATTGCCTGCTCTATAATAATGGAGGAGGACTCGTTGGCACTTTCCTTCTGTTCACAGCATGAATATAACTTTTATTAGAGGCCCAGGAAGCAGGGCCTTCCCCTCTAGTCCCAGGATGCTTCCAGCTCACTCTTTTCCATCCTCCTGCTGTGTAATGACCAGTGTCACAAGTAGGGGACATCGTGAGCTCTCTTTGTTGGCTCAGTGGCCCCAGCACGTGGCTTCCTCTTGAGCTCAGTGACACTCCACCAGTGGCTCCCAGCGAGCCTTGGGGCTTCCCAGCCCCAGGTCACCATATCTGGAAGGGAAGGGATATGGCCACCCGCCTTGCCCACCAGCCATGTGCACTGTCCATTACAGCTCTTCCCCTGGCAGCCCAGAGAACGCCCACCACCCCTGGGCCGCAAGCACACCAAAGAGGCAGGGCCTGAGCCTCGTGGAGGGGTCTCAGCCCCGTCAGTCCTTCCTCGGCTGCTCTCCGGCAGCCTGGGGCTGTTCTCCATTGTCCTCCTTACACTGGTGCTGGCAACTGTTCAAGTGTTCACCACACACTCTCTCCCTGTTCTGTCTACCGCGTGGTCCTGCCTCCTGACTGAACACTGATGTATATAATTACAAATTATTCTGAAAGGTCACAAGTGTGATGAGGAAAAAGCAAAGGGAACACAGTGGACAGGGAAGGTTGAGGCAAGAGGGGGTGTTTGTATTTTCAAGGGAATGGCACACGTCACCTCCCCGAGTTGACATTTGCACCTGGGGTTGAAGATAGTGGGGGAAATGAGCCATGAGAGTCAGGTGGAGGAGGAGTCAGCTGGGAGAGGCCCACAGTGCAGTTCCAGAGGGGAGAGGGAGCTGGGGCGGTGCCAGGAACAGACTGCAGGGTAGAAGGCTGCCCTCTGGGTAGAACACAGAGTGGGCAGGCCTGACGAGGTGGGCTCCTGGCTACTGCAAGGACATTGGTCCTTCCCTGAGTGGAATGGGGAGGTCCTCGGGGCTTTGATGGAGTACGGAGGGGGTGGGACTGACTTGGATGGGTTCTGGGCCACCATGGTACTTTGGTCCTTTCCCTGAGTAAAATGAGGAGATGCTGGGGGTGGGAGCTCTGACAGAGTCAGGACATGACTCAGACTTTTAGAAGGTCACTACAGGTTCTATACTGAGAACAGACATGGGGGTGAGTAGAATACACAAGCAGTTGGAAAGATACTGCAATAGTCCAGACCAGAATGCTACTGAGAGGACATCTATCCAGGCATCAGCGGTGGCAGCTGGTCAGCTGGGCTCCCAGGTCATCTGTAATAATTGGACAGCCATTGTGCAGGCTGACACATTCCCTGAGCCTCTCACGTCCATCTTCCAGACACCACAAGATCAAGTGGCTCAGGCGGTACTTCTGTTACACTCGAGTTCAGTCATGAGAAAACAGAGAAGCCACATTTTGAGAGGTCCATCTGGGAGTCTTTATTGGAGAGCCGACGGCTACGGGTGGACGCCTGTCACAAAGACCTGAAGACCCTCAACTACACTTAACACTGTTAGAAAACAGCCATAAGGACAGGAGAGGAAAGAAAGAACAGAAAAACAATACCAATAAACCAGATCAGCTCCAATGGAGAGCTGACCAGAGGGGAGCTGGAAACGCGAAGCATGGCATAGTGGTGTCTGGGTTGGTCCAGGCCTAATTAGGGACAGGGGCAGGGGGCAGGGTCACAGGAAACTTGAGGGTCTCATGAACTCAAGGCACGGGACTGACAGTTCCAGTAATCTATCATCCAAGTCCCTGCCCCTGCCTCTAAGAATTCAGGCTGAGGGTGGAGCTTCCCTGACTCTACCAGGAAGACAAGATGGCATCAGTTAAACCCAATTCCTATCATCCACCTCATGGTCAATATGGTACCAGTTTGACTCATATCCTTATTTCACTTTGAGCCCCACTGGATTTAGGAGAGGATCCCTAGCTGCCACCTACAGGGCGGTGCCACTGCCTGTGCCAGGCCCTGCCAAGAAGCTAAGAGTGGGATCTGCCTCCCTAATTAGCTGAAGCCTGTGCTATGCCCTGCTCACACACTGCTGTGTCCTGGGCCACCCCAGCGCCCAGCCTGTCCACCCAAGGTCACTGCCCTGGGACATGCCAATGCCCACCCTGTCCACCCAGGATCACTGTCCTGGGCCACCCCAGCGCCCAGCCTGTCCACCCAGGATCACTGCCCTGGGACACGCCAATGCCCAGGCTGTCCACCCAGGATCACTGCCCTGGGAATCTCCAGTGCCCAGGCTGTCCACCCAGGATCACTGCCCTGGGACACGCCAATGCCCAGCCTGTCCACCCAGGATCACTGCCCTGGGCCACCCCAGCGCCCAGCCTGTCCACCCAGGATCACTGCCCTGGGAATCCCCAGTGCCCAGCCTGTCCACCCAGGTTCAGTGCCCTGGGCCACCCCAGCGCCCAGCCTATCCACCCAGGATCACTGTCCTGGGCCACACCAGTGCCCAGCCTGTCCACCCAGGATCACTGCCCTGGGACATGCCAATGCCCAGCCTGTCCACCCAGGATCACTGCCCTGGGACACGCCAATGCCCAGCCTGTCCACCCAGGATCACTGCCCTGGGCCACCCCAGCGCCCAGCCTGTCCACCCAGGATCACTGTCCTGGGCCACACCAGTGCCCAGCCTGTCCACCCAGGATCACTGCCCTGGGACATGCCAATGCCCAGCCTGTCCACCCAGGATCACTGCCCTGGGCCACCCCAGCGCCCAGCCTATCCACTCAGGATTGGTGCCAACAACAATAGTGCAGGCGGCTGTTCCAACTCAAAGCTCCAGTCTGTCCCAGGTCACACAAGTCTTAGTTGTGTGGCACTGTGGCTTAGTGCCTTGCTCCCTACTCCCAGGGCCTCAGGGTGCCCTAGCTGTGGGAGGCACCCAGGGAGACCCTCAAATACAGCGAGTGGCTCCCACCGCTGCAGCCAGCCTTTTCCACTTCCGTTCTGTGCCCCGTCACAGAACAGGCTGAGCCTGAATTCTCTCTCACCCTCACCCCACACTCTCAGAAACTCCCCCCCCAAGAGCCCACAGAGGGAACCCATAGACACACAGGACCACCAAGCACTGCTGAAGCTCTTTATTGAGAAGGGGTGGGGGTGAGGGCAGGGGGAAGCAGGTGGTGGTGACAGCTGGGCCCAGGACGGGCTCTTTCCCTGTCCACTAGGACAGGCTCAACACAGTGCTGCCCCGGCTGCTCTGCAGCCTGAGACCTGGAAAGGAGAGGGGTCTGTGAGGTCATGATGGGAGGGAGGCCAGGGCAGCAGGAAAGGGAATGCTGGGCTCCTGAGGGCTTTGTCACCACCGAACGTTCTTCCCTCAGGCTGCCCCCATGCCATGTGTGAAGAGGGGACAGCTGGCCTCATACCAGTGCCCTGGCAAAGCAGGATGGGGCAGCCGTGAGGGTCTGGCCCTGTTCTGCTGGGCAGGCGACCATGGCAAGCGTCCGAGCCACCAACTGTCAAGTATCACAGCCACAAGGGGTTCAGGGACGCTAAAGTCCTGTAGGACATTCCCGAAGGAAACCTGAGCTGAGTGCTCGTGGCAGGGAGTCCCGCAGGAGCAGGGCCCACTCCTGCTGGGAAAGGTGGGCTCTCTTGCCCAGGGAGGCTCAGGGAGGGAGGACAGACCTCAGGGTCTCTCGAAACCCCATCAACCCAGCACTGGGGATTCTCAATGTCCTCGGAAACTCGCCTCTTACCCTAATCGCTTCCTGAAGAGCAGGTTTCTGTCAGAGAAAGAAAAACAGGATTCAGACCGCGGCAGCTCACTCGAGACCCCAGCTCCTCCATCGCCAGCATCTCCCACGACCCCAGAGGGACAGTCAGCATGGGAGGCGGCCTGACCCCGCGAAGTGACGCAGTGGCCTTCCCTCCATGGGGAGGCCCCACTAGGTGGGGGCCTCTTTCCTACCTCTTTGCTTGGGAATGATAGTGTTCTCTGTGTTGAGACCTCCGGCTCCTGTGACATTCGCAAAGTCCTCCAGGGCTTCCTGGTTGAAGTCAGGGTCGGTGCCTGCAGGTGAGGATGGTGGAGACAGGAGCGTGAGTGACTGTTGGCATATCAGCCCAGCCTGCAGGACTGAGCAGGCTGGGCTGCGGGAGGCCCCGCCCACCCTGAGGGGCCTGGCTTGGAGGCCGGGGCTGGGCCTGGAGCCTGGCTAGGCAAGGACCACCAGGGAGCCATGACAGTCCCACCACAGTCCACGGCAGCTGGGCTGGGACACAGGGCCACTCTCCGTTCAGCACCCTGTGCCTGGCCCAGGCCAGGAGGGGTGGCAGGACCAATGCGCCCTGGAGGAGTGGGCACCCGTCCATGGGGCTCGGGACACCGCGCCTTCCTCTGCTCCCTGCTCACACATGTTTTCTCCTGAGCTTAGGAAAAGTGCAGGAGGTTCCAGGACCTTGATCTCTGGTACAAAGGGCACTGACACCCACAAGGTGCCTGGAGGTGCTGTCTGCATGCAGCCCTCTCTCCCCATTTTTGTGCCTCTCTCCTGCTGGGACCCGCCCCCTCAGGAAAGCTGCTCACGACCCACACTGCAAGGTTTGCTCCTTGATCACACCTGAATCTCTCTGCCCACAGTAGTAACTCCCTCCTGCCTTCCAGGACAGATACCTAGACTTGGATTCTAGAAACTTTCCCCGGGGAAGAAGTGGACTGGAGGCAAAGGCAGAGAGAGGGACCACTGAACAGCATGACTCACGCGCAAGTTTTGCTATTTGGATCCGATATCCAGCAGCTTGCCCACACAATAAAGAACCAAGTGGTCCTCCCCACTTGACTTAATGATGTACACTACATACTTGTCACCATCTGCAGGACAAAGACACAGTATCTGATCCTGCAGCAAGGATTCAAGATGGCCCATGCTCTAGCATCGCCTAGGATTCCCTGACACAATGTTCCCACAGTTCGCTGGGTCCTTGCTTCCCACGGGCCCGACAAACCTGAGAGGTGAACACGTGTGAAAGCAGCAAGTCAAAGGTGGGTCTGGGGGCATACGACTGACCGGCAGAGACTGCAGGAAGCAGCTCAGCCCAGGAAAGACAAATACACTGTGCAGGGAACTGCTCGGGAGCCCTGTTCCCAACCCTGCCCGGAACCCAGCGATGGCCCAGGGGAAAGCCAGGACGATCCGGTAACTTCTGGAGGCAATCTCATCACACCAGGTCTGGTGTTTGTGTCAGGTGAGAGTAGTGGAAATATAATAGGAACCAGAAGGTGAGAAAAGGCCTCAAGTCGCAAGGGGTTGCTGGGCCCCCATTGTCACAGGGGTTGATTTGGGGGTGGGGCCCTCAAAGGCCCCTCAACTCATAGGCTGTGTATTTGCCTGGCTCATCAGTTTTCTTTAGGATGGCGCTCATTTCCCGGCACTGACCCACAATCCTGGAAGATAGAAGCTCAGTGAACAAGGCTGCCCTGATACAGGGTTCCTCTGGTGGGGGCAGCCATGGTCCACACCCACAGCAGGCCAGGGAGGGGCCAGGCCCGAGGAGGAGGAGCACGCTTTACCATATTTCAGGTTTAGGTAACATTCATCTCTCTGTACTACGTGGCAGCTCCCCGGGCTTCAGCGAGGCCACGACTCCTTGCACAGTAGAGTGGACTGTCCTCCCACTCACCCTGCTCTAGAAGGATTCTACTTGGACATCAGATGTCACTTGTTGTGATGGGTCTGCTGGCTGACCCTCACCCCGTCCAGGTCATCTCCATCGCTGGAAACACAGACAGCTGTGTCTCCATGGGCACACGATATCATGGGGGAAAACTCCAATCGTAAGACAGAAAAACAGATAAACAAGTCCAAGGTCACTGTCAAGGTTGGTGCCGTCTAAGGGCTGGATCCCAGGACTACAGCACACGGTCATGGCTGTCTGGGAGAAGCACTCCCAGATGGGGTCCACACAGGAGGGAGACCCACGGATACGGTGTTTATAGGTGTGACCCATCCAGGTGGGAAGTCACGGAGCTATGAGCCTCACAGAGCGAGAACCATGTGTGAATTCAGATTTTATACAGTACCCGACAAGCCTACTCCCTCGTGTCTGATACCTTCTTCTGGTCATTCTGCAAGTCCTGCACTCGTAGGGTTCCAAGCAGAAATGTTCTAGAAGGGCTATAAATCCTAGGGTTCATGAAACAGGTCAACAAGCTCTGATTGGGTCTGAGAGTGAAACTCCCTCCCCAGGGGGTCTGGCCAACAGGCACTTCCCCATCAAAGAGAAAGCAGGCGCCACCCACATACAACCCACAGTCCCCGTGAGGCCCCCCCCAGCTTCCCCAGCACCTCCTGACCCAAAGCCACCTCAGTGGTTCAGATGCCAAGGGTCCCCGGGGCTGAGACGGGGTTCCAAGTGCCATCTTCTTGCCCCCACCCAGCTTCAAGCTCTCCTGTGAGGCAAAGGAAGGCCAAGCAGGTCACTGGCTACACAGCCAGCAGCACTCACTGGAAAGCGGACTTGACTTGCAGAAGGCCCCCCTCCAGGGTCAAGATGGTCACGGAGGATGCTCTCTGGAATCCTCTTGCTCGATGCTGTGGCCTTCAAATACCAAAACCCTGACACCTGGGGAAAGTGCCTGTCCGTCGCGGTCTGGGAAGAGCTTCTGGGCTTGTGCTCTTCCCTGCTCTGGAGCCCCAAAATGTACTTTGGCCTCCAAGGTCTGCAGACCAGGAACATTCTCTAATCTCCATTCCCATCCCCAAATTACCGACCCTTCTCACCAGGCCCACCTGAGAGCAGGCTCCTTCAGTCCCAGGGGAGAGGGAAGCGTGAGGGGCGTGCCCACCTCCCACCCCTGCTGTGCTGTGGGCCGGCTTGGACCACACACCCCATGTTGCATCTCACATTCCCTTAGGGAAGGGGTCCAAGGGAGAAATGGGGTCTTCCACCAGCTGTCTCAGTGCCTTTCCCCATCTGAGGCTCACCTCCTGCTCCTCCTCCACCACAGTCGGAAGGGTCTGAGCCTGCAGGACAGCAACGAGGCCCAGGCCGAAGCTCAGGAGCAGGGTCTTCATGTCTGGGGTCTGTTCTCACAGCTGCTGAACAGCTTGCTCGTGGGACTGGGGGAGCCTGTGCTGGTTCCTCACTCAGCTGCCCTTTATACCACTGGATCCTGGAACCAGGGAACTTGGCACAGAACACAGGCCTGTCCCTTCCTGACCACAAACACGGCCAGCTCTGCAGTGGAGGATAAATGCCATTATTGTTGGAAGTCACTGAACAGCAGCGTTCCACCCCAAGGATGTGCAGGATAGAGGAGCGGACCCAGACGAGAGCAGCAAGGAAACAAGTGCAGGTGTGTAGCTTTCTGAAGGTACAGCTGTGTGATGGTGACCCCTCGGCCCACGCTACATGCCACTCCGTGTCTGCCATGCACGCTGCCACAGAGGATGCTGGGTGGAACCAGAGTATTGGGCTCCAGACTGGGCTCAGGCCTCAGTCCCTGTAGTACCCTGACTAGAGTGTGCACACACAGGTACTTAGCTGTACACGGGTCATCAATGGGAAAGATGGACAGGCTGAGAAGGGGCTGAGGCCACAACCTACAGGTTACAGCCCCTATAGCTGGAAGGTCAGGGGTTATCGCCTGAGGAGTACAGGGTAGTTTCCTTGACCCCCATAGAAGAGGTTGAAACACCACTCCAGATGTGTCTCAGGATCTGCTACTTGTCATGGCTTAGTGGAAGCAGTGGGCCTAAGAAGGCAAGAGAAGGCTGATGAGCCCCAAGAGAAGGTGCTGGGCTGAGCCATCCCCTGACAGCTGGCTCCGTGGTGGCATTTCCATCCCGGGCCAACTTCTGTGGCTAACATACCACCTTGTATGCATCTGCGTTTGGTCACTGGTTTAGATCTAAGTTGCCTTTCCCATCCCTCTGGTCAAAGACAGAATTCTCACACGCATGTGCCCCGGGGAGGCCAGCAGGACCTCAAGAGCAACTCCCGCCCTGAAAGGCTCTGCATTGCTCGGCTATGCTTTTCAAGTTTCACATTTAAAATGTAAAATGTTACCTGCTCTTTGTGCTTATCTTCCCAGTCCCGCACCCCAGTAAAAGATAATGTCTCAAGTCCATACTTCATGCATGTATTTGTGCTTGTGGTATGTGTGTGTGTGTGTGTGTTTCTGTGTTTGTGGCTTCTGAGGAACTCGGGACAGAGGCTTTAAGTTTTCAATATCTTTTAAATTCCAAATTAAAAGTGTCATATCAGACCTGAGGCCTTAGGCAGAAACTTGGGACAGAGGCAATGTTCCCAGCGTGGGAAACCACACAGCCCACTGCTCAACCTCCCTCCTGAGCCCACGGTGGGCCTCAGGCTCCTCTAGCTGCTGGTCCATGGTGAGTTTGGGAGCCTCCTCCCAGGGCTGCCCTGCCCCTTCCACCCCTGCACGGGCTGTGTCTCAGGCCCCGGCTCCACACCCGTAGCTTCGTCCTGGCTGGGTGTCTCGATCCCCAGCTGTGCCAGGACATGGGAGACATGGCGCTCCATGTCAGAGTCCGGCATATGCAGCCTCAGGTGTCAGGAGGCGCTGGAGGCAGGGAAGCTGTGCGTTGGCCAGGAAGTCCTCCGGATACAAGTCCAGCCAGGAGCCCAGGAGGCACGTGATGGCACTAGGGGCAGATGGGTGGGGAGCAGACTCGGACTCCAGGCCAGCATGGCCGCTGGTCTCCCTCTTGCCCCTGGGATGGTGGCGGTCCTTGCAGAGACCAGCACACCCAACACCAGCACCTTGGGGCTGTGGCATCAGTGACAGGCTGGCCCAGGAAAGGCCTGAAGAGAAACTCAAGGGAGAGATCCACGACCAAATGCTGTGCCATCAGCTCTGTCCTCCTCTGTACCTTCGAAACCCTTCTGCCTCTCTCCCCTGGGCCTCTACACGCTGGTCAGCAACACGGCTTGGTGTCCAGCCTGGCACGCATAGGGTTCTGCTGCACGTCTGTGGGGAGTCTGCTGCCTCATTCCCCATGGGCCCCACTGCGTCGTCTGGCTACATCCACACGGTTCTCCTTCTGTGTGTGGGTGCCACAGCATGGCCCTGCGCTTTGACACACACGCCTCACACCAGCTGAGGGCTGTGACCAAGCACAGATGACCCTGGCCCTACTCTGGGAATCATGGTGTGCTGGCAGAAGCCTGCATGGCACGGGCTCTGTGGACGATGGATGTACATGGCGGTGGGAGTGGGGGTCTCAGCCCTGAGCCCACCCTCTACTCCTGCTCAAAACACCCCCACCAGCCTGCTTAAATCTTCCTGGCTCCAGAAGGAGCCCCACAGCTCAAGGCTCTAGGGACAAGCACAAAAGGCGAGGGCTCCGGAGTTGGCCCAGCCCTCCCTCCTGCGCCCCAACACACACACATTTGTCACCACTGTGGAGCCACGCGCCCTCCAAGGAGACCAAAGCCCACTCACTGACAGAGCTGGTCCCGAGGGATGACATCCTCGCAGGAGTGGGCGAGGGTGTCCGTCTGTCCAGAGGGGCCCGTGGGCGCTTCACAAGTGCTGAACCTGGTGAGGATTTGAGCGTCACTGGCCAGCCTGGGGCAGCTGGCAGCTTCCTGCTCTTCTCTCTCCACTCCGCTCAGGGTCTGGAAATCGAACCTTCCCCTGGAGCTCCTTCCTATGTGCCACGATGCGCACAAGCCGCCGCTGCCTGATGATCCTGGGAGCCCAGACGCCCTCCCTCTGCCCTGCCAGCCCTGCTCTGTCCACACCTAGGTTGGGTCCCTCCTCGCAGAGAGAATCGCTTCCCTCTGGCCAAGCAGACACACTGCTTTGTCTGCGGCCTCAGAGAAGCAGAGTTACAGAGCAGGGATCATAGCCCTGGACGGGACCCTGCATGGGGCCAGCCTGTGACCTCCCTGCGTGATTCTCCACGCACTGGCAAGCGCCAACCAGCGAGTTTCTGTGAGCACCCACTTGCCAGCTCCGTTCCCAAGGCTGCCACTGCAGGTGAGGGCTCCCATGCGATTGGAGTTGGCGCTCACCTTGTGAACAGCAGGTCCAGGACTTGGGGGGTGTCCGCCACCTCCCTGTAGGTTTTGAGGAAGGCGTGGATAAACATGGAGTCCTCCAGCAACTGGGCAGGCACCAAGCGCTCCACCTGCTCCTCCAGTGTGCCTGCCTGGAGGAACTCTGCCCCGCTGGCCTCGTCCGTGTCTGTGGACGGGTCAGGACCCTGCTGGAGGAGAACCAAGGAGGGGCAGTTCAAGTGGCATCCAGAGAACTACAAGAACACTCATGGTCACACACCGACTCAAATACCCAGACACCACTGACCACGCACACACACACACACACACACACACACACACACACACACACAGAGGCACGTGCACACACAGGCACACACATACACAGACACACACACACACACACACACACACAGAGGCACGCACACAGGCACACACACACACAGAGGCACACGCACACACAGGCACACACACACACAGACACACACACACACAGGCACACACACACACAGAGGCACGCGCACACACAGGCACACACACACACAGACACACACACACAGAGGCATGCACACAGACACACACACACACACAGAGGCACGCACACACACAGGCACACACACACACACACAGACACACACACACACAGGCACACACACACACAGAGGCACACACACACACAGACACACACACACAGAGGCATGCACACAGACACACACACACACACAGAGGCACACACACACACACACACACAGGCACACACACACACACACACACACACACACAGGCCCGCGCACACACAGAGGCACACCCCGCAGGGAGAGCGGGTGACGAGCAGGGAGATGGGAGGTTTCCTGCCCGCACTGCCCCTGTCACCTGCGAATTCCTCCGGCACAATCTGGAGAGGCGGCAGCAGAGGCCAGGGCGCGCCAAGCGTCGACCCAAGCAGCCCCAGCATCCTCTCTGCTCTTCGCTCAGGCCTACGCATCCACCAGTACAACAAAAGCCAAACATTTTCTCAAGAGATAACGATCCACACAAGTTCTCCGTAGGGGCTCGTGTGGACTGTGGTTGCCTCGAGCCACCAGGGTTCTAAGTTCTCTGACCCATTGTCAGGGGTGTGCGGTCATCTCTGCACGCCTGGCCCTTGAGCTCTTGCTTCACACCAAAGCTCTCCAGAGTGTCCTGTTGGTGTCTTGGCCTGGCCTACACCATGACCACCACTGGCCAGCATGACCCCGGCCCCGACCCCCAGCCCACTGTCCCCAGGTGGATAGACTTGGAGGCAGCAGCGCCCACTGTGGGGGAGACACATACACGTGGGGTCACAAGCACACCCCTCCCCCTCTAGATGTACCCCTGGACATGACTGTCTCTCGGGGCTCCCAGCCCACACAGCCCTGATCCCTGGGGATGCCCTCAGGAGCTGCCTCCTGCCAGGTCCTCGGCTGTTCAGGCTCTAGGTCCCTGTCTCACCTGGCACAGGAAGGGCCACACATCACTGAGGCACTCCCTCCCACAGGGGACGCTTGCCAGGGGAGCAGGGACAGGAAACCTAATGCTACTCAAGCAATGCCTCGGGTCCCCCAGCGTGGTGTAGACAATGCCACCCAAACTCCTGGCCACGTGTTCCTCTGCTCCAGAGTCAGATACGAAGGGCTGAGCCTCAGAGAACAGGCCCTGGGGCCACAGGCCTGCCCAGGCCTGCTAGACCCCTGTGTCTAGCTCTGCCAGGAACACCTGATGGGCCATGGCGGCCTGGTTGATGACTGCACTTCTACCAGGCCGGTGACTTCGCAAGGAGCTCCAGAACAGGCAGTCAGCAGTCGGCAGCCCGTGGCTCACATCAGTCAGCTACTCAGAGAGCTGAGATCTAAGGATTGTGGCTCCAAGCCAGCCCAGCCAGGATGGTCTTGAGACTCTCATCTCCAAGGAACTGCCAAAAGGCAGAATCAGAGTATTGCTTCCAGTGCTAGAGCACTAGCCTGAAGCCAAAAAGCTCAGGGAAGGGCCCAGGCCCTGAGTTCCAGCCCGAGGACCATTCAAAAGGAAGGACATGAGAAGGAAGCTGAGTGGGATGCGGTCTGCCAGCAGTCAGGGAGTTTCCAGATGGCTACAGAAAGGCTAGGTTCCCTGCACACGGGTTTTCTTAGCTTCTTTCCCAACTACGTGGCATTGTCCACGTGGATGCATGGTATTGTCCACATGGATGCTTCTCACTCGTTGAGCCTGACCCCTGCAGAAGGAGCTGTGTGCTTCCCAACCATTTGCTTTTCTAGAAGAAGCTGCCAAGCATGTCTGTGTCAGGTGTGCTGGGTGGAGATGGGTCCACCCTTGGGTTGAAATCCCAGGCCTGGGCCTTCTCCATCCCAGGCGAAATGCATCTGCCGTAGGGATCCATGTGGGTGGAATCCTGACAGGTGCTTCCAAGACCGTTGGAGGCCAACCTGTCCCCACTGGAAGTAGCAAGGAACACAGATCCTTGTTTCCAAAACTTTGCACTTAGCCATTTTGTCCTCTTATGACTGAGACTTGAGTGTGTTTTATGGACTGAAGCCTATTTCATTTTCTTTATGGTGACAGAGCTGCTATTTTTTTTGCCCTGCACTCTCTTCCATGTGGCCATTGTTTTTCGCCTCTACTTCGACGTATTTTTCATCCCTCAAGGCCTGAGCCCTTGGTCCTAGAGGTTAGCTCTGGATTTGCCATGGTTCTTCCTTTAGTTATCATGATCTCTGGGCATGAATGAGATCCCTATTTTCTTCAAACTCATCTATAATTGAATTCATTCTCCTCAGCACCGCAAGGCATTGCTAGGTTGCAGCTGATGCACTGTTTTGAAATTCATGGAAGTATATTGAGAGCTAACCAGAAGCAGGAGAACGTGAAGAGCAAAGTCAGAGAATCAGTGCTGTGAGGCACTCTTCGGCTTTATGAGAGAATGATAGGTTGCTGATTGCAGACAGACACACAGAGCAATAGGGGAGAACGGATCCCTACGAAGCCAGGCGGAGACATTTGTGACTCTTGCCAGCATCGCGCAGGGAAGCCAGCCACGATAAAATGAAATAAAAATAAGAAGTAATATAAAACAGGGGGCTGGATGGTGGCTCAGTGGTAGAGCGCTTGCCTTGTATGCATGAGGCCCTGGGTTTGATTCCTCAGCACCATATAAGCAAAAAGAAAAAAAGCCAGAAGTGGCGCTGTGGCTCAAGTGGTAGAGCGCTAGCCTTGAGCTGAAGAGCTGAGGGACAGCGCCCAGGCCGAGCGTTCAGGCCCCACAACTGTACCCCACCTCCAAAAAAAAATAAGAACTTTTCAAGGACGAAAGGGCTACTAGCAGCCTGGGTGAGGAAACATTGGAGTGGGAAGATATAAGAAAAGATTAGAGGGCTAGGAAGTCGATTCCTCAGCACCACATAACAGAAAAAAATCAATCAATTAATTAATTAACAGGAGGTGAAAGGCCTGGACACTCTGGATTACCAACATTTCTCATAGAAATTCGGCACAGAGAAATGGAACGCCAAATCATGTTCATGCATCCGAGCCATTTGTTTTACTGTTCTTCTGTTTTGTGGTTCAGGGTGGTCAGCTTAGGGTCCGGGGAACGGGGAGAAGGTGTAGAGTCTGGTAATGAGAGAAGCTCCGTGTCAGGGTTCAGGGGAGCAGGTGGAAAAGCTGCCTCTGACAGGTGGATTTTCCTGCTGATTGGATGCCTTTTGGGAGGGCCCGCGTGGGAGGTCCTCCCTCTGCCACTTGCTGATGATGTCACACAGCTACAGTCCTTCAGACTGGGTGCTGCAGAGTGAAGGCCAGAGAAGAACAGTCGAGTCCCCCCACAAAGGCACACGGGCAAGTCCACCAAGGCAGGGCAGCCTGTCCACAAGTGGGGCTGGTACTGACATCGTCTCTCTCTCTCTCGCTCTTACTCTCTCTCTCTCTCTCTCTCTCTCACACACACACACACACACACACTTTGCAAAAAAAAAAACTCACAGCAGAACAGACACCTGCTCATGCATCAACTTCTTGAAGGTATCACAAGGTGACCTTGTGACTAAGTGACCTTGGCAGAGGTGTCTCAGGTACAAGTCCCAAACTATAACCCATAAACTTCATTAAACACTAGCCAGGTACTAATGGGTTCAACACCTGTAATCCCAGCTACTCAGGAGGCTGAGATCTGAGGATCACAGTGTATGCCAGGAAAGTCCATGAGACTCTTACCTCCATTTTTCCAGCAAAACGCCAACCAAAAGTGGTGGTGTGGCTCAGGTGGCAGAGTGCTAGCTTTGAGTTAAAAAGCCAATTGAGACCTGGAGGATC
The DNA here is from genome assembly GCF_019054845.1 of Dipodomys spectabilis. Classification (NCBI taxonomy): domain Eukaryota; kingdom Metazoa; phylum Chordata; class Mammalia; order Rodentia; family Heteromyidae; genus Dipodomys; species Dipodomys spectabilis. The sequence goes on from NW_024870744.1 coordinate 6,247,243, forward strand.
TAATTAATTCAGTATTTCTAGCCAGGTATCTGTGGCTCACACCTGTAATCCTAACTACACAGGAGGCTGAGATTTGAGGACCACAGTTTGAAGCCAACTCAGCTTGAAAGTTCCATGAGACTCTTATCTCCAATTAACCACAGAAAGCTGACAGTAGAGCTGTGACTTAAGTGGTACAACACTAGTCTGGAACACAAAAGCTCAGGAACAGTGTCCAGGCCTAGGGTTTAAGCCCCAGGATCCATGAAATAAAACAACAAAATGAAAGGAAACAAAAAATGCCATTCTGCTTGATGAAAGATTTCACTGAGAATAAAAAGTCAAGCCCAATGTAGAAATGTGAAACACAGAATGATAAAAACATGTATAAATTACACAAAGAACTCTCCAAATCCAATGATAAAAAGCAAACCAACTAAAACGTGGGCAGAGGTGGGTTGGAGACATGGCTCCAGTGGTAGAGATCTTTCCTAGCAAGCATGAGGGGTTGGGTTTAATCTCTAGAACCCCCCACAAAGTCACAAATGGTAAGTAATTACGTAAAAACATTCCACATCAATGTCACAAGAGAACCACAAGGTAAAACAAGATATTGCCAGGCACCAGTAGCTCACGCCTGCAATCCTTGCTACTCAGAAGGCTGAGATATGAGGACTGCAGTTCAAATCTTGCCTAGGAAAGAAAGTCCATGAGACTCTTTACCTCCAATTAACCACCAAAAAGCTGTAAGTAGAGCAGTGGCTCAAAAAGTAGAGTGCTAGCCTTGGGCACAAAAGCTCAGGACAGCATCCAGGCTCGCTGGCTATGGCCTCCTCGGGGCTGGTCAGAGGCCATGAACTCTCCAGGCCATCATTGACCCGAAGCCTACCGCCCAGCCTCCCCACATAGCATGGCAGGAAAGACATGCTCCAGCGTCTCCTCTGCTACCAGAACTCAGAGAGGAGCAGGAAAACAGCCTGAGGCTGAAGACGGCCCAGCCCCAGGCTCTTCAGGCCCACCGCCCTGCCCCCTCCCCTACCCCACGACGTAATCCATCTTCTGTGAAGGGGCTGGGACCACCTGCCTCCAGAGCCAAGGACACACAGAGGGGACCGATGGCAAGGTCATCCATCCTAGAGGCCCCGACTTGCACCCGAGTACCAGGCCTGTCTCTGTAGCGAGTTGGTGCCTGGCCTGCCTGCTGGCCTTGGGAGGACAGGGGAGACGGAGGTGTGGAGATGGGGGAGGAGAGCTTCAGCAACTTCTAGTGTCAAAGGAAGGTTGGCACTAAGCCTTTTCTCTAAAAGCCTTCCAGGGCAGCACGGGCTGCATGCCCTTGGTGTCGCTGACCACCGCCCTCCAGTCCCGCTAGCGGTTCCGGATTTCCTGGTGATTCTTGTGTACGGCGACAAACCGCAGCTTCTTCAGCACGCAGGGCCGGGGCAGCATATGCAGGTCCCACAGGTACTCCGGGGACAGCACCTTGGTGGGCTTGCGGAGCAGCAGGTACTTGTTCAGGTGGCTCTCGTCATGCCACACAGCCTCGATGTTGTTGGCCCGGTCGACCGCCATGGCCTCATGACAGGCCTTGGTGAGCCGGTGCACCTCCGCCACTGACCCCCCAAAGAAGGCCCCCATGTAGTAGAAGTCCCCCTGGTCGTGGGGGATGTAGGCCTGGGACTGGGGCCGGCGTTCGTAGGTGAAGGCATCGCGCTTGCTCGTGTAGAAGCCGGGGTGCAGGGTGCCGAAGAGCGGGGTCAGGATCTCAACGCCCACGTGGTCTTGGAACTTCATGTCGACGTCGGCGCACACCAGATAATCCATCTCCTGCCGGGAGGGCTGCTCCAAGAACTGGCTGATCATCTGCATGCGGCGCATGGACACGTCCTGCCAGCGCGGGTAGCTGGGCGCGGGCAGCACCGCCAGCCGCCGTCCCGGCCCGAGCCCCACCTGGGGCACGTCTGCGGGCCGGTCGGTGAACACGTAGTAGGTGACACGGTAGCCCACCATGAAGTGCTGCTCCGCAGACTCCAGGAACAGCCTCAGGAAGGTGATGTACCTGCAAGGGAGGACGAGGGGTGGGGGAGGTGTGGATGGGCCCGGAGTCGGAACCCACCCGGGTCCAGTGGAACCCACCCTCTCCTGCCAATCACCCTGCTCTGTCAGAGATGGGGACCACCAGCATCCCACAGTCCACAGCAGACCTGAGCCAGAGCCGGAGGCTTCCTGTGGCCCCACCGTTCTGTGGCAAATGCCAGACTGAGCGACACACCTGGATCCTAAAGGTGTCTTTGCCACGCTGCTGGACACCTGGGGCTCCAGGACACCTGGCCATCATCCCTGGGGCTCCAGGACACCTGGCTGGGGACCCTGGGACTCCAGGGCAGCTGTACAGCATCCCTAGGTCTGCATACTGTCTCCCCTCCTGTGGGCCTGTCCCTCAGCCCCATCTTAGGGAAGAAAGAGACTCTACACCCAGCCCTTCCTTCACAGCATGAAGTAGCCTTCAGACAATGGCCTCAGCAAACCATTTCTAGGCCTTGGATCCTCAGGAAGCGCAGGGAGCAGGACTCGGAAGGGCAGGCAGGCCAGGCAGATGGGCACATGAGGAAGAAGGGGCAGACCCACCAGCGTTTGCTCACACCCGGGCCTTAGCTCCAAGAGCAAGAGCTGTAGCTCAGGAAGTTTCCGCCTGCCTCATGGCCGGTCCTCCCTCAAGACTGCCCAGGGACTGGACCTCTGCCACGGGACAGGGCTCTCCACTTGCTGCCCACGCTCACCCTTCGTACCCACACCGCACGGACTCCTCAATGAATCCTTCTCAGGGCACCAAGCGCAGCCACCGAGGCTTCAGCCCCAGCGGACAGCGGTGGGGTGGCCGGCCGCCTTCCCGTGGGCTCAGCACCTGCTGGTGTCTGCTGGGCCCACACCGGGTCCCAGGGAGACAGCGTGGCCAAACGTGGCAGCAGGGCTTTTGTGCTGGGTGCTGCTCTAGTCCCCGGCAGTGGGACCAGAGTGCTCATGCTGCATCTGTGCCCTTCTGAGACCCTCCTGCCAGCCACCATAGCCTCAAGTCCCAGCCGGTGAGGTGGTGGCAGCCTAGGGCTGTCCTAGGGTCCTTCTGCACACTGCTGCTGCTGCTCTGTGACGGGCAGGAGCTTCCATCTCCACCCCAGGGCCCATTCCTGCACCCAGGCCTTTCTCCACGGCCTCCAAAGGGCAGCTGGGCCTGAGGCAGCTTGCTCACTAGCTCCCATCCAGCTGGTCCCACCAGCACCCCTGGGGTCCACAGATGGACTGCCAAGCCCAGGGCCTGCAGTCGGATGGTCTGGTGACCGGCGCCTTAGCCCTGCCTGGCATCCGAGTGTAAAGCAGGGGCCCCAGCTTGGCCGGCACCATGCTCCTGCTGCTCCCAGAGGAAGCCAGGCTCCTCCCTCCTCTCCGCTGCCTCCTCTAGCAGAGGGGGTGCAGCCACCCCTGGCTGAGGGGATAGAGGGAGGAGACCGGGCACCAGCTGTCAGGGGAAATGGCACTGGGCTCGACCAGCGGCTGAGCCATAGGGGCCCAGAAAGGTCACGGAGTGAAGGAGCTTTCACAACCACCCTTCCATCTCCCCCACCCTCCACCATGGCCTGAACACAGGACAGATCTGGGTGTCCCCAGGCCTCCGCCCTCCACCCTGCGCATCTCTTACTTTTTGATGGCAAACACAGATAACCCTACAGTGATGTTCTGAAGCCGGAACTGCTCATTCAAGATGTCAATGTTGAAGGTCCCCTCCCAGATGATGGGAGCCAGCCATGGAGTCAGGACAAGGACGTCTCTCCTACTGCACAGAGAAAGAGAGCCACACTCGGTGTGCAATGTGTGCCCACCGCCGTACCTGCCCTCTCCCCGGCTGCCTCTGTCCTCCCACAGGCAGACCTGGCCGTCACCAGGAGACCAACCAGAGGCAAATCAGACTCGAGGGGACCAGGCAGCAGCCATCCCCGAATGCCGGCCCTGCTGCCGCAGAAGGAGCTGAGATCTGCTGGCAAGGCTTGGAGTGGTCCTCACCCCACCCAAGCACCCCTTAGGGAACCCGTGTCTCTGCCAGAAACTCAAGTCAAAGAAACAGAACAGATCCTCTGGGGTCCTCAGGTCAACCTCCAATACAAAAAAAAAAACAAAACAAAACAGGAAACAGAACATTGAGCACTAATCCAGGAAAATCTAGAGCGTTTCTTTGTTGCTTTTTCCTGCCCTGTGGAGGCTTCAGGCATGGTAGCCAAGCCACAAGCCAGCCCAAAGAAACTGCCTGTGCATATCTTTGCCACAGACCCCTGCGCCCCTTGCAGCGACAGTCCATTTACTCACGCGAGCGTCAGAGCCATCGGCTGGGGATACACCATCCTGAAAACCAAAACACAAGTGTGCACAGGAGTCACTCGGGACCCTCGTCCCACGGGGCTGTGGGGCGTGGGGAGCCGTCCTTCACCGGCTGTGCGGGTTGCACCCCCTCATCACCCAGAACCAGAGCTGGTGGAAGGGCTGAGACTTCCAGTCTCTAATTTGTCTTTTCAAAGTGACAGAGGAACCAAGCACCCAAGGAACCACAGGGCTCGTGGACCCACGCTGCAGGCTGGGAGGGGCCTAGTGGCTCCTGTAACTCTAGGAGGGCTGAGCAGCAATCTCTTCCCTAGGGAACCATCAGATGCCCACACCAGCTCTCCTGCGCCTCAGACTGGCCTGTGGCACTTTCTGTGGCACCCAGAGCCCAGGCCTCCAATCTCAGGGTGTCAGAGACCAGCCTCAATGGCGGCAGGAAACCCTGTCCATGCCAGGCCTGTGACACTGGGAGCAGCGGACCCCACAGACGAGGAGCCCACAGGGCAGAGCCTGCAGCAGCCACCATTTTCTTCCCGTGATGGCTCTGGGAGTAGGTAGTCCGCATGGAAAGGGCAGGGAAGCGCAGCGCAGGCTGCAGCAGGGATGAACCCTGATGACACAGGTGACAAAATCACGCCACTCACAAAAGGGCAAAACCTGCTGGTGCAGCGGCTCAGGCCTGAAATCACAGCTACTCAGGAGGCTGAGATCTGAGGATCGCAGTTCAAACACAGCCTGGCCAGGAAAGTCTGAGATGTTTATCTCTAGTTAGCCACCAAAAGCCAGACGTGGAGCTGTAGTTCAAGTGGTAGTGAGCTAGCCTTGAGTGAAAAAGCTAAGGGACAGTGCTTAAACCCCGAGTTCAAACCTCAGTACTGCCATACACACATACTCAATGACATAGACACGGACACACAGACAAATATACACACAGACTCGGACACAGACTCAGACATATACAGACAGATAGACACACACACACACACATACTCAATGACACAGATGGAGAAAGACAGACAAACAGACAGATACACACACACACACACAGACACACACACACACACACACACATGAAGTTTAAGTCCTCGTTACGCCAGCCTGAGAGTATCCTCTTTAAATCAGGTGAATACAAAGGCACAATGCCTATGTGCATCTGATCAGATAAACTAATGTTTATCAAAATGAACTCCAGGAAATGGAAACAAGACGTTTAGTTCTTCATTGCTGGTTTTGTTTTCTTTTTTTCTTGTTTATTCATTTACCTGAGTTTGGAAGGGTAAAGGGGGCATAGAAATGGAGGGACAAAGGGTGAACAAATGCAGCAGTGGTACTCACTGGACACTGTGTTGAGAATGAACTCTACAACTTATGGGTGGGGTGGGGAGGGAAAATCAGGGAGACAGAGAGGGAAGGGGTGACATTGCCCAAAGAAAAATGTACTCATTACCTGACTTATGTAACTGTAACGCCTCTCTATATTATTTTTATAATAACCATTTTTAAATTTTTTAAAAAGGTTTTTGTTTTATTTTGTTTTGTCAGTTGTGGGCCTGGGCGCTGTCCCTCAGCTCTTCAGCTCAAGGCTAGCGCTCTACCACTTAAGCTAAGGCACTACTTCCAATTTTCTGGTGGTTTATTGGAGATAAGGGTCTCAGGGACTTTCCTGCCCAGGCTGGCTTTGAACCACAATCCTCAGATCTCAGGCTTCTGAGTAGCTAGGGTTACAGGTATGAGCCTTGACCAGGCAAAAATGTTTTGTAATTTAACAAAAAGTCAGTTGAGTGCCACTGGTTCAAGGAAGCAGACATTGCATGTGCTGAGCGCGCGTGAGCTGAGCCCCGCGGTCTCGTTGACTGCAGGAGAGGAAGGCAGAGCAACGCAGGGGAAGTCCCACTGCCCAGATCAGGCCCGGGCGGGGGTGCCCAGCCCCCTCCCCACACACAGAACAGCTTTGGCTCGGCAGGGCTGAGAAGGCAAAGAGAAGCCCATGGATGTGGGAGACACAGAAAGGCAGATGAGGACCTGGGGACCACCTGGTACAGGGGTGAGGCAGGAGGGTGGAAGGCAAAGCCATGCTCTCAAGAGGATCCTCAGATGGACGGCCCAGAGAGCCAGGGGAGCCCAGGGTCGGGGCTGGAGGTCAGATGGGAGCTGAGGACAAAGGGGGACAGGCAGGCAACGCTTTAGGGCAACTGAGGTGACAAAGGCTGCCGGATGGGACACACAGGTCAGGCTCCCAGCACAGGCCACGCAGGCCCTCCTCCATCCCTCAGCCTCACTCACCTGGACTCAGCTCCCAGGCCTCCGTGTGCCTGTCTGCTGGGGGTCCAGAACCCATAGCTAAGAGAAGGAAGTGGGCAGAGACAGCTGCTCAGGATGCAGGCCTGCAGGGGTCCGCTGCCTGGGCCCAACCCTCTGCTCAGACTGGCCTTCCTCCCCTTCCCCAGGCCAACCACCCAGCCCAGAGCCCCCGACCAAGTGGAAGGAAAATGGGCATCACTGTGAGGGCCAAGGGCACAGGCCAGGACAGGCTGGACACACCATCTAGCCCAGCTGAGGGTGGCAGCACCCTCATCCTGCTGGGATTGTGGTGTGGAAGGCAGCCCAGGGCCCCACCCGGCTCCGGCGGGCCACTCCCAAGCCTAGCTTCTTACCTGAAGAAAACCAGAGTGAGAGTCATCAGGAGAAGGGTTCCGGGGTGAAGCAAGTAGTGCTTCAGTTTTCCTGAAACACAGAGTGGGAAGTTCAGCTGCTCCCCCGCCTTCCCTCACCCCTCCCGGCATCTATTTCCTTTGACTTCCTGTGAGGAACCTGCGCATGCTGGGCCCGCGCTGGTCACTGAGCTACGAAAGTCAGGAGTTTCCATGGTTAAGAGTTGGAATATTGGGGTTGGAGGTGGAGCTCAGTTGGGAGAGTGCTAGGGAAGGAGTAAAAGCTTCAGGTATTGAGTTCAAGTCCCAGCTTAAGAAAAAAGAAAGGAAGGAAGGAAAGGAGGAAGGAAGGAAGGAAGGAAGGAAGGAAAGAAGGAAGGAAGGAAGGAAGGAAGGAAAGAAGGAAGGAAGGGAGGAAGGCAGGCAGGCAGGCAGGAAGGAAGGAAGGAAGGAAGGAAGGAAGGAAGGAAGGAAGGAAGGAAGGAAGGAGGGAGGGAGAGAAGGAGGGAGGGAGGGAGGGAGGCAGGGAGAGAAAGAAAAAAAGAGAAAGAGAAAGAGAAGGAAGGAGAGAGGGAGGGAACGAGGGAGGGAGGGAAGGAGGGAAGGAGGGAGAGAAAGAGTTCAAATACGGCTAACAGGCCTTCTTGGAAAGGCTTACTGAACACCACACACACCACCACCTGTGATTGGCTCAGGCCCCAAAATCAGTCCTTTCAACTCCCTGTACTACTGTTCTACCTTTACCTTACTGTTTCCTACTCCTTCAGCCATGAAACAAATAACTCCGACTAGCTTCTGGGAAACCAAGGAACCGGGCAGGGAACACCTGACCTCTCATTTGTGTATTTGGCCTGCACTAAGGTTGGAAGCCAGGCCACATTCCTGCTGCCCTGGCTTGCTCAGCCAGCACTGGAGCACTTGGGCCACACACCCAGTCCTTATTTTTGCTGATTATTTTGGAGATGGCGTCTCATGGACTGATCTGCTGTGGGGAGCTCCAAACTGTGATCCTCGGATCTCAGCCTCCCGAGTAGCTAGGATTGCAGGTGTGAGCCATGGTGCCTGGTGGCCACATACCTTGAATGTATCTTTTCCCCTCATGTATGTAGTTGGCACATGGTTTGGCTGTAGGAAAATCTAAGTGAAAACAACTTCTTAGTTTTCAAGTAACTTTCAAATTTTTAAGCTTTCTTTTTGTTTTTGGTTTTTTCACAGTGGTGGGGCCAGAACTCTGGGCCTGGGCGCTGTCCCTCAGCTCTTCAGATGAACTCTAGCGCTCTACCACTTGAGCCACAGCGCCTCTTCCGGCTTTTACTGTTTATGTGGTGCTGAGGAATCAAACCCAGGGCCTCATCCATGCAAGGCAAGCGCTCTACCACTGAGCCACCTTCCCAGCCCCATTAGTTTAACTTTTAAAACTAAGTCCTTTTTTACCTTATTGTTAATTTAGAAGGGTTATGTGTATGGAGAGGTTACGCTGACTTGGTCAGGTGATAAATCCATTTCCTCTGTCCCTCACTCTCTCCTTTCCCCTCCCTCCCGTCTGCACCACAGTCGCACAGTGCACTTCCACCCATGACCAGTGCGCTCCACTGCTGCACTTTTTTACCCTTCTCCCTCACATTCTGGGCCGCCCCCCCCCCCCCCGCCCTCCCACAGAAGTGCACTGAGCACACCATGTATAAGGTAAACAATAAGGAATCAGCAGAGAAAGAAATCAATTTTAAGTCCTTTGTTTCCGTATCTTTGGAGTTTGTTTCAGTATGTCTTTTATTTTTTATATATATGAAGAGGTGCTTGGCTATTGCGCTTCTATGATTCTCTCCTAAACTCTCTTCTTTTGGTGCTACTGTATGTGCATATCTAGAATCTGGTATACTTTGTCCTATCCCAGTGCATTTTCAATGTAACTTCTGCACATCAGGGAGAACCTGTGCAGTTGGTCTCTCTGATCTTGGCTTACCTCACTTAACATGATTTGTTCTAGTTCCATCCATTTCCCTGCAAATGACATTATTTCTTTCGAATGGCTGTGTAAAATTCCATTGTGTACAGGTACCCCATTTTTGGGATCCTCTCCTCTATTGTGGGGTATCTGGGCTGTTTCCATGGCTTGGCTATTGTGAGTAGTGTGGCAGTGAGCATGGATGTGCAGGTGTCTTTATCATAGCCTGGCTCGTGATGGTCAGGGTAGATGCCCAGGAGTGGTATGGCTGGTCACAGGGAACTTTCGTTTTTGAGGAAGCTCCAGACTGCTTTCCAGAGTGGTTGTACTGGTTTACATTCCCACCAGCACGGCAGCAGAGATCCTTTTCCCCCACACCCCTGCCAACCTTTCCTTGTGTTCAACTTCAAAATGCATGATGACAACAGGGATCCACTTTTAGTTTTCTGCACATGGCTGCCCAGTCCTCCCAACACCCATTGTTCAAGAGGCTGTTTGTTCCCCTCCTTTGCCGACTCTCAAACAACTGTAGTTACGCGCTTTTGTTTTCTGTGTCTTCCAACCTGTTCCGCTGATGCTCAGGTCTATTTTTGTGGCAATATTATGGCTCTCTAGCAAAGTCTGACATCTGGAAACAGCTGCCTAAACCAGGACTGCAGGGTCCACCTGTCTCTTCCCAGCCACCTCTGCCTGCTTCTCCTCTCCCAGCTGGTGCTGCTCCCTTGGCCCCGCCTCTCCTCTCTCCTGACCTGCCCCTCCTCTCCCAGGCCCCGCCTCCCCTCTCCCCGGCCCCGCCTCTCCTCTCCCGGGCCCCGCCTCTCCTCTCCCAGGCCCCGCCTCTCCTCTCCCAGGCCCCGCCTCCCCTCTCCCCGGCCCCGCCTCTCCTCCCAGGCCTTGGCTCCACTGCACTCTCCTGCCAGTGCCCACTACTGCGGAGCCACGGACATGAGGCAAGCTTAGTAGAACTAGGCCTAGGAGTTAGTTATTGGTGTGGGTGGTATTTGAAGTGCTTAGATAAACTAAGTGAAACTATTAAGTCTAAGCTATTGATATACAAACTCATCACAGGGTCATGGTTCAAATCCAGCTTATGGTTCAAATCCAGCTTAGGCAGGAAAGTCTGTGAGACCCATATCTCTAATTAACCACTACATAGTCAGAAGTGGAGGTATGGTAAAGTGGTAGAGGGCTAACCTTGAGCAAAAACAGGTAAGGAACAGGATTCAGGCCCCAAGTTCAAGCCCTAATACTGAGAAGAAGAAGGAGAAGAAGGTGGGGAGCCACCCAAAATGGATTACTGGCAATGTGGATCTGGTAGAAAAGCACCAACCTCCCAAGCAGGCTGTGTAAGAACAAAGCCCTAAGTTCAAGCCCCAGCATTGGCGACAACAATAGTAATAATAATTATTATAATAATAGTAACCAGCCAAAGTGGGCCTGGAAGTATGAATCAAGCAGTACAACACCAACTAGGAAGCAAGCTATGCAAGAGCAAGCCCCAGTTCAAGCCCCAGACCTGTAACAAAAAGAGAGAAAAAGAATACTCATGGATAGCTGCAAAGTATATGAAACATAGATTTCAACTTCACTAGTCATTAGGGGAAAGTATACTAAAATCACAAGGAGATGCCATTACATGCATTGTATAAGAATGAAAGGCTGAGCATATGATCTGTCAGGGCCGAGGGGAGCAGCTAGAGCTTTCAGAAGCCACTGGAGAACAGAGGACCCTACAAGCACTTTGGAAATTAACTTGGACTTCCTGCCCCTTGAGGAAGGAAATGGGTGTTCCCACAGAAAGACTAGTCTTACATTTGCCTCCCGCAGCTCCACCTGCCAAAGGTCTAACCTAGAAGCTAAGGCCAAGCTAGGTGTGACCATACAGTGGGGCAGTATGAGGAATGAACTATGGGTGAACTCAACCACCTGAAAGAGTCTCAAATTTAATTATTCTGGGTGGAAAAGGAGAGATTCAGGGTGTAATTCCTTTTATATAAAACTCTAGACGGGCCAGGTTCTGGTGACTCACGCCTTTAATCCTAGCTATTTAAGAAATAGCACTCTGAAGACTAAAGTTTGAAGCCAGCCAGGACAGGGAACTCTGTGAGACTCTTATCTCCAAGTAATCACCAAAAAGCTGGAGGTGGAGCTGTGGCTCAAGTGATAGAGCAAAAACTCTCAGGAACAGCGGGGGGGGGGGGGGGGGGGGGAGGGGGGGGGAGGGGCTCACTCCAGAAGCTGAGATCTGAGTACTACGGTTCAAAGCCAGCCCAGGCAGGAAAGTCCATGAGATTCTTATCTCCAATAAACCACCCGAAAAACCAGAAGTGATGCTGTGGCTCAAGTGGTACAGCGCTCACCTTGAGCTGAAGAGCTCTGGGTCAGCGCCCAGGCCCAGAGTTCAAGCCCCACAACTAACAACAGAAAAAAAAGCTCAGGAACAGCACCCAGGCCTGGAGTTCAAGCCCCAGGATTGGCCAAAAAAAATAAAGCTAGAAGTGGAGATGTGGCTCAAGTGGTAGAGCTCCAACCTTGATAATAAAGCTAAGTGAAAAAGTGAGGCCCGGAGTTCAAGCACCAGCACCCTCCACCACACACAGGTCAAACGCCCAAAACACGGGGATCCAGGAAATGGGACAAACATGAACAGATTCATCCTGGCCTGTCTGGTGACAGGAGGCCCCAGGCCAGCCTGGCCAGGACAGTCTACCTGCTGCCCATCAAGGAGAGGTTCAGGCAGGTGTGAAAAGTGGCCATTATTCCCATTTCCTCTCCCAGGAGGATGAGCTGCTAGCTGCTCACTAAAAGACAGGTGTCTGCAGCCTGTTGAGTCTGCAGCAGCCTCCCTGGGGACCGAGCTCCTTCCTCTCACGACCCTCCCGGAAGGCTCTGAGAGGCCAAGATAAAGGCGTCAATGGATGAGGACGCCTCTGGGAGTACTTCCCTGCCACCTGGGGAGGGATCTGGATCTTTCTCCCTCATCTTCCAAGCAGGGGAGACACCCAGGGCCAGGGTTCAACTCTGAAGTATCTGCGCTCCCCACAGAGGCTGACCCACGCTGAAGAACACCCATGGCAGAAGAAGGTAGCACACCCTGCCTTCCTCCCGAGGCTCCGTGGAGCCCACCTGGCTGCCAGGCCCTGGCAGAGGTGAGAGGGTGAGGAGGCGGGGCTGCTGCTCCCACCAAGAACTGTCAGGAGATCCACACTGACTGGGCCCGGCCATCGCCACTTGCTAGTGGGCATGCCACCTGCCTCTGTCCTCAGAGCTGCTCCCCTGCCCTGACTCCCACAGCCTACTGTCCCTTGTGCCCAGACACCAAGTCCCCGAGAGCCCAGGTGTCTTGTTCCCAGCCCAGCGGGGGCCTCAGGTGGCAGGGAGGCTGGGGCGCAGGGCCCTACAGAGGCCCCAGCTCCCAGACCACCTGCGCAGGGAGAGACACTGGCAGCACAGGCCTGATCCACAAGGCCTGGCTGGGCGGCGGCCCCCACTTGCCTCAGCGCCTCCTCCTGCTCACCTTCTGACCTGTGGCCTAGAAGGATGGTCACCCACCAGCCTCCGGGGTCTCTCCTTCCTTCCCGCTTTCTCCCCACAGCTCCCCACCATTCATCTCTCTCCTGACAGATCTGAGAGTTCACATCTCCTCGGGTCCTCTGGCGCCTGAGCAGGTGGAGAGCACAGCCAACAGAGGGGTCAGACGGGTCACTAGCACCCACAGGAGCCAGGAACGGGCAGCTCTGCCTGGCACTGCAGTCTCCACTGAGGCCCAGCTACTGTCCTACCACCACCATTGTGTCCCCACTCCACACGCCAGCACGCACACACACACACACACACACACACACACACACACCAGAGCCACAAACCCTCAGGGCTCCTGCCAACCCTGCTGCCTAACCAACCATCTCTGAACCTCTAGCTCAAAGCAACGAAGCCCCTAAGCCCATGGTGAGTCTCCTTTGTCCCTCCAGCTCACCTCTGGGATCCATGGCTCCCTGGTGCCTGTTGAGAGGCAGGAGCTCAGTGCTAGACCTCAGGCACAAAGCCAGACCCACTGCAGAGCCTGGCCCAGCCGCCCTGTCCCTTCTGGGCGGGGAGGCGCTCTGGCAGGCTTCTGATTTGCCCAGGTCTGCCTACCACAACCAGCCTCCTCAGTCCAATGACCCCACCAGAGATGGCCAGTGCCTTAGCCACACCTCAGACCCAGCAGGCCCTGGATGCTTCCTGCTGCTGTCAGTCCAGCCTTCCCTCCTGAGGGGCCCCAGCATGCTCACGGGCCCAGCCCCACTCAGCTCTCCAGCACAGGTGTACCCAGCCTGCCCCAGCTCTCAGCCCCTGACTCCAGCATGGACAGCTCAGCCCCCAGCCCCTATGTTTGCTGACACTTAGAAGGTTGAACCATTTGCTCCCGAGGGCTAGTGTGTGAACCAAAGATCCCTTCCACCTGCAGCTACAGATGAGCCTACAGGAAGGTTCAGGAGAAACTGTCCTCGGTTACCTTAGGGTCGGTGCTACCTGATGGACCGAGAGGAGGCCCCCACCTGGCCCCGGGGTGCCCACAGAGAAGAATTTGAGGACACACTGAGGTAGACCCCAAGGAAGTTTGTAGGGAAAGCAAAGCCAGAGAGGCAGTGTGTGAACCAGGCGTAGTGGGGTGGGCGTGAAGACAGGGGCTGCCGACACTCTTACATCAGAGGCACTCAAGAAGAAGGACGTGGGAGCTGGGCACTGGTGGCCACGCCTGAAATTCCAGCTACTCAGGAGGCTGAGATCCGAGGACCAAAGTTTAAAGCCAGCTCAGATAAGAAAGTCTGTGAAGCTCTTACCTCCAGTTAACCACTGGAAAACCAGAATTGGAGCTGCAGCTCAAAGTGGAAGAGTGCTAGCCTTGAGCAAAAGAAACTCAGGGACAGTGCCCAGGCCCTGAGTCCAAGCTCTATGACTGATATAAAAAGAAAGAAAGGGGGAGGAGGGAGGGAGGGAAAGAAGGAAGAAGGAAGGAAAGAGGGAAGGAAGGAAGGAGGGAAGGAAAGAAGGAAGGAAAGAGGGAAGGAAGGAGGGAACGAAGGAGGAAGGAAAGGAAGGAGGGAAGGAAAGAAGGAAGGAAGGAAGGGACGAATGAAGGAAGGAAGGAAGGAGGGAGGGAAGAAAGGAAAGAAGGAAGGAAGGAGGGAAGGAAGGAAGGAGGGAAGAAAGGAAGGAGGAAAGGAAGGAGGGAAGGAAAGCAGGAAGGAAGGAGGGAAGAAAGGAAGGAGGGAAGGAAAGAAGGAAGGAAGGAGGGAAGGAAGGAGGAAAGAAGGAATGAAGGAAGGAAGGAAGGGAGGGAGGGAGGGAGGGAGGGAGGAAGGAGGGAAGCAAAGAAGGAAGGAAGGAAGGAGGGAAGAAAGGAAAGAAAGGAAGGAGGGAAGGAAAGAAGAAAGGAAGGAAGGAAGAAAGAAAGGAAGGAGGGAAGGAAAGAAGGAAGGAGGGAAGGAAGGAAGGAAGAAAGGAAGGGAGGGAGGGAGGAAGGGAGGGAAGGAGGGAGGAAGGAAGGATGGGAAGAAGGATGTTAGGTTTTGAGGCTCAAATCACCTTAGTATGAGAGATCCCAGTTGATCTCCAGCCTGGCCCGTTCTGTCATTCGTGCTGTGACACTGCTTTGTCCAGCCACCAAGATCTCAAGGCTGCCTGCTCACTAAGCTTGGCTCATCAAGGCTGCCCAATCACTAAGCTTGGCTCATCAAGGCTGCCCAATCACTAAGCTTGGCTCATCAAGGCTGCCCAATCACTAAGCTTGGATCATCAAGTCAAACAGGATGGATTTTGTCTCATGCCTTCTTCAAAACAGGTGTCCATCCTTGAGATAACACATTTTAAAACAGGCTTTGTGTCCAGAGAAGTCATTTCCCTGGAATAAGTATCTCATCTAAACATTTCCAGTGGTTCATGCCTGTATTGCTAGCTACTGAGAAGGCTGAGATCTGAAGATCACAGTTCTAAGCCAGCCCAGGCAGAAAAGCCCATGAGACTCTTCTTTTTTTTTGGGGGGGGGTCCAGTCGTGGGGCCTGAACTCTGGGCCTGGGCGCTGTCCCTCAGCTCTTCAGCTCAAGGCTAGCGCTCTACCACTTGAGCCACAGTGCCACTTCTGGCTTTTTTCTTTTTGCTTATGTGGTGCTGAGGAATCGAACCCAGGGTGCAGGCATGCAAGGCAAGTGCTCTACCACTGAGCCACCTTCCCAGCCCCCCATGAGACTCTTATCTCCGATTAACCAGCAAAAGAAGCTAGAAGCTGGCACCAGTGGCTCACACCTACTAGCTACTCAGGCTGCTGAGATCTGAGGATCTCGCTTCAAAGCCAGGTGAGGCAGGAAAAGTTCATGAGACTCTAATCTCCAATAAACCACTCACAAAACTGGAAGTGGAGGTGTGGCTCAAGTGGTTGAGTGCTTGCCTTGAGCTGAAGAGCTGAGGGACAGCGCCCAGGCCCAGAGTTCAAGCCCCACGACCGACCCAACAAAAGCCAGAGCTGGAGTTATAGCTCAACTGGTAAAGCACCAGTTTTGAGCAAAAAAAGTTTAGGGGAAAGTAACCAGGTCCTGAGTACAATTAGCAGTAAATCAATAAATAATAAATCGCATGGAATTAACTGGGCAAATAGATAAGGTCAGAAAGAGAGAGAGGGAGCTACTCTTTTTCCCTTCACATTTTTTGTTTCCTTTTTACTAAACATTACAGCTCATGAGAGAATGTAAAGCTTAGGACAGAAACAGTGCTGAGATGCTTTTTTTTTGTTTGGTCATGGGCTTGAACTCAAGGCCTGGCATGGTCCCTGAGCTCTTTGTGCTCAAAGCTAGCTCTCTGCCACTTGGAGCCACAGCTCCACTTCTGTT
Source organism: Dipodomys spectabilis (assembly GCF_019054845.1). NCBI lineage: Eukaryota > Metazoa > Chordata > Mammalia > Rodentia > Heteromyidae > Dipodomys > Dipodomys spectabilis. The sequence goes on from NW_024870744.1 coordinate 6,263,056, forward strand.
AGAGCTAGTGGTTAATTGGAAATAACCACTTTCCTGCCTGGGCTGGCTTTGATCTTTTTTATTTTTTTTTTATTTTTGGGGGGCCTGAACTCTGGTCCTGGGTGCTGTCCCTCAGCTCTTCAGCTCAAGGCTAGTGCTCTACGACTTGAGCCACAGAACCACTTTGTCCCGACCCGCAGGACGTCAACGAGGGCAGTGAACCTAAGCGAGAAGGAATGAAGGGACAAGAGACACGAAGAATGGCAGCAAGACAGGGATTCTGATCAAGCTGCAAATTTTTATTTTTCACACAGGGGTATTTATATGCTTGGAATAAGGAAGCTTTTTCATTGGCCATTAAGGAAGCTTTTTCATTGGCCATAGCAGCTGCAAGATGTTTGCTTCGTGCCGGGTGAAAAGGTGGTCCTTAGCAGCTGCAGGGTGTTTGCTTAGGGCAGGGTGAAAAGGTCGGATTCAGTAAACTCAGCCTCAAGATGTTCCAGTGAGATAGTCAAGCCTATCATGTTGAGAGACTCCCTTTTGGCTCCCGACATCTCCCCCTTTCTTATTTAGAAAATTGACCATCAGTTGTTGGCTGCTCTTTTTAAGGGGGTGACAGAGGCTCTGTTCCTCTAAGGGCCCAGGGTTTTTCTCCGCTCCCGAGCGTCCTCACTCGGGGAGGGGAATTTTACAGGCCTTGGCATGTTTTTTGAGGAGACGGCTTGTGGGTATGCATGCCAACCGTCATGCACCAGAGCTTGCCACTCAGGGTTCTTGGGTTTGGGGATCTTGCGGATCCATCTCCCTGCAGTCTTACCTGCATCCTTAATTTGAGCATTTTTTCTTCCTCCCATAGGTGCACCCTCCCCCAAGCGGAGGGGCCTATAGGAGGAGGGGCGAACCTATCCCTTATGGCAAGGGCGCAATAGGTCTTGCCTGTTGAATGGTCAGGAGTTATGAATAAGGAGAAGGGTTTTCTAAATAAGAAAAAAAAAGGGAGGGGGGTTCCCACTGGAACAAGCTCATGGCAAAACACTAATTAAAAGCCTGGGGTAAATCCTAGATCTCAATGCCTTGGTCTGCCCTATCAAGGTGATGGTAATGAACCTGTATGGGTTTAGAAGCCAAGAGATCAATCTGTTGTTTAATAAAAGTTACAAGCCCATTTAAAGCAATCCTCCGATGTTGGTCTGTACTGTTGAGCGGAGGTAAGCCACTTTGTTTCCACAGTCAACCGTTTGGCTCCAGCTACCGGGGGCCGAATAAAATCCCCCTTTGCATTCGCAGAGGACACCAAAAAGAGTGGTCATGAGATTTTTTGTAGCTGGAGGGCCAAGGCCACTGTATACAAAACCCCTTTAAAAGAAACACTTCAAACAGGAGGGTCCACGTCTGGAGTTCTAGCTGCAGCTGTAAGAGAAAAGGCATCATCCTCAGGGGGAAGGTTTCCCCTGGGTTGTGGTAAGCAATTAACCTATTTTATCAAGCGTTCTGGCAGCCACCTTGGGGCCGCTTGTTCTTGATCTAAAATACAGGCTGAACCTCGCCCCCAGATAAGAACAGGATCTGGGCCCTTCCATTTGCCTGTAAGGGGGTCTCGCCACATGATAGACAGGTGGGCAGAACTGGAAGATGGGTGCCAATGCCTGTCAGCTGCCGAGTGGCCTTCATTGTCCAGAGTTAGAAAATTAAGGGCGAACAATGTGTGACTAAGGCGATCCCTAGGAGTGGAAAATGAAAAGGCAGAGGCTTTGAGGCAAGTAAGCCAGGTTTTTAGGGTGTGGTGTGCTCGTTCTACAATGCCCTGACCTTGGGGGTTATAGGGAATCCCAGTAGTATGACAAATCTGGAAAATAGCACAAAACTGTTCAAACTTGGCACTGGTATAGGCTGGGCCGTTTGTCTGTCTTTATGTGGGCTGGTTTTCCCATTACAGAAAAGGCTAGAACAAGGTGAAAGAGAACATCTTTGGCAGTTTCTCCTGAGTGTGGTGAAGCAAAAACGAACCCGCTAAATGTGTCTATGGAGACATGTATATATCTTGTTTTTCCAAATTCAGGAAAATGGGTAACATCCATTTGCCAGATTTGATTGGGTAGCAGTCCACGGGGGTTAACACCCAGGTGTGGTACAGGAAGGGAGACCACACAGGCAGGGCATGCCTTTACTATCTCCCGTGCTTGTTGTCTAGTAATTTTACAAAGCAATCGAAGGCTCTGGGAGTTTAGATGGTGGAGATTATGTAATTCTGTAGCCTTTCGGACAGACCCAACAAAAACCGGAAAAATGGAACGAGTGGCCGCATCAGCTTGAGCGTTACCCTGTGTAAGAGGGCCAGGGAGATCAGAATGTGCCCTAATGTGTCCCAGAAAAAACGGATGTCTCCTGGCCTGAATTAGCTGTTGAAGCTGAGTAAATAAAAATGCCGCATTGGAAGAAGTTTTAATAGCGGGTGAAATTTCTAGCAAGGGAACAGAATGAGCAATGTAAGCACTATCTATATAAATATTAATAGGCTTATCAAAAAACGTCATAAAAACCTGTGTTATAGCAAATAACTCCACAAGCTGGGCTGATTGGTAAGGGGCATCAAAGGTGGTGGAATGGTTGTTAACAACAAAGGCCGCACGGCCATTGCTTGAGCCATCTGTAAAGACAGTGAGGGCTTGAGAAATGGGAGCCTTTTGAGTAACCTTGGGAAAAACAAATGGATATAGCTGGGCAAAGTGTAAAAGGGATCATTGGGGAGATGATTGTCAATTAGTCCTAAAAATCCTGACAGGGCGATGCCCCATTCATCCCCAGTCTGAAGTAAAAATTGAGTCTGGTCATTGGTGTATGGAATTAAAATGGTATCAGGGTCCTTGACGAAATATTGTCAAGAAAGCAAGTGACCTTTGATAATGATAGAGGCTACCTGGGCAGGGTAAACAGCAATAACCTTGGGGGATGTGGTGGGTAAATGGACCCAAAGCAGGGGACTGCCCTTATTATTGGAGTGGGGAATCCGTTGCCAAAACAATCCTGTGGGTGTATGAGGGGTATGTAAAATAAGACCAGAGGAAGATTATAGGAAATCTGTGTAACAAACGGCTGGGCAATGGCCTCAGTAACTTGGGTTAAAGCATTTCGTGCATTGGGAGTAAGCTCTCGAGGAGAGGAGGGGTCAGAATCCCCTTTTAAAATCTCATTAAGAGGCAAAAGCACGCTGGTGGGCAACCTTAGGTATGGCCTAAGCCATTGAATATCTCCAAGCAACTTTTGAAAATCACTAAGGGTGTGAAGATGGTCTAAACGAAGTTGAATTTGAGGAATCCGAATTTGATTATTTTGGAGTTCTAGACCCAAGTAAGTATAGGGCTCCTGTGTTTGAACTTTATCGGGGGCAACCTGTAGTCCCAGGGCAGTAAGGGCTTTATAAAGGTCTAAATAACAGTTTCTAAGTTCGTGGGTGTCAGGTGCAGCAAGCAACAAGTCATCCATATAATGTAATATATAGACGCGCTGCCATCGTTTTCTCACAGGGTCCACTGCCTGGGCAACATATTTTTGACAAAGGCTAGGGCTATTAGCCATACCTTGGGGGAGTACCTTCCATTGAAATCTTTGCATGGGGCCTTGAAAGTTAATGAAAGGAAGGCTAAAGGCAAAATAGGGTCTGTCCTCAGGATGTAGTGGAATGGTAAAAAAACAATCTTTTAAATCAATAACCATTTTGTAATAGTCCCTGGGAATAGCCACTGGTGTGGGAATGCCTGGCTGTAGCGCTCCCATTGGGCGCATAGCTTTATTAAAGGCATGTAGATCTTGTAAAAGGCGCCATTTGCCTGATTTTTTCTTGATAACAAAAATAGGAGTATTCCATGGTGAAGTAGAGGGCTCTATATGGCCTGCCACCAGCTGTTCCTCTACTAACTTGGAGGCAGCCTCCAATTTTTCTTGGGTAAATGGCCACTGATCCACCCACACAGGGGTTTGGGTTTCCCAAATGATTTTATCTGCATGGGGCACAGGAGGGTCAGGGGCCGATACTAAAAATCCGAATACCCAAGCCCATGTTTATCTGTTTTTTGGGTAGCTTGGATGGGCTTAACGGTTCCTTGTCCTGATTTTCCAAGACCCATACCAGGGACAAAATCTATACGGAGCATTTGATGTGTAACCACAGAATTGGGACTAGCAAGAATAACTTCCATCTGGGTCAAGATATCCTGGCCCTATAGGTTAACAGGGAGGTCAGGAACAACAAAAGGAGTAACAGTTCCCCTATTGCCCTGTCAGTCCAATTAAGAACCCTGGAGCAGACCAAAGGTTTTTTGACTGCCCTGTGCCTTTAAGGTCAGTTAGGGACGAGGTAAGGGGCCAACTTGGTGGCCAATATATTTGGGAAATAACTGTGGCATCCACAATTCCCTGAAACTCCCTTCCTTCAATTCACAGAGTGAGGGTGGGTCTTTTTTTGAGTGATAGGCTGAACCCAATACGCATCAGAAGACCCCAAAGAAGCAGTTCCTCACGGTGTGGTCTGAGCAGTGGAAGAACACCCTGAATTTAATGGGAGCAGTATCAATTGTGCAAGCCTAGTTCCAGCTGGAATAGCTGCAATCCAATTAATGGCCGTGGCCAAAATTTTTATTTCTCCTGTATAAGCATTATCAATAATACCAGGAAAAACTTGGCCACCTTGTAAGGTAGCAGAGGCTCTTCCAAGAATAAGGGCACACATATGAGACGGAAGGGGGTCCCAGGGTCCCAGTGGGTATTATTTGAGGTCCTTGTATAGAGTCTAGTACTGTGTCGGTGGCGGCACAGAGGTCCAGTCCTGCACTGCCTGGGGTTGCCCGCTGGAGGGAGGCAATCGTGGAGAGAGGTGGGGGGCTGGTGTAGGACCGGGAGTTTGGGAGGGGACAAACCCTATCGCCCCTGGGCTTGTCTTGGGGATGGTCGGGGCCAGGGGCTGGCCCCGAGGGAAGTTTTCCCGAAAAGCGAGAGAATGGGCTGTCCGAGGGCATTTGTTTTGGATCTACATTCGTTGGCCCAATGACGGCCCTTACCACATTTGGGACAAAGAGTGGCAGGGAGTGGTCTACCTGTAGCTTGGGAGGGCACTGTCCCTTGGCTTTGTTTGCTGAAGGGACATTCACATGCAAAGTGACCAGGTTGTTTATAATTAAAGCAAGTACACGAGCCAGGGACTGAACTTTGAAATGCCTTGGTAAAGGCAGCACCTATGGCGAGCCCCATGGCGTGAGCAGTCCCTACTCCAGCACAAAGCCTGAAGAACTCAGAGAGGCCACCCTTGTTTTTATGTGGCCGGAGGACATCTTGACATGCCGGGTTAGCATTTTCAAAGGCAAGATGTTTAACAAAGGCACTTTCACTTTCACTCGGCCCAAGAAGCCTTTCCTCGGCCAAGTTAAGCTGCCAGACAAAGTCACTGTAGGGTTCATCTGGCCCCTGTCTAACTTTTGCCAGAAAGCAGTAGCCGATCCCTTTTGAGGGAGATGCTTCCAAGCATAAAGGCCAGTGTTTTGAATTTGTGCCAAAAGTCCAGTAGGAAAGTGCGCCTGTTTAGCATTGGTATCAAAGGGCGCATTACCCAAAAGTTTAGTATAGGTCCAGGTTTTTGAAGATGTTTTAGTGTCCCGACCCTCAGGACGTCAACGAGGGCAGTGAACTTAAGCGAGAAGGAATGAAGGGACAAGAGACACGAAGAATGACAGCAAGTCAGGGATTCTGATCAAGCTGCAAATTTTTATTTTTCACACAAGGGTATTTATATGCTTGGAATAAGGAAGCTTTTTCATTGGCCGTTAAGGAAGCTTTTTCATTGGCCGTAGCAGCTGCAGGATGTTTGCTTAGGGCCGGGTGAAAAGGTCGGATTCTGTAAATTCAACCTCAAGATGTTCCAGTGAGATAGTCAAGCCTATCATGTTGAGAGACTCCCTTTTGGCTCCCCACACCACTTCCGGCTTTATTCTTTTTGCTTATATGGTGCTGAACAATCGAACCCAGGGCCTCATGCATGCAAGGCAAGCGCTCTACCACTGAGCCACTTTCCTAGCCCATGGCTTTGCATCTTGATCCTCAGCTCTCAGCCTCCTGAGTAGCTAGGATGACAGGCATGAGCCCCCAGCGCCCAGCTCCTATGTGCTTTTAATGAAGCTATTCATTAATACAGAGGCATTTGTCTCTGCGTCCCTGGCAGCTGTTTCCCACGCTCGGTTTCCTGGATCTGTGCTGCTCTGCAGACCTCTGCGCCCACCGTGGGGACAGACACTGGGGGCTGTCTGGGCCCCCTCAGTAGACACGTGCATGAGGAGGTAGGGCCTAGCTTCTCTCTGGCCCTGAGCTCATACAGCCTGTGCAGGCTCCCACCGGGCAGAGGTGTGGATGGCCAGGCCAGGCCAGGCCAGGGGGAAATGGAAGTTCAGTAAAGAGCCCATCTGTCTGACTGCAGTGGGCCAAGCCCCTCTCTCCAGGTTGCGCCTTCCACTCTAGGTCAGCCTGGCTCTACCCCTGGAGCCCCAGGGAGTGGGGTGGACAAGGAGGCCCTGCCCCTCCCCCAGCTGCCTGTGTCCCAGGGGACCCCAGGGTGTCTGCAGGGCAGAGCAAGGCTTGGGGGGCAGAGCTGGCGCTGGAGTGGTTGGTCATGTTATCCATTGTCCCTAGCCTCTTGGGGAATCCACTGTGTCACACCATATAAAACCTAACTCAGGCTCTCCGAGGAACCAGTGGAAGACAGAGCTAACTCAGATGCTCAGTGGAAACATCCACCCAGGACAGCTCACTCTCCCCAGGCCTCCCCACCCAGGCCCACAGGTCGCTTTGCCTTGTAGGCCTCTGGTGTCTGATTTCGGGGCCCAGTTGCCAGCAGGCTCAGAGAGGGTACAGACCGCCTGGGAGCGGCCAGTGCTGTCAAGATGATAGAGCTACTAACACCTGACACCCAGAATCTGCTACACCAGCTGAACACCCTCCTGGAACAGGAGTCCAGATGTCACCAAAGCTCTGTGGCTTGAGGCTGATCCAGTCTGCCCACGACAAGGGCCTGAGGATGAAGTGGATGGTTTTCGGGAGGACCTCATGACAGTCCAAGCATAGTTGCTACAGAATGTCCCCTCCCAACCACCCCAAAACCAACTCATAAATGGGCAAATTTGGTTCTCTGTGTAGAAAAAAAGTTCCCGGAGGTATCATTTTCTTCTATAATTGAAGAATTGAAATATAATCTTCAAAATAAACCAATGGAGTGGAATAGCAAAAGGGAGAAATCACCTCGCTGCTCTAGTCCATTAACACTTGAAAGCATTTATTGTGCATGCAGCAGAACACCTTAATTTCTTTAATTAATTCCTCTAATCAATTTAATTTGTTACCACCCCTTTGATAATGGTCATCATTTCAATCAGTATAGGGAACTGGCCTCCTTAATAGCCTGCATTTTTTGGGGGGAGGGGTCGGTCATGGGGCCTGAACTCTGGGCCTGGGTGCTTTCCCTCAGCTCTTCAGCTCAAGGCAAGCGCTCTACTACTTGAGCCACAGCGCCACTTCCAGCTTTTTCCGCTTATGTGGTGCTAAAGACTCGAACCTCATGCTGCAAGGCAATCACTCCACCACTGAGCCACCTTCTCCAGCCCCTTATCCTTAACTTTTGTAGAGGATGCTTTAGGGTGACCTGTCGGTTTCCCCAAAGGGCTGATACATTTCAACACCTGAAAACATCAGTGTTAACTTTGAATTGGCAGATGCAACCTGACCAGCTATTGTTTGGTACTGAAAGACCCCAGATTCCTGGGATACTTCTGTCAACAGGAGGGCACCCCAGAAAACTCAGACTCCCCACCCCAGAAAACTCAGACTCCAGGCCGGGAGATGCAATAAGCAAGAGGAGTTTATTTGACGTTTGCGCAAACGGACTCTCTGTCTCGAGCAGACAGGGAGCCCCGAACCGAGGTTACAGGCATTTTTAAAGGCAAAACCCACAAGATTAGCATATAACACCAGGTATCCCCGGGATTGGCCCATTTAAAAGTCACTATGTACCCCAGCAATCATTTTTACTATGCGGGGAAGTTTATAACACTCTTTGTAAAACAGTTGGCTCGGGGCAAGTCTAGGGGGAGCAGTCACCCTGGAGGGGAGTTTACATAGTTACAGGCTTGTGATTGATTAACATTTGGCCTAGTTTGCTGAACTTGCCAGGTGGTCCTTATCTTGGGTCCTAATCTTGGGTCCCATTCTTGAGTCCCATTCTTGGGTCCCATTGTTGGGTCCCATTTGGCCACTTGGGGAATTTACTTGTTTACTCTTTATTTATGACCACAAACCTTGCCCCAGGGGCCGGCATCTGGGCTCCAAGACTCTTTACTCAATTCCTTATTTCCAGAAAATGGGGGGTTAGTGCTAGGGCGAGCAAGTTTACAAAAGCAAAATCAGCAGTTAGCAATTGTAAAATATAACTCTAATTTTTAATCTTTCAGGTACCTTTCAATAAAATTATTGAAATGTCTCCTGGCTCTTCTCCGGTCACCATGGGGCCCCAATTGTTTTTGTTCTTTCTTTCCTCTCTAGCCTGTTATGAACAGTGTTAAGTATATTTGTGGGCTACAGGCCTTTGTAACAATTGGCTGCCTGCAGACCGCTAGTGTGGTCTGATCCTTCAAAATGCGGCTTCTCTGTTTTTTCACCTTACACCAACATCAGCTTCAAAACAAGGATGTTTCCTCTTGCTGATTGTGCTCAACACTATCCTGGAAATTCCAGCCCAGGAAGTTAAGCAAGAAAAGAAGTAAGAGGCAAGGCAACCATGGCTCATGCCTGTAATCCTAACTACTCAGGAGTTTGAGATCTGAGGATTACAGTTCCAAGCCAGCCTGAAATAGGAACTTCATGAGACTTTATTTCCAGTTAACGACTGAGTGGAAAAAGCCAGAAGTGGAACTGTGTCTTGAGTAGTAGAATGCTAGCTTTGAGCACAAAAGCTCAGGGACAGCACGTAGGCCCTAAATTCAAGCCCCAGGACCAGCACCAAAATGGGGAGGAGTAAAAGGAGGAGGAGGAGGGGAGCAAGGGGGAAGGGGGGGAGGGGAAGAGAGAGAGGAGGAACAGACATTCAAAGAAGTAGTAAAATGATGTCTATTGCCAGATGAAAAAGCAGGAAGTGTCGCTGTGTCTCAAGTGGTAGAGCGCTTGCCTTGAGCTGAAGAGCTCAGGGACAGCACCCAGGCTGAGTTCAAACCCCACAACTGACAAAATAAAAAGGGAAACCCCCACAAATTTAAACATTCAAGTGATTATGTAGGGAAACTGAAGCCCTTGAACGCTGCTGATATCAATACAAAATAGAAGAGATGCCATGGCAGCACTTTGCCAGTTTATTTCTTTTTTAAAAAAAAATCAAAAGATGGAGCTGGGCATCAGATGGCTCATGCCTGAAATCCTAGCTCCTCAGGAAGCTGAGATCTGAGAATCAGGGTTTGAAGAAGCCCAGGCAGGAAATTCCATGAGACTCTTATTTCCAATAAAATACTCAGAAAAATGAAGCTGTGGCTCAACTAGTAGACTGCTAGCTCTAGGACCAGCACCAAAAAAGAAAGAAAGAAAGAGAGAAAGAAAGATAGATAGAAAGAAAGAGAGAAAGAGAGAGAGAAAGAAAGAAAGAAAAGAAAAGACTTATAAGACAGCTGATACCTAGCTCCTTGGGGGTCAAGATCTGAGGATTACAGGAAGGTACACCCTTAGCCTTGAGATCCTCATCTCCAATGAACATAAAAAGCTGGAAGTGGAAGTGTAGCTTAAGTGGTAGAGGGCCAACCTTGAGCAAAAAAAGATCAGGCACAGACCCCAGGCCCAGAGTTCAAACACCAAAAAAAAAAAAGTAAAATAAGATAAATTAAAAGTGGAGTGGGGCATCCAGGGCTCACACCTGTAAATGTAGCTCTTCAGGAGGCTGAGATCTTTAGGATCATGTTCAAGGCCAGCCCAGGCCAAAAAGTCTGCCAGATACCATCTCTAAAATGATCAGTTGCCGGGCACAGGTGGCTCACACCTGTCATCCTAGCTACTCACAAGACTGAGATCTAAGGATCACGGTTCAATGTCAGCCCAGGCAAGAAAGGCTGTGAGACTGTTATCTCCCATGAACCACCAGAAAACCAGAAGTGGCACTGTGGCTCAAGTGGTAGAATGCTCCTCTTGTGCTCAAGAGCTCAGGGACAGCGCCCAGGCCCAGAGTTCAAGTCCCTTGACTGACAAAATAAATAAATAAATAATCAGTAAAAAGCAAGGCTAGAAGCCCAGTTCAAGTAGCTGTCAGTCTGTCAATCAAGCAAGCTGGCCCTGTACCAGCAGGGGAAAAAATTAAATAAAATTATCCTATGATCTTTTTTTTTTTTTTTGCCGGTCGTGGACATGAACTCTGGGTCTGGGCGCTGTCCCTCAGCTCTTCAGCTCAAGGCAAGCGCTCTACCACTTGAGCCACAGCGACACTTCGGGATTTTTCTGTTTATGTGGTGCTGAGGAATCGAACCCAGGGCCTCATGCATGTAAGGCAAGCACTCTACCACTGAGCCACCTTCCCAGCCCATAAAATTATCCTATGATCTTGTCACCTTATCCCAAAGAATCAAAAGCAGAATCTTGAGTTCATGAGTGACCAAAAGGGAGCTCAATAGCCTGAGCCTTACAAGAGACTGCTTCATGTAAGTTGTTTGCTGAGAGCAAACCAAAGCTGATCAAATGCAGGTTCATTAAAATAAAGTTCAAGCTGGGTGTTGGTGCCTTATGCCTTTAATCCTAGTTATTCAGGAGGGTAAGATCTGAGGATCACAGTTTAAAGCCAACCTTGAAAGTCCATGAGACTCTTATCTTCAATTAATCACCCCCAAAAAGCCAGAAGTAGAGCTATGGCTTAAGTAGTAGAGAGCTAGCCTTGAACACAAAAGCTCAGGGATAGTGCCCAGGCCCTGAGTTCAAGCCCCACGACCAACACTAAATAAAACACACACACACACACACACACACCCCAAATTTCAAGTGTTTCGAGATGAAGGCAAAACAAAGATGAAAGATGTTTCTAGACATTTCAAAACTCAAAAGTTTTTTTTTTAATCACTGACCACAAGCCTGGCCAGAGGCCAACTCAGGGTGTTTCAAACTTACTTCAAAGAATGCAAACAACAGGAAAGGTAAAAGGGCTGGGCAGGAAAGACTGTGACGCTCTTATCTCCATTAACCAAAGAAAAAGCTGGAAGCGGCATTTGGCTCAAGTGGTAGAGTGCTAGCCTTGAGCAAAAGATGCTCGGGGACTGCGCCTAGGCCCTGAGTTCACACCTTAAGACCAAAAAAATAAGGGGAGGTGGCAGGAAAGGATTTTAAGCAACATAAGGAAGCAATCCAGCCAGGTCCAAGTGTGGCCTGGCCAGTCATTAACTCAGGTCGGCTCTGAAATGGGGTGTGAGGAAGTCCTTATGTCTTGAGGGAAGCATCAGTTCTCAGCAGATGGGGTGACTTGTCCTTACAACTCTGCTGTCCTGGAAGCCAAGGAGACAGTTGAACGGGGACACTGGCTGGCCTGCCTCCATGCCCCCGCTGCTAGCCTCATCTCTCTTGCTCATGGAAGCCCTGAGGAAGCCACTGCCAGGGTCTCCCCTTCCTGCCTCCTGACCAGCCGCAGCGCCCGTGCTGTGAACAGCCCTCCCCTTGGACACTGTCTCCTCTGCTATGGGCCTTGCTGAACCTCCAATGTTCTATAAACAGACCGTGCTTTAAGAGACAGAGCGCTGTGCGGGGCACTCCAGGGTTGATGGGTGTTCGGGGAACAGGTGAGTGTGGAGGGGGCCTGGGAGCCCCCCAGAGACTCACCCCAAAGGGAGGATTCCCAGAGTGAGTGAGATGAGCAGGAAAAGGCAGTGTGTTTTTATGTTGGGTAACAGTCTCCACTATTTTAGGGAGTACTTGGTTTCCTTCACAAAAGTGCTGCTCACAGTGAAAGCAAGATGGCCGCTCAGTGGACTCCGGTCAACACCCCAGGCTATCCTGTCCTTTCTCATGGAGTAAGGGAGCCCCAGGACAAGCTAGAGGGGCTGGGGCATGCACACACACAGAGGCTGCCAAGGGCGGGCTTCCTATCAGCCAGGCTGCCTGGCACAGCCTCTGCTGAGCGCCAAGCAGAGACCAGCACTGCGGGACGCCCACGCCCTGGGGCCTACCTGCCCCACCATAGCACGACAGCTTTGTCCTGGGCATGGATTTGCAAACCCCCACTTGGGAACCTTGGGTGTGCCTTGATTGCTTCCCAACCGGGGGAAAAGTCACAGCCTCCCAAGATGGTGGGCTGGCTCTCAGTGGGCCACATGGGCTGAATGGCACGTCCGGACCTCAGCTCTCCTCCTGCAGTTCTGTGGCCTCTCGGCAGGGTGCCCACCACTTGGAGGCTGGAAGCAGGTACTACTGGGGGTCCGTTATCCTGCCTTCTCCCACCTTCTCCTGCCACAGCCACCCACAGACAATCCCTAGCCTCCAGCGCTTGTTCCCTAGATCCCCGTGCTTCTCCCTCCCATCAAACGCTCACTGACACTGAAAACTTGGCAGCCCGGTAGTCAGAAGACAAGCAGGCTGACATCTAATCCCCTCATGGTAGCCACAGATGTCAGACCCTGGGAGTGCTCGGCCTGCTAGATACACAAAGAACTGTGACAAAGGCCTTCCACACCCACAGGAAGTCATCCAGCCTAGAGGACTGGCAAGGACTCATTTGCTAGGGGCTGGGTTTTGTTTACCATGGGATAACGGAGCCTTTTCAAGAAAGCCATGAGCGTGAACACACACGTATAGACGAGGGCATGACATCCGGATGCAAAGGTACTTTTTCTGCTTGAGTGGGCCTGGACCCTCGGTGTTCCCGCTCTCAGACGCCTGGCTCGCTGCTGGTGTTAGCTCACTGAGCTTAACGATGACTAGACACTCACTAACCTTGCTCTAGGTTGGCACCACCATTTGCTGTCACACTGAGGGGGATTTGTAGAAAAGCTTTGGCTCGCATGGGTGGAACTCACCAATCCTTCAGTGTGCTCACAGGCCCGCTGACTGGAGGGCTGAAAGCCCAGTGAACATGAAGAGCACGGCACACCATCCCGCTTCACCTCATAAACATTACAAAGACCCTGCGTCCTTGGGGAGGTGGTTTGAATCTGGGGCTCCCCTACTACAGCTCTGTGACTGGCAATCTGGTCTAGTGATGGGTAGAATGGTCTGGGGTGAGGGTGTAAATGAGTTGAAATCCTAACTCTCCGTGGCTGGAATGGGGAAGTAGGGCTATTACTAATGTGGCCAAGGCAGAGACACAAGGATGGGGTCTGGTCCAGTGTAGCTGGGGTCCTGATGGAAGGGAAGTTTGGACAGTGGAGGAAGCCTTGGGAGAGACTGGAGACAGGCTTTCACTTAGTCCGGAAGTAAGCCTGGGAATGTGGCTTAGTGGTAGAGTGCTTGCCTAGCATGAATGAAACCCTGGGTTCAATTCCTCAGTACCCCATACACAGAGAAAGCTGGAAGTGGTGCTGTAGCTCAAGCGGTAGAGTGCTAGCCTTGAGCAAAAGAAGCCCAGGGACAGCGCCCAGGACCTGAGTTCAAGCCCCAGGACCGGGGGGGGGCGGGGGGGAGGCTGGCGGGGAGGAAACTAGCCTGCCCTGTCAACCCTGGGCCTTGACTGCCTTCTGCACACATGGAAGGATTACAGAGCTCTGGGGACAGGGGCAGGGAAGCCCGGGGAGCTTGGAGGAACACCATATATCTTCAAGATAGGATACTTAGGGCTGGAGGACGTAGCTCACTAGAGAACTTGCCAACAGGTGCAAGGCCCTGGTCGGACCCCAGAACTAAAAACCAAAACCCTGGCCACAGAAGGAAGGCCCACCTTCCTGGCCGCTGTCACATTCTGTGTGACTAATGCAGACGGGAGGCTGACCGGCACAGGTGCTTTGGAGTCTTGTGGGGTAGTGGTTGGTTCTTGGCAGTGATCCATCTGCCTGCACTACAACGCACACAGGGATTCAACTACCCGTGTCCACGAGAACCAGGCTTAAAACCCACCACGCAGGCGCACACTCCTGGTGGATTCTGTCGGCACAGCGCGTCCTGAGACGCTAAGATTCTGCCCTTTGGCTGGGACCCACTTCTGCCCCTTGCGTGGCCAGTTCCGAACCTTTGCCGTTAGTGTGGTGCCAAGAACTGCTCCTTCCCTCTGGGGCTGCAGCATGCGCTGACACTCCTCACCTTGATTTAGTAGTCTACTGGCTCGTAAGAGCTACAGGGGCTTTGTGCACTTACTCTTAATGAGACAGTCTAGCCAGGCACCCATGGCTCATGCCTGTAATCCTCGCTAATCAGGAGGCTGAAATCTTAGAATCACAGATAGAAACCAGCCTGGGCAGGAAAAGCCCATGAGAATCTTATCTCCAATTAACCACCAAAAAGCTAGACGTTGAGCTGTGCTCAAGTGGTACAGCACTAGCCTAGGCACAAAAGCTCAGGGATAGTAGCCCCAGGACTGGTACAAAGCAAAAGAACAAAACTGAACAGTTTGGCAAAAATCATGTTAATAGCCATTTATGGCACTGAAATTCAACTTCAGGTCATTTCATAGGCCGACCACTGGATTAACCTCCCACCTGCCCCTAGGGGTATTATCCCTGCTCCCTCCTTCTGGTCTGGGCTTCCTATTCCTTCCCATTTCCTCCTTTCTATGAACAAAACATTCAGCATCTTTTCTTTTTTTCCCTTGAACTCAGGGCCTGGGCACTGTCCCTGAGCTTCTATTGCTCAAGGCTAGTGCTCTACCTCTTGAGCCACAGCGCCACAGTAGGCCTTTTCTGCTTATGTGGTACTGAGGAATCGAACCCAGGGTTTCATGTATGTTAGGCAAGCGCTCTACCACTCAGCCAACTTCCCTGCATTCAGCATCTTTTATCTACTGTGGTTTGAACTCCCATACTCAGGTTGGGATTCGGTTGCCTCCCTAACAGGAAGAGAAGTAGAACTTTCAGAAGTAATTAGGCCAGGAAGGCCCACTCCATGCAGGGATAAAGGCTGTTAGCAGGGCTAGCCATGTGCATCTGGTCCACAATTTTCCCTTGACCTTGGGTTTTGTCCTTGCCTCTCTGCATTACACACCCAAGGCTCTAGCACCTGCCAGTCTCTGCCTGCCATTGCAAGAACTTTTATCAACTCCATAGTCTCAGGTACGTAACAGCCACGCAAGGACCCAGCGCTTCTCCTTCAGCAGCACTTACCTTCTACCTTTTACAAATATCCGGCCACAGAACTCAACGCTAGCTACCTCCATAGCATTCTGTAGGTGCCCCATACTCTAGAACTTGACTGTTTTGTGTGCATATGCCAGTCCTGGGGCTTGAACTCAGGGTTTAGGCACTGTCTCTGGGATTTTGTGCACAAGGCCAGTACTCTACTACTTGAGCCACAGCTTTACTTCTGACTTTTTTTGGGGCGGGGAGGAGGGGGTTCACTACTGGAGATAAGCTCTTCCCTGCCAGGGCTAGCTTCCAGCCATGATACGCAGAATAGCTGGGATCGCTAGGAAACTGGGGGAGAAAGGAACAGGCCAGACTATATCAACAGGCAAGCACTGTTTATTAAAGCGCAGCAATGAGAGCCAGCAACCTTTCTGTAGGATGGAGGCTGTGCAGGGAGGTGGGGTTGGAGTCGGGCTTTTACGGGGTCTAAGCAAGGAGACAGAGGTTACGGAAAGGCTGTTAGGGCTGGGGTGGTGGTGGGGACTTTTGTTAGGCTCATAATGGTAGGTTTATGGCCAGGCTTAGGTTGGATTGCCGGCCTCGGCACACACCTGGGGTTCTTCCTGACCTCCGTATGCACCTGGGATCATAGGGCAGGGTCAACCCTTCAGTTGTCAGGAGACAAATGGAAAAACAAACACCTAATCCTCTAAATTAGGTTGAGGCCACACATGAAGGAAACACACACTGAAAACTTCCTTTCATCCTGATGAATAAAAACAAAACCGTATCAGGGAGTAGATGAGAGAAAAACTAAAACAAAATGAAAATTAGTCTTTAAAATTACAGCAACACTCGGGAGGGGAGGGGGGAATGGAGCTGGCGGTGGCTCTTTTGAGATATTGTCCTATCACAGACGAGTGCGGTGAAAGGGTCTCTCCAAGGCTTTGCACCCCATGTTTCATTCCTCTATATTTGGAGTGGGGGGCACTCCACGCAGACCACAGCGTAGGACGAAGAAGATTCCTGGGCTTTCTTTTCACTCTAGTCTCTGGAGACGAGTCCAGAGGTCTTCCTGCATTTTTTTTCTCCCAATGGCATCACCATTTACCAAGCTGATGAAATAAAAATAAATGCTCTGATTCATCTTTTTTCTTCCTGCAATAAGCCATAAAAATCTCTCTCCCTTGGTTCAGCTTTCTGGCAGGCATTATGATGTGCTTAATAGTCCACTGTCGCTGCCCAATTCAGGCCGAGGGTTCCTTGTGGAAACTTACATTGCAATATGTTTGACTGTTTTCCATTTTCTTGTTCTCTTTCTTTCCTTTGTATTCTAAAATGCAAGTACGGTCGTGTTACATAGTCCCTCGCTATATCACTTTACTTATCGCAGCTTTACTGTGAAAGCACCCATCCTACAAAACCACATGGAGAGCGTCATGTACAGAGAAGGGGGCTTATTGTCAGCAGGGGTCTGACAGGCTAGCTCTAGCTCTCTCTTAGGACAGAGTAGCAGCAGCCTGCCCCTGGGTAAGGCAGTACTTATTGTCTAGGGGACTGGCTCGGGTGAGATGTGAGAGCCAAGTATTCCATTATGGTGGGCTAAGATTTATGGCAGCTGCCCAAAGTGTAGGTGAGGCGGCCTGCTGCTACCATTGATGGCTGTAACTGACCAAATGGAGGAAGCTGGTTACCAGCTGCCTGCACCAAAAGGGCCCTTGGTCCACCAATCTGGGGAGAAGAGCATGTCAGACTAACACACTGTCCTGTTTTTTAAATCCAATTCTGTACTGCAGTTTTTGCTGTATCACAGGATGTTTTTCTGCTCTACCACTTGAGCCATAGCACCACTTCCGGCTTTTCTGCTTATGTGGTGCTGAGGAATTGAGCCCAGGGCCTCATGCATGCAAAGGCAAGCACTCTACCCCTGAGCCACCTTCCCAGCCCCTGCATCACAGGATTTTATGGTATATATTATTCATATACTTTAATTATTTCTACCTAAAAAATTTTAAAATACCAAAATATAAACATTCAATAATTCAAACATATTAAAATATTAAATCAAAATAACTATACTGTACACAATTGAAATGCAGATGCTACTAGTGCTTGCACAAGTTTGCCAGCATGTGACTGTACATGGCACACTACTGTCTGGTGGAATGGCAGGAGACTGAGCACAGCACCGTGCTCCGAGTCCTGGGTGCTGACTGGCTCAGGGACTGCAGCCACCATGTCTGCTGTGCCACGCCGTCCATGCGCTCAGCATCTGTCTACTTCACACTGATGTCTGATTGCTGCTCTGCGGTTTGATTTTGTTGTTTGGTTTTGGTTTTGGGGCTTGAACTCTGGGCCTGGACACTGTCCCTCAGCTCTTCAGCTCACCACTTGAATCACAGCACTACTTCATTTTCTGGTGGTTTATTGGCACTAAGAGTCTCATGGGCTTTCCTGCCCAGGCTGTCTTTGAACCATAACCTCAGATCTCAGCTTCCTGAGTAGCTTGGATTACAGGCATGAGCCACTGATGCGTGGCTTCTGAACAATTTTGTAACATGGATGAGATGAAATCAGCAAGTGAAGAGGATGAAGAAGAACTACAGGCTGGAGAGGAGGAGGAGGTTGGCGTAACACTCGGTCTCCTTGCAGCCATGGTCAGAATGGCCAAAGGACTTGAGTGGCTGAGGAATGACACCCCCAGATGCTGTGTTTGTTGCACTTTGTAAATACAATCAAGAGCCGCACGTCAGTTTATAAAAACCTCCTCACTCAGAAGAAAATCAGCGCCAGCAACTCCCCATAGCGGTGTCCAACACTTGAAGAGATCAGTTACAACTACACCTGCAGTGGAAATAGAAGTCACGGCCCAGGGTGAAGACGCCGCACCACCTGTGAAGCGCTGGTGAGCGGAGCCTTCAGAGGAGCTGCCGGGCTCCGCTTGGCTGTGCAGTGCACTCACCTCATTATCACGTTCAGCGCCATCGGCACTGCACAGCTGCTAAGTCATGATCTTCACCACTCGGGTTGTTGTATTTCACTGGCGAGTACTGATAGAATTTTATGCTACTAAATTACATAGACATGTACTTGCCTAGTATGCACGAGGCCCTGGGTTCGATCCCGCAGTACCACATAAACAGAAAAAGCCAGGAGTGGTGCTGTGGCTCAAGTGGTAGAGTGCTAGCCTTGAGCAAAAGCAGCTCAGGGAGAGTGCCCAGGCCCTGAGTTCAGTCTATAGGACTGGCAAAAAATAAATAAAAGCATATGAAGTCTTTGTAAGAGCATGGGAAAGGTTTTTAAGAGAGCAGAGTTTATAGAGCCTTAAAATATATATGTAAATAAAATATAATGCTGCTACTTTGCGGATTTTCACCCACTGCATGGAGTCTCTGGAATGTAATTCTCGTGATAGGTGAGGGAGGGCTCATGCCCTCAAGCTTGGCTCATGCTCAATACGTAGCAGCTCACAATTACTGGGACTGAGTACGTGGTTTGTGGCTAATTATAGCCAAGGAACTAAATGTTTAAAACTTAAGTAGCCAGCCCTGTACTGGTTGCTCATCTCTGTAATCCCAGCTACTTATGAGGCTAAGATTTTAGAAGACTCTAAGATTTAAGATCTAAAAAAAGCCCTAAAATTATCTTGGATTAACCAGCAAAATGCTGAATTGGAGGTGTGGTTCAAGTGGGAAAGCACCAGCCATGAATTAAAAAATAAAAAAAAAAACCAGAAGGCCTGGTGATCAAGCCCCAGTAGCAGCAAAAACAATTTCAGGTACTGACTACCAGGCTTATGTAACTGGCATTTGCTTAGATTCAACTTATGCCTCTGCTCACCATTTCTGCTTTGTTTTTGAGCACAGGATCTCGGGTATGCAGCTCAGCTTGGCCTCAGTCTTGTGATTCTCTGCCTCTGTCTGGACCATGAGGTCCCACTTTACTATTCTGAAAACCATTGTCCTTCCTGAAAGTTGGTGTTCTAGAGCTAGGGTGGAATGAATTTTCCACCGACACTAACGTGAGCTCTGAACTCCAGCTGCGTCTGCCCCTCGTGCTTCCATGGCTGCTGTGGGAAGCTCAGTGGCTGTTGCAGTAGGGTCCGTCTTTCTTCCTGGCTGCTGCTTAAGCACCCAGGGCTGTGGGATGTTTATTAAGCTTCCCTTGGGACTTGTTAGGAGCTGGATGCTGCTTCAACCCTCTCAGAGACCAAGGGAACTGGAGTCTACTGGGGTCATACCTGGGAAAAATCCAGGGTGGGGTGGACACCTGGTTATTGTACTGAGCTGCCAACGCCCAAGCAGCCAGCTGGAGCTCTGCTGAGATCGGCCCAGAAAGGAGTCTGGCTCAGACAGTGCCTCGGGCCCCAGGACACACCAAACTCTTCCAGGGGTAGCAGCCTGCCCAGAGAGCTCAGAGGTGGAGCCGGAAAGCGATGGGCAGAGGATGCCAGTGCTCTATACTTTTTTTTTTCTTCTGTCGGTCGTGGGGCTTGAACTCTGTGCCTGGGTGCCGTCCCTCAGCTCTTCAGCTCAAGGCTAGTGGTCTACCACTTGAGCCACAGTGCCGGTTTTCTGGTGGTTTATTGGAGATAGGAGTCTCAGGTTTCTTGCCCAGGTTGGCTCTGAACTGCGAATCCTCAGATCTCAGCCTCTTGAGTAGCTAGGATTACAGGCATGAGCCACTGACACCGGCTTGGTCTATACTTCTTGTTGCTGGACCCAAGTCGTTTCTCAAAGGAGATGTGGGAAGTGCTCCTCCGCAGCTGCCGCTGCCACAGGCTTGGCTTGGCTTCCCTTCGGCCTGGCATCTCACCTGCCTTTACCCCAGAGCTCAGTCCAGCACTATGAAGACAGGTCCCATAAAGCACCCACACCGCCACCCTGAACTTGAGCACTTTGAACTCGGTCCCGCCAGAAAGCCCCCAGTCCACACTTGCACCCCAAGGCAAAGGAAAGCTCACCCATTTATTAAGGGTTTTTTTCTGTAGACAAAAGCTCATTTCATAACAGCTGCCCAGTATGATTTGTTTCCGTCCAAGACACCTGAGACACCACCAGCCTGCACAGCCACTGCTTCACCGAGCTGACCCAGGAGGGTCGCCATCTCCGCCTGTCCTGGCGTAGCAGAGGCCCACCTGCACCAGCCCCTATCCTGGCCTTTAGTGCTCTGGCAGTGACTGGCCCACAGATGGCGCTGTGACCCCACTTCCCTTTCATTCCTTGGGTTTTGAGCAGGAATGGCTGAGGAACAGGAGAGAGAGGCAGAGCTAGGTAGCCTGGCTGGCCCTGGCTTCCTCCAAATAGTGTGAGCCCACCAGCGCCCTGCGGGTTCTGGCCCTCCCAAGGGCCATCCTCCTGTTCATGGCCCTGTGGAAGAGGAGGAAGCAGAGGCCTCCCCTCCACCCCTGCTTCCCCTTCAAGAGGGCAGATGCAGAATGGGCTGGCCCCTCCCAGGTCTGGCGAAGGCACCAACCTTCTCTCTGGGGCCTCATCGGAACCTCACTGAAGGCGAGGCCCAGGTTACCTCACCTGGGGACCCAAGCTCAGGAGAGCAGGTGGGAAAGGCACCTGGGAAGGGGCAGGCCGCTCAGGCCAGGCCAGCCCGCTCCAGGTCCTGGGGCAGCACCCGGCCCTTTTTGCGGGCCTTCTGCAGACGCCGCGCGGCACGGGCTGCCGCTGGACCTTGCGCTTCTTCTTGCGCTTCAGCGCCTCCTGCAGCATCTGCTCGTTGTCCCGAATCTTCACACCCTCCGCCTTGTACAGCAGGTTGGTCCACTTCATCTTGGCCTCCAGCTCCTGGGCCTTCCCTGAATCCTACTCCTGCAGCAGGGAGGGCTTGGAAAAGGCCACAAGACTGTGTCCTGGCTGGTTGAGGACTCCAGGGAACGCCCACAGCCCGACTCACCAGGATGCTTTGGTACATGTTTCCTGTGTGCTCAGGCAGACTCATCCTGATGACCCTGGAGTCTTCCACCTGATGAGGCCCAAGACAGCTGCTGCTGCCCAGTCCCATGCCCCAGTTCTGGCTTTGACTTGTACTGGCCGTGGCTGTGTCCGAGGCTGACGAGAAGGCTGGGCTGCTCCACATCATGGGCATCCCCAATATGCCTGGTCAACATGGGGCATCACAAGCCCAGACCTGAAGGGACAGCCTCGTCAGCTGGGTGCACCAGCCAGGAAGGCAGCTCTAGGGCCTTCCAGAGGCTTGGTGAGTGAGCAGGTGCTGGACTTCCCAGGCCCCTTGGTTGCCACTCTAGTGCACGGGGTGGGATAGGAAAGAGGCCTCTGAGCCCAGCCACAGGGCTGCTGTCAGTGCACAAGTCAGCATCTGCTGTCGGCTGCGGCATCCCAGCCCAGCATCTTCCCTGGCCCCTGCCCTCCAGGGCCCAGCCACTTACTTCTTCCCAGCCTTCCCAAAGCCTGAGCGCTTCTTGCCAGGAAGGCTGCTACTGTCAGTCTGCCTCTGGGGCTTTAGTGCGCAGGACAGCGTGTGGCTAAGACAAGAGGTGGTGGTCAGGTGACCAAGTGCCATGACGTTCCTGCCAGAATTGGCCCAGGCTTGAGAGCCTGGCGGCCGGCCAGCATCATGATGCCCAGAGACTCTGTGGGGTCCCCCCCCACACACAGGGACACGCCTCAGGCCCTCTGCACCCCATCTTCAGCCGGTCCCTCCTCTTGCCCCAGTGTCTGCCAACACACCTGGCATCCTTGCTCAGCCGCTCCAGGCCCCTGAACCAGGCAAGGAAGGCCTCATCGGCTCCAAGGTGACAATAGTTGCAACACTATTGCAGCTTCTTCCGAAGCTCCATGACTCATTCTCCTGGCCAGGGAGAGCACCAGGGCAGGGACAGGGCTGGGCTGGCCTGCGCAGGGCTAGGCTGGCTGGGGAGAGACCCACCTCCTCTGCGTGCTCTGCCACCCAACACTCCACTGAGGACCCCCGGGCCTCTGCGGGATCTCACAGCCGTGGCCTCACCGTCTTGCCCAGGGAGCTGTCGCACATGCCACCCACACCCACCCTGCCTGGGGGTGGGACCTACTCTCTCTACCCATTGCACCCATGCATGGAGTGCAGCTGGGCAGGCCTGACTGGACCTCCAGGCAGCTCCTCACCCACCCTGTCCTGTCTGGCAGGTGCCAATCACCTTCATACATTTCCTCAATGCCATTCTTTCCTAAAAGGCAGAGGGCAATGGAGTTAGAATGGGGCCCCTCTTCCATTCCGACCTCTGGCCAGGCCCTCCACTGGCCAGGGGATCCTGTGTGCATACGCTGGAGCCCTGGGCACCCAGAGTGAGGTCAGGTTCAGGGACTATGTGGTCTAGCACCACTGAGGCTAGGAGAGAGTTTGGGGATTCAGAGGAAAAGGCCTCTCTTGGGCCACAGGTCCCTTGTACTAGGAAAGCCTGGCTTGTCTTGGTCCCTGCGTCCTCCAGGGCCAGGGGTGGGGGAGACTTGAAAGCCCAGCTGGGCGCTCTGTGAACAGCACCGAGGGCAGGCAGCCCTGGGCAGCACCTGGTCAGAGGGAGTGAGGACTGAGTTCAAGGATGGCCTTGGGGCTGTCAGGAGGGCCAGAGCTCAGGACTCCCAGGGGACTTTCTCCTGCAGCACCAGGCCCCATCTGGCCCTGGCTACTCACCTCCTGGATGAGTTGATACACGGCGTCCAGCATCCTGAGGGCCATCAGGAAGATGCCCAGGTAGGCAACGATGATGTGGTCAGCACCTGTTGTTTTGGTGGGGGATGGGCAAAGGCGAGGGCCCACCCCTCTCCCAGTCCCCAGGGCTTCTCAGCCAGCCCTCAGCCCCTCACGGCTTTCCATGGCACAGTGTCCTGGGGAACTTCAGGCCACCTCTGTCCAGAGTCCCTTCCCGCTGCCTGGGACTGCAAACGGCCCCAGGTCCAATCCTAGGGTGGCCTATGCAGATCCCAAAGTGAGCTAGGCCACCTCTGCCCACAATCATCCACTACACTCTGCCAAGCCCAGCTCTGCTGCCTCCACTTCCTCCTTCCCCACTGCCAGCCAGCTAGCTCCCCAGGCTCCTCCTCTGCCAGGTGAGAGTCCTCCCTCTCCTTGGGCCACGTTGGGAGTGAGGTTGAAGGTGAACAGAGCCAGGCCACGCCGCACCTCCTCTCTCTCAGGCAACCTGGCTTACGTCCTAGTCACTCACCATCTTTTGCCATCTTCTAGAACCTGCTTTAGCTGCTTCTCCTTCCCAGCAAACTTGCAAGTCTCCTGCCAGGATGGAGGCTGGTGTTGGTGTGGGCTCTGTACTGTCCTCCTTTCTACCGCGAGTGTCTTCCCTTTGGGACTGACATGGCCACTGCACAGCCCCAGCGCCCACTCCTGGCAGGCCAAGTCTGGCCTAAGCTCTGCTCCAGCACTCATTGCTGTGGGATCTCACCTGGGGACCTGGCTTCACCTCTGCCTGCTTCCTCACCTGCAAGCTTTTCCTAAAGGGGCTGGGGAACTCGGGGTCTCTGGACTACCTGCCTGCCTACCTGCCTGCCTGCCTGCCTGCTCCCTTTCTGCCTGCCTGCCTGCCTGCTTGCCACCAGTGCTGCTGGCCTGACTGGCATGTGGGGCCCGGGCCTCCTCAGAACTCAGCCACATTCATTTCTTTCTCCTTGGCAGCTCAAATGCCAGCCTGTAAGCTCAGCCCCGGCCGCTCTGCATCTTTCTGTTAGGAGAGGGGAAAACTGAGGTCCAGACAGGGCTGGTGACCTGTCCAGGGCCCTGAAGGTCAGCAGGGCAAGGGGCCCTGCAGCCTCTGAGCAGAGTCCAGTCGGCTAGCTTGTCTATGTGTCAGGGTCCTTACAGGAGATGAGCCTGAAGGGAGAGGGACATAGACTTCCAGACTCCTTTCTGACCCCAGATCCTGGCTCTCCTCAGCGAGTAGGGTGGGGACCCAGACCCCTGGAACATCTTCCCCTCTCTGGCCAGCCCCTGCTCCTGGGCCAGGGCAGGAAACTGCCTCTGTGCAGCTGGGCCGGGAGTTTCCCAGGGCCCACTCGTGCACAGCAGGTGCCCGTGGAGGAGGCTATGCCTTCTGCACTTCCCATGGAAGCAGCCAGAGAGGTCAGCAACGATACCCAGGGAGCTGGCCTCCCTCTTTTTGTTCTTTTGGGGTCTCTTTTCCTAGGGTTCTTTCAGTTCTAGGGATAGATGGCAGGGCCTGTGAGGTCCTTGACCTCTGAAGTTTGGAGCTGGAGCTCTAGCACTTGAGCCACGGCTCCCTTTCCTGATTTGGAGAGTTCAGCTCACAGATTTGACTGCCAGCCTAGCTTTGATTGGCAATACTCAGATGTGCTTTTGGCTTAGGAGGAAGTAGCCTGGAGGCGTGAGGTAGCGGGCCCTGGGCTGTCCACAGCTGCTGCTGTGTGCTAGGACCGCTCAGCTCACGTGAGAGCATGCGCAGCCTCTGCTCCCGCCAAGACCTCAGAGCTCCGCAGTGCTTGCAGGTGGCCGTGCTGGGTCTGGAGGTTTGCACCGAGCCCAGAGGGCCCTAGGTGCCCCAGGGGCAGCCCTGAAAGCCCCTCGTCAGAGCAGGCCTCTTCTGGACAGTACCTCGAGCCAGTCGGAGGCATCCTGGAGTCAGCCCAGCATGGTTTGGGAAGGGCCGCCACATACCCCGGGCCTACAGCACATTTGGCAGCCAGTGTGATGCTGGGGCCCTCGGGGAGGAGCAGTCACCAGTCCTGGGCTCCCTGCTTCCGAGGATGACCCTGTGTTTCCCCACAGCATCCCATCCCCACAGGCTGTTAGGGCTCCACGGGGCCCGACCTGCATAAAGGCCTCACAGAATCCTCCTTTGCCTTCCTCCCCAAGAGAAGAGCAAGCCACGCTTCACACACCCCAGCAGCAGGGCGCTGATTCCTGCCTGAGCGCCCATCCACCTCTGCCCTCTGCCTTCCCCTCCTCCTCCCATACCTTTCGCAGCAGCTCTCTGCTCTTGGAGTCCTTTTTACTGCAGAAATCCTGCCTGCCAGCTTGGGAAATGAAAGCAAGCTGGCTCTGCAGAGGGGCAGAGAGAAGGTGACAGTTGGGAGGGGGAGGGGAGGCAGTTGGACTCCATTTTGTGTGGGAGGCCAGCCTCCCATCAGCCAACACAAGAGGTTCCAAAGGGTTTTACTGAGCTCCAGGGACCCACAGGCAAGGAGTGGATTCGTCGTCCTGGCACAATGCTGTGCCACCCGACCCACCAGGCAGCTCTGCTCTGCTCAACTGGAAAGAGATGTGTGGCCACCAGATACCCTGCACAGCCCCTGTGCCCTCTTGTGTGCTTGTGCCTGTGTGCCTGTGCGCCAGCACCCATTCTGTGTCGGGAGATTCAGGCGGAAAGGAGCTGCCATATGCCCGCCGAGGATTGCCCTAGCTGAGCCAAGGTAGCACCGGCCCAGCCGGCTTCCCCAGCCCACCCTGGAGGCCAGGGTTTGGAGAGGGCGATGGCTGCCCTGTGTGCTGGCAGAACATCTCCTGAGGAGTCAGGGGCCCACCTGCAGATCTCCTGCCAAGTCCTGTCCAGGCGGAGGATGGCTGCCGTCTGCAGGGCAGAGACCATGGCGTGCAGTGAGAACTTCCACAGGGCTCTGCATCCTGGGGAGGAAGATTGCCTGAGCCTTGCCTGGCACTGCGGCCACCTCCTGTCCTGGCCCTTGGCCAGAGGCCTGGCAGAAAGAGGCCTGCTAGAGCGGAAGAACTTGAGCAGGGACTCCCGCCACCCCAGAAGATTTGGCCTGCCACTGGCTGAGTGGCAGGACCCAGAGAGCAGCCAGCCAGGGAGGGGCCTGAGAGAGGCTGGGCCTGGGAAGCACGGGCCTGGCCAAGAGGATCTGAGCTCCACACAGGTCGGTGACCACACTGCCCACACCCAGACAGGAGAAAGGTGCAAGGAGAGGGAGAGGCCCTGGGCAGCACAACCTGCAGCATACCACGGCCTCCTGGATCCGAGGTGCCACCACCCGCGTGCTGTCTGGCGCCTTCGTGCTGAGGAATTCAACGCAGGTGGTGATTGCGCAGGAGCACACGTTGTTCGCGTGGGCCACGGCGGCCCAGATGGTGGGGGCCAAGTGCTCCTTAACCTGCTGGGCCTCTGGGACCAGATGGAGCCCAGGCAGAGGCTGGGCACTGCCTTCTGCAACAGCTCCTGGGGAAGAGCGCCGAGGTCACCAGGTCCCGTCACACACACTCCACAGGCCCCGGCCCAGGCCCGCATCCAAGCCCACAGCAGGCATGGAACTCAGAGCACGGAGGAAGACATTGCAGCCACTGGGAGGCTCTGGGTCTGCGGTGCTGACCCTCCATTCCACCCAGCCCCCAAGGGACCATCAGGATTCCAAGGTGGGCAAGGAGAGCACTGTTTTCCCTAAGTCTTCTGAGTCCTCCCAGAGACCGGCACATCCCAGGCCACCCCTTTGGGCCCTGGCCCAGCCATCTCATGTCTGTCTCCTAGTCCACTTGCACAGGAACTAGCCCTAGGACGAGGCCCATCCCAAGACTAGCCTGGACAGCCATGGGTGCACAGCAGGTGCCTGCCTAATGAGCACTGGGGCTCCACAGGTCCACTGGCCCACAGGGTGGGCTGCGCCCTGGCTGCCCCTGTGTCTGGCCCAGTGCTTGATTCCGCACAGCTCCTGGGAGGGGCGGGGGCTCAGCTCCTCTCCAGGGTTGCACTTGAGCAAGTGCTCCTACACAACGAGGTGCTAGGCATGCTGGAGCTCGGATGGGACCACAAACCATGGCCCCAGGGGAAGGAAGCAGGGACCCAGAAAGCAGAAGTTACCGGAAACCCGCCCCCACCATACCCAGCTCTGCCCAGCCCAGCGCTGCCGCCCAGTAGGGAAGGACAGAGAAGACCCGAGGCATCTGCACACTGCCCGCACTCTCTGGCAACACGGGAGGCTGGCAAGCTTCTTGGGTCAGAAATGATGCTTGATCTGGCTCTGATTCCCAAAAAGCAGAGAGAGCCAAGTTGGAGGAGTGCTCCTGGTGAGGACTGCGGGCTCGATGGCAGTACTGGTGCCTGGTGCTCGCTCTGGGTGGAGCAGCGGAGCTGAGCCGCAAGGGGCCTCCATCTCAGCATTGGGAGCTGGTGGGGTCTGGACGCTCAACACTGGCATCTAGGTGGGACGAGATGCTCTCAGACCCAGAGACTGCTGGGTCCTCAGGCCTGAGCACCAGTACTGAACTTCCTCCAAAACACAGTGCCAGAGCTGGGGTTGGCACCAGGGAAATCATCATGGCCAAGAGCAGAAGGATCCAAGCTCCGCCCAGGAGCCTGGTTCTCTAGGACTGACCCCTGGAGCCGAGGTGACAGGTGGCTCTGAGGCAGCCCTAGAGGCTGGTGCTCCATGACCGCTGTGCAGCATGGCTATGTTAGCAGATGGCTCAGATTGTGCACAAGCACTTAGTCCTCTCACCACACATAGTAGTGTGGTAAATATCCCTAGAACAGAGAGCACCCCAGCTGGTCTTCCTAACAGAAACTGGATCAGAGTCAGGGTGACAAATAACCCCAACTCAGCTCTGACGTGGGCTTCTCCGGGAGTGAGCACGGGAGCCGAGGTGGCACACGGCTCGCTGTCAGTGCTCCTCACTGGGGCTCCGTCTGCACTGGGCACGGGAGACATGGTGGAAGCTGCCTCCCATGTGGCACAAGAGCCTACTGCTCTCACCAGGCATCTCCAGAGTGTCAGGAGTCCCACCAGCAAAATGAGCTCATCTGGCGCTCCTTCCAGAAAAAGCTGCACAGCCAAGAGAAGCAGCGGCTCCAGCTCTGCATTGAAGCTGACTTGGGTGGGACCGAAAAGACCAGCACAAGTAGAGGCTGGCTCTGCCTCAGCACTCCCTGCTGGTCTTCGGGGTGCCCTTCCTTCTAGTAGGCACAGCAGATGCTCCAACACACAGGGGAACAACTGGTGTTAGGTCCAGAGCAATCATGCTCTGCAAGGGCAGATAAACCTCCAGCTCCGCCCTGGAGCCTGGATCTCCAGGACTGACTCCTGGAGCTGAGGTGACAGGTGGCTCTGCCGCAGCCATGGAGGCTGGTGCTCTGTGACCACTGTGCACCACAGCCAAGTTGGTAGATGGCTGGGACTGTGCACAGGCACCTAGTGCTCTCCCCACACAGCGCTCCAGATGGGTATTCCGATGACAAAGAGCAGCAGATGTGGTACTCCTGTGAAGTAGGGCAGCAGTGTCAAGGTGACAAGCACATCCAGCTCCCCAATGGAGGCTACTCCTTGGGGATTAAGACATGGGGCTGTGGTGAAGCTGAGCTCCTTGTCTGCAAGCGAAGTGCTGTGCTCCTCAGCCAAGGGGCACAATGGACCGAAGTCTGAGCAAGGGCCTAGTGCTCTTACTGCACAAAAACCCACCATTAGTACCCCTAGATTAAAAAAGCCCCCTAAATGCTCCTCCTGCAAGAAACAGGATTTGGACCAGGGTGACAAACATCTTGTGCTCAGCTCTGAAGCTGGCTTCTCAGGGAGTGAGACCGGCAGCCGAGGTGGCGCACGGCTCGCTGTCAGTGCTCCTCGGTGGAGCTCCGTCATCACTGCCCTCCAGAGGCATAGATCTTACTTCTCTGACCACCCACAGCAGCACAATCACAATCGCCACCAGCGAGAGCAGCACAGCTGGCGCTCCAATGAGGGAAAGCAGCTCAGCCAAGCGCAGAAGCATCTGCGGGTCTGCACTGAAGGTGGCTTGTTCGGGACCTGGAGCGGAGATGGACACTGGCTCCTCCCCAGCAACAGGTTCTGCTGCTCGCTGGGGCCCCAGCACAGGAGCCAAGCTGTCCCCTGGCTCCATCTCCTCAGCAGACACTGCTGTTTCCTCCACGCTGGGCCCCACAGCCAGGGTGCAATGGGGTCCAGCTGAGCTCCGGCCGCGGCTGCTCCCTGGGCGCTGAGCGCTGAAGTCAAGCTGGCAGGTGACTCTGCTCCTCCCCTGGCAGTTCTGGCCCCATCAGGACTCGGCCCCAGAGCTGATGTGGAAGCCGGCTCTTCCTCCACACAGGGGGCTCTGGCTCCCCCAGGACTGCAGGCCACATTCGAGGCCGCAGGGGCCTCCGCAGGAGAACCCCATGCTGCTCCACCCCCTGGCCTGGCGGCCACAGTCTCTGATGAAGCTCAACCTCCCTCCTGAGCCCACAGTGGGCCTCAGGTTTCCTCTGGCTGCTGGCCCATGGAATGTGGGAGCCTCCTCCCAGGGCTGCCCTGCCCCTTCCACCCCTGCACGGGCTGTGTCTCAGGCCCCGGCTCCACACCCGTAGCTTCGTCCTGGCTGGGTGTCTCGATCCCCAGCTGTGCCAGGACATGGGACACATGGCGCTCCATGTCAGAGTCCGGCATATGCAGCCTCAGGTGAGTCAGGAGGCGCTGGAGGCAGGGAAGCTGTGCGGGGGCCAGGAAGTCCTCCGGATGCAAGTCCAGCCAGGAGCCCAGGAGGCACGTGATGGCACTAGGGGCAGATGGGTGGGGAGCAGACTCGGGCTCCAGGCCAGCATGGCCGCTGGTCTCCCTCTCGCCCCTGGGATGGTGGCGGTCCTTGCAGAGACCAGCACACCCAACACAGCACCTTTGGGCTGTGGCACCAGTGACAGGCTGGCCCAGGAAAGGCCTGAAGAGAAACTCAAGGGAGAGATCCACGACCAAATGCTGTACCATCAGCTCTGTCCTCCTCTGTACCTTCGAAACCCTTCTGCCTCTCTCCCCTGGGCCTCTACACGCTGGTCAGCAACACGGCTTGGTGTCCAGCCTGGCACGCATAGGGTTCTGCTGCACGTCTGTGTGGAGTCTGCTGCCTCATTCCCCATGGGCCCCACTGCGTCGTCTGGCTACATCCACACGGTTCTCCTTCTGTGTGTGGGTGCCACAGCATGGCCCTGCGCTGTGACACACACGCCTCACACCAGCTGAGGGCTGTGGCCAAGCACAGATGACCCTGGCCCTACTCTGGGGCTCATGGTGTGCTGGGAGAAGCCTGCATGGCACGGGCTCTGTGGACGATGGATGTACATGGCGGTGGGAGTGGGGGTCTCAGCCCTGAGCCCACCCTCTACTCCTGCTCAAAACACCCCCACCAGCCTGCTTAAATCTTCCTGGCTCCAGAAGGAGCCCCACAGCTCAAGGCTCTAGGGACAAGCACAAGAGGCGAGGGCTTCGGAGTTGGCCCAGCCCTCCCTCCTGCGCCCCCACACACACACATTTGTCACCACTGTGGAGCCACGCGCCCTCCAAGGAGACCAAAGCCCACTCACTGACAGAGCTGGTCCCGAGGGATGACATCCTCGCAGGAGTGGGCGAGGGTGTCCGTCTGTCCGGAGGGGCCCGTGGGCGCTTCACAAGTGCTGAACCTGGTGAGGATTTGAGCGTCACTGGCCAGCCCGGGGTAGCCGGCAGCTCCCCGTTCTTCTCTCTCCACTCTGCTCAGGGACTGGAAAGCAGCCCTACCCCTGGAGTTCCTTCCTATGTGCCACAATGCGCACAAGCTGCCGCTGCCTGATGATCCTGGCAGCCCAGACGCCCTCCCTCTGCCCTGCCAGCCCTGCTCTGTCCACACCTAGGTTGGGTCCCTCCTCGCAGAGAGAATCGCTTCCCTCTGGCCAAGCAGACACACTGCTTTGTCTGCGGCCTCAGAGAAGCAGAGTCACAGAGCAGGGCCCACAGCCCTGGACAGGACCCTGCATGGTGCCAGCCTGTGACTTCCCTGCGTGATTCTCCACGCACTGGCAAGCGCCAACCAGCTCCATTCCCAAGGCTGCCACTGCAGGTGAGGGCTCCCATGCGATTGGAATTGGCCCTCACCTTATGAACAGCAGGTCCAGGACCTGCAGGGTGTCCGCCACCTCCCTGTAGGTATTGAGGAAGGAACAGATAGACATGGAGTCCTCAAGCATCTCTCTTTCTCTGTCTCTCTGTTTCTCTGTCTCTGTCTCTCACATACACATAGACACACACAAACATACATACACACACACACTTTGCAAAAATACTCACAGCAGAACAGACACCTGCTCATGCATCAACTCCTAGAAGGTGTCACAAGATGACCTTGTGACTAAGTGACCTTGGCAGTGCTGTCTCAGGTACAAGTCCCACACTATAACCCATAAACTTCATTAAACACTAGCCAGGTGCTGATGAGCTCACACTTGTAATCTCAGATACTCAGGAGGCTGAGATCTGAGGATCACAGTGTATGCCAGGAAAGTCCATGAGACAGATTCTTACCTCCATTCGTCCAGCAAAACAATAGTGGGGGTGTGGTTCAGGTGGCAGAGTGCTAGCCTTGAGTGGAAAAGCCAATTGAGACCTGGAGGACCTGAGTTCAAGCTCCATTACTGGCACAAAAATTAATGCAATAATTCTAGCCAGGTATCGGTGGCTCACAGGCTGAGATTTGAGGACCACAGTTTGAAGCCAACTCAGCAAGAAAGTTCCATGAGACTCTTATCTCCAATTAGCCACAGAAATCTGGAAGTAGAGCTGTGACAATTTGTACAAAAGTAGTCTGGAACACAAATGCTCAAGATCAGTGTCCAGGCCCAGGGTTTAAGCCCCAGGATCCATGAAATAAAACAAAATGAAACAAAACAAAAAATGCCATTTTGCTTGATGAAAGATTTTATTGAGAATTAAAAGTCAAGCCCAATGTAGAAATGTGAAACACAGAATGATAAAAAAACTTGTATGAATTACACAGAGAACTCTCCAAATCCAATGATAAAAAGCAAACCAACTAAAACTTGGGCAGAGGTGGGTTGGAGGCATGGCTCCAGTTTTAGAGATCTTTCCTAGCAAGCATGAGGTGTTGGGTTTAATCTCTAGAACCCCCCACAAAGTCACAAATGGTAAGTAATTACGTAAAAACATTCCACATCAATGTCACAAGAGAACCACAAGGTAAAACAAGATATTGCCAGGCACCAGTAGCTCACACCTGCAATCCTTGCTACTCAGAAGGCTGAGATATGAGGATTGCACTTCAAATCTTGCTTAGGAAGGAAAGTCCATGAGACTCTTTACCTCCAATTAACCACCAAAAAGCTGTAAGTAGAGCAGTGGCTCAAAAAGTAGAGTGCTAGCCTTGGGCACAAAAGCTCAGGGACAGCATCCAGGCTCTGAGTTCAGGCCCAGGGACGGGGGCAGCTGGCTACGGCCTCTTCGGGGCTGGGCAGAGGCCATGGCCTCTCCAGGCCATCATTGACCCAAAGCCTCACCGCGAAGCCTCCCCGCACAGCATGGCAGGAAGGACATGCTCCAGCTTCTACTCTGCTACCAGAACTCAGAGAGGAGCAGGAAAACAGCCTGAGGCTGAAGACGGCCCAGCCCCAGGCTCTTCAGGCCCACCGCCCTGCCCCCTCCCCTACCCCACGACGTAATCCATCTTCTGTGAAGGGGCTGGGACCACCTGTCTCCAGAGCCAAGGACACACAGAGGGGACCGATGGCAAGGTCATCCATCCTAGAGGCCCCGACTTGCACCCGAGTACCAGGCCTGTCTCTGTAGCGAGTTGGTGCCTGGCCTGCCTGCTGGCCTTGGGAGGACAGGGGAGACGGAGGTGTGGAGATGGGGGAGGGGAGCTTCAGCAACTTCTAGTGTCAAAGGAAGGTTGGCACTAAGCCTTTTCTCTAAAAGCCTTCCAGGGCAGCACGGGCTGCATGCCCTTGGTGTCGCTGACCACCGCCCTCCAGTCCCGCTAGCGGTTCCGGATTTCCTGGTGATTCTTGTGTACGGCGACAAACCGCAGCTTCTTCAGCACGGAGGGCCAGGGCAGCATGTGCAGGTCCCACAGGTACTCCGGGGACAGCACCTTGGTGGGCTTGCGGAGCAGCAGGTACTTGTTCAGGTGGCTCTCGTCATGCCACACAGCCTCGATGTTGTTGGCCCGGTCGACCGCCATGGCCTCATGACAGGCCTTGGTGAGCCGGTGCACCTCCGCCACTGACCCCCCAAAGAAGGCCCCCATGTAGTAGAAGTCCCCCTGGTCGTGGGGGATGTAGGCCTGGGACTGGGGCCGGCGTTCGTAGGTGAAGGCATCGCGCTCGCTCGTGTAGAAGCCGGGGTGCAGGGTGCCGAAGAGCGGGGTCAGGATCTCCACGCCCACGTGGTCCTGGAACTTCATGTCCACGTCGGCGCACACCAGATAATCCATCTCCTGCCGGGAGGGCTGCTCCAAGAACTGGCTGATCATCTGCATGCGGCGCATGGACACGTCCTGCCAGCGCGGGTAGCTGGGCGCGGGCAGCACCGCCAGCCGCCGCCCCGGCCCGAGCCCCACCTGGGGCACGTCTGCGGGCCGGTCGGTGAACACGTAGTAGGTGACACGGTAGCCCACCATGAAGTGCTGCTCCGCAGACTCCAGGAACAGCCTCAGGAAGGTGATGTACCTGCAAGGGAGGACGAGGGTGGGGGAGGTGTGGCTGGGCCCGGAGTCGGAACCCACCCGGGTCCAGCGGAACCCACCCTCTCCTGCCAATCACCCTGCTCTGTCAGAGATGGGGACCACCAGCATCCCACAGTCCACAGCAGACCTGAGCCGGAGCTGGAGGCTTCCTGTGGCCCCACCGTTCTGTGGCAAATGCCAGACTGAGCGACACACCTGGATCCTAAAGGTGTCTTTGCCACGCTGCTGGACACCTGGGGCTCCAGGACACCTGGCCATCATCCCTGGGGCTCCAGGACACCTGGCCATCATCCCTGGGGCTCCAGGACACCTGGCCATCATCCCTGGGGCTCCAGGACACCTGGCTGGGGACCCTGGGACTCCAGGGCAGCTGTACAGCACCCCTAGGTCTGCATACTGTCTCCCCTCCTGTGGGCCTGTCCCTCAGCCCCATCTTAGGGAAGGAAGAGTCTCTACACCCAGCCCTTCCTTCACAGCATGAAGTAGCCTTCAGACAATGGCCTCAGCAAACCATTTCTAGGCCTTGGATCCTCAGGAAGCGCAGGGAGCAGGACTCGGAAGGGCAGGCAGGCCAGGCAGATGGGCACTTGAGGAAGAAGGGGCAGACCCACCAGCGTTTGCTCACACCCGGGCCTTAGCTCCAAGAGCAAGAGCTGTAGCTCAGGAAGTTTCCGCCTGCCTCATGGCCGGTCCTCCCTCAAGACTGCCCAGGGACTGGACCTCTGCCACGGGACAGGGCTCTCCCTTGCTGCCCACGCTCACCCTTCGTACCCACACCGCACGGGCTCCTCAATGAATCCTTCTCAGGGCACCAAGCGCAGCCACCGAGGCTTCAGCCTCAGCTGACAGCGGTGGGGTGGCCGGTCGACTTCCCGCGGGCTCAGCACCTGCTGGTGTCTGCTGGGCCCACAGCGGGTCCCAGGGAGACAGCGTGGCCAAATGTGGCAGCAGGGCTTTTGTGCTGGGTGCTGCTCTAGTCCCCGGCAGTGGGACCAGAGTGCTCATGCTGCATCTGTGCCCTTCTGAGACCCTCCCGCCAGCCACCACCGCCTCAAGTCCCAGCCGGTGACGTGGTGGCAGCCTAGGGCTGTCCTAGGGTCCTTCTGCACACTGCTGCTGCTGCTCTGTGACGGGCAGGAGCTTCCATCTCCACCCCAGGGCCCATTCCTGCACCCAGGCCTTTCTCCACAGTCTCCACAGGGCAGCTGGGCCTGAGGCAGCTTGCTCACTAGCTCCCACCCAGCTGGTCCCACCAGTACCCCTGGGGTGGACAGATGGGCTGCCACCCGCAGAGGCCTGCAGATGGATGGTCTACAGACTGTTGCCTCAGCCCTGCCTGGCATCTTAGAGTACAGCAGCGGCCCCCTCCCCCCCAGCTCCCCCCCCTCTGGCTTGGCCGGCACCATGCTCCTGCTGCTCCCAGAGGAAGCCAGGCTCCTCCCTCCTCTCCCGCTGCCTCCTCTACCAGAGGGGGTGCAGCCACCCCTGGCTGAGGGGATAGAGGGAGGAGACCGGGCACCAGCTGACAGGGGAAATGGCACTGGGCTCGACCAGCAGCTGAGCCATAGGGGCCCAGAAAGGTCACGGAGTGAAGGAACTTTTACAGCCATCCTTCCATCTTCCCCCACATTCCACCATGGCCTGAACACATCACAGATCCGGGTGTCCCCAGGCCTCCGCCCTCCACCCTGCGCATCTCTTACTTTTTGATGGCAAACACAGATAATCCCACGGTGATGTTCTGAAGCCCGAACTGCTCATTCAAGATGTCAATGTTGAAGGTCCCCTCCCAGATGATGGGAGCCAGCCATGGTGTCAGGACAAGGACGTCTCTCCTACTGCACAGAGAGAGAGCCACACTCGGTGTGCAATGTGTGCCCACCGCCGTACCTGCCCTCTCCCCGGCTGCCTCCGTCCTCCCACAGGCAGACCTGGCTGTCACCAGGAGACCAACCAGAGGCAAATCAGACTCGAGGGGACCAGGCAACAGCCATCCCCGAATGCCGGCCCTGCTCCTGCAGAAGGAGCTGAGATCTGCTGGCAAGGCTTGGAGTGGTCCTCACCCACCCAAGCACCCCTTAGGGAACCCGTGACTCTGCCAGGAACTCAAGTCAAAGAAACAGAACAGATCCTCTGGGGTCCTCAGGTCAACCTCCAATACAAAAAGAAAAAAAAGAAATAACAGGAAACAGAACATTAAGCACTAATCCAGGAAAATCTAGAGCGTTTCTTTGTTGCTTTTTCCTGCCCTGTGGAGGCTTCAGGCATGGTAGCCAAGCCACAAGCCAGCCCAAAGAAACTGCCTGTGCATATCTTTGCCACAGACCCCTGTGCCCCTTGCAGCGACAGTCCATTTACTCACGCGGGCGTGAGAGCCATCGGCGGGGGATACACCATCCTGAAAACCAAAACACAAGTGTGCACAGGAGTCACTCGGGACCCTCGTCCCACGGGGCTGTGGGGCGTGGGGAGCCGTCCTTCACCGGCTGTGAGGGCTACACCCCACATCACTCAGTGCCAGAGTTGGTGGAGGGGCTGAGGTATGAGGCTTCTCTAATTTGTCTCTGCAATGTGGAAGAGGAACCCAACACCCAAGGAACACAGGGCTGGTGGACCCACGCTGCAGGCTGGGAGGGGCCTAGTGGCCCTGTAACTCTGGGGAGGGAGGGGCTGAGCAGCAATCTCTGCCCCAGGGAACCATCAGATGCCCACACCAGCTCTCCTGGGCCTCAGACTGGTCCATGTCAGTTTCTGTGGCACCTAGAGCCCAAGCTCCCAGTCTCAGGGTGTCAGAGACCAGCCTCAGAGGTGGCAGGAAACCCTGTCCATGCCAGGCCTGTGACACTGGGAGCAGCGGACCCCACAGACGAGGAGCCCGCAGGGCAGAGCCTGCAGCAGCCACCATTTTCTTCCCGTGATGGCTCTGGGAGTAGGTAGTCCGCATGGAAAGGGCAGGGAAGCGCAGCGCAGGCTGCAGCAGGGATGAACCCTGATGACACAGGTGACAAAATCACGCCACTCACAAAAGGGCAAAACCTGCTGGTGCAGCGGCTCAGGCCTGAAATCACAGCTACTCAGGAGGCTGAGATCTGAGGATCGCAGTTCAAACACAGCCTGGCCAGGAAAGTCTGAGATGTTTATCTCTAGTTAGCCACCAAAAGCCAGACGTGGAGCTGTAGTTCAAGTGGTAGTGAGCTAGCCTTGAGTGAAAAAGCTAAGGGACAGTGCTTAAACCCCGAGTTCAAACCTCAGTACTGGCACACACATATACTCAATGACACAGACACGGACACACAGACAGATAAACACACAGACACGGATACAGACACAGACATATACAGACTCAGCCACAGACACACACACAGACACACAGACACACAGACACAGAGACATACACACACACACACACACCAGCCTGGGAGTATTCCTCTTTGAGTCAGGTGAACACAAAGGCATAATGCCTATGTGCATCTGATCAGATAAACTAATGTTTATCAAAATGAACTCCAGGAAATGGAAACAAGACGTTTATTTCTTCATTGCTGGTTTTGTTTTGTTTTTGTCTTGGTTATTCATTTATCTGTCTTTGGGAGGGAAAAGGGGGCATAGTAATGGAGGGACAAAGGATAAACAATTTCAGCAGTGGTACTCACTGGACACTGCGTTGAAAATGAACTCTACAACTTGTGGGTAGGGACGGGAGGGAAAATCAGGGAGACAGAGAGGGAAGGGGTGACATTGCCAAAGTAAAATCTACTCATTATCTGACTTATGTAACTGTAAGGCATCTCTACATTACCTTTATAATAACCATTTTTAAAGTGTTAAAAAAAGTTTTTGTTTTGTTTGATTTTTGTCTAATAACCATTTTTAAAGTGTTAAAAAAGTTTTTGTTTTGTTTTGTTTTTGTCAGTTGTGGGGCTGGGCGCTGTCCCTCAGCTCTTCAGCTCAAGGCTAGCGTGCTAGCACTTAAGCCACAGCACCACTTGCAGATTTTCTGGTGGCTTATTGGAGATAAGGGTCTCAGGGACTTTCCTGCCCAGGCTGGCTTTGAACCACAATCCTCAGATCTCAGGCTTCTGAGTAGCTAGGGTTACAGGTATGAGCCTTGACCAGGCAAAAATGTTTTGTAATTTAACAAAAAGTCAGTTGAGTGCCACTGGTTCAAGGAAGCAGACATTGCATGTGCTGAGCGCGCATGAGCTGAGACCCGCGGTCTCGTTGACTGCAGGAGAGGAAGGCAGAGCAACGCAGGGGAAGTCCCACTGCCCAGATCAGGCATGGGCGGGGGTGCCCAGCCCCTCCCCACACACAGAACAGCTTTGGCTCGGCAGGGCTGAGAAGGCAAAGAGAAGCCCATGGATGTGGGAGACACAGAAAGGCAGCTGAGGATCTGGGGACCACCTGGTACAGGGGTGAGGCAGGAGGGTGGAAGGCAAAGCCATGCTCTCAACAGGCTCCTCAGATGGACGGCCCAGAGAGCCAGGGGAGCCCAGGGTTGGGGCTGAAGGTCAGATGGGAGCTGAGGACAAAGGGGGACAGGCAGGCAACGCTTTAGGGCAACTGAGGTGACAAATGCTGCTGGATGGGACACACAGGTCAGGCTCCTAGCACAGGCCACGCAGGCCCTCCTCCATCCCTCAGCCTCACTCACCTGGACTCAGCTCCCAGGCCTCCCTGTGCCTGTCTGCTGGGGGTCAAGAACCCATAGCTAGGAGAAGGAAGTGGGCAGAGACAGCTGCTCAGGATACAGGCCTGCAGGGGTCCGCTGCCTGGGCCCAACCCTCTGCTCAGACTGGCCTTCCTTCCCTTCCCCAGGCCAACCACCCAGCCCAGAGGCCCCGACCAAGTGGAAGGAAAATGGGCATCACTGTGAGGGCCAAGGGCACAGGCCAGGACAGGCTGGACACACCATCTAGCCCAGCTGAGGGTGGCAGCACCCTCATCCTGCTGGGATTGTGGTGTGGAAGGCAGCCCAGGGCCCCACCCGGCTCCGGCAGGCCACTCCCAAGCCTAGCTTCTTACCTGAAGAAGACCACAGCAAGAGTCATCAGGAGAAGGGTTCCGGGGTGAAGCAAGTAGTGCTTCAGTTTTCCTGAAACACAGAGTGGGAAGTTCAGCTGCTCCCCCGCCTTCCCTCACCCCTCCCGGCATCTATTTCCTTTGACTTCCTGTGAGGAACCTGGGCATGCTGGGCCAGCGCTGGTCACTGAGCTACGAAAGTCAGGAGTTTCCATGGTTAAGAGTTGGAATATTGGTGCTGGGGACGTGGCTCAGTTAGGAGAGTGCTAGGGAAAGAGCAAAAGCTTCAGGTACTGAGTTCAAGTCCCAGCCTAAGAAAAAAGAAAGGAAGAAAGGAAAGGAGGAAGGACAGAAAAAAGAAGGAAGGAAGGAAGGAAGGAAGGGAGGGAGGAAGAAAGGCAGGGAGGGAGGAAGGGAGGGAGGGAGGGAGAGAGAAAGGGAGGGAGGGAAGAAGGGAGGGAGAGAGGGAGAGAAAGAGTTCAAATACGGCTAACAGGCTTACTGAAACAGAAAGGCTTACTGAACACCACACACACCACCACCTGTGATTGGCTCAGGCCCCAAAATCAGTCCTTTTAACTCCCTGTACTACTGGTCTACCTTTACCTTACTGTTTCCTCCTCCTCCAGCCATGAAACAAATAACTCCGACTAGCTTCTGGGAAACCAAGGAACCAGGCAGGGAACACCTGACCTCTCATTTGTGTATTTGGCCTTCACTGAGGTTGGAACCCAGGCCACATTCCTGCTGCCCTGGCTTGCTCAGCCAGCACTGGAGCACTTGGGCCACACCCCCAGCCCTTATTTTTGCTGATTATTTTGGAGATGGCGTCTAATGGACTGATCTGCTGTGGGGAGCTCCAAACTGTGATCCTCAGATCTCATCCTCCTGAGTAGCTAGGATTGCAGGTGTGAGCCACTTCTACCCGGCCCCGCCTCTCCTCTCCCCAGCCCCGCCTCTCCTCTCCCGGACCCCGCCTCTCCTCTCCCGGGCCCCGCCTCTCCTCTCCCGGGCCCCGCCTCTCCTCTCCCAGGCCCCGCCTCTCCTCTCCCAGGCCCCGCCTCTCCTCCCCCAGGCCCCGCCTTCCCCCTCCCTGCCCCCGCCTTTTCCCTCTCCCCGGCCCCGCCTCTGCTCTCCCAGGCCCCGCCTCTCATCTCCCGGACCCCGCCTCTCCTCTCCCAGGCCCCGCCTCTCCTCTCCCAGGCCCCGCCTTCCCTCTCCCCGGCCCCGCCTCTCCTCTCACGGGCCCCGCCTCTCCTCTCCCAGGCCCCGCCTCTCATCTCCCAGGCCCCGCCTCTCCTCTCCCAGGTCCCGCCTCTCCTCTCCCAGGTCCCGCCTCTCCTCTCCCAGGCCCCGCCTCTCCTCTCCCAGGCCCCGCCTCTCCTCTCCCAGGCCCCGCCTTCCCTCTCCCTGGCCCCGCCTCTGCTCTCCCAGGCCCCGCCTCTCTTCTCCCAGGTCCCGCCTCTCCTCTCCCAGGCCCCGCCTCTCCTCTCCCAGGCCCCGCCTCTCCTCTCCCAGGCCCCGCCTCTCCTCTCCCAGGCCCCGCCTCTCCTCTCCCAGGCCCCGCCTCTCCTCTCCCAGGCCCCGCCTCTCCTCTCCCAGGCCCCGCCTTCCCTCTCCCCGGCCCCGCCTCTCGTCCCTGTCCTTGGCTCCACCGCACTCACCCGCCAGTGTCCACTGCTGGGGAACCATGGTTGCGGTCCCCTTCCGCTGTCCTCCCTCGAGGCCTTCAGGGCCGGATGAGCCCCAGGTTTGTGCCCACGGAGGAGACGGAGTCACCCTGGCCAGGACATTAGGAGCGCAGCGACCTCACCAACGGCCGCTCTCCAGGCTGGCCGGGAACCCGCCCCGGGCCCCGCCCTGAAGCCCGGTGGCCGCCTCTGGGCCCCTGGCCTCTACCCCGGATGCCCGGCCCTGGACGGCGGCCTGGGCCTTTCCCTCCTGGGCGGAGGAGCCGAACAGACTCCCACCCTGCTCGGCCCCCAGCCCAGAGCAGAGGCACAGGGCCCCTCCTGCTCCCCTTGCCGCAGTCTCCGCCCACAAACCAC
This sequence comes from Dipodomys spectabilis, assembly GCF_019054845.1. Classification (NCBI taxonomy): domain Eukaryota; kingdom Metazoa; phylum Chordata; class Mammalia; order Rodentia; family Heteromyidae; genus Dipodomys; species Dipodomys spectabilis. The sequence goes on from NW_024870744.1 coordinate 6,303,770, forward strand.
CCGGCCACGCCCCTCCCGCCCTGAAGCCCCTCCTCCAATTCCCCACAGGAACCCTGACTGGCTGAGGTGACCAGGTGCCCCGCCCCTTTCCTCACCCCACTCCAAAGGCCACGCCCCGACGCCACAACCCTGAAGCCCTGCATCTGCACGTGGATTCTGCGGCTCCGCCCCCGAACCCCTCTGCCTCCTGACCGTGCCCCTAACCCTGAGGGACAGGACCCGATGCCCCTGCCCACAGAGGCCCGCTTCGCCGTCCGGCCAGGGAGGGCTGTCCGCCAGGCCCTCGCCGGGCCCTGGGTCCGCAGCGCTGGCTCAGCACATGCGCTGCCGGCTCAGCCCCTGTGCGGACCAGAGAGGGGCGGGCGGGCGGGGGCCGCTGCGTCAATAATCCTAGCTGCTAGAGAAGTGGGGATCGGGAAGACTGTGGTTCGAGGCCAGCTGGGGCAACAAGTCCATGAGGCCTCCATCTCAGTTGACTTCAGAAACAGAAGTTGGTGCAGCAGTGAGCACGTGCCATCCAAGCTAGGCAGGAAGTGAAAGTAGGCAGACTGAGGTCCTGACCCACCCAGATGCAACAGGAACAGTCTATTTGGAAAAATAAAAGCAAAAAGGCTGAGCCCATATCTCAAGAGCACAGTACCACCCTAGCAACTGCAAGGCCCTGTCTTAGTTTAAACCCCAGGACTGAAATTCCCCCAAAACTCAACCGTAAGAAGCCAAACAATTCTGTGTAAAAAGGAGCTAAGATCTTAATGGACACCTCATCAAAGAAAACATGCAGGTGGCAAATGAGCATTTGAGAAGATGCTTGACATCGATGTTACCAGGGAGATGCAAGTAAACCAATGGTGAGACCCTGCACCCTGTCACAATGGCCAGACTCCAAAGGCGACAACACCAAAACTTGACCAGGATGTGGAGCAACAGGAACTTCCAACCATTGCTAGTGGGGAGACAGAGCGGCCCAGCTACTGTGGAAGGCATCTGGCATGTATCTCAGCCAGCACCAGTGGTTCCAGCCTGTGATGCTAGCAACGCTGAGAACAGAAGGATTGTGGTTTAAGGCTAATCCAACCAAAGAGTTTTCAAGACCCCTTCTTACCCCCACAGATCGGCACAGTGGCCCATGCACTTGTCATCCCAAGGACAGCGGTCCCACAGACATGTCCCACTGTCTCTTCTTTATTAAGGTTTTCTGATCAATCATGGGGATTGAATTGGGCAACTGAGCTCTGTCCATGAGGTCATTTGCTCAAGGCGAATGCTCTACCACCTTGAGCCAAAGCACCAAGTGTAGTTTCATGGGGATTGTTTGGAGAGGAGTCTTCCCTGCTGGCTTGGAGCTGCAATCCTCAGATCTGAGCCACCTGAGTAGTGAGATTCCCAGGTGAGAGCCACCCGTGCCCAGCTGCCACTCTCTCTTAATAGCGCTCAACAAGAGCAATTCCTCCACTCTGTCAGCGGCAGCAGCGGCAGCGGCTGTGGCTGCCGCATCTCTGAGCATGAAGCACTCCCCTGGTGAGAGTGTGTGATCTCCTTCCCCAGGCCCCAGGGTGTGGATTCTCAGCACCCCACCTCCCCAGCCCTCAGGGTGCTGGCTGGTTCCCCAGAAAGCCTAGCACTTGACAATTTCTCCTCTGCCACTTGGGTTGTGATTGTGGTTTGTGTGGATGCCACTTATAAAAAGTGAAATGCACGCCAGCTGCTCTGGGCAGGGTGCACAGGCCCTGCCTTCCGGGGGATGCACCAGGGTGGTGGCACCTCTACTTCTGCAGAGAGCCCTCTAGCATCCTGAAAAGCGCTTTGTCACAGCAAGTGGGACAGTGTCTCATTCCCCTTGACTGGAAGGAATCCAACCACAATGACCGCACTCCAGTGCAACAGAACTTTAATCTCACACCAATATCGATTCCATGCGCACAGGTCTCTCTTAAAATTGTCTTTGCCCCAATCAGGCGCATTTGGGGAGTTGTGCTGGCAACACTCACTCTCCACCGCCCTCACGGGAGGCTCTGTGCACCCTGACAAAGGCCGCAATGGCTCAGGAGTTGGGAAGGCTCTCCCATGTACCTGGCACAGGGGCAGAAGTGCTCTGCGCAGGAGAAAGGTTAGCATGCAGGGCGGCTGTGGGAGAGGGTCCTGTGGAGCCCACAGCACAGGGTGGTGACCTGCATCAGAGTCAAAGCTGCCAGACAAGGCAGAGAGGGCCGAGCCAGGGGCCAGGAGAGCACCACGCCCACTGCTCTGTGAAGAAGCACCAAGAACATTATCATCCTGGAGGGGGAGACTCTGAGGGCAGGCCAATGTGTTCAAAGGCAAGTACCATTCTGACACCAGGAGAGGATGGCGGGTCTATGATTCTGCATGTGCCATGGATTTGGGGTCAAGGCCAAAGAACATATGGACTTGGCCACACGGTCATCTTGATAACAGAGGGGATTGTGGGCAAAGATGCAGAGTAGGTTCTGCATGTGGCAAGCAGAACAGATTTGACTGTGTCCTGAGTGGGAGGTCAGAGGAGGGTAGGCTGTGGCCTGGGCCACTCTAGCCTGCGTGTGCTGAGCCCCTGGCCACCCAGCCCAGGGGAGACATCTGCACATGCTGTCCGTAAGTGCTTCCCTTTCTCTTCCAGGGAAGAAGGGGGAAGCCGGCTCCATGCTTGATCTAGGCCCTCTGCGGGGAGGTCCATTTCTAGAGCAGAAAGTGGCTGTTGGCCAAAGGCTTCATGGTGTAATACACATGCACACCATCAGGGGTGATCAGTTCTGGTGGAAGAGGGACACAGCCCAAGTCAGCAGGACTGACAGGGACTTGTACACGCCAAGCATCTGAGAAGCTCCTACACACCAGACCAGGCGTCAGCAGGACGCTGCCCTCCCTGCGGTCCAGTGCCGGGAGCATCAAGGGCCTGGGATGCCTGCCCGGGAACAGACTCTGCTGAAATCTATCCTGTCTTGCTCAGGAAATTGCTTGTGACTCTGGCTGGTGCCAGATCCTCCTGGAGGGGCACAAGGGATTCCCCTGCTGCCCTCACTGCGGCCTCGAGGATCCGGACCTCCAGGCCCAGCCGGCTGTCCAGAATGCACAGCAACTGCGGGGAGCACTGTCCTACTGAGCACCAGGAGGGCTCCAAGGAGCCCCATGGGGCAGGCCTCGACCCAGGCCCTCTGCACAGCATGCATTCCAGGGCCTCCACCCAGTGAGGCCCCAGCACTCAGCAGCACTTGCCTTTCCTGCAGGCTGTTCCTCCTCCCAGTCCCTCTGGCCACGAGTCTCCTGTCAACTACATCTACCCTGCACTCACCTCCTGCCCACATTCTTGTTTCTCATCCACCATCATTAGTCTGGCTAGGCCTCTCACTTCCTTTCTGGGAAGAAGGGAACCCATGCGGCCTTCACCAGGAGAAGGGTGCAGGAAACTAGCAAAGGCTTGATGACAGGCCAGCGGCAATCAATGCTGATCATCTCCACCAAGGTCCTGATGGGTTTTAGCTCATTGCAAAGACCACAGAGCAGTGAAACCATGGGCAGAAGCCTTGATAATCTGGTACATAGGAACTCTCTGTGTCCGTCTCTCTTACTGTTTGTCATTCTGTCCATGTCTCTGCTCCCCCACCTCTATCTTTCTGTCTCTCTCTCACTCCCATGTTTCTGTCTCTCATCCTCCTAAAGACATTGGCCACTCTCCACTACATGTGAGCAACAACACAGAAGCAGAGAAGATGGTCAGCGAGGTCTCCTTAGCTCTCTCTGAGCCTTGATTCTGTTCCTTCCACGACACTGACTCAGCTCACAAAGGTGTGCTTTTGCTGTCACCAGCATGGATTCATCACAGGACTCTGGTGGAGCACTTTTGGATTCCTGAGTAGGGAAGGGTACCTTTCTTCAATGCTCTGGGGACAACTTGATGGTCTCCTGGAGGCTAGACAAGTACTTTTCCATTGAGTTGCACCCATATGTGAGATTCTTTCTGAAGCCATGTTCCCCCTTGGAGCAGACAGAGTGTCTTCTGGGGAGGGATGCGACCCCTGTCCCATAGCACTGCATGCTCTGCCCTCTGCACTGATGCTGTCTCTGCACTGCCTGTTCCCTCTGCGGGCAGGCCAGGTGGGAGGGCAGGGCAGTGCCAGGGCAGGCATGTCCAGAGTCACTTCGGCCATGCTGGGACCTGGAGCATCCAGTGCCCACTTGGGGCTCAGTGCCCAAAGCCCACCCTTCTGCTGCTGTCCCCGCATCCGGGCCTGTGCACATGCCCAGCTTGCTCTGCCATCTCCCTGGCTGTCTGCCTCTGACTCACTTTGATCCTGACACCATCTGGACCAGCTCCCTGTCTTCTGCCCGGTCCTCTGGCACCAAGACTGTTGTTTTGTGTGGGGTTTTTATTTTTATTTTTGCAAATTCTTCATTGTGCTTAAGTGATTACATAATTTCACAAATGTCACAGTATTTTGGGATAGTGATGCTTAAAGTCACAAACACATGCTAACTTTCCTGGGGCAAATTGTCTATCGTGGTCTATAGTGTATGAGTTCTATGAGCTTTGACAATACAGTGATGTTCCACATGGGGTGATGTGCACAGTCCTCTCCTTTTGCATAGTGTCAGCTCTTCCCTCTTTCCCACTCCTTCCCTCCCTTCCATCGCTGCCAGTGAGTTGCTTAGTTTGTTTTGGTGTGTGTCCAGTGCAGCTGATGGGTCCCACTGTCCTATGTTTTCCCCTGATTCCTCTAGTTCTGTGTCCTCCTCCTAGTTTCCCTCCGGTGTGCACCATAGACACTATCTATGTGATCAGCAGCATGGGCTATTTACTAGTGATTGGACCAGATGAGTGGAGGTCCTTTGTTTCTCAGGTCTTGTTCTCTTTGTCCTATCACCGTACATTTTGGATTTGACATCCACTTATCAGGGAGACCATGTGTCGTTTGTCTCTTTGCTCTTGGCTGACCTCACTCAACATGATTTCCCTGCAAATGCCATTATTTTGTCCTGTCTAATGGCTGCATAATATCCCATTGTGTATAAATACTACAATTTTTGGATCCATTCACCTGTGGTGGGGCCTCTGGGTTGTTTCCATAGCCTGGCTATTGTGAACAATGCTGCAGTGAACATGGAGGTGCATGTGTCCTTGTATCCTGGTTCCTGTTGTTCAGGATAGATGCCTAGGAGTGGTATGACTGGGTCGTAAGGGAGGTCAATAGTTAGCTTTCTGAGGACCCTCCAGACTGCTTTCCAAAGTGGTTGTATAAGTATACATTCCCACCAGCAGTGTAATAGGGTTCCTCTTTCTCTGCATCCCCTCCAGCATTTGTCATTGGCTGACTTTAGGATGTGGGCCATTCTGACTGGGGTAAGGTGGTATTCTCAGGTTTGTTTTTATTTGCATTTCCTTTACAACCAGGGATGATGAACATATCCTCATGTGTTTCTTTGCCATTTTTATCTCTCCTTCTGAGAAGTCTCTCTTTAGTTCCCTTGCCCATTTACTAACTGATTTGTTGGGTTTGGGAAGGATTTATTTCTTGAGCTCCCTGTTTATACTGGATATTAACCCCTTGTCTGATATATAGCTGGTAAATATTTTTTCCCAGGTAGTTGGTTGTCTTTCTAGTTTGGTTGCTATGTCATTAGCTGTGAAGAAACTTTTTATTTTAAGAAAGTCCCATTTGTTGGGACTCTTGAACTCTGTTCAGGAAGTTCCTGCCAGTGCCTATAAGTTCAAGTCTCTCTCTTACTTGGTCCTGCAGTAGTTTCAGAGTTTCAGGTTTGATGTTAAGGTCTTTAATCCATTTTGAGTTGATGCTAATGCATGGTGACAGGCTGGGGTCCACTTTTAGTTTTCTGCATGGGGCCACCCAGTTTTCCCAGCACCAGTAGTTGAAGAGGCTGTGCTTTTTCCACAAAATCAGCTGACTGTAGGCCTGTGGTTTTATTTCTGGATCTTCTATTCTATTCTACTGGTCTTCGGGTCTGTGTTTGTGCTTGTACCAGGCTATCTTTGTCAGTATGGCTCTATAGTAGAGTTTGAAGTCCGGCAATGAGACTCCTCCCATGTTGTCCTTTTTGCCCAAAATTTTTTGGCTATTCTAGGTCTTTTGTTTTTTTTCATATGAATTTTGGGCTGTTTTCTGTATTTCAGTAATGTACATCATTGGGATTTTCATAGGAATTGCACTGAATTTTTAGGCAGTATGGCCATTTTTACTATATTAAGTCTGCCTAGTCAAGACCATGGAAGGCCTTTCCAATTCCTGGTGTCCTCTGTAATTTCTTTCTGTAAGTTGTTATAGTTTTCATTAAATAGTTCTTTTACATCTTTGGTTAATTCCTAAATATTTTATTTTGGGGAGGTATTATGAATGGGGTTATTTCCTTTAATTTCCCTTTCTGCTTGTACATTGTTGGTGTACAGGAAGGTGACTGATTTTTGTGGGTTGATTTTGTATCCTGCTACTTTGCTGAGGTATAAGTTCTAAGATTTTGGGGGTGGAGTTTTGGGGATCATGTAGGTATAGTATCATGTCATCTGGGAGAAGTGATAGTTTAACTTCTTCCTTACCTATGCAGATCCATTTAATGTCTTTTTCTTGCCTTATTGCTCTAAGGAATCCAGGACTATATTGAAGAGGAGTGGAGACAGTGGGCATCCTTGGCTTGTTCCTGACTTTAGGAGAATTGGTTGTAGTATTTCCCCATTGAGTATAATATTGGCTATTGGTCTGTGGCATATGACTTTTATTGTTTGAAGGAATGTTCCTTCTATTCCTATTTTCTCCAGAGCTTTTAACAGGAATGAATGTTGTATCTTATCCAAAGCCTTTTCTGCATCAATGGAGATAATGATGTGGTTCTTGACCTTGGATCTGTTGATGTGTTGGATTACATTTATTGATTTATGTATGTTAAACCATCCTTGTATCTCTGGGATGAAGCCTACTTGGTCATGGTGTATGATTTTCTTTATGTGTTTCTGGATTCTGTTGGCTAGAATTTTGTTAAGGATCTTTGCATCTGTGTTCATCAAGGAGATTGTTTGTAGTTCTTTTTGTTGGGTCTTTGCCTGGTTTGGGGTGAGTGTGATATTCGCATCGTAGAATGAGTGGGATAGCTCCCTCTTTTTTTATTTCGTTGAAGAGCTTGAGGAGTATGGGTATTCTTCTTTAAAGATCTTATAGAATTCCGTTTTGAACCCATCTGGTCCTGGGCTTTTCCTTGTTGGAAGACTTCTGATTATTTCCTTTATCTCATTGTAAGATATTGGCTTATTTTTATTATTTCTTCTTTGCTCAGTTTGGGCAACTTGTATTTTTCTCAAAAGGCATCCGTTTCTGCTAGGCTTTCTTTCTTTAGTGAATATAGAATTTGAAAATAATTCTTTATAATTGTTTGGATATTTTGAGTATGTGTTGTGATTTTTCCCGTGGCATCCCTGATCGTGTTGATTTGGATTTCCTCTCTTCTTTTCTTAATTAATCTTGCCAAAGGTCCATCAATCTTAATTTTTTTTAAAAAAGCTTTTATTTTTATTAATTTTATTAATAATTTTCCCATTCTCTATCTCATTAACTTCAGCTCTTAATTTGGTTATCTGGCTCCATCCAGTAATGTTATGTTCCATTTTTTCATGTTTTTCTAGCAGTTTTACTTGCAGCATGAGATTATTTACTTGGTATATCTCTATTTTCTTGATGTGGGCCCTGATGGCGATAAATTTGCCCCTCGGGACTACTTTTGTTGTGTCAAACAGGTTTCTTTGTGATGTGTCTTAATTTTCATTGAATTGTAAGGACTTATTTATTCCTTCTTTAATTTCTTCTTTAGTTTCTTCTGTTACCCAGGTATTGCTTAAAAGTGCGCTGTTCAATTTCCGTGTATTTGAGGAATTTCTACGCTATGCTTTGTTATTGAGAACTAGCTTAATTCCACTGTGGTTGGATGGGATACAAGGCATTATGTCAATCCCCTTGTATTTGCTTAAGTTCCTTGTATGAACTATGATATGCTCTATTTTGGAGAAAGTTCTATGAGCTGCTGAGAAGAACATGTACTGTGTCATTTTAGGGTGGAAAATCTGTAGACATCAGTTATTTCCGCTTGACATATGGCCTCACTTAATTCTGTAGCTTCTTTTCCAATCTTCTGGTTGGTAGCCTTGTCCTTTGGTGAGAGTGGGGTGTGAAAGTCTCCTAGTATGATCATATTTGGATCTATTTTTTTCTGTAAGTTTGAGAGTATTTGCTTACCATATTTGGGTGTTCCAATGTTTGGGGAGTATGAGTTGATAATGATAACACCCTCTTCTTGGATTGTTCCCTGTATTAATATGTGCTGTCCTTCCATGTCATTTTGTATTGATTTTAATGAAAAGTTTATTTTGTCAGATATCAGGATAATTACTCCTGCTTTCTTACTGGGGGCATTTGCTTGGTAGATCTTTCTCCAACCCTCACTCTGAGTGTGTTTGTATGTTTGGCTGAAAGGTGGGTCTTCTGAAGGCAACAGATGGATGGGTCTTGTTTTTGGATCCAATCTGCAGTTCTTTTGCTTTTGATTGGTGAATTCAGTCTGTTAATATGTATGGTTATTATAGAGAGATGCATTGTGTTTCCTGTCATTTCCTGTTTTCTTAAGTTTTCCTTCTGTCCTTTCCCCCTGTGCTTACTAAGTTGGAAGTGTAGCAATACCTGTCTGATGAGGATCCCTGTTCCTGATTGCTTTCTTCAGGTTGTGTCCCCCTCCTGGTATTCTTTGTAATACTGCTTTATTGGTTATGAATTCATTTATTTTCTTTAGTATTGAACATTTTAATTTCTCCATCAAATGTGAATGCTAGTTTTGCTGAGTATATCAGCATGGACTGGCAGTTATTGGTTCTCAGGGCTCGGATCGTACTTTCCCAGGCCTTTCTTGCATTCAGTGCCTGTGTGGAGAGATCTGCAGTGATTCGGTTTTTTCCCATTTGTAATGTAGCTCTTTCTTTCTTTTTCCAGTATGCAAGATTGTTTCTTTATTTTTCAGATCTATCATTTTTTCTATAAGGTGCCTAGAAGTGTTTCTCCTGGGATCCTGCTTGTTAGGTGTTCTATATGCTTCTGTTATGTAGGTAAGATGTTCTCTTTTAAGGTGGCAGAAATTTTCATTGATAATCTTGCTGAATTAGGTGTTGCATTCCCTTGCTTTGATATTCCTCACCTTCATCCACTCCAATTATATGAAGGTCAAGTTTCTTGGCACTGTCTGCTTGCTCTTGGATTTGCCTTTGGCATAATTTAAGTGATTTTTCCAGATCTGTGACTTTTTTTCCCCAGTTGCTGCATTTTGTCTTCCATATCTGACACTCTAAATTCCATTTCGTTCACTCTGTTACCTGTGGCTTCCATTGTGGTTTGCAGGGAGGAAATTGATCTATTCATGGATTCTATGTTGGTTCTCAGAGTATTAATCTCACCTCTTAGTGAGGTGTGTACTGCATCTATGTTTGCGTGCATCTCCTGTTTGCAATCCTGCATCTCTTTTGATATTTCGTTTCTGTGTTCTTTAAACTTCTGACCTATTTCTCTCTTTAATACTTGAGTAATTGCCTCCAGCATCTCTTGAATTCAGCATTGTTCTACTATTCCTGCTTTGCTTCCACTGGGGCTCTCCTCTGGGTGGCTGCTGGCTTTTGGGGGTAGCTTGCTATCCTTTAATTTTTCTCTTTCATTTTCGCATGGGGATTCAGGGATTGTTGGAGGTTAATCTGAAATTTTGTTTTGGTCAATAGGTGGCTGTCTTTGCTTGGTTCTGGGTTGGTATCTGAATCAATTGAAGAAGCTCATTCTCAGCCCTGGATTGGCTGAGAGAGTCTGTACCCAGTCTCAGTTCTGTTGAGGAGAGGCCAACCTCCAGCTGCTAGTCAGGGCTAGGGCTAGGGCTCTTGCTGTCTGCTGTAAATCACTGGCAGTTCCCACCTTTAGAAGGACTGAGCAGGGTAGACTGCTTCTGTTTACTCCGACAGGTGCTCTTGGTGAGATCGGATGTCCTGGATGTACTCTCCCAGTTGCTGCCGTCTGCTATGAACTCATGATGGGTTTTTTTGGTTGGTCAAGGTCTTGAACTCTAGGCTTAGGGGCTGTCCCTCAGCTCTTCAGCTCAAGGCTAGCACCCTACCATTTGAGCCACAGCTCCCTTACTGGTCCATTCTGCTTATGCGGTGTTGAGGAATTGGACCCAGGGCCTCATGCACACAAGGCAAGCACTCTACCCTTGAGCTACCTTAACAGCCTGAGCTCCTGACTTATCAGGTGCGGCGGCCTGAGTTGTCCAATCCCTGGCCTGGGATGTATGGGTCAGGTTCTGGCAGGGTTTGGCCTTCTGGTTCTCCTGCCCTGGACACACAGGACTTTTGCTGTCCTGGACGCGATTCCCAGGGGGCGCAGTTCCCTGCTTTCCCCCCTCTGCTGAGGGGTGTGCTCAGCTTCTGACTTCAATCGGGAGAAGCTGGTTGCTCAGGCACCTGATCCCCAGGCCTGGTCCTGGCCCCTTGTCCTCCATATGGGGCACGCCAGGTGAACCTGTGCTGCTGAGTATCCCGTGAGGGTTATGCAGCCTAAATTGCACAGTTCGGGTTCTTCCGCTGTTGGCTGTGGTGATCCACGGACGCTGTTCCTGGCTTGGGCGTTTAAACTCCCTTCCAGGGGCTCTCTTGATCTAGCCTGGCCGGCTGGATATGCTCTACGAGCTGGTGGAGCTCTCAAACAGTTCCTAGTTTTAGTGGAACCTGTAGTCCAGGTGTTGGGGCAGGGGCCTAGGTCAAGATCTGGGCCAGCTCTGGTCTCCCTTGAGGGGGGATATGCTGTTGCCTGCGGGGAACTCACCCAGCGGCTCATTGGGAACCCTCCAGCTGTTGTTTCTGTGCGCTGTAGGTTGCTGGTTGCTGTTGCGATCTGCGATCTGCCTCTGATTGAGAGGCTTGTGGGCTGGGCCGGGCGGTGGCAGCTCTGGGTCAGTGTTTCTCCTTTCTCGGCCTCTGTTGCTGCTGTCAGAGTTGGCTCGGTGGGCTGCACTGGCCTCTGGCCAAAGGGTGAGGGGAGGGTTTCAGCGCTGGTTCTGAGTGCTGAGGTTTGTCTCTTTTTGCACTCTGCAGATCAACACCAGTCCCTTGAGGGGCTTCTGCACTGGCGTTCTGGGGGCAAACCCCTGTAAATCTGGGGTTCCCCCTGTGGGGCTGTGGGGCTGAGTGGCTTTGGCGGGATGCAGCCCCTCTGCTCAGCGGGTGACGGGTGGGTGAGGGGTCTTTGTGCATGCTCCCAGGTCGGAGGTTTCCTTGTTTGCTGTGATCAGTGGGTCCAGCACCAGTATCTCAGGAGTGTTTTGTGTGGGCAATCTGCAGATGACCCCCTGCGTCTCCGGGGTCTCCTCATCCCCCGCAGGGCCAGGCTGGCTGCGGTTTGGGGTGTCGCTGTGCTGCCAGCAAGAGTTGGGGGGAGGGGTCTTCGCTCTTTTCCATTCTGAAATTCTTCCTTTTCTTTCTTTTTTTTCTCTGCCTCCTCTTTTTTTCTGGGTGTTCATCTTTTTGTTGTTGTCGGTCTCTTGGAGAAGTATAGTGTTGGAACTCGAACGTTCTTTTTGGTTAGACAGGGCTGTGGAGTTTCCCTCCTTTCACGTCACCATCTTGGTCCCCTACCAAGAGTGTTTCCATCGCCTGGAGGATGACGGCCCTCGTCTTCTTCTGGTTGGTCACCTGGGGCAGAATAGGAAAGAAACCATCAGGGCCGGTGTCCAGAGTGCCTGCCTTGCCACCAGTCAGTGCCAAGGATCCTCTGGAGCCCTCTCAGCGCTCGGCAGGGGAGTCACACATGGTGCCATGGGGCTGTGTGCACTCTTCCTTGCTGAGCGAGGGCTCTGCGAGGTAAGGATGGGCCTGGGCCAGGACTAGTCCCAGTCCCGCTCTCCTCAGCTGTGTGCCGCCTCCTCCCAGCCGGGATCCCGCTCAGCTCTGGTGTCTCCGGGCTCACAGAATCCATGTGCATGGCCAAAGGACACACACCAGACTCTCCCCAACCCCAAGGGAGGGAAGAGGCCCAGAGCCCGGGAGCAGGGCCTCCTAGCAGCCAGGCCCGCGCTGGGCTGGAGGCTGCAGGGGTGGAGGACAGGGCTGCAGCCTTGTGCAGCTGCCCTGAGGCTCTGAGCAGAGCACAGGGCAGGACACAGCCTCCCTGCTGGGGTCTAATCACAGCCTTTGTGGCTGGTGGCCGGGAGGGGACTGAGCAGGACAGTGTGGCCTGGACTCTCCATGAGGAAGCATGAGGAAGGAGAGGCTACAGATGATTGGGGCACCTTGGAGGTCTTGCAAGAGGAAAGAGGCTTCTCCACTGGGCCAGTTCACTGGCAAGCTGATTCTGTGGTTTCTGGCTTGAGCACCAGACTCCACTGTCCTGATTCACTCCCAGGCCACCAGGTGGCGCTGGCCAGGTTGGTCCTACCACCATTCCATTGGGACCACAGCCTACTAAGCAGCCTCCCCCTGCCTTGTCTGGGTCACCCATTCCCTCCCAGGAAATCCACTTCCTTCCTGGCTAAGCCCCTGCTCCAAACACCAGTCTCAGGACATCCTTCTTTCGGGGAGAGTGAAGAGGTCCCAGGTGGACTCTGCCTGTCCCGGGGCAGGACCTCATCTCCCTTCTCCCTGTTTCTTCCCCTCAGGGCTGCTCAGGGGCCCAGTGTGTGGTTGGACTGAGATTCTGGTCTGGGAACTGGGAACACTACTTGTACCTGCTGCCCTACCTCCTGCCTGCTGGCCTGCTTCTTGCTTGCTGCCTGCCTCCATGCCTCCCTCCCTCCCTCCCTGCCTGCCTCCATGCCTCCCTCCCTCCCTCCCTGCCTGCCTCCACCACTCCCTCAAGCCTGCCTGCTTCCTTCCAGCCTCCCTGCCTGCCTGCCTGCCTCCCTGCCTGCCTGCCTCCCTGCCTCCCTGCCTGCCTGCATGTCTCACTGTGTCCTGGTACAGACCTGAGCGCTGCCTTCTGTCTCTAGCATTCTGTGTTCTTCACACACACACCCCCACCTACTGGGGGGAAGGGAAAGGACATGGAGTGGCTATAGGGCTGTGTCCTGGCTGGTTGAGGACTCCAGGGACCGGCCTGCTTCCTTACTTACAAGGATGCTTTGGTACACATGTTCTGTGTGCTCAGGCAGGCTCACCCTGAAGACCCTGGAGTCTCCCAGCTGCTGCTCACACAGAGGCCCAGGGCAGCCGCTGCTGCCCACTGGCAAGACCCACCTCTGGCTGTGTCTTGGGCTTGTATTGGCTGTCCGAGGCTGAAGGGAAGGCTGGGCTGCTGCACGTCACGGGCATCCCCGACGAGCCCAGAGTTCACGAAGGATCGCAGGCCCTGACCTGCGGGGACAGCCTGGACATCTGGGTGCCACAGCCAGGAAGGCAGCTCTAGGGCCTTCCCGAGATTTGGTGATTGAGCAGGCGCTGGGCTTCCTGGGCCCCTTGATTGCCTGTTGAGTGGACAGGTTGGGATAGGCCAGAGGGGCAGACTGGCACCTCGTCCTGGTCTTGGGAGGATTGTCCCTCGAGGAACCTGTGGAGGGGCAGGGGGAGCGGGACTGCCCATGTGGAGCAGGACAGCGCCCTTGGTGCTGCTGTCTGAGGATCCTGCAGTAAGGCCCACGCTGCTGCTGCCCCTGCCACGCTGCTGGCTGAGCCACGCTGCTGCTGCCCCTGCCACGCTGCTGGCTGAGCCACGCTGCTGCTGCCCCTGCCACGCTGCTGGCTGAGCCACGCTTGACCTCACGTCCTGCCCAGGGAGCTGTCCCACATGCCACCCACACCCACCCTGCCAGGGATGGGACCTGCTCTCTCTACCCATTGCACCCATGCACATGGCTCAGCTGAGTAGGACTGACTGGATCTCCAGGGAGCTCCTCACCCACCCTGTCCTGTCTGGCAGTTGCTACTCACCTACATGCATTTCCTCAACACCATTCTTTCCTAAAATGCAGAAGGCAATAGAGTTAGATTGGGGCCCCTCTTCCCTTCTGACCTCCGGACAAGCCCTCCTCTGGCCAGGGGATCCCACGTTCATACACAGGAGCAGGGCCCCTTTCAGAGGAGCCCTGGGCACCTGGAGTGAGGTCAGGTTCAGGGACTGTGTGGTCTAACCCCTCTGAGGCTAGGAGGGAGGTTGTGGCTTCAGGTGAAAAGGCCTCTCTTGGGCCACAGGTTGCTTGTCCTGGGAAAGCCTGGCTTGTCTTGGTCCCTGCGTCCTGCCTGGGGAGACTTGAAAGCCCAGCTGGGCTCTGTGTGCACAGCGCCAAGGGCAGGCAGCCCTGGGTGACACCTGGCCAGAGGGGTGAGGACTGAGTGTGAAATGACCTTGGTGCTGTCAGGAGGGCCAGAGCTCAGGACTCCCAGGGGACTTTCTCCTGCAGCACCAGGCCCATCTGGCCCTGGCTACTCACTTTCTGGACGTCTTGATATGCAGTGTCCAACATCATGACGTCCACCAGGAAGATGCCCAGGTAGGCAACGATGCCATGGTCAGCACCTGTTAGTTTGGGTGCAGGATGGGCAAACGCCAGGGCCCACCCCTCTCCCAGTCCCCAGGGCTTCTCAGCCAGCCCTCAGCCCCACAGGGCTTTCCATGGCACAGCGTCCTGGGGAACTTCAGGCCACCTCTGTCCAGAGCCCTTTCCCACTGCCTGGGACTGCAAATGGCCCCAGGTCCAATCTTATTCTGGCCTATGCGGATCCCAAAGTGAGCTAGGCCACCTCTGCCCACCCCCCTCCTCTAGACTCTGCCAAGCCCAGCTCTGCTGCCTCCACTTCCTCCTTCCCCACTGCCAGCCAGCTAGCTCCCCAGGCTCCTCCTCTGCCAGGTGAGAGTCCTCCCTCTCCTTGGGCACTGTTGGGAGTGAGGTTGAAGGTGAACAGAGCCAGGCCACGCCGCACCTCCTCTCTCTCAGGCAACCTGGCCTACGTCCTAGTTTCTCACCGTCTTTTGTAACCTCCTGGGGCTTGCTTTGAGCTGCTGCTCTTTCACATCAAATATGCAAGGCTCCTGTCAGGATGAAGGCTGGTGTTGGCAAGGGCACTGTCCTGTCCATTCTACTGCCAGTGTCTTCCCCTTGGGACTGACATGACCGCTGGTCCGAGCCCCAGAGCTCGCCCCTGGGCAGGCCAAGTCTAGCCTAGGCTCTGCTCCAGCACTCACTGCTGTGGGATCTCACCTGGGGACCTGGCCTCCCCTCTGCCTGCTTCCTCATCTGCAAGCTTTGTCTGAATGGGCTGGGGAACCCGGGGTGTCCTGCCTGCCTCCCTCCTCGCTGCCTCCCTGCCTCCATGCCTTCCCTCCATGCCTGCTGGCCTGCCTCCCTGCCTGTATGCCTCCCTCCCTCCCTGCTTCCCCTACTGCCTGACTGCCTGCCTGCCTGCCTGCCACCAGTGCTGCTGGCCTGACTGGCATGTGGGGCCCGGGCCTCCTCAGAACTTGGCCTCCTTCATTTCTTTCTCCTTGGCAGCTCAAATGCCAGCCTGGGACCTCAGCCCTGGCCGCTCTGCATCTTTCTGTTAGGAGAGGGGAAAACTGAGGTCCAGACAGGGCTGGTGGCCTGTCCAGTGCCCTGAAGGTCAGCAGGGCAAGGGGCCCTGCAGCCTCTGAGCAGAGTCCAGTTGGCTAGTGTGTCTATGTGTCAGGGTCCTTACAGGAGATGAGCCTGAAGGGAGAGGGCCATAGACTTCCAGACTCCTTCCTGACCCCAGATCCTGGCTCTCCTCAGCGAGTAGGGTGGGGATCCAGACCCCTGGAACATCTTCCCCTCTCGGGCCAGCCCCTGCTCATGGGCCAGGGCAGGAAACTGCCTCTGTGCAGCTGGGCCAGGCGTTTCCCAGGGCCCACTCGTGCACAGCAGGTGCCCGTGGAGGAGGCTGTGCCTTCTGCTGCACTTCCCATGGAAGCAGCCAGAGAGGTCAGCAAAGATGCCCAGGGAGCTGGCCTCCCCCTTTTTGTTCTTTTGGGGTCTCTTTTCCTAGGGTTCTTTCAGTTCTAGGGATATATGGCAGGGCCTGTGAGGTCCTTGACCTCTGAAGCTTGGAGCTGGAGCTCTAGCGCTTGAGCCACGGCTCCCTTTCCCGGTTTGGAGAGTTCAGCTCACAGATTTGACTGCCAGCCTAGCTTTGATTGGCAATACTCAGATGTGCTTTTGGCTTAGGAGGAAGTAGCCTGGAGGCGTGAGGTAGCGGGCCCTGGGCTGTTCACATCTGCTGCTCTGTGCTAGGACCGCTCAGCTCACGTGAGAGCATGCGCAGCCTCTGCTCCCGCCAAGACCTCAGAGCCCCGCAGTGCTTGCAGGTGGTCGTGCTAAGTCTGGAGGTTTGCACAGAGCCTAGAGGGCCCTAGGTGCCCCAGGGGCAGCCCTGAAAGCCCCTCGTCAGAGCCGGCCTCTTCTGGACCTTGAGCCAGTCGGAGGCATCCTGGAGTCAGGCCAGCATGGTTTGGGAAGGGCCGCCACATACCCGGGCCTACAACACATTTGGCAGCCAGTGTGATGCTGGGGCCCTCGGGGAGGAGCAGTCCTCAGTCCTGGGCTCCCTGCTTCCGAGGACGACCCTGTGTTTCCCCACAGCATCCCGTGCCCACAGGCTGCTAGGGCTCCACGGGCCCAACCTGCATAAGGGCCTCACAGAATCCTCCTTTGCCTTCCTCCCCAAGAGAAGAGCAAGCCACGCTTCACACACCCCAGCAGCAGGGCGCTGATTCCCGCCTGAGCGCCATCCACCTCTGCCCTCTGCCTTCCCCTCCTCCTCCCATACCTTTCGCAGCAGCTCTCTGCTCTTGGAGTCCTTTTTACTGCAGAAATCCTGCCTGCCAGCTTGGGAAATGAAAGCAAGCTGGCTCTGCAGAGGGGCAGAGAGAAGGTGACAGTTGGGAGGGGGAGGGGAGGCAGTTGGACTCCATTTTGTGTGGGAGGCCAGCCTCCCATCAGCCCACACAAGAGGCTCCAAAGGGTTTTACGCAGCTCCAAAGACTCACAGGCCGGGAGGGGATTTGCCATTCTGGCACAAGGCTGTGCCACCCAACCCACCAGGCAGCTCTGTTCTGATTTCAACTAACTGGAAAGACATGGGTGGCCACAAGACACACCCTGCACAGCTCCAGTGCCCGCTTGTGTGTGTGTGCCCCTGTGTGCCTGTGCCCAGCATCCATTCTGTGTTGGGGAGTTTCAGGCGGAAAGTAGCTGCCATATGCCTGCTGAGGATTGCCCTGGCTGGGTCGAGGTAGCTCGCGCCCAGCCGGCTTCCCCAGTGTGCCGTGTGGGCAGGGGCTCGGGGAGGGCGATGGCTTCCCTGTGTGCTGGCAGAGCATCTCCTGAGGAGTCGGGGGCCCACCTGCGGATCTCCTGCCAAGTCCTGTCCATGAGCAGGATGGCTGCAGTCTGCAGGGCAGAGACCATGGCGTGCAGTGAGAAGTTCCGCAGGGCTCTGCATCCTGGGGAGGAAGATTGCCTGAGCCTTGCCTGGCACGGCGGCCACCTCCTGCCCTGGCCCTTGGGCAGAGGCCTGGCTGAGAGAGGCCTGCCGGAGGGGCAGGCCTTGGGCAGGGACTCCCACCACCCAGCAGGATTTGGCCTCCGCCACTGGCTGAGTGGCAGGACCCAAGGGAGCAGCCAGCCAGGGAGGGGCCTAAGAGAGACTGGGCCTGGGAAGCACGGGCCTGGCCAAGAGGATCTGAGCTCCACACAGGCCGGTGACCACACTGCCCACACCCAGACAGGAGAAAGGCGCAGGGAGAGGGAGAGGCCCTGGGCAGCACAGCCTGCAGCATACCACGGCCTCCTGGATCCGAGGTGCCACCACCCGCGCGCTGTCTGGAGCCTTCATGCTGAGGAATTCAACGCAGGTGGTGATTGCGCAGGAGCACACGTTGTTCGCGTGGGCCACGGCGGCCCGGATGGTGGGGGCCAAGTGCTCCTCAACCTGCTGTGCCTCTGGGACCAGATGGAGCCCAGGCAGAGGCTGGGCACTGCCTTCTGCAACAGCTCCTGGGGAAGAGCGCCGAGGTCACCAGGTCCCGTCACACACACTCCACAGGCCCCGGCCCAGGCCCGCATCCGAGCCCACGGCAGGCATGGAGCTCAGAGCACGGAGGAAGACACTGCAGCCACTGGGAGGCTCTGGGTCTGCGGTGCTGACCCTCCATTCCACCCAGCCCCCAAGGGACCATCAGGATTCCAAGGTGGGCAAGGAGAGCACTGTTTTCCCTGAGTCTTCTGAGTCCTCCCAGAGACCAGCACATCCCAGGCCACCCCTTCGGGCCCTGGCCCAGCCACCTCATATCTGTCTCCTGGCCCACTTGCATAGGACCTAGCCCTAGGACAAGGCCCATCCCAAGACTGGCCTGGACAGCCATGGGTGCACAGCAGGTGCCTGCCTAATGAGCACTGGGGCTCCACAGGTCCACTGGCCCACAGGGTGGGCTGCGCCCTGGCTGCCCCTGTGTCTGGCCCAGTGCTTGATTCCGCACAGCTGGGAGGGGCGGGGGCTCAGCTGCTCTCCAGGGTTGCACTTCAGCAAGTGCTCCTACTCGAGGTGCTAGGCATGCTGGAGCTCGGATGGGACCACAAACCATGGCCCCAGGGGAAGGAAGCAGGGGCCCAGAAAGCAGAAGTTACCGGAAACCCGCCCCCATCATACCCAGCTCTGCCCAGCCCAGCGCTGCCGCCCAGCGGGGAAGGACAGAGAG